>NC_086122.1:19379001-24179001 GCF_963921235.1 Mobula hypostoma
AGGTGCGGGATAGATACACCCAAAGAAGAAGAAGTATTCTGAAGGCAGGATGATGCAACTGTGGCTGACAACGGAAGTCAAAGCCAACAAAAAAGCAAAAGAGAGGGCACCTAATAGAGCAAAACTTAACAGGAAGTTAGAGATCAGCATGCTTTAAAAAAAGCAACTGAAGGCAACTAATAAAAAACAATAGGGGAGTAAAGATGAAATATGAAGATAAGCTAACCAAAAGTATCAAAGAGGATACCCAAATTTTTTTCAGATATGAAATTGCACTGCTGTAAAATGACACTGGAGAGATAGTAATGGGGGACATGAAAAATAAACTTAAGAAATATTACCTCCAAAAGAACATCTGCAGGCATTCTGACCTCTGCAAGGGACTGGCAGCTGTTGGTGGACCTCGAAGGGCAGCTGAAGTTCCCCAACCATATCGCAGCCACCACCCTGCAACCAGATATTGTCCTAGTGTCTGAATCTACTAAGCAAGTGGTGCTGCTAGAGCTGACAGTCCCATGGGAAGATAGCTTGGAAGAGCCCTTTGAAAGGAAGCTCTCCAAGTACGCAGGACTGGTCAGCAACTGTCAGCTGGCTGGACGGAGAGCGAGGTGTCTCCCAGTGGAGGTTGTTTGTAGGGCATTCGTAGCCTGTTCCTTAGTTAGAGCCTTCAGTATTTTGAGCATCAAGGGAGAAAGGAAGAGGAGAGCCATCCACAGTACCACCGATGCGGCAGAGAGGGCCTCAAGATGGCTGTGGCTCAAAAGAGGGGAGCCATGGAGTCATAAGTAGCTAGCCATCTGGACACAAGCTGGGGTCTGATCAGCCCCGGCTGGGTCACCTGGAGGAGGTTGTATGATGTTGAAAGACCCGAAACTCCCGATGATTCCAGGAACATCACTGAAGATGTGTCCAGAAGCATCAATAGATGTATGTACACAGTTCCATTAGTCTTCACTGTGGAAGACACTAGCAATATGCTAGAAGTTCAAGAGTGTCACAGGGCAGAAATCAGTGTACCTGTGAGGAGAAAATGCTTGGGAAGTTAAATTGTCTGAAGGTAAATAAGTCATCAGAACCAGATGGATTGCACTCCAGGGCTCTGAAAGAGATAGCTGAGGAGATTGTTGAGTCCTCCTATCTAAGAAATGATGTGCTGGCTTTGAAGGGTGTACAGAGGAAGTTCAGGAGAATGATTCCAGGAATAAAAGGGTTAATGTATGAATAGTGTTTAATGGCTCTGGGTCTGTGCTCACTGGAGTTTAGTAGAATGAGGGAGAGATCTCATTGAAACCTATAAAAATTGAAAGGCCTAGATACAGAGGATATAGAGAGCATGTTTCCTATAGTTCCTCGGATCAGAGGGCACATCCTCAGAACAGAGGGGTGTCCATTTTGAACAGAGTAGTGGAAGAATTTCTTAAGCTAGAGGAAGGTGAATCTGTTGGATTCATTGCCATGGACAGCTATGGAGGCCAGGTAACTGAGTATACTTAAAGCAGAGGTTGATAGGTCATTGGTTAGTCAGGACATCAGGGACTGCAGGGAGAAGGCAGGAGAATAGGGTTGAGAAAGATAGTAGATCAGCCATGATGGCAATGTGGACTCAGTGGGCCGAATGGCCTATTTCTGCTCCTATGTCTAATGGATAGATGAATGATAATCCTTAAGCCTACTCATTTTCCCTGTTCTAATGTATGTGTTTTCCAATATTAACTCATGTTTCCCTCTTCCAGCCTTTTAATATTTCAAGCAACGTGCACAAATTGCTGGAGGAACTCAGCAGGCTAGGCAGAAATATACATTTCAAAAAATCTAATTCCAGATAATTTTCCTTCACATCCCAAGTTATGATATGAGATTAATTTAAGAAAATACATATTGACAGGCATGACCACCAATCTGTAATTCATTGCTGATATATACATACTTACTGAAGTTGAGCTCAGATTTAGTACTAACATTGATTATCAACACACATAAAAGTTACTGGTGAATGCAGCAGGCCAGGCAGCATCTCTAGGAAGAGGTACAGTCGGCATTTCGGGCCGAGACCCTTCGTTAGGACTAACTGAAAGAGATCTTACTAGTAACCAACATTGATTAGCTTGTTCAAAGGCCATCAACCAGATATACTGTATTTTACTTTCCATGAGGTGTAATATGAAAGCATTAATTCAGAATATTTCAATGATGCAAGTTTGGGGTGCCTGCTTTAAAAAACCCATTCATTATTTTCATTGCTTCAGGGGATGAAATGTGCCATGAAGAATGTAAAAGACCTACAGAAATTCAGGGCTATTGGTTGGGAGGCCGTATACAACAGTGCTGCAGGGTTATAGAAATAATGGTATTAATTTTAGGAAAAAACAGTGCAATTTTTTAAGGTGAGAGGGAGACAGTTTTCAGATGTGTGGAACAAGTTCTGTTTTACACAGAGAATGGCAGGTGCCTAGAAATTGCTACTAAAGATTATGGTAGCGGCAAATATGATAATGGCATTTAAGAGACTGTTTGAAAGACATGAATATCCAGGGATTGGAGGGATATGGATCATCGACAGGCAATAGAGATGTAGCATAATTCAGGAACACTGCCAATTCTTTTTCTCCCACAAATGCTGCCGAACCTTTTGAGCTCTTCCAGCAGATTGCTTGCTGCTAGAATAGTTCAGCTTTGTGCTTGGCTCTGACATCATAGGCTGAAGAGCCTATTCATACATTCTAAATAGCAAAGCCTCCAAAGAGACTTTGATCTCAAGTCCATCAGAAAACTACAGTCAATAACCCAACACTTCGGAATCTCAGACGGGCTCTCTCTCGCTAGAAAGAGCGAGAGGTCGCTCCTGCGACAAACGCGAGCAGAAGGCCAGCAGCTAGCCGTTTGGCTACATCGTTTATTCTGACTCCCCCAACAGGCCCTCACCCTCCATCAAGAGAGCGGGAGAGTGCAGGGATCTTTCTCTGACAGCAGCACATGCTATATCCTGTCAATAAACTACCAATAGCTAAGGCACGTTACAGTGTTTAATTTGTGAGATATTTAGATAAAGAAACTCTGCATTTATAATGCCAAACTTGATATTGTAGAATGTCCTGAAATACAACTCATCTCAAAAAGCTAAGAATCGTCTCCATTCTCTACGCTGAATTCAGCCCAAGAGTGATGTGAATAATTCATAGAATTTTAAAGCAGATAGCCCACACATTCGTCCTCAACATGATTCAAAGGGAAGATGAAGATTCCGTATTTTATCCTCAGCGTTAGGTGACACATTGGACCTACTGATTTATGATGATTCAGTAAGTCACTGATATAAATATTCAGTGAGTTGTCCTGCAGAAACTTCTGACATGCTTTATTTTGCCAGGCATGAAAATTACAGCCTTCAGAATGTGGACAGAACCAAGATAAAAATAATATATTCAGGAATTAATATCAGAAAGGCAAATACAATCCTTGTCACTTCAGGACTAATCATCTCTCAGCTTTAGACAGAGATAAAGACTGATATAGATTGAGCAAGGTTTTTATAGAATAATAATTATTAGGCTTAAGTTTAGATCTAATTGTGGGCTTATTTTTAAAGATACATAATCGGTTTATAAATCATGATTCCAAAAGACTTTGGATCAGAATGATTTGATTGGTCAGTGAAGTGGTACATGATTGGTTTAACTAATTAATCATTTATTCTGGTTCTGGTCGCTCATTGCTCATTTTCCTTCGGTTTAGCAATCATAATTTCCCTTTGATGAGTTCACATCTGGTTAATTTGAATAGTTCAGCATGGTTACTTTCCAGTGATTATGAGAATCAATCAGTAAATTTGCTGTTTGAAATGTTAACTTGCAGCTACATTCGAGACTTTTTTCTTGATTACATTAGTGAAGAAAAGAAGAAAGACACTTCAAATATGTGAGACATTTGTTCATGTATAGCTTTGCAATGCTCAGATGGAGGAAAATGAATGTGGGGAAGAGAAAAAACATTGGATAGAATTTTTTAGGTAAATCTAATAGATTAAATTACAAGATTAAAAAAAAATTCTGGTGGTTATTTAATTGGACTAATAACCTACAGACCTGTAAAATATGACCTGGTAAAGTGAGCAGAAATCCTATTCGAGCAACAAAGAAATTTAAGGTAAGATAGATAGATAGATAGATAGATATACTTTATTGATCCCGATGGAAATTGGGTTTCGTTACAGCCGCACCAACCAAGAATAGAGCATAAATATAGCAATACAAAAACCACAAACAATCAAACAACAAAATACAAACTATGCCATATGGAAATAAAGTCCAGGACCAGCCTATTGGCTCAGGGTGTCTGACCCTCCACGGGAGGAGCTGTAAAGTTCGATGGCCACAGGCAGGAACAACCTCCCGTGACGCCCAGTGTTGTATCTCGGTGGAATATGGCCAGAGTCCAACAGCAAAAAGTTCAATATCCAGGCTACAAACACGTTCCTCGATCGTAATATGACCCGGATTGCACCATCCGTTGTTAATCAGAACAGTAAGCCCCCTACTCCTTTATGCTTACTGCTCTCAGTGCACTTCCGGTCAGCCCAAACCGGATAATTAAATAAACTAGAAAATTAGTAATCAGGTGTTAATGGTGACAATGAAACTGCTTGAATGTATAAAAATAATTTGGTTGTTTAATGCCCTTCAAAGAGAGAAATTGATTGTAATTGGTCAGACAAGCAACTTTATTCAAGGGTAATTATTAATTTATTCAAAGGAGCAATAAACCCTGGCCTAGTCAATGGTGCCCATATCTTGTAATTACACAAAGATTGCATAATGGTAAAAAAAACACATTAGTAATCTTTCTTTTGAGTTCAAGTTATTTGTTATTTAAAGTGTGCCCACAAGATAATTAATCTCAGGGTTGTATATGGTGACATATATGAAATTTGATAATAAAATTTACTTTCAACTTGAAATTTGAACCTGTAATCAGTGTCTTGATGTGATATTAACATTCATTTGCGAGTTCCCAAAACAAACATTGGAATTCATTTGCACCTGCAAGGGTATGTTTACTGTTTGTCACATTGCCGTGTGGCAGTGACAGCTTCAACCATGGGCTTCTTGAAAATTCAGTCGCACCTGAGCTCCATGAATCCTTGCACAAGGGCTAGGTCATTGTAATATTGCAGTGGACAGGGTGTATGAATGGAAACTTGTGATCTTGCTCCTGACGAAGGCAGGGAAGAGAGAACAATGGTTGGAGCAAGACGTGGTTAGTGATTACAAGGGAGGAGAATGTTGGGGCGGGGGGACTGCAACAAGTTAGAGTGTGAGGTGCACGTGGAATGGGGCTTCATATTGGAGCCCTGAAGGGGCTTGAGATTCAGGTCTTACAGCTGGGAGTACAGTAGTAAATGCACGAGCATAAGGCATCAATTTGGCTTTCCAGTATGGGCAAAGAGGTTATGAGGTTCAGGTTTCTGGAGATGGGGGTGGTAGGAATGGATTTCATTGATCAGGGTTTTTGACCTAGGTAAGTAACCAGTGCTGGTGAATTGGGAAATCAAGAATGGCAGTGTTGGATTATGATCTTGAACTCGGGATGGGTGATAGGGTTTGAGAGCATTCTTGTGTTGTGCATGTGAAAGTTGGAAGATAATTAAGACAGTACCTGAATCAGGTTTCTCATAAGTGCTGGGATTAAGTAGGAAGGCCTCCTTAAATCCAGGCTGATATAGATTTAGCAATGGTCAAAACCCCATCATCTGATGGTGCGAAACAGTGGATATGTATAGGATCCATTCCGAAAATGCTTCCCAATAGTACTGTAAATAAACTGTGTATTTAGGAATGTAAATAACCAGATACATTTCCAGAAGGATGTGATTCAATTTGGAAAACCTGTTAAGTTCACTCCAACAAAATTGAAGATCACAAGCATAGCTCTAGAGAAAAATAAGGTATCTAATGATTGGATTTCCAGGCTATTTCATTGCAGAGGAATCCTTTATTGTGGCCTTACTTCTAACGTAAGGTACAGTTCCCGGCCACAAGAGCTTTTCAGTGGTTCTGAACAAATTGTAAATTAGTGTCAAGAGATGCTTCTGTAACTGATTGCAAAAAGCAGTTGAAATACCAGTGCTAATTTACGTGCCACTAAGATTGAATAGGGCAGGATAAAGAGCTAAGTGGCTGAGAAGGTGCTCAGCACTTAGGCGACGTTCTACTTTATGTTTCTTACACAAGCCAGTCAAGAAACAGATTTCAATGTTTTGACATTTACATTTTTATAAGGACCTGAAACTGGATTTGATTACGTTGGAGATTTCAAAGTCGGTTTATTATCAAAGTAAATGTGTCACTATATACAAACCTCAGATTCATTTTCTTGTGGGCATTCACAGTCAATACAAAGAAACAGACAAAAAAAGATACACAATGAATATTGAGAACATGAGATGAAGAGTCCTTGAAAATGAGTCCATTGGTTGAAGGAACAATTCAGTGTTGGGGTGAATGAAGTTATCCTCTCTGGTTCAAGAGCCCGATGATTGAGGAGTAATTACTGTTCCTTAACTTGATGATGTGGGTCCTGAGGCTCTTGTATCTCCTTCCTGATGGCAGCAGTGAGAAGAGGGCATGGCCTGGATGGTGGGGATCCTTGATGATAGATGCTGCTTTCCTGCAACAGTGCTCCACTCCATGTAAATTTGCTCAATGCTAGGGAGTTCCCACTATTTTTGAAGGCATTTCCATTCAAGGGCATTAGTGTTTCCATAGCAGGTCACGAGGCAGCCAGTTGTTATACTCTCTACTGTACATCTATAGAAGTTTGATGAAGTTTAGATAACTTGCCAAATCTTCGCAAACTTCTGAGAAAGTAGAGACACTGCTGTGCTTTCTTTGTAATGGCAATTATATGCTGTACCCGACATCTGACTTTCAATAAAATGAGGGTCTGTTTTGAGTTGGAGGAACAACACCTTATATTCCGTCTGTGTAGCCTCCAACCTGATGGCATGAACATTGACTTCTCTAACTTCCGTTAATGCCCCTCCTCCTCTTCTTACCCCATCTGTTATTTATTATTTTTAATTTTTTCCCCTTTTTTCTCTCTCTCTCTTTTCTCCCTCTGTCCCTCTCACTATAACTCCATGCCTGCTCTCCATCTTCCTCTGGGCTTCCCTCCCCCTTTCTCCCTAGGCCTCCCATCCCATGAACCTCTCCCTTCTCCAGCCTTGTATCCCTTTTGCCAATCAACTTTCCAGCTCTTAGCTCTATCCCTCCCCCTCCTGTCTTCTCTTATCATTTCGGATCTCCCCCTCCCCCTCCCAATTTCAAACCTTTTACTATCTCTTCTTTCAGTTAGTCCTGACGAAGGGTCTCGGCCCAAAACTTCGACTGTACCTTTTCCTTGAGATGCTGCCTGGCCTGCTGCGTTCCACCAGCATTTTGTGTGTTGTCTGTTTTGAATGACTGTTTTGCATAGTGTTAAGTTGGTATGAAGGGATAGCAGATAATAAGATAAGTCTCTTGCATTGTGTCAGTGTTAGAAAAATAAATTGTCAATTAAAAAAATGGGGTCCAGTTCCATCAAAGAAAATTTTCCATTCATTAACATTGCTTCTGTGACTCGATTGTGTGTGGAACCAAATGCAGTTTCTGTCACTTTCAAAGTACAAAGTAACATTCACAGAACTCGATTCCCATTTATTGTGAGACACTGTTCCAAGAAATCAGGAAAGGATGATATAGCCACAACATCTTTACAAGTTAAAAATAATTAGCTTTAAATATTTGATATCATTAGGGTGAAGCGTTTTGACTTGTACTCTGATAAATCTTTAATTTTTTTGAGAATGTTGTTACAGATGTTTTGAATAAATGAGAAAATCTTGTTATAGCACCAAATCACTTAATGTAAATGTAGTTGGGGACAGAGTTCCAATAAATGTCAAATTAGCATTTAGAATTTATTGATTTGAAACTTACTGATAAAATTACTATGCAGTACACAGAGTCTCCCTCATTTCTTGTCCTCTTGAAGATTTGAGAATAGGAAACTTAGGTCGAGAAATTCTCTCATAAGCATAAATGTTTTGTACATCTTTTGATGGAATGTTTGACACAAAATTGAGTATATTACACATTTAGATACTCATGGCACCCTGGAAATCCAGCAGATTTTTACTTCTGTTCCTTAGCTTGACACGCACGGTTACATCAAATGGTCTACAAATCTCATTTTATATCAGTGCACAAACTTTGGACTCACATTTCAGGCTTAAAATGTTGCTGGCATGGAAGCTTGTTTTCACCAATGGAGGAGATGGCACGCCGAAATTTGATTTGAACAAAAAAGGTGTTTGTTAAGTAAATTCTTTTCAGTTCCACAAAGTCAACCACATATTGTTTTGATACTATCAAGTGGATAATAATAATTCATCCTTGTACTAAGATTGAAAAATAATTTGCTCATTTAAAGAATCATTCCTAGCTGGGACATTGCCAGGAATCTGAACCAACCATCTTGTATTCCAGGAGGCTATTTTTTAAATTTGCGTGTTGTAGGCAAGATGCCCTCCCCTGATGAGGTGTTTTGGCTTTGTTGTGAATTTCAGTGGAACCCAACTAGGTGGCCTTAGACAGGTTGTAAGTCAGGCAAAGCTTGACAAAGAGCATAGAAATTAGACCAATACAGCGCAGGAAATGGCTCTTTGGCCCATAATATTGTGCTGAACCTTTAAATTAGTGCGAAGGTAATCTTTGCTGCCTATTCAGTGTCCATATCCTTCCATTTTCCTCACATCCATGTGCCTGTTTAAACATTTCTTGAAAGGGCTTTAACATATCTTCCTCTACCATCACCCCAGGCAGCACAATCCAGGCATCCACGTCTCTCTGTGTTGAAAAATAGCTTATTTTTTATGATCTTCTTTGAATACTTCATTGTACTTAAATTCTAAATCTAAAACTACAAAACCAATACTATAAGTGTTATATAATCACTGCAAAATACCAAACAGAGACTGGAATGTTTATGAAGAGCCTCGATTCAAACTGTCAACTATACCTGTTTCCCTCTTGTTGCTTGACCTGACGTTTTCTTACAGCAGTGTTTTTTTTTGCTCTGGCTTCCAGTATTGGCACTCTTTTGTGTCACCACTACAAATGTTTTTTGTGTCACTACTACAAATGACTTGTAATTCTTGATCAACTCTAAAGGATTCCAAATGGAACCCATTCTGGCAATCAGTGAGAGAAGGTTTTTCTCAATATTACTGCTGTCCAAAAGGTTGGCACAGCATCATGGGCCAAAGGACCTGAACTTTGCTGAACTAATCTATGTTCTGTGTTCAACCCCTCCCTTTTGATTGTACCATCTAAGTGGCTGTAGTCATTATGTCCAGAAATTGTGGAGTGGTTGGGGAAAATAAAATGAGATGAGTTTAAATGGGTGGTTGATGGTCAGTCAGCTTGTACTTGTATGTTGATAATTCCATTTGCTGGATTTAATTAATGCACATCATCAAGTCCCATAGAAAGATTGTTAAGAGAAGAACTCTGAGCTGATCATCACCTTGAAACTTTTTTATTCTCGTAAACGTTTAACCGTGGACTTGGAAACGCTTTGGCTCACTGTTTCACATGAGCACTGTGTAAAAAGTGAATAAAATAATGCTCACATAATTAAATCCCTGGGTTCCTCTTGTTTGTCCATTTGTGTGTGTGTGATTACTCAGTTTACTAAATCCCTAATTCCTCATGATCCTATAAAATAGGATGTTTCTCCAATTTTAGGTGTGAAGGCCACAACTTTCTTTGCATTGCAACAGTTTAGTATTTGTTTTCCTTGAATTAAATAAATTTATTCCTGTAAGCTGAGGTACACTGAATCCAACTTGCATCCTTCCAAATGCTGCGTTCTCAGGTCCATACTTTCTACCAGACACTCCCTGATTAGTGCCTGATTATTTTCCTAACCAACCAAAATGAACCAAATAAGCAAACAAATACAAACCTGACCACTCACTTCCCTAACTGACCTTCAATTCCAATTCTCTCCCCAGCTATCAGCCTCACCCATTGTCTCTTCAATTGTCACTCCAGCCAAATCCCGTCTCTGATTATCCATAGATTCCCTCTTTCTGTGATTTTAACCCAAACCTTGGGATTGAATACATTAACAATGGTACATCCCGTAGGCAGGTGCAAGGTTGCCCAGTAGCTCCACTTTAATGTGCTTTTAATACTTCCAGCCCACCATCTCAGATGAATTACTGTTTCCAGGGAAAATGATGAAACAGCACTGGCTGAACCACTAATGGAACAGCTGAGCACATCAGAACAACATCTAGTCAAGAAAAAAACACTTTTTAAAAGCTTGTCTGTTCAATATGCATTTTCAAGTGCTTTGGAGTGCTTTTGTTGTTGGTTTCTGCTCCTGGGTTGAATGGTGTGCAATGTCAAAGCGGAAAATTTCACTTGAAACCCAGTGTCACAGCAACTGCTCCCATGTCATTTATGTTGTGAATTATACGCAGCACAAAACTCTCTCTAATTGGAATATCTGACCTCAGATGCAACATGATTTTTGTTTCTCTTATCATTCGTACATTCGGAGCCTATGCACACCTCATTTCATTAGGGAGCTATTCAATTGTTAAAAGTTGGTGATCTTTGTTTTATAAATTGCCAGGATTACAAATATAAATAGTTATGTAAAACAGGAATACTCTATATGTAATATTGCTACATAAGCTATGATAAGAAAAAAAATTCCCTATTTTCATGTTTCCTTTTTACTTTAAGATATATGTACAAATTTTTTCCAACATTCGTGATTTTCTAAAGTTTTATTGCACAAATGGAATAAAAAATCATAACCTCTAGTTTAAGCACATCTGTACCCTTTTGCACCCACTAAGTCCAATAATGGTGCACCATGACTGCAGTATATACCATCCCAATAACGAGACCCTTCGTCAGGACTGAAGAGGAAGGGGGCAGGGGCCCTATGAAAAAGGTGGAGGGAGGGTGGGAAGGAGAAGGCTGGTAGGTCCCAGGTGAAAAACCAGTAAGGGGAAAGATCAAGGGGTGGGGGTGGGGGAGGGGGAGCAGGGAGTGGATAGGCAGGAAAGGTGAAGAACAAATAGGGGAAAGCACAATGGGTAGTAGAAGGAGGTAGAACCTCTTCAGTCCTGACGAAGAGTCTTGGCTCAAGTTGTTGACTGTTCGCTTCCATGGATGCTGCCCAACCTGTTGAGTTCCTCCAGCGTGTTGTGCATGTTGCAGAGTATTTTATGAGCTTGCCCTAAGTATATCCATATTCACAGTTCATAGATGAATATATTCAAAAAATGTATTTATTTATGAGACCAGGATGTCGCTGGGAAGGCAAGTATGTAATTGCCTAATTGCTCTTTGGAAAATAGGCCAGCTTCTTCAACTGGTACAGACTCCTTGATAAAAGTTCACCCATTAAATATTGGATGAGGTGTTTCTAGAGTAGAGCTAAGGAAAAATAAAAGAATGGTGAAAAATTTCCAAGTGAAGCTGCTGTGTGAATTGGAGGGGAACCTGTCTGTTGGGTATTCCTATGTTTTTGATGTCTTTGTGCTGGTTGGAGGTTGCAGGTTTGAGCAATGCTATTGGAGTAACCTTAATAGCTAAGTGCACTACATATTACAGATGCTACGTCAGAATCAGAATCAGGTTTATTATCACCAGAATGTGTCATGCAATTTGTAACTTAGCAGCAGCAGTTCAATGCAACACATAATATAGAAGAAGAAACAATAAATAAATAAATTATAGTATACATATATTGAATAGATTAAAAATGGTGCAAAAACACAAATCAGATACATTTAAAAAGCGAGGTAGTGCTCACGGGTTCAATGTCCATTTACGAATCGGATGGCAGATGGGAGAAGCTGTTCCTGAATCGCTGAGTTTGTGCGTTCAGGCTTTTGTTCCTCCTACCTGAGGGTAACAGTGAAAAAAGGGCATGCCCTGGGTGCTGGAGGCCCTTAATAATGGACACTGTCTTTACAAGACTGTCATGGTTCCATTTGGCTGTTCCCCTTTAACTCTCCCTTCTCCCTGATTATGCCCTAATTTCAGCCATTAGATTTCCAATTGCTGCCAGTTTACTTGATTACGGTACACCTGGTTTGCATCAGAGACTGTGAAATAAGCACAATGGCGTCACTACACAGGTTGCCAGTTTGTTGGTCTATCCTTGTGTGATACTTCATCTGCTTAGAACTGTCAGTTCTAAGTTTAGTTCCAAGTTCTGCTCTAGTTACAAGATAGTCCCTGTAGATCCCGTCTCCTTGTCAAGCTTCCTCCTGTTTGCTGTTCTATGTTCAGGTCTATGTCAGCATCCCCAACTCAGTCGACGTGCCGGTGACCTGCTCTTGGGTTTTCCTCAGTCGCCCCGTGCAACAGAGACACCACTCCTTGAAGATGTCCTAGGTAATTTGGTAGGTTAGCACCCAAGATGGAGCTGACTAAATTTATGACCCTCTGCGGCTTCTTTCGGGCCTGTACAGCAGCTCCCTCCCGTACCAGTTGCAGCCTGTCAGAATGCTCTTCATGGTACATCTATAGAAGTTTTTGAGTATTTTTGTTGACATACTAAATCTCTTCAAGCTTCTAATGAAGTATAGGCTCTGTCCTGCCTTCTTTATAACTGCATTGATATGTTGGGACCAGGTTAGGTCCTCAGAGATCTTGACACCCAGGAACTTGAAACTGCTTGCTCTCTCCACTTCTGATCCCTCTATGAGGATTGAAATGTGTTCCTTTATCTCACCGTTCCCAAATTCTACAATAAGCTCTTTCATTTTACTGACATTGACGTGCAAGGTTGTTGCTGCAGCACCACTCCACTATCTGGCATATCTCACTCCTGTACGTCCTCTTGTCTCCATTTGAGAATCTACCAATAATGGTTGTCTCATTAGCAAATTTATAGATGGTATTTGAGCTATGCCTAGCTACACAGTCATGGGTATAGAGAGAGTAGAGCAGTGGGCTAAGCACACACTCCTAAGGTGCACCAGTGTTGATCATCAGTGAGGAGGAGATATTATCACCAATCCACACAGATTGTGGTCTTCTGATTAGGAAGTCGAGGATCCAATTGCAGAGGGAGGTACAGAGGCTCAGGTTCTATAACTTCTCAGGCAGGATTGTGGGATTGATGGTGTTAAATGCTGAGCTGTAGTTGATGAACAGCATCCTAACATAGTTGTTTGTATTGTCCAGGTGGTCTAAGGTTGTGTGAAGTGCCATTGAGATAGCATCTGCCATTGACCTACTGTGGCGATAGTCAAACTGTAGTGGAAGCAGGTCCTTGCTGAGGCAGGAAATCAGTTTAGTCATGACCAACATCTCAAAGCATTTCATCACTGTAGATGTGAGTGCTTCTGGGTGATAGTCATTAAGGCAGCTCACCTTATTCTTCTTAGGCACTGGTATAAATATTGCCTTTTTGAAGCAAGTGGGAACTTCTGCCCGTAGCAATGAGAGATTGAAAATGTCCTTGAATACTCCTCCCAGTTGTTTGCCAGCCACAGGGTATTTTTGGTCGTGATAGTAAATGCAAAGTGTAGTGGATATGTAAATTCAAATAGGTCATATATCTTGCCCAGAGAAAGCATAGCAAACCACTTCTGTAGAAAAATTTGCTAAGAACAATAATGGTCATGAAAACACCACAATTGCCCATGCCATATGACATGACACATAATGAACGAACATGTATTTTGGACATTATTGAAATGCTTGTATATTTTTGTATTGCACACCTCTCAGTATGTTGTTAAACCAACAAAAATCAATTAATCTGATTTTGGATTGCTGATTTTACTGGGTATAACTACACTTCAGGGTTTTGTCTGCATCAATCTTACCTTTTATAGCACCAGGCTCATGTTTTTTACCTAGGATATGAGTACACCTATCATTTGAAGATTATGTACATTGGAGATGATATAATTGAAGTTGAATTTCCATGGACCGGATCATTCTAAGTATTGTTGAACTGATGGTGTTGTGGCACAGAAAATGGAAAGAGCTTTGAATGGTTGCATGTTCTCCATGAAATTTGAAACACTGGGACTCACTGACTCAATTGAAAACTTTAACTTGTCCTTTTCTTCCATTTGGTGGACAGTAGTGGAGCCCAGCCTGGCTAAGATTGGGATGAAATTGCACATCAAAAATTAATAAGCAAAAGGAAAAAATAAGTTACATTTTGACTGATTTTGTTTAGTTTCAAACTTTTTAATTATTTATGTTTTTATGTGCTTTTAGTAAACCTGTTTACTTTTCAATAAAGTATTTGACAACTCATACTTTAATTACTCGGAGGGCAAAGTTATTGGTTTGAAATATTTTGGGGGATTAGAGACATATAATACTATTAAAAGAACAAGAACGTTGGCTACTACAGTCCTCAAAGTTTTCCTGGCAGTCAGAGTCATTTTGGGGTAGGGTCTCCTCGCCATACCAATGAAAAATGCATTTGAACTCCAGGCTGCGGCAGTCCCTTCATATGAATGTGAATATAACAGTGCACAAATCTGTGTGAGGGCCAGGAATTCAGCCAAAACTCTCCAGGCAATTTTTTAACTCACATCTGTGGAGCTAAAGGAACATTACCATATCTACTATTCATAATATTTGAAAGGCACAAATATTGTTTTGAAAAGATCATAAGTATGCATGCCTACTGTTCGGAAACTACTGGCAACTTAAGCATTTCATTAAAAAAACATATTTAACAGAGAGTTTACTCCATCACCCAAGATGTTGTTACAAATCTATGATGGACATTCTGTCAAATAAATTATTTTATCTTCATCTGAGTTTTGGCACTTGTGCTGTTGGTGAAATGTCTGTCACCATTTCTAAATCCTGTACCTCTGCTAGCCATGCTGTCAATCACTGTGAGTGAAAATGGTTGAACAGCCATGCTACCTGTACAGTAGTTTTAGAGGAATCTGAACAAATCAATAAAATTCAAGTCACTGAAGTAGTTTTCAAAATGCTAGTACTATACCCATGAGAGGGTAAGTGAGAAAAATGGGATTGAGAAAGTGGTCTTGGGGAAAGGGTGTGAGGCAGCAAACTACCAGAAAGGAAAGATTGGAAAATTAGCAATTTATTCAGTGTTCAGAGAAATCAATCCTCTGCAGAGCACAAGATTGATAGTTAGAAATAAATTCATTTCTGCATTGGTCAACGATCTGAAAGCTGATGATTGACAGATGATGATTGGTTTCTGTTCATCCATTCAAAGCTTATGCAGGATACTTCAGGTTATTTGGAATTTCTAAGTAAGACTGACCTTCCTGAACTGTTAGCAGACTCATGACAGTGAAAATGCCTTTAATTTTTTTTCTCTCTCTCATACTGTTCCTGCACATTTTACTTTCCATCTGTTTCGGTGGTCTAATGGCTAGGAATGTGAAACAGCATCCTTTATTTTATTTCTCTGTGGCAAGAATCACTGATCCCTAAAAGATGAACAGATGATTGGAAACCATTGATGCTGGGCTCAGTCTTCTGCGTAAATGACAATATCAGTCCTAAGGCAAGCTGTCGGCATTTACCTTCGTAAATGCAGATGAACTTGGGACGAAAGCATAATGTGTAAGTGAACCCAGAGGTCCCAAACTTGCTGACGGGTTCTTCTTAACAGATTTGTCGGTACACTCCACTGCTCAGCAGATCCATGAACCTGCTTAGGTTCCCCAGCAGGCAATGTAAAATCAGCTCACGGAGCTGAGGTAGAATCCAAGAGCCCAGTCACATCAATCGAGATTTTACAGTAATGATGTAGAAGGCAAGAAAAAGCTGTGTTGCAGTTTATATATAAATGTATATCTGTGTTCGCTGTCGTGTTTTAAATATTTGAAAATATGTTAATGGTCTTTTGGGTGATCTTTTTTAAAAGCTTTTATTTAAATTTTTGAAAGTTTTTATGTAGCAACAGCATTACAAACATAAACACAATAGGTTTTGCAGATACTTTAAATCCAGAGCAACCACTGTGAAATGCTGAAGGAACTCAGCAAGCCAAGCAGCATCTATGGAGAAGAATAAACAGTTAAGAGTTTTGGCTGATACCTTTCACCAAGCCATGCTTGTGATCAGCATTGCTACGATGTAACATATTTTATTGAAGGCAAAGCGAGGGGGATGGCTTTTCTACCGGTCAGAAGATTTCCGGTAACAGATCGAAGCCCATAACTTTGCATCTATCAAAGCTGTGCATTGGGCCTTTCCCGGCCTCCCCTGATGATGCGATTATACTACCGAGGGCCTGAGCATCACTTGGGGGTGAGAGGGGAGCTCTCCAATCAGGTCAATCAGTATATGAATGTGGAGCATTGAGATACATTCATAATGAAATCTATACCTTTTTGGTTCATCCAGTCATTAATATTCGTTCATGAACTACTCTCTCCACTTTTGCTTGGTACTTTGAATGAGCCTTCTTAATCCATTCTTTAGAATTTTATTTACTCATTTTCTGTTTCAGTGGTGTCACTCTATCACTAGTCCTGGGCATCACACTTTTGTGAAAATATGAATGCTCTAATACAAGGGTCCCCAACCTTTTTTGCACCGTGTGGACCGGTTTAATAGTGACAATATTCTTGCAGACCCGCCGACCGGGCGGGGGGGTGGGGGGGTGTTCAAGTAGGGTTAAACTCACCTCAACATGTCTTTTACAGTTAGGGTTGCCAACTTTCTCACTCCCAGATAAAGGACAAAAGTAGCAGTCAAATCCCAGGACACTTTACCCCTGGAAAGACTACCATGACCATGAAGCCTTGCGCGGGCACCTGTGTGCGCATGCGTGACGTGCGCATGTGATGTGTGCATGTGATGTGCGCATGTGATGTGCGCATGCACGTATGTGCCGATTTTTGTCCCCACAAATCAGTTTTGCCTTCATATTCCCTACTATACTGTACATACATTATTTTTACTTTATATAAGCTGTGTATTTATCATATCATTCCTGGTTTTACTATACGTTAGTGTCATTGACTTTCGGTTTTATGTGTTATTTGGTATGATTTGTTAGGTTATTTTTTGGGTCTGGGAACGCTCAAAAATTGTTCCCATATAAATTAATGGTAATTGCTTCTTCGCTTCACGCCATTTCGGCACGAAAGGTTTCATAGCAATGCTCTACATTAGTGGGGGAAATACGGAACAAACCAACTTAGCCCAATATATGGGATGTCCCGGCAAATACAGGACAGTTGGCAATCCTATGTTCAAGTTCAACAGTGCGTGACAGGGAATGAGGAAAGGTGCAGCTGACTCATATCATTTCCTGATGGCCTGGTAGCACATGCTTTGTGGCCTGGTGTTTGGGGACTGCTGCTCTAATGATCTGCAGGAATGATTTACTAAAAAGTCTTTAGGGTTATTTGGGTAATGTGGATTTGATGGTGTTTTCTTCCTTGGGGCTAAAGAGTTTATGTGAAGATCTGAAAAATGTATTTAACATTTAAAAAAAATCAGGGAGAATGCTTCCATTGGCAGAACATCCAAGAACCAGGGAATATAAAGTTAAAGTGATTGGCAAACAAACCTCGATGTTTCATGAGGAAAACAGTGGTACACATCTCAGTTTAATGCTCACATGATGGTGGGGTGGCTGCTTCAGCTGGCACTGGTGGAAATTGGGGGGGAGTTGATGCTTTTGCTACTGCTTGGGCGAAGTGAAGGCTTTGGGGCTTCGATGTTTCTATTATCTATGAGGTTCCTTTGTTTTGTGGATGTCTGTGAAGAGGACGAATTTCAGGTTATACGTACTCTGATATCAAATGTACTTTGAAACTTAATGACCTTTTATCAGGCCGTGGCAACGGGGTATGGTGACAAGATCATACCTTCATTTACAAGTCTCTTAATACTTTGATTTTCAAAATTAATTCCCATTCACCAGTTCTAACTTCTAAAGTGAGTGGTTTGATATCTCACCTCTGCCACTTTTGCAGATGTTCTTCTATTTTTAATTTAGAGCATTCTTCACTTAGCACCATTTCAGCTGCCGTTGGCTGTACACTACCTTCTTCAAGAGAGAGAAGGAGTGGGAGATGTGGCAGTATGCCTCATGTATTCTGGGTGGTGTATCCAACTAATTGGCAGTGCCAGCAAACCGTGGGATGTGCGTGGTGAGGATGTAGTTGTGAGCTTCAGATGAATCATATTGAGGCATGACTGACTGATTATAGCTTCTGGCTAATAAATATGTTTGCCAATGGATTAATTGATTGTGGGAACCATTAGGGTTTTACACTCAAGCGTGTTTTTGCTGAAGTATAGTCATTGACCTGCGTAAGGTCTGGACTGTGTCACGTGGTGTGTCTGCTGATAATTTGCTGAACTGATGACTGCAGTGGAGGAGTCACTGCCTTGAATAAGGCATGTTTGTTTTACATCTGAACTATTGTCTATTTTCAACATGAAAATAACCCCACAAGCACTAGGCCAGTGAAGAGTTTGAGGTGCTGAGTAGCAGGTAAAGGGAATAACGGAAGTTGAAAGACGTGTGGGAAATGTCTATGAAGTGAAGTGTCATGCACAAATTCAGCTATTTGTACTGTATATGGAAAATATAGAAATATTTCCAAGGACTAAATTGTTGGAGTCCTGAGGGAAGAGAGAGAGAAAACAGCAAAATGTGAGTAAAGGAAAACATTATTGCTGCTGGTGGCTGGACTGCAGACATACAAGTTTATTGGCACCGTAAACTATAGATGGGCATGGCATAATATTCCAAAGAGGACTTCAATTAAATGTCAACAAAGATCCACACAATGTCTGGATTGGGTATATACATCCAAGGACCAGAGGAAACAATTAGCAAATACAGCGAAAAATTTGCATTTTCCAGCTCTTTTCAAATCTAGAGTTGTAGGATCAACTAGTATGACAGAGAAATGAGAAAATGTGGGCCTAATATTTGAGGGAATATGTAAAATGGATTTCTACTTAGCGTCAGCATCTCTGTTTTATTATTTTTCTCTCAAAGCAATATCTCGATAATCTTGATCTCTGATTCTGGTGTTGACTACCACTTCAACTGTTCATAGTTAGTAGCAACTTAACAATTAAAGTCATCCTTAGTAGTCCAGGCAATCTTGTCCTGTCAAATAGAATCATAGAACAGCTACAACTAAGGTGGAGGCTGTTTGGTTGATGTCTGTGCTAGCTCTTTACCAGAGCAACTGAAGAAGACATTTGTCCTTGTCTTTTCTTCGGTTTTACTGCAGTTCTTTATGATTCCATTAGAGACTCAATAAGAAATATAAGAAATAAAGATTTCCATCAGTCATGGATCTTTCCAAACCTTGGTAAGCAATGTTATAAACATGAGAAAGTATGCAGATGCTGGAAATCCGAAGCAACACACACAAAATGCTGCAGGAACTCAGAAGGTCAAGCAGCATCAATGGATATGCCTACTCCCTTCCGTTTCAGTCCTGGAGAAGGGTCTTGGCCCATAACGTTGACTGTTTATTCCTTTACAGAGCTGCTGCCTGACCTGCTGAGTTCCACCAGCATTTGAATTGAATTGACTTTATTTCTTACATCCTTCACATACATGAGGAGTAAAAATCTTTACTTTACTTCTCCAACTAGATGTGCAATGTGCAATCATAGTAATTTATAATAATTTATAATAAATAGGACAGTCAATGTAATATAGAGTACACACGTCAGCATGAGCTCATCAGTCTGATGGCCTGGTGGAAGAAGCTGTCCTGGAGCCTGTTGGTCCTGGCTTTTATGCTGCAGTACCACTTCCCAGATGGTAGCAGCTGGAATAGATTATGTTTGGGATGGCTTGGGTCCCCAATGATCCTACGGGCCCTTTTTATACACCTGTCCTTACAAATGTCCTGAATCTTGGGAAGTTCACAACCACAGATGAGCTGGGCTGTCCACACCACTCTCTGCAGAGTCCTGCGATTAAGGGAGGTACAGTTCCCACACCAGGCAGTGATGCAGCCAGTCAGGATGCTCTCAATTTTGTGCTTGTAGAAAATTCTTAGGATTTGGGGGCCCATGCCAAACTTCCTCAACCATCTGAGATGAAAGAGGCGCTGTTGTGCCTTTTTCACCACACAGCTGGTGTGTACTGACCACGTGAGGTCCTCAGTGATGTGGATGCCCCAGATCCATTGATGTCAATAGGGGTTAGCCTGTCTCTATTCTTCCTGTAATCCACAACCAGCTCCTTTGTTTCTGCGACATTGAGGGAGAGATTGTTTTCTTGACACCACTGTGTCAGAGAGATGACTCCTTCCCTGTAGGCTACCTTGTTATTGTTTGAGATAAGGCCAATCAATGTAGTGTCATCGGCAAATTTAATTAGCAGATTGGAGCTGTGGGTGCCGATACAGTCATGGATATACAGGGAGTAAAGGACTCAGTACACAGCCCTGAGGAGCTCCTGTATTGAGAGTCAGAGGGGAAGAGGTGAGGGCGCCCACTCTTACAACCTGCTGACAATCTGACAGGAAGTCCAGGATCCAGCTGCACAAGGCAGGGTCAAGGCCAAGGTCTCTGAGCTTCTTGTCGAGCCTGGATGGAACTGTCATGTTGTATGCAGACCAGTTGTCCAAAAACAGCATTCTCACATAAGCATACTTCTTCTCCAGGTGTGTAAGGACGGTATGTAGAGCAGTGGCTATTGCATTATCTGTTGAGTGGTTGTGTCGGTAGGCGAATTGTAGGGGTCCAGTTTGGGTGGTAGTGTGCTGCAGATATAATACTTGACCAGCCTCTCAAAGCATTTGCTTATTATTGAGGTGAGGGCAACAGGACGCCAGTCGTTCAGACACGTTACCTTGGTTGTTTTTGGTACAGGGACAACGGTGGATAATTTGAAGCAGAAGGGCACGCTACTTTGGGAGAGGGAGAGATTAAAAGTGTCTGTAAACATACCTGCTAGATGTGCTCACACATCCTAAGTACTCACCCTGGGATGGCGTCCGGTCCCGCAGCCTTGCGACTGTCCACTCATCGGAAGCATCTGCATACCTCAGCCTCAGGGATGACTGGGTTACAGGTTGTAGCAGTGGCTTTCCTTGGAGGCTCAGAGTTAGAGACTTCGAACCTGGCATAAAAGCGATTGAGCTCATCTGGGAGAGAGAGCACGATGTTGGCCCTACCACAACATTTGGCTTTGAAGGCTGCAATGGTATGCAGCCCTCGCCACAAGTCACATGTACTATTCGTTGTGAATCTTGACTCAATCTTCTCCCTATATTGTTGTTTTGCAACCTTGATAGCTTTGCGCAGATCATAGTTGCTTTTCTTGAGCTCTAGTTGATCTCAAGCGATGTAAGCTCGATGTCACGCTGTAAGTGCTGTTCGCACGGAACTATTGATTCAGGGCTTCTGGTTCGGGAAGATCCTGACCAACTTCTGGGAGACAACAATTCCAGTCGACCTCAGTGAAGCAGTCCTGCAGTGTGGAGGTCAATTGGTCAGACCAACAGTGGACAGTTTTAATTATAGTTGCCTCTTGTTTCAGCTTCTGACTGCACGTCGGGAGAAGCAGGATCGGAGAGTGATCTGATTTCCAAAAGCTAGTCGAAGGAGAGCTTTGTAAGCATTGCAGAAGGGAGTGTAGCAGTGGTCAAGTGTGTTATCTCCACGAGTGCTCACCCGGATGTGCTGACAAAACTTCAGAGAGACTTCTGTCAGTGACGCTCGATTAAAGTCACCGGCGACGATGAAGGCAGCCTCTGGGTGTGCAGTCTCTAGTGTGTTGATGGTCTCGTATAGTGCCTTGAGAGCCAGATTCAGCCTGTGGCGAAATGTACACCACTGTAATGATAACAGCCGTGAACTTCCTAGGCAGCCAGTAGGGTCTGCACAGCAGCACCATGTATTCCAAGTCTGGGGAACAAAATCCTTTTCTAGGGGTCGCACCAAGCATTGTTGACCATGATGCATACCCTTCCTCCTTTACTTTTCCCAGTGAGGTTTCTCGACCTGTCTGCCCAGAACAGGGAGAATCCAAAGGGCTTGGTGGCATGACCCTGTACCTCCTCCAACAGCCAGGTCTCCACGAAGCACAAAACATTACATTCCTTTGTTTCCCGCTGATAGGAGATTCTGGCTCTCAGTTCACAAAGCTTGTTATCCAGGGACTGAACGTTAGCCAGGGGTATGCTAAAGAGCGGCGGTCGATTTGCACATGGTCTCAGCCTCACCAGGACGCTGGCCCTTCTCTTTCACCTCCGCGCTTCTTCTGAGGTTGTGGCGATGTAAGAGATGAATCTCCCATGGATCGCGCAAGCAGGGGATCCCAGTGTAGGAAAGACGGCACATAGTGGGAAAATGCCATCTTTCCGATGTTCAGAAGGGCCAGTCTATCATATCTGATGTGACTATCAGCTACTTGAACAGAAAATGCTCAGAAAATCATAGAAATTAGTAGTATACTGTAGATTTGGAAACAAGCTTGCAACATGGCCGCCGTACCCGGCGCCATCTTGTGTTTTGCTATTAAAGTGCAGTCATATGTGTGAAAGTCAACATTAGCTTTACTGATATATTTGTTAAAAACTGTATTCAGATTAGACAAGTGAGTTACATTTCAACCTAGCCAAAGTCAAATACCAAGCGGTGATTTTATCTTACAATCTGGATAAGAAGTGTGAACTCCCTTGCACGTTCTGAGCAGATGAGACTGTATTGCAAATCCATTAACTCCGCATTCTGAAATATCCATCGGCTTCAATTAAAATGAATCCATGTGAGCTCAGCACAAATATACTACCACACAGTATGTCCTACACATATCGGAGAATGAATTTCTACTCCCAGATACTGGATGATTTCTTGACATAGAATCAGGTTTAAGTTTATTATTCCTGTCATGTGTTGTGAAATTTGTTGTTTTGTGGCTATAGTACAGTGCAATATATAAAATAAATTACTAAGTTACAATGAGAAATAAAAACAAAATAAGTAAATGGTGCTGAAAGAGAGCCAAGGGTGAAGTGGTGTTCATGGGTTCAATGTCCATTCATAAATCACATGGCAGAGGAGAAGAAGCTGTTCCTGAATCATTAAGTGTGTGGCTTTTATCTCCGAATTTAGGAGAGTACTGTCTTCTAAATTGGCTTCAATCTCTTGAGTATATATACAGTATTATTCACATCCTCCCACAATAAACTATTATTTGTTTATAACACTTTTCTGCAGTTGTGTACTAATTAAAGAGAGAATTTATGGCACAGATAATATAAATGCTCATTATTCATCACCATAATTTATTCAACTGTGGGAATATAGGTAGTTAAGTTGGATTGTGCTTGACCCATTAGAGGCAGTGTTACATTAGCTTACACAATATTTGTCAAAATTATGGTAAATAATTTCAATTATGGAAATTGAACATCCTTTAGAAAAACACTATTTCAGTACTAAATGTCACATCATAGACCTGTAAATGTTTCAGTAGCTTGATTTAAGGATTATTATTCATGGTCAGGCAGCTGCAGGGATCTTAGCAGAAGTTTCAGCATTAAAGTTGAAGAACCCAGAAGTTAGCTATTTAATATGCTAAAGGATTCAACAAGTAATGTAGAATCCAATCTTGTTTGAAAATAATTGTAATCTCAGTCCTCTGTATCACTTGAGGAAATGGTCTACATCCCTCTGTATTTAGAAAAATAGATATTACTGTACTGAACAATGGAGAGCAAATCCACGTGTAAAGTTCAGAGGTCAAAGACATTTTATTTCAAAATGTGCAATACATATCTATATTGGGTAACACATTGTAACTAAATAATGTGGTATTTGCAAAGCCCACATTGTAAAGGATAGTTTTTCGTCTACGTTCTGGCAGTGTTGTGGCACAGCTGGTTGTGTTATTGTCTTACAACACAAACACACAGAATACTGGAGGAAGACATACAACATGCTGGAGGAACTCAGCTGATCAGGCAGCGTCTTTGGAAAGGAGTAAACAGCCGATGTTTCGGGCCAAAGCCCTTCTTCAGGACTTGGCCGAAATCTTCAAGAGTTCTGCAGTACGGTCTCGGGCCGAAGTATTGACAGTTTACTCTTTTCTATAGATGCTGCCTGCCCTGCTGAGTTTCTCCAGCTCTTTATGTGTAGTGCTTGGATTTCCAGCATCTGCAGATTTTCTCATGTTTGTGAAATACTGGACGAACGCTGTAGGTCAGGCGGTATCTCAGAAGGGAAATGAATTCTTCTTGTTTTGGGCCAAGGCCCTTCAATAGGGCTTGGTCCCAGCCCAAAACATAGACTGTTTATTTTCCTCTACAGATGTTGCCTCATCTACTGAGTTCCTGCCAAATTTTATGAGTAATGGGCTATTGCCTCAGTGTGTCAGTGACCTGTGTTCAAACCTGGCCTTGTGTGCTGTTGATGTGGGGTTTGATATCCCGCCCATAACTGTGTGAGTTTCTTCTGGATTCTCTAGTTTTCTCCAATATCTCTGCTGTAAATCACCACTAGTGTGTAGATGAGCATCCTTTAGAAAAACACTATTTCAGTACTCAGTGTTAAATCGCAAACCTAATGTGTGGATGTCCTTTCCAGGATATCAGAGATGTCTTTCTTCTTCAAAGAACGGCGTTTTCCTTCCTCCACCATTGATGCTGGCCTCACCCACATCTCCTCAATTTCCCAAACTTCAGCGATCTCTCCATTTTCTTGCCGCCTTACCAATGATAGAGTTCCTCCTGTCCTCATAAGCCTCTGCATCCAACACATCATCCTCTGCAACTTCAGCCATCTCCAAAGAGATCCTAGTATCAAAGTCATCTTTATGTCACCCACCCGCCCCCGCTTTCTGCAGGGTTGCTCCATCCATGATTCCCTTGTCCCCCTGTCCCTCCCCACTTTCTCTCCCTACTTTCTCTCCCTCTGGCACTTCATCCCTGCAAGCTGCGTATGTGCTACACCTGCCCATTCACATCTTCCCTCACCTCCATTCGGGGCCCCGAACAGTCCTTCCAGTGAGGCAACACTTCACCCGTGAATCTGCGCGGGTCATCTATTGTGTCCGGTGCTCCCGATGCGGCCTCCACTACATTAGTGAGACCCGTCCCAAATTGGGGGAATGCTTTCTCAAGCACTTCTGCTCCGTCCACCGAAAGCGGAACTTCCCCATGGCCAAACATTTTAATTCCATTTCCCATTCCCATTCCAGCATGCCTTGTACCAAGATGACGTCACTGTCAGGGTGGAGAAGCAACACCTTATATTCTGTCTAGGTGACCTAAAACCTGATGGCATGAATATCAATTTCTCCTACCAGTTTAAAAAAAAAGCTGCTCCCTCTTTCTTCTTTTTTTTTACCCATTCTGGCCTCTTACCTCTTCTCATCTGCCTATCATCTCCTCCTGGGTCCCCTCCTTCTTCTGTTTCTCCGATGGTCCTCTCTCCTCTCATATCAGATTCCTCGCTCTCCAGTCCTTCACCTTTCCCACCCACCTGGCTTCACCTATCACCTTCTAGCTATCCTCCTTCCCCTCCCACCACCTTTTTACTGGCGTCTTCCTCCTTCCTTTCCAGTGAAGGAGGGTCTTGGCCCGAAAGGTTGACCGTCTGTTCATTTCAATAGATGCCAACTAACCATCTGAGCTCCTCCATCATTTTGTATGTGTTGATTTGGATTTCCAGCATCTGCTGGCTTTCTTGTGTTTATAGTGTATAGATGAGTGGTTGAAGTTCAAATTCAAGCTTAATGCCATTCAACCGTACACAAGTACACAGGTAAACGAACCAGCACTCCTCAGGGACCAAGATGTAAAAAAGCACAGTATGTGTATCACATACAGCACATAAAATAATATTAATAGATTAAAAGAAGTACTCTGTAGATGTACAAGTTGACATAAAGTGCATATATGACATATAGTTAAACATACAATAGCAATACTGCTACTGGCTCTGTCATAAATAATGTGTACTGGGTGGTAGCTAAGTGCTCTGAGGGAAAAGCTGTTGCCAGCCTAACAGTCCTTCTTATACCGTGGTACCTTCTGCCTGATGGTCAGAGGTGAATGGGGATGAATATGGAGGGCTCCTTAACAATTCCAAATACTCCGTGAGTGCAGTGTTCGTGGTGTATGTCCTGGATGGGGTGGGGGTGTGGGAAGCGGGGAGAGAGCGAGACCCCTAAAATTCTCTCAGCAGGCTGATGATTTGATTGAAACTCATTTCTATGTTTGCAGGTTGACACAGACTCGATGGGCTGAAGGCCCTGTATGACTCCATGATACTGAGTACTGACAGGAATAAAACAGGGTCATGGCTTCACAATAATTATTTAAAACAAGTGTATAATATGAGGTCATGGTTGCTTTCATGTACAATTATGTCATAACGCTACGAATACTAGAGCATGTTCCTCAATAACTCAGTAAATCTAAATTCTTGTGCATGACCCTGTGTGTACCTTCTGTTTGTTAATATTAATGAAAGCAATGAAAGAAACAGGTGATTTGAGGTTAGATAAGAGAGAAACCAGTGGATGTTATATATTAGATTTTTAAAAGTAATTTGGTACCACAGAAAAGGTTGTTATACAAATACAATGTGTGTGGTATTGATGTAATAGGCCTGAGTAGACAGGGGTTGTTTAAAGGAGAAATAACAGAGTTGTACAAAGTAAGTCAGTTGGAATCAAAGAATCCACAAAAGGTTAAATGAAGGATATGCAACTGCATAAAATGGTGGTCATTAGAGCACATTGTCCAGTATATGAGGCTAATTGGTTTGTAAAAGAAGAACAGAAAACTTTTTTTATGACGAGGAACCATTGTTTCAGAGATTTGAACCTCCCTCTTCATCAGCCAGTGAATTTAACGTGCACATACAGTGGACAGAAGACAAATGGTATGTTGACCTCTATTATCAGTGGACTGGACTACGAAGGGCAAGAGAGATATGTTATAGTTGCATAGACAACAGCTAGAGTACTGCATGAAGTTTTTGATTTTGTTGGGACTGATTAACACTGACTATATGGAAGATGTAACTGGGAAATATAAAAGTCTTTATTCACATTAGCAAAGCTCCAGAAGAGAGAGAGAGTCTAGGAGAATCTCAGTCTCCTAGAACAATGTTTTTTATTTCTCCAACACAAAAAAATTACAATGAATAATTAACTACAATTTCAGTTGCTTTATTCGCCTTCTTATCTTTTCATTTTGAATATGGTCAGGTAAATTTATAGAATTATATTTTACAATGGTCACATATCGGAACTAGCAGAACCCCTTTGAACATTCAAAATTGTTGTTTGTTCCAAAAGCCTCTCAGTACAAACTGCAGACACCCAACATATGTCCCTTTTGTGTTGAAGGCCTGGTCCGTGAATAGACAACTAATCAGATGGTTGAGTATCAGTACAGATCCATGCAGAACTATGCATGAAGTGGCAAGGATACATCAGGAACGTTTGTCTATTGCGTTTCCCTTTGTAGTTTGAATTGGACAGAGAATGTCCCAGATCCAGTGACTGGTGTCACCAGAACAAAATATGAGGTGGAAATTCAATTGCATACAGATTTTATTTCCTAAAGAGTGATTCTCATTCTAGTTAATCCTTAATTATGGTATCCAACATGGTTCACCCTCCAACTAATGATCCCAAACAGATCCAGCTACCCAAAGAGAATTCGTGTCAACAATATTGCTATGAAGGATATGCAAATACAATCAATTATGTAGCATTTGTTTCAGCATCGTGTAATTGAAGTGTCTTCACCTGGAGTAAAGTATTATTGTGATAAGTTCTGAACCATTGAGGTTTGCTTATGAATCTCAGTCTGAAATTTTCTGGAGTGATTCAGCATTGTGCACCTGATTTCCAAAATTTCCAAGATGGCGGCATGTTCAGACACTGGAACCACTTTGTCTCTGGGTGTAATTGTTCGTCCATGTCCCCTAGGCCATTGTTGTGATTGGAAAACGCTGCTGACTGTTAAATATACTGTGCACAGCATTTCCACCTTGCTAGAGAAGTCTTGGACTACAGAAGAGCTCCACGGCCTGGGCATATTGCGCTCGCCACTGCCTGCTGCAGACCTCCGTGGGTGACGCCCTAGGAAGAGCAGTGCGAAAAAACAAAAAGGGTGAAGAAGGAGTGGAATTTGCATACGACTTGGGTCGAAGCCCTTCAGGCCTGCTCGCCCCTCATTCTTACTGGCAAACGTACGTTCGCTTGAAAATGAACTGGACCACCTGCGCTTGAGACAGAACCAGTGAGAGAAACACATCTGTGCCCTCATTCTCACAGGAACTTGTCTTCAGGACTCCTCACCATATGTGACAACAAGCTCGAGGGTTTCAGCGTGTTTTGGACTGCCAGGAATCCGTGCAAGACCCATGATGGTGGGATCTGTATTTACATAAATAAGAACTGGTGTATGGATGCTTTTGCAGTGTGGCTTCCCACTGTCCACTGATGATTGAGTTCATATTTCTGAAGTGCAGTCTGTTTTATATACCAAGCGACTTCACTACAGTTGTGTTGGTAGCTATATACATCCGACCCCCCCCTCTGCTTAATGCCGACGAGGCACTGCGTGAGCTCTACAATTCCCTTAGTAACTTTCAAACCAAACGCCCCGACAGTATCTTCATTATTACAAGCAATCTTAACCATGCAAACCTAAAAACAGTCCTGCCTGAATTTCACCGGCATTTTGACTTCTGAGGTGGTCTTGGCCTGAAATGTCAACTGTCCATTGATGCTGCCTGGTCTGCTGAGATCCTCCAGCATTTTGTGTGGGTTGCTTGGATTTCCAGCACCTGCAGATTTTCTCTTGTTTGTGAAAATACTCTAGACCTGCTTTATACTAACATACCATTGCCTATAAAGCAGTCCTTCGATCCTACGATGGTCTCTCAGATCACATATCTGTAATGTTAATTCCAGCATAGAAACCAGTGATCAAACGGGTCTAACCAGTTCTAAAGGTAGTGGAAACCTGGCCTGAGGATGCAATCTCTGCACTGCAGGACTGCTATGATAATGCGAACTGGAGAATGTTCAGGGTGGCTGCTACCTATGGTAACCATGGTAACATTGAGGATTATGTGGATTCTGTGACCAGCTACGTAGAGAAGTGTATTGAGGATGTTACGATCATGTAATGCACACAGGTGAGGGCAAATCAGAAACTATGGCTTACTGCACAGGTCCTTGCACAGCTGAGGGATCGTGATGCTGCCTTTAGCTTGGGGGATGTGACAGCTCTCGGGGAAGCAAAAATGTGCTCTCCCGCTCTGTCAAGAAGGCAAAATGGGAGCATTCTCAGAGAATTTACAGCCTCTTGTGCAATAGCAGAGACATCAGGCGCATGTAGCAAGGAATGGACAGGATTACCGACTACAAATCTACCCTGTACATCAGTGACAAGGATGTTTCACTCCCTGAGAGGTTGAATGTATTTTCTGTGCCTGGTTTGATGCACAGAACAAAGTGCTGGTGAGGAAGGCACTGCTCCCTCCAGGGAAGCAGACACTCCACCTGGCTGAAGCGGAGGTGAGGAAAACCCAGGCCAGAGTCAACCCACGTAGAGCTGCAGGGCCCGTTAATATACTAGGTTAGGTTCTGAAAAATTGCACAGCCCAGCTGACAGAGGTGCTGAAATATATTCAACACCTGTCTAGAGCAATCTATTCTCCCCTTGGCTTTCAAGACAGTAACCATCATTCCATTGCCTAAGAAAGCGACCATCAGCTTCCTAAATGACTATCGTCCGGTGGCAGTAACTTCAAGCATTATGAAATGCTTTGAGCGGTTGTTTACAGAGCATATTACAGCCTTTCTCCCCACTACACTGGACCCTTTCCAGTTCGATTATCACTTAAATCGATCCACTGATGATGCAATAGCCTCTGCCCTCCACTCTGTCCCGTCCCATTGGGAAAATGGGGTCTCGTATGCCAGTCTGCTCTTTATAGACTTCAGCTCAACATTCAACATCATCATACCCCAGAAAATGTTGGGGAAACCGTCTTTGCTGGGTCTCAACACCTCCCTCTGCAATTGGATACTGGACTTCTTAACAGTAAGGCCACAGTCAGTTCATGTGGCCGGCAACATCTCTCATCCCATTACACTGAGCACTGGCATTCCCCAAGGCTGTTCACACTGTTGATGCATGTCTGTGTCCCAGGATCCAGCTCAAACTGTGTCATCAAGTTTGCAGCTGACACAGCAGCTGTTGGCCTTACCAAGAACAATGACAAGACGGAATATAGAGAGGAATTGTAGTGGCTGGTGGATTGGTGTGCGAAGAGCAACATGAGCCTGAACCTGGAGAAGGCATAGGAGATCATTGTGGTTTTCAGGAAGGTGCAGGTGAACCACTCCCCTCTGCGAATACGTGGCTCCTCTGTAGAGGGAGTTAAGTGCAGCAAGTTCCTGGGAGTTCACACCACGGATGACTTCACCTGGTCCTTTAGTATCAGCTCCCTGGACAAGAAGGCACAGCAGTGCCTCCACTTCCTAAGATGATTGAGGTGAGTGAGGCTCCCCCGACCCATCTTAACGGCGTTTTACAGGAGCACCGTTGAGAATGTCCTGACAAGTTGCATCTCCATCTGCTAAGGCAGTTGTCGAGCCTCAGACCAGAAGTCCCTACTAAGGGCCGTGAGAACAGCTGAGACATCATAGGGGTCTCCCTACCATCCAACAGGAGCATTTATCAGAGCACTGCGTATGCGAGGCCCTTCGTATTATTAAGGATCCCACCCATCCATCCAGCATCCTCTTTGACTTCCTACCATCAGGCAGGAGACTCCGATGCATAAAAACAAGGACAGTCAGGATGAGAAACAGTTTCTTCTCCCAGGCCATTCAGCTTTTGAACTCTTGGCTGCACGGCATTCGAAGTTTTACTGGTTAATCTGTTCCATACGTTGCAATATTTAATATTAATGCACTTTAGTTTGTTACTTTGTCACATGGTGTGAGCAGAATTATCTACAGCTTAATGAAAAAAGACTAAGGAGCTGGTGGTAGACCTGAGGAGAGCTAAGGTACCAGTGATCCCTGTTTCCATCCAGGGGGTCAGTGTGGACATGATGGAGGATTACAAGTACCTAGGGATGCGAGTTGACAATAAACTGGACTGGTCAAAGAACACTGAGGCTGTCTACAAGAAGGGTCAGAGCCATCTCTATTTTCTGAGGAGACTGAGGTCCTTTAACATCTGCCGGACGATGCTGAGGATGTTCTACGAGTCTGTGGTGGCCAGTGCTATCATGTTTGCTGTTGTGTGCTGGGGCAGCAGGCTGAGATTAGCAGACACCAACAGAATCAACAAACTCATTCGTATGGCCAGTGACGTTGTGCGGATGGAACTGGACTCTCTGACGGTGGTGTCTGAAAAGAGGATGCTGTCCAAGTTGCATGCCATCTTGGACAATATCTCCCATCCACTACATAACGTACTGGTTGGGCACAGGAGTACATTCAGCCAGAGACTCATTCCACCGAAATGCAACACAGAGCGTCATAGGAAGTCATCCCTTCCTGTAGCCATCAAACTTTACAACTCCTCCCTTGGAGGGTCAGACACCCTGAGCCAATAGGCTGGTCCTGGACTTATTTCCTGGCATAATTTACATATTATTATTTATGGTCTTATTACTATTTATTATTTATGGAGCAACTGTAACGAAAACCAATTTCCCCCAGGATCAATAAAGTATGACTATGACTAGTTATGTGTGATTCATCTGTAGATTTTATCTTTAACTTCATAAGCTATTGTGTGTTATGTGTATTATGTGTACTATTGTGCTTTATACCCAGGTTTGGAGAAAAGTTATCTCATTTCTATATGCATTATATGGTTATATACATCGCATACATGTATGTAGTTAAACAACAATAAACTTGACTTGACTTGATGCAGTTTCCATATCAGAGCTGCAAACTTCATAACTTCAGAGGTGTAAATCTTGAAACATTTCCTCTCAGTGGGCTGTGGATGTTATTGAGTGCCAGGAAGGTTGCAGACTATGGATTTTACATTGTATCGTATTGCAAACCATATCAACCTCTGTGGTGATGTAGATTTTAGATTAGATACTCTCACAATAGATCATCTTGAATGTGCACGGAATCAGCTAAAGTACCTAAATTAGTTAATGAAGGAAAAAAGTTGCCCTGATTTATTGAAGTTCTCTTGGATCAGGTAACCCAGACTACCTATTTCACAGAAATAGTTCCCCAAAATGCTGTAGAGTAGTTCCAGAATCTTTGCACTGTTCACAAAATAAGCTGCCGTTACTTTCATGATTATTTAAAACAAACACAAGATTTATTTATTCATCCGTATAGAGATACATTGTGCATAGGCCCTTCTGGTCCATGGACCCACACCACCCAGCAATTGCCCCAATTTAATCCAAGCGTAATCAAGGGACAATTTACGATGACTAAATTAACCTACCAACGTATATCTTGGGACTTTGGAAGGAAATCGGAACACCCAGAGGAAACCCACGCGGTAATATGGAGAACGCACAAACTCCTTACAGGCAGAAGTCAAACCTTTGAATCTTTATTTGATTTTGAGAAAAGATGGGGCTCATTTGCTCATTATTATCATTTGAGCTAATTGATAGATTTTTTCCACAATCTAATTGTAAATCTTTTGGTGTATTTTTCTTTCTTGCTGGTGGTTTGATGTTTATTTTTAGAAGCTTTTTGTATGACGCATGACTCCGGGGTTGTACACCTAATGGGGATTTTTTTCCATACTTTTTCTGCTTAGTAGGGTTTTTTTATTATCACAAAATTTTTCAATCTTTAAGATAATGTTTTTTTTCCTTGAGACATTGTAAGTGTTGTTACTTTGTTGTACTCGTGTTTTTTTTTTGAATAATATAATGATAAAAAGATTTGAAAAGAAAAGAAACTCCTTACAGGCTGTGGTGCGATATTAACCCAGTTCACTAGTATGGTAAAGCATTGTGCTAATCACTACGCCACCATGCCCCCACAAGATCTACCTTGTCAGGGTCTTGCATTTTATCCTTTTTCGGTATCTTTTACACTTTATCTGCATTATTATTGTTTTACCTTAGTGTACTGTGTAATGATTTGATTTGTATAACCAGTATGCAAGACAAGCTTTTCACTGTATCTTGGTATAATAAACCAATACCAATCCCAGATATATTCCTTGTTGGGTCATAACAGGGATGAACATTATTTTGGATGTCATTTGGAACAGTTTTGTACCAATGCATAATTGAGAAATGTTATCGCTCTGGTATTCTAGAATGATAGCTTGTCAAGGGCTTCATGCTCTGATGAAAGTAGTGCACTGGCCTGCTGTAATGACCAGTGAATTTCCTTTCCGTCTTTCATTGTTTATTGTTTCTTCCACTGATTTATATTACTCACTTCAGTCAGTCTTTGGCAGCTCTGTGCCTTTGTTTCTACAATAGTACCTAAATCCTAACTGCTCTCGATGGTGCAATGCATTGTTTATTGGGTTTGATTTCTCTGACTAGACTCTCAAGAACAGTTGTGGGTGACTGAAAAGTGGTAATTCTATTTTTTTTTAATTCTGCAGCATCAACTTTCCTTCAAATTCCCCAGAATTTTGTAACTTCCTATCTTGAAGCATGCACAGCACTTGCACATTTTGACTGCTAATGCCTTATTTAATCTTCTCTCTTGCAGTTAAAAAGCTGATTGAGCTGAAATCTCGAGGTGTTAAATTACTTCCCAGCAAAGACAATCAGAAGTCTTCAGTTTGTAAGTTGCTCTTCATTTTACATTCTCAGTCTTGATGTGATAGAAAATTATATTTTAGAAACATAGAAAACCTACAGCTCAATACAGGCCCTTCGGCCCACAAAGCTGTGCCGATCGTGTCCCTACCTTAGAACTACCTAGGCTTACCCATAGGCCTTTATTTTTCTAAGCTCCACGTACCCATCCAGGAGTCTCTTAAAAGACCCTATCGTTTCTGCCTCCACACCACCGCTGGCAGCCCATTCCATGTACTCACCACTCTCTGCGTAAAAAAAACTTACCCCTAACATCTCCTCTGTATCTACTTCCAAGCACTTTAAAAATATGCCCTCTCATGCTAGCCGTTTCAGCCCTGGGAAAAAGCCTCTGACTATCCACATGATCAATGCCTCTCATTATCTTGTACACCTCTATCAGGTCACCTCTCCATCGCTCTCCGTCGCTTCAAGGAGAAAAGGCCGTGTTTTAAGCCTTTATTTTTCTCTGCTGTTTTGTACCAACTTTTGAGAGATTTGATTATCTGTCCTCAGAAATGGACTAGATGACTCATCAGCTAATTCGTGCCCCTTTCACTTACTAGCTACTGCTTGCTAATCTTGAGCAGTGGAATCTGATTGAACGTTCATCATGGTGTTGTGAAGTAACATTGCATCAATAAACTGAGGCTTAAAAGTAACTGAGTAAGATAAATCTGCAATGAATTCAAGGCAAGAGATCTTGCAGCTGCTGGAAGTCTAGAGCTACGCCCACAAAATGCGGGAGCAACTCAGCAGGCCAGACAGCACCTAGAAGGCAGCCGTTGATCCCAGGCGATCATGGGTTTGCACCTCCTGTAAACAACATCAAACTGTCTTAGAGACCACGGCTCCAGATTTCTTCCACCAGGTTTACTCCCGAAGCCTTTCCCATGGGTGGGTATGGCCACAAGGCAGTGGAGGTTTAAAATCAGAGTTTTCCTTCTCCTACTCGGGCTGCCGTCCAAGGCTGACAAGCCCCACCTGCCTGAAGCAACTAGTTTTGAGGCCCCTTCTCTTGTCAGTAGAATCAGTTCTGCCAGGACTAGCTAAGCCACATGTGAAGGCCAAAATTTGGACTTGGCTGTAGAGGCAGTTAGAGACACATGCCATTTGGAGCACTTTATAGGCAATGGAAGCTTATCCCCACCACCAGCCCTGGCTATGACAACCTTAGGAACCGGCAGCACCTCTGGAGAGGAATAAAGAGTCGGGCTGAAATCACTCATCAGGACTGGAAAGGAGGGAGGATGAATCTATAATAAGAAGGGAAGGAACACAAGCTGGCCGGTGGTAGGTGAAACCAGGTGATAGGGAAGTTGGGTGGGTGGGAGAGGGGTATTGAATTAAGAAGCTGTGATTTGATGGGTGGGAGAGGCAAAGGGCTGACAAGAAGGAATCTGATTCATGAGGAATGGACCTTGGGAGAAAGGGAAGGAGGAGGGATACCCAGAAGGAGGTGATGGGCAGGTGAGGAAAATGCAGAATAGCAAAGGAGAGAAGTGGGGAGGAGTAGAAATTACTGGAAGTTAGAGAAATCAATGTTCATGACAAACATTTTGGAGGCTCTCTAGATAGAATATGAGGTGTTGTTCCTCCAAACTGAGAGTGGTCTTATTGTGGCAGTAGAGGAGGCCATGTCAGAATGGGAATGCAAAGTCAAATCGAAAAAGGTGGCAACCAGGAACACCAACGTACCACTAGGAAATCCTCATTTCTAGTACTTATCCCCGTAAGCCTCCTCAAAAACCTTAGCCCACTTTGCGATTCAGGATCTCCCCTGAAAATAAGCCATGCTGACTATCCCTAATAATTCCACAGTTTTCCAAATGTGCAGATATCCTGTCCATAAGAATCTACAGCAGAGTTCTGCTCCTAGCTGGAAAGGTCAACCTGTTTTGGGTTTGAAAAATGTGTTTCACTTCGTCAATTGTACCAGAGGCTTTGGATTTAGCTGTAAGTGTAGTTTTCAGAGTCGGGCCATGACCAAAACTGATGTTGATCCTAATGTACTCATTTAGTCACCTTTTAGAAAAGCCTAGCATTTCTCATTAATCATCTTTCTTATGAGATATTTGGCCTAGTCTTCTGGGGTAGGTGTGGAAGATGCCAGAACACTATTTTAAGAAGTGAACACTCTAGTGCTATATTATCACTTACGTGTGCAGTCATTTTAAAAATGATAATCACATGAGCTTCACTGAATAGGACTGTTTACTGACTGAATGTCAGAATATGACAGATAATTAGCTACATTGTACTGTGATGTTTGTGAGCTGATGGCATTATTGCTAAACAGAATCCTACAGCAGTTTGTACAGAAATTAAAATTAAATCACTTGTTTATTTTAATCAAATGAGATGAAAATAGTAGTCATCACTGCAGGAACTTTGTATATTACCTTTTGACATATTGCCTTTAAATCACAGATACCTTTACTCGGCCCTGTGCCGAGAATTCAAGATTTGTTTTATTTACTTTGAGCTCACTTCAAAAATAACAACTTCTCAAAAATCTCAAGTCTATTTTGTCACCCCCTCTCTTTCAGAACCTATAGACTTGCCTTGAAAAATCTTTTGATTAAATTGCTGTAGTCAAAACCTTTTTTTAAAATAAGCAACATTCCTTCCTTTAGTGGATCTTCATTCTCTGTATTCTGCAATGTGAGTTATTGTATAACTCACTCAATATAGAAACATTAAGAAACGCAAAAGGTTCTGCAGATGCTGGAAATCTTCAGCAGCACACAGAAAATGCTGGAGGAAATCAAAAAATCAGGCCACCTCTATAGAGGGGAATAAACAGTCAACGTTTTGGTCCTGATGAAGGGTCTCAGTCCAAATGTTGACTGTTTGTTCCCCTCCACAGATGCTGCCTGGTTTGCTGAGTTCCTCCAGCATTTTGTGTATGCTGTATAATTCTTTATTGTGGCAGCCTACTTACAACCAATTCTGAAGCACAATAAATATAATGTTGCAACAGTTCATCATGATATAAAAATATAAGAGCATAAAAAGCAGAATTAGGGCGGGGGGTAAGTCAATTAGCCCTTCCCACTAGTTCCACTATTTGGTAAGTTCATGGTTGATTTTTTCCATTTTTGAAATTTCTTTAAAATTCTGCGATTAGTTATGTTACCTTTCTGAATTATTCCTACCAAAACACTGCTTCATGCTCTTCTCCCTGAAAATTCATCTGTTATGCTTCTGCAGATTTTAACATTTTGATCAGACTCTCCCAAAGTGTATCACTATTCTCCTCAAAGTGTGCTTCAGATCTAAGCTTTGTGTTATTTGGAAGCTTTGAAATAAGGCTTCCTTTACCCAAATTTGAGACTGTCAGAGGACCAAAGTGAGTGTGGTTGCTGTTACTAAGGAGGAAGTGCTTAGGAAGCTGAAAGATTTGAGGGTAGAAAAGTCACCTGGACCAGATGGACTACATCTCATGGTTCTGAAGGAGGTAGCTGAAAAGATTGTGGAGGCATTAGTAGTAATCCTTCAACAGTCACTAGATTCTGGAATGGTTCCAAAGGACTGGAAAATCACAAAAGTTATTCCACTCTTTAAGAAGGAAGGGAGGCAAGAAACAGAAAATCATAGGTCAGTTAGCCTGACTTCAGTGATCCTAAAATTAATATTAAGGATGAGCTTTTGGGTACTTGGAGACACACAATAAAATGTGCATAGTTTCCTTCAGGGAAGGTCATACCTGACACATCTGATGAAATTCTTTGAGGAAATAACTGGCAGAATAGGCAAAGGAGAGTCAATGGATGTTGTTTTTCACTCAGATTTTCAGAAGGCCTTTGACAAGGTACTACAAATGAGGCTGCTAATCAAGAGTCCATGGAATTACTGGAAAGATACCTACATGGATAGAAAATTGGCTGACAGTCAGCATAGAAATAAAAGGGCTGTTTCTAGTTGGCTGCCGGTGACTAATGGTGTTCCACAAGGATTGCTGTTAGGTCTGTAACTTTTCATGTTATGCGTAAATGCTCTGGCTGGTGGAATTGAAGGTTCTCTAGACATGTTTGAGAATTATACAAATATAGGTGATGTGGCAGGTAGTATTGAGGAAGCAGAGATTCTGCAGAAGGGCTTGAACATATTAGGGAAATGGACAAACAAATGGCAGATGGAATACAGTGTAAGGTCATGCACTTTAGTAGAAGAAATAGATGTGCAGGGGCTGCCAAGGGTTTGGGGAGAAGGCAGAAGAATGGGATGAGAGGGAAAGTATATTAGCTATGATGGAATGGCAAAGCAGACTTGATGATCTGAATGGCCTTATACTATCCCTCTGTCTTATGGTCTATAATATTGTTTAAATAGTTATACTCTGTTTATCATGCATAATGGGTGATGGAATAAGCTCAATTCTGACCTAATTCTGCTGGTTAATAGAGTGTAAAATTTATGGGTGCTGTCATTTCTTATCCTAATTATCCATTATATTGTTGTCTTTGTTTCAATTAAGAAAAATAATTTGATTAATCATTTCATCATGAAATTTGGAGTACATGTATAGAGCATCACTCCATACATCGGGCCTCTTGCTGACATCTATGGTCTACGGTGAATTCTGGTCAATTTTAATATTGCATGCAAGCTTTTTTTATACCATAGATTAATGATACTGTTAAAGTCAGGGAAAATAGAATATTAAATCAACAGAAAATTAAATTCCCTTATTAAATCACTTGCATATCCTGCTAACTTGCATGCTCCTGGAAAACAGTTCTGCTTCAGCATGGGGGAATGTTACAGATTTGTAATTTATGAATTGCATATCTTCTCATATTTCTTGCATAAAGGAGATATATAAAAATATGAGTAATTATGGCATTTATTAACCACAATTTTCAAGTTGAAAGAGCAACACAATCTAAAGAAATAACTAAGGTAGTGTAAAGTACATAATGATTGAATTTTAATTTATCTATTAGACTTAATATATCCCCCACTTACTTTTTTTACAGCTTTCAAGCAATGTTTAAATATCCTGTTAATAAATAAGTCGTAATTCAGAGGAGTGTAAAATAGATGAGTTACAAAATTGATATTGGTGAAACCGGATTTCAATTCTATCTCCTTTCTTCTTAGTAACTCAAGCAGGGATGGCACAAGGATATAATATGTGCCCTGATCCAGGAATTCCTGAATGGGGTAAAAGAATAGGTCGGGATTTCAGGTAAGAATTACCAAATTTTGTTTGGTAGTTTTTCTGCACTTTTCATTTGATACACACACAAAATGCTGGAGGAACTGAGCAGGTCAGGCAGTGTCTATGGAAATGAATGGACAGTTGACGTTTCGGTCCGAGACCCTTCTTCACGACTGAGAAAGAAGGTGGAAGATGCCAGAATAAAAAGGGTTGGGGAGGGGAAGGAGGCTATCTGGAAGGTGATACGTTTGATTTATGGAATCACTTGTATGATTCCAATACAAATTGTGTACACTTTATTTAAGGTACACAGTATATATTGTTAAATAAGGACAAAATTATGTAGCTTCAGTATTTGAAAAAGTGATTGAAAAAGTTATTTATTGTCATTGATAATAACAATTTTTGATTAGAAAAATTCAGAATGTAAATAATCTTCTCTCTGACCCCCACTAGTGGTCGTCTCTAGAGTTTCCATGTAGGATAAATAAATGCAAGTCATCAAGCTATCTGCCTACAGCAGAAATATAACGTGATGCCAGGAAAACTTTGTAGGATAAACAACAGTTTTACAGATGTTGAAATAGAACTAGAAAATGTTGAAAATACTCATCAGGGCATGCAGCTTATGCGGAGAGGGAAAGAAAGTTAACAGATCGGGTTGAATATTACATCACAAACACCAAAGCCACACACATAAACTGCTGGAGGAACTCAGCAGGTCAGGCAGCATCAGTAGAAATGAATAAACAGTTGCCGTTTTGGGTTAAGACCCTTCTTGAGAACTAGAAAGGAAGGGGGGAGATGCCAGAATAAAAAGGGTGGGGGGAAGGAGAATAAAGCTAGTTGAAAGGTGATAGATGAAGCCGGGTGGGTAGGTAAGGTAAAGGACTGGAGAGAAAAGAATCTGATTGGAGAGGAGAGTGGACCATGGGAGAAAGAGAAGGAGGAGGAGCAGGGTCTCAGGGGGAGGTAATAGGCAGGTGAGAAGAGGTAAGAGGCCAGAATGGGAAATATGAGGGGGAAGGACTTTTTTTTAACCATAAGAAAAAATTGACCCTGATGGAAAGTAAGGTGTTGCTCCTCCACCCTGCGGCTGGACTCATCGTGACATAACAGTAGGCCAAGGACTAATGTGTAGGAATGGAAATGGAAAACAGAAATAGGAAGTTTGGTCACTAGGAAGTTCTGTTTTTGATGGATAGAGCAGAAGTATTTGAAGAAGCAGTCCCTCAGTTTATGACGGGTCTAACCAATGTAGAGGAGGTCACATTGGGAACACCAGACACAACAGATGACCCCAGCAGATTCACAAGTTAAGAGCTGCCTCACCTGGAATGTCTGTTTAAGGCCCTGAATGAAGGTGAGGGAGGTGGTGAATGGGCAGGATGGGCAGGTGTTGCACGTTGGCCATTTGCAGTGATCAGCGCCTTGAGAGAGAGTAGTGGGGAAGGATGAATGGACAAGGGAATCATGGAGGACAAGAGGAACACTGTCACTGTAAAGGTAGCAGGAAGATGGGGTAAAAGTGGATGTTTGGGAATTGGAAGAGATGCAGCTGAGGGTAGAATCAATGGTGGAAGAAGGGAAACCCCATTATTTGAAGAAGGAGGACATCCCTGATGTTCTGGAAAGGAAAGCCTCATCCTGGGAACTGATGCAGTAGAGATGAAGAAACTGAGGAAAGGGAATAACATTCTTACAGGAGACGTGGTGGGAAGAGTTATAGTCAAGATAGCTGAGGGAAACAGTTGTTTTGTAACAGACGTTGTTCGACAATTTGTATCCCGAGATGGTGACAGAGAGATCGAGAAATGGAGCAAGTGAATTTGGATGGAAGTTGGAGCAAAAATTGATGAAACTGATGAGCTCAGCATGGGTGCATGAAGCAGTGCCAATGCAGCCATCAATGTAGTGAAGGAAGAGTTGGGGAGCATTACTGGGGAAGTCTTGAAATATGGACTGTTCAATGTAGCCAAAGAAAAGGCAGGCATTGAGGGTGCCCCTGTGGTTCCCATGGCTTCCCCTCGAGTCTGGGAAGAAAAGTACATCAAAAAATAGCTGAGCACCCAGCACTGAGTCTTACAACACCCCTCTATAAACAGCTTGAAAGCGTCACATACACTCTTCCTCACTGCATTTTGACCCTTAGCAATCTTATCTCCATGCTAAAATATTACTATAATTCCCATTCATTTTAGCTTTTACTTAAATAATTGCAATAATATATTTGTTATTAAATGTCCTTTGAAAATCCTAATACACTATTACTGTAGACCCCCCCCCACCGAACTAACATGTCTGCACAATTTGTCAAATGTGATCTTCCTTCCTTAAAACCATTTTATAACTGTCTGTTATATAATGATTTTCTAAGTGCAACATTAACCTATTCTGCATAATGATTTCCAGCTGAAAAAAAAATATCCTTTGTGACAATCTGGCTAACTGGCCAAATATTGTGTTTGCTGTTTCCTTTCTTTCTTGAGTGCCAATATTGGTTTCAGTCAAATGGGAGCATTTCTGAATCAAGGGAATTTGGAAAATCTCTTCACCTAGAGAGTTCTCGTCAGGGCAGAAACCTGTGAGATTTAGTTGTGGCTTCTTATATGCTGTCTTGGTTAGACTACATTGTATGTATGAGTTCAAAAGTGGGGTATGAGTTCCCAAATAGATACTCTGATATAATAAAATTACATCGTCATTATATCTCTGTCACTTACAGGCCTGATATTAATTCTTCAGTGATACATTTATACATTTACAGTAATCTCCTACTACTTGCATCATATTTGTAATAAAATAATTCCATGAACATGAGTTGTTATGCATTCAGGAAAATGCTGTGCACGTGTGTAACTGACACGGAGCTTGGCACAAACATAGTTAAAGACAAATACAGACATTAATATTTTTGGAGATCTCTGCACGTTTTTACTGAAATGTTTCTGCAAAGCTCTGCACACCTAAATGAGTTTGAATATAAATTTTAAAAATATTAAAATGCAAAATTGGACTCCACATTTACAGTTGTTTGAATGCTCTTGAATCCATAAGTGCCTGGGTTGATGTAGCTGTGTAAATTACATAGCATAAATTTACTACAATCTATACAGATTGCCAACTTGGTAAGGGTGGTGGCGATGCTTCAGGTTTACAGCAAGTATGAAAAGTGAGTTGTTTCTGAGGCCAGTCATTATTGAGGGGTCAGCAGTGGAAAGGATGACCAGTTTCAAGTTACTCTTTCAACATCTCTGACGGTTGATCCTGGGCCTAACACATTGATGCAATTACTAAGAAGGCATGCCAATGGTAGTACTTCATTAGGAGCTTGAGGAGATTTGGTATGTCACCAAAGACTTTCTACAGATGTACTGTGGAGACCACTCTAACTGTTTGCATCACTGTCTGGTACGGAGAGGCCACTGTACAGGATTGGAAGAAGCTGCAGAAAGTTGTAAGCTCAGCCAGCTCCATCATGGGCACTAGACTCCCTACCATTGAGGACTTCTTCAAAAAGGTGATGCCTGAAAATGCTGGTATTCGTTGTTAATGACCCCCATCACCCAGGACGTGCTCTCTTCTTATTACTACAACAGCGAGGAGGTACAGGAGCCTGAAGACACGCACTCAGCATTTTAGGGAGAGATTTGTATTTATTATATATTTTATTTATTGAGGTACAGCACGGAATAGGGCATTTCGGCCCTTCAAGCCGAGCCACCCAGCAATTGCTGGATTTAATCCTAGCCTAACTGCTGGACAATTGACAACGACCAATTAAGCTACCAACTGATACGCTTTTGAACTGCGGGGAGGAGACTGGAGCATCTGGAGAAAACCTGCACAGTCGCAGAGAGAATGTGTGCACTCCTTATAGGCAGAGGTGAGAATTGAACCCCCATCTCTGGTACATTAATGTATCATGCTAAACACTACATTATCATGCCATCATCAAATTTCTGAATGGGCAATGAACACTACCTCACTATTTTTGGTCTCTTTTTGCACTACATTTTAAACTTCTTTTTAAATATATTTTTATTGTAATTTATAGTATTTTAACATATTACACTGTTCTCTGCCGCAAAACAACAAATTTCACAACATACAGTATGTCAGTGGTATTAAACTTGCTTCTTATTCTGATTCTGCAATCCTGATTCAAAGTCAGCCCTACCAAATATAATGCGTATGCTCAGCAAGCCCAGTAGCAAATGGTAATCAATAAAAATCATAACCACTGGAAACCCGAAATAAAATCACTTTGCAAGTCAGCAAATATCTTTCAGAAAAGTAACAGTTAACAATTCAGATCCAGGATTCTTCACCCGATTTGAAACAATAATTGATTCTCTCTCCACAGTTGCTGCCTGATTTACTGAGCATTTACAGGATTTTCTGTTTCTTTTTGCCACCGACACAATATTTCACACATGAAGAAGCCCTGTGGTAATTCAAGGGGTCATGGATTAATAGCAAGTTTGCTGTTAATTTAATGGAGTTGATTGTCTAGACTTACTGGAATATAGTTGCTAAAGTTTAAGATATCTAAAGAGAGTGTGATGGTTTGCCTATCACCACAATAGGTCAATGACAGAAGCAATCTCAATGGCTCTCCTCATGGCTTTAGACCACCTAGACAACACAAACACCTGCATCAGGATGCTGTTCATTGACTATAGCTCAGCATTTAATACCATCATTCCCACAATCCTGATTCAGAAGTTGCAGAATCTGAGCCTCCGTACCTTCCTCTGCAACTGGATCCTCGACTTCCTAACCGAACGACCACAGTCTGTGTGGATTGGTGATAACATATCCTCCTCTTTGACAATCAACACTGGCACACCTCAGGGGTATGTGCTTAGCCCACTGCACTACTCTGTATAATCACATGATTGTCTGGCTAAGCATAGCTCAACTACCATCTATAAATTTGCTGACAATACAACCATTGTTGGTAGAATCTCAGGTGGTGACGAAAGAGATGATTGTGGACTTCAGGAAAGGTAAGATGAAGGAAAACATATAAATCCTCATAGAGGGATCAGAAGTGGAGAGAGTGAGCAGCTTCAAGTTCCTGGGTGTCAAGATCTCTGAAGATCTAACCTGGTCCCAACATATCAATGTAGTTATAAAGAAGGCAAGACAGTGCTATACTTTATTAGAAGTTTGAAGATATTTGGCATGTCAACAAATACACTCAAAATCTTCTATAGTTGTACTGTGAAGAACATTCTGACAGATTGAATCACTGTCTGGTATGGAGGGGTTACTGCACAGGACCAAAAGAAGCTGTAGAAGATTGTAAATCTGGTCAGCTCCATCTTGGGCACTAGCCTGCAAAGTACCCAGGACATCTTTAGGGAGCAGTGTCTCAGAAAGGCAGCGTCAATAATTAAAGACATCCAGCACCCAGGACATGCCCTTTTCTCACTGCTACCATCAGGTAGGAGGTACAGAAACCTGAAGGCACACACTCAGCGATTCAGGAACAGCTTCTTCCCCTCTGCCATCCGATTCCTAAATGAACATTGAAGCTTTGGACACTACCTCACTTTTTAAAAAATATGCAGTATTTCTGTTTTTGCACATTTTTTTCAATATACGCAATTGATTTACTTGTTTATTATTACCGTGTTTTATTTATTTATTTTTCTCTCTGCTAGATTATTAATTGCATTGAACTGCTGCTGCTAGGTTAACAAATTTTACGCCATGTGCCGGTGATAATAAACCTGATTCTGATTCTGGTTAAGAGTACAATGTACTTCAGTATTGACCTGTAATTGGAAGATATGGGGATTTCAGCAATCACACCGCTAGATCCTTAGCATGACAGAGAAGATAAGAAAAGAGTGTACAGAGCTGATGTAGTGATCTCTGCAATGTTTAATGCTGGAGACTTTATTGTATTTTCCTGAGTAGAAAAATATTCTTTCAGTACAATTTTTGTTATGGTTTTATTCAGAGTGTTTATACAAGCTTGCCTCTTTTTCAAATATAGATTTTTCGATCATGTCTTCCTATACCTAGCTCATGAATAGTTCCTTTCAAAGGAAATATTTCTGGGGATCAGTGCCTCATTTTACTGGTTACATGTCCTTACATGTGACCTAAGCTGGGAAGGCCCTGATTTGACCTGGTTCCTCAATGCCAGAAATTAAGCAATTAAAATGTTCTTTTGCAGTTCTTGTATATTGAATTCCTCTTTGAGCAGGGACAGGAAAGTGCAGGCAGGAGGCAAGGTCCTGCCCCAAGTATGCTGACTGGGTTTGATATTTTTTGTTACCAGAGAGGCTTAAACTATCAGTGGCTTTGTGTTGGTAGTGTCAATCAGGCCATCTTTCTAGCAGACAGATCCTGGACCTTATGAGATACAGAGAGCAAATTAATGAGTTGCATTTCATGTTGATTTCCAAGGTCAAATTGCTCCTTCAGCCTGTGCAAGGAAGCATCAAGCTTTATTTGCCACAAGTTTCTATCTTCTGACATGCAAAACACCATCCACTTTAACACTCTTCCCTAAGTCACGATACTGATCTAAGCTTCCAGCTCCAGTGCCAGATCCCTGCTGATTGTGATGCCAAAAGCTCTATCCATTGCTGTTCAGAGACTTCAGCAACATTTTCTAAAAGAGATGCATTTAAAGTCAACAGCTCCTCTATGATTTTCACTTCCCTCCTTGCCTCCCTATTGTCACAAACAAGAGAAAATCTGCAGATGCTGGAAATCCAAGCAACACACATACAAAATTGCTGGAGGAACTCAGCAGGCCAGACTCCATCTATGGGAAAGTGTTCAGTCGAACTTTCGGGTCGAGGCCCTTCAGACCCTATTGTCATTCTGTTTTGACAAGATTTCCATGACAGAAGAGCCAGTTTGATGAAAATAGGTGGGGAAAACACAAATCAAGCAGCATCTGCAGTGAGAGAAACAGTTAGTGTTTCAAGTTGAATGTCTTTTGTCTCTCCACAGAGGCTGTCCATCCTGCTGACTGCTTCCAGCACATTCTGTTTCATTTTAGTCCTGTAGTTTATAGATTTTTCAACAGCGAAGTCCCTCCTGTTCTCATCAAATGTCCATGGAAAAAGAAGGGATAACGGTTCCTGGATGATATTTCCAAACCTTACCTAGATTTAGTATGTCAACTGTTGTTGCAGATGAAAATACCTGACTGGGAATTAAAAGGGGAATTACTCCAGCTCTTTGAGACTGTGGTTATCCAGTGGAGACATTGAAAATGTTTCTTTATTAGGGCAGCTCAAAGTGACATGTGAATGAGGAGTATTAGATTATTCGAATCCACCACACAATAATAATCTAAAGTCTGCACAAAGCATGACTGATTGTTTATCTGGCAGATTTCCTGTTCAGGAAATAAAATATCTTCTAACCATGTCTGAACAGATGGATTTTTTTTAAATCCAGTGAAGTCAGATGAAATACACTGTGGAAATGTTGAAAACAAAACACTAATTGATGGAAATTGCTAAGTACATATTCCAGTTGCAGACAAGAGATCAGTAAAGAATAATGACGTTAATCCCTTAACAGCGGTTGTTTATCTGTGGATTTTTTTTGCAGATGAATTTTAATGTTCACCTGTTATTGTTCAAGTGAGAGACAAAATAGCACTGCTTTCAAGAAAGAAGTAGACCTCTAAACAATTTACTTGAGCAGTGATTAAAATGTCTTCTTTGTTTGATTATTGAAGGTGCTTAATGCAAGTTTATGTCAATGCTAAAATGTGAAATTAATTCATCTCACTCTCACTAACTTTGCCCAATTCTAACAATTACCCTGGTACAAAAAGTACCGTAGCGACAGAGAGATATTGCATAACGTTAAGTGCAATGGGAACTGCCTTTAATAAATGCTGCGACTAAGTACATTGCTTGAGATGTGCATCGTTTGGATTAAATCTTGAACCAGGGCTCCATCTACCTGTTTAGTTAGATATAACAGACTACAGTTCTATGCAGTCAAGGATGCTGAATTCACCCCAGCACGTTTGCCAACATTCCTCCCTTTGTAACAACAAAAGGCGATGATCTGGTGACTTGCCATTGGTTGGATTGCCGTTGTTCGTGCTAAATGCTGACTGCTTTTGTGTGAAGTATGCACAAGGACAAAAACGCTTGCAAGCAAGTTCTGTGCTTAGAATAAAGATCCTGATTCTAAGCTCACTGTTTCTGGATGTTGAAGGCTGGTGCAGGAAAATAACCGTGAAGTTAAAGTTTACCCCATGATCTCTTTGTATGAAGGAGCAAGCATGGGAGAGGGGCAGGCTGTGGCCAACTCCTGCTTCCTTTCTCTTATGCCCTTGTGTTCTTCCCTAACTTTCCTTGGTCCCCTCACCAGGCTCATATGCAAACTTGGCTCGCTGGCCAGCTCTGCTCACAGCCACAGGACTCAGCGGAGAGAAGGCCACCTTTCATAAACAATACATGCCTAGGGTCGGTATGATTAGGGGTTCAACCAAACATACCGTGATGTTCCGATGAAAGTAAACTTCAATATGAATGAATACCATGTAAATACTCCCTATACAGTGCCTATAAGAAGTATTCACCCCCTCCCCTTGGAAGTGTTTGTGTTTTATAGTTTTACAACATTAATTCAGAGTGGATTTAATTTGGCTTTTTAGACACTGATCAACAGAAAAGGACTCTTTTGTGTCAATGTGAAAACAGATCTCTACAAGGTGATCTAAGTTAATCGCAAATATAGAACACAAAATAATTGATTGCATAATTATTCACACCCTTTTAATATGACACACCAAATCACCACTGGTGCAGCCAAATAGTTTTAGAAGGCACATTATTAGTTAAAAGGAGATCTGTTTTTGGAGACCTGTGTGCAGTCAAGGTGTTTCAATTGATTGTGGTAAAAATACACCTGCATCTGGAAGGTCCAAATGCTGGTGTGTCAGTATCCTGGCAAAAACTACACCATGAAGTCAAGAGAACACTCCAAGCAATTCCACAAAAAGGTTATTGAAAAGCACAAGTCAGGAGATGGATACAAGAAAATTTCCAAGCCACTGATTATCCTTTGGAGTACAATTTAGTCAAACTTCAAGAAATGGACAGAAGATGACACAGCTGTAAGTCTGCCTAGAGTAGGCCATCCTCAAAATGAGTGACCGTGCAAGAAGGGGACTAATGAGGGAGGTCACCAAGAGACCCATGACAACTCTGGAGGAGTTACAAGCTTCAGTGGCTGAGATGGGAGGGACTGCGCAAACAACAACTATTCTCCGGGTGCTTCACCGGTCGCAGTTTTATAGGAGGGTGGCACAGAGAAAGCCACTGTTGAAAAAAGCCCACATGAAATCTCGGCTTGAGTTTTCCAGAGGCATGTGGGAGCTCTGAAATTAGTGGAAGAAGGTTCTATGTTCTGATGAAACCAAAACTGAGCTTTTTGGCCATCAGAGTAAACTTTATGTGTGGTGTAAGCCAAACACCTCACATCATCGAAAACACATCATCCTTACCATGAAGTGTGGTTGTGGCTGCATCATGCTGTGGAGTTGCTTCACTGCAGTAGGCCCTGGAAGGCTTGTGGAGATAGAAGGTAAAATCAATGCAGCAAAATTGAGGGAAATCCTGGAGGAAAGCCTGATGCAATCTGCAAGAGAACTGTGACTTGGGAGAAGATTTGTCTTCCAGCAAGACAATAACCCCAAGCATAAAGCCAAAGCTACACAGGAATGGCTTAAAAACAACAGTTAATGTCCTGGAGTGACCAAGTCAGAGTCCAGACCTCAATCCAATTGAGAGTTTGTAGATTGATTTGAAAAGCACTGTTCACTCACAACCACCATCCAATCTGACAGAGCTAGAGCAGTTTTATAAAGAAGAATGGGGAAAATTGCAGTTCTGGACGTGCAAAGCCGATAGAGACCTATCCACACAGACTCAAGGCTGTAATTGCTGCCAAAGGTGCAGCTGCTAAGTACTGACTTGAAGGGGGTGGATACTTAAGCAATCAATTATTTTGTGTTTTATATTTGTAACTAATTTAGATCAGTTTGTAGAGATCTGTTTTCACTTTGACACAAAAGGGTCTTTTTCTGTTGATCAGTAAGCCAAATTAAATGCACTGTGATTCAATGTTGTAAAACAATAAACTTCCGAGGGGGGGGTGGAGGGTGAATTTTTTTTATAGGTACTGTACACAATTGTCGGTCAGCAGGTAATGACAGATTGAAAAACTGCATAACATTATGAGGAAAGTATATTTACAAATTTCAGCTTTATCGAACAGGAAAAGAGAAAAGAAAAAAAAGGGCCAATTGCAGTTAACCCATTCCAATGTGCACATGAAGTTGGAGCTCATCCTGGAGTTGTATTTTTACTTAAGTGCTGGACCCACAGTCTGCATGAAAGCGCACACCATGTTCAAAACCTCGCTCGGAATCCATCTTGAATAAATGGACTCTCTCCCGAGAGTATTGGCCCTTCCACCTTCAAGCCATTCATCTGCACAAAGCACTTCGTGCAGCAGGGATGTTCTTGCTCACAGCATTCTCAACCATCTTCCCTTCTGTCCTCTCTGCAGCTCCTGCCAAAGAGACCCCCCAAATCCCACTGTCTGTCACCAAAACTCTCTCCACCCACTCTCGCTAGAACTATCTCCTGATTCCACAATACTGGCTGGCTGACGCAATAATCCTAAGCGGAACAGCGGGACTCTTAGCTCTAGCCAAAACCAAACCATTCTCCCAGCAGGATGCACAGCTTTTGCAGAAAACAGCTGAAATGAACTACCTATAGCATAGCAGTATAAATCTTAACCAGAGCATTACACTCTCCCCCACCAAAAATAGTCATGCCCACATGACTTTGTAACTTATTAAAGAATTATTAATAACACAGTATTCAAATGAATTTCATGACTTCAGGGCACCCAATCCAGTTATAAGTGGGAGTAGCGTATCTGACCATGGGAATGGACATAACTCCGTTTCTCAAGTGCAATCTCTCCCAGCTCAGCTCGGGGGTTTCCAGACTCCCTGAAACCTCTTTATCTCATCTTCAGCTTCTCTAGCTTCAAACACTCCCTGTGACCTTTCCCATCCACCAGAGGATCCCTCTCCCTGTCTATGATTCACCCTTCTGGCGGTTCAGGACCCCAGCCTCATGACAGAACTTAGTTTCCTTCCGTTTGAGCAGATTCTGCTGAACATCGTCAATCTTTGCTGGTGCTAACTGACGAGACCCATCTTGGAAAGGGATGTCCTCGGTTACTCTAATGATACGGCAAGTACTCTTGGAACAACCAGTATCAGACTTATTAGTAGAAAAGACATCTTTGGTTTTGAACATTTTCTCAGTTAATATCCTTTTCTATTTCTCGGGTATTGATGAGTCAACAAAGTCGCCTAATTTTGATGTTGATGTCTTCAATCCAAGAAACTGTTTCTCTTCCGTTTCCCACTGGAAACTGGACACTAACCTCACATCACACATCTCCTGCTGAGGTGTTCCTGCTAATCACTATCATCCTGTTTGCATACACAGCCAGAGATCTCTGCAGTTCAGGTCTCATCAGCACTCCTGCATGACTCTTCTTCCTGATCATCAGGATAATCCACCTTGCTGGACAGGGCGTTGGGCATTTGGGGGTTCCTGTAACTCTTGCTACTCCTCCAGGATGTAACATGACAGGTTTAGACTGGGTGTACCACACAGTTCCTCGATTCTGCTCATCATCCTGCTTCGGAGCAAGCTGCACCTTCTCAAAAGCAGCTCTGAACACAGGGTGAATGGACAAGGTTTTCGGAAAGTTCTCACCCTTCCTCTCCTTGCATACTCCCATGAGCATTCTCACGATGGAAGTATTCATTCCTATAAGGATGGAATTAGGCAGAATAACACTGGTGTATCAATACTCCCAGTTACTCCAATAACTGCTTCCTAAAACTCCAGTTTCAATGACAAGTAACCATGATGCAAGCACTCATCAGCACTAAGGCCCTAAATCTCAAGGGCACTGAGTGGCGTCAATGGTAAATGCGTCAAATACTGGTTGTAAAAGGATCTGTAGAGTAAACTAACTTGAGAACCTGCGTCAAGTGTGACTCCAGCCCTAAATCCGTATGGATACATCAAAGCTTGGTCCCACTGAAGCTTCAGGAATAGTGTTCTGCACCTGTGGTGTCAGTGGTCACTTGACCAGCTACACTGAAGACACTACTCGGCTTTTGGAAATGTTCCACTTCTCAAACATGTTTTCCTTCTCTCTAACTTCTCTGAGTAACCCGGTAAAGGGTGGAGGAGGGCACATCTTGCGGGTCATTCGAATATGTAGAGTAATCACATCATGTGATAACGCGCCCTTCACAACTTGCTCCACCCTCAAGCAATTTCTCTCAGAAAATTCTATTATCAAAATACCTATACAGCATGTCACCGTTTACAACCCTGACATTCATTTTCTTGTGGGCATACTCAACAAATCTATAGAATAGTAACTATGAATCAATGAAAAACTGTCCAACTAGGACTTTCAACTAGAGTGCTGAAGCCAACAAACAGTGCAAATGCAAATATAAATAAATAGCAATAAAAAAATGAGAACATGAGATGAATGGTCCTTGAAAGTGAGGTCATTGGTTGTAGGAACATTTCAATTCTGAGGCAAGTGAAGATGAGTGAAATTCTCCCCTTTCATTCAAGAAACTGATGTTTGAGGGGTAGTATCTGTTCTTGAACCTGGTGGTATGAGTCCTAAGGTTCCCGTACCTTCTACCTGATGGCAGAAGTGCTCAACGACTCTTCCTCTTATGTTCTCAATATTAATTGCTTATTTATTTTATTTTTTCTCTTTTTGTATTTGCATATTGATTGTTTATCTGTCCAGTTAGGGGCGGTGTTTTACTGATTCTACTGAGTTTTTTTTTATATTTACTGTGAATGCCTGCAAGAAAATAAATCTCAGGGTTGTACACTGAGACATATTTGCACTTTTATAGTAAATTTTCTTGGAACTTCAAAGAATGTGCAAATTCTTCACAGACAACATCAGCGATCAGTATTGAACCCAGGTCACTGAACCTGGGAGGCAGTAGCTCTTCTAGCTGCTCCACATTGCTGCTCTTACACCGATACTATGCTGCTTTTATGTGGTGATGCTTTCATTTTAATTAGTTTGCCTCATTTTAAAGATAGAAACATCAGTGCAGTTCTGTTTAAAGTGAGCAGAGTATTTGCATTTTAGTTCTTTTTCACCTGTGTTCCATTTATGTATGTCATGACATTATTCCTCAATATCTTAATGAAAGTTTCCTCTTGCTAACTAATACACATCTTCTGCTTTGGTTTGAATAGTGGAGTGTGTTGTGTTCTTCGGCACTGAAATTGCAAAGGAGGATGGTAATGATGAAAACCTTTATATCTTGGTATTGATTTCTAGACACCTAGACAGAAGACTAGTATCTGTATGGTGTCATACTCTGAAAAAGAGTATTTTCCATCTCTTTCTTAAAGCTTATGGATCAATTCCAAAGGATTTGAAACAAACAATCCATTCAGAGAAGTTCAGGAGAGAACTCGGACGTTTGTAAACATCTCTGAAAAGAGAAAAGTTGTATTTATAGTGTTTTTTTTTATCATTGTGGCCATTTCGCAGTCAGAGAAATGCAATTAACATGTCACTCTTTTAACACAGGCAAAAGCAGTAGTCAATTAATGTTTTGTCAGACTGTAATAAATAGAATAGAGGCAAATAATGGCATACTCAATTTATCATGTTGGTTTAGGGATAAATTGAAGCCAAGATAATGAAATACTTTCCAACAATTTTTCAAAATGCCTCATGGGGTCTATTAAGTCCATCTGAAAGAGTGGATGTTTTGTAATCTCTGTTAGTAGTCTCAACTGAATGTTGACTGGATTATTGGCTACATTATCTGTTTATTTGCTGAGAGCATTTGTTTGCAGTTGAGTGGCAACTGAGAACAGAGTAGAAACTCACAGGTCAAGGTTTTTAGCTCACGTAAAGATAATTGTAAAAGGTTTACTCCAAGAATAATTATACTGAGATTCTGAAGAGTTATAAAAGCAAACTGCCTTTTGTTCACAGGACTGAAGCTGTTCAGAATAAAAGATAAATAATTTTAAACATATGATTGTCCTATCCTCCAGTCTGGGAACAAATACTTCTGCAATTTTCACAGTTGCCTAAGTGCTGGCAATAATGTTGTTCTGGCAGTAATGTTAAATTAGTCATCTTGCCGTGAATAGATTGAACTGGGGCAGAAAAATTTGATGTCTGTGGGAAAGGTTGGTTTATTTACCAGCATCCTCCCATCTTTATCTCACCCATCTCCTCCTCACATGATAAAAAAATCTTACTTGGATATTTTTTAAAAATCACATAGTTAAAGGTTAGTCCATCTTTTTGCGGTCTAAAAGCATTCACCTTTACATATGGATCTTTTGTGCTCCAGTTGGCAATGTGACAAAGTTCAATTTGAAAGCCAATCTTTCATTCAATATATCTTCTTGACATCTGCCACTTGCTAATCTGTACGTGTCGCACCAGAGCTGCACAAAGTAATAGAGTGCGTCCTTAAAAGGTTCTCAATAGTGTATCCATTCTGAGAATTGTGTAATGTAGAGTTTGTTCCATGAAAGAGAGTTGTTGGCCTAGCATGCATTAAAATAAAGTATATTATCACAATTTATTTCCTATTGAGAGTTTTGTTTGTAACTAAAGCACATATTAAGTAAATCGGTTTTAAATCAAAAGATTTTTAGACTGAGAACCACAACACTGATATAAAGTTTTCATTTTTACTGACTATATTAAAAGATCTCATCTGGAATGCTTCTAATTCAATTTGAATTAAGAAATTAAAGTGTTCCATTTCTATTGAAGCAGGAATATTCATTTTAATTAGAAAATACTGTTATTTGTAACCCTGCTACAGTGCTTGCATAGACCAGATTCTCTCTGTCGTATTTTAAAGTTCTTTTTTAAACGAAAGGTCAACAACCTGAATTATTATATCATAACTTGCAATCACTATTCAAGGCCCGTATTCAAGGTCATTATTCAAGACTCCATAGTGAGTTTCTTAGGCCCCTCATTCAATTCTTATCATCAATGAAATATGCACTTCAGGCATTCAAACTATGTGGTCCAAAATTTCTTATAGACCCCAGGTCACACATTATATTCTGTCATTGTCATTACAATTTAATTTACTTTATAACTGTAACTGTGTTCTGTTGTATATTCTGCATCACCATTTTTTGATATCATCTACATTCAATAATGTGTCCATGTAAAACGTAGCAGAGCGTATAGGCGTTCCCATCCACAACCTTAGTAGTTAAAATTGTGCATTATATTTGGTACATTACTAGAAGCTATAAATCGATATTCAAGTTGCTCTTTGTGTCTCCATTTACACACCTGTAACCTTGCTCCCAAGCAAGACTGCATAGGTTCAAGACCAGAGGCAAGAGATTTAAACAGAATATCGGGGGTAGCTTCTTCAGACAAAAGGTGGTGCATACTTGGAAAGAGCTGCCAGAAAGAGTGGTTAAGACAGGCACATTAGCAACATTTGAAAGCCAACAAGATAAATACATGGATAACAAAGGTTTGGAGGCTTTGGACCAGTGCTGGGCATATGGGAATAGCTTGCTTGGTAACACAAGCTGAGAGGCCTCTATCATTGACTCAGGGGTAAACGCCAGGCCTCTCCACTTTACAGTGGTCACCTTTCAAGTAACAGAGTCAATTCCCCTGACTTTCACTTGAAAATAATCTGTTTTTATGAACCTTTACTCTGTCACCAACTCTCATCTAAGAAATGGAAATTGCAGTATTCAGAACTGCAATCAATCAGACTGTTAGCAGTTTAGGGTCAGGATCTAAACACTGAAACCTCTAGTTCAAAGCTTCTCAACCTTTTTTTTATGCCTACCATTAACCGAGGGCTCCATGGACCCCCAGGTTGGGAACTGCTTCTCCAGAGGAAATAACTGCAAAATAAATCAGGAGCTTCTTGGGGTGAGTTTCTGTGGTTGACCACAGGCAGCTACAAATCTGCCTTCTCACCAGTTTAAAGAAGCCAGATAACTCACTACTCAAAAAGCAATGAGGGAGGACAATTCACTGCTGATCCTGCATCACAAAGGCCCTGAATAAGGTTCACATGCCCCAACAATGGGGAGCGATTGCTGATTAAAAAACAATGCTCGTTTGGAATGATTTTACAGATCTGGGAGTTAACTTGTTCATGTCAGGATGTTGGGTGGAATTATCCAGATGTATATGCACTAACATTGTAAAATAAAGTATTTTCTATTAGCCAAGAGCAATTGTACAGCAGGAAGCTGAGATGTACTTCTAAATGTAGAAGTGATTGATTTTGAATTTGGAGTGTGGTTGGGGTTCTGCTTGTCTGGGAGTGGCAGTGGAAGAATGAAACAAACCCTTGACCTTCTGGTTCGACTTCTACCTCAAAACTGTTCACAGATGATGATGTTTGAAAAAATTGCTTGAGGTCCTCGCCACAAGATCGGGGCAGAGACCAAAATGCCCTCGTGTGCTGGAGTAGAGCCCTTCTGAAAGCAGAGACAACCTCTCCTAGATTTCAGTACCACTTGACCTGGTAGCCAATACTTGCCGCTTATCCGCAAACATCTCGATGGCAGATCAGGGAAGCAGTCCTACCTATGGTGGACAGGCATAGGATAGCCTAAAAACCTGGTCTTGCTCTCGTCAGTATTGCTTGTAGTTCGCAGAGAGGAGATGGACAGTGATGACGGGAGTCCAGAGAATAAAATTCAGGTCAGAGTGAGTTTAATCCTGATTTCTTTCTTGCCAGCCACCCTGTTATGGGTAGGTTCACTAAACCTAGAGCTCTTGTTATTACTGTTGTTCCTGTCCGTGCCTTGTGGCACATTAGGTGACAACCTTGCCGTTTCTTGAGCAATGGAAGTTTTTTTATGAGACCCATTTTACAATCTCGATGCTCAGCCCAGCACAGATGAAAGGTGTGCAAGAAGCTGGCCAGATATGAGCCCAGCACCACTCACCTCGAAGTTCAGTGCAAAATCCACTACACCAACAGCCAGCTAAATAGAGCCCTTAGTTTATATTTAAATGTTTTCAGCCACATTAAGTGTGAAAATTAATATTAGGATGCGACCTTATCTTTCATTACACTGTTAATTACTGTATTCTGAATTTATAATAAACTAGCACTGAGGAAACAAATATTTCAAACTTTCACTTGTGAATGTTGCATTACTGCAAGTAGATTAGAATTGACCTTTGAGGCTTTGCAACATCTGGAAGTGTAAAGTGTTGAGCAATTAAGTGATTGCATGAGCATCAATTTCCAATGATAACAGGGCCCAAAATGAGCAAATAGTAAAGCTGGTGTTTTTTGCAGAATTTTTAGCCGGGTATGTTGAACAAATGATTCATTTCTGCTACATGTGTAAAGATAACAGTACAGAGAATCAGATTGATTCACTCAACATGACAGCAAGAGATAACTGAGTGAGCTACACACGTCTATCAAAAGCTGTAGGCCACAAAAACACCCCTGCTGTACTGCTGAACGTGTGATCCAGAACTAGCTGAGCCTATGGTAAAGATGTAAGAGTACAGCTACAACATTGCTCTCTACCCAGCAATGAAGATTGGCCTGCCAATGGCAAATAATGATAAATAAATGCAGCTCGAAACTGTTGTCTCAATTTATTCTCAATCTAACAACATTGTCAGAGGTCACAACCTGTTGGATTTGATTTCTGCTGGGACTCGGCCCTTGTTTTATTTGAGTCTTGATCCAGACTCAGGGGCCATGTAGCAGTCAGTAATGAACTATTACATTGTCAACATGCCAAGTTCAGTTCTTTCGCTGCTGCAGTCCGTAAAGAGTTGGTGCGTTCTCCTCGTGACCACGCAGGTTTCCACAGAGAGCTCTAATTTCCTCCCACATTCCAAAGATGATTGGGCAAGTAGGTTAATAGCTGGGCTGTGTGGGCTTGCTGGACTGGAGGGACCAGTTACTGTGCTGTTAAATAAATAAATAGAATTTAGATCCAAGTTGACACTGAGTGCCCTAGGCATCAAGATAGCATTTGGTCAAGCATGGCATCAAGGATTCCTGATAAAATTGAAATTAATGAGAAATTGATTCAATGATTGGAGTACTTTCCTTTTCTTCAGATAAACCAGTTCAGATCTGAATTGAGCATTGAGTTGAGAACATGAATGTTGTTTGCCATTTAAGAGCCAGTCAATGACAGCATCTATCTAGAGAGTGGCTAGATCTATCTAGAGAGTGGCTAGTCCTAAAACATTGACATTTAGTGGTTTTGTACTGGCCAAATTACTGACAACTTAAAGATCACCATTGACCATGCTCATAAATGCCTCAGCCAAGTGAAAGCTAGCTGGCTGGAAACTGAGTATCCAACAGGGATCAAAACACCTTTTGCCTGTCCAATGCTCTTCTGCAACTGATAGAGTATGCTGGAACATTCTCCACTTACCTTGACAAGCGCAGATCCAGCAACACAAGAAACTTGGCATCAACCAGGACAAAGTAGCCCACTTGACTGACACACCATTCATTACTAGGCCCTCTGTTACCTACTCATTGCGGCTACAGTGTGTATCATCTACAAGGTCTATCTCAGGAACTCTGAGGAGTTCTTGACAGTATCTCTCAAACCTGTCTCACCTATCATCAGGAAGGACAAAAATAGCATCGACTATGCAGCAGCACCACCCTCAACTCATACATCATTCCATTTGAAAGCTTATCATCATTCTATATCCTATATATTCTGTATATGTGACAGTTCAAGATAATAACTCACCATCGCTGCAGTAACTAGATTTTTAATAAGATTATCTCTGATGAATATTCGTTGAATGAAATATTTGCTTACTATAACTCTCTGAGGTTATACTCTGTTCAAAATATATCAGAGTTCAAATACAAAGCAGTGTCTGGGATACAAATTGATTTTTTTTGTTCATAAAATTGAACTCTGACCATGTCTATTCCCAATTTATCTATTCTCAGCACCAGAATTTCCCTTTAGTTCTCTTGAACAGCAAAGAGGAGCCTCCTCAGTGAGTGTGACTGACCTAATCCAATTCTTAATGGAACACTGGTCCATCATAATGAAGCTGCCATACATTAACAACCTATCACTCAATCTTCATATGTTTTGCACAGATATAAGGTGTGAGGTGCTTTGTTGGGTTGAAGGAGAGGAAAGAATAGAGGCATTAACATAGTGTAATTTCTCAACTTTGTCATGATGCACAAAATACTGCTTCATTCTGCTCTCTGTCCATCTGTCACTTTTAATGAGAATGTATTTCAGAGAAAAAAAACATCAAAAATGCCTGTCTTAAAAATTGTATGTTATGAATGATTGATACCTTCCAGCAGTGGACATAATGCTACATTAGTCTTACCGAGGTGAAATTTCATGTCAGTGTTTTAATCTTTATGTTCGACAGAACTGACGGTTTCTCCTTCTCCTTTTAGTCTGGGCTCCAGTGTGCAGTTCTCATGTGACGAAGGCTACGAGTTGCAAGGGTCTAAAAGCATCACCTGTCTGAAAGTAACTGACATGTTTGCAGCTTGGAGTGATCACAGACCATTCTGCCGAGGTGAGAAATTACTGACAGTTACCAAGCTGAGCAGCTGACTAGTTTTCACCTTCACAGTCATTCCAAGCCATTATTCTTCCTCATCCCTTCATTTCTGTGAATTGATGTGTCCTTCGTGTCAATGCAATGGGGAATGAGAGAAAAACTAATCATCTTAAATGGCCGTAATAGAGCAATATGGTACAAATAAGATTCTAGTCTCAGAAGTTGCCAAAAATTCAAGTCAAGAGAAGTTGTATTTTATGAACAGCAACTAATTAGCTGTAATTAAATATTATGACAGTATGAGTTTTGTTTAAAATTTTATTTTGAAGTTTTTGGCACTTGTGTTAGTTAGCCACCAGTAATTTACCAATGCAGGGAGGTAGAACTTTACTTTTCAGTTTTATTTTTGACAGAGTAATCTTTTAAGTGTAATAAAAGCACACAAGTAACATAAGCAGGAGTGTAAAATGAGGGGTAGGTCCTCAAAACTTTTCTGTCATACGTGAAGATCAAGCCTGAACAATGACCTAACTCTTCTTCATTAAAATAAATTCATACTAAAGCATATACATGCAGAAGGTGGGTGGTATTAGGACAAAGTCTCAACCACCTCATCATCATCATCATCATCATCAATAAATAAACTTTACTTCATGTCTGAATGTGAAACTGTATGTACTTGCTGCAAAGGTTTATCCAACAAAGAACGGAAATTGTATATCGCTCCAGAAATATGCTGCTTTCCTACATAAACCTATGATCCAAGGGGAGAACAAGATTCAGAACAATGTCCCCTTTGGAAATCATCGAACTATCCTGTAGTTTTATTTGAGATTCAGCTTATAAAATGGAAGAATGCAGTGTTTATGATTAGCTGTGGCAACATACAGAGACAAATGCATTTTTATCACATTTCTGCAGGAACTGGTTATTTTGTGTCAATTCTATTTTGTTTGTAATAAATATATATAACATTGATGAAGATGTTATGTGATGTGATTAGTAGGTGTACAGACAGCACAAAAATTGACGAGACAGAGCTAAGGAGGTTACTTAAGAATTCAACTGGACATTGATCGACTGGAAAGTTGGACGGAATGGTAGCAGATGGAAGTGTAGGGTAATGTGTTTAGGAGATCAAATTTAGGTTGGACATATAGAGTTAATGGCAGGTGCCTTAGGAGCATTGATGTAAAAAGAGACCTTGGTGTATAATTCCATGCTACTTGATACAGGTGATAAAGTTGGATATGGTGATGAAAGAGCATTTGTTATGCTTCCATTCATTATTTGAGGCATTGAGTATAAAAATTGATATGTCATGTTACAGTTGCACAAAGGATTAGTCCAACCACACAGTATTTTATATATTTCAGGTCTCCACAGTACAGAAAATATGTGATGGAATCACAAGGAGTACAGAAAAGATTCACCTGGATGGAAGGTTTTAGCTGTCAGGAAAGGTTGGATAGACTAGGGTTTTTTCTCATTGGAACATTATGGTCCATAGAGGCTTAAAATTATAAAGGGCATAGATAGTCAAGATCATTTTCCCAGTTCAGGGAAGTCTGGAACTAGAGGGCACAGGTTTAAGGTGAGACAAGAAAAAATGAAAGACAATCCGAGGGACAAGTCTTTACAAAGAGGACAACGAATGTCTGGAACAAGCTGTCACAGGTGGTGGTGGAAGCAGGTACAATTACAATGCTTAAAAGTCTTTTGGATGGCTACTTTGATAGGACAGACATTGAGAGGGATATAGGCCTAATGTGTGTAAATGTGATTCGTGTAAATGGGCAATGTAGTTGGCATGGATATTATAGGTTAAAGGGGTCCCCCTCAGCGCTGCAAATTTCATTGAATATCTGATTCTGTCTCGCACATAGGAACAGAATTAGGCCATTCAGCCTATCAAGTCAGCACCACTATCCAATCATGACTGATTTATTTTCCCGTTCAACCCCACTCTCCTGTCTTCTCCCCATAGCCTTTGATGCCCTTACTAATTAAGAGATTATCAACTTCTGCTCTAAATACACCCAATGACTTATCTTCCTTAGCCATCTGAGCCAATGCATTCCACAAGTTCGCCATCCTCTGGCTAAAGAAATTCCTCATCACTGTTCTGAAGGGACACCCTTCCATTCTCTCTGCTCTGGTCCTAGACTCTCCCAGTATTGGAAGCATCTTTCTAAAAGAAGTTTCTTCTTCTTATCTTCAGCAAATCTGATTAATGAGAGAAATACATATCACTACAAAAGTATAATGCAGCATATTTTCAGTTCAAATTTCCATTCTCTAACATTTCTGATTGTGTGGTCAACATTATAATATCAGAGTGCACAGTGGAAAATTTGAGCATAGCATGGTTTCAACAGCAACAATAGCTTTAATGGCCAAATAATCAAGAGCTCTGCAGTTTAAGGCATAAATATTTATCATAAGCATGAAAAACTCTGCAGATGCTGGTAATCCAAAGCAATACACACAAAATGCTGGAGGACCTCAGCAGATCAACGCTGAATCTTCTACTGCTAAACTGTTCACAGTGTTTTGAAACAGCCAGCCAGATCATGATGTCTAATCAATATCCATTCAGACCCTGAAGGAGTATATAAGCTGGCATTCTGAGAAGACAATACCCTTAGCTGTGCACTGATGATGGCTTCTCAATTGGAGCCAAAACATCTGCAAAGCTTTTGCCAAGCTAGGTGATCAACCAAACTACCAAATAGCCAAGCCGGGCTACCAAAATTCCGCAATATTTCACAGTGTTAACATTGCAGGTCAATTGATCTTTCATCATTTTATCATTATCAGCTCTGCTTATTTCATTAATATATTCAAGAAAATGCAATTATTAGAAAAGGCTATAGCTATTCTGTGTTCAGGTGCAATATTTGGCATTAATATGGTGGAAATGGATGTTTATGTTTTCGCAAATAAAACAAAGTGAGGCGTTCTATATTTGATGAAACCCATAACACAGTTTATTGAACTCAAGAACCTAAACACAAAAGTATGTTAAAAAATCCTTATGTAACAATGTCATTGCGTCAGACCTGCTTCTCAAAGCGAAACCCCAACTCAATGTTGGTAGTTGGGAATTATACACCCTTCTTGTAATTACGCTACCCTATGAATATAGTTAACTTCTCCTCATGGAGGAATCAGAATCGAGTTCCTAAAACACTAGGTGTGTGTCTTCAGGCTCCTATACCACCATCTTGTTGGTAGCAATTAGAAGAGAGCATTTCCTTGTAATGAGGGTCCTTTATGATATTTGTTGCCTTTCTGAGGCATTGCCTTTTGAAAATGTCCTCAATGCAGGGGAGGCTAGCGCCCATGGTGGAGCTGACTGAGTTTACAACTTTCTACAGCTTTGCCCAATTCTCTGCAGCAGTCCCTCCCAACAGGATGGCAATGCATCTATAGAAATTTGCTAGACATGTTGGTGACATACCAAGTCTGAGTTAATTGGCAAGTAGTTAGTCTTTGTTTTACCAAAGGCTTTTTGATACTACTTACTGGTGGAGTTCAGAGAAGTGAAACCAACATACTTTGCAATAATTTTCCCTGTGCAAGGAATTGTCACTTTCTTTCAGAAACTCGTATATTGATGCCTATAATTAAACAAAGAGTGGCTTTAATCACGCCGAGTGATCTAATGCAGCTCATAAGATAGTATTCACAAATGGTATAATTCTTGGTAGAATTAAACATTTGCTACATAATTTTACAATTCACAAATTAAAATGAGAAGTAGATTAAAATTGGAAAAAATAAAAATTGTTTCTTGATAAAGACAATTCTTGGTCATAGTTTTCTTAAATGCCATATTTTTTTTTAAAAATGCACCACTGCAAATGACTGGCAACGTTCTAGCTTTTGCCTTTCAATGCTTTGTGCTGAATAAAACTGAAAAGACATGGAACCTTGAATGTACATCAAAACTTATATTGTCTCTCTGAACTGATTTGGAAGGACCATTTCCATTCACTTCATTGTGTTGTACCTAAACAAAAGGAAATCAAGGCTAGAGAAAGAAAAGGAGCCCGTTTGAGCCCAGGGCTCAATAAGTACAGAATCTCCAAACACAGTGAATTGCTAGTGGCGTATTGCAAGAGACCTTTAATCTTCTGGCAGCTTGTGATCATTCAGATAAGGTTTTGTTGAGCTTCCCCCTCACCCCTCCACTGGAAGGACAGCACGACAAGACTAATCTTTGCAATTATTTTGATAGGCCTATCTTGAATATTTTTGTTATTCTGAACATTTTTAAATATAATTAAATTTAAGTTTAACTTTTTCCTTATTTGATTGAGGTTGTGGATGACATAGTCAAGTGAAGTTACTATAGTTCAGTTTATCTACAGCACTTAATAATTTCTACCGCTTATTATGCCTCTGCTGAGCTGCCTGTTCTCCATTCTCTCAGCTTTCTTCATCTCTGCTTATAGTTCAGGAGGTGGTTTGTTTAATGCCTTCTTTCACTGTTCAAAGTCAGGCTATAGTTAGTGGAATTGTTAGCAGATTCTGACCGAGATTACATTGGTTCTATCCTTCCGTTGCAATGGGGCCTGCTTTCTCCTTAAGGCTACACATCGCATGATTTATCGATAGCAACCTGTGTCATACACTTGTAAGGCATAAAATGCTTCAAACTTTATTTTCGCATTTCTCATCTGGATTCACAAATCGTGCTTTCACAAGTGGTGACAGCTATGTATTGCCATTGTATTAATTTCATCCCCAGTCCAATATAATCCTTTGAAATGGATTTAGATTTAGAGGATTATTTGTCATAAAACAGAACTGAAAGAAGTGTAATTGTAGCACAGTGAGGGCAAAGATTTAATGAGCTGTGAAACATCTTTTATTGTTGAATTTGACAGCAATTCTATTGCTTTGGGAAATGTACCCAATCTATTTTAAAGTTCTATTTGCATTAGCCGTCCCATTCTATGTATAAAGTGTGCTAGCAAAAAAAAGAATTCAAGTAAGATTAACCAATAATTAACTATTTCTGGATCTAATGATAGTTTAATTGCCTTAAAACAAACTTCCATTCACAGCAACGACTTAGTCAAAGTCAGAGTAAATTTTATTATCAAATTAAATATATGTTACCACATACAACCCTGGGGTACATTTTCCTGGGCGTACTCAGTAAATCTATAGAATAGTACTATAACAGGATCAATGAAAGATCAAATAGAGTGCAGAAGACAGCAAAATGAGCATATGCAAATTTGAATAAATAGTGATAAATAACCTAAACACAAAATAACAAGATAAAGAGTCCTTAAAGTGGGATTGTTGATTGTGGGAACATCTCAATAGATGGGCAAGTGAGTGTACAGTAGTTATCTCCTTTGAACCTGGCGGTTTGAGTCCTAGGGCTCTTGTACCTTCTACCTGATGGCAGCAGGGAGAAAGAGGATGGCCTGAGTGGTGAGGAATTCTGATGATGTATGCTGCTTTCCTATGACAGTGTTTCATGTAGTTCTTAACACTAATCGAGCACAGCTCTGAATTATTTTAAATTGTTTTGCTATAGCTCGAGTTTGTGGTGCCCATCTGAATGGTCCTACTGGAGTTATTTCATCCCCCAATTTTCCAGTTCAGTATGACAGCGATGCACACTGTATATGGGTGATTACAGCCTCTGATCCTGACAAGGTAAGTCCTTTTATTTTTACAATGCATCTCACTCTTTCAGATGGCATAGAGCTGTTGAATGAGCCCCACTCCATTCCTTGGATGGATTCTTTCCTGCAGAATGACTGTCCCAAGTTTTTTTTAACATTTTACAGGAAATAATTATCTTCTCCATAAATTAAGTAACAGCTAAATTGATAAATTGGTTTATTGTTGTCACGGGTACTGAGGTACAGAGAAAATGTTTACTTTGCATGCTGGTCATTTAAATAATTTCGTCCCATCAGTACTTCATAGTAGTATAAGGGAAAATCAATGCCAGAAGGCAGAATATTGTGTTAAAGTTGCAGAGAGTATGCAGTATAGGGAGACAATAAGGCACAAGACCTTCATGAGGTATATTGTGAGGATTAAAGACATCTTAAATGTAGAAGAGATACAAATGTCAAAGCAAATCTGAACAGTTTATGGTGAGACATGAGAAGGGTCATTTAGAATTCTGCTTTCATTTTCATTCAAGTATGAAAGAAAGCAAATAAGAATTCCTTGACAACAATAAGAAGAGTTGATTTTGTATAACAACTTTGTGATCTAATGACACACCAAAGTGCACCAATTAGATAAGTGCATGAATATGTAGAAAACAGAGAGTAATGGATCAGACATAACAGACTAGTGTAATTAGACATCATTAGTTTAATTGGGCACAGCATTGTGGGCCAAACGGCCTTTTCCTGTGTTGTAATGTTCTGTGTTCTGTATTCTAGTTAAATAACCTTTGTTGTCACATTTAGGATAGCAACTATTTCTCGTACAAAATTCCCACGAGGAGCAATCTGGTCATCACCACAATCTCCTCATAGTGAGAGCCAAATATTGGCAAAGGTTGCGGGGAGAAACCCTGCTGGTCATTAAAAGTGCATTGAACCAGCAGTAACCAATGTCTGGCTCTACTAGCAGATCAGTGCTCAGAATAAATGTTCTAGTATGGCATATTTCCTACAGACTTCAGATGTAAAGGTTAAAGCATAGCCACCAAGCAATACGTAATGGGAAGTATTTATTTAGCTGTCTTCAGCAGTCTGATGGTAGATTGTATTTTTTTTTTGGTACACAGCTTTCTCTCTGCCATTTCTCACTGTTTTAATAATCTATCTATAAGATTATTGGCCTCTGGCTCTGGAGTTCCATGATGATCACTTCATGTTCTCTGTGATCTTATTTATGTGTCAGCAGAACTGTGTATTTTGTCACAGTTCCTCAATTGAGAATTCTCACTGCTGAAAAAAAATCAAAGTTCTTTTCCTCACAATAAGCATCTTGTTTGATTTATCATGTTACCCATTTCAGAAATGCTGGATTATGATAATAGAATAAAGCAAGCAATGGAATACACCGATTAACATGCACTTGAAGCAAAAGTTAATGTCAATAAGAAGGATCAGGAATTCTAATCCTCAGTGTTTCTGTTGTCAAGATCAGCTAACTCAGAATTTAAGTCTATTATCACTGACGTATCTATGTATGTTGTAAAATGTTGCTTTGTGGCAACAGTGCAATGCAAGATGTAAAATATGCTATAAGTTATTCATGAATTAATAGATATTGTGAAAGAGGAATGGCAAGGTAGTTTTCATGGACCATTCGGAAATCTGATGGCAGACAGGAAGATGCAGTTCAAAAAAGGTTGAATGTGGATCTTCAGCCTCTTGTATCTCCTTCCTGGTGGTAGAAATGGGAAGTTGGCATGTCCCAAAATATTGGAGGAACTCAGCAAGTCAGGCAGCATCTATGGACATGAATCGATTATTGAGGTTTCAGGCCGAGACTCTTCTTCAGGACCTGGAGAAGGGTCTCGGGCCAAAGCATTGGCTGGCTTTTCATTTCCACAGATGCAGCATGACCTGCTGTGTTCTTCCAGCACTTTGTGTATGTTTGTTTGGATTTCCTGCATATGCAGAGTTTCTCATGTTTATGAGCGGGCACGTCCCGAATGATAATGGAACTGAATTTTAAGGATGTCTTTGATGACGGGGAGTATTGTGCTGTTGAGTCAACAACTCTCTGTAGCCTCTTTTGATCCTGTGCATTGGTGCCTTCATACCAGGCAGTGATGAACCTGTAGAAGTTTGCTGGTCTTTGGTGGCATACCAAATCTCCTCAGACTTTTTCTCCTATTCTTCCTCACTAGTTTATTTGCTCTGGAAAATTTGTTATTTGCATTTGCTGAGTAAATATTTCATTACGTACTCATAACATCCTCTTTTATCCCTAGAATTATTTCTTTATCCATTCAGCTATTGTCATAGATTTATGGCAACAATCACAGATCTCCTCCATCTCAAGTTACCTTGTCATCCCTATATCTACTGTTACATACAGTCTTTAATTAACTGAAGTAAACTGGAGGCTATCAACAATAGTGAACACGCAGACTATAATTGAAGAGGTTCATCTTTTGAGTAATTGTAGGCATTTGTCTTCAATTATATAAATATCATAATATAACATATTTCAATTACCATCATAGCAAAGCAATATTTGAATAATTTATGAATTATCAATAACTTTCATTCACACCATCCATAACATACAGTATATAATGTATGGTTTTCACTTCATTTCACTTCAACTGCATTTTCTCATCAGTTATGAACTTGTAAATCAATTCTTCCTAAACGTGTGTTCTCTCCTTGAAATGTTCAGCATATTCATCAGTTGGGGGAATGGTATTTGCAGAAGTAATTAACTTCCATTCTTGTGGTTATAAACAGCTCACTTAACTTTTAGAGTGAACTTCTATAATACGATTGAACTATATAAACTAATTAGATGCATACTTATCAGCTCCACAGGGTTATATTTGCTGTTCTAAATTTCAACACCCTATTACTATCAATTTCACTGTCTGCCATTTACTCAGCAGCTGTTGATAACTCAACCTGGTCATGTTGATAGGGAGATATGGAAGAAACATTACCTTGTATAATTTAAAGAGTAGTTATTCAACGACATTTGATTTTCATATTGGAGATGCACATTTTATTTTCTGCTGTCAGTGCGCACATTATTTTCTTGGGTTTCTACTTGTTTTGTGCAGTTATTTTCCATTTTCAACAGCAGCAATGGAAGAACATGTGCATAATAGGCAGATTGTAGTTGGTCAGGGCTGGGACAAATGTTATTTGAAGGGGTTAATAATGCCTTTGTGCTAGAAATCTAACATGATTACATAAGATACAGGAAATACACAGCAGGTCAGGCACTGATGAGCAGAGAAACAGAGTCCAGATTCAGGGTTAGAGTTCCTTCATCAACAATGGAAAAGTGAGAAAGCAAGCATGTTTCAAAATTTGCAACTCAGTTGTTGTTCTATTTCACCTTCCTAGTGAGCCCTGACTACTATGCCATAGGATGAATCTAAAATATTCAAAAGGTCTAGGTAAATTTTATTATCGAAGTAGATAAATGTCACCATATACAACCCTGAGATTCATTTTCTTTGGGCACGCTCAGCAAATCTATAGAATAGTAACTACAATGGGATCAATGAAAGATCAGCCAGAGTGCAGAAGACAACAAAATGTGCAAGTGCAAATATAAATAAATAGCAATAAATAAAGAGGACATGATGAAGAGTCCGTAAGAATGAGATCATTGGTTGTGGGAACATTTCTGTGATGGGGCAAGTGAGTGTAGCTGTCCCCTTTTATTCAAAGCCTGATGGTTTAAGGGTAGTAACTGTTCTTGAACCTGGTTGTGTGAGTCCTGAGACTTGTGTTCTTTCTACCTGGGGGCAGAAGCGAGAAGAGAGCATGGCCTGGGTGATGGGGATCTCTGATGGTGGATGCTGCTTTCCAAAGACAGAGTTTCATGTAGATGTGCTCAATGGTTGGGGGGTGTGGGGTGCTTTATCCTTGATGTATTGGGCTGAATCAACGACTTTTTGTAGGATATTCCATTCAAAGGCATTGGCACTTGCATACCAGCTGTGAAGCAGCCAGTCAATACACTCTCCACACACATCTATAGAAGTTTATCAGAGCTTTAGATATTAACTGTAAATCATACAATCTTGATAATGGGTTAATGGAAACAGAATATACTTTGTTCATAAAAGGTGTGAAATGAGGGCTATTAATGAAAGTGAACATGGACAAAGGAACATAAGAGTTCTGGGCAGCACAGCTTTAGGACATGGTCAGTAAGTAAGTTGGGGGAGAGGAAACAAAATTAAGCCAATATCACAAATGAATACCTGGCCTATTTTGAAACAGACAGAGAAAGCAAATTAACAAACGATACCGATTTTAATTTTGTGTGTGAAAAGCTGCAATACACCAAGATGGAAAATATAATGCTGTTTCTCATGCAACACACACAAAGTGCTGGAGGAACTCAGCAGGTCAAGCAGCATCTATAGAAAAGAGTTGACGTTTTGGACCACCTCCTGAAAAAGGATCTCAGCTTGAAACATCAACTGTTTATTCTTTTCCATAGATGCTGCCTGACCTGCTGAGTTCCTCCAGCGGTTTGTGTGTGTTGCTTTGGATTTCCAGCATCTGCAGATCTTCTTGTGTTTGCTGTTTCTCATGGTTATGTGTTGATGTTTATAACATATGTAATACTGTTTTGAAAGCTGTCCGGTGAAATGTCAAGTTGGCTAGCCAAGGTGTTAATGCAATAGAGAAAGGTATAGCGATCACTGTAAGTTGGGATATTAGTTCAAAAATGAAAACAGTTATGCAAATGCTTACAACTTTTTGGTTTAGCTGGAGTCTTTTGTACAATTTTAAATACCGATTTAGGGAAGATGTCTATGTCTAGTGTAAATAGGTTTACTGGAAAAAATACCAGGCAGAGAATGTTCATTTATGAGTAGAAATTTGCTTGTTATGTGCCATGTCATATGATGTCACCGATCATGGTCTTTCCATGACCATGATTGTTCTTGGCAAATTTTTTCTACAGAAGTGGTTTTCTATTGTCTTCTTCTGGGCAGTGCTTTCACAAGACAAGTGACCCCAGCCATTATTAATATTCTTCAGAGATTGTCTGCCTGGCATCAGTGGTTTCATAACCAGGACTTGTGATATGCACCAACTGCTCATATGGCCAGCTACCATCTGCTCCCATGGCTTCACAAGACCCTGATCAGAGTGCAAAGCAGGTGCGACACCTTGCCCAAGGGTGACTTTACAGGCTAGCAGAGGGAAGGAGCATCTTGCACCTCATTTGGTAAAGATGTATCTCCACGCTGCCACCCAAGAATAGAAATTAGCTTGAACTAAACACATCAAAGTCATAATCAGTTCATGTTCTCAAGGGTTCTGTATTTCATACTAGTGTGAAGAAGGAATGGGCAGACTGCCAGACAAGAGAACCGGGCAGTATGTACCTTAATCCAACAGCAGCCAGCATTCAGTGCTCAGTACTGGTAAGGGTGATTAGTCTTCTGAAAAGTGAAGCCAAAAGAAAACCATAGAATAAGACCATAAGACATAGGAGCCTAATTAGGCCATTCAGTCCATTGAGTCTGCTCTGCCATTCCATCATGCCTTCTTGCCATAACCTTTGATGCCCTGACCAATCAGGAAACTATCAATTTTCACTTTAAGTATGCCCATGGTCTTGGCCTCCCCAGCTGTCTGTGGCAAAGCATTCCATGAATTCACTGCCCTGGCTCAAAAATTCCTCCTTAACTCTGTTCTAAAGGGTCGCTCCTCAATTTTGAGCCTGTGCCCTCTAGTCCTGGGCACCCCCACCATAGAAAATATCCTTTTCACATCTACTTTATCTAATCCTTTCAACATTCGATAGGATTCAATGAGATCCCTAGGCATTCTTCTAAATTCCAGTGAGTCCAGGCCCAAAGCTGCCAAACGTTCCCTTCATTCCCAGAATCATCCTTGTGATCCTCCTCTGCACTCTCCCCAGTGACAACACATCCCTTCTGAGTTATGGGGGCCAAAACTGTTGACAATACTCCAACTGCAGCCTGACTAGTGTCTTATAAAGCCTTAGCATTACCTCCTTGTTTTTATATCATATTCTCCTTGAAATGAAGGCCAACACTGCATTTGCTTTCTTTACCACACACTGAACCTGTAAATCAACCTTCTGCGAGTCTTGCACGACAACTTCTAAGTCCTTTGCACCTCTGATGTTTGAGTTTTGTCCCTATTTAGATAATAGTTTGCACTTTTGTTTCTTTTAGTAAAATGCATTATCATACATTTCCTAACATTGTATTCCATCTACCACTTTTTTGCCCATTCTTCCAATTTGTCAAAGTCTTTTTGCAATCTCATTGCTTCCTCAGCACTACCTACCCCTCCACCTATCTTCGTATCATCTGCAAACTCCGCCACAAAAGCCATCAACAACGTTATCTCAGTCAATGACAAACAATGGGAAAAGTAGAGATCCCAATACTGACCCCTGAGGAACACCATTAGTCACTGGCAGCATCATGGAAAGGAAAGCCGAGTTACATAGTGTGAGGAAAGTAGGAGAGGGAGAGCAATAATGACACATCCTGAAATAAAGAGGGGATCAGAGAGACTTTTCTGCAGTTTGAGTCACGTCTCCGGGTTTGCCTCCTTAGTTCCAGGTTTAAGAATATCATTGAACACTGGGCCGGCTGGTGGCGCAATGACATCAGCGCCGGACCCGGGAGCGGAGGTTCCCGGGTTCGAAACCAGTCAGGTCCGCTCCCGAGTACGCTTTCCATCCGTGCCGGGCTGAGTGTCGAGATCGCAACTCGACCTCGTAAAATAAAGGGAAAACTACTGTGAAAATGCCTGTGTGAGGAGTGGCGTGTCACACAGTCTCTCTCTCTCTCTCACTCTCTCTCGTTCTGCGCCTTGTAAAAAACCACGAAAAAGTCATCATCACGGCGCACGCACGCACACGCAGACGCACAGACTCGCACGCACGCAGGCACATGCCAAGAAAAAAAAGAGTATCATTGAATGCTGATCATTATTGTGAAAGGTGTGGATGAAAAGCTGAAGTTCAAGATCTTCGTTGGTGCATAGGTAGAAAGAGAGATGACTTGAAGCAGGTAGAGTTTAGGAAGATTTGAAGAGGCCAGCAGGTATGATCTCAGAGGCAATATCTCTGGATGATCAATACCACATGCTGACAAGTGCAGAATGAAGAAAAGTTAAACAGGTAGGTCTTAAAATCATTAGAATTTAGGATTCAGAGATGATCTTATTAATACATGTACTTTTGAGGGGGATTGACAGGGTAACTGATAAGATGATTTTTCTCTTTGAGTGGTACAGTAAATCTAGGACACATAATGTCAGAATGAGTAATTTTTTCCAGATGGAGCTGACATTATTTTTCTCTCTCAAAGGGGCATGAATCTTCGGAAATTTCTACCCTGGGGATCTGTAAACTAGATTCAATAAATACATCAAAGGTGGAGATTGGCAGATAGTTGAACTCTGAGGGAGAAAAGGAGTAAGTGGAAAGAGAGGGAGAATGATGCTGAGGACACAGTTGAGTTAGATATCATCTTTATTAAGTGGAAAAGAAGGCCTGTTTCTTAAGTTCTTATATTCCAAAAGCACTCTTGTGTGCAGTTTATTTTAAAACACAAGCGATTCAACAGATGTTGGAAATCCAGAGTAACACGCACAAAATGCTGGAGGAGCTCAGTAGGTCAGGCAGCATCTATGGAGAGGAATGAAGAGTCGACGATTTGGGCAGAGACCCTTCATCAGGATAAGTAATGAAGGGGTAGACAGAATACAGCAGTGAGGGGAGGGGAAGGGGCACAATTTCGAAGGTGATGGGTGAAGCCAGATGAGGGGGAAGGTAGGTGGGTAGAGAGGGGGTTGAAATGAGATCTGGGAGCTGATAGATGGAAACAGTTGTTGTTGTTGGTGATTTTCTCTTCACACATCTAATTCGTTTTTGTTAAGCCACCTCTCCAGCTCGTGACTGCATCGATAGATCGCAGCAAAGCTGTCTGGGATCTTGGTGAGAGGGCACGTTTGGACCAGATAGAGGATCTCCTGGGTTGGGGAACCACAGGGGCCAGATGAGGTTAATATCTTGAAAGGTTGGCTTGATTCATGACATAGTGTGGCTCAGGAGGGGTAGACATGAGTCTGTCAGTTCAGGAGCCGGGGTTGGATCAATCTTTGTCTGGCATCTCGTCCACAGCTGTTCCAACATGGGTGACCCTGAGATGGCATTGCTTAATGGAGTCCTTGAAACACGTAAGCCTCCACATGACATCAACATTTTGATCCAGGTCGTGGAGAATGAAAAGGTATAGAGCTGAAAAAAAGGAATCTGTTGCGAGAGGAGAGTGGACAATGGGAGAAAGAGAAGGAGGGAGGTGGAAGGCAGGAGACAAAAAGGGGTAAGAGGGTAGCCAGAATAGCATATGGAAAAAGAGAGAAGGAAGAAGGAAGGAGAAATTACTTCAAGATAGAGAAATTGATGTTAATGCCATCAGATTGGAGATTACACAGATGGAAGATGGGGTATTGGTCCTCGAATCTTAAGGTGGCCTCTTTGTTCATTTGTTGTGCTTGTGTGATTTAATAATTGTTACTGAGCTGACGTTGTTGTTTAACACATATGAGAGTGTGAAAGGAGATAAAGAAATAATGGTTGGCCTATTTTCTTGAGCAATGTTAAATAGATTCAAATTAAGTCAATAGATTCCAAATACAAATCCTATAATTTTTAAGTGTACTCTGTCGTGTCCAAGGCAGAATGCTCTTTTGAAAAATGGTTAGGGTACATTTATTATGATAATATCTAAGCAAAGAGATGTGGTGTTAAAATAGGAAATAAAACACTCAGCAAGTCAGGCTGCACTTGCACAAGAGAAACATTATTAATGTTTCTGGTTGAAGACCTTTTTTTTTGAAGCAGTTCACAGTGTTATTATGATATTGGTTCAGTCAACAATCATTACATTTTTTTCTGGTGTTTAAAAGGGTTTTGTATATAATAGATATTCCATCTATTGGCGGGAAAAGATCATGTCCTCACTAACCTACCAGTATCACAAGAGCCCTTGTGGAACCTCATCTTCACAATGAGGTCACCCGCTAGCCTGTTGTATGGCATAGAATCCTACTAAATGGGATGGTGTAATAACAGATCTTGGAACGTAAAGTTGATTTTCTGTCAGGCACTGTGGGTGATTAACAGCAGAAAAAAAAACCTCAAAGTCCACCTATTAATAGCCAAACAATCATCTCAGGTTCAGTGAGGAGAGGAGAACTATACGCTGAATGCAGCAGCAGGTGAAGCTGCAACTCATTTAAACAGCATGCCATAGGCATATCTAGGTCACATGGCAACTCTCCGCAGTCCTGCCGCAGTCATGCGGTCAAGAATCGTCCTGGTCAATTAAACAGATATGACAAGAGGAAGCAACTCTATCTCCATCAATGTCTGAGTGCGAAAGACAACTTTGAGGAATGCACAGCCATTGTTAATAACCAGCCATAATCCATAAGTTCAGATAGATCTAGTCGTTATTCAGTCGATGTGAGGGAGAACCTCTGATACACTGGCTCTTATACACAATTGAAACAGAGACAATGATTGATATTTACCAGATAAAGAGTGACCATGCTTAACTATTAATAGTGCACTGGTCACCACTTTTATTGTGAGTGTGTGGTTGACTAACCCCAGCCCCACCCCCACCCCCTCTCCCAGCCACTAGTCCTCTATATATTATTTTCGACACCAGGAAAGAAGTGTTTCTTTTCTGTTCTGGACTTTGAACCATCTCTATTACTTGTGATTCATATCCAGGTAATAATTATTTAATCCTTAATTCCCAAATCTCTCAGTCATTTCATTCTTGTGTCAACTGTTCTTATGAAAATGTTCTCAAGCTGAACTATATGTCAAGCCGGTTCACAGAGTTTAACAGAATAAAATTGGAGATGTAATTTAGACAAATTCAAATCATTCTCAAATTTTCTTAAGATATCTAAGGTACTGTAACCTCCTCAGCAGACACTTATGCAAAATTGAGTCATAAATTAGCTCTACGAACATCCTTGAGGCTCAGTGGTGAGAAGGCCACCTTTCACAAACAATATAGGTCTAGGGTCGGTATGATTTGGGCTCAACTAAACAGGAACATTGTGATGTTGCGATTGAAGAAACCTTGATTTTCACTGAACGCTGTGTAAATACTGCCCATACACAATTATTGGTCAGCAGGATATAAGAGATCATACACCGCATAAATTTATTTTAAAAAAGCACGTTTACTCTATGTCAGCTTTATCAAACAGTTATTAAGAGAAAGAAAATTAAGAAAAAATAAATAAAAGGGCCCAATGCAGTTAAACCAGTCGAAATGTGCACATAAACATGAGGAAATCTGCAGAATCTGGAAATTCAAGCAATACACACAAAAAATGCTGGTGAACGCAGCAGGCCAGGCAGTATCTATAGGAAGAGGTACAGTCGACATCTCGGCCAGAAAAGTTAACTGTACCTCTTCCTATAGATGCTGCCTGGCCTGCTGCATTCACCAGCGTTTTTTGAAATGTGCACATAAATGTTGGAGCTTGTCTCTTCCAAAGCTGGGTATAACTGTTGCTCACGCCGCTGAACCCACAGTCTTTATAAAACACCAGCCACAGTCAGAGCATCTCTTGAAGTCCATCTTGAACAAACTGGCTCTCTCGCTCAGGAGTACTGGCCTTCCTCCTTGGAGCCATTCATCTGCACAAAGCACTTACGTGTAAAGCAGACTCCCCTTCCCACAGCATTCTGTGGCATCCTCCCTTCTATCCTGCTTCGCAACTCTCACCAAAAACACCTGAAACCAGACTACTCTTCATCACCAATCTCTCTCTGGAGATTTCTCCAGATCCCACCACCCTGATTGGCTGATACAACATTCCTAAGTTGAACTGCAGGGCTTCTAATCTTAGCCAAAATCAAAGCATTCTACCAGCAGGACACACTGCTCTTACAGAAAACTGCTAAATGGGATGGTGTAATAACAGATCTTGGAACTTAAAGCTGAATTTCTGTCAGGCACTGTGGGTGATTAACAGCAGAAAAAAAATAACCTCAAAATCCACCTATTAATAGCCAAACAATCATCTCAGGTTCAGTGAGGAATGGAGCTATACAGCATGAACTATATGCTGAACTATACAGCATGCAGTAAAAATCTTCACCAGGGCATTACAGTAGCTTTATAGCCTACAGAGTGAGTGCTGGCTCTCCGAGAACCCTCATCTGTATCATGTATTTCCCAGTAAACCTTACTCTTTTGCGTGACTGTTAACCTACCCTGGCTCTCCTGGCACCCACCTTCATTACGGCGAATTAACCAATACCTTTTAAGAATGTGGGAGGGAATGAGTACAGAATCTCATAAGAGAAGATCAAGTCATTAGTATTACTGCATGTCAAGGATAAATGGGGGATGTGCAATAAATGCTGGCCTGGATATCGGTACCCAAGTCTACTGGAAAAGAAACAAGCAAATAATAAAGAAAGTCCCATTGTGACAAATGTGAAAGTTGAGGTTTGATACTCACTGTCAGGTCTTCACAGGCAGGCACCTCCCAGCCTCAACCCAGCTAACAGGAGTCACTTACCACTCATTTACAATTTGTCACCTGCAACCTATTTAAACCCACCTCTCATCTACACTCCTTGTTTACCCATCAAACCAGCCAGCCTCAACCAGTTGCCCCTAGTCAACAGTTAATTTTTTGCCTTGTTGTGTTCTCTCTTGTTTTCTGGTCCCTTGTGGCTTGTTGTTTTGCAGTTTATTATTAAAGTGATTGTCTACTGCTAAATTGTCTTCATTGCTTTGTGTTTGTCCTGACAATCACAATGATAACAAGAAAAAAAAACACTAATCTGCAGTTTACTACTTCTGAAAGCTATATTTTTGGAGGTCTGCGCCTATGTGGTTGTTGTGATGTTTGACCAATTTTCAGAATATTAACTATTGATAAAATCCTTGTGTTCAGTTTTGATCATCAAACTAAATATAGTCTGTACTTAAAAGCTCTGGAGAAGAAATCATAAATCTACAGTTCCCAAAATTGGCCAAATCAAAACAATACGCAGAGACATTTCAAAAGCAATGTTAACATAACACAAGTGCCCCTGTGCATGTGCTGGTTGCAAGTTCATTTTATTGAAAACTGAAATTTGTCACTCCTGTGGGTTTTCCAAGTAATGCCATTCACATTAAATCAAACTTTTTTTGAGTAAGTGGAGAAATACCTGTAAAGATGTTTTGTAAATATTTAACATGTCAACAAACTGACTCCAGTAACGTGCTGTGGATAGATATTCAAAATCAGATTGGTCATGGGAACAGCATACATACTCCTTACAGGCAGCAGCTGAAATCGAACCCACATCGCCGGTACTGTAAAGTGTCTTGCTAACCACTACCCTACCATGTTGCCCCAAAGACGTCCATAATACAGTTTTATGACAAACTGCATTAATAAAAATTAACTGTGTGAAATGTATCATCGGTCTTTTTCAAAATGTATGTCCCAAACTACTGCCTAATCACACTACGATATTACATTTGGTGACATGCAAATAAAATTGAATGGAAATAGGCAAAATAAATCGCTTGAGGAATAAAGTGCAATTTGAACATTATATGAAACTGCATTTCCAAATGCACCAAAAGCAAAGAGTCTAAGAGATAATGTATTAAATCCAAGACCTTGATCTCTAAGAATTATGCTTCAGACTGTAGTTTAATGCTGTTTGCTCCAAATTTGATTGGTCTTAGCCTCTGGACCTCAACTGCTTAATGAAGGATAACACTGAAATGAAAAAAAAGACAAATAATCTCTGTGAGAAGAAAATTAAGCAGATTATAATGTGTTTTCATTCTACCAACAACTTATTAGATTGTGATTCATTTTGACAAACTGAAATCAAGATTTCAAAACAAGTCACAAAAATATAATTTGTCATCTGTAAAGATTAGTGAATCAGATTTTCATTATACACTGTCAGTTGGAGGCTGAAGGCTGAAATTCATTAGCAGTTAACCCATGCTTCAGTAGTCATGAGAACTCTCTTTGGTGTACATTACCTCGAAGATAATTGAAGAAAAACCACATCACACTTATTTCATGTTTTTTACTTGGCTACATTTGGACAAGCTTCTTACTTTTAAGGCTTCACCAGTGCCTGAGAGAAAACAAGTCTAAAACATGATTGATAAAACCCACTAAGAGTTATCCCCGAGTCCAGGCTCTTAATTTCAGCAGCACCTATAGCAGAGGTTTTGATTTCTTCTATATTGTTTGGAATGCCACGTAATTAATTACTTAAGAATGGATGAGGAACTGGGGAAGCACAAATATCTACAAGAGTTGAGCTTGAATGGGCAACCTGCATTATGGAACATCTTGGTACGATTCTGAGAAAATATCTCTCTGACCTAAAGCAAATTTGTACATTTCTACCATCTTAGGACAGATTCTGACAATCTGAAAACTTTTATAAAACTGACAACTTTTGGTTTCAATAGAACCAATTACATTTAGATGACATATTTTAAAGTGATTTCAATGGGTCAGGAGGGCAAAGCACAGTAAAGCTCTTTCTTGATGGAAGAATATTTTAACAAAGACTTGAAAAAGAAGTATTTCATCAAAGGATATTTTTAACCCAAATTCTTGATTAATTTGATGTCCAGTAGAATTTTTACTTCTCTTGGACTCTTCTATTAGTAATGAGAGGTTGTGTAAAGAGAAAGCTGATGCAAAGTGATACACTGTCTAATGTATTCGAGCAATTTAACCTTACTCACAATGTAACATTACAATGTAGTACTGTTTTGTTTGCCAGAAGCAATTACTTATGATGAGATAATCTAGTAGATGGAATATACCCTCACAGACAGGACACATAAGACTTGTTTAGCAAATACCACAGGAAGAGTAAATTGTATCGAAGAAATTAGAAGTTCTAGACTTTTCCTTTCAGATAAACTTTAGAGACAAATGGCAGCAGGTAGAATTTAGCCAGGGGAAGTATGAAGTCAAGCACTTCACTTCCAAAGAAATAAATGAAATCGGATTACTTCCTAGATGATGATAAGTTAAGAACTATTGTGCATCAACATTGTGAACATGACTGAAATCTAATACATAGAAAAAAAAAGAAATCAAATAATAAATAGAATATTGGTTTTTATCTCAAGGAAGTTAAAATATACAAAGAATGAATTATAGCTTAAATCAGGTCAAGCCATATTATATCTTGGAACAAGATGCAAAAGAATACAGTGTAGGCTCATCAGAATAACATCAAGGCCTAAGAGATTAAACTATATGACCAATTTGTATTAATTAGGTTCATCTTGCTCTAGGTTGAGAAAATTGTAATTAAGTTGATTAAAATCATCAACAGAAGATTGAATGAAATTATTTGTTGGGAAAATGTCAGCAAACCATCTTAAGAACAGAATTAGATTACAAAAGCATAAATCATATTTTCAAAATTGCCAGTGAAAGTTGTTTATTTAGTTAATATAACAAGAGGTTATGGATAAGAGGTATGGAAAACAGAATGGAGGAACTCATCCCAGGCTATATTGAATGGTGGGCAGGTTTGTGCACTTGAAAGGACTGGTTATGTTCTAAGTAATTTAGTGCCATTTCTTGCCAACATATGAGTGACTTTAGAGCTATTGTGGCTAGTGTAATGGAGGAGTTTTGAATTTGTTTAGGATTCTTCTGAATCAGCAAAATTCAGCTACCTGTTTCAAACTGAATAAGAACTCAGATTGTGGGGATTTAGCAATGTCTAAAAATATTCACATCACCAATGACAGTGAAAAAAGGTGCATAGCTGACATAAAACCAACTTTCACTTCCTAGCAACGCACACAAAATGCTGGAGGAAATCAATAGGTCAGGCAGCATCAATGGAAAAAAAGTACAGTTGACGTTTTGGGCTAAGACCCTTAAGCAAGAAGATTCCTGCTGAAGGGTCTTGGCCCAAAACGTCGACTGTGCTTTTTTCCATAGTTGCTGCCTGGTCTGCTGAATTCCTCCAGCATTTTGTGTATGTTACTTGGATTTCCACTGTCTGCAGATTTTCTCTTGTTTGTGATTGGATTTCACTTCTCAACTATGCTGTCATTCTTCAATGAGACTGGATATAAGTGGGGCAGTAAGCTTTGGCAGTCAGTTTTCATTCAAAGAGGAAAGAAATAATGCAAACTTGTCCATAAGTCACTTTAACTTGGAAGGTTGCTCTCTTGCTGGTTGAAGTACTGTTAATAGTTTTGACTGACAATGAAGTAGAATATTTCAAAACCGTACAATTAAATTGTATTTAGTCATTGACAACTTTGCATATATTTTCGGTCATAATATGCATCAAGACAGAAGGCTTCAAAATGTAATTGCTTCATCTCCTAGAAATTCATAATAACAATATTTAGCTGTTTTATTTTGCATTACGAATTAAATATTGATTCATCAGTAAAGTGATGGGATTTGTTGTATTATTTTGCAAGTTAAGAAATGTCAATATACATTTTAATATCTATAAAATACACTTAAAATGTGGTTTATAATACTATTTTCATAGCGTCAAGTTTGTTGTAGATAACTTTGTACTATTAGTAAGGCATTCGGTCTTTCCTAATTGGGATTAACCAGCATTAAAAGGAAGTATTAAAAAGAATTAAAAATATTTCCCTTTAAAGACCAGTTAAAGGACAATAAATAGATACTTGGAAAATAAGGTATTAAGAACGCAGAGTATGAGAGGATAATTGAAAAGACTGCCAAGTGAAAATGGCACACTGGGCTTAATAGAACAAATATTTTTTTGTGATGTTGTGACTATCATCAGGAGATTTGAGATTGATTTACAATACAGCCTTGCTCCAATCTCATCGAGGTTAAACTTATTTTCCATCACTAGGGTAATCTACCTATTTGTTTTACTTGCTCGGGTGTCAACGTTCTGAAACTGTTGTTTTTCTTAAAGAATCCGGGAGTATTTTTCACATGGTATGAAATATCAATCATTTTTGGTAACATAAACCACTAATCACAGAATACTCTTCAGTTGCTGCTGATCTTGCTTCTTCTTTAACTCAGCAGTTTAGCGGCTCAAAGTAAAAATCCTAGCATTGATCATTTTTTTGCAGTTTCTGCTTAATAAAAGCACAATCAAGGATTCAGGTTGTGTTTGGGAATAGTAGGAAGTAATGTTATATTGCACATCAGAGTTGTTTCTTTTATCCTCAATTGGATAGGTGATAGCACCAAAGTAGTTTACAAAGAATTATTCTCTTATCTCCCCGAGTTTATCCAAACGCAACAAATATATGTTACAAAAGCAAAATAATATGAATGAATGCCAGAATTCTGAGATATAATGCTGAAATACTCAGCAGGTGAGGAAGTAACAGTGGAGAAAGAAATGTGTTTAGTAAAAGTGAATTCAGCTCTGGTCACTAGCAGCAAAGGCATGGCCCATTGGTTGTTCCTGTTTCTGCACACACTCTTACACTGGTCCTGAGACTGCACAGTTCAAACATGCAAAACGAGCTGGCACTGAAAGACCAGCTGGGCTCTCAGGTACAGTGGCAGGAATATGTTGGCTTGTAATCTCTAGAGGAGACAAAGAGAAGAGAAAGTCCATAGCCAATAAAGGAAAAAGTACTCTTTATGATACCTCTGCCACATTCACATGCAGGTTGGTAGATTAATTTTCCACAATAAATTGCTCCTATGATAGAATTCAGTGGGAGAAGGGAATTTCGGGAGAATAGAGAATCAAGACTAGTGTTGATGGATGTTTTGCACTCAGTGAGCACTTGACAGGCTGAAGACCCTGCTTTGTTTGTGTCAACAATCAACACAGTCTGAGGATGCGCTGGGACACCCATCAAATGTTGCCGTGCATCTGACACCATCATAGCATACCCACATGCTGAAGACTTTATATCATCTATAACTCTCAACCAATCAAAACCAGTCCACAACCAATGAAGTCCTGCACATGCATATGTCTACATCTACCTTGAAGTTTATTTATGGAGAGCGAGGTGTCTCCCAGTGGAGGTTGGTTGTAGGGGATTCGTAGCCCGTTCCTTAGCTAGAGCCTTCAGCATTTTGGGCATCGAGGGAGAGAGGAAGAGGAGAGCCATCTGCAGTACCACCGATGCGGCAGAGAGGGCCTCAAGATGGCTGTGGCTCAAAAGAGGGGAGCCATGGAGTCATAAGTAGCTAGCCATCTGGACACAAGCTGGGGTCTGATCAGCCCCGGCTGGGTCACCTGGAGGAGGTTGTATGATGTTGAAAGACCCGAAATACCCGATGATTCCAGGAACATCACTGAAGATGTGTCCAGAAGCATCAATAGATGTATGTACACAGTCTCTTCCTTCATTTCCATTACAGTGTACCTCACTCACTTCCTCGCTTCAATTTTTTCCTATCCAAGTTGCTGTTATTTTAATTTACATTTTACCCCTGCCTTTTATGTTACTAAATTTCAATCCTTTATTCCCAGAGAGGACTTGTGAGTCTCTGACAAATGATATTTAAGCCAATGGTAGGATCGCATGTGCGTTTGGGAAAATCCAACATAGATATTGCAGGAAAGAGGCAGGAAGTAAATGACAAATTACATTTCCAATCAATTCCATTTCTTTGGTTCTAGCTAATTGCATAAAATTAACAGTGATATGATTGTAACTAATTACGACAAATTTCTGAACTGAAAGTCTCACTAACAGTTGAATGATTTATCTTATTGGTTTCCCACCTCCATCCAGAGGCATGGGTTGAAGTCCCATTCAAAGGACGAGATCCAGACTGACACTTTAAGGAAGATGTGAATGAGTTCTGTAGTGTCAGAGGTCTGTCTTTCAGATGAGGTGTTCAAGGAAGGCCATGCCTGTCAGTGAGGTGAATCCAAATTATTCTGTGCCATTCATGAAGAAAGTTTGAGCTGTTGTCCTGACCAACAGAAGTCTCTCAACCACATTCCAACAAGTCGTCCTTATGAAGATTTCTTTGAATCCGTGGTATCAGATGATTAGATTTTCTAAACTATTAATTATTACTTGTTTTGATAAGTCCACATAGAATGCTTATTTTAAGCTGCTACGCAGTAGTATTGGAACTTCTTCAGTAAACGTGGTGAGTTTAAAAGAAGCATAGTGATTTGGGGCCCCAGTGAATTTAAAGATAGCATGAGATAGGAGTCCTGGTGAAGTTTTAATTCAGTATGGGTTTCAGGCTCTCACTGAGTCAGGAGCAAGGTAAATTGGTCCCAAGCTGTCAGGATTGTTGAACAATGGAATTTTGGATTATCACAATTTTAGACTACATGGTTAGTTATCTTGTGGCTTTGCTGTGCAGATTTTTTCCTTGCATAAAATTGCAATTGCACTAAGTCATTGTCTTTAAGGACTGGTTCTTCATTGTTAGCCATCATTAGTGTGTGTGCAGTTTGCATATTTTTCCTGTGATTGCATGAGTTTCCGCAAATGCTCTGTGTCAATTGATAAGTTGCCCTAAATTGTATGTGAGTGGTAGAATGTAGCAGATGTTGATGAGGAAGGTGGGGGGAAATTAATGGGTTAATGAGACTAATCTTATAAGAGCTGGCATTGTTTTGATGGACCAAAAATCCTCATTCAAGGATGCAAGAAAATGTGAGATATGATCTAGGAAATACCTAGTTCTAGTCAATCACAGACATGAGAAAGTCTGAAGATGCTGGAAATCCAAAGGCACACACGAGTGCTGGAAGAACTCAGCAGATCAGGCAGCATCTATGCAGAAGAATAAACAGTCAACATTTCGGGATGAGATCCTTCTTCAGGACTGAGAAGGAAGGGGGAAGACCACGGTCTAGTAACATGTTATTATTACTGCACTAAGTCCTTCCCTTGGTAAGTCAGTGGTTTGCACTCAGAATGACCCAACTCTCTCCTAATTTCAATTCAAATGGCAAAATTTATTCTGGTATTTTCTTCTTATTTTTGCAATCCCAGTATATGCTATGAATTTATTATTACGGGTAAATGTTATCACTGTTAAACATACATGTTGAATATTTTCAGTTTTCCATGAAATCCTTTTCACAGGCAAGAAATTCAGAAAAATAATCATTTTCTGTGCCTCCTCGTGCATCATTGCTATTGCTGAAAATACTCAATGTTCCAAACCTCAAGGATTTCTATCATATTTTAGCATTTTAAGCATTCAAGGATTGCTTTAGGTTATCAATTCATGTCTTAAGTACCTTAAACGATGTAATAGGTGCCACAAATTTAAAGTCAACAGGTGATATTCAGTCGGACTCAGCAACACAAGTCTCTGTCATAACTGAACATCTATTGGCTGAATTTCTGAATTTTAGCATACATAGTAGGAATTGGGGTTGATGAGGAATGCGAGTGGATTGGCATTGAATGCTGTGCAGTAGTGCTTGGAAATTGAAGGCTCTGCAGCTTTTTAGCCAGCCATTATTTAGTGTATTATTTCCATGTGCCTGTTTGCCACGTCTCATAGTTTGGTTCTCACTGTCGGATGATGTTCTTCATGGTATATCCCTTTGTCAGGTTTACCAAGTTCTCTTTCAATCTAGAGGAGCAAGCACAATAGGCATGAGAATCTTACTACACTGAAGGCTCCTCCAGTGCACAATCAAAATCTGCCTGGCATATTTTACCTGACTGGAGACCTCCCGAGCATACCCCTGCTAGGAACACCCCACTGTAGGTCTGGAGTGTTTCTGTAGTTCCATTGTAAGAGCAATGGCCCATCTTTAGGCAATATCCTCAACTGCCTCGTCCCTCTGATGGCTTGGAAGCCTTCTCCCACCTGCTCTCTCCTTTCACTGCAACATTCATTCATTCAAATGTAGCAACTCTTCTCAGTAACTAGAAGAACGTCGCACACATTGTAGAAGACTGAAGATTCGCTTTATTCATTAGATGTACATTGAAATATAGAGTGACATACTTTGTTTGCCTCAAGCTAAATCAGTGAGAATTGTGCTGAACAGCTTGTGAGTGTTACCACAGTTCTGGTGCCAACATAGTACGCCCACAACTCACTGACTCTAACCCATACATTTCAAGAATGTGGGAGGAAACTGGAGCACCCAGGGAAAACTCACACAGTCACAGGGAGAACATTAAAACTCCTTACACTAGGTATTTGAATTCCAATCTTAGAGTTGGCTCTGTAACCCTTTGTGCTAACTATTGCACTACCATGCCACCCTAACTGTAGATGTCTCTTTCAGAGTTGGATATAGAGATTGTATCTATTAGGTACAATGTTGGTAACAGGAAAAGCTTACAACCTCTCAGTGGAATAGACCTCACTAAAATTGATTCAATTCTGCTAACCTCACAATTGAAGGTCTCAATGGGACCTTCACAGACAACCTGATAGAGACGTCAAAGCTATGTTAACGTGAATAAGTGGCAGTAAATAAATTTCCGGGCTGATTTCTCTTTTTCATACATATTTCTCAATTTGGCCTGCAGTATCAAAAAGTGTGATATGTGAGCTTTAAAAACCTTCTTGTATATTTAATATTTAAGTAATATTTGAGTAATCTTGTTTGTGTGTGTGTATATATAAATATATATATATATACACATATACACACACACACATACACACACATGTCCAGAGGGGCAGATAGTCGGACAGTGTGTCCATCTTTTGTAAACCCTTCAGTAGTTGCGTAGACACCTGAAGTGCAGACTATCTGTTGGATGGAAGCGTCCAACAACTCTGATAGAGGCAGATGCCAAGTTTTTAAGCTCACCAGTGGGAGGTGGTGCTTTAGCACTGCTGGCCCACCACCTCGAGGGCCATAAGTGGGTCGAAACTCCTGAAGACAGGTGGCAGATCATCTGATGATCTCACTGGTGACAGCACAGGACAGTTAACATCTTAGTCCTAGTGTATTTTCAATTCAATTATATATACACACACACACACACACATATGATTCTTGTTCATATAAGTAATTCATTCGGGTTATATGTAAAAATACATTAATTGCACACAGCATCATGTTGCCAGGTGATAAAACTTAAAAGAGAAAGAGGAGGGCACAAAGAGAACAGGAGATCATTCTAAGAAAAATCCCATGAGATTCTTTAACTGTATTTCACGTGCCCCGGCAGAAGTATTTGAACCATCCTTAGCCTGGAGGGAGGCACTGGAGACTGGAAGATGGCTAATGCTACGCCTTTATTTAAGAAGGGCTGCAAGGACGAGCCAGAGAGCCACAGGTCCATGGTGGGAAAGATACTGGAGGGGTTCAAAGGGACAAAATCTACCAGCATTTAGAAAGGCAAGGATAGTCACTATGACTTCGTGTGTGACAATTCATGCCTCAAAAGTTTGATTGAATATTTTGAAGAGGTAACAAAGTGCTTAGACAATACTAGGATCGTTGGCATTATGCTGGGTCCATTTTTATTTGTCATCTATATTAATACATTTGTTATCAAATTTGTTAGTGCAGTTAGTAAATTTATAGATGACTCTATAAATAGTCGTGCAGTGGACAGTGAAGATTACCTAGAAATACAATGGGATCCAGGTCAATAGGTCAATGGGCCAATGAATGCAGCTGTCTGGAATTTATTTTGGACAGCTACAAAGTATTGCATTTTGAACAGTGAACTGAACACAGAACTTGTGCAATAAATAGCAGGGTACTAGAAAGTGCTGTTGAACAGAGATATCTGGGGATACAGGCATTTTTTTCCCCTGAAATTGGTGACAGAGGTAGCGTGGAGAAGAAGGTGTTAGGTGGAAATGGACAACGCCCTTCAACGAACGGGGCACTGAGTACAGGAAATGGCCAATGTATAAATTATTGGTGAAACCACAACTGGAGTATTGACCGCTCTTCTGGTTGCCCTGCGGTAGGAAAGATGTCATCAAACTGGAAAGGATGTTGAAGAGACTCACAGGGTTGTTGGATTGGTGGAAGATTTTAAAGGCACCTGAGGTTAAACTTTCTCACATAGTGGGGTGTGTGTGTGTGTGTGTGTGTGTGTGTGTGTGTGTGTGTGTGTGTGTGTGTGTGTGTGTGTGTAATAAGCTGCCCGTAGAATGCAGTATTTAAAACATGTTTATCTGGATTTAAAAAAAAATGAGAGGAATGTGGGGCAAATGCAGCGAAATAGGAATTAGCTCAAACAAACATCTTGTCAGCTTGAGACAAGTTGGTCCAGGATGCCTGTTTCTGTGCTGTATAGCACCATTACTCTTCTGGATAACTTATAAAGGTAATAACTTTAATTCATAGAATTTGTACCCTTGATTTCTGTGGGCTTTATTTGAAGAAACTGGTGACAAAGGTGTTCTATTCAGTAATTAAGTAATTTATTATTATTTTTTAAATGAGATATGATGCTTTTGGCCCTTCGAGCCACACCGGCCAGCAATACCCTGATTTAATCCTTGCCTAATCACCGGAAAATTTACAATGACCAATTAAGCCACCAACCAGTATGTCTTTGGACATGGGAGGAAATCCACACTGAGAACATACAAACTCCTTAACAGGCAGCATCGGGAATTCCAATTGTTTCAACAAGAACAGAACAATGCTTAGACTAGAGGTGCTGGTGAATGGGTAGTAATCTCAATACTACTGAACAGCATGTGCACTGTGTCCTCCTGGTAGAACATGTCAGGAAATGACAACAGGCTGAATACTGTCAACCTATTGCTTCAGTGTTGCTCCAAACCATCTTTAAGATCCAGGTTTGAGAATTCTGAGTATTGAACAATCAGAGCAGATATATTATGTTGTAACTCTACAGCAAGACTTCATTTTGAAGGCTGAAAACCAATTCTATATTCCCAAATGAAAGATATCTGCAATGCTGGAAATCAAAGTAATACACACCAAATGCTCGGAGGAACTCAGCAGGCCAGGCAGCATCTATGAAAAAGAGTAAAGAATTGACATTTTTGGCCGAGACCCTTCATCAGGACAACTCAACCTAACCATGAAGGGTCTTGGCTTGAAATGTCGACTGTTTATTCTTTACCATAGATGCTGCCTGGACTGCTGATTTCCTCCAGCACAGTGTGTGTATTACTTCTGTTTATCCAGCTCATTTTCCTGTTGTATGAAAGGCCCTATGATTACTAAGAGTTTTTCAGATGGAAATGAACTCATTCTGCGTAATTTGATCTCAAGAGTATGTCAGTGTATCTGACATAACTGTAAACATAGTTTAGATGGAGATACCTTGGAAAATGTATAGTTCAGGTGGTTCATGGTCGGGTTGAGTTGTTCTCTGATCTTGGGAATTTGTTTGCAAATCTTTCATCACAATACAAGGCAACATAATCAGTGCGCTGTTAATTTGTGGTGTATCCTCCGAATTCACATCCTTTATATACTTACAAATCAGCTGATTGGTTGTCATTACAGAAACTCAATTGTGATGTAGGGAAGGGGTCTCGTCACTAATTGGTTGTGTGACAAACTCTCTGCGTTGTGCTCTGGAATTTAGCCCGCATTAGTTTATAAATAAGATCGAGGTCTACATGACTGTTCACAGAATTTTTTGCAGAAAACCATGCGTCTAGGAATTCTCTTGCATGCCGCACATTCGCTTGTGCCAAGACTGAGCATCAGTGACGAAATGTTTGCAAATGAATTTTCAAGATCGGAGAACAACTCAACCCAGCCATAGTTTTAGATGTCTATTCTTCACACTGTAACAAAACTTCATTCTTCCAAGCTATACACACTCTTTTCCATAGACGCTGCCTGGCCTACGGAGTTCCTCCTGCACTTCGTGTGTGTTGCTTGGATTTCCAGCATCTGTAGCTTTTCTCTTGTTCATTCTTCCAAATTCCATTTGCGCGCTTATCTGCAACTTTTTCTACAAACTGGTATTTTATAAGTTTCTGTTTGACGTGGCATTCTAAATAGATTTAGAAAGTTGTTTCAACAACTCAATCCCATTGCCTTCCTTGAAAAATGTAATTGATTAATGCATAATCATTCTCAAATCAGATTAGTGGTTCTGTCAGCCCCTGCCTGGGCTCTTACCTTGGATTAACTCATGCATTTTTAATTACTCGGCGAGTCATGAATAAATATTCTTTTTATTTTGCTTTAAAATAACTGTTGAGGAAATGAACCTTCGAAGGTTTGTTGCTTGCCTTCTTTCTCTATTTCTACTCACTGCCAAAAAATAACAAATCAAAATTGAAATGTAATTACAGAAATGTTGTCCACTCTCTGATCAATATATTTACTTATGAATAAAATATTACATCATTGACTCTGAATTGGAAGGGCTATTGGCCAAATCAGATGTAGGACTAGAATACTAATGCTCTGAAGGAAATCCTTCTAGAAGGACAGTGTAGAGGCACAAAGAGTTGGAGAGTTTATGTCATCAGCTATAAAAAGCACAGACCCTTGCTGTGGTACGTCGAATGATCGGGTGAACAAGTAGTTTTGGGGGTACTGCAAGTCTGTGTCTTTATTGACGTTTTGCTGCATGCTTGAGTGCTCGGTGAAGGGTGCTGATGCTTTTCGTGCTGGGTGTCGGGGGGTTAGTTGCCTTGCTCCTGCTTGTGCGTGGGGGGAGGGAGCTGGGGGGCTTTGGGGTTATAGTGTTTTAAATGTCATTCATTCTTTGGGGCACTCCTCTGTTTTCGTGGATGTTTGCAAAGAAAAAGAATTTCAGGATATATATTGTATACATTTCTCTGACATTAAATGTACCTATTGACCTATAGGGGGAAAGAAGGGTAATTTCATTTACATCTTTTTGACGAAGCTGAGCAATAATTGGGTGTGTTTGATCACATGTATACCGATGAAGATCAAGGGTTAAAAATAAACAAGGAATAAGCAGAAATAATAGCAATTAAATCATTCTATTTTTGTTCCCAGTTGAAACAATAAAACCAGAAATAACATTTATAACGAAGAAATAAATTGAAAGTATTGCATTATTCTGTGAAAAATATAATTTTTTGTTGAAGATTCTTTGGGAGTTTTCTTCATGTGATTCTTTTGCTTTAGTTGTAATACAGAACATCACATCAGCTATAGGTTTCAATGCCAAAATGCTGCGAGTTTGCAGTATTTAAAAATATTCTCATGCTGAAACTTTGTCATCTAACAACTAAATCTATGCCTGTAGCATTTTTTAATAGAATAGAGCTCCAGGTACCGAATGGAATCACACTAAATCTTGCAAAGGTTACAAAACCCAAATGCACCCCTTTTCACTTCACTCCGTTTACCTCTCCTCGTGGTGTTATGCAATTCCCCCCTAGATGCAGTTGGTTCTCTTTTTGTTGCCACATGTTTAAAACAATATCACCTCATCCATCTGAAAAATGTCCCAGGAGTCCTGACACATTTTAGGCAACACATGCAAACTTTTTAAAATGCTAAATATCAAACTCTAATGTTGGACTTTCCCCTTCCCCTAACATTAGGATTTGGAAAGAACTCGTTGCATTCAAGTGGCCTGCCAAGGGACAGGCTCCTATTAAAATCACTCGCCTCCCATGGTCTTCAATAGATAAAGATACCGTACACTGGCTCTTGCCCTTCTAATCAGGGTATCGTTTGTGCAGCACGTAAGCTTAGCTAAATTGTTACAAGGAAAAGTAACCACCCTATGCACATGGCCGTGATAACCAACAGATGTCTAGCTTCTTTTTCCCCCTCCCTTACCCAGCTGTGCTAGATGTGCTAAAGCTTATTCAAGTACATTGAGGTACATTTAGCTAACTCAGCAGAGTATGGATTAACGGTTGGTGACTTCCGAATGCAAATGTTCCACACAGGGTGATGCCACTAATCACTAATTAAATAACAGATGGAGTTCAGTACTCCCTTTAAATAGCGACCCGGGATCATTATTAAAACCTTTGCAAACCAGTTATTCTAAACATTGTTGTTAAAAAAGAAAAGGTGAAGATATTGTCATAAGTATAATGAGGCCTACATTGATCGGTGATGAGCATGGGTGTTGCATCATAGCTGTTTACATACACAAGCCAGAGCATTACAATATGGAGAACGACCTGTTAACCATGAAGCAGGTTCACCTTCTCCATGCAGTTGGTGAATCCAAAGGAATGGCAGAAGACCGATACAGTTCAGCACCAACAGCGCTGTTGCAGTTGCCAGTCAGCATTGAACTCGAAGTAGGACTGCCTTCGGGACTCCAACTCTGGACTTCTCCTTGGGGTTAACTCTCAAAGCCTTTCCCATGAGTGGGTTTCGTCGCAAGACAGCAGACATCTGAGATTAGAGTTTACTTTCTAGATGAGTTTCAACCACGGCTGGCGAGCCCCATCTGACTGAAGCGACTGGTTTTAAGGCACCAGTAACCTGCCTTTGCCACTTCTTCTGATAGTAGAAACAATTCCACTGGGCTTAGTAGCTCAGCTACATTGAAGACCAGGAGCTGGACTTGGTTGACAGAGGCTATTTCAGATGCACGTCATTGGCAGCATTTAATAGAGAGTGGGGGATTAGATTATGAGAACACTCAGTCCTCTTTTATTGTCATTTAGAAATGCATACATGCATTAAGAAATGATACAATGTTTACTGCTACTACTCCCTCCACCCGGCTATGACAATCTTAAGGAACCTGTCATAAATATACATACTTATGAGTGAGTTTTTGAGTAGATGATTCATTTACACTTAAATGACTTTGGCCACCAGTCTTCTGTTTGACAAAGTACTATGGATTGAGTTCACAACAATGCATTTCCTAAAAGCTGTGAATATTGGAATACTAGCCAGACGCTGCGGATGGAAGTGTAAAGTTTACAGGTAGTTTTGAAGACAGCCTTATCTATACTTTATAAATATTAATTGTCCTCTATGTTAGCACGCAAAATACCAAATAAATGTATTGTGGATTTGACTTGCACTCCTAAAGGCTGTGAGTACAAACCCAGATATGTTGGCATTGGGAGGAAAGGGTGAAGTCAGAAGGTGTGATGTTTTGTAGGTAGCTTCAAAAGGAAGCATTGTCTATGCATTGTCTATAACTTTGTAAATAGGGATTGCCTTTTGTGTTTAGCATATAAATATTGAGTCCACAGTGGGCTAGCAGACCTTTCTACCAAAAATGTCTCCGTCTGTATGATGCCTGCTGTACCTTGTCTTGTCGAATAAAGAAGCTGCTTTGTATCTAGCAGTAACTCTGTCTCTCCAGTGATTTCATTCACTCTACAACACATACTTTAAATTAAATTTTATTTTTGTTTTTATGAACGTGTGGTACAGAATGAATAAGTCACAATGAAGGAAACAAGGTAGTTTTTCTATATTGCTGCCAGTGACAGTTACCTCTAGGCCTGCAGCCTTGCAATCTACAAATTGTAGAGATCTAACCCTTATATCAATTGCCTTAACTTTTTCTGTAATCCTTCCTTTTTTGGGAAGCATCAAAAGCATGATATGGAGGGAGGAAGTTAGTATTCTTAGCACAGGGAAAAAGTTTAAATGAAAGCTAGGAAAGGTGAGCGTTACAGATTGGAAAGTACTGCAGAGTTAACTGAATTTTAGTAGATCCACATTATCTAAATCAATAATACTCTTTCTGTTGAAATTTGCTTGGAACAATAATAAAATTAAATGTTTTGTCTGAGAAGCAAATCATTTAATTCACAATTTGCACTGTGCAGTGTAATTGAAGATACAGAGACACCCATGATTTCTGAAGCTGGATATACGATATTAAATTTAATATTTTTTTAGTTTAGTAGTTTTTGTAAGAAATGCTACTAGTTCTCTACCTGACTTGATACTATTGATCTTTCTTTTTTCTCTGTCATCTATATTGGTGCTTGATCTCCATCCCCATATATAAACTGGAACCTAGTGTAATTCTACAATAATCTACTCACGTGGAAATGAAAGATCTTAACTATCAATTGATAACTCTTCAACTGTGGAGTCAGTGAAATTGTCCATCAGTCATAGAGTCATAGAAAAGTACAGCACAGAAACAGGCCATTCAGCCCATCTAATCCATGCTGAACCATTTTGACTGCCTACTCCCATTGACTTGCACCAGCACCATAATCCTCCAGACCCCTACCATCCATGTACCCACCCAAACATCTCTTAAACATTGAAATCGAGCTTGCATGCACCACTTGTACTAGCAGCCCATTCCACACTCTCACGAACCACTAAGTGAAGAAGTTTCCCCTCATGTTTCCCTTAAACCTTTCACCTTTCATCTTAACCCATGATTTCTAGTCTCACCCAACCTCAATGGAAAAATCCTGCCTGCATATACCCTAACAATATGCCTCAATTTTGTATACCTCCATCAAATTTCCTCTTAATCTTCTACATTCCAAGGAATAAAGTCCTAACTTATTCAATCTTTCCTTATAATTCAGGTCTTCCAGTGCCAGCAACAAACTTGTAAATTTTCTTTGTACTCTTTCAACCTTATTTATATCTTTCCCGTAGGTAATTGAGCAAAACTGCACACAGTTCTCCAAATTAGGCCTTACCAATGTCGAGTACAACTTCAATATAACATCCCACTCAGTACTTTGATTTGTGAAGGCCAATGTACTAAAAGCTTTTTTTACAACCTTATCTACCTGTGCCACCACTTTCAATGAATTATGGACATGTATTCCCAGATCCCTTTGTTCTACCACACTCCTTAGTGCCTACCTTTCACTGAGTAAGACCTACTCTGGCTGATTCTACTGAAGTGCAACACCATGCACTTGTCTGCATTAAATTCCATCTGCTATTTTTCAGTTCATTTTCCCAGCTGGTCCAGATCCCACTGTAAGCCATGATAGCCTTCCTCACTGTCCACTACGCCCATAATTTTGGTGTCATCTGCAAATTTGTCCATATAGACAACATTCTTGCCTTCATCGACTTTCCTGGTAACTTCCTCGAAAAACTCTATGAGATTGGTTAAATGTGACCTGCGATGCACCAAGCCATGCTGACTATCCTTAATCCATCCGTGTGTATCCAAAAACTCATATATCTGTCTCTTGGAATACCTTCTAATAAATTTCCCATTACTGATGTCAGGCTCTCCAGCCTATAATTTCCTGGTTTATTTTAAAGCATTTCTTAAACAGCAGAAGATCACTGGATATCCTCCAATCCCCTGGTACCAGTCGGTAAGGGTGATATAAATATTTCTGTAAGGGCCCCGGCAATTTCTACATTTGCCTTCCCCTGGGTCTGAGGGAACACCTGATCAGTCAATAAAAGACTTTGATTTATGAATCCAAATTCTAACTTGGAAACTAGATTCTCACCTCTATTTTATCACAATGACTGACATGGACATTTAGTTTTCTTAAGCAAGGAACCTGTTCTATGACAAAAGATATTCTTTTCATTAACTCAAAAGTAGAGAAAGTGATATTGAAAATGTTCAGAGCTGGGCAATTTAAGAAATAATTAGTAGTCAGTTACATGTGGTAGTTAGGTAGGGCAGACAGAAGAAAGATTGACAAGAGACTGGAAACCTATTTGAAAACCTATGGCTAAGTTAGAGGCCAACTCGGTCTACTTCACTGTTGCAAAATAATATGTGGTCAAAGCAAATTAATCATAAAGGCATATCTGCAACAAGTGCAGCATTTTAAAGTGATCCCGTGCAATTTATTGTGTTGAGTTTGAAGTTCAACTTTAATTATCATTCAACCATACACGTGAATACAGCCAAATGAAGCACAGTTCCCCTGGGGCCGGGGTGCAAAGCACAATGCCAACAATTACACACAGCACATATAGAGGACAAACAATCACACCTTTTCGTTTGGACCCAGAAAGGCTGCTGCAACAGAGCATGCCGCAATCAGACTCTCTGATCAAACTTTAATTTTCTGAGGTTAAGAAGATAGTCATGTGCTAAGCACTCCTGTATGCTTCTTTTTGAAGGAAAACTGGAAACTGAGATTTGACTTCAGATTCTTTCTCTATTGTGGCTGTGCAAAGGGATTTTAATAATCTAGTTAACCAACTCCATAGTTACAGCAACAGGGAATTTACCCATAAATTAGCTTGGATATGTTCAACAAACTTATCTAATTTCCATGGAATTAAAAACTGTACCAACAACTTCAGTAAAGCCAAATAGACTGAGTTAGAGACTTGAATTATTTATTTATATATGAGGGGTGATTGATAAGTTCGTGGCCTAAGGTAGAAGGAGTCAATTTTAGAAAATCTGGCACATTTATTTTTCAATATAGTCGCCTCCTACATTTACACATTTAATCCAGCGGTCATGGAGCATAGGGATCCCTTCTTTGTAGAAGTCGGCATCTTGGACCTCCAGAGAGTGTCCACATCAGGGGTGATTGGTAAGTTTGTGGCCTAGGGTAGAAGGAGATGAGTTATTAACTTCAAACTTTCTGCATAATCACTTAAAGAGTTGAACTGCACGTGCATGTAACAAGAGCTCTATAACACATCTCCTTCTACCTTAGGCCACAAACTAATCAATCACCCCTGCTGTGGACCACTTTCTGGAGGTCCAAGACGCCGACTTCTACAAAGAAGGGATCCGTATGCTCCACGACCGCTGGACTAAGTGTGTAAATGTAGGAGGGGACTATGTTGAAAAACAAATGTGCTAGGTTTTCTAAAATTGACTCCTTCTACCTTAGGCCACGAACTTATAAATTACCCCTCGTATTTATTGAGATACAGCGCAATATACTGTAGGCCCTGCCAGCCTTCGATCTATGCTACCCAGCAACCTCCAATTTAACCCTATCCTAATCATGAGACAATTAACAATGACCTATTAACCTACCAACTGGTATGTTTTTGGACTGTGGGAGGAAACTAGAGGGCCTGGGGTAAACCCAAGCTGTCATGGGGATAACATACAAATTCCTTTATAGGCAGCAGCGGGAATTGAACCTGGGTCGCTGGAACTGACCCAACCCACTGAGTTCCGCCACCAACTTGCGTGTTACACCAAATTAGAACATAGAACTTAGAACAATACAGCATAGTACAGGCCTTTTGGCCCATGATGTTGTGCTGACCTATATACAAGATAGCATGGTATTGTTGTGACTAGCATAATGCTTTACAGTGCTAGTGATCGAGATTGGGGTTCAATTCGCATTTCTGTCTCTAAGGACTTAGCAGGTTCTCTGCTTGACATCGTGGGTTTCCTCCGGGTGCTCCAGTTTCCTCCTCACAATCCAAAGATCTGCTGGTTAGGGTTAGTAAATTGTGGGCAACGCAACGTTGGCACTGGAAGCAAGGTGACATTTGTGGGCTGCCCCCCGGCACATATTCAGACAGTGTTGGTCTCTGATGCAAATGGCACATTTCACTGTATGCTTTGATGTTTCAATGTACATGAAACAAATAAAGGTAATCTTTATCTTTATTAACCTACTCAATGATCAATCTAACCCTTCCCTCCTACACAGCAGATAATTCCCCATTTTCCTTACATCCATGCCTATCTAATAATCTTTTAAAAGCTCCTATTTTATCAGCTTCTGCCACCACTACCCACAGTGCACTCCAGGCACCTATAATCTGACCTCTCCCATAAACTTTCCTCCACCTTCTCTGGTATTGTCCATTTCCACCCAGAGATAAAAGTGCTGGCTGGCCATTCTAGGCCTTTCATAATCTTATGCACCTCACAGTCAAGTCACTTCTCATCCTCGGTCTCTCCAAGGGGAAAGCCCTAACTAACTCACCCTATCCTCCTGAGACATATTCTGTAATCCAGGAAGCATCCTGGTAAATCTCCTCTGCACCCTCTCTAAAGTTTCCACATCCTTCCTTTAATGAGGTTACCAGAAATGACTGCAATGCTCATGGTCTAGCCAGTTTTATACAGCTGCTGAAGTTCTCTCAGTCATATGAAATCATTCTCTTTAAGTGCATCAATGTGAACAATTTACTGAAAGAAATCCATCATCTTCTGTCCATGTTCAAATATTGATTTGCATGAAGCTGCTTATTTCTAAGACGTGCAAAGGTCATTCAAAAGGGTATGGAGTAAAACCAACAAGAAAGGGTCAGTGGTTATCGCCTAAGCAGTTGCTACTTTTTAATGAAATGATTTTGTTATATTAATGAAATATTCTTACTTATCGATTTTTAAATACTTTGGCTCCTCAGAAGGAATTGACCATTAAAGAATGGAAAATAATGCCGTGTGCCAAAAAAAGGTTCAGCCTTCACTGAATTTCATTTGTCAAATTTTTCTGACAAGTACAGCACAGTAACAGGCCATTTGGCCCATCCAGTTTCTGCCAAACCATTTAACCTGCCTACTCCCATCGACCTGCACCTGGACTATAGCCCTCCATACCCCTACCGTCCATGTGCATATCCAAACGTCTCTTAAACATTGAAATTGAGTTTGTATGCAGCACTTGTATTGGCAGCTCATTCCATGCTCTCACCACCTTCTGAGTGAAGAATTTTCCCCTCATCTTCCCCTTCAACTTTTCACCTTTTACCCTTAACCCATGACCTCTGGTTGTTGTCCCACCCGACCTCAGTGGAAAAAGCCTGCTTGCATTTACCTTATCTGTACCCCTCTTAATTTTGTATATCAAATCTCCTCTCAATCTTCTGTGTTCCAAGGAATAAAGTCCTAACCTATTCAATCTTTCCATATAACTCAGGTCCTTCCAACCTGGCAACATCCTTGTAAATTTTCTAAGAGAAAAAAGAACATTTAAATGTTCCTTATTTACTCAATTCAAAGACTGGTCCAGACTTCTGCTTCTCTTTTTTTTCCCTGTGTGTTTCTAACATGTGGTTTCACTGAGGATCTCACCACAGGAGGTTGAAGTGTAATAACTGTTTCTGTACCTGGTACTGGAGGACCAAAGGCACTGTACCTCCTGCTTGATGGTATTAGCCGGAAGAAGGCATGGCCTGGATGGTGGGGATCTTTGATGATGGATGTTGCTTTCTTGTGGCAGCATTCCATGTAAATGTATTCATTTATCAGTAGGGCTTTGCCTGTATGTGCACTGGGCTGTATCCATCACTTTCTGTAGCCTTTCCCATTTCTGGGCAAATGTGTTTGAGCATCAGGCCTTATGCAACCAGGAAACTCTCTACTCTAAAAAAAACAAAACAAAACAAAGACTGAGCTGCCATATTTCATCGGTTAAGATCATTATTTCTCATTAACTCCGCTCCTCTATACACAAACAAAAAGTTATTAAAAAAGATTCGGAAAAGGTCAACTTACATCATATGAAAATGTTCAACTAAATGTCTTCAAATTTCACCGAAGGATCAGTGGTACCATTCCTAATTTTTTCCAAATTTAAACATATTATAATTTGGGAAAACCATTGAAATGTAGTAGGGGGATTAGAATCTTTCCATTTAAATAAAACGGATCTTCTGTTTTTTTTTAGTGTAGGGGGTAAAAACTTTTCTTTTGAACCCTTTTCATGTTCAGTTATTAAGAGATTGGGAGGTTTAAATTAAATATCTTACTCGGAGTCTGTGTCTGGATATGTTAACCGTTATTAATGTAATCCCAATCTCTTTGTATCATTATCATTGTTACGTTATCAATTTGAAACTCAATAAAAAAGATTGAAAAAGAAAAGTATACTCTCTGCTGTTTATCCAAGTCTTTGCTGACACATGAAATCTACACATTATTTTGAATGAGCTGAAACAGCATGAAGTGATCAATTTAAAATCATGTTTGACTTATTTGCTCAAGTCCTTTGGAGATGTGTTTTTTTAGAATAGATAAGGAAGACCTATTAAGTATGATGCATTTTGGTTTTTGGAAGGTGTTCATTAGGTGCTGTGTGGGAGGTTGATCAGCAAGGTTATATGACATGTGGATTTGGGACAACATACTAACCAGTAGTGAGTGTTTTTATTTGGACATAATGAAGAGTGAAATAAACATATCCTTCTGCTACAAATGATGTGCTGTATGGATCAGTGTTTTGGTCCCTATTTGTATTATTATATTGTTGATCGACTTGAGGGGAACAAAATCAAATTTGTGCACTTGCTGTTGATGGGATTTGTGAGGATCCTTCAAGAAATATGGAGAAGATGTGATAGTCAAGTGGAAACCTGACAAATGGAAAAAATATAAGGTGCTCCACTTTGAATAGGAAAACAAAGCCTTTGTTAAATGGTGAAAGATGGGAAAGACAAGGTAGTGTTGATATTTCTTGGGTCTTAGGTATGCTTGTGCATAAATCACTGAAGGCCAACATGCAGATGTAACAGATGATTAATACGGCTAATGATAAGGCATTTATTAGGAGACAATTTGAATACGGGGTGAAGAAAGTCTTATTGTAAATTTGAAATATGCGCTTCTACTCAAAGAGCTTTTTAGCGTACTAATGCCAATACTTTTTGTGCTGTTGATAGACACAAAACATAAAAAAAAATGCTCTTCAGAAGGCATATCATCTATACTATTTAAATATTGCCTGCATGATGAAGAACGAGTGCAGGCAGAAATCAGAGCCATTTGACCCAATACAGTCACACTCACATTCTGATAGAACTGTTTACTTTGTTCTCAATTTCTTTCATCATGCAATGATATTCCACCATTTGTAATATCTGGAAAGTAAGAAAGCAACTGGTTGTAGTGTGGGGTGATGTTGTTTAGAGGGGGAATCACATGTTGAATGGTGAGAAGTTTATATACGGAAATATTAAAACCTACTCCTGGTGTACAGTGTTCTGTTCAATTCATTTCCTCCACATCTTGCTTTCCAAGTATCAAATCTTCTGTGGAAGTGTCCTGCCTCAGGCAGAACTCACATTAAATACATAGTGGAATTCTCAATCTCCAACAAACAGATAAATATTAAGAGCCTAACGACAAACAAGAGAAAATCTGCAGAAGCTGGAATCCCAAGCAACAAACACAAAATGCTGGAGGAATTCAGCAAGCCAGGCAGCATCCGTGGAAAACAGTACAGTTGACTTTTCGGGCCAAAACCCTTCAGGAGGAGTTTTAAGAGTCATATTTTGGTGGTATTCTTCATTGATGTTATGACCTTTTGATTACCTTAGTCTTCAACAGGCAGAACATTTTTTTTTGTATTTTGATCTTAACAGAGTTGAAGATCATGAATCTAGATTCCTTATCACACAGATTATAATTAGCATGAATCTGAGTTTCATTCTTGGAAGAGCTAAATAACACTTCAAGCCATCATTATTGTTCCTTGCCAATATAACCTGAGAGTTACCTTCAGATTCGTTCAGCAAGAAACAAAGACATTGCACGTTAATGTGATGTTGTTTCATTGAGTTTTTTTTTCAAGAAATTTCTCAGGCTCCAGGGATCAAAGTTCGTTGTAGGCCTTGATTTGCTGTCTGCATGGAGTTTACAACTTCTGCCCATGACTGTGTGGGTTTTATTGTGTAGTCTGGTTTTGCCTGACATTCCACATATGGGCTGGTTGGTAGAATAGTTGGCTACCATAAAATGCACCTTGGGAAGGTATGAAATGAATCAAAGGGGATGAAAAAGCGTGATTTATAGGGGTTCAGGTAAAATAAGAAAAGCGGGAGTGAGACTAATGAGAATGCTCCTTAAGAGCCAAAATGATTCTGGTAGGCTGAATGGCCTTCTTTGGCATTGTAATAAATGAGAAAGATCTCAATGGTTAGGCAGAGCTACAGATTTGTATTCATTATTACTTTCCACATAAGTAAATGGCCTAAAATTCTTTCATGACAGATACATTTCACAGGATTTAGTATAGACTTGAGATAATTAAATTGACTGCATTGAACTATTTGTGGCCTAAAATCTGTGTTAAATGGGATCACAAGTGAATTATCCATCAATAACGTTTTGGAAAATTGTTGTCCTTTGATGAGTTGGCAAGAGGTCGGGGGAGTGAGCTACCACTGGAACAAGATGCAAGATAGGATGCAGCTAGCTGCTCAGATGAAAAGTGGGATTAATAGCTTTGATAAGTGCACAACTTTGAGAATATCATTGGCTTATCGAGGAAAAGCCTCATGTTAATTGAGCTGTGTTCAAAGAAACTTCAAAGAGTACTCCCTCAGGCATACCAGCTCTCTAGATACAATCCATTTAGTACCATCTTTGTCCTTTACCCTGATCTCTATACTTTCCACTGCCCCCATCAAGTATTTACCTTCATTTATTAAAGATCAAAGTTCATTTATTATCAAAGGATATGTGCAGTCTACAATCCCGAGAATAGTCTTTTCCAGACGGCCGTAAAAGAAGGAAAACCATGGAACCCATTCAGGAAAAACTTTAGCTCCCACCCCCCCAACCCACACACATGCAAAAAAAAACATGCAAACAGCAACAAGAACATCAACCCCCATGCGCACAGAAAAAACAAAGAAATCACACAAATGGCTACAAGAAAGAACAAGTGACAAAAGAGAATATCAAAACACAAAGTTGAAAGAGTCCAATTGAACGACAGTCCAATCCAAAAACTGCAGGGCCAGTACTATTCTCCAACATCATCAAGGGAGAGAGTGGGAGAGATCATTCAAATCCTTCCCTCAGGGGCAGTGAGCGAGAGGGAGAGAGAGACCATCACACATAGACATCTTCCTCTGACAGCACGAGGAAGAGGGAAATACTAAACTGCAATTGTGTCTATTAACATGGTGATCAATTGGGAGTAGTTACCTGCTGAATTCCTGATAGATGTTCATAATGTTTTCCTTCCAATTTTCAGTTTTGCTGTTGTTATTAGTGTGAAGTTCACTGTTGGGCAAGATCTACAGTCAGATTAGTATTGCACATGTAACACCCTGGTTCACAATTTTACTGTTATGCTGTAGGTATTTCATTTTAGATAGATAGATAGATAGATTTTATTGATCCCGAGGGAAATTGGGTTTCGTTACAGCCGCACCAACCAAGAATAGAGCATAAATATAGCAATACAAAAACCGCAAACAATCAAACAACAAAATGCAAACTATGCCAGATGGAAAATAAGTCCAGGACCCATCTATTGGCTCAGGGTGGCTGACCCTCCACGGGAGGAGCTGCAAGTTCGATGGCCACAGGCAAGAACGACCTCCTGTGCCGCCCAGTGTTGTATCTCGGTGGAATATGGCCGAAGTCCAACAGTAAAAAGTTCAATATCCGGTCTACAAACACGTTCCTCGATTGTAGTATGACCCGGATTGCACCATCTGTTGTTAACCAGAACAGTAAGCACCCAACTCCTTTACGCTTACCGCTCTCAGTGCACTTCCAGTCAGCAGTTCTGTAAGAGCAGTCTGTTCTCCTTTCAGCCTGGTTGGGTTACTCTTAAAAATAAGAGATGCTTAGGAATGTGTGTCATCCAATTAGGATGGTGGAACTGGGAGAAGGTTCTAGAGAATGCTGGGGAGAGCTGTTTGTGAGGGACACTAAGGTTGGTCTTTGTCTTTGTTTGGCGGGAGAGGAGGAGAGAAGATGATGGGGAGAACCAGCCACAAGGTTTGATCCAGTGGGAAACGCAATTTGAAGGAGCAGAGGTCTATCGGAGATCGGTGGATATGGCTTTTGGAAGATTTGAGCTGCAACCTGTGTACATTTGACAGTTTAATTATAATGGGCCCTCCTTGTTTTTTTTTTCTTTTCTTTACTAACTCTTTGGTTAAGTTAACTTTCATAAATATGCTTTATAAGTGTATGCTTCGTATGATCTGCTATTTCATGTCGGGTGATTGCAGGGTGAGAAAGGTGGGTATCTCACCTCGGAGTCCAGTGGCTGTTAATGAGGGGCTAATAAGCCACATTTCCAGAGATGTTCAGTAAAGAGGGGTTTCACACAGAAGCAGATTACCTGCCTCCAAGCTTCTGCCTAGGCCCAGAAGCACTGAAGTTAGCTTGGCTGTACAATTGGCAAGATCTCAAGAGCACAGCTGACAGGATCTGTAACAGTCAGAAAGAGCAATTTAATCACAAACTGGTTGGGTTACAGGAATAGCATTCAGACTGTTGATCTGGTAACAAATTAAAATCCCACCATGCCAGCTGAAGAATTCAGCAATTAGATAAATCTGGAATAGAAAAGCAAGGACTAAAAATTTGTTTGCAAAGTTCCAAACTAAGTTATGCTGTGTTGGAAATTGGCTTAAACCAGAATAATAAAACTTTGGATATGTTTTTGAATATTTTTTAAATTATTCGGAAATTAATCTTATTATTCTGGGCAGGATTTTGGTTTTCTAATGAACAGTCGACTTTTGGGCTGAGGCCCTTCATCAGACTTGAAAAGGAAGGACGAATGAGGCAGGGGAAGAAGGAGGGGGTAAGCGAAAGAGTATAAGCTGACAGGTAATAGGTGAAACCAGGTGAGAGGGATAGTAGGTGTGTGAGGGAGGGGGAATAAAGTGAGAAACTGGGAGGTGAAAGAACAGAGGTTCCTAACCTTTGTTATGCCATGGACCCCTACCATTACTAAGGAGGTCCATTAACCCCAGGTTGGGAACTTCCGTGATAGGTGGAAGAAGTAATTTTCTGGAGAAGAAATCCAATAGGAAAGGCCAGTGGACCATGGGAGAAAGGGGAGGATGAGGGGCACCAAAGAGAGGTGATGGGCAGGTGAGAAGAAGAGAAGTGGTAAGAGGAGAGCTAGAATGGCGGCAGAATCTCTTGTGTTTAAGTGCAAAATGCAAAGCCTGTTTTTCAGTACAATTTTCATTTATGCTGGTGTGAAACATGAGAGTTCTCATTGTTTTACAGAACATCTCAGCTTTACTTGCCCACTTCCTAAACTATGCAGGATAAAGGTTCATCTGTGTTCTTTGTCCTGACCAAGATCTGTGAATTGTTATGACCTTGTCCCAATGCACCATCAGGAGTGTGCCTTGACTGCTTTGCCCCATAGAGGTCAGGATCGCAGGTGCCATCTCCTTCTAAATGTCAGGATTATTGCAGGCTGCCAGTGTTGATTTCTGCCACAGCTATCAGTCTTCTGCTCTGCACTGTGTTTGGTAGATCATCCAGAGTGGTAGAGGTTTCATGTAGTTTTCCTCTGACCTACAGGAGCAAGCAGGGTAAGCAGAGGATTTGCCTGCCCTACATCTCTCCAAATTGTTCATTCCCCTCCATAGATGCTTCCTGACCAGCTGAGTTCCTCCAGCATTTTGTGTCTGTTGTTATCAGTTTTCAGCATCTCCAGAATCTCTTGTGTTTATGTAGCATTTAACTTGCCATACCTGAAAAGTTGCCAGACAAGAGAGTCTTCATGCTGCCTATCATCCTTCCTCATTCCTCCTCACCCACTCCTACTACCACTCCGCCCCCTGACTCTCCTCCCTCTTTCCTCACACTCTTTCTGCCCCCACTCCTCCACCTCCCTTTTCAGCCCTTTTCCAGGTTCCAATGATTCCCACAATATCACTCCTACCCTACTTGCATCTCTTCAGCGTAAATTCATTTAGTAACAGCACTCTTTTGTAGCTGGAGGAGTTCTCTGTATGAAACTAAGAAGAAAAAACAGCAAACACTAGAAATCTGAAATATAAATTGAATCAGTTCTGGGAAAACTTGCAGACAAGACACATCTGTGGAAAATGAACAGAGAAACTTCTGGGTCTGTGTTACCTTGTCGGAATTTCTTATAAAGAGTTACAGACCTGAAATATTGACTATTTCACTTTCCACAGATGCTGTCTGATTTGGTAAGCTTTTTGAGCATTTTCTGTTTATAGTTCAGTGTGTCATCAGTACGGTGATACCTATTTGACAGTTGATCGCAAAGATGTCGTGTCCTGAAATTTGCTGTTTTGCGATGGTTGTACTTTGCAATACATAATAATTACTACACTTTTAAAAATAAATTAATTAGCTAAAAACGAGAGCAAAAATGTATCAAGGTAACGTACAAGGGTTCATTATCTGCTTAGAAATCTGATGGTGGAAGGGAAGAAGCTGTTTCTAAAATGTCGAGCATGAGTCATCCGGTTGCTCTACCTCCTCCTTGATGGTAGCAATGAGAAGAAAGCATATCCTGGATGATGGAGGTCTTTAATGTTGGACGCTGCCATTTTGAAGCATCATCTTTTGAAGATGTCCTTGATGCTGGGGAGGCGAGCGACCATGATGAAGCTGGCTAAGTTTGGTATTTTCTGCAGTTTTTTCCCAGTCCTGCACATTTACCACCCTGCACAACAAGGGGAAATAAAACCTTAGATCATGACTACACAAATGTGGCTGATGCTTACCAAGCCTCTACCCTCCTCCACCTGGGACAGTCCGACCATCTTTCATTGTTTCTGCTTCCCAAGTTTAGCCCGGTCGTTAAACGTGTGAAACCCACAATAAAGAAAATTAAGATCTGGCTGGAGGGTGCCGACTCTGGTCTTCAGCACCAATTCCAGCACACAGACTGGAGCGTGTTTGCTGCCCATGCCACCAAAGACTCTCAGATGAACACTGACTTATATACCAACTCTGTCCTTGAGCACATCAACAAGTGTGTAGATAGAGTGACATCACAAAAACAAATAAAAATTTTCCTCAATCAGAACCCATGGATGAACAGAGAAGTTTGCCTCCTGGTCAAAGCCAGAGATTCAGCCTTCAGGTCTGGAGACCGGGAGGCTTACAGCTCAGCCAGGGCCAACCTGAGGAGAGGAATCTCTCAGGCTAAACACACATACAAACAGAGGATCGAGGAACAGTTCAACTCCTTGGACCCCCGGTGCATGTGGCATGGTATACAGATTATTACAGACTTAAAACCACCTAGTTCTGTGCCCCCTTCCAGCTCTGTTTACCTCCCTGATGATCTCAATTACTTCTATGCTCGCTTTGACGGAGGGAACAAGGAGGTCACCCTCAAAGCGGATCTCCCACCTGGTGAACCGCCTCTCTCACTTTCCACCTCCGATGTTTGTGCCACCCTGAGCAGGCTGAATATACAGAAGGCAACTGGTCCAGATGGAATACCTGGCCGTGTGCTCAGAGTCTGTGCAGGGCAGCTGGCCAGGGTCTTCATGAATATTTTCAGTCTGTCCCTGGCCCAGGCAATTATCCCTACAAGCTTCAAGATCGCCACCATCATGCCAGTGCTGAAGCATTCCACTGCCATAGGCCTGAATGTCTTCCGCCCAGCTGCACTCACCCCCATCATTGCAAAGTGCTTTCAGAGACTGGTTCTATCACATCTGGTTCTATCACATCTGAAATCCTGTCTGCCCACTACCATGGACCCCCATCAATTTGCCTATTGCACCAACAGGTCGACAGAGGACGCCATCTCCACGGCATTTTATTCTGCCCTGACCCACCTGGACAGTCCCAACTCTTACGTCAGAATGCTGTTCATTGACTTTAGTTCGCATTCAGTACTGTGATCCCATTCAAGCTGATCGCCAAACCTCGCCAGCTTGGTATCAGCTCATCCCTCTGCAATTGGACCTTGGACTTTCTGACTAACAGACCCCAATCTGTTAAGTTAATTAACCTCTCCTCCTCCATTCTCACCCTGAGTACTGGCGTGCCTCAAGGCTGTTTGCTGAGCCCTCTTCTGTACTCCCTTTTCACCTATGACTGCATTCCCGTACACGGTTCTAACTCCATAATCAAGTTCACAAACGACACCACGGTGCTTGGCCTGATCAGAAGGGATGATGAGACGGCCTACAGGGACGAGGTCCTGCACCTGGCCATGTGGTGTGCCAATAACAACCTGACCTTTAACACCCAGAAGACCAAGGAGATTATTGTGGACTTCAGGCATGCTAGGAGCCACACTCATGTCCCCATCTACATCAACGGAGCTGTAGTGGAGCATGTATCAAGCTTCAAATTCCTTGATGTCCACATTTCCGATGATCTCACCTTGTCCCTGAACTCCTCCATCCTGATCAAAAAGGCGCAGCAGCGCCCTTATTTCCTGCAGAGCATCAAGAAAGCTCACCTCTGTCCCAGGACACTGACGGACTTTTACCACTGTACCATTGAGAGCATACTCACCAACTGCATCTCAGTGTGGTATGGCAATTGTCCCATATCAGACCGCAAAACACTCCAGCGTGTGGTGAAAACTGCCCAGCGGATTATCGGCAACCAATTGCCCACCATTGAAAACATCTGCCATAAACACTGGCTGGGCAGGGCGAAAAGCATTATCGAGGATGCATCTCACCCTAACCAAGGACTTTTTACTCTTCTCCCATCCGGTAGGTGCTACAGGAGCCTCCGCTCCCGCACCAGCAGGCACAGGAAGAGCTTCTTCCCTGGGGCTGTGACCCTGCTGAACCTCTCATCACAGCGCTAAGCAGTATTGCATCCGTATTGTACTGTCTCAGTACTTTTATATTTGTATGCTGTAGCACTTACTTTTTATTCGCAGTTACTTTTTAAATAATGCTACTCTTTTGCGCTTCTGGTCAGATGCTAATTGCATTTCATTGGCTTTGTATCTGTATTCGGCACAATGACAATAAAGTTGAATCTAATCTAATCTAATCTAATTTACTCCTCCATGTCAGATAGAATGCGCTCCATGGTATATCTGTTGAATTATGTGAGAGTCTCTGGTATCATACCAAGCAACACACATCAAAGTTGCTGGTGAATGCAGCAGGCCAAGCAGCATCTATAGGAAGAGGCGCAGTCGACGTTTCAGGCCGAGACCCTTCGTCAGGACTTGGTATCATACCAAGTTTCCTCAAACTCTTAATGAAATATAGCTGTGCTGTTCTGTTGTCTTTGTAAATGCATTGACATATTGGGCCCAGGATACATCTTCCGATATGTTAACACTCAGAAACACACACACACACACACACCAGTTATGCTCCCACACACTATGCACTATGTTTGCCACTGAATGAATTGGATGTTTCATATGAGTGAAGAAGAAGAAGAAAGTCCTTAACTCCAAATGGAGTCATCAGGACGCTGTCATAATGATGTTTTTTTAGCAGGCCGAGTTGCTAGCTCGACGCTCAACCCAGCACGGATGGAAAGCGTGCCAGGGAGCCGACTGGATTCGAACTCGGGAGCCTTCGTTCCGAAGTCCGGCGCTGATGCCACTACACCACCAGCCAGCTATCATATGAGTAGCAGTTCTGTAATTTAATCCCTTTGATTTAGCTGTTGAACAAATCTTTTCAAAGGATGCATTAATTTGATGTCTGGATTACAAGAGCACTGCAGTGTTTTTGTTGGCTGAAATATCATCCTTGCTAATGATTAGATATTGGCTTGTGATATTATCAATGATGCTTTTATCCAGTTCCAAGCGAACTGTATAAGATAAACATTATTAAATAAGCAATGGGAAAGTTGTACAGTTCCCTTTTCAAAAAAGACCTAATTGACCATGAACAGAAATAGTTCTGTCAATTAATTAGCAATATCTCAGTAATTTATTCTTTGTTTTATGTGCCAGAGGATTGCACATGGTTGTCTTGTTTTCTACAGGCAATCTGACACAAAAAACATAGTTTAATTTTAAGTGAAAATCAACATCTTACACTTGACTAAAAAGCTATGTGATGGAAGAGTGCTATTGCTATTCCCCTCTGACACCAGTTCTACTCTTACAATACGATTGTGATCCAGATAAAAGTTAATCACCACTGGCAAGTATCTGCTGAGTGTATTCCTATGCAGATCAATACAGATACTTCAAAATAGAGGAGAAATCTGCTTTTGATTGCTGGGTCTAAAAGTATAAAAATGTAAAAGCCATAAGCTGCAGACACCATAGAGCATTCAGTTCATTGAAGTCAGCGAAACATGGATGAGTATTACCACTTGACTAAATGGTATTGCCGTTTACCCCAAAGGATAGGAACAAGTTCCCACTCTGTCCTCCAGACGTTTTAATTTGGCCACATGGATGCCAATATATTCATTTTAAACCTTTCTGAACATAATTTTCTTCTTAATATGTGAAGGAACGAATCATAGATATACTACTATTCTGTATAAAAAGTAAATCTGAGGTGCGCTGGAGTACTAATGGAAATAAAGTTCAAAGTTCAAAGTAAATATATTATCAAAGTACATATATTAACAAAGAATGTATAAAGTATACAACCTTGAGATTTGTTTGCTCACAGGTAGCTGCAAAAGCAAGAAATCTGAAAGAACCTATTAAAAAATAAGACTAAACCCTTCCCCCCAAATGTGAACCGAGAAAGAGAAAAGAAGACAAATCATTCAGACAATGGAAGTGAGCGACAACAACAGCATTCCGAACCAAATTAAGTCCTCAGACCTAAATTTCTGGAACAGCCCGAGTAGGCCCAAAGCCTTGGTTCATCATATTAGTGGGGCAAATCACCACAAAGTTCGCAGTCACGAAGCACAGCAGCCAGGGGCAGTCTCACAGACTTAGCATTGTAGAGAGAGGACACACCGCAGCTGGGGTCCTAATTGCACTTACAGGCTGGGCCCAGGACAGGTCCTCCGAAATAATAACACCAAGGAATTTAAAGTTGCTGTCCCTCTCAGGCTGTGATCCTCCAATGAGGACAGGGTCATGGACCTCTGGTTTCCTTCTCCGGAAGTCAATAGTCAGCTCCTTGGTCTTGCTGACATTGAGAAAGAGGTTGTTGCTATCGAATTACTCGGCCAGATTTTCAATCTCCCTCCTATATATTGATTCATCACCACCTTTGAATTGGCCAATGACAGTGGTGTATTCAGCAAACCTAAATATGACATTGGAGCTCTGCCTAGTCACACAGTCATAAGTGTAAAGCGAGTAGAGCAGGGAGCTAAGCACACAGCCTTGTGGAGCACCTGTGCTAATGGAGATTGCGGAGGAGATGTTGTTGCCAATCCAAACTGACTGGGGTCTGCAAATGAGGAAATCGAGGATCTAATTGCACAAGGAGGTATTGAAGCCATGGTCTTGGAGATTATTAATTAGTTTTGAGGGGATGATTATATTGAATGCTGAATTGTAGTCAATAAAGAACATCCTGATGTATCCATCTTTGATGTTCAGATGTTCCAGGGTTGAGTGAAGAGCCAATGAGGTGGCATCTGCTGTGAACTTGTGGTCCAGAGGAGGTTCACGAGGATGATTCCTGGAATGAAGGGGTTAACATATGAGGAGTGTTCGGCAGCTTTGGGCTTGTACCCACTGGAATTTAGAAGGATATGAGGGGATCTTAATGAAACCTATGAAATGTTGAAAGGACTAGATAGGGTGGATGTGGAGAGGATGTTTCCAATAGTGAAGGTGTCCGGGACTACAGGGCACAGCCTCAAAACTGAGGGGCAACCTTTTAGAACAGATATAAGGAGGAATTTTTTAAAGTCAGAGAGTAGTGAATCTGTGGAACGCTCTGCCTCAGACTGTGGTGGAGGCCAAGTCCGTGGGTATATTTAAGGCAGAAGCTGATCTTTTCCTGATCGGTCAGGGCATCAAAGGTCATGGCGAGAAGGCAGGTGTATCAGGTTGGGTGGGATCCGGGATCAGCCATAATGACAAAGTAGATTCAATGGGTTGAATGACCTAATTCTGCTCCTATGTTTTATGGTCTTATGATTTCATGGACCTGTTGCTCCAGCAGCCAAATTGGAATGGATCTAAGTCACTTCTCAGACAGGAGTTGATATGCTTCAGCACTAACCTCTCAAATCACTTCATCACTGTGGATGTAAGTGCTATCTTGTGATAGTTATTATGACAGATCACCACTCTCTTCTTGGGCACTGGTATAAGTGAAGCCTGCTTGAAACAGGTAGGTACCTCAGACTGCCAAGTGAGAGGTTAACGATCTCAGTGAACGCTCCTGCCAGTTGATCAGCACAGGTCTTTAGTACATGGCCAGATACCCCTTCTTGGTCAGATGCTTTTTGTGGGTACAGCCGCATGAAGGTTGCTCACACGTCAGCCTCAGAAACTGAAATCACAGGATCACTGGCGGCTGTGGGAGGTCATGATGATTCCTCCATGCTTTGACCATCAGAGTCAGTATAGAAGACATTGAGCTCATCTGGAAGTGAAGCCCTGTTGTTGCCTATGTTGCGTGATTTAACTTTGAAGAGGTGATATTATTGAAGCCCTGCCATAACTGTCAAGCAGCCTTCACTGAGTTAAGTTTAATCTGGAATTGCCACTTGGCCAGTGAGATGGATTTCCAGAGATTTTACTTGGATCTTTTGTAGCTTTCTTGGTCACCAAACGTGAATGCCTTTGATCTGGCTCTCAGCAGATTGTGGGTCTCGTGGTTCATCCATGGCACCTAGTTGGGAAAAACCCTGAATGATTTTGTCGGGACACACTTATCTACAACAGTTTTAATAAAGTCCATGACAACCATGGTCTATTCATTCAGATCCCCAAATGAGTCTTCAAATACGGCTCAGTCCAGAGACTCAAAGTGATCCAGTTTACTGAAATGCAGTCTGGGCAAGTAAAGGCAGATTGAAGTCTGTCACAAGCCTTGTGGCCCATCAGGCCAGTGCTTATGCCGGTTTCCAAAGAAAGGCAGGCATTCCTTATATTAATAGAATATTGGTCTATTGTGTTGGGACCTCTAGTGCTATAGGTTATATGCTGATGGTAATTAGGCTGGGTTTTCTTCAAACAAGCCTAGGTGAAGGCTCTGACTATGATTTGAAATGCATCGGGATGAACCGTTCCTTGTTTGTAGACAGCATCATGTAGTATCTCAAGCACTTGATTGTAGTCGGCTGCTGGTGGTATCTAACATTCATTAGTTTGGAAAATCTGTCAGTGAAAGAAGCCAAAGTCGTTAGTGAAATCTTGAAATTCATCCCTGTGGATGAACACCCCGCTGCATCGGCTTTAAAGATACTTCAAATGAAATCTTAGAGCTGGAGTGTGATGCACTGACACAACTATTTTGGCATTTACATAGTAACTGTGGATGAATTTCTTAGCACGTGCTTCTTATAAATTATTTTTGATCTGCTGCACACAATACTGCATGCTCTGACCCAAATACATTTTTGTATTAAACCAATTTAAGAGCGCATTAAGCATACAGCACTTCACTTCGGAATCATGAAGAATAATTTAAAATGCAAAGCACTTTATTTGATTAGCAAAATTAACTGTTGCTTGACTGCATTGGTACATTTTGAATATGCCAATATCCGGATAAGTTTCAGTGGAGTCTTGAGAGGAAAGAATGGACTTCTCAAGACTTGTGCAATATGCGCACGGCTTGTCAATCTTCCAAGCAGAAATTTGACCTCAGGACTTTCCTAAATATAACTTCGTGTTGGTTGCAGTCTGAGGTAACAGAGGCAATGAAAGCATGAAAGAAGCAACAGTTTTGAACCTAGCTTTGTTTAATGAGATGAGAATCTTTCTAAAACGCTGGCTATAGTGGGCCTAATAGAAGTGAATTTGAAGCAAAATGCATCATGTAAGTACGCAGCATCTGAAAAAATGTATTCATTATGCAAAATCTCTATGATACCATGATATATTTTAGTATAGGCTAAGACTTTCAGACATCTGAAAATACATTAAAATATACTATTTATGGTGTTTTTGTTTCCAAAGATCCAACATTCAAAATTCTTCTTTTTTTAATGTTATGGAGTAGGCCTTATACTCCTTCTCCAATATTCAAGTGAGTTTGAGTGGAGAATTCTTTCTCTCATTCCACCTAATGGTCATGAGCTTTGTATTTCAAGCTGAGGAAGGTAGGAGTCTCATAATGATTGAGGGAGGATTATAATGGGAAGATATGGAGAATAAGGATCTCCAGAGTTGCATTGGAGCCATTAGCAAGGAAATTGCAATCAGCTGTTGGTGGTCATAATCATGTTTGAAGGGCAGTGATGGTCTTGTGAGGTTCATGCTTATGATTTGGTTTGAATTCATTATTGAGAAGATGGTTGAGATCAGGTAAATAGAAGAGTTCCTAGTTGATGTTGGTTCCCATTGTCAGACATGATGACCTGACTCCTGCAAATGGAGTTTTCTTTGAATTCAGAATGAAACAGGCCTCATACTACTGAAGACAATTGAATGTACTGCAAATGTATGGGCTCTCTTGTATGATAATGATTGGGACTGACACAGCATCCTGATTTAAAATCACAGATTCCTCCCGGTGGAGCTCCAATTTTCCATCCCATCAATTTTTTCACAAATGTTTAGTTGCAAGTCGAATTGATGTTAAGAGGGGAAGAGGACTTAACACACATCTAAAGTATAGATCAAATTAGAATAAAATGCTGCTGATGTTGATAAACAGAGTAAAACTCTGATAATCCATAGTCCAACGGTTGGACATCTCGTTTACCAAGTCTGATGTACAAGCATTCTCTAAGATACCCAGACCCTAGTTTCAGTCCTCCCACAAGCCTTGCCTTCTTCTGTTTCCTTCTTTCCCTTCAAAGTTAACAAGCTCACTGAAAAGGTCATTATCATCATTATTCTGTGACTATCATTATTCTGTGTAATGTCTTAAGAGTCTTAAACGTGTGTAGGTGTGTTAATTAAGATTAATATCCAGCACTCTGGTAAACCTATAAATCTGACAGCACTGAAGTCCCATGTGCGCTGGATTAATAGAGTTTTGCTCATTCTGGTGATAAACTACTCTTGATAGTTAATAACCAGATTTGATGCAGCCTGTTTATTTTTGTTTCATGATTTGTTTCTATCTGAGCTTTTATGAGTGTCTCAACTTTATCTCCAACAGGTCATCAGGCTTACTTTTGATGAATTTGAATTGGAAAGAGGCTACGATACACTAACCATCGGCGATGGTGGGCAGCCTGGAGAACCAAAAACAGTGCTCCATGTGTAAGTGCAGGCCAATCCTCTCCAAGAGTGTCTTCAGATGTGGTGTTTTTATTTTGCAGTATTCCCATCAGATAACACAGAATGAGTTGGCCAAAACAGCATGAAGTAGGGAGGAACTTCAGACTAAATTGGACTAAAATGTTACTTTACTGTAATTCAAAACATTGGATTAGAAGCCCACCCTGCTCTGAAAGAGGTGGTCTTTCCCTGCTCAGGCTAACCATCATGACAATCTGCTGAGTTGCTGCTGCACCCTTTCATTGGAGACATTTAAGGACAGAGTTTTTTGAGGAATACTTGTTACAAGTAGATTTTTCAGATTTTTTTTTGTATTTGATTGTGCCCGTTCATTTAAAATTTAATAATGCCAGGCAATATACAAATGGGTTCAACTAAAAATGAGGAAAAATTTACTGCCAGATACAAAAAGAATTGGATTGTTATCTCCTCCTGGATCATTGCTTGCTGCTTAACTGGAAAATCTGGAACTTTATGTATAGACGTATTTCCAATATCAATTATATTGCAACAGATGTCAAATAATATTTGTGTGGTCACAATAGCAACCCCGTAAATCCTTAAAAAACTGCAGGCTGAAGTCGTTGAACTTAACTCTACCAAGTGCATTAATGTGAAGATGACACCAAATCAACTTTAGTAATTATGGGGGTATTAACTTCTAGTTAGTTATCTAGGGGAACACATGCAAACTCAGTCCAGTTAGAAGGAACTGCCTCAAGAGGCCATCCAGAGCAGGTTTTGGTCTGAGAATGTTCTGAGATCGTGGAATGTGTTATAGGGATTGGGCAAGATCATGGGGCTTGTGGAGAGGGGATAGATTACCAAAGTGACCAAACTACTTTTATGAAGTATTTTTCCACACATGAAAATGCTTTCCTAGAAAGTACTGGGTGCATTTAAAGTGCATGAAGGTGTGGTACAGGAAGACCATGTTGGCAACAGTATCACGATTGACCCACCCAGGACAGGTTGCATAATTCCAAACTGAAGGATGGACCTGGAAGTTCAAGGTGACTGATGAAATTGGGCTAGTGCTATGGCGAGTGTCAGCTGGGGGGTGAATATCAGAGTTTAGCATGGAGTGGGGATTGGTTAAGTTGTGTTGATGACAGTCACACGTGTGGAGGATGTCAAGGACAGAACACTGAAGTTTGTGAAGGAGATCATTGGGGTAGAGTTGCGGTTATGACCGACGTTTTGGGGTATTATGTGGTGGGAAGAACTGTCATGTATTTAGAACTGAATGGGGAAGACCGAAGGCAGCAGGAGTGGAAAAATTGGAACCAGGAAAAATTGGGGCGACACGGTAGCACAGAGCTTGTACGTCCCCACCCATGACCACATGGATCTCTTCCAGGTGCTCTGGATTCCTCCCACTGTCCAAAGATGTACCATTTTATAGGTTAATTGCTGATTGTAAATTGTTCCATGATTAGTCGAGGGTTGCTGGGCGACGCAGCTTGAAGAACTGGAAGGGCCTATATCCATGCTGTATCTCCATAAATAAAATAACTAGTTGATTGGGAGGGAGTGGATAGAGCCTGCTAAGCAAGTGTGTCAGGAGATGGTTATGAGAGGAGCAAAGATGTTGTTAAGTCAATCAGGTACAGAGCTGGCAGCCTGGTCAGTAAGACCATCTTTTTCTGGCTCTCCTCCATGACAACGTAGTCTAAGTTCACCCACCATTCTCCAATAAGAAAGCTGCACAAAATATAACACCATCCCTTGGGGGCCTGACCTAGAAATCACATCAGGTTTACCAGAACGTGCCCAGCTAAATTTCTGATGTATTGTGAAATGAACCAAAAATCATCATTATCATGTTTCAGTTGGTAAAAAAAAAATCAATCGCTTCACGTAGGAAACAGAAATACAACTGAATTTCTAGGTGCTGCTTTTTGATTTACATCGAAGGGCCTTTGTGTCTGTTCCAGCGTCTCCTGCAGAGTGGCATGTTCACTGTCAGCAAGCAGTCAGTTAGCTGTAAAAATTACTTTTATTTAATGCAGCTCCAATTAGTGAAAGAGAATGAAGCTCCCGTTGCTTCCCAGCTGTCTGGTTCTGAGATCACCATTGAAGTGAAATTGATTGTTTTGGTTTCCAGTTTTCATAGTGTGTCACTGGAGCAGCCAGTTGTACAGAAGATAATGTGCACATAAGATTCTCAGTTATGCCACACATTCTCAAGATTAATGTTGTTATTTTCATACTGGTGAACTCAGTAGGTGTACTGAGCACTAATTTTATATAAAGCAACATACAGAAGACACCAGTTTATTCTCTCATCGTTTACTGGTATCTCAGTTGCACCATTTTCAGAATCAGAATCAGGTTTAATATCACTGGCATATGTTGTGAAATTTGTCAACTTAGCATCAGCAGTACAATGCAATACAGGTTTAATATAAAAAAAATTATATATTTACATGTGTGTGTGTGTGTGTATCTTAAATAGTTCAGTTAAAATAAGTAGAGCAAAAACAGAAATAAGTAAAACTTAGTGAGGGAATGTTCATGGGTTTGATGTCCATTTAGAAACCGGATGGCAAAGGGAAAGAAGCTGTTTGTGAATTGCTGAGTGTATGCCTTCAGGCTCCTGTATCTCCTTCCTGATGGTAACAATGAGGAGAGAGCATGTCCTGAGTGGAGTTTTGGGGGGTAGGCTCCTTAATGATGGACACTGCTTTCCTGAGGTACTGCTCCTTGAATATGCCATTTCCAATACAGGGCCATGTGCAATTCCATGTCTCTGAAGTTAATTAACTTATTTTTCTTTAAAATGTTGAGGTAGGCAAGCCAACATGACCAAAATTTGAAAGAAACTGCAGAAATTCCCCTCAGACATTGAAATCTTCTGCTTTGTAACTGTGAATGTTTGGTTGAGAACTTTGGGGACATTGCATTCAGAGACAACTAAAGGCAGCTGCTGAATTATTCACCTTTGGATAATTGGATTAATTAATTCTTCACATCATCATCAACTTCACTTTTCAATTATACTTCACTTTCTGTGACATCTGAGAGTCTTTCATCATGTGAATTCTGTTTAATTTTCTGACATTTGAAATGAAGTCAGATTGTACTAATCAGGTTTTCTGATTTTCTGCCTGGCAGGTTGACAGGCACAAATGTTCCTGACCTCATTGTGAGTATGAGCAATCAGATGTGGCTGAAATTCCAGACTGATGAGACCAACAGTATGTTGGGATTCAAGGCTATCTTTGCAGGTATTGTGCACAGTGGCGGAAAATAAGAAAGAATATTGCAAGGATAGAAAATTGTACCTTCTGCTGCCAGTTACTTTGAGAGCCTCAAATACAGATTTACCTGTGTCATTGGAAAGCTCACTCTGTGTGTGTTCTTCTGTGCTCCTTTATAGAAACGATGTTAGGAGGGGATTAGTGTGATCAATTGTTTTGATCCATCCAGCTTGGATGCACGCAACACTAATCTGTGTGCTTCCAGATGAGTTCAATTATCGCAATCCACCTGATTCGTCAAAATACTTGCTGCTCGTAAACACTTCCTGCAGTTTATTGGGGATTGAGTTATAGGTCTGGTGAAGTTAAAGAGACATTTATATGAACCTAGGTAGTGTTTATCCTTATAAAACTGATTAATTGCCAAGAATGTGAAGAATAAATAAATAAACAAATTCATAAAATTGCTTTAAAAGTTCTATGTACGTGGATTACCCAAAACTGAAGGGTTTTGGGAAATAATTAGCCGTTAAGCCTCAAATGTTTCCCAAAAGACAGTGCAACAATTGGTAGTAGATTCTGAGCCATTTACTTGGGGCCAGTCTTTAAGAACAAAAGGCATTTCAACAATTGATAGTAGAATCTGTTGGAGGAAATCAGTGGGTCGAGCACATTCTGCAAAGGGAAATGGATTGTCAGCATTTCGGGTCGAGGCCTTTCCTCTAGACTGAAAGAGTAGAGGCGAGGTAGCCGGTATAAAGGGATGAGAGGGAAGGCTGGAGCAAGAACTGGCAAGTGATAGGTGGAAGGGTGACAGGAAAATGGAGGAGGGAAGAGTGGAGATAACAACAGACTGGGAGGTGAAAGACAAAAGTAACAAAGGGCTGCATGTGTTGGAAACTAGCAGGAAAGAAAAGTTGTACATGGAACCAAATAAAGGAGGTTGTTGATAGGAACAGAATGGGGGGGGGGGGAACCCAGTGGGAGTGTTGTGGCTGATGACCAGATCAAGTAGGTGAGGGAGGAGAAAGAAACTGTGTGATGGGGGTTGTGTTATCTCAGTTGCATTGCGACACAGAAATTGGTGGTTAACCCCATTGAAAATCCAATGTCCAAAGTGGTGCCCATTGCTGAATAATCCTATTTCGTATGGTCCAAAGTTCAGAAACACTGAATGTAAAGGAAAGTTGGTACATAAATTTCAAGAGCACTGACTTCAAAGAATTGGGAATTGCTTAACCAAATTGATTTAAACGTCTAAGATTATTGTAAGACATTTTAATGGAATGCACATAGGAACTTTTAAAGAAGTATCAGTGAATTTTCAGGATCAGAGCGTGTGACCCCATATTGCTCAATGTATTCATCAAAAATACATAAAGTGGAAGAAAGTCCCTGCCTATGCAGGAAGAAGAAGGTTGCAGGACTGCAGTGATATTTTGAAAAACCTGCCAAAGTGTGGGACAGAGGCAAAAAGACTGGGATTTGTATCACTCCTTCTATTTTAAGGACATTTTTAAAGTCTTTATAGCAATGAAATATTGTTGCTGTAACACAGGTCACTGATTCTTGAGACATTGGTGAAAACATGTCCCACTAGGAAAAGTGCTAATTCCATTGAAAACAAATAACATTTTCTTATTTAAAATAATCAGGGTTGATCATCTGAGGGTCTTTTGCACAAATGCAACGTTTTTTCATATGTTTGTTTTTAATTTTATAAATTATATGATTATATGATAGCCCAGTACCCACAAAATCAGTTGTCCTCAGACAAGAGATTATCATTTCAACTTGATAAAAAAGTGTGAAAAAGTCATTTAAAATGTATAATATATGTGCCAGATGAAAGAGTAGAGTGAAGAACTTCTTTAAAACTAAAAGCAGTGAATTTTCACAAAATTTACTCTTATTTTGTGTTTGCTCAAAATGTGTCCCAAGTTTTGTCAGCACGGTCAGATATTTATATTAAAAAAAAGCAATAAAATCAGGCAACCCCGTGGTCAACTATATTCCTGAGGACCCCCTTTCCACACTCCACATCTGCTAAATGCAACAAGGTCAAACATGCTCCTGTAAGTTTGCTATTTTTTTCAATAATTTTTACATATTTATTGATGTTGCTACTGTCACAACCATGATGTGTCAACACTGTCTGTTTTGTATAGAGAGAATTATTTTAAGTTCTGTCATAAATTTATGCCTTTTAAGTAGAGGCCAGAGGCAGCTAGCAAGAAAGGGAAAACAAGATGGCTCCTGTATACAAATCATGCATGTCATGTAAAAAAGTGTGTTTTTGTCACCACTGTCGGACGTTAACACCGTCAGGTTTTCTGTCTGACGGTGGTACACATGGTTTGACGGTGTTGACAAAAACATCCAAATTATCCTCAATGGAGGCTTGAATATAATTTATAATCACAATAAATAGTAATATGGCTTAAAATGTTTCATTAACCTCTTTATTTATAATATACATAATTTCCCTTTCATTTCTTCCACACACAGGCCTACAATATTTCCTTCTATATGTATCCCCAATGACTAAATCCATAAATGAATTTAGTTGCACCATTTCATAATCATTTTGTAAAATTTCACCAAATTAAACATAATTAAATTCATAGTAATTTTGCACAATACCATAGTAATTCCATTAAATTCTGACCTTCCTTTTATGTATTTTAGGAAGTCATGGCTAGGCAACAGCTATCAGTGGAGGAGCCAAGGAGAAGAAACAGGGAATACCAAAAAAAGTTGAGAGAGAAAATACATAGTGAGCCAAAGTTAAAGGAGGAATACCTGAGAAAGGAAAAGCAAAGATGGAAGAAGAGAGTAGAGGATGGGAAGATAAAAACTATCAGTGATTTGAATGAAAGGGAAAAGAGGAGTAAGAGAAAGGCGTGGAAACGTAGACAGCAAGAGTCAAGAGAGCGTAAGAGAAAGGGCCCAGAATGCCCAGAAACTCCCCCAGATAGTCCATTGGATCAGACTATACAGGAGCCAGCTCGCGCTAGGCAGTCTATAGCATGTGAAAGGGAAAGAAAAAAAACAAGAGCAAGATACTTGAGAGAGATGAAAGCTTTGAAAAATAAACTCCAAGAGATAATAAAAGATTAGATTATGAGAACGCTCCCTCCTCATTTATTGTCATTTAGAAATGCATGCATGCATTAAGAAATGATACAATGTTCCTCCAGAGTGATATCACAGAAAAACAGGACAAACCAAAGACTAATGCTGACAGGTAACACTGACAGAACCACATAATTATAACATATAGTTAGTGCAAAGTAATACCATAACTTGATAAAGAACAGACCATGGGCACAGTTTAAAAAGAAGTCTCAAAGTCCCAATCGACTCCCAAGTCCCCGATAGCAGGTGGCAAAGGGAGAAACTCCCTGCCATAAACCTCCAGGCACCGACAACTGCTGATGCATTGGAAGCACCCGACTACAGCCGACACTGAGTCCGTCCGTCCAAAAACTTTGAGCCTCCGAGCAGCCCCTCCGATACAGCCTCCTGAGCGCCATCCTCTGCCGAGTGCCTTCGACCTCACCGCGGCCGCCGAAACAAGCAAAGCCGAGGATTCGGGGCCTTGACCTCCAGAGATTCTGGACCACACAGTAGCAGCGGCAGCGAAGCGGGCATTTCAGAAGTTTCTCCAGATATTCCTCCGTACTCTCATGTCTGTCTCCATCAAATCAGAATTGTGCACGGTACCTACTTGACAAATAACAGACATCACCACCATCTTCTCCTCCTCCCCCAGATAGGAACAAACTGAAAAAGCGTTGGCGATGAGGGCAAACTAGAAATATGACAGATATATCTGCTGGTGTCATTAATTGTGGAGATTGGCTTGCAGTCATTAATGACCAAAATTGGTGGTTAGCAAAGGCTGTCACTGTGGATGCTCATTATCAAGATGTTCAAGTGGAGTTTTTCCACCCTCATGGGCCCAACACACGCTTCCATCCAAAACCAGGTGGAAAGGATATGTGCTTTGTACCGGTTGAAGATATTCTGGTCAAACTGATGGAGCCATCATCACTGGGTCGTACAAACAGGACAAGGGAGATCTACCACCTGTCTGCTGAAGTCATGGACTTCATAGAGGGGGAGCATATTAATTATCTACTTCCTGATAAAGCTGACTGAACATTTTTGAAGATTTTCAAGCCCACAAATTGATGGAATTTTTTTTTAGTTCCTGGTATGTTTTCTGATGTTTATTCTTAAACATTGCAGTTGTACTGTAGTTTTTATTTTGATGTTTACCATTGTTGTTAATAGTTACAGAAGGATAAAATGTGCATGACAAATTGTTATTTGCTGTATGAATTGTTAAATAAAGTTGTTAAGCAAGGAAGCATTGACTTGAGGGGTGAAAAGGTTGGAATTGTTTGTTGTAATTCGGGCCACTGCCACCACCGTCAGATAGAACTTTCTTTGTTTTAAATTAATATACTTACAATCTGTTCCTCCAGAACAGTTGATTTATTAAAGTAATTGCCTCTTTAAAATTAAAAATGTGTTTTATGTCAAAAATTGTTACTTTGTATATTTAATGCTAATGATAAAATTTGCATGATGTAAGAGTTTTTAAAGGAGTACACGTGAAATAGTATAAAAAATGAACAAAAATGAAAATTCAACATTTAGCAGCATATATGTGTACCTATGGTGTAGACACAATGATTTAAAAGCTCTAAATCTATATAAGACTAAATAAATAAGAATAATTAGCTTTTTATTGTGTCTGACTGTGTTGACAAAAGCTAAGTAATGACAGGAAAAACACATATTTTATGAAAAAAATTACAAAATCAGGAGGTTGCACCAAAATATTGCTTGATTGCAGAGACCTTGTTCTATAAACATATAAGTTTAGATTTCTTAACATTTAATTTTTTTTTCTTTTCAAAATTAAAACCTGTTTTATCCAAATTCTCAAGAATCAATGAGGAATCACTGTAAGCTTCCTTGCACACTGCAAACTCCCACAAATAACATATCTATTTTTGTTTTGGTAATTGTGTGAGAGAAAAGAATTTGGCTGAATACAAGAATATTTGCTTCACTACAGTCTCATAAGAACTAGGAGAACAGATAGTTCATGACATTTTGTTTACAATGTCATCTGAAAGAGAAAGTCTCTGAACGACTGTCGTGATCGAGTCTCTATGGTAACATTTGAGAGCAAAATATCCTGCCTCAGAGTATGAGCAACCAATTGGACCATCATTGCCAATGTATCCCTTCGGATTATACAGAGCTGTTTGTTTTCTGGATAATGACAGGAAAGGACAGTAGGGGAAAAGGTTAAGCTCTTAAAATATGCAAATTAAACTGAAGTTGAAAACCAGTATTCTAGTTTATTCTTTATTTCTTCTAACAAATGTACTAGTTTAATTTTTCTTCCAGCCCAGTTATTCAGTACAGAAGATAAAAAACAATGTTTATTTCTTATTTTGATGTTGTGATAGTCCACTATTACAAGAAGAGAGTTAACTTTTCAGTTTGCGAGACTATGTCCTCAATTAACTCAAAGTCCAAAATATTAGTTTACCCAGCTGCTCATTGAGGATCTCACTTGGTGTAATTGACTGTCATGTTTGTCTGCATAACAGTTATTCTGCTTTAGAACTAAAGACATGCATGTCAGAAAAATTTTAATATTTTCAGGAGATGTAAAAAATACAACTTATTCTTTGCTTTTAAATGAAAAAAGAAATCTACAATTGACATCTAGTACTGATGTAACTTATTTACTTTCTTTTACATCAATTTTTATTTTACCAACTGTTGAACGTAAACATAAGATAAACCAAATACTGAAGTAGGCATCACGAGTTACTTTGTTACAGAACAAAACTTAAGAGTTGGGTTAATTTATAACTGTACCTTGAATAAGTCAGCAAATAAAATCACTTTGCATCTGTCCATAATTGATTTATTGTCCATTATGATTCTTCACGCTAGTGCACTCTTGTAAGGACCAGCTCCTGTTTGTTTTAACTCTTTTCACTTGGTTTTCATGACTTCAACAATTTGCCAGTTCTACTTGAAAAATTTACATTGTGCATGATACAAAGGAAAATTAAGTAGTTTTTTTGAAAGCAAGAATTGAAATTATGCCTGTTTTACATGTGCTTGGTAGTTCGTCCTTAATATTTTGCACTGCTTACTAGATGGAAGTTATTATTGATGACTTATTTATCCCAGTATTGTTGTGATATTATGATCCGGTACCTTAATACCTTGAAGTGAATTAGGCTCACAAACCTGATACCGGGGAAAACAATGGAACGAAATTCTCGTAGATGCTTTGCCAAACTGATCACTAAAGATGCAAATTCCAATTTTGCATTACTTCCATGGGAAATCGACATTTCATTTGCAAGTTATAGTACCAAAGCTATTTTTAGTGACACCATAGAGAGAGGAAACACTTTTGGTCAAATAATGTATTAAATTCTTATTTCACATTTGTTTATTCATTGTAGTTTCCACCTGAGGTTGGATGGGACAACAGCTTGAGGTCAAAGGTTAAGGGTGAAAGGTGAAAAGTTTAAGGGGAACATGAAGGGAAATTTCTTCCCTCAGAGGGTCGTGAGAGTGTGGAACGAGCTGCCAGAACAAGTGGTGCGTGGAAGCTTAATTTCATGGCTTAGGAGAAGTTTGGATAGATACATGGATGGTAAGGGTATGGAGGGCTATGGTCCTAGGGCAAGTCGATGGGAATAGGCAGTTTAAATGCCTTGACACAGACTAGAGGGGCTGAAGGGCCTGTTTCTGTGCTGGGCTTTTCTATGGCTCTAGGACAAAGGTCCCTCTGTATCGACTGTCTCTATTTATTCAACTTCCTGTCTTTTTCTTCAGACTGCAGAATTAATATCAGTTTTACTATAATTGGGATATATGTTCCGGTTTATTAGTTAAGATATTTTTAAAATGTAACTATTTTTCTCCCTTGATCCATAATAAATGTCATAAAATATTTGATTGATAGGAAATTAAGAAGACATCTTAAAATGTCATTGGGTTGGATCCTGGTCTTGAACCTGCATTCCAAGCTTATTACCCACACTGGCTGCCCATCTTTGCTAACCTGATACAGAAGGCTGGCTGAGCTGAGCTTTCATACCCAGGAGTTGTACTGCAAAGCAGAGCGAGTCACATGTGGCAGCTAGGCCTCAAGTACTGTATCCTGAGCCCTGCTTCCAGATGCCTGGCAACATTTTCCACAGCTCACAGCACACAAAACTTTGAACTATTTTAAAATGTTCCCAGTGGAAGCTGATTAAAAGCACAAAGGTAAAGTAAAATAGGCAAACACTTACTTAGCGTCCTACCTAGACGGTGACCTTATCCAAGTCATACGCCAGCCATACTGCATATGGGTGCCTCTCCTGGGTGCAAACGTGCTCTGCCACAGGGCTCACTGGTCAGTCCAGCAGCAGAGTTGGGGACCAAATCCATCAACACCTGGTCTCTAGTTTGTCACCGACTTAGACATTCCACTCCGATAGATAAGTTGAAGAATCAATTATAGATACCCTGATGGTTCTCCCTGGCAATGCCAAAAGTAAACTCAACCTGGCCCATTTTTCCTTCTAACTCTAATTTTCATTTGCTCTACCTAATTTGCAGGTATTGAATCTTTCATGAGAATGGCACATTTGAGAAGCCCTTTTGCTGGGATTTCATCCTCTCTCCTTAGGCATTTAAAGGGCAGATATATATAAAAAATATATAGTTTACCAAAGCAACACACACAAAATGATGGGGGAGCTCAGCAGGTCAGGCAGTACCCATGGAAATGAATAACCAGTCGACGTTTTGGGCTGAGATCTTTCTTCAGGACTGGAAAGCAAGGAAAAAAAAAGTCAGAATAGAAAGGTGGGGGAAGGGAAGGAGGATAGGTGAAGCCAGATGGGTAGGAAGAGTAAAAGGCAGAAGAGGAAGAAATCTGATATCAGAGAAAAGTGGACCATGGAAAAAAGAGAGTTATGGACCCAGAGGAGGTGATAGGCAGGTAAGGAGAAGAGGTAAGAGGCCACAGAGGGCAATAGAAAACGAGGGGAGAGGGAAGGAATTTTTCTACTGGAAGGAGAAATCGATATTCCTGCCATCAGTTTGGAGGCTGCCAGATAGAATATAAAATGTTGCTCTTCCACCCTGAGGATGACCTCATCGTGGCACAAGAGGTGGCCGTGGACCAACACATTGGAACAGAAACGGGAATCGGAATTAAAATGTTTTGTCACCAGGAAGTTCCGCTTTTGGCAGATGGAGTGGATGTGCTCAACAAAACGGTCCTCCAGTGTAGAGGAGGCCACATCGGGAACACTGAACACAATAGATAACCCCAGAAGATTAGCAGGTAAAATGTTGTCCCACCTGGAAGGACTGATTGGGGCCCTGCGTGATGGAAAGGGTGAAGGTGAATTGGCAGGTGTAGCTCTTTGGCCACCTGCAGGGATAGATAGTTCAATGGGCAAGAGTAGCACTGGGATAAGTGCTGGAAGGGATGTATGGACAAGGGAATTGCAGAGGGAGCAATTCCACAAAAAGTTTGCTAAATGTGAATAGCAATAGTGGACGATGCCTAAGACCACCTTGCAAAACAGGCTGCCTTCCGAAAATGAAGGCTTCCGAAAGTTAAATACAGAACAGGAGAGACAAAAAGCATATCATATTGTTTCAAAGTATTTACAGGTCGTCTGCTCTTGCTAATTAATACATTAATTTGCAAATATCTTAGTTATCAAACATCAAGTGGTTATCTTTGTTTGATTGACATTATTTGACATGATTTGCTGGAATAAATGGACTAATGGTTCTTGCTTAAATGCTGATTTGCTCAATTGCTCTGCTTATAAGTCCCTAAATCAAACAAACATTCCTAAAGCAACGTGAAGTGAAGAACTTCAAGAGAACCAATTAATGCTTCAGTAATTTTGCATGAACAAAATTTCATTACTAACAGCCTTCAGCTGGATTTGACTTTGTGCAACATTAATCTGCCCATACTAAGATCCAGAACTCAAGCGGTTGCCTGGATTTATCAGCTACAGCAGTTCTGCACTCATCTAGGCTTACTGCTTCCAAACTTGGACTTCTCTTTCCGCTGAGCCCCCAAACCCTCATTGAACAGGTTAGGTGAACAAGTCTCAAACCCTTCAAATCGATTAATGAGCATAAAACTATAAATAAAAGCAGTTAAACAAGATAAATTTCATTTAAAGCACATTAACAACAATTTACATAATTACAAGCATTAAAGAGGCTGTGATCCCTGGTTCGAGTTCACTATCACTAGAACAACAAAGAGCAGGGCAGGTGTTGTAACATGAACAAAGTCGCTGGAGAGAAAATGAAGCTAATGGACATAGAAGTGTTTTATTCAACAGAAATAAGCAGTAGGAATCATATTGAGTCACTTCCGGAGGAAGAGGCCTGTTTGATTCAGTATTACATTCCAATTTATGTGCTAAAGATCAAAGGACAATTCTATATTTAGAACATATCTACAATGCTTCCTTTGAATTGCATATAATTTTCACACCCTTCTCATCCATACTCCAGACACATAAAATGTACGTTAATCAGCATTGTCTGTTTTTTTTTTCAATTTACTCCTGTCTATAGCTCCAGGAAACAGGGCTGCATTTTAAACTTGATCTACAATCCATGTTCAGGTTGTAAGATTGGTTGCTGAAGTTAGTGGCAAAGTTACTATTTGCTATATATCCTAATTTCAGAATATGCCCTAACAGCAGGAACTGTTAGAACAATGTTTGGATGCTGGCATGGTAGGGGGTGATCAAAATAGATTTTAAGGGGGGCACACCATTGGACGAGAGACTTGGTGCACCAGTATGAGACATGGAGTTTTGGTATGCCAAGCTCGGTTAGGTTGGGTTGGAACATTTGCATAGCCCTAGGGAACTTGGATGCTTGTAATGCTTTGATAAGAAGGCTGATGGTTAGCTTGTCATTAGGTCCACCTTTATATGACATGAGATCACATGGAGAAGTGTGCTTCTGTGAGCTCTCATACGAAGCAATGTAGAGACCATGACCACTATTCTGGAGTTTTAATGGATTTCATTTCAAGGATACGGGCAGTTCTGTCATCATTCACCAAATGGTTCAGTCAGTGGTTTCACAGAGATGCCACACAATGTGTTTCAACTTCTACACTGTTAGTGCCAGGTGGGACCAGTTTGAGATTCTTGACATCTCCACTTCAGTGGAAAGATACTGACTGTCAGCAGATAGGTGCTGTCATTGGACGTAGAGCTGTTATGCACAAACAGCTAATGCCTGCATATTTGAGATACCACATGTTGGCAGATTCTGTGAATAGGAAGATAACACATATTAGACTAAATTATGAGGACATGCAGTCCTCTTTTATTGTCATCTAGTAATGCATGCATTAAGAGATGATACAATGTTCCTCCAGAATGATATCACAGAAACACAAGACAAACCAAGACTAACAAAACTGACAAAAACCACATAATTATAACATATAGTTACAACAGTACAAAGCAATACCGTAATTTGATGAAGGACAGACCATGGGCACGGTAAAAAAAAGTCTCAAAATCTCTCTGAAGTCCCATCATCTCACACAGACGGTAGAAGGAAGAGAAACTCTCTTCCTACCATGAACCTCCAGAGCCGCAAACTTGCCGATGCAGCACCCTGGAAGCACCCGACCCCAGCCGACTCTTGAGTCCGTCCGAGAACTTTGAGCCTCCGACCAGCCCTCCAACACCAAGCATCGAGCCCCATCTCTGCCGAGTGCTTCGACCCCAGCCCCGGCAACAGGCAATAGGCAAAACCGAGGATTTGGGGCCTTCCCCTCTGGAGATTCTCGATCGCACAGTAGCAGCGGCAGCGAAGCAGGCATTTTTAGAAGTTTCTCCAAATGTTCCTCCGTGCTTCTCATGCCTGTCTCCATCAAATCAGGATTGTGCACAGTACCTACTCAACAAATACGATATCATTTTGGAGCAGCCGCGCGTGCTGCGTTGTGCCACCATCTTCTCCGCCCCATTAGCTGATCAATTTGGCATGAGTGAACTTATTACTCTGCTGTATAAGGGAGGTCCTGACCATCCCTCTAGTCCTCATATCCTTATCCCTATCTATGTCTTAGTCGCAAGCAGACTCCAGCTCAAGTTAGGTAAAGAGCTAACTGAGAGGTGATAAGTGAAAATGATACCTGTGTATCATGGAGTGACTAATAAAATGCTGGAGGAACCCAATATGTCTAAGAGCATTATTGGAGTGAAACAGGAAGTTGATGCTTTGTGTTGAGACTCTTCATTTGGACTGAAAGATAGTGGTGACGTCACCAGTTTAAATGTTGAAGGGAAGAGGACGGGTCGGGGGTAGACCATGAACTAGTAAGCAACTGGTTGATCCAAGTGAAGGAAATCAGTGCTTCGTGCAGAGGCTCTTCATCTGAACTGAAAGATAGTGGTAAGGTCACCAGTTTAAATGTTGAAGGGAAGAGGGTGGGTGGGGGAGCGGGGTATGAGATCAAGAGCTAGCAAGCAATAGGTTGATTCAAGTGAAGGGATAGAGGAGGCGAGAGAGGGAGTAGCAATGGAAACTGGGAGGTGATAGGTGGAGGTGACAAAGGGCTGCAGGTAATGATATCTCTTAGGAGAGGAAAGTGAAGTATGCTTCAAATTAGGGGAGATGAAACCTATTACTCATGCCTGGATCAGGAGGCTGAAACCACAGTAACAATGTTTGCGTGCCAATAGCATCTTGTCCCCTGAGAGGTCATCTTATCTGCTGGTTTTAGGACACTGATGGCATCATCACAATGGCATTAATTCACTTTCCACCATGGCTCTGTGGTCAGCATGGTAGTACAGCAGTTAGTATAATGTATAGTGTAGTGCTACCTGTAAGGTTAGGTTCAATTCTCACCAGTGTTCTAATTTTCAGTTGTCAGTGTGCACAAAAATCTTATGTTGTGCAAATTTTTTTTCCTGTGACTAAAGTATGTGCGCACTGAATGCACACATGGCACAGTTTATGTCGGTTTACAAAATATTTGACATAAAACTGCACAGAATAACAACAAAATAACATACACATTTAAGTCACTCAGTTTTTTTTCTCTCTCCTGTCTTTGGCATTTACCTATTCTTTGTAAACTCCATCTAGGCTAATAGAACTTCCATCCAATTGATAGCTTTTGATTCGCATTAACATATCCAAATGACATTCACCTAAATGGTTTCTCAGCTTGTTTTTGAGTTGATTCATTAGGCTAAAGCCTCACTCACAGTCCGTATTAGACGCAAGAAAGGTTCCCCCAATGTCCATCAACTATGCAAGGTCGCAAAACTGTTCATTTTGAAGTACAAATGCCACCATTTGAGCAAAGTTTGAAATCAGATTGGATTTAATTTTTTCTTGCACGGAAAAATTGAAATCATTAAACTGTCTAACTATTACAGTATTTTCAGCTAGAAAATCATGATATTTTAGACATAAGGCATTAACTTGTTCATCGCCAAATGGGAAGTCACAATCTGCAAATGCGGAGAAATCAAAAGCTGACCATTCTTGTACCTCACCGTCCAAACGCAATTTACCTGCCAAATGACGCTTCAAAAGCTCAACTTTCCAAACATCATCCCACTTCTTTCCACTAGCAAATTCTCCAGCAAATTTCGCATCATGACAATACAACAGATAACTCCAGTTTCCGAATCATACATAAATATTTCTAGTAGCTGAACGTTGATGACCTCATGAGCTTTCAGTGTAGCAGTTTCTACTATTTTGTTAAGCCATACAACTTTAAGCAAATTTGCAGTTCTTTTGCGCTTCACGCCCTTCATTTCTTTTGAATACATCATAGTGAATCCATAATTTTTTTCAATAAAAACTTAGTAAGCTATCTACAGAATTTGAAACAGATCTTTGTAAACTTTACGATATGAACACTGTCTGCCAAACATGGCTGCCACTGTGATGCAGCTGTACAAACCGGAACAGGAAAGATGAGGTAACATAAATTAGTGACGTGCATTGTGGTATTTGAAAAACCGACTAACTAGTTAACAAAAACAGTTAACTAAAAGATTATTTTCAATAAGTATAATTATTAATTACTACATTATTTTAGGTAACTAACCTTTTGTGCACACATTAATTTCCTTTGTGTGCTGGTTGAAAAACGTGTGCGTGCGCGCACACACACACACACACACACACACACACACAGCTTAGAGGGAACAGTGATTCCCACCAGTCTCCGCAAGGAGTTTGTATTTTCTCCCGGAGGCCATGTTGGTTTCCCTCCAGTGCTCTGGTTTCCTTCCATATTCCAGAGATGTACGGTTAGGGTTAGTGAGTTGTGGGTATGCTGCACTGGTGCTGAAAATGCGGCAACCCTTGTGGGCTGCCCCCAGCACAATCTTTGCTGATTTGATTTGAAGCAAACAAATTAATTTTCCCTGACTGCTTTGGTGCACATGTGACAAATAAAGCTAATCCTTAAATCTTTGGTTTATTTTTAACCTGTACCTCATTGTCAGTTAGCTCGGTGTTTCTTCATTTGGCCCCAGGCAGCAGTCTGAAGCTCGTACATCAAAGGCAAGAACTTCTCCCAGGCAACCAAGGATGTGCGTAAGGGCTCAAAGTAAAAGGGAACTCACAGTCAGTCTGGACTGATTGAGAGATACTCTGCATAATGGTGCTCAGACATTGATAATTACTTACAAGGATTCCAGACAGGGCATCCATGAAGATATTAAAAATTTCTCGGTATATATTGTTTACATCTGTACAAATTGTACATATGATTTCTCTTTGTTATAATTTTCAGATATTGAGAACGTTCATGCAAATTGATAGTGGTGTTGGTGTTGAAGAGAATAGTCAGGCTATAGAATAGTATTGTTCAGCTGGGAAGTTAGTGGAGCAGTGGCAGATGGAACTTCCGAAAGCTCCCTGAAGGTGGCAGCACAGGGGAATGGGATGGTAAAGAATACGTACAGGATACAACATGAAAACTCTGAGGTCTTGGGACAACATCTTAAAACATCAATATTTTTATAGCTGGAACACTGTATGTTCTGTAGTTCAGGTCTCCACACGAAAGAAAGGATGTGATTGTACTGGAGAGGATTCAGAGGAGATTCATCAGGACATTGCCTGGGAAAGAACATTTCAGTGATAAGTAAAAATTGAATAGGCTGGGTGTTTTCCATGAAGTTGTGGAGGATTGGGGGAGCTACTCTATAAAATTATAAGAGGCAGAGATTATATAGACAGCATGAAACTTTACCCCAGGGCAATGTGTATAGGTTTAAGGTGATGAGATAAATCATCTGGTTGAGTGGTGTCTCAGCAGCAATCTTGTACTTAACCTCAGTAAGACCAAAGCAATGATTGTGGACATCAGAAAGGCTAAGACAAGGGCACACACACCAATTCTTATCAAGAGATCAGTAGTGGAAAGGGTGAGCAACTTTAAGTTCCTGGGTGTCGACATCTCTGAGGATTTATCCTGGGCCCAACATATTGATACAGTTACAATGAAGTGACAATATTCCATTAGGAGTTTGAGATTTGTAAATTTCTACAGATGTACTACGGAAAGCATTCTAATTAGCCGCATCACTATCTGGTATGGTGGTTGGGGGATGTGTGGTTTACTACCACACAGGTTCAGCATCGAGGATGTCTTTAAGGAGCAATGCCTCATAAAGGCAGAATCCATCATTAAGGACACCATCAGGAAGGAGATACAAGAGCTTAAAGGCACACTCTCACCGATTTAGGAATAGCTTCTTCTCCTCTGCCTGAATGGACATTGAACCCATGAACACTACCTCGATTTTCTCTTTTTGCACTGTTTATTTAATTTCATTCATTCGTTAGGTGCTGTGTTGCATGACATAGGCGATCATGGTCTTTCCATGACCATGATTGTTCTTGGAAAACTTTTCTACAGAAGTGATTTGCCGTTGCCTGCTTCTGGGCAGTGTCTTTACAAGATGGGTGACCCCAGCCATTCTCAACACTCTTCAGAGATCATCTGCCTGACCTCAGCGGTCGCATAACCAGGACTTGTGATGTGCACCAGCTGCTCATACGGCCACGCACCACCTGCTCCCAAGGCTTCACGTGACCTTGATTGGAGGGGTTAAGCAAGTGCTACACCTTCCCCAAGGGTGACCTGCAGGCTAGCAGAGGGAAGAAACATCTTACACCTCCATTGGTAGAGACGTATCTCCACCCACCACCCATTATTTAATGTAACTTTTTGAGATGTATCTATACATACTTGTGTCCTTCCAGTGAACAAAATTCCCCCCTTTCTCTATCACCCATTCTGACCTTTTACTTCTTCTCTCCTGCCTATTACTTTCCTCTTCACCTTCCCTTCCTCCTATTGTCCACTCTCCTCTGCTATCAGATTCTTTCTTCTCCAGCCCTTGTCCTTCCCCACCCACCTGTCTTCACCTATCACCTTCCGGCTAACCTCCTTCCCCCCCCCCCACACCTTTTTATTCTGGCATCTTCCCCGCTTCCCTCTCATTGCTGAAGAAGGGTCTCAGCCCAAAATGTCCCCTGCCTACTCTTTTCCAGAGATTAAGCTATATTGAGCAGCAAATTGGAAATGCAGCCCAAACCTCTAAACCCACTCCTGCCTTTGCTCTTCTGGCAGATACAGTTAGTATATGGTGTCTCTGGAGACATTCTGGGAAATGACACTCAAATGGAAATGTTTTTTCCCTTTTTGCTCCAGTACTCCCTGTGTATTATCAATCGTCCCTGGAAGCCGCTACCATCAAATTGCTGCCAGTCACATCTCTGCTGACTCATCTCTTTTGGTAGTAGCTCAGCAGCTCACTGCTGGAAAAAAGAAACCAACACTCCATGTCATCCTAAGCAACTGAAAGGTACTGGAGAATCTGCAAGCAGTTCCGGGGCATCCCAGTTAGGGCTCCCAATAACAGCAATATGTCCATTCACAAAGCGAGAAACGAAAGAATGCACGTCAACATGCTCCAGGTATTTATGTGGCTGTACCACAAAAGTCATTACATGGATCTTTGAGATCCAAGTTCCAAAACCAGTTACCTTTGGGAGAAATGTATATAGACTGCCATCATCACCTTAATATTGCAGACTGAACAATCCATATCTAAGTTGCATGCCAAAATTAGGAGGTAAAGGTTAGGTATGCTAATCATAAGGGATGCTGCAGCTGAAAGAAATCCAGAGCAACACACACAAAATTCTGGACCCCCCCCCCACCTTCTTATTCTGGCTTTTTTCTGCTTCCAGTCATGATGGAAGGTCTCAGCCAGAAATTTCAACTGTTTGTTCATTTCCATCGATGCTGCCTGACCTGCTAAGTTCCTCCAGCATTTTGTGTGTGTTGCTCTAGATATGCTAAAGCAACATTTGACAGAATATATACAATCCAATTCTATAATTGTCATGATTCTGCCTGTAGGTATCACTAATGAAGGGATTCTACTCTGTGAAAAATCAATTTTTGATCATGTAAGCTTAAAAATAAAGCAGTGTTACAGAATGCAATGTCCAGCTTATACATTGCCTGCAATTACAATCTATCATCTTTTTTTAATGTCCGGAGAACGTTAGTGTTATCAAAATCAAATTGAGCTAGATGTAACGTAGAACAACTTTAAAAAATGTTTTTTCATGAAAAGCTGTAATATTACATTAACCTGGCTGTATTTATCATATGAACAGAAAGCCTAATGAAATGTATTGTGGCCAGTAAGCCATACCTGAAGAAACCAGCATGACTTGATGTAGATACTCAGAAGATGAAGGCTGCATGTTACTCAATGATTTGTTTCTTGCCGAGCATGACTATCTGTGAGTTTTCACTGGGGATATTAATTAGGCAGATAATTCCAGGGCAGTGCACTCTTAGAAGTAAATATGACTGGCAAGGAATATCGAATTCTGGCTGCTGCAAAGTAACTGATGCTCTAATCTGCATTATCTCAACGCAGGATTTCCAAATCACCCAAATGCTTTGAAGCCATCGAATTATGTTTGAGCAGCAAAGGGAAACGTGACAAGAGTTTTAACTTCTTGAAAGATTCCCCTGTGGCTATTAATCTCTTTCATGAAATTAAATAAATTTAAAGGTCATATCCCATTGTTAACCAACAATTGAGCTCTACTTTAGTAAGGCTATGATTTTAACAGTAAAACAAAAGGAAGATTTGAAATAATATAACAAGAATGCTGGGAATCTGCAGCAGACCAGATAGTATCCATGTGAGAGAGAAGTTAACTTTTTAAGCCAAACACCATGATTTTTTTAACAATTGCGCTCTAACTGTTGGAAGAAAATAAAATCTGCGGAAGCTAAATGAATGATAAAGCTCTAATTTTACAGACAAATTCAGATAACATTTAAACAACAAGAAATGAGTCTTACTGGCTTTATGAGCATTTTTTGAACTCTTCATTTGAAATACAGCCTTTGACGTCCGTTCTCCAATCTTTTAATGCAAATTTTATAGGAAAGCTCCTTCAGCTGGGGACAGGGAGAGGTTATTGTGTAGATGTACTGTAATTACAGAATAAAAATATATGAAGTACATAGCTACATAATAAGGGAATTATTTGCACTTCTATGATATTTTAAAGGTATTAAAGGCTTAGTGTGAATTGATGACTTCAATTAAAGGTACAGAATGAAAAGGAGAATTGATCTTATCTTTGAAATTGAAAAGAATCTGATATTTTGTAAAGGACTATTGCCTTTGTAAAATTACTTAAAATACATTCATGTTGACTCCTTATTCTGACATTGCTTTGCTGCCTGATGTATACCATATATTTTTACAATTTGCAGAGTTTAATGGAATCACATTACAAAAACACTTATTGCTGCACGAACAGAGCTAGCCGGCATTACAAAAAAAAAGCCATTATTTTTCTGGAAAAGATAATTTAATTTGGAAATATTTTCTGTTTTGATGTCTCTAATGGGATGGAGAACTATTTTCGCACCCAGTTAGTGCTATGCAAAAAATATCAAAGGAGGGAGAACTATAATTCCTAGAATAAACTGCTTTTGATGCCCCTGGGGTGGCACTTGCCTTTTACAGATCCCAGATATGATGGTGCTCCAAAAATAGCTGCTTTTATTTACGTCAAGATGCAGTCTGTTTGTGAATTAGTGTGTGTGATAAGAACAGCTAAAATTCTAAGTTGTTGTCTGTTGGTTGATATCTGAGAGGTACTTGTTTCAATAGTATGGTGAGGAATTGAGGATAAAGTTCAGTTCTTTACTATGAATACAATTTTGCACTGTGGCCAATGGCTTCTAATTGTGCAAATTAAAACATAATAATCAGAAGGTGAAACCTTGAAATTGACTCTGTAGGTTATAAAATCAGTTCAGGTTTAGCAAAGTATCCATGCCCATTCAGGAGCCTGTTGGATGAAGGGTATTAACTGCTCCTGAACATTTTGGTCTGGTCCTTAGTCCTCAGTAATTCCTGCCACTGGTAATCACTTTAAGAGTGCATTGGCCAGATGGTAGGGGTACTTGATGATGGATGCTGCTTTCTTGTGTCATCACTCAATGGTAGGGAGGGATTTGCCTGTGATGGACTGGGCCGTATCCACCACTTTCTGCCTTTTCCATTCCTAGGCATTGGTGTTTCCACACCTGGTCGTGATGTACGTGATGTTAGGATACACTCCACCGTGTATCTATAGAAAGTTTGTCAAAGTCTTTGGTGACATGCTGGAACTATGCAAACTTCTGAGCAAGCGGAGACTCTGCTGTGCCTTCTTTGTGGTGATGCTTGTGTGCTGGGCCTAGGACAGAAACTCTGATCGGTTGGTGCCAAGGAATTTAAACTGACAGTGTGTTTTTAACATCATTGAAGACCCATCCCATTGTAGATACTGTCTGTTCAATTTCCTGTCATCTGGTGGGAGAACAGAAACATCTCAGCCAAGACAGTAAGACTGAAAAACAGATTCTTCCCAAGGGCTGTTGTACAGCTGAATAATGCTACACCCAGCTTGCCCATGGCCTTTGCATTTTATGGACCACTGAAGTCACTTATTGCATGTAAATATGGGATTAAAAAAAAATTCAGCCATACCACATGCATTGTAAATATCGGTTTCACATGGACTGGAGTAGCGCTGTAATCTCATTGTCTTGAGCACTGACAATAAGGTTCTATTCCACTGATCCTCTCCACTTCTGTTCTCCTAACAAAAACTGGCTGATGCTTCTTCCAGCTTCTTCCTCCAGTAGTTAAAATCAACTCTGTTTTTGCTGATGTTGAGTGAGAGGCTTTTGTTGTGGCATAACTCGACCAGATTTTCACTCTCCTTCCTATATGCCAGCTCATCATCACCCTTGATTTGGCCAAGAACAGTGGCGCCAGCCACACAATCGTAAGAGTAAACAGTAGAGCAGGGGGCTAAACACACAGCCCTGTGGTGCACCCGTGCTGATGGCGAGCATGGAGGAGATGGTGTTGCCAATCCGTGCTAACAGGTCTGCCAGTGAAGAAATTGAAAATCCATTTGAACAGGGATGTACCGAGGCCCAGGTCTTCAGCATACAGTTTGATTGAACCCTTATGCAACAATGGAAACAATTGTGGATTATACACTGGGCAGTGCAGGAAAATACTAAAAAGAAATAATCAAACTTTGTTCAAAATAAGTCCATCTTTGTAAATCTTTATACATTTTGAGAAGGTTAATTTAAATACGAAAGAAGGCATAATTTTCAGTGTATCAGTTCAATGCCTTTTCATTCTTCGGATATAGCACTTCAGACCAGCTGGTGACCAAGCAGCGTATACATTTGAAATAGATTCACATTGAAAACATAATTCAAGTACTGATATTATTTTTTCTGGATGTTTAAACATATTTAACCCCATCGTGATTTTGCTTTTATAACAGACTTTGCAATCAATTATGTCCTCTATTCCTACATCACTTTTTAAATCTTTGTTCACATCAGTACTTTGCTATAATAATCAAAACTATCTCCTAGATGTTGTAATCATCTTGGTCCATTTTCCAATAGCTTTCTTAAAATAAAAGTCAAACTCTTGTGATTGTGGCTCATGAACCATAATGTTATTATGAATTCAGTTCCATTGTAGCAATATTTTTCTTCAGTGCACTAAGCATAGGACTTCTTTCAATGAGCTGTTTTTCCAAATAGATATATCCTTTGACACGCTCGCAAAATAGGCTGGAATTTTCACAGTGCAAAAATATAACCAGAACAAACTAATGTGCTCAAGCAATAACAACTCTGAAATGGTTATAATGCAAAACATCAACCTAGGATGATCCAGAAAAGGCAAAATAATATCACTGTTTTATTTGATCCAATTCTCCAGGTTATTTTATGAATGCACCTTCTGCTGGCATTATGATGCAGTGCACAACCAGTGTGTGTCAATGTTGTTTGCATCTCATTGTTAAGTGGTTGACAATAATTAAGTATTCAAAGTTCAAAGTAAATTTTATAATCAAAGGACATGTATGTCATCGTGTACAACCCTAAGTTACATTTTTGTGTGGGCATACTCAACAAATCTAGAGAATAATAACTATAACAGAATCAATGAAAGACCACCTAAACAGAGTGTTCAACTGGAGTGCAGATGACAACAAACTGCAAAGGAAAAAGGTAGAAACAATAGTAATAAATAAATAAGCAGTAAATATTGAAAACATGAGATGAAGATACCTTGGAAGTGAGTCCATTGGTTGTGGGAACATTTCAATGAAGGGGCAAGTGAAGTTAAATAAGTTATCCCCTTTTGTTCAAGAGCCTGATTGTTGAAGGGTACAGGAACCTCACCATCAGGTTCAGGAACGGTTATTACGTCTCAACCATCAGGCTCCCTCAGTAAATGATCTTTCAGTGTAGGTAAGTGGCAAAATTGTCAAAGGAATTTGATGGACATATGGGGTAAAGATATGTTGCTAGGAGAAAGGAGAAGAATGGGACTGATGGGATTGCTCTTCTGGGAGGCAGCATAGGCTCAATGGGTTGTATTCTCCTTTCTGGAAAATTCTAAATAAAATACTCAGCAGATCAGGCAGCATTTGTGGAGAGAGAGATAAAGTGAATTTTTCGGTTCAGCAGCCTTTCTCCATTGTTTGTTTGTTCATTATGTGCCATGCTGTATGATGGAGATGATCACTGTTTTCCATCTGTCTTTATTTTCTTTGTCATGATAATGAATGTTTTGGCAATTTTTTTTACAAAAGTGGTTTGCCATTGCTGCCTTCTGGGCAGTGTATTTACAAGACGGGTGACCCCTGCCATTATCAATACTCTTCAGAGATTGTCTGCTTTGCGCCAGTGGTCACATAACCAGGTCTTGTAATATGCACCAGATGCAGATATAACCATTCACAACCTACTCCCGCGGCTTCACGTAACCCTGATTGGGGATGGGGAGGGAGGGAGGGAGGTTGGGCGAAACAGATGCTACACCTTGCTCAATTGTGACCTACAGGCTAGCTGAGGGAAGGGGCTTTTTACACTTCCTTTGGTGGAGACATGTCTCCACCCCACCACCAACCCGTTGTTAGCATCATTCTTAACAATGATGAGAATAAAATGCCAGATTGGCAAGGTAAATATGAATAAAATAAACCTCTCGAACTTTACCATTGTGCTTTTCAATGCTAGGAGAGAGTAAAATGAGATTAGGAATAGTTTTCAACTGGTATATGTGTGCAATTTTGGGCTCCTTATTTTAGAAAGAACATACTGATATTGGAGAGGGTTCAGAGAAGATACACAAGAATGATTCCAGGAATTAATCATCATCATCATCATCATCATCATCATCATCAGGTGCCGTGCCCAGTCTGAGCTTTGACTGCCATGGCCCACACACTCCTGTTTCAGATCAAATGGATCAATTCATTGGTATTCATTTCCAGTTCTCTGGCTGCTGTCTCCATCATCATTTATCTTTGTCTTCCTCTTGCTTTCTTCCCTTCAATCTTTCCCATAATTACCGTGCATTCTAACTCCTCTTTCCTAATCACATGTCCGATGAAGTTACATTGCCTTTTCATGATCTCATTTCATTCCATGAATGAAAGGCTTACCACGTGAGAAATGTCTGGCAGCTCTTGGGCTGTATTCCCTAGAGTTCAGGAGAATGAGGGGGGATCTCATAGAAACATTCCGAATGTTAAAAGGTCTGAACAGATTAGATATGGCAAAGTTATTTCCCATGGTAGGGTATTCTGGGACAACAGGGCACAACTTCATGATTGAAGAACGTCCTTTTAGAACTGAGATGCGGAGAAATTACTTTAGTCAGAGGGTGGTAAATCTGTGGAATTTGTTGCCACAAGCGACTGTGGAGGTCAAGTCATCGGGTGTATTTAAGGCAGAGATTGATAGGTTCTTGATTAGCCAGGGCATCAAAAGGTATGGGGAGAAGGCAGGGGAGTGGGGATGACTGGAAAAATTGGATCAGCCCATGATTGAATGGCGGAGCAGACTCGATGGGCCAAATTGCCTACTTCTGCTCCTATATCTTATGGTCTTACGACCTTATTTAAGGATAAGAGTTGGTGAGCTAATAATCCGATCCATACCTGATTAACAAAAAATGAGATTTAAAAGATTTTATTTTATTTTATTCAGATAAAGCACTGAGTGGGCCCTTTTGGCCCTTCGAGCCACTTCATCCAGCAAACCACAAATTAATCCTAGCCTAATCATGAGACACTTTACAATGACCAATTAACCTGCCAATCAGTACATCTTTGGACTGTGGGAGGAAACCGGAGCACCCGGAACAAAACCACGCACTCACAGGGAGAATGTACAAACTCCCTACAGGCAGTGGTATGAATTGATCCCAGGTTGCTCATACTGTAAAGCATTGCGATCTCCACTATGCTACTGTGTCGCCCCAACAAACAAATTGTGTGTCGCAGTGAACAATTGATTTAAAAAAGAATAAATATTCAACAGTTATGGGCTTTGCAAGTGAGCTAGCATCTAATTATCTTTTCCTCTTCTTTCTCTCACATCACTCCCATTCCCTCTCCTCCTCCTTCCTACCTTCCTGCCTCACCTGGATTCACGTGTGACACATCACCAGCTCGTGGTCCCCCCCCCCCTCCACTTTTTTAAATCTGGCTTCTCCCTTCTTCCTTTGCAGTCCTTATAAAGGGTCTTGGCTGAAAATATCAACCCTTCATTTCCCCCCCCCCACTCCAAAGATGATGTCTAACCTGCTGGGTACCTCCAGCATTTTGTGTGTCACATTTAGCTCCTCATACTGAATTGCGAAGGTGGAGGACGGCTGCCTTCTTGAACCTTTGAAGTCCTTGAAGTTGGGTATACCCGAAATGTTGTCAAAGGAGAAATGTTCCAGGATATTGATCCAGTGACGGTGATAGAATAGCGACTTTTTACAAATCAGTACGATGTGTGGGTTGAAGGGCAAATTCCATGTGGTGGTGTTCCATTGCTTTAACTGTCCTTGTCCTTCTAGAGCTGGGTTTGGAAGGCGCTGTCTAAGGGAGCTTGTTTATTTGCTGCAGTGCAAACTGCAGCTACTTTGTGTGAGCGATGGAGTGTATGAATGGTTATGGATGGGATATCTATCTAGTCGGCTACTACATGGTGTTGACTTCTGCAACTTCTGGAAGAAGATGGCGCCAATGAACAAGGCAACCAAGGGTGACATCTTCTAGGCGGTTCACAAAGCCAGTTCTTTCACCTCTTTTAAGTGTTCCTTTTCTTTCAAGTGTAGCTCTACTACTGTTGTAGCCTGTGGTCTATATTTTTGGGCTGATTGGGTGATTTGGTGGTTTGCTGTCTCTGAGGGTATCCTGTGAGGCTTCGAGCGAAGCATGCAGCCTGGAGAGGGAGATTTCTAGTTGATCTCACCGATTAAAGCACCGAGGAAGACCGACATCATTGAGACAAGTACGGAAGATAGGCGAGTGTTCAGCACCGTCTATCAGCCTCTCGCTCGCTGCTACCAGAGGAAGGCGTCTGCATGTGACAGTGTCTCTTTCCCTCTCGCTTGCTGCTCCTGTAAGACAGCCCCTGAGACCAAAGGGTCTCTCTCTCACTTGGTGCTATTGGAGGATGATACCAGAGTCCTGGGTGTTGAGCAAAGTTTCATCGACATGGCTTGTGGATTGGACTCTGCAGTTCACCTTATGATGTGTTTCTGGTTTCTGGTCACTCCTTTTTTTTGTTGCTACTGTGGGTGATTTTGAATCGAGGCAGCCTGCAGATACAAACTCTCAGCTTAACTCTTACATTTTTGTGTTTTGTATTCTGCATTTCTCGCTCATCTTTTTGTTGCCATTTGCACAAGTTGTTTCTTTCTGCGCGTGGGGAGAGTTGATGTTTTTCTTTGAACAGGTTCCATGGTTTTCTTTGTTTCCCGGCTGTCTGTGCGGAAGCTGGATCTCAGGGCTGTACATTGCATACATACTTTGATAATAAATGTACTTTGAAACTTTGTAACTTTGACTTTCTTAAGAATTGTTGAAGCTGAATTTACCCATGTTGAAGAGCTCCTGTTGAGTTTGAAATGAAGTATCTGACTTTTGAACAATGAGTGCAGGAAATTCCCATTTTCATTGATTTTTATGATGCATTTGTGAGATTGCCCTGAATTTAATGAAATATAAAAGGCAAAAACTACAGAAAAGTGAAATCTGAAGTAAGACCAGAAGATGCTGGAAATATTCAGCAGGTCAGTTCATGAGGAGTAGTTATTAGTTGAAAGAACATTTATTGTCGAGGTACAATCTTGAGATTTGTTTTTCTTGTGGACATAGTCAGAAAATCCAAGAAACATAACAGAATCAATGAAAGACAGCACCCAACAGGACAGACAAACAACCAAAGTACAAAAGACAGTGCAAATATGCAAGAAATAATAATAACAAAAAAATAAGTACTAAATATTGAGAGCATGATATGAAGAGTCCTTGAAAGTGAGTCCATAAATTGTTGCAACAGTTTAGTGATGAGCCGAGTGAAGCTATCCCCATTGGTTCAAGAGCCTGATGGTTGGTGGGTAATACATGTTGCAGAACCTGGTGGTGTGGGTCCTGAGGCTCCTGGACCTTCTTCCTGATGGTAGCAGTGAGAAGAGAGCATGGCCAGGGTGGAGGGAGTCCTTGATGATAGATGCTGATTTCCTGCGTCCGCACTCTGCATAGACGTGATCAGTGGTAGGGAGGGCTTTACCCATGATGGTCTGGGCCATATCCACTACTTTTTGCAGGATTTTCCATTCAAGGGCATTGATTCTTCAATACCAGGCTATAATGCTTCCAGTCATTAATATACTCTCCGCCACACATCTATAGAAGGTTGTCAGTGTTTTAAATGTCATACCAAATCTTTGCAAATTTTAAGGAAGTAAAGACTGCCGTGCTTTCTTCATAATTATACTTCCATGCTAGGCCCAGGACAAATCCTCGGAAATGATAAACGTGCTTAATGATAACGACCTTAAACGTACTAATCCTCTCCACCTCTGATCTCCTGATGAGAACTGGTTCATGGACCTCCAGTTTCCTGTTCCTGAAGTCAATAATCAGCTCCTTGGTATTGCAGACAGAGAGAGAGAGAGAGAGAGGTTGTTGTTGTGGCACCACTCAGCCATTTTGTCAATCTCCTGATTCCATCTTTGATTCGGCCAGCCACAGTGGTGACGTCAGCAAACTTAAGTATGGCATTGGAGCTGTGCTTAGCATTACAGTCAGAAGTGTAAAGAATAAAGAGTAAGGGTTAATGTTTCTTGTCAGTAATCTTTAATCACAATGTGTATTAGGTCATTGACCTGAAACATTAATTAACGTTCTCTCTCCACAGACGCTGCCTGTGTTAAAAATTATTTCCAGTATCTTTATTGTTTAAACAGAGTTCAAAACTTTCCCATTAGCTGTCCCTTCCCAGTTTTGGATTCAGAAAATATGGTTATCGGTATCCAGACCAGTGTCCCTTCAGCCTACCAGACTAAGCCAGATTAACTATTTGAACTTTGTGTTCCTTTTGTGGTCACGCTAACTGCTGTGCCACTCAAATAACAGTGTGTTCACTTGAAAAATAACCTGTGGTCCTTTTAAATGTATTGAGCACAGCATGAAATTCATTTTATAATGGTAAGATCATACTTTTATCCCTTGAGGCCAGTAAAAGGAGCCAGGTCACATTTCTTTTCAAATCGCAACACAAAATAATAAAAATCCAGGGTATTAATTCTACTTTCAAATGTGAACAGATTCTATCAAATAATGTATTGATTGAATTACTATTTACGGATTAAAAGGCAGAGATGTTCGTTTAGTTGCTGACAGTCAGCTGCCTGGTTAGTAACAATTCTTGCTAAAATTCACTCAGCCTTGTTCGTCCTTACATAGCATATCTCTGATTCCATCAGTGTCAGATTATCGTATTCCCATTATGCATTTGCTTTTCTGTTCAGTTTATTCTCTTTTAGAGCCCTTAATAAAAAAAAAAGTTTAAGAATAAGTTAAAGCAATTCAATGAGCCATAATTTGCTTCTCAGTATTATATGGTGTGGATTTCCTCATTTGAGACAAGCATTTTGCTGGGATGAGAATTACATCAAAATATAGAAGGAAGAATGTTTCTCCGAATATTTCTGCCTTAATGGTCCCATTGTCCCGCCTTAGACTGATGGAAGGTTGGGGGAACTTGATAAAAAATATCTTACCTTGTGCAGCTTCCTAAAATGAGTAAGGTGTGCTGTATCACTGATCTGCATGGTAGCTGACACTCAACACATTGGAGAAGTCACCAGAGGATTTATGAGGATTGAGAATTATCAAAACCTTAGCACAGCTGAAGAAATATCCCAATCCAGTTAGATTCATCTTCTATGCCCCTCTGATCTTTCTTAGGTGGTGTCTAATCATATCAGACTATCTCTGAAGTCTGCATCTACCATCATGCCCTGGAGATTCACTCAAAAGACCCCATGCTCACTGGAGATTGAAGTTCCTTTTGATATCTGCTGTAAATTTATTTTTAGTGAATTTATCCTTCTGGCTCCTTGTTCAGGGTTGACCCTTTTTTTATGTCCTTTGATATTTTATGTATCTTGGTGCGATCCACTTTAAGCGGCTTATGCGTCTGAGGTGATAAAACTTTACTTACACACCAGAGTTTACAATTGGAAATATTTCTGGTTCCCTCCTCTGCCGTTTGTCAGTGTCAGCTCCTTCTGTTAGCCTTTGCTCTGCACACCTACTGTGCACGTGTGGGATGCGTGGGTGAGGATTGAAGGGGGAGCTTTTTGATCTTCCGACCTACTTGATTTCAAATTTTGCATTCTTGTCCTTACGTAACATGAAGTTTGCAAATGTTTGACCCAGCCACTTGGTAAATAGTAGTGTCAGCCAAACTGTTCCAAATGGATGACGGAAAGAAATTTGAACATATTTTAAGAACGGTTTATTAAGATACAAAACAGAAATACTGCAGATACTGTGAGTCTAAGTTGAAAGCAGAAAATACTGGAAATGCTCTACAAGTCATGTTGGAAGAGCAGTGAGATAAAGTATTTTTTATCATTTTGGATTGCTAATTGCTCATTAGAACTATTTCAAAAGTGGATCCAGAAGAGTCCGGGTCATCCATATGTATCACAATCAGGTTAATTGTCACCAGCTTATGTCATGAAATTTGCTGTCATTGCGACAGCAGTACAATGCAATACATGATAACCAAAGTATGAGTGTGGAAGAGGTTTACCAGGATATTGCCTAGATTAGAGGGCGTGCGCTTTGAACATAAGAGCATAAGAACGAGAAGCAGGAGTAGGCCATCTGGCCCATCAAGCCTGCTCCACCATTCAATAAGATCATGGCTGATCTGACCATGGACTCTTCTCCATCTACCTGCCTTTTCCCCACAACCCTTAATTCTCCTACTATGCAAAAATCTCTCCAACCTTATCTTAAATATATTTACTGAGATAACTTCCACTGCTTCACTGGGCAGAGAATTCCACAGATTCAACACTCTTTGGGAAAAGCAGTTCCCCCTCATCTCAATCCTAAATTTACTCCCCCGAATCTTGATTCTATGTCCCCTAGTTCTAATCTCAACTACCAGTGGAAACAACTTGCCTGCCTCTGTCTTATCTATCCCTTCCATAATTTTAAATGCTTCTCTCATCCGTCTGAATTCCGGCAAGTATAGCCCAGGCGACTCAATCTTTTCTCATAGACAAACCCCCTCATCTCTGGAGTTAACCTGGTGAATCTCCTCTGCACTGCCTCCAAAGACAGTCTATCCCTCCTCAGTAATGAGATCAGAACCACAGGCAGTACACCAGATGCGGCCTGACCAGTACCCCGTACAGTTGCAGCACAAATCTCTCTGCTCTTAAATGCTATCCTTCTAGCAATGAAGAGAGGTTGAACAAACTTGGAGAGGCAGAGACCAAGGAAAACCTGATAGAAGTTTATAAGATTATGAGCAGCTTAGATAGACAGTCAGTATCTTTTTTCCCCAGGATTAACACTAGAGGGTCTGCACTTTATACTTTATTGTCGCCAAACAATTGATACTAGAACGTAAAGGACGAAAAGTGTGTTGGCTGGGTGGGTCGTGTCCTTGATAATCCTGGCAGCACTGCTCCGACAGTGTGCGGTGTAAAGTGAGTCCACGGACGGAAGATTGGTTTGTGTGATGTGCTGCACCGTGTTCACGATCTTCTGCAGCTTCTTCTGGTCTTGGACAGGACAACTTCCACACCAAGTTGTGATGCACCCTAGAGGAATGCTTTCTACAGTGCATCTATAAAAATTAGTAAGGGTTTTAGGGGACAGGCCAAATTTCTTTAGTTTTCTCAGGAAGTAAAGGCGCTGGTGGGCCTTCTCGGCAGTGGAGTCTGCTTGGTTGGACCAAGTCAGGTCATTTGTGATATTGACCCCAAGGAACTTAAAGCTTTTGACCTGTTCCACTTGCGCACCACTGATGTAAATTGGGTCGTGCGGTCCGCTACTCCTTCTGAAGTCAACAACCAATTCCTTCGTCTTGCTGACATTGAGAAATAGGTTATTGTCTTCGCACCATGCCACCAGGTTCTTAATTTCCTCTCTTGTACTCAAACTCACTTAAGGTGAAGTAGTAAATTGTATTATTATTGTCACAAGTGAAAACTTGTTTTGCATGCCATTATACAGATCATTTAACGATATCAGTAATTTGAAGTAGGTGGATAGGGAAAGTTCACTGGTGACGTGCAGGGCAAGGTTATTACAGAGCGTAGGGAGTGCCTGGAATGCATTGCCAGGGATGGTATTGGAAGATAATACAACAGGTGTACAATAGATGTGAAAACACAGTAACTACTTTCTAAACAGCAGGGTCATGCAAATTCCAGCATGGCAGTCACCAAAGAGTCTGATTATACATTTGTGTGTTGGTGAAGGGCTTTTTGCACATAATGTAGTTTGAGAGGATGCCCTTGCTCTTCTTTCATGACCACCTGAGAGGGCAGAAAGGACATCAGGTTAACAGCAGCTCCAAAATTGTATTGCTCCCTCTGTTTGACTGTACAATCTCCACCCAGATGATGTACTTCTCAGCAGTCTGAATTCACAGTCAGGGGATGCAGTTACACTGGTTTAATGCCCTTGAAGGATACTCTGTCCCTGCTGTTGCTGGGGAGTTAATTGTCAGGATATTGCAAATTACACTTAAGTGATTTCCCCGTCTTGTTGTAAACGTAACCTTGAATCTGTTTCTTAGTGTATTGCACATTAATTCTTAGCCAGGGAAAAAAAACAAAACAATGAGTCATTTTTAAATCAAATTTATTTATTAGCAATAATGAACCAACATTCCCAAAGAGTTTGTATTTTATGAACATGTTGCATTATAAAATAATTTGCATATTTCAGTACAGGCACCTCAGTGGATCTTTCAATGTCTCTATTGCAAGAGCTAGAGGCTATTAAATCTAAGCATCGTTCCTAATCTGATTGTCATGTTGATCTGTTCAGCTTCCTGAACTCAACAGCTCTCCTGAGCCTGACTTCAATAATTATGCCTTTGCTGATAGTTGACGAGTGAAGACAAAAACAGATTTTAAGATTTCCAAGACATTAAAACAGTGAGAAAGAAACAAGGATTTTCAGAATGAATCTTTAATCTTGAAACAGAGTATTGAGGACATTGATTTTTAATAGAAAATGTAATGAGTTAGAGGTGTGCCCTTTCTGGCTATTCTACTGAAGAAATCTTTTGTAGAACAGATATTCCTATGAGTTAAATTTAATATGTGTGCACATTTTGAACAGTCATTGGATAACAGATAATTTTATTTGTTTAATTTCTGATTATGAGATGGTAGGGATCAATGTAGGAAAGAAAGTAAATTCTATGTTCAAAATACGTTTATTATCAAACTACATCTATATCATCATATACAACCTTAGGATTAGTTTTCTTGTGGACGTACTCAAAAAATCTATAATGGATAATAACTATAATAGAATCAATTAAAGACAGCAACAATTATGCATTCAACCAGTGCAAAAGACAACAAACTGTGCCAAGTACTAAAAGAAAGAAATAATAATTCCTTTATTCATTTATGGGATATGGGCATTGGCAGCTTAGCCAGCATTTATTGCCCATCCCTAGTTGCCCTTAAGAAAGTGGTGATGAATCACTGCAGTCCTTGAGGTGTAGGCACACCCACAGTGCTGTTAGGGAGGGAATTCCATAATTTTGACTCAGCAACAATGAAATAAATAAACAATAAATACTGAGAACATGAAATGAAGAGTCCTTGAGAATGAATCTATAGGTTGTGAGAACACTTCAGTGATGGGGCAAGTGAAGTTGACTGAAGTTATCCCCTTCAGTTCAAGAGCCTGATGGTTGAGGGGTAATAACTGGTTCTGAAGCTAGTAGTGTGATCTCTGAAGCTCCTGTACCTTCCTTCTGATGGCGGCAGCGAGAAGAGAGCATGACCTGGGTGATGAAGGCCCCAGATGATTTCCTGTAACAACTATCTGTGTAGATGGGCTTGATGATAGGGGGAACTTCACCCGTGATAGACTGGGCCACTGCTTTTTGCAGGAATTTCTGTTCAGGGGCATTGGTGTTTCCATACCAGGTATATTAATGCAGCCTGTCAATATACTATCCACTTCACATCTATGGAAGTTCATCTCAATTTTTAAATGTCGTGCTGAATCTTTGCAAACTCCTGAGGAAGTAAAGCCGCTGCTGTGCTTTCTTCGCAATTGCAATTATGTGCTGAGCCCAGGTCCTCCAAAATAATAACACTGAGGAATTTAAATTTGCTGAGCCTCTTCACTGCTGATCCTCTGATGACTGGCTCATGGACCTCTGGTTTCCTCTTCCTAAAGTCAATAATCTGCACCTTGGTCTTGCTGACATTAAGTAAGAGGCTGTTTTTGTGGAATCTACTGTTGTGATGAGGCTGCATTCAGGTTGGAGGAGCAACACCTTATATTCTGTCTGAGTAGCCTCCAACCTGATGACATGAACATCGATTTCTTCAACTTCCGGTAACCCCCTCTCCACCCCCTCCCCCACCTTCACAATTCCCCATTCCCATTTCCCTCTCTCACTTTATCCCCTTACCTGCCTATCATTTCCCTCTGGTGCTCTTCCCCCTTTTCTTTCTTCTATGGCCTTCTGTCTTCTCCTTTCAGATTCCCCCTTCTCCAGCCTTGTATCTCTCTCACCAAACAAGTTCCCAGCTCCTTACTTTACCACTCCGCCCTTCTCAGTTTCACCTCTCACTGTGTTTCTTCCTCCCCCCCTCACCTTCTTACTCTGACTCCTCATCTTTTTTTTCTGCAGTTGTGAAGAAGTGTCTTAGCCTGAAACATCGACTGTACTCTTTTCCATAGATGCTGCCTGGCCTGCTGAGTTCCTTCAGCATTTTCTGTGTGGTGTTGTTGTTGTTGTGGTACTACTCAGCCCAATTTTCAATTTCCCTCCTGTGTTTTCGTTCCATTAAATATGTTGGGACAGAGTCCCCACTTTCTCCATTATCAGTGACTTTGGTACAAGCTGTGGGCAAAGTCACCATTTTGAAAAGAATCTCATTATTCAAGTTTCTGCTTTGTATTCCGTCAATCTTTGACAAACCACCTCAAAAGGGAGGTTCTGTAAGTTGTTTTTTCTCATTTTGTCTTTAAGACATTTTTATTTTGGATTGGAGTCTAAGGAGCTTCAGAATCAGGCACCTGAACCAGTGTGAATTCTTTAAGCAATATATAGACCATCCAGTGAGGAGTGGAGCCAATCTAGACCATGTACTGGGGGATCAATCTGGCCAGGTTATAGAAATTTCAGCAGGGAAGCATTTTAGGAACTGAAACCACAATTCAATAAAATTTAAGATAGTTATGGATAAGGATGTGGCTGGTCCTCGGGAGAAAATGCTATATTAGGGTAAGGTTCATTGCAGAATTATTACTGAAGACGTAGATAGGAGCAACTATTTGAGGGCAAGACCAGATCTGACATGTGGGATACTTTTAAAGTTTAGTTTCTCAGTGTTCTAGACCAGCATGTTCCTGTGAAAAATAAAGATAGCAAGATTTGGGAATCTTGGTTGATGAGATACCTTAAGTTTAGCCAAAAAGAAAAAAAGAAAGCTGGTATCAGACACTGCCCTTCACGAATATAAGGAAGTGGGAAAGAATTTAAACAAAAAATTGGGAAGGCAAAAAGTGGCCATGAAATATCTTTGAAAGGTAGGATTAAGGAGAATTACAAAGCATTTTTAATCTATGTTGGGAATGAAAATAGAGTTGGGGAAAGGGTTGGTCTAGTCAATAACAATGGAGGGAATTTATGTGTGGAGCCAGAGGAAGTAGTTGAGACTTTTAATGAGTATTTTCATTTAAAAGGGACCAAAAAGGGAAGTTCAGGGAGTGGCAAGTATATGCATGATCTGCCAAAGGAAGTGGTTGAGGCAGGCACAATATGAAAGTGTTGGACAGGTACCTGGAAGGACAGGGCTTAGACTCCAAACTTTAGAGGGATACAGGCCAAACAAAGGAAAATGGGTCTAGCTGGATGGGTACTGTGATTGGCATGGAATTATTGGTTGAAGAACCTGTATCTATACCCATACTGTATTGATCTAATGTTCTATAACTATGGAAGATGAGACTGCTTTGGAGAGGGCGCAGAAGATGTTCACCAGCCTGCTGCCTGGACTGCGGTATCTTAGCAATAGAGAAAAGTTGATCTCTCTTTCTTCCAAAGGAAGCTTGGATTGTTTTCTCAGGAGTGCTGGAGGCTAGGGAGTGATCGGATAGAAGGTGGAGATGGGGTGGAGAATCAGTGTTTTTTTCCCAATGTGGAAATACGAAATACTAGAGGGCATAGGTTTAAGATGTGTGTGGGGAGGGGAAGTCTGAAGTAGATTTGCAAGGGTATTTTGTTTTTACTGATTTTTGTTCCAAAATCCTTTTTTGATAAAGTAGACTCTAAAATCTCTTCATTTATTTGGCAAAATAAAAACCCGAGATTGGGTAGAATACATCTACAGAAAGCTAAGAGAGATGGAGGCTTGGCATTACCTAATTTTAGATTTTATTATTGGGCAATTAATATTCGACACATGAAATTTTGGTTACTTGACCAAGATATACTATCCATTCCAAAATGGGTAGTATTGGAATTACATTCTGTTCAAGGCTATGCACTTGGCTCTATATTAGGTTCTTCTCTTCCTTCCAATTTGAAACGCTATAAACAGGTTTGCAACCCAGTAGTTAAACATACCTTACACATCTGGTTTCAATTCCGAAAATTTTTCGATCTTAATCAATTTGTGCTAGTGATTCCTATTACTGGTGTTACGTACCCCGTAACTGGGTTGCCAAACCAGCAGAAATGGAACACTCGTTGGAGTCTGGATTACTAGGAACTAATAAAGTTTTATTAAAGAACTCTAATACAGTACTCTAATCGTAAGGATATAAACGTGACAGGTTAGCAATGATAATACACACATATACACAGAACTAGGGTAATAGGAATCAACCAAGCTCTATCGCAGTCTAGGGGTAAAATGATCAGTCTTACAGTGACGTAGCGTTCATTTCAGCTTAGTGCAGTTCACAGTAATCGCTGTTGTACCGTTGGAGGGGGGGGGATGCAATTTGGTTCAGGCAGACCTTTTGATGTCTTTGCAGTTGGTTTCGGACAGACCCTTTTTGAAGTCTTCTATCCCACTGTGGTCACCGACTGTGACCCCTCCGTTCCGGATACGATCGTTCTTCCACGGTGAACCGGGAACCCAGGCAAAGGTGGTCACACACACCAGGTTCCCACCGATCGTACCTTTACACCCTGTGAGCCTATAGTCGGTTCCCGCGAACCGGACTGCCAAACTCCCACCACTTGTGGGGGCACACCACTCTTTCCAGGGTCTTGTGGTCTCATGGTGTCCCATGCCTTAGCGAACCTGCTCTTTTTATCCCCCTGCTGGGGTATCACCTGTCCATCAAACTTCAAACAGTTCAGGTTCAAAGCAACCGGTCTGTCAATATTCTGAATTGTGTTTCTTTTCCGTTAATCCCTCTCTCCTCCTTATTAACATTTTGAATGTTTCTCCATTGTCTCTGTTATCTCTCTCATTAGCATCAATCGTCCGATAGCTTGGTTTGGCATCACATTGGCAATATATTCTTTCTCCCCCTCTACGGACCGTGCCTTTCAAATTTGGAAGTCTAATGGTATATCACGGTTTATGGACTTATTTTCAGATGGCTCCCTTATGTCTTTCGAACAGTTATCTAATAAATACAATTTACCAAGAAAACATTTTTTTAGATATTTGCAAGTTAGAAATTTCCTGAATACCATACTTTCTTCCTTTCCGGCATTACCCCCTATAAATACTTTAGACACTATCATTAACCTTAACCCATGTCAGAAAGGTGTAACAGCTATTATTTATAATACTATCATGAAACTTAGGATAGCTCCATTTGATAAGATTAGGACTGACTGGGAAAAGGAATTGGGCCTTACTATCACGGCGGATGACTGGGCTCATATTTTACAACTAGTCAATACTTCCTCTATCCGTTGCAAACACTGCTTAATTCAATTTAAAGTTGTCCATAGAGCACATATGTCTAAAGATAAATTAGCTCATTTTCACTCTCCTATTAACCCTCTTTGTGATAGATGTCATGGGGAGATAGCTTCCTTGACCCACATGTTTTGGTCTTGTCCTATTCTGGAAGCCTTTTGGAAAAACATTTTTAATATTATCTCAAAGGTTTTGAATAGTGATATTTCTCCCCATCCCATTACTGCTATCTTTGGATTACCTAAAACTTCTAGTAATTTATCTCCCTCAGCGCGTAGAATGATTGCATTTCTTACTTTAATGGCGAAAAGATGTATTCTACAACATCGGAAGGAGATTAATGCCCCAACTATGTTTTTTTGGTTCTCTCAAACGATACTGTGTCTAAATTTGGAAAAAATCAGAAGTAATCTTTATGATACTTCAGTTAAATTTGAACAGACCTGGAGATCTTTTATTCAATATTTTCATTTAATGTAACTTTTTTTTCTCTCTGATCATATATACACTCCCTTCGTGGATTTTATCTGCTATTAGTGGAAGTCAGGTTTGAGGAGGTGATTGTTTAAGCTGTTTAAGTCTACTTTGTACCTAGTTAGCCCATTGTTTTGCTTTGTAGGTTAATTGCACAATTGTTTTTTTTTGGGGGGGGTTTCTGTTTTTTTTCTCCTTTATCGGTATATATGGAAAATTAGTATACAACTATATTACCTTGTTATTTTATAACAAACCTACGTTGTTTGCATTGTTTTTCTTTGTATTAATATTACTTGTATATTTATAACGTAACAATGTATTGGTTGCTATATGTTACCTTTTGTGTACTAATTCAATAAAAAGATTTAAAAAGAAAAGGAATGGTAGGTGCCTGGAATGCTCTGCCAAGAAACAGATATGATAACAATGCTTAGGAAGCATTTAGACCAACACACGGACATACAGGGAATATGGAGATTCAGACCATATTGCAAGAAGATGGGATAATTTATTTTTCCTTCATGGGTGGTGCAAAAATGGTGCCTTAAGACCTGTCCCTGTACTGTACTGTTCTACATTCTATGAGTGGACTGTCAACTATTGATCCAGTTTGAAATTGTCCATGGCTGATAAGAAATTTAAATTCAAGTAATTAAATAAATCCAGAAATTGAAGTGTTTAAAACTACTAAAAAAAAGATTATAGGAAAAAAGAACTGTTAGATTCACTAATGTTCTTCAAGGAACAAAATATATCTGTTGTCAGACAATTTTAATCTAATATGAGATCAACCCCCTTTACTGCCTATTGCTCAGTGGCAATTAGGGATGAACAATAAATGCCTGTATTGTTATTGTAGAAAGAGGCTACAGTACTACTGGCTTTAAGAAATGTAATTGAACATTACTTAACACATTGTCAATGAATGTAAGGATGAACGGGCACTGCACAATTTATTCTTGTAAATATGTTTTTAATTATGAATAAAGTAAACTTTAGTTAAAATAATTAGGTGAACAAGTAAATTTTTGAAAACAGTTACGGAAAATTTAAGTCTATTTTCTGAATGGTAGAGGTAGCGTAGTCAGATCCTAAATTAAGTATATTAAACAAAATAATTCATGGATAGCTATCAACAACTTCGTCAAGATTAATTTTCATAAATTCCTTGATGGTTTGCAAAACATTGTAATTAACAGAATGTCTCAGTCCGGCTGGGGCTGTGGCATTCTATCCTGGTAATTATTTTAAAGCCTGTGCAAATGATCACAAGCATTTGAACTGTTTTGAACATCATCTGAGCTTGAAATTCTGCAGTTGTTAACATTAGTTATGTCGATGATATTATGGAAAACTTGAACTAAAATAAAGCAGAGTTACAGAGAAGCTTCTTACTACCGTCTTTCATAATAGATTGTAATATCAGAAGAATCATCCTTCAATATGCAGTGGGGGGGGGGAGGGAACAGTGAGGGGAGAAATAAGACACTTGCCAGTTCTATACATTTGAAGAGCTGGAAACCAGAGATGAATTTCTCCATAGGAAGCTTCTAGATCACTAGATATTGATCTTAATTACACTGACTTCACTCTTCTGAAATTTTCTTTGGGAAGGATACACAAATCTGAGAGGGATCTGACAGCATGCCTCAGAGGATTTCTGTTACTGATGTTGTGCCAGACGTAGGAATCTTCTTTTAACCTCCAGTGTTGTCTCAGACTACATAAGCAGTACATCAAAGACTGCTCTGTTTGGTTTCTCCTTCAAATGCAAATAATATGACTACATTACTCAAGCAGAAAGAGGGGATTGCTTTGCACTCGATGTACAGGATACGTTACCCAAGTAACTAACATTAAACCATTCAAACTGCAGACCAATGAAAAAATTACAGGACTGGAAAAGATTTTATCCATTGTAGTGTTTACTGATTGTTGATGTTGCAGATGGAACTTTAGTTATGGTCTTTATGTAGATATCTAATCAATTCATAACATCATTAATATATTTACCATTAATGGTTGAATTAACTGTTATCCACCAAGTAGAATGTTGAACAGTGACTGCGTGTGCCTAATTCGGATACCATGGTAAATCTGTACACTGTAGCCTGATTACTCTCTACAATTTTGCTCATAAAGGTATAATGAGAACCATGATATTATCAAGTTAGAGGAGACTGACACCAGCATCAAATGAGGAAACAAAGTAATCTAAAAAGGAAAACATGGGAGAGGATCTCAGAGAAATAGACAAGATTTTTGTGGTATGGGTAACGTTAATAATCAATTCTACATTAAGATATGACAGACCAGGGAAGTGTTAGCTTTGGAAAGTATAAATGTTTAGAACAAGACACACAAAATGCTGGAGGAACTCAGTAGGTCAGGCAGCATCTATAGAAACGAATTAACAGTTGAGACCCTTCTTCAGGACTGGAACACCTTCATTTGCAAACTGTAGTAATCCAATGAAATTGCTGAAGTACTGCCCCTAATAGTTTAACATAATATCCAAAGGGAACTTCTCTGGCATATCCCAGTAGGATAAGATAGAATGAGATGATTGGTCTTCCTCACTTATGGAATTATGTATGTGAAAAATGTGGAACAAAGTCATGTAAAAAGGTGTTGAGTAATGGATTCAAGGTTTTGTTCTTTTTTATTCAAATAGCAAAAGCTTACAGAGCAGGGGTTTTCAATCTGGGGTCCAAAGATCCCTTGGTTAATGGAAAGGCTCCATGCATGAAAAAGTTTAGAAACCCCTGTTACAGTGCCTAGTGGATGTCTGAATCCAATCTGACTTGCTTTGTTCTATGATAAATACATGTGAGCCTGAAGTAGGCCAGTGATAACTAAGTATAAAATTACTCCAGTGTCAGAAGCAACTTGGGGGACTGCAGGGGCAAGCTCATTAAATGTAATGTATTTTACGAATGATAAGCATTAATTATCATTTGGTGACCCAGAAGCAAAGGAATGAGTGGAATTCCTGTCAGTGCACTTCACCTTTCTCACCTTTGGCTTGCGGAGTCCATAAATAGAATTCTTAATTCCACTTAATTATGACTGATCTGCAGTCACTGATGTCATCGTCTCCCCAATGAACTGGAGTACATTAAGTGAGATTGTTCACCGCTCATAGTTTGCACACTGGGCTTGAGGTACATGAACTTCTGTCAGCAAACTTTTGAAGCTTCTCATTAAAACTTCACAAGCTATGCACTTTTGCTGATTCTTTAAATTTATTTTGAAAGTAATTTCAGTGCCTGGAAAAATAAAAAAAAAGATTTATAAATAGTAAATAATCATGATTACAAGCCTCAAAATATCTTCTTCACACAGCAATCTGATTTTGCAGAAAAAAAGTAATGACTGATATATTTTATGATTTCATCAATTAGCTCAAATAGGTAAGACACTAAAATATACTTACTGATGGCCTTTAAAGGTCTATTTATGGACTGATTGAAGTCCTGTTATTTTTCCCTCTTAAAATTTGCCTTGTGAAGTTAGCATTCAATAAACTTCAACTAGCAACTGGAGAGCAAAGTTTTTAGATAAAATGGTAAAAGAACCTGTGATAAGATGGGGGTAAAACATTTATGATATGGAAATGGAGGCCTCAAAAAGCAGGGAGGGCAAGTTGGATTTTAACTTCACAATAGCTATTGGGTATACTGAACCTTTGGTCAAGGAAGTTGAATTTGGAAAGGACTTTTGAGGAATATGAAGGAAGTTAAAGAGAACTTAAATGGGAGATTAGGAATGCTAAAAAGTAAAATTAAAGAGAATCTCAAAATATTTGCATACATTAAACCAAGAGCATTAACTAGCGAGAGGTAGGACACTCAAAGCCAAAAGAAGGAACTTCTGACTGAAACTAGAGGAAATTAGCATTTAGAATCAATGTTCACGAAAGAGAAAGACATGGTTGGTAGCGAGATCAGAAAGGGGTATGCTGATATTATGGGATACGTTGATATTGGGAAGGAGATTGTGTTGTGTCTTTTAGAAAAGCATTGTAGCAAATAGATCCCTAGACCCTGATGCAATCTATTACACGCTATTGAGATAGGAAAGAGAGGGGATTACTGGGGTCTTGACAGAATCTTCGTATGTTCTTCTACCACAGATGTGGTCCCAGAAGTTAGAAGAATATCAAATGTCTTAGAAGGGCAGTAGACAGACCAGGGAATTATCAGCTACTGAGTCTAAAGGGACCAAGAGGATGAGAGACCTCAGGACCATGGGTTGAGTTGGTGCTTCAGTTGGGATCTTGGGGTTAACTCAATGCCAGTTGGAGTTCAAGAGCTGAGCCAAGGTTAGGACAAGTATCAGGGGTCAATGTTGGGGCCATTCAAAGAGCTGAGCATGGAGTTGAGGGAGGTGATGGTGTGAGATTAGTGGGTGGAGTAAATTGGAAGTTTAAGATGGTAGTGCTTAGAGGAGAGGGAATAAGTCAAGGAACCTCCCAGACTAGTGTTCCTGGTTCCTTATTCCTCGATAGGAGCAGCTCAGAGAGCAGAGATAATAGAAAAAGCATTGTTCTGAAAGTACCTAATTACAGATACAATTGCAAATATATTCCTGGAAAATATTCTAAAGTAATATAATAAGGAAAAATATGACATTATTTGTTGCAGAAACAGCACCATCCTTGAAAGCTAAATTTATGATCCGATGTTCATAGTCAGATTTGAGAAGAGGGACACTTTAGTTTAGAAGCTACAGGAGGCCTAATCTATTCTGAATAATCAGTATTCAAACAGAGGACTATTAAAAATAACCATACACAAGTTATTTATTAAATGGTTAGCCAGTTAGTTTTTATTGTTGCCATACATATGTATGTGTGTGAATTCCATTGTCTTGAGTTGATATGAATTGCCCAATTGTTTTTCAGTAGTCGCTCTGTTCGCATGTGGCTCAAAAAGCCAGGCAAAGTAATTATAGGATTTGAAAGCTGACATGTTCAATTTGAGAAATGCTTACTGCTAATGTAGGTCATTGAAAAATTAGTGTATGGATATGCTTCAAAATATAGCCAGAAAACAACCGATATTGCAATTGCCGCAGACAAATTAGTGAATACATAATAAACTACATAGACGTCAATTCTCCCGAATCAGCTTCAGAGTCGAGTGCCTGCAAAGCCAAAGTCACTTAGCATGAGAGCGCAAGGATATCTGCACAGCTATCTCCTGTTGTGCTGTGTTCACATATTGCAGGTCACAGGGGCTGACTGATTTAGTCTCTGTTGCCAGAGAACGTACTGAAGAATTATTTAAATAAGCATTAAATTGAGCCTCATAGCAGTGTGCGCTGTCAAGAATCACATCCTTCGTTATAATTTGCTTTTTCCACCAATTGGAAGATTATGTATGAAATACTCTTTACACAGCCATCTTTCCCCTATTTTCATAATTTCTACTCAGATTTTTTTCCATGTAAGACCTACTTAGGAACTGAGTGTTCATGATATCAAGGCTGGCTTTGACATCAGACCAGTGCATTGCCTGACAGCAGCAATAATCAGAATTCAAATTGCAAGGAACTGAGTTATTAACCCAACATTCCATCTGGTTCAGCTCTTGCTGTTAATGTTGCTGCCTTATTATTATCCAAAAACGAGTGTAACCACTGAGCAAGAAATTCATCTGCACTGAGGGAGGTACATATAACAAGCTATGCACAATGCTCTAAATCACTAAGCGATAGGACAATCGTTGCACACTTTGTGGTTATGGAGGCTTTCCATATCTTTTGAAAGCAGGTAAGATACAGATTGTGGGAGTTGACTGAATTGGGTCCATTGGTTGTGAAAAGTGGACAGGTAGATCAGGATGTAAGATATTGAACCTTCCCTTGGTCAACTAACCTAGGTTTGGTGAATGACCCAAAAAATCCTAATTAATTCAAAACACTCTCAACTTTATTGTATCATCTTATTATATCAAATCCACATAATTCTTGAATTCTCTTGTACCTTTTGGCACTCCCAAACTACATGTCAAATGGTTCCATTTATTATTCGAGAGTGTACACAGTATACAACATCTGAGTTACAACATTGAAATAGGGGATTTCTTGTTGGCCAAACAAATGAGCCTGCTTCTCCCTACCTCAGGAATTGGGGTCTTCCTTCAAATAGATGGTCTCCCTGGAGTTCCCTTTCATTAGTCTCCTGAGTTCTCACTGGTCGACTTCCAAAAACCTTAATTATTGTTAATTTTCCCTTATCACGTCTGCAGCATTATACCTTGATTCTATGGGCTCTGACTCATTGGGCCATCCAAAGAACACTCCTTGGCTCTGGCCCAAGGCTACAGGTGGTACCACCTCACCACATGTGTTGAATGTCTTTCCTTTGGTTTTTTTTGCTGAACCATTTGCTGGCCATTTCACGCCAACTGTAGCCAGTTCAAGTCAGACTCTGGACTCAGGCCACTCCAGTTCACAGACATAGAGCATTCCTCATATACCCCATCACTAATCTTCTGCCTTCTCAAAGAGCATCCTACAAATGGCTTCTTAATTGTAAATTAACTTAAATTAGCATGTTATCAGTGGGGCATTTCAATTACCTCAACCCAGGAAGAGTCAATTCAGAAAATGACAGCATCCACTTCCACAACTTGTCAAGAACTAAGACACAAAATATACTGCAGATTCAGGAAATGCAGAGGACCAAAAACAAAATGCTGGAGTAACTCACACGGGAGAAGAATGAACAATAGACATTTCAGCCATGACCCTTCGTCAAGAACAAAGACATTGGTTTTGTCTACTCCTAACATGTTCCAGTTAGCTTTTCCACAGATCTTTAATTTCTTCAGGCCTCACAGGTACTGATGGGGATTAAGACCTCGGGTCAGGCTGAGGTCATGATCATGGTGTTATACAATGGAGGAAACCTCAGAAGAAAGCTGCAGTGCCTTAAAGGGTACTTACCTGTAACTGAACTCCACAGCCCTGGACCTGATTCGATGGGTCGCCTTCAAGTTTCATTCAGATAAACTTCACATTCACTGTGATGGTCTCTTTGTGCATGAACATCCTTGTCCATATATAGGGCACACTTGTTGAAATCAATTTCATGGGAATCACATCCAAACTTGCATGTCTTAGATAATCTGCTTGAAATTTGTCGCTGTTGCTTTAAGTGCAAAGTAAACGTCGAAACAATAAGTTTTCCATTACATTTTATCTCATTGTGGACATAAATATTGTGTTGTATGGTAGAACTTCTAAACTGACATCTTTTCACCAATCATTCAGTCAGAAACAACTAGATCCTGGTGGTCACTTTTGGGTTTTTCAAAGACCATTCCATAGGTAAAAAAGGAATAGAAGTAGATGTAGGCCATTCAGACCTAAACGTGTTTTGCCATTAGATGAGGTCATGGCTGATTATTTACGTTAGCATCATTTTCATACTACAACCCACATTTCTCAATTCCCTAATTATGCAAAACTCTACTAGGCTTAATCATTTTCGGATGCTTTATCATTGACGTCCCCTCAGCAGATTCTGACGTTTCAGAAGCACCAAGACAAGCAGTTGAACCCTAAGTTATAGAAGGCTATAGATCAAATACAGATGAATAGGATTAAAAACAACACAATAAAAAACTGGAGGAACTCAACAAACAGCTCAGGCAGCATCTATGGAAATGAATAAACAGCCGACGTTTCCGGCCGAGACCCTTCATCAGCACTGGAAAGGAAAGGGAAAGATGCCAGAATAAAAAGGTAGGAGGAGGGGAAGGAGGCTAGCTAGAAGGTGATGGATAAAGCCAGGTGGGTAGGAAATATAAAGGGCTGGAGAGGAAGGAATCTGATAGAAGAGGAGAGTGGACCAGAGGAAAAAAGGGATAGAGGCAGGCACCCAGGGGGAGGTGATAGGCCCGTGAGAAGGGGTAAGAGGCCAGAGAGGGGAAAGAAGAAGAGGAGAAAGATTAATACAGACAACTGCAGTGGTCAGCAGAGACATGGTGGGCCAGAGGACTGGCTTTTATGCCGTGTAAATATGCTGCCATGAGAAGTTGTGATACCTGCAGGATATTCAGTTAATCTATGATCATCTAGTGATAAGGCAGTCTAAATCCACCCACAGAGACGAAGCTGACCAAAGTTAGCTACGGGCAAGCAGGTAAACTTAAACAAAAATGCACGCCCTCACTGATAATCTAATTTGTTTGCTCATTCAGCTGAAGTAAAGAGAGAACAGCAGACCAAAGGACTCTGTGTGTGTTTTTATATTCAGGCAGACTATATCTTGCATAGTAACTCATGGTGGTGTAATGGTTTGCACAACTCTTTACAGTACCAGTGGCTTAGGTTCATTTCCCACCACTGTCAGTAAGGAATTTGTACGTTCTTGCTGTGACTGCATGGTTTTCCTCCGGGTGCTCTGGTTTCATCTAAAGATGTACTGATTGATAGGTTAATTGGTCATTGTAAATTGTCCTGTGGTTAGGCTAGGATTAAACCGGGGGCTGTTGAGCGGTGTGGCTCGAAGGGCCTATTCTGTGCTGTAGCTGTATCTCAATAAGTGAAAATACTTTATCTTGTGTGTTTAGAAAATTGTTGCTGAGGTCCCCACTCTCTGTACATTGGTGCTTTACTGTATCTCTGCAGGTGCTTCCTGTGTATGTGTGTTTTGGCATTTCTTTTATCTTTACAGCCGTCCTAAATAACCATTAGCATTTTTCCTAATCCTCATCATTTGGGAAGCTTCTGATGCAGTGGATCTGAACCAGTTATTGCCATAAGTAGAAAACAATGATACAGGTGAAAAAAGATAATGTATGGAAAAGTGCATCAGTGTTTCATTGGATCAGAGAGACGGCTTTCCCTGTTTATCATAGGAATAGTTATTGTTCTATAGACCCTGATTTGCATTGGATAGTTCATTCATTAGTACACAGCATGAGGCTTTCTTTCCAATAGTAAACAAGGTAATCAGTACGCAGCTTGGTGCATGGCCTGTGAAATACATACCAATCAGTATTACGTGCCTGTTCTTCAACATCTGACAGCTTGGTATAAATCTTTATTAAAGAGAACCTTCCATACCGGGAAATTATTAGTTCCAGGTGACATCTCTATCACTATGCTGGTATCATGTATATATGTTATACTGTGTATACCTGGAAGACTCTATTTGGAATGCAGTGGAGACCATGCTGTCACAATAGACCTAAACTACAGAGCAGGAGGGTTATGTTTCTTTGCAGTAAAGTAGCAGGAATTCAATAACTGGGTAAAGTAGATAATTTCAATGCTCTCACATTTAGAAAAGTTTTTTTTACATTGTGCAATTGTGGCTCCCTCTCCTCACCGGGACACACCGATTAGGTGGGAAGATTGATTAAAGTTACTTTGGATGGATATTTGTTTGCTGCCATTGGATGATCCTTGCACCAAATACTTGGAGTGCACATGTTGCATTTAGGTCTACGTGTTTGCTCCAGATACAGAGGCTAACTGGTGGACTTATTTCTACATCAAGCTTATCCCAGATCCCTATTCCAAACATGGCACAGAGCCCAGGACATTTACAGTAAAGACACTCTAAGCTGTTGGTTTCAAGGAGGCACTGCTAATGAAGAAATTGTGCCTGACACTGAGATCTACAGACACAAGGATTTCTCAAAACACAGAGGCCAAATTGAAATCACAGCCAACAAACAAAAACTAATCAAGAAAATAGCTGGGATTCCCTTCAATTATTTGGGACGCTATGCCATTTAATTGTGGCAGGAGACTGTTCCTAAGCAGCGTCAGTTGCGGCACTTGTGTGGCCATTAGACAGTACACCATGCTTAGAGTAATCAGTTTTAAAATAACATCTGTTGCGTGTGCTTGTGCTTAGAAAGCAGCGATTTTTGTCACTGATAGTTGGCAAAAAAAAAAGCAGTATTTCAAAATAAGTCATTTCAGAACTGTTTTGCTGACTGCAATTTCAAGTATTCAGGCTTCGAGATGCCAGAACCAGCTGGGACTGAAAATAAGATTATTTTACTACTTCAACAAGTTAGGGATTTCAAAGAATTTGAAGGTATTGGCAATCATGTTGAATGTTACAATGAAAGTGAAGATTTGGAGGATGCTGCTAAGGCATTGTATGAAGGCAGTTCATTATCTGCACTTGGTGTTTGTGCTGATCTTGTTAATTTACAGTCAATCAAAGGAACACAGCACATGAATTCCTCCATCAATAACTATCAGGAGCGAACACACAGTTTTATAGTACTGCAGAGGTATAGGTAATGTTCTGATTTGTTCTACATTTCATTTAAATACATAAATTGTTGCTCAGTTAAATGGTAGTTTGATGTTTTTATACTTTGTATTTCCATGAAACTTCAGCAAATTGTGGCAGCCGCTTGAGTGGGCAAAAATGTATTGGTCCTGGTGTGTCCCAGTTAACCTGAATCCATTGTATCTGCCATGCCATGCTAGCATTATGGGTGAGGTAGAAATTTAATCTTCTGGACTTGTTTTCTGTTGCTGAACTGATCTGACCCAATGCCATGTGTAAGGAGAACTCCTGCCCCTCAACATATCTACTAGTTTTAGGTCAGCATTGTGAATGTTGTAGCTCAGAGGAGGTCATACACATTTGCATTGCTGCCTTTCTCCTCCACTGGCTACATTCTGCCATTGCATATGTGATACAAATGCTCTCTCTCATTGGATAGCCACTTAGTGGGAGGTATAGTTCACCAGTCTGCCTGCAAGTATTGCCCCCTTTGTCTTCAGAAGATTGGATAATCTCCCAAACTTTGAAAACTTTATTTATTTTTTTCTGCAGCTGATGTTGTTGCAACAGCTAGTCATAGGAGTGAAAATATAGAAATAGGGTTGAGTTCAAGGGAATTTCCTGGAATAGTTATTTGACCAGTTGAAATAGATTATTACTCTTGATTCTTGAGGACAAGTAGCATTTCTATTTTGTTCTTTTAAAAACAATTGGTTTGTGTGCTTACATTTATTATTTATTGCCATATTTTTATGTTCTATAGGATGAACTAATTAAAAGGCATCACATTAAATTCATCTATTCAGAGCAGTTTGGTCCATTTTCTTGTATGCCAATAATATCACAACACATCATTTTAATGCAGTCTTCAACAATGTACAAATGATCTCAGATATTAAACTGATGTTTATTCTTATTTATGGCATGTTTTATTAATAGCTGCTCTCTTTGACAGCATTAAACCAGTCACAGCCAAAGTCAAAAACCATTAAGTTCTCTCTAGCTGTGTCCAGGATGCATGATTCTCATCTCTTTTCTGTCAGCTCTGTGCAGAGTCTGACATGGTCATCTTACTCTCTTTAGATTTATTACCGTGAGGCTAAGTACAGCAACAATGCCATATTTCAGTTTGCTAACAGCACCGCTGTTATTAGTCAAATCAAAGGTGGTGACTAATCAGCATATAGGAGAGAGATTGAAAATCTGTCTGAGCGGTGCCACAATAACAAGCTCACACTCAATATCAGCAAAACCAAAGAGCTGATTATTGACTACATGTGGAAGAAACTGAAGGGAAACCAGTCATCATCAGGGGATCAGAGGTGGAGGCATTCAGCAACTTTAAATTCATCAGCATTATCATTTCAGAGGATCCATCCTGGATCCAGCATGTAAGTACCATATAAAATAAATATATGGCAACTGCTCTACTTTCTTAGAAGTTTGCGAAGATTTGGCACGTCATCTAAAACTTTAAAAACTTCTACAGATGTGCAGTGGAGAGTATACTTACTGGTTGACTACAGCCTAGTATGTGTGGTGCGTGGCCAAGTGGTTAGGGCGTTGGACTAGCGATCTGAAGGTTGTGGGTTCGAGCCTTGGCCGAGCAAGGCAGTTAACCTCACAATGCTCCAGTCTACCCAGCTGAGAATGGGTACCAGCAAAAATTCTGGGTGTCAACCTTGCAATAGATTGGCGTCCTATCCGGGGGGGGGGGGGGGGGGGGGGTAGTCTCGAACTCTGTCGCTTCATGCCACGGAAACTGGCATAAGTACCGGCCTGATGGACAACAGGGCTCATGATAGACTTTAAAACAGCCTAGTATGGAAATGCCAAAAATGCCAATGCCCTTGAATGGTAAAGACTACAAAAAATAGTGCATGTAGCCCAGGCATGTTCCCCACCATTGAGTACATCTACAAGGAGAGTTGTCGCAGGAAAGCAGCATCCAGCCCATGCTGTCTTCTCATTACTGCCATAAGGAAGGAGGTACAGGAGCCTCAGGCTATGGTGAAAAGCTTCAGAATTGAAACCACTTAATAACAATTACTAAGTCATACAACAGCGAAACAGACCCTTCAGCCCAAATGGTCCATGCAGACTGAGATTCCTATCCAGGCTAGTTCCCTTTGTCTCATAACCCTTTAAACCGTTCCCATCCATGTGCCCATCCAAGTAAATTTTGTAATATTGTTAGACTAGCTATTGCCCATATTTTATAAAATCAGATAAACTGATGGATAATCGTGACGCATTTTGTTTCAGGAAAAAACACACGGCAAGTGAAACTAGCAAAGGGGATGATATTAAGTATAGCTTGAAGTTTAAACTTACATTGACTAAAGGTAGTAGTAATAAATGCCAACTTTTTTTTGCTATGCTTCAAAAGAATTTGATTGATAAATGGCAAAGGAATTTGGAAAACAAGGACAGAGTAGAAAATGGTTAGCAAATTTCTTGAAGAAAATTAAAATGACTAGGCCACCTTATGCTCTCTGCAGAATTTTTTCTTGCAATGTAATTTCTATTCTGCTCAGACATGAGGTGATGACAATATAACTAGCTCTGTGAATAACTGAACAACATGAACAGGATCTTACTCTACGTCTAAATCTTTTATTTCTGCATGAACCCTCAATCCCTTCATCAGTAATAGTGCACTGGATTGGGATGAGAGGGAAAACACCCTTTAGGTTGCTGCATGAGGAATAATGTGCTTTAATGCTTACATTCAAGCATTGTTTGTTTCTTCAGTAATTTTTCTCTCTATTAGTGACAGCTCATTATTTGCTGCATTGTTATTTACTTCTTCTAACGTCTGCCTAATCTCAATACATCTGCATTCAATATTAATGTTCAGCAATTGCCCAGTTTAACCTCACAGCTATTTATCATTAGAAATCTTAATATATGCTCAGCCAACTGGCTGCCTTCTGTGCTGTAAGATTCTAAACTTAATTCCTCACATATTTGCAGAACAAAAGTGCTAATTTATCTCTCAAGGTTTTTGTCATTGCACTCACGATTTCTGTTTATTGTCTATTGAGGGACAGTATTCATTATGAGGATGATCTGTTTTTTTTAATCAATCACTGAAGCCATTTTCTCAATTCAAATTATTTTGTTCAATTCACTAATCAGTTACTGTATTGGAATATATCAACACCGGCGTTAATTATTCCTTTCAGCATTATCAACCCAAAGCAAATACTAAATGACTGCTAAAAGGCTTCAGAGTTTAATCCTGATCACAATAAGACAAAAATGCAGAAATGTAAGTTTTTTTTATGGATGGGCCCAGGACCGTTTATCTTATATGAGAAATAAAGAGAATAGGACTAGGGTTATGTATATAGAGATTTTGAGATCCAGTTATACAGGAAGATATTAACTCACACAAAGTCAAAATGATAACTATTGTGCCAAAGTTACGTGATGTGTCCTACCGAAAGGTTTTGGCCTGAAATGTCGATGGTACTCTTTTTCCTAGCTGCTGCCTGACCTGCTGAGTTCCTCCAGCATTTTGTGTGTGTTGCTTGGATTTCCAGCATCTGCAGATTTTCTCTTGTTGGTGTGTCAACTGTTACTTGGGGTACTGTTACTGTACATACTTCCTCTCAGGCTTCCAGCCGGGTATAGCCAATGTTTCTATGACAAACTCTGCCATCCTCATCAGGGATGATGCCTGGGCATGCCTAGTCCGGTCATATTTATAACCCTGTATCCGTGCCTCTTGATTGGTTAGTCCTCATCCAATCAGGTTTCCACTCTCCCACCTTGTTTACAATCAAATTGTAGTTCTTATTTAGACTAATCTTCTGGAATTTTTTGAGGATGTAACTATGAAAATAGACAAGGGAAAGCCAGTGGATGTAGTATACCTGGACTTTCAGAAAGCCTTTGATAAAGTCCCACATAGAAGATTAGTGGGCAAAATTAGGGCACATGGTATTGGGGGCAGAGTATTGATTGAAAATTGGCTGGCTGACAGGAAACAAAGAGTAGCAATTAACGGGTACCTTTCGGACTGGCAGGCGGTGACCAGTGGGCTACCGTAGGGTTCAGTGCTGGGACCGCAGCTGTTTACAATATACATTAATGATTTAGATAAAGGGATTAAAAGTAACATTTGCAAATTTGCAGATGACACAAAGCTGGGTGGCAGTGTGAAATGTGAGGAGGATGTTATGAGAATGCAGGGTGACTTGGACAGGCTGGGTGAGTGGGCAGATGCATGGCAGATGCGGTTTAATGTGGATAAATGTGAGATTATCCACTTTGGTGGTAAGAACAGGAAGGCAGATTGTTATCTAAATGGAGTCAAGTTAGGAAAAGGGGAAGTACAATGAGATCTAGGTGTTCTTGTATATCAGTCACTGAAAGCAAGCATGCAGGTACAGCAAAGCAGTGAAGAAAGCTGATAGCATGCTGGCTTTCATAATGAGGGGAATCGAGTATAGGAGCAAAGAGGTCCTTCTGCAGCTATACAGGGCCCTGGTGAGACCCCACCTGGAGTATTGTGTGCAGTTTTGGTCTCCAAATTTGAGGAAGGACATTCTTGCTATTGAGGGAGTGCAGCATAGGTTTACAAGGTTAATTCCCAGGATGGCGAGACTGTCATATGTTGAAAGATTGGAGGGACTGGGCTTGTATACACTGGAATTTAGAAGGTTGAGAGGGGATCTGATTGAAACATATAAGATTATTAAGGATTGGACATGCTGAAGGCAGGAAGCATGTTCCCGCTGATGGGTGAGTCCAGAACCAGAGGCCACAGTTTAAGAATAAGGGCTAGGCCATTTAGAACAGAGTTGAGGAAAAACTTTTCCACCCAGTGAGTGGTGGATATGTGGAATGCTCTGCTCCAGAAGGCAGTGGAGGCCAAGTCTCTGGATGCTTTCAAGAAAGAGATGGATAGAGCTCTTAAAGATAGTAGAATCAAAGGTTATGGGGATAAGGCAGGAACGGGGTACTGATTGTGGATAATCAGCCATGATCACAGTGGATGGTGGTGCTGGCTCGAAGGGCTGAATGACCTACTCCTGCACCTATTGTCTATTGTCTATAAGACCTTTGTGTTTGTTAAAATTCTTTCTCTCTAGTTTTATATCAATGGAGTCTACTGGAAACCCACTCACATGGACTTACATCTGAATAACAACAGCCACCATCATGCCTTCCAACACAGAGCAGTTCTTTCTGCTTTGATTAACCGTGCAAGAACTATTTTGTACCCAGAGATTCTCCCTGAGGAATTAAGACGATTACGCATGGCATTTCTACAGAATTGCTACAAAGTGAGGGAAATCAATCGGGCCCTTAAAAGGGCTAATGGAATAACCAGGAAAACCTAACAACAAGGTGGAACCTGTTGCTGCAGTCTGTTTTCCCTCTACTTCCATGGTTTCTGGAAGGTTTGCCAGGATCCTGAAGAAATACCAGGTTAATAGCATCTACAAACCTGTAAAGAAGCCCAAATCACAGTTTACACAGGCAGGAGGAGGCAATAGCAGCGCGCTGTATGTGCGCAGCTCTCCAGTAAAATGATATCGTATCCATTAAATAGGGGCCGTGGACAATTCTGATTTGATGGAGACAGACGTGAATGCACAGAGGAACATCTGGAGAAATTTCTGAAACACTGGTTCGCTGCTGCTGTTACTGCGCGATCGAAAATCTTCCAGAGGGAAGGCCTCTAAATCCCCAGCTTTGCCTGCTGCTGGTGACCGAGATTGAGGTCGAATCGTTCGAATAGAAATGGTGCTCGGTGCTCGGTACTCGGTGTCGGAGGGCTGATCGGAGGCTCGAAGTTTTCGGACAATTCAGAGTCGGACTGTGGTCAGGCATGGCACGGAGAGTTTTCTTCCTTCTTCTGTATGTGTCAGATGTAGGACTTTTGAGAAACTTTGAACTCTTTTACTGTGCCATGGGCTGTTCTTCATCAAGTTATGGTATTGTTGCACTGTTGTAACTATATGTTATAATTATGTGGTTTTGTTAGTTTTTTCAGTCTTGGTCTGTTCTGTGTTTTGTGATTTCACACTGGAAGAATATTGTATAATTTCTTAATGCATGCATTACAATAAAAGAGGACTGCGTGTCCTCATAATCTAATAATCTAATCTAATACAGATCAAAGATGACCTGGGACTGAGGTCGCCTGCCAATTACAGGATTCCCCGTGAATGTGGAGCAACATATATCAGCCAGACAAACCCACATCAAGGAGCACAGGAGGTGTATCTGTTTGGATTACCTGGAGAAATCAGCGGTAGCAAAACACCGGATTCACATTGGCCATAGGATTGGCTTCAGTGGCCCAAAACTACTGTGCCAAGCCAGTGACTTTTTAGACCACCTGGTAAAGAAGGTGTTGAAATAAAACTAGAGGAAAAGAATTCTAACAAAGATAAAGGCTCACTCTAAGTAAGAACTAGAATTTGATTGTAAACAAGGTGGGAGAGCGGAAACCTGATAGAATGAGGACTAACCAATCAGGAGGGACGGACGTCGGGGATATAAATACCACCTTACTAGACATATCCTGACATCATCCTTGATGAAGAAGGCAGAATTTGTCATTGAAACATCAGTTATAATCAATACCTGTATCAAACTGGAAGCCCGAGAAGAGTTCCTTCATTATCCAACAAAGTTTAACATGAAGTCATGTGTGGTTATAACTGTTCAGGTGCTAAAGTGTGAAGTCGGGATGTGGACTACAAGTTGCAGCTGAAAATAGAAAAAGCGTGTCAGAAGGACAATGTCAAGATAATTATGGGGGATTTTAATATGAAAGTGGATTGGGAAAGTCGGGAAGGTAATGGATCTCAGGAGAGGGAGTTTGTCGAATGCCTACAGAATGGCTTTTTGGAGCAACTTGTCCAGAAGCCCACCAGGGGACTGGCTGTTTTGGATTGGGTGCTGTGTAACAAACCTGAGGCGATTAGGGATCTGGAGGTAAAGGAACCTCTTGGAAGTAGTGATCATACTATGATTGAGTTCAGTTTCAAATTTGAAAAGGAGAAGCTGGTATCAGGTGTATCGATATTTCAGTGGAACTGGGGAAATTACAGTAGTATGAGAGAGGAACTGGCCCAAGTCAATTGGAAAAGTAAACGAAATGGAGGGACGGCAGAGCAGAATTGGATGAAATTCCTACAAGAAATAAGGAAAATGCAGGAAAAATATATTCCAAGAAAAAAGAAAATCATGAATGGAAAAATGGCACAAATGTGGCTAACGAGAGAGGTTAAGGCAAAAATAAAAGCAAAAGAAACGGCGTACAAGGAAGCAAAAATTAGTGGGGAAAATGAGAACTGGAAGACCTTTAAAAACTTACAGAAAGAAACTAAGAAAGTCATTAGGATAGAAAAGATGAATTATGAAAGGAAGTTGGCGATTAACATAAAAAATGATACTAAGAGTTTTTTTAAATATATGAAGAGTAAAAGAGTGACAAGGGTAGATATGGAACCGATTGAAAATGATGCTGGAGTAATTATAATGGATAACAAAGAGATGGCGGAGGAACTGAATGAGTATTTTGCATCAGTCTTCACAATGGAAGACATGAGCAATATACCTGATAGCTAGAGGTATCAGGGAATAGAATTAGGTACAGTCAAGATAACTAGAGAGAAAGTGCTTGGGAAGCTAAGTGGACTAAGAATAGATAAGTCTCCCAGCCCGGATGAGGTGCACCCAAGGGTTCTGAAGGAGGTGGCTTTGGAGATTGTGGAAGCATTGGAAATGATCTTCCAGAAATCAATAGACTCTGGCATGGTTCCGGAGGACTGGGAGGTCGCAAATGTAGTTCCGCTATTTAAGAAAGGAAGGAGGCAGCAAAAAGAAAATTACAGACCTATTAGTCTGACATCGGTGGTTGGAAAGATATTGGAGTCAATCCTCAAGGACGAGGTTATGAAATACCTCGAGGTGCATGACAAGATAGGCTGAAGCCAGCATGGTTTCATGAAGGGAAGATCCTGCCTTCCCAACTTATTGGAATTTTTTGAGGTAATCTCGAATAAAATTGACAAGGGAGAGACTGTGGATGTTGTGTATTTGGATTTTCAAAAGGCCTTCGATAAGGTGCCACATATGAGGCTGCTTAATAAGATGAGAGCCCATGGAATTATAGGAAAGATATTGAAATGGGTGGAGCATTGGCTAATAGGCAGAAAGCAAAGGGTGGGAATAAAGGGATCCTATTCTGATTGGTTGCCGGTTACTAGTGGTGTTCCGCAGGGGTTGGTGTTGGGGCCGCTTCTTTTTACAATGTATATCGATGATTTGGATTATGGATTAAATGGTTTTGTGGCCAAGCTTGCGGATGACACCAAGATAGGTGGAGGAGCAGGAAATGTTGAAGAAACGGAAAGGTTGCAGAGAGACTTAGTCAGTTTAGGAGAGTGGGCAAAGAAATGGCAGATGAGATACAACTTTGACAAATGTACGGTTGTACATTTCGGAAGAAGAAATAACCAGGCAGATTATTATTTAGATAGGGAGAAAATTCAAAAATCGGAAGTGCAAAGGGACTTGGGGGTCCTCGTGCAGGATACCCTAAAGGTTAACCACCAAGTTGGATTGGCGGTAAGGAGAGCGAATGCTATGTTGGCATTCATTGCAAGAGGAATAGTGTATAAGAGTAAGGAGGTGTTGATGACACCTATGGGGCATTAGTGAGACCTCATTTGGAATACTGTGTGCAATTTTGGGCCCCCTATCTTAGAAAGGATATACTGATGTTGGAGAGAGTTCAGAGAAGATTTACAAGGATGATTCCTGGAATGCAGGGGCTAACATATGAGGAGCGTCTGTTGGCTCTTGGATTGTATTCATTAAGAGTATAGAAGAATGAGAGGGGATCTCATAGAAACGTTTCGAATGTTGAAAGGGTTGGACAGAATAGATGTGGAAAGGTTGTTTCCCTTGGTGGGTGAGTCCAGGACAAGAGGCCATAGTCTTAGAATTAGAGGGTACCCAGTTAAAACAGAGATGAGGAGAAATTTTTTTAGCCAGAGGGTCGTGGATTTGTGGAATTCGTTGCCACATATGGCTGTGGAGGCCTGATCATTGAGGGTGTTTAAGGAGGAGATTGACAGGTATCTAATTAGTCAGAGTATCAAGGGATATGGGGAAAAAGCCGGAAATTGGAACTAGATGAGTGAATAGTTTAGCTCATGGGGGAGCTGCGGAGTAGCCTCGATGGGCCGAATGGCCTACTTCTGCTCCTTTGTCTTGTGATCTTGTGAATTAAAGGAAAGTGGTGCAGAGGATAAAGAACCAATAGTGAACAGACTAAAACTGAAAATGATCAAAAAGCTAAGAGTGGAGGTTAGAATTAGTAAAGACGTAGAGTGGCACAGTACAGAAACAGACCCTTCAGCCAATTTTGTCTGTGCAGTTGACTGTGTTTGACCTATATCCCTCTAAACCGATTGTTCCCAACCTGGGGTCCATGGAACCCTTGCTTAATAGTATTGATCCATAGCATAAAAACCCCTGCTCTAAACCTTTCCAATCCATGTACTTGTCCAAAGGTCTTTTAACTGTTGTTATCATAGGTGCCTGAACCACTTTCTGTGGCAGCATGTTCCATGTATGTACCAGCCTCTGTGGAAAAAGTTACCTATCAGATCCCTATTAATTCTTTCTTCTCTCACTCTTTAGTTCTTGATTCCCCAGCCCAGGGAAAAACATTGTGTGCATGCACCCTATTTATGTCCTTCACCATTTTATGCACCTTTGTAAGATTGCCCATCTGTCTCCTAGGCTCCAGGAAAGAAAGTCCTAGCCTCTCTAACCTCTCCATACAACAGTCCCTTGAGTCCTGGCAATATCCTTATATTTGTTCTGCACTTTTTTCCAGCTTAATGGCATCTTTCCTATAACAGCATGACTAAAGCTGAACACGATATTCCAAGTGCAGCCTCGCAAACATCTTATGTAACATCCTAACTTCTTTACTCAGTACCCTTTGACGAAGGCCAGTGTGCCAATTGCCTTCTTCATCACCCTGCCTACTAGTTTGTCATGCTGCATCAAGGAACAATGAACACACTTTCTTAGGTCCTTGTGTTCTATGAAACTCCCCAGGGCCTGACAGTTCACTGTGAAAGTCCTTCCCTGAGTTTATTATAGAGTCAAAGGACACAAGACGGGTGGGGAAGGAGAAGACCATGAATAGACTTGGAAGTTGAAATTGAGATTTTCAAACTAAAGCGTTGTTTAGCTAAGGGCCAATGTTAGTCAGTAGCCAAAAGATGAATCCAGGTCACTTTAAAGTGGGCAGAAGATTTGCAGAGAATAAATTTCTAACTTAATGTGAGGATCAACAGCCTATAAATCAGAGCTTTCAGAATTTATGTACTCATTTCTACAATGCCATATTCTTCCTATAGTGAATAAATAACTTTTTTTTACCCAAATCCAATAAAACAGCAAAGGACTCTACAGGTGCTGACTTCTTTAAAATCCAGGCTGCCCTGAGAATCCCACCTGGTTTCCCAACTTTTGTCATGCGAGTCTCTCATTGTAGGAAGTATAGAACAACAACACAGGATACTCAAGTTAGCCCTTTTAAAAATTGAGAATTTGCAGTTGAGAAATCTTTAGAAATTCAAATTTCAGCACAAAGGTAAAGTATAGCCTAATGGAATTGCTCTGTATTGTGAAGAGAAATAACAACATTAATAGAGCAGAATGATAAATTAATGTGGTAGTTCCCAATGATCAGAAAGACAAGAAATTAAAATCAATTCAACTGGGCTGGTGGTGAGTTTTGTTACAAATCTATGAAATTATTCAGCAAAAGCAATTGTTGAAGCAGATAGAGAAAATTATATGATTCAGTGTGCAAAGTAAATGTATTATCAAAGTACATATATGTCACCATAAACAACCCTGAGTTTCATTCTCTTTTGGGCAATCACAGTGAATGCGAGAAACGCAATTGAATCAATGAACAACCACACCCAACAGGGCAGAAAACAACTAATGTGAAAAAACAACAAATGCAAATACAAAAAGAGATAAAAAATAATTAATAATACTAATTAATAAGTCAGCAATTAGTATCAAGAGTCCTTGAAAGTGAGTCCAGAGGTTGTGAGAACAGCTCAGTGATAGGATGTGTGAAGATGAATGAAGTTATCCCCTTTGGTTCAAGAGCCACCAGACTGAGGGGTAATAACTGTTCCTAATCCTGGTGGTGCAGGTCCTGAGGCTCAAGTACCTTCTTCCTGGCCTGGATAATGGGGATCCGTGATAGATGCTGCTTTCCTGTGATAGCACTCCATGTTAATGTGCTCAATGCTACGGAGGACTTTACCCATGATGGATTGGGCCATATCCAGCACTTTTTGTATGCTTTTCCATACAAGGGCATTGGTGTTTCCATACCAGGCCATGATGCTATGGCAGATTACATTTTGTAAAACAATGAATGAATATCTGTCAGGTCAAATTACAACTTTACTCTTTCAGATCTCATAGCATATGGTGTCTGTTAATGTATGTAGAGTAAACACTGCAGGTCTGTTAGTGAATAAATGTCTGCTGGATTCTTTCTTGTGCTTATAACTTATATGTGTGAACATTATTGTCCTTTGTAAGTCCAAGGAATGTTGCATCCAGACATTGGGGTCTAATAAATGAGGGGTGACCATTAAAATGTCTCATTGATTTATTTATTAACGAATTCTGAACACTATTAATGGATATTTGTGTTTTTTGAATGAAAGAAACGAAACTGAGTTAATGGCATGAGAACAGAAAATCGGACTTTGTCTCTTGGTTGCTCAGGACTTGCAAAGCTTGTGCATATAATAGGCTACCATTTGGATTTTATTTGGACTTCATCCAGGGCCGTAAATCATGATTTGTGCCTCTAACCAGGGGATAGTTTCATGAGTGAGTCAGAAACTGGAGTTCCCCTGACAACAGTGACAATCAACTGGTGACTGAGAGTCATGAGCCCAGAGATCGTTGTGCCTTGCTAGGTAGTATTTTGTGTGGTTTATTTGTATTTTCTATTTTATGAAAATAAATTAGGCTTGCATTACTTTGCTTTGCTTATATATTTATTACCACATCACCTGGAAATTTGTAACGGCGTGTTTTATCAACCCCGCCTGTTACAGATACCACAGATCCACCACACATCTATAGAAGTTTGTCCAAGTTTTAGATGACTAGCTGAATCTTAGCAAACTTCTAAGAAAGTGGAGGTGCTCTCGAGCTCTCTTCATAATGGCACTTACACGCTGGACCAAGAAGAGATACCTTGAAATGATAATGTTGAAGAATTTAACCCTCTGCTTCTCTGATCCTTCAATGACGACTGGCCCAATGACCTCTTGCTTTCGTCTCCTAAAGTTAATAATCATCTCCTTGGTCTTGTTGACATTGACTGAAAGGTTGTCGTGGCACCGGTCAGCCAGATTTTCAATCTCCCTCCTATATTGCTGAAAAAATAATATTAAAAAACGTGGCTCGGTTGCAGTAGAATCAGTGGAATGACTTGGGTACATATTTGGTGAATTAAAAAGTGGTGTCAGTGTTGCAGTTTTATCGTAAGCAAACCAGTACCTTTAACAACTAACAGACTTAAGAGTGAAAGGTCGGATTACCTGAATTGGATATTTTCTTAGATTCATTCCACCGTATTTCTAGTAATCAGGATTAAGTGTGTCAATGTGTCAGTTAGTTGGAAACCTAGCCCGAATTGTTGTCATCTCAATATTTTTTTATTCACTACGTAAACCCATACTAACTCATTTAAAAACTAAACCATTCTTATTAAATGGTAAAGATACATACGTGCATTCAGATTTTCTCTTAAGAGTAGGAATTGGATTATTTTTCTATTATTCAATGGTCGGATACCTCTAATGATCATATAAGAACTGAGGAAATTAATTGAAAGGATGACAGACAGTATTTAAGGTTTTTCTGTGCTCTATTAAAACTGATATTGCTGGTGTCAGCTTAACATTCCCTTTTGATCCTGATTCTGACTTCAAAGTAAATTTATTATCAAAGTACCTATATGTTACCATATACTACCTTGAGATTTTCTTAACTGTGTCTACAGGAAAAAAGAAATACAATAGAATTTTATGAAAAATTGTGCATACATTCATAATTTATATATAATACTTATAATTTATAATACTTAATAACAATTTAATAATAATAACAATAATATTTACTGAGTTATAATATTTATAATGGAACCATTCAACCAGATTTTTGATCCCTCACCTGTTGCCCAATTCATCACCACCTTTGTTTCAGCCAACAAGCTGGTGTTGTCAGGAAGGTTAAATTTATTCTTGAACTAACACACATAAAAGTTGCTGGTGAACGCAGCAGGCCAGGCAGCATCTCTAGGAAGAGGTACAGTCGATGTTTAGGGCTGAGACCCTTCGTGAGGATTAACTGAAAGAAGAGCTAGGCTTTTCAGTAGCCAACTCTTAAATACAAAATCAAAAAATAGAAGCAATGCTATTGTAACTTCTTGAATCTCATGCTATTACATGAAGGAAGGGCAATGAGTGGGACAGTGCTCTCAAGGAGTCAGAAAGACGAAAGATTATTGAAGGACAGTGATTTCAGAAGGCATGCTCTTTGCAGAAGATAAACAGGGAAACTGTCCAGGGAAAGAAACAGGTAATGTACCAGGATGCTGCCAGAAATGTGAGCTCAGTCTCTGAATGCTTACACTAGGTGGGGACCACAATCCCAGGTAAGTCAAGTCAAGTCGAGTCACCTTTTATTGTCATTTTGACCATAACTGCTGGTACAGAACATAGTGAAAACGAGACAGCGTTTTTCAGGACCATGGTGCTACATGAAACAATACAAAAACAACACTGAACTACGTAAAACAACACAAGACTACACTAGACTACACACCTACACAGGACTGCATAAAGTGCACAAAACAGTGCAGGCACTACAATAAATAATAAACAAGACAATAGGCACAGTTGAGGGCAGTAGGTTGGTGTCAGTCCAGGCTCTGTGTATTGAGGAGTCTGATGGCTTGGGGGAAGAAACTGTTACATAGTCTGCTCGTGAGAGCCTGAATGCTTCGGTGCCTTTTGCTAGATGGCAGGAGGGAGAAGAGTTTGTATGAGGGGTGCGTGGGGTCCTTCATAATGCTGTATGCTTTATGGATGCAGCGTGTGGTGTAAATGTCTGTAATAGCGGGAAGAAAGACCCTGATGATCTTCTCAGCTGACCTCACTATTTGCTGCAAGGTCTTGCGATCCAAGATGGTGCAATTTCTGAACCAGGCAGTGATGCAGCTGCTCAGGATGCTATCAATACAACCTCTGTAGAATGTGTTAAGGATGGGGGGTGGGAGATCGACTTTTCTCAGCCTTCACAGAAAGTAGAGACGCTGCTGGGCTTTCTTTGCTGTGGAGCTCGTGCTGAGGGACCAGGTGAGATTCTCCGCCAGGTGAACACCAAGAAATTTGGTGTTCTTAATGACCTCTGTTCTTTTTCTGCTCCTCTGTGCAAAGGATGTATTCTATATTTAATCTGAGTTTGGTTGCTTCCCTAGAATGGTAATAAGTAGTAAATTCGGAAGCATAGGAGCAATGAAAAGGAGCAGCTCGGAATATGTCCGTGGCAAAGAACCTCAGAATGCCCTTGATTTCTCTCTCCATAGACACTGCAGTGTTGTCACATTTTAGAAACTTGAGCACGACCATAGATCTGCAATGAGGGTTGTGTAGGAGTCCTCCATCTGTTTTCTATCTGTATTGTACTCCGTGTTGCTATTTATTATGTGTATTGCAGTAACTAGTTGTGTGAGTGAGGACATGGTAAAAGTGAAGGGAATAAGTTACGTATCCGTGCTTTGCCTGGGCAGTTTAGTTTGGCTTTGGGGACCGCTGGGTGTCATATTTTTTATTGACCACTTAATTTACACTTAAATCTCATTAATTTAGGCTTAATTATGCTTAATTGCATTGCTTCAAAATCGTTTGTTTTACTAGTTGGTAATAAAGAATTGAATACATTTCCTCGACTTTTGGAACATTATTTCTGGAGTGATTGGAGGGCGAGTCATGCAAGTATCACAATCCATAGCAGTCTCCAGCAGCCGTGTTGGTTTGTTAGAAAAGCCACTACAAATAGCAAGTGTAAGTTATTTAACATAACATAGTTTAAGTGGAGGTAAACTTAGTAGAACTTTTTTTCTGTGAGTAATTAAGAATTATTGCATTTCAGAGCATGAGATTTAAAATTCCACAAAAGGTGAATTCTGTGTGTTATACCACTTTTAATGCCATTTCTGGGAGTCTTATACTGGAAAAAAGATGCTGGCACAAACAATTAAATTGCTGAAGATCAGGTGTGTAATTTTCCAATGGATAATAAAAAAAATCTAGCAATGTGGAAATGAATGCCAAATTGCTCAGCCTCCTACTATGGCAGCTCTCAGCTGCATTACACTCTAATTCATTGAGTTGTACAAATGAAATTCTAGTCCTGGATCCACGGGACTGAATAATATTGAAGTATAAAAGCTTATTGTAATTGACATGTTGTTTCACATCATTTCATCTATGAATTGAAATCAGGCCAATTCTTTATGAAGGCAGATGTAATATATTTGGATGGCCAGATGTTTTGGATAATAAGGACAAACCGAATGTAAAAGTTTCATTTTAGTGTTCTGACCAACTGTTTCTGCTCCATTGAGAATTTTTGTTTGCCAAACACAATAAAGACTCTTGTCCTAACAGATGACAATCACATTTTGCTTCTAGAGATTGCATATATTATCAATAGAAAGTTAATATGATTTTGAAAAATCTGTTTTTGCACTTTGTACTGAACTTAAGTGAAGCAAAGTTCAGGCCATCTTAAGTCTGACTGATTCTATTTCTTGTATATAAATATATATACATATCCTTTCCCAAATTTTTTCTTTCAGAGATTGAACAGGGGACCTGCAGTGATCCTGGAACACCAGCCTACGGAAAGCGAGAGGGAAACAGCTTCCTTCATGGTGACACTCTGAGATTTGAATGTTTGCCTGCTTTTGAACTTGTTGGTCAAAAATCTATTACATGCCAGAAGAATAACCAATGGTCATCCAAGAAGCCAAGCTGTGTCTGTAAGTAGTTTAAAACCATCATTCTATCTTTATAAATACTATAGCTTTTCTATTTTTCCCCAGCTAAAACTGCAAAACTTAGACCTCTCCTAATGCTTTATAAAATTTAATCTTGCAATCGAATTGAGTTCACTTTATTTCTTACATCCTTCACATACATGAGTAAAAAACTTTACCTTATGTCTCCATCTAAATGTGCAGTCATAGTAATTTATTATAATTTATAATCTTGAATTTGTCAGAGGGAACAGAGAAGTCTGTCCTCTACAAAAGAAAGATGGCAACTAATTGAATTGGCAGCTAAGTAATTGATAGTTTCTTCAACAGTGTATGCTACTGTTTCCAATGATCATCTTGAAGCTCTGCATAGTTTGAGTGTAGCCTATTGTACTGTCCTTGTTGAGGTGTTGTAACTTTAACTAGACAGTCAGCCAAACGCCATTCAAAAATTATTTGAAAGTCAGTGTGTAGCCTCCTAGCTCCTTGGATTATTACAGACTCAATGGCATGATATAGTGATTAAGGAGTGAAAAAAACAATGCTTCTGCTGGGGAAACAGGATGGCTTAGATAGAAACTTCTGTTGCTCCTAACATATATCTCTGTCCTTCTGCCCTTCTGCTAGCCAATGTGCGTTTATACTTAGTGCTTCCTGGCTGTACAAGAAGTGACCTAATACAGAGAAGAAACTACTCATTAAAATAAGAGCTGAAAGTGTTTAACATAAATTAATTGCCTGAAAGGCAGAACACCTACCTAGAAGGATTACTCTGCTGCTTTTCTTTAAAGATAAAACTGATTTATTTGATAATGTATCTTTTCCAGTTTGAAACAGACCCCAAAATGACATGGAGGTTCAATGGATTTTAATGAACTTTAGTGTACAGGTATTGATGTGGGACAATAGGAAATATTGACTCACCAAGAAATTAATATTTCACAAGAACAATGATAAGACAATTCAACAATTAGACTGAGTGGTAATGGCTGGGAATGGAACTGGCTGATGTGAGCTGGCAGTAGGTAATGAGGGATAATCAGGAGGCCTTACATTCATTCATTCCACCGAGATGCAACACAGAGCATCATAGGAAGTCATTCCTGCCTGTGGCCATCAAACTTTACAACTCCTCCCTTGGAGGGTCAGACACCCTGAGCCAATAGGCTGGTCCTGGACTTATTTCATAATTTACATATTACTATTTAACTATTTACGGTTTTATTACTACAGTATTATTTATGGTGCAACTGTAATGAAACCAATTTCCCCCGGGATCAATAAAGTATGACTATGACTATGACATTAAGAATTGATCAAGGCCTTCCGAAGGGAACTAACTGAAAGTCCTACCAGTCGTAATTGTTCAAATATTGCTTTTACCATTGAGCTCAAGATTTTCAGGCTGTTGTGTCAGTGTGTAAGACTGAGTAGGGTAAATGTGTTATGAGTTGTTGTCAACGCTCTCACTAAACTGATCAAAGGATTGAAAAAGTAGTTTAAGATCAGTCAGTGGGGGAGCAATCCAGTTACTGCAGGCACTTTCAGAACAAATGGACATTTAGGCAGTTTATCCTGTGTAGTGGACTCTGATGCAACTAAATAAAGCTATAATTGTCATGACACATTTACTTTTATTGTTTTTTGTTCAAACATGACTGACTGCAAGCTGTCAACTCATTTCAGCTGACTGAACATTTTGGTGTCCATGACAATAATAATTTTAGTCCACTGGATTGTTATCTTAGTAATTTTCTGGTTAGCCATGGCAGCTGAGATCCTTGACTGTTGAATGAAAGTATGTGTGCATTCTCCAAAGTGTCATTACGATTCTTTTAGGTGACTTCTGCATTTCACTGTCAAATTACTGCAATATATTATTCTATTTTCAGTTTCGTGCTTCTTCAATTTTACAACTCCATCTGGTGTTCTGTTATCCCCCAACTACCCGGAGGATTATGGCAACCATATGCATTGTGTATGGCTGATTATCGCAAAGCCAGAAAGCAGGATTCATCTGGCCTTTAATGATTTTGATGTTGAGCCACAATTTGACTTTGTGTCTGTGAAGGACGGGTTAAATCCTGAATCACCTGTCTTGGGAACTTTCTCTGGAAACAAAATTCCTTCTCCTTTGACCAGCAGTGGGCATGTAGCACGTCTGGAGTTCCTGACAGACCACTCCACAGCTGCTCGAGGATTTAACATCACATTCAGCAGTAAGTAGCAGTGAATCTATTCTTCTCTTACAGAAAAAGAGGTTTGGACATATCACATGAAACTCTCATTGAGAAATCCATCATGGCAAATAACAGTGTTCATCAAAATAAAACAATTGCTGCTTTTTGTGCTTTGGATGTTGACAGGACTCACTACAGTTTGTCATGCAAGCACGTGCCAGTGCTACAGCAGAGAGACGGGGATGCAGAGGGGAGGAATGACCAAATCCCGTTGAATTTGAAGACACAAACTCACTCTTAAGTTTCCCTGGCTGATGGACATTTTGATGAGATTATTACTCAGGACGATTTGGAAATTGGCCCTAATGATCAAGAAGCATTCAGAATATAAATTAGAGGCATGTTGGGGAATAGTTAAGGTTGGAAATCTCAGTGGAAAGTAGTGACAGGCTATTGCGGCACGTGGGGCCAGGGAAAGCTCAAAATGCTCAAATATACAATTAAGAGGATAAAAGAAAATTAATATGTGGCTGCACAAATGATGCAGGATTCGAGCCTTTATGACTGTTCATAGGACAGGTGTGCCCAGTTCTAATTGGACAGATCGTATCTCATCCGGAGCAGGACCAATTGGCAAGGCAGTTTAAAATAGAAACCTGAGATAAACATCGAGAGAGAGAACAAAGCTGGAAGTGAAAAGTAGAAATGTTACAAACAAAATCTGTCCACGTACTCCAACTGTTCACAATCATATTAACAATTTAGCTGAGGGATCAAATTCCGAGTTTGTACACGACATAAAACTTGGTGGAAGTGTTAGTTCTAATGAAAACACAAGATATAGCTATAGATATACTGTGTATATAAAAGCTGTGTTAAAGGGCTACAGCAAGACAGAGTACAATATGGAAAAATCGTAAGGTTATGTGATCTTGATGTGCAAAGCGATTTGAACTTGAATGGGAGAAAATAAATAAAGAGTTATTGGAAAGGGCAAACATTTCGGACGAAGACGGTTGGTCAGCATTGATCCTATTGAATGGTGGAACAAAATCAGGGGGATAAATCGCCCACTTCTCTTTTTGCTGCTTGTATACCCTAGCATGGACTGGTCAGGATGATTGACCTGATTCTGGACAATGTATTGGTTTTATCATTGTCACATGTATCAAAATACTGTATAGTAAAAAGCTTGCCTTGCATGCTGTTTACACAGATCAAATCATTACACCATGTGATGAGCGAGAATAAAGTAAAACAATAACACTGCAGAATAGAGTGTAAAAGCTACTATAAAGGTACAGTGCAGGTAAACGATGAAGTGCAAGATCATAAGAAGGTAGATTGTGAGGCCATGAGTCCATCTTATCATAGAAAAAATCTATTCAAGAGTCTAGTAATGATAAGATAGCTGTTTTTCAGCATGTTGGTACATGTGTTCAGGCTTTAGATTTTCTGCCTGATGAGAGAGAAGAGGAAAGAGTGCCTGTGATGAGTAGTGTCTTTGATTATGCTGGCTGCTTTACTAAGACGGTGAGAAGTATAGACAGAGTCCAAAGAGTGACTTTTTAATGTTCTGTAATAAATGCATTATTTGTATAGGGGAAGTTCAAGTGATAGGCAAAAACTGTGAAAGGTCACACCTTTCAGTTTCAGATTATCACTCTCTGATTCCATAATCGATCAATAACCAAATGTGCAACAATGGTGCGATTTTTGCTACAGATGTTGCCACCTGCAGAGAATTGGCAAATAAGACAAAGAGCCTCTTCTGCAGTATGTGCTCCTTGTTAAATATTAAACTGATGTAATCACTCCAATATTGAATGGGCCAAATTTTCCTTTGAGTGAAAAATTTAAATTTCAGCAGAATTCAACATCCTGTTTTTAAAGAAAGATACTGAATGTGTAATTTTTGCATTGAATAAGGATAAAAAGTGAACTTGCACAGAAAGAACTCATCATCAGAGGAGTCTATAGCACTGCCAAATCCATAATTGAGGACTCTTCTGCGAAAAAAAATCTATACCATAATTTGAATATAAAATTGCAATGCTTAACAATGAAATTATTTATTTTCTGCTTTGGAAGATTGTGCAGGGCTTGGTTAATCACAGTTGAACACTTTTGTAATTTCTTTAATGTCTCCTTGCCAGGTGTCAGTCTGGATATTGTGGTGACTTGCCATAGTTGCTATAAATTCACCTTGGAAATCACTTAAAATTGCAATCACTGAATGTGGTGCTTGCTTCTTAATAGTCTGCGATTGGAACTTAACACATGATGTTTACTTCTTTGCTGCTTCTGTTGTAAGTTGTTCTCTTGCTAAAAGTTAACCTAAGAGATCCAAGGCAGTCTGTTGAATTCTTACTCATAAATAGCATGAAATGAGGCTTCTCGGCCCATTGGTCTATGCCACCAATTAATTTAGGGAAACATAGTCCCATTTATCTCTTGCTCTTTCTGTCAATTCTCCTTTGATTCTCTAATTTCCCATTTATCTATAGTAGGTGATAATTTACAGTAATCATTTAACATATCAGTATGACTTTGTGACATGAAATGAAGCCCACAGGGTCACAGATGGAATATGCCCAGAGGCCAGCATTGAACCTGGGTCCTGAGACCTGTGAACCAGCATCTGAAACTGTACTGCCCCAGTCATCAACTATTATATCTAAAACCAACCAAAATTGGTGAAGTTTGATGACAATGAAGCTCCCTGGATGGTAATAGATAGATATTCTGTGCCAAGTGATACTGTGTTAGGCAGATCAGAGGAACAGTTGTCTAAATTCAGGGAGGCCTTTGCAACCATTCGTCCTGGGCCATATTTCCATTTCTAAGTTTCAGTATCTTCTGTGGGAGACACTTTAAAACACATATATTAGTTGGGAGTGATTTTCTTCCATGTGCAAATGATGCAAGGATGATTGATAACCTGAAGAGCTTTTAGAGTAAGAATGTTCTGCTGGAAAATGAATGCAATTGCTTTCTACTCCAGAAACTATATTTAGATATGTAGGATTTGAAAATGCTGATCGAAATACTCAGCCATAGCTTGGAAGATTAAATTTATGCAACACACACAAAATACTGAAGGAACTCAGCAGGTGAGGCAGCATCTATGGAAATGAATACATAGTGTGACAAGAATACACATAGATTAAGATGTTAGCTGTCCTGTGCTGGCACCAGTGGGATCAGCAGTTGGTCTGCCACCTGTCTTCAGGAGAAAGAGAGATAAGGAAAACAATGGAGCAGCATTTGGAGATGTTAATGAAGGGACGGGAGAGAGTAACGGAAGGAGAGCTGTCAAGATCGGCTCCCCCTTTGAACCCTGAACTGTTTGAAGTGATGGACAGGCGATACCCCAGCAGGGGGATAAAAAGGGACAGGTTCGCTAAGGCAGGACACACACGACACCCTGAGGTAACGAGACCCTGGAAGCGGTGCGTCTCCCACGAGTCGGTGGGAAGTTTTGGACGGCTAGTCGCAGGACAAGCCATAGACGCACAGAGTGGAAAGGCACGATCGGCGGGAACCTGGTGTGTGTCCACCCTTGCCTGGGTGCCGGGTTCACCGCAGAGAAACGATCGTATCTGGAAACGGAGGGGTCACGGTCGGTGACCTCAGATGACATCACAAAGGGCTCGCCCGAAAGCTGACTGCGAAGGTCTGTGTGTGGAAGCCGTTTGAATATTCATTCGTTTTGCTCTCTCTCTCCTTCCCCCCACTGTCTGCGAACTGAACTGAACTAAATTGAACTGAACTTTGCGTCACTTTGAAACTGGTCATTTACTCCTAGACAACGATAGAGCTTGATTGATCCTGTTATCTTAATTCTGTGTACATGTGTGTTTATCATTGCTGAACTGTTGCATTTATTATCCCTTTGATTAGAGTACTGTGTTGCTTGTTTCTTTAATAAAACTTCCTTAGTTCTAGTAATCCAGACTCCAACTGAGTGATCCATTTCTGCTGGTCTGGCAACCCAGTTACGGGGTACATAACATAAGTGGGGTTCTCGTCCGCGATTTTGAACGCTAAATTTGGGACGGAGTAAATTGATTGGGTCAAAATTCCCAAAAGAAAGAAAAGGCAAACAACAGAAATGGAGGCTGAGGAATTTATAAAGGCGCCGACCTTGGAGGCATTAGAGGATGCTAGGAAATCAGAATTGGTAGCTGTGGCCAAACGGTTGAATCTTGCTAAGGGGAAGTCGACAATGAGGAGAGAGGAGATACACAGAGCTATCATAGAGCACTATGTATCTAAAGGTGTGTTTCCCCAAGGTGAGCTGGAGGTGGTGTCTATTGAAAAACCTGCTGGAGACGCGGTACAGGTGCAGCTTGAAAAACTGAGACTTGAGCACGAGTTCCGGGTACGACAGTTGGAGCGAGAAGAGAAAGAGAGGGACAGACAGTTGGAGCGAGAAGAGAAAGAGAGGGAGAGACAGTTGGAGAGAGAGGAGAAACAGAGGGAAAGGGAATTCGAGCTGGAGAAGTTAAAGATAAGGGCAGAGCAGGGGCCCGTGCCAAACCAAGGTGAGGGTTCCGGGCGACCCAGGAGGTTAGGCTGGTTCCCCCATTTGATGATACCGATGTGGATCGGTACTTTCCCCATTTCGAAAAAGTTGCTACAAGTCAGGACTGGCCGAGGGATAAGTGGGCTGTTTTGCTTCAGAGTGTACTGAAAGGGAAAGCCCAACAAGCTTACTCAGCTTTGTCCGCGGAAGATGCCCAGAGGTATGAGGTGGTGAAAGAGGCCATCCTCAGGATTTATGAGTTGGTCCCGGAGGCATACCGGCAGAGGTTCCGGAATGCGAGGAAGCAGTGGGACCGCACGTATTTAGAGTTTGCCCATGAGATGCAGACATATTGTGAGCGTTGGTGCACCTCGAAGGGGGTAGAGGGGGATTATGACAGACTGCTACAGCTGATCCTGATTGAGCAGTTTAAAGGTTGTGTCCCTGAGGGTATGAGACCCTACCTAGATGAGAAAGAGGCAGCCACGTTAGCCGCAACTGCTAAGTTAGCGGATGAGTATGCGTTGACGCATAAAATGAAGTTTGCCTCGAGTAAAGGCTACCGGAAGGGTAGTCAGGACGGCGGGGAGAGCCCGCCAGAAAAGTCAGAATGTAAGCCGGGGACTAGTGAGAAGGATAAGGTAGACCGGGAGCAGTCTGGTAGGAAGTCTCCTGGGGTCGTCTGTTATAATTGTGGGAAAGTCGGACACTTTGCGTCCAGGTGCTTTGCCCCAAAGAAGGAGATAGGAAAAGGAAAAACGGCGATTTTGACTGGCTGTATCGAGCTGGTAAACGAACCGCTAGGACAGGACAGGTCTGCCAGAGTGCAGGAAGGGCGCGAGAGGTTTATCTCGGCTGGATTGGTGTCAGTGAAGGAGGGGTTAAAACCAGTTCCAGTGCGGATCTGGAGAGACATGGGAGCGTGTCACTCACTGATACTGAAGAGTGTATTAGAGTTTAGCTCAGAGACCCAGACTGGGGAGGTCAAGGTCAAAGGTATTGGGGAAGGGACAGAGGCAGTCCCTTTGCACCAGATACACTTACAAAGCAACCTGGTCTCTGGACTAGTCACGATCGGGGTGAAGTCCGACTTACCGATGAAAGGCGTGGAAGTCTTGCTCGGTAATGACGTCGCTGGGGGAATCGTGTTCCCTGCCATGAGATTGACAGGTCAGCCTGCCAGCATTGAGGCCCCGCCCATGGACTCACAGGTTCATCATGGGACTGCGGTAGTAAATTTAGCTGAGACGTTTCTGCCAGCCTTGTACGAGAAGGGGGTAGAAAGTGAAAAGAAGGAGTGTAGTGAAACAAGAGGTAGTGAGGGAGCTGAGACAGACTTAGCATTAGCCAGGAAAGGATTTGTGCAGGCGCAGGAGCGAGACGAGGAGCTGATGGTTTTGGCAGGGACGGCTCTCTCTGACGCAGAATTAACAAGGGAACTAGTAGGCTATTGTGTGGAGGAGGAAGTGCTAAGGAGGAAAGGGAGACCAAGTACCGTACCCGCAGATGAGGAATGGGGGGTGGTGCAAAAGAGTTATGGGGATGAGATTTTTAACCTGGCCCACAAGGTACCCCCCGGTGGACATTTTGCGGTGCTGGGGGAAACAGTTGGTGGAATCATGGAAGAGGTTTACCGGCTGCACAGGAGGAAGGATGTTATTGATTATGGCTGACGTGAACTGAGACGGTCACAGGCTTTTGATATGCTAACAAACCTAGTCGGTGTTAGCACGGAAATCGATGAAGCTAGGGTCGCCCTGAAAAGAGAGAAAAACCATTTTGAAAAGATGAGTATGGTATCGACCAGCTGGGAGAAGGCTATTGTTTTGGTCAGCTCTGCTGATAAGGTCTCTCCCTTAATCCCCGAACAAAGCGACTCTTTAGGAGAAGTAATTAAACAACTCGCACACGTGTGTTTGATTGTCCCGAGGCGATGCAAAGAACTGGGACATTGGGTGGTGTTTCTTACACTAGGCTAGCCTAGCGAGCAACAATCCTATAGAAACAAAAGGGCTGACGAACACAGAGGTGTGTATTGGCAATGTAATACGGCTGTCTGAAGCCAGCTTGATAGTGAACCTTGAAAAAAATGAGTTCGGCCACACGAGGGTCACTTACCTGGGAATTGTGGTGACACAGGGGCTGCTGGCAGCGATGCAAGCTAAAGTGCGGGCTATCTCTGACATCCCAACCCCGACAGACAAGAGGGCCCTCAGAAGGCTCTTGGAGATGGTGGGGTACTGTAGGAACTTCTGCAATAACTCTGCGGTTACCACCCCTCCCCCTCCTACTAAGCCCTTGCCAGAGAAAACTAAGTCGGAATGGGACGGTCCTTGTTATTGTGGTCTGGGACGAAACCCAATGAGAGGTTACATTGATCGCAATTCATCAGTGTTTTTGGCCACTATGAAGTTTGCTAAGTTGGAGCCTGGTCTAAGGGATTATTAATAACACATATAAAGGGAACAGAAAATGTGATGGCTGACTGTCTGTCAGGTGTTGACAACTTCAAATTCGCTGTATTAGCCAAATAGCTGATAAAGATGTGTATTTGTGTGTATCAAATGATGTATTCATGTTTGTAATTTTTACCCCGGTAAAAATCCTTAAAGGGGGGAAGTGTGACAAGAATACACATAGATTAAGATGTTAGCTGTCCTGTGCTGGCACCAGTGGGATCAGCAGTTGGTCTGCCACCTGTCTTCAGGAGAAAGAGAGATAAGGAAAACAATGGAGCAGCATTTGGAGATGTTAATGAAGGGATGGGAGAGAGTAATGGAAGGAGAGCTGTCAAGATCGGCTCCCCCTTTGAACCCTGAACTGTTTGAAGTGATGGACAGGCGATACCCCAGCAGGGGGATAAAAAGGGACAGGTTCACTAAGGCAGGACACACACGACACCCTGAGGTAACGAGACCCTGGAAGCGGTGCGTCTCCCACAAGTCGGTGGGAAGTTTTGGACGGCTGTCGCAGGACCAGCCATAGACGCACAGGGTGGAAAGGCACGATCGGCGGGAACCTGGTGTGTGTCCACCCTTCCCTGGGTGCCGGGTTCACCGCAGAGAAACGATCGTATCTGGAAACGGAGGGGTTACGGTCGGTGACCTCAGATGACATCACAAAGGGCTCGCACGAAAGCTGACTGCGAAGGTCTGTGTGTGGAAGCCGTTTGAATATTCATTCATTTTACTCTCTCTCTCCTTCCCCCCACTGTCTGCGAACTGAACTGAACTAAATTGAACTGAACTTTGCGTCACTGTGAAACTGGTCATTTACCCCTAGACAACAATAGAGCTTGATTGATCCTGTTATCTTAATTCTGTGTACATGTGTGTTTATCATTGCTGAACTGTTGCATTTATTATCCTTTTGATTAGAGTACTGTGTTGCTTGTTTCTTTAATAAAACTTTCTTAGTTCTAGTAATCCAGACTCCAACTGAGTGATCCATTTCTGCTGGTTTGGCAACCCAGTTACGGGGTACGTAACGTAAGTCATTGTTTCGGGCTGAGACCTTTCTTCAGGACTGAGAAGGAAGGGGAAAGATGCCGGAATGAAAAGGTCAGGGAGGGGAAGGAGGCAAACTGAAAGATGATAAGTGAAGCCATGTGGGTGGGAAAGATAAAAGGCTGGAGAAGAAAAAGTCTAATTGGAGAGGAGAGTGGATCATAGGAGAAAGTGAAAGAGGAGGGGGCCCAGGGGAAAGTAATAGGCAGGTGAGAAGAAATAAAACGTCAGAGTGGAAAATAGAGGAAAAGTGGGGGAAATTTGTTTACCAGAAGGAGAAATCGAGATTCATACCATTGTGTTGTAGGATACCCAGGCAGTATATAAGGAGTCTTTCTGGGTCTTTATGCCTATCTGCTGTTGCATTTATAGGAACAGTGAGCTCCACTTTGTATGCATCTTGATGTGCAGCAATAGCCGTGCAATAACAAACCATTGATTCTTTTCAATATTGTAGGTTGTATTACATCTAGTCATCGTCGCCATGAAAGCAAAAAAAAATAAAGTGCCTGCTCAATTTTGTATATGATTGAAATAAATCACACACAACCCTTTTATAACCGAGAAAACATAGCTGCGACTTACTTAAATGGATTTTGTAAATAAGCAAGAGAGGAAAATAAATCCCCAAATTGAACAAAATTGGCCAAAGTCACCAAAATTATTCTATAGACCTTCCTACAGAAATATTTTCAGAAGGAAATGCAGGCTTTTGTTGAGTTTATTTATTTCAGAAAACCCTTTAATAATTCTGTCAATATAAACCTGTGATGTGTAACCGAGTGGCTGTGTCATCTTCAGTTCAGAGGTGTTGTTATTATATTACATAATATATACATAGTTGGAACGGGGTAATGGAAGCACTGGTTCCAGGAGACTATTTTTGCAATGACGCCTCCATTGACTCTTAATTTTTGTTAAGTTCTGATGGAGGCGTTTGACATGGAATGTCGAAAATTCCTTTCCTTTCATAGATGCTGCTCAACTTGCTGGGTCCCTGCAGCAAATTGTTTATTGGTACATGTTTCAGCAACTGCAGTCTGTTGTGTCTCTTAAAAATTCTTGCTAATATTTTGTCTCAGAAATAATAACTGCTGTTCCTCAAAAGACAACACTTTTTTTTTTAGGCGGCTTTCAATGAGTTCTATGTTATTTGAAACAAGACCTTAAAGCCTCCATAATACATGCTCGGACTTTGCAACCTTTCACTATAAACTCAGTTTCCTTGCTGCATTTCTCTATGAATCTATCATTTTATAATTGTATAGGGAAGAAAGGAATGATCAGGCTAGCCACAGAACTGTAAGAGGAAGCATTTTTTTAGATTAGATTATGAGGACATGCAGTCCTCTTTTATTGTCATTTTGTAAAGCATGTATTAAGAAATGATACAATATTCCTCCGGTGTGATATCACAGAAACGCAAGACAGACCAAGTCTGAAAAACTGACAAAAACCACATAATTATAACATACAGTTACAACAGTGCAAGCAATACCGTAACTTGATGAAGAGGCCGTGAGCACGGTAAAAAGTTCAAAGTCTCTCGAAAGTCCCACATCTCACGCAGACGGGAGAAGGAAGAAAACTCTCCTGCCATACCTGACCACTGTCCGACTCTGAGTCGTCCGAAAACCTCGAGCTCCGACCAGCCCTCTGACACCGAGCACTGACCACCATCTCTGCCGATTGCTTCAACCCCAGCCCTGGCCTCCAGCAACAGGCAAAGCCAAGGATTTTAGGGGCTTTCCTCTGGAGATTCTCAATCACACAGTAGCAGCGGCAGCGAACCAGGCATTTCAGAAGTTACTCCAGGTGTTCCTCTGTGCTCTCACAGCTGTCTCTAACAAATCAGAATTGTGCACAGCCCCTATTTAACAGATACGACGTCATTTCACCGGAGAGGCTACGCGTGCTGCGTTGCACCACCATCTTCTCCTCTCCCCTTTAGAACAAAAGCACCAGAGTGTTGCTGTTAGGCTGAATGGCCTGTGCGTAATGCTTTGTAATATGGTGCAGATTTTCCCCACTCTGCTTTGAAAGCGTCCACCATCTATTTTCAGTTCTACACTCTTTTCACACCTACCATGCTACTTCCTCAGAAGGCTAAGGAATTTCGGCACATGCCTGTTGATTCTCCTCAATTTCATTGACCTGCCATAGAAAGCATCCTATCTAGATGTAGCACAGCTTGGCATGGCAGCTGCTCTGCGCATGACCACAAAACATTGCAGAACCTTGTGTGCACAGCTCAGCCTATCACAAAATCAAAATGGCCTCCCCTCCATAGACTCTCGCCATCTTGGAAAAGCAGACAGGATAAAAAGATCCCTCTCACCCCAGACGTTCTCTCTCCTCCCTTCTTTCATTAGGCAGGAGATACATACACTTAAAAACGTGTGCCCCAAGATTCAAGGACCGCTTCTACCCCGTTGTTATAAGACTCTTGATTGGACCTCTTATACGGTAAAGGTGAAAACTAGACCTCACAATTTACCTTATCATGGTCCTTGCACCATCTTGTCTACCTGCAGTGTACTTTCTCTGTGACTGTAATTGTTATATTCTCTATTCTGTCATTACTTCTCCCAAGTACTACCTGAATGTGCTTATGTTTTGATATGCTCGATATGGATGGCTTGCAAACCAGGTTTTTCACTGCTTTCAGTACATTTGCATTAATAAACCAATTCAATCCATTCAATCATTTTTCCCTCTTCCTCCCTCTCCATTATGCACCTTCTCCTTTCCCCCTTCCTCTCTTCTCCCTCCTCCCTTCCTCTCTTCTCCCTCCTTTCCCTACCTCTGTTTACCTCCTGAGATCCTCAAGTAGTCCATTACGACTGGAAGATTTTTTGTAAACCAAAGGAACCAAATTTGGCTCTTTTTGAAATTTAAAATACAACCTAAAAGCTTTTGTGGAGTAACAATGTTAACTTTAAATGATCCAGAGGGAAAAAAATGAATGACACCGTGTGACTGAAGTTATAATGGATATAGCTTTTCTTTTAGTACAAACTACCAGATCTCCATTATTAGTATGGTGGGCAAGCAGAAGAAGATAATAATGGAAAATATTATAATGTAATGGTTATGAAATTCAAGTGAGAAATGATAAAATTATAATGTAGGAACCATAGCATGAATAATTCAAGGCAAAATAGAAAATGAGGTGAGTGGATATATTTTAAGAAATTGCCCTGAGCCATCGCTGAAGTTTTCTACTTCTGGGAATTTCCTTTCCTTAAACTGGAATTATAAAAAGACAAATGTAACTGAATATGTGTTTATTTGGAACACCTGGCACTTAGGGATAAATTCCACCGATAAAAGTCATTGGAGAGTTTTGTAAATACATAAACTTGGATTTGATGGAACTGGAGAACTTTCGTTTATTCATGGTAATTGACAAATTAGGGTAGATTACAAAATCCTTGATAGTGGCAATTTTGTGCAAAATCAAGAATAAATTGGCAGAAATGATTGAATTTTTTTGGACTTTGAATAATCCTAGACTTTGAGAGTTTGGGAAATTCATGTTGGGCAGTGCCAGATGAAATGTTGTATTCTTGTTATTATCTGTCATTAATAATGGGGGGGGGGAGTAATGAAAGGGTAAATACGGGCTTTTTCCACTGAGATTGGGTGAGCCCAGAACTGCTGGTCATGGGTGAAAGGAGAAATGTTTAAAAGGAAGTTTTTTCACTCACAGGGAGGTGAGAGCGTGGAATGAGCTGCCAGAGAGAGTGGTGGATATGGGTTCAATTTTAACACTGAAAGAGAAGTTTGGATATGTACATGGATAACAGGGGTATGGAGGATGATGGTTCAGTGTAGGTTGAAGGGACTAAGCAGAATAATAGTTCAGCATGGGCTAGATGGGCCAAAGCATCTGTATATGTGCTGTAGCATTTTATGACTCTATTACTATGACCTTGTCAATAATATATTTTAAATGAGGCCGAGCTCACACATGCCTACTTAATGTTGACAATTCCAAGGACGTTGCTTAGGGTCAATCTTTCATCTGGACATTTTAAGGGCAACAAAGAGACTTGTGATTCTCAACATTGGTAGAGGGGAAGGTGGGGGTTAGTGGGATAAGCTCTCACCACCTATTAAATCCTCCTAATCCCGTGAATTTCAAATAACCTCTGACAACCAAGTCCAGCTCCTGGCCTTCACATATGGCTCAGCTGCTAAGCCCGGCAGAATGGTTTCTACTGACAGGATAAGGGGCAAAGGTGGATTACTGGCACCTCGAAACCAGTCGCTTCGGGCACATTCAGTTTGCCAGTCATACTTGGCAGCTCATTACGAAGAAGGAAAACACAGATTTCAAACCTCTACTGCCTTATGGCAACACTCACTCATGGGGAAGACTTTGGAAATAAACGCCAAGGTAAAAATCGAGAACTGGAGTCCCTCAGGCAGTCCTATGGAGAGCTCAACACTGGTTGGTATCTCCTGTGACGCCACTGGTGCAAAGCTCCATTGGTCTCTGCTGTTCCTTTGGATTCATCAGCTGCATGGAGAGGGGCAGCCTGCTGCATTGGCAGCAGCTTGCTCTTCATATCATACTATCCTGGCTTGGGTACTGGCTTGTGTATCGAATGTACACAGCTAAGATGTAACATCCATGATCGACCCAGACCAGTGGAGAATATCCAGAGCTCTGATTGATGACTTGTGCTTGAAAATGTTTAGAGGGACAACATTAATAATAATTTATCAAAGATGGCTTTGTAAAGACAAAAAATTGCCAGATTATGCATAGAAGGTGTTGAGGAAATCAGCAGGTCAGGTAGCATCCACAGAAATGAATAAACAGTCGACAATTCAGGCTGACACCCTTCATCAGGACAGGTCTTTCTGATATGTCAGACTGATTTGAATAAAATTTTGAATGGATATTTTGCACGGACTTCAATAAGGTCTCTGAGAAAAACCCACATGGAATATGGGTCTTAATGGCAATTTTGGGCAAATCGTCAGATTGGACCTGAAATTGGTCTGGTTACAGAAGGCAGAGGGTGAGATTTGAAGGTGGTCTTTTATATCTGGATCCTGCGCCAGTAGTGTACTGTGGGGGACTGGTGTTGTTTATTAGCTACATGAATGACCCATAATCAGTATGTTTTAAAAAATATGGTTTTGTTGATATGAAGAAGAACATTTTTATCTATAGAATTATTTTGATGAGTTAATATGATGTGCAGATGGAAAAAATATGAGTTGTTACATTTTGGGAGATGTAGCAAAGCCACTATAGGCATAACGGATAATAGGACTCAAGGAAGTGTTGAAAAATAGAGAGACCTTTGTCCGTATAGCAAAGGATACCTGAAGACATCAGTGCAGGTAATTTTATGGCATACTAGATACATCATGACAGATCCCCACCATCCAGATCGTGCTCTCTCTTCTTGCTGCTACTATCATCCAGAAGGTAGAAGAGCCTCAAGACTCACACCACCAGGTTCAAGGAAAGTTACCATCCCTCAACCATCAGGCTCTTGAGTAAAAGAGGACACCTACACTCACTTGCTCCATCATTGGAATATCCTTACAACCAATGATCTCACTTTAAGGACTCTTTATCTCACTATCTCATGCTCTCATTATTTATTGCTATTTAGTTATATTTACATTTACACAGTTAGTTGTCTTCTGCACTCTGGTTGATCTTTCATTGATCTTGTTATAGTTACTATTCTACAACAGATTTGCTGAGTATGCCCAGATGAAAATGAATCTCAGGGTTGTCTCTGGTGACATATATGTACTTTGAGAATAACATTTACTTGAAACTTTTGATCCTTGAACTTGCTTTCATTGGCTTGGAGAGTGAATATAGCAAAAGAAATGTTCAGGCAATTTGGCACTCTGGCTTCATATCAGCTCTTATGATTCTGAGGTATATCATTTGTGCTTAATCCGATACTGTGATGACCCAGATTATCACTAAAGCAGGATTCAACACATGGAAAAAAATGACCAAAGGTTTGTAGTTAAAATGCATTTCTTTTCTGTTAGGATGTTAAGGAATTGGACACGCTAGAGTCAGGAAACATGTTCCCGATGTTGGGGGAACCAGAGGCCACAGTTTAAGAATAAGGAGCAGGCTATTTAGAACGGAGTTGAGGAAAAACTTTTTCACAAAGAGTGTTGTGGATCTGTGGAATGCTCTGCCTCAGAGGGCAGTGGAGGCCAATTCTGTGGATGCTTTCAAGAAAGAGTTAGATAGAGCTCTTAAAGATAACGGAGTCAAGGGATATGGGGAGAAGGCAGGAACGGGGTACTGATTGTGGATGATCAGCCATGATCACAGTGAATGGCGGTGCTGGCTCAAAGGGCCGAATGGCCTACTCCTGCACCTATTGTCTATTGTCTAAGATCAGGACTTCAGTGGATAAAAAGATAAGCAATATCTCGAACAAAAGGATGAACATTTTTCTAAATGGTAAAGAATAAAGTACTAAGACTCAGAATCTTGTCAGTTTCAATAGAGTATGACATCTATAAGTCTTAGGAGTTTATTAAAAGATAATTGAAAGTTAGATTACCATCTGTAAGGACTATTGAGAAATGGATATTATATCATTGAATTCAGATATGATATGTATACAGTTGAAAAGAGTCAGGACAGTATACTTGAAGGTGCTCTGAAAATAGTACTACAAAAATACTAAGATTGTATGGATTAAATGTAAGGTAGAATACACCTTGCCTAATATTTTTAAGGTTTCCTTAAATTCAGGAACTCATGGCAGGGGGGAAGTTAATACAAATTGGGGAATGTGGGCCTCACAAGCAGAGCCAGTGTTCATTTTCCCATCCTTAATTGCCCGTTGACAGGTGGTGAACTGTCTTATTGAATCACCACAATCCTTGAGGTGTGGGTGTATGCACAATGCTCTTAAGGAGGGAGTTCTTAGATTTTGACCCAGTGATTGCGAAGAAATGGCATTATTTCCAAATCATGAAGATGTGTGGCTTGGAGGGCAACTTCCCAGAGATGGTGGTTCCATGTCTTTGCTGCCCTTGCCATTCCAGTTGGTAAAGTTTCGAAGGTGTTATCTAAGGAATCTTGGTGAGCTGCTGCAATGCATACCATGGATGCTCAAGTGCTGCTCCTGTGCGCCAGTGGTGTTGTGGGTGATTGGTTCTGGATCTAGTATTAAGCAAAAGGATATGATTCAAATAATTATAAGCCAATTATTTTCATGCTAGGAGTCAGAAAATGCTCATGGGTATTTACAGAATGCTATCAATTTTCATCTAAGCAGTAAAGAAGCTACAAGGAACATCCTATAATTTTTCAAACCAATTGGCTATGTCCAATTAATTAGCTGAAATTCTTTGAGAGGGTTATTAAATTACAAGACAAATGACTACTTGGTGATCATCATGAGGAGATAGAATGGTGCTCAAGTGAAATGAAATCTTGACTGTCACTAGAACACTTTAGTAAATGGTGAAGCTGCTCAGACTTTGGAACTGTTCATGTCTCTTTTGGTATGCACTGTTCATAAATCTTTGGTCAAGATATTTCCAATGATCTCTTATTTGAAAAAAAAAAGTACCAAGTGGAATTTCATGCCGAAAAACTCAACAGATATTTATTTACTGAAGAACCTGTGCTTCCAGTGTTTAATCTTGATTTTTTTTTTTGTAAATTTTCAGCATTCAGGCACAATGAATGCCCAGATCCAGGAGTACCAGTGAATGGGAGAAGATTTGGGGAAAGTCTTCAGCTGGGAAGTACTGTATCTTTTTTATGCGAAGAAGGATTTCTTAAGACCCATGGATCAGAAACTATCTCTTGTATCTTCAAAGATGGAAACGTGGTCTGGAACAATGCTGTACCACGATGCGAAGGTATTCACTTCAGCAAAAAATTGTTTAGGAAGCAAAGGACAGTGGATCTGTGGGATTTTGACTTACTTTGTTGTATTTTGTTTATGAGATATGAACTTTATAGTAAAGTTATACAGAACTCATTTCAATAAAGGAAACATAGAATTTTCGTGCAGGCGTGCTCAAGTATAAATAAAGGTAATCCATGCTAGTTTGTAAAGGCGTTTATAGACTAGCAATGAAATATATAAAATTAAAGATTTGTTTCAGTTAGTTCAATCCTTGGTGAAATATTTTAAACAACTGAGCTAAAAACAAGAAAAAATGGAGATTTACACTTTGTCCAACTTTCTAATCTACCCATTTCCTTTCTCACAAGAAATAAAGGCATTAGGTAAATTCAGTTTCATAAGAATTCCTAAGGAAATGTCTTTACAGTTTGCAAAATGTAATGTAGAGAGAATGCCATTATCTTTGACTGCAGAAGTCAACCATGAATTCTAGATTTGTACCCCTAACGTCATAATACCTATTATAAGGCACCATGGTGGTGGATCAGCTCACGAAGCACTATGACAGTTCTGGGCTTTGGAGTTCAAAGTTCAATTCTGGCACTGTCTGTAAGAAGCCTGTACATTTTCCCCGTGAACCATGTGGGCATTGTAAATTGGCCTGTGATTAGGCTAGTGTTACATAGATGGGTTAATAGGCAGAGCAGCTCATTTTGGCCAGAAGGGCCTGCACTATGTTGTACCTCAAAATAAAAGTTTTTAAAAAGTTATTATGAATAACCAGTTCAGATGCACTGTTGTTCTTGGCCTGTTGTCGGGCTGGTAATGTATAAAATTTGCAGGAAGAGTAAAGAACAATGTGTTCGTAGAGTGGAATCCTTTTTATGTTTAATTCTTTAAATGATGTAAGTACATCAAAAGGAGTTGACTAATAGAGTTGACTAATTGAATAATAAAGGACTGTTTGATTAAATGGAGGATGGGATGATGTATAAGTCACCGTGCCACGGTGCATGTGCTTTGACGAAAAGATTGAGATCTCAGAATGCTTTTCTGAGCTGTGCTGAAACCTAATTTCAGGACCATGAGAGTAACTTGAGATTGCATGCATGAAAAATACACGGCAGCCTTGACACAGCTTGTTTCTTGTGGATAAACTGCAATGTTTTTTTTTATAAGCTAAATTAAACCACTGAACAATATTAAGCAAATGAGATAAACACATTTCAAAGCCACACAACACTGTTCTTTCTGAGATGAATAGCAGAAAATAAGAATTCAGATTTTCACTGCAGGATTTATCTTTTCATAAGCACAGTAAACGAGATAATGAAAGACTGTGATTACTGGGATTCACTGTAAATGAGATTAATTTTTGCCAATGAGCAGTTGCAGCTCATGAAGGAATTTATGAAGGTGGTTTACACAAACTTGAGTTCAATGTACTGCTGTAAAAATGGTCCCTACATGTATGGCCATGCATTTAACTTGAACCAAATGTTGAAAGGCATGGTTTATGCACAAAAGAGTGATCCTGAAACTGATTTGATTCAAAAATAATAGTCTGACCATTGTGTCATGTTGCTGAGAAACACAACTAACTCAACAGGTTCCAAGTTAATGGTTAAATGTTGTCAGTCTGCACTACCTCTTGGGACGGATGGGTCAATGGCATTTGCAGTATGCATATCCAGAACTGGAACTCAGTGGTAGATATCATTGGGAAATGTGGAGTCTACAGATGTTCCTTGAGAGCTCATCAGGTTCAGATAGTTATTTCAGTTCAATTATATTCAGGGTCAGAGCTACCAGCTATTTGGGCAAGTGTAGCTTGATTAGGGAAATACAATTCGTCAGTCCTGACGAAGGGTCTCGGCCTGAAACGTCGACTGCGCCTCTTCCTGTAGATGCCGCTTGGCCTGCTGCATTCACCAGCAACTTTGATGTATGTTGCTTGAATTTCCAGCATCTGCAGAATTCCTGTTGTTTATATTTTTAGTCTTTTTGGTATGAAAATGGCTGTAAACATGATATATACTAAAGACTGACAGTGTACAAGAGTGCTGGTGGGAACGTGTTTACTTATTAAATATGCTCAGTGGAGTTTCAATTGCATTTAGTCAAATGTGTGCATTTGTCTATGAATTTAAATAGCCTGTCAGAGCTCATTTTAAAGTGAGATTTCATGCTCCAGCATTGCTTATAGATTAGTTCCATGTATAATATTTCAATTATATTTATTACTATGGTTTCTACAGATTGTAAAACTCTGGATTATGAAATATTATCAGAGCATAGAGTACAAATGTAAGGTTTCCGTAATCTACATATTAGAAAGTCCTAATGGTTGAATTAGTGTCAGCACCTTGTTTTACCATTTATCCCTACTTGTTATCAATGATAGCAAGAAGTAGAAGATTACTACTTAACAGTCAGGCATATGTTGCAGACTGTTTAGGGAAGACTTATTAGGGAATTGCTCCGTTCATTTAAGATTTTTTTTGTGCACTAGACAGAATAGTAAATTATTTCGGAGCTGAACGAGACCACTAGGCTTATTGTATCCATTCTGTTCAATGGTTCAACTTAATATCAGAGAATATATACTGTATACAACCTGAAATCCCTACCTTTTGCAGACATCAATGAAACAGAGAGAAAAAAAAACAAAGTGAATAACAGAAAAACATCAGAACCCCAAAGCCCCACTCCCTGCTCCCACACACCAAGCAGTAGCAAAAGCATCAACCTTCCCCCACTCCCGCTTGCTTCAGCAGAGGCATCAGCCGCCCAAGCGACAGCAAGACCCCGGAGACCATGATCTAGAGTCCATCAAAAACTACCGTCCATTCCAACACTTCGACATCTCAACAGGCCCTCTCTCTCGCCAACGTGGGAAAGAGAGATATCGCTCCTGGCATAGCAAGAGACTGGCCCAACAGCTCACTGTTGCGATGTTACCATACGCAGTGTCGCTTATTTATTCCCCCAACTCGAGAATCAGCAAACTGTCTCTCACTATCGAGGGAGAGAGGGAGGGAGACAGACAGAGAGACAGAGGTCGGCCGTGTACAGAGGCCTCCAACAGCTGCGCCTTCTGTCGCGGTGCTTCGATCTCCTGCAACACTTCACTTTAGGCTTCTACCACAGTCTACCTTGATGATATGGTTGAATATATTGCTTGGAACAAATTCAAGCATGGTTTGCACCTGCTCCTTTGTTCAACGTGCAACTTGCTCTGTATTTTCTTTTCAACTGTAAAATAAAATAAGAATGAAATCCAACTCCTACTGAGTGACTATGCAGCATCATCCTGACTTCACTTTGTCTGTATTTTTCCACAGCACCTTGTGGAGGTCACCTGACTGCTCCAAGTGGAATGATATTATCTCCAGGCTGGCCAGGATTTTACAAGGATTCTTTGAACTGTGTGTGGGTTATTGAAGCTGAACCAGGATACCCAATCAAAATAACCTTTGACAGGTAATTTTTCAGCAATTATCTAACAGCAACACTTCTATGCAACAAATCATCTACTGGCAGAACTCAAGAGGTCTCATATGAAAGAATTGTTGACATTTTGGATCAAAACCTGCATCAGGACTCAGAACAGAGGAGGTTCATGTGCACCTCCTTTAACCTTCTCCATTGCTTCTAGTGCTCCCGATGAGGCCAACTCTATATCAGCAAGACCAAGTGCAGGCTGGGCGAATGTTCCACAAAACACCATGGTCCATACTCGGCTTTTTCATCTGCAAAGATGAAGTCCAACACAAATTGGTCTCGACTTTCAGTCCTGATTCAGGATTTTGACTCGAAATGTCAACGATATCTTTTCACCCCCAGATGCAACTTGACCTGCTGAGTTCAACCAGCAGATTGTTTGTTTCACCAGATTCCACATCTGCAGTCTCTTGTGTCTCTTAACAGTTCTTCTGCATATGTGGCTCTGTTAACAGTCATAAGGTTATCTAGGCCATTTTTAAAGCATGTTACTGCTTGGATCTTGGATTTTCACTCAGTGAAGCATGTCATTCTTTCGAACTTCTTCTCCCATATTTCGTCTTTGTCCTTGTCCTGTGCATTACTTTATGGGAAAACTGTTCAAGGCAGCTCACCTCCACTTTCTGAGGGCGATTTGGGATGGACACTAAGTGCCAACAATACCCAAATATCAACAATGAAGTTAAAATAAAAGCTAAAACATGAGATTTGTTTCAATATCAAAGCTGCAGGGAGATTAGAACAACCTATTAACTGGTCATGTTTTCTCCCCGAGTGTGGGCACGCGGCCAAGTGGTTAAAACATTGGACTAGCGACCCGAAGGTCGTGAGTTCAGGCCCCAGCCGAGGCAACATGTGTTGTGTCCTTGAACAAGGCACTTAATCACACATTGCTCTGCGACAACACTGGTGCCAAGCTGTATGGGTCCTAATGCCCTTCCCTTGGAGAGGGGAGTCATGGAGAGGGGAGACTTGCAGCATGGGCAACTGCTGGTCTTCCCCATACAACCTTGCCCAGGCCTGCGCCCTGAAGAGTGAAGATTTTCCAGGAGCAGATCCATGGTCTCGCAAGACTAACGGATGCTTTCTCCCTGATTATTTCCAGTTCATGCAAATGACAAAGATGTTGAAATATTTAGATATTACTGTGTCAAAGCCAGCCTGTAAAAGGAAGTACTTAATTTAATTGTATTATTAATTCTATACCACGGATTGGAAAAAAAATCTCAACATAAACAACTTGTATCTGCGAGTGATTGTGCAACTACTTTCCAATCTACAGGCAGAAGATTTATTTTGCTCCAAATAATTTTCTAGATAACTGAAAGATAAAAGACTTTTAATAGGACTTGCAGACAAGTTATCAATTGAGTTTGACAGGATGCAGAACCAGCACCTAATTAGCCTTGCACTGTCATGTTCAAAATGCATCAGTCTTTTCTGTCCTCCAAGTGTTTTTTTATGCAGTGAGAATCTTAACATCCGAATTCGGCACTGTGATATTCCCAACAAAAGTATGTTAACTTGCACTCCAATGTGTCCTACAGGTATTTCTAAAAAACTTATATTTATTTCATACCTTTTCAATAATTTGAACATGCCCCTGAGTGTTAAGTGCATTAAAGGTTACCCTGCCTTATAGTTAGCAAATATAGAGTGGAGTTTTGGATGCTGTCAAAGCATTTTTGCCAGCATTTGGGGGTGTGCTTTCCAATCACTACCAGCTTCCATTGCCATCCAGAGCCATGTTGTGGGAATTAGGGGAAGTTTCGATCTGTGAGATTGTCCCTCCACATTCAGACCGTGCAACAGAGGCACAGTGAGCAGAGTTTCCCCTGAATGTGTGGGTTTCTCCCAATTGCTGCAGTTCCTTCTCACAGCTCAGAGGCATTCGGGTTCTTATGTTAATTGGACTCAGTAGGTTGCTTCCAATTTGTAGGTAAGTGGTAGAATCTGAGACTAGTTGATGACAATGAGGGGAGAATAATTAAAAAGGTGAGATTAATGTTGGATTAGTGTAAATGGGTAACTAATGGTTGGCATGGTCTGAAAGATCTTTTTCCAAACTGGATTCCTCCATAACTTGGAGGACCATGGTTGGACATGTCATGCAGGGAGACCATATCAGCAAGACCTTCATCTTGCTAATATTTATTTAGATGCAATTAATAAATAGATTTGAACAACCAGTATGATGATTGAGAAACAATGAAAGAACCAGGTGTTATTTAATTAGAAGTAGGCATATCTGACTGATATTATTTTCGGGTTAAAGTTTATTTCTCTGAGAAATTTGTTTATTCATTATTTATGACATGAATGGTCACGCTCTATCCATGGCCATGATTGCTCTTGGCAAATTTTTCTGCAGAAGTGGTTTGCCATTGCCTCCTTCTGGGCAGTGTCTTTACGAGATGGGTGACCCCAGCCATTATCAATACTCTTCAGAGATTGTCCACCTGGTAACAGTGGTCACATAACTAGGTCTAGTGAAATGCATCAGCTGCTCATACAACCATCCACCACATGCTCCCATGGCTTTCTGTGACCCTGAACAGGGTGGGCTAAGCAGGTTCTACACCTTGCCCAAGGGTGACCTGCAGGCTTACAGAGGGAAGGAGCTCCTTTGTTAGAGACATATCTCCATCCTGCCACCCATCTAAGAAATAAGTGATTGATATTGATGGATCCTTTAGAGGATGCCAAATATTGATGTATTCAAATAGGAAGAGAAGACATTTCATGCACTCCCTTGACCTACCTGAATTGTTGATGAAAGAGGAGAAACATTTATAGATAAATGAATGATAAAAAGGCTCTTTTAATATGTAGGTCTCTCATTTCTCCCATGTAAAACCATAAACCATTGGAAATGCTCTGGGAATCAGCCAGCATTTCTGGAAAGAGAAACACAGTTAACATTTCAGGATGAGGACCTTCTATTAGTATTGCGTAATGCTGCTGTGCCTGAGGTTTCAGACAGCCTGAGAAAGATAAGGAGGGATATATTATTTCCGGAACTTTGCTTAGAATGCAATTTGTGTAATTACCTCTCTCACCTTATCTCCTTGCCCACCAATCACGCAGACAGAATATAAGGTGTTGTTCCTCCAACCTAAGAGTGGCCTCATCACAAACTTCACCTGTGAGTCTGTTGGGGTTATATACTGTGTCCGGTGCTCCTGGTGTGGGTTCCTCCTCTAACTGGTGAGACCTGACATAGATTGGGAGACCGCTTTGCTGAGCACCTATGCTCCGTTCACCAGTAAAAGCAGGATCTCTCAGTCGCCACATTTTTAAATTCCACTTCCTGTTCCCATTCAGATATTTCTATCTATGGCCTCCACCACTGTCGATGGAGGAACAACACCTTATATTCTTTCTGGGTAGGCTCCAACCTGATGGCATGAACATTGATTTCTCGAACTTCCGGTAATGCCCCCTGACCCTTCACCTTTCCCCATCCCCTTTTTATTTCTCTCACCTTATCTCCTTGCCCAACTATCACCTCCCTCTGGTGCTCCTTCCCTTTTTCTTTCTTCCATAGCCCTCTGACCTCTCCTATCAGACTTCCCCTTTTCCAGCCCTGTATCTCTTTCACCAATCAACCTCCCAGCTATTTACTGCATTCCTCCCCCTTCAGGTTTCACCTATCACCTGCTGTTTCACTCTCCCCTCCCTCCCCACCTTTTAAATCTACTCCTCGTTTTTTTTCTCTCCAATCCTGCCGAAGAGTCTTGGCCCAAAATGTCAACTGTACTTTTTTCCATAGATGCTGCCTGTCCTGCTGAGTTCCTCCAGCATTTTGTGTGTGTTGCCCAGCTTCTACCACTTACCTGCATGTTATGGGCAATGTTTCGACAGTCAGTTAACCTAACCACGCAGCATATTCTATCAATAGAAGTCAGAGGACCCAGAGGAAACCAACATACTCACAAAAAGAGCACTACAAGCTGCAGCAGTATGCTACTTGAAAAGTTGGCATTGAAGAACAAATCAATGATGCATTATCCAGCATCAGCACATTGCTTGAAGTGGTGATTAGTTAACAAGCTGCGTTTCTGATTTAACTTGGAAGAAGGGAATATATTTCTTGACCATTTATTAGGAGACCTAAAACCTCATAGGACATAAAACTCTTCTCATTTACGTATCTGCTTCCATGCACATTAAGAGTAGCCACAGTGGAGTCAATTCCAGTAGATGGGATTTCAGTTCTGCGCTCAACATCCCATCCATTCAGGTTGCCTTACCTATCTCCTCTTACCAGGATATTAACAGCCAAGTCCACACACCTTTATCAATTCCAAAACACATTCCCACACATTATTCCTTATCTCAACCATTGACCCCAACCTTAACCTGACACCTTCTTCCCAACTCTTCTCTGATTTCATCCCAACTACCATGTGGCTCCTCACTGCCTGATCCAACCCATTCAAGGCTTCAACAAGTTGTTCATGGCTACACTATTGATTCCCATGTATTAACTGCTGGGTTTCACTGAGACTTTCTTTTGGATGCCCTGCATGCAATGGATACTGCACAAGAGCCATTCAGTACAGCTGTTGAATATTGCAGTGATAGACCTGTAACCGAAATGATCATCTTTCTACGGAGTCTCTTCCATGCCAATGAATCTCCAGCCCAAAATTTGTTTCAGATACGAAGTGTTGCATTCAGTAAATGTGTGAGGACCGATAAACAGAACTGCATAGGAACGATAAAGCTTTTAATTCATCAGCCCTGCTTATGTCCATATTGATTTCATATACTGTGTTGATCACACCCCGTTTAAAAAGCACTGGTAGTTTGAAATTTCACGGCAGTATTACTATTAATATGCTATTATGGAATACCAACTTCATCGCTGAATGTTCCTCTGCTCAGTGTGATATAACTACTCTTTTTCCAGATTTAAAACTGAAGTAAACTATGACACCTTAGAGGTACGAGATGGAAGATCGTACTCTTCACCGCTCATAGGAGTGTACCACGGTACACAGGTACCTCAGTTTCTGATCAGCACCAGCAACTACCTTTACCTCCTGTTCTCTACTGACAAGAGCCATGCGGATGTTGGGTTCCAGATTCGGTTTGAAAGTAAGTTGGTTATCACTTCAATAGATGGGTATGGAACCTGGATGATGGAATGATGACATAGAGCAGTACTTCATTAAAAGATGGCGTTCGCAGGTGTAGTCCCAGCAGACAATAATGCCTTAATGATCAATTGATGCTTTGCTGTAATTGCTGTAGCTTGATAGTATCCCATGGTTATCCACCCTGGTGTGATTTGCAAACCTACAATATGATCTGTAGGTTTCTTTATTTTTCTGAATACAGACAAAATATTCAGCTGTCCCTGTCCAGATACTCTATAATTGCCTGGCTGTGGGCAGTGATTATAATAATCCTTGTTAAATCCATTCACACACAGTCCTGATGAAAGGGAGATAACTGTTGAGAATCAAGATCCTATTAAAAGAAAGATGCTGCAGATTTGGAAGGATTTTTGACACAGTTCCAGGCAGAACTCGGAATTCTGAGGGAAATCACTGAATTGGATTCGAGAAGGTGGTGGGGGAGGGGAGCAGGATGGCCCAAAAATATTATCTCATTCTGATTATAATACACTGAAGCATTACATTTTGAAAGCTATTTAACCTAAGCAATGAAGCAAACTTAGTATCCTATGAGTTAAATCTTAAGTTTGTTAACCATCGTGGAATCATGCCACAGGACCTTTGTATTATAAATTCCTGCTGAAAGTGTCCTATAAAATCCCCCTGTGTTTCTCCCAACACTTTTGAGACTTAGCAATCAGTATAAGATTAACAGGTCATGTTAGTTTAAACTTGGATTATAACAGACAAATTATTTGAAATGGTATCGTACAAATATATTGTTATTAAATGTATTAGTTTCACCATAATAAAAAGTCATCTTGATTGTCGACAAATCAGCCTGCTGAAATTCTAATCTAATGACAATTGTGCACAATTATTATTGTCTCGACTGAGGCAACACTGTTGGTGTCATATTTACACTCTCCATGTGCCCTGAGAAAAGATTCCTGGCTGTCTAGTAACAACTGTTTTTTACAGCTTAAAATGACTTGAAAAGTCAATATTGTGTTGGGGTGGTCACAGTTAAGCCAGCCGAGCAAAGTTTAAAAGCTGAGCTGAATTCCCTGTTGGTTGTAAGTGAAGCAGTTTAGTTCTTACAACTGTCTCACTGGTATCACTCATGGTCATTTATTTCTGGTGCTTCTTGCACCTTACAAAACTTAAAATGTATCATTTAGCCATTTGCAACAGTGAGAATTAATGTTGACAATTTGTGACTGTGGGTTATGTGTCAAACTCAGCCTCACTAACAACCTTTACTTACATTTTGAAGCTGCCACTCAAAGCCACCTCTCGGGTGATAGTTGTCAATCTGAGATAGTGACCTCCTCTCACCCGTATACTGAGTGAGCTGTAGAGATGATAGACTTGTCTGTTCCTCGGTCAGTGTACTCCGATACACTGAGATTTCAGAATGAGCCTCCGCGTCATCAGGGAATCCAGTTTCTGGGCACAAGCCACAGTATGTAACCTGCCAAACTTAGTGAAAGTATGGATAGGGCCATAAGACCATAAGAGATAGGAGCAGAATTAGGCCATTCAACCCATTGAGTCTGCACTATCAATTAATCAAGGCTGATCCATTTTCTCCCTGAACCTCATTCTCTTTCCTCCTTCCAGTAACCTTTCATGCCCTGACTAATCAAGAACGTAGCAACCTCTACCTTAAGTAAACCCAATGACCTGGCCTCCACAGCCTCCTGTGCCAATGAATTCCACAGATGCACCACCCTCTGGCTAAATAAGTTCCTCTTAACCTCTGTTCTAAATGGGCATCCCTCTATTCTGAGTCTGTGCTCTCCGGTCCTAGACACTCCACTATAGGAAACATCCGCTTTACATCCACTCTATCTAGGCCTTTCAGCATTCAACAGATTTCAATGAGATCCCCTTCATTCTTCTAAACTCCATGAAGTACAGACCCAGAGCCATCAAACACTCCTCATATGTTAACCTTTTCATTCCCAAAATCATTCTTGTGAACTGCCTCTGAGCTCTATCCAATGTCAGCACAACCTTTCTTAAATAAGGGGCCCAAAGCTGCTCACAATGCTCCAAGTGAAGCCTCACTAGCACCTTATAAAGCTACTTTTTATATTCTAGTCCTCACGAAATTAACCCTAACATTGCATTTGCCCTTCTCTCTACTGTCTCAACCTGCAAGTTAACCTTTAGGGAATCCTGCATGAGGACTCCCAAGTCCCTTTGCACCTCAGATTTATGAATTTTCTGTCCATTTTGAAAACAGTCTACCTTTCTATTTCTTCTCCCAAAGTGCATGACCATACATGACCCAACTCTGTATTCCATCAGCCCATTCTTCTGATCTATCTAAGTCCTTCTTCAGCCTCTCTGCTTCCTCAACACTACCTGCCCCTCCACCTATCTTGGTATCATTCACAAACTTGGCCACAAAGCCATCAATTTCATCATACAAATCTCTTCCACTTTTAGACTCTCCTCTGGACAATATCCGAAGGCATTTTGAAGACTTGGCTATCCACTATAAATTATATAAGAAATGCAACACACAATACTTTTTATTTGATGCTACACGACGAAGGTTATTTTTTTGCAGTATCTGATTATACCCCCCAGCAGCTCCTCCCCCCAGTATTCCACAGGTTATAATATACAAGAGAGAACGAAGGGCAGCTTCTTGCCTCAGTGAACTTCCCTGCTCACTGTCAATCAGGTTTTTCATTTAAGCTGCTACATGAGACATGAAGAAACTTCCCCGACATGCTGTCTCTGCAGCTGTCTCATTTGTTACCTGGTATCTGTAGTGAATTTCATATGCAACATGACAAGAGACGAGCGTCATTTGATCTCAGCCTATCCTTCAGAGGAACTGCTTCACTAAAACAAAAATATAACGGATAGAAACAGATTTGATAACCTCATATCAATCATCCTGATCCCTTTTGCTACTACAACTATCCCACAATGTTTGAGAAGCTAATTTCAATCCTGGATTCAACATTCATTTTTTAAGTGACTCATATTAAAGAAACAATTCATTTCAGGCCCAAAACATATTTTTCAGTGTTGTGTATTCAGATACTTTTTTCTTTCCGAAATAAGCACATTAACTGCTGTTTGCTAGTCACTATGAAACCTTGACTGGATGCTCAATAGCTTTCAGGTGTCAATCATGGCTGTCATTCTAACACTATCGTCAAGACTGTCAGGCACAGGATGATGTTTTTCCTCATGAAATGCTCCTTGTCAAGGAAAAAGGAATGTGGTTTACAATGAACTTGAGGGCACCCATGGTAGATGACATGTGTCATTTTGGTCCTTCCAATGCAGTGCCAGACTGGGAGCGATGCTGAGGAATAATCGTTTACCTTTATCCTGTTTCCAAACCATACTGAACCAGTTATCCCCTTTATTAACACAGCCCTAGCCTGCAACAAGCCCGATCGATGTTCCTGGGCCCCACATCTCAACTTCAGAATCAGAATCAGGTTTAATATCACTGGCATATGCCGTGAAATTTATTAACTTCATGTCCAAACCCAAGGTAATTCTGATCCTAATTCTGTATCCAATCTCACAAGCAACAGATTTTGTTTATTTGCCCTTTACTCCTAAGCCCCAGGAAACACCGAGTGCTAACCTCCTGCGCTTGATCCTGCTCCCATAATATCCAATATGGTTTTTGCCAGCAACTTATGTAAATTCTGACTCACCTTTTGATAACGGTTGTTCTTCAATTTCTAGGCAGTAACTTCCATCCATTAGTAAGAAAAACCAATTTTGTTTAATGTACAAAATGTAATGTCGCAGTGGAGAAGCAATCTCCTGTACAGTTTTACCTGAATGATCAGGGAAGACCAATTTTTGGATCAAAATTGTGTTTTAATACGGAAATCTATTTTTAAAAAATACAGCAAAGATTTAAAGTACATTTATTATTAAAGTAGTGTGTGTATCATATGCAGTATACAACCCTGAGATTTGTCTTCCCACAGACAACCATAAAACAAAGAAAATCATAAAATCTGTTCAAAGAAAAATGTCAAACCCCTGATGCATGAAAAAAAACAAATCATGCATACGTCCTCCTAACCTGGCAGCATCCTGATACACCTGTGTAATGAGGTGATCAGAATTGAAGGTTGTTAGTCAATAGTTTGCTGTTCTTCTTATTGGAATAATCTTTAAATAGCTTAATTCAACAATTGTGTATGTTGATAATAAAACCACTTATAATAACAGAAACATCAAATTAATTAGTTTGCTTATAACCTCCTTCAATCATTATATTTTCAGGTGTTAAACTACAATCTGATTCTTGTTTGGATCCTGGAATTCCTGTAAATGGCCTGCGCTATGGAAATAGGTTTTATATTGGATCTTCTGTGACCTTTGGCTGCGACCCAGGGTATACTCTAAGTGATGATGAAGCCCTTGTTTGTGAACCCAATTACCAATGGAGTCGTGCTTTGCCCAGCTGTGAAGGTATTCCTTCAACTTTTAGAGTTGTAGTGGACAATGTGGGTTCAGATCTCAGCAAACATTTCCACACAGGGCATGCCTCATTGTCATATTTAGCTGGTTGCTTTGGAAAAGTAAAGGAAGTGAACTGAGGAGACAGTTCTTGAGTTGTAAATCTCACTACCTGCAAAAAATCATGGAGCAAAGTTGATGGCATGAACATCACTACTTGATTTTTTTCAGGTGGTCAAATACTTGCAGATAACACTCTTTCCTCTACGTATTGGATGAGATCTGTAGTCACCTGGAGACATAAGTTTGGGAGGGGGTAAAGTGAGGGAGGGATGGGGATTGGAAGATGTGAATGTCGAAATTCAGGTGACTTTGAAAAATAAACTTTGTATTTTCTAGTTAAAAGTTCTATCATATTGTGTAACCAAACATATGCATGGGGATCAAGCCGCGGTATCATTCAGAACTTCTGTTCTGTACTTCTTTCAACTGATATGCTGACTTTCCCCAAAATAGGGAGAGGGCTTTGAAAGACATTTTCCACATCTCTGGGGCATCCTCTGGAGTTGTTTATGACTCTGGCATTATCAGAGACATTGCATTCATTTTCGGTTTTAGTGAAATAGCTCTCCTAGCAGGTAGGGGGGGATTGTGTAATTTTGTTCTGTGCGCTAATAAGATTTTTACCTTGAAAGCAGTTCCATTCAAACTAAGCAGCTCTTCGTGAATTATTCATCAGTGACTACATTGATTCTTCTATTAGTTTTATTACCACCAAGTTCTGAAAAGAGCCTTTTAAATAATATATAAAGATTAACTATGAACAGAAGATGCTGGTGAGCTGGTAATGTCAAAAATATTAAGTATTTTTTGAATATTTGTTATTGAACAAATAATTTATGTTCATTGGCTCAGTGAATTTAATCACTTTATGTCTTTATACCCAAAGTAGCAATAACTTAAGTTTATCCACCAATAAACATTTTTCTGTGAAAAACCTTTCCCATAACAAGTGTTAATTTGCATGTAATTGAAAATCTGATTCAGCTTTAAACTGACAAATTGGTCCACTGAAGGTATTGTATAAATGCATTGAAGCATACCCTGCTGGATATCATTTCCATAGTTCAAAGCATCTACGAAGAAGTAAGTTGTTCATTAAGGAGATCTGTGAACTTGTTTCTCTTGATGGTTTAGCTTTGTGTGGAGGCTACATTCGTGGACCAAGTGGAACCATCCTGTCTCCTGGCTTTCCTGATTTTTATAGGAATTCTCTGAATTGTACCTGGACAATAGAGACATCACATGGCAAAGGTAACATTTATACACTTAAGTTTCCTCAGAAAAATGTTGAGACCTTTGTCCATTTTTCAAAGCACCATTCTGCAGGATATTAGAATTGACCATTGTTGTTACTGTATTTTAAATGATAACTTTGTTTCAATATCTTTGCTGTTTTATTTTATCAGAATGATTATTGACAATATTATTATGGAGTCTGGATGTTACGTAACAGTCTATAAGGTAGTAAAGTATGCTAAAACTCTAATAAGCCACCACACCTGAGACTTTGATGTTACTAGACTAGCAGATTTACTGGGGCATTGGACACATGCCTTTTTTAAAAATTCATCTCACAATATGAAATTTTATCTTCCAACAAATCAAGTAAGTTGAAAGGGAGCGTGAGGTACTTTGGGGAATGGGGCTTGGTGGGAGTGTGGATAGCAGGGCCTGATTAACTTGAAATGGCCATAGAAACAGTAGCCTCGCTGAGCAAAGAGGAGCATAGGAATCTGAACCCCAGCTAGTTGGAAGAACCGTGAGAACCATGGGCCCAATGAGTCAAAAGGGAAGGCAGCAAACATTTCCTGATCATCCCGATGTTGAGCAATAGGGATTGTTCAATGGGGTTCCCCAAGAATCAGTGTTGAGACCTCAGTTCTAAATGGACAGGAATGTAGGTGGGCTAAATAGTAAACTTGCAGATGACACAGGAATTGGTGGAGTTGTGGATAGTGAAGAAGGTTATCAAAGGATTCACCAGGATAGAGAGCAGTGGGAAATGTGAGAAGAGAGATGGCAGATGGAGCTTAATCCAGAGAACTATGAGATGCTACACTTTAGTAAGTCAAATGCAAGAAGAAAATATACAGTCAAAAACCTGAGGAAGTATTAATATGCAAAAGGGGAGAAAGTCTGCAGATGCTGGAAATCCAAAGCAACAAACACAAAATGCCGGAGGAACTCAGCAGGCCTGGCAACATTTATGGAAAAGAGAAAATAGTCTACACTTCAGACCGAGACCCTTCATCAGGACTGGAAAAAAAACCATGGGTGAAATTAGAGCAAGAAGGTGGGGGGAGGGGAGGAATAAGTGCAAGGTGGTAGGTGACAGGTGAAATTGAGAGAGGGAGGGGTGAAGTAAAGAACGGGGAAGTTGGTCAGTGAAAGAGATAAAAGGTTGGCTAAGTGGGTATCTGATAGGAGGGGGTAGAAGACCATGGAAGAAAGGAAAGGGGAGGAGCACCAGAGGGAGATGATGGGCAGGTAAGGAGATGAGGTGAGAGAGGGTATCAAGAATGCCCCTCATACACCTCTATCAGGTCACCTCTCATCCTCCACCCCTCCAAGGAAAAAGGCCAAGTATGCATAGATGGGGCAGAGAGTGAGATTCTTTTTCATAGGGTGGAAATTTCAAATGCTATTAGAGATGAAATTAAAGTATACATTTGTTCCTTTGACGGAGCTGTAGCTGATTTCTTTACATTTCCCATGAATGCTGTCAAATGCATACTGGCAAAGTAAATGTGGCCTTAGATCCTGCTCTGATAGAGTGCAAGAACAAGTCCTGTGGGGTTCGCAGTACATTTTAGCAATCAATAATATTCAGCTATATTGGTTTGCAGTGGAGAATTTCTTGACTTGATCCTATTTTTAAATCCTCCTCCATTTGCATTAGAATTTCAGCCTTAGGGGAAGGATGTTTTTTACATTTTACAGTTGCTCTTCATGAATATGTTAATTGACAAGGAGACTACTTAAATTAGTTTGCTTCTGTCTCAAAGCCCTTTGCAGCCAATGATGTTCCTTTAAAATCACTGTTCTAATGTAGGAAACAAGTTCAAAAGTTCAAAGTAAATTTATTACAAAGTATGTATGCCATATACAACCTCAAGATTCATTTTCTTCCAAGCACCCGCAGTAAAATAAAGAAATACAATTGAACCCATGAAAAAACATACATAACAAAGACAGAGTTCCTGAAAATGAGTCTACTTCCCTCTGGGTACCTCCTCCTTTCTTTTCTCCTATGAGATTCTTTATTCTCCAGCCCTTGACCTTTCCCACCCACTTGGCTTCTTATATCGTCTTCCAGCTAGCCTCCTTCCCTTCCTCCCATCCTTTATTTCAGGTATCTTCCATCTTCCTTCTCAGTCCTAAAGAAGGGTCTCGGCCCGAAATGTCGACTGTTCACTCTTTTCCAAAGATGCTGCCTGACTTGCTGAGTTCCTCCAGTATTTTGTGTGCAGTGCTACAGGCTGTAAGATCGGTTCGGTGCTGAGGCAAAGGTAGCCATCTACGCTGGTCCAGGGGCCCGCTTGTGTTAGGGCAATAACTATTCCTGAACCAGGAGGCATGGGACCCAAGTCTCTTGCATCTCTTGCCCAATGGTAGTAGCGAGAAGAGAGGGAGTTGGGTCAAATGCAGGCAGGCAGGATGGGCTCAGACAGACAAAGCCGAGATTTTTCAACACAGGAAAGTTCTTCAAATTAATAGTGCTTAACAACCATGTAATCTTTCTTAAAGGTGAGGATAAATACTGTGCAAGACACCATAGAGAATTTGCTTTCTCTTTTTCACAATTCTGTACACATCAGACATATGGGAATGTCTTTTCATGCTGGTGCACACCCTTAATCACTTTAAGCTGCTTTCTTATATTGCACGGACAAATCAGTTGTCAATAAAACAGTAAATTTAGGTGGTTTAGAAAGAACCGTTAAAAATTAACCTGATGCTCTTAGTCAAGATTGAATTGTTGCTGGCAATGCAAAACCCATGCATCACTCATGTAAATCATTGTGCTGATTCAAACTTCAATCCTGATCCAACTGGTAGAGCTTGGTTGAATAATGTGTTCTTATCTGAGATTTAAACTTAAGCCCTTTGAATGAGAATCTAACACTTGACTGCTGAAGTCACTGGACCATCTCAGATTTATTGACATTGAGGTCTATTGCACTGCACCTAGAGATAAAAATGGAAGTTCTATCAAAGTTACCATCTGTGCCAGCTGTCATAAAGAATATCACATGTACATGCTCAAAGACCCATCTTACAAAGTGCTGCCTTCTTCTTAAGAGTCCCAAATGCTCAGTAACAGCTATTACAACACAATCACTTCTCGTAATGCCTCTGGGTGAGCAAGGAATATAATTAAGAATTTATTTTGTTGTTAAATGAATACATTATAAAACTCCCTTGTGCTGCTCGGGAATTTGTGCACAAGAGTCAAATGTCTCAGAGATGTCCCAGAAAGAAGCTACAACACCTTAAAATGAATTACGCAGACTATTGAAGAGCTGCTAAAAGCACTGATCTACGAATGGTACTACATCAGAATCTAGTTTCTACTAAGAGGGAAATGTGACTAAAATAGCACTCAATGGCCACTTTATTAGATACACCCATACACCTGCTTATTAATGCAAATATCTAATTAGCCAATTATGTGGCAGCAACTCAATGTATAAAAGCATGCAGACATGGTCAAGAGGTCCAGTTGTTCAGACCAAACATCAGAATGGGGAAGAAATGTGATCTTAGTGACATTGACAGTAGAATGATTGCTGGTGTCAGAAGGGGTGTTTTGAATATCTCAGAAACTGTTGATCTCGTGGGATTTCCACACACAACAGTCTGTAGAGTTTACAAAAAATAGTAAAAAAAAATAAAAATGCATCCGGTGAGTGGCAGTTCTGTGGGCGAAAGCACCTGGCTAATGAGAGAGGTCAGAGGAGAATGGCCAGACTTGTTCAAGCTGACAGGAAGATGACAGTAACTCAAACAACTATGTGTTACAATAGTGATGTGCTGAATAACATTGCCGAATGCAGAACATGTCAAATCTTGAAGTGGATGAGCTACAACAGCAGACCTCAAACATACTCTCAGTTGCCTCTTTATTAGGTACAGCAGGTATTAATACATTGGCCACTGAATATATATTGTGCATTTTCATTAGTTAGGCATTAAAAATCAGCACAGAACCAAAGATATATAGCATCAGTTGTAGAATCTTTTCAATTCCTTGAACCTTTTCCACATTTAACTGGATCATAATTGATAGTTGATACCTCTTCTATCTCTTGGGTCAACACTTTTAAAAACTTGCCAAGCAAATGTTCATCCTTGAATTCAGAAAATAGAGGAAGTGAATTGATTGATCTTGTCAAACTTGGTTAGTTTTAGTGAAGGGAAAGATCCAGTGACTAGCAATAGAACTATTTGCATTGCCCAAGGGTAAAATGCAATTGTAGTCACGTTAAAACGTTCTCCTTCTCTCTCAGTCCTGAAGAAGAGTCTCAGCCCGAAACATTGACTGTTTATTCTTTTCAATAGACGCTGCCTGACTTGCTGAATTCCTCCAGCATCTTGTGTGTGTTGCTTTTGATACAAATATAATATGCTTCATATTCATATTTCGTTCTGACATTGAAGGACATTCAACCCTGCAGATCTACACCAGTTCTCCGAGTAATCCTGTCAATGTAATAGCCCCACTTATTTCCCAGTAACTAACTTTCTTTTATACTGTATCTCCATAAAGACTCTCCAGATACTCTTTACACCCACCTCTGTCAGGGATAATTTACAATCTGTCACTCTTTTGCAGTATCTTTTCCTGATTTAATAATAATTCAGCTCTGGCTTCCATTAACATTTGTGATCTGCTTCAAATTTCCTCTTGTGAATACTGGTGGAATTAAAAATATTTCGTCAAAGTAATAGCTTTGATTCAAAGGGAAGGGGCTGCCTGGTCCATCGATACTGGGTTTGCATCTCGTCAGAGATGCACAATTGTGAAGTTCCAAAGGCTGCTTCAGGGTGTGTCACAGTAGCAGAGCAGTTAGCACAGTTCTTTACAGTGGTTCAATTAAAATCAGATGATCCCTGTAATTTTTTTCCTGTTCTCACAATCGAACAGCAGAATAGAGCAACTAATCGAGTTGCTGCCTCACATCTTCAGCAACCAGATTCAGATTTAGACTTATTTGCCACATTTACATTGAAACACACAGTGAAATATGCCGTTTGTGTTAACAGTCAACACAACCTTGGGATATTCTGAAGGCAGCCGGCAAATGTTGCCTCACGTTCCGGCATCACCATAGCATGACCACAACGCTCGGCAAAGTAACACAGAACCCAACAAGCAATAGAGGAACAAAACAAGCTCCCGTTCCTCCATCCCACCCACTCACACAGTCTGTCCCCCAACTCCGGGATAGGCCTCCAGCCTTCAGTACAGAGCTTAGATTATGTAGATATAAAGTCAGTATAAACCCTCATCATAGGATTCAATCATGATATCTGTTGTTCTCTGTCTGGGGTTTGCTTGCTTGTCCTATGGATGTATTAGTTTCCTCCCACTTCACAAAGATGTGCTCATCTTTTCCCTTGCTGCTAGTCCACTGGTCACGGTACTCCTGCTGTGACATAGCTTCACAGCTATAAGGACCCATGTTGGGATGCTGATATCTGCCAGGAATTCTGCTGACTTTGCCCAGTGTACATTAAGTAGCAGTTCACCTATGTGCAACATGGCTGGTGGTGGAACTGGGAGGAATTGATGGATATAAACAGAGAATCGGGAATTTCTGGGACATGTATCGAGGAAGGAGAAGCTCAAACATCTTGCAGTGACAGGAAAAACTGGTGGAAGAGAACTTCGTGGTCGACTGTACAAAAGTTACATCAAGTGATGGACAAGCAAAAGTTTTGAAGTGTTTATTAGAACTTCTCAGCTTAAAGACAGATTGAAGTCTGCACAGCACATAATGGTGATGATGATGATGTGGAGGATTTGTGTAAAAGAGAATGGAGAAAATTTCCAAGATTGTTGGCAGGATTTGAGTTATAGGGAAAAGTTGAACAAGTTAGGACTTTATTTCTTACAGTGTAGGCAAATGAGGGGAGAGTTGAGAGATGTATACAAAATTTTGAGGGGTATAGATGGGGTAAATGCAAGCAGGCCTTTTCCAGTGAGGTTGATTGAGATTAGAGCTACTGGTCATGGGTTAAGGGTGAAAGATGAAAAGTTTAAAGGGAACATGAGGGGGAACTTCACTTGGAGCATGGTGTTGGTGGAATGAGCTGCCAGTGGAAGTGGTGGATTTGAGTTCAGTTTCAACATTTAAGAGAAGTTTGGACAGGTACATGGATGGGAGGTGTATGCAGAGCTGCGATCCGGCTGTAGGATGATGGGACGGGACAGCTTAGAACTTTGGCATGGACTAGATGGGTCAAAGGCCTGTTTCTGTGCCATATGACTCTATGATGTTCAGTGTGGACCTAGTAGATCAACAAACCTGTCCCAAGCTGTATCACACTGTAAATTATATATCAGTGTCCATGGGTAACATTCCAGAAAGAGGCTAATTATTGATTCCTGATTTACAATGCAAATAATTACAGGTTAGCACAGGCACAAAAAAAACAAAGCTAATTAATTCCGATGATTTAGCTGCTGTATTATTACAGATTAATAGTCTAATTTACATTTTCCAAAAATAGCACAATTTTTTTTGTGAACCAAATAACAATTATTAACTTTTTGATGATTTAGTGTCCATTGCAAACACCATTCCATGTGAACCATGTCAGCTGAGAGAAGATAAAAGCATGATAAAACACGACTGCAAAGGGACTGTTTGTCACCATATTATCTTTGCTTCATTAGACTATTCACAGTGCAGGCTGCTATTGATCTCTTTTGAGCAAACATGCTGCTTGTTTCATTCTGATCCTCAAGGGTCATGAAAAGGTCCTGCATTCTATCCATCTCACATCTTTTCTATCTGAACCCTTTGCCAGCTATCCTCGATAGACACGGTCCTCTCATTGCTGGAACCATTTGTGTCTTGTGAACTCTTTGATTAACTGACAGTGTGTTCTCATGATCTCTTGTCTCATTCACAGTCTGATATCGATCCAGCTCCTTTCCAAAAGAACAGGCTGTTTAGCTTTTTGTTCATGAGACTCCTCTCTGTGCTTTATCTTCCGATCAACATGCTTATCATCCTTCTTTTGCTGAATGGTAGGAACGAGAGCTGCACTGACCAACTCTCCCCCCCCCCCACATCATTTTCCAATCATTAATATAGGTATGTTATTTTAGCTGTGCTGACATGAAGACTGGTGATTTTATATGCTATCTTTGCATTTCTGGATATACTCTACCTGATATCGTTATGGTAACGGTCTGTAGTCCTGGGGATAAGACACCAGTCATGCAAACATAGAAACATAGAAAACCTACAGCACAATACAGGCCCTTCAGCCCACAGAGTTGTGCCGAACATGTCCCTACCTTAGAAATTACTAGGCTTACCCATAGCCGTCTATTTTACTAAGCTCCATGTACCTATCTAAGAGTCTCCTATTGTATCCACCTCCACCACTGTTGCCGGCAGCCCATTCCACGCACTCACCACTCTCTGAGTAAAAAGCTTACCTCGATATCTCCTCTGTACCTACTCCCCGGCACCTTAAACCTGTGTCCTCTTGTGGCAATCACTTCAGCCCTGGGGAAAAGCCTCTGGCTATCCACACGATCAATGCCTCTCATCATCTTATACACCTCTATCAGGTCACCTCTCATCATCCGTCGCTCCAAGGAGAAAAGGCTGAGTTCACTCAACCTATTCTCATAAGGCATGCTCCCCAATCCAGGCAACATCCTTGCAGATCTCCTCTGCACCCTTTCTATGGCTTTCACATCCTTCCTGTAGTGAGGCGACCAGAACTGAGCACAGTACTCCAAGTGTGGTCTAACCAGGGTCCTATATACTTGCAACATTACCTCTCGGCTCCTAAATTCAATTCCATGATTGATGAAGGCCAATACACCATGCACCTTCTTAACCACAGAGTCAATTTGCACAGCTGCTTTGAGCATCCTATGGACTCGGACCTCAAGATCCCTCTGATCCTCCACGCTGCCAAGAGTCTTACTATTAATACTATATTCTGCCATCATATTTGACCTACCAAAATTAACCATTCCACACGTATCTGGGTTGGACTCCATCTGCCACTTCTCAGCCCAGTTTTGCATCCCATCAATGTCCCATTGTAACCTGTGACACCCCTCCACACTATCCACAACACCTCCAATTTAGTGTCATCAGCAAACGTACTAACCCATCCCTCCACTTTCTCATCTAGGTCACTTATAAAAATCACGAAGAGTAAGGGTCCCAGAACAGATCCCTGAGGCACTCCACTGGTGACCGACCTCCATGCAGAATATGACCCGTCTACAACCTTTTCCCTTTGCCTTTTGTGGGCAAGCCTGTTCTGGATCCACAAAGCAATGTCCCCTTGGATCCCATGCCTCCTTACTTTCTCAATAAGCCTTGCATGAGGTACCTTATCAAATGCTTTGCTGAAATCCATAGTAGTCCTACTCTCACATGGTTATCAAAAGTCCTGGTTATACAACCACTGACACCAGAAAGACAATCTCTGTAGAATATTGATTATGGCTGGGGTCACCCGGCTTGTAAAGACACTGCCCAGAAGAAGGCAATGGCAAACCACTTCTGAAGAAAAATTTGCCAAAAGCAATCATGGTCAAGGTCAGGATTACCCGCAACATATGGCATGGCACATAAACAATGAATGAATTAATTTGTAATAGTGTGGCATTTTCTTCACTGCTCTGCTTCTCCTTGATAGATCTGTTAACTGTTCAGGTAAAGATAACCAAAACTAGTTGAACAACTGACAGTTAAGTGGCAGAGCCTGCAATGACCTTTACTCCTCTAGGTAATTGTTTGCGCCTTCCGTCGGAATCTATTTCTTCAAGACTATGTAGTAAGAATTGCTATTCACTCCAACAACATACTCCCTGTTGACCTGGAGTTGGTATTAATCACCACTCTGATAGGTATGCCAACAAGTTGACCAGATCTATTCTTCTGGACTCAGCTTCTCATACCATGTGCTGTGGTGGTGAGTCTTGTTGGCCAATCTGCATTTGTTTGTTCATTCGTTATGTATCATGTCGTCTGACATGGGCGATTATGGTCTTTCCATCACCATGATTATCCTTGGCATAATTTTTCTACAGAAGTGGTTTGCCATTGCCTTTTTCTTAGCATTGTCTTTACAAGGTGGGTGACCCTAGTCATTATCAATACTCTTGATTGTCTGCCTGGCATCATTGGCCGTATAACCAGGACTTTTGATATGCACCAGCTGCTCATAGGACCGTCCACCACCTGCTTCCATCACTTCACTTGACCCTCCTCCGGGGGCTAATCAGATGCTACTCCTTGCCGAAAAGTGACCTGCGGGCTAGCAGAGGGAAGGAGTGCCTTATACCTCCTTTGGTATCTCTACCCCGCCACCTGCAATACATATTATTTATAGAAGATTGGATATCCTACAAAAAAGTACATTGCTTATGTCACCCTTGACTGCAGTAAGTGAAATTAGTTTTCATTTTACTTTTAGTTAACAGGTGCATAGAGATGTACACCATACAAAACACATTAAAAATTAAGCACTTCAGTGATCTGCTAGAGATTATGTTTATTATTTTGACACAACAGCTAAGAAAAATGGCAAAAATAACTGTTATTGCCAAGTAATCCCTGATTGAAGCATAGCTTCTTTTCTGATTGACAATCGGCACAATCTAGATAATGAGGAAATCAAGGACAGCATTGTAACTGTTACGGGCTCCACAAACAATTCATTGTATGTTTTGCATGTACGTTTATTATAATTCACAACATTTTACAGACAGAAACAATTTGCTTGAACAGCCTCCAGTTCTGGTAGATCTCTAGGATATCAATAACATCCAAATATGTGGAGATACAATTCTCTGCTGTGGGGAAAGTTGTTTTTTTTCCAACTTATAGGCAAAGCATTGAAATAAAGCAAGTACTTTTAAATGATTTCCAAAGAATTAAATGACTCTGTACGTTAGATTATTTTAAAATAATTCCCAATCATCTTTAAAACAAAACTTGCACAAATCTTGTATCTTAAAGTGACTTGCTTTATTTTATTCTGCACTTTAACAACTGGATAAATATTTTTAAATAAGTTGCATTCAATCCTTGCATTTAGGTGTTACAGAAGTATTTTGGGGAAAGGGCTGAGGAAGGTTGATGTAGAACATAGAACATAGAACAGTACAGCACAGAACAGGCCCTTCGGCCCACAATGTTGTGCCACCCTTAAACCCTTCATCCCATATAACACCTCACCTTAAATTCCTCCATATACTTGTCTAGTAGTCTCTTAAATTTCACTAGTGTATCTGCCTCCACCACTGACTCAGGCAGTGTATTCCACGCACCAACCACTCTCTGAGTAAAAAACCTTCCACTAATATCCCCCTTGAACTTCCCACCCCTTACCTTAAAGCCATGTCCTCTTGTATTGAACAGTGGTGCCCTGGGGAAGGGGCACTGGCTGTCCACTCTATCTATTCCTCTTAATATCTTGTATACCTCTATCATGTCTCCTCTCATCCTCCTTCTCTCCAGAGAGTAAAGCCCTAGCTCCCTTAATCTCTGATCATAATGCATACTCTCTAAACCAGGCAGCATCCTGGTAAATCTCCTCTGTACCCTTTCCAGTGCTTCCACATCCTTCCTATAGTGAGGTGACCAGAACTGGACACAGCACTCCAAGTGTGGCCTAACCAGAGTTTTATAGAGCTGCATCATTACCCCATGACTCTTAAACTCTATCCCTCGACTTATGAAAGCTAACACTCCATAAATGTGATAACATTTGAGAAGATACAGAGCAGATTCAAAGGATGTTGGCTAGTTTGATGTCTGTCAATTAGAAGGAGTAATCAGACATTTTATTTAGTGACGTGCTGTATGGAATAGGTCCTTCATGTCCTTCCAGCCACACTGCTCCAGCGACCACTGACAAACCTGATTAACCTTGACCTAATCACGGGATAATTTATAGAGATCAATTAACCTACCCAGTATGTCTTTGTGATAGGAAACTGGAGCACATGGGAAAAACCCACCCATCCCATAGGGGAGATGTACAGACTCCTTGCAGGACAGCACTTCAATTGAACTCTGAAACGTCCCAAGCTGCAACAACATCACACTCACTAGGATGGCAGCCACAAAACACATTAAGGAGCATAATTAGGCCAGTCAGCCCATCCAGTCTGCACTGCCATTCGATCACTACCCTCCCAATCCGTTCCCCCTGCCTTCTCCCAGAAAGCCTTTATGAATCAAGAACCTATCAAACTACTACTAAATATACCCAATGAAATATTCATGCTCACCAGCAAAGATGCCAGGGATCGAACCCAGGACCTCATACATGCAAAGCATGCAATTTTCCACTGAGCTACATCCCCATTAGGTGAGGTTGGGGTTGTTTTCCCAGAGTGAAAGAGGTTGCAGCATGACTAGTACAATTATCCAAAATTATGAGGGGGTAAGATTTTTTCCTTGGTGGGTATGTCTAAAGCAAAGGCTATAAGATGAAAGTTAACACGAGGAATTCTGCGGATGTTGGAAATTCAAGCAACACACATAAGGGTTGCTGGTGAACGCAGCAGGCCAGGCAGCATCTCTAGGAAGAGGTAGAGTCGAAGTTTCGGGCCGAGACCCTTCGTCATGACTAACTGGAAGAAGAGCTAGTAAGAGATTTGAAAGTGGGAGGGGGAGGAGGAGATCCAAAATGATAGGAGAAGACATGGGGGAGGGTTGGAACCAAGAGCTGGACAGTCGATTGGCAAAAGGGATATGAGAGGATCATGGGACAGGAGGCCCAGGAAGAGAGGAAAGGAAAACCCAGAGGATGGGCAAGCGGTATAGTGAGAGGGACAGAGGGAGAAAAAGGAGAGAGAGATAAAGAAGGTGTGTATATAAATAAATAACGGATGGGGTACGAGGGGGAGGTGGGGCATTAGCGGAAGTTTGAGAAGTCAAAGTTCATGTCATGAGGTTGGAGGCTACCCAGACGGAATATAAGGTGTTGTTCCCCCAACCTGAGTGTGGCTTCATCTTTACAGTAGAAGAGGCCGTGGATAGACATATCAGAATGGGAATGGGACATGGAATTAAAATGTGTGGCCACTGGGAGATCCTGTTTTCTCTGGTGGACAGAGCGTAGGTGTTCAGCAAAGCAGTCTCCCAGTCTGCGTCGGGTCTCGCCAATACATAGAAGGCCACATTGGGAGCACCGGACGCAGTATATCACCCCAGCCGACTCACAGGTGGAGTGTTGCCTCACCTGGGAGGACTGTTTGGGGCCCTGAATGGTGGTAAGGGAGGAAGTGTAAGGGCATGTGTAGCACTTGTTCTGCTTACACGGATAAGTGCCAGGAGGGAGATCAGTGGGGAGGGATGGGGGGGACGAATGGACAAGGGAGTTGTGTAGGGAGCGATCCCTGCGGAATGCAGAGAGAGGGGGGGAGGGAAAGATGTGCTTAGTGGTGGGATCCCGTTGGAGGTGGTGGAAGTTACAGAGAATAATATGTTGGATCCGGAGGCTGGTGGAGTGGTAGGTGAGGACCAGGGGAACCCTATTCCTAGTGGGGTGACGGGAGGATGGAGTGAGAGCAGATGTGCGTGAAATGGGGGAGATGCGTTTGAGAGCAGAGTTGATGGTGGAGGAAGGGAAGCCCCTTTCTTTAAAAAAGGAGGACATCTCCCTCGTCCTGGAATGAAAAGCCTCATCCTGAGAGCAGATGCGGCGGAGACAGAGGAATTGCGAGAAGGGGATGGCATTTTTGCAAGAGACAGGGTGGGAAGACGAATAGTTCAGATATCTGTGAGAGTCAGTCGGCTTATAGTAGACATCAGTGGATAAGCTGTCTCCAGAGATAGAGACAGAAAGATCTAGAAAGGGGAGGGATGTGTCGGAAATGGACCAGGTAAACTTGAAGGCAGGGTGAAAGTTGAAGGCAAAGTTAATAAAGTCACCGAACTCAGCAAGCGTGCAGGAAGCAGCGCCAATGCAGTCGTCGATGCAGCAAAGGAAAAGTGGGGGACAGATACCAGAATAGGCACGGAACATAGATTGTTCCACAAAGCCAACAAAAAGGCAGGCATAGCTCGGACCCATGCGGGTGCCCATAGCTACACCTTTAGTTTGGAGGAAGTGGGAGGAGCCAAAGGAGAAATTATTAAGAGTAAGGACTAATTCCGCTAGATGGAGCAGAGTGGTGGTAGAGGGGAACTGATTAGGTCTGGAATCCAAAAAGAAGCGGAGAGCTTTGAGACCTTTCTGATGGGGGATGGAAGTATATAGGGACTGGTCATCCATGGTGAAAATAAAGTGATGTGGGCCAGGGAACTTAAGATCATCGAAAAGTTTAAGAGCGTGAAAAGTGTCACGAACATAGGTAGGAAGGGATTGAACAAGGGGAGATAAAACCGTGTCGAGGTATGCAGAAACAAGTTCGGTGGGGCAGGAGCAAGCTAAGACAATAGGTCTGCCAGGACAGGCAGGTTTCTGGATCTTGGGTAGGAGGTAGAAACAAGAAGTGCGAGGTGTGGGAACTACAAGGTTGGTAGTAGTGGATGGGAGATCCCCTGAGCGGATAAAGTCGGTGATGGTGTGGGAGACAATGGCCTGGTGCTCCTTAGTGGGGTCACGATCAAGGGGTAAATAAGAGGAGGTATCCGCGAGTTGTCGCTGTGCCTCAGCAAGGTAGAGGTCAGTATGCCAGACTACAACAGCACCTCCCTTATTGGCGGATTTAATAGTAAGGTTAGGATTAGTGCGGAGGAAGTGGAGAGCAGAGCTTTCGAAAGGAGTGAGGTTGGAATGGGAACAAGATGCGATGAAGTCGAGATGGTTGTTGTCCCGTCGGCCTCCTGTCCCATGATCCTCTCATATCCCCTTTGCCAATCACCTGTCCAGCTCTTGGCTCCATCCCTCCCCCTCCCGTCTTCTCCTATCATTTTGGATCTCCCCCTCCTCCTCCCACTTTCAAATCTCTTACTAACTCTTCCTTCAGTTAGTCCTGACGAAGGGTCTCGGCCTGAAACGTCGACTGTACCTCTTCTTAAAGATGCTGCCTGGCCTGCTGCGTTCACCAGCAACTTTGATGTGTGTTACTTGAATTTCCAGCATCTGCAGAATTCCTGTTGTTTGCGCAGGTAAACTTGAGGGCAGGGTGAAAGTTGGAGGCAAAGTTAATGAAGTCAACGAGCTCAGCATGCGTGCAGGAGGCAGTGCCAATGCAGTGGTCGATACAGCGAAGGAAAAGTGGGAGACAGATACCAGAATAGGCTTGGAACATAGATTGTTCCACAAAGCCAACAAAAATGCAGGTATAGCTGGGACCCATACGGGTGCCCGTAAGTTAGAAGGATTCAAGGGAGTGTGAGGGAACTTTTTCACAGAGAGTGGGTAGAATCTGGAATGTGCTGAGAAGGTACTTTCACAGCATTTTGGAAGTATCTCGCCAAGCATTAGAATTGTTAAGACATGGAAAGCTATGAATGAAGTGCAGATAAGTGGGATGAATGTAGATAGGTACAATGGTCAGCATGGATATGATAAACTAAAGGACCTGTTTCTGTGTTGAATTGCCGATAAACCTATGAGAACGTGGTTGTATACTAAGGCTTGGCTGTTCCATCCTTCACAGTCTGCTAGATAAAAGATGCCAATCTAGGATAAATTATTTTTAAATGTGGTCCAGTAAATTGGCATTGAAATATTCTCCACAAATTCATTTATAGTGTAATGCAAACAGGGATGGAACTGACCCTATTAACTAAAATGCAATTATAGCTTATTGATGTGTTGGCTGCATGTCAGGCCTTCATCACTTATCCATTGTCAGGAATTAATTAAATTAATAAATAAAATGGATGTCCTTTGTACCAGCACATAATGAGAAATAATTAAAAATATTTGCAAAAGCCTGAAATATGAGGGGTGATAAGTTTGTGGCCTAAGGTAGAAGGAGTCAATTTTAGAAAACCGAACACACTTATTTTTCAACATAGTCCCCTCCTGCATGTACACACTTAGTCCAGCGGTCTTGGAGCATGCGGATCTCTTCTTTGTAGAAGTGGTCCACAGCAGGGGTGATTGATAAGTTTGTGGCCTAAGGTAGAAGGAGATGAGTTATTAACTTCAAACTTTCTGCATAATCATTCAAAGAGTTGAACTGCACGTGCACATAACGAGAGCTGTATAGCTCATCTCTTGTTACATGCATGTGCAGTTCAACTCTTTGAGTGAAAATGCATAAAGTTTGAAGTTTCTCCTCATCTCCTACTTTAGGCCACGAGCCTATCAATCACCCCTGCTGTGGACTACTTACTGGAGGTCCAAGATGCCGACTTCTACAATGAAGGGATGCATGTGCTCCACGACCACTGGGCTAAGTGTGCAAATGTAGGAAAAATAAATGTGCTAGGTTTTCTAAAATTGACTCCTTCTGCCTTAGGCCACGAACTTATCAATCACCCCTCGTATATGCTCGGATTCATCCAATATCACAAGCATTCAGGAACCTGATCATTTTTTCATGCCTCCTTTACATAGTCAAGGTCCTCTGATTAGATGATGCTCAGAAAGCATGATCCTAAAATCCACAACCCTTATTCACTTCTGCTTTCTGAGCTGTTGATTAGTTGAGGAAAATGGATTTTAAGTTATGACTTTAATTGCCTGGCAGTTGATAAAGGGGTCAGGAAAGTGATCAACATTTTGTTATGGACTGGATCATTGCCGCCATTTGGGTGTCACTTTTGACCATCTGCCTTCTCTTGTTTGTGAGAATCTCTGTTAATTTTGAATGTCAACCCGTCTGAGACAGTTTGAGGTTGTGATTATTTTAGAAAGGAAGCTGCCTGCCACCATTGATAACACCCAAAGGAGTGTGCTTGGTTAACATTTTAAAAATTCCTTGAATGGCTTATTAATCATCCTGGATGGTGCTGCACTGTGAGTGATAATACAGGATTCATACATCAGTAAACTGCAGCATTATAACTATATATGAATGTATCAAATATATTCATGTGTTTAATATTCTCACGTTCATTATTATCTTCTAATTCAGCTTTGAAAGTGGAAAAGCAATTCTCATTATTCTCATCTGCTGTCAGCATTATTTCTTATTAATTGGCTATCATAATTTGACAGATGATGTGTTAATCATTGCACCTTCAGTGCGGATAAAAGGCACTGTACATCAGTGATGAGAAGGGGTGATCGATTTCTGCCAGTTGCAAAAGATCAAAGAAATTGCTTCAAAACAGACTAAATGCACAGACTATAAGATTGAGAGTAATTTTAAGGATTTTCTCATGAATTTCAGGTTCTGTGATCCCTTGTACCTGATGATGTAGCCTTATAATCAGTTCACCTTTGAATTCTGCTACAAATGCTTTGGTAAATTTCAGTCAACCAATGTATTATCAGTATTCATTGTAATTGTTAGAATTAAACTCCCTTTTTTAATTCACTATGACTCAGAATCAAATTCTAAAATGGCTACAAGAGGAATTCTGCAGATGCTGGAAATTCAAGCAACACACATCAAAGTTGCTGGTGAACGCAGCAGGCCAGGCAGCATCTCTAGGAAGAGGTACAGTCGATGTTTCAGGCCGAGACCCTTCGTCAGGACTAACTGAAGGAAGAGTTAGTAAGAGATTTGAAAGTGGGAGGGGGAGGGGGAGATCCGAAATGATAGGAGAAGATAGGAGGGGGAGGGATGGAGCCAAGTGCTAGACAGGTGATTGGCAAAGGGGATATGAGAGGATCATGGGACAGGAGGCCCAGGGAGAAGGAAAAGGAGGAGTTGGGGGAAAACGGAGGATGGGTAAGGGGTATAGTCAGAGGGATGGAGGGAGAAAAAGGAGAGTGAGAGAAAGAAAGTGTGTATAAAAATAAATAACAGATGGGGTACGAGGGGGAGGTGGGGCATTAGCGGAAGTTAGAGAAGTCTACGAGGGGGAGTGGGGCATATGTGGCCCCAGTGGCCACACATTTTAATTCCACATCCCATTCCCATTCTGACATGTCTATCCAGGGCCTCCTCTACCGTAACGATGAAGCCACACTCAGGTTGGAGGAACAACACCTTATATTCCGTCTGGGTAGCCTCCAACCTGATGGCATGAACATTGACTTCTCTAACTTCTGCTGATGCCCCACCTCCCTCTCGTACCCCATCTGTTATTTATTTTTATACACACTTTCTTTCTCTCTCTCTCCTTTTTCTCCCTCTGTCCCTCTGACTATACCCCTTGCCCATGCTCTGATTCCCCCTCCTCCCCCTTTTCTTTCTCCCTGGGCCTCCTGTCCCATGATCCTCTCATATCCTCTTTGCCAATCAACTGTCCAGCTCTTGGCTCCATCCCTCACGCTCCTGTCTTCTCCTATCATTTTGGATCTCCCCCTCCCCCTCCCCCTCCCACTTTCAAATCTCTTACTGTTCCTTCAGTTAGTCCTGACGAAGGGTCTCGGCCTGAAACGTCGACTGTACCTCTTCCTAGAGATGCTGCCTGGCCTGCTGCGATCACCAGCAACTTTGATGTGTGTTTCTAAAATGGCTGACTGTTTGTCACATGACTTCTGATCTCCCTTGTGTGCAGATTTATTAGCCATTTTCATTCATACTTTTATAGGATTTTGTGGAAAGTAAGCATTTTAAATTTCAAATATGATCTTATATTTGACTACCTGAGCCATTCTATCAGGGTTTGCCACTGCATATTTTCTTCAATATTTTAGGTGAATTAAATGCCTAACATGACCTTTGTTTTTAATTGAGAAATATGTTTCCAGGAATCCAGTTCACTTTCCATACTTTTCACTTGGAGAGTCCACATGATTATTTGCTGATCACTGAGAATGGAAGTTTTGCCCAACCTTTGAAAAGACTCTCGGGATCTAACCTGCCATCATCAGTCAGTGCTGGACTCTTCGGGAATTACACGACACAGATTCGATTCATTTCAGATTTCTCCATGTCGTACGAGGGGTTCAACATAACCTTTACAGGTATGATGTACTTCTCTTTCCTTCTTGTGAATATGTTGAAGTTTGCTGGGACAAACCATTTCAAAGTTCAAAGTAATTTATTATCAAAGTACATACATATCACCATTAACAACCCTGGGACTTGTTTCCTTATGGGCATGCACAGTAAACACAAGAAACACAATAGAATCAATGAAAGACTGCACCCAACAGGACAGAAAAACAATCAATGAGCAAAAGACAACAAACTGTGCAAATATAAAAGAAAAAAAGCAATAAGTATTGAGGGCATGAAAAGAAGAGTCCTTCAAAGTGAGTCCATCGGTTGTGGGAACAGTTCAGTGATGGGCCAAGTGAAGTTGAGTGAAGTTTTCCACTCTGGTTCAAGAGCCTGATGGTTGAGAGGGAATACCTGTTCCTGAACCTGGTGGTGCCGTTCCTGTACCTTCTTTTCATGGCAGTATCAAGAAGAGACAATGACTGAAAGATGGCGGTCCTTGATGATGAATGCTGATTTCCTGTGACTGCCCTCCAAGTAGATGTGCTCAAAGGTGGGGAGGGCTTTATACGTAATGGACTGGGCTGTATGCACTACTCATTGTAGGATTTCCCACTGAAGGGCATTGGTGTTTCCACAGCAGGCAAACTAGTTTTTCAGAAGTTCAGGTAGTGCCTGCTTATTGAATCCCACTGCTTGTTGGACTACAAATTCTCATACCTGTAAATTGAAACTGTTTGCATTTATTTTGAATGTGTAAATTATGGATAAAATTAATATAGTAGGTATCATTCCTCTGATATATGAAAGGTACACGAAAAATGTATAAAAATAGTGTAAGTCCTGCCCCTTAGGAAACTCAACAGAGTATTTCATGGTACGATTCACCTCAACACAGCTAACATGTTTTCTAATTCCATTTGTGCAAATGATAGAATCTTCTTCTTACATGGCCTTGAAATGTCTTACTGACAGAAATTGAAAGAATAGCAAGCTATGCCTGGAAATCCAAGTGAAGCATGCGAATTATAGTGTTCCAAATGAATATCATTGTGTTCCTGTCTGCATCTGAATTCCTGAGCTTTCATTGCTGTATACACTGTGTAGCGACAAAACTAATCAAAAATCAAAACAAAACAATTGCTACTTGCCTACGACTGCACAGACTGTTACACTTGCGTGACGCACGCACAACTCCAAAGTCAAATCCTTTATTCGATCCTTTATCACAATTAGCAAGCATAGAATTAAGCATTATTAAGCATTATCTCAGCGGTCAGCAAAAGATGCAACCTGCACTAGTCCCAAGCTACAAAATGCAACAAAATAAGCATGAATATGTAACAGTCCCTTCACGTTTATCACAACTCCACTCACGTGACTAGTTACCATAATGAACATTGTAAACACACAACACAGAATACAATGCAGATAGAGATCAGACACATGGTGCCTCTTGCATATTGACAACATTATTGTTAGACCTCTGCTGTTTATTGAAGAATATTTGTATCATGCTTGAAAAGTGCAATTACGCATGGTGTCAGGAGGAGCCACTCAGTCTATAAGCTTGATCACCACTCTTGATAAAAGTGTATGACCCCTTCTCTGTGTTTCACTTCTCCTCTGCTGAAGGCTTTTAAGGCTGTAGTACTCTTTCTGCTGTGGAGAAAGTTCTTTAGGAGTAGGATTCACTTTCCATCACTGCAAATGAGTAGCACAGTGGTACGGTAGCTGGAGTTGTTGCAACTCAGCTCCAGTAACTGGGATTTGGTTCTGCCATTAGATACTCTCTGTGTGCATTTTGCTCATTGTCCCTGAAACCATGAGGACATCCCTTTTATGCTGCACTCTCCTCCCACTTCCCAAAGATGTGCTAGTTGGTTGGTTAGTTGCCCATTATAGATTGCCCTTGGTGCAGATGGGTTGCAAAAGAAATGGGGAGGTTGATGGGTATATAACAGAAAACAGACTGCAGGGGAAATGAGTGGGGTCATGGAACTATTTGAGAATGCTGTGTGTGCTGCTATAGACTCAATGAGTAGATGGCTTCCTTTTATGTCATAAAAAATATGAGATGTAGGAGGGTGGCACTATCTGTAATCTCTGCAGACATCTATCAACAGGAACCTTGCAGTCCCCATAAGAATGCAGTGATCAAGATGAAAAAATGAATACAATAGTTTTTTAAAAGTAACTTTATAGTTTTGTGATTTTTTAGGGATTCTCAAATTGCAGCAGTCATTAGGAACATGATATAAGTGATAATTTCTACATACCTTTTCTGCATTTACGACAAAATTTCCATGCATTATTTTAATTATAAGTGAACAAATTTTGGAAATATCTATTTTCAAGAACTGTTCAGGAGGCTTTTTAAAAAAATATCTATGTTGTAGTACTCTATGGATCTCTAACCCTAAAACAGAGCTGCATAACTTAGTCCAAATTAGCAATCTTACTCTTAAGACTGAATGCTTTAGATGTTCAGAGATATAGGGAAGGAGTAACAGCACATTCTGGAGCAAGTTTGAATGTTCTTCTGACGTTAGTCTTGAAAACATTTTTGAAGGGACAGAGAGAGCTTTGTTCAGTGACTGGGCACAGATTTGACTGCAATGATCTTTTTTTTAAAAAAAGGCTCCTGAAGGGTTAATCTGCCTGGTCCCATCATCCGCACCTGAACCAAAGTCCTCTGCACCGCTCTCACCCATGTATTTACCCAAACTTCTCTTCTATATTGCAGTCTAACCCACATCCTCCACTTCAGCAGGCAGCTCATTTCACACCTGCACTACCCTTTGAGTGAAGAAGCTGTCCCCCCACCCGGTTCCCCTTAAATGTTTTACCTTTGACCTTTTAACATATGACCTTTAGTTCTAGTCTGATCCAACCTCAGTGCAAAAAGTTTGCTTACATTATCTAACCCCTATCCTATTTATATCTCTCATTTAATTTTGTATACCCCTATCAAATTTCCCTCATTGTCCTGTGCATCAGAGAAAAAAAAGTCCAGAACTACTCATCCTTTTCCTGTAACTTAAGTCCTCCAGTTCCGGAAATAGCCTTGTAAATTTTCTTGGTACTCTTTCAAGCTGATTTTGTGAGCCCTTTGCCATTTTATGCCGTATTCTTTGAAGATCCTGAATGCAAATACTAAAAGTGGAAAGATAAGATGAGAATTTCCTGTTAATGTTAGCTTTTAATAGACAATAGGTGCAGGAGTAGGCCATTCAGCCCTTCGAGTCAGCACCACCATTCACTGTGATCTTGGCTGATCATCCACAATCCGTATCCTTTTCCTGCCTTCTCCCCGTATCCCTTCACTCTGCTATCATTAAGAGCTCTATCTAACTCTTTTCTGAAAGAATCCAGAGAATTGACCTCCACTGCCTTGTGAGGCAGAGCATTCCACAGAACCACAACCCTCTGTGTGAAAAAGTTTTTCCTCAACTCCATTCTAAATTGTCTACCCCTTATTCTTAAGCTGTGGCCTCTGGTTCTGGACTCCCCCAACATCGAGAACATGTTTCCTGCCTCTAGCATGTCCAATCCCTTAATAATCTTATATGTTTCAATCAGATCCCCTCTCATCCTTCCAAATTCCAGTGTATACAACCCCAGTCACTCCAACCTTTCAAAATATGACAGTCCCGCCATCCTGGGGATTAACCTCGTGAACCTACGCTGCACTCCCTCAATAGCTAGAATGTCCTTCCTCAAATTTGGAGACCAAAACTGTGCACAACTCTTTGTTTTTTCTTTCTTCCCTGGAATAACTTGATGTTAAAATTAAAGAAAAACACTTACCCATGTAAAACCTCCCCTTATTGTTCCCATTTCTAGTTTATTAATGAGCATTTTCCATTAACAATAGAGTCAGAAGTGCTCTGCCATTGCTTTCTTCTGGGCAATGTCTTTACAAGATGGGTGACCCCAGCCATGATCCATACTCTTCAGAGGTTGTCTGCCTGGGATCAGTGGTTGCATAAACAGGACTTGTGATATAAGCCAGAAGGGTAAGATGAGGGAACACATACCAATCCTCATAGAGGGATCATAAGTGGAGAGAGTGAGTAGCTTCAAGTCCCTGGGTGTCAAGATCTCTGAAGATCTATCTTGGTCCCAACATATCGATATAGTTATAAAGAAGGCAAGACAGCAGCTATACTTTATTAGGAGTTTGAAGAGATTTGGCATGTCAACTAATACTCTCAAAAACTTCTATAGTTGTACCATGGAGAGCATTCTGACAGGCTGCATCACTGTCTGGTATGGCAGGGGAGGCTACTGCACAGGACTGAAAGAAGCTGCAGAAGGTTGTAAATCTAGTCAGCTTCATCTTGGGTACTAACCTACAAAGTACCCAGGGCATCTTTAAGGAGCGGTGTCTCAGAAAGACAGTGTCTGTTATTAAGTACCTCCGGCACCCAGGGCATCCTCTTTTCTCACTGTTACCATCAGGTAGGAGGTACAGAAGCCTGAAGGCACACACTCAGCGATTCAGGAATGGCTCCTTCCCCTCTGCCATCCGATTCCTAACTGGAGATTGAACCCTTGGACACTACCTCACTTTTTAAAATTTACAGTATTTCTGTTTTTGCACATTTTTTAATCTATTCAATATACATAATTGATTTACTTGGTTATTTATTATTATTATTATTATTATTATTTTCTCTGCTAGATTAGGTATTGCTTTGAACTGCTGCTGCTAAGTTAACAAATTTCACATCACATGCCGGTGATAATAAACCTGATTCTGATTCTGATCATGTTCATCCTACACAGGGCTAAGCAGGTGCTTACACCCTGCCCAAGGGTGACCTGCAGGCTAGCAGAGGGAAGGAACGTCTTACACATCCTTTGATAGAGATATATCTCCACCCCGCTGCCCACTGTCCGACATAAATCCCACTTTTATTCTTCCTTCTCACCAACTCGCTCCCAGAATCCGCTCTACGCACTTTACAGTTACAGCAGTAAAATTACTGCCTAACCCATATGTCCACGGGATGAATTTTTTTAGCTAGTGAATCTGTGGAATGCTCTGCCACGGACAGCTGCGGAAGCAAAGACCGTGAGTACACTTAAAGCGAAAGTTGATAGTTTCCTGATTGGTCAGGACATCAAAGGTTATGGTAGAAGGCAGGTGTATGGGGCTGAGTGGGATCTGGAATCAGCATTGATGGAATGGCAAAGCAGACTCAATGGGCTGAATGGCCTAATTAGGCTCCTATGTCTTATGGTCTTCTGATGAAGAAAGTTGGAGCACCCTTGGAAAATACATATGGTCAGAGAGAAACAGTAAATTTCATACAGATGGTACCCAGAGTTGGGATTGCTCTGGTGCTATGCAATAGTATCTATGCCAGCTGTGATATCGTGCCAACCAATGTTTTACTTTGCTCACTGTCTTTCATGTGCTATAAGACCAACATTCTTGCTCTTCCTTAACACAGTTACTGTGTTCTGTTTTATCTAGAACATGATTTGGAGCCTTGCGATGATCCTGGTATCCCACCATTCAGTAGCAGAAGTGGTCTTCGATTTGGTGTTGGAGATGCTCTTACTTTCTCCTGTTTCCCGGGATATAGACTGGAAGGCGTATCTCGGATTACCTGCCTTGGAGGTAGACGGCGTGTGTGGAGTTCGCCTCTTCCAAGGTGTGTTGGTAGGTGGTCGTGTGCTTTCATTTCACTTGGGTTGAAACTATTTTCTTTAGTGATATACAGTACGGAATAGACCCTTCTAGCTCTTTGAGCCACGACACCCAGTAATCCCCCAATTTAATCTGGGCCTAATCATGGGACAGTTTACAATGACCAATTAACCTACTATTCGGTACATCTTTGGACTGTGGGAGGAGACCTGGAGGAGTACGGGGAGAACGTACAAGCTCCTTACAGGCAGCGGTGGGAATTGAACCGGGGTTGCCTGTACGGTAAGGTGTTGTGCTAACTACTACACTACCGTGCCACCCCAGTGCTACACAGGTTATGAGCCATGCAAAGACTTGAACCAATGGATGATAGCCAAGTTACCTTTCAGAGAAAGGGAAGTTAAAATTTGTTATAAGTTAATAGTCTGTGCAATTGATTATAACATGTGGCTCTTTATTCTACAACTGATTACTGAAATTGACCCTAATGGTGATACCTTGTTGCACTATGAGCATAGAATACTAGAACACAGTCCTTCGCCCCTAACTCCCTCACATTTGTCTGGGCTTGCCGTACATTTCCGGCTGGGGAGGAGCTGGTAAAGTTGAGGAAGGTACATCCAATAAATAGTAGTTATCAAATTATTGCGACTGAAAGTGGAAAATGATCTGACTGGCATGTCATGAACACAGTGGCCTGATAATTAAGTGACTAGTCAAGCAGCTAGAATTGTGGAATGTTGCTTCAAGAACATGAGATTGAATCAACCATGTCTGCTGGGGAACTTAAATTCAAGTAATTAAACAAATGTTGAGTTGGAAAAAAAGTTTTGGTAACAAGTCGTGCAACATGCTGCACAAACTCATTTGGTTCACTATTGCCCTTCAGGGAAGGACGTCTCCCCCCCTCATCTGGTCTGACCTATCACTGACAGCAGATTAATATGGTTGACCCTTACATGTTTCCTTAGTTCAAGGGGAATTAGGCATAGTAGTAAATGTGTGTGTTAGTGCTGACATTCACATTTTGTGAACAGATTTATTTTTTGATGTCAGTGCTTACCATTGTTAGAATCAGAACTAGGATTATGATCATGAAACTTGTTTTTTTGGCAGCAGTCCAATGCAATGCATAAAAAAATGTTACTGTAAGTTACAATGGAAATATATATTTAAAAAAAAGATAAGCAGTGCTGAAATAGGGCATGTTCATGTGTCCAGGATCATTTATCTGCTCTGTCTCAAGCTAGGATTGCATTGTGTAAGACAATATGAACATAAAACCATGAGACCATAAGACAAAGGAGCAGAAGTCGGCCATTTGGACCATCGAATCTGCTCCGCCATTTTAACATGAGCTGATCCATTCTAACCCATTTAGTCCCACTCCCCTGCCTTCTCACCATAACCTTTGATACCCTGGCTACTCAGATACCTATCAATCTCTGCCTTCAATACACCCAATGACTTGGCCTCCACTGCTGCCCATGGCAACAAATTCCATAGATTCACCACCCTCTGGCTAAAAAAATTTCTTTGCATCTTTGTTCTGAATGAGCGCCCTTCAATCCTTAAGTCATGCCCTCTCGTACTAGACTCCCCCATCATGGGAAACAACTTTGCCACATCCACTCTGACCATGCCTTTCAACATTCGAAATGTTTCTATGAGGTCTCCCCTCATTCTTTTAAACTCCAAGGAATACAGTCCAAGAGCGGACAAATGTTCCTGATATGTTAACCCTGTCATTTTCGGAATCATTCTAGTGAATCTTCTCTGTACCCTCTCCTGCACAGTCTCGTCCTTCTTGCATTCGAAGATGAGATTCTCACACATGAGGGAGAATGATTGTGGAAAGAGTTTAAATAATTTGGGATTAGTTTCATCTTTGCACATTCTGATTTGAAACTACTTTCTGTGTATTTTTTTATTTGGAATGATAGTGAGAATAAAATAATCATCAAAATGGAAGCTGTGAGATTGTAATGAATGTTTATTGCCATAAATAGCAATCCTGCTGACTCTCTGAAGTTAGTAATTAAATTTGGATAAAAGAAACTCGTTAAGACCCAATTGATGATTTTGAGGACTGAGTTAAAAATTATGGTCAATTTTCACTGGAGGACACTGAAGCAAAAATACAGGGTGAATTAAAAATGAGAGAAGGCAAAATAAATAGACATATGCAACAGTAATCAAAATATTTCAGGAGCTGAAAAAACAATAAAAAGAAATGCTGCAATCATTCAGCAAGCAAGACCCAGATCAGTTGAGATCCATTTTATCTCCGTCATAATAAGTCATTGGTTCACAAGTATTTTTAAATTGCTGGATAGTGTTTGCAAAGGATGTCCAACCAAAATAAAGGAAGAGTAAAACCTCTAACATAAGAGTTCCAACCCAAGGTCCATGGACCCCTCGGTTAATGGTGGGGGGGGGGGGGCTCCATAGCATAAAAATTTGGGAACCTTTGCTCTAACATAATCTGTTATCACAGATCTGACAGAAATGTGAAAAAAAAGTTTACCAGTATATTTGCGGGTATGAGCAAATTTAGCAAAAATGTTAGAAGAAGGAATGTTCAAAAGTTAAGAGGTGTGGGGGAGATTATATCTGGTTTAGAGAGGTTGCATTGTGAGCAGCTATCAGGATACTTTGATACCTTGATGGTTCAAGGACCAGGAGACACCAATTTCCAATTTTAATTAAGAAATGCAAAGGGGATGAAAGCAAATTCTTGTTCCGAGATTGTTCTGTTCAGTCATGTACTGCCTGAAGTAGTAATAGAAATAACTAATGTTATCAAAAGGAATTTGAATAGCCAATGAGAAAGAATAACTTGCAAGGCTATGGAGAAAAAGGAAGTGGAAAACAGTAAACACAAAAGATTCTGCAGATCAACAGACACAAAATGCTGGAGGAACTCAGCAGTTCGGCCAACATCCCTAGAAATAAGTAAGTAGTCAAAATGTCAGTCTGATTCCTTTTATCAGGACTGAATGTGATTATTTTACCAAGATACACCATAGACTAAATAGTTCAAATTGTCTCCTCTGGTGCTTTAATGGTTTTGATGTTCAGAATAGATAGGATGGTTCAGGTTTTTGGTTTGGATTATCCAGAAGACATGTTGATTTTCAACAAGATGAATGGAAAAGGATAATGTTGGAAGTAGAATTTGAGGGTTAAGTTTATTCCCATTGAAAGTAATTGCAATAGCACCAAGGGAAGCAATAAGCAAAGACAAGTGGAAATAAAAAATAAACAATAAGATAATTAGGTGCATTGATCAATATGATCTGTCAAGACAGAGAGATAAAGGAATATTAATGAGGCTATGGAAAGGATCACTAACAAATGAATAAAATGCTTTACATTAATCTAACAAATCAGTTTTGGTTACCTAAGCTTGAAGTTTCATATTGGAAGAAACCCACAATGAGGATACGCTTAAAGGATGAGATTAGGGTGCTACTTCAAGATTCAAAGGTTCAAGGTACATTTCTTATCAAAGTATGTATGCAGTACACAGGCCTGAGATTCATCTAACCCAGAGACAGCCATGAAACAAAGAAAGAAAACCATGAAACACATGCAAATAAAAACATCAAATCTTGAACACAGAAAAAAAGGAACAAATCAGGCAAATGGCAAAAAAGAGCAAAAATCACCAAATATAAAACACCAGACCACAAGTCATTGAGACGGTGCAGTCATGTTCAGTTCACATTGATAGACACAAGATATTTAAATTAAATTCATCATTGTTAATAAAATACAATAAAATAAAATATTTAAAAAGAGCTGGGCTGAGGACTTACTGCTGTTCCTTGAAAATTAGTTCTCAGTAAATATTATTGGTGGGAGAACAAACAAAATGAAACTCTGCATTTCAGTAGAAACATTAAAAGATCTATCTTTCATCAATAATTCACAATTCAAACACAACACACAGTGTAAAAGCAAATAATCTTTCTTCTGCTTAATAATGACTGCGTTGCAGAAGTGGAATACAATGGAACATGGTCAAAATAATCCATATTGTGGGCAGCCCCCAACACATCCTTGGGTGTGTTGCATGTTAGCACAAATGATGCATTTCACTGTGTGTTTTCTTGTAGACATGATAAATAAATATAAATTTGAATGTGAATCTGAGATATTAAATTGGATTGGTTTACAGTACAAGAGTAGGAAATTAAGATCCTTCCTTTGAGCAGCAGATGTGCTGATTTTTAATGATGAGTTCGTAGGCTGTGGGGATGGATCATTGGTGTTCTTTACTTGGTTATTGGTCATTGAGAAAATGATGAGCCACCTTCTTGAAACTCTACAGTCTTTTTGGCGAAAGTCCTTTCATGGTACTGCTGCAAAGGGAGTTCCATGGAAGAGGCAGGTGATCCATTTCCGGGTCTTGTTTGTCTGACTTTGAAAGGAACCCGTAGCTGGTCAGACTATCTTGTGCCTCTGCTCCTGACAGACCAGGTAGCACACTCAAGATCTGGGAGGTCCATTTGGAGCACTTGTGATGTGTAATTGCAATGCATTTTATGAGCTGTCAGTACTATTGCAATGGTGCACAGATAATAGGAGGAAGTATAACTTCACTTGAAATGTGCACACCTGCTGCATGAAATTGACATTGGTACAGATTCCACTGAATGCTGCAAATCAACAGTTTGCTATTCTTGCCAGTTCAGCATGACTAGTATGTGGCAAAGCTGATCATTAAATCACTCTGCTGAAGGATCTGATTGGGCTGAACAGCATCTGTGGGAGGAAAGGAATTGTCATTTGCATTAGTGCTCTTCCAGACTACAACTACAGCATTCTCTGTTTTCTCTAGTACACTAATCACACTAGAGATGGCCAGCAGGTCTAGGGGAAATTAACACTATTCAGCTATCTAGTTTTAATTCATATACTTACTTACACTCACTGAGAGGTTGGGGCCACTGTGTGATAGATGGTGCTACTGCTCTCACCGGGGAGGGGGGCACATGCAGCCCATTGGTAGAGCTCAGTCTTGATGGGATCCCCTGGCATTGCAATGGGGGAATTGCCTCTCTGATCCTAACCAGATTGAGCTGGATCTGGCACTGAGATTCAAATGATTTTCTTAAGAATTCTCGATCTGAAAGTTAAGAAGCGAAGCAGAAGGCAAATTTAAGATATATATATTTTTATTGCATGTCTTTGATGATTTTATTCTTTTATGTTTCAATTAATTTTGTTGAATTTTTCCTTAATTTTTTTAAAATTATTATTTTAATTTTGATACTTGTTGAATACCTCTAAATACTAGGGAAAATTGAAAGCGCATGACAGCACTGACTTCTCTCAACGATGTTCTAAATGTGAATCCTTTGTCATGTAAGGACAAACACCATTTGAATCTCCCTGTTTTACTTGGTGCACAGGTTCAGTGAGCAGTCTCTTCATGCGCAGTCTAATTCAGGACCATGGACAGCGCTCCAGCAAATCAGGTCCTGAAAAATTAAAGACTAATATTTTGCTTCAAATTCCATAAATGCCAACCTATTCTAGCTTTCTTCATAGCACTGAAGGTTGTTTGTTATTCTGCTTTCAAGGTAATAAATGAATTCAATTCTAACTGAATTGATCCATTTGTAAGCAGCCTCAGTAATCTGTGTGAATCATATATAAACTAGTCTGTAAGCTACAATTGATATATCCTACAAAGAGAATGGGTCTATTTTGACTGATAGCAATTAAGGTGTTGCACTTTCTTTTAAATTCTGAAAGCTATTTCTTCTTGCTAAAGTTGTTTGAAGAAAGAATTGTATTCTGTTTGACTGACAATCACAGTTACACATCTCTCAATGTAGATCAGAACGTGGATGTATATTGCATTCAACAACCCTACCAATCAGCAGCTACCAGTCAGGGTAAGAATGGGGTAACATGGCAGATGAATGTGTGCCTGAAAAATCGGTAGAGCAGGCAAGGTTTCAGATTTGTGGATCATTGGGAGCACTTGTGGGGAAGGTATGATATTGAACAAAAAGAATGGATTAAATCTGAATTCAGGGGGGACCAATATCCTCACTGGGAGGTTTGTTATAGCTCTTGGGGATGGTTTAAATTAGTTTGGCAAGGGGATGGGAACCAGAGTGATAGGTCAGAAGATGGAACGGTTTGTGTATTGGTAAATGCAATATATAGAGGGACTGCGAGGAAGGACAGGCAGTGGAGAAGGCATAAATGCAGTCAGTTGAATAGCTTGCAATGTGTCTACTTTAATGTCAGAAGTATTAGGAACAATGGTGATGAATCTAGAGCATAGATCAATACATGGAACTGTAATGTGATCATTACAGAGACTCGGCTGTCACAAGGGTAGAAATGGCTGCTGGATGTTCTGGGGTTTAAATGTTTCTAAAGCAACAGTGAAAGAGTTTGGGGTGTGCTAATGAATCAGGAACAGTATCACAGCTGCAGAAAGGGAGGATGTCATGGAGGGATCATCTACTGAACCAGTATGGGTGAAAGTCAGAAACAGGCAGTGAACAATCACTGTATTGGATTCATCTATAAACACCCTCCCCACAGCAGCAAAAACACCGAGGAGCAGATTAGTTGGCAGATTTTTGAAATTGTTCGAAAATTATTCTCATGAGTGACTTCAACTTGAGTGTAAAAATACATATCTTTTACATATAGCTTGCAATCATGTGATAAGTGCACGCCTGGCTTATAGTAAAAAAAACAAAGTTAGACCCACATTTCACCTCCTGTCATTTCCTTTCAATTAGTGTAATGTTTTGGAATTAGAAAACTTAACAGGTGGGTTACTAAGTTTGCAGATGTCATGAAGATAGATGGCATTGTACATGGTGTAGAAGGTTGTCATAGGTTACAATGGGATATTGACAGGATGCAGGCTGGGGCTGAGAAGTAGCAGATGGTGTTCAATGTGGAAAAATGTGACATTGTACACCTTAGAAGATCAAACTTGAAGGCAGAGTAAAGAGTTAATGGCAAGATTCTTAGCTGTGTGGAGGACTAGAAGGATTTTGTGATCTATTTCCATAGATCCATCAATGTTGCTGCATAAGTTGATGGGGTTGTTAAGGCATATGGCTTATAGGCCTTCATTAGTCAGGAGGCTGAGTTCAAGAGCCACAAGGTAATAGTGCAGCTCTGTAAAACTCTTGTTAGACCATAATTGGAACATTGTGTCTAGTTCTAGTGGCCTCATTTTTGGAGGGGGTGGAAGCTTTATTTAGGGTGCAGAGGTGAATTACAGGATGCTGCCTAGTTTATACAGCATGTCTCACGATGATAGATTGAGCGAGCTAAGTCTTTTCTCTTTAGAATGAAGGAGGATGAGAGAAGACTTGATAGAAGTGTACAAGATGATAAGAGGCATAGACGAAGAAGGCAGCCAGTGCCTTTTTTCAGGGTGGAAATGGGTAATATGAGGGAGCATAGTTTTAAGCTGATTGGAGGAATGTTAAGGGGGTGATGTCAAAGGTGGGCTTTCAACACAGAGACTGGTGTGTGCATGGAACGTGCTCTCAAGGGTGGGAGTAGAGGTAGATATGTACATTAAGGACATTTAAGAGACTCTGAGGTTAGCACATGGATGAAACAAAATGGAGGGCTATGTGGGAGAAAAGCATTACATTGATTTTAGGTTAAAAGGCTGGCACAATATTATGGTTTGAAGGGCCTTTAGTGTGCTGTAGTGTTCTATGTTCCATTTTATTTCCATAAGACCATAAGACAAAGGAACAGAAGTCGGCCATTCTCCCATCTAGTCCCACTGCTCCGCCTTCTCACCATAACCTTTGATGCCCTTGCTACTCAGCTACCTATCAATCTCTGCCTTAAATACACCCAATGACTTGGCCTCCACTGCTGCCCGTGGTAACAAATTCCATAGATTCACCACCCTCTGACTAAAAAAATTTCTTTGCATCTTTGTTCTGAATGGGCGCCCTTCAATCCTTAAGTCATGCCCCCTCATACTAGACTCCCCCATCATGGGAAACAACTTTGCCACATCCACTCTGTCCATGCCTTTCAACATTCAAAACATTTCTATGAAGTCCTCCCCTCATTCTTCTAAACTCCAAGGAATACAGTCCATGAGTGGACAAATGTTCCTGATATGTTAACCTGTCATTCCTGGAATTATTCTAGTGAATCTTCTCTGTACCCTCTCCAACGTCAGCACATCCTTTCTTAAATAAGGAGACCAAAACTGCCCACAGTACTTTAAGTGAGGTCTTACCAGTGCCTTATAGAGCCTCAACATCACATCCCTGCTCCTATACTCTATTCCTCTAGAAATGAATGCCAACATTGCATTCGCCTTCTTCACTGACTCAACCTGGAGATTGACCTTAAGGGTATCCTGCACGAGGACTCCCAAGTCCCGTTGCATCTCAGAACTTTGAATTCTCTCCCCATTTAAATAATAGTCTGCCAGTTTATTTCTTCTGTCAAAGTGCATAACCATACACTTTCCAACATTGTATTTCATTTGCCACATCTTTGCCCATTCTTCCAATCTATCCAAGTCTCTCTGCAGACTCTCTGTTTCCTCAGCACTACCGGCCCCTCCACCTATCTTTGTATCATCAGCAAACTTATCCACAAAGTAATCTATTCCATAATCCAAATCGTTGATGTACAACGTAAAAAGAAGCGGCCCCAACACGGACCCCTGTGGAACACCACTGGTAACTGGCAGCCAACCAGAATAGGATCCCTTTATTCCCACTCTTTGCTTCTTGCTAATCAGCAATGCCTATCCACGTATGTAACTTTCCCGTAATTCCATGGGCTTTTATCTTGTTAAGTAGCCTCACGTGTGTCATCTTGTTAAAGGCCTCCTGAAAATCCAAATATACAACATCCACTGCATCTCCCTTGTCTAGCCTACTGGTAATTTCCTCAAAAAATTGTATTAGGTTTGTCAGGTAAGATTTTCCTTTAAGGAAACCATGCTGAGTTCTGCCTATCTTGTCATATGCCTCCAGGTAGTCCGTAACCTCATCCTTGACAATCAACTCCAACAACTTCCCAACCACTAATATCAAGCTAACAAGTTTATAATTTCCTTGTTGCTTCTTGCCCCCTTCTTAAATAGTGGAGTGACATTTGCAATCTTCCAGTCTTCCGGAACCATGCCAGAATCTATCGACTTTTGAAAGATCATCGCTAATGCCTCCGCAATCTCCACAGCTACTTCCTTCAGAACATGAGGGTGCCTTCCATCTGGACCAGGAGATTTATCTACCTTTAGACTATTCAGTTTCCTGAGTACTTTCTCTGTGGTAATTGTGACTGCACACACTTCTCTTCCCTGCCACCCTTGAGTGTCCGGTATACTGCTGATGTCTTCCTCAGTGAAGACTGATGCTAAATACTCATTCAGTTCCTCTGCCATCTCTTTATCTCCCATTACAATTTCTCCAGCATCATTTTCTATCGGTCCTATATCTACTCTCACCTGTCTTTTACTCTTTATATACTTGAGAAAGCTTTTAGTATCCTCTTTGATATTATTTGCTAGCTTCCTTTCATAGTTAATCTTTTCCCTCTTAATGACCTTCTTAGTTTACTTTTGTAAGCTTTTAAAAACTTCCCAATCCTCTGTCTTCTCACTAATTTTTGCTTCCTTATATGCCCTCTCCTTTTCTTTAAATTTGGCTTTGACTTCTCTTGTATCCTGTTTCCATTTGAAAATTTCTTCTTTTTTGAAATATACCTGTCTTGCACATTCCTGACTTCACGCATAAACTCCAGCCACTGCTGCTCTGCTATCCTTCCCGCCAATGTCCCTTTCCAGTCAACTTTGGCCAGTTTCTCTCTCATGCCACTATAATTTCCTTTACTCCACCAAAATACCGACACATCGGATTTCGCTTCTCTTTTTCAAATTTCACAGTGAACTCAATCATGTTATGATCACTGCCTCCGAAGAGTTCCTTCACCTCAATCTCTCTAATCACTTCCGGTTCATTACACAATACCTAATCCAGTATAGCCGATCCCCTAGTGGGCTCAACAACAAGCTGTTCTAAAAAGCTATCTTGCAGACATTCTACAAATTCTCTCTCTTGAGATCCAGTGCTGACATGATTTTCCCAATCCACTCGCATGTTAAAATCCCCCACAATTATCATAACACTGCCCTTCTGACAAGCCTTTTCTATTTCCTGTTGTAATTTGTAGTCTACATCACTGCAGCTGTTTGGGAATTTCCAAATTTCCATTTCCAATTTATTTTGTTTAATGACAATTTTGTTTAAATTAACATCTACCTAATTGTGAAAGTAAGACATAGAGTCATAGATCACTACAGCACAGAAACATACCCTTCAGTCCATCTAGACCATGCCAAACTATAAGTGTAACGAAAACTTTTATGTCTTTCTCTGCAAAGAACCTTAATATATTGCACACTCTTATTTCTTTAGCTTGTGGTATTTCCCAGTGTGAAATTTGGAAGGTTCCTTCAAAGAATAGAAATTTATATTTGTCTTTGAGGTCTGAGACTTGAGGTAGCTTCCTTCCAACGTTATTTGTTTTAATCATCTTTACTAGTGAAATGGCTGAAATGTCATGATTATGTCAATAGCAGAGAGAAACAGATGATAAGATGCAATCTGCTCTAACTTATTAGCATCCAAGATATTCAAATATATATTATCTTTAATTCCATTCAGTATGCCCCATATCCAGAAACTTGCAAAAATCTAAGTGTTACTCTACTTTCATCCAGCCTCCTCTTCAAGGCAGAACCTTGAACCGGATTAATTTTTTTTCAATATGATTTTCTGTGTCAACTGTCAATGTGGATAATTATCAAACATGTAGTTTGGAATCACCCTAGGCTGAACCATACATTAAATATTACTGGATTTCAATAATGTTATTTTCTAATTGATTAATCAGACGCCCTGTGGTTTTAATTATTTACACTTAGTAGAAGAAATAAGTTTGTTAGCATTACAGATCTCCGATAAATTGAAAAGCCTTAATATAGTTTAAATTAATGTCTTTCTTCAAAATCATACTCCCCTTTTTTAGGTGTATTTCATGCTTTTGTTTTCGTGATTCCCATTTGAAATTCCTATTTGGACATTTATAATGAAAGTAGACTGATAAACTCATTAGACATTCACATCAGTAATATCCCTGTAGCAATTCCATTATGCATTACCCAGCTCTTTAGCCCAAATCAGAGCAATACTTCAGTGCTCTAAGCAGTTCTTTTTTTGTCGTTTTCAAAACCGACTAGTGTTTTGTTTCTTAACAACAAAGAAGTCATAAAAATGAGACTATTACACAAGTATATAAATCAAATCTATGGAGCAAGAATTCATCTTTAGTTGCCAGTGCTAAACGTGTATGTGAATGCTTTCTGTGAGCTGTATTCATCTCCTAACATTCGGTCACTTGAGGTCAATTGAATTTAATTATTTTTGAGTACCTTAGTCAAATTATCACCAACTGCATCTTGACTGAAGACTAATGTCCTTCTTAATTTACCAGGTATCATCCCAGTAATAACCTGTTGAACATATCAGTTGTGTTGTTCACAAAGGCTTGCTTCATCTCAGCAATCTAAACAGTTCTATGTTCCTTTTGAAGCTTCTTAGGATACGTGCTTGTAGTTAATGTCCACTTTATCATGAAATAGATAAATGATCATTATGCTCCTTGAATTTTTCATTCTCTTTCCAAAATAAATGTTTAAAATGACCCAATAAAACATGAAGCCACTGGGAGCTGAGGTAGGTAATGGCAGTTGGGGGGCAGAGAGCCTTTTAAAGTATTTTGTGACCTAGAATGTAAATTTAAAGCTCTCACCTGTGGCTCCAAGTAGCTGTAGCACGCGCAGCAGCCACAGCCCTGGTAAACCGTCTCAGCAGACGGGCCAAACCAGGTGAGGGTAGCCGACGGGTCTTTGACCCTCGGTGAGGTAGGGGATCTGCCTGTCCCAGCATGTGAAGTCTGGCCCTGGCAGATAGAGCGGAGGAGACCGATTAATGGTCCAACGGTCAAGAAGGCAGGACAGCAGGTGCTTGTAGAGCGCTAAGAGCACGACAAGGCACTTAGACGTCCTGGTCATCCACTGCAAGAGGTGGTGATCTCTTTAAACTCGCCCGGCAGAAGGCAAAGGCAAACCACTACCGTAACTTGTCAAGTATATGATTTCCCAATATGTCAGAGTGGTGTGGAGGGAAATTGTCTGCCAGCTGGAAATTCCAGATGCGACCTAACGACGACGAAATGTCGAACAACAAACCAATATTTCTGAAATAGTTTGAGGCTTTCAGGCAAAAGCATTAATGAAGATAAGGGACAAAATTAAACAAATTTGAGTGACTGAATTTTCAACATAATTGTGATTATTTTCCTTTTGACAAATTGATTTTTTCCATTTTGGAAATTTTTAATTGCTGTAATAATTACAGTCGGAAGGATATTACAATAATTTGATTGGTCTGCCACGATTGGTGATTCAGGAGATGTTCATATTATTCACTGTTTTATCATAATTTTTTGAGCACTCTGCATTCTTTCTATTGGTATAGTTCTTATACAGTAATATGACCTCAATTTACTGTTCTATTACTTCTGAATAAAACAACAAAAACAAAACCAGATAGAAGTAAATGCTGCATAAATGACTTTGGTCTGGAAATTAGACATTACTTATCTATGGTGCATGGAAGCACATACCTTTCAAATGAATTGAGATATTGGTCATTTCAAACCCTTTTACAATTTACACCCAGAAGCAATTAGAGTCTCGAGGGGACCAAGTTAAAATGAATGTAGTTTAACAATAATTATTGAAGGGTGTCAGTTCTTAAATCAATATTCCCCACAGCAGCCAGATGATGATCACATATAATAGCAGCTATGGAGGAGAAGGAGAATTCCCACAGTCATAACAGTGATCCCAAAGTACTAGCTCATGATTTACATGTCACAAGGGTCTTTTGCACCGAGAAACTAATATACTTAACAAATCACAAGTATGTGCCATCACAGACAAGAGAAAATCTGCAGATGCCGGGAATCTAAGCAACACACAAAAGGCTGAAGGAACTCAGCAGGTCAGGCAGCGTCTATAGAAAAGAGTACAGTCAACATTTCAGGCCAAGACACTTCATCAGGATTGGAAAAAAAGATGAGGAGTCAGAGTAAGAAGATGGGGGGAGGGAGGGGAGGAAGAACCATAACGTGATAGGTAAAACTGGGAGGGGTGAAGTAAAGAGCTGGGAGGTTGATTGGTGAAAAAGATACAGGGCTGGAGAAGGGGAAATCTGATAGGAGAGGACAGATGGCCATGGAAGAAAGAAAAGGGGGAGGAGCACCAGAGGGAGGTGATGAGCAGGTACGGAGATGCAGTTGATGTTATGCATTTCTGGTTGCAAGGTCAGATTTGATTGATCCTGAATAGTGAGGATAAAAAAAGTTGCCTCGCTACAGCAGAATGAATGAATGACAGCGATGCTGGAATTACCATACTGATCCTCCATTTTGAATTTGATTCCTTAGTCAGGAATGTTCTGTCCTGCTTGTCCTGCTCTTAAAAACATGGAATTAGCTAATTCTGTAAGAATTGGCCCCCATGTGTGACTGAGGCTCATGGTGAGACAAGAGCCTGCTAGATTTTGTCTGTCTTCTGGGAGTACCCTTTCACTCAAGGGATTGAAACTGGCAGCAGTAAATGATGGTGCATTAGCAGCAGGGATTGCTTGACTGGGAAACCATAACACCATTGTAACCAGAGTAATTAAAAACACAAAAGGATACCTGCAGATTCTGGAAATCTGAATAAGAAAATCAGGCCAGTGTTCTCCCCTTATAAATGATGAAAATACTGTGCAGGTCACATCACATTTATAGAAAGTGAAAAAGAGTCAACTTTCTAGATATTGGAAAGATATCCAGATACTACACACTCAATATGCATGCTATATGGTTAATGATTTATTATTGCCACCAGTGCTAAGATTCAATGAGAAGCCTTTCTGTTTCCTTGACATTGGGGAACCAGATACAGATAGGGTGGCCACTTTGCAGAGCACCATCATTCAGTTCACAAGGACAAGCCTGAGCTTTCAGTTGCCGGTCAGTTTAATTATACAATACACCCCATTCTCATCCATTTGTGGTTTCCTGCACTCTTCTGACGGGCTCAGTGTAAACCTGTGGAGAAACAGCACCTTATATTTCTTCTGGGAAAGTTGTACCCTCCTGGACTTGATATCAGATTCAGCAATTTCCAATCACATACTTTCTCTGGATAGACCAATTCTGCTGTACTGTTATCCATTTATAATATTAACTCAGTTTTTCTCTCTCCACAGATACTGCCTGATCTGTTGGGCAGTTCTAGCATTCTCTGATTTGTTTTAGTGCTCAAAATCTTCTTTGACATTCATTTCACGTGTTTCACATGGTCCTTTTTTTTTCTCTCTACTAACCCTTATTAATCTACTAAATGTCTTTTTAAACTGCTTATCACCATAGCCTCACATAATCAGAGACAGAGATTTTCCCTTTGTTGTTTCTACCCATTCTCTGTTATGTTTTGTAACTCCAAAACATAAAATTAATTGCAAGAAAAACACGGGAGTCCGGATGAATGTGTACACTTTATTATTAATTTAGTGAGGTATGCGCTTATGGCATGGTATTGTAATGACATATGCCATTCACATACATTTACATTCTGTACAATCCATATTGAAAAATGTAAACATCAAACATCGAATGCTTAATCAAACAATATACTTACAAAAACAACAGGAATTCTGCAGATGCTGGAAATTCAAGCAACACACATCAAAGTTGCTGGTGAACGCAGCAGGCCAGGCAGCATCTCTAGGAAGAGGTGCAGTCGACGTTTCAGGCCGAGACCCTTCATCAGGACTAACTGAAGGAAGAGTGAGTAAGAGATTTGAAAGTGGGAGGGGGAGGAGGAGATCCAAAATGATAGGAGAAGACAGGAGGGGGAGGGATGGAGACAAGAGCTGGACAGGTGATTGGCAAAAGGGGATACGAGAGGATCATGGGACAGGCGGTCCGGGAAGATGGGGTACGAGGGGGAGGTGGGGCATTAGCAGAAGTTTGAGAAGTCGATGTTCATGCCATCAGGTTGGAGGCTACCCAGACGGAATATAAGGTGTTATTCCTCCAACCTGAGTGTGGCTTCATCTTTACAGTAGAGGAGGCCGTGGACAGACATGTCAGAATGGGAATAGGACGTGGAATTAAAATGGGAGATCCTGCTTTCTCTGGCGGACAGAGCGTAGGTGTTCAGCAAAGCAGTCTCCCAGTCTGCGTCGGGTCTCGCCAATATATAAAAGGCCACATCGGGAGCACCGGACGCAGTATATCACCCCAGCCGACTCACAGGTGAAGTGTTGCCTCACCTGGAAGGACTGTTTGGGGCCCTGATTGGTGGTAAGGGAGGAAGTGTAAGGGCATGTGTAGCACTTGTTCCACTTACACGGATAAGTGCCAGGAGGGAGATCAGTGGGGAGGGATGGGGGGGGACGAATGGACAAGGGAGTTGCGTAGGGAGCGATCCCTGCGGAATGCGGGGGGGGGAGGGAAAGATGTGCTTAGTGGTGGGATCCTGTTGGAGGTGGCGGAAGTTACGGAGAATAATATGTTGGACCCGGAGGCTGGTGGGGTGGTAGGTGAGGACCAGGGGAACCCTATTCCTAGTGGGGTGGAAGGAGGATGGAGTGAGAGCAGATGTACGTGAAATGGGGGAGATGCGTTTAAGAGCAGAGTTGATAGTGGAGGAAGGGAAGCCCCTTTCTTTCTTTTTTTAAGGGGCTTCCCTTCCTCCACTATCAACTCTGCTCTTAAACTCTAGGACGAGGGAGATGTCTTCCTTTTTTAAAGAAAGGGGCTTCCTTTCCTCCACTATCACCTCTGCTCTTAAACTCTAGGACGAGGGAGATGTCTTCCTTTTTTAAAGAAAGGGGCTTCCCTTCCTCCACTATCAACTCTGCTCTTAAACTCTAGGACGAGGGAGATGTCTTCCTTTTTTAAAGAAAGGGGCTTCCCTTCCTCCACTATCAATTCTGTTCTTAAACGCATCTCCCCCATTTCACGTACATCTGCTCTCACTCCATCCTCCTGCCACCCCACTAGGAATAGGGCTACCCTGGTCCTTACCTACCACCCCACCAGCCTCCGGGTCCAACATATTATTCTCCGTAACTTCCGCCACCTCCAACGGGATCCCACCACTAAGCACATCTTTCCCTCCCCCCCTCTCTCTGCATTCCTCAGGGATCGCTCCCTACGCGACTCCCTTGTCCATTCGTCCCCCCCATCCCTCCCCACTGATCTCCCTCCTGGCACTTATCCGTGTAAGCAGAACAAGTGCTACACATGCCCTTACACTTCCTCCCTTACCACCATTCAGGACCCCAAACAGTCCTTCCAGGTGAGGCAACACTTCACCTGTGAGTTGGCTGGGGTGATATACTGCGTCCGGTGCTCCCGATGTGGCCTTTTATATATTGGTGAGACCCGACGCAGACTGGGAGACTGCTTTGCTGAACACCTACGTTCTGTCCGCCAGAGAAAGCAGGATCTCCCAGTGGCCACACATTTTAATTCCACGTCCCATTCCCATTCTGACATGTCTGTCCACGGCCTCCTCTACTGTAAAGATGAAGCCACACTCAGGTTGGAGGAACAACACCTTATATTCCGTCTGGGTAGCCTCCAATCTGATGGCATGAACATCGACTTCTCTAACTTCCGCTAATGCCCCACCTCCCCCTCGTACCCCATCTGTTACTTATTTTTATACACAAATTCTTTCTCTTACTCTCCTTTTTCTCCCTCTGTCCCTCTGAATATACCCCTTGCCCATCCTCTCGTTCCCCCCCCCCCCGTCTTTCTTCCCGGACCTCCTGTTCCATGATCCTCTCGTATCCCTTTTGCCTATCACCTGTCCAGTTCTTGGCTCCATCCCTCCCCCTCCTGTCTTCTCCTATCATTTTGGATCTCCCCCTCCCACTCCAACTTTCAAATCCCTTACTCACTCTTCCTTCAGTTAGTCCTGACGAAGGGTCTCGGCCTGAAACGTCGACTGCACCTCTTCCTGGAGATGCTGCCTGGCCTGCTGCGTTCACCAGCAACTTTTATGTGTGTTGCTTGAATATATTTACAATATTTACTCAAATATTAGTGAAATATTAAATACACAACACTCTTCTCTGCTTAGTTATACACATACATACATAGTATGCAGTATAATACAACTATTATATAGACTTTCACAGCATAGTAAATTTTAAAATTGTTCCATTCAGGCCAAAAATTTAATCACTGTGGATTGCTTGTCCAGGAGAGAAACATTCTTCCGCTACCTCTATCTCCGAGCCTATTTCTTTGGCAAGACTCCCCAGCCCGCACTGATGACCCCTTTCCCGTCTTCAACCCTACTTCTCTTTCTGGACACCCCATCCTGGTCTTCTGCCTGCTCTGGACCTTTTCACTGCCAACTTCTGACAGGAACTTAACCATCCAGAGTTTAACACTCCTCTCTCCTATTCCAACCTTACTCCATCCGAATGCTTGGCTCTCCATTCCCTCTGCACTAATCCTAACTTCACCATCAAACCCACAGATAAGGGAGGTGCTGTAGTAGTCTGGTATACAGACCTCTACCTTTCTGAGGCCCAGTGCCAACTTTCAGACACCTCCTCTTACTTACCCCTCAAACAGGACTCCACTAGGGAACATCAAGCCATTGCCTCCCACACCACCGCTAACTTATTGAATCTGGGGATCTCCCACCTGCCACCACCAACCTCATAGTTCCCGCACTCCAAACCTCCTGTTTCTACCTTCTACCCAGGATTCGCAAACTGACTTGTCCAGATAGACCCATTGTTCCAGCTTGTTCCCGCCCATCTGAACTCATATTGGCATAACTGGACTGTTTTTGTTCCCCCGCCCCCCAGTTCAGTCCTTTCCAACCTACCTTGGTGCCACCTCACACAATTTTGATCTTTTCATGGATTTCAAGTACCATGACCCCCATCATCTCATTTTTCCTATGGATGTCCAGTCCCTATACACCTCCATCCCCCACCAGGAAGGCCTCAAAGCTCTTCATTTTTTACTGGACAGCAGACCCAACCAGCTCCCCTCCACCACCACTCTCTTCCGCCTAGCAGAACTTGTCCACACTCTCAATAATTTCTCCTTTGGCTCCTCCCACTTCCTTCAAACAAAAGGGCTAGCCATGGGCACTAATGGGTCCCAGCTCTGCCTGCCTGTCTGTCGGCTACATGGAAAAGTCTATGTTTCAAGCCTACACTGGTGACCGTCCTGCACCTTTCCTATGCTATATCAACGATTGCATTGGTGCTGCTTCCTGCACCCGTTGCTGAACTCGTCAATTTCATCCACTTTTCTCCAACTTCCACTCTGTCCTCAAATTCACCTGGTCCATTTCCAACACTTCCCTTCCCTTTCTCAATTGTACTGCCTCTATGTCTGGAATCAGCTGATCCACTAATGTCTATTACAAACCCACAGATTCTCACAGTGACCTGGACTACACCTCATCCCACCCTGCTACGTGTAAAAACACCAGCCCCTTTTCCCAATTCCTCCATTTTCACCACTCCTGCTCGCAGGATGAGGCTTACCATTCTAGAATGAAAGAGATGTCCTGCTCTTTCAAAGAAAGGGGCTTCCCTTCCTCCACCATCAATGCTGCCCTCAACTGTATCTCTTCCATTTCACACACACCTGCTGTTTCCCCATCCTCCCGCCACCCCGCCAGGGTTAGGGTTCCTCTTGTCCTCACCTCCCACCCCACCAGCCCCTGCGTCCAGCACATAATTCTCCGAAACCTCCGCCACCTCTAACATGATCCCACCACCAAGTACATCTTTCGCTCTCCCCCCTCCCACCCCAGTTTTCTGCTTTCCTCAGGGATCCCTCCCTACACAACTCCCTCGTCCATCTGTCTTTCCCCACTTATCTCCTTCTTGGCACTTATTCTTGCAAGAGGAGCAAGTGCTACACCTGCCTCTACAACTCCTCCCTCACTACCATTCAGGATCCTAAACAGTCCTTCCAGGTGAGGCGAAACTTCACCTGCGAGTCTGTTGTGGTCATTTGCTGTGTTCGGTGCTCCTGGTGTGGCTTCCTGTACATCAGTGAGACGTGATATAGATTGGACGACTGCTTTGCTGAGCATCTACGCTTCATCCGCCAGAACAAGTGGGATCTTCCAGTGGTTACCTATTTCAATTCCACTTCCCATTCCCATTCCAATATGTCCATCCATGGCCTCCTTCACTGTCACAATGAGGCCACACTTAGGTTGGAGGACCAACACCTTATATTCCATTTGGACAGCCTCCAACCTGATGGCATGAATGTTGATTTCTCAAACTTCCGGTAATTCCCGCCCAACCCCACTCTTCTCCATTTCCTATCTCCTTTTCCCTCTCTCACCTTATCTCCTTGCCCACCCATCGTCTCCCTCTGGTGCTCCTCCCCCCTTTTTCTTTCTTCCATACCCTTCTGTCTCTTTCACCAATCAACTCCCCAGTTCTATACTTCATCTCTCCCCCTCCAGGTTTCACCTACCACCTGGTGGTTCTTTCTCCCCTCCCCCCACCTTTCAAATTTACTCCTCAGCTTGTTTTTTTCCAGTCCTGCCAAAGGGTTTCAGCCCAAAATGTCGACTGTACATTTTCCCATAGATACTGCCTGGTCTCTTGAGTTCCTCTGGCATGTGTGTTGCTTGGATTTCCAGCATCTGCAGATTTTCTCTTGGTTGTGAAACATCGAGCCTCCTTTGTTTGAGGAACCTTCAATATGTCTCAGCTGTTTGTCCTGCATACACTTTCCAAGATTGGGCTTGAGGAGGTCCAAGTGTAGGCACAAGGGAGGACCTAGGAACAGCGTAGCTGGTGAGTTGTTGGTTGTGGAGTGAGCTGCATTGGATTATGCAAGGAGGAAATTGGCAAGCTTCTGATTCAGTGTTATTGTAGTGTGTTCTGCTGACTTTGCTCGCAGTGAGTTCTTTAGCCTGTAATTCAGGAGTTCCCATCCTTTTTTATGCCATGGACCAAAGCAAGAGGTCCCTGGATCCCAGGCTGGAAAACCCTGGTAAATGAAAGAAAAACATGAGAGCCTGGGAGACCATGTACAATTTGTTTTTACTTCAGTGAGACATGGTGGCAGAATAACGTATGCCATTTACGTACTTTTACATGTAACCCATAATGAATTATGAAAACAATAAAGAATGATTAATCAAACAACATATTTACAATATTATTCAAATATCACTCAAATATTAAATACACAACATTCTCCAGCCTCAGTGGAAATTATAACTTGCTTCTGCACTTTAAATTTGTTATAATTTGTTTCTGCACTTTACCAGTTCTGAGAAAGAGTCTTCAAACTGAAATGTTCATTCTGTTTCTCTTTCCACAAATTCTTCTTAACTTGCTGAATTTTTCTGGCATTTTGTTTTCTTATTATGACAATCACACCCAAGTATTGCACACAGAGTGGAACTTAAGCAGTTCCACGTTAGTACATACCTTACAATGGTCATTTGGTTACCATAGCTTAAAATAAACTCTCCCCTTTAAGTTTCATGAGAATTGTCTCATTACTAAATGAATAGTATTTATTGGCTTGAAATATTAGCCCTTCAATGAATCTACCTCTTATTGTATGCCAAGCTACTTAATGTAATGTGTTGTGCATCACTTACGTAATGATGTTTATACAACCGTTACTGGGCTGCATCTAAAGCACTCAAGTTTTCCACTGTTCACATCTGCAGAGTGGAGATCCCCGAAGGAAGATGTGCTTAGAGTAGAAATCTGATTTCCTTACATGAGGTGCCACCCATCAGGTAACACAGATGTTGTGGCAAGTTATTTCAGGTCTTGAATCAGGGACTCACTCATTCATGTGTACTAATCAGTCCAGGTGGACTTCTCAATGAGGATGTGTAGGTATAATGTGTCACCTGCGCTCCCTGCTTGACTGCTGGAGTATTAGGTTGGTAGTGATGATTAGAGTGGAGAAAGAAATGCTTAGATTGCACTTGGGATGATAATTCTGCATGTTCCTTTTGAAAACTTCTTTATCAATAGTCTCTATTTTCCTTCCTGACTAATGCCTGCCTCCAGTGCTCAGCTGGGAGCTGTAGTTGTGAACGTTGAGCAGAAACAGCTCTCTCCTAAACCTTCCCGAGCTGCACCAAAGGTCTTATCCTTGATCTCCTCATCTTCTTGCTGCTCTCCCTGTCTTGCCACATGCCCTCATGCTCCAGGTCTCTTTATGCCCCATACTTGAATACCAGTGTTCGGTGAGATTGAGCAGCAAGCAGCACACTATCACAAAATCTTAAGAACTTTTTGGCACCTACTATGAGACGATCCTCCAACAGATTAAAGCAACAGAACCTTAAGGTCAGAAAATTGTTTGTGTTTTCCATGACTTCGCTGATGGCCTTGTGGCTTCTGTGTTCTGCAGTGGTGGTTGGGTAGTGCAATGCTGTGGGAAGCTGCAGAAGTTGGGGATGACCAAGTACGGAGCGTAACTGACTGAAGGAGGCAGATGTACTACCCTGCAACATTCTATTCATCGTCTTGAAATTCTTACACTCTGCAACCACGTATGCACTGGGACTAGAATCTTCCTGTTCATGTAAAGGTCCAGATTATTGAGGACAATTGATGGTGGTCTACGCTTGTGGGAAGAAGGGTGTGAAGCTGACAAATTCATTATCTAACATGGCATCTCACTGAAATCTCAATAGCTGAAATCAGGTTTTGCACAGATGTATGGGTGATGTCTGTAGTGTGTAGTGACCAGGAAAGTAGGAGACATAACAGAGGTCATCTTTTCCCATTTGGAACAATCATGTGTCAGGGAAACTGACACTGCCCCCAGCCCCAAACCAGACAGTGGTGCAGCCAGTAAGAATGCTCTCTATGGTATGTTTGTAGGTTTTTGAGTGTTTTAGTTGACAAAGCAATTCTCCTCAAACTTCTCATGAAGTATAGCCACTGGCTTGCCTTCCTTAAGGCTGCATCAATATGTTGCATCCAGGTCAGGTCCTCAGAGATATTGACACCCAGCAACTTGAAATTTCTCACTCTCTCTGCTTCTGATCGCTCTATGAGGATTGGTTTGTGTTCCCTTGTATTTCCCTTTCTGAAGTCCACAATCATCTCTTTGGTCTTGCTGATGTTGAGTGCAAGGTTGTTGCTGCATTGCCACTCAACTAACTGGTATATCTCACTTCTGTACACTCTTTCATCACCATCTGAAATTCTGCCAGCAACAGTTGATTAATCAGCAAATTTATGGATGACATTTAAGCTATACCTAGCCACACAGTCATAGCTATACAAAGAGTAGAGCAGTGGGCTAAGCTCACATCTCTGAGGTACGCCAGTGCTGATTGTCATCAAGGAGATATTAATACCATCTGCACAGATTGTGGTCTTCTGGTTAGGAAGTCAAGGATCCAGTTGCAGAGGAAGGGATAGAGGCCAAGGTTTTGTAGCTTTTCAATTGGGACTGTGGGAATGATGGTGTTAAATGCTGAGCAACAGTCAATAAACAGCATTCTGACATAGGTATTTGCATTGTCCAGGTTATCCAAGGATGCGTGGAGAGCCATTGAGAGCCATTTGCTTGTTGGCCTATTGTGCCGATAGGCAAATTGCAGTGGGTCCAGCTCCTTGATGAGACAGGTGCTGATTCTAGCCATGATCAACAACTCAAAGCATTTCATCACAATAGATGTGAGTGCTGCTGGACGATAATCATTGAGGCAGCTCATGCTGTTCTTCTTGGGTACCAGTTTAATTGCTGCTCTTTTGAAGCAAGTAGGAACTTCTAACTGTAGCAATGAGAGATTGTAAATGTCTTTCAATACTTCCACCAGTTGGTCGGCACAGGTTTTCAGAGCCTTACCAGGTACTCCATCTGGTCGTGTCACCTTGTGAGTATTCACCCTCTTGAAAGACAACGTAACATTGGGTGAAATAGGCAATATGTCTTATTCATTCATTTTCAGCAATGACTGAATTTGTTCCACAACAAGCTGTAGTCTATTATCAATGACTAAGTGTTCTGGAACTTCTCAACACATGTGGCTATGTGGAGTATTGGGAAAAATTCTGGCCACTTCCTAGTTGCATCCACTATTATCCAGTCATTTCTGCCTATGAATGGTCTGACAGAATTCACATGAACCCTCTGCCAAGACAATGCAGGCTATTTCCAGGGATGGAGAGGCACTGCTCTTGACATCTTCTGGATGTGTTGGCGTTCCAAACAGTGCATGGCAAACTGCTTGATCTGCTGATTTATTCAGGGCCACCAGACAAAGCTTCAAATCAACACTTTCATTTTAACAACACCTACATGACTGGCATGTAGTTCCTCCAACACTTTAGCTGCTAACTTGGATGGTACATCAACACAGAATCCCCACATAAGGCAAACCCTGCCAAGGGGAAGTACATCCACTGGTACAAATGGGATAACTGGAAATTCTGCTGCACATTCCAGCTATTTTGAGTTGCCATGTCAACCTGAGGCAGTGTGGGATCTTTTCTGGTTTTCTTTGGATCATCTTTGCTGTAATAGGGAGACTTTTGATTTGCATTAAAGAGAGTGTGTCAAGAGGAGTGTTCTCTTTTGTAAATTTTTATGGTATTTCTTTTTCCAACGGTAAACGAGACAATCCATCAGCGTTGCCATGATTAGTTATACTCTTGAATTCGATCTTGTTTGGTATTTGTGCTGCTACTGTTCGTGGAACACACTTCTGTGGATTGAAAATGGACGCTAGTGGTCAATGATTAGTAATGAGGTCTCTCCCATACAGCTACTGGTTGAAACACTTTACACTCCAAACCAGACTCAAGGCCTCACTGTCAGCCTGTGCACAATTTTTCTCTGCAACAGTAAGGGAAGGTGATGCAAATGCAATGGTCATTCACTTCCATCGTTTATAATATATGATGTGATTGCTGCTCTATTGTAAGGCGACCATCACAGGCAAGTTTCGTTGGAATGATGTGGATCATAATGTCTGAGTGCAGTGTCTGACATCACCATATACTTTGTCTTTCGGAAAACCACCTCATGCTGCTTTGTCCATTGGCATTTCTTCTCGATCTGTAGTAATGATTTCAAGGGGTAGAACACAGTTGCCAGGTTTGGCAGGAACCAATTAGAGTAAATGACAAATCCTAAAAAAAGACCGTAACTGTGACCTGTCCTTCGGCTTTCGGGCATGCACCATTGCTTTAATCTTCTCAGCACACTTATGTAAACCTTGTGCAGCAATGACGTGACCACAGTAAGTGATGTTTGGTTCAAAAAATTGCATTATTCTCTGAGCACATAATCTTCTAAACTTTTTAACACTGTCTTGAGATTTTGGAGATATTCCTTGTCATCCTCATCAGTAACAGTGATAATATCGAAGTAATATTGAGTGCCTGGGCAGTCTTGCAGCATCTGGTCTGTAGCTTTCTGCTAGCGTGCAGGTGCAGATGTTTTTTTTTTCAAAAAATAAGCTTTTTTTGCCATTTAAATCTCTTTCTGAGTGTTTATAGTGAGAAGCACTTTAGACTCTTTTTCCATCTCTATCTGTAGTCTTCTTTGCTGAAGTATTTCCCTCAAGAAAGTTTTGCAAATATATCCTGGGCAGAGGCTATTGATCGACTTTCAGTACTGGATTAATGGTGGTTTTAAAATCACCACAGTTCCTGACATACTCTCCTTCTTGACTACTGAGACAATTGGCATTGCCCATGGGTTTCACTCAACATTGGAAAGAATTCCTTCAGCCTCCATTTGGTCTAATTCAATGGCTATTTTACTATGGATGTTAAACCTGGTATTGGCAATTTCATTTAACATCGTTTTACCCTTGATATGTTTGAGTTTCCAAAGCCATCCTTGAACGCGGTACTTTCCTTATTCACTTTCAGTTGGCTCCATTGCAGGGGATGTATCATGAAATTGATGGCTGAATCTCCAGCCAAGTTGGAGTTGTCTCAGCCAATCAAGCTCCACAATGCTGGCCCTCATGCTTTTACCACTCTCAAGCTCAATGTGGCTTATTGGTTGTTGTATATCACTTACAAATGTCATTCCCACAGGATTTATCCTTTCTCCAGTATGCGTTCTTAGTTGGATATCTGTAGGCTTCAGTTCTTCAGTTCAGTATCTTCGAAGTACTGCTCAAACTCACTTTGTAGAATGACTGTATGGCCGATGAGTGTCCAATTCTATTTTAATTATTTTGCCATTCACTTTTGGTATAAGCCATATTGCTTGTCTCTTGTTAGTTTTCACTCTGTACATCTCAAAGCTAATCAGTCCTGTGTCACTCTCATCATTATCAGATTTTTCAACACCATGCAGATGAGTGCTCTTTTTCAGACTGCAACTTTACTTTTTCTCTTTTTCTCTTACCTATGCAGTCCATTTATTTTTGTCTGCCCAACATGCTCTTTGTATGTGTCCTATTTTGTTGCATATTCTGCAAGTTTCACCCTTAAACCCACTTTGATCTGACACACATGAGCCTCTGACACAATGGTACCACAGTTTGTTCGGCCAGTTAGTTTTCTGTTTAGTCCTCACAATTTTGTTCATGTTCACTTTCATTGCTGACCACAAATCGATGATGTCTCTGGCTGCTGCTTCTATTGATACAGTGATTTCAACTGTTCTTTTAAATATGAGTTGTGGTTCAATTAGGACACATTTTTGAATGGTTCCTTGTAAGATTCCACAAGGTAATCTATCTCTCAGTGTCTCATTAAGCCCAACACTGAATTGACAATGCTTAGACAACTTCTTCAAATTTGAGTCATGTAAGCTGAAATGGACTCCTCTTCCTTTTGTTTCCACTTATGAAACCTAAAGTGTATTACAATTAATAATGGTTCCAGTTCTAGATGTTCCAGTAATATGTTCATGATATGAGCAAAGCTCATTTTGGCTGGTTTGGTTGGAACAGTTAAAGTTCTAAGTAAATTGTATGCTTTTCTCCTTCTTATACTCCATAACATTGTCTCTTGCTTTTCATTAGCTGTTCAGCTGCTTTAAAATACTGCTCAATTTGTTCAGTATACATCATCCAGTTATCTGTTGTGCCCTCAAATGCCTCTTTTTTTCTGATGTAGCCAGCATTTCAGCAGTTTTTAAAAAATTTGATTAATATTATCAGCTGGTACTCGCTTTTTCTGAACCTGTGAATTTTGTCCATTTTCTGCCTTTTTTTAAACTTGACTGTCTCTCACCTCTTGCGAAGAAAAAAATCATGTGCTTCGACATGTAAGTAGCCATGTTAGGTTTGTTTTAAAACATCCTTATTGACACTGTTGTGTTCTATAGCTTCAGAAACTAATAAAAGTAGAACACAGGATCTCAGGACAACATGTGAGCTCAGGATCACTTTTCTTTAGTGAGACACGCACATACGGTATATGATGTGGTAGCGTAATGACCTATGCCATTCACGTAAACATATAACCTGTAACAAATTATGTAAACAAACAAGATTGCTTAATGAAACAATATATTTAAAATATTACAATATTACTGAAAGTTTCCTGAAGTATTAAATACACTGCTATATGATTACTGAGCTCTCATCAAATATATACTGCAGTAGCTAAATACTGAAGAAAATGCTCACCTTATAAACTTTGGAATATGTTTAAGCAGCCTGTAGCCACATCTGAAGTCCCTAGTTTGGACTGCTAGTGTTGGCACCATGGTTCTATAAACAATGAAAATGTAACAAGGTAGCATGGTGCATCTTGTTTGACTAAAATGGCCCATGTGAGCAACAGCATAGGACATTTCTAATCTTATTTAGAAGAAATGTGGATCCCATGATATGCTGCATGAACAATTGCATAATTTGATCGACTCCAGATGCAAGGAAAATGTCAGGCACTCTAGTGTGAATTGTACTTGGAGCGGTCTGAAGTAGTTTTGTAATTTGCATAATTTCACTCAGAATTCATCTCTGGCATGACCTCATTCAAGTAAAATTATTTTGTGAGTGAGTATCTCCTTTAAAAATAGTGATAAGCAATTTAATTTTGCAGCTTCGTACCATTAACAAAAATCTGAGTTAACTTATTAAAGAGGAATAATTATCTTGACAAAATAATGGGTGTCAAAATCACATAGGGGTCAAACTATTGGAAATAGAATTAAGAATTGAAAGCAGGATGGTGCAGCAATAGGTGGTGTCTCCTTACATTAACACTCATTATGTTGATGTCCTAATAATAATGTAGATTTCTACAAAGGCTGTTCATTTTCCTCTTTGCTTCAGTTTTACTGCTCTTAATCTATGCAGTTTGTCCATTGACTTCAGATTTAGTCTTAAACAGCAGATGTTTGTCCAGAATCTGTTGAAAGAATCAATGGTCCCTGCTTTAGATGACAAATTCTTCTGCAAATCAGCTAACACTGTGAAAGGAGAACCCCTTCTAAAGTTGAAAGCATCTCCTATGAATATCCTGTCCTCTTTCAGATCAGAGATTTACAGCATAATCTATTCACTCATTATCTTGAATTGAATAAATCACATCTCCACTCATGTTTTATAAATTTATTTCCATCCCTCAGTCTCTAAGGAACAAGATATTAAACTCTTTGATACAAATGTGATTTTATTAAATTTACACAAAGAATTTTTATGTGATTACTGTACATAATGTTCTGTGTATATCTTAAGTATCTTCCAAAATGGAACAGCTCCAGAAAGAATTCACATTAAAGATAAGTAGCCACTATCTGTAAATGTTTGGTTGAATTGAAAGGCTTTTCTAAGACAAGGTAATACATCTGAAGTATGTGGGCAACGTTTAACTTATTGAAGGGAAAGATATTTTTAATAGTATGAACACATAACTCTATCCATGAAGCCCTGAATTGCCTAAATGATGGGCAATAATATAACAAATTTTCTTGTGTCAGTAATTTAGACTGTTTATTGCTAACTATTTTCTCCAATTATAAGCAAGCGTTCTGCTGCACTACTAGACATTTATGAACAAAAATGCCTATTTAATGTTTACAATAATTGCAGAATTAAGTGTCCAGACAAATATTATTAAAAGCATCTAATTTCTCACAAAATGTTACCAACCTTAAACTCTTAACTATATTTCCGTCTCCACAGACATACCTGAGTTACTGAGCATTTCTTAGATTGTTTACTCATACTTCGTGTTTCCAACTTAAGACCATAAGATATAGGAGGAGAAATAGACCATGTGGCCCATTGAGTCTGCTCCACCATTTCATCATGGCTGATCCTTTTTTCCTCTCAGCCTCCATCTGCTGCCTTCTCCCTGTATCCCTTCATGCCCCGACTAATGAAAAATCTATCAACCTCTGCCTCCAGTATGCCCAGTGACTTGGCCTCCACAGCTGCTTGTGGCAACAGATTCCACAGATTCACTGCTCTCTGGCTGAAGAAATTCTTCCTCATTTATAATATTCCATATGCTGTTGTAACGCTGTTGTGCTAGAACTGAAATGAGACTATTGCCAATAATTAGCCACTATATTTTAGTAGAAACAAAAGCCAGCCATGGCCACTCAGACTTAAACTCTTCCACTTGCTCTATCATTTAATACATCGGTGACATTTTGTTATACTGACACCATATCACTTGATTTTCTTGATATCCAAAGATTTATCCGTTGCAGTCACAGCTTGTTGAGTTTGTGTCCGTAGTCCTCTTGAGTAGAAGGGTACTAAAAGTTCATGACCCTTGAGTGAATAAATTTCTTCTCATCTCTATCCTAAATGGTCAACTTGTTTTTCTTTTTGAAGGTCTGATTACTGATTCCAGACACTCCAGCCTGGGAAAATATCTTCCCTGTCAAGCCCCATTATAAAATTGCTGGAAATGTTTATAGCACATTAAAGTTTTGATGAAAGGGAAGTAAATCTACTGCTCTCTCCGGTGCTCAAAAAATTTTGTACTGCTTGGAATATAATCACTGTAGAGTTGCAGTCCAGTCAACTTAAACTAAATAGAGTGTTCTACTGTTGAAAATAAGTTTAACCTGGCAAAGAGCAATTTCTGATACGCCTGGTGCCTGTTCAGAAACTTTTGCTCTATTTATTCTCCCAAGATGTTCTTCTCTGGCATAAAACTCTCCAAATGTAGCACAGCGTGCCAACTTTATCTGGATGGGAAACTTCAAACCCACCAACCTATACAATGACAGTTGTTGGTTCCCATTTTTTCCAATGACCAGGTCTGCTAACCTGCTTACCCTGAACGCCGGCAATCAAACCTCGTTATTTTACTTCCGTGAGCTCACTGAGCTCAAATGAAGCATAATGAATGCTTTTGAAAAGGAATAAACAGTCAACGTTTTAGGCTGAGACTCTGCATCGGTACTGGAATGGAAAAGGGAGGCAGAGCCAGAGTAAAGAAGGCTGGGGTGGAGTGAGAGGAGGATATACAAGCTGGTAGCTGACAGGTGAGACCAAGTGAGTGAGAAGCTGACTGGGGGAGGGGAGAGGTGATGAAATAAAAAGCTGGGAGGGATAGGTAGAAGAGATAAAGGACTGAAGAAGGAATCTGATAAAAGAGGACAGTGATCCATGGGAAAAACAGATGGAGGAAGGGAACCAGACAGAAGTGATGGGCAGCTAAGGAGAAGAGAAGGGATGAGAGGATAACCAGAATGGTTACTTGAAGAAATTGGAAGAAATTGATATCCATGCCATCAAACTGGAGGCTACCCAGATGTAATATGAGATGTTTATTCCCCTCCACAGATGCTGCCTGGCTTGCTGAGTTCCTCCAGCTCCGTGCGTGCGTGTGTGTGTGTGCGTGTGTGTCTTAAAATTTTCCGCAGCTGCTGGATCTCTTGTGCTCGTGTTTGAGTGCCTTGACTCTGTTTGTACATAGAGATTAGGGTCATATGACTTAGCCTCAGGTGAATATATGCTGCTGCCTTTGATCTCTGCCATATCATGCTGCTGGCTGATCAAAGCTCTGTTAGGGAGGTCACATAAATTCTGTATTCAAGAAGAGGAGTCAATATGTACTATTTCAGAGCACAGGAGCAGGTGGAGTGGTCATGGGCATTTTCCTGTACTGCAGTTCCCGAACATTTTGCCATCAGGAGATTAGATTTAGGAACCCCTGGCAACTTTCTGACAAGACTATCTGCATGTAGTCTTGCAAGTTTTTTCTAACACTCTTGAACAAAATGTGTTCCTCTTTCAGGCACTGTTCTTCACCAGCATGCTTCAGCTCCCTGGAAGAATGGTCCCACCTCTTCCTGAACCTTTTTATAAAAAGGAAGGACTCCACTTAGCCCATCATGTCCATGCTGTTTTGCAGAGCAATCCTGTTCACACACTAATATCCCCTAATTCTACCACCTAAATACAATTGGTAGTGGTCAATTAAACTACCAACCCACATGTCTATAGTATTTAGGTAGTAGCCAGAGTACCCAGAAGAAACCCATGTGGTGACAGAGAGAAAGTGAAAACTCCAGATAGTGAACACTGCACCTCAGGATCGAACCCAGCACTATTGACTGCACTCCCATAATGCCCATCATTGTTTGTTCCATCAATACAATAGGAACACGCCCCTCTCCCTGAAGAGTGTCACTTGTGTCATAGTATTGCCTTTAGGGGCTGCTGTGGCTGCTTGTAGCAGTTCAACATTATACTGAAAAGTGACAATGTGCATTTTAATATGGCAAACTCAATGATGCTTCACCATTGAACAGTTTTTTTTTGCTAATAATGCCACTTGCATAACCAGTGTTAGGATGACCAGCAGTTTATTGTCATGCCTAAGAATAGCACAAAACAATTCAAGTTCTTCTCCAGACAGCCACAAGTCAAAGAAAACCAGGGAAGCCATTCAAAGAAAAACACCAACACCCCCCCCATGCGCAAAAAAACAAATTGCATAAAAAGCAACAAGAACATCAAACCCCTACACGTGCAAAAAACAAACAAATTGTGCAAACGGCAACAAAAACAACAATGCCCACATGTAAAAACAACAAACAAATCATGCAAACAGCAACAAGAAAGAACGAGTGAAAACACAGAACATAAAAAGCATTAAATTGAAAGAGTCGATTCATATACCGCAGACCCAGAAATTCGGTACCATCCTCCGAAAACAGCAAGCGAGAGACTGGTAGGTGGTGCTGAACACCCACTGGCCTAATGCACGTGCCTCAATGTTTCAATCTTCCTGTATGCTTTAATTGCCAGGGTCAGAGAGAAATGGAGTCCATAATGGGCTTGTGCCCTGACTCTAGTCTTCTTGGACTCAAGGCTGCTCGCCACTGGGAATTGCCTCAGAAACAATAAAGCGTCAGAACACTCAATTGGCCTGAAAACACACCTTCAAACTGTAGATTACAGGCTACAACTGTAGCAGATTTAAAAGAAAAAGAAGATAAAGGAGAAGTGAACAAAGCAGTTTCACAGACCATCTAGAGGATGTCACCTGAGGTAACATTGTTCACAGTTGCCATCGTGACATCTAGAAGATAATGAATTCTGGGTTATGTTTCAATGCAAAGTGTATTCACAGAAGTTTTGTTTAAAAGCAAATATCAACATGAAATATAGTTAAATTGCTAATTATCTGAGGTGTATACATTATACACCATGGAGGTATGTTCAGCTCATTTGCAGTATTGTCAGCTCTCGGCCTGTGTGTTCTAAATATGCATGATGTTATAAGCTGGTCAGTCCACCTATCAATACACTATTATTAATGGAATAGTCAATGGCATCTCTAGTCATTGTAGGTTAGCAGTGGAAATGTTGACGAGCTTCATCTTCCTGGATGACAACACCTCAACGGGTCTATTCTGGGCTCAGCACGTTGGTGTTCCTGAAGAAAGCACACCAGTGGCTCTACTTTGTGGGCGAGTTTGAGGAGGTTTGGTATGTCACTGAAGATCCTTGTAAAATTTCTGGAAACTATTCTGACTTGTTGCGTCACAGCTTGGTATGAAGGCTCCAGTGTGCAGATCTGAAAGAGGCCACAGAGGATTATGGACTCAGCCAGGTCTGTCCCAGTAAACCTTCCCCACTATTGAGGACAATATTAACAGATGCTGCCTCAAGATGGTGGCATCCTCCATTAAAGATCTTCGTCCAGGACATAACCTCTTCAGGGAGGAGGTGCAGGTGCCTGATGACCCACACTCAACATTTTAGGAACAGCTTCTTCCTCTCAACCATCAGATTATTAAATGGCCCATGAACATTTTATTGTTTTGTATAATTTACTTATGCTTGTAGCTTAAATTAATTTTTAAGTCTTGCTGTTGCCATGGAAAAACAGATTTCACGACAGATGTCAGCGATAATAAACCTGATTCTAATTTGTATTCATGATATAATGCGTAGAGTCCAATATCATTCTGGTAAATCTGAACTGCCAGCAAAAACACTCTAAAACCTCTTGAAGTACTTTGGAGAGCATTCTGACAGGCTGCATCACTGTCTGGTATCGTGGGGGGGGGGCGTGGGTGGTGCTACTGCACAGGACAGAAAGAAGTTGCAGAGAGTTGTAAATTTAGTCAGCTCTATCTCGGGTACTAGCCTACAAAGTACCCGGGATGTCTTCAAGGAGTAGTGGCTCAGAAAGGCAGCGTCCATTATTAAGGACCCCCCCCCCCCCCCAAGCACCCAGGTCATGCCCTCTTCTCACTGTTTCTCAGGTAGAAGGCACAGAGTCCTGAAGGCACACACTTGGCGATTCAGGAGCAGCTTCTTCCCCTCCGCTATCCGATTCCTAAATGGACATTGAACCCATAAACATGGCCTCACTTTTTTTTAATATATATTGTTTTTGCACAATTTTTAATCTATTCAATATACATATACTGTAATTGATTTTCTTATTTATTTAGTTTTACTTTTTTTCTTCTATATTATGTATTGCACTGAAATCCTCCTGCTAAGTTAACGCATTTCATGACACTTGCCAGTGATAATAGTCCTGATTCTGACTCATTCTGATTCAAATGCTCTAAGCCAATCTATGCTTCTTAAGGTACAAAGACTGGAACTGAGTTATAAGTACAGGGTACTATTGAATCAGGGTTTTGTACATCTCTGGCATGAATTTTACTGTTTGTATTTTACATATAAAGGCCATAATTCTATTAGCTCATTTGATTACCTGACATTAGCATTTCAAAGATCTTTGTACCTGGGCTTTCAAGTTCTAACTTCTCACTACCTAAGATGGTTCGCTGATATTCTTTTTAAGATCACCTCATAGTCTAAAACCAAGTTGTCAGACTTTCAACACTATCATGCCTTTGAAAGTCATCACTAAGCTCTAAGACCTGGGTGGTATCTCCCTGTGTAAATGAATCCTCAATTTCCTCACTGGCAAATCCTATTTAGTATGGATTAGCAACAACATCAACACAGGTCCTTCACAGGGCTGTACGCTTAAACGCAGCTCTCCTCAATTTATGCTTATGATTGTGTCTCTAGCAACCGCTCCAATGCCTCATTTATTGCTGACGACACCACTGTTGTTGGCCGAATCAAAGGCGAAGATGAATTGGCAGAAGTGGTGGATGCAGGATTGATTTCAACAGTTAAGAGAAATTGGTACTCATAAATAGGGGTATGGAGGGCTATGGTCCAGATGTAGGTTAATGAGATTAGGCAGAATAGTAGTTCAGCATAAACTAGATGGGCTGAAAGGCCTGGTTGTCCGTTGTAGTGTTCTATGACTATGACTCCTTCTAACTCATGTTCTCAGTATTATTTTTATTTCCGCAATATATCATGCACTTTGGTTTTTTATCAAGTTTTGACAGTTTCTGCAGAGCTTTTCGTAAAATTCTATTGTATTTCTTTTCTCATGTAAATGCCTGCAAGAAAATAAATCTCAAAGGAGCATAGTAATTTGATAATACATTTATTTTGAACTTTGAACCTTCAGACGTTAAATTAATCTTCTGGACATCTTTCATATTTAAGCTACAGTGACTAATGTTCCATTCATCAATTTGTATACATGAAATTTTATCTGGTCATCTGAGGCATTACAAAAAACCTGCAACCGAACACAAATCTTTCACAACCTGTCCGTTACCTCTCCTCTATTTCTCCTACCTATTGGTCAATATGCTGCACGGTTGAATAATTTATTCATTAACCTATAAGGCTCAAGCCTTGCAAGTATTCTCTGATGAGGGACTTCACCAAATGCTCCTTAATGTCCCTTTAACTAGCTGTCATAGTTCTTCCTGTGTCCTTTACATTAGACGTCTCTTTAAAAGAAATTGTCAGTTTTGTTGTGCATTACAAGTCAGCTGTCACTAAATAACAGCACATTTTTAAGATGCTCAATCACTCACTCCTTTCCTATAGACTCCAGCAATTTCCAGACAAATGGTTCATTATTCATTTTCTTACTTAAATAGGTGAGGTCCATGTACAATTTTATGACGTAAAGGCTAGTATTCAGTGTAAGTTCACTACTGGACAAATGTAATGTTTCCAACAATGATGGATTAAAATTTATGATTATGGATTAAATTTATTTGTTACTCTTGTAACATCCCGTTATATTGGCTCGTATATGTCTAGGGGAAATCCCGCCCAGCACCTGCCTCAACACTCCCCACAGTGTCGGTCGCCGCCAGAATCAAACCCAAACATCAATCATCAGCCAGCACACCCAGTAAATTTTAACAAATACACTTTATAGATATTACTAATTGTATGATATTAATATAAATTTGATACAGAGAGGAAAGTAATGAAAAAAAAGGCGCCAACACTTAGCAAAGTCCAAGTTCTTCATGCACAACCGTTGGAGCTCAATCGATTCCAGACGACCACCCGGATCCTGTCGACTCACGGCTCGGGACCACCCGGAGTGATCGACCGGAGCCTCTCCAGACGTCCACTGTCCTCCCCGTCCCTCCTCCGTCTCCCCGTCTCTCCTCCGCCTCCCCGTCTCTCCTCCGCCTCCCCGTCTCTCCTCCGACTCCCCGTCTCTCCACCGACTCCCCATCTCTCCTCTGACTCCCCGTCTCTCCCCTGACTCCCCGTCTCTCCTCCGACTCCCCGTCTCTCCCCCGTCTTCCCTGTCTCTCCTCCGACTCCCCGTCTCTCCTCCGACTCCCCGTCTCTCCTCCGACTCCCCGTCTCTCCTTCGTCCTCCCCGTCTCTCCTCCGACTCCCCGTCTCTCCACCGTCCTCCCCGTCTCGCCACCGTCCTCCCCGTCTCTCCTCCGACTCCCCGTCTCTCCCCCAACTCTCCGTCTCTCCTCCGACTCCCCGTCTCTCCCCCGACCCCCCGTCTCTCCACCGACCCCCCCCCATCTCTCCACCGACCCCCCCCCCACCGTCTCTCCTCCGGCTCCCTGTCTCTCCCCCGACTCCCTGTCTCTCCGCCATCCTCCCTGTCTTTCCTCCGACTCCCCGTCAAAAACCCCTGTCCGCCGTCCTCCCCGTCTCTCCTCCGACTCCCCGTCTCTCCCCGTCTCTCCTCCGACTCCCCGTCTCTCCACCGTCCTCCCCGTCTCTCCTCTGACTCCCCGTCTCTCCTCCGACTCCCCCCCAAAAACCCCGTCTGCCGTCCTCCCCGTCTTTCCTCCGACTCCCCGCCAAAACCCCGTCCACAGTCATATGATACAGCATTGGATCCGAAAACAAAACGATACATGACCACCCATTGGTTAATAGCACCCTGCTATCTACGATAACCCAAGCAACTGTCTAGTTAGAGACTGTCTCAGCATTCCTCAGTATAACATAACAGGAGAAGCCATTTTAAATTTAACAAAAAGGAAGACCCCATACACTCTTTTGGTGGCAATACAGTTTTCTTTGATTTAATCTGCTTGCATTGATTTGGAGGGGACCTTACCAAAGGTGCAAAATTTGACTTTGAAACCAAATTCTTCTTTTAATGCTTTGTTCCTTTCTGAGGTGAAAGGGTGAACAGGCTTTATACCACAGGCTGCTTAGAAGGATGGCTTGTGTTGATGTCTCCATGGAAATGAAGGAATAATTTTGAATGGGGAACAATAATGAGTCTTGATTCCAACTCAATGTAGTCTGAAATGCTGCTGATGGCGGCTAATTATTCATCCATTACAGTACTGTCAGAGCCACTCAATCGAACTACTGCTTTGTATTCTCTAGAATCTGTTACCTTATATTCAGTGTTAGAAAATAGTTGAAATATAAAGTGTAAACTAAAGCAAAGATAAAGCAGGAAATAGATTTGCCTTTTGCTAATACAGATTGCACAAACAGTGGGTGAGGTCTCAATCAGTCAGGGGTGCCCATAGATATTTTGTCCCAGATATGCAAGCCCGGGCAATACAATATGGAGAGCAAGCTGTTACCCATGTAGCAAGCCACCCCTCTCCATGCATGTGATGAACCCAAAGGAACGGCAGAGACCGATACAGTTTGGCACCAGTGGCAACGCAGGAGCTGCCAGTCAGCATGGAACTCTATGCAGGACTGTCTTGGAGACTCCAGCTCTGGACTTTTCCCTTGGAGTTTATTTCCAAAGACTACCCTCTGAGTGGGTGTAGCTGCAAGGCAGATGAAGATTTGAGATCAGAGTTTTCCTTTTCCTAGATGAGCTGCCAACCACAGCTGACGAGTTCCATCTGCCCGAAGCAATTAGTCACCAGTAACCCGCCTTTGCCCATTATCCTGTCAGTAGAAATGGTTCTGCTAGGCTTAGTAGCTGGGCCACACATGAAGGCCAGGAGCTGGACTTAGTTGTCAGAGGTTACTTGAGGCACACAACATTGGGAGCATTTAACAGGTAGTGGGAGCTTGTCCCCATTACCACTCCTGGCTGTAACAACCTTAAGAAACTAACAGACAACAGGTACAGGTACTGTGTGCCATTTCATTGGAATCTTGCATCTAGCCCTGACCCTCTTACAATTGACTCAAAGGTGAGACAGTAGTCAGCGGAGCCAAGCGCTGGCCAGTGGACCCAGGGCAATTTCAGATTCTGATGTGGCTTTCAAATAATTGCAGTCAGGAAGTACAGTACTGTTCTGAGCTGTGTTTAACTTGTTAGCCATTTAATAACATATCCATATTCCAAAAACAAGGGGAGAGAAATTGAGACAATATATGCTCGATTGTTTCTAGTGTTAAAGTGCCCTGTAGGAAATAGATAACAGCAATGATTTTGCTTCTTAATTGAGAAGAAACACACATGAAAAATAGTGGTGATATCAAATTATTTATTAAAGGGTTCAACCCTTACTCAACTTTTACAACATCAAGAGCTGTATGCATGTCAAATTTATTAGGTCCAATGGTGACAAATGCCACAATGTAGATGGATGTGGCACACGACTGAATTTGGGACAAATTTCTGTCAACTTTTTTTTAGGGCCTTAGAAGCAAATTGACTTTTCAGATCTGTGATAGCCATTTACTCCAAAGTAGTGGTCACTAATATTTTGATTCTTCATTAGTTGTACTAATGTTTTATTGTATACTTAATTAGCTCATATTATCATAGTTTCTTTTCAATATTGGTTAACCCATTTGGCATATTTGGAATTTATTTATTTATTATTTATTCGGATACAGCATGGAATAGGCCCTTCTACCCCCTCAAGCTGCAATGCCCAGCATTCCTCCGATTTAATTGTAGCTAATCACAGAACAATTTACAATGGCCAATTAACAATGGCCAATTAACCTACATCTTTGGATTGTGGGAGGAAACTGGAGCACCCGGAGGAAACCCACACAGTCACACGGAGCAAGTACAAACTCCTTCCAGTGGCAGGAATTGAACCCGGTGTGCTGGTATTGTAAGGCATTGTGCTCGCCACTACGCGAAACAGGTATTGACATGGAAAGAAAGACTTAGACCACCAAGAATGTATCAGGGAAATGCTGCTTGATCCAAGCTTGATGATGTGCTCTGTCCCCAAGAAGTAAAAATAAAAAAGCTAAAAAGCTTTTAGGAATCTTTACAAGTCATGTTAAAATGCATGTTGCATGATATTCCTGCATTGGTTTTGTGTTAGGCCACAAAATTCTATTTTCCAAAGAGCCAGGTCCTTTGTTCAGTGGACTAGATTATGGAGAAATTAGAGGGAATCAGTTGTGTTGGAGCTCTTTAGGGGTGACTTAATAGAGGTGTAAACGTAGGTTGCATCTGGAATTTTCCAGGTAGCGGACGACTTCCTCCCACGCTGTTGTGACATAGTTGGAATTCACATAAGAGGCAAGTTACAGCAGTGGTTTGCCATTGCCTTCTGCCGGGTGAGTTTTTTTTCAAAGAGATCACCAGCTCTTAACCCAGCATGGATGGAAAACGTGCTGGCGGGGGAGCCGACTGGGTTTAAACTTCGGAACCTCTGCCCCACAGTCCAGCACTGATGCCACTACGCCACCAGCCGGCTTAATAGAGGTGTACAAGATGATGAGAGCCAAAGATAGATAGACAGGCAGAGACTTTTCCCTGGGTGGAAATGACTAATATGAGGGGACATAATTTTAAGGTGATTGGAGGAATGTATAAGGGGGATGTCAGAGCTAGGTTTTTTAACTAAGGATGGTGATAGAGATGGAAACATTAGGGAGATTGATGGAAAGATGTTACTAGGCTTTCTGCCTTTTTTTCTGTACTCCAGCTCATCATGATTTAAGATGATTCCCTCTGATTCCCACTTTTCTGAGTTGAACTCCATCTGCTATTTCTCAGACCAGTGCTAAATCATGTCAATGTTCCACTGTAAAGTACGACATCCTTCATCACTATCCACAACTCCACCAATCTTTGTGTCATCTGCAAACATACTAACCCACCTCTCCATTATCTTACCCAAGTCAAGGTGGATAAAAAGGTCAGCATTGACATGGTGGAAGTTTCAGTGCTCCAGAGCTGTACATCTTTGAGAGTTCATGAGGAGGGTTGAAGAGCACTAATACAGGAAACACACAAGGGGAACTTATTTACTGCCCATTATGCCACTGGCATTTAGGATAGCGATTAAGGTCCTCCATCTCAGGTGGTGCTCAGGACTTCCTTAACCATGTCAGAAGCTTCCTCTAGGTTCTCACTACAGTCAGTCATTCAAGACCCATGTGGAGACTCAGGAATACCATCACACTCAGATGTGGAAGTATTCCTCAACGCTGTTTCTGTAACAGTTTTATTTTGCCAGTTAAGATTGTTAGTCCTGAGCTGAATGAACCCTCAAATCTGGACAACCAGTGGATGACTCTTCGTCTGGCCTCTACCCTTTGATCTGATTGGCATAGGTGATTCTACCAAGAGCCAAAGCATAAAGGTTTGACTGCAGACAGCATAGCTCTCTGGGTCATTGAGGCACGCTCGCCTTTAACCCGCAGCGAGGTTGTGGTCTGCTTGGAGGATGCAGGAAGGATATTAGCATATATTTTAAATGCTTGAAGAAACTCATCAACTAGGTTCAATCCTTGGCAGGGAATATATTAAAATATGCAGTGATATAGTTAGTGCAGGAGGTATGTCTGAGTTACTTGATTGCAATACCATTTGCAAAATCCTTTTGGCAGCTTGTGGCTTTGCTCTGTCTTCACCACCGTCAGTTCTCATATACCTCTTTCACTAATACAGCCTGCCTCACTGTGAAATATAATCTCTGATTGCCTGAAGACAGATTGCTGAATTAGACCAGCTCCTGCACTCCCAAAATTGTCTCTGCCACTCTAACATTTCACCCCTTTCATCAAAGGACAGCACAGCACTATCAAATTATTTTGTTCCTGACTGTTGTCAAACTTATTCTTCTCCCACTTCACTACTGTCCATCTGCCTGCCAGCTAGCTTCTCCTCTATCAATCAGCTGACACTTTCAGTTACTGTCTCTTCCATCTTCAAGATGACCTGTTTCCACCATTACCTACCATATGTCCCATCAGTAAATACAGCCTTCTGCACACACGCATCTATTCCTCACTGGGACAGACTTGATACCCAGAGGTCACCAATACACAAACTCAACACAGCCAGAACGCTGGAGACTAAGACAAGTCATGAAATAGATGTAACCAAATTGCACACAGTTGAAGATTGCCAAATGTTGTTTGACACATGTTAAGTATCTCTCTCCATTTTTCATTCATGTCAAATAACTCTCCTGCAGAGAACGAAGTTATAGATCATAGAACAGAATAAATAGCCTCACTACTGAAGGCATATTGATAACCGCTTTGAATGTTGTGAGATACTGTATCACAGTTTTTCAGTCCCAACCCGTCAATTTTGTTCCGTGTGACTGGCTTGCTTGTCATTTAAAAAAAACATTTTAAAGCTTTGTTAAAAGAGTGACTATTTATGAACTGTAATATTAACATTGAATAAAAACAGAAAATTCTGGAAGTATGCATGAGTTAGTAGTTCAGCTGGCAGTTCTTCACTGGAAGGAAATTAAGGTGATAACAAACTGTGCAACCATATCTATGTACAGTAATTTTACACTTGGTAGGAATAGTAGTCATTAACTTGAATTGATTGGAAATATCATACTCCTTACTGATTCCAGCTGGTTTTCTTAGCTATTTTACATGCTTGAATTTCAATGCAGTCCTCACAGAGCATGGCAAAACAGTCAATGTGCAACCTTAAACATGGCCTGACAAAATCTCTTCTGATGACAGGGCAGCTAAGTAGTCACGTTGTGGGTCCTGTGCCTGACTTCTTCTCACAGAATTTTGCAGTGATGCATCTTACTTAGATTTAGTTAAAGTTCACTTCAGTGAGACTCAAGAAATAGATAAAGTGGCTGGAACATAGTTACTGACACATATACTGTAGTTATATCAGAGATTCATTTGAGAATCCACTGGAGAAGCATTTCATGTGGGTTAATTCTGTTTTTCCATTAAGTAGGCCAAGTCAAGTTAATTCTAAGTTCCACAGTCAACCCTGATGTTGTACTTTCCTTAAATGGATTCTACTTTTCTGACAACTTCATAAATGCAATAGCGGCAATTCAGGTTAAGGACTTACAGACAATGTAAAAGTTTTAGGCACATACATATGTAGCTAGGGTGCCTAATACTTTTGCACAGTACTGTAGTAATTTTATGCATTGCACTGTACTGCTGTTGTAACAAAAATCAAATTTCATGACATATGTGAGTGATGATAAACCTGATTCTGATATGGGTCGCTGTTGTGGGCTGAGAGTGGGAAGGGGGCAGGGAGAGGTGAATCATGTTGGGAAAAGGGAAAGGGAGCTGGAAGGACAGGAGAGACATTCTGTAATGATCAATAAAGCAGTTGCTTAGAATCAAATGACCTTGCCTGGTGTCTCAGGGTTGGGTGTGTCTGCACCAACGTCACAACCCCTACCCCCCCTTAACCCTCGCACTCCTTCTCTGCCACCTGTCTCACACCCCGTGCAAATCCCGTCATCCTTTCTTCCCCCAGGTTGACAAACCCATTCTCTGCTCCACGTTGACAAATACAATACTGTGCAAAAGTCTTCGACACCCTAGCTATATATACATGTGCCTAAGGCTTTTGCCTATTACTGCAGATTAGGGAAAAAGGTATCTTAATAATAGTGAAATAGTTACTCATTGTTTTCCTGTTTCTTTCTTATCAATTCAAACATAATAAATTAAAATCTCAGATCTTAAGTTCCAAAATTGCTTCTTTTGATTTTTTGTTTTAGCTGAATGTGGAGCCACTGTGACTGGAAACGAAGGCATTCTTCTTTCACCCAATTACCCAGCTAATTACAGCAACAACCACGAATGTATTTATTCCATCCAAACACAACCAGGTAAAGGAATACGATTGAAAGCCCGGACATTCAAGCTCCAGCAGGGAGATGTTCTAAAAGTAAGTACACACTGTGCTCCAGAACGTTACAACCTCAGCACTCTCTATAAAGTACCAAAATAACAGTTCAGAGCTTCATTTCATTATCATGTTTATGTACAGTGACAGCTGATATTTTTGCTGGCTATTGTCATTTATTGCTTTGTAATCTGACATTCCTTGTGAAGAATCGACCTTTTTTAAGGAGACATACTATGATTACCAGCTTATGTCAAAGTCTTTATTTCAGAATGATTTGATTCCTTTAAGCCGAGGATAGTCTGAAGCAGTTAGACTGAAACATGTAGAGTTCGTATTAAAATGTTATCAGGTTTCAAGTTCAATCAAAATATCAGGGAGCACAATGGAGAAAAGCTTCATGATTCTTAAGTTGCTGAATGTAAGGAAACTATAAGGAGGTAGTAGCAACATACTTCAATATGTAGCAGCTGGGCAATGGGTTGCAGAGAACCAGCTGGTAGTAATTTGGAAAAAAAAATCAACTTGTTATGTTCAGTCACAGAAGAAAAAAAACAGTGGGTGATTTGGCAGATACCAGTGGCAGTGAGCAAACATTCTTACTAATTATCTATGAATTAAATTCTCTTGAAACCTTGCAGATGGGGAAGATCATAAGGCATTAGCTCAGGCTTCACAATGGTAATGACAACAAAAAAAAATGTCAGCAATCACCTTCACTTTATATATCTGCCAACACTTTCTGCATCTGCTCATGTGAAGTGAAGGTGGAAATCTGGACCGTGCTGTCAATGAATCTCTTCCTTCCCATTAGCTGTATTCTTGAAGGCTTGAAAGTGCAAACAACAGAATCAGAAACTTGGCATGAACTTCTAATTTGTACACATTATTCTTTGAAAGTGGTTAAGTGATGCATAGTTGAGTTTTTAAGAGTCTTCAGAGATAGAATTATACCTGAACAACCTTAAAAGTTATGAAGTATAATTGCATATGTTTGAATTGTCATTTCCTTAAAGCTGCATTTACAACTATTTTAAAATAGTAAAAATAATCAATATATATGATCTTGGCTTTTTAGTTGTTCTTAATGAGCTGTGGCCATCCAATCTGACAGTCTGTTCAGTAATTTTGTTACTATCGCTATTCTTGGATACACAGATTTCCAATGGCCTCCTTAAAAACTTCAGAAGAGGGGAGAGACATCCCACACAGTCCTTTTATTCTTTTTAAACAGATTTCTTCTGAAGTCTGGACTGACTACAATTACAAGGGCTAGAAAATCTAAATCATTATATCTTAAAACATATTTTTCCTGGGTCATTATGGTTACCTGTTAGGGTAACGCACAGTGCATTTTGCATTAAAGGTTCCAATTGACAATGGATATGGGTTGTTTACACAGTGGATGCAAGTGCATTGAAGCTGTGGAAAGTGTTAACCCCAATTAAAGTTCATGGGTTACTGAAGTGCAGGTATTTTTGTTTTTAATGCAGGAAGTCATTGGAAACTGATAATGCATGAATTTCGTACTTTGTAGCAAATTTCCAGGTTGATAGCAAACTTATTTCATTTATGAGAAGGAAAGGTTAACAGCCACTTTGCACCCAGTCTTAGTAGGTATATGTCTTTCACAGGTTATGCCCAATACAAAATTCCAACTGTTCTATTCCAACAGCATAACGTAGAACACAAGAATCTAAGAATCTAAGAGCAGGTTAGGCTATCTGGTCCTTTAAGCTCGCCTCGCCATTCAGTATGATAATGGCTAATCTATGGAAGGTCTCATCTCCTTTCTGATGCCAAAAAATGCTCTAGATCTTTTACTTTGGAGGATCTTCCTGGCTCTGAAATATAATGAACAGTAACTTGGGATTACTGGGCAAAGGCTGAAACTTAGACTTCCACTAAGTACTGCAACAACTGTACCATGCCAGTGGATGTCTCAGAGTCTAATGGTACTGTATAGATTTCTACACAATTCCCAGCTCTCAGGTTGGGATACCCCTGCACTAAGGTCACAGAAGTCTGTTATAAATAGATTGGCCGTATTGCAATCCAATGGGTTCTAACAAAAAACTGTCAGGACACTATTTTATATGACTTAAAGCAACAAACACCAAGCACTGGAGGAACTCAACAAGTCAGTTACCTATGGAGAGGAATAAACAGTTGCTGTTTCAGGCCAAGACTCTTCATCAAGACTGGAAAGGAAGAAGGAAGAAGCTACAATAAAAAGGAGGGAGGAAGGGATGGAGAACAAGCTGGCAGGTGATAGGTGAAACCAGGTGATGGAGAGAACGTGGGTGAATAGGCAAGGGGTGGTGAAGTAAGAGGCTGGGAAGCGATAGATGCAAGAGATGAAGGGCTGAAGAGGGAATCTGATAGAAGAGGACAGTGGACCATGCCTGAAAGGAAAGGAAGAGGGACATCAGAGGGTGATGATGGGCAGATGAGAAGAGAAGGAAAACAATGGGGATGGAAAAAGTGAAAAAGGGAAGGGACAGAAGTTATTAGAAGTTAGAGAAATCAGTTCATGCCATCAGGTTGGAAATTACTCAGGTGGAATATGAGATGTTGCTCTTGCTATTTGAGAGTAGCTCCATCATGACAGTAGAGGAGGCCATGGCCTGACATGTTGGAATAAAAATAGGAAGGCAAATTGAAATGGGTGGATACCAGGAAATCCTGCTCTTTATGGCGGATGAAACAGAAGTTTTCAATGAAGTGGTCGCCCTATCAATGTTGGGTCTACATCATCTAGCTCCTGCCAGATTCCACTCCACCCACCTTCTTATTCTAGTTTCTTCCGGATTTGTTTGCTGTACTGATGAAGGGTTTTGGCCTGGAATGTCTACATATTTCCATCCGTTGATGCTGCCATCTTGCTGAGTTCCTCCAGCACTTAAGTGTGTGTTGCTCAAGATTTTGAGCATCTCCAGAATCTCTAAGATTTATGTCAGTTAGTTTGAATGAGTGTGTCGCTTTAATGTTTTATTTTATAAATGTTAATTTTTATGCTTTAATCTCTCTTTTACTTTTTACTTGTCCTAGGTTTGGTGACTGAATGCAAATAACTTAATATTTGGTACAATGATAGGATAGGGATTAAGTTGCCACATTGGTAATCCTGATGTGGAATTTGAGTTCAGCTATTGCTCTGGATTTCTTTTAAAGAGTGGTCATTAGATAGATAGATAGCGAGATAGATACTTTATTGATCCTAAAGGAAATTGCAGTGTCACAGTAGTATCACAAGTGCACAGATATACAAATATACAAATATTAGAAGAGAAGTTAGAAAGATTAATAAAAAGTTACCTCAAACAGTCTAACAGGAGGAGGTAACACACATCAAAGTTGCTGGTGAATGCAGCAGGCCAGGCAGCATCACTTCCCCTGCTATAGATTGACTCATTATAGAGCCTAATGGTGATGAAGAGAGTAATGCTGATCAAACAACTGTGTGTTCATCTATCTCGTCTACCAACATACTTAAGAAGAAGAAATCTGTGTCATAACCCTGTATGTTAAACCACATATATTAGTTTTCAAGGCTTCTTTTTATTTCCATAGTAATTTGTTGTATAATTCAGGGGAAAGAAATCTGTTCTTTATGTCTAAGCAAATATTAGAAACTTTCAGTTAGCCATTTATCCAATTCTGTGACCAAAGAAAAAGAAATCCTTTGGATTTTTTGAACATACCAATACCTAAAGATAGCAAGAAATAAAATATTTTCGTCCTTTTTTTAAAATCAAAAACAGTATTTGAAATAATTTTTTCACAAATTGTCTGTCGTTTGATCGGTTCATGGCCAGAAGCAGTTTGTTGAAAAAGTCAAGATGAAATCAATTGCTCTGATATTTATAATGAATGAAGTAATTCAGAAAGGTGTAGCATTAAATCTGATGGAAGCTATAAAGTGAAATGAAGTTTCTTTTCTTTTAATCAATATTTTTAGAAACTTTGTATTGCCCAGAAATCGGGTGCATTTGCACCTTTTCATTTGTAAAACGTGCACATAAATTGTGGTCCATATTTTTTAAGACAACTTTCCCCACATTGAGTTCAATTCCCACAAGTGTATTGGACAAGCCACATATGATCGTTTTTCACCTTACTGTGCATGTGTGAGATGCTCATTTTTTTTCATTTATGACTGAAATTGGTGGAAAAAGTTAAAACTATTACCTGCATTTTTCAACTCACTGTCAATCAAGGGCCAATCTTCACATGAAGTTGTCAACCACAAGTGAATTAAAATGTGCCTGCCAGCAAAGCAACATTTCACTCTGTCATTGTGCCTGCTGGAATGATCACTGATCAACTTGAGCAAGGGAAAGTTCTGTTTGTCAGACAAATGACAGCAGTTTTGCATCACCATCAGAATTAAGCTTAATATCACTGACATATGCCATGAAATTTATTTATGTAGTGCAAAAAGAGAGCAAAAATGGAAAAAATAGAGGTAGTATACATGGGTTGATTGTCCATGCAGAAATCAGATGGTGGAGGGAAGAAGCTATTCCTGAAACACTGAGTTTGTGTCTTAAAGCTCCTGTACCTCTTCCTTAGTGGCAGAGTGAGAAGAGGGCATGTCCTGGGTGATGGGGGTCTTTAATGATGGATGCCATCTTTTTTGAGGCATTGCCTTTTGAAGATGATGTCGGTGCTGGGGAGGCATGGTGGAGCACAGCGACCACAGTGATCATAATTTCAATCTTTTACCGCAGTGTCACCAATGCTTCACTGCTTGGGGCTTCTTAGGGCATGGGAATGAATACCCTAGGTGTGATCATGGAGAGAGTAGCTGAGGTTTGCGGAATATATGTCAGTCCACCTCCAGAATTTTCCCCACTCTCCACAGCCGTCATTTGCATGGTTGCAGTGGCTGGTGTGGAGAGTGCCCAAGGTTCTGACACACTTCCCATGATTCCAAGTGGCAAGGACAAGACAGCTGCAATCTCCGCATGTAACATCGTCAGGATTGCACATGATGGCCTGAAGGGTTCAGCTGTGCAATTCTAGGAATCACACTGGTCCAAAAAGTGCAACAAAATGGGGAAAAAATTTGAAGGTAGTTCTTAGCAATTTACTGATTTTCTGGAGGCCCTCTGGTCAGCTTAGTCCTTGTTTAGTTTACTTATACAAATACTGATATTACATCTGCAGCATACAGTAGGTAAGTATCTAATCATAATAATAAGTACTTTATTGAGCCCCAATGGGAAATTCTTTTGTTACAGCAGCAACATTTAAATACACATTCAGCAGTATGCCACTTAACTAATAATAATGTACAGAATAGTAACATACAGATAATAGAGTACCAATGTGCGATAATGTACAAAATAATAAAACAGAGACAATTATACTACGATGTGTGTTCTCCTGTCGCACAGAGATGAACTGTTGTATATGCTTATTGCATTTGGTAGGGAATCTCCAGGAATACAGTGATATTATAACGGGTGTTGACTTCTCAAAGTTGTCAAAGCTCATTTTGGTGGGACTATCTTTTGTTTTCTTACCTCTTCCTCTGCCCATCTCACAACATCAAAGTACAAAGTAAATTTATTATCAACATATATTATGTCACCATATACAACCCTGAGATTCATTTTCTTGTGGTCATACTCAATAAATATATAGAATAATAGCCATAACATAACCAATGAAAGACCGCACCAATTTGAATGTTCAACCAATGTTTAAAAGGCAACAGACTATGCAAATACAAAACAAAATAAATATTAATAATAAATAAATAAGCAATTCATATTGAGAACACGAGATCAGAATCAGAATTATAATCAGGTTTATTATCACCAGCGTGAGTCGTGAAATTTGTTAACTTAACAGCAGTAGTTCAATACAATATATAATATAGAAGTAAACAAATAAATTACAGTATATGTATATTAGATTAACAATCATGCAAAAACAGAAATGAAATATATTTTAAAAGTGAGGCAGTGTTCACGGGTTCAATGTCCATTTACAAATCTGATGGCAGAGGGGAAGAAGCTGTTCCTGAATCACTGAGTGTGTGCCGTTAAGGTTCTCTACCCCATCTGATGGCAACAAAGAGAAAATGGGATGCTCTGGGTGCTGGGGGCCAGGAGTCCTTAATAATGGATGCTGCCTTTCTGAAACACTACTCCTTGAAGATGTCCTGGGTACTTTGTAGGATAGTACCCAAGATGGAGCTGACTAAATTTGTGACCCTCTGCTGCGTCTTTTGGTCCTGTGCAGTAACTGCCCCTTTCCCCATACCAGACGGTGATGCAGTCTGTCAGAATGCTCTCTACGTTACATCTATAGAAGTTTTTGAGTTTTTTGTTGACATACCAAATCCCTTCAAACTCCTTATGAAATATAGCACTGTCTTCCCTTCTTTATAGCTACATCGATATGTTGGGACCAGGTTAGGTCATCTCTTCAAACTCCTAATGAAATATAGTCACTATCTTGCCTTCTTTATAGCTACATCAATATGTTGGGACCAGGTTAGGTCATCTCTACAAACTCCTAATGAAATATAGTCACTATCTTGCCTTCTTTATAGCTACATCGATATGTTGGGACCAGGTTAGGTCCTCAGAGATCTTGACACCCAAGAACTTGAAAGTGCTCACTCTCTCCACTTCTCATTCATCTGTGAGGATTGTTATGTGTTCCTTCGTCTTACCCTTCCTGAAGTCCACAATCAGCTCTTTCGTCTTACTGTTGAGTGCAATGCGGTTGCTGTGACACCACTCTACTAGTTGGTAAATCTTGCTCCTATACGCCTTCTCTGTGTGGACACGTGGCCAAGTGGTTAAGGCATTCGACTAGCGATCTGTAGGTCGTGAGTTTGAGCCCCAGCCGAGGCAGCGTGTTGTGTCCTGAGCAAGGCACTTAACCACACAGTGCTCTGTGACGACACTGGTGCCAAGCTGTATCGGCCCTTGCCCTTCCCTTGGACAACATCGATGTCATGGAGAGGGGAGACTTGCAGCATGGGCAACTGCAGGTCTTCCATACAACCTTGCCCAGGCCTGTGCACTGGAGAGTGAAGACTTTCCAGGTGCAGATCCATGGTCTCGCAAGACTAACGGATGCCTTTATTTATACGTTCTCTCTTCTCCATCTGAGATTCTACCAACAGTGCTGTATCATCAGCAAATTTATAGATAGTATTTGAGCTATGCCTAGCCACACAATCATGGGTGTAGAGAGAGTAAAGTAGAGGGCTAAGCACACACCCCTAAGGAACACCAGTGTTGATCGTCAGCGATGAGGAGATATTATCACCAATCTGCACAGATTGTGGTCTTCCAGTTAGGAAGTCGAGGATCCAATTACAGAGGGTGGTACAGAAGCCCAGGTTCTGTAACTTACCAAACAGGATTGTGGGAATGATGGTGTTAATGCTGAGCTGTAGTCAATGAACAGCATCTTGACATAGGTGTTTGTATTGCCCAGGGGGTCTTTCAATGAAGAGTCCTTGGAAGTGAGTCAGTTGGTTGTGGGAACATTTCAATAATGGGGCAAGTGATGTTATCACCTTTGGTTCAAGAGCCTAATGGTTGAGGGGTAGTGACTGTTACATAAAATTAACAAAAAAACATTCCAGTTTTCAATATGAGAACTTCTGTTAGGCTGCCCAAAAAAAAATTGGTGCTCAAAGTGAAATAGTTTAGTTTCCAGTATTCATAATCATTGAAGTTAAAATATGTCTTTTCTGAAGATGGAAAAATATCCAGACTGGGAAATAAACACCAATATGTTGTTTTACTAAGGTAATTAGAAAATCGGAATTCGAATATCATTATTAAAACATTGTTACTCAAAATGCACTTGACAAAGATCCAATTTGTAATCTTGAAACATAAATTTTGCTTTAAATTTTACTTTCAAGAATTATTTTATTTTACTGTTGATGTAACAGTTTATGTGCTGTTTCCAGGAGAGATTTCTTCATGAATCATTGTGGCATTTACCACTGTGACATTAGAGCCACTGCAGATACAGTATGTGTGCCACAGAACACAACTTATGAGGTTGCAGTAAAACTTCAGTCAGCTAATACCAATTGCCTTTTAATTTCTGCATTTTTAATGAGTTTGATAATGCAAGAGGAAGATTTGTTCCATGTATTATCTGTAATAAAATGACAAACCCATTTTAAAATAATAGGTTCACAGCTTGCAGTCAGGGGTAAATTATGCCAGTGATCTACTCTTTGCAATGTTTAATAATCTTTTATTTCCTTTTCATAGATTTTTGATGGCAGGGATAGCTCCTCCCGGGTACTTGGTACTTTTACAGGGTCAGATATGCTTGGAATCATTTTGAACAGTACATCAAGCAGCCTGTGGCTTGAGTTCATCACAAATGCGGAGAACACAAGCAAAGGATTTGAGCTCCTTTTTTCAAGTAAGTGCCTGATTACGATAGATCATAAAGTACATTAGATTGCTCCAGTGTATAAAAGAGAATTTCAGGATACTTTGTCCCTGTTTCACTGTGATAATGGCATTCTCACATTTCTCAAATGCTGTTGGTCCTCCGATGCAACACACTAAATCTTCAGGGTTTTCTTTTTTTGCTGATTTTCAAGATGAAGAATATCACTGTTAACACGTTTCCTTACACTTTTCAATCACATAATTTGTGCAGAGTGAGGGCAGTTTTTGTTGCATTTCAACAGAATCCTCCACATATTTCTAATACGAATATGCATGTCAACATTAATAGAAATTTGTTATGGAACATGGGGGGCGGGGTGCTCATAAAGTTAATATGAGGTGGCTGCTGCATATTGTTCCCATATGACTGAGCGGAAACTTGATGCAGTATCATAGAGGCCCAAGGCGACTGGAGACAAGATTCATTCTCAGGCACATTCTGATCACACCCACTTACATATTCCTGATCCCACTGTCTTAATCAGTTGCTTTACCTCCATCTTTTTTCTGTTTCCATCTTCTAACCCTCAGCCCCATTTCTTCCTATCCCCCATGACTTGCTTATCCACTCTTTACACAAAGCCTTTCTCCCATAGAAACCATAGAAACTACAGCACAGAAACAGGCCCTTTGGCCCTTCTTGGCTGTGCCGAACCATTTTCTGCCTAGTCCCACTGACCTGCACACGGACCATATCCCTCCATACACCTCCCATCCAAGTATCTGTCCAATTTATTCTTAAATGTTAAAAAAGAACCCGCATTTACCACCTCTCCTGGCAGCTCATTCCATACTCCCACCACTCTCTGTGTGAAGAAGCCCCCCGTAATGTTCCCTTTAAACTTTTCCCCTCTCACCCCTAACCCATGTCCTCTGGTTTTTTTTCTCCCCTTACCTCAGTGGAAAAAGCCTGCTTGCATTCACTCTGTCTATACCCATCATAATTTTATATACCTCCATCAAATCTCCCCTCATTCTTCTACGCTCCAGGGCATAAAGTCCTAACCTATTCAACCTTTCTCTGTAACTGAGTTTCTCAAGTCCCAGCAACATCCTTGTAAACCTTCTCTGCACTCTTTCAATCTTATTTATATCCTTCCTGTAATTTGGTGACCAAAACTGAACACAATACTCCAGATTCGGCCTCACCAATGCCTTATACAACCTCATCATAACATTCCAGCTCTTATACTCAATACTTTGATTAATAAAGGCCAATGTACCAAAAGCTCTCTTTACGACCCTATCTACCTGTGACGACACTTTTAGGGAATTTTGTATCTGTATTCCCAGATCCCTCTGTTCCACTGCACTCCTCAGTGCCTTACCATTAACCCTGTATGTTCTACGTTGGTTTGTCCTTCCAACATGCAATACCTCACGCTTGTCAGTACTAAACTCCATCTGCCATTTTTCAGCCCATTTTTCCAGCTGGTCCAAGTCCCTCTGCAGGCTCTGAAAACCTTCCTCACTGTCTACTACACCTTCAATCTTTGTATCATCAGCAAACTTGCTGATCCAATTTACCACATTATCATCCAGATCATTGATATAGATGACAAATAAATGGACCCAGCACTGATCCCTGTGGCACACCACTAGTCACAGGCCTCCACTCAAAGAAGCAATTCTCTACCACCACCCTCTGACTTCTTCCATCGAGCTAATGTCTAATCCAATTTACCACCTCTCCATGTATACCTAACGACTGAATTTTCCTAACTAACCTCCCATGCAGGACCTTGTCAAATGCCTTACTGAAGTCCATGTAGACAATATCCACTGCCTTCCCTTCATCCACTTTCCTGGTAACCTCCTCGAAAAACTCAGATTGGTCAAACATGACCTACCACGCACAAAGCCATGTTGACTCTCCCTAATAAGCCCCTGTCTATCCAAATGCTTGTAGATTCTGTCTCTTAGTACTCCCTCCAATAACTTACCTACTACTGATGTTAAACTCACCGGCCTATAATTTCCTGGATTACTTTTCGATCCTTTTTTAAACAACGGAACAACATGAGCCACTCTCCAATCCTCTGGCACTTCACCCGTAGACAGCGACATTTTAAATATCTCTGCCAGGGCCCCCGCAATTTCAACACTAGTCTCCTTCAAGGTCCGAGGGAACACTCTATCAGGTCCCGGGGATTTATCCACTTTAATTTTCCTCAAGACAGCAAGCACCTCCTCCTTTTCAATCTGTACAGTTTCCATGGTCTCACTACTTGATTCCCTCAATTCCATAGATTTCATGCCAGCTTCCTTAGTAAATACAGATGCAAAAAACCTATTTAAGATCTCCCCCATTTCCTTTGGTTCCGCACAAAGCCAACCACTCTGATCTTCAAGAGGAGCAATTTTATCCCTTACAATCCTTTTGCTCTTAATATACTTGTAAAAGCTCTTTGGATTATCCTTCACTTTGACTGCCAAGGCAACCTCATGCCTTCTTTTAGCCCTCCTGATTTCTTTCTTAAGTATTTTCTTGCACTTCTTATACTCCTCAAGCACCTGATTTACCCCCTGTTTCCTATACATTTCATACAACTCCCTCTTCTTCTTTATCAGAATTGCAATATCCCTTGAGAACCAAGGTTCCTCATTCCTATTCAATTTGCCTTTAATCCTGACAGGAACATACAAACTCTGCACTCTCAAAATTTCCCCTTTGAAGGCTTCCCACCTACCAATCACATCTTTGCCAGAGAACAACCTGTCCCAATCCACGCTTTTTAGATCCTTTCTCATTTCTTCAAATTTGGCCTTCTTCCAGTTCAGAACCTCAACCCTAGGACCAGATCTATCCTTGTCCATGATCAAACTGAAACTAATGGTATTATGATCATTGAAACCAAAGTACTCCCCATACACAGACTTCTGTCACTTGCCCTAATTCGTTTCCTAACAGGAGATCCAATATTGCATCCCCTCCAGTTGGTCCCTCTATATATTGATTTAGAAAACTTTCCTGAACACATTTTACAAACTCTAAACCATCTAGACCCCTAACATTTCCTCTCTTTTCCTCTCCATTGTCTGCACTCCTTCTGAACCAATCTGCTTCCCATTCTTCCATTCCAAATGCCAGCCACGTTATTCCTGCTGCCATGCGAATGGTATAATTTCTCTCATGGAGTCTACCCAATCTGCCGCCACTCATTCAGATCCAAGCCACTGCCATCTCTGACCCCAGTCACAACAGCAGCAAGAATTTCAGTCTGGTGAGCAAAAATGTCTACTTCTCTCAAATTGAAGATCAGACAATTTCATAACCATGCTACCACTGAACATTTAGTTCCAGGGTCTTCAAATTTGCCATGATCCTGGTTGCAGTTCTAACAGACTTTGCTCCAATAAAAGCACCTTTGGCTTATCCATTAACTTGCTGCTGCTCTGCTGAGACCCACACCACAATGAGAAAATTTGAGGTAGATCACATCAAAAAAAGAAAGAAAAAACCTCTACAATTTGTCTTCAAGCCTTTGCTACATTGAGTAACAGTAAAGTGACGGAAGAAGGTAGAAATGGAGTTATACTTATTCACAAATACCTTGCCCATCCAGATTCCAAAACGCTTTCTTGACTCATGACCTTTCCTAACCAATGCTTTGCATACAGACATGAGTCAAATTTTATAGGAAAGTAACAGTGAATGCCTTTATCATCAAAGCAACAGCTGACCGAGTGGGATTCACTGAAGTCTTCATTAAATTGAAGACAATGAAGATAAGAAGGAAGTCGCTTTGCTAAGCACGCAATGCAAGTTAGATCGGTGATCTGCACTTGTCCAGATTGAGCATTCAAGATATTTGACAAAATACAGGAAAGCACAATTCATTGATTGCATCTTGTTCACCAGTTCAAACGTCCACGCCACTACTTCGAATGTATGATGGCTATTGTGACATCATCAGGGATCCCTTGGCACTATATCTCAAGCATGATCTGAAGCCCCCAAGAAGGGCAATGGCAGCTGATGAATAATAACATAGTCATTCTTAAGTTTCCCCCAATGTAGTGTTTGCCAAATGCCTAAGACAGACTTCCATACTGGTTATTCAAATCGCTTAATTTTCTTTAACTCTCTTTCTCTTTGGATGTTGGGTTTTCAGGTGTTAACTAGAAGTTAGCTCAACTAGACTCCCATCATGGAATACTCATCATGGAATACTTTGTCTGTTGTGTAAAATTGATCTAAAATTGTGAGGAATACACCGAAAATATGAAATGTGTATTGGTAAGGTCAATATCTTCTGCTGCTGAAGGACTCTATGTTATTTAAGCTCGTGAGATCCTATTGTCCATGTCAGGACAATATTAAGCATCTACGGGAAATGAGAACCTCAGGAGGGAACAAGGACATGTCCATTTTGCAAGCAGCTTTGTGGTCTGTAGTTTCTTGAACTCCATACATCTGAATACGGAATCTAGTTTAGCAAAGCTAATTCATAATCTATTGAAGAATTTCAAAAGAATTGGGTCTTATATCATTGGCATATGGCATGAGATGTGTTATTTTGCGGCAGCAGTACATTGCAATACATAAAAATAAAAACACTATAAATTGCAATAAGGTAAATATATAAAATGAAGTAGTGCAAAATGAGAGCAAAATAAATAGTGATATAGTACTTATGCGTTCATTGTCCGTTCAGAAATCTGATGGTGGAAGGGAGGAAGCTGGTTCTGAAATGTTAAGTGGGTATCATCAGGATATTGTACCTCCTCCTTGATGGTAGCAATGAGAAGATGACATGCTCTGGTTGATGGGAGTCCTTAATGATGAATGCCTCCTTCTTAAGGCATTGCCTTTTGAAGGTGTCTCTGACGCTGGGGAGACGAGTGCCCATGGTGGAGCTGGCTGAGTTTACAACTTCCTGCAGCTATTTCTGATCGTGCGCAGTGGCCCCTTCATACCAGAGAGTGATGCAACTGGTTAGAATGCTGTGCACGGTACATCTGTAGAAATTTGTGAGTCTTTGATGACATACCAGGTCTCCTCTAACTCCGAATGAAATTAACGGTACACTGTTATGCCTTCTTTGTAATTGCATCAATGTGTTGGACCTAGGATAAATCTTCAGCGATGCTGACCCCCAGCAACTTGAAGCTGCTCCCTCTTTCCACTGCTGATCCCTCAATGAGGATTGGTATGTGTTCTATCAGCTTCGTCTTCCTGAAGTCCATAATGAATTTCAATATATACAACCTTTCAATATATTTATATACTGTATAAAGTGCAAAATCTCTTCTGGGTACTGTCAAACTCTAATTGAACATATTGGGTGATGTTAGTCAGGTGATTTTCAGGTCTTTTTATGTATTCCTTTTGATGCCCAGTGCATTTTCAATTCACTTTTATTTCACATGTTACATAGTTCTATAGTAAATTTCCCAGTGAACCAAATAGTTCTAAAGGGAGAGCAGGAAACAAAATTCAGAGTTTAAAGAGAATGTGAGAATGCGGTCCATTTGAATTTAAAAGGAGCATGAGAAAATGATCTAGGTGAAATAGATGCTGAAGAATGAGTTTTCCAAACTTTTGGATAGCACATTGCAAGAGTTTACTGTATTTTATTTGTAAGCATGAATATTCTATCAGTTCTTAGGGAAATACTTCTTAGAAACACTTGGAGATTTAATCCTTCCTTTTAAGATTTGGTGTCAAATTCTGTTTGATGATAGACCTGTGAAGTGCCTTGCGATGATTTGCTTCAGTACAGATTTGGTACACGTTCAAGTAATTGTTGGTAGAAATAACACAAGATGACTTATCACGGAATAGGTTTGATCTGGCTTAACTTTTCTCCAAACAAGCCATATTATTGAATTTAGAAGGATGAGAGGGGATTTGATTGAAACATACAAGATTATTAAGGGATTGGACACTCTAGAGGCAGGAAACATGTTCCCGATGTTGGGGGAATCCAGAACCTGAGGCCACAGTTTAAGAATAAGGGGTAGACCATTTAGAACGGAGTTGAGGAAAAACTTTTCCACACAGAGGGTTGTGGATCTGTGGAATGCTCTGCCTCAGAAGGCAGTGGAGGCCAATTCTCTGGATTCTTTCAAGAAAGAGTTAGATAGAGCTCTTAAAGATAACGGAGTCAAGGGATATGGGGAGAAGGCAGGAACGGGGTACTGATAGTGGATGATCAGCCATGATTACAGTGAATGGCAGTGCTGGCTCGAAGAGCCGAATAGCCTACTCCTGCACCTATTGTCTATTGTCTATTATGAAAAACTATTCACCAGCAACAGTTTGGTTCATTAACTGGGGCTCAATTGACATTCTGACCCAAACTCTCTGTAATTATGGCTGTTGTGCAAATGAAAGGATTAAACCAGTCTGAGTGCTTCTTGGAGACCAGTGTCAAAGCTCTTGATTGTGGAGAAACTGGCTTAAATAAACACCTGACACTCTTGACTGGAACAACATGTTACTGATGCCAGCAAAAGGAGTATTTTAAGAAAGCACTAAGTTCCTTGCATTGGCACTTTTTTCACACTGGCAGTCAATTCCGAGTTATTTGTTGTGTAACTATAAAACCTACATACTCATTGACATGTTTTGATATTAGGAGATGAGATATAATCAATATATGTTATTGTGGTCATACTATAAACTTTGCATTTTTTCCTTGCTCTTGATATTTCTTAATTATTTACTCTCAGTGGTCACCTTATTATGTACATCTATACACTTGCTTACTAAGGCAAATATCTAACCAGTCAATCATGTGGCAACAACTCAATGCGTGCAGACATGGTCAAGAGTTTAATTTGTTGTTCAGACCAAACATCAGAATGTAGAAGAAGTGTAATCTAAATGACTTTATGATTGCTGGTGCCGGACAGGGTGGTTTAAATACCTCAGAAACTGGTGATCTCCCAGGATTCTCACACACACCAGTCTCTAGAGTTGACACGGAATGGTGTTAAAAACAAAAAACAAAATCACTCCTGTGGGCAAAAATACCTTGTTAATGAGAGTGATCAGAGGAAAATGGCCAGTCTGATTCAAGAAAACAGGAAGGTGACAGTAACTCAAATATCCATGAGTTACAACAATAGTACCCAATAAAGTCACCACTGAGTCTATGTTGTGCAGGACACCAGGTGTTATAGTGAGTGCAGTAGTTAGAAGCATTGTGTTGCTTAAACAATTCTATGAAACTGGCTGATCATTTTGTGGAGCACTTGCACTTAATTTACAGGAATGATCCTGAACTTCCAGTTGCCTGCCACTTTAATTCGCCATTGCACTCCACTCTCTGTTTACGGTCTCCAGCACTGTTTCTACATGGCCTAATGTATACCTGAGGAACAACATCTCATCTTTCATCTGGGCATGCTGCAGCCTGCAGAACTCAATAATGAATTTCCCAACTTTAGATAGCTTGCTGTCCCCTTCTATTTGTATCAAGCCTGGCCATTTTTGCTCGTTCTCTATCTCTTACTTACGTTGTCATTTGTGCAGTCTGACCTGCAGGCCATATCCCAGGAGACCACATGATGCTACTTAAACTTTACAATGTCGGTAGCACATCACACAGACGAAAGAGCTTAATGGTCCCTCCAATCTATCACAGAAATACCTCATCTTCTCATTTTTCAGAAGGTTTTCTCAACCTTTAAATTCTGATGAAGCATATTTGACTTAAAAGATTAATTGTTTCTCTTTCCACAGTACCACTGAGCTTTTTTCCAAAATTCTCAGTTTTTATTTATGACGTTTAATCCATTTTACTTGTTTTTTTCCAGAATATTATATAATGCATGTACATATGATATTACATATTATATAATAGCATCCATTATTAAGGACCCCCAGTACCCAGGGCATGCCCTTTTCTAACTGTTACCAACTGTTCTGAAGCCTGAAGTCTGAAGGCCTACATTCAGTGATTCAGGAACAGCTTCTTCCCCTCTGCCATCCGATTCCTAATTGGCCGTTGAACCTGTGACCACTACCTCATTTTTTAAATATATATTATTTCTCCTTTTTGTACGATTTTTAATCTATTCAATATACATTAATATACTGTAATTAATTTGCTCATTTTTGTTGTTGTTCTTCTATATTATGTATTGCATTGAACTGCTAATAAATTTCACGACACATGCTGATGATGATAAACCTGATTCTGATCTGAATTTGATATATGCATGTTGAAAAACATCTCCTAATTATTTGTTGTACTATGTTATATAGCAAACTCAGATTCTTTTGATCACCTTGAAAATAAACAATTTATGTATCCACTTATTTTTAAAAAATGAATAATTTAAGCAAAAGCTGAATAATTAAATTGTTTTACAAGTTTTGTGTTTTTAATTCAATGCCTTTGATTCTTTTTTGGCAGGTTTTGAACTGATAAAGTGTGAAGATCCAGGCACTCCACAGTATGGTCATAGGTATAAGAATGAAGAACATTTTGCAGGGACGACTGTTGTTTTCCGTTGCGATCAAGGATATACTTTGCGTGGGATGCCACTGCTTACTTGTTTAACTGGGGATCGTAGAGCCTGGGATAATCCACTGCCTTCCTGCGTAGGTAGGAAATCAGGTTTTCACAATACATTTGCTAAAAATAAGAAGTATGTCAAAATATTGCTTAATTCTTTTGCTTTATCTTTCTTCTCCCTTCACCAACCTGGTATTTTATCACCTTGTAAATAGCAGATTCTATTTGGACTTTTGAACATGTTTTTTAAATACCAATATATCATCCTAAATGTAATTACCTTTTGCCAGCAGATTCACTGAGACTGCACAATGACTTTTTGCCAGAAAAATACAAAGCAATAGGGATACCCGCAAATATAAGAGCAATAGGAAAAAAATGCAGGAGGAACTCAGCAGGTCAGGCAGCATCTGTGCAAAGGAATATTCCTTTCTGTCTATTCCTCTCCATAGATGCTGCCTGACCTTCTGACTTCCTCCAGCATTTTGTACACACAACTCTGGATTTCCAGCATCAGCAGAATCTCTTTTTATGAAATACAATATAATGGCAGCAGTTAATGTGATTGAATTTGGATTTCTCTCCCTCACTCAACACCAAGTTGGCTAATGACTAGAATCACTAAATGAAATGGTATCAAGTTCTATTAAATTATGATACCACGACAGGCCTTTCAGCCAATTGAATCCTTGGTAGCTAGAAGAGCAACTTTATCAGTCCATGCACCAGATTCTCCCCAAAGGCCCAGGGAAGACTTTTCTTAACCATCAATGCAATTCCCATTTGCAGATGATTATTTCTGCTTCCATTATTCCCCTGGAAGTGATACCTTTCCTGGAGAAGGACTGTGCTAATTATGGGCCTATGAGTCTAATGTCAGAGCTATGGAGGTTTAAAGAAAATTTCTGAGGAAGTGGCCTGATCTGCAGTCAGAAGAGCAGGGATTAATCAAAGACAGCCGGTCTGGTATCATGAGAGGTCTATCCTGACTGACCAAATTTAAATCTTCAAAAGCCTGTAGCATAGTGGTCAGCACAACGCTTTACAGTACCAATGACATGGGTCACTGCCTGTAGGGAGTTTGTACGTTCTCCCCGTGAACATGTGGGTTTACTCCTGGAGCTCTGGTTTCCTCCCACAGTCCAAAGACATACTGGTTGGTAGGTTAATTGGTTATTGTCAATTGTCCCATGATTGGGCTACAGTTAACTCAGGGGATTGCTGGGCAGCATTCTCAAAGGAACAGAAGGGCCTATTCTGTGCTGTAGCTCAATAAATAAATAAATGAATCCATATTGATGATGCAGTGTATTTGATATAGTCTAAATGGACTTCAGTCAGGCCTTTTGCGGTGTCCCACACTGGAGTCAAAACAAGAGTGAAAATGGAGTGGGGCAGTAGCACAGTTTGTAGAGCTGCTACCTCTCAGCACCAGTGATCAGGGTTCAAACTTGTTCTCTGGTACTTTCTGTATGGAATTTGAACATTCTCCCTGTCTTCCCTGGGTGCTTGAGTTTACTTCCATATCCAGAAAACGTCATAGAGTCATGGAGTCATAGCTCGCTACAGCATAGAAACAGGTCCTTTGTCCCATCTAGTCCATGCCGAACTATTATTCTGCTCAGTCCCATTGACCTGCACCTGGACCATCGCCTCCATCTGCCTCCCATCCATATACCTATCCAAATTTCTCTTACATGTTGAAATCAAACCTGAGTCCACCACTTCTGCTGACAGCTCATTCTGCACTCTCACCACCTTCTGATTTAAGAAGATCCCCCTTATATTCGGCTTAAACATTTCACCTTTCACCCTTCATCCGAGGGTATAGGCTGGCCATTGTAAATATTGTCAAGTTGTGTGGTAGAATCTGCAGAAATTTGTGGAGAATCTGGGGAGAATAAACTCGAGATTAGTTTTGGTAAATGGGATTAGTTGAGATTTGTAGTTGATGGTCAGCATCATCATGGTGGGCTAAAATTCTATGTTGATTTGCTCCATGACTTTCAGATTGTAACTACCCTTTGCATTAAAAAGGTTTGTCCAAAGTTTTACATCGGTATCACCTGGCGCTTGTAACATCCACAAATGGTATGACTTTCCCTCTGTTCTCTCATATATCTCTGTCAAATCTGTGTTCAAACTCCTTTGCTCCAAGGAGACTTGCCCTAATTTTTCCAGGTTGGCATGGCTGAATTCCCTTTTTCCCGAAACTGCTCTCGTAAATCTTTTCTGCACCCTCTGCTGGACATCCATACCCTTCTTTAAAAATTAAGTGATCTGAGCTGAACCAGTTCGAGCAGAGAACAAAATAATCAAATATGATCTGCTCTGCAAAAGTATTTCATTATTTATTTATTGCATGAAACCATTCAGAGCAGCTTCAGCTTATTGTTGAACAAGTCTTTAACCAAGGTACCTGGTATTGTTTTAGGCCCAAATGGTTACTGAATTTAAATATTAAAAATCTGAATTTAGTTGGAGATATCCATGGCTTCAAACATTTTGCTCTCTTGGTTCAAATAAGTTATCTGTCCAAAGAAATTCCATCCCATATTAAAAAGAGGAATCATAGTGTCCCTCCTCCATACCCTTGTTTAGTTTTTTGACTACAGTCTCCTATCTTGTATAGAAAACCTGGTTTGTAGCCTTTCAAAAATGAAAACTTTTTTTCAGAAGTATGATAAAATGGCCCAGCAATGCATAGGTGATGAGAGCTTAGTGAACAATTTGTGAAGACTGGATCTTCTTATCATTTGAGGAAATCAAAGTACTTTGGAGGTTGCTAAGTTTTGATATGGAGGCTGATATGAAGGGTCATCCATCCTGTAAAATTGTTTCAGGTCTTCCATGCCTTCCTATTTTTATTGAACCAGCACTGTGTGACTGTATGTAGTTCTCACATTTTTCTGAATTTTCTGCATGACTGTGTCAACATAATATACAGTGTGAAATTGGAATAAGGGAACAGATCCTTCTCACCAGCTAACTTTTCCTTTGACTTTGCATTTCGTAAAATACGGTTTATAAACTCAAATTGTGAAAACATTTTTGAGCCTTGGAATGATTAGACTGGGACTGTTTGCTTTGGAGCAAAAGAGCCTGGAAGAAGACTTAAATAAAGAATATAAATTCATGTCAGACATGAGACTTAGATAGTGTAAGTAAAAAGTACCAAAGGAGTAGAGACCAGGGTTTAAAGTAATTGATAGAAAGGCTAGGAAGAAGTTGAGGGGAACCATGTTCATATCGAGGACGGCTGATAAGGATCTGAAAACACCCACATTTTAAAATGCCTTGATATTCTTTTGATGACCTGTGACCTGCAGAGTTATAATGCACAAAATGGAAAATGGTAACAGGCTAGGCATCTGGTCTTGACCAGCAGGAGCAGAATCTGTTGAACAGACTCCTGTGTCAATGAATCTAATATTATTTCATGGTTTTCTGTATTTCAGAAACAGATAGTGCTCTCAAGCTGAGTTTGAAGACTAACTTATCATAATTATCATAAGACTAATAATAATCTTATCATAATTAGAGGCTACAATACTAACAAGTAAATTCTTTGTAATTAGTTCATGATGGTTTTATGTCTAAAAGCAGGATTTTAAAAGAGGTTAGATACTGTATTGCATAAGTTCCTGAGGCCATAGATGGACAATTCATCGAAAAAGATGGAGAGCAAATCTTAATTTTGTGAAGTCATCTTAACATAATTTAAAAATGAAGGTTATATTTTAACAAAGTATCACCCTCTGATGTAAAGAGCCTGCCTATCAAATCAATGGAAAAGAGAAAACTTACTTGATCCAATGAATGTTAAAGGACAAACCAGGGTAACGGCCTGGGAAATCCAATTAATTTCTTCCTTTGTAGTTTAAAAAATTATAAATGTGGTGTTAATAATTTAGTCTAACATCTCTTTATAGAGCATTGTTTTACATTGACATTTCAATTTGACCAAATCAATAGAAATTGTTTTTTTTAATAGTGCCTCCAGCAGCCCTAGGTAATATCATTAATTACTAGATTTTTCTTTTGTGTGGAACGTTCAAATGTTGCTTTCTTGTTCCATAAATGTCTTCAGCTGAGTGTGGAGGTCATATCGTTGGCGAGACTTCGGGACTAATCTTATCACCTGGGTACCCAGCACCATATGATCACAATCTCCACTGCACTTGGACTGTTGAAGCAGATCCCGGCAGCATGATCAGGTAAAAGAAATACTATTCTATCTAGTAACAAAGAAATTATAATTAATAACTACTTTTTGGGTATACAATTAAAAGGTTTTGTCCGTGTTCTGCATATTTCACCTTTTAAAGCTACAATTGGGAGAAAATTAAACCATTAGCCCTCGTTTTGATAATATTAAATGAGATTTGCATGTAAATTATAATGAAACAGATGTGATTTTATCGGACATTTTTGATTAATTAAGTTGAGAGCCTCAGAGAAAACTCATTTAAAAGGCATCTCTAGGAATAGCTTTGGGAAAGTGTTCCTTCACTGCAGTTCCCTCCTGCTCAGTCACACCACACAGTATTTTTTTTTATTTGATGTATACCTGGGATACATTTTCCATCCACATCATGAATATATGTAAAATCACAAACAAGGGAATATCTCCAGATGCTGGAAATCAAAATAATACACAAGAAATACTGGAGGAACTCAGCAGGCCAGGCAGCACCAATGGAAAAACGTGAACAACCAACATTTTGGGCCGAGAATTGAAGGTCTCATCAGGTCTCGGCCTGAAAGGTCGACTCGTTACTCTTTTCCACAGATGCTGCCTGGCCTCTTGAGTTCCTCCAACATCTTGTGTGCATTGCAATATCCGTAAAATAGTTTCAGATGATATATTTCTAAAACTTAAAGAGGCGTTAGATATATTTGAGTGGGCAGCCAGAGACATTTTCCACGGGTTGGAAATAGTTAATCCAAAGGGGTTTAATTTTAAAAATCCCCACCATCTAGGCCATGCTCTTTTCTCACTGTTGCCATCAGGAAGGAGGTTTAGGAGCCTTACGTCCCACGTAGTCAGGTTCAGGAACAGTTGTTCAAAGTTCAAACATCGAAGTAAGTTTATTATCAAAGTACACGTATGTCACCATTTACAACCCTGAGATTCATTTCTTGTGGGCATTCACTGTAAACACAAGGAACACAATAGAGTCAGTGAAAGACCGTGCCCAACAAGGTGGAAAATAACCAATGTACAAAAAGATGACAACTGTGCAAATAGAAAAAGAAAAAAAAGAACTAATAATAATCAGTTAATTATAAGTACATAAATAAGCAATAAATACCAAGAATGTGATATGAAGAGTTATTGAAAGCGAGTCCATAGGTTGTCCATAGTTCAGTGTTGGGGCAAGCGACGTTATCCCCACTGGTTCAAGAGGAGATCATAACTATTCCTGAACCTGGTAGTGTGGATCCTGGGGCTCCTATACCTTCTTCCTAATGGCAGCAGAGGGAAGTGAGCATGGCCTGGGTGGTGGCGGTCCTTGATAACGGATGCTGCTTTCCTGCGATAGCGCTCTGTATGCTCAATGGTGGGATTCAAGGGTCGCTACCCTTTAAGCATCAGGCCTCTGAGCCATCGTGGACAATTTTACTCAATTTTACTCGCCTCCGTTCTGAACTGATTCCACAACCTATGGACTCACTTTTTAGAATTCCACTATTATTAATTTTCTTATTTATTTATTACCATTATTTTCTGTGCATTTTCACAGATTGTCTTCTGTTGCACATTGGTCATTTGTCAGTCTTTGAATGTGTGTAGTTTCTCATTGAGTCTATTGTATTTCCTTGTTCCACTGTGAATGCCTGCAAGAAAATGAATCTCAGGTTAGTATTTGGTGACATATACATACCTTAACAATAAGTTTACATTGATCTTTTAAGGTGATTAGATGAAAGTATTGGAGGATGTTAGAGGTAAGTTGTTTACACAAAGTATATGCCTCTACTGCCACTCTAGAGGCATATACATTAGGATATTTAAGAAACTCTTGGGTAGGAACATGGATGAAAGAGAAATGAAGGGCTATTTGGGAAGGAATGGCTACCTTGCCTGAAGAGCCTTCAGAGTCTGAGGAGTCAGACAAAAGGACAAGACATAGCTTACATGCTCTCAATCCAGTGAAAACCTCATTGTCCCAGGAATACAGAACACAGAGCATATCCACTCCCTTGACAATGGTCTAATTTCATCTCAAGTGTTTGAAACAGGTCATTGACCAAGAAGACTTACACAGAATGCAGCTGATGTAGAAACCTGGCAGGCACATGCAGGTCAATCTCAACAGGAAGCTCCTGGCTGGATATCTGCGGTTCAGTCCATGCAAAAGTTATTTTTAGGCATGTAACCCTAAGAAGAACAATGCTTCACACTTTAATTTCTCAGTCCATATGTTTTTCTGTACTTTAATAGGCTGAGCAATGTCACCTTGTTTTAGTGGAGTGCAGTACAGGGGTGAAGGACAGGGAAAAGGCAGAGAAGGGGTGATCACAAATTAAGAAAGCAATCTCTGTCAATTCTGTGGAAAACTTTTGGAGAAGGTCGCCTCCATTTCAAAGGGCAGAATGACGCAGATAATCCTAATAGCAGAGAGCCAATAAAGTAACTTCTGAATCTTTGTTTGCTCATATTGGTTTGCAGAGCTGGCTAGCTTTTACTGTCACAGGAATTAATGTTCTTTGAACTGAACAAGGACAAAACTTCGGGTTATTTTTGTAACACTGACTGGAATTCTTCGGCATGTTGCAACATTTTTATGTGAGTGAGTTTTATATTAAATCCATATTTAATATTTGTGCATTCACACTGCAAATTCGGTCTGGTTCTTTTATGCCCTATGCAATGTAGGCACATGGCATCAGTGGGGGTATGAGCAATAATGTCATGTAATGTGGGATTCTACTGTGTGCAAAGTTCTTGTCTCACTTGTAGGGAAGTCCTTTGCATAATTCATCTAACTCCCATCCTATCCACCATGATCATCTACCTGGCTGAATCTTGGGCAGGTTATGAGAGGAGTTGAGAGCTGCTTGTTCATTAATCCAAGATGACTCTACCTTTCCTTCCTTACTTCTAGAGTATAAAGACTTCAAAGCATCTTGCTTGGAAGCCCTCTGCATAGTCCATCTTGCTCCCATCTTATGTCTGGCTGAAGTCAACCCTCCCTCTCTTGGGCCCAGCCAAATTACACCTTTGCCTTAGTGACTCAGCTTATTTATTCCTGATCTGACTGACTCAACAGGTTGACAATCTCTCCTACTTGCAACACTACTAACACTCCTACAAACAAAGATCCATTCTTCCCCTCCCCACTGCTGTTGGCAATTTGCTCAACTTCCAATGTTTGTTCCATAATGGTAGAGACCTTTATGAGGCCTATGTAGTGACTTGCAATGTGTTGAACTCTGTCCGCTACTCACATTCATTGCTAGTTTGGCAGTCTTGCATAAATCCGAAATGGCACCATTGTGCAGAGTGGTTGTAAAGCACTTTGGTCCTTGTGATAGGGTGAAGCTACTTAGTATGTGTTGCAGAGGTGTGTGATAACATCATTGCTAAAGAAGGCTGAAAAATGAACTTTTGTGTGAAAAAATATTTTTAAAAATATGTGGAACAAGTATACTGGCATAAGGCAGGAATTGTTATTCGATAGCAATTAATTATTGTGAGGAAAATTGGGAGCAGGAGAAGCCAACTGACTCAAGAGATCAAATAGCAATGAACAATCTACTAGAGGAACTGATCTACACTTCAACTCCTTTCCTCCCTTTTGTCTAAATATCTCTTGATGCACAGTCACGTGACTCTTTATTCCTCTCTAGAGATGCTGCCTGAGTTGCTCCAGCCTTTAGTGGACGTAACTCTGGATTTGCAGCATTTGCAGAATCTCTTGTGCTTATCACTTGATGGGTGGTAGATTGGAGATACATCTCCACCTAAGGTGGTATAAGACGCTCGTTCCCTCCTCTTGCCAGCAGGTCACCCTTGGGCAAAAGGTAGCACCTGCTTAGCCCCCCATTCATTGTCATGAGAAGCCATGGGACCAAGTGGTGGATGGACATTTGAGCTGCTGGTGCATATCACATCCCAGTTATGCAATAACTAATGCCAGGCAGACAGTCTCTGATGAGTATTGATAATGGCTGGTGTCATTGTAAAGACACTGCCCTGAAGAAGGCAACAGCAAACCACTTCTATCGAAAAAATTGTCAAGAACAGTCATGTTCATGGAAAGACCATGATCACCAACATCATACAACACAACACATAGTGAAAGAACAATATCTTGATGTACTTTCCATTTTGAAAGCTTCAGATGCTTCACCATCTTTTGGTGAGCACACTGTGAAATTCTACTGATAGAGGGAAGGATTTATTTAAGGGAAAATAACTTATAAATGGAAAAAAAAACTATCAAGAAGGCAAGAGAGAATTCTGAAATAAATTAAAATCAAGAATGTGTACAGCCTTTCCATTAAATATAAATTGAATTTTAGACTGAGAGTCTCAAATGTTACTTTTCAGCATACATGATATGGGTAATGAATAATCTGGTTATATTAGCCACCTGATATCACGATTGATCAATCTGTTTTTCTGAATGTGAATGAATATAATTCGTATAATGTTGTCCTCTAACATAGTAAATGTCCCAAGGCACCACACTAGAGTGTGGCAGGTCAAAATGTATTAACATAACAGCATAGGAATTTAATAAATGGGAACTAGTATGCCATGTGGCCCCCTGAGCCTGCCACGACATTAAGTAAGGAAATAACTTATCTGATCATAGATTTCCATCATCTTGACTCCCTTACAGAACAGATATCAAGGTCTGTGTCTTTGTGCAGTCTTAAAGCTGTGCAAAGTTGTTCTGTTCTTTGCTTGTTCCATGCAAGAATCTTCGAAGATTGGCCAACTGAGTCTCCTCCCTTGGCTGTAGGAGAAAAGCAAAATCAGAAAAACGGTAATTGCCTTCAGGAACACGTTAGTGTAAAATTCATTTTGCTCAAAACAGCTTTATAGGAAAATGGCCTTTTGTGAAAAACCAGCTCATATAAACATACATTTGAGCCAAATGACTTAAAAGTTTCATACTTAGAAGTTTAAAAGCCAAATTGTTTTGCAGCTGATTTCATATTGGAGTGACAGTTATAGTTTTCTACTTACATGTTTTGAGTTCTTGTCTGTTACTTACGCTAGAACATCAAGTATCTGTATAATAGTGCTCTGTTCTCTCCTAATCAAAATTATTTTCTAATCTTCCTCTGAAAGTAGGTAACCTCACATTTTTCGATGTTTTACACTATCTAACAAATATATGATCACACTCTTAACTACGTATATCCCATTCCAGATACATATAGGTTGTATCCATCTGTAGACTCATTGCATCCGTCTTAACACAGCTTTCCCACATAGCTTTGAGTTATCAGAAAGACTACATAATCGTATATCTTGAGGCCCTCTGTTGGACAGGGTTGACCATGGATGTTGAATTCCAGCTGTCCACATGATGCACAAGCCAAGGCTGTATAATATGGAGAGCAAGCTGTTGTCCATATAGCAGGCTACACCCCCACCCCGCCCCCACATAGCTGATGAACCCAAAGGAACGGCAGAGACCGATACAGTTTGGCACCAGCGGTGTCGCACAAGTTGCCAGTCAGTGTTGAACTCAAGGTGGGGCTGTCTTAGAGACTCCGTCTCTGGAATTTACTCGGGTTTACTCCTGAAACCTTCGCCATAACGGGGTATAGCCGCAAGGCAGCAGAGGTTCGAGTCCAGAGTTTTCCTTCTCCTAGATAGGAGCCACCCAGGGTTGATGAGCTCCATCTACCCAATGCAACTGGTTTTAAGGCATCTTTGCTCCTTCTCCTGTCCGTAGGAATGGTTTCACCAGACTTAGTAGCTAAACCACACATGAAGGCCAGGAGCTGGGTTTAGTTGTCAGAAGCTATTTGAGATGCATGCCATTGGGAGCTTTTAATGGGTAGTGGGTAGTTATCCCCGCTACCACTCCTGGCTATAACAAACTTAAGGAACCAACAGTATACCTAGTACTATGAATTCTTACCTTGTGCAGGGAGCGTTTAGGTTCCACCACATAAGACCATGTATGGAGCATAACAATGTACAACTGATCTAAAATAGATTTTAATGAGGGGAAAAAGTAAAAAGTTTAATTGATTGGAAAGGCAATTCCATAGAAGTTATTTTTGGGGGGGGGTCACGGGAGAAAGAGGGTTTGAGAGGCAGAAGCAGACACCATGGCTGAAATCGATGGATGACAGTACTGTGACTATGAGCAAAGCTGAGAGAGAGAGAGAGAGAGAGAGGGAGTGGGAAGGAGAGAGAGAGAGAGAGAAAACATGTTTATATGTTAAAGAAGAGAACAATTTCTATAGATACAATGCCTCTATAATGCTTCTTTTGAGAGTCACATGTAAGTATTGAAATACCTGATTCTTCCCACCAACACAACCGAAATGAGTGTTAATTATCATTACCTTCAAGGCATATTCATGTCTACGCAGAATATTGGGTTAATGGGGTGTTGATTGCATTCATGCAAATACAGACATCTCAGTCATTTTACTCTTAAAATGCAGCTCCAGGAAGACCATTATTCTGAACTGCATTTTAAATTCAACCTACAATTCATATTCAGATCTGAAGACTGGTTGATGTTGAAATTAACATTTGCTATGTTGCCTAATGCCAGAATACGCCCTAATAGCAGGACTTGACTCAGATTATAGGCAATAGCGTTTTGGGTTATCCTAAATTTTACAAAGGATAGAATTAAAGTATTAGCCAGGAGCTGTCACATTGTCAAATGGATATGTAGGTTCCTGGTAAAATATTGCCTATTTTTTTTCTGGCTTTGTATATGTTTCTCTATGTTCCAGAAATAACAAAGATTTGGATGGGGAGTTCTGCACAGGAAGAGCAGAGGCAGGAGCAGAGCTAGGCTGATGTGAAAATAGTGGTCTTAATTGTTTAAGTTAATTGCTCCAAAGTTAATCTTTGCAACAAAGTAACACTAAGGCTCCAAGTAATCTGGTTCAGCCCCACACATTGCCTGGAAAAAGGATGGTTAGTTGCTAGGGAACAGAGTTCCCATGAGGACTGAAGATCTGTTTTCTGTTTCTCAGTACTTAATAGTAGAAAACTTCTGTACATTTAGTACAGGGCATCAGACAAGTATCCTGGCAGTTTGGAGATGGTGGAATGATGGCAGAAGTGATACTGAATGTTGTTGCTGTCTTTGTAATGCTGGAAAGAAACCCTTTGTTTTTAGAAGATGCTACTGAGGAGCAACATTTCACGAAAATGAAAGGGCTGGGATAGCTTATTGAGGTACCAGATGTGGTGACATGAGACCAGGCGTAACCAGGGTGTATGATTCTGTGGGTAAACCAGTGGAGTGCCAGGAGTGTGGCATAGTCAACCATATCGATGACTGGAGCCCTGAGTTTGTGAGTCCGCTGGGGAAATCGAAGGCCCAGTGTCTGAAAGGTCTGGAGTCTGGGATTGAGGAACTGGGCTTGTTTTGCTGTTGTTGTTTTGTCCCTTGTTCTGCGTTGATCTGCCAAGCATGGGGGGCATATTATGTTAGCGCTGGAATGCGTGTGGCGCAACTTGTGGGCTGCCCCCAGCACATCCTTGGGTGTACTGGTTGTTAATGCAAATGGTGCATTTCATTGTACTGTACATGTGATAAATAAATCTGATTCTGACACCTGAAATAAAGAAGAAATAACACATTGCTATTCGTTAACCATAATTAATCAGGATGTATTTGTGATTTTAATAAGAACAGTTGATGAACAGATGTGTAGAGACAAAAACCTGATTAGACATGGAATTCCAGGAAAGATGGGCACTGGGTTGGGCAGCGGCAAAACATTCAAGGCCTCTGGAGAGAAGAGAGAATCAAACATGGGGCAATTATTAATAAGGAGGTCACCGGGTCGTGGAACGCCCTGCCAGGTATGTTGGTACAGGCAGATATATTAGGGGCATTTAAGAAAATCTTAGATATGTATATGGATAGAAAAATGGGGGTTATGTAGGAGGGAAGGGTTAGATTGAAATTAGAATAGTTTAAAAGTTCAGCACAACATCATGGGCCAGATAGTATGTACTGTGCTGCAGTGTTACATGTTCTATCAGTTTATTTTCTAAGGAGGAACAGATAACAACAGCTTTGATGAAGAAAAGTGCAGTACCTGAGGAGAGAGAACTGTTTATAATGTCGCCCAATATGGGAGCTAAGAACAGAAGTGATCAGCTTTTTAAGGGAAAAGGGTTGTAGGCTTTCAGTAGATAATAGGGGAGCTAGGAAGAAACATTGGAGCATATAGGATCAAGCAGAAAATGGGGTTGCTCTTGGAAAACAATGGGAGGATTGACTAGATGATATGAGAAATTTTGACAGTTGCAGTTTCTTTCAAAGTAACATAGGTGTTGGTGAGTTCCTTGCTATAGCTGTTGGAGTTGAGGAAGGAAGGAAGAAGGAAGAATGTTTGGAGTAGCAAAAATAATTTGGGATTGGTAATGCACTCTAGAAGGCATCAGAATCGTGGAGAGTTGGCAAGTGAGATTAAGCCATGAATTGTTTTATTTTGTGCTACAGTTCCATCAAAAATGATACTGTTTAAGAGTCTGTGGGAGGAAGGGAGAATGTGATGGTTTCAATGGGAGTCAACATAGTCAAAATGACATTTAGGATACTGTTGAATAGATCAACAGTTATAGAAAAGTTATTGTGAATAGCCATGCAAGACCAATTGAGATTTTGAGATTCCTTTTCAAAGAATAATCTCTTCACACAAAGAATGGATGAAATGATTCATTTTATTGTCTGTTAATATTCTGTGATGTACACCAGGAAGGTTGTTCATGGCTATTGCAAATCACTGGAAAAACGTGATGTGCGGATAAATAATCCTGTGGAGGATAAGTCTGAGATTGGTCCTCTGAAAGGGATTAATTAAAGCAATTTTCTCTTCGCACATGTGCATTGAAAGTCTTTGTGGGCTTAGTGCAGTGAAAATTCATTAAAAAATTAATGAGAAACATACAACTGACTCTACAGTCATGCTTAGAAGCAGTTTGCAAATCCTGATGCAGACACGTTTAAACTCTTTTCGGCAAGTGCGGTTTTTTACAAAGCTGAGATGTAGATTTATTTAAAAATAATGATAGCAGAATGTCTCCAAGATACAAATGGGAGTGGGACCATTAGTCAGGCTGCTCGTATACAAATATGATTTTTCCCAGAGTTTAAATAATTTCTATTTTCCTCTTTTACGTCAATCAGCCCAAGAAAACAGGCTCCATGTTCCAGCTCAGAGAGTAAAGAATATTCCTTTGAGCATGGTGCTGAAAAAACTTTGAGGCCACCAACTAATTTCCATTGACTGGTTTCTGCACACGCTGAAACAGGCTTCAACCAGTCAGTCCCTCAAATCCATTTGCCAACCTTTATCTCTGGCCTTTGTTATCCTTACAATAAAAAATAATGATAAATTACCACATTATAAGCTAATCATTCTGGATGGAAGTTTTGAATTAAAAGAGGCTGCAGATACATTGAATACAAAATTGGCTAAATAACAGGACATAAAGAGAATACTCACCACTATCCCACCACTAAGCACATCTTTCCCTCCCCCCCTCTCTCTGCATTCCGCAGGGATCGCTCCCTACACAACTCCCTTGTCCATTCGTCCCCCCCATCCCTCCCCACTGATCTCCCTCCTGGCACTTATCCGTGTAAGCGGAACAAGTGCTACACATGCCCTTACACTTCCTCCCTTACCACCATTCAGGGCCCCAAACAGTCCTTCCAGGTGAGGCATCACTTCACCTGTGAGTCGACTGGGGTGATATACTGCGTCCGGTGCTCCCGATGTGGCCTTTTATATATTGGTGAGACCCGTCGCAGACTGGGAGACCACTTTGCTGAACATCTACGCTCTGTCCGCCAGAGAAAGCAGGATCTCCCAGTGGCCACACATTTTAATTCCACATCCCATTTCCATTCTGACATGTCTATCCACGGCCTCCTCTACTGTAAAGATGAAGCCACACTCAGGTTGGAGGAACAACACCTTATATTCCGTCTGGGTAGCCTCCAATCTGATGGCATGAACATCGACTTCTCTAACTTCCGCTAAGGCCCCACCTCCCCCTCGTACCCCAGCTGTTACTCATTTTTATGCACACATTCTTTCTCTCACTCTCCTTTTTCTCCCTCTGTCCCTCTGAATATACCTCTTGCCCATCCTCTGGGTCACCCCCCCCCCCTTGTCTTTCTTCCCGGACCTCCTGTCCCATGATCCTCTCGTATCCCCTTTTGCCTATCACCTGTCCAGCTCTCGGCTCTATCCCTCCCCCTCCTGTCTTCTCCTATCATTTTGCATCTCGCCCTCCCCCTCCAGCTTTCAAATCCCTTACTCACTCTTCCTTCAGTTAGTCCTGACGAAGGGTCTCGGCCTGAAACGTCGACTGTACCTCTTCCTATAGATGCTGCTTGGCCTGCTGCGTTCACCAGCAACTTTGATGTATGTTGCATAAAGAGAATACTGTTTCTTTGGACTGGAGGACATTATGGAATGGATTTCTTCAGGGACTAAAATTAGGGTCAAGGCCTTTTTTAATATATAATAATGATTTAGACAAAGGCACAATTTTGATATTTGCAGATGATGCAAAGCTTGGAGGCAGAGTCAACAGTGGACAAGGTAAAAAGAGACTTCAAGGGTGCGTAACAGAATGGTGAAGAAGGCCTATGAGTGAGAGATGAAATTAGTACTAATTTTTGAACGAAGTAAGAAAAGAGGCAATATAAACTAATGGGCAAAATTTTATAAGTGATTCAAAGGTAGAGAGATTTAGCAGGGGAGGCTGATGGTGAATGGAATATATGCGCCATCCTTGAAAGTGGCAGGGCTGAACTTGTAAATGGGTTAAAGCATATATCAGATGCTGGGTTTTATAAACAGAGACACAGAGTACAAGAACAAAGAAGGCACAATGAACTTTTATCAAACTTCTGCAGCTGGACTATAGTGTCCATTCAGGTACCACTCTCTAGGAAAGATAGAAAGACTTTGGAGAAACAATTTCTAAGGGCGAGGTATTTCAGTTACATGAACAGAAAGAAGTTGGGCTTATTCAACTTTGAACAAAAGAGGTTATAACCAGAGCTGACAGAGATGTTTAAGATCATGAAGAGTACAGGCTGAACAGATAGAGGGAACTGTTTCCGTTCGATAAAAGATTAAGAATTTAGGAATAATCACAAGTTAATGAAAACCAACATGTAGATGCAGCAAATGGCTTGCAGCAAATGGCTCACAGCAAATTGTACACCAACTTGTATTACAAGAGAATATATGCATGAAATGAAAGATGACTTACTGAAATTCTGCAGGGATCTTTCTGACTTTAAGCATAGTGCATAATTTCGCTTTCCTAACCTAAAAAGAGGCATCCAGCTGCCATAAAGGGAGCACAGCAACAATTCAGCAGCTTTATGAGTTGAGATTGAGTTAACTCAGTCTGTATTCTCTGGAGTTTCAAAGAAAGGGTGTACGTTTCACTGAAACATAGAGGGTTGGCAGGATATTTATCTGGCGCAAAACTTCAGCAGCAAGAATCACAGTCTCAGGAAAGGATAGATCACTGAGGACTGAAATTTAGGGAGAGGGTGGTGTATTTTTGTATTTCTGTACTTGGATGCATATTAATATTGAGTTCCTTTAAAATATGAACTGATCATTAGTGGATAATATCATAGTCAGAGATATGGACATGGTAGACCAAAATAGCACTGCAGTACAGTATATCATCAGTGAGTTTGATCAATAGTAGAACAAACTCAAGAGGTCAAATGGTCTAATCCTACTCTTACTGTGTAAAACGTCCAGTTTAAGATAGCACTGGTGAAGCACAGCAATGATTTGCTGGTGGCAAACAAAACAAACGACATTACAAATTACTCCATTAATCCCACTTCTTCTTGGATACGGTCACCGCAGTCAATACCCTGTAAATTCCCGTTTTGGAGTCAAGCTTTGGAACTACGTTGTACAACCTGACATTTTTGCGGTGTGGACTAAAATCTCGAAGGTGCGAGACAGTTGTGTCATGGCACGTACGGGCCAAATCGATGCATCGGGGCCTGGGTCTGAGAGCAGGGAATGAGCCGATGCTGGCCATTGCTGGAGCGGACATGGATGTGATTCGATGCTGCAGAACCGAGGCAAAGCTTGACAGAGTGGAGGCGGCAGAGTCATGACTCCAGAGTGTGGCCATAGTTAATCCTCTTCGCTGTGCACTAAACCCACCAACTTAGATGTATGCTACCTACATTTTTATCCAAATTATTACTGTATAAAACAACAGAGCACCAATCCCAAAAAAACCCATCACAACCTTTTCTCTCCTACTAGAAGGCCCATTTTGCACCCATTTGGTTGACTCACCTTGAATTCTATGCTTTACCTTTCAGAGAAGCCTACCAATTGACTTGTCAATTTTTTTCTAACATCCATGTAGACAACACTGACTATCCCTAAATAGCCCTTCTCCTTACAAATGCACAAATTCTGTCTCTCGGGATCCCTTCCAATCATTTTGCCACCACTGATATAATGCTAACTTGCCTGTTATTACCTATTTGCGGATACACGCTTTAAACTAAAATGCATTAGTTATCCTTGAGTCTTCTGGTGTGTCAACTGTGGATAATGAAGTTGGAAAAATCACTGTCAGTACTCCAGCAATCTCATTGCTTGCCTCCCTTAACATCCTAGGAAACAGCTGATCAGGCCCCAAGGATTTATCAACCATTAGTGCATTATTGTGCCTCCTGCACCTCCTCCTTGGTAATGCTAATATCCTGCAGGGTATCATTGTTTCCGCCCCTGAGCTCATTTCAGGTTCTTCTCCATGGTAAAAGCAGATAGGAAGAATTAATTTAAAAGCAGAGTTCCTCACAGAAACAGAGTTCACATTTCAAGTCAATCTGATGAATGTTTTTTGACCTGAAGTTTTAATTCCGTTTCTCTTCCTACAAATGCTGCCTTGCTGAATATTTCCAAAGTTTCCTGCATTTGTTTACAGTGCAACGAATTTATAGGTGCAGAGGTTCGGAAGTGCATAACAAGCACTTTTTCCTCAGTGAGCATAGCTAATATGCTTGGTTCACCATACTGCATACTTCATGGTTAGGTGCATTAAGGCAGAGATGGAGTAGTGTATATAAAAAAAGTGCTAAACTGGCAAACTTTATGCACCCAACCCACACCTCCCTTTTGCCCTATATTGGCTGCTTGGGAAAAAATTGACAACATTCCTGCACACTTTGTGCTGTGAGGTGCTATAGAGCACAGGGAGATCAAAAATAAACCAGACTCAAATTGAAGGATTAGTGAATTAATCCTCACAGATGATTTCTGCTTTGAATATGCTTGAGAGCATCAGAGGAATGATGCAAAATATGAAATGGATTTAGAATTATAAAGATGTATTGAACTTTCTTAACACTTCAGACAGTTTGACTGACAGACATGGGAGTTTGCACGTAGGGAGAAAACTGACGAATGGAGAGTACGGTGACCCCATTTCATGACAGACACAATACAGCAAGGTAGGGTAGCGATTAGCACATCACTTTATAGTGCCAGCTGTGAGATTGGGGTTCGATTCCAGTCGTTATATGTAAGGAGTTAGTACATTCAGCTTGTGGCTATGTGGGTTTCCTCTGGGTGCTCTGGTTTCCTCCCACATTCCAAGGATGGATGGTTAGGGTTAGTGAGTTCTCTTTGCCACTTTCCCATAAAGCTGTGACTGGTGAAGCACCCGGCCAACCTTTGTTGTATGCACAATCTCTCCCATCTCAGCCACTGAAGCTTGTAACTCCTCCAGACTTGTCATAGGTCTCTTAGTGGCCTCCCTCCCTCATCCCCTTGCGTGCTCACTCAGTTTTTGAGGATGGGCTGCTCTAGGCAGATTTATAGCTGTGCCATATTCTTTCCATTTTTTGATGATTGACTTAACTGTACTCCAAGGGATATAAAGTGCCTTGGAAATTTTCTTGAATCCATCTCCTGACTTGTGATTTTCAATAGCCTTTTTGCATAGTTAGTTGCTTGTTGATTTTCTTCTGGCTTCATGGTTCGTTTTTGCCAGGGTACTGACTCACCAGCAGTCGGTCATTCCAGCTCCAAGTGTATTTTTTCTACAATCAATTGACACACCTTGACTGCACACAGGTGATCTCCATTTAACTAATTATGTGACTTCTAAAATCAATTGGCTGCACCAGTGATGATTTGGTGTGTCATATTAAAGGGTGAATACTTGTGCAATTAATTATTTTGTGTTTTATATTTGTAATTAATTTTGATCACTTTATAGATTTTCACTCGGACACAAAAGAGTCTTTTTTTTGTTGATGAGGGTCAAAAAAGCCACATTAAATCCACTGAGATTCAATGTTGTAAAACAATAAAACGTGAAAACTTCTGGGGGGTGGGGAGGGTGAATACTTTTTAAAGGCACAGTACATGTGACAAATAATGTTGATCTAATCTATTCTAATCATAACAGAATGCAAACCCACGTCACATGTGGTGACATGCAGTGCTTTAATGCTCCACAGCTACATAGGAAAATAGGACCAAGAATAGGCCTCTCATCCCCTCAATTCTGCCCTGCCTTTTTTTTGGCGTGTGCCTGTGTGCGTGCGAGTCTGCGTGTGAGTGCGTGCGTGTCTGTGTGTCTGCGTGTCCATGGGTCCATCCGTGATGATGTCTTTTTCATGGCTTTTACAAGGCATGGAGCGAGAGAGAGACTGTGTGGCGCACCACTCCTCACGCAGACATTTTCGCAGTATTTTCCTTTTTATTTTACGAGGTTGAGTTGCGATCTTGACACTCAACCCAGCACGGATGGAAAGCTCAATCCAGCACGGACCTGACTAGTCTCGAACCCGGGAACCTCCTCTCCCATGTCTGGCGCCGATGTCCTTGCGCCATCAGCCGGCCCCTGCCCTGCCTTTTTAATATGCTCATGCTGATTCACCTAGCGACCTTCAGATCACTAGACGAATGCCTTAACCACTTGGCCGTGCACCTTATGGTCTAAATGAGGTGATAATCAGAGGACATAACATGCACAAAATGCTGGAGGAGCTCAGCATCTATGGAAATAAATAGATAGTTGACATTTCGGGCCGAGGCCTTTTTCAGGACCAAGATGGAAGGGGGAAGATACCAGAATTAAAAAGCTGGGTGGAGGGGAAGGAAGCTTGCTTGCAGGTGATAGGTGAAGCCAGGTGGGTGGGAGAGGTCAGGGGTTGGAGAAGAAGGAATCTGATAGGAAAGGAGAGTGGACCATGGGAGAAAAGGAAAGAGGAGGGGACCCAGGGGGAAGTAATAGTAAATGAGAAGAGGTGAAAGGTCAGGGCGGAAAATAAAGTGGGGAGGAAAATTTGTTCACTGGTTGGCGAAATCGATATTCATACCATCAGGTTGGAGGCTACCCAGATGGAATATAAGGTGTTGCTCCTCCACTCTGAGGGTGGCTTCATCTTGGCACAAGCAGAGATCATGGACTGACACATCAAAATGGGAATGGGAATCAAAATTAAAATGTCTGGCCCCCAGGAAGTTCCACTTGTGGCGGATGGTGTAGAGGTATCAGAGGAAGTATTTTCCTTTTTAAAAAAATCAGCTTGAGGAAAAGAATGTTTCTTAAAACTGATATTAGCAACATACAAGTTTGGCAAAAAAAAATCTTTCAGATGTGAGCAAGGAGCTTGTTAAAAATAATATTCCAGACACAGGTGCTGACTTTTAAGTAGCTTGCCACTTGATTGTGTTTAATACTATTCCCAGGTGGGAGCAGAACTTGTCAGGAAACCACTACCTTTTCTGGGTTCATCTTAGAAATGTGGTTAAAGATGTGGTTAATACATTTGCAAGATGGTCCTCAGAGAGGTAGTTTGCAAGTAAAGCTAGATGTGATCCTACTAGATCCAACTCCTCTCCGCCCATGCATTTCCAATGAAGCTGCACTAATCTTTTGCAAAACAGACATGTCACATCAAGTTCTAGTTGTCACTACCGTAGTTGTCTACCGAAGTGAAGTGTTCACAAGGGCTGCTCAATGGCACAGCCAGTGGAGATGCTGCCTTGCAGTTCCAGTGCCTGATCTCGACTGATGCCTGCTCAGTTCCCACCTTCTCTCTTTGACTATGTGTGTTTCCTCTGGCTCCTTCAGTTTCCTCCCATCCTCCAAATTCCACATTCCAGATCGGTGAACTAATTTGTTATTATAAACTGCTCTCTATATGCATTTAAGTGATAGAATCTGTGAGAGTGGGAGTGAATATAATAGAACTAGAGTAGGATTAGGATTAGTGTAAATGTGAGTTTGACAGTGCTGGATTCGACAGTTTAGCTTTATTTATATGCTAGTATTTTAAGTTGCCTTTGCATGCCTGGTAGTTTAGTATGCCTCTAGTGGCTATACAAAGTATAATTCCAGAAGCTGCTTTGTTCTGAATGCATATTTTCTCATTGGCTGTTTTTATTATCGTATTTTTAAAGAATTTTCTAATTGGATTATCCTTATCTCTGGAATTTTCTTAGCTTTGGATATAAAAGTTAGATGTTACATGCCAGCTTTTTTTTTTAGCTTTTATTCAAAATAGTAAGACCCCTTTCTGTTTTCATTGTTCTATTAATTCTTAATACATGATCATTAAGCGATAAGTTTTAAGCCTCATCCCTGACTAATAAAAGAACCCGGGATTTAAAATACATCAGAATCTTGTAGTAGTCAGCAAGGACTTGGAGGAGCATCTGGCATTTATCTGTACACTGTGAATGATTGTCAAATGGTGCTTAGGTAGTAGACCACCCTGATAGTCCAAAGTCGTTAAGCCTAATCATCATTGTCATCATCGTCATCAGGTGCCATGCCCAGTTTGAGTTTTGACTGCCATGGCCCATACACTCCTGTCTCGGGTCAAGTGGATCAAATCATTGGTATTCATTTCCAATTCTGTGGCTGCTGTCCCCATCATCATTTGTCTTTGGCTTCCTCTTGCTTTCTTCCCTTCAATCTTTCCCATAATTACCGTGCATTCTAACTCCTCTTTCCTAATCACATGTCCAATGAACTTACATTGCCTTTTCATGATCTCATACATCATTTCTCATTTTGTGTTTGCTCTGTTCATGACATCCTCATTAGATATTCGTTTTGTTCATGATATCCTTTGCATCCTCCTCCAAAACCACCTCTCTGCTGCTACAATTCGTTTCCTCATGTTACTAGGTATTGTCCAATGTTCTGAGCCATATAACGTAACTGGATAAACGTAACATTTCAGTACTCTGAGGCAGGTTGTCATGCCTAGTTTAGTATTGGTCAGTATACTCTTTATTCTCGTAAAGGTGTCTTTTGCCATCCCTAAAAGAAGTTTAAATTTTAAGCCTAAACATCTCTGATAATTAGAAATGTTTACAAATAGTTGCAATAGGTATAAATGTTTTCTGGAACATTAAAAGAGAATAAGTTTGAATTTGATGGCAGAATACGGGTTTAACGGCTGGGTTCTTAGCAGTGTGGAGGATCTTGTGGTCAACGTCCATAGTTCCCTCAGTGTTGCCATGCAGGTTGATGAGGTTGTTAAGAAGGCTTGCTATGTTGCCCTTCATTAGTCTGGGGATTGAGTTCAAGATCATGTTGCAGCTCTATAAAATCTTTAGATATTGTGCTCAGTTTTGGTCACCAGGAAAGATGTGGGAGTTTCGGAGAAGTGCAGAGGAGGTTTACCTGTGTGCTTCCTGCATTAGAGCATGTCTTATGAGGAGAGGTTGAGCAAGCTAGGACTTTTCTCTTTGGAGCAAAAGAGCATGAGAGGTGAGAGAGGTGTACAACATGGTAGTTCAACTGCATAACCAGAGAGGTTTTCTGAGGTCCTAAATGACTAACTTTAAGACGATTGGAAGAAAGTGTTGGGGGCATATCAGAGGTAAGTCTTTTTTAACACAGAGAGCAGTGGGTGCATGGATCGCTCGGCCGGAGGTGGTAGTAGAGGCAGATATATGAGGGACACTTAACGAACTATTAGATAAGCACATGGATGATGGAAAAATGTGGGACTGTGTAGAAGGGAAGGTTTAGTTTGATCTTAGGATAGTTTATAAAATCTGTACTATTCTATGTTCTATTTAATAAATTACATAAACATGTTTCTGTTTTGAAATTAGTTTAGAAATTAATCAACAGAAATTCATTAAAATGCTAAGATTGAGTAAAATAAAGAATAAACTGAAAGCAAAGCCTACACTTCTTCATACTGGTTTGTGAGTGCTTAGAAATGTTAGCTTTAAGCTGAGAGTGTGCATACCTAGGATTACCTGGCCCCTCGGCTCACTGTCTCTGGGCTCTGGCCCCGGAGACATCACAGATTGCGGTGGTGGAACAGGAAGAATGATGTACCAACACCTGATCTCCAGCGTATTCCTGAAATGCACAGTATATTGCTTGGCTGCAGAGTTTAGCCAGGCTCAGCTGCTCTCCAGTACTCTCTGTGGAACCGAGACCTCACGAGTATCAAAATCCATGCTTCTCCTTCCAGTGGAAAGGTAGTGCTCTTTCTTTGGATCACCCCTAAAGATTGCACCAATGCGTGACCTTCACCACGGCACTTCTCGAGAGCAACCTTTGAGCCATGGCAGCGTAGCGGTTAACGCAATGCCATTTCTGCTCAGGGCCGCGGAGTTTGGAGTTCAAATCCAGCGACTTCTGTAAGGAGTGCATGCTCCCCATGGAATGCATGGGTTTCCTCCGGGTGCTCCGGGTTCCTCCCACATTCTAAAGACATGCCAGTTAGTAGAATAATTGATCATTGTAAATTCTCCCGTGATCAGGCTAGGGTTAAATCAGGGGATGCTGGGCGGAGTCCCCCGATTTAATCCTAGTGTCTTTAGCAAGGATGTGATGCTGAAACTTTATAAGGCACTGGTGAGGCCTCACCTTGAGTATTGTGAACAGTTTTGGGCCCCTCATCTTAGAAAAGATGTGCTGCATTGGGGAGGGTCCAGAGGAGGTTCACAAGGATGATTCCAGGAATGAAAGGGTTATCATACAAGGCATGCTTGATGGCTCTGGGTCTGTACTCACTGGAATTCAGAAGGACAAGGGAGGATCTCGTTGAAACCTTTCGAATGTTGAAAGGCCCAGACAGAGTAGATGTGGAAAGGATGTTTCCCGGGGTGGGAGAGCCTAGGTCAAGAGGGCACAGCCTCAGAATAGAGGGGCACCCTTTCAAAACAGAGATGCAGAGAAACTTCTTTTGCCAAATGGTGGCAGATTTGTGGAAGTTGTTGCCACATGCAGCTGTGGAGGCCAGGTCGTTGGGTGTATTTAAGGCAGAGACTGACAGGTTCTTGATTGGACATGGCATCAAAGATTACTGGGAGAAGGCTGGGAACTGGGTTGAAGAGGAGAAAAAAAAAAGGATCAGCCGTGATTGAATGGCAGAGCAGACTCAATGGGCCAGATGTCCTAATTCTGCTCCTATGTCTTATGGTATGGCTCGAAGGACCAGAAAGACCCATTCTGCTTTCTCTGTATATAAATAGAAAGTAGTGAGAAACTCAAATAATAGCTGGCTGTGCTTCAAAGGTAGACGGCATCATGTCCCGTGAAACACAGCTTCTTCCTCAAGTTTCAATTCACGATATACCAAGTATTTAAGAAGGGCATCAGCATGAGTGAAAGTGTGTTTTGTTTTTTGAAACTACTTAATGAATAGTGACTAAAAAGGAAGGTCGCCTGTGGTTGCCTTGTCATGCTAATAGTCTTTTCAGTAGTTCAAGAATTCTAATTCAGCGCACCAAAAATAAAAGGTCGTTATAGCAAATTATTAGTTGAATCTGGGTTTGCTGGCAGCTCAGTTTATCACCATGTCCGTGATTTCCATGCAAATTCCCAACCTGATGAATCATAAATAACCAGTGTTTTTTTCCTTATGAAATTTTCAGGACAGCGTAAAGTAGTAGTGGGCATGAATTTAATCAAGTGAATACTGTAATAGACTGAAGGCAGCAACTCCTGATCATTGTTCCCTGTAGCTGACAGGAAAACATATCACCACCACCTATGTACTGGGATTCAGCTCACACATCTTCTTTCAGTCATTCTGATTCGCAGTTCTTTTTCTTCTTGTCCGTGTGTGATTGTGTTCTCCTGTTTTCTCGGCGGGTACTCTATTAATATGGCTGGGTTTCCCAATAATCCAGCACTGAATGCTACAATGACAAAGGTCATGGTTAGAAACAGCGTCATATTGCATGTTGTTCTATTTCTGTTGTAGTTTGTCCCATTCTTACAGAGCAGGACTAATGAAATGACTATAAGTGTTTAAGTTTATATAATAGATACAACAGTGTGACAGGTCGTTTAATAGAATACACCCTGTATAATGAATGACCTGGGAAACTACTTCTTGCTTTTTAAACACAAAATAATCTGCTGATGCTGGGGTCAAAGCAACACACACATGGCCTCCTCTACTGCCATGATGAGGCTAAACTCAGGATGGAAGAGCAACACCTCATATACCGTCTAGGTAGTCTCCAGCCCCTTGGTATGAACATAGAATTCTCCAACTCCCGGTAATTCCCTCCCCGTCCCTTCCCCTATCCCTATGTCACTTTGCCCCCTCCCCCAGCTGCCTATCACCTCCCTCATGGTTCCGCCTCCTTCTACTGCCCACTGTGTTTTCCCCTGTTCTTTCTTCACCTTTCCTGCCTATCAACTCCCTGCCTCCCCTCTCCCACCCCTTTATCTTTCCCCTTACTGGTTTTTCACCTGGAACCTACCAGCCTTCTCCTTCCCACCCTCCCCCCACCTTCTTTATAGGACCTCTGCCCCTTCCCTCTACAGTCCTGACGAAGGGTTCCAGCCCAAAACGTAGACTGATCTTTTCCATGGATGCTGCCCGACCCACTGAGTTCCTCCAGCGTGTTGTGACTTCTTGCTTTTTGGCTTTGCATTGAATTTTATGGAAGGGCTGGGGACAATACTGATGAAAGCTGTGAAACCTTTACTCCTTCCTAGGACTTATTTGAGGTCAGTTTTGGTGAGGCAAATAACTGAAAATTCAATTATCCCAAAGTACTTATTACCTATGGAGGCATGACAGGTACTGGCTAATCAATGGGAATACTTTGATGGAGCCTGAATCCAGATGCTGGCTAGCCTTAGACCCAGTTGTCCAGGATTTGAAATCAAATCCCTCCCAGCCCTCCCTCACAAAACAGACGACTTGTGGCAAAACACATATGGAACAATTGCATTTACATATTTTTTTTTGCAAATGAACTTCATTTATCACTTTGCATTAATGGTGGATGATGTGCATTAATCTTTCATCGAACTCTGGTAAGCATAGCTGTTCGAAAGGGCATGGTTGTCCTTGTACACAAGTCACTGAAAGCTACCAGTCCTGCCGAAGGGTCATGGCCCAAAATGTCGACTGTACTTTTTTCCATAGATGCTGCCTGGCCTGCTGAGCTCCTCCAGTATTTTGTGTGTGTTGCTTGGATTTCCAGCATCTGCAGATTGTCTCTTGTTTGTGACTGGAAGCTACCATGCAGGTGCACTGGCAGTTACGAAGTTAAAAGATATACTGGCTGTTATCATGAGAGGATATAGAACAAGTGTATTTCATCTTTTCCTTGGGCAACTCACCCAGGAGGACCTGCTCCTACTTCAGCTTTGTGGGTTCTGAGATGCAAAATGTTGGAACCACAAATTCTTCCACTTGGAGGGTAAAGGTGACTGATGGGTGCAAGGTTGTGAAGTGGTCCATGCTTTCTAACATTTGCAATTATACAGGACCATGGGAAAAACCAAACTTTAATGTGTTGTATGTAATTACATTTACCATAACTAAAGAAGGGTATGTTTGCTACAGAGTGGGTAGATCAAAGATCCATCAGGTTGGTTCTTGGTCTGTAAGATGAAAGTTCAAAGTAAATTTTATTATTAAAATACATGTATATGTCACCATATTCAACTTTGAGATGCATTTTCTTGTGGGAATACTCAGTAAATCTATAGAATAGTAACTACAACAGAATCAATGAATGACCACCAAACTAAGGCTTTCAACCAGAGTGCAGAAGACAACAAACTGTGCAAATGAAAAAAGAAGAAACAATAACATAAATAAATAAGCAATAAAATATAGAGGGCATTAGATAAAGAGTCTTGAAAGTGAGTCTTTTGGTTGGTGGAAACATTTCAATGATGGGGCAAATGAAGTCAAGTAATGTTATCCCCTTTGTTCAAGTGTCTGATAGTCAAGGGGTTGTAACAGCTTCTGAAACTGGTGGTGTGGATCCTTAAGCTCTGTACCTTCTTCCTGATGGCGGCAGCGAAGAGGAGAGCATATCCTGGATGGTGGGGGTCCCTGATGGTAGATGCTGCTTTCCTTTGACAGCGTTCCATGTAGATGTGCTCAGTGTTTTGGAGGGTGCTATTCATGATGGACTGGGCCGTATTACTACTTTTTGTAGAATTTTCCTTTCAAAGGCATTTGTGTTTTGAATATGAGGGGATATTAGAATTCAAAAGAAGTAGAGGTGTGGTACGAAATTCTACAGCAGCTTGACAGTCAATTCTGGGATGGTATTTCCCTTAGCCAAGGAATCTAGAACTGAAGATCAAAACAGAGGGAAGGCCATAGAAGACTGAAATGAAGAGAAGTTTCTTCAAGAAATAATTGGTGAATCTTTGTAATTCTGGACCTCCGAGTGTAAAGGAAGCTCCATTATCAACTGCAGTCAAAACAGAAGTAGCTAGAAACCAAATACTAAATGATTAATAGATACAGGGGAAAGAGCAGGAAAGTGGAAACGAGAAAGATCAGCTGTGATCTTGTAGAGGGAAGAGCAGACTGGGGGAAGGAGTTTGGGTGTCAAATGGCCAACTTGAGCTCCTAGTGTTTGCATTCATATATACCATCACTTATTTTCTGCAGTCATTATTTTATTAAAAAACCTTTACATGCACTCCAAATCAATGTTGACTCTCGTTTTCTGCAATCATCCCCTCTTTACCCTGAATATTTTCAGGAGTATGTAACACAAAACTGTTTTTAAGGAATTATGAAAGCAATCACTGTTTGAAGATGTGATTTTTGAGGCCAATTGCAATTTTTGCAGTTACTAAAGCAGATATTCGCAGGCTTAATCTACAGATTCAGTTTAGGATAAAATTTCAAGCATAGTTGGAGGGAAGCAGATAGGGAATTACAGTGGTGTGAGCAAGTGTGGGTGAGTCTGAAGGCGAATTAATAAACTTTACTTAAATGGATGTTCCTTGTGTCATTTGTAATGGAAGTCTTGGTGACTTGCTGACTTCTCCTTTAAGCCATTCGGAAGCCAGCTTCGTAGGTACATTGAAGACTGCCGGCTGTTCCTGCTTGACAGCCGAATTCAGACAACTAGTATGTCATTGAAAAAATCTTGTGGTGGTGAACAAGTGTGCACTCCATATGACTAGACATCACTGCAGATGGCCAGGATCTACTGTGCACTACAAGTGGTGGACCGTGGAATGCAAAATAAAATTTGGCTGCTTGATTCTGAATAATAAAATCCCTGTCATTCAGAATCACTCTTTGTGGGATAATTGTCTATCTTCCTTTAGTGGAAAAGTTTGATTTAGATTTGTACAGTTTGTTGAATTACAGCTTCCATGAGAAAAGTAATCGTGCATATATTTTGAAGCATTCAAGCACTTGACATAACTGATATATTTGAGGTACCATCGAGATTAGAATCTCACATTAGAAACCACATTGCTACTTACCCACTTAATTGTGTGAGGGAGCCATGTTAATTATAAAGTCCATTGCAATTGTGCATAAGCAGAATCCATTGAAAGCTTTTTATTTCTGTTTGCTGCACTCATGTTTAATGGATAGACTTAGAGTGTGCTTGATGGACCTTTCGTAGTCCAACAGAAATGGTCTATTCAAGTGAACAGACATGAGAGTAGTGTGAGAACATTCAATGCAGTCATGATTAGAATTAATTTGTCATATTTTTGATGGCAGTATGCTGTAATGTAAGTCATATTTAGAGTCATAGAGAAGGATAGCACAGAATCAGGCCCTTCGGCATGTCTAGTCCATGCTGAAACAATTTAAGTGACCTACTCCCATTGACCTGCACCAGGACCATTGCCCTCCATATCCCTACTCTCCATGTACTATCCAAACTTCTCTTAAATGCTGAAATCAAGCTTGAATGGATCATTTGTCCCAGAAACTCCTTCCACTTACTCATGACCATCTGAGCGAAAATGTTTCCCCTCATGTTGCTCTTTAACTTCTCACCTTTCACACTTAACCCATAACCTCTGGTTGTAGTCCCACCTAACCTCAGTGGAAAAAGCTTACTTCAATTTACTCTGTCTCTACCCCTCATAGTTTTGAATAACTCTATCAAATCTACTCTCAATCTACTAAGTTCTAAAGAATACAGTCCTAACCTATTCAATCTTTCCTTATAACTCAGGTCCTCTAGACCTGGCAACATCCTTGTAAATTTTCTCTGCACTCTTTCAACCTTGTTTACATCTTTCCTGTAGTTAGGTGACCAAAACTGCACACAATACTCCAAATTAAGCCTCAGCAACATCAACATAACATTCCATTATTTAGTCAGCAGTAGTTAATTACTGGTGGAAACAATAACGGAGTTGTTTGTGAGTTGCTGGAAATATGTTCATATTTACTGTATATTTAATATGTCGATAAATTAATTGCATTCTAGTTTCTTGATGTTAACTTCGTGTTTTTCACCCACAACTCTCTTGTGCTTATAATCTAATGCACTATCTCTCTTTTGAAGGATATTGTGCAACAATAGATAAGGTTAGAAGTTCTGTGGAAGAAACAATGAAAGCTTAAAGGATCTGAAGACTGTCAAGATTATAATTGTTAATTAAATAAAGAATGGAAATAAGCATAATAGGAATGAGCATGAATCCATGTTACAGTAAAACAAAAGAGGTAGTGTAGTTATCTTTGCAATGCAGTGAAGCAAATTATTAAAGTTATGATTTCTACTCGGTGTATGATTTGATATCCATGCATCTAATTTCACAATTCAAGATTGTTTATTGTCATTCTTCAATAGATGAGAATAAACAGCGCCTTTATTTCCTGCGGAGCATCAAGAAAGCTCACCTCTGTCCCAGGCTACTGAAGGACTTTTATCGCTGTACCAGTGAGAGCATTCTCACCAACTGCATCTGAGTGTGGTATGGCAATTGTCCCATATCGGACCGCAAAGCACTCCAGCGGGTGGTGAAAACTGCCCGGCGGATTATCGGCACCCAATTGCCCACCATTGAGAACATCTACCATAAACGCTGCCTGAGTGGGGCGAAAAGCATTATTAAAGATGCATTTCACCCTAACCATGGACTTTTATACTTTCCTCCCATCTGGTAGGCGCTACAGGAGCCTCCGCTCCCGCACCAGCAGGCACAGGAAGAGCTTCTTCCCTGAGGCTGTGACCCTGCTGAACCTCACATCACAGCGTTAAGCAGTATTGCACCCATATTGTACTGTCTCAGTACTTTTATATTTGTGTGCTGTAGCACTTACTTTTTACTTGCAGTTATTTTGTAAATAATACTATTCTTTTGCACTTCTGGTCAGATGCTAATTACATTTCATTGGCTTTGCATCTGTACTCGGCATAATGACAATAAAGTTGAATCTAATCTAATCTAATCTAAAAGGAGAACAAAATGACTGTTACTCTGGGTCCAGTAGAGCATAAAAAACATAAGAAGAATAAAAACACAATTTAAAAAACAGAGAAAAATCCAACATATATAATCTACCCGATAAACACAAGGTACATGTAACTGTTTGAATATGGCTTTATATATATATAGGTGGTTGCTATCCACCTGTCTCAAAGGAAAATGGGTGATAATCATCATCATTACGACCTTGGGTGGAAGATACGAAGATCCTGAGATGCCCAGTTATCAAGATCCCCCTCTCGGCCTCACCAGCGGAGTCCAAAGGAAAGCTTGTGAAGCAATATGCTTGGCTGCGGGAGCTGCCAGAAGGGTTTTCAATGACTCCAGCTGCCTTAGGGGTTCCACTCCATACTTGCTGTCTGGGTTTACTCCCATAGCTAAGGATATATATTTATATAGAAGATGAGCTTCTACACATAGTATAATTGTATGTACATGAAGATGAAGGAGTATCTGTACATAAAGCAACTGACAAGAAATGATAAAGTGACAAAATGACTCTTGGAAAGAGGAACTCTACTAAGTTGCAGAAAGGCATATGATTGACCATCAGTGTAGGTATGAGGTGTGGAGCGTAAGTGCGATTTATGGTGCATGAGGGAGAGGGATCAAAGGTGCTGAGGGGCTGTGGAAAGGAATAGCCGATGTGTACTGGTGGTGGGTGGAGAGGGTTAATGGGCATAATTGTGTTGATCAGCCTGACAGCTTGAGCTTTAATTTGGGTTTTATATAAAATTTATGAATTAAAAATTTTTAAGTATAGATATAAAAAAATAATCACAGCTGAGACATTTACGAGTCCTGGATGTCTTGAAATAACCCAGACAGGGGAAAAAAAAGTCACCTCAGTGGTCTAATTGCGAAAGTGAATATACTTCTGGTAGAGGTGGAGAGCCAATCTCAAATGCTGTAAAGATTAATGCTTTTGAGGGAAAAGAAAATACAATATAATGATTTGGAGTATGAAAGAATAAAATTTTAATTGATAGCTTCCATATGGGATTTTGCACTAGAATAATCTTAACATGAAAATGTATGGTGGAATAACTGAAAGTGTGAAGACTATGAATAATACAAGTGAAAATGGAGAAGAGACATTGGAAGGAAGCAGGGAAGATTTCAGTTTGCTTTGGTGAGATTGAACCTCAAGGGCAGCTGTGAAGGAAATATTATCTCAATGGGGATATTTTCATATTATCTGGATTGTGAGCATATACTGCATACAGCATATTATTGATTAAAGCTATTCTAATTACATAATTAAAATGCAGACTTAATTAGTTAGCCATATGCAACATGTTGATAGGGATGTCATGTAAGATTAATTCATCTTTGGACCTGTGAAGGTTAATGGATAGGAAACTCTGCAGTTGCAGGTATAACAGCCAGAGCCTACTCAGTTGAAAATAGGGGCTTCTACTAGTAATAATGAGCAATGATGCCTAAATAAGTAATGTGTGATACACTTGACAAAGTCGATGCATTGCCAGCTAATTTGACATGGTGCTGCATGTACCCTGGAAATTGAAATGGAATGTATTCTTAAGATAAAGAGGAGTAAGATTTTTGATTTGCCAAGGTATTTCAAACAGTATTTTAGTAATGTATAATGCTTTTTTAAAATTTGCAGACAGTATTATTGCACATTTTAATTATTTTCTAAATAGTGAAATATTCATTGGTTTTGGAAACAAGGAGGTTGAATTGGTTGAGGGGTTACATTTTCTCTGAATCACAACCTACAATGGTAGAGCATCATCACTGACTATGGAAGCATTGACTGGGGACAGTAATTACAATGTGACAAGGTTGCAGAGGGAATTTCCAGCAGAAACATGAAATTTTAAGTAAATGTTGACAGCAGGAGGTTTGTTCAGAAGTGACATTTCCGAAATATTCCGGAAGCAATCCATATCTAGCCATATAACACTATAGGCTTCAGCAAGACATACACGTAGAAAATGGCAGATTTCTCATATCTACAAATGTCACAGATAAGCTAACCATCATTTCTTGCAGTGGGAAATATTATAGGCGAGAAATTATATGAAACAGCAATTAAGTTGGATTGAGTAATCGATTGGAAACCACACTGAACACAGAGTTTCATCTCAACAGTCCTAGAAAATATTAATTTAACATTCTTTCTTCTCCATTTTGTACTGGAGTTGTCTTTTGTTAGTTATATCACTGTGTTTCCCCCAGACATTGCAGCTACAACACTCCGGCCAGACATGGTCCTGTGGTCCACAACAGCCAAGCTGGCATGTCGTGGAATTGACAGTACCATGGGAAGATGGTGTCGAAGAAGCTTATGAGAGTAAAAAGACCAAGAACTCTGAACTAGCAACTGAAGCTGCCCAGAATGGCTGGAAGACCAAGATTTTCCCTGTAGAAGTGGGATGCAAGGGATTCGTTGCTACATCTATGACCAGTCTATTGAAGAAGATGGGGGTGAGGGGTCACTCCCTCCAACAAGCAATCAAGTCCTTGTCAAATGCAGCAGAAGAAAGCAGCAATTGGATTTGGATTAAAAGGAAAGACAACAACTGGGCTGCAAGATGAAGACAGGAGGGTATGGAACTGAGGGGGTTGTATCTGGGACACCAGGTAGCACCGCTGAGCCCTCTGGAGACGTCGTGGGCTTATCAACGAAATGCCAAAGAAGGAGGGTGCCCACCTGATGACCCCGATGACGTACGTACCCTCCCTCCTTGTCACCACTCCAAACCCACTGCCAACATTGCGAGTGCCAACTTACCATAGGGATTGAAACATCAAGTCCTAGTAGCTCTACCATCACTGGGTAAGAAGTACCCAATACGTCTGCTGCAAAGCAGCTTCAATAAACTCATAAGGAGCAAGAGATTCTTCTGTACCAATAAAGTTGCCCTGCAATATTTCATGTAAATGAAGAAGACTTTTTTTGCATTTATTATGTAATAAAGCCCATCTCCTGTTCCAGCTGTCTAAGTTGAGTGAGCAGAACTATCATTTAGGTAGGGAGTGTTGTTGTGGAGAAAGCAGAAGGAACACAAGGTTGGGGAGACATTATTCATAGAGTTAAATCAAGGCATTAAGAGCTGGCAACTCTACAAACTTTGAAAAGTGATTACTTTCCCAATAAAATGTTATTGTGTAGTAGACACAAAGTTAGTTCTGTGTGGTAGAACATCTTGGCCCAAATATAATAGAATATAAAAACAGCTATGATCAAAGTGAAATCAATTATAAGTCAGGAGGAATGGAATCTTTGCTGCCAATGAAAGTAGTAAAGATGGGTAAGTAGGAATGTAAGTTCATAGTCTTAACAAGTAGCTGGCAGTAGAAATGTACTACCATACCAGAAAATTATATGCATAAAGCATCACTCAGTGGGAAGGTACTACAAGAGCAAACAGAGTCCTTTCCAAGACATCAGACAAGGCTAGACGGGCTAGGTTTGGCAGTCAGGGTAGATCCTTCAAAGGAACCTGGACTTCAGCAGTGAGGATGAGTGGTGGCAGGGTCTTAAACATACACTGGAGAAGTTATGCCTAGAACGTCTTTGAAGGAGTTTGTTTGCTGTCAGCAGAATCAGAGATCATCCACCTAGTCTGGAGAAATACATAAAGTTATAAAAGCAGGCAGTTCTTAGCAAGATAGAGTTCATTGAAACGTATAGGATAATGACTATTTCCAGGTTTAGAATGCTAATCTTGACTCCCGATGGAGTTCCCATACTTACTGCCATCTAAATTGGTCATGCTGCATGTTCAGTACAGAACTACTAGCTGTTGCTGGCAAAATCCAGATTATTATGCAGAGTGTTACTTCAGTGATGTAGCCTTCCTCCTCCGCGCCCACCTGCTATCACCATGGTAGGGAAATAACTTCAGGACAAATCCTGCATGAATTTAACAGAAGTGATGGCTCAGTTTCCTCAGGAATTAAAGGGTTACTACCTGAATAGACCATTTAAAAAAAAATGAGGTGATAAATAAGATTTTTTTATTGAAACAGATAAACAGAACAATGGGCCTTCCAAAGCAGTTCTTCAAAGAACTAAAAAGGCTGTAAAAATGTGGGATGCACTGACGAGGTGTGATTACTATGTTTGAAGACGGTGAATATGTTTGAAAAGTAAGAGGCCGATAAGGATAACAGCTGGTGCAGCTGGAAAACTGATAGAGCAGCCTTGATGATCCAAGTGACCTCATTCTGTTCCTATGATTAACTAACCGAGTTAATAATTAAGCCTCACGACTCATTTTAAACAAAAGATTGAATTTGGGTCCATTTATAAGATGAAGTTGTTGTAGTGCTCCAAATCAAAGGGAAGCTGCTTCATTAAAATCTCTTTTACATATGACAGTGCAGAATTATTTTGGCAGCATCATTTTTGGAATTGTCACAGAATAGAACTTATTAAGAAATGTTCATTGCTCTCTTAATTTAACATGTAAACCACATCACTTGTACTGTCACACCTCATTGCCAGTATTTTAAGTGTCTGTTACCAAATGCCTCTAGAAAATGAATCTCAAGTAGCATATGGTGACTTTGTTAATAAATTTGCTTTGAACCTTTAGGCTTTGAAGTAAAAATTTACTTCACCAATGCTCCCCCCAATTCCTTTCATTTCATGTATTTCTGCTCCCCATGTTAATTCCATCGCCTTAACCTGCAGTATCACACTCTCTCCACTAACCTTCCAATCTGTTGTTGCAGGTATCCTAACTTTGTTTACCCAACTGCTCCCTCACGATAAGTAGCTGGTCTCACAGTTCACCCCGCCACTTCTGATGAAAGGTTTCACCTCAAAATATTGACTGCATACTCCCTTCTATAGATGCTGCTTGGCTTGCAGAATTCCTCCAGTATTGTGTGTGTATTACTCAAGATTTTCAGCATTTACAGGATTGTGTTGGTCCAATCCTTTCACGTTTCCCCATGACCCAACTCTTACCACCTACACACAATGACTGTCCTACTTCATTACAATTGATGCCAGTGAACCCAATCCAAAGCCCCTTTCCACCTACACATCCCCATGCAAGCAAAGGTCAAATTGGTTCAATATCTGCCCAGTCTGGCGATGAAGGAATGGACAGTGTATTTTTCCAGTGCTAAACATTCTAGATCTTGAACTTGCTCTGAACTGAACACAATGAACATTTCAGCACACTCTTTAGGTAGAGTTGAATTTGTATGCCAGGATTTCTTAATAAAACTGATGACCCATATGTTTTAAAGAATTCAGATTTCCAGCATCTTGTCCAGAAATCTTATTTTTACAGTCAGGAAATTGGTGGTGTATAAATGAAATTGAAAGTATCAAATGATAGCTGCTGGGAGAAAGTAGATGATAGCATCCACTGTAGATGGAAATTCTCCAGGAATATCATAAAACTATTTTAGTTTATCAGTATAAAGGAAAGTAAACATTGTCATTTAATTAAGTTTGTAGATTAAGATAAAATTTTAACAAGCCACTTGTAGGATTTCTAGTAGGTGGAATTTCTTTAAAATATCACATCTATTTTTTGTACCTCAATGACCAGCATTATTTTGGAATCAAAAGATAAAATATTATTGTGGTATGTTGCTAACTTGGATAAAAATATAGTGAGCCTGCATAATAGCATAAAACCAAGCCAACAATTTCCATCCTGAAAATTGTGCACCACATTCAAATCAAAAGTCCATGACTCCCCTCATCATGATCTTGTTTTTTTGTTTGCTTCCTCTTTTAGCATCCACTTTAAAGTTTTCCACACAGAATCTGTTCATGATGTTCTGAAGGTTTGGGATGGACCACTGGAGAGTGGCATTCTGCTGCGGGAGATGAGTGGATCCGCAATGCCTCCAGACATCCAAAGCACGTTCAATTCCATCACGCTGCAGTTTGACACAGACTTCTTCACCAGCAAGCAGGGCTTTTCCATTTCTTTTCAAGGTATGTGAGAACTAGAATGAAGTTATCAATCTAAGCTGCTCTCTGACTTTATGACCATCACTGTCCCCAGTGGTGGATACTTCCTGCCCATTACACCACTGGTGTTTAGGACCGCAATGAAGCCCCCCTTTCTCTGGTGTCTAGGGCTTCCTGTGTCATGTCAGTCGCTTCCTCTTGGTTTTCACTACTGTCAGTCATCCAAGTCCTGATAGAGACTCAGGAATACTGTTGCATTCAGATGTAGAAGGATTCTTCATTGCAGTTTCTGTAACAATTTTGTTTTACCTGCCAGAGTTGTTAGTCCTGAGCTGAAACCCCCTGAACCTGGAGGACTCTTAGTCTGACCTCTACCCTTTGACCTGTTTGGGCATGGGTGACCCTACCAAGAGCCAAAGCCTAAATCTCTGAATCCAGCCCACACAGCTCTCTGGGTCATTGAGGCGCACAATCCTCCAAGTCCAATGACAAGGTTGTGGGTCCTCTTGTCAACAGTGGTTACTTTATTTTAAATGTATGAATCTCTCTAGTTACGTACACCGTTGTTGAGGTCAGCATTTCTTTCGTATTCCTGAACTGTTCTTCGGAAGGTAACGGTGAGCTGTCTTTTGAACAGTTGCAGAACTTTTATTCGTCCAAAGGCTTTGGGGTAGGGTCCTCCAAGATTTAGATCTATCTGGTGCCAATTTAAGGACATAAAGTCTCCTTCTCTTTGAAGTGGTGGTTGTCCATCGTGTCCAACAATGACAGGAAACCTGCGTGGGGGAGTTTTTAAAATGGAAAAACTGTTTCACTGGTGCAATTCCACTCTCTTGACCTCAGAAGTCCCGGTCCAGTGGTATGAACAAATGTTACAAGCTAGGATCTTCCTTGGTTGCAGAGGATAACCACAATGTCTTCTGTGCCTGGTTGTGACCTCCTCTCTCCATGTCTTCAGAGCCATTGGATCTCACTGCAGATCTCATCCACCCAGTCTGCTGGAGATGACCTCACATGCTAGTACAGGCATGTCCCTGTCTCAGCAGGGTATGATGCCCACCAGCTACCCTCACGTGGTTTAGCCGACCTGTCAAACCAGTGTACCGGGGTACAGTTGATATCACCTGCAAACAGCTCCTCGGAGCTGCAGTTGAGAGCTGAGTGTCTGGTCAGTGAAGTACATCCTGTCAAAACATTGATTCCCATCTTGTTGACTGACTATATTTGGAATTTCTTTGCACTGCTAATATACAAATCTGAATCTTAAAGATATTTAAGATGTCTCTTTGAAGGTTTCCTTTAATTTTTGTTTTACATTAATAAGCTGGATGAATGCAGTGATGGTACTGTGAACAAGTTTGCAGATGATACAAGGAGAGGTAAACGGGCAGGTAGAGTTGGCGGAGGGAGGAAATCTGCAGACAGATTTGGGCAGGTTGAAAATGGGCAAAGTGGTGGTAGATTGAATGCAGTAAAGGAAAGTGTGAACTTATACAGCTAGGTAGGAAGTGTTGTTGTGGAGAAAGCAGAAGGGACTTAGGGTTGGGGAGACATTATTCATAGAGTTAGATCAAGGCATTAAGAGCTGGCACTGAGTCACAATCGGCAACTCTACAAACTTTGAAAAGTGATTATTTTCCCATAATAGACACAAAGATAGCTCTGTAAGGTAGAACATCTAGGCCCAAATATAATAGAGTGTAAAAACAACTGTGATCAAAGTGACACACATCAAAGTTGCTGGTGAACGCAGCAGGCCAGGCAGCATCTCTAGGAAGAGGTGCAGTCGACGTTTCAGGCCGAGACCCTACGTCAGGACTGATCAAAGTGAGATCAATTATAAGTCAATAAACAATAGACAATAGGTGCAGGAGTAGGCCATTCGGCCCTTCGAGCCAGCACCGCCATTCACTGTGATCATGGCTGATCATTCACAATCAGTACCCTGTTCCTGCCTTCTCCCCATATCCCTTGACTCTGCTATTTTTAAGAGCTCTATCTAACTCTTTCTTGAAAGAATCCAGAGAATTGGCCTCCACTGCCTTCTGAGGCAGAACATTCCACAGATCCACAACCCTCTGTGTGAAAAAGTTTTTCCTCAACTCTGTTCTAAATGGTCTACTCCTTATTCTTAAACTGTGGCCTTTGGTTCTGGACTCCCCCAGCATCGGGAACATGTTTCCTGCCTCTAGCGTGTCCAATCCCTTAATAATCTTGTATGTTTCAATCAGATCCCCTCTCATCCTTCTAAATTCCAATATATACAAGCCCAGCCGCTCCAATCTTTCAACGTATGACATTCCCACCATCCCTAGAATTAACCCAGTGAACCTACACTGCACTCCTTCTATAGCAAGAATGTCCTTCCTCAAATTTGGAGACCAAAACTGCACACAATACTCCAGGTGGGGTCTCACCAGGGCATTGTACAACTGCAGAAGGACCTCTTTGCTCCTATACTCAACTCCCCTTGTTATGAAGGCCAACATGCCATTAGCTTTCTTCACTGCCTGCAGTACCTGTATGCTTACTTTCAGTGACTGATGAACAAGGACACCCAGATCTTGTTGTACTTCCCCTTTTCCTAACTTGACACCATTCAGACAGTAATCTGCCTTCCTGTTCTTGCCACCAAAGTGGATAACCTCACATTTACCCACACTAAACTGCATCTGCCATGCATCTGCTCACTCACCCAACCTGTCCAGGCCACCCTGCATTCTCATAGCATCTTCCTCACATTTCACACTGTCACCCAGCTTTGTGTCATCTGCAAATCTGCTAATTTTACTTTTAATCCCTTCATCTAAATCATTAATGTATATTGTAAATAGCTGTGATCCCAGCACTGAGTCTTGCGGTACCCCACTAGTCACTGCCTGCCACTCTGAAAAGAACCCATTAATTCCTACTTTTTGCTTCCTGTCTGCCAACCAATTTTCTACCATGTCAGTACCCTACCCCCAATACCATGTGCTCTAATTTTGCCCACTAACCTCCTGTGTGGGACCTTATCAAAAGCTTTCTGGAAGTCTAGGTACACTACATCCACTGGCTTTCCCATGTCCATTTTCATAGTCACATCCTCAAAAAATTCCAGAAGATAAGTCAAGCATGATTTTCCCTTCGTAAATCCATGCTGACTCGGACCTATCCTGCTACTGCTATCCAAATATGCCACTATTTCATCTTTTATAATTGACTCCAGCATCTTCCCCACCACTGATGTCAGACTAACTGGTCCATAATTGCCTGTTTTTTCTTCCCCTCCTTTCTTAAAAAGTGGGATAACATTAGCTATCCTGCAATCCACAGGAACTGATCCTGAATCTATAGAACGTTGGAAAATGATTACCAATGCATCCACAATTTCTAGAGCCACCTCCTTAACTACCCTGAGATGCAGACCATCAGGCCCTGGGGATTTATCAGCCTTCAGTCCCATCAGTTTACCCAACACCATTTTCTGCCTAATGCGTATTTCCTTCAGTTCCTCCGTTGTCCTAGGTCCTCTGGCCATTATCACATCTGGGAGATTGTTTGTGCCTTCCCTAGTGAAGACAGATCTAAAGTACCTGTTCAGCTCATCTGCCATTTCCTTGTTCCCCATAATAGTTTCACCCGTTTCTGTCTTCAAGGGCCCAACTTTGGTCAGGAAGAATGGAATCTTTGCTGCCAATGCAAGTAGTAAAGATGGGCATTGGTAAGCAGGAATGGAAGTTCATAGTCTTAACGAGTAGCTGACAGTAGAAATGTGCTACCATACCAGAAAATTAATTACATAAAGCATCATTCAGTAGGAAGGCACTACGAGAGCAAACAGAACCCTAGCCAAGACATCAGACAAGACTAGATGGACTTACACAGTTTGGTAGAAAGAATAAATGTATAATTTCTAAATGGGGAGAAGATACAGAAATCAGAGATTTAGGATTTGGAAGTCATAGTTCAGGATTCCCTTAAGGTTAACTTGTAGGTTGACTTGATTAAATGACAAAGCAGACATAATGGGCTTATTCTGTCTTATGATCTTAATATGTGTGGGCACGTGGCCAAGTGGTTAAGGCATTGGACTAGTGACCTGAAGGTCGTGAGTTCGAGGCCCTGCCGAGGCAGCGTGTGTGTCCTTGAGCAAGGCACTTAACCACACATTGCTCTGCGACGACACTGGTGCCAAGCTGTATGGGTCCTAATGCCCTTCCCTTGGACAACATTGGAGACTTGCAGCATGAGCAACTGCTGGTCTTCCGTACAACCTTGCCCAGGCCTGCGCCCTGGAGAGTGAATACTTTCCAGGCGCAGATCCATGGTCTCGCAAGACTAACGGATGCCTTTAGGTCTTAATATACTTTCCATTAAAATATAAAACGAAGCTCTTAGTGGCAATGTAGAAAACATAAATTTTTTGTGTAATATGAAATATTATGTATAATTTTGATTTTAACACTCTTGAAAACTGAAAAATGAACTTATGACTTTAAATAAGTAAACATGGGGTTGAATTGCAATCTCTCAGAACTAGGGAACAGAATGCATTTGGGAATCAAAGTTTATGATCTTCCCTCACCATCAAAACAGCTCATTTTGTCAAATTTCACAGTAATTTCAAATCTCAGTTAAACTACATTACAGTAATACTCATTAAGAAAATAGGGAAATGATTGGATGTGAAATCCTTATTCAGTTTCTGTCAGCAGATTGGGTGAATGTTAACCTGCTAATGCTGTTCTGTTCAAGTTTGAAACAAAATCTACTAAAATGCTTACTAGTCAATCATCGGTTCTTACTTTATGAAGCATCAAAATAATCAGACATGGAGAGAGGTATTCATTATTTGGTTTTAAAATTGTTTGAAAATGGAAATTTTTATTTTATAGTGTTGTTTCTCCCTCCAAGCCAGACTGTAAATTCAGAATCTTTCATTGCTCCGTACGTCAACTCAGCCATAGTTTGGTGACTATGTACTAGAGATATCTGTGTCCTTAATACATGTGAGATATTGAATCATTTGTGTTCCCCGGTATTCCATTCTCAAATTGTTCAGGAGTTTTAGGGAATTTCGAGGCTTAAGACTTCCTCAGTACCCTTAAACTTGCACAATCCATTTCTCTATTCTTGCGTACCCCCCCCCCCGCCCCCGAACTTTGGGATTCCATACTCTCTAGATTACTGCAGCTGTTCCAACAACATAGTGTAGCAGTTACAACACCAGCAACCCGGGTTCCGTTCTCGTCACTGCCCATAAGGAGTTGGACATTTTCCTTATGACTGCTGGGTTTCCTCTGGGTGCTCCAGTTTCCTCCCACATTCCAAAGATGCAGTATTTCTCTCAGCCTTACATATATTGTGTCTACCTAGGCAAGTAAATTATATTATATTGTATTTCAAACTATGACTTGTTCTGTCATGGCTTCCTCAAAATCATTAGTAGCTACAGCACTAAACTTTGCATGTGCACAAAGAATGTTCTTTGACAGCTGGCGAATCCAAGAAAATGCTGAGACAACAAATAAACTGCAGATGATGAAACCTAGAGCAACAAACAAACTTCAGAAGGAGTTCAACGGATTAAGCAGTATCTGTGGAGAGGAAGAGACATCTAATGTTTTGAGTCAAAATGTTTCATCTGGACCTGTCTTTTACCAATACAGATAAAGGCTCTTGACCTGAAATGTTGACTGTCTATTTACCTTCACAGTATAAACTGAGTTTCTCTAACATTTATTTTGCTCCAAATACCAATCTCACTGGGTTAGCTCATTCTTTAAAGATTCTCAACTGACCATTTATCTGTAGCTCAGGCTGTAGTGATTTCAGAAAGCAGTCAATCATCAATTTCTCAAGAGCAATCAATTTTAGATTTCCCAGCTGATACTACTTATGATTTTCTTCTTGAAAAGCAAGCTTTAGCATCGTGACTACATACACAAGTAGCCACTTGCTGCTCACCAACTATGTTTAAAATTAAATTTCAAGATACAGAGTTTCTGAAGTGGAGTTGCAATGAATATATGATTATTATTTTATTCAGTGTTTTGCAAGCCCTCATGGAAGAACTGATAATTATGGTAATGTCCTTGTGCTTGAGCTGGATAACCTAATTTTACAGTGTAGCAATAATTTAATATTCTGAGAAATGTTAACTTGCTAGTGCAGTGGATTAGAATATAGGTAGGTGGAATGCATTAACAAATACTTGCGTTTGTCAGAAGTATTTAATTTATATGATTACCAAAAGAAAAAATTAATTACAGTACTGCACTTTCGAAGAAAGCTCTTTTTTATTTCTATCTGAACCTATAGTTAGAATCTGTATAATTATTTAAAAGTTGTAGCTCATGCCCGGGCACAGAAAGGATTATGAAATCAAAAGAATGACAGAAATTTAAGAGGATTTAATTTTCCTCACCTATTCTATTCCAAATTTCATTCAGCACAATTGTGTCTATTCATTTCAACCTGAATTTGCCTAAGTAAGTCTCAAGGGAAACACAAAATGAATAACTTTTAAATTGAAACATGAGAGATGAAATACAGTTTAATCTGAATTGATGCACCTTTTTATGAAAGAGCACATATCTGTAGTCCAGAGATTCAGTGATGCTGAAAGAGCGCCTCATTTTTGAGTATGTCAAAAGAGAGTATTGTGATATTGTAAAAGGTGCTCCATTCTGCCATTTGGAAGCATAGTGCACCTTTCTGTTTCTTTGGAGCTGAAGTATTACTTTTGCAGGAGCAATATCTATAATCAAGGGAGTCTGCCTGGCAAAACTGATTTTTTTTACTGAGGTGTCACTCACAGTAGAAGGTCCAATAAAGCACTGATCAGGGCAGAGAAATTCTTTCATCTTGCATGTTTTCTTTATGCTACATGAAGGAATATATTCACAGACCTTTTGTGCATGAGTGACCAAGATCATTGGGATTGTTCAGATCCTCTGAGCATATAAATTGCTAACATACAGAGGTAACTATAGTTCTGCAGAGACAGCAAATGGGGTATGATGCATATTTTGACCTTGTGTAAAATAAGTTTGCTGGTAAATGGGAGTAGTGTGGGTGGAAAATAGATGGTCAGCATGAATAGGCCCTGTTTCTATTTTGTAGGACTCTATGACAGCGTTTTGCAGGATGAGATTTCATAAGACTAAGCCTCTCTGCCAGTTAAAGTAGATCAACCTTTCTTCCTTCATTTGTCATGTGCCATGTCGTATGACATAGGTGATCATGATTGGTCTCAGAAAATTCTTCTACAGAAGTGATTTGCCATTGAATTGGCATTATTTCATACATCCTTCATATACATAAGGAGAAAGAGTCTTTACATTACATTTCTGTCTGAATGTGCGATGTCCAAATTGTAGTAATTTGTAATAGATAGTATGTACGGTAAGATATACAACAGAACTGTTAACATAGCTTAGAAATACAATTGTGACAGTGTGAATTAATCAGTCTGATGGCCTGGTGGAAAAGCTGTCCCAGAGCCTGTTGGTCCTGGCTTTAATGCAGCAGTACCATTTCCTGAATGTTAGCAACTGGAGTAGTTTGTGGTTGGGATGACTTGGGTCCCCAATGATCCTTCGGGCCCCTTTTATGCACCTGTTGCTGTAAATGTCCTGAGTAGTGGGAAGTTCACTCACATCCACAGATGCCCTGGACTGTCTGCACCACTCTCTGCAGAGTCCTGTGTTTGAGGGAAGTACAGTTCCCATACCAGGCAGTGATACAGTCAGTTAGGATGTTCTCAATTGTACCCCTGTAGGATTTGGATTTGGGGACTCATACTGAACTTCTTCAACCGTCTGAGGTGAAAGAGACTCTGTTGTGCTTTTTTCACCATACAGCTGGTATGTACAGACCAAGTGAGGTCCTCGGTGATGTGTATACCAAGGAACTTAAAGCTGTTCACTCTCACAACTCCAGATCTATTGATGTCAATAGGGGTAAACCTGTCTCAGTTCCTGCTGTAGTCCACAACCAGCTCCTTTGTTTTTGTGACATTGAGGGAGAGGTTGTTTTCTTGACACCACACTGTTAGGGTGATGACTTCTTCTCTGACGGCTGCCTCGTTATTATTTGAGATAAGGCCAATCAACGTAGTATCATCTACAAATTTAATTAGCAGATTGGAGCTGTGGGTGGCAACACAGTCATGGGTATACGGAGAATAAAGGAGGGGGCTAAGAACACAACCCTGGGGGGTCTCCTGTGTTGAGGGTTAGAGGGGCAGAGGTGAGGGAGCCCACTCTTACCACCTGCCGGCGATCTGACAGGAAATCCAGGATCCAGCTGCACAAGGCAGGGTGAAGGCCGAGACCTCTGAGCTTCTTGTCAAGCCTGGAGGGAGTTATGATGTTGAATGCTGAACTGTAGTCCAAGAACAGCATTCTCACATAAGTATCCCTTCTCTCCAGGTGTGTAAGGACAGTGTGTAGAGCTGTGAATAGTGTCTTTACAAGGTGGGTGATCCCCCAACCGTTACCAATACTTTTCAGAGATTGTCTGCCTGACATCAGTCGTTGCATAGCTTGGATTTGTGATATGCACCAGTTGCTCATACAACATGCTAAGCAGGTGCTACACCTTGCCCAAGGATGACTTGCAGGCTAGCAGAGGGACGAAGTACTTTATACCTCCTTTGGTAGAGATGTATTTCCACCCTGCCACCCAAGACCAGTCTTACTTAGATTAAAATATGATGCATGTATCATCAGGCAGAAGATCTTTTGAGTCCCACATCATCTGACTAAAGGCTGATCATCTTCCAAACAAGCCTCTCGCTCAATCTTAACCTCAATGCCTCACTGCAAACTTCTTACCCATGCAAATGCCTGCAACAAAAATCTGCTGTGGACACATCACAAAGCATTGTCCTTGTAGAGTATTATTTCAATGGACTGAACTCAGAACTTGTTTAGGATACCTGAGGGATTTCAGTTGAATGTGCCTTCAGAGGCCAATTTCTAGGCATATGTATCTGCATCATTCAGAGATGTTGGAGTGTATGTAGTGGGAGGGAGATTTCAAAAGAAGTGAGCATGGTATTCAGGACATTCTGCTAGCCATAGTTCCGGAGGGGACATTGGATTGCATAGCAACAGAGAGAGTTCAAAAAAGAGCAAGTGGGGAGGGTGGGGTGGTCAGGGCATTCTGTGTGCCACTGTTTCTGAGGAAACATTTGATTGCATTCTGTGCACCACAATGACGTTGGATTATGCATAATTAAGTACTTGTCAAGTGCCAATAAAAAGGAATTAATTTTAAGCAGAGTGGCCATTGTGTGAGTGGACCAATGTTAGAGAGGGGAGCTCAGGCTTTAGCTCATTAAGGCTTCGGCGAGGAGCAACAAAGGCTCTAGGTAGATTTGTTTGGTCATTTATTTTTTTTCTTGACAGGATAATGGAATGCTGCTCTTGTGGGATGTGGGAAGACAGGGAGACATCCAGTATCCCTGACAACTACCCCTGAAAGAAGCACTTCCAGCTGCAGCCTCTTTCATGTTAAGGAATTGGAGCTGGAGTGGATGAAGTCCAGATTATTCAGGAGGCTGAGGGGTTGATCAACAGGACATACAGGGAGGTAGTTACACCCAAGGTGTAGGACACAGGTAAACTGGGTGATTGTCAGGTAACGGAAAGAGGATAGGCAGCTAGTGCAGAGTACCCTTATGATCATTACCCTCAACAACAGGTATACCACTTAGATACAGTTGGGGGCAATGAACTAATAGAGTAAAGCTACAGCAGTCAGGTCTCTGGCACTGAAATTCAAAAGGAGAGCAGGGAGAAGATGAGCTCAGTACTGACAGGGGACTCTATAGTTAGAAGAGCAGACAGGAGATTCTGTGAATGTGAAAGAGACACCCAGATGGTATGTTGCCTCCCAGTGCCAGGGTCAGGGATGTCTCAGATCAGGTCCACAGTATTCAAAGGGGGGACAGTGAGCAGTTGAAAGCTGTGATACATATTGGTACCAACAGCATGGGTAGGAAAAGGGAGGAGGTCCTGAAGAGAGAATATCGGGTGTTTGGTAGAAAGCTGAAAAGTTGGGCATCCAGGGTAGTAATCTGGGTGACAATGAGAGTAAGAATAGGATGCTTTGGCAGATGAATGTGTGGTTGAGGAATTGGTGCAAGGGGTAGCGTTTCAGATTTCTAGATCATTGGGACCTCTTCTGGGGAAGGTATAACCCGTACAAAAAAGGAAGGGTTATGCCTGGGCCCGAGGGGCACCAATATCCTTGTGGGCAGATTTGTTAGAACTGTTGGGGAGGGTATAAACTGATTTGGCAGGGGGATGGGAACCAGAGTGATCGGGCTGAGGATGGGGCAGTTGGTATACAAGTTGTTGCAGTGTTTAGTGAAATTGTAAGGAAGGACTGGGCAGATGACAGGCCAAAATTGCACAGCAACATAGTGTAACATAAGGGCAAAATTAAAAATGGTCCAACAGTACTGAAGGTGTTATGTATTAATGCACATGGTATACAGAATATGGTAGATGATCTTGTCGGGCAGTCTGAAATTGGTAGATATGTGGGCACCTCTGATTTGTGTTTGAAAGAAGATCATAGTTGAGAGCTTATCATCCAAATCTACACATTGTATCAAAGGTACAGGCAAGTAGGCAGAATGGGTGGGATGGCACTGTTGGCAAAAAATTAAATCAAAACTTTGGGAAGGTGTGACGTAGGATCGTAAGATATAGAATCCTGTAGGTAGACTTGAAAAACTGCAAGGGTAAGAAGAACCTGATGGGAGTTATATACAAGCCTCCGAAGAGGAGCCAGGATATGGGGTACAAATTACAATATGAGATAGAAATGGCAAGTAAAAAGGGCAATGTTACGATAGTCATGGGCGATTTCGATATGCAGGTAGATTGAGAAAATCAGGTTGGTGCTGGATCCCAAGAGATGGAACTTGTAGAATGTCTATGAATACTCGTAGATGGCTTTTTAGAGCAGCTTGTAGTTGAGCCCACTAGGAGAAAGGCAATTCTGAGTTAGGTATTGTGCAATGAACCAGATTTTATTATAGTGATTAAGGTAAAGGAACTGTTCGGAACAGTGGTCATAATATGATTGAATTCACCCTGCAGTTTGAGAAAGAGAAGATAAAGTCAGTTGAATCAGTATTACAGTGGAGTAAAGGGAATTACAGGCCAGCTGGTGGTGTAGTGGCATCAGCACTGGACTTCAAGGCAAATGGTCCTGAGTTCAAACCCAGCCGGGTCCCAACCTGGGCAGCGGCAGTATCTGCGTGGAAGAAAGGCCTGGCAATCTACTTCCATCTCCTGCCATGAAAACCCTATAGATCCTATGGTCCATGAGGTCATGAAGAATTGGGCTCGTCTTAACGACGAATGTCATTAATCCCTGCAACAATCCCTACAACAACGTATTACAGAGGCATGAGAGAGGAGCTGACCAAAGTTGATCGGAAGCAGACACTAGCATTGATGGAGTTTCTGTGAATAATTCAGAAGGTCCCAAAGAAGAATTATTCGAACGGGAAGATGAGGCAACCGCATCTGATAAGGGAAGTCAAAGACAGCATGAAAGCAAAAGAGAGGCCGCATAATATAGGAAAAAAATAATGGGAAGTTAAAGGATTGGGAAGTTTCTAAAAGCCAACAGAAGGTAACAAAAAAAACTATAAAGAGAAAACAGATGAAATAAGAAGATAAACAAAGCAATAATATCAAAGAGGATGCAAAAAGTTTTTATAGGTATATAAAGAGTAAAAGAGTAGGAAAAGTAGATATCAGACAGCTGGAAAATGACACTGGAGAGGTAGTAATTGGTATAAAGAAATGTCAGACAAACATAGTAAGTATTTTGCATCAGTCTTCACTAGCAGAATTCCAGAAATTCAAGAGTGTCAGTGGGCAGATGAGAGTGTAGTTTTTTGTTACTAAGGAGAAGATGCTTGGGAGACTGAAAGGTCTGAAGGTAGGTGACTTACCTGAACTAGATACATACCAGCATTCTGAAAGAGATAGATAAAGAGATTTTGGAGGCAATAGTAATGATCTTTCAAGAATCAATTGATTTTGGCATGGTTCTGAAGGAATGGAAAATTGCAAATGTCACTCCACTCTTCAAGAAGGGAGAGAGGCAGAAAAAAGGAAATTATAGGCTAATCAGTCTAACTTCAGTGGTTGGGAAGATGTTAGAATCGATTGTTAAGGATGTGGTTTCGGGGTACTTGGAGAAGCATGATAAAAAAAAAGGCCAAAGTCAGCATGCTTGGCTTAAGGGAAAATCTTGCCTGACAAATCTGTTGGAATTCTTTGAGGAAATAACAAGCAGAATAGACAAGTTTCTGTATATGAAGCTGCTTAACAAGATAAAAGCCCATGATATTACGGAAGAGGTACGAGCATGGAGAGAGGATTGGCTGACTGGCAGGAGGCAAAGAGTGGGAATAAAAGGAGTCTTTTCTGGTTGGCTGCCAATGAATACTAGTATGCTGCAGAGTTTAGTCATGTACCACTTCTTTTCACGTTATATGTCAATGATCTGAGTGATAGAATTGATGGCTGTATAGTCAGATTTGTGGATGATACGAAGATAGGTGGAAGGGCAGATGGTGTTCAGGAAGCAGGAAGTCTGTAGAGGATTTACACCGATTGGGAGAATGGGCAAAAAGTAGCAGGTGGAATATCATGTAGCAAAGTCATGCACTTTAGCAGAAGGAATCAAAGCCTTTATGATTTTCTAAAGGGGCAGAAAATTTAAAAAATCAGAGGTGCAGAGAGACTTGTGAGTCCTTGTGCATGATTCCTTAAAGGTTACTTTGGTGGTTGAGTCAGTGGTAAGGAAGGCAAATGTAATGTTACCACTTATTTCAAGAGGACTACAATATAAAAGGATGTAATGCTGAGGCTTTATACTGCATTGGTTAGACTGCAGTTAGAGTACCATGAGCCGTTTTAGGCCCCTTGTCTAAGAAAATAACTATAGTCATTGGAGAGAGTCTAGAGGAGGTTCACGAGAGTGAATCAAGGCATGAAATTTGTAACATACGATGAGCATCTGAAGGCTCTAGGCCTGTACTCACTGGAGGTTAGAAGAATGAAATGAAACCTATTGAATCCTGAAATGCTTAGGTAGAGTGGATGTGGAGAGAATATTTCCAGAGGTCACAGGTTCAGAATAGAGGGATATTCATTTAAAACAGAGATGAGAAAGAATTCTTTCACCAGAGGGTGATAAATCTGTAGAATTCATTGCCACAGATGGCTGTGGAGAGCAAGGCATTTTGTATATTTAGTGGAGACTGATAGGTTCTTGATTAATCAGGGTGTGAAAGGTTGTGGGGTGATAGCAGGAGAATGGGATTGAAAGGGATAATAAATCAGTCATGACTGAATGCAGAGCAGATATGATGTGCCCAATAGTCTAATGCTCCAATATCTTTTTGTCTTAAGGTCTTATTTATTTGTGTGAGCAATTTCAATGCAAAAAAAATCCAAGGTTAAACTGGACTTAAAAGAACATAGAATTGGGATGTCCTTTTGCCTTTTGCATTGAAGCCCTTTAATTTTCTGTCTTCTAAAGTGCGTTAGCCCACCCCATCTTCCTTCAAAAATTGATACTGTATCTATATTTTAAGAAGTAACACACCATAAAATAGCATTGGCTCAGAATTTCTGCTGACCAACAAGATGTCCAGTCTGACTATTCACCAGACCTCAAAGCCTATTGCTATCTGTTACAAATCCAGTTATGGTTTTTCTCCAGGAGGCTAGATGCGATTTTCTTGGCAGGAACTTGTGTAGCACAGGCTCCCTAAGTGACACTGAGAAGCCTGGCTATAGATATGTCTTGAGAGTTTGTTGGCCCCCAATCTTATTTTATTGGCTGTCAATGATTTTTGAAAATATTATTCAGATGTGTGGATTTTTTTTTGAGTTTGCAAACACAAATACAAATTAAAAACTCATATTCCATGATCCAATACTTTAAAGAGGATGGTTCGAAGAACAGGGTGTAATCTGCGACCTATGCATTCTCTACCCTGCCAATGAAAGCAAAGGATTTTTGAATGATTCACATTTAGGCACTGAAAACTAAATTACTATACAGTGTAAAAAAAAATACATTTTACCTATAAGGATTGGTTCCTGCTTAGATGACCAGCATTAACTCTGTTGCTGAGAATCATTTGTTTTCAGCAACCTTCTACCGAATGTTAAGTAAAAACCAGCTGGTGAAGGTTCTTGCTACCTGACCAAAGTTTTTTCATGAACACAGCCCTGAGCTTGAACCTGTGCCTGAATGACTTTAAACAGGCACATTTACCTGAACCTGAGGAATAGACAAAGTTAAATGTGTAAGAGCTACTGAACCATTCCAGTAATACATTTGGGTTCAGTGATGCCAACGGTGGGCGGAAAATGGAATTGGACTACAATGACCTTGCGCGTTCAGAGGTCAAATTTTTAACTTTCTATAAGAGATTTTCCTAACAAAGCCTCATGGAAAATTTAAACAATAGTCCCTGCAGTTTACTCTACATGACTCCTCAGATAGTGAAGCCGTTCATATGCAAATGCAACAGGACCTGGACAATATCCAAGCATGGGCTGACAAGTGGCAAGTAACTTACGAGCTATGCAAGAGCCAGGCAGTGACCATCTCCAACAAGAGAGGCTCTAACCATCGCCCGTTGACATTCAGTGGCATCACCATCACTGAATCCTCTACTATACCATCCTGGGGGGCGGGGGGGCGGGGTTCGTTACCATTGACAGGAAACTGAATTGGTCTAGCTATATAAACATGGTGGCTACCAGACCAAGTCAAAGGCTGGGAATTCTGCAGTTTGTAACTCACCTCCTGATTCCCCAAAGCCTGTCCACCACCTACAAGGCTCAGGTCAGGAGTGTAATGGAATACTCGCCACTTGCCTGGATGAGTGCAGCTCCATCAACACTCAAGAGGCTTGACACCATCCAGTACAAGGCAGCCCATTTGATTAATACCCCCTCTACAAGTATCCAATCCCTCCAGCATCGCCGAACAGTTGCAGCAGTGTACTATCTTGTACTATCCACAAGATTCACTGCAATAACACATCAAAGTTCCTAAGGCAGCATCTTCCAGACCTACGGCCACTGCCATCTAGAAGGACAAGAACAGCAGATACCTGGGAACACCACTACTTGGAAGTCCCTTTCCAAGTTACTCACCATCCTGACTTGGAAACCTATCGCCATTCCTTCATTGTCACTGGGTCAAACTCATGGAATTCCCTCCCTAACAGCACTGTGAGTGTACCTACACCTCAGGGACTGCAGTAGTTCAAGAAGGCAGTTCATCACCACCTTCTCAAGGGCAACTACAGATGGACAATAAATGCCAGCTTTGCTGGCAATGCCCACATCCCGTAAGTGAATGAATAAAAAAAAGTGACATCAACAGAGCTTGGGAGAACTTTGTTTTACTGTTGTCACAGAGGGTGTTAGTAGGCAATAGGACGAGAAATCAAGGTTAAGTTTTATGGTGAAAAATGGAGATTATTCAATAAAGGGATAATTTGGCTATCAGATTCATTCACCAAGAAATTCCATTTCACAGTCAAGGGCTCATGGATCATTGCTCATGATGTAAGAAGTTGTGACCAATAATGATGAACACTGATCTGCTTGGTCCTCCTGAACATAGGCTGAGCTCAGGTGGTTGGCCATAGGCCTAGTCAGGCTTTGCGGTCAGTTACCTACCAGAATAGTAAGGAAAGGAACCTTTCTTTGCGCTGTAATGGAAAGATCTGAAGACATTGCCTGTGAATAGGAGGAAAGGAAGGGTCTGGGGGTTAACATCGCTTGTGGTTGGAAGTGGGAGGAAAGCAGTTCAGGATTTAGAGGAGGAACTGGTTGCACAGTTGAAGAGGATATTTAGCAGGCAGAGGTATCAGGTTTGGCTCAAGTTTCCAAGGGTCTTGGGGAAAGAAGAGGGTAGTGGCTATTGGCCTGAGGGTTTGGGTAACTTTCTCACTTACCTGCAAATCTTCGTAGGCCAGAGTAAGGCCAATTTGGCTTGAGAGTGTCAAATAACTATGCTTGTCTAGGCAGCATGGTTCAAAATACCAAGATTCTAAAAATAACTGGTGCAAGGGGAATAAAATCCTTAAATTTTCCTGTGATGCAGAAAACATGTCAAAGTCACCTTCTGATTTAATTTAATAACTGGTATAATATAATCTTTAAATAATTATAAACCTGATTTATCCTTGGCCAAGTCAATTTAAAATCACAGAAATGAAGCAAGCATCTATGCAGAGGAACATTGAATGCTATTCATTTATCCTGTTTTTACAGGTTCATTTGGTGTTTAGTGTCTACACTCTTATTGCCTGTCTTATTTCCCTGTTATATTTTCTCCCTCACATGCTCATTAACTGCCCTGATTCTTCTCCTATCCAACTACAACTGAGGTTATTTTATGCACCCAATTAACCTTCCAATCTTTCAACCAGTACATCTTTGGGATGTGGAGGGAAATAGAAATGCCCAGATGAAACCCAAGTAGTCACCAAGAGACTATGAAAACAATGCAGTCAGAATTGAATCAGAGATTCTGGAACTGAGAGGCAGCTTTCTGCCATGCCATTATTGTGCAGGGAAATGTGAAGGAAGTTTCTGAGGTCGATTCGTCAGGAGCACAGACTTGGAGAGGTACTACATCGGATTCTGCAGTAATGAAACTAAAAGTTAAAGTTTGCCATCTGAATATTCTTTAAATTGCTTTCTCGCTGCAAACTCAGTCTTGCTTAAAGCTGGAGAAAGCAAAGGAAAGCAGTAATTAATCTCACAGTGGGATGATGAGTAGGACAATATCCTTACCAAAAAATTTGTGTATAAAATCAGTTGTATTGTGTTCTCAACAATGGTGTGCTTGCAAAAGGTATGCCAGATGTGGCTGATTAACTGGAAGTTGGACCATCCGTGGTTCTGGGATTCATCTCCCCATGAGGCCTCCTTATAAAAACAAGCTAAACATCCACCAGGGACTCTGGCAATAACAGACTTGGAAGGAACCAACAACTGTGCTAAACTGTGCATGCAGTGTAGCAAAAACAGAATTAATCTGGGGAAAGAATAAATCCAATTAAAGAAATTGTATCAAATTTCAGTAAAAACTTACCTTTTGAAAACACATTTTTCCCCCAAAAAGTTCTATTCTTGACCATCTTGACCCAACAACATTGTCATGCAAATTCAGGAAAAATATTATTGCAGAGTAAAAAGTTGACATCACCAATAGCCCAAAAATTTAATTGTTTCTTTTATTATAAATCCTATGTGACCGGAAATTGGCCTAATTGTCCAATGATTCAATGGTTCCGTTTAATATCAGAGAATGCATAGAGTATACACCCTGAAATTATTACCCTTTGCAGACATCCACGAAAAACAATATCCCAAAGAATGAATGACAGTAAAATGTTAGAACCCCAAAGCCCCATCTTCCCCTCCCACGCACAACTAGCAGAAAAGCATCAATCCTCCCCTCCCCCATGCCCACTTACTTCAGCAGAAAGCACTAGCACCAACCATCCACCAAGCAAGCAATAGCAAAGCACCCCAAAGAGAAACCATGATCTGCAGTCCAACAAAAACTAATTATTCACCCAACAATTTGAAATGCCACAGGCTCTCTCTCTCTCACCAACAAGGGACAGGGAGGTGTTACCCTTCCCACAACAAGAGGGGAGACCAACAAAACAAAACAACTCACTGATTACGATGTTAAAGTCTGTCGCGTCATTTTTATCCTGAGTTCTCTGACTCAAGCATCAGCAGCAAACTCTCCCCTGCCATTGAGAGAAAGAAAGAGCGATTCCCCGAGTACAGAGGCCCGCAACAGCCAATCCACTGTTTGCAATGTTCCATTTCGCCTGCTGTATCTCAGTTGGTGACACTGGCATGAAATCGGCCTGTCCACAGGGCCGCAGGACCTCGTCTCAATTGTGTGTGTGTCTTCCAGGCTGCATTTTTGGGATATCGAAAAACAGCTGGGCAGTGAGCTGTCTATCTCGGTAAAGAACCGTAGTTTTAGTGCAGCTATAGATCATGGACTTCGACAGAACCCCATCCACCTTGAAAAGCAAATAAGAGACATTAAAAAAGTTAAGCTGTTTTTGCAGTTGAGCCCGAAGAAGCCGCCCTCTGGCGACATTTTAGCTCTTGTGGAATAATCCAGAGTAAATTCTTTTTTTTTGTAACCATCTCTTTGTTGAATTCTATCAATTGAAACTCAATTGGACATGTCTTGATGTGAGCCCAACTCAGGATCCATGTCAGAGATGCTCGAGAAAAGCTTTTTCTGGTGTGTTATTCCTTTTAGAAGATTGCAGAGCAATCTGACCTTAGGAATGCCCACCAGTTTGTTGGGTCCATCTATAACAACATGTTCTTACCAGTAAAATATGAGACTGGACTCTATTTGGTGGGTAAAAATCTTATGGATTGAAATGAAATGGAGAAAAATGTATTGGAACTGGTTATCACATAGAAGAAAATGAAAAATTGGAATAAATGGATCTTATTTCGGGTTCAAAGGAGTACACTGGGGATTAGTTCCTGGCTATTAGTTATAGACTATATTAATGACCTGGCTAGAAAGTAAAGGACATATAAGTAAAAATATCTAAGTTTGTTAATACAACATGAAAATAGAGGAGTCATGTTACTATGAGTATTGTGACTGCAACAGGACATAGATTGATTAAGTTGTCAAAAATGTGATAAATGAAGTTTAATGTGGGAAGATGGTGCTCTTCGGTAAGATGAATCAAAATGCAAATTGACATCCGAATGAAAAAACACTGTCAATGAGTGAAATACAGGGGGAGGGGTTCTGTGTGTCTTTCTGTGTATAAATTAAATAAACTCGTAGAACTTATCTTCTTAATTAAGAAGATAAGTGGCATATTGGTCTTTATTGCAAAGGAGTTGGAGCTTAAAATATGTAAGTTTTATTACAATTGTACATAATTTTGGTTTCTTACCAAAGCAAGAATACAGTGGCATCAGAGACAGTCTAAATCAGATTTATCAGGCTAATTCCTGGGATGAAAGGGTTATCCTCTCAGGAGAGGTTACAGAGTTAGTGTTTGTATTCTTGTTGAAACATATATTATTAAGGTTCATGACATGATAGATACTCAGATGTGTTCACGAGTGCAAGAGTCTTGAAGAACGGTATTAGTTACAAAATAGGAGACAGGTCACAAAATAGATACGGAGAAATTTCTTTTCACAGAGAGTAGTGAGTCTCTGTAATTCTCCATCCCAGAAGCATTGGGGAGGTTAGATTATTAAAAGTATTTAAAGTGGAGGTAGATGTATTCTTGAATGTGGGATATGAAGAGGAGTAGTTCAGATCTGAGGTAGATCACTGATGATCTTAACATATGGTAGGGTGGGCTTGAGGTGCCAGATGGCCCAATCTTACTTCTATGTTCTTGTGGTCTTCTGGATGTAAATTTAAATATCTAGCCACACCTCCCCTAACCCACCAAATGTGCACCAACCCACACCTCAGTATTCAGCCTTTGTTGCCAGCGTTCTGGTTCCTAATTCCATCCAGAGTCTCTGCACTTTTATCATGATACCGACATCCCAAATGCTCCATTCTAGATGTTGGTGCCAGGACCTCTGAGTCTCAGTGCCAGGCTGATCTCATCATCTCCTCCCCATCATAAGTGCCAGAATCAATATAGCAATCAATTATCACCTCATCGCCATCAAGTTCTGGACCAAGTAATCCCTCTCCCCTCCGGCCCAGAAGTAAACAATATTGTCAACCTTGGAAAGTAAATCCTAAATCTCTTGCATCCAGTTTCAGGCCTGAATGGACTGTGGGTGAATTCTGAAGGAAGAGAGCCAGGAATGCCAATGTTAAATGTTAAAGTGTGTAATGCCTGCACAATTGCGACCATGGCATCAGATCCCTGTCATCTATTAATTTCATGGTGAGACAATAAGCAATGAAATCAGGGTTCACTAGAATTTATAGCCACATGTAAAGAACTACAGGATAACGTACACAGTAAAACCATTTTAAGGTGTATTTCAAATATAAAACATTTCAGTCACCTGTTAGAAATTTCCAAACCCCAGTTAGAAAAAGCCTGCATGCTCGCCATCTCTTAAGTTCCTCACCATATGATTTCTGTGTCTTATGTATTTTTCTCATTCCTACTGATTCAATATTCTGAAACTCGACACTAAACAATAAAGTCCCTTGGTTGTACAAACGTATCAGTTCAAGAAAGCAGACCTACACCATCTTCTTCATGGAAAGTACTGATGGGCAAAAAGCAATGGACTTCCGAGTGGCATCCATAAGAGTGTAAAAACAATTACATATGACAACTCCATTGAAAAATGCTCATGTTCCTAACTTAAAATGCTGTTTCACATTAATTTCAATATTTAATAAATTGTATTCCAGAGCAATGGTAACCAAAGGGGATACAAGTACTTCAGCCTATCTCAGAATAGTTGAAACAATATGCACCACCATAATATCCTTAAAATCAGTCGTCAAGTTCAACAAGTTGTGGTGTAACTTTGCTATAATTAATAGTTATGTGTGTTAAGCATTATTTGCAACATGTTTGCTGTTACTTTGGCTTGAAGTCTTAACCAGTACAACCTGTTGTAGTTTCCACAGCTACATCATGTAATGACCCTGGATCTCCTCAGAATGGCAGTCGAAGTGGAGACAGCAGGGAGCCTAAAGATTCCATTGTATTTCAGTGTGATCCCGGCTACGTGCTGCAAGGAGAGGCAGCCATCGTGTGCGTGCAGATTGACAATAGATTCTTCTGGCAGCCTGATCCACCAACATGTATAGGTATTGATTTTTATCAGTCTTTTCATGGAGTCTCTTTTATTGCGAACAGATTTTTGCCAATAGGTCTGAAATTGAAAACTAAGGATTGCAACATTAAAGTGTTTTATTCTCAACTACTGCTGCTTCATTTTTAAGAAGATTAACCTAATAATAAAATTAACGAGTTGGAATAATTGATGAAAATTCAGCACGAATGCCTTGAAGGGAACCAGCTGAAAAAAATGTGCCTGTTAGCTAATGGTTAATGCAAAGGAAGCTGAGTAACATACATAATGAGAAAATCAAGTGTTTGATCTCTTTCAGTGAAGTTCGTTGTTAATAACATCCAAATTAAATGACATGTATCAAATCATGAATCAAACATGAATGAAACCAAAAATAGCCTAACCCTCTCTACTTTAATTATTTCCTGTCTTCTATTACCGCTTTGAACTAAGTGTAGGCTATATGTCCAATCCACCTTATGTCCAAATCCGTGCAATGGAACGTCATACGTTTCCCGTTCCCTGTCAGACTAATCTCACAGTTGTATGCTGCATACTTACCTTGATAATAAATGTACCTTGAACCTTGAATTAGAAGGGAATAGTTTCTTCACTCAGGAAATTTGTTTTCCAATCCTCCATGCTTTGGATATATTGATTTGCCTAGTTGTATCTGTAAGCTTATGAAGTTAGTTGTGTTCTTAAATTCAGAATTCTGAATTTTATAATCTTTTAGATGCACAAAGATTGATTCATTGAATTACTCTTTCATCCAATCTCGATATTCCTCTCCAGTTGCATAAATGTATGTATGTATGTATGTATTTATTGAGATAAAGCACAGAACTGGCCCTTTGAGTCACACCACCCAGCAATTCCCCAATTTAACCCTTGCCAAATCTCAGGGTATTTTTGGACTGAGGGAGGAAACCCATGTGGTCACAGGGATAACGTACAAACTCCTTATGGGCAGTGGCAGAAACTGAACCTGGGTCGCCTGTACTGTAGAACGTTGTGCTAACCACTAAGCTACCGTGTGCCCCACATCTTGAATTCACCTTCGGATACATACCTGGAACATTGTTCTAAGCATTAGTCACACTTTTTGGGTATTGAATATTATTGATAATCTTTAGCTATTTCAGAATGATTGAACTGTGTGTCATAGGTTTAAATAAACACCATTAACTGTTTACCCACTAATTGGTCAAGTTACAGAGTGGTTCAACTAGCAGAGCTGCTGTCTCATATTTCTAACAGCCTGGTTTTGATCTTAAAGACATGCAGGTTAATAGGTTAATTCAGTGGTCCCCAACCTCCCGGCTGCGGACCGATACATTGCCGCGAAGAATGCAGGGGTGCAGCAGTAGTCGGACCGCACCCAGCACATCTTTAAGAAAAACGCCAAAATAAACAAGCTAATTAATTAGGTGCCGCCCGGCACGTAAATGTCAGTCCAGATCTGAGGCCACGCAATCGGCAATTACCTCTGATCTGGGCCAACATTTATGTGCCGGGCGGCATCTAATTAATTAGCTTGCTTATTTCAGCTTTTATCCTTAAAGATGTGCTGAGTACGTTCCGGCTACTGCTGCACCACTGCATTCTTCGCGGCAATGTATCAGTCCACGGCCCGGAGGTTGGGGACCGCTGGGTTAATTGGCCATTCTAAATTTCAATGAGTATGTATCTGGGCAGAATGGGACTGAGGGAAGAACAAAAATGCAGTGAATGTAGGATTAATGTAAATAGGTGTTTAATGATTGGTCTGATCGTGACAGATTGAAGGGCCTATTTCCACGCTGTCAGACTCTATTTAGAGCTCAATTTGAAGGCCTATTTCCAAAAGTCACACTTGAAATATTGTATAACATGCCTGCAACATACAGAGCTGTTATCTCTCACTGCCTCAAGACCAATGTGCCAGGCAATGTAACTTGACTGTGCTGCTTCTCCTCTTAAACCCTGTTATGGTTACGTGACAGAACCTGATTCAAGTGCCCTGTCAGATCCACCACCATTTTCATTTGCTCTCCACAAGATGTAGGTGGCACTGGCAGCGCCAGCATTTACTGTCCCTTCCTGATTGCTCTGGACCAAGGTGGCAGCTAAATCAAACATTTTGGTCGGGCTGCTGACACATTTAGAACAGTCTGGGTAATGATAGCAGACGTGTATTTGTTACAATAAGTGAATGGAAAGTAAGAGCAGGCACATTTCTTAGCTGGTATTAAATTCTCTTCTTACCAGCTGTGAATGTATGTGCAAGGATTTTTCAAGTCCAAAAAAAGAGTTGTATAGATTTTCTCTAGTTCTGCTAACTTATTAAGTAGGCAAACATTTAAACATAAGTTCTCATCTGATGAGAAATTCATCAATCCACAAGTCTTTTCAAATATATCATCCCATCTTGCAAGGCTGTACAACCTAGACAGCCCAACATTCAATTGATCATAGAGTCAGTTGAATGAGAATTGGGCCCGTGATGTACATTGTACATTAGAGTGGGCCTATTGGGTTTGGCTGGGTTCAAGTCTGTGCTCTCTTTTAGATTCTGCTTTTAAATAAAATGCGAAACACCATTTATCTCTAATTCCTTTGTACAGATTGTCCTATTATTTGGATGTAGAAGCTCTTTCATCATGCAGCTAATAATTTACAAAGAATGCAAATATTGAAGCTGGAATTTTTACACAATATTTTTAACCTCTTTTCCTGGAAATGCCTATGTTGTTTGACAAGATCTCAAGTTTGTCTTTGGTAATCAAAAGAATAAAGGTTTACCACACAAAAGCTTACCAAAATGGTTTCCTTTTCATTGAATCAGGGAAATCAAGTTTTTTTCCCTCAGAATGATGGCAGTTCCAAATGGAGCTTCTAGGACCTTCCTAGATAACAGTCAGGATGTTTGTGGCTCTTGGGTGAAATTGGTAGTCTTTTTAGTGTATTGCCATGGCAAAGTGGAAATGCTTTGGCAATTTTCATGTTCTCACCAGGGTCTCTGCACACCAGACCTTAGAAACCATATAATAGTAGAGAAATTCAGAAATTTTCAGAGATTTTCACTCTGTTAACTAGGGTTTGGATTAAATGGCTATTAAAGATGTCTTAAGCATTTCTGTGGGCATGGCTAGTTGTGGCTATATCACATGGTAGGATTCACCTCTGGAAAGCCCTGTTCTGTGCATACGTATGGACGATGAAGAATGCTCCACAAGCAAGTGCAGACTGAACTGATCCCTATCAAAGTGACAATATGGAATTAGTTGGCTTGAATAGGTTGATGATGCCTTGGCTAACCTCAGCTCCCTACTGACACAAGTTTAGGCCTTTTTAATACACAATGACCATTTTTGGAGGAGGAAATCATTAACAGGAGTAAATTAACCTGCCTGAAAGTATTCTTACATAGAGACATACAACACATAGACAGGGCTTCTGACAAATTGAGTCCACACTGACTGTTAATAACCCAAGCAACATACATCAAAGTTGCTGGTGAACGCAGCAGGCCAGGCAGCATCTATAGGAAGAGGCGCAGTCGACGTTTCAGGCCGAGACCCTTCGTCAGGACTAACTGAAGGAAGAGTGAGTAAGGGATTTGAAAGCTGGAGGGGGAGGGGGAGATGCAAAATGATAGGAGAAGACAGGAGGGGGAGGGATGGAGCCGAGAGCTGGACAGGTGATAGGCAGAAGGGGATACGAGAGGATCATGGGACAGGTGGTCCGGGAAGAAAGACGAGGGGGGGTGACCCAGAGGATGGGCAAGAGGTATATTCAGAGGGACAGAGGGAGAAAAAGGAGAGTGAGAGAAAGAATGTGTGCATTAAAAAGAGTAACAGATGGGGTACGAGGGGGAGGTGGGGCCTAGCGGAAGTTAGAGAAGTCAATGTTCATGCCATCAGGTTGGAGGCTACCCAGACGGAATATAAGGTGTTGTTCCTCCAACCTGAGTGTGGCTTCATCTTTACAGTAGAGGAGGCCGTGGATAGACATGTCAGAATGGGAATGGGATGTGGAATTAAAATGTGTGGCCACTGGGAGATCCTGCTTTCTCTGGCGGACAGAGCGTAGATGTTCAGCAAAGTGGTCTCCCAGTCTGCGACGGGTCTCACCAATATATAAAAGGCCACATCGGGAGCACCAGACGCAGTATATCACCCCAGTCGACTCACAGGTGAAGTGATGCCTCACCTGGAAGGACTGTTTGGGACCCTGAATGGTGGTAAGGGAGGAAGTGTAAGGGCATGTGTAGCACTTGTTCCGCTTACACGGATAAGTGCCAGGAGGGAGATCAGTGGGGAGGGATGGGGGGGACGAATGGACAAGGGAGTTGTGTAGGGAGCGATCCCTGCGGAATGCAGAGAGAGGCGGGGAGGGAAAGATATGCTTAGTGGTGGGATCCCGTTGGAGGTGGCGGTTTGCTTATTAATAACCCATTTTGCATTAATACTGCATTAATTCCATTTTTTAAAAATTGCTTCTCATTCTCAGCAAATCTCCCTTCACACATTAAGTGGCATGGTAGCCTAGTGGTTAGCACAATGCTTTGCAGTACAGGTGACCTGGGTTCAATTCCCACGGCTGCCTGTAAGGAATTTGTACGTTCTCCCCATAATTGCACAGGTTTCTTCCGCATGCTCTAGTTTCCTCCCGTAGTCCAAAGACATACCAGTTGGTAGGTTAATTGGTCATTGTAAAGTGTCCCAAGATTAGGCTCAGATTAAATCAGGGAGATTGCTGGGTGGTGTGGCTTGAAATGCCGGAAAGACCTATTCCGTGCTGTATCTCAATAAATAAAGAAACATTAGTGGGTAGTTAACTTCCCAGCCCCCATACTGTTGAGATGTGGGGAAAACTCAGAGCACTCATAAGAAACACACGTGGTTACAGAGAAAATGTGCAAACTCCTCACAGACAACAGACAAGGTCAAGATCAAACCCAGGTCGCTGGAACTGTGAGGCAACAGCTCTACCAGCAGCACCAGTGTGCTGGTGGTTGTTTTGTAATTAACTAGTTTAAATCATCATAAGTACTTTGGTGACTAAGTAGCAAGCTTTTCCTCAAGATTCAAGATAGATTAGTGATGTTCTTCCATCTAGTTTGTTGAGCGTACATTTTCTACTGATCAGAGCCACTGTGAGTAAATTTCTTGTTGGAGATTCTGGAAGATAGTTAGCCCAAACTGAGCAACAATTATAAACATGCGAAATTCTGCAGTTGCAACAAATCCAAAGCAACACACACAAAATGCTGGAGGAACTCAACAGGTGGACAATTTGTTAACTGCTAAGTTAACAAATTTCACATCACATGCCAGTGATAATAAACCTGATTCTGATTCTGAGGTCAGGCAGCAGATGACATCTCAGGCTGAGACCCTTCTTCAGAACAACAATTATATTTTTATGTTAGGCCTTGATTCCAAATACATCGTTGTTTTGGTGAGTGACTACAAATACTATCTAATAATTTACTACTCTGTGGATTGCCCAAGCATAATGAAGTATTAAAGGGAATTTAGTGTAGTGCTATTATGAAGTACAAAATACAAAGAACAAAGTAAATTTAATGTCAGAGTACATATATGTCACCATATACTACCATGAGATTCATTTCCTGCAGGCATTTACAGTAAATACAAAGAAGCATATTTCAACCAAAGAAAAACAGCACTCAACAAAAACAGACAAACAGCCAATATGCAAAATGGTTACCATGGTAACAGAGCAGTTAGCACTATGCCATTACACCTCAGAGCATTCTGGAGTTCATAGCTTGGAGTTCAATTCCAACGCTGTTCTGTCAAGAGTTACTATATATCCTCCCTGTGGAATGCATGAGTTTTCCCTGGGTAATGCAGTTTCCTCAATCCAAAGTCACGCCGGGTAGGTTAATTGGTCATTGTAAAACTGTCCCATGATTAGGTTAGGGTTAATCAGGGTTGTATGCTTACTAGGGGAAGGTGGCTCAAATGGCTGGAAGGGCTATTCTGTGCCGTATCGCTAGATATAAATAAACAAAACACAACAGATGGAAAAGAAACAAAATAATAATAATAAATAAATAAATCATAAATATTGAGAATATGATTTGTAGGATCCTTGAAAGTGAGTCCATAGGTTGTGAAGTTTGTTCAGTGTTGGCATGAGTGAAATTATTCCTTCTGGTTCAAGAGCCTGATGGTTGAGGGATAATAACAGTTCCTGAACCTGGTGATTTGGAACCTGGGGCTCTTGTACCTCCTTCCTGATGGCAGCAGCAAAAAGAGAGCAAGACCTAGATGGTTGTGGCACATTCGGAATGAATTGTTTCTGTTGAGGTGGTGCTTGCTTGGATCAATTGTTGCTCAGCAGGTTATAGCAGAACAGAACTTTGTTGGTTAGTATATAAATCTACTTATGAAAATGATCATTTACAAATCATCTCCTTTGAGAATAATCACCTGTCATTGAATGGACTTGATCTTATTATTATTGGTGTAATCTGTAACAGTTAACTAAATTGTTTTGTTTTCCATAATTTTGGCTTTCAGTAAGGTAATTTTAGGGGATTTTTTTAAGTAGCATCCTGCCCCATCCACCCTTCTATTTCTAGTCACACTGTCCACACTGCTGCCAGCAAGTAGGCAAGAAGGCTTCTGGTGCTAAATTGCATTTTTCGTCTTCTTCTACACTAGAATGTGAAATATGTAGATTTCTACAATGTTAATACAATCGTTAAGTATTCACTTCTTTTGAAGATGTTTTCCTAAATGCCTCAGGAATCTAATTCTAAACATGATCACATCTGAGCTAAGGCAGAAAGTTGACAATTATTATATATATATATCGTGGCATGCAAAAGTTTGCACACGCCTGGTCAAAATTTCTGTTACTGTGAATAGCTAAGCGAGTAAAAGATGAACTGATTTCCAAAAAGCATAAAGTTAAAGATGACACATTTCTTTAATATTTTAAGCAAGAAAACTTAATAACAAAAAAGGAAAAGGGCCCGAAGCAAAAGTTTGGGCACCCTGCATGGCAGTACTTAGTAATACCCCCTTTGGCAAGTATCACAGCTTGTAAATGTTTCTTGTAGCCAGCTAAGAGTCTTCCGATTCTTGTTTAGGGGATTTTCGCCAATTTTTCCTTGCAGAAGGCTTCTAGTTTTGTGAGATTCTTGGGCCGTCTTGCACGCCCTGCTCTTTTGAGGCCTATCCACAGATTCTCGATGATGTTTAGGTCAGAGGACCGTGAGGGCCATGGCAAAACCTTCAGCTTGCGCTCTTCAGGTAGTCCATTGTGGATTTTGAAGTATGTTTAGGTTCATTATCCTGCTGTAGAAGCCATCCTCTTTTCATCTTTGGCTTTTTTACAGACGGTGTGATGTTTGCTTCCAGAATTTGCTGGTATTTAATTGAATTCATTCTTCCCTCTACCAGTAAATGTTCCTCATGCCACTGGCTGCAACACAAGCTCAAAGCATGATCCATTCACCTCCATGCTTAACAGTTGAAGAGGGGTTCTTTTCATAAAATTCTGCACCCTTTTTTCTCCAAACATACCTTTGCTCATTGCGGCCAAAAAGTTCTATTCAAAAGGTTCAAAGGAACGTCTAAACAAGCCTGATGCATTTTGAAAACAAGTCCTGTGGACTGATGAAGTTAAAATAGAACTTTTTAACTTCTCAGAACAATGTGTGTTAAGTGCCTTGCTCAAGGGCACAACACACTGCCTCAGCTGAGGCTCGAACTAGCGATCTTCAGATCACTAGACCGATGTCTTAACCACTTGGCCTCACGCCACACATTGTCCATCATTATTGGTTAAAAAGTCACCATACCAGTTGCTATTATAGCTACTGGTGTCCAGCAAAAAAAGGTAATGATTGGCTATCACAACAAATGCTCCTTTTATAATCATTCTGAGAGGGAAGAAAAAACTGGATCTCGAAAGTCCAAGGATGATGAGTTTGATAGATTTCTTTACATATGTATGTTGAGGATATGGGTCATGACTGGTAAATAAAGTGAACAAACAGATTATCCACGATCTGTCTGAGTTCTGGAACAAACTATGATGAGTTTGGGGGAGCTGAGCTCGTTAATTTATCTACCTACTTCTGTTCTTCTGTCTCCATTTCCATGACAATCTTCTTTCTTTCTTTCTCTTCAAATCTTTTTATTATTATTATCCAAAATTAACAAGAGTACATCGAAGTAAGCAACACTTACAATATCTCAAGAAAAAAAAAACATTGTTTTAAAGATCGAAAAAATTTTGGTGACAAAAAATAGAAAAAAAAAACCCTACTAACGCAAAGAAAAGTGAGAAAAAAAACCCTGGAGCCATGCGTCATAGAAAAAGCTTCTAAAGATCAAGCCGCCAGCAAGAAAAAAAAGTACCAAAAATTTACAATTAGATCGTGGAGGAAATCTATCAATTGACTCAAATGATAGTGGCAAGCAAATGAACCCCATCTTTTCTCAAAATCAAACATAGGTTCAAAGGTTCGACTTCTAATTTTCTCCAAACTAAGACATAGCATCACTTGAGAGAACGATTGTGACAAAATGGGAGCCGATGTATCCTTCCACTTCAACAAAATGGCCCTCCTAGCCATCAATGTAACAAATGCAATAACATGTTGGTCAGACAAAGAGATACTGCAGATATTTTGAGGAATTATTCCAAAAAGCACAGTTAATTTGTTAGGTTGTAAATTAATTTTAAGTACTTTAGAAATTATGGGAAAAACTGACTTCCAGAACTGTTCCAGTATAGAACAGGACCAAAACATGTGTGTCAGTGTAGCTGTCTCAGTTTTACGTCTATCACAATAACTATCAACATTAGGAAACATTTTAGACAATCTCTCCTTCGTCAAATGGTAACAATGTACAATTTTAAATTTAATCAGTGAATGACTAGCACAGATCGAAGAAGAGTTAACCGACTTCAGAATCCGCTTCCAGTCCTCCGTCATAAAAGTCAAATTAAGTTCGTTTTCCCAATCTTGTTTAATCTTGAATAAAGGGCAGTTATCCCAGTGTAATAGTAAATTATAAATTCTTCCAATGGAACACTTCATCAAAGGGTTCATACTCGTAATAATATCTAACAGGCCGGCATCCAATATGTAAGGAAAATTACTTAAATATTTTTGTAAGAAATGTCTAACTTGAAGGTATTGTAAAAAGTGTGAGTATGAAGGAGAATATTTGTGAACTAATTGTTCAAAAAAATCAGTCTATCTTCTTTAAATAAATCCAAAAAAAGAATTAATACCTTTATTTTTCCAAAGTAAAAAAATTGGATCACTCAAAGGAGGCTTAAAAAAGTAATTTCGATAAATTAAACTACAAAGTTTATATTTTTTAAGATTAAAAAAATTACGGAACTGGAGCCAAGTTTGTAAAGAATGCTTAATCACAAGGTATAAATTTAAATCAGCAACTTTAGCTAATTATATAGGTAAAGCAGCTCCCAATAACGAGGTTAAATAAAACCGTTTCACAGCTTTCAATTCCAAGTCTACCCAAATTGGCCGATCGTTCTTATCAACCCAGTGTAACCAGAAGGACATATATCGCACATTAACAGCCCAGTAATACATTCTTAAATTAGGCAAAGCGAGACCTCCATCCTTTTTCAGCTTTTGTAAGTGATATTTACTAATTCTTGGTCTTTTATTATTCCAAATGAAAGAGAAAATAATAGAATCAATCTGATCAAAAAACTTGCAGTCAGAAAAACAGGGATATTCTGAAATCAATATAAAAATTTTGGTAAAATCATCATTTTGACTATATGGATGCGACCAACAAGTGAAAATGTAAGTGGGTTCTGTCTGCTAAATAAATACTTCACAGAATCTACCAAGGGAACAAAATTAGCTTTATAAAGATCCTTATATTTTTTAGTGATTATAACACCTAAATATCTAAAGGAATCTGTGACTTTGAAAGGAGTATTATCATATACAGAAACAGATTCATTTATAGGAAACAGTTCACTTTTACTAAAATTGATTTTATATCCTGAAAACTCTCCAAATTCATTAAATAATTTTAGCAAGGCAGGAATAGATTCCTCGGGATTGGATATATAAGCCAGTAAATCGTCAGCGTAAAGAGAAATCTTATGAATGGTCTCATTCACAAAAGCTCCATAAATATCTTTCGCTTCATGAAGAGCAATAGCAAGGGGTTCTAGTGTTAAATTAAATAACAAAGGACTTAATGGACAATCTTGTCCTGTCCCCGTGAAAGCTGAAAAAAAGGGGATCTACGGTTATTAGTAATAACAGTACCAACAGGAGTTTTATACATCATTCTAATCCAATTATTAAAATTAACACCAAAGACAAATTTCTCTAAAACATTAAATAAATATTTCCATTCGACTCAATCGAACGCTTTTTCAGCATCCAAAGAGACAGTGCATTGTGGAGTTTTAAAAGAGGACGAATATATAATGTTAAATAATCTCCAAACATTTGAAAAAGAATAATGACCCTTTATAAAGCCCGTTTGATCTTTAAAAATAATTTTACCCAAAATATTCTCCAACCGATTGGCTATTATCTTTGACAGAATCTTAGCATCAACATTCAATAATGAAATAGGTCTATATGAGGCACAATCAGTAGGATCTTTATCCTTTTTAAGAATTAAAGAAATAGAAGCCTCATAAAAAGTAGAGGGTAAATCACCTTTCACAAAAGAATCCTAAAACATTTCCAACATATACAGAAAAAGCAATTTTCCAAATTTTTAATAAAATTCTACAGGATAGCCATCAAGTCTAGGGGCCTTACCAGATTGCATTGAAAAAAAATCTTTATGAATTTCGGCTTCAGTAATTTGGGCATCAAGAGTTTTTTGATCTTCAACAGAAATTTGAGGAAAAGCAATCTTTCGTAAGAAAGCATTCATTTTAGAAGAATCTACTGGACATTGAGATTTATAAAGTTCAGTATAAGAATCTTGAAAAATATTATTAATTCCTTCATATTCCCAAGCCAGGGTACCATCTTTCCTAAGGATTTTCAAAACTTGCCTTTTGGCTCTAGCCATTTTTAACTGAGATGCAAGCAGTTTTTTATTTTTATCTCCAAACATATAAAATTGGCTCTTTAGTTTACGCAAGTAGCCTTCAATAGAATGAGTTAATAATAGATTATATTGTGATTGAAGTTCCACCCTATGTTTGAATAAATCAATATTAGGGGGGATTGCATAAATATTATCTAAGTCTTTAATTTCTTTTGAAATCTTATCTAATTCTACTTTAGTCTGTCCTTTAAGCTTAGCTGAATAAGAAATGCTCTGACCACGTAAAAATGCTTTAAATGTATCCCATATGATTAATTTAGACATACCTCCTATATCATTAAAAAGAAAAAATTCTTTTATGTGGGTTTCAATGAAGCTGACTAATTCAGAGTTCTGCAATAATGTCTGAGACATGCACCGTGGTGGGCGGGCAAGAATGACATCATCAAGTTCGAAAGACAAACTCAGAGGCACATGATCAGATATAGCAATAGCGTCATATTCACAATTCTTAACACTAGGCAAGAAGTGAGGATCGATTATAATATAATCGCTCCTCAAATATATTTTATAACCACAAGAAAAAAAGAATATTCTCTGTCATCAGGGTGTAAATATCTCCATAGTTCAATCAATCCAGAATCAGTCAAAAAGGAGTTAATAAGTGCTACAGAGTGATTTGGAAGTCGCTGATCAGTTGAGCTCTTGTCAATCAAAGGATTTAAACAACAGTTAAAATCCCCACCCATTATCAACATATATTCATTTAAATCAGGCAGTAAAGCAAATACCTTTTTAAAAAAAAGGATCATCTAAGTTAGGACTGTACAAATTGACCAAAACAACTACTCTGCTACAGATTACTCCTCTAACAATTAAAAACCTACCATTAAAATCTGACTCAATATCAGCTTCAGTAAATATATTGGATCTAATAAAGATGGACACTCCCTTAGTTATACTCTGAGAAGTGGAGTGAAATTGCAAACCCTCCACCATCCAAAAAATCTATTTTGATCTCCCACCCTGATATGGGTCTCTTGGGCAAAAATTATATCAGGTTGGAATCAGTTAATGATTTTAAAAGTCTTTTTTCATTTGTTAGGATGATTTCAACCACGTAAATTCCAACTTATTACATTAATCCGTTTAAATACCATACTATAATTTTATTCTACTTTACACACGCGCAGAGCACATACCAATACGGGATGATCAAAAATGGCGGCGATGAAGAATACAACCACATAGAAAATACGCATGCTCCGGAACCACCCAATGGGGAAAAAACCCTTAACTCTAACCCCACCCCTCCCCCCATAGCCCGAAATAAAAGCAGGCACCCTATGATAGAATACAAAGCCAGGGACTGCTCTGTCTGCACAAGAAAAATTTAAAAAGATTCTCTCTCCCTCCCCTTAGTTAAAAAAAAACAAAACCCACTGACCTTGTAAGAGGACAACAAAGTCTCAACAAAGGAAAGTATTTACATTCCAGCATCTGCAAACTATCCCATGTTTATATTTAATCTTTTTTAAACAAGAAAGAACTGAAAAAATGTTATCCCTTAAAAAGAAAAACCAGCGCCATCTTAAATTTAGCATTAAATCCAGAAAAAAAAGTTTTAAAGTTGGTTATAAGATGCTATAATAATGCAAAAAAAGTTAATAGCATATTTAACCCAACTAAATTTTCAAAAATACCAACTAGTAATATTATATAAGTAATTGAACCCTCCCTTAAATATATATAAAAGTAGCCCCATTAGTAGGAAAAACTACCAATTAATTAATTAAGAAAGAAACAATAAAAAGATCAAACCAGATATTAGGTTAAAGGAACAAGTCCCTTTATCTTCTTTTTCTCAGTCGAATGTCCAAATAACCATTTAAACAGTCAAACTTGAACCACAGATCTTCTTTCCAAAAAAAAACAATGATATGCAGTGATGAACAAATCCCCTTATCTTCTTTTAATAGTCTCTCAATGAAATGTCCAAGTAACCTTCATAAATCTTCTTTCCGAAATGCCAATAATATACAGATAACCAAGCAGTCTTCCAGACAGTTCATTTGGCAGCTGCAGCAGATATAGTTTGAACGAACGCCAGTGCAACTTTAGGATCAAAAAATGTATGAGGAGGAGAATTAGGAGGAAAAACTTTAATTCTTGATGGGTAACGCAAGGAAGGGAATGGTTTCTTATCATATGCCTGTTTCATTACCAGAGCAAATTTTGATCTTTGTTCCATTATCTCCTTCGGATAATCCTCATAAAAACAGAGCTCAGATTCCTTAAATCTAAAAACTCTCTGTTTTCTTGCCTGTTGCATTATTTGATCTTTAATTTTAAAGTGATGGAAACAAACCAGAACAGACCTTGGTTTATTTGGATCTTTAGATTTCGAAATAAAAGCTCTGTGTGCTCTTTCTGTAGTAGGTGGCTGTGATAATATGGTAGGAAATAAGGTAAGAAAAAGCTTACCAAAGTAAGCAATTAAATCTCCATCTTTGGCTCCTTCTTTCAGCTCAACAATTCGTATATTCTTTCGGAGAGACCTAGTTTCCAGGTCCATAATCTTATTTTGATATCTTTCCAAATGAATTGTAGTTTCAAACAATTTTTGCTTAGTTATCTTCAATTCATCTTCATGTGTAATAACTTGAGTTTCCGGGTCTTTAAGTTTTCCCAGAAGTGACTTCATTTCATTACTATTCTTTTCCAGTTGGTCTTTAATTGACCCATTCTGATCTTTAATTGAATTCAGTGTCCGAACCATATCTTCAGCCCATGGTGGCATTTCATCAGATCTTTCCTTTTGCATCTTTCCTTTCCCATTGCCTTATCACTAGGTTCAGACAAGTTCTTCCCACTCTTCGTAGACAGAGAGATATTGTTCCCCCTCAGAAATCGGCAGTAAAAATTTAAAATTCGAAGTTTAAAATAGGGGGAAGGGAACAAAACTGGGAACAGCACAAAAACTGCTGGTACTCCATTTACAGACAAGCACAGTCTCCAACAAACTTCTATAGATGTGTAGTGGAGAGTGTACTGACTAGCTGCATCATGGCCTGGTATGGAAAAACCAAAGCCTTTGAACAGAAAATCCCAGAAAAGGTAGTGGATTCAGCTCAGTACATCATGGGTCAAGCCCTCCCAACCATTGAGCACATCTGCTTGAAACACTGCCATAAGAAGGCAGAATCAATCATTAGAGATCCTCACCACCCAGACCAAGCTCTTTTCTTGCTGCTGCCATCAGGTGGAAAGTACAAGAGCTTCAGGACCCGCACTAACAGCTTCAAAAGCAGTTACTACCCCTCAACCATCAGGCTCTTGAACAAAAGGGGATAGCAAAACTCACTTGCCCCATCTATTGAGATGATTCCACAACCAATGATCTCACTTTAAGGTCTCTTTATCTTGTTATTTCATGTTCTCATTATTTATTGCTATTTATTTATATTTGCATTTGCACAGTTTGTTGTCTCCTGAACTCTGGTTGATCATTCATTAATGTTGTTAAAGTTACTATTCTATAGAATTGCTGAGTATGCCCACAAGAAAAAAGAATCTCAGGATTGTATATGGTGACGTATATTATTCTGATAATAAAATTTATTTTGAACTTTGAACTTTGATAAGAAACTGCCAAGCTTATAATTTGACTGTCTATACTAGATGCAATTCGAATCCAAAGAAACAAGGTTTATTTTCTCAACCTTACTTACTATTCTGCATAAAATTTTGCTTCTAGGCCTGTGAAAAAGCATTTGTTTGAATTCTCATCACTCTTGTGCTTTCACCTACTCTGTATCTGCACTCTTCTGCTACTTATAATGCTCTTCACAATCTGCTTTATAATTCCACTAGACATCAGAGACATTTCAGAAGTAATACTAGGCACAGCTTTCAGACTTGAAAGCAAAGTTTCTCTTTACTTCACGTCAATTTCATGTTTTACAATTTTGTTATTTTTACATATCAGATTTTCTGTAGTACCTGATTCTTTTTATACTCAAAGAAAAGCTTGATATTGTGTTTTAAAATGAGACATTTTGAAGAGATTTGCTGCCATGAGCATTGCTGTCAAGCTCTCCCAATGATTACTGATATACACATGCCTGGATACATTCAGATTTGACATCCAAATTGTTGGACTAGCAGCAAATGTTAGATGAGCCATTTGCAAAATCTGACATTTTACTATACATGAAACCCAAGATTGGGTGGTCTTTCAGTGATTGTATTACAGTTACTATTCTATAGATTTCTTAAATATGGCCACAAGAAAATGAATCTCAGGGTTGTATATGGTAGCATATATGTAAACTTTACTTTGAACTTTGAAAGTCGTGCATGAGATAGAATAAACATTCTGCTACAATCCTGTGATTGCAAAGACAGGGAGGGAGTTGGAAGGAGGATCAGACAGGGTGGGTAATTTTGGAGGTAGGATTGTGCATGGGGAGGATGGATGGTCCAGAAAAGGATTGTATGGAGGGTGGGAAGAGCATGAATTTGCCAGAGTTGGGAGTACCTGACCTGTGCAAGCAAAGGTTTGTAGTGGGGTAGACATTATGGTGGTTCCACCAGACAAATAGGGGGTTTGATTTAATGATCAGTGGTTCAGGTTGATGTTTGTGGGGAAGGATTCAGGACATCAGCAGGGATGGAAGTAATCTGTGATGGTTGGGAAGTTAAGGAATGCAGAGACAAAGTGACCAGGACAGCTAAGATTCTGCCGCAAAATCCCATCCAATAGTGTCCAATCAGGCATCAAGCTTCCAGTTAAGATCTGCTTCAGGGCTCTCACTGGATGCCATCAACACCCTATAATCAGATACAAATGACCTCAAATGAGTTCTGTGTTTTACTTTTTCTAAAAGCTGTGTACAGGTGTTCTGGCAGCACTTTTAACTCATGATGATTATCTCCTCTAATGTGAAAATAGTCCCGAAAATTTGAAAATGTAGTCTCTTCTGTTATACCATATGGCCCTCTTTAAGAATCAGTGAAACGGAGACACATCTTTCTCCCTTATTAGGGAGAGAGAGCCTGTGGGGTGTCGAATGCCGGGTGAACAAGTAGTCTTTGCAGTACTGCAAGTCTGTGTCTTTGCTGTTGCCTTGTTCACGCTTGAGTGATTGGTGGCAGGTGCCAGTGCTTTTTTTTCCAGTGGGGGGAGGGGCGATTGTTGCGGGAGGGAGGGGAGCTGGGGGGAGGCTTTGGGGTTCTAACATTTAACTGTCATTCATTCTTTGGGGGCACTCCTCTGTTTTTGTGGATGGTTGCAAAGAAAAAGCATTTCGGGATGTGTACTGAATACATTTCTCTGACATTAACTGTACCTTTGAAATCTTTGAGAATAGTTATCATAGAGTCATAGCAAAGTACAGTACAGAAACTGGCCCTTCAGCCCACATAGTCCATGCCAAACCCATTTAAACTGCCAGCTCCCATCAACCAGTACCATATCCCTTCATACCCCTACCATCCTTGTACCTATTCAAACTTCACTTAAACATTGAAATTGATCTTGCATGTACCACTTGTGCTCATAGCTCGTTTCACACTCTCAAGACCCTCTGTTTCCCTTCATGTTTCCCTTAAACTTTTCACCATTCATCCTTAACTCATGACCTCTGGTTGTAGTCCCAATCAACTTCAGTGAAAAGAGCCTTCTTGTGTTTACCCTGTCTATACCCCACCTAATTTTAATACTTCCATCAAATCTTCTCTCAATCTTCTACATTTTAAGAATGAAATCCTAGCCTTTTCAGCCTTTCATTTTTGTCTTTTCGTGTCCTCCAGACCCAGCAACATCCTTGTAAATTTTCCTTATACTCTTTAAACCTTACCAGTTGCTTTAATGCAGCAATTTATTCAACAATGTGGATGCTATAGAGAGAGTGCAGAGGAGATTTACAAGGATGTTGCCTGGATTGGAAAGTGTGCCTTGTGAGAACAGGTGAGTGAACTTGGCCTTTTCTCCTTGCAGCGATGGAGGAAGAGAGGTGACCTGATAGAGGTATATAAGATGATGAGAGGCATTGATTGTGTGGATAGCCAGAGGTTTTTTCCCAAGGCTGAAATAGCTAACATGAGGGGGCATAGTTTTAAGGTGCTTGGAAGTAGGTACAAGGGGGATGTCGGAGGTAGGTTTTTCACACAGTGAGTGGTGGATGTATGGAATGCACTGCCAGTGATGGCGGATATAATAGGGTCTTTTAAGAGACTCTTAGATAGGTACATGGAGCTTAGAAAAATAGAGGGCTATGCGGTAGGGAAATTCTAGGCAGTAGGTTATATGGTTGGCACAACATTGTGGGCCGAAGGATCTGTAATGTGCCACAGATTTCTATGTTCTATGTAATGGTCAGCATTAAGCACAGCTCAGTGGCTTTCAGCCCTTTGTGATATTCCAACTCTCCGCTGCCTACAATATTGTGAGATACCCTGAAGTACACATCAATACTTTATTTACCCAGCCAGCCAGCCAGCTTTATGGAGCTCTTCATGTGATGTGTGCTTGGTGGCATTTAGTGGAAAATTTAGAAGAGGATCTGTGCCATGGGCTCATATCATGTATTCACAGATTGGAGCTGCTTGCTAATATTTACGGTCTCGGGACATAGATTTCTATCCAATATATATTTGGCTGGAATTGAAACCAGCAATCAATTACAAAATGGACAGTGCCTCTATTTGAATCTGTAATTTTCAGGGCAGATAGTTGTCAACTTGTCTATATGGTCATGTCAGACTGAATTACAGAATGTCATAAATTTGAACATGTTGATTGAAATTGAATGATGATTGCACAGGCTTATGTGCAGTAGATGATCTTTCTGAGTAATTTGGCAAGTGAAATTATCATTGGGAGATATCTTAATGTAATTTTGAGTGTTGGTAAAGTAATTTACAATGATGCAGCATTCACTGATTATATTTTGTAATATCTTACTAGAATGATTTCAAGATAAACAGGATTGAAAGAATTCTTTTACTCTCCAAACACACGGAATGCTGTTGTATTTAAAATGTACCTTACATAACTTCAAATTAATTCTAATATTTATGTTTCAATTTGGAAAACTTAATGATTATTTAATTTAAACTGAAGTATGTCAAGTATTTAAATTTATAACAGATATTGCAAATTTACATGTTCTGTGCTTCAGTCAATAGTAGGTCAAATGTATTTTTGAAATCCAAATTAACTAGTTTAGGCAAAGCAATCATTCTGAGGGAGATTTCAGTTCTGAACTGATTTTGAGCATTTTATTTATTGGTAAATTGGTTTATTATTGTCGTATGTACTGAAGTGCAGTGAAAATCTGTTTTGCATGCCACTTGTACAGATGATTTCATTATGGTGTAGCAAATAAAACAAGGTAAAAGAGGTGCAGAATGAAGTGTTACAGTTATAGAAAAAGTGCAGTGCTGACAGACAATAAGGTTCAAAACCAATTATGAGATCAAGAGTCCATCTAATCATACCAGGGAATCAGTCATTAGTCATATAACAGTGGGACAGAAGCTGTCTGAGCCTGGAGGAACATCCTTTCATACTTTTGTAATTTCTGGAATTATTTTTGATGACAGAGTAATCATTAGCATTGCTCCCTCACAACTTCAGCAACATGGCTTTGATCCTGACTTTGGGTGCTGTCTGAGTGAAGTTGCCAATAACCACACATGTTTCTGCTCTGGTTTCCTCTCACATCCCATGGATAAGCTTATAGATTAACCAGTTGTGGTAGACAGGAGACAAAATACTAAAAGCAGAGTTGAGGGACATTTGAGATCATGCTAAAGGGGAAGATGCTTGGGAGCTCTGTGAGGAGCTAGCAAGGGCCCAATGGGCTGAATGGCTTCCAACTGTATAAATCTGCTCAACTGGGCCTCAAATACTTTTGGCTCAATTTCATACATGCCTATGAATTTGTTTATAAATCCGCAATTCCACCATGTTGATTTTGTATTTTTGCTAATAATTTACCATTATTGTGCTTGATTGATTTGGCCTTTACTGTTGGCCATATAGCGAGCAGATCACAATTCCACCATATTTAGGTTAGCTGCTAGAAAAGAGGTTAATTTTATTTTAATAGAAGCCATTTGTAACAATTAGTATCACCCAGGTGTCAATCCATTGTCCTTAATGTGGATTAAATTGACCTAGAGGCCTCCTCATAGCTTAGGTGACTATAGTACACAGCTTGACAGGCATTCTATCAACAACGATTCACTCACTCTATCATTGAAAAAGTAGCAGCAGTTTGTAACATCTACAAGATGCACTATAACGGGCCAGCCAAGAGTCTTTAGACAACTCCTTTAAAACTCACGACCACTTCCTGCTAGAAAGATAAGGGCAACAAATGAATGGGAAGACCTTACCATCCAGAAGTTGTCCTCCAAGCCAAGTGCCATCCTGATTTGAAATATATTGCAGCTCCTTCACCATCACTGGTTCAAAATCCATGAACACTCTCCCAAAAGTCATTGTGGGTAGACTCATGCCTCAAGGCAAGGTGGCTCACCTCCACCTTTTTAACAGCAACTTGACATGGTCAACTAACTGCTGGCTCCACCTGCAAATCTCACATCCCTCGAATGGATTAAAACAAATGAGCTGCAGAGACACTCTGAGCAGAAAGGCCTCTGTAATAATTCCTTCCTGTGCCGACAGTCAAATACCCACAGCTTCAGGAAGCTGAAATAAAAATGAGGCTGCCTCACTATTCAGGCAGCATCTGTAGAAGGAGAAACAGGGTTAACATTTCAGGCCGAAGACTCTTAATGTCTTATCCTCGACTTGAAATGTGAACCCCGTTTCTCCTGCAATTGATTCTGCCTGACCTGCTTTGTGTTTCCAGCATCTTTCGTCTTTATCTCAGTGAGCAAAAGAGTCTATTTCTATTCTGTGTGACTCTCTGTCCTTATCTGTTATCTGATTTCAGATGTATTGGTGGTACAGGTTTTATCATCACTGAGGAATAAAAAAGGTTTCTCGTTTAAGTTTGATTATGCCTAGGCCACAAAAATCAATTAACCAGGCAACACTATCTGCACTCTTTTAAAAAGAATGTCTACTATCTTTGGGACTGAAAGGCAATAAGGATATTAGAGCTTCAATATAGAAAAGGGAGGGTAAAAACTGTATTGAATAGTCCATGATCAGTTTGGGTGCTAGTGTACTGGATAATCTCTCTATATTTTAGTTGAGATACTGAAAGCCCAGAATGCATCTTTGCATTCTTTGAATGCAAGTCTAGAATGAGTTTTGAGTTGGAATATAAACTAAGGTGAAAGAGTGGGTTTGAAGCGAAAATATTTCAAGAGTACAATTTTGTTAGCACCATTTTGTATACCATTGTCCCCCGCTACTCTTCATTTCCAGTGAAGCACTACACTTCTGTTCTTCAATTCTTTCTGACAGACCTGAAGAATCACACAAGATTATGTTTACTCTTACACAGTGGCAGTCCATGCTAGTTGTCTTCTTTTTGTGTAACTGTTGCCATAGTTTTCTTAGAATCAGAGAGTAAAACAGCATGGATACAGGCCCTTCAGTATGAGTCCTAATTTCCTCAGCCTGTGTCCACGGCGACCACTGTGTCCACCCAGCTGGGTTCAATCTCCTCAGCCGTCTCCATATTGACCACATTCCCCACCCAATTAGTCCCAATTTTCTCTGTCTATGCCCATGTCAACCACGATGCCCATACAGCTAGTCCAAATTTCCTCAGCTTGTGTGAGTCAACCACTGTGCCCACCCAGCTAGGCCCAAATTTCTCAGGCTATGTCCATATCGACAACATTGCCCACCCAATTAGTCCCAGTTTCCTCAGCTTGTGTCCATGTTGACCACGGTGCCCACCACCTAGTCCCATTTTCCAGTGTTTGGCCCATATCCCTTTAAGCTGTGGTCCTCCTGTACCTATCCAAGTGCTTCTTCAATGGTGTCAGAAGCATGGCAACAATTGCAGGTTGTCCCAGCACATTCTTGAACTGTGTTCATTGATGTAAGCGATGCATTTCACTGTATATTCTGACATACACATGAAAATAAAACTAATCTTCTTTTATCTTTAATCGATACTATAGCACCTGGTTCAACTCCTTCCGGCACCTCTTTCCGTATCCTCACCACCCTCTGTGCGGAAAAAGCTCCCCCTCGGGCCCCTTTTGAATCTTTTCCCTCTCTCCCTAAATCTGTGTCCCCTAGTTGTGATCTCCCCTTACCCTGAGATAAAACTGCTACTTCCCATCTTATCTGTACCTCTCATGATCTTAAACATTTCTGTAAGGCCGCCCTCATAAAACCCAGGTTTATCACCTATTTATTTTAAAGAGCTATAGTTCTGACTGGAGTATTTCTAACAAAGACATGGGCATGAAACAAAATCTCTTCAACTTCCATATGTCACTTCTTTTTCCCATATTTCTTACCTGTAATGGTTTATCAAGGAATTCTGTCTCAGAAGGAAACAGATGTGCAAAGAGATTCAGATTCATTAATCACATGTATATCAAAACATACAGTGAAATGCATCATTTAAATTAACAAACAACACAACCAAGGATGTACTGGGGCCAGCCACGAAGTGTTGCCACACATTCCGTTACCAAATGATGGATGTCTTCATGTAAACGGCATGGCGATGTCTGACATATACCAACAAAGAGCAGATGGCTGTTGAGCTGACTGCTGAGATTCATAGTGGGAGCATTATTTTAGAACCTGTGAACTGTGGGAAATACATCTGTACCATCATGCAATGTAAATCTTGAAAGCTATGATTGAACGAGAGGGGTAGAGACAGAGGGATAGAGAGAAACGTAAAAGGCATCATTAAATATAAGGTTCTAATAGCCAAAAACTGCCTTCACCAATCCAACACACACTACTTTGGGAGGCCAGTGAAATGTAATAGCTGTGGTGGGCACCTGCTTGTTATGGCCTATCAGTGCTTTCAAGGGGCTGGTTCTTTAACACCTCTCTGCAAGTGTATGTTGTCAAAGGGATTCCTCACAAATCTTTATACACTAGTGAGTAAGAGGGGTTAAAGTGAGTCAGTGGATCAAAATGGTCTGCAGATATTGGAACTAGGTCTTGTTGGACATCCAGAATCTTCTCCAAAAAGAAGTTTTTTTTTTGACAAACAACTTACGTGACTGACATCCTGAAGAGTTGGTGGACAACATCTCCAGAGTTGACATACTGAGGTTGCTCAACAATCCTGGGAAGCAGTCTTCAATAGTCAGGGCCCTATATTTATATATAATGTGCCAGATGTTGCTAGATGCCTTAAACAATACAGTTTGTTGTTCATGCTTGTCACAGAGTGCGTAAAGCACACACACAGACACCTGCAATGTGCTGAAGGTAATTAGTGCCTTTGGAATTAGTTGTGCCAAGCATAGAGTCTCTTATCTTTATGAATTGTTGGACAAACAGTTGCCAAAGGAAAGTAATCCTGGCAAAGGCCTTGCCAACTGCTGAACTAACCTGCATGAACATTATTTGCCCTAAAAGAGGGAGCTGCCTGACATAAAAGATTGAGATGAAACTTTGCTTGAAACAACTTACTTTTAATACAGCATATCTATTTTATTTTTATACTTCCTTATTAACTAAGTTAATGTCAATCTAATTCATAATTACTTTTAATTTTCCCAGCTCCTTGTGGAGGGAATCTAACTGGGCCCTCAGGAATTATCCTATCTCCATTTTATCCAGAACCCTATCCTCACAGCAAGGAGTGCGATTGGACAGTGACGGTTTCACCTGATTATGTTATTGCCCTGACATTTCAGAGGTAAGTTTTGCATCGATGTGAGGTATCTAAAAGTGAATTGATTGAGGTGTACCAGATGATCAATAGAATGGACAGCCAAAGACCTTTGTCCCAGGCAGAAATGTCTAATACAAGGGGGCTAATTAAGGTATTGGGATGAATGTGTAGTGGGGATGTCAAAGGCAGTTCTTTTTACAAAGAGAGTAGTAGGTGAATGGAACATGCTGCTGGGGTGGTGATGGAGACAGATACTGTACATTAGGGACTTTTAAAAGCTCTTAGATGGGATAAAAGGAAAATGGAGGGCTATGTGGAATGGAAGGTGTAGATTGATCTTAGAGTAGATTAAAGGTTGGCGCAACATCTTGGGCTGAAGAGCCTGTACTGTGCTGTATCATTCTATGTTCTATGTTCTAAAAAAGATTTGGACAACTGCTTGAAGTTGAGGAATTTACAGGAAAATGGAGACTAAGCCATTCCTTTTTCAAAGAGCTGTGTGGACACAATGAACCAAATAACCTTTTTTTTTGCAATAATTTCTCTTAATTGTGAAACATCAGCCTCGTGTTGTGACAAATGCACAAGATGAAATTCTTCTAAATATTCGACAGGACACGATTATTTTTCTTCAGAAGTTCTATTAGGCACTGAACACACATAACAGAGATTGAAGTGAGCAAGCCATTGAAGGAAATGCATGATGTACCTTAGTTCAGGAGCTCAAAATGCCACGGTAGTGTGTTGTCTATTCTGTTCAAGTTAAGCAAATCAGATTTTAGATGCAGAGTTCATGCACATACATCAGTTCGATATAAGTGCATGACCTATCATTTGTTTCACATGTATAACAGGACAGGTTTCTTCTCCACTGTGTATGCAGTCAATATAGAAGGTAAAAATGAATAATTCTAAGATTTGCTGAATGTCACGTTTTACCCATTTAAAAAAAATTATTGAATACAAATGTAAAGGTGTAAATTGCATGTACAATTTCTAAATCTGTAAATTCCTCAGAAATACAAAAGTGTGTTTCTATTTTTAATGATTACAGTTTTATCATGCTGGTTTTGCAACATGCTAATTAGGAAGTGCCAGAGTAATAGTTCGATAGGCAGCTGGAGGATGGCATTGTGACCTTTCCTCAACAGGAGTTTGCTTCCTGGAATGATGTAGATGTCACAGGCATTATCTCCTGCTGAAACCTTGATAAACAACTATGGTCTGTTGACTTGAACAGTATTGCGTAATGCCAATTATTACTGTCTTGTCAGACCTGGACAAAATGAAAAATAATCAATATTTTACTTCTGTTCCCTGCAAGTCATTGAAACTGAAATTCTAGTCAATTTGCATACTTCACTTTATAGAATTCCTTGTGGATTTAAAATTAGGACTTTATTTGAAGTGAAGAAAAAAAATATTTGATTGTAGTCAGCGATTCTCATGTTGAATGGCTCTTTACTAATCTTTCCTTGTTATATACTTTGCTCAACAAAGGTGCTTAATGAAAGGTAGTAAAGACATTCTTGCAACAAAGTTATAAAAATCAAGACAAATGTATAAATGTTTCCTGTATAAGCTTAATTCCCATAATCTATTCTTAATGACAAAGAACATAAGAAGCAAAAGTTATACATTTTACTTTCAAAACTTTTAACATATCCAGTTCCTCCATACTTTTCACTAATAATGTGGGCAAACAAAACTTTCCACCTTCTTTCTCTACTTTTCTGCTTTTTTCTTCTTCTTTCTCTCTGTTCTGAACTCTCATTCACTCCTATTTTGTTTCCTAACACTCCTTGTTTCTCTCCCTTAACTTCAGTTTCTTTCAGTTCTCCTTTCAGTTGTTTATTCCTTTCATGCGTCCTCACTCTGTAGTATTTCAGAGCTCTCCATATTCTACAAAAACAGCAGCGAATTGGTTTCTGTAGCTTTAGAGTCCCTTGATAACTTGATGAAACAATACAGCACTGAAGGAGAGGATTCAATCCATCAAGTCTGCACTGGCTCTTTTGTAAGCTGACATTAATATTAAATAGCCATATTATCCATTTCAGGAATGCCATGTTCAACTTATAATCAGTGTCATATACTTATATCACTCCAGATTTTGCTGGAACTTCAGAACTTGGTGTTACTCCAAAAATGAGGAGGATTTGGGAATACACCTCTGAAAGTGAAAAAAAAAGAATCAGAGGCCCCCACTGGCATAAAAAATACTTAGAAAATGTAACTTTCCTTTCTATTCTTACTTTTACATCTTTAGTGAGTGTCAATATCCCTGAGGATCTACCCTGGGCCAAACATATTGATGCAGTTCACAAAGATACGGCTATATTTCATCTTGAGTTTGAGGAGGTCTGTTATGTCACCAAAGACACGTGCAAATTTCTACATTTGTACAATGGAGAGCATTCCAACTGGCTGCATCACCGTCTGGTATTGGGGTGGTGGGGTGCTACTGCACCGGATTGAAATAAACTGCAGAGAGTTGTAAACCTAGTCAGCTCCATCATGGGCAATAACCTCCGTAGTATCTAGGATATCTTCAAGGAGCAATGCTTCAAAAAGGCAGCATCCATCATTAAGGACCCTCTTCACCCAGGACATGCCCAGTGCCCATTGGTACATCAGGAAGGAGGTACAGGAACCTAAAGGCATATACTCAATGATCCAAGAGCAGCTTCTTCCCCTTTGCCATCAGATTTCTGAATGGACATTGAACCCACGAACACTACCTCACTACTTTTTGATTTCTATTTTTGCACCACTTACTTAATTTAACTATATGATACATATATACAAACTGTAATTCACAGTTTTCCTCTCTATTATTATGTATTGCATTGTATTGCTTCCTCAAAGGCAACAAATTTCATGGCATTTGCCAGTGATCTTAAACCTGTCTCCAATTCTGATTCTGAACATCAATGTGAAAGAATGACGTTTTATTGCAATGGAGGGGAAAATAGTTCAACCATGGCGAGTGGGAGAATTAATAAAGGCAAACATAAAAATTAAGTTTATTGCAAAAAAATAGAAGTAACTTATTTGTGGTAATCCTGACAATGCAAAATATGAAAGAGGATTTCTTTTAAATGTGCTGTGATATCTGAGCACTAAGACCTATGCTGCTCTTGGTAAATAGAAACTGGGTCATGAAGCATACTTCGAAAATATGCCAGCAACACACACAAAATGCTGGAGGGAACTCATCAGAACGGGCAGGATCTATGGAAAAGAGTAAACAGTCAACGTTTTGGGCTGAGACCCTTCATCAGGGCTGACGCTGGCCTACTGAGTTTCTCCAGCATCTTTTTGAGTGTTGCTTGGATTTCCAGTGTCTGCAAATGTTCTCATCATCAAAAAATATCCCCATTGTACTTGACAAGGTCTTCAACCTTATGTTGAATCTAATTCCTCCTCTTTTCTTTCAGCTTCAATGTAGAACCAGGCTATGACTTCCTTCATATCTACGATGGACCAGACTCTCTCAGTCCACTGATTGGTAGCTTTCAAGGCTTGCAGGTGCCTGACAGAATAGAGAGCAGCAGCAACAGCCTCTTTCTGGCCTTTCGGAGTGATGCCTCTGTCAGCATGATGGGATTTGTCCTTAAATATAAGGGTAACACAATTTCCTTCAAGCCGTAAAATAATTAATCGTACTACTTGTACCAATACCCAAGGGAGAGTGCTAATGGACAAACCTTGCATGCAAAAATATATTGACACACCCAAACTCATTATTTTCTTTAAATTTTGTGCAGAGTTTTAAAGAATAATTACTTGTCCTGGGTCGTGGATAGTACCAGTTAATTAACTCCAAGAGAAAGGCTTCTGATGTGCTTCTGAAAAAGAAGCTACTCAGTATTATCTATGAATGAAATTGGGGGATTGTTGGGCAGGTATTGGATGACAATCTCCAGTGGACAGAGGGAAAGAGGAAAGAATCTAAGAAAGTGGATGATACTACTTTTAAAATATAAGATATAATTAAATATAATTAAAACATTGCTAGTTCTTGCAATTTCTCAATAAGTTAAACATACATCTGATGTAATGCCTCCTACTACAAGGAAAAGAGGCAAAAGGGAACAACACAGTTGTGGCATATCAATTAAATAACTAAGCTGTGATGCCCATATTTTCACAAGAATGTTTCAGAAGTGGGAATGGTCCATTTACACCATCCTGGTCCACATGCTTTGCTTCAAATTTCTGGATTAGTGGAGTCGAGAGCTTTTATGAACGATGTAGTATGTTTTCTATTCGGAAGGCAAAGGCTTGAATGACGTTGGACCAGATCGCAGTGGACCCATCCTGCACCTTGCACTCACCCCTCTTGTGATGCTCACAGTTGCATTTCCCAGTTAAGGCCATGTGGTTCCCAGCACACTGATGGCCTCATAACTGTGGACATTCTGAGAGAGATCAAAGAGTGGCAACAAGACTGCAGATGGAAGAAACTAAGACCCCTTTCACTGTTCTTAAGAATTAAAATAGATAGATAGACAGATAGCTAGATAGATAGAGATAGTGATGACTTTATTAGGTACAAGAGTGGAACCCAATGTGGTCTTCTGCTGCTGTAGCCCATCCACTTCAAGGTTCAACATGTGTATTCAGTGATGGTCTTCTACACATCACTGTTGTAACAGTTATTTGAGTTACTCTCAACATCTTGACAGCTTGAACTAGTCTGACTATTAACAGGGCGTTTTTGTCCACAAACCGATCGCCAGCTGGATGTTTTACCTTTTTGTACCATTCTCTGAAAACTAAGAAATTCACTGTTGTCAATTTTCACTGTTGTGCATGAAGATCCCAGGAGATCAGCAGTTTCTGAGATACTCTGGAACTGATTGTCAAGCACCAACAATCATTCCATGATCAAAGTCACTTAGATCATATTCCTTCCCCATTTTGAAGTTTGGTCTGAACAACAACTGAACCTCTTGACCACGTCAGCATGCTTTTATGCATTGAGTTGCTGCCACTTGATTGGCTGATTAGATATTTGCATTAACCTAATAATGTGGCTATTAAGTGTATGTATATATCTATATACATAAATATCTATATTGATATCTTTCTATGCATATCTCTCGCTCTGTCTGCATAAATAAATAAATATATATGCATAGATATATACATGTATAGATCGATACTGATACATTGATAGAACTAGATGTATATATCTTATGTACATATGTATTTTTTTAAAATCAAACCAATTTAGCGAAGGGAGGTAATTTCACTGAAATGAATGAGACAATGCTGGATTAGTATAAATAGGAGGGATCGACTGCAAAGTATTACAAACTCTTCAGCACAGTTTGTTACAGGATTGTGCCTGAATACAATGATCACTTTGGGAATAGAGTGGGAGGTCAGCTCTTTGTCAACTAACCCCCAGTGTGCTCCACACTTCAGTCACACTCTGCCCAGGTTCAGGAAGGTGAAACATACTGAAATGCACACTGCAGTCACTGTAGTCGTCGGAGCCCCCAGGCTAACTGTCAGTCAGACTCTGCTCATTTAAAGAGAAGTTAACTTGACACAAAAACCAACTGATGCCCGTGAGACATAGCAGAGGCCAATTAAAAGACAGCAAAGTCAATTGTTATTTCAGATTAATGCACATCTATTGTAACTGATTCAGGCATGACACAAACCTTGACCTGCCAGCTTATTAACATAATAATAATAGGCTGTGCTGGTTGGCTGGAGATGTCTGCAACACCTTGGATTTATGAATGGCAAGTAAACTATATCAAATTGTGCTTTAATCCATTGAACATCCCAGAGAGCAGGTGACTGCAGCAGACGGAAAAATTCATTGTACAACTGCATCTCAAATTTGACTTCTCTATGGTGTGAGGGGAATTGCTCTTTGCAACTATGACCGCCAATATACCTTGGCCAAGGATTCCATCACCGTGTAAACCTTCCTGCCCTATGTTCTTCTTCATCTTCTAATACCTTCTTCTGATCGGTGTGGCACCTTGCTCAATTTCTGAGTTGTACAAATATTCTAAAATGTATGCCCATCTGTGCAACCATGTGTATGGGCAGTACGATTGTCATACAGTCTTAGAATACTTAAGCACAGAAATAGGCCCTTCGACCCATCTAGTCCATGATGAACCATTAATCTGCACAAGGACCATTACCCTCTATAACCATCCCATCCATGAACTTATCTAAATTTCTCTTAAATGTTAAAATCACACCCATAAAAGACCATAAGACATAGGAACAGAATTAGGCCATTTGGCCTATCGAATTTGATCCACCATTTCATCATGGCTTATCCAATTTTCCTCTCAGCCCCAATCTCCTGCCTTCTCCCTGTCACCCTTCATGCCCTGAGCAATCAAAAATCTATCAACCTCTGCCTTAAATATACATAAAGACTTGGCCTCTACAGCTGCTTATGGCAAAGAATTCCACAGATTCACCACTCTCTGGTTAAAGAAATTCCTCCTCACCTCCATGCTAAAAGGACACTCCTCCATTCTGAGGCTATGTTCTCCGGTCTTAGACTCTCCCACTATAAGAAACATCCTCTCCACATCCAGTCTATCAAGGTCTTTCACCATCCAGGAGGTTTCAGTGACGTCATCCTTCATTTTTCTGAATTCTAGTGAATACAGTCCTAGAGCCATCAAGCACTCTTTGACAAGCCATTCAAACCCAGAATCATTTTTGTGAACCTCCTTTGAACCCTCTCCAATTTCAGCACAACCTTTCTTAGATAAGAGGCCCAAAGTTGCTCTCAATACTTCAAGTGAGGCCTCACCAGTGTGTTATAAAGTATCAACACCACATCCTTACTTTTATATTCTAGTTCTCCTGAAATGAATGCGAACATTGCATTTGCCTTCTTCACCACAGGCTCAACCTGCAAACTAACCTTAAGGGAATCCTGCACATGGACTCCCAAGTCCTTTTGCGTCACAGTTTTTTGAATTTTCTCTCCATCTGGAAAAGAGTCAACCAATTCATTTCTTCTTCCAAAATGCATGACCAGACACTTCCTGACACTGGATTCCTTCTGTAGCCTCTTTACTTCCTCAGAACTACATTCCCCATCCGGTTGTCTTCATATCATCTGCAAACATTGCAACAAAGCTATCAATTCCATCATCCAAATCATTGACATAGAATGTAAAAAGAATCAGTCCCAACACAGATCCCTGTGGAACATCATTAGTTACCGGCAGCCGGTCAGAAAAGATTCCCTTTATTCCCACTATTTGCCTCCTGCCAATCAGCCAGTGGTCTATCCATGCCAGAATCTTTCCTGTAATGCCATGTGCTCATAGCTTGTTACGTAGCCTCATGTGTGGCACCTTTTCAAAGGTCTTCTGAAAATCCAAGTACACAACATCAACTGATTCTTCTTTGTCTATCCTGCTTGTTATTTCTTCAAAGAATTTTAACATATTTGTCAGGCAAGATTTTCCCTTGAGTAAACCATGCTGATTATGGCCTATTTTATCTCGTGCCTCCATGTACACTGAGACCTCATCCTTAATAATCGACTCCAACAACTTCCCAACCACTGAGGTCGGACTAACTGGCCTATCATTTCTTTTCTTTGCTTCTCTCCCTTCTTGAAGAGTGGAGTGACATTTGCAATTTTCCAGTCTTCAGGAACGATTACAGAATGTAGTGATTCTTGAAAGATCATTAGTGATGCCTCCGCAATCGTTTCAACCACCTCTTTCAGAACTCTAGGGTGTGCACCATCTAGTCCAGGTGAGTTATCTACCTTCAGACCTTTCAGTTTCCCAAGAACCTTCTCTCTAGTTATGGTAACTTCATACACTTCATGTCCCCAGACTCCTGGAACTTCCACCATTCTGTTAGTATCTTTACTAATAGACTAAGACAACCGCGCCTCTTCAAAGAGTGCTATAAGAGGTCATACTTACCCTTGGCCATTAGGTTCTATAATGAGTCAACCTATAGCTCTCTCATGCCTCTAATTCCCTTTACTCCACTGCAACACTGATACATATGACTTTAGCTTCTCCTTTTCAAATTTCAGGGTGAAATTGATTGTATTATGATTACTTTCCCCTAAGGGCTCTTTTACCTTAAGCTCTCTGTTTTATTGCATATCTACCATTTGCACTTTCTCTTTTCTATACACTCACCACCCTCTGAGTGAACCTGTGATGCCACTTTCAAGTAATTACAGATCTGTATTCCCAGAAATTCCACTACTCTCCTCAGTGCCCTACTGCTCACTGTGTAAGACCTATGCTATTTTGATCTCCCATATTGTAACACTTCATAATTGTCTGCATTAAATTCCATCTAACATTTTTCAGCCCTATTTTGTAGCCTGTCCATATCCTACTACAAGCTTTGATAGTCTTCCAGTCTTCCTTGCTCTCCATTGCACCTTAATCTTGGTGTCATTAACAAATTTGTTGATCATCATCCAGATCATTGATATAGATGACAAACAACAATGGACCCGGCATCATTCCCTGTGGCACACCACCAATCATGCACCTTCAGTCAGAGAGGCAACCATCTATGACCACTTTCTAGTGTCTCCTACAAAGCCACTGTCTAATCCAATTACCTCATCTTGAATTCCAAGTGTCTGAATCTTCTTGACCAACTTCCCCTACGAGATCGTGCTAAAGACCTTGCAAAAGTCCATGTAGACTACATCCACTGCTTTACCTTCATTAATTTTTCTGGTAATATCCTTGAAAAACTGTAAGATTGATTAGACACAACCTAACACACACAAAAACATGTTGACTATCCTGAACCAGTCCTTGTCTATCCAAATACTTATACATCCCAACCCTTAGACACCTTCCAATAGCTTTCCCACTGCTAATGTCAGGCTCACCAGCCTGTAATTTCCTGGCTTATTCTTAAAGCCTATCTTAAACAATGGAACAACATTAGTAATCCTCCGATCCCTTGGCACCTCACCCGCGGCAAAGGATGTTTTAAATATCTCTGCCAGGCTCCTGCTATTTCTGCACTTACCTCCCACAGAGTCTGAGAGAACAATGTGTCAGGCCCTGGGGATTTATCCACCCTAATTTCCCTCAGGACAGAAAACACCGCCTCCTCTGTAATCTGTATAGGGTCCATGACCTCGCTGCTGCTTGGCCTCAATTCTGTAGACTCTGTGTCTGTCTCCAAAGTAAATACAGATGCAAAAAAAATCCATTTCAGATCTCCGCCAACTTTTCAGCTCCACCCATCGATCACTTTTCTGATCTTTCAGAGGACCAATTTTTTTCCCTTTCTTTTTATTCTTTTGCTGTTAATATATCTGTAAAAGCCCTTAGAATTCTCTTTCACCTTGTCTGCGAGAGCTATCTCATGCTTTAATTAGCACTCTTGATTTCCTTCATAAGTGTTCTCTTGCATTTCTTACACTTCAAGTACTTCATTTGTGCTTACTTGCCTATACTTGCTATTCACCTCCTTCTTCTTCTTAATCAGTGCCTCAATATCTCTTGGAAACAGGGCTTTCTAAACCTTGTGCTGAAGTTTTGCAATCAGAATACTGTCCTTTCGCTTCTGTTGTGCTCCGTGACCATGTACTTGTTACCTAACAATATCAGGTGAGGAAAAACAATGGACAACTAACCAGAAGGAAAGGTGATCCAGTTGTGGAGAGGGATGTTGCAAATGGAGACATATTATTGGCAGTACATTCTTTGACCTCTTTTGATCAGGGCTGACAATGGATATTGCATCCTAGCTGTCTAGCTATACAAGCAGTATAATGTGGAAAGTAAGCCGTTGCCCATTTGAAAGCTCCCCCTCACCATGCATCAGACGACCCAGAAAGAACGGCCAGTGAAGAGACTGATACAATTTGGCACCAACAATGTCGCAGGAGTTGCCAGTCAACAATGAAATCAATTCAGGACTGCATTAGGGAATCCAGCTCCAGATTTTTCCCTCAAAGTTTACTCCCGAAGCCTTCCCTGTGAGTGGGTATAGCCACAAGGCAGTAGAGGTTTGAGATCAGGGTTTTCCTCCCTCTAAATGAGTTGCCAACCAAAGCTGACAAGTCCCTTCCGCCTGAAAGGACTGGTTTTAAGTTGTCGATAACCTGCGTTTGCACCTTTTCCTGACAGTAGAAACAGTTCCACCAGACTTAATAGCGAAGCCACATGTGAAGCCAGTCCTGACGAAGGGTCTCGGCCTGAAACGTCGACTGCGCCTCTTCCTATAGATGCTGCTTGGCCTGCTGCGTTCACCAGCAACTTTGATGTGTGTTGCTTGAATTTCCAGCATCTGCAGAATTCCTGTTGAAGGCAAGGAGCTGGACTTGGGTGTCGGTGGTTATTTGAGGCACACAACTTTGGGAGCATTTAATGGGTGGTGGGAGCTTATCCCCATTACCACCCCTGGATAGTTGTACGTTAAGAGAGGGATTTAGCCAGTTCCAAATTGATAGTATAATGCTGATTGGTGTGAATGATCTGCTATTTCTAGTGGGCATCAGATATGCATGTGCCAACACCCTACTGGACACAGGATCATGTAGGCTATATCTAAAGCAGTTATTGGAACTGATGGTATAAGTAATGGAGATGAAGTGACTTTGGTGGAGTTAAAAGGACATTGATCTGACCAAGGTGAAGCTTTCCCCTGATTCTATGTTGCAACTTTGAAGAACAGCAGGAGACTGAATATCCTTGGCACCTTGGCCAAATTAATATTCCAACTGAGCTCAACAAACTAATTAGCATAATGAATCTGACTTTTTTATATGGAATTTGATTTACACAAATTAGTTACTACATTTCCATTTGTAAAAGTAATTGCATTTCAAAAATCATTCCATTGACAGTAAAGAGCTTTGAGAAGTCCTGAGGTTATCTAAGTATCTAAATAAATGCAAATCTTTTTCTCTCTCTAATATGGAGGAGGTCGCTGAGATAAATGGAAGTGGTTATTGTTGGAACTATAGGGGATGTTTCCAAAATTGCTCTGAGCCTTGCTTTAATTGTCATGCAAGCAAGTGCCACAGTAGTGAATACTAGAGGCACTCTTGAAATGCAGAAATATATCTGAGGATTTTTTTAATAAAGCAGTTTGATTGAACTATCATACTGTTTTATGCTAGCATTGATTACCCTAAAATTGCCCTGCAGATGATCTCTGCCTTCATATAGGTTGTGTCTATAGTTTTAAGTTAGTAACTACCCTAGATTTTAGGCTTTGAATGAAGAGAGGAATAGAAAGAGAAGGAGGAAATGAGTTGGAGGAAATCTGGGGTTGATTAAAATGAAAGAAGGATGAGATTTGAATTAGTCATCTTCTGGGAATTAAACATAGTGTCTTGGGCCATAAACCTTTGTCAGAGTGATAGAAGATCAATACTAAGCATTAACACTGGCCTGCTGAACATTTCCAGCATTTTCTGTTATCCTGTCCAGGGAAGTCTCAAACTCTTGAATTATTCCAAATGTAAGATTTTCTAGTTTTCTGTACCCAGAAATAGTTCATAACAAAAAAAGTCATTTCAGTAAAATCAAATTTGATGTATTTTGCATAATCAAAATGCCACTAGTCTGGCACTTTCCCTCAAAGAGTGGAAATATCTGCGGTAGGTCAAAGACAGGTATGTTGGGAGTAATTACCTTGTTCTCAATATCCAGTGAGAAAACTACATTTTTATCATAAATCCTTCCAATCAATTCCAGATTGAATGAGACAGGTGATATCTGTAGTTTTAACATAATTAATATCCAGTTATTTTTAAGTTTTAGATCGAAGCATCAATTTCCTTCATTGCTGTCCTAATTCATTTTAGAGATGTTCTCTTAGTATTGTATAATGTTATCGAACACAGAATTCCAGCAATGATATTACCTCTATCAAAATGGGTGATTTTTCATCTCTGCTTTGGGTTAGTTCAACTCACTATGCTTCATCTACAAGAGCAGTAGAACTCTGAATGTCATCCCTTTTGTTACAGTCCTCTAGTATTATATGCCGTCTGTGTATCAGGTTGATAATTAGCATCTCAAAGTTCAGAGTCATTTCAATAAGTAAACACACAAAGTGTTTGCGTGCTTCCAAATATAACTTGAACTATTCTTGCATTACTGGCAGTAAACAATTTTAGTTAGACGTATTACTCACATGCAATAAACAATTGAACAAATTTGTTGGAGAGCAGCATTCCACAGGGAAAGAAAGCTCTCAGCTAAAGTACCCAAGTGCCTTGGCTGGAATTCAGGAATCATTAAAATACACTGTTGGAGAGTAGATTAAGTGGCTGCCTCATGGCCTGCTATGGAAAGACCAATGCCCTTGACTGGAAAATCTGATAAAAAAAAAGTGGATAATGTCCTGTCCATCACAAGTAAAGCCCTCCCCACCACAGAACACATCCGCACCTTCAAGGCAGCACAGTAGCATAATGGTTAGCACACCGCTTGACCCAGGTTCAATTCCCGCTGCTGTCTCTGAAGAATTTGCATGTTCTCCTCGCACGGGTTTCTCCCGATGCTCCAATTTCCCCCCACAGTCCAAAGACGTACTGGTTGATAAGTAATTTGGTCATTGTAAATTGACCTATGACTAGGTTAAGGTTAAACTGGGGGCTGTTAGGTGACATGGCTCAACGGGCAGGTCCACGCTGTATCTCAATAAATAAGTAAACAAGAAAAAATCCTCATGGAATGCGGTGACGGGAAAGCAGCATCCATCATTGGGGTCTCCCGCTACCCAGGACATTCTTGCGTCTCAATGCTGCCATCAGGAAGAAGGTACTGGAACCTTAGGCCTCGTACCACCGGGTTCAGGAACTGTTATTACCTCTTCAACCCTCAGGCTCTTAAAAGCCAAAGAGGACAATTTCACTCAACTTCACTTGCCCCATTACTGAAATGCACCCACAACCTATGGACTTACTTCTAAAGTCGCTTAATCTCATATTCCCTATATTTATTTATTTTTTTTTCTATTTGTATTTGTAATTTGTTGTCTTTTGTCCATTGCTTGAATGCCCAGGTTGGTACGGTTTTTCATTGTTTCTGTTACAATTGTTATTTTATTATGGATTTATAGATTGGCCCACATTAAACTGATTCTTAGGGTTGTATATGATGACAGATAGGTACATTACTTTGATAATATATTTATTTTGAACTGATAATCAGAGTGGTGGAGCAAATGAACAAAGTAACAGGCTTAGACTGCAGTCTGCCTAAGGAGTTTTGCAGAGGGCATTCTTAAAACATCGAGTTTCCTATTTTTTATTGATTATTTAAATAAATGAAGTGATAGTCACATTAATGAGATGCTCCTTATAGCTTGAACTTCCAACATAGAACAACTTCAGTTCTGAGGTCTTTGTTCAGCTCTGAACAGCCCAGGTTCCAGATATAAGATGGATAAGTCACGAAGCAATGTAGCAGCAGAAATGATGTCTGGGATAATGCTGAAATAATTGAGGTTTGTTTTTAGTCAATGTCAAGGCTGAGTTTACAGACATATTCACAGCTGTAATGAAAAATGTACTTGCAGTAAGATCACAGGTACAAAGCATCATATAAGCAGTATTTACAAGAAAAGCACATATAAATGATACCCAAGTTTTATAAGAAATTTAAGTTTTTATTCACATTTAGCTCCATATAATTTGTCTATTAATTCACTCCTCAACTTTTCTGGAAAAAAATTGAAGTCAAAAAGAGGGCACTAATTTCTGACCTCAATGACTAAATTCATATAAACCATTTAGAAATGCGGCCTTCCACTTCCACCACCGCCACAAACAACCATGAGCCTGAACCCTATAGTATCCTGCATCATAAAGTACACAATTTTGATGCCAAGGATATCATTACAGAGTCCAGAAATATATTTCTGGACTGAACTTTAAAAGAAAACCACAAAACAATGTAATGAATTCTAGAATTCTCTCAGAACTGTACACAGATTGGAACAATGTTCAGTTTTCAAACTAGGATCTCAAAAGTTCAAAGTAAAATTTATTATCAGAGTACATACATGTCACCAAATACAACCCTGAGATTCTTTTTCCTGTAGGCATATTCAGCAAGTCTATAGAATAACAACTGTAAACATTGTCAATGAAACAGCAAGAGCATAGAAGACAAATTCTGCAAATGCAAATATAAATAAATAACAATACATAATGAAAGCATGAAATAACAAGATCAAGAGTCCTTAAAATGAGAAAATTGGTTGTGGGAACATCTCAATAGATGACTATCATTATCCTCCTTTGTTCAAGAGCCTGATGGTTGAGGGGTAGTAACTGTTTTCGAATTCGGTGGTGCAAATCCTGAGGCTCTTGTACCTTCTATCAGATGGCAGCAGTGAGAAAAGAGCACGGCCTGGGTGGTGAGGATCTTTAATGATGGATGCTGCTTTTCTACGACGTTTCACGTAGATGTGCTCAGTGTTTGGGAGGACTTCACCCGTGATGTGTTGTGCTGAATCCACGACCTTTTGTAGGATATTCTGTTCAAAGTCATTAGTGTTCCCATAATACCAGGCGGTAATGCAGCCAATCTATACACTTTCCACTTCTCATCTATAGAAATATGTCAAGGTTTTTGATGTCATGCCTAATCTCCGCAGACTCCTAAGGAAAATAACAGTATATTACAAAGTCTTTTTCTCAGAACTCTCACAGTGAGAGCCTCTTATGTGCTTCATTGTCAAAAATCCTGCAAAGGAACAAATCTATTTGCTAGAATTCCATTTTACAAATCAACTGGAAATAAAAATTGAGATTTACATCAATCATCCTTTCCAATTTCTATTTACTCTTCATTACCTAAAAGTTTTTTTTCACAGAAAGGTGAGAATGACTGACAGTGGAAATTTCTAACAGCATTTATATTATACAAAATAAAGACAGAAACTAATGGGAAATATTCCCAGTGATACATCAGTTGTCAGGCTCTCTGCAATCCAGTATTCAGTTCTTCCTCTTCAATGACAACAGTGACTCAGAATTTTGTAACGTTTTTATTGTAGAAAAATTATCTAGGTTCTTTCGAGCAAAGAGGTACATGCCATTTGGTAGTGGAAGAATCAGGGGAAAATGTTCCAGTGTTGCATTTTAGGGAAAGTTCTTTTCTTCTGGTAAAGAGAAATAGAGTGACTTAATCAAGCTGTTCCAGAGAGTAGGTTTTAAACATATGAATGCTCTACCTTATTTTGTAGATCAGTAAAAGGATCAAAAGTTCATAGTAGGAAGCCTGTAAACACAGGTGAGTAACAAAAAAAGATGGAGGAAGTTGAAAGTAAAACCTAAGAGAATTGATTGATAATAAGAGCGATATTTGAATTGGTGAATCTATATTACCTATATATCTAATATTTATACGCAGTCCAGAACGTATTTTGCAATTTATAAAGTACTTGAGACTTCCTAAAGTCATAAACAAAGTAAATATAAATACAAATCTTTCTTTTGCTGCTCTTTCTGAAGGCCTTCTTTTCTCTCCAATTAGTCCCTACCTCTATCTCCCTATATCTGACCTGGAGATATTTTAGTAAACTACATTTCCTTGCAGTTCAGAATATTGAGAAGTTGTGCTGTATTTTCTAGAGTTATAGGTGGTACTATATAACAAATTGCTTTTGTCATTGCAATTACACATTCTACATAATATTATAAAAATCTGTCATCATTCAAATTGGCAAATAAATAACATGGTGATTCATAATTATTTTATTTTTAAAGAGAACCCCAGAGAATCTTGTTTCGATCCTGGAACAATCAAGAATGGCACACGGGTGGGTACAAACATGAAGCTCGGATCTACGGTGACCTTTTACTGCGACAGTGGCTATGAGATAGTTGGTTATTCGACTCTTACCTGCATCATGGGAGGAGATGGGAATCCAACCTGGAATAAGCCTGTTCCATCTTGTTCAGGTAATGACCACTCAGATAGAAAAGTTATGCCCAGTTATAATTGCATACATCATAACCTCTTTTGCAATGACCTTCATGTCCATAACAAGAAGTATCAATACTTCAGTCTTCTGGTCTCTGCACCTCCAATGCTTAATTTAACAATATATTTTGAACATTTTAACATATTATTGACCATTAAGTGTCCAAGAAATAGGGTAGCTTACTGATTCCAAGGTCCTTCAGGATATGTACTAGATGGCACAGTGGAATTTCATCAGAGCTAGGCTATTGCTTTTGAGATCTTTTCGCCATGTATATCTCCCTGTTCCCTTTCCCTATTCCCTACCCCTATACCAATGAAATTATTTGAGATATGAACCATATTGTAATGATTCATAGAATAAACTTGTGCTATAATTTTGTCTTCGCCATATCAGTGGAAAATGAGTTGATACAAGAATTTGCACAAGTTTGCACAACCTCTTGGATTGTATTTTGAGCAGGAGATTGACCCTGCCAGACTCCTGCCATTTGATGGACAAAAAACCTCATCATCCATCTGTACCTCATCAGAGAACCAGGTCGAATTCAATCATGAATGATAGATATGTAGTCATAGTATTTCTCGGCTGCACAGTTTAGAAGTTAAAAACATGATCAGAAAGCACATTAGATAACAGTCAAAATATCAGAAATGTTTCTTAATATGTAAATAATATTGATCAGCAGCTTTAGGTATGATGAAGTAGCAGTGAGGCCTGAGGCAAAAATAATACCAGGAAACCCACCTATTACTATTTTTTGGTGACAAAGAAATCATGCTGTAAGTGTGGCCAGTAAGTCAATAGAACAAGCATGCAATCATTCAGAATTACAAAATTGATTACAAACTGCAATCGACCATCTCCTGTTTTCTCAGTGCTTAATTAGGGATGTGGATAAGAATTTCAATTTGACTCTTTTTGAAAAGGCACTTACACACCATAATACATGTACAGATTCACCCTTAATGTACATTGATTTTTGACATCTGAGGGTGCTTTGAAATCCTCTAATATCACTGCTATCCTCTATACCCCTGTGCTTTTCTTTATCAGATCATAATATAAAAAAGTTATCAGACTGATTAAGTCTCTTTGTCTCTACAGGACTAAATGTCTTGGTAATGTAGTCACACTGAGGCTGATTAATTGCTTTGGGAAGCACAACTTCATTTCAATGAACCTCCAGTTTTTGGTTAAGATGTTGCGGTCTCCTTTCGCAGGAGGTTTAATGTTCATGCGCAAAAAAAAATCGTTTTGCTTTGAATTATTTGCCTTTCGTTTCAACTTTGCTGGAAATTTTTATTAAATATTCTCATTTTGCGAACTAAGTTGCAAATTACATATAAAAAGAACTCTCCTCTTCTAAGTAGTCATTATTTTGACCCGCAGTTATGTAATGTATATTTTAAAACGTTTGTAACGATAAAACATTTTCACTCATTACATAAAGCATTATGTAAAAGTCAGTTATTACACCATCCCCAGACTAAAATAAGTTGGAAATATAAATAGTACAAGAATGAACATTATCATGTTCATTATCACTCTGTAATAATTTTAACTTGTCACAACCCTCGTTTGTTATGCAATGATTAATTTGAAGGTTTAAGTAATTTGAATTTTACACCGTGCACTCTGCCTTATTTGGAAGATAAATATTCAAAGTTGCTTAAAAATGTTATACTTTGGTGTGTAATTGTCATAAAGATTGGGAGTCTTAGACAATTATGTATGATTATGGATATCTTAAACTTGCTGTGAGGTTTTTGCCATTGTGATTTCTGGGTAAACTTCATGTGTGGGCACCCTGTGGCAGCCAGCAGTGAGCACCAAGTTCTTGCACTTTCTTTGCAGTTACATTGTCCAGCTTTAAACTGACAGTAGTTTGCCAACTCTATTCTGCTTAAAGGAAGTGATGGGGAGCAATGGAGGTAATACACTCTCCAATAATTCATATGATTTTTGATTCATTAGATTAGCCATATTTCATTGATTTTATGCGCCTCTGGTGTTTTAAGTTCTTTCCTTTTAAAAATATATAAAATAAGACCAGAGTAGACAATGTGGCCATTCAATCCTCTACTTTTGTACTATTTTTTCGATACTATCCCATATCTACTGATTACCTGGATATCCAGAAATCCAATGTGAATAAACACAGTAACTGAGTTTTACATCCCTCTGGGGTGCGTAATTCTGATGGTTTATTACATTCTGATAGAAGAAGCTTTTCCTCACCACAATCTCATTCCCCTGCCCCTAGCTTCCTTAGTCAAGGAAACCCCCCACCTGACATGTTAAAAATTTTTAAAGAACTTGAAAAGCTTCAATTAAATTTCTCCTCATTCTTCTGAACTCTTCAGAGTACAGTCCCAACCCAAGCTTCTCAATCTCTCCTGTAACGACAAACCCACTGCTGCTGGAAGAAGTCCAGTAAATTGTTGTCCCACTTCCACTGTGACAACCTGCTGTAGCTGAGGAGTTCGAATTTTACTTCTGCAACGCACACACATAATGCTGGAGGAACTCAGCAGGTCAGACAGCATCTGTGGAGAGGAATAAAGGGTCAACCCTTCCTCAGGACCTACCTCAGCCTGAAATATCGGCTGTATTCCTCTCCATAGATGTTGACTCACCTCCTGACTTCCTCCAACATTTTACATGTGTTGCTCTGGATTTCCAGCATCTGCAGAATTTTCTTGTGTTTACAGTACTTCTAGTTTGGTCTCAATAAGGCCCGATAAAATTGCATTAAGGCTTCCTTTCTCCTGACGTCAAAACATGTTGTCATAGAAGTACCTCTCATCATTTGTCCCACCTTGATATTGGTCAAGGTGCCTGTGTTCAAGTACACCCAGGTAGGTCCCTTTGGTCATGAGCACCACCCAAACATTTCTAAGGTTTTTTTAAGCACGCTCATCAGTTTTATTTTTAAGTATTTTCTTTAACAGACATTTCAGAATTTTTCTTAGCTGGTTATCAAAGTGTTTCAGTGGTCAGTTTTGTCATGTAAGATCAAAAGGTCTCACACCATACAGGGCTCAGCAATCAGGTCAGAGCAATCTTCAGGGATCAGTTTGCTGCTAGAAAATCTGCTTCCAGCAACCATGAACCTGGCAAGTAGCACAGTGATGAATATGTTCTAAACCATTACTTAAATGTGCTTTGTCATCTGCACATTTGTGTTAACTTATTTGGGAATTGTAAAATTAATATGACATATTTTAAAAATTGTGACAATTAATGATAACAAAAATTGAGAAAATTGTTTAGCTTTTCATACATCATTCTGTCTTCTGTTTTAGCATCAGGTTAAACAGCACCTACCTTCAAAAAAGAAATCAAAGAATATTGGGCTAATATTTTGAGAAATTAGCACAAATGCCTCATGCCCTGGAGGAATAAACATTCTCCATTTACTGTTTCCTGTTACACACTATGAAATAAAGGGGTGGGAGGAACTGGGGGTATCAGACTTGAGACAAGAGAGTGAATCTTCCATTAAGCCTTTCCTTATTATGGTTTTGAGTGTGGATGAATAATTTTTCATTCCTATATGTCCAGGGAAAATTGCAGAGTTGAGTAGATAACGCTACATAAAAATAGTGTTGTAGCTAAGGTGCTTTGTTTAAAACAAGTTTGGTATTGATTTAATGCAACATTTCGTATAATGAAAGACAAGAACTGGTTGCATTATATATATACACTGTAGTTATTAATACAGTATACTTTTGAAGCAACTAAAATATGTTTGCGTTGAGTGCTTGGTGGAGGGCGCTGATGCTTTTTTTGCTGGTGGGGGAGGGGGATCTTTGCTTTGCTGCTGCTTACGCGTGGGAGGGGGGAGCTGGGGGGAGCTTTGGGGTTTTAACATCTAACTGTCATTCATTCTTTGGGGCACTCCTCTGTTTTTGTGGATGCCTGCAAAGAAAAATAAGATTCAGGATGCACATTGTATACATTTCTCTGACGTTAGATGTATCTTTGAAACCTTTGAAATTAAATATAACATAATACAGTACAAGCTATTTGGCCCATGGAATTGAGCTAAACATTTAACCTACTCCAAGAGTAATGTAACTCTTCCCTCCCACATAGCCCTCTATTTTTCTCTCATTCATGTGCCTATCTAAGAGTCTCTTAAAAGTCCCTAATGTTACTGCCTCTACCACCACTCCTGGCAGTGTGTTCTATGCACTCTGTAAAAAAAACCTCTGATATTCCACCTATACTTTCTTCCAACCACCTTAAAAGAATGTCCTCTTGATTTGTCTTGCCACCCTGGGAAAAAGGTGCTACCTATTCACTCTGAGTCTATGCCCCTTGTCAAGTTGCCTCTCATCCTCCTTTGATCCAAAGAGAAAGCCCTAGCTCTCTTAAACTTTCCTCATAAAACATGCTCTCTAATCCAGGCAACATCCGGATAAATTTCCTTTGGAACTTCTCGAAAGCTTTCACATACTTCCTATAATGAGGTGATCAGAACTGAACACAATATTCCAATTCTTACTAGAGTATTACCTCATTGCTCTTGATCTCAATTCCTGCCCCAACTAATGAAGGCCAGCACACTAACACACCAGCAATTTATGCGGCAACTTTGACGGATCTATGGACGTGGATTCGAAGATCCCTCTGTTCCTCCACACTGCTCAGAATCCTCTCAATGACTTTGTAGTCTTGCCTTAAAATTTGACCTGCCGAAGTGAAACACTTCACACTTTTCCCATTGAACTTCATCTGCCACTTCTCAGCCCAGGTCTCCATTCTATCAATTGCTTGGTGTAACCTATGACAACTTTTTACACTCTATACAACACCACCAACCTTTGTGCCATCTGCAAACTTACCAACTCACCCTTACACACACTCATCTGAGTAGTTTATGAAAATATCACAAGCAACAGGGTCCTGGAACAGATCCCTGAAGAACACCACTAGTCACTGCACTCCAGGCAAAACATGGCCCATCTCTTACCACTCTCTGCCTGCCATTGGAAAGTCAGTTCCGAATCCACGCAGCCATTTTGCTGAATCCCATGCCTCAAGACTTTCCAATGGAGCCTCCCACTCTACCTTCATCAATTTACTTCCTTGATAATGACAATCAGTCTCATGAGGCATGACCTAACCCTCATAAAGCTATGTTGTCTCTGTTCAGAGTACACTTCCCCAAATGCTCCTAAATCTTGTCTCTAAGAATCCTCCCCAATAGCTTGCCCACTGGTCTACAATCCCAGGATTAACTCCATTACCTTTTATGAACAAAGGAAAAACACTTGCATCCCTCCAGTCTTCCGGTAGCACTCTAGCTGCCAGTGAGGATAAAAAGATCTTCATCAGTGAAACAATATCTTCCCTGGATTTCCATAGTAGCCTGGGGTATATCTGTTAGACATCAGAATTTAACTTTCAAGCATTATTGGTGCATTTTAAAAAGCTCTGGGGAAGGCCTGGAGGTCAAGCGGACTCAGAGACATTAGCTAGGCAGTAGACACATTGGACAAGAGTATGATGATCTCACAAAGAATAGTACGAATATTTCCTTTGCTATCATGGTGATGAGTCTAAGGTGAGACAGTACAGAAAACAACATATTGTGACTGTGAGTTACCCCGCTGAAAGTATGAACGTTTACTGACTACTACAGAGTGGTAAATTTTATATCAGGTAAAGAAAAAGTATTAGGATGTTCTAAATTCACTGGATGCTGCCAATGAAATAGGAGCTCTCCTGCCCTTCATCAGACAAAATGATTGTTGTGTTAACTTTCCGAAAAATGCTTTTTGCTTTATTTTCCAGCACCATGTGGAGGCCAGTATATGGGATCCGAAGGTGTAATTTTGTCTCCAAACTATCCTAAGAACTACACTGGTGGACAGACCTGTTTATATTCCATTATTGTAGCCAAAGATTATGGTATGGAACTCTGTCTGAATGAAACAATAATACCTGCCACAACTGATTTTTGATCATGTTTGTTGGAATGCAGTTTGATTTCTCATTTCCAATTCAACTGGATAAATAAGTACTCTATACTTTATTGTCACCAAACAATTGATACTAGAGCGTACAATCATCACAGCGATATTTGATTCTGTGCTTCGCACTTCCTGGCGTACAAATTGACAGTAAATATTAAAAATTTAAATTATAAATCGTAAATAGAAAATAGAAAAGGGAAAGTAAGGTAGTGCAAAAAAACCGAGAGGCAGATCCGGATATTTGGAGGGTACGGCCCAGATCCGGGTCAGGATCCTTTCAGCAGTCTTATCACAGTTGGAAAAATGCTGTTCCCAAATCTGGCTGTACAAGTCTTCAAGCTCTTGAGCCTTCTCCCGGAGGGAAGAGGGACAAAAAGTGTGTTGGCTGGGTGGGTCGTGTCCTTGATTATCCTGGCAGCACTGCTCCGACAGTGTGCGGTGTAAAGTGAGTCCACGGACAGAAGATTGGTTTGTGTGATGTGCTGGTCTGTGTTCATGATCTTCTGCAGCTTCTTCCGGTCTTGGACAGGACAGCTTCGATACCAGGTTGTGATGCACCCTAGAGGAATGCTTTCTACGGTGCATCTATAAAAATTAGTGAGGGTTTTAGGGGACAGGCCAAATTTCTTTAGCTTTCTCAGGAAGTAAAGGCGCTAAATTGATCAAAGGTTATATTTTTAGACCAGTAGTTCTGTTCTTTGTGATTGCAAAGAACAAAAAGTATTTTCAGGTTCCTTTTTCCTTACAGTTATGAATTATTAAGTTAATTTGTGGTTATGAAAAGCTCATCAGTAGCTCAGTAACATATTCTAATCCTATCAATTATGTATTTCAGACCATTACATCTGTCTTTTCTTAGTTCTTGCACAGATCTCAGTCACAAGGCGATTGTCCATTTGAATTATTTGATGGTCGATTTATTTCTAAATCAGTCTGTTTATAAAATATCACAGAGAAGTCTATGTGTGTACTGCACATAAAACAATGCTAATTAATTTTCAATGTTCATTCCATTGATGTCTTTTTAATGAATGGATATTTTATTTCTCTCTCGTGCAGTGGTATTTGGCCAATTTACATATTTTCAGACGGCACTGAATGATGTGGTGGAAGTGCACGATGGTCCAACCCAACATTCAAGGCTCCTCAGCTCACTGTCTGGTTCCCACACAGGTACTATTAAACTATGTACTAACCAAGTGTTTTCTGGTCGTCAGTTGGGACCCATCATACGCCGCACTCCTTTGAAGAGTTTAACATGGATTGTGACAAGTGATGAATCAGTGGAATTAAATATTTACAAATGAGTTATTAAGAGAGCGTCCGTCTAGTAGGAGTGGCAAAAAAAAATGAAGAAGTTTATTTTACATTATACAATGTGAATAATGGGATGTACCGTGCTGACAGTCAACTAGCAGTTCATCTGTAATGATTGCCCTTCAGAATTAAGCCTCCTCAATCTTGATAGTCAAACTGCAGTATTTAGAAAATATTTGCACTTAGACATGTTTGAAGAACAAAATCTGAGCCATCATAGTCATTGAAGAAAAGAGAGGATTATCCTTCTGCTTAACACCGTCAGGACAAATGTCTTCTGCCAACCTGCCTCAGCTTCACTGTCCTGCCATTTGCCGAAATTCAACAAAATTTGACCCAAAACATCCACTGTTTATTCCCCCCATAGGTGCTGTCTGACTTTCTGAGTTCCTCCAGCATTTTCTGTGTTTTGCTCATTATGTGAACACCTTTGTGAAAAATTTTGGCATGGTTGGCTTAGATTGTCTTTTTTTTGTCCACACTAGAAGTTGGTTTTGACCTGATTTACCATCTAGGTAGTCTCCAGCCCCTTGGTATGAACATTGAATTCTCCAACTTCCAGTAATTCCCTCCCCCTCCCTTCCCCTATCCCTATTTCACTCTACCCCCTCCCCCAGCTGCCTACTACCTCTCTCATGGTTCTGCTTCCTTCTACTACCCATTGTGTTTTCTCCTATTCCTTCTTCACCTTTCCTGCCTATCACCTCCCTGCCTCCCCTCCCCCACCCCTTTATCTTTCCCCTTACTGGTTTTTCACCTGGAACCTACCAGCCTTCTCCTTCCCACCCTCCCCCCACCTTCATTATAGGGCCTCTTCCCCTTCCCTCTACAGTCCTGACAAAGGGTTCCAGCCCGAAACATTGACTGATCGTTTCCACGGATGCAGCCCGACCCGCTGAGTTCCTCCAGCGTGTTGTGAGTGTTGCTTTGACCCCAGCATCTGCAGAGTATTTTGTGTTTAGAAGTTGGTTTTGGCTTGTCTGTTTATTTTGTCCATATTAAAAGTGACCTGGCACACAAGCAAAAGTTCAGATTTCAGGATCGATGCCAGAAAGCTAACTGCTAACAAAGTTAGAAAAACAGGAGTTCGTAGTGACTGAAAGGCAATGTGGGTGCTGAGATTCACCTTCTGTGACCTCCTAACCCAGAATACTTGATCACCCGATTTGACATACAAAACTGTGCAAAAGTCTTAGGCAAATGTAAAAGTCTGTAAAGTGAAGATGCTTTCAAAAATAATGAAAAGAAACCTTTCTAAATATCAAAAAATACCATAGAGACAGTAAAAAGTAAAAACAAACTTAATCTAATCAATATTTGTTATGATCACCATCTGCCTTTTAATCTACATCAATTTTCTTAGTACACTCATGGAGCTTTATAAAAATATTCAGCTGGTATTTTTTCAAGCATCTCGGAGAACTTGCCACAGTCGCCGACTTGCAGACTTTAGCTGTATCACTTCTGTCTCTCCCAGTAATCCCAGCCTCAATAGTGTTGAGATCACAGTGTTCTCAAGGCTGAAATAACATCAAAAATCTAGGGTGCTTAAAACTTTTGCACAATACTTTAAACAACAGGATACTGTATTTATCTGTGTGGCTCAATGTGTGTATTCTTTCAATAAATGTCTATCATTTCAATTTTACAAGTTAGTTTATTTCATGACTGTCATAATTCAAAGACAGTGTGCAGAATTATCAAACCAAGCCAATTAATGAACTTTCATTAATCCTATTTAATAGCAACTGGCAAGTCTTTTTGGAGAATGTAAGGCACAATTCGCTTTTATGCTTTCCTGCCTCATTGTGTGCACAAAAGAAACAAAGGGAAAAAGTGCCATTTGATTGATTCATATTCTTCCTTTCAACTGACATGGTGTCAGACTTTGGTTCTGCTATCAAATAATCTCATTGCTTGATGCTGACATCAAATCCCAGCAGACGAAAACTGATGTTTTATGTGAAATGCTGGTAGGCAGACACACTTGTTAATGAATGGCAAGTCCACCTCATTGGATAATTGATGCATTATTTCCATTTTCTCAAATAACATTGGAAGCACTTACCTACAATTGTAAAACTCCTTTACCCCTATCAGAATATTAATATTTGTCTGAGCTAGTGTAGCGCTACTGTCCTGGAAATATAAGATGCCAAGTTTCATATAAAATCTATAAAAAGTTTAATTCCATTGCAATAACATCCTTCACTTGATGAATGCAAATTCCCAGGACATCTACAAAAATATACTTGTCACTCAAACATTAATAAATTCCAGAAGAATTCTCACCAGAGTGTCAAAGGGTAATTACATTTCTGAACAATATCCAAAATAATGTGTGTGAAATGAAAAGGTAATGAAAAGGTCAAGAAAGGTGAAGTGAGTGGTCTTTATGGTCAATGAGTAGCCAATGCTAATTGCATCCAATTTCACAATAACATGAATAGCATTCAAACAGGTGATATCACTTGCAGTGATTACTTTGTCCTGTCCTTGGCTTGTTCAAGTCATAGATTCACAGTGAAATACAAAAAATGGTTCTTCAGCACATTGAACCTGTTCTGACCATTTAAAATAATCCTACATTAACTCCGTTCACTGTTCTTCGCCTACAGGCCAGCCCTGGGTTACGAATGCCTTCCATTTTTAAGGCTGCCTATAAATCAATTTTGTCCATTTATCCGAAAATACACAAAATTGCTTGTTATTATGCCTCCACAGTATTATAATCAATGACATCCAAAATGCGTAAAGCAGAAAATAAAAAAAACAATTACTGGAGAGAGAGAGGGCTACATACATGCAGTTTTATATTAATATTATGGGAGCTTATTCATGTGTAAGGGTATCCATCAGTCATAACCCACAGACTGTCTGTATTCTCATCAAATTCTCCCAGATTCTACCACTCTCTGATTACTAAGGACAAAGTACAGTGGCCAACTAGCCTACCAAAGTGCACAACTTTGGGATCTGAGAGGAGAAACTGGCCCCCAGAATAAACTAGCGAGTTCACTAAGAGAACATGCAAACTCCACATGGACAGTGTCCAAGGTTATGGATCCACCTGAGCATCTGGTGCTGTGAACAGTTCTAGCTGTTCCACTCCACCACACACCACGTGCTAGTGTGAGGAACAGCGTTAACTTTGCTAATCAAGCAGTCGATCACAGTGAAGTGAGTGGCCGAAAAAGATTTAAGTTAAGTTTCCAAGCTGCTTGTAATGCTCTCAAAAAAAGAAATTGGTTGCATCAAGTCAGTCAGTAGTGGCAGTTAGGAGGAAAAATATGAATGCAGGAATCTAATAAATTTGAAAAGATGCAGGTCAGAAACCAGCCTCGACTCCTTCATATACCAGATTAGTTGTTAGACTGGTGAAGCTGCCATGGCAAGTTATAGCAGGTGACGGTATTTAATGACTAAAAGACTTTTACACAACCAGGGACTCTGGAAGATACCATGCAATGACAGAAATAAGATGAATCTACATCCATCAAGGAAGGCGAGCCATGAAAGACCCTCTGGCTTTAGAATGTCTGAAATAGTTTGCATGAAACAATTCAAACCAGCAGTTGGCAGATATAACTTTCAAAGGGCTAATAGAGCTTGCCACTCCCTAATTATATGTGAATGGGAAAAAAAATGTAGAACTACTGATTGTTTCACCTCTCTTAACCTTTCCGTCTTACATATTTTATGTCAGTGAATGTTCAGCAAATAATTGACCTCCGACATTCATGAGAAAATGCCATTAATCATTTGGACGTGAGAAACAAACTGGTTTCCAAGTGGGAAATTGTCAACATTTGCCTCACAAAACTGTCTTAAGGTTTTGCATTATGCCATCCGACTGCTAAGACTCAGATGCCTCTCCTCTGTACTTTATTATAAAGTTTAATAGAACATTTGGTAATACAAGTTGTTTATTTATGCAATTACTTTTTTATCTGTTCCTCAATCTACTATTATAAAAAATGGTTGAAACAGGGGAAAACAGAAATAAAATTTTGTTCGATGAATACTATTTCCTCCTGTGTCAGGATTCAGACCTGCTGTGTTGATCTTTGTACTTAGTAAATTATTTTCTCTTTTATTACAGGGGAATCCTTGCCCTTGGCCACCTCCAATCAAGTGCTGATGAAGTTCAGTGCCAAGAGTCATGCCAGTGCCAGAGGGTTTCACTTTGTCTATCAAGGTACGTGAGCAATTTGATTATATAGAACATAGAAATCTGCAGCATATAACAGGCCCTTTGACCCACAATGTTGTGTCTAGAAACTGCCTAGAATTTCCCTATCGCAGAGCCCTCTATTTTTCTAAGCTCCATGTACCTATCTAAGATTCTCTTAAGAGACCCTATTGTATCTGCCTCTACCAGCATCACTGGCAGTGCATTCCACACTCCCACCACTCTCCGTGTGAAAAATTTACATCTGACACCCTCCCTGTACCTACTTCCAAGCACCTTAAAACTATGTCCCCTCATGTTAGCCATTTCAGCCCCAGGAAATAGCCTCTGACTATCCAAATGATCAATGCGTCTCATCATCTTATACACCTCTATCAGGTCACCTTTCATCCTATATTGCTCCAAGGAGAAAAGGCCAAGTTGACTTGACCTATTCTCATAAGGCATGCTCTCCAATCCAGGCAACATCCTTGTAAATCTCCTCTGAACTCTCTCTATAGTATCTACATCCTTCCTGTAGTGAGGTAACCAGACCTGAATACAGTACTCCAAGTGGGGTCTAACTAAGTTCTTATATAGCTGTAACATTACCCCATGGCTCTTGAACAATCCCATGGTTGATGAAGGCCATCACACCATATGCGTTCTTAATAACACTGTCAACCTGCGCAGCAGTTTTGACTGTCCTATGGACTCAGACCTCAGGATCTCACTGAACCTCCACACTGATATAGTCTTACCATTAATACTATATTCTGTCTTCTTTCAGGTACAATTTCATTTCTAAAACTGTATGATTGCAACAGAACTTCAAATATTCTTTGTGGTTACCTTGGTGAAACGTTTCCGGGTGGAGAGGGCCAGGCCAGAATTTGTCTGGGTGGAGGAGTAGAGCCGGGGTTGGTTTCAGGTTGGAGGCCACTTTAAGAAGGCAGGAAAGATAACATAACATGGGGTTGTTGGGGGTCCCAATAAACTAAAGCAACAATAGCAGGAAGATTAATCAGTGGTCTTCTTGATGGCCTGGGAGAAGTTTGGGATGGTGAAAATAGGATCTGGGAGTGTTAATATTGGATTATGGGATCAAGAAGCTGGGATCTTGCTACTACTTTGGAGGTGAGGGGGAAAGTACAAAAGATTAATGTGATATATACCCTAATGCGGTTTAAGTCTACATTGCTGAATGAAAGTCTAGTTACCCTGGCTATGGTTGCTCCCAAATCATGATCAGCTTTCTCTCATAATGCTGCAAAAGGAACCTCATAAGGGGGTGGGGATGATATAATTTGGTGCATGCTTGATATAGAAGTAATACTGGATGCTCAAGTGATGCTGGCAGACCCCAGATAAACGATTTGAAGATGGCCTTTGAAAGCTATGTTTTCAATCACTTGCTTTAAATGAGGCATTAGACAGAGAAATTTATTTTGACCTATTAAGAATTTGTAAATCAGCTCATCTCGTGTAGTACAGGTATGAGCACATGAGAGCGCAGGAAACAAAGAAAATTTATGGGCACCAAGAAACGAGTTTTAAAAACAGTCTTTTTAAGTCTAGCTACTTTCTGTTTGGTCATTAATTGAAATATTTAAGTGCAGGAATATGAGTCAGTAAATGTTCAGGATTTTGGAACACCCAAAGAATAGAGGGCAAAACTTCAAAAACATGGGTAGAAAAGTGGGGTGAGTGTTTTTGACTCCAATATAGTTACAGAGTAATTTATAACAGAATGTCTTTGAAGAAGGTATAATATGGACTCTTGTGACAATTGAGACGATGGATTCAGATATTGAGATTGAGATCTGGATGATGGGGTGGTAAATTGGATTATTAAGTATGCAGATGATACTAAGATAGGTGGTGTTGTGGATGATGAGATAGGTTTTCAAAGCTTGCAGAGAGATTTAGGACAGTTAGCAGAATGGGCTGAAAGACAGCAGATGGAGTTTAATGCAGAAAAGTGTGAGGTGGAACTAATCAAAATAGGACATACATGGTAAATGGTAGGGCATTAAAGAATGCTGTAGAACAGAGGGATCTAGGAATAATGGTGCATAGTTCCCTGAAGATGGAATCTCATGTGGATAGGGTGGTGAAGAAAGCTTTTGGTTTGCTGGCCTTTATTAATCAGAGCATTGAGTATAGGAGTTGGGATGTAATGTTGAATTTGTATAAGGCATTGGTAAGGCCAAATCTGGAGTATTGTGTACAGTTCTGGTCACCGAATTATAGGAAAGATGTCAATAAAATTGAGAGAGTACAGAGGAGGTTTACTAAAATGTTACCTGTGTTTCATCTCCTAAGTTACAGAGAAAGGTTGAACAAGTTAGGTCTTTATTCTTTGGAGCGTAGACGGTTGAGGGGGGACTTGATAGAGGTGTTTAAAATTATGAGGGGGATTGATAGAGTTGACGTGGTTAGACTTTTTCCATTGAGAGTGGGGAAGATTCAAACAGGACATGGGTTGAGAGTTAGAGGACAAAAGTTTAGGGGTAACATGAGGGGGAACTTCTTTACTCAGAGAGTGGTAGCTGTGTGGAATGAGCTTCCAGCAGAAGTGGTTGAGGCAGGTTTGATGTTTTTGTTTAAAGTTAAATTGGATGGATATATGGACAGGAAAGGAATGGAGGGTTATGGGCTGAATGCGGGTTGGTGGGACTAGGATAGGGTAAGAGTTCGGCATGGACTAGAAGGGCCGAGACGGCCTGTTTCCATGCTGTAATTGTTATATGGTTATGTTCAGGAGCAAAGTTTGAAAAAGGGAAAATGAGTCTAATCTAAGATCCAGCAATTCTGAATAAAACATTTTTTAAAATTAAGTTCTCTTGAATTATTGGCCTAAATTCAATCTCTATTCAGTTGTGATCATGCCAATTCTTTCACTGCTGTGTTGTGCTGTGTTTTAACATTGAACTAGTCTCCAGCTATCAGAGGGGAAGAAATGCATTGCCTGTCCAGCTGCTGATCACTAATATCCTTGTGTTACCCAAAAAGCAAAGAACATTTGACATTAATTTGTCCACTGAAGGGTCACATTCATTTGAAGAAATCTCATGATATCATGCGCTCCACCAGTCAGATCTATTTCCAACCCGAATTTGATGTTTCTTGCCCTCATACTAAGGTCACTGAACCTGGGTGTGGACCTAGATTTGGACTTAAGCCCAGAAGATTGGACCCAGATATTCTGTCCTTTGTCCCTTATGCTAGTGTCACTCAGATTTCTGCTTGGAGAGCTCCAGCCTCAGATGCTCTCCAAAATCTGGTAACCAGTATTAAGGAGGGCCCAGGACAGGTGTTGGGTTCATGTCAGGTAGGCAGGCATGACTTTGAATGGTCCCAGAGAAAGAATGCCTCTTGAGGGCTCACCCAGTGCCAGGCCTTCCCAGAACTTACTCATTGCTATCCAATGGTTTCCCACCATTCTTTGCCGACACACCACTCCTGTCTGTTGTGTAATGGTCCACAACTATACATCCCTAGGTGAGGTAGGATTGCAGAACGTTGGACAGATCTGTTGATCATGAGATCGCTCAGTTCTGTGAATCACATATTGCTTTGCTGCATTCACACATGTTGCTATTTCACCCGATTGGCTTTTCATCCTAGTTGTGGTCTGAGTGCATTCCTGTTGTCATTCTTAAACCAAGGGTTGATAGAAATAGAAGTATAGGGATGTGCTAGATTATGGCATTAAAAATTATGAAGGAGAACCTTTCTGTTGATACTGATTTGCCTCATGGTTGCCCATGTCAGCACTAATATACTGCCACACAACATAATGGAGTGTTTCCTTTGGGTGAACTAGAGGATGGAGCAGCAGTTGCTTCCACCAATATAATCATCAAATGATATGCCAGGAAGTTTTTAGGTTTGTAAGGATAAGAGCAAAAGGGTTTTTATCTCCTCTTGTTGCAATTCAATGTTTCCCAGGGCTACTCCCTCCCACCTCTCCTGGGTTTATCCTGTTCCTGTGATGGGATGGAGCCAGGGATTGTGATGGAAAGTCTGGAACATTATGCCAGGCTTCCATTGGGTGAGACTGAAACTAGAAGTCATAGTTTTATGGTGAAATATAAAGTATTTAAAGAGAATCTGAGGGGGGAGCTTCTTCACCCAGAGGCTGGCATGAGTGTGGAACAAGCTGTCAACAGAAGTGGTAGATATGGATTCAATTGTAACATTTAAGGGAAGATTGGATAGGTACATGTTTGAAAGGGGAATGGAGGAGGTAGGTAGATGGGGCCAGGCAGAAGGCCAGGTCAGCCCAGACCAGATAGGCCAAGGGGCCTGCTTTACTGTAGGCTTTATGATTTCATGACTATTATTTGTAAATAAGGCCACATCTGTCTGTTGCTCATCTGGTCTGTGGAACAGCCCTTCCAATTTAAACACTAGCCCTCAGATGTTTGTAAGGAAGACTTACATTGGTGACTGGCCTGGGAGCAAATTTTCTATGTCCGTATTTGATGCCAAGTAGTTCATTGATTTTTGAATTATGCTATAAATCAGATGGCCTCTTTGTGACTCCAACAAGGCTGTTGACTCCTCAATGTCCTTTCACATGACTTAAAGTAGATCATGGACAAATGTCCTCCACCAAAAGACACAAGAATCCAGGTGGATTTTTAAAATAACCCAGTAACTTTGTATTCATCATTACCATTGACCACTATATTTTTATATATAGTTCCAGATAATGACTGAATTTAAATTCCTTAGCAGAGTGAATTGTTAATTCAAAGCCTCTGTACTACTAGCCATTGAATTAATTGCTGCTCCACAACCCTCTAAATGCCATTCAAATTCCAGGCACATTCCTTGCTGTGACCCAGCACGAGTACTTCCATTTCCTATATGGTCATCCTGACGGAAGGTTAGCTTTCAGGTTGAGCTTCACCAACGTTGTTAATTTGTGCTGAGTTGCATGCCCTCTCCTTTAGCAATTTGATTCTTAAAAGAAATTCCTGCCAAGGTTGGCCCAAGCTTTACTCAGACAAGATCCCCAGAGATGACAAAGGAGAGATCATGAACCTGGAATGGCCAGCTGCAGGCTCCAGAGGGACAAGAGCAATTTTCTCAACCTACTGTGATTTCTTTTACCTGCTTGAGCACAGTGTCTGTATCGAGCTGCAGAAACATCCATATATACTTTTTGTGTTGTGGGATGAATCTATGAGCAATGAAGTACATAATTTGCAGAGTATATGTGTGATTTTTGTGTAAAATTCAAAAATGATTTATTGATTACATTCAGTGTTTGGGTTGCTTATTTGCATATAAATAGCTTGTCAGGTTATTTGAAAGATTTTTCTTTATTTCTTCTGGATTCTGCTGAAATCCTTTCTATTTGTTGATGAAATTGGGAACTGAATTTGAGTTATTCCATTCAATCATCTTCAGCTGTGCCCCGCACAAGTGCCACTCAATGCAGCTCTGTGCCAGAACCAAGGTTTGGCAGAAGAATTGGAAATGACTTTGCCGTGGGGGCCATTATCCGCTTTGAATGCAACCCAGGTTATGCCCTTCAGGGGTCTGAGAACATAAGATGCCTGGCTGTGCCTGATGCCTTGGCACAGTGGAATGACTCTGCACCAAGCTGTTCGGGTAAGTGAACCAAAACTGGACAATTCCTTAATATTAACTTGTGATAGCCAGTGATTAAACATAGAGATCGTGTCATAAGCCAACCAACTAAATTTTGCTGGAATTTAAGAATTGATTAATATAAAGTCGTCAGAGAATGGTTGGCAGATTATTAACTGGTGCATTTAATCAGTGCAACTAAAGGCTCTGAAATGTTTAATATAGTTTGAAACTGAATAAAGCTCTTGCTATTCACCAATTTTTTTTCTCCATCAGCTGTGGCTTAATCTGTCCAAAGCTATACAGTATAGGTTTGATCTCAGTCACTGCTGAAGATATGTGCTTCTTTGGACCTGAGTACTCTTGCTTTTCCTGTTCGTGCACATCAGTGAAAGCTGCAATTTGATGTGGCTGTGGCATCCTGTGTTATTAACCAGTCTGCCAATGCTCATGACCCAACTTCCTGCAATTATTCTCAATGATCTGAATTGGATATCAGACAGTGGTTAGTTGCTGTGGAATTAACTATCAATAATATATCTGAGGAAATGCATTTAAGTAGCATGTGACAATTTGCTGAAGAAGATAAAATATACTAAGAAGAAAAGCACTTCTTTAATTCAATTCAAGTTTAATTGCCATTCAACCATGCATGAATATTCATGAATACAGCCAAACAAGGCAGCATTAAGGCTGATTTATACTTGTGCGTCAAATGTACGCCATGGGTACGGCATAGCCACGTACCCTGCGCTGTACTCTATGCCGTAGCCTAACGCACACCTCTCCCAAAACGTAACTACGCGTCGCGGCGACGCAGAACGAAACAACTGTGATTGGTCCGCTTGGTAGCATCGCATTTCCTCCTACGCTGCAATAGCTTCCCATTGGGCGACTGAAGGGCAGGGAAGGAACTCTGGCTGCAGTGCTTTCCATAAAGCTTTACAGACCTCCGAAATTATGGAGGACCCTGTGCTTGACGCCAGTTTGTAGCTAGCTGCTACAGCCTGTTCAGTTCCACCTGACGCTAAAACTCGAATGGTGATTACCAGTCTCTGAGTATACTGTGCATACACTGATGCGAAATAAATGGTTGGAGACGATGAACCAAATCGTCAAATCTACCCGCCGACATCCGAAAATATTTGAAATGCATTTCCTTGTCCATGTCTCTCAGTGGCCGAACAAACACAGAAATTTCACCCTCCTTCAGTTTCAGTCACCATTGTTTGAAGTTTGAGTTTCTTCATGTTGACTTTCAACACGAAGAAACTCAACACAGTGGCATAGAAACCCCACCGCCAACCAGCGTTTTGGCAGTGAATTGCAGAGAGACACAGACACACCAACGCAGAAGTATAAATGCTCACAACGGCGTAGCCCACTTGCGTAGGCTATGGCGTAAGCTAGTACGCACAAGTATAAATCAGCCTTTACTCCGAAGCCAAGGTGCAAGACACATTGCCTACGGACACACACAACACAAAGCACATATAGCACATTCAAGTTAGAAAAATTCAGCCACTCAATAAAAGACCCCAAACTCAAGCCATCCATTCCTGCCGCCAAAATCTGCAGATGATCAGCAGAGCTTGTTTTCTGCTGAGCGACCTCTGGGGGGTGGGGGGGGGGGCAGGGGAGGGGGGAGCGGCAGTGCCATCTCCTGCCTGGACGCCGTATCCCACTGTTCCTGGTGTAGTAATTAGTATTAAATGAAGGATAGTATTTACTTTCTATTTTTTTTGTAAGAGACACTGAAGAAGGTTGAAGTTTAAAACAAGATATTGATCAACTTGGAAAGAGGGGTAAGTGGGGAATTTAATTTGGACAAGTATGAAGTGATGCATTTTGAGAAGCTGGACCAGGCCAGGACATACTCGGTGAATGGCAGGGCCTGGAATATGTTATTGAACAGAGAGAACCAGAGGTACCAGTACATAGCTCCTGAAAGTGGCAGCACAGGTAGCCAGCGTGGTAAAGAGGTCATATGGGATACTTCCTTTCATAGGCCTTAGCATTGAATACAGGATTTGGGACATCATGTTGCAGTTGTGCAAAACAATAATTCGGCCACAGTTGGAGAATTGTGTGTAGCTCTGGTTGCCATACACCAGGAAGGATGTAATTGAACGAAAGATGGACAATGATGTTGTTTGGACTCCAGGGCTTAAAATATAAAGAGAGATTAGATAGATTGGGATCATTTTCTCTGGAATGAAAGATATTGAGGGATGATCTTACAGAGGGTTAGAATATAAAGAGAGGCATTGATTGGGTAGATAGTCGCAATATTTCTCCCTTAATAGAACAGAGCATTCCAGCACAGGAACAGATCCTTTCGCTCACAATGCTGTGCTGAACTAGCTAAAAACCAAATCAAAAACACCCAAACACTAATTCCTCCTACCTGCAACATGTCTGTATCTCTCTATCGTCCTTACATCATTGTGCCTACCCAAACGTCTCTTAAAAGTCTCTATTGTATTTGCCTCTACCACCATACCAGGAAAACAGACTGAGTAAAAAAAAAAATCACCTCTTATATCCCACTTGAACCAACCCCCTCTCAACTCCAATGCATGCCCTCTGGTATGAGACATTTCTTCCCTGGGAAACAGATACTCTCTGTCCACTCTGGTCTAAACCTCTCATAATCTGGTAAACAACAGATCTCCCCTCAGCCTCCAACTCTCCAGAGAAAACATCTCAAGTATATCCAGCCTCCCGTGATAGCAACATACCCTCTAAAGCAGACAAGATCATGGTGCAATAGATGATTACCTTCTCCAAAGCCTCAACATTCCTCCTCTAGTGGGGAGAACGAAACTGTACGCAATACTCCAGCTGAGGCCTAGCCAGAATTTTATAAAGTTGCAACATGACCCCTTGACTTTTGAACTCAATGCCTCAACTAATAAAAGAAAGCATTCCATAAGCCATCTTAACCACCTTAGTGGTCTGAGTAGCTACTTTCAAGGAGCTATGGACTTGGATTCCAAAGCTTTTCTGCTCAGCAACACTGTTAAGGATCTTGACCTTAAAAATGCCCTACCTCTTTGTATTTGTGGAGTTTAAAATCAGAAGGCATACAGTCGATGTAAGGTGAAAAGGGAAAGATTTCAAAGGGATTTGAGGAGCACATTTTTCCACACAGAAGCTAGTGGGCATGTGGAATAAACTGCCAAAGGAGGTTTGTTGAAAACAAAATTAAAAAAACATTTGAGCAGGTATCTGGAGAAAAAAAGATTCAGAGTGATATGTGCTAACTGCTGTCAATTGGAATGAGCTTAGATAGGCAGCTTGGTTGGTATGGACAAGTTGGGTCGACAGGTTTTCATGCTGTATAATTCTGTGACTTTTTCTCTGATTCTGCAATGTGCCAATCTCAATCATGTGTCAATATTTTCCCGAAATCTCCTCCCCCCCGCCCCACAACAGATCCTTTTTAGGTACTCATTGTCTAGTTAGCCATTCCAATATTCCATGCTCCATGCATTACAAGGCTGTAATTATGTCCCCGGCAGCTGGCATCCCATCTTTTCCCCGAACCCACCTCTACATTTCCCTTTGTGTATTCTGCACTGCATGAAGGAAAGTGGGCAATGCCAGCTGATGAGCCCCCAGTGTTATAGACCTTAGCTCACTGAAGCAAAATGGTCATTCACACATTGCACATAAATGGCTTAGCTGGATGTAAAGTACCTGCTTTGGAGTCAGTGAAATGTAGATTGATTCCTGCAATAGGGAGTTTGTCCGAAGAGGAATGAATAATCTAAAATCACTGAAATTCAAAGAATGAGAGGTGATCTCATTCAAATATACAAACTTCTGAGAGAGACTGACAGAATTGACAGGAAAACCCTGTCTTCTCAGGGCAGAAAATCTCAACTGGTGAATGTATCCGTGGGAGAAAGGACCAACTATTTAGAAATGAGATGAGAAGATTCTGTATGTAGAGGATTGCGCTATGAATCTTTGAAAATCTACTCCAGAGAGTTGTGAATTCTTAAACCTTCAATACACTCATTGCTGCAACTTGCCAGATGTTTTGTCACTGAGGTAACCGTTGAATATGGAGATCAGGCATGAAAGTGGATTTGAGATAAAGACGTGTTTTGTATTAGACTGTGGAACAGATACCAGGAGTTGAATAGACTGTTGCTACTTTGTATGTTTTCAAATGGAAATAAATCATAAAACACCAAATCATATGAGAACCCTGCCCTTCAAAGTGACATGGTTGAAGTCCTGTTTAAAATGTGAAAACATTGTCATTATTATTGTTTCACACTAGTTGTATGGAATGTTTCCATTTCCTAAGAAATATCAAAATATGAGCCAAGAGATTCTGTTGGGTACTGCAACATCAGGACGGGATTATCTACTTCCTGAAATGAGGTTTTGCTTCTCCTCGCATTTGCACAAAAGCACCCTAAGAACTTTGTACTGAGTACAGGGCACACATAAACAATGTAGAGCCATGCACACTGGAGCAGGTCTGTGCCAGAGCCTTAGAACTCCCTTCAATGGCATTTATAGAGACCAATTCTTTCTGTGCTGCTGGCAGAAAGTCTAATGCACACACCACCTTTTTGCCAGGCATTCGTCTTAATGATTGCACTTCAACCCTTGGCAGTGATCTTGTTAGCCCATCTCCCCAGACTGCTGATCTTTTTGTTGAAACCTACATTCTTCAACTACCACTTAAGCATCTTCCCTCCATTTCACTGATGTAAAACCTAATATAGTAGAAAGTATTCCACGTGAAGACTCACCCGACAGAACATTTATAGAACTAAGTGACATAAAGTACGACTGCACTTTGGAAGAAAATTGTGTAATCTTGTGAATGCTGTTTTCTCATCTGATGTTAATTTATTTAACTAGATTTCTTGTTTCTGACACAGACTTGCAAAACATTATTTGTCCAGTAGTTGGACAGAGCTGATCTATAAATAATTCTTATTATCTCAGTAGGTAATATCTGCAATGAAAGGGCTTTTTGCTCAGCTCTGACAGATTATTTCTTGTAAAATGTCATGGGGAGTGTAGGCTGTTCTTTACATGGAAACAAAAACATAATTGAAGGCCACTCATTGACAAGAGGTAATTATATATTAATATATATATACTTGTAACAATATGATTGCATTATTTTGGATCTTCTATCTGATAAGCAGTAAAACACTTAATAGGGATATCACCTGGTTCTGCGATTTATGATCACAACTGAATTACATCTATATAAAACCAAATTTAACTGTGCATGAGAGACATATTTGTCTTCATTGTCAATCTTAATAAAAACTGTTAATCTTTTTTCCAGTTCCTTGTGGAGGAAATCTCACTGAACGAAAGGGCACAATTCTATCACCAGGGTTTCCTGCTCCTTATAATAACAGCCTGAACTGTTTATGGAAAATCACGGTCCCCGAAGGAGCTGGCATACAGGTATTTATTAATATTGTATAAAGGACAAATGACAATTGATTTGAAGTACACGAGCATGAACCTGCCCACTGTTTATAAATCAGCACACTTTGAGTTCTGTCCTAACATGTTCACTAAAATGTTTACAACTGTTTACAGCCTCCAAAAAAATACTGTTTGCCCTTAACAAGACATTCTGTACTTAAATACTGCAAGGATTTTATGTCCTTTTTTAAATCCATCAGGCCTATCTGGTGCTGGCTTTATTTTTGAATGTCTCCATGCACATTGTCTCTGTTAGACTTGCAACAGTTTTCAGATTCTACCATGTTAAATGTTACATTCCTCTTAAATTTTTTGCTTGTTTTATTAATGGCTAATATAGCCTATAGTTTTTATTTCATCTGAACTGCAACTGGAAAGCTTTATGCTCACCCTGTCAAATCTTTTCAGAAACTTAAAGACTTTTATCTGTCCATCCCTCAGGTCTTACACTTTCACAGCATATTTGTTCTGTCTCAGTTCTTTAATCATTCTAGCAAAACTGTTTATATCTTCTTCAGAGCATCTGGCCTCCTATTCATATACTGTAAACCTGAACTATCGTCACTGAGTCCAACAGCGAGTTAGTTTCAGATACTCAAAGCTTCCAATTTGTATCAGCAATCCCCAAGATAAGCTCAATTTTTTTTTTGTTTCTGCAAATGTTGGCTACATACTGAATATATTCCAACATTATCCTTTGTCCCATATTTCTAGCAAATGTAACGTTTTATACTTCTATTTTCTCCCTCTCTCTCTCTTTTGCTTACACCTTCTCCAGACTCCTCACTATGGTGAACAAGTCACCAGTCTTTTTCAGCTGAATATCTGCGAAAGAAAAATAATCTCTTGCTTTAGTTTCTCTTGCTCTCTGTTCACCACAATCATTTCTTTCATCCTTTCCACTAGTCGGTAGGTTTTCACAAATCAAAACGGTGGAGTCATTGTTATGTTTAAGAAAACCTCTAGCAACACATTTATTGTAGTATAAAACACTGAACACAAAGTGCAATAAAATAACCTTGCATAATTACGTCATCACGACAGACCAGCCTCGTAAAGTGGACCACAACTCACTTAAAGATTTTTACTCCTCCTGTATCTGAAGGATGTAAGAAACAAAGTCAATTCAATTCAATGTTAGTGGCTGTGAATTATGTACACTTCCAGAATTTACATTACCCTACAATTCCACCTTCTCTGCAACTTCACTTGATATTTAAGCTCTCTCAGTAGAAATGAAGTATAATCGACTTGAAGCATTTACTTCCTCCTTGTCTTTCAACAATGTCAGACCTACTGAGTATTTTCAGGTATTCCTTTTTTCTTTTCAAATCTTTTTATTATTATTACCCAAAATTAACAAGAATACATCGAAGTAGGTAACACTTATAATGTCTCAAGGAAAAAAAAATCATCTTTTTAAAGATTGAAAAAATTTTGGTGACCAAAAAATGAGAAAAAAACCCTACTAAGCAAGGAAAAGTGAAAAAAAACCCATTAGGTGTTCAACCCCAGAGCCATGCGTCATACAAAAAGCTTCTAAAGATAAACATCAAACCACCAGCAAGAAAAAAAAAGTACCAAAAATTTACAATTAGATAGTGGAGGAAATCTATCAATTAACTCAAATGATAGTAACAAGCTAATGAATGTCATCTTTTCTCAAAATCAAACATAGGTTCAAAGGTTCGCCTTCTAATTTTCTCCAAACTAAGACATAGCATCACTTGAGAGGACCATTGTGACAAAATGGGAGCCGATATATCCTTCCACTTCAACAAAACGGCCCTCCTAGCTATCAATGTGACAAATGCAATAACATGTTGGTCAAAAAAAGAGATACCGCGGATAGTTTGAGGAATTATTCCAAAAAGCACAGTTAATTTGTTAGGTTGTAAATTAATTTTAAGTGCTTAGAAATTGTAGAAAAAACTGACTTCCAGAACTGTTCCAGCATAGAACAGGACCAAAACATCTGTGTCAGTGTAGCTATCTCAGTTTTACATCTATTGCAATAACTATCAACATTAGGAAACATTTTAGACAATCTCTCCTTCGTCAAATAGTAACAATGTACAATTTTAAATTGAATCAGTGAATGACTAGCACAGATCGAAGAAGAGTTAACCAGCTTCAGAATCTGTGTCCAGTCCTCCATCATAAAAGTCAAATTAAGTTCCTTTTCTCAATTTTGTTTAATCTTAAATAAAGGATGCTTATCCCAGTGTAATAGTAAATTATAATTTCTTCCAATGGAACCCTTCATTAAAGGGTTGATACTCATAATAGTATCTAATGGGTCGGCATCCAATATGTAAGGAAAATTACTTAAATATTTTTGTAAGAAATGACTAACTTGAAGGTATTGTAAAAAGTGAGAGTATGAAAGAGAATATTTATCAACTAATTGTTCAAAAGACATCAGTCTATCTTTAAATAAATCCAACAAAGAATTAATACCTTTATTTTTCCAAAGTAAAAAAATTGGATCGCTCAAAGGCTTAAAAAAAGTAATTTTGATAAACTACAAAGTTTAAATTTTTTAAGATGAAAAAAATTACAGAACTGGAGCCAAGTTTGTAAAGAATGCTTAATCACAGGGTATAAATTTAAATTACCAACTTTAGCATTTTCAGGTATTCCTATTATTTTTCCGGATTTCTAGCATTTGCTGGCTTTTATTCTTTGATTACTATGCATTGTGTGCCAAGAAGAGTCTAACCAAATGATTTTTTTTACGTTCAGCATGTCTTCTGCTTTCAGTTCTACTCTTCAAGAAATAAATTCCACTATTTTTCCTGGCCATTGATTTTTTTTATTATTCATTTCTAGATTGACACTGGTGTGTATATATTTCTATTTAGTCCTTCTGTGTTTGCTTGTTAATATTTCCCTAAAATTCCTCAGAGTACTACCCTGCTATCCTTACCTAACTTGACGTTTTTCACTGATTTCACAATTTTATTTTTAATTTCCCGAGTGTAGTTCATCAATGACTGGTCCCAGCCCTTTCACCATTTCTCAGACTGTGATCACATTTATCCATTTTACAATTTGTTCCTATACATTGTTGTGCACTACAGTATTATATTTGTCTTGTGACTAAATATATTGATAAGAGACATAATTGCAATACGTAGTAACCCAGGAGGCATTTTCTGAAAATCCTTAAATGAGTCCCAATGCACTATCCCATTCTGCCGCTTGTCTGAAGAACTCATTGGCCAACATGACATTTCTGGAAATTGTCCTTTCTAGTCTTTTCAACTATATCCTTTTTATATTTTTTTCTATATTGTCCTTGTCCTTTCTATATCTTTTCAATTCCTGGTTTTTGTGTTCTATTGAGATATATTTAACAAACTTAAATTTTTATTTAAAAAATATCGAAATTATACTTTGTAACAAGGAGAAAAAAATCTCAGCAAGTGTAGATAAACAAAAAAAACTGAAATAATTTAAAAATTCCCTCCCTTTTATTCTCTGATTCGTAGACCTCAGTCCCCATTGACATGAGTGGTGGGGCAAATAAATTTACCCAGAGACCTTACCACTGAAACTTCTGTTATACTTCATACCTCGGAACTCACCATTGAGGCTCAGAGCATTGTGTAGGTTGCTGAGCCTAAGAATCTAGATGCTCTTTGTATCAGGCCCCTCCTCTTGACCCCAGCCAGAATGGAAGCATTTAATGTAGCTTTCTTCATTTGATTGGACTATCAATTTTCATTAAAAAAGTAAGTTTGATAGATTTGTTGCTTACTTTTCCTCAGTTTAGAGTAAATTTCTATTTTAATTAATTTAATTCCTTTGAATCTACCCCTCTCAACTTCAATGCATGTCCTCCTGATTTTGACATTTCTTCCCTGAGAAATGTCAAAAATAGGTGGCGGGGTCGAGATAGGTTTCTACCAAAGGAGATGTTAGACACTCTTTCCCTCTGCTAGTCTGCTGGTCGGCCTTAGGCAATGTGTAGCACCTGCTTAGCCCCTCAGTCAATGTCACATGAAGTCATGAGTGCACATGAGCAGATAATGCACATTACAAGTCCTAGTTATGCAACCACTGATGCCAGACAGACAATTTCTGCAGAGTATAGATAAAGTTTGGGGTCACCCGCTTTGGAAAGACACTGCCCAGAAGAAGGTAATGGGAAAACTCTTCTGTATAAGAATTTGCATAGAAAGACCATGATCGCCTATGTCATATGACATGGCATAATATTATAAACTTCTATCAGGTCATCACCTCATCTTTCAACATTCCATACAAAGTAACTCATGCTTTGCTTTATCATATTAGTGTTGATATTTAGTGATTTGTATCTCTGTATCCAAGATCTCCTGGTTCTTTAGCACACTTTAATTCTTCCTCTGTGTGTGTTTTCCCAATGTCCAATCAGAACAGTCTTGCGGCACTTCCTGGATTCCCATCACTCGCAGCTCCATGACTAATCATAACCTTCTACCCATACAATGCAACAAAGTTTTATATAGCTGCAATACGGCCTCTCAACTCTTATGTTTACAGTCCTGACCAATAAAAACAAATATTCAGTACACCTTCTTTACCATTCAGTCCACTTGTGTTAGCACCTTCAGAGAGTTACGGACTTGCACCCCAAGATCCCTGATAGGCACCCTTCCATTTACTGTGCACTTTCCTCTTGTATTAGATCTCCAAAATAAAACGTCACACTTGTCTGGTTTAAATTTCATATACCACTTCTTGCCCATATTTCCAATTGATTGATATTGCGCTGTATCCTTTGACAGCCTTCCTTACTGTCCACATCTTTACCAAATTTTAATGTTTTCTGTAGACTTTCCTTGGTTGCTGCTTCATGCTTTGCAAGAAGAGCCCATTTCTCCAAGATCATTAGAGAATAGCAACGAGTCAAGAATATTCTCATAAGCTATAAACTGATTGTTGAACCTTGCGCTAACATATAATGTCTTAAGCTAAGCATCTGCCACAAAACGTGAGGAATTTGCAATATTTTTAACAAAAATATTACTTCAATTAGTGATAGTATAGCTTCAGATACTGATAACCTCAATAGCCAATCTCATAGAAAAGGTCAACCATGTCAAGATTTACAAGCTTTTCTAATTCAGAACTCAGTAAGATTGAAACAAAGAGTAAAATCTGTTTCTGTCATGTAATGATTATGAAATATTAATTCACACCTTTATATTGAATAGACTAGATTTCTGCAATGCACTTTTTAACTGGTCTTCCAAAGCAATCTATTTACACATTTCAACTCATTCAGAACACTGCTACTACATTTTTAACAATAACCAGGATGAAGGAGCATTTCACTCATGTCCTAACTACTCTGCATTGACTTCCTGTATCTTTTAGAATTATTTTTGAAGTTCTCTTATTTTTAAAGTGTTTTTAAATCTCTCAGAGTCTCAGACCAGAGAACATCACAGTCTCACTTATGTTTTATAATCCTTCACAAGCTCTCAGGTCTTCTTAAATTTAAACTGGACACTTAAATTTGAACTATTTCCCCAAAAGATAACTGGCAGGTCAGCTTTTTAAAACTATGTTCCTAAACTGGAACTCAATACCTAAAACTATAAGCACAAAACCTATTTATTTAATCTTGCATTTAAGTAACATCTGTTGTATATCAAGCAATAGTAAATCAAGGCAGCTGGACTTATTGTGTTGTCCTGAAGTTATTCCACCACTCATCCAAGAGGCTTCATCAGTTCTAATCCATGATGGGCAGTCTTCCAATTTATAAACTCTGTGAGTTGCTTAAAGGTATAGCAATCACATGAGTGTCATTAAGAGTCATAGAGGTAATGAGAGGGCCATTAGCCTTTGTTACGTACCCCGTAACTGGGTTGCCAAACCAGCAGAAATGGATCACTCAGTTGGAGTCTGGATTACTAGAACTAAGAAAGTTTTATTAAAGAAACAAGCAACACAGTAATCGAAAGGATAATAAATGCAACAGTTCAGCAATGATAAACACACATGTGCACAGAATTAAGATAACAGCATCAATCAAGCTCTATCATTGTCTAGGGGTAAATGACCAATTTCAAAGTGACACAAAGTTCAGTCCAATTTAATAGTTCAGTTCGCAGTAATCGTTGCCATGGCGATGGACAACGTGGGGGGAGGGAGAGAGAGAACGACTGATCATTCAGAAACGGCTTCCACTCACAGACCGGCGATGTTGCTCACAAGCAGCTTTCGGGCAGGTCCTTGGTGATGTCACCTGAGGTCACCGACTGTGACCCCTCCTCCAGATGCGGTCGATCCTCTGCAGTGAACCCGGCACCCAAGCGAGGGTGGACACACACCGGGTTCCCGCTGATCGTACTTTTCCACCCTGTGCGTTTAAGGTCCGGTACTTCCCACCGACTCGTGAGAGGCGCACCACTTCCAGGGTCTCGTTACTTCGGGTGTCGTGTGTCCTGCCTTAGCGAACCTGTCCCTTTTTATCCCCCTGCTGGGGTATCGCCTGTCCATCACTTCAAACAGTTCAGAGTTCAAAGGAGGAGCCGCTCCAGACAGCTCTCTCTCCCGTCCCTTCATTACACATCTCCAGATCGCCTGTCCATCACTCCAAACAGTTCGGGGTTCAAAGGGGGAGCCGCTCCAGACAGCTCTCTCTCCCGTCCCTTCATTACACATCTCCAGATGCTGCTTCATTGTTCCTTATCTCTCCTTCCCCTGAGGACAGGTGGCAGACCAACTGCTGATGCCACTGATGCTAACCCAGGCCAGCAAACATCTTAATTTTATGTGTATTCTCGTCACACCTTACCTTTGTTTCTTTGCATGAATGGAGGTGTGAACTGTTGTGGAGATGCCGGGGTAGAGATGTTAGGACTCTACTGTAGGTATGTGATTGCTTTACCTTTAAACAACTCACAGTCAATAAGCCGGAAAACTACCTACCATGGATTAGAACTGAAGAAGCCTCTCAGATGAGTGGTAGATCATCTTCTAGACAATGCAGCAAGTCCAGTTGCCTTGATTTACTACTGCTTGATATACAATGACCTGGATGACTGAGAACCTACATAGAAACATCTGTTTGTCTTTTATTTTCATATTTGCACGTAATCAAGTTGTAAAGGACTTTGAACTACATTGTGTGAAAAGTGCTCTATAAATAAGTTATTAATATTATTATTAAATTTACTGATCAGCATTCCAACATTTTTGTTCAAATACTTTATGTATATTACAAACAATAGAGATCTTAACACTGACATCTGTAGAATATCACTGATTATAGACCAAAAATCAAAGTAACATTCCTCTACAACTACCCACAGTCATCTATGGCCAAGTCAGTTTTGTACCCAATCTACAAAATCATCATGTTCTTTAATCTTATGCATCAATCTACCAGGAGGGACTATGTTGAATATTTTATTGATGTCCATGTAGATGACATCCACTGCCCCACCCTCATCAGTTACAGTATCTTCATCACCTCCTCGAAAAACTCACAGTTGTTAGACCTGACCTTTGCTGTACGGAGCTAATAATCCCTGACTTTCCCTGTACAAAGCTAATAAACCTATACTTTTTCAAATGTAAGTAAACTTTATTTCTAACATTTTTCTCCAATAATTTTCTTACCACTCATTGGTGTATAATTGGCAGGATTATCCCTTTTGGCCTATTTAAACAAAGGAACAAATTTAGGTAATCCTGAATCCTCTGGAACATTCTGGCTAAAGAGAATATTAAGGTTTTTGTCTAGACCCCAGCATTTTCTTCTCTTGCCTCCCTCAGTATCTTGGGTTAGATTCCATCAGACCTTAGGGATTTATCCACCTTAATGTTCTTCAAGAGACACAACACACCTTCCTTTTTGATATCAAAATACTCTAGAATGTCAACATACACCACCACCCCCCAACCAATCTCAGTGCCCTCCATGTCCTTCCCCTTGGTGAATAATAATGCAAAGTACTCATTCCATAGCTCACCTACTTACTCTGGGTCCTTGTATAAATTTCTTCCTTTGTTCGTAAGTGGTCCTACCTTTTACCTGGCTTCCCTCTTGCTTTTAATCTATTGTACAATAGGTCCTAGGGATTTTCATTAAACCTCTTTTAGACCTCATATTTTCCCATCTATATTCTTTCCAGCTTCCTTTATATTTCAACAAGAGCCTTGATTTCAAATTCCAAAACCCCGTATTTGCTTTTCTTTTTTCACTAAATTTACAATCCCTCTTGCATGTATGATTCTGAAACTTGCCTTTCATGACTTTCTTCCTAACAGGAATAAGCTGGTCTCGAATTTTGACCAGTTACCCTTTAATGGCTCCCAGATGTCAGATAGCAAAAACAAGTATTCCCAGTCTTCTCTACCTGGTTTCTGGCTTATACTATTGCAATTACCATTTCCCCAATTTAGCAATTTCCCTGAGGTTCAATCTTATTTTAAACCACAACTACATTAAAACTCATCATCACTGTTCCCAAGATGCTCTCCCACTGAAACTCTAATCAGCCAGCCAGGCTCATTCCCGATACAAGGTCTAGAATGGCCCTTTGGTTGGATTATGCACATATTCTTTCAAAAAACCCTCCTGGTTCTATGTAATACATCCTGCCTGGACATCCTCTGGCACTGTCATTATTGGGGAAGTTAAAGTGGTCGTATGAGCATCTAGTGCATATCCTAAGTCCTGAATATGTGACCATTGTTGTCAAGCAGACAATCTTTAAAGAGTATTGATAATGGTTTTGATCACTCATCTTGTAAAGGCACTGCCCAGAAAAAGGCAATGGCAACCCACTTCTGTAGAAAAATTTGCCAAGACAATCACAGTCATGGAAAGACCAGGATTACCTGTGTGATGACATGGTACATAATGATGAAATGATGATGATGATGATGATGAAAGTTACTCATTGTGTAAACACTGTTACTTTTACATCTTTCCATGATCTACCTACCCTCTAAACTTATCTGTTCCTCTTTCTCTGCTGGTTACCAGGACGAGTGTAGTACAACCCATCCTAGTAATTGCACTTTTCTTATCTTTGAGCTGGGTGGATTATTCTGAAATTTGTTTTACTTGGCAATTTGCTGCAGATTTTATATTAGCTGAAATTTCATAGATTATTGAAATGGTACAATTTACATACTGCAGTTTCAACACATTGAACAAGCATGACCAGAAATGGATTGTGATTTGCATTGGATGAAGCATCCAATGTCATTTTGATCCTTTTCAAGGATGGCTTATCATTGAAGCAGTCAGTACATTTTTGTTAGATTTCTTCTGTCACAAATACTAAAACTACAGTTAAACAAGCCTCATCATAAACATGTTGAAAGAGGAGTTTTTCATTTTAAAATCGGTAGGAACTAAACTTGGCACCTTTGAAAATGGACTGTGGATTCTGATACACAGTTAACTGCCAGATTTGAATAGGTGTGATGCCTTTTCATCAGTGTATACAGTGATTGATTTCATGATCTGCCTGCTGTGTATACTTATTGGAAATGATCACTACGTCCATAGTGCATGTGTCACTTTGAAGCTCAACTAGCCACTTGAGGTATCTAACTTGATAGTTTCTCACCAATCATTTCCTCTCGTTTATACTCACTTTTGGAGCAGAAATTCATCCTTAGTGTCTTGCTCCAAACATGCAATGTGGTGCGGCTATTCATTGTTCTCTTTGCTGTTGGTTTGTCTACCGTGCAAGCTTAGGGTTCGGTTTAGTCTTATGTCAATGGCCTTGTTGCTTGTTTTTGGGCACTGTGCCGTTTAACCTCACTGTGGGGTTAAACTGCTGGTGGAACTTTGAGGACAAAAATTCTAGAGAAGTTGAATGCCTTGATGGAGGCGTAACAGCTTCTCTATCATAGGGTCATCACTTGTAGATGGGTAGTCAAGTTGTGACATCAGTTTTCCTTATTAAATGTGGGACCTGAGTCAATGGTATGCTCTTCTGCTATTGGAATTGAAACTTCTGTGAGCTGTAAAGTAGGCAACTACTTCGCATTCCTTTGGATATATTGTACAGCGGCCATTGAGCCCTAACAGGCTGTGACAGTATTTATGTCTACACATGACCATGATAACTTTCCTCACTAAATTCATCAATATAGCTCCCTACTGCATCTTCCTCCTGTGACGTTCAGCCTCTTTTCAATTGCATTGTCTCTAACATTCCATATGGTTGTGAGTTCCACATTCTTACCACCCCTCAGGGAAAGGGATTTTCTTTGAATTCCCTATTCACTTGCTTGGCGGGTTATATTACACTAATAACATTTTCATCCCTCATCATGCTCTTCCTCACAAGTGGGAACATTCTTCTTGTACCTGCTCTGACAAAACCTTTTGTCAATTTGAAGACCTTTTTATCAGATCATGCTCAGATGCATTTCCTCAATAGAAAAGAGGTAGTTGGCTTAATTTTTCCTGATAAGTATACTCCTATCATCATCCTTGTAAATTTCTTCACCCTCTCCCTCACCTCTACATTTTTATAATATGGTGACTTGAAATTCACTCCCAGCAACATTGACAGACAGAAGACAGAAGAGCATCCTTATTTTAGTTCTAACCCCCTAGTAATGATGCTAACTGAGCATATGTGGGTTTATAAACAGAAAATTAACAAAAACTACATTTCAACTTCTCTATTCGAGGAATAAGTTGAAAAAAACTAATTAGAGTTTGCACTTTCAGCAGTATTCTTTCACAGGACTTCAACATCAATTGTCATCCAAGGTTCTCCAAACCTGCCAGATTTACCCTTCACCCGAACAGGAACATGCTTCTCCTGGACACTTGCTATCACACACTTAAAAGCCTCCCACTTAGCATTTCTTCCTTTCCTTTTGAACAGGCTCGCCCAATCAACCTTAGCTAGATCCTGCCTAATTTCCAAAAATTTAGCCCTGCTCTTGTTTAGGACCATAACCTGTGGGTCTGACCTATCTTCTTCAGTCCTGTCTCAAAACTAATAGAATTATGGTCTCTTGAGCCAAAATGCTCCTTGTCTGCCACATCAGTTACTCACCCTAGCTCATTCCCTAAGACCTATATTGTACCCTCCTGATAAGGACCCTTATTATATAGAAAACTTTCACAAATCCCATCTTGTCTAGATCCTTAACTCTCTGGGTAGCTGAGCCAATAATGGGACAGTTAAATTCTTCTACTAATACAACCCTTTTATAAAATGACCAATTTATCTACACACCTGCTGCTTAAGTTCCTGCTGATTAGTATGTGTCTATAATACAGCCCCACTAGAGTGACCCTCCCTTCTTGTTTCTAAGTTCTATCCAAATGACCTCAGTCATTTTTTATTGCTATTCTGTGTGATTTTGATCAGGACAGACAGGTTCTGCAGCTTGCAGTCGAAGAATTGAAATGAACTGAACAAAACTGAAAATTTCAATTACTCTGGTTTAATGTTTAATAGTCTGTGTTTTTGTTCGTTTTTTTTGGCTGTTTGCACAATTTGTAATATTTTTGTGCATTGGTTGTTGAATGTTTTCTTTGAACGGGTTCCGTGATGTTTCTTTGTTTCATCATTGTCTGTGGAAGGGCAAATCTCAGAGTTGTATACTGCATACATACTTTGATAATAAATGTACTTTGAACTTTGAACTTGAGAATGTCATTTCTGCCACATCTTACCTTATAAAAAAGGCTACACCCCCTCCTCTCTTACCTGTATCTCTATCATGCCTGTAGCATCTGTGTCCTAGAATATTGGGCTGCCAGTCCTGCCTTTCTCTCAGCCATGTTTCTGTTATAGCTATTGTATAACATTCAAAGTCACAGGGCCAATACACGTTCTGAGTTCGTCCACTTTACCTGTCAAACCTTGAGCCTTGAAATAAATGCAGTTTAATTAATTATTCTTTTCCCTTTCTTTACTGTATCTCTGGTTATCCTGATTACTAGAATTGCTCTTGGTGCCTACTGCTTTAACCCCTGACTTCCTTCGGTTCGGTTCTACCCTCACTTTCCCCACTCCCACCAATCTAATTTAACTCCCATCCCCCTTCCCCACTTCCCCATGTAGCACTAGCAAACTTCCCAAGAAGGATATGGGTCCCTCTCTGGTTCAAATGCAAAACGTCCCTTTTGTACAGGTCGCCTCAACCCCAAAAGAGATCCTAATGATCAAGAACCTGTATCCCTGACTCGTACACCAGCTCCTCTGGTTTGTCCTTCAAAGTTCTGACCTCATTAGCACAAGACATCAGGAGTAATCTCAAGATCGCTACCCCTGAGGCTTTGCTTCTAAACTCCTTTCCTGGTTATAGACCCGATACTCATTCTGCGGGACCTTATCCTCATGCTGCCTATGTCACTCGTACCAACGTGTACAATGAGCTCTAGGAGTTCACCATCTCCCTCAGGAATTTTCTACACCCTGCCAACCAGGATGCCACACACCCATCATGGTATCTATCCTATCACCAATTGCCCTGTCTGACTGTACCCTTCCCCTCTGCTCCATAGTACCAGTCACAGAGCCAGTGAGTTGATAACTGCTGCGAGCCCCTGAAAGAACATCCCTCCCAACAGTATCCAAGAGAGTATACCTGCAGGTGAGGGGAATGGTCACAGCGGAACCGTATTCTGATTGCCCACTACGTTTACATTTCCTACTTTGCATGTTGAAGTTTAAAAAGTATGCTCATGTGATCCAGTTGAAAATAGAACCCACAATGTGATGTTAGAAAGACAGGCCACATGCATGTGAGTGCATTGCAGAGAATGTTTTGATGAAAGGCTGTTGTCAGAGTGATTGCTGTGCTGTGTGAAATTTTTGCTCAGGGCTGACAGGTCACCAGTCCCACTCATGTGCTGTGTTGAAAAGTTGGTGTGATGGGCTGGGTTGATCAGACCCAAACAATTTGAGTGTCCAGAAGATGTGGTAAAAAGTGTACAAGCACAACAAAGTAGTTTGAGCCTAATTTATTATCATAAAATAGAAAGCATGAATAAACCACACAATATACTATATAGTAGGTCACAAAAATTTCCACAAAAATTTCAGGGCTTACCATTTTTAGTCACCATGCGATTGTCACTGTTATCAGGGGGAACTCCAAATTTTGACTCACTCGTGTAACCACCTCTGGATCCTGGGCATCCATCACGATTTCCAGTCCAGGTCAAGTCCAAGGATCCCAGGGAAAGGTACCCCAATAAATAAGAGTTCCACAAGGGTAAAGAGACACGCAGAGAAAGACAAACTCTTTGATCTTTTGTTCTCATGCCATTAATTCAGCCTGGTTTCTTTCATTCAAACAATACATATGTTCATCAACACAGTGTGCAGCATACACTTATAAATCAATCAGATACTTCAATTGTCACTCCGTATCCATCAGTCCGCCAATGTTTTCGACTTAACATTCCAAAAGAACATGAATATTCCATATACGCGATTAGCCCAGATGCAAAACAGAAACCATTGAGCCAAATTGACAAACACTAAGAAAGAATCCATCGATCTCTCAAAGTGACCGACAGACATTTAGTCATTAACAAGTATCCTCATGTCAATGGTGCCTGAGACTTAGAAAAAATACAGCTGCTATCAACAAACATTAAACATTAACAAATTTTGGATTTATCTTATACTGACACTCCACAAAGAGTTAAATTGTCATTTTGAACTGTTCAAACGTTCATTCAATGTTTTACAAAATTTAATTTAATGCAAACAGTTGGCTACAGTTAATTTAAACGCAAACAACAGGAATTCTGCAGATGCTGGAAATTCAAGCAACACACATCAAAGTTGCTGGTGAACGCAGCAGGCCAAGCAGCATCTATAGGAAGAGGCGCAGTCGACGTTTCAGGCCGAGACCCTTCGTCAGGACTACTAATGGCCACTTCCAGAATAATATTGAACATCTGTAGCAAAACTAAGAGATTCTTCCCTTCTACTTGGTCTTGTTTTAAAATTCAACCCTTTTGGATAAATTTAAGAGTCTTATTGGAACAAATTACTGGAACTCAACTTCCACATAACCCTGTATTATTTCTATTAGGTGATATTGAAGGGATAAAACCGAAACTTAAATTGAATAAATATCAGAAAGAATTTATAAAAATTGCATTGGCAGTAGCTAAGAAGACTATAGCAGTTACTTGGAAATCTGATTCGTATTTAAGTATGGATCGTTGGAATAATGAAATGGCTAGTTCTATTCCACTCGAAAAAATTACTTATAATTTAAGAGATAAATATGTAACATTTTTGAATATTTGGCACCCTTATTTACAAAAGATAGGATGGCATATTTAAGTGCTCCGATAAAGACCTTGGTCCCTTGGGGAAAGTAATGAATAATTATACCAAATTTATTTTGAATCCCATGGAGCAATGTGGAAACCTTCCAACATCCAGGCGGTTCTTTTCTTTTTTCTCTCTTTTTTTCTTTTTAGGTAGGACTATATATATGGGGGGGGAGGGTTAAGGGGAGGGGGGAGGGTAGATTTTATCTTTTCATGTATTCTTTTTGAAAACTCAATAAAAATTATATTACAAGAGATTCTTCCCTGATACTGTAGAGAATTACACTTAGGCTGCTGATGTTTTATAAACATCTGGTTGCTCAGGAATCTGGTATTTAACTGTTAATGATATTAATGAAAAAATAATATAAGGTGTTAAAATACACTAATTTGTTTGCAATTATTCAGGTAATAAATTGTATCTAATTTTAATAATCATTGGCCTCACTCCTCTTAAGAAGTTTGTGAAGTAATTGCAGTTTCATTATGTGCTGCATAATTTTTAAGTATGCTGGATTTTTAATGACATAATGTAGGCATACAGATTATAATATCATTTTATTTACGTATGGAGGCCAAATACAGTTGCTTCAACTAAATTAATTATTCACTATTCATAAATGAATTAATTTACATAAAGAACAATCAAATGCCGTCAGCTCAAGCGCGGCATGGTGCATTCTCAACACGACAAAGTCAAAGTTGTTTTGTTAATAGAAGTGACTTACTTGCATCTGAATTATGATCTAGTTATCTACCTTTTCTAAAAATAAATGCAAGTCGGCTCATGTTTTATCTCCTTGGTAATACCCCGACAGTATAGCTGAAGGCATTCTCTTGCAGAGGAGAGAAGTAATCCAGTTTGCTCCAGCAGTCTACTGAAGTAAATGAATCCTGCTATTTAAACTCCATAGGCATTCATGATGGTACTGAGTAACTGGGCCCTGTGTTAACAGCCTCTCAAATACTTCACAACTGCATGGTATAAAGAGAAAACACAAAAATCTTTGACACATAGTAAGAAAGTGTATTGAATGACAGAATGATGCTGAGAAATGTGCACCAATAGCATTTACTGAATAAGTTATAAATAAAGCATGTTTTGATTTATAAAAAGGTCCCCCCACAACTTTCCCATGAGTATATACAGATATGATATGTGTTCGATCTGAGAATAAGTGATGGCAAAATATTTATCCTCATAGCCATCATTATTAGTCTGTTCATGTTCTTTCCTAGTTTCTGCTTCCCAAGGGAAAAATTGGGATAGCAAATGGATCATAAACTTGGTTGATCTTCCCCCAGCTATATTCCCAACCAGAATATAATAAAGTTAAATACACCTTGTGACAATGTTTGTGCAGCTGAAACCGAATCCTTAACTCTGCCTTGTCCCTTATTGTCACTTCAGCGTTTCTTCTCTCACTACCTCACCCTCACTGCTATTTTTTGCACGACTCTGTTGTGATTGCAGTCATCGTTGTTTTTAATGTTGTCTTTGCTATTTGCATCTTCACTGTTTACTCTACAAGCTTCACACATGCAAGGAATTTCATTCCACCCTGGTGCATAGAACAATAAAGTTAACTGATCTGGCCGCTAACTCACCTCAGAGCAGAAGATGAACTTGAGATTTCCCATATCTCTGGAGCTTAAGGAGATTGCCTGAAGAAAACACATTCAGCTCACCTGGCCCTCGTTGCTTAGAATCCAAAATAATGAGAACTCATCCTACTGAGCACGATTGTGTTGATTCAGACCCACGACCCAGAGTTTTCACCTCATTCACTGCACACCTGCATCTAAGTTGGGTATGAATAAATTAATATATATGTAACTTAATCAGGAAACAAAATCAAAATAATTTAATAAAATTTTCTCCTTTGCCACATTTTCTCCTTTGCCTCATAATCCATGTCTAGGATGTAAGGGCTGATGCCGGAAAATTCCACAGCTGGAAACCCAACGGTGAGCCAAGTAACAGATGAAACACCATCTGCCACTCACTCAGTTCTGGAATTCAGCATTGGAAACCCACGTGTGGAATTCCAGGATTTAGTGCCATTCAAACAGCTGAGCACAATCAGCTCCAGCCAGAACTGCTGGCAAAACTGAACGAGATTTGGTCTGTGCTATCACTTAACCCCTAGGAAACAAGGCAAGGTTACTGTTGGAAAATCACTTCTCTGGTCAGGAAGTCTGAAGTCAAATCAATCTGAGTTTATTGTGTTGTACACAAGTACAGTGTAATACTGTACAGTAAAAAATGCAGCATCGTCACAGGCAAGTAGCTATAGAAAACACACTGAATATACACTCAGTAGCCACTTTATTAGGTACACCTGCTCCTTAGTGCAAATACCTAATCATTCAATCATGTGGCAGCAACTCAATGCATAAAAATATGCAGCCGTGATCAGAAGGTCCAGACCTAACATCAGAATAGGGAAGAAATGTGATCTAAGTGGCTTTGACCGTGGAATGATTGTTGGTGTCAGACGAGGAGGTTTGGGTATCTCAGAAACTGTTGATCTCCTGGGATTTTCACACTCAACAGTCTCTAGAGTTTCCAGAGAATGGTGAGAAAATAAAAATACATCCAGTATGTGGTAGTTCAGTGGATGAAGACGCCTTGTTGGTGAGCGAGGCCAGAGGAGAATGGGCAGACTGGTTCAAGGTGACAGTAACTCTATTAAGCATGCATTACAGCAGTGAAGAGCATCTCTGAATGTACAACACATTGAACTTTGAGGTGGATGGTCTATGGCAGCAGAAGACCACACACACAGGCTCAGTGGCCACTTTATTACATACAGGAGGTATCTAATGAGTGGCCACTGAGTGTAAGTTATACATAATATTACATCATACAGTAGAAAAAAGACTGCAAAACCAAGAGCTCAGCTTTTTTATTGGCATTTCGTAAAATCAGCTCACACTGAAGACATGTGACAGGTATTGTAAGAGCTGGTCCACAATGTCCAATTTTTGAGGTTGGGATAAGGTTCTGCAGGTAGAGGTAAGGTTCTAGAAGATGGTGTCAGGAAAGTAGCTGTTCATGAACGTAGTGATGTGGAGCATAAGGTGTCTATCTTGGATCTCTGGCATAGTTTGAGAATAATGATTATACATTCAGGAATGAAATGAGGTCAGATTCCTTAATTCAAAAGGATATGGAATTCTCTAACCCAGGTACAGATGCTCAATCACAGTACATTTGAGTGAAAGTTCAAAAAATATTTTGGAATAAAGGCGCTCCGGAGAAACAATGGGAGATTGAGAAGGTGAAGCTGAATACACCTGACCTGATCTAACTGAATGGTGGAACAGGATCTACAAACCAAATCATGTTCCTCTATTACAATTCTTCTGGAATGCTTCCAACCTAACAGAACAAAAAAAATAACAATGCAATTGAAGGTTGATGAGGTGGGTACATAGTCTGAAAGGCAAGGCTTGAACAATAGGGAATTACCAGTTCTAGAATGAGCCTCCTTTTGGAGATATAGGGTCAGAATTGTGTTTATTATCACCGGCTTCTTTGTCGTGACATTTGTCATTTTGCAACAACGGTCCAGTGCAAGGACATAAGAATTACACTAAATTGCAAAATAAATAAACATTGCAAAGAAGGAATAATAAGATAGTTCTCATGGACCATTCAAATGGCAGAGGGGAAGAAGTTGTTCCTAAATTATTGAGAATGGGTCTCTGGACTCCTGTACCTCTCCCTAATGGTGGTAATGAGAAAAGGACATGTCGCAGATGGTGAGGGTCTTTAGTTATGGATGCTGCCTTCTTGAGTTCATACCTCTTGAAGATGTAGATGTATCTACTGATTTGTAATTATCCTTTATTTAAGTATTGGTGGGACCTAAGGAAATCCCATTAAGTAATAGTAATTGAATGGAGTTTCTTTTCATTTCCTCTGTATTAGACATTTATTATTTAGTAGTCTACTATTCAGGAGATACGTGGATCATAAAGGCTGTGGATCAGTTTTCTGAAAACTTCATTAAAATGTGTCACATGAAGGATCTATCCATTGAACCAAAGCAAATTCAAAGAAAATACTGCAGGATATAAATTGCTGTAAAGATATGCATTGATTTAAAACTAATGGTGTTACTTAGTCATTTGCTGTTTGAATTTCTACCTGCAGGAGCCACTTGCACCCTCCAATAAGCTTTTGTTAAAAATATTTGTTGGTTTTATTTGTGTCAATAACACAAGATTAAGAGTCGATCAGACTCTTAGCATGACTTAAAAAATTGCACATTTAGTGTGCTTTTCACAGCCTCAGGATGTCCTACAGAACTTTACAGCCAAAAACGTACCTTCATTGGGATGTGTCCTTGGATAGGAAAGGCAATAGAGGCCTAAAGCAGGCAAATTACTTTAGCTTAGACAGTAATCACAGTTGGCATGAATCTCATGGACTGAAATAGCCCATTTCTCTGATGTCAGATTCAAAGTATTGGTGGAAGGGGTGTGGTGGGGTGGGTTAGTAGTAGGAGGTGTTGATCCATCTTACTGGTGAGAAAAGTAACTGTTTTTGAGTCTGGGAGTCCTGGCATAGATACTACATAACCTCCTCCCTGATGGGAGTGGGACAAATAGTTCATGAGCAGGGTGGATGGGCTCCTTTATGATGTTGCTGGCCTTTTTCCGAAACCTTTCTGTATAGGTAATTCCTTGATGGCGGGTAGGCGGGCGCTGGTGATACTTTGGGAAGTTTTGACTGCCCATTGTCGAGCTATCCTGTTCGCCAGAGTACAGTTTCCATGCTATGCAGTGATCCGGCATATCTGTAGCTCCTCTTTTTGGCCTCCCCAGAAAATAGAGGTGTTTGTGAGCTTTTTTTGATTGTGTGTAATGTGTACTGTGACCATGAGAGGCTGCGTGAGATGTGAACTGCCAGGAGTTTGGAAGCGCTTGCGGCTTCCACCGCTGTGCTGCCGATGGAGAGGACTGAGATTGCTGTGAGTTCTTGAACAAAGGGATAACATTTACCATCCTCCAATCTTCCAGTGCTTTTTCTGTGGCTGGTGAAGATGCAAGATCATTGCATAAGTGCAGCAATCTCTTCCCTCGTTTACCAATATAACCTGGGGTATATCCCCTCCGTACCCAAAGACTTATTCTAATGTTTTACAAATTTCCAGCACATCCTTTTTCCTACTGTTGACATATTCCAATGTATTAGTCTGTTCTATGCTGTCTCCGAGTCCAGACACATTTCCTCTTTTAGCCATGATTGGTCTCACCCTCAGTCTAGTCATCATCCTGCTCTTCATATGCATATGAAACATTTTCCTTAATCCTGCTTGCTAATAATGCCTCCTCTCGTCCCCTTCTAGCCCTCCTACATCCCTTCTTAAGATCCTTCCTGGCTACTTATCATTCTCAAGAGCTCTGCCTGATCTTCATTTCCTGAACCTTAGGTACACATCCTTCTTCCTCTTAACTAGAAGTTCCACTTCTCTTGTCCACTGTGATTCCTTCACCCTACCATCCTTTCCCTGTCTCAATGGGACAAACCTATCATGAACCCCTTGCGTGTGCTCCCTACGCAACAGATGGAAAACTATTCCCACATCTGCACAAATGCATTACCATCAGTCTTGTAAAAGTGAATGAACTGCTACTTTCCAGCACATGCTTCTCATCAAGTATAGCTGGGAAACTAGTGGTGACTCACACTACTTGTTATTTTAGTGTATGTCCTGCTCCTTGAATGAAGTTAGCAGACAGTTGAGAGCTGAGCTAACTTACTCCCACAATTACCTGTTTAATTTCGACTTCAAAGTTCAAATTTATTATCAAAATACATGTACGTCACCATATACAACCCTGAGATTCATTTTCATTTATTGAATATCACCTGTATGAAGAATGTTTGGCCATTCTATATTCTCCCAGGTGTCTAACTGGATTATTTGGTGAGTTCGTGGTTAGAAAATGTCTTTTATTGGATTAGTGTAAATCTATGCTTGATGATTGGTGCGGACCCATTAGTGCAAAGGACCTTTGACGGTACAATGTGACTCTGGAAAGAATCTCACAGTGGAAACTGATTGTGCATGGTTAAGAAAACGAATGAAAGATTCACTTTCCATTTCCCTAACATGTCCCAAAATGTTTACAGCCAATGAAATAGACTGGAAATACAATCACTGTTCTTAATTCAATAAGCCATGCAGCTAATCCATGTAAGTACCTACAAACAACAGTGTGATGATGATGATAGAATCTGTTCTCGTGTGTAGTTTAAGGGACGTACAGAATCAGATACTAGATATAACACCTCTACTCTTCCGCCTATTTCCGGCCAGCAGCGCAGTGGCATCTGCACTGGACTTCAAAACAAGTGGTGCCAGGTTCGAATCTAGCTGGTTCCTTGCACCCACTATGCTGGGTTGAGCATCGAGCTAGCAACTCAGCCTAGTAAAAAACAGACAAATGCAGAAGAAATGGCAATGTTGCCACCCAATGCACTACAAGGCACAGAGAGAAACTCAATTTTTTATATTAGTTCAGTTTGATACTCTAAATCCACCTGATACTATAAATGTGACCTTGGTTTAACATTCAATCTAAAAGGCAATATCTTCAACCACAATGCGTTTCCACATCATTGCACTGGAATGTCACTAGAGATTTTCATATTCAAGTCCCTCAAGCAATCTTGGACCCCAAATCTTCTGATTCACGTGCAATGGTTTGCATAGACATATATCAGGACTGGCTCTGGCAGAGGCACGTGGTCATTCCTGCCAGAATTATTCCCATTATTCCATGCTGTATCCAGCCAAGGTATTCCAATGTCAGTCTCAACCATGCTACACTTTGTTATAATAACTTATCATAAGTAAAATTTTAGATAACCTTCTATTAATTCAGGAATTCTTTTCATGTCGCATTCATCCTGTGGTCCTTTTGAAAGAGCCATTTTAATACCATCTAGTAAAGAATATTGATCAGTTTTATTCTGTGGCTTTCTATATGCTGAGGGTGCAAGTTGCAACTTCCCAAATTCCTCTGCACGATTTACTTTCCCTCATTGTATACATTGTCTGACAGACTAATATGGTTAATGTACTTACAGTAATCAAATAATGAAGGGCAGTTTTTAATCAGCTTTTAATTATGGTTTCAGATTCAAGTTATCAGATTTGCCACAGAACATAACTGGGACTCCCTGGAAGTCTTTGATGGGGGTGATATTACTGCAACAATGCTTGGCAGTTTTTCAGGTAATATGATCTTATACAAGTTAACATATTAGCAGCAAATTTGTTTGAATTTTGAAACAGATCTAGTATTCTTTATTTTTTGGGTAATATAATCAGGAATGCTAAAATATGGAAACCAATTCTTTATGTACACCACCTTTTCTACTGGGCCAATTTTCTATCTCCTTGCCCAGTATACTAGCTCCTCACTCTAACAGCGGGTAAAGAGAATAGAACTAGAAGTCACTGTCTAAAGTGAATAGTAAGCCATTTAGGACCAAAATGAGAAGAAATTTCTTCCTTCAAAGGGCAGGGCATCTTTGGAATTCTGTACTCCTAGTGGGCTAGTGAGGCACAGTAGTTGATTACACTCTCAGCACTAGATTTTTTTGACATAAGGAATAAGGACAGGGCTGGAAAATGTTATTGAAGCTCAGCTATGATCTTGTAAGAGAGTGAAGTGGTGTAGAATTACCTTTCCTTGCTCTGATTGCTTATATTTTTAATTCATTTAAAGTTACTCTACAATTTTTATGTTCCTGTAGTTCTCAGTTCTGGAAGGCTCTGGGTGATATATCTAGATTCAGCTTAGATTGATTGTCCTCATAATAGATTCATCATTAATAAGGAACAATGTTCCTTAGCAGCACTGCACTTGATTACAGTCTAGTCACTCCAGATCTCTTCCTTTCTGAGATGCAGAGAAAACCATTTCACACCCGCGTGAGGTGAAAATTTGTGATTCCACTCTTCTTCCCCTCATTGTCTGTGTTTTGCTCAGGAAATGACATTATCCAGCAACAAAGCAAAATATCTAGGCTAATTTTGGGCTGATCACTAATTCACATAGGTGGATATTTGCATATTCTGCTTAGAAAGCGACATTTGAAAGAACTCGATGGAGAATAGCAAATTGTAAGTGGAGACACATAGGTCTAAAGTGGTTTTCAAAGGACACAAGAAGATTGAGTTTATGATCAATGATGTCAGATTACTATTACAAATATAAATAGTTCGGGTGTTTACACAATATTTAATCTAGACCACGACCATTGATGAGATGGTTAATCTGGATCATTTTAGGCTGTGAAATTTACTATCCTGAATAGGCCCGTTTATGACTCTGATTCTAGCAACGTGGTTGATACTTTATTTCTCAATCCAGGATAAATTAGGATTGGACAGTAAATGTCAGTATAGCTGGCAAAGTTTAGCTGGTGATGTCCAACTCTTGTTGATAAATATCCAACTGATTGTGGAGTTGGCAATCACACCAAAGGTTAGAAAACATTTTATAAAATATTAAGCAGAAGGGACAAGTGGGGTCAGAACAGATGAAACACCCATAGAACTATTATTTAAGGATCGCTAAGATTAAGAATGCTTGCCAGAGTCCAAGTAAGGCAAATTTTATCTGCTTTGGTGAAGGATAAGTGGGCTGAATATAGATTGTACAAGCCACTGTGCTTTTGCTAAGTATTCTGCTCCAATGCTTTGGGTTCTCATGTGTAAACCTTCAGTTTTGCTGTCATACTTATGGTTGATTCCACTTACAATTTTTTTTCTCCACTGGTGGTGGTGTAAGTCAAACTTCATCTATATGTCTCATGTTATGTGTTTTAATGCAGTAATGCAACTGCTATACTGTTGTGAGAGACATTAGTTCCTGAGATTATAAAAATGCCTGTGGTAGTCTTTGACATTGAGTGCTTTAAGTATTCAAAGCATTCCTAAAATCCACAGATACAGTTTTAGCGCATTCAGTGTTGTAGTATTATTCCGGACCAATATGAAATAAACACATTCGGTTGCCCATAAATTATTGATTATTTGAAGAATATGTTTTCGTTTTTGCATGGATACATACCGTAAACTAACTAATTTTTGCCTGAGAGAATAATCTGCAGCTCTGTACAAATTTAAGATAACCTTGAAGATGACTTTTGTAGATATTCTGTAATAGAAAATGTTTACATAGCTAACTGTTCAGAATTTTAATGTTCTTTGGACTAATAATGCACATCAGCATATAGCAAGGAAAAAAAAACACTGCAAATATTTAAAACTGAAAATCTAAGCACTTTGTGAAATCAATGTTTATTTCTATTTTAAGATTAAGAAAGATGCCTTTTGAAAATGTGGTGTTTAGTTATTAGTTCAATTAGTCCGTACAGGCAGTTGTGGTAACACTTTAGCTTCCTTCTGATGTGAATACATGATCATGGCAAATGCTTTTCGAGGGGATAACTTTAAGGAGATATTTGCTTCTCCCACTCCATAAAAAGCAGTGCATTTAAGCAAACATTTCACAAAAACTGAAAAGATTTGTTCTAACTGACGGTATCAAGGGTGATATCAGAAATCACCCTGGATACCAGGTTGATACTGGGGAACATCCTGTTTCCTGCTGAATAAAAAACAGAAATAAATTAAAAGAACAAGGCATCAAAATTTATAAAAGAATATGCTTAAAGTTAAATAATTATATCCTTTTAATTTAGTTGTCTATTTCTGGCTAATTTTTTTTATATATTTAACTGTCTTATGCTCTCAATATTTATTACATATATATATATTTTTTTCTTTTTAGTATTAACACAATTTGTTGATTTTTGCACATTAGTGTTTGTCCGTCTTTGTTGTGTACATTTTATTGATTCTATTGTTTTTCTTTGTATTTACTGTGAACGACAACAGGAAAATGAATCTCAGAGTTGTAAATGGTAACATATATGTTCTTTGATAATAAATTTACTTTGAGCTTTGAGAAATGAACAAATCCTTTTTTTAGAACCTGTGTTAGTAAATTCTGAAAATATATGATACTAATTATTGTGTATTTAATATTTTGGTTCTATTTGAGTAATATTGTAAATATATTGTTTGATTAAGCATTCTTGTTCATTTAAATAATTAATTTCAGATTATCTGTAAATATTAGTAAATTGCATACGTCATGATACTACCACTTGATAATGCAGACCTTGCGTAAAGTAAAACCAAAGTTAGACTTATATCCCTGTTTCCGGTTCTTTCTTTAAATTAGCTTAATATTTTGGAGTTACAAAACATAACAGTGGTTATGAGGAAGTTTTAAACAAGTCCAAGATGTCTATCTACCTGTTGAAGCACAGTGAGAGATTCAAGTTAACAAAAAAGCAAGAAACATTCAAGTAACAAGAAAAGAGAGTACAACACATGCTTCTATCGAAAAGGAAATATGATCTAGTAAAAAAAGCAGTAAATGGACAAATTCACGGGTTATAAATAACGAGCACCTGGTGATAATAATCATAAATTTAAAAAAGAATGGAAATGGTTGGCTGCATCAGAAAGATAGATGCATTCAATTGCATAAAAGATAATGGGGTCATGTATACAGAATGAATTGAGCTGTTATTTTGAATCAAATGGAATTGGCAACGAGAAACGAGTATCTGTTTTACTGAGTGTATTGGGTTTAATGACTTACTGTTTACTTAAAACTATAATTGCTTCAACCAAACCAGCTGAAATGACCTTTTGAACATAATGGAGGAACATTTAGAAATCACTGTTGATTGTAGAACTCTTTAAGTTTCATGAGCAGAATCAAAAGGAAGGGGAGACCATTTCAGCATACCTGGCTGAATTGAAGAGATTATCTAAGCATTGCCAGCTCAATGATGGGCTTAATGATGCACTGAAAGATTGTTTAGTTTGTGGAATCTTACCAGAAAGCATTCAAAAACAGCTGCTAACTGAAGCACAACTTATATTTAAAAAAGCAGTTGAAATAGGTGTATCAATAGAAACAGCAGACAAAGATACAATTGCGTTGCAGTCAGGAATGAAAGTGAGCATGATCAAAATTGCACCAGAAAGTGGCCTGGCCGAACAAAATGTGTTATGATTGAGTCAGGGATCTCACATACACTGGACCAAAGCAGATTTAAAGGAAAAACTTACAGAATATGCAACAAAGTAGGATACATACAAAACGCATGTCAGGCAGACAAAAATAAATGGACTACACAACAAAGAGCAAAAGATAGAGTAGTCAAAATGCAGTTTCCAAAAGAGCATTAATCTGCATGCTGTTGGTGGAAAATATGAATATGATGAGAGTGATGAATGACTGGTATAGCCTTGAGATTTAAAATGTGAAAACTAACAACAGACAAGCAATGCAGCTTACACCAGAAGTTAATAATTCAATTAATTAAAATGGAACTAGTCACTCCTCAGCTGTTTCAGTCACTTCATAAAATGAGTTTAAATGGCATTTAAAAGATACTAAACTGAAGCCTGCAGATATCCAGCTAAGAACTTATACTGCAGAAAAGAAAATTCCTGTCAGAATGACATTCGTAACAGTGAAATACAGCAACCAACAGGCCACATTGAGCTTGTATGTGGTGAAAATAGGAGGACCTGCATTGTGGGATTATGATCGGCTGTGTTAACTACAACTTGATTGGAGATCCGTCCATCTTTTGCATACCACATCCCCTGCAAAGAGTAAATGAAAATGAATTAAGAAAGGTACTGGATGATACCACAGCAGTGCTCAAGGATGGCACTGGAAAACTCAAACACATCAAGAGTAAATTATTATTAAAAGAAAATATCACACCCAAGTTTTTCAAAGCCTGTCCAGTGCCTTATAGCATTTGTGATAAAGCAGCCAGACAGCTAGATCACATGAAGGCTAAAGGATTTCTTTCCAAAGTTGAGTGGAGGCCATGGACAGGCCAGTGGTCCCAGTAGCCAAGAAGAATGGGTCTGTCAGGCTCTGTCTTAATTTAAAGTTCCCATCAACCCAGCACAGAAAGTAGATCCTTTGCCCAGGATAGAGGATATATTTGCAAACCTTTCTGGAGGAAAACACTTCAGCAAAGTGGACTTAGCTGAAGCCTACCTACAGATCAAGATAGAAGAAGAGTCCAAAATGTTTCTCACCATCAACACTCACAAAGTGCTTTATCACTATAATAGGCATATTTTTGGAGTAGCATCTGCACCTGCACTCTGGCAGAATACTATGGTTCTGGTGCTGAAAGGCTGTTCAGACACTCAGTGTTACCTGTATGATGTCATTGTTACCAGTAAGGATGACGAGGAACATCTCCAAGATCTCAATACAATGTTAAAAAGATTAGAAGATTATGGTCTCAGAGCACATTGCAACAGGTGTGAATTCTTTAAACCAAGCATCATTTACTGTGATCGCAGCATCAATGCACAAGAATTTCACAAGTATGCTGAGATTTCAAGCAGTCTTAGATGCCCCAAGGCCGAAGGATGTGTCACAGTTGTGGTCCTTTTTAGCATTTGTCAATTAATATAAAAGGTTCCTTCCTAACCTGCCTACTGTGCTCCACCTCTTGAACTCATTGCTACAGATTGTGAAGAAATGGCAATGGACAAAGCCGTGGGAGGTGGCTTCCAGAAAGGTAAAGGAAATGGTGATGGCAGACACTGTACTTGCACAATATGATGCACAGCATCCAGCGAAGCTTGTCATGCACTGTTTTGGATGCCAACTTGTCCAGAAGAAACATATCCAGGGCTGTCAGAACCATTTCCTGCATTCCCAGAGTCAGCTCCTACAACCACCACGGAAGAGGCCCCAAGAACCTGAGATTGTTTCACAGCCACAAGTCTCACCTGTCAGAGTGAGCCCCCTTGTCAGGAAAGATGGTGTCCCACAAGATAAAGAAAGCCTCCACAGCAATTAAATCTTTAAGCCTGAATTAGACAATTTAAAATTTACTCTGCTGCGAATGTCTATATAGTAGTTGCAATATACGAGGGGTGATTGATAAGTTTGTGGACTAAGGCAGAAGGAGTCAATTTTAGAAAACCTAGCACATTTATTTTTCCTACATTTGCACACTTAGTCCAGAGGTAGTGGAGCATACGGATCCCTTCTTTGTAGAAGTTGACGCCTTGGACCTCCAGAATGTGGTCCACAGCAGGGGTGATTGATAAGTTTGTAGCCTAAGGTAGAAGGAGATGAGTTATTAACTTAAAACTTGCTGCATTCTCACTCAAAAAGTTGAACTGCACGTGCATGTAACAAGAGCTGGTTAACTCATCTTCTTCTACCTAGGGCCATTAACTTATCAATCACCCCTGCTGTGGATGACCTGGAGGTCCAAGACGGTCTCGTTACATGCAGGTGCAGTTCAACTCTTTGAGTGATAATACAGAAAGTTTGAAGTTAATGACTCATCTTCATCTGCCTTAGGCCACGAACTTATATACATTATACTCTATAATACAACTACTAAGGAGTGTTATATATTTAATATTTGAGTAATATTGTGAATGTATTATTTGGTAAAATATTCTTATTCAATTAAATAATATATTACAAGTTATAAAAATATGTGTATTGCATAGATCATGATGTTACTATGTGATATGTGCAGACCTCGCTTCAGGTAAAAATGAAGTTCAGCTCGCAGCCCTAGTCCTGTGTCTTTCTTTTAATTAGTTTAATGTTTTCGAGTTACAAGGCATAACACTAATCAATTGTGATGTGATTTTGCATCCTTCTCCTCTATTAAGGCTATAAGCTGAATTCATTTATTTCAAGTCAATTTGAAACAGCAGGTCATTTATTCAAAAGAATCTGAAGCTGAGGCAATACAGGTTGGCTTGGAATCCGTTTTCCTTTTTATCCCAGCACCTCTGCCCAGCGAACATGATCTATGACTGATGCACGAAGTTTAATCGATGCAAACCTTTTCTGTATTGGAATGCAATGGCTTTCTGCCAACGTATTGTTCTATGCTTCCTGAAAGTGACCATAATGTTTACAGTGAACACCTTTATTCTTCTAAATGAATTCAATTGAATGTTCAGGCTGCTTTGTGTTGCTGCTTACAAAGGAAAATAAGGGACAGAGCTTCAGGAAAACATCCTTTATTTGAAGGTAGTAAACTCAGCTGACGGTAATATGTGGTAAAATATGTAGATGTCAAGAAGTACACTCAGTTCTTAGTATATAGTAACACAAGCTGACATTGCTTTCTATTATAATACAAAACTAATAAAAACTTACATAATATTAAATTATTGTCATCTTAAATTAACTATTTCCAGTCAACATATGCAATTTATAATTTGACCAATTATAACACAACTCAATCTCTTCTTCTGGTCTGCAGAATTCTTTAGGGCAAGCTGTACTTATCATGTCTAAATCTTGTGCTCATCTAGTCCAGCATGCTGTTCAGCAGTTGTTGCTTCAACATTATTGTCTTCATGTTATGAATACAGTATTATCCATAATTTTATCCTCTTGCTTCTTGGTGCTGTCCGAGTGCATCAAAATGTTCATTTAAAATATAACACTGTGATAACTACTCATTTTTAGAATTACTTGAGATCAAAAAAATTGAATTCAAATCTGACTGAGTGGAGTATACATAATGATTGGTCAGTGGTTCCACTTAATCTGAGAATGTTTATAGTATACAACCTGAAATTCTTACTCTTCACAGACATCCACAAAAAGCAGAAGAGCACTCCAAAGGATGAATGGCAGAAAAACTTTAAAACCCCAAAGCACAGCACTCCCCCTCCTATGCACAAGCATCAGCAAAGCATCAACTCTCCCCCGCCCCTCCCCCACTGATTTCAGCAGCAAGCACCAGCACCGACCACCCACCAAACAAGCAATAGCAAATCTCCTGAAGAGGGACCATGATTTGCAGTCTAACAAAAACTATTGTTCACCTGATGAATTCGACATGTTACAAGCTTGCTCTCTCACCAACAAGGGACAGAGAGGTGTCACCCTTACACAGCGAGAGGGCAGACCAACAAAGCAACAGATTGCTGAATATGATGTTACAGTCTGCCACGCCACCTTCAATCCGAGTTTCTCCAACTTGTGAATCAGTAGCAAACTCTCTCTCCCCCCCCCCACCATCAAGAGAAAAAGAGAGGGCAAGCACAATACCCGAGTACAGAGGCCTCCAACAACCTCATCTGCTGTCGCTATGCGATGTTCCATTCTCCTGTGACGCCTAGATCAGCAATACCAGCATGGAATCAATTCGTCCACAGGGCCCCGAAAACGCACAACTTCCAAGTGGCATCCTAGGGATATCAAAATCAGCCAGTTGTTGAGCTCTGGACGCAGGGACCATTGCCATAAAGAACTGCAGTCTGAGTTGGATCCAGGCTCTAAAAGAACTCCATCCAACTCGTAAAGGAAAAGAGAGACATTAAAGAAGAGAAATTAAGCTGCTTTTGATACTTCAGCATTTCATACTTGCACCTGAGGCAAGAGATCATGGTTTTTACCAACAGCTACTTTTTGTTAGAGAGGTTAATTCCCAAATAAATATCCCCAGACCTAATAAAGTCCATCTGGAATGAACACTCTGAATTCAGGTACCGATGGAATATTCATCGAAAGGCCTTTTCACCTTTTTGCATCTGCATGACTATCAGTTTTGTTATGTCTTGTACTCTAACTATCCACCAGTTTCCTGTCTGCTGCATCAGTGATAAAGTAGATCACGGTCTCATTGCAATTTCTGCGGACTTGATGTTTGCACCTCAAAATAATGTTCTGAGTGAAATTGCCTCTTACTAATGCTTATGGCTCTGAAAGAATTCTGCGAGCTCCAGATTAAAATATCCGTTCTGGATTTTCATCATGTTCACTAATCAGATCTCTTCAGTAGCTCACAGTGATACAGTGTCATCAATGTAACATACATCTCCATCCCAACCAACAGTAATACAATCATCCTGATCTTACACAATCTCTGTGCTTCTCTTTTCTCTGTCCTCTCCAAGGCTTTCCCAATGCTGTTTGGCCTCGACAATATTTCTACTCATTCCCTGTGCAAAATAAATGGCTGTGACCAATCAGATCACTCAATCTCACTAAAATATCCACCACATCCACGCCTGCCATCGTCACTATTTCACCTCATGAACAGGATCGCTGTTCTTGGTCAAGCAACAAAAATAAAATGCCAATTTGCTGCCATTGGCCTTTTGGGTCACTGACAGAGATGGAGCTTGTTATAAAACATCTTTTTATTGAAGTCTTTAAACTCACAGCTGATGGTAATGTTTGGCACAATAACGTAACAAAATTCATACTGCAGTATACACTCAGTTCTCAAAAGCGCACCTGGAAACTGCAGCCTCCATTGGTTTTTAAATGTTGGGACCTGATTGCTCAATCTTTACAGTAGAGTGCAAACGTCATAGTTAGTTAGTTACTGCCTGTTACACCACTGGTGTTTAGGGCAGCAATGAAGGTCCTCCATCTCTGTCTGTCCTTAGCCATCTTCTCTATTGTGCCCCTACTGTGGTTCAGGGTCCTCATTTCTGCCTCCACGGTATGACGCCAAATTGTCTTTTGTCCCCCATATTTCCGCTGGCATTTAGGGGTCCAATGAAGGGCTGTCTTGATGATTGAGTTGGTCCCTCTCCTCATCATATGCCCAATGCAGCTCCAACGTATCCTCATGATGATTGTGGCCACGTCCTCTTGGTGGCACTGAAGGAGTAGGGCGTGGTTGGAGATCTTTCTTGGCTAGAAAGTATGGAGGATCTTCCGGAGGCTCATGGTGTGGAATGCTGACAGCTTGACAAGGTTGTTCTCTGACATGTCCCAATATTCTGACCCATATAAGAGTGTGGACAGAATACAGCTCTGGTACAGCTTCACCTTGGTGTGGACATCTTAAGCACATGTATATAGCTTGGGTGCCTAAAACTTTTGCACAGTAGTGTCTATTATATCTTTCCAGTTACCAAAGAATGCTTAATGCTACTGAGCTAATAAAGCTAAGTATTTATTTCTTTTTCCAACCACCTTCCTATTTTAACCAATTATACAGGACTGTGGAAAAGCCCTAGGTACCTTATATGTTTGCATGTCCTTAAGACATTGGCACGGCAGTGTACATGTAGCACAAGCCTATTAAATTGTAAATATAAAAGCTTGACTCATGTCCTTACATAATGCTGAAGGAAGGATATTAAATGTATTCATTAATACCAGGTAAATTGCAAGTAACCAACAAATTAACCATGTGGCAGAGCCTTTGCGTTTACTACAGTGTTGGTTATTATTTTTCAGAATTCACTGTGGGTTGTATAAGTGAAGGAGGTATGTACTGTTCTGGCGATCTCTTCTAGTTATTTTCTGTTTGATGTCTTACAGGTACTACAGTCCCTGCATTGTTGAACAGTAGCTCCAATCAACTTTATTTACATTTTTACTCTGACATCAGCGTTTCTGCAAATGGATTTCATTTGGAATATAAAAGTAAGAAATTTCAGTGGATGTTAAAAGTCGAGCAAAAAAAAATACACATGTAGACAAGACAAGCGCTATACAGTAGATTACGGGTCATTGGGACACATTGGGACCAGTAAAATGTTGACTCGTTTCAGCGGCTGTCCCAATTATCTGAAGTTTTGTGGAAATAGTTAAAAAGGTATAAAATGACAAACTGTTGAGTAACAAATTATTCATTTAAATGAAAAACAGAACAAATTACAATACTACTACAGTACTATAAAATTGTGTATTAGTCCCTAATAGTTGTAGATGGAAAAATTAATCCGGCATAAGCTGCCTTGTTCTTACGATTGACTGTAAATGAACAAAATCAGTGCAGACACCTGATACAGATAATGGACTGTCTTCATATGAGCTTTTTAATGATTTCATCTTTCATATCTTCATTTTCATTGTAACATTCAAGATGATTGTTGATACCTTCAAACTCTTTCTTGTTCCTAACTTGTTGAAGTAGTGAAATCATTTCATTTTCACTCCCTGCCATTTCTGGCATCTCACAGCCTGGTGCTTGAAACCACAGTGATCAAAACGGTTCCGCATTGTCTTACTACTTATTTCACCCAAACTATCAGTGACAAAAATCACTGCTTTTTGAACACAAACACATACAACTGATGCTATTTAAAAACAATTCACTCCAAGCACTGAGTAGACACTAACACAAGGGTACATGACTGGCACTAGTTAGAAACTGTTCAGTAACAGTATACTGTCCCAAATAAACAAATGGAAAACCAACTATTTTCTTGATATGCCTTTGATCTTTAAGAGTTGTCCCAATTAAGCAGCTGCCCCGATAAATCTGTCCAACTAATAGAATCTGCTATATTTACTTTTTGTTTTAACCTTAAATGTTTTGTTACTTGGTATTTCTTGATCTGCTTTATGAGGTGACCATTAATTTATCCCATGCAATAGTAACATTCTATGTCTTCACACCTTGGAATTACCTTTCATCTTCTAGGTAAATAGTGCCTTGTGGCCATCTGACACCTGGCTTGGTGGGCTTATGTTATCTGATTGTAACATTATGCTGGCTCATGGACCAAACATGGACTTTCAGGGATACTGGCCTTAAACTGCTTCATTTGAGAAGTTATGTAACAAGTAACAAGCAAGTCTGTTGATTAGTGTTTGCACTATTTCTGCATTGTTTTAGTGCAAGGGCATGGGAAACTTTTATTTTAATGCATATATATGTAAATTGTCAAGAGCATTAGCATTAGGAGCTGCGTGTACTAATCACATAGTAAGTTCTAAATCACATGCAAAAGTACAGACCAGTCCTCACTGAGGGGTCAGCAGTGGAAATGGTGAGCAGTTTCAAGTTCCAGGGTGCCAATATCTTTGAAGATCTATCCTGGGTCCAACACATTGATGCAATTACAAAGAAGGCATTTCAGCAGCTACATTTCATTATGACACTAAGGAGACTTGGTATATCACCAAAGACATTTACAAATTTCTACAGATGAACCTTGAAGGGCATTCTAACTGGCTGTATCACGGCTTGATTCGGAATTGCACCATCTCGGATCGCAAGACCCTGCAGCAGGTAGTGAGATCAGCTGAGAAGATCATCAGGGTCTTTCTTCCCACCATCACAGACATTTACACCACACGCTGCATCCGCAAAGCAAACAGCATTATGAAGGACCCCACACACCCCTCATATAAACTCTTCTCCCTCCTGCCATCTGGAAAAAGGCACCAAAGTATTCAGACTCTCATGACCAGACTATGTAACAGTTTCTTCCCCCAAGCCATCAGTCTCCTCAATACCCAGAGCCTGGACTGACACCAACCTACTGTACCCTCTAATGTGCCTACTGTCTTGATTTATTATTATTTATTGTAGTGCCTGCGCTGTTTTGTGCACTTTATGCAGTCCTGGATAGGTCTGTAGTCTAGTGTAGTTTCTGTGTTTTTTTCCTTACGTAGTTCAGTGTAGTTTTTGTATTGTTTCATGTAGCACCATGGTCCTGGAAAACATTGTCTCATTTTTACTGTGTTCTGTACCAGCAGTTATGGTTGAAATGACTATAAAACGTGACTTGACTTGACCATCTGATATTGAGAAAAATGAGCAGGAAGTTGTAAACTCAGCCAGTCCCATCATGGGCATGAGCTTCCCCAGCTTTGAGGACACCATCAATAGGCAGTGCCTCGAAAAGGTAGCATCCATTATTAAGGACCCCATCACCCAGCTCATGCCCTCTTTTCATTGCTACCATCAGGGAGGAGGTACAGGAGCCTGAAGGCACACACTAAACATTTCAGGATGAGTTTTTTCCCCTCTGCAATCGGATTTCTGAATGGAAGTAATCACAAGAACACTACCTCACTATTTCTGAATATATTTTTGCTCTCTTTTTGCACTACTTACAGTTAATAATATATAGTTTTTTTTATTATTCATTACAATGTACTGCTGCTGCAAAACAACAAATTTCATGGCAAATGCCAGTAATATTAAACCTGATTCTGGTTCAGAGCAGAATCTTTTAAAATGGTGGCTCCTATCAAAAGTCAGAACTTGAATTTATAGGACTGCATTGGGAAAGACTAACCTGGGAGGAAAGAATGGTACATATTGCGTTCAATACCTCTGAAAGCAATGAAACAGCATACCATCCAAATATAGTTGCAGCTGCCAGGAATGAGGGGGAGAAAAATGAATACAGGAATTTATGGAAAATGGCCTCTAGGTTCACTGCCAGCTTCTTAGGCAATAGGCCAGATTGGTTCAGGTCTGTAATTAATGCAGGAAATTAGTTTTCATCTTCTGGGCAAGATTTAAGTCATACAGACATTGCATAAGTAATATATCATTCCATATAGATAGGTATGTGTAGATGGATAGATATATATAAATTTATTTGTATAATACATTAAGCCTTGGACGATCCATAGGGATATCTAACCCATTATTATCTGCAATTGTTTATGAGCTTGTCAGATTTATTGTGCTGCCTTTGGTTTTTCCTTATTGTGTCCGATGCCAAAAATCTTTTTTCTGGATTGCATTCAGAAAAAAACTAAAAATAGATATCTTCAATACATTTTACTCAGACAAATTTCAATGCCCAGGTTCCTTTGTGATTACTGGCAGTGGCATTTATTATGCACATAAAATAAATCGAATGGCTCTGTTGACAATTGTAGGAGATTGTCATCCTGATTCACGAATGATGGGATCACATTGGATTTAAATGACCTTTAAATAAGTATTCAGGAATTATTGCTGACTGCTATAAACATCTTATAATCAATGTACTGTTGGAGTTTCATTACCATTCATATTTGAATCGAACAGCTTTTATAAGTGTGTTATCTTTATTATTCAATAGTGATGAAAATGGTTTGGGAAATGCAGAGGCTTTAAATTGCTCAAGTTGCTAAAGGGAGAACTGGCAAAGACTGGGATGGATATGACAGATGCTGCTTCACTTCTCTCATAGATCAAGGGTTAAGTGCAAATTATTGAAGTTCAGATTTGCATTAAAGTCTGGATCCGAGTTAACACAGTTTTCGATACCCCAAATAGAAGAATGGATCAATTGAAAAATCCATTGAATTCTTAAATTAGCATAATTTATTCAGCTTCACAAACAGAAACAACACAAGACAATAATTAGTTCTGTTTTTGAAATAACCCTGTCAATAAATTCATTGAGGGTCCAGCCACTATGTTTGGAGCATGATTCCCATTTTAGTGTTTGTACTGCAATTGAATGGACATTTATGAATGAGAAATCTGTCTCCTTATCAAATATGAGGGTTTTAATAATTAAGTATTCACTAATTCCCAGTTTAATATATGAAAATTACAAACATTTGTAGAAAAAAATAAGCTACAGTTAAAACCAGAAGAATTTGTTGGGAGTACATACTTAATTACTTAACCAGAAGCAGTCAACGGTAAATCAAGATGGCAAATCAAGATTTGTGGATTTTTTTTAATATTGAGTAATTAGCAGAAAGCATTCAATATGCCTCTGGCCCTTTATTTGCCTAGTTGTCCTAAAGTGACAGCTGGACAAATAAAACTGGCTCAAAATACATATTTAAACACTTGATTAATAGCTGAATACAGGACATTAAAACCCAAAAAATCATTATTAAATACCTTTCCAGCTTAGCCATTTTCGACTGGGATAGAAGCTGAATTGGAAATATTATTATTGATGTGGGCATGAAAGGAAGGTTGAATATATTCACAGTGAGCAGGAAAAGTGGTTGTACTTCAGGTTGTGGTGATAGGGATCAATGTGTCTGCAATTGTTCAGTTTACCTATTGGAGGCACCAGTGCATCATTCTTGGCAATAGACGCTATCATATGTTTATTGGTCTGTAGGCTTCCTGTTGGATTTGGGAACAGATGTCAAGAATTTATCAGACAAAGACTGACACAGTGCCATGCAGTAGATAAACAGTCACAGACCACAAAGTGATCCATGCCCATATTTACAACTTCTGGCTTGCTCACTTTTCCCCATTGCATCTGATGTATACACATACATTAGGAGTTTATATTTTCAAACAGATGGTGTATTGTTCCAAGCCACGCTCTCCAACATCTGAACAGGTCATTATGCTCTTTTTTTTTATTGTAATAGAGCCTAGTTTGCACATGACTGCAGATGCTGGGCAGGGTGAAAGAGCTGAAAACAGGTAGTAGGGCAGCCTAAGTGATAATGGGGATAAAATAATCTCAAACGTATCTCATTGTTAAAGTGACTCAGAGGTTACAAACATCTTAGTCTGTCCATCAGTTGTTAGGGAGAAGCTTGGCTTGGTGACTAAGGTTGGCTGCTTAAGGTGCTTGTAATCTTGCTATCATTCTGTCACTGAGGTAAGCTTTGGACTGCCTGACTACCATTTTCCAGTGTTGTAACATTGTCCAGTTTATCTGACTTTACTGATCTACATTCCAATTCCTTACCCATGCTTTTTTCTTTGCCTCCAGACTGATCTCCCCACCTATCTTCTGTCTGCTCTAAAGCAATCAATTCTGCTTTCTGCACCTTATCCTGTACCAAATCATACCCATTTATCATGCCATGGCTGAGAGCTTCATTTTGTGTTGTTGAAAGAAATCTTTATTCATTCTTTACTAATAGTTGCTACCTAACAATTCAGAGGTTTAGGGTGATGTGCAGGCGTCGGGGTGGAGATAAGTCTCTACCAAAGGAGGCGAAAGGTGCTCCTTCACTCCGCTAGCCTCCGGGTCACCCTTGGGCAAGGTGTAGCACCTGCTTAACCCTATGATCACGGTTATGTAAAGCCATGGGGGCCGGTGGTGGATGGCCGTATGAGCAGCTGGTGCGTATCACAAGTCCTGGTTATGTGCCAACTGACACCAAGCACACAATCTCTGAAGAGAATTGATAATGTGGCGTCACCTGTCTGGCAAAGGCATCACTCAGAAGAAGGTGATGGCGGACACTCCTGTAGCAAAATCTGCCAAGAACAATCATGGTGGTGGGATCACGATCGCCCACGTCATAAAACAGGGCACAAGACGACGATGATGATGGTGGCATGAAGATCGAATTCTTAGCTTTTGGGCATATTAAGAAGCTGGTAATGTGACTCCAGATGATGTCACAGAGAGGCTGCAGATGGAGGGATCCCTGAGGGGCGGGAAAGAGAGCGCGTGAGGTTCCCTGCAAGTGAGTGAAGCCATTGTCAATATCAGATTAAAAAACCCAGGACCTGTTGAGTTCTGTCCACCCACTTGAACAACAGTAGGCTCCAAATAGTCTGGCCAACATTAAAAGCAAAGTGGGAGGAAGGAAAGGTGGGAGTTCTCAGCAGTTTCAGAGGAGCATAAAATAAGCTTCATGGATGAGGTGAACACAAAGTGAGCATAAGGTCAGAAAGAAGAGGGACATAAAAAAGATGTTGGCTAGCAATAAGTGCACTTAAGCCTACTCAGATTACCTTTTGCCTGGTATTTTGTTTTCTTCTGTATCATCAATATTGGCTGCTCTCCATTTTTTTTTCCATTCTATTATATTTTCTGTATCCTTATCAGTGCAAATATTCTGATAAACATTAAGCCAGGTTCTCATACATTATTAAAATAGACAAGATTTTGAATTACAATAGGGCCAAAATTAAGTTTTGTACAAAATGAATAAACAGAAATGTTTTCCATCGATGTAAGGATGTGGATATTGATTGGAACTGCTGGAGGAACTCAATAGATTGAGCAGCAACTGCAGGGGGAAAAGAATCTTGATGCAGGGTTTTAAACCGAAACATCGATAATTCTGTCCCTACCCCCTCAGATGCTGCTTGACCAACTGAGTTCTTCCAGCAGATTGTTCGTTGATCCAGATTCCTGTATCTGCAGGATCTGTTGTTTGGCTCTATTCAGTTCCAGTATTTCATTTTATTTTCATCACTGAGCATGGGAAATCAATGAAAGAAAACCTGAAACCTCCTCCTCCTCACATTTACCGATAATGCTATCTGTCAGTGGGACTCACTGCTTCTTGCTATTCTCTACGTTCAATGTATGCCACCTGCTATGCCCATATCTTATTCAAGAAATGATTTGTACCCTAATTCCAAGTGAAGAAACTGTCTCTGATTCAACTCTTTCTCCTAACAACTTGAGGTGGAGGACAAGGGGGAGCAAATGTTTTTTTTGAAAATGTTGTACGCTGTTAATGGTGATGTGCAGCTGATGCACTGTTTTATTACATTACTTTGCTCGACATTATTCCTTTGCTGAGTGCGTCTTTGTTCTGACACTTCATTCTTTCCTCTGCTACCACTTTGAAGGTTATTCTTGGTAAATTTCGCTCTGTCATACTCTAAAGATCTATGTGAGGAAAAGCATGTTTGTGAAGTACATATTTTCATTGGGAGAATAAAAGTAAGTACATGTTAGTTTCTGAAATTTTGAATCAAGGTTCTTTTGGAAGTCAAGGTAGAGGCATTAAACTTGTTGCTTCATGATCGTTTTATTAAGTGCTAATGAGAATAAAGACAATTGGAAACTGACAGTAATAGAGGTCTAGTACAGAAGGGAAAGGGGAAGCAAAGACTAAATGAATAAAGAATAAAGACGGTGAGCTTAAGTGTTCAGCTCTTTGCATACCATAAGAAACATTCCATTCAAATTTGTAGATGAGAATTAACCAATCAGATAGCCCCTATTCAAATAATGCTATACCAGAGAACTTTCTGGAACTTCCCAGAATGATTCAAAGAACTGTAAATACCAGGGTCACATTGAACAATTGTGTATACATACTGTCACCACTAGGAAGCATACTAAACAGTTATATGCATGTATGTATATAAAATACAAGCATGCAATAAAAGTTACAACTATAAAGAAAATAAAAATTAAATGGTCTAATTTAACCTCACTATAGCTGGAAGAAGATATTGCTGCTGCTTTGTAGGGTAGATTTTAGGTGATGGTCACTCACTGGTGTCATGTTTTATCCCCATTTGTTTGCAATAAAAATAATTCATAAGCACAACTTCCACAGAAATTACAAATCCTTGCAAAAAGGATTGATGTTTTCATAGTTGCTTTCTAAGTATGTATTGTGACTATGGGTAAATAGCCCCACTGCCTAGTGGGCAGCCTCGGGAGAGACAAGGGCTACAGCAGTAAACCCAGACAGCAAATCCAGAGTGGAGCCCCAAAGGTGGCTGGACGTCATTGAACATCCTTCCGGCAGCTCCTACAGCCAAGATGGTGCCAAACGTATTGCTTCATAAGCTTTCCTTTGGATTACACTGGTGAGGCCAAGAGGGGGATCTTGGCGACTGGGCATCTCAGGATCTCCATACCTTCCACCAAGGCTTGTGGTGATGATAATCATCACCCATTGTCCTCCGAGACAGACGGATGCCAACCATTGTGGAACAAGAATTGAAGATAAAGGAAAATAGTGCAGAAGAATTTAGAATGATCTCCGCCCAAAACATTGTGATATTTCCATTGATGCTGCCTGACCTGCTGAATTCCTCCAGCATTTTGTGTGTCTTTTAAGTAAGCTATTTTAACATGAATTAAACACATTTCCCTGAACTGAGGGCCTGTATTCAAGACAAGCCTTCTATTTTTCCCAGCATTATACCACTCCACTTTAGCAGTTGAATAGTTTTCTTTTTTTTTAAAGCATCAAACTTATATATGTTCATATTCATCAATGACAGAGGTTCCAAACCTGAGATCCATAGGCTGCTTAGTTAATGACAAGGCTCCATGGCATAAGAAGTGTTGGGAACTCCTGATAAATGAGTAGTGGGAACCAAATTGATTTCCACATGCTTTCTGACTATAATTCCACACTAACAGTGTCGAACAAAGTGCAAATGATGGGAATGGCAATAATGGCCAAATGCATCTTGTCAATACGCTGACATTAAAGAGTGGATCACTCTGAACATCATGCTTGTTATACTACCAAAATGCTTCAGGAGCTGTAGCAATCACAATGACAAGGAATCCCTGTATTCAGTTGGGATTACGGTTCTGAAAATGCACAGGAACCTCACAAATGTCGGCACTTAGTAACTGCTTTCATATTCTCTTTTTTGTAGCTGTGGGGCTGACAAGCTGCCCAGAACCATTGATCCCTGCCAACAGTGTGAAGATTGGTGAGAGATACTTAATCAATGATGTTGTGACTTTTCAGTGTGAACCAGGATACCAACTGCAGGTAATTAAGTAATGTAAAATGTAGACTATTACAGAACTTTGCTTTTGGATGTTTCAGATGAAAATTGATGATGGTAGGTCAATCATTCCTGTTTATCCCCCCAGGGGCACTCCCATATATCTTGTATGCCTGGAACTGTCCGCCGGTGGAACTACCCTCCTCCACTTTGTATTGGTATGTATACAAGAACAAGTGTACCTTGAGTATGGTCCAACATGTGGAAAGCAGTGTTTAAGTTTATTATTGCCACTCTGACTCTTTTAATCCATTTGTTCACAGAAAAAAAACATCTTTGGTACAAGTGTTAGATCAAATCATTTGAAAGTACCTTTTCTCCTAGTTCAGTATATTGAGGGTTAAACACATATAGGCAAAGGAGTATACAGTCGATGCTGGATTTCAAGTATTATATTCACAGAGGCATTTGATTTTAGTGAAGCACAGATTTTTTTTATTATTTGCATTTTTCTCATAGTGACTTCCTTTGTCTATTTATCCCTCTCCACTGATCTCCCACCTTGCACTTATCCCTTTAAGCATGCCTGGTGCCATACCTGCCCCTACACCTCCTCCCTCAGTACCTCTCAGAGTCCCAAACTGTCCTTCCAAGTGAAGCAACATTTCATCTGAGTCTTTTGGGGTCATATATTTTATCCAGTGATCCTGAAACTACCTCCTCTATATTGGTGAGATCTGACATAGATTGGCTTTGTTGAGGACTTCGCCACCAACCTGATGGCATGAACATCAGTTTTTTCAACTTTTGGCAATTACTTTCCCCTCACTCCTCCTTTCTCATTCCCTTCCCCATTCTGGTTACCCTCTCATCCTTCTCTTCTCCTCATCTGCCCATCACCTCCCTCTGCTTCCCCTTCTCCTTCCTATTCTTCCATTGTCAGCTGTCATCAGACTCCTTCTTCTTCACCACTTTACCTCATCTACCTATCCCTTCTCAGTTTCATACTTCACCCTCCTCTGCAACCATCTCACCTTCCTCCTACCTAGTCTCAGTGGCCAGCTTGTACTCCTTCCCCCACACCTTCTTATTCTGGCTTCTACTCCCTTCCTTTCCAGTCCTGATACAGGGTCTTGGCTGAAGACATCGATTGTTTATTTCCCTCTATAGATGATGCCTGACCTGCTGAGTTCCTCCTGCCTTTTCTGTAATATTCCTTTTGAGGTTTTTGAATTGAATGCTGCCCGTTCACAGAAGTGGACTTAATTGGAGCCAAGAGAAGGATTGTGAGGTTAGGAATAAGCTGTAAAGCTCCAGAGCATTTTGGATCATGGTTATAAGCTCAAACTTAATTGCTTTGAAGAAGTCACCAGTACTTAATTTATTTTTGCAATGCCAGTTTCATTGGCAGAGAAAAACAAGCAGTTGGCAGCAGTCACCTAAATAAGGCTAGCAGGGCATATTTAGGAAATATGAGAGAGCAGCTTTTCAGCAGAAAACAATGAGTAGCAGCCTAAAATTGGTAGAGAAAGTGAAATGATGAAATATTTTAGAGCACACTGTATACATTCTGTGTACATAGTCTTAGGAAATAGATGGCATACGACTAATGCATCAGAACTATGTCAACAGCACAGAACTTTCATTGTAGAAACAATCCTGCTTGGTACTCAACTTATGAAATTTGGTCAACTGATTTTAGTGGAATGGGATTTCGGACATGAAATATGATCTGCAATCATTTTGTATTAAATTTCTACTCCAATGTGATTCAAAAGTTCATTTAATATCAGAGAAGGTATACAGAATATAATTTGAAATTCATGCTCTTCACAGACATCCATGAAACAAAAACCCCACAGAAAGAATGATAGAAATATCAAAGCTCCAAAGCCCCCCCCTTTGCATCAACCCTCCACTCATGCCAGCAAAAGCACCAACCCACCCCCTCACTCATCCACAATGCAAACAACAGCAGAAGCTCGCCCCAACCCTCCACCCCCCCAAAGAGACCTTGATCCAGAGTTCATCAAAGCTACAGTCCACAAATCAGCATTTCAGTATCTCAGACAGGATCTCTCTCTCCAGCGCGCACGAGAGAGAGAGGTCTCTCCTGCAGCAACAAGAGCAGAGGCTAGCAATTCGCTTTTCCAATATCATAATCTTCCGTGCCACTTCTCCAAGCCTCCCATCTCCTTGGAGATATTGAAGCATTAGGCCACACAGTTGATCCAAAACCCACTGCTCGAGAAGAACCATAGTTTGAACGTTAGATCAGGGACTCTGACAGAGCCCCAATCACCCTGAAAAGGAAAGAATGACACAGGGGAATTAAAATAACTATCTCTTAAAAAGCAAACATGAGGAAATCTACAGATGCTGGAAATTCAAGCAATGCACACAAAAAAGGCTGGTGAACGCAGCAGGCCAGGCAGCATCTACCCTATAGATGCTACCTCTTCCTATAGATGCTGCCTGGCCTGCTGCGTTCACCAGCATTTTTGTGTGTATGTTGCTTGTCTCTCAAAAGCTATGATTGTACCTCCCTCAACCACCTCTTCTGGCAGTTCAGCTCTGTGTGAGAAAAAGTACCGCTCAAGTTCCTATTAAATCTCTCCCCTTTCACCCTAAACTTATACATCCTAGTTCTTAGACTCATAGAGCACTGCAACAGAGAAATAGGCCTTTCAGCCCATCTGGTCCATGCTGGCTGTTATTCTGCCCAGTCCCTTTGATACATACATAGACCATAGCCCTTTGTATCCCACCCATCCACATACCTCAGTTGTGGCTAAGAATGTTTTCATTACCTTTGCCTGGACCCCCACAACTTATGCCTCCTAGCAAGGTCCAAGGTGACTTATCCACCATAATTTGCCTCAAGATAGCAATCATCTCCTCTTCTGTAAACCCAATATCATCTATGACCTCACTACTGTTTTGCCTCAGTTCTATAGACTTAGTGTTCATTTCCCCAGTAAGCACAACTGCAAACAATCCGTTTAAGATCCCTTTTAGCTCCATGCATAGATGGCCATACTGTTCTTCAAGTGGACCAAATTTTGTTCCTTGCTGTCCTTTTGCTCTTAATAATTTGTAGAAGCCCTTGGGATTCTCTTTCACCTTGTCTACCAGAGCAATCTCATGCCTTCTTTTAGCCTTTATTATTTCCTTTTTAAATATTCTCTTATATTTCTTGTACTCCTCAAGTACCTCATTTGTTCCTCACTGACGATACCTACTATGCACTCCTTCTTAACCAAAACTCAATGTTCCCTCATCCTGTTAGTCTTGCCTTTTATTCCAACAAATATACTCTGTACTCTCAAAATTTCACTTTTGAAATCCTTCCACTTACCAGGCATCCATTTGCCTGAAAACAACCTGTTCCAATGGATACTTACCAGATCCTTTCTGATGCCATCAAAATTGGCCTTTCTCCAATTTAGAACCTCAACACAAGGACCAATCTTATCCTACTCAATTACAGTGTCTTGAAATTATTGGACTTATGATCATTAATTCCAAAATGTCCCCTACACAAGCACCTTTTTCGTTCCCTAATAGGAGATCCAGTATCAAGCTCACTCTAGTTGGGACCTCTATATATTGATTAACAAAACCTTCCTGAACACATTTGACAAACTCAATCCCACCCAGCCCCTTTACAATAAGGGAGTCTCAGTCAATAGACAGAAATTTAAAATAGCCTACTATCCAACCTTCTTTCTCCTGCAACTGTCTTCTACCTCTCTTCAAATTTGCTCCCCTAAATCCCACAAACAATTAGGATTTCTTGACTTTATCCTTGATGCCCATATCCTGGGAACAAAAGACTTGAGTGATTCACCCTATCAATGCCCCTCCTTATTGTTTAACCTTTCATTCTCCTGCACTGAAATTGATTTTGTTGAATCATTTGACAGCAATGCTGGAGCACAGCCGTGAATGTTGAATCATGGCTGATTTTTTTTAAATCAACCCTTTCTCTGGCTTTATCCCCAAAACCTTTGATACCCTCACATTGCAAATCTGAGCTCCCCTCTGCTACACCACCAGAATCTCAATCTTTTGCTTTTTTTCCTAACCTGCCCACTTCTTCAACCTGGTAGGCATTTCAAAAACTAGCTCTCTCTCACTCTTGGACTTGGCACCAGTCCCAGGCAATGCATTTCCTTTGTTGCACGAGGGAAAGTGTGTAGCTGTGAACCAATGGCCCGCAATGTGCTTTCCCAGGTGCACTTTATATTCTAAGATCATTGATCATTAACTTTGTTTCTCCCTGTACAGATGGCCCCTGACCTGTGGAGTGTTTCTTGCAGATCCATGTTCTTATTTCAGCTTAACTGCTCTTTCCCAGAGGAATCAGACTGATTTAGTGGTCCGTTGATAAAATTTGCTTCATGTAACTACACCTGTTTAAATACAGAGCAGACGTAAGGGACAAAATGATCTGCTTCTATTTCATATATTGAAATGTAACATTATTGCAAGATTAACTGGAGATTATGGAGTTATCCTGAATCCCTCCGTGTGGTTTGCTGCTCCGTCCACTGTGATTGTGGATCAAAGACTCATGGCAGTGGCACAACTTGGACAGCAACTGCAAGACAAAATTCTCTTGTTTGCTTATTCAGTTTGTATTGGCCTACACACGTTATTTGCAGCAGATGGTCTGACCGCATTAAGGAGCAGCCACCTTGTCCCAGTGGACATTATCTGCCTAATTGTGCTGATGTGTATCCAGGGCAGAAACTCCTGAAATTCTCACTGGACATTTAATTCTAGCTCATGGCTTATGTAATGAATTCCGGATACCCCAAAGTGCATTTCACATTACTATCTGCTTACTGATGCCAAAAGGAAAAAAAAATATCCTAGGTGTTGTGAACTATTTATTGATGTTTTGATAAAAATCAGCCAGGACACCAGAGATACCTCCCTTTCTTTTCAAAATGGTGTCATGAGATCAGTTGCAGCCATTAATTATTTAATCCTGTTTTTTTTTGAGGACTTTCTTCCCACTTTATTTAATTCAGACTCTTTGCCAAATTTATGTCTGGTTAAGAAGAAAACAAGCAATGGTTTTGGTTGATTAGGTGAAAGTACACGGATAAAAATAATTTTCCACTTTCACCTATCTCCATTCATTTGGTTCCTTTGAAGGCAGTAGAACCATAGTCAAATAGGTGCTTATAACTGGTGGCCAGTGCGAGAGGTGAGAATATTCACAGACAGATCTCTTCCTCAGAGCTTCTCCAGACAGCTCTCTGCAATCTGTTAGCATTAGTATTTGGTATATGTTTTATCCACGAAGTGGTGCAAGGTGCAGCATTAAGCAACAGAAGGACAACCATTTCAAAGAATGTGATGGTATTGGTTTTGCTGGCCACAAAAGTTTTAAACTTAAATGAAGACCTAAAGCCCTTTTGGATATAAATAGTCACAAGTACTCTCACTAAAGGGAGGCTATACTGTAACTATCCAATCTTCAAAGACTTATTTTTATTTCAAAATACACTTTATTCAAAAATAAAATTATATACAATAAACCATTCAATAACTTTCCATCCTTTACATACGTTTCCATTATAGTCAGTACTTATCCATACTTATGGCCACCCACAATCTTCAAAGACTAGTTCATTTAATAAACTAGTGTTGTTTATTCTCCAAAGTGAGTTTAGCTTCCAGTACCCACTATTTGAGTTGTGGGTCCCCTCTCCTTATCAAGGAGAAGAGTCTTCCAGCTAACATAGTCATAGTCATACTTTATTGATCCCGGGGGAAATTGGTTTTCGTTACAGTTGCACCATAAATAATTAAATAGTAATAAAACCATAAATAGTTGAATAGTAATATGTAAATTACACCAGGAAATAAGTTCAGGACAAGCCTATTGGCTCAGGGTGTCTGACCCTCCAAGGGAGGAGTTGTAAAAGTGTCTGACCCTCCAAGGGAGGAGTTGTAAAGTTTGATGGCCACAGGCAGGAATGATTTCCTATGACGCTCTGTGTTGCATCTCGGTGGAATGAGTCTCTGGCTGAATGTACTCCTGTGCCCAACTAGTACATTATGTAGTGGATGGGAGACATTGACCAAGATGGCATGCAACTTGAACAGCATCCTCTTTTCAGACACTACCGTCAGAGAGTCCAGTTCCATCCCCACAACATCACTGGCCTTACGAATGAGTTTGTTGATTCTGTTGGTGTCTGCTACAACAAAGTATTTTGAAACACAATTCATTTATTTTCAGTGATACACACTTAAATTCCAACAGCATTTTTAAAACACACTTAAAACTCACAAAAGACTTCTATTTTAAACATTTCCAAATTACAACCCACTTCTAAAACACAAAATATTCCAGACTACAGGTACAATTCCTATAAGTTAAAAAGTCATACAAATGGTGCAGATGAATGAATCATCCATCGCAGAAGGGTAAGTCAAAGGAATGAATTCTAGTTCACCCCATGTTTCTTTCATCCGTCTTGATGTTCAACATCCCCTTCCTAATCAGCCTCAATTGCTGTTTACATTTTTCTGCCAGTTGGGTGACTTCATATACATGCACTATTTCCTCAGATATCCTTTTTATAGAAACAGACTAAAATCTTTTTTTTTGTGCCACAGACCCCAACCACCCACAATTAATGCTGTAAAGCTAGCTTCTTATATACATAAAACTTCCAACGTTAATAGATCAGTTGTTGATATGATAAATTATATTATCCATCTAGTCTGCAAGTTTACTAAGCTATTGTACTTTGAAACAAGCCAAATTGAGTAACCCATTGTGTTATACTGCACCTCTTAAGCAGTAAAAAACCAGTGACCAACGCACTTCTACTGACAACGCATCTGCTATATACAGACGCAAACAACAGGAATTCTGCAGATGCTGGAAATTCAAGCAACACACATCAAAGTTGCTGGTGAATGCAGCAGGCCAGGCAGCATCTCTAGGAAGAGGTACAGTCGACGTTTCGGGCCGAGACCCTTCGTTAGTCCTGACGAAGGGTTTCGGCCTGAAACGTCGACTGTACCTCTTCCTAGAGATGCTGCCTGGCCTGCTGCGTTCACCAGCAACTTTCATGTGTGTTGCTATATACAAAGCTTGTTTGTGAAGTTACTCTATAAATAATACTTCGCTGTAACTTCGAACTGATTACTGCTTACCATTTACATTTCAAGAACTGAAGATTGGTTACCATTTAATAACCAGAAGCTAAACCATGTTAGTTAGAATTTACTTACAATTATTTGATCGTACAAGTGGCAGTAACTGTGTTTAGAAAGCTGAGCATAGCAAATTGTGAGACCTCCTGGCCAAGGAAGCAAATATCCGTCATCAGGACTGGAAATTTGCACCCCAAAGTGAATGCATTGCATTTAATCAGGAAATTTAAGTCTGAGGTCTCTTGAGTTATGAAGAATTGAGTTTGCAAAAGTGAGTACAATATTTGGCTGTGAACATTATGATGCAGGTGAATGAATCATCCATCACAGAAGTAATATAAAATCAAAATTTCTTATTTGTAATACAATATATTCACTGCAAGCGTGAAGGATTGAATATAAAATAGTTGAAAGATATCAATACAAAACAACCCAAAATTTGCCTGCCTTTCAGAAAGTCGTTCAGAAAAGAATGTAAATAATGCAGAAAAAATGACGTTGTTACATGAGAATCTTCTTCTGAAGATGAGGTTAATGTATATAGTTGAATTGAAGAGCGAGGAACCTTTACTGTCCTAAAAACCAGAACTGATCTTGTTACCAGAAGGTAACAAATCACACTGCGGAAGTGAAATGCACAATAGCTGTGAGGCTGAATCTGTAGGCGATGGAATTTTGTTTGGAATGAGGAAGTTGTGAATGGCACAACGCTCTCTCTTTCTCACTGAAGCAATATTTTATGTTTCTAAATTGAGGTCAAGCTAGCAATCTAAATTGTCAACCACAGTCTGTCCACCTTAACAATGGTAAAGAACTGTGTCTTGCAGTCAATGCACTCTCCAGCCCCAATTCATATTCATGCTATAGATTTCCTTCACAGTCCTGATGCTCTGTATAAATTTTTAATAATGTTTCTCTTCGGAGCAAATGCAACAGCTAAGGAGGGAGGTGCATTTCTCTTCCCCCTCACCACCAACCCCTCCCTGAAGGCAAAGTGTACTGTTGCTGATGTAAACAACATAACTGACAGTTACTGCATACACTGCAGATACATTTATATATGCTACAGCTGGGCAGAAAGATACAGAATTGTCTTCCTGTTTCAAATACTCACAAACACCATGATTTTCTACAAATAATTATGTTTCTGGTTTCTGTAAGGCACTGCAGGGGCTATATTTGCAGAAACCTTATCAGCCAAATATAATGACTTGCAGATTAATATTTACTGCTGTAAAATTGATTTTCTAACTCAATTGTGAATTCTGGCATATTTTAAATACATTTTCGATTCCTGCAGTGAAACGCCTGAATTCCACTCACTGTCTCCTCACCCCCTGTTCCACCTTCCTGTTTCAAAGCAAATTCTGCAAACATTATAGGGAAGAATCTAAGGACAATAAGTAATGAATTTGATATAGTAAAATCATAAATGTGATTTCTTTTCAAACTACAATAATGGGCATTTGGAAATTTACAGTAATGTCAATAATTACAACAAGTTTTGTACCCATTCACTTACTTAACTCAAACTGAAGGACTAATTTACAGAGCCTAGCTGTTGTATTTATCGTATCGATTAGTTTCACAGAGTTTGTCACCAGTTGGTTAAGTTTAATTTGTCAGTTGACCCACTAAGCTCAACAGTGAAGACAAGAGTGTCCTGAAGAAGGGTCTCAGCCCAAAATATTGACCATTTGTTCATTTCCATGGATGCCATCTGACCTACTGAGTTACTCCAGCATTTTGTGTGTGTTGCATTCAGTGAAGAATCATTCAAGAAAAAAACATTAACAGTGTTTGGCTAAAAAAAAACTCTCTCCTTTGTTGTTTACCATGGCTTATAACTATTTGTATGCAGTTCATTATTAGCAACAGAAAGAATTTGACGCTTTGGTCTTTTCAATCCTTACAGACCTCCTCTAGAAGGCATTGTTGACCATTAAAATATATTGGAATATTTCATTTGACCGATGTTGGGGGTTTCAAATCGGACAATGATGGATGACAAAATCCTCTGACTAAATCATGGTGGTATTGAATTTATATATAAAAAGAGAACTGAATAAACTTTGTTTAAGGATGTATAATATGATGGAATGGAAAACATGGGGAAGATCACATTTTGTAAAGAGAATTGCTGAAACATTCTCTGCTCCTTGCATTTAATGCAGAGATGAGAATGATTACTTGTGTAAAGTAAATTGACCGATTGTATCAAAAGGAGACTTTGAGTTGCTGAAATGTACTTCTCAATCCATTGACAAGCCTGAGATCTGGATTAAATATGCAGATAATTGAAAAGCTATTACATGCTGGGTATAATTATTCTAATAAATTATTATCCACTAGTCTCTGGCCTGAAAATGGAATAATAATCCCACCTGGCCAAGGCCTTGAAAATTTTCTTAAAATGGAGAGTAGATTAATTATGCACATCCTTAAGTTCTAATGAGGTGGATGAAGGGAAAACTTAACAGAGTGTAATAACTTACTTTCTTCTCGGATATGTCTGATAAAAAGCAAGAGAGGATATAAATGTGGAAAGAGTCCATTTAAAGTCTGCTAATCAGTTGTGCATTCAATGTAGGTTCGTACCCAAGCTGGTGTAATGATTAATTTGAGTTTATCCAAAGAAGCAGATGCCTATTTTTTTCTCATTTTGTTTGTATACCATTATTTTTTTCAACATTTAAACTGTTTGAAAAGTGCAGAGTGCTTCTCATGTTAAGTTGTATATTTTGTACTGAGTTAGTTCTCCGTTTAATATTACAATGAAATTACAGTGAAATTTATATAGATATATACTCCCAATACATTGGGAAGTATAGGTACAAGCTGACAATCATTTGACCCTCGGTGAAAAATAGGAGGTAAATCCTATCATTGCTAATTTTAGATGATGGAAAAAAACTTGCTCAAAAATGAAACTTGTGGTGCCACTTAAAATGACCAGAAATAAGATTCTTTGTAGTTCTTCTGTTTATTTCTTTTGAACTTATTAATTGAAAATAAATTTAATAACTTTCTAGATATCAATTAACTAGTTTCTGGTGTGAAGGTATTGAAAAAAATGCCTGATCTGCAACCTTAGGACCATTCTGAAATTAAGCCCCAAGCCTCACTAGAAATAGGCCTCTGGCTTAAAGCTAAGATTTACGAAGAAGTCTGGTGTGGCATCAGAATAAAGGGAATAGAATGATGTCAGTGAACATTGGCAATCCTGTGACATTACATCTGCACTTTTGTATAACCTGTTTTGAAACGTTAAAGAAACATTCCCGTTTGTGATGCAGTTCTTCAAGAATCTTGTGCAGAGTACATCATCATGATATCTCTGATGTTGGATTTAAAAGACCCCTAATCTAAGGGCATTTTAACAGAGATTAGAAGACTCCATTTCAATATAACCTTGACGCCTGTTTCACCACTTGATTCAATTTCAGGGACATCCAACTATCTAGGAACACCAGACCTGAAAATTAATCTTTCTTTCAAGTTGGCAAGATGAATGTAATAAGATCAACTTTTTCCCTTACCTTTCTTCATTCCAAAGTTTAAGCAATCATTTCTTAATTCCTGATCTGGCAGAAATAAATACTTTTCTTCTTTTCTCATTCAAGCACAATGCGGAGGGACTTCCATGGATTCCAGTGACGTCATCCTGAGCCCAGGTTTTCCAGGAAATTATCCTAGTAACATGGATTGTGTTTGGAGGATTTCACTTGAAGTTGGATATGGTAAGTTGCGAAAGGTAGAAACTATTCTCATCAGTAGTTATATGCCTTTTTTTTTCAGGGAGAAGTACAGTTTTGAGCAAAGTGCCATTTCAACCAACAAGGTTATGGCTTTTCAAACCGGTCCAATGTGAAAACCAAAACTGTACATTGGCATTCTGCTACTTTATCTTTATAATTTTGGATAACAGGTAACTTTCTTTCTCTGCAAATAATGGGTTCAAAACAAACAAAAGAAATACAGTGTGATTTTTAAATGAAAACCTTCCGGCAATCAAGCAATTTGCCAAATTTTCAACAGGACAGCTCAATATTCTGCTATAAATGCTGGCAGAAACTGATGCACTCTTCATAGTGCTTGAGGATATTTATTTAGTAAGATCCTAGCTGTGCATTAGTTAGGGAAGTCATGATATTACTCTGTCAATCATTATATAAATTCTATGAAAATCTGCGCTGTAGCAATTCAAAAACAGTCAATGCAATTGACTTTTTCATGCAAAGTGTTAGTAATATTAATGCATCGATATATTTAGATGGATTACTTGACATTCTATGGATAAAGATTTGCATTTGTGATTAAGTCCTCTACAAGAGTATAAAATTGTCACAGTCCTTTAGGGAACATGACCCTGTTGTGGAACAGAGTCTGTTAAATAAATTTCTTGCTGCTTACATTGAATTCCTGTGAGATTTCAGAGGGCATTTACTTCACATGAAGGCAAAATACTTGATGCTACTGGAAGATTAAATAGAATAATAGAACATTACAGCATAAGGATAGGCTTGGCCAGTCTAGTCAATACCGAACTGTTCTGCTATTTCCATCAAACAGCACCTGGACCACAGTCTTCCAGATCCATCCTATCCATATACTTATCCAAACTGCTCTTAAATGTTGCATTCGAACCCGCATCCACTACTTCTGCTTGCAGCTCCTTCCGCACTTACACCCGCCACTGTCTGGAAGTTCCCCTTAATTATTTCATCTTTTTCCCCGTGACCTCTGACCTATAGATCTAGTCTCACCTCAGAAGACAAGCCCTCTAGTCTGTCCTGCCTGAGCACGGCCGTGACATTTTCCCTGATGAGTAATGCCACCCCTCCATCTTTGATACTTCTCCTCCTGTCACGTGTGGAACAGCGGCTCCCAGCCCTGCCCCTCCGGCAACCAAGTCACACTGATAGCTACAGTATTATAATTCCACATGCTGATCACTGCTCTGAGATCGAAGAAATAGATGCAACTCAGAAAATTAGCCCTATCATGCTCGACCTTTTGTTTCCCGTCTCTGCATGTAAGCTTAACATCTACTTTCAACATTACTCCACAGGCTACTGTGACACTCTGGTCCCCATCCTTCAACAGCTCCAGTTTAAATCCCCCAGAGCAACACTAGCAAACCTTGCTGCAAGGTTATTGGTCCCCCTCCAGTTCAAGTGCAAACTGTCCCAATTGGAGAGTGTCCCACCTTCTCTGGAGAAGAGCCCAATGATCCAACAATCTGAACCCCTCACTCCTGCACCATCTCACCAACCACGTGTTAAACTGTATGATCTCCCTACTTCTAGCATAACTAGCATGTGGCATGGAGAGCAGTCCCAATATCACCACCCTGGATGTTCTGTCCTTTCACAATCAGAATTAGGTTTATTGTCACTATCAAATATCGATGAATTTGCTGTTTTCCACCCGAAGTACAGTGCAATATATAAAATAAAGCATAAATTAGAATAAGAAATAAATATACCTCAGAAATGTAAATAAGTGGTATAAAAAAGAAGGCCGGCCAGCGGCGTAGTGACATCAGCGCCGGACTTCAGAGCGAAGTTCCCAAGTTCGAATCCAGCCAGCTCCCTTGCACGCTTTCCATCCTTGCTGGGTTGAGCGTCGAGCTAGCAACTCGGCCTCGTAATATAAGAGAGCCTGCTAAAAAAATGCCATCATGACGGCATCCCAATGACTCCACTCGGAGTTAAGTAAATACAAAAAAGAGAGCAAAATTAGTGAGGTGGCGTTCATGGATTCATTGATGATTCGTAAATTTGATGGTGGAGGGCAATAAAGCTGTCCCTAAAATGTTGAACACGAGATTCTGCAGATGCTGGAAATCCAGAGTAACCCACACACAAGATGCTAGAGGAACTCTGTAGATCAGGCAGCATCTATGGATAGGAATAAACAGTTAACGTTTCGGTCCAAGGCACTTCAGCAGGACTGGAAAGGAAGGGGGAAGGAGCTCAGTCTGGCAGGTGATAGGTGAAATAGGAAGGGTGGGGGATGGGGATGAAGTAAGAATCTGGGAGGTGACAGGTGGAAAAAGTAAAGGGTTGGAGAAGAAGGTATCTGATAGGAGAGGGAAGTGTTTCCATAGGAGAAAGGGAAGGAGGAGGGGCAGGTGAGGAGAAGAGGTAAGAGGGATGCTCAAGTAGGAAATTGAAGAAAAGGGAAGAGGAGGGGAAAAAATTACCAGAAATTGGAGAAATCTGTGTTCAAGCCATCAAGTTGGAGGCTACCTAGAAGGAGTATGAGGTGTTGCTCTTTCACTCTGCGAACAGCCTCACTGTGGCAGAAAAGAAGGCCATGGACTGGACTGACATGTCGGAATGAGAATGGGCTGGAATTAAAATGGTTGATCACTGGGAAACACTGCTTTTTGTGGATGGAGTGAAGGTGCTCGAGAAAACAGTCCCCCAATCTACATCAGGTCTTACCAGTGCAGACGAAGCTATATTAGGAGCACTGGATACAGTAGGCAACCCCATAAAGATTTGCAAGAGAAACATTACCTGGCCTGGAAGGACTATTTGGAGGCCTAAATGACGGTAAAGGAGGAGATGAATGGATGGGTGTAGCACTTATTCTGCTTGCAGGGATAAGTGCCAGGAGACAGATTAGTGGGGAGGGATGATCGAATAAGCGAATGCAGAGGAAATGATCCTTTTCGAAAGCAGAGAGTGAAGGGAAGGTAAAGATGCATTTGGTGGTAGAATCCCATTGAAGAGGATGGAATTTCGGAGAATGATGTGTTGCATACGAAGGTTCATGGGGTGGTAGGTGAGGACAAGAGGAACTCTATCCCTGTTAAATTGGCAGGGTTATGGGATGAGTGCAGACGTTTGGGAAATGGAGGGGATTTGGATGAAGGCAACATCAATAGTAGGGGAAGGGAAACCCCATCTTTTGAAGGAGGAGGACTTCTCAGATGTTCTGAAAAGGTAAGCCTCAGATGAGTCAGAGATGAAGGAACTGAGAAGAGGAAATGGCATCTTGATATCGGTAGAAAGTTTGTCTCCAGAGATGGAGACAGAGAAAGGAGAGAGACATGTCAGAAATAGACCAGGTGAATTTAAGGATTGGTGGAAGTTAGAGGCAAGGTTGATAAAATTGAGGAGCTCAGAAAACCTGCTGAGTTCTTCCAGCATTTTGTGCGTGTTGCCCTAAAATGTTCAGTGTATGTCTTCAGGCACCTGTATCTTCTCACTGGGTAGCAATGAGAAGAGAGGTCTGTATAGTAGGGCTCCCTACAGGTGGATTGCGGCATCACCTTTTGAAGATGTCCTTGATGGTGGGGAGGGAAATGCTGGCTGAGTTTACAACCATCTGCGCCTTTTCCGATCCTCTATAGTGGCCTGTTTCCTACCAGATGGCTATTCACCTTTATAAATTAGCACCTAAATCCTTGAACTCACTTTGCAGGGAATGTGCAAGTAACAGCTGTTATGTAACAATAGAGGGAAATTTCAGGCAGAGTGATTAAAAAATAATTAAAATTATGAACCTTCTGACCTGATATTAAGAATATTATGAACCCAATAATATATCTTGGGGCTGGTGTTTTTACTTCACCATAGTTAATTGGTGAAGCACAAGTAATGGTGATGATGTGCATTTGTTAGGTTAACTATGTCTATTGATTATAACAGTTTCTCTTTAAGCTCATATCACCACTGTTTACAGTGTAGACACACACCCAGCTAATTATATAATAGCATGTTCCAATAATGCTCTGATTTCAGAAGAACACAGTGAGCCACTTGTGGCCATTGCTTTAGTTGATGTATCTCACTCAGTCAGTATACCAGCAATAGAACAAATGCAAAACCAAATCATCAAATAGAGATTGGCTCAAATTTTATTTCTGCTAACTTTGAAACAAGTAATGGCCACTTGTACTAGGGCACAGAATCAACACATTCTTTACCCTCAACCCCAGCTCCAGACAACATGAACAGTTTTGTTGTATATAGTATTCCTACTTTGAAGACCATTTGTCTACAGTGGATGTTGTTCTTATATTTATAGATCATCTTTTATAATACAGAACCTCAAATCACAGCATTTAATGGCTACGTACTCCTACCCAAATAATCAAAATATTTTAATCTAACTGCTTCTTGGAGTATATGATTTCTTTAATATGTAGCTGGGTGTTTCATAAGTGAATGCCCTGATATCAATTGTTTGTATTATATTACTATATTGGGTGCTCTTGCAAAGTTTCAAATTTTCGATTTCCTAACCCCAATCATATGGCACAGCACTGTCCCCATCAACGATATATACCACACACACATGTTAACTAACCTAATCTATCAATATTGGTTTACTGCCTATTGTTTGGAGTGAGATAATTTATAGTTTATTGTTTTGATCTGGATTATTTAGTCCAATTGTACTTAGGTTTCAACAATAATGATTGCATGAAAATTAATTCCACTCATCTTTCCTATTTGGAAAAAAGTAGCACCTTAAATGTGCATTGAATTAACTTAATCAGTACTAATATTACCTCTCACAGACTAATACACTAATTGGTTTGTGGGAATTGTGAGAAAACCAGACGTTAGTGATTCAAGGATGAAATAGTCAAATTCAGAATTTTATTCCATGTTTGATCATTTGTGAGATGATGAACTGGCCACAGTGGATTTTTTTTTCTTAAGTTCTATGGTTAAATTTCTATCTCTGACCTGATTTATAAGTTGATTTCAACTGTGCATGACACATATAACATATTAATGTATATAATCTATTTGTATATACTAATTGCACTTTTTAATAAACTTCATTTTTTCCTCTTTTCATAGAATATAGAATGCCACAACACGTTTCAGACCCATCAGCACAGAATGTTGTGCTAATCTTTTAACTTACTCTGAGATCAATCTAACCCTTCCCTCCCTCATAGCTTTTTAGTTCTCTTTCATCCTTGTGCCCAACAGACTCTTAAATGCCCTATTGTATCTGCCTCTACCACAATCTCTGTATAAGAAAATTACCTCCGACAGCCTACTAGAATTTCATCTAATTACCTTAAACCTATGCCCTCTTGTATTAGCCATTTCTTCCATGGTAAAAAGTCTCTGGCTGTCCACTTAACCTATACATCTTTTTTATCATATACTCCTCCATCGAATCATCTCTCATCCTTTTTTGCTCTAAACAGAAAAGCTCTAACTCACTCAAACTATCCTCATAAGACATGATCTCTAATCCAGGCAGCATCCTGGTAAATCTCCTCTGCACCATCACTATATCTTTCTGACTCGAAAGGGTGGAAGGGCCTTCTCCACGCTGAATTGCTAAATAAATAGATAATGATGGGATCAGAACTGAACACAATGCTCCAAGTGTGATCTCTCCAGAGTTTTATAAAGCTACAACATTACCTCGCAGCTCTTCAACTCAATCATCCAACTAATAACGGCCAACAGATGAAGCACCTTCTTAGCCATCCTATTATCTTGTGCGGTATCTTTGAGTTTTCTATGGATGTGAAACCCAAGATCCCTCTTTGCCTCCACACTGCTAAGAATCCTACCATCAATCCTGTATTCTGCCTTCAAGTTCGACCTTCCAAAGTCTATCACTAGACACTTTTCCAGATTGCACTCCATCTGACATTTCACAGCCCAGCTCTGCGTTCTATCAATAACCCATTGTAATTACGACCCTTTCTTTATTATTCATAATACCGCCAAACCTCGGATCATCTAAAGACTTACTAATCCACCTTTCCACTCATGCAAGTTGTTTATAAAAATCACAAAGAGCAAGGGATCCCAGAATAAATCCCTGTGAAACTTCACTGGTCACTGACTTCCAGGCAGAATATGCTCCGTCTGCTACCACTTTCTGCCTCCTATGGGAAAGCCAGTTGGCAGTCCAAGCAGCCAAGTTTCCCTGAACCCCATGCCTCCTGAGTTTCTGAATGAACCTATCATGAGGAACTTCGTCAAATGTCTCACTAAAATCAATCTGCACCACTTCCACTGCTCTACCTTCATCAATTTGTTTTTTCACTTCCTCAAACAATTCAATCACACTTATAAAAAACGACATGCTACTCACAAAGTCATGCTCACTATTCCTAATCAGGGTATGCGCTTAGAATCCTCTCCGATAGTTTGCTCACCATTGACCAAAGTCTCACTAGTCACCGCTCACTAAGATTATCCCTATTCCCTAAAGGAATAATATTTATCACCCTCCAATCTTTTGGTATTATTCCTGTGACCAGAGAGGATGAAAAGATCATTGCTAAAGGTGTAAAAATCATTTCTCATGCCTCCTGCAGTAGCCTGGAGTATATCCCATTCGACCCTGTGGACTTATTTATCCTAACCATTAGGAGACGTTGGAGTGTTTATCATTAAGCACTTGGCAAGGTCTAATAAAAAAGAAGTTAGGTTTAAGCGGAGCAGCTATTGTGCAAAAGGCCATTGTCTAAGTGGGCCAGTGTTAGAGTAGGGAGCTCAGGCTTTGGCTCACAGAAGTTTCAGTGAAGAGAGGAGGAGGCTGTAGGTAGATCTATTTTTGCTTTCTCTAGTATTACACAGTTAGAATAGTGAGGATGCCAGGCAGGATAGTGGATAGTGGAATCCTTTTGCTGGATGTAGGAAGCCAAGGAAAGCTCTTGTGTCCCTAATGACTATGTCTGCAAGAAGTGCATCTAGCTGCAGCTCCTTACAAACCGCGTAAAACCATTAGAGCTGGAGCTGGATGAACTCCCGATCATTTGAGAGGCTGAGCGGTTGATTGACAGGTGATACAGGGAGGTAGTTACAGGTAAATTGCAGGATATAAGTAACTGGGTGACCTTCAAGGGAGGGAAGGAGATAGGCAGCCAGTGCAGAGTACCGCTGTAGCCATTCCACTCAAAAATGGGTATACCACTTTGGATATTTATGCGGGAAGAGACTTAGCAGAGGAAAGCCTTAGCAGTCAAGTCTCTGGCACTGAGTCTGGTTCTACGGCTCAGAAAGGAAAGAGGAAAAAGAAGTGAACTGTGGTGATAGAGGTTCAATATGGACGAGAACAAAATTCCTGGATGGTATATTGCCTCCCAGGTGCCCGGGTCCAGGACATCTCGGGTTGTATCCATAGCATTCTTAAGAGGGAGGGTAAGCAGCCAGAGGTCGTGGTCCACGTCAGTACCAATGGCATAGATAGAGAAGACGACGAGGTCCTGAAAAATAAGTTCAGGGAACTTAGTTTGAAAACATAGAAAAGCACAATACAGGCCCTTCGGCCCACAAAGCTGTGCTGAACATGGCCTTACCTTTGAAATTACCTAGGGTTATCCATAGCCCTCTATTTTTCTAAGCTCCATGTACCTATCCAGGAGTCTTTTAAAAGATCCTATCATATTCACCTCCACCACCATCGCCGGCAGCCCGTTCCACACACTCACCACTCTCTGCATAAAAAAAAACTTAACCCTGACATCTCCTCTGTACCTACTTCCAAGCACCTTAAAACTGTGCCCTCTCATTTAAGCCATTTCAGCCCTGGGAAAAAGCCTCCGACTATCCACACAATCATTATCTTGTACACCTCTATCAGGTCACCTCTCATCCTCTGTCGCTCCAAGGAGAAAAGTCCGAGTTCACTCAGCCTATTCTCCCCAATCCAGGCAACATCCTTGTAAATCTCCTCTGCACCTTTCCTATGGTTTCCACATCCTTCCTGTAGTGAGGCGACCAGAACTGAGCACAGTACTCCAAGTGGGGTCTGCAACATTACCTCTCGGCTCCTAAACTCAGTCCCACGATTGATGAAGGTCAATGCACCGTAGCCTTCTTAAGCACAAAGAAATTGAGGCCCTGCTTAGGAATAAGAAGGAGGTACATAGCAGGCGTAGGCAGGAAGGAACAAATGAGGTACTTGAAGAGTATAAGAAATTGAAGAGAACACTTACGAAAGAAAATCAGGACCGCTAAAAGAAGGTATGGGGTTGCTTTCCAACAGACAAGGTAAAGGGGAATCTCAAGGGCTTCAACAGATATATTAAGAGAAAAAGGATAGCAAGAGACAGAACTGGTCCTCTGGAAGATCAGAGTGATCATTTACACATGGAGCTGGAAGGATATCTCAAATGGATTTTCTGACCTTGTATTTGCTGAGGAGATCAACACAGAGAATATAGAATTGAGGCAAAGAAGCAGTGAGGTTATGGGTCGTTTGCAGATTACAGAGGAGGAGGCGTTTGTTTTTTTGAGGCACATCAGGGTGGATAAATGCCCAGGGCCTGACTAGGAGTTCCTTGAACGATAAGACTGTAAGATAAGATTATAAGATATAGGAGCAGAATTAGGCCATTTGGCCCATCATGTCTACTCCATCATTTCGTCATGGCTGATCCAATTTTCCCCTCAGTCCCAATGTCCTGCCTTCTCCCCATATCACTTCATGCCCTGACCATTCAAGAACCCATCAACCTCTGCCTTAAATATGCATAAAGACTTAGACTCCACAGCTGCCTGTGGCAAAGAATTCCACAGATTCACCACTCTCTGGCTGAAGAAATTCCTCCTGATCTCTATTCTAAAAGGACACTCCTCTATTTTGAGGCAGAGTCCTTTGCTCTTAGATTCTCTCACCACAAGACCTTGTGGTAGGCTAGTGTAGAAATTGCAGGGGCCCAGCTGACATATTTAAAACATCCTTAGCAATGTATGAAGTTCTGGAGGAGTGGAGAATAGCTAGGTTGTTCCATTGTTTAAGAAAAGCTTTATAAATAAGCTGAGAAATTATAGGCCAGTGAGCCTGACATCATTTGTGGTAAATACAGATCCATAGTTCCTTGAAAGTGGTGTTACAAGTAGATAGGATCATAAAGAGAGCTTTTGGCACATTGACCTTCATAAATCAAAATATCGAATACATGTTGAAGTATATAAAATATTTGTGACTCCTAATTTGGAGTATTGTGCATAGTTCTGGTCACCATCCCGGAGGAAAGTTATCAATAAGATTGAGAGAATGCAGAAAAAATTAACAAAGATGCTTTCAGGACTTGAGGACCTGAGTTATCGGGAAATATTGAATAGGATTTGACTTTATTCCCTCGAATGTAGATAATTAAGGGGAGATTTGATTGTGATATACAAGATTAAGAGGGGTACAGATAAGGTAAATGCAAGCAGGCTTTTTTCTAGACTAGAACTAGAGGTCATGGGTTAAGGGTGAAAGGTTAAATGGGAAAGGAGAACATGAGAGGGAACTTACTCGCTCAGAGGGTGGTGACAGTATGGAATGGACTGCCAGAAAAAGTTGTGGTTTAGGGTTTGATTTCAAATTTTAAGAGGGATTTGAATTGGTACCTAGATAGGAGGGGTATGGAGGGCTATGATCTGGGCTCAGGATAATGGAACTAGGTAGGTTAATAGTTTGGTGTGGACTAGATCAGCCGAAGGGCCTGTTAATATGCTGTTCTATGACTTGTTACGTACCCTGTAACTGGGTTGCCAAACCAGCAAAAATGGATCACTCAGTTGGAGTCTGGATTACTAGAACTAAGAAAGTTTTATTAAAGAAACAAGCAACACAGTAATCGAAAGGATAATAAATGCAACAGTTCAGCAATGATAAACACACATGTGCACAGAATTAAGATAACAGCATCAATCAAGCTCTATCGTTGTCTAGGGGTAAATGACCAATTTCAAAGTGACACAAAGTTCAGTCCAATTTAGTTCAGTTCGCAGTAATCGTTGCCATGGTGATGGACAACATGGGGGGAGGGAGAGAGAGAACGAGAACGACTGATTATTCAGAACGGTTTCCACTCACAGACCAGCGATATTGCTCACAAGCAGCTTTCGGGCGGGTCCTTTGTGATGTCACCTGAGGTCACCGACTGTGACCCCTCCTCCAGATGCGGTCGATCCCCTGCAGTGAACCCGGCACCCAAGCGAGGGTGGACACATACCGGGTTCCCACTGATCGTACCTTTCCACCCTGTGCATTTAAGGCCGATCCCCCGATCAGCCGCCCAACAGCTTCTCACCGACTTGTGAGAGGCGCACCGCTTCCAGGGTCTCGTTACCTCGGGTGTCGTGTGTCTGCTGCCTTAGCGAACCTGTCCCTTTTTATCACCCTGCTGGGGTATCGCCTGTCCATCACTTCAAACAGTTCAGGGTTCAAAGGGGGAGCCGCTCCAGACAGCTCTCTCTCCCATCCCTTCATTACACATCTCCAGATCACCTGTCCATCACTTCAAACAGTTCAGGGTTCAAAGGGGGAGTCGCTCTAGACAGCTCTCTCTCCCGTCCCTTCATTACACATCTCCAGATGCTGCTTCATTGTTCCTTATCTCTCCTTCCCCTGAGGACAGGTGGCAGACCAACTGCTAATGCCACTGATGTTAGCCCAGGCCAGCAAACATCTTAATTTATGTGTAATCTCATCACAGACTCTATGACTATATTCTGATGTTTTACAAATACTCCAGCATCTCCCGTTTCTTATTGTCAACATGTTTTAGCATATCAGCTTGTTTTATGCTATCTGAACAGTGATCACTATCCCTCTCACTGGTGAATACTCATTAAGGATCTCCACTACCTCCTCAATCTCCATGAGTATATTTCCTCAACTATCACTGTTTAGTCCTATCCTCACCTGACTCGTCCTTCTATTCTTCATGTACATGTAGAATGTCTTAGCTTTTTCCATAATCCAACTCACCAAGACATTCTCATGTTCCATTCTATCTCTCCTAAGACCATTTGTAAACTTCTTCCAGGCTACCTGGTAACTCTCTAGAGCCCTGTCTGATCTTGATTTCCTAAATGTTAAATATGCTTCTTTCTTCCTCTTTACAAGATGTTCCGCATTTGTTCTCAACTATGGATGACAAAACACGTGGAACCATTCTTTCCCTGCCTCAAAGAATCAAACCCATCCAGCAGCCCACATGATTGCTCCCCAAACAAGCTCGACAATTCCATTGTGCTTTTCCCTGAGTACAATCGTTCCCAATTTACAAAGTGTACATTCACATGTCCCAACTTCATAATTCACTTGCTTATTCTTATAGCGTTCTTCATCCAATGGTATGTAGTCTCTTCTGCCTCTACTATATCAACACAGCTGAAACATTAATTGAATGCTTAGTGCTGCCTTTTTGATGGGTCCATTAAACCTAACTCCCATCCCATCCCTGTGGATATAAACATCTTTAAAGCACCGATAATATATAAACAGAAATATTTTCTAGTTTATTCTTCAATATTCTCACCACAGCCAGCAACATTAACATAAACTAATTGCTTGTTTGCCTTATTTATTACTTGTAGAATGTTGCTGTAGAAGTTCACTCCCCTCCTCAGATTTGTTGAGCTTTGATGAATAGACATAGTTTCACGTCCTGCATATTTTTGCAGATAACTGCTTGCAAGTATTTAAGTCTCAGGGCAAATCTCACTTTGGTTGTACTTGGTTTAATTACTTACAGATCCAACAGCTTAATGTCCAAGAAAAAAAAAATCACTGATGGACTAATAGGGGGACAATCACTATAGTGTCGTGGCCCTGACAGAACAGTGGCAGGCATCCAAATCTCAGCACTCCAGCTTCCCAGATTATGCTTAGCTGATGCTGTACCTTTAATACCCAGACTGCCAATTATTTCCTGCCACATTCCTTCATGGAAAGACTGTATTTAATGGCCTTGTGCTGAGAACTCAGTGCTCAATCATAGGAGTTCTGTTTCTTACTACAATTTATGATTTTACCTTTGGAATTCATTTGTGTTCACTTGTTTATTTTGACTCTGAGTTAATTCTATATCTTACTCTGCACTTGGGTTTATCGCCAACCATAGCTCTCTCATTACGCTATAGCATAGGGTATAGCTCTTTTTATAGTGAGATAATGTATGGGGAATAAGAAACTAGCCGGCTGGTTGATGTGATTGATTTTACTGTGGAATTCCCCCTCTTAATTCCAGACTCACTGTGAGGACAGATTTTCTTTTTAATTAAAATTTAGTTACCGGAGCAAGGCTTAGGCTGCTTGTTTGGTTTCCGTGATGAAGTGATGATTGTTACATTTTACATGAAATGAGAAAAAGAACATAAAGTCATTAACAGTACAGCAAACAGTTATCAAAGAGTGGCCAAGTGGGAGTATAGCAAAGAGAATTGCAAAGCTAATGCAGTACAGAATCTAAAAACAATGCTTCCTTGTGTATTAACTGGTGTAATGTATGAATCTGTAACATCTAGACTTCAAAGACCAAAGGGGAAACAGGAGGCGAGCAAAGAAGTAAATAATGACTTGGATAAGATATAGAGATGTACAGTATGTACACAGACGCTTCAGCCCATCTCATCGTTGCTGACCAAGACGACTATCCAAACTAGTTCCATTTGCCTGCATTTGACCCAGTCGCTCTAAACCTTTCCTATCCCTGTACCTGTCTAAATGTTTTTGAAACATTATAATTGTATCTACCTCCATAGCTCACACTGGTAGCTTGCTCCATATATCCAAGGCCCTCATGTGAATAAGTTTCTCCTCTGTTCCCCTTAAATGTTTCCACTCTCACTAAATTCTGTGCCTTTAGCTTTAGCATCCTTTGCATTTGGAAAAAAGACTGTGACCATCTACTTTATCTACACCCCTCATGATTGTATATGCATTCAGAAATTTACCCTCCCCCACTTCCTGCATTCCAGCGACCTGTACAGTTGCAGCATGTTATTCCAACTCTATACTCAATGCCCTGACCAATGAAGGCAAGCCTAATACCTTTTTTCACTACTCTGTCTACATTTGTCACCACTTTCAGGGAACAAACTTCCCATATTCCAAGGTCTCGTTGTTCTGCAACACTCTCCAAGGCTCTGTCATTTATTATGTAAAGTCCTGCCTTGCTCTATCTTTCCAAAATTCAGTACCTCACACTTGTCCAAGTTAATTCAATCTATCATTTTTGGCCTACTTTTGCAGTTCACCTAGATGCTGTTGTATCCTTAGATAACCATTTTCATTCTCTAATACACCTCCTCACTATCCATATCAGCAACATTTTCATCCAAATTCCAAACAGATGACCAAGAGCAGTGGACCCAGTGCTGAGCCCTGTGGCACACCTCTGGTCACAGGTCTCCAGTCTGAATCACCACACTCCAGTTCCACCCACTTTTCCTTCCACCAAGCCAAATTTGCATCCAGTTAAACTCACCCTGCATCCCCTCTGATCTAGATTCCCCTACCATGCAAATGGATGTTAAAAAAAAGATAATGAACAATGAACTCATGACCTCTCAATCTACCTCACAATGGTCCAGCTCTGGGCTATATGCACTGAACTTGCTCTGTAACTGTAATCTTATATTCTGAGTTCATTTTATTTATCCTTGTTTTTAGAACCTATCCAGCTAGCATGCAAACAAAAACTTTTCACAGTACTATAGCACTGTGTAATTGCTTTTCATGTGTATAAGATCTTAATGTCCATAGACAAGGTGAATGTACTTAGTATTTTTTCAAAGCAATGGGGAATCAAGAACTAGAGGGAGTAGGTTTAATGTGAGAGGGGTAAGATTTAACAGGAACTTGAGGAGCAACTATTTTTCACAGAGAGAGTGTAGTGTTTATGGAATAAGCTGGCAGAAGAAATAGTTAAGTCAGGTACAATAAAAGTAATTGAACAGATACATGGATAGGAAAAGTTTGGAATGACATGGACCATTTGAGGGACCAGCTCAGATGGGTATCTTGTTGGTATTGACCTGAAGGACTAGTTTCTGTGCTGTATTACTCTCTGATACTTTATCAAAGTACCTGTGACAGTAATAAACTAATGACCTCATTAGAGGCCTTGCTAAAGACCATGTAGACAACATCTACTCACTGACCTCATCAATTTTCTTTGCTATCTCCTTAAAAGACTCGGTAAAATTTGGGAGACAGGATTTTCCATTTTGACTGTCCCTAATCAGTCCCTGCCTTTCCAAAGGCAGATAGATCTTGTTTCCCAGAATTCCCTCCAGCAACTTCCCCACCTCTGATGTTCGGCTGACAGGCCTATAATTCCATGGCTTGTCCTTGCACTCCTTCTTAAATAAAAACACATTAGCCATCCTCCGTATCTCAGCCATGGCTAAAGATGATGCAAATATCCCTGTCAGGGCCTCTGCAATTTCTTCCATAGATTCCCGCAATTTCTTAAGTTTGCATTTGGATAGGCCCCATGGATTACACAACAGGTTTCATGACATACGCCAGTAATATTAAACCTGATTCTGATTCTTCTGATTTATCCACCTCAGAGTGCCCGAAAACCACCAGCACCTCCCTCTCTTGTAATATGAACACATTCCAGTATATTACTATTCATTTCCCTAAATTCTTCTTAACTTATATGACCTTCACCACAATAATTACTTATTTATAAAGTATTTATTTTGCATCTCACCCATCACCTATGACTCCACACGGAGATGATCATATTGACTTATAGAATCTAACTTTATAGAACCCCTTTAACTTATAGAATCTTTTAAGATCTCCTTTTTTTTTTATCTGACCAAGTCTTTTTTTTTCTCCTCCGGACCTCCTAAGTGAACTCTTTCATCAAGGGATCTATCTGACTCCAGCTGCCGATACCTGACAGACACATTCTCCTTTATCACTATCAGTGCCTCAATAGCCCTCATCAACTATGATTCCTTAACACTTCCGCTTTGCCCATTGCTCTAACAAGAATATGCTGTCTCCGAAATCTCCTTATCGTATTTCTAGATCCTCCTCCCTTACCAGACATTCCTTTAACTGCAAACAGCCTCTCCCAATCAACCTTTGCAAATGCCTGTCTGATTTCTTGCCTTTCATTTTCCATAATTACATTATGATCACTGGTCCCAAAATGCTCCTCCACTAACGCAGCAGGACGACATGTCTGTCCCTGGCTTCCTCTACTGCCGCAAAGAGGCCATGCTCGGGTTGGAGCAGCAACACCTTATTTTGTCTGGGTAGCCTCCAACCTGATGGCATAAGCATTGATTTATCTAACTTCTGGTAATTACCTCCCCACCCCACCCCACCCCCACCTTCACCATTCCCATTCCCATTCCCTCTCTCACCTTATCTCCTTACTAGCTCATCACTTCCCTCTGGCGCTCCTTCCCCCTTTTTTCATGGTCTTTGGCCCCCTCCTATCAGATACCCCCTTCTCCAATCCTTTATCTCTTTCACCAATCAACTTCTCAGCTCTTTACTTCACTCCTCCCCCTCTCCAGTTTCACCTGTCACCTATAACCTACCACCTTGGACTTCTTCCTCCCCTCCCCCCACCTTCTTGCTCTAACTTCTCATCCTTTTTCACAATCCTGATGAAGGATCTCTTCCTGAAGTTTTAACTGTTTACTCGTTTCCATAAATGCAGCCTGGCCTGCTGAGTTCCTCCAGAACTTTGTGTGTGTATTGCTTGGATTTCCAGCATCTGCAGATTTTCGTGTCTTTGTCCCACTGACCTTCATAAATTAACAGGAGATCAAGTGTTGTCCCAGTTCTTGTATGGTCATCTATGTATTGTTTGAGAAAACATCTGTCAACACATTTAACATGTTCTGCCCTAATAAACCCTTTGTATTGTGATAGTCCCAGCCAATACAAGAGAAGCTGAAATCACCTACTATTACAACTTTATTATTCTTGTAGATGTTTGTATATCACTATATATTTGATCCTCTAACTCCTGGTGACTATTGGGAGACATAGAAAACCTACAGCACAATACAGGCCCTTCGGCCAACAAAGTTGTGCTGAACATTTCCCTACCTTAGAAATTACTAGAGTTACCATAGCCCTCTATTTTTCTAAGCTCCGTGTACCTATCCAAAAGTCTCTTAAAAGACCCTATCATATCCACCTCCACCACCGTTGCTAGCAGCCCATTCCATGCACTCACCACCCTGCGTAAAAAAATTACCCCGACATCTCCTCTGTACCTACTCCCCAGCACCTTAAACCTGTGCTCCCTTGTGGCAGCCATTTCAGCCCTGGGAAAAAGCCTCTGACTATCCACATGATCAATGCCTCTCATCATCTTGTACACCTCTATCAGGTCACCTCTCATCCTCCGTCGCTCCAAGGAGAAAAGGCCGAGTTCACTCAACCTGTTTCCCCAATCCAGGCAACATTCTTGTAAATCTCTGCATCCTTTCTATGGTTTCCACATCCTTTAGTAAAATTCTATCAAAATTCCCTTCTTATTTCTAAGTTCCATCCACGCAGCCTCAGTGGACAATGCCCCCAAAATATATTCTCTAAGTACTAAGTTTTTCCTAATGGAAAGTGTTACTCCCTCTTCTCTCTTACCTTCATCTTTGCCTCGACCTCCACTTCTAAAATTTTGCAATACTTGTTCAACATTCGAAATAAATTCATTATCAAAGTATGTACATATATATCACCGTAGCCTACCTGAGATTCAATTTTTTTTGGGCATTCACTGGATGTAGATACCAAAAAATACAAACGAATCAATGAAAAACTACACACAAACAAACAGAGACAGATAGCCAATGTACTAAAGAAGACAAACTGTACAAATACAAAAATAAGCCAAATAATACTAATAAAAGTAATAATTAAATATTATTAGCATGTATTGTACAGTCTTTGAAAGAGAGTCTAAAGGTTGTGGAATTAGATCAGAGTTGAGGTGAGTGGAGTTATCCATGCTGGTCAGGAGCCTGATGGTTAAAAGGTGATAACTTTTCCTGTACCTCGTGGAGTGGGGCCTATGGCTCCTGTACCTCCCTCCTGATAGTAGCAGTGAGAAGAGAGCATGGCCTGGATGGTGAGACTTCTTGTAAGATGTGCTCAATGCTTGCAGAGTTTTTTTTTACCTATGATGGACTGGACTGTGTCCACTATCTTTTGTAGGCTTTTCTTTTCCTGGGTATTGGAGTTTCCATTCTTCACCAGGATGCAACTGGACATGATACTCTCTACTATGCATCTATAGAAGTTTGTCAAAGTTTTATATGGCATGATAAATCTGAGCAAACTTCTAAGAAAGAAGAGGTGCTGCCATGTCTTCGTTGTAATGGCACTTATGTGCTGTTTCCAGGACAGATCCTCTGAAGTGTTGACACTGAGGAATTTAATGGTACTGGCCCTGTCCACCTCCCATCCCCAATGATCCGTCATGGACCTCAGGTTTCCCCCTCCTATAATCAACTAGATTTTCAGTCTCCCTCCTATATGCTGGTTCATCACCAACTTTGTTTTGACCAGAAACAATATTGTATCATTTCTTAATGCATGCATTGCTAAATGACAATAAAAGAGGACTACATGTCCTCATAATCTAATCTAAACAGTGGTATTGTCAGCAAACATGAATGTGGCATTGGAGCTGTGCTTAGCCTCACAATCATAAGTACAAAGCAAGTAAATCTGGGGGCTAAGCACACAGCTTTGTGGTACATCTGTGTTGATGATGATTGTGGAGGAGATGTTATTGCCAATCCAAACTGACAGGGCTCTGTGAGTGAGGAAACTGGGATTCCTTTGCATAGGAGTTAATTGAGGCATAGATCTTTGAGCGCATTGATTAGTTTTGAGGGGATTCATAATAAAATATGGTGAAGTCAGCACAGTTTCATTGAGAAGAAATCTTGGCTGACAAATCTGTTGGAAATCTTTGAGGTGGTTGCAAGCAGGTTAGACAAAGAAGAGTCAGTGGCAATCTTCCTGAGTGAAAGCCTCAGCCACACATTCACCTGCTGTCTCCTCCTACCCGTAAACTCACTTGTACACAGCAGTGATCCCGAGATTGCAGCCCTCGACAATCTTATGCCTAATTCCCTGTATCCATTTTGAATCTATTTTGCTACCTTTGTTTAAATCTATAAACTTTCCCTTTTATTTAATAAAATAACTTGATTTGGTAAAATATTTTAATAATAATTTGAGAATCAATTACTTATGTAAGTTATTTCTTTAATTTTTGCATTTTGAGGAAAGAATATGTGATTAGATAGATTAATAGATGATACTTTATCGATCCCAAAGGAAATTCACAGTGTCACAGTAGCCTTACAAGTGCACTGATATAAGTATTAGAAGAGAAGTAGAAAGAATAAAAAATAAGTTACCACAGACAGTCTAACAGGACGGAGGTCATTACTTCCCCGGCTATAGATTGCCTTATTGTAGAACCCAATACCCAAGGGTAAGAATGACCTCACGTAGCACTCTTTGGAGCAATGCAGTTACCTTTGTCTATGACTAAAAGTGCTCCTCTGTTCAGCCAAGGAGGCATGCAGAGGGTGAGAAACATTGTCCAGAATTCCCAGGATTTTCTGTAGGGTCCTTTGTTCTGCCACAGACTCCTCAGAATCTGCCAGTTTGACTCCTCAGAATCTGAAGAGGATGTTCTCAAAACAACATGTTCCCTCTTTGGAGCTTTACTTTGTTTTGGATGGATACGTTACAGACAGAACTACATTTAAGTTACAAAGTTAATCAAACAAAATGCAGAAGTTTACAACTTATCTCTCCCAACACTCTCCCCATCCAAAAACGTACTTTCTTGGGAAATATGAGCATCCCTTGCTCGAATGATTTTTGAGAAATTACTGTAGAGTATTGAATGATGATGAATAAATACAGGAGAGTAGAGATGAATGCAGATCAGCTGTCAGCTGATAAGAGCTGAGCAGACTTTTCCTATTCCTAAGGTAGTGATGTTACCTCTGTATAGAATATTGTTCTATTATTTAATTGCTATGTAATGCCACAAACACATCTTTAATTTTCTTTGCATTGTATTTTGTGAAATCCTCTCAGTAAAACATAAATTGATATTGTCCAAAAACACGTTTTCTATATACAAAGCAAGAAAATTCAACTGTTGCCCAAAATTACTAATTATTGTAGTGTATCAACAGCTATAAAAAGGGAAAAATGATTTTAACAACAAATTAAATGCTAGGGAGTTTTTAGGAATGGTGATTTGACAAGCCTCTTCGTCAGGGGTAAGTACTGCACAACATGTACATTGCAACATCACCAGTAGATAATGCGGTCAGTCAGTTTGATTTCATTTCTAGCGTTTTATTTTGTGTTTGTGGGCTGTGAATGGAAGTTTATCAGACAGCTTTTCAGAAATGGTAACTTGTCAGTGTGCAGTGAGGTGCTTCATTCTCATTAGAGAACTATTTTGCAGTAGTTATTTATATTGAATTCTGACTATTCCTCAGAGCGGCAAAGAAACATTGTTCTAAAGAAAACAGGTTAAATACATTTCATTTATTCAAAGTGACTTCTGCTGTGATCCAGTTATTGATTTGGTTTAACCTTTGAAAAATAATTATGATTGTGTTAGAAATTATAAACTGAGTTAGAACTTTTTTCCCCTTGTACTTTCTTAGAATTATTGACTCCCTGTAACTTACTGTAGTTCAGACACCCACCAAAAATCCCTGTAGCTGTTATTTTTATATGAACTTAGCAGCATCTGGAGGTTATTCTACTATGAAGGGTTTCATAATGCAGCCCAAGAGTGCTCCAGATAACTAATATCCAGGCTGATGCATATGGTCTGCTGAGATTAATTCTACCATCTTTAAGTTTTCCTGATAAATCACCCAATTCAGCGCTGACTGACAATTGTGCTTGGAACACTGCTAATGATGTGCCAAATGGTCAAATGCTAAACTCGTTGAGCCATTATACACAGCTCAATATATTAGATTATGAAGACACACAGTCCTCTTTTATTGTCATTTCGTAATGCATGCATTAAGAAATGATACAATATTTCCTCCGGTTTGATATCGCAAAACACAGAACAGATCAAGACTGAAAAAACTGACAAAACCACATAATTATAGCATACCTTTACAACAGTGCAACAATACCATAACTTGATGAAGAAGTTCATGAGTACAGTAAAAATTTCAAAGTCTCTCAAATGTCCCACATCTCACACAGACGGGAGAAGGAAGAAAAACTCTCCCTGCCATACCCGAACACAATCTGTCTCTGAGTCATCCGAAAACTTCGAGCCCTCCGAATCAGCTCTCCGACACCGAGTACTGAGCTCCATCTCTGTCCGAACGATTTGACTTCAATCTCGGTCGCCAGCAGCAGGCAAAGCCAGGGATTTTGAGGCCTTCCCTCCGGAAGATTCCCCACCGCGCAGTAACGACAGCAGCGAACGAGCGTTTCAGAAATTTCTCCAGATGTTCCTCTGTGCTTTCACGTCCATCTCCATCAAATCAGAATTGTCCACGGCCCCTATTTAACGGATACGATACCATTTTTCACTGGAGGGCTATGCACGCGTGGCGCGCTGCTCTCTCTCCTCCCACCGATATATATATGATTTCAAATCTACCCATATCGAATACTGTTATAATGTTGAGGTGGTTTTATTTTTCTGTCATTTCTATGGTATAATTAGGGGGCAATTAATGTGCAAATCCAGCAAATTCTTAAGAGTGATGGGGAGGCTAAGGGTAGGATTTTGTTTCCCAGAAGAAACTGTGGAGCAGGATAAATCAACCATTGAATTTCATCAGATCTATTAACTTGATGACCAAATTGTGCATTGATTATGTTTGTGCGATTAACATGCTCTCCCTACCATCCGTCGGGGACATTTATCAGGAGCGCTGCATATGCAGAGCCCTTAGTATTATAAAGGATCTCACCCATCCATCCAGCATCCTCTTTGATTTTCTACCATCAGACAGGAAACTCCAATGCATAAAGGCAAGAACGGTCATGTTGGGAAACAGTTTCTTCTCTCAAGCCATTAGGCTTCTGAACTCCATGCCACATCGCATTTGATTAATTTGTTCTGTACCCAACAATATTTAATTTATGCATTTTACTTTATTTATGCATAAATTATTTGTAGATTTGATTCTTACTTTCCTAAGTTATTGTGTGTTATGTGTATGTTATGTGCTTTACACCATGGGCCAGATAAACATTGTCTCATTTGACGATATGCATGTATGTCGTTAAATGACAATAAATTTGATTTGACTTGACTTGACCTTGATATTCTAGTATAATTCAGCTCATTTTGGTTCTTGTGGAAAACCACCAGATAGCTTCAAGCTAGTGGACTAACAAGGAAGTCAATTTTCTTTGTTGCATGTTCCAGTCATGACTTACTTAACAGGAACACCTCATCCTACATCATTTGATCAAGAACCAAGGTGGTATCAAATTATTCATCCTGAAATATTCCACCATTGAATGAGAAAATACTCGAGTATTAACTCATCATGTGTTAATCACACTGTAGGGTATTGCGGATGTGAAATGTTGCTTCTGAAATTACCTAACCTTTTAAGTCTATGATATTGAATTTCAGAAGTATATTTAACACACACATTTAGTGCAAGTGGTAATAAGTTTTTTACTTAAATCATATTTGACATTTTGTCTGGAAAGGAAATAGCTGCCAAATTATGAAATTTATGTCAATGTTTTAATCAAGGCAAACTTTTAATCTGAAGTTTTAGTTTCTTATTTGCTTTTCTGAGTGTATTGCCATGAAAAGAAAATGTGATGACTCGACAATATAAAAAATGAAGGGAGTAATTACAAGGCTGTAAATGATAAAGAAATGTAGATCAAGGGAACAAAACTGTCTTGCAACCAGCACTCAAACATTTAAAATCACACCCTGACAACTCATTATATTATGTACAATTATCACTTCTTTTTGTGCTTTTGCGCAGTCAGTGCCAATCATAATACATGCAGCCAGGTCAGTAAGTATGCACTTAGCAAATGATGCCAGTCAGATGACAGAATTAAAATAATGATTTAAGTATTGCACATTTATTAAGAAATAATGTGAAAGAGATCACTGGGAATTCTATGCTTCATTTGCATTGCATATCATTAATATTCAGCAATATGCAATGTTTCCTTCAGATCCGTTGATGGTACTCGCCTTATCCATTACTGAAGTAGTGTTTGAATAAACATGAGGGAGTGCAGTAATATTCTAGATAATTATAAAAGAGAGTCACTTCTGTGAATTTTGAGCTAATTTCATTTTCTTGCATTTAAATTATTACAGTAATAGCTAATTAAATTATCCTGCATTTCCATCATATTTGGTTTGTTTCCAGTCAATACTGTGTAACATCTTTTTGCTCTGCCACTCCTTACAGAAGCTAGATGATGAAGTTCTCAACATAGTTGGTGCAAGGAAGTAATTATCCAATATATACCAGGTTTATGGATTGGTTGAGTACTGCACCCCATTCATGCTTCACTAATGTTAACAGATGCTTTAGTTTACTGATTTAGTATGCTGGGGGCACCTAGAAAATTTGAAATGGGAAGTTTGCTTTACCAGTATCTTATTTAGCTTCATTGGAAAGCTGTTGCAGAAGATGAATTTGTTGCCATTTAATTGTAGCACTGAAACACATTTTTATCAAGTTTCCCTCCATGCTCTATATTGTAGAATCATTGGCAGAGTCTGGGTCATTTGAAAATTCACAATATTGATTTTGGGTCCTGCCAAAGTGAGGAAAACCAATCTTCATGAAAAGCACAAATACCTAGTGCTTATTTGTTCAGAGTGATAAAGTAACTCCACATAACTCTGGGAAATATATTCATGGCTTTCATTGTATATGTCGTTTTTAGGGGCTTATATTGAATTTCTGAACTTTTCCACTGAACCTAACCACGATTTCATTGAAGTTCGGAATGGACCACATGACACTAGTTCTGTGATTGGCAGGTTCAGTGGAGCTGAACTTCCACCTTCTCTAATGTCTACTTCTCACGTGACAACCATATACTTCCACAGTGATCATTCAGAAAACAAACCAGGCTTCAAACTCATGTACCAAGGTAAGACTTCAGTAGTTGATAATTGGTAAGTACATCTTGGTAATTTCAAATCCGATTCATAGGAACAAGTATGAGCCTCTGCAGTTGTTAACCCAAGTTACTACCTGAAGTGAGCTTGAGGAGAAAAGTGCCCTTTCACATCTCACACTCATGAGTTGATCAAAGAGGATTAATGAGAGAAAACTAGAGATGTTGGAGGTGAATAAAATAGCCCTTGTTTCAAAGTCAGGTATTGGTAGGTTGGGCAAACAAAGAACAAAGGGAAAGATATAATGATGGACAACATCAGGTGTCAGTATAGCAATGAAAATACCTGTATTAGTTATAGCAAAAAAAAAACCTACTGGAGGAACTCAGAGTGTCAGGTAGTATCGGTGGGTAGATGGGAATGGTTGCTGTTTTGACGGAGCTTCCTCACCAGGACTTTTCTCTTCCTTCCCCATACCAATGCTGCTCAACTTGCTGAGTTCCTTCAGCAATTACTCTGGCACCTGCAGTCTCTGCTGTCTCTCTGTCTATGTTAATTGTACCTTTGATGAATACAACATGTAAATTCAGTGAAAACCAGTAGATGGAAGGAAGAATACTCCAGTGGATTAAATGAGCAATCTAAAAATCAAGTGGTAAATTTCCAGTAACTGCTTCCCCTCTGTCCCTTTTCCACTATTTTCCTCTTTCTTGCCTTTCTTTCTCCACTCCTGTTTCTACTTGCCCCCCAACTACCCAATATCTTCCCTCTCCCCATCCTCTCCCTCTCTACCTGACCATCACCTTTCCTATCACTCCATGTCTTTCCTCTGTCCACCTCCTATCCCCTATTCCATGCTCCACTATCCTCTCCTATCAAATTCAGTCATCTTCAGCCCTTTGTCACTTCTAACTATCACCTCTCAGTTTCAGGCATCATTCCCACCTTCATCTGCAGATCACTCCCCTCACGTAGATCCACCTCTCTCCTACCAGCTTTTGTTTAACCCCTTCCCTACATCTTCTTATACTGGCTATCTCCCCCTTTCTTTCCAGTCCAAATAGAGGGTCTTGATCCAAAACATCAACTGTCCATTTCCATCCACAGATGCCGCCTGACTGGCTGAACTTCTCCAGCATCTTTCTGTCACACAACCTTTATTTTGCTTTAGGGAAGGCCTGTAATCCGACAGTATAAAATATCCCAAAAATGCCCTCCTACTGATTCACCATGCCAAACTTCAAGTGATGGTACACCATCTCCAGAATGTAATGAACTCATTGTTGATCAGTTTCATTTTCTTCAATTCTGCGTTTTGTCTCTATCCCTTCAAATTCTGGAATGGACCTTTGTCAATGGTTGTTTGAACCTGGCTGCTTAGAAGTACAAAGAGTTCCATGCTGGGATCAGGAAATTGCTTCAACAGGGATTTACAAATTTGATCTGCATTCAGATTTAATACATTAGTATGCTGGCCTGCTACAGGCTTTCTTATTATGTCACTGTTAACTTTCTCAATACATTGCAATGTTAGAAAAAATTCTGAAACAATAACTTAATTTTCCAAGACATTTTTCCAGGCAAAAGTTTCAAAAGTTGTAACAATTGACTCTAAAGGTTGATTGTCCTGGAATATTATTTTGTAGATAACTTCTTTTTTTATTGGGTAACTTTTTTTGAATTCAAGTACTTAGTAGTAAACTCCTGCATCTAAGGGTTAATGACATTCACAGTGAGAACAGTAATGATTGTGGTATGATCTCAACAAATTTATTAAGAGCTGCTTTGCACCTGATTATTAAATAATCCATCACCCAATATATATTCAGTTATATTAACCAGAAAACACTTCCCAAGCTTCAGGTGAACTGAAGTGAAACTTAGGTTACTTTATTTTGGATCAGAAGCCTTACAGAACATCCCCAGTTATAGTGAGGACAACATATTGAGGTGATGGAAACAAACTATCTCATTAACTTCAGTTAATTCAACTGACCCCCGAGACTTTATCTAGCAGTTGACATTGCCAGACTTAGTGAACACAAATGGGATGTTCGACATGCAGCCTGACCAGGGAATACATGTCACAGCAGATGACACACACTTCTTCAAAACTATTTTGTTTCACTTCTGAGTTGAATTCTAATATACTAGAGGCTTCTGTCTGATTTATGAACTTCTCTGGATAGGGAATCTTGTAAAAGAATATGTGTGTTTGTATTGTTCTAATGTTGTGCAATAGCTTACAGTACATGCACACACCTCACAGGGACTGGTTTTATATCCATTAGAATATCACATAAGTCTCCAGTACAATGCACCTTAGCCTTCTAATGTCTGATAGCAATCTAGATCCAACCTTCATAGCCTGACATGGCTTCTTTTAAGGTTTGGATATGAATAACTAAAATTAATTAATTTTAAGTGTGTTATATAATTTGACAGAGTCAAAGATCACCAGATGCTAGAAATCTGAAATAAAGAGCAGGATATGCTGGAAACACTCAGCCAGCCAGACACCATCCGTCTCAAAATAGAGTTCAGGTTTATTTTGATTCCTCTTGAGTGACTGAGTGGATAATGAAAGACACAGCTTCTCAAATAGTTTGATTAAGTAACTTTATTTTACTCAACTAAGAGAACAAATAATTAGCAACTCAAGGAATTGTGTTTGATGCTTTAACTGCAGTGATAAATCTCATTCAATTCAACTAAAGGAACAAAACTCAGATTTCTTTATTTGATCCTTCACTAATAAATCAAGCTGAAGATTTCATGCAATTCGTAGTAATACTTATCAACAATTAACAATTAGCAGTGCTGCTTGTATAGTCTTTGGCTTTTGATGAAACATGAAGGGGCTTCAAAGTCGCCAGGCACTGGTTATGATCAAGTCCATGGAAAAGCTCCAAAAATCCTTGCTATTATACTGTACAGGTTCTCCCTTACGTCCCGTACTAATGATAAAAGCTCCATATAAGTCAAGAGCACTGAAGGCAATTTGCTGGAAATAACTACATGACTTCCGGTGTACAGTATCTCCTGAGATAAGGCCTACCTGCAGAACCAAAGCCTACAACTAAACATGAGTAAGAGATCTTGTCAACATATTCAGCCATTGCACAGCTGTTGCAACAGGGAAATCACTAATTCTGTTTCACCTTACCACACCATCTGTGGAAAGAGGAACAAATAATATTTTCAATCTGAGACCAATCATCAGAACTGAGAAAGAGAGAAGAGTTAGCCTAGGTAGAAGAGAAGGTTGAGGGGAGGGGGAGATGGGTAGAAAAAAGGGAATTTCTCTATTAGAGTGAAATAGAGTTGCAGTTACAATACGATTAAGTTTCTTTACCTGTATAGTGCATTGCTAATATGTATAGTCAGTATAGTCTAGCTGTTATGTACGTGGCCTGGCTACACAACAATGCTATTAATAAAAACACTGGAGACAGGAGCTAAGTTTCATGGTTCTTTACTGGTAGAAACCGAACTCTAACACACACGTACAGATCAATACGTGCCTAATAACACATGCTCAATATGTGCCTAATAGCGCATTCAACGACATGTTACTAAAACATAAAGTAGTCTCTTATTACACTATAGGATATATGGTACACTCCTCCCCTTTTATTTTAATAGTGTATCAACTGTGTTTGTTACTGGGGCACTATACTAAATAAATGTGTTTACCCTTAACATATAAATGCCTTCCATTTGTTTATTTAGTAACTTAATAATATCAAATTATAACAAAGTAATGTAATAATATCAAATTATAACAAGTTTTTTTAAAACTTTTGTTGCATCTCTGAAGCACCCCTTGCTGCTGTTTCCGTTGATATTGCAATGTTCAGCGCCTTCTCTAATGTAAGGTCTTTTTCACCCAGAAGCTTCTTCTGTGTGGTTTCACAGTGCATGCCACACACTAACCTGTCCCTCAATGCATCCGATAGACCAGCTCCAAATTAACAATGTTCTGATAATTTGAGCAATTCAGCACAATATTCAGAAATGCTTTCATTTTTGCTCTGATTCCATTTGTGACATCTAAATCTTCCAGCAATGACCAGTGGTTTGGGATTTAAGTGCTGTCGGAAGGTGTCTACGTGCCTACTATTTTCTTGAACGTTTTGTCAGCTGGCTTTTCAGGGGTTAACAAGCTCCGTAGCAGCCTGTATGTTTTTGTTCCCATAATACTGAGTAAGACACTGGCTTTCTTTTCATCATAAACAGCATTAGCCTCACTCCAATAAAACTCCACTCTCAGAATGTAAGTTGCTCAGTCTTCAATGCCACTATCAAGTGCTGTAATGGTTCTAATCATCGCTATCTTTGTTATGTTAATTTTGTCCCATTTTCCCCATGTTTACTTTTTGACACACATGTCCTTTTTGCTAGCGTCATGAGCAAACTCTGTCTAGATGTATGTGTTGCTCCCTTTTATTTCCCTTCTGGGGCAGGCAGACCCTCAGCCCCTGGGGGTCAGCACCATCTGAGGTCTTGCTTGGACGTGCTGCAGCTCCGAGTGTCTCTTGGTCTTCCGACATTCCCGACCCCAGCTGTGCTCCTGCTTCCTTTCAGACTCGCGGCCTCGCTCTGCCTCCTTCTCCCGCTCTTTGGCTTGTTCTTTGCGCTCTTCCTCCGAGTGTTGTTATCAAGTAAAACACAGCGTTCCAATACGAGCAACACACATCAAAGTTGCTAGTGAACGCAGCAGGCCAGGCAGCATCTCTAGGAAGAGGTACAGTCGACGCTTCAGGCCGAGACCCTTCGTCAGGACTTTGAAGGAAGAGTTAGTAAGAGATTTGAAAGTGGGAGGGAGAGGGGGAGATCCGAAATGATAGGAGAAGACAGGAGGGGGAGGGATGGAGCCAAGAGCTGGACAGGTGATTGGCAAAAGGAATACGAGAGGATCATGGGACAGGAGGTCCGGGAAGAAAGACAAGGGGGGCGGGGAACCCAGAGGATGGGCAAGGGGTATAGTCAGAGGGACAGAGGGAGAAAAAGAAGAGTGCGAGAAAGAATGTGTGTAAAAAAATAAATAACAGATGGGGTACGAGGGGGAGGTGGGGCATTAGCGGAAGTTAGAGAAGTCGATGTTCATGCCATCAGGTTGGAGGCTACCCAGACAGAATATAAGGTACGATGTAGGTTCATTAACCTTGTCACCAATTTGTTGTGTATGTGGCCTGGCAATGCTACTAATAAAAACTCTGGAGACGAGAACTAAGTTTCATGGTTCTTTACTGGTAGAAACCGAACTCCAACACACACGTACAGATCAATACGTGCCTAATAACGCAAGCTCAATATGCGCCTAATAGCGCATTCAACGACGTGTTACTAAAACATAAAGTAGTCCCTTATTGTACTGTAGGCCACACAGTACACTAGCTATACAGAAAAAAAGAAAGAAAAAATGGTGGCAGTCAAAAATGGCCAGTTCTCATACAAGCGGAAAGAAAAAGAAACTTTCTTAGAAGATAGTCAATTAATATTGAGTCCCACCGACTGCAATGGGCCAAGACCAATATTGAAATGTTATTCCTTGAGCTTTTCTTGGGCCTCATAGCAACAGTACAGGAGGTCATAGAGAGAGAAAGAGAGAACAGTGAGTGGGATGATGAATTAAAATAGCAGCCAACAGGTAGCTCAGGTTACTCCTGTAGACTTGGCACAGGTGCTCTCCAAAGTGATGACCCAAACCGCCTTTGGTTTCTCCAACGTAGAGGAAGCCACATTGGGAATACTGAACGCAGTACATTAGAATGGAAGAAGTGAAATGATGTGGATAAATATGTATGAACCTTAAAAACGAATCATCAAAACTTTTGAGACCAACACCATCTTTCTCTTTCTTTGTGTGTCATGCTACATTGGTCTACTTCTAATGGATTATGGTCAGCCAACATGCCCACAGAGCTGAGGCAGGTTTCTGGCTCAGTTAATGAGGTTTCTCATTAACTAGTTTACAGAAAAGTTAATTTACTTGTAAGAAGAAAAATTCTGGTATCAATTAATGCATGGTTTGTAAATGCATATTGTAAATTTGATTATATGACCAGCACCAACTTTCCTAAGCAGATTGTTTAAATGTTCGGTGTTGCAGCTTGAATTTAATCAATTGGAGCATTTTTTCCTGTCACTGTTTGAATGAATTATATAGTTTAGAGATAGTATTATAAAATAAAACTTGGGCATTTACAGAACATTTAAGAAAGCTAACTCATTTTTCTGAACTGATTTCACTAAGGTTGTATTATGCTTAACCATTAGGCAACATGACAGTCTCAAATTAGAAGTTTTGTAGACATTCCAGGCTAATTTGGGGCTAGGTTACCATGGTTGTGTGATAGTTAACACTACACTACTTTAGCTGGGGTGTCAGAATTCAGAGCTTAATCCCGAAGCTGTCTAAGACGTTTGTATGTCTTTCCCATGAGCGCATGAATTTCCTTTGGGTGTTCCAGTTTCCTCCCAAAGCCCAAAATCATACTGGTTAGTACGTTAGTTGATCACCGTAAATTGCCCTATGATTAGGCTAGGGTTAGATAGATAGTTTCCTGGGCAGTGTGGCTTGTTGAGCCGGAAAGGCCTAGTCTATGCTTTATTTCTAAATAAATAAATAATACAATAAATTGTACCATTTTTCTTTCAGCTTACGAATTGCATGAATGCCCTAACCCTCAGCCATTTCCTAATGGCTTTGTCACAGAATCTGGTTACAATGTTGGACAGTCCATTTCATTTGAGTGCCTCCCTGGATATCACCTTGTCGGCCACTCGGTTTTAAACTGCCGACATGGAGTTGACAGAAACTGGGATTATCCCATTCCGAGATGTGAAGGTATTAACTTTATTATTGTCAATGGTCATTGATTAAATCTGTGAAATATCAAATGGCTGGTGCAAGATGGCAAAAAGGTGATAATTTACACTTTGCATATCCACAAATAATAATTTGCCTTGGTGAGTCACAGCATCAAATTAATATAGGTCAGCTGGTTATGTTAGAATATTGACTGTCATTTTTGACATGCTTAACAAATATTTGCATATTAATTTCATCATTTTCACCCACAATCTGGTCAATCTGATGTGGATATTCCAGTAGAGAGAGGCAATAATGAAGATAATTGTGCAGATATATGGAATCAAGCACAGTGTTGATACGAGTAGGTCTTGGCAATGAACTGCTTCAATACATTCATAAATTAATTCAAATTAGTGAAAAAGCTGTACATGATTCATGTAATATGGTCTATTGCTAGTGTGCTGAATAGATATTTTGAAGTAATAATCTCATTCATATCTATGTGCAAAATATCAATAAATATATTGAGCCTGAAGATTATAATAAATTAGACTAATAATTTTACAATATACAGTATATTGTATGTTAAATATAAGAATGATTAGGATGAAGAGAATATATAAATCCTGCCCTAATAGCAACTATTGCACATTTTAATTCATTGATTTCAATCATTCTAAAATTATTTCCCTATTTGATTCTTCTAATGCTCCCAAAATTATAAAGATAAGGCTTTTCAATTAGGATTTCAGCAAATAGTCGATTGTAAATCATTTTAATTGTGATCACCACTTCCTATATTACTGCTAAGTTACTGATAGTTTAAAGTCAGTTTTTATGGCTATTCTTGACTCCTTTGTATATTGTGCAGCAATGTGGTTGTCTGTACATTTAAAATCAATCTTTACTAGTCAGCTGTCTCAAATGCCATATGAATACATGCAGTTTCTTCTCTGGAAGCATTCAACAGTTGTGTTTTTTTCCTGATTCAATCATCCTTGTTAGCGGCCGTAAAGAGACCTGTTCTCTCATTCCAGTTCCCTGTGGCGGTAATATTACTACTCACAATGGCACCATCTACTCTCCTGGCTATCCAAATGAATATCCGAACTCGCAGGATTGTACTTGGCTAGTGACAGTGCCTGTGGGCTATGGGATTTATGTCAACTTAACTCTACTACAGCTAGAACCTGGCAACGACTTCATTACTATCTGGTACGAATTTCTGTTCGCTCACGGCTCAGCTCTTGCTGCGTTTTTTATTGTTCGCCGTCCACTCAGTAACACCGCTTCTACAAAATTTGCGTTTGATGAGATGGCAGCAGACTATTTGACAGTATTAGTTAATTGAGCTGAACCTTGAGGTTTGTACACAGGTCTCCTCTGCCGAAGTTCAAAGCAAAAACACGCTGTCAACATGGAAAAGGCTCCAGTATCTTGACAGAGTGATGGAAGAAAAGGGCAAGTGGCACCAGAAATCCAAACCATATTGTCCACCCTGCATTGTATCTATTTAGGGCAACAGCCACAGCTTACCCCCCTCCTAGAAGAAATGCTATGGTTAACGCATTTTTCCTTTTTTCTTAATCTCCATGATTCACCTCTCCTCTGATTGATTTGTCTTTACTTCTTGTTTTTGCCTTTTTATTGACACATGGATTTTTTGTTGTCATATAGTTTAATCACATCCTGACTACCCTCCAATGATAGATTTTTTAAAAATGTCTCAATGCCCCATTATCTTTAACCTCCACCTATTTCTTGCAACATCTCCTGGCTCCTGAAGTGACCATTAACCCTGCTTTGCTCTCCTCAAGGATGATGCTTGAGAATTTTCAGCTTTTTTTTTCACTTTTAGCACCCTTCACTGGGCTTGCTTTGAACTGATCAGCCAAAAATGTTGAAGTTATAGGTTGAAAGATCAGCCAAAACGATGCTGTCAGATGGGTTTAAACTATAGATTGAAAGTTGGTGTAAATTGTGCAGAGATCGTTTAATCTAGTAACATCAGCATGTTCTCCAGGAATGCTCCTGTCATGTCACACTGAGAGAATGGGCACATGGGCTTCATGTCGTCTGGACTAATTTTAACCTCTGAGGAAGGACATTTCCCATTGGAAATAGGTATAGTTGGAGAAGGGAAGCAAGCAGGTTCGCTACTAAAATGAGGCGTCACATAATTCAGTCTAGGGAGAACCTCATCTGAACATTGTTAGGCCACTAGCATACAGTACTTTAATACAATGTGTAAGGTTTTTATACATAAGAATATAAAGATATAAAAGAATTGAATGATCATGCAGAGGTAAATTCCTTTCAATACTTTTGTCAATAGCAAGTCCTGTGACGTGGTGAAGTATACAGAATGGAAGAGCTCAAATGAAAATTAAATATCAATTTGGGGTATAATAATTAAGTGATATTGTGAGAAGATGAATTTGACTTATCAAGTAGAGTTGGATGAATCAGAATCAGAATCCTTTATTATCGCCAAGTACGTGGACACATACAGGGAATTTGATGCTGGTTTCCCTGACCTCTCACTGTACAGAATCAAAAAGCAAACAAAACAATAGTGCAAATAATCATGAACTATATACATTGAGGTATATCTGTGTATGTACAGGTGGACTTGGTTTATAATAGACTAAAATTCAAGTGTTCATAAGACTGATGGCACACGGAAAGAAACTATTCTTGTACCTATTTGTCCTGGCATACAGTGATCTAAAGCACGTACCAGAAGGAAGAAGTTGGAACAGGTGATGTCCAGGGTGTGATGGGTCTACAGTGATGCTGCTTGCTCGCTTCCTGACTCTAGATGCATATAAGTCCTGGATCGAGGGCAGCTTCACACCAGTAATCTTTTCCGCAGCCCTAACGGTTCTTTGGAGTCTATTCTTGTCTTGTTTGGTAGCTGATCCAAACCAGACAGTGATGGATGAACAGAGAACAGACTGGATTATTCCTGAATAGAATTGAATCAGCAGCTCCTGAGGCAGGTTGTACTTCCTGATTTGGCGTAGGAAATACAACCTCTGCTGAGCCTTTTTGATAAGAGTGTCCGCGTTGGGTGTCCACTTCAGGTCCTGGGAGATTGAGACACCCAGAAACCTGAAGGTCTCCACAGCAGACACAATACTGTTGAGTATAGTGAGTGGGGGGAGTACTGGGGGGCTCCTCCTGAAGTCCACTGTCATCTCCACAGTATCTGAGTTTTGAGCTCATTTGGCTTGTTTCAAAATCCTGAGCTTGAGGTTGCCTCTCCTCAATAGGTCGTTCAATCCAAACAGGAAAAAAAAAATCACTTTGCATTTGAGTATTTATGTAACAAAAACTACCTCTTGATATACCGAGAATTTATCTATCAATATCTTCTTTTTTCTGTTCTGTTTCTCAGCTAATTTGATGTTTAATAATTTGATCCTTTAGGGATGGAGCTCAACAAAGTGCACCCCAGCTAGGAGTATTTAGTGGAAGTTCCATAAAAGAATCAACATACAGCACTTCAAATCAAGTTCTCTTCAAGTTCCACAGTGATATGGCAAATGGAGGTCGATTTATTATAAAATTTTATGGTCAGTTCATATCTCTTTTTTACAATTTTAATCTGAACATTTTTAATCTGAACATGTTAGATTCAAGCAATTTTTGTAATAATAATAATAATAATAATCACCCCAGATTACCTACGTATACTCTCACTTCTATCCCTCTCTATCTATACCCACTTCACACTTATCACACCACAGCATCACCAAATGTACACATGCACTCTTGCTTTCTCTCTTCCTTTACTTCGTTCCCACTTTTTTTTCTCTCTGTTGCTTCTTTCTCTCCCTGTCTCTCTTGTTTTCTGCCTCTTATATATTTCAGACTTGTGATAGAACTCTACATGCAGAGCAACAATTAAACTCTCAATTTTTCATCACTGGTAGAATCCCAGCTGCTGAAATATATGATCTAACTCTTCCATGAATACCTTGAACTATGTAACAAAATATTGTTCAAAATTGATTTCTCTTAACATCACACAGGTTGTTTCATCTTTAACATCGGTTGCACAAAAAATCAATTCCATATGTTGTTCTGTCTGATGACAGTAATCTAAATACAGACACAGTTATAGATATGAGAAGAACAACTACTGTAAGGCTACATTGTGGAAGGGTTCCTGCTGTAAAGTAAGCTGCAATTCGTATTCTCGTTCGCCAAAATTCATGAGTCTAGTGATTCTATGTGAACTCTGAGCCAGCGCAAGATGGACAAATATTGGGCAAGGTGACTAACTACCCTCCTGTCCAAGAATAGAATTGGCAACAGGACATCACTTGTCTAATAGCCTTGGATGGTGGGCAGCTGTAACCCAAAAATTCTGGACCGTAAATTTGTCCTCCTATTTATGTGAATGATTTGGATTCAAAAGCCCAAACTAAGTTGTTCATATTACTGATACTACAAAAGTAGAAGCTATGGATTCAGTTGAGGTACCCTATTAGATGAGCATTGAATTGGATTAAGTGTGCAACTGGGAAGAACATTAGCATGAAATTTATAATTGTCAAATGTTGAGAATAAGGAACAAATATGACGACACATCAATAGCTAAATATCCCAAAAAAATCTGAAGAGAATGATGCTCAATATGTCATATCAATGCAACCCAGTAATGTTCTAAAGAAGCAAAATACACAATTTTATCCCAGAACAATCACATGGTGCGAATCAGAATCAGGTTTAATATCAATGACAAACATTGTGAAATATCTTGTCTTTGTGGCAGCAGTACAATGCAATACATAATAACAGAAAAAACATGAAATACTGAAATACAGTAAATATATGCAATTAGATAAGTAGTGGAAAAATACAAGTAAAAAACTAGTGAGGTAGTGTTCATGGGTTCAATGTCCATTCAGAAATCACACGGAAGAGAGAAAGAAGCTGTTCCTGAATCATTGAGTGTGTGCCTTCAGGCTTCTGTACCTCCATCTGGATAGCAGCAATGAGAACAAGACAAAACTCAGGAAATGGGGTCCTTAATGATGGATGCCGCCTTTTTGAGGCATCGCTCCTTGAAGGTGTCCTGGGTACGATGGAGCCTAGTGCCCCTGATGGAGCTGACTAAGTTTACAAGTGTCTGCAGTTTATTTTGCTCCTGTACAGTACACCTTCCCCGCCCCTGCCATAGCAGGTGGTGATGCAGCCATTTACAATGCTCTCCACGACACAGTGAGCCCATGTTTTGAGCAATGGATCTATCCCCTGATTTCTTGGTATTACATGCATTTGAATGTTCTTGGCCTATTTAGGTTGCCAGTTCCTGAGTGAAGTTATAGAGATTTTAACACACTTAGCTCAGCATTGAATAAATCCAAACTTCTGAACACTCTGACTGGTCAGTATGGGTAGATTATGATAATTGTTTTCGTATAAATGTGCACAGATTGTTATATTGACTCTAATAATACTACTTACTGCTGTCCTCTTAGGGGAAGTGTTCCATTTTGATGACTATGTCTATGGACATGTTTTGAGGCTGTCACTGGAAATGCCCATTTTCTGCTTCACTCCCATCTTCTTGCAGACTTGTGCATGATGTTACGCAGAGTACAAGATAAGAAAATAAATCCTGGAACATGAAATGATCATTGAGCCAACATGACCAGTTTTTTGTGTAGAACACGATATATCTATTTCAATATTGGCATTATGCATTCCAGTTCATCTGAAAAGGAAGTCTGAAACTAAGGGGCATAGATTGAAAGTGAGAGCGGAAAGAGGGGAAACACGTAAAAGAGATTTGAGGGGAAACTTTTTCACACAGAGGCTGGTGGGAATATTGAATGAGCTGCATAGAAAGTGGTAAAGCTGGTTGCAATTATTAATCTAAAAGACACTTAGACAGGTACATGGATAGGAAAGGTTTACAACAATGGTTACCAACCTTTTTATACTGTTAAGCAGGGGGTCAGTGGACACTAGGTTAGGACACCCTGGTTTAGAGGTGATATCGCTAAGAATACTGGAAATGTTCCTAACTCATGTATAGAACTTGATTGGCATGGATGAGTAGAGGCAAAGGGTCTGTTTCCACGCTAGTGAAGTCTATGACTCTGACAGGATTATCATTAACGTTTTAAGAACTCCATTTAAATTGGTAATTATAATATCATTCGTAAGTGTTTAAGCTGTACAGTCATTGCAACTGACACCTTCCATTCCTCAGTTTGTGAGTCTGGTGACTGCAGTTGTGAGCCTCGGCAACAAGCATTTCCATACTGAAGTTTTAGGACAATATTCCTGAGCTCTGTTGAAATATAATTGTGTTGGATACGTCAAATACATTAAAAAGACAGCTTTGCCTAAGTAGCATATCATTTGAAATATGAATGCTAATTTATTTCAGCTTTTCCACTGAGAGAAATGTTCAAACTTTGAAAGCTGCTTTGAAAACTGAGAGCAATAATGTGATGTTAATGCACTCTGTACCGTGCTCTTATAAGAAATTCACTTTTTACTTTTTATACCATCTCTCGTTTACCTGCACAACATGGAAATTATGCAGTTTGCGATAAGTATACAACTCATTAAAGGTTGCAGATAGTTATGAAGGGAAGGATACTACTAGTTTCCCAACTAGGATCTAGAACCACAGCTCACACACACTAATAAGCTTCATTCATCTTCGTCTTTTGACACTATTCGATGACTACGTTATTAGGACCAAGTACCATACAATGGTATGAGTCCTCATTTTCCTTGTTGGATTAATTGCTACACTAAGTGAATTTTGTTTAACCTGCAGTGATAATTTGGAACACTGGAATGTAAAATATTACTTTGTCTCCAGGTTTCTTCATTCTTTCAAAAATAGACTTTGCCCACAAAATAGTTACTACTTTTAAATTCCATTTTCTTTTGCCTTAGGGTGACATCACTTGCACCCAATTGACCATCTCTCTCTTGAATTCATGTGTACAGAATCACATTATAGTTATTTATTTTAGTGTTCTAGACATGCAGGTAATAGCCAGAGACTAATTTGAACCTGGCAGGAAGCTTCATTTCAGTCTTGGGTTGGATGGCGAACTGGCTCTCTCAGGTGTGTCAATAAAAAAAGACTAGTGATTGGAATGTCAGAGAAACTAAAAAAGACAAAAGAAATTTTCATTTGATTTTAAGCTTCTGGCTGTTAAATTTGACCAACAGTAGCTCAAAGATTTGGCATGTCATTTACATCTTTAACAACCTTCTTTTAATGTGCGGTAGAGAGTACATTGACTGGTTGCACCACAATCTGGTATGGAAACACCAATTCCCTTGAATGGAAAAGGCTACAAGGAGTAGTGGATGTAACCCAGTACACCACAGGTAAAGCTTTCCCCTCTGTTGAGCACAGCTGCATAGATCACTCTCACAGGAAAACAGCATCTATCATCAGAGGCCTCCACCATCCAGGTCATGCTGTCTTCTCACTGCTGCCATTAGGAAGATGGTACAGGAGCCTCAGGACCCAGTGTATCAGGTTCAGGAAACAGTTATTACCAGACAACCATGAGGCTCTTGAACCAGAGGAGACCACTTCACTCAACTTCATATGGCCCCATCACTGAAACATTCCCTCAACTTATGGACTCACTTTCAAAGACTCTGCAACTCATTTTCTCAATATTTATTGCTTATTTATTTATTATTACATTTTTTCTTGTTTTATATTTACCCAGTTGTTGGCTTTTGCACCTTGGTTGTTGTCCGTCCTTTTGGGGGTGATCTTTTATTGATTCTATTGTGTTTCTTGTATTTAATATGTATGCCTACAAGAAAATGAATCTCAGATATGCATATAGTGACATATATGTACTTTGATAATAAATTTACCTTAAACTTTGAACTTTGAAATAGTTGATAGTAATCAAAAGTGAATCATATAATCGAGGATATGATTCAGTTTTACAATGTCCTCCCTGCCTCTCCAACTCTCTGTGTCTCTCATTTAGAGATACCTGAAAGCCTAACAGTTCAGAAGGTATTAGTTGCAGTCCTGATGTCCATTATGATGTTAAGCTCCTGGGAAGCCCCTGTGAATGATTTGCAAAATATCTTGAATATGGTTATTTGGCAAAAAAAATCAGCGACAGCAATCAGAGAAAACTGGTCCATTTGCTGAGACAATGTGTATAAAGTGGATCACATTGCTCTTCTATGTCCTGCTGGTGTCATGGTGTATTTAAAGAGTGTGAATATACCCTCATACTGCTTAGATGTGATCAAGTTCACCACCACGAAACTGTGTCTGTTCTTTTCCCAAAGTTGGCTCTGTCTCCGCTCTCTCACACCTGAGCTGTCTTTGACAACTGTAGCTATGCAACTCTGTTGTTCATTGAAATTTAGCACTGGGAGGAAGAGAAATCCTTTAAAGGTTAAAGTTAGCTATATTGGTCACATGTACATCGTAACTGAGTGAAATGCATCAAAGACCTACACAGTTTGAGGATTGTGCTCCTGCGTGTTGCTTACAACTCATTAAACTGAACCATACATTCTTTGGAATGTGAGAGGAAATCTAATACATAATCACAAGAAGAGCCTTTAAACTCCTTAAAAACAATAGGGGAAATCAAACCTCGATCAATGATCACTGGCACTGTAAAGTGACTACCCTAACCACTACATAGCATGCTACATTAAGCAGAGGTTGTAAACCTTTTAACATCTACTTTGGACTGCTTTGAATGCTCAGCTATTGAATAGATCCAAGGCTATTGACTGATTGATTTTTGGATCATCCAAGTCCATGTGACTGGTTTGGTAAAGAAGAACTTGATCAGAAAATTCAATCATGATCTTATTGAATGAGGGCACGGTATTGAATGGTTATATAGTACTCCTGCTTCTATGTCTTATATTGTTATAACTAGAGGATTATATGAGAGAGGAAATGAGAAATGGAAAAGGCAACACTCAACAATTCAAGAAAATCAGTGAGCAAAAAACAGTGTTGATGTTTTAAATCAAGGGCCTTTCATCAGAGCACAAAAGTGAGAAATTGTATACAGTATATACATTTGTAGTTGCAGAAAGGGGAAGTAATTGAGAAATGTAACAGTCAATGGCTAACAATGGATATGAAAAATCAGAATCAGGTTTATTATCACCGGCATGTGACGTGAAATTTGTTAACTTAGCAGCAGCAGTTCAATGCAATACATAATCTAGCAGAGAAAGAAAAAAAACAATAAATAAAATAAAACATAATAAACAAACAAGTAAATCAATTACGTATATTGAATATGTAAACAGGAGGCATACTGAATGGAAGTACCTGAAATCATTTTTCTCAAATCTTATAGCTAGGGTAAAAGCTTTACCCAACATGGTAGATTTGTACACAAAATTTCCTTCTTTAAACTTCTCATGGTATTTGCTTAGCAACTGCAAACTCCTTTAAAAAAGCACACCCATTTCATCAAGATAACTTTCTTGAGGCTTAAGAATAGATTTTGATTTAGTGGGTGATGTGATGCTGCAATTAAAGCTCCAATGATCGATAGTCATTTTTAATGCTTTTCAGCCTATCAGCTGAGGAAGTGCCGGCCACCTGTCTCTGTGACAAATGCAGAGATATTTTCTGAAGATGAAGAGTTTGAGATCGGTAAGTGTGCTAACTGCTTTTTGTCACTACTTTGCAACGAGTCCTGTTACTAATCATGTCAAAGTCAAAAAAAAAAGCAAGATCCGCCTTAGGTTTTATCCTTCATTATTTAATGGCTAACATTCATCCCTTAATTAATATTAAATATTAAATCTACACTAAAACTACAATAAATATTAAAACTACACTAGTGAAGTTTAAGAGACCACTGGACCAATGGAGGAATTTAAGTTGGGGGCTTATATGGGAGGCAGGGTTAGAGGGTCAGCACAGCATTGTGGGCTGAAGGGCCTGTACTGTGCTGTCATTTACACAAAGCAACCAATATCAAATTGTTAACAGTGAAATGGAACATAGACCTGTACAACACAGTAAACACCCTTCGGCCACAATATTATGTCAACCTATATGAAGGTATTTTATGATCAATCTAACCCTTCTCTCCTATACAGCCCATAATCCTCTACTTTATTTTTACATCCACGTGCCCACCTAAGAGTCTTTTCAATATCCCTATTATCTGACACTCTAACAGCACACAGGCAGTGTGTTCCAGACACCCACTACTCCCACATTCTTCCGATAATGAGATGAACAGAACTGAACTTAATACTCCAAGAGAAGTCTAACCAAGTTTTATGGAACTGCAACAGTATTTCATGGCTATTGAATTCCATCCCCCAACTAATGCAGGCCAGCAAACTGAATGCCTTCTTATCCACTCTATCAACTGTGGTACTTCTGAGGAATCTATTGACTTTGGCTAAGAATTCTGCCATTAACCTTGTACTCCACCTTCACTTTCAGTCTTTCAAAGTGTTAAATTTCACACTTTTCCAGATTGAAGTCCATCTGCCACTTCTCCATTGTTATAAATAGGCAAGTTGAATCGAAGACAACACTTTAAACAGCATTTCAGTGCCCTGAGTTGTAAAAGTGCAATCCTTTCTTCTTTATCAACACACACAAAACACGGGAGGAATTCAACACATCAGGCTGTATCTATGGACAGAAATAAACAGTAGATGTTTTGGGCCGAGACTCTTCATCAGGACTGAAAAGGAAGAGAGCCATTAGATTCATTCATCGCTATCCCAAAATTAACACTGAGTTTGCAATAAATTCTTCTTGGGCTATGACTAACATGCACAAATGGCGGGCCACTTGGGTTTCACATAATGTTCCAGCACAGATGCTCCAAGTCTGAGTAGGTCTCCATGGCTTTTAAATGGTTCCATTGACCGCAGCTGTTTGGTAACAGGCAGATTTAAGTTGTGCTTTCGTCTCTGATTGCTCTCCACTGCACTGTGTACCACAGGCATTAAGGGAGCACAGTTTATGACAAAGGATGATTTGATGATTTAGTTCAGGCATTCATCAGAGTTGCTCCAGAGCTGGGTATACACCTCTATCAAATAGGTTGTTCTGCCTCTGTCTTCTCTCCTCCCTCATTCATAGTCTCTCCTCATTGGTTCGTTGATTCCTTTCTTCCCAGACATATTGAAAAGAACATGTCCCTCTTGAGAACTTGGTACTCTCGAAAGGAGATGAATGGGATTTGGTCCATCATTACAGGAAAACAAATGTTGTATAATCATCCCCGCTCTCAATAGACATAGTGGAAAAAACGGGAGGAGAAATTACCTGATCAGTTAAAAATGCACAATGATCCATTGAAGAGAATTAGACTGAAATTTGTAAAAATGAACAAGAATATGTGGTATGTTTCTTGTTTTTGACACTTTGCCATAACTTTCTTACTTTTTTCATATACCAAGGTGATATTATCAAGTACCAATGCCTTCCTGGATTTACACTGATTGGAAATGAAATATTAACATGTCGCCTGGGAACGCATCTCCAGTTTGAAGGTCCACCTCCATCCTGTGAAGGTACGTACAAAGAAAATGACAGTGAAGACTGCAGCAGTGAGTAATTGCCGATGCAGCTGAATTCTCCGTCCTACATGGTTGTAGAAGTGGTGTCTTTTCTTTTGAATTTTATGTTTTATTGTGTTGTGGAAGGTCGTCATTTGGCCCCCAAAGTACACAGAGCACACCAAGCCTTTTCATATTAATTTTTCATCCTTTGAATTAAATTTGCTTAATTTACTTCCTGAAATCTGTTCTGGGTTGGGGGCTGACCCCTCCTGTCGGTACTGCCCTCCAGTTTTCGCTCACTGGATGTACAAGCGGGGCTTGGACAACTCTCCATCAGTCTACAGTCATGCCACACAGGGAATTGGGTTATATTATTATCTTTTTTCTTTGTGACTATGTTTTCTTTCTTGAAATTATAACCCCACATGCTATTCGAGCTGTGTGCAGCGTGCAATGTGCTGTTGGCTGTGTGTTTTGTACCTTGGCTCAGGAGGAACACTGTTCTGTTTGGCTATATTCATATATAGTTGAATGATAATTGAACTTGAACTTGTAACAAAAGTTGTGCTTCATTGCCAATCAAACAATGTAAAATCTTGAAATGGATAAAATAGACAATGTAACAAGATTGATGGCTTTGTTAATGGCAATCTAACAAAGGTATGCAGGCCAAGACAATGCATGGATGATTACCTTTGCTGATTATGAGGAGCGTGACTATGTACAATTGGACTAGATACGGGATAGTGAACAAAACTGATCTTCCAATGGCCAGCAAGCAAACCAAACTTGCTAGCCACACCTCATTCAAGTATACTGGTTCTACAAGTGTGATCTCAGCCTTTCCAGCAGTGTGTGCCTGACCCCACTCAAAAATTCCACTGGGGTGACTCTGGGCACTGAGGATGTTAGACAAAAGACTGGAAGTTGAAGGTGCTGTGTAAGGCAAAATCAGATGAGTGAGAAGAGGCCTTAGGTCAGAAGGGCTGAAGTTGTTGGGATTGGGAGAAACAGGTGGATGGCAGGAAAAGCAAGGACAGGGTGGGGTAATGGGGGCTTATGGTCAGGAAGACTGAAGTGAGACCTTGGGTCCATAAGGAATGATGGCTTGATAGGATGAGGGGAGACCTGTGATTCAACTAAGTAAAACATCTGAGGTTAGTGATGCTTCTGAATCTCTCCACTTGGACCTCTTCGCAGTATTTGCTCCATAGACGCCCAGTCGTCAAAGTCGAAGACAGAGTGAATTTATTATCTTGAGTATGTATATGTCCCCATATATGACCTTCGGATTCATTTTCTTGCGGGCATTTACAGGAAAATAAAGAAATACAAAGGAATTTATGAAAATCTATGCATAAACGAAGACTGACAAACAATGAAGGTACAAAAGCAATGTGCTGACTACCATGTCATTCTCCTCTGTCAGCTGATAATTGCTCAGCACTGGTGTCACACCTCACTGCTGACACTGCGAGTCCTGGAAGCCAACCGTGTGGAGCCCGGCCATTGGTGTTGTTGAGTGGTATTATTGAGTTTAGATTTTCACCAGTCGTTCATGCACATTATGTGTGCCTATTCGGATTGGCGTTGCCTAGACTGACATTGGTGGGGGCCATCTGACACAATAACAGGCAGAAAGCTCCACAGTAAAACAGCACACTGTCAATGCTTTGTTCCACTAGATCCTTCAGAGGCAGATAGGAAAATAGACAAGTGAGTTTAGGTAGACTCCTCAGGTGGGGCACTGAACTTTCCAAAAGTAGAGCTCAATTGCCAGCAGTTGAGCAATTGGCAAGGCATAAGTTGTTCTGGGCAACACAATAGGCCTGTGGTTTGTAAATCACAGATGACCATGGGAGTTGTATAACTGAGTTCATATATAACTGGTCTGACTGTGTGAGGTATGTAAGTAGGGTTAGAATTGTCAGGGCTAACTATGCGAGGATTGCAACTGGTCTGTACGTACAACCATAATACATAGGAGTAGAATTGGGCCATTTGGCCCATCGAGTCTGCTCTGCCATTCCACCATGGCTGATTTATTATTTCCCCCAAACCCCATTCTCCATCTTCTCTCTATAACCTTTGATACCCCTACAAATCAAAAACTCATCAACCTCTGCTTTAAATGTACTCGATGAATTGTCCTCCATGGCTGCCCATGCAATGAATTCAACAGATCCCCTATCATACACAGGACTGACAGTGAGGAGTGTAGCTCATATGTACAGAGAACATCAAGGAGCTAACATGTTATGATTTTTTTGATTGTAGATATGATTCTGGATTATGCAAGAGTCATGCCTTGCTGAACAAGACTGCATTTCTGAGATTGGTCATGAACTTATATTGTCAGATTGCAACGTTGAATTACGAGGGGTGATTGATATGTTCGTGGCCTAGGGTAGAAGGAATCAATTTTAGAAAACCTAGCACATTTATTTTTCAACATAGTCCCCTCCTGCATTTACACACTTAGTCCAGCAGCCATGGAACATACAGATCTTGGACCTCCAGGAAGTGTCCACAGGAGGGGTGATTGATAAGTTTGTGGCCTAAGGTAGAAGGAGATGATTTATACAGCTCTTGTTGCATGCACAATGCACATGCAGGTCAACTCTTTGAGTGATTATGCAGTAAGTTTGAAGTTAATAACTCATCTCCTTCTACCTTAGGCCACAAACTTATTAATCACCCCTCGTAAGGTGGTGTTTGGTAAAGAACCATTGTTTCATAGATAATGAGTGTAAGACCCATCCTTCCAAATATTTAGATGAATGAGTTGATTTTGTCTGTATTTAACACAAAAACTGTACATTGAATACATTTTGTTCATACTTTAGTAGGATCAGCTATGGGTGCATGAAGGCTGGCATGAAGTCAGTGGGTCAAAGCTCCTATTTCTGTACTGTATCTCTCGATGACTCAATAAGGACTGCAACCATTCCAGATGGAAGTTGGACCAGGCACCACACAGGGTAGCTGGCATTTCCTCAGCATTAATTTCACATGCGATGACATCAGCACTGTGCAGGGTGACCAGGGATGCCACAGTAGTGTCGCAGTTAGTGTGAGTTCAAATGTTCTTTCCGTGATCGTGTGGGTTTCCTCTGGGTGCTCTGGTTTCCTCCCACAGTCCAAAGATGTACCGGCCAGTAGCTGAATTGGTCATTGTAAGTTGTCCTGTGGTTAGGCTAGTGTAAATAGGTGGGTTTCTAGGCTGTACAGCTTATTAGGCTGGAAGGATCTATTTCACACTGAATCGCTAAATGAAATAAATAACTAAATAAATACAGCCCTACCGACACAATTTAACCTACTGTCGAAGAAAAGGGTAGATGACCTAAATTTGCCAACAAGAGTTAAGAGCTGAGACACTGCTACTTTGCTGTCTGGTCATGCCTGTCTATCTCCTCACCACTCTGCTTCAACTGGAGATCCTTTCCAAGTGCTGTTGTACTGACAGAACCTTTTCACTTCAGTGCTCCGATCTCTGCTCAAATTATGAGCCTATGTTTCACACTTGCTTGAGGCCAATCGTGGAAGAAGAATCAATCTACACAGATGATCATGGAATAGATGGGGTTATTTTGTATCTGTATCCACTTTACCCTCTCTACTTCCACTATAATCCCCCTGACCTCGTCCACCAACCCCCCACCACCCATTGAGCTTTCCTTGACAACTTTATAGCTGTCACAGAAGGTGACAGGATCTTAGTCACTGACTTGTTTTCCAGTGGTTAGTTTTAGAATAATCCAGCAACTGCAAATTCTGGACACTTTTCCCGCTGGGATCTGTGGAGGCAATGTTTTTAATGAAGGGAAATTGGTGCAAATCATCTTAATGATTTTTCAAAACAACATCCACAAATTTAGAGTTTTGTTTTTTTGCAGATTAGGGCACATTGCAGCACTTTTTAGCACACTGAAAATGGCTACAGTCCAATATCAAGAAAACTGTGTTTACTGATATTGACCAGAAATACATTCTAGGGAGATGAGACCAGAGCAAAGCCACTGCAGGGACTGCTAAATTCATGGGCAAGAAGTGATCATTAATTGTGCAACATTGCCACCTCCTGCCGAATTTTGGAAGTGCATGAAGACAGAGATCATCTACTTGCACTGATGAAGGGTCTTGTTGTGAAACGTCAATTGTTTATTCCACTCCATAGGTGCTGCCTGACTTGCTGAGTTCTTCCAGCCTTTTCTGTGTGTTTATTCTTGCAAAAGGTGCATAGTCGTTAGAATGGGTCTTCCAACTTTCTTTTAATCCAATCAATTTATTCGTGAGTTCTTTGCCACTAGCGTAATCAAGGGAATCAAGAAACTTAAAGAAGGTAAATTGGTCCTTTATGTCTGGGTAAGAAAGAAGTGAGTATTATGTCATATAGTCATCCTTTGAATGACATAATTGTGGAGTGGCATGGTATTGTAGCAGTGAGCATCAGCAGTTAGCTCTGGCTGTAAGATTGGATTTCAATTCCTGCTACTGCTGGCCAGCGGTTTATACATTCTCCTCATGATTGTCTGGGTTTCTCCCAGAGCTCTGGCTTACTCTCGCCATTCCAAAATCCAAAATCATAGTGACTTGCACACATGTTATGTTGGTGTGGCGACACTTGTGGACTGCCCAGCGCAATCTTTGCTGATATAATCAGGGCAAGATTGTGATAACCTTAGGGGGGGGTTTCAATATGTAGGAAGATTGGGAAAATTAGGTTAGTGCTGGATCCAGAGAGGGAATTTGTGGAATGACTACAAGATGGCTTGTTAGAGCTATTTATGGTTGGGCCTACTAGGGGATTGACAATTCTAGATTGGGTGTTGAGTAATGAACCAAATTTGATTAGGGAGCTCGAGGAGGAGGAACCCTTAGGAGACAGTGATCATAATATGATAGAATTCACCCTGCAGTTTGAGAGCGAGAAGATAAAGTCAGATGTATCAGCATTACAATGGATAAAGGGAATTATAGAGGCACGAGAGAAGAGCTGGTCAAAGATGACTGGAAAGGGACACCAGCAGGGTTGACAGCAGATAGTAATGGTTGGGATGTCTGGGGGCATTTCAGATGGTGCAGGATAGATACATCTCAAAGATGAAGAAGTATTCTAAAGGGAGAATGGGTAGCTGCGATTGACAAGGGAAGTCAAAGATAACATAAAAGAAAAAGAGAGAGCATATAATATAGCAAAAATTAGTGGGAAAGTAAAGGATTGGAAAGCTTTAAACAACCAACAGAAATCAACTAAAAAGGCCATAAAGAGAGAAAAGAAGAAATATAATGTAAGCTAGCCAAGCATATAAAAGAGGATACCAAAAGATTTTTTTTCAAATATATAAAGAGCAAAAGAGAGATGAGAGTGGATATCAGACTGCTGGAATATGATGCTGGAGAGACAGTAATAGGGGAAAAAGAATTGGTGGAGAAAGAAGAATGGGCAAAGTGGCAGACGGAATGTCGTGAAGTGAAGTGTATGGTCATATACTTTAGTAGAAGGATTAAAGGCATGCCTATTTTTCTAAACAAAGAGAAAATTCAAAATTCAGAGATGTTACAAGACTTGAGATTTCTTGTGCAGGATTCCCTAAAGGTTAATTTCAATCAATTCAAATACAATTTCAATTCAAGTTTAATTGTCATTCAACCATACATGAATACCCATGAGTATAGCTGAACAAGACAGCATTTCACCAAGGCCAAGGTGCAAGTCACAGTACCAACAGTCACACGTAGCACAAAGCACACATAACACATAGGAGATAGCAAGCACATGCAAATATCACGAAGATACAGCCACGCAATTAAAAAGTCCAGACCCTGAGTCCATGAATGCGGAAGAAATCTGCAGTCAATCACAATACAGCTTGTCTTCTGCCAAGTGAACACTGGGGGTGGCAACAGCACTGACTCCAGCTTGGACGATGCCATGCCACACCAACCCTGGTGGAGCATCCCAGCTCTGATGCCTCTCTCCCGGCGGCTGTAAACAGGTGTCACTACGGCTTGAGGCTCTGAGTCCATGAATGCTGCAGACATCTGCAGACAACCACAATACAGCCTATCTTCTGCCAAGCGAATACTGACTCCAGACTGAACACCGTACCGCACAGCTCCCGGTGGAACACATTGGCTTCAACATCATTCTCCTGGCAGCTGTAAACTTGCTCACTGAGTTGGTAGTTACTTTGCAGGTCTGAATTCAGAATATTCTCCCCTTTATTCCTTCTACTAAAGTGCATGACCATACCCTTCTCTACTCTGTATTCCATATGCCACTTCTTTGCCTATTCTCCTAATCTGTCAAACCTACCTGCTTCCCCTTTAAGTCTTTGATATCACATCTTAAATCTATTTCCTTTAGTTTAAATTCTTGTACTCTGGGAAAAATACTGTGAACCTTCACCTTATCTGTGCCCCTCATGATTTTATATAACTCAGTATGGTCATCCCTCAGCTCCTTCATTTCAGGGACTACAGACTCAACCTATCCAGTCTCTCTTTACCCTCCTATATTTCAAAAAAGTGTTGGGCACGTGGCCAAGTGGTTAAGGCGTTCGTCTAGTGATCTGAAGGTCGCTAGTTCGAGCCTCAGCTGTGGCAGCGTGTTTGTGTCCTTGAGCAAGGCACTTAACCACACATTGCTCTAGTGTCTGTTTGAGGAGTGGCGCCCCACACAGACTTCCTATCTGCGCCTTGTAGGGCATGAAAATGCCTGACGCAGGCCTCTCGTGATCTGAGCTGACGTTCCCCCACCTATTTCAAACATCCTTGTAAAGCTTCCCTCCACTGTCTCCAGCTTAGTTGCAAACTTTCTATGGCTGGGTAACTGGAACTGGTTACAAATCTCTAGGTGAGGTCTTACAAACATCTTGTACAACTGTAACATAATAAAAGTCCCAACTATTATTCTCAATGCATTTTCATCCATGCTTTACTGTCTCAAAACAGCCACTGCTTCGTCTTTTGCAATATCAATATCACTGCATAATGCCATGGTGAAGAGTGTGGGAAGTAGAAGAGATATGTTGGCCCTACTAGGTTTCAGGAGGCCATGCTTAGAAATCCATAGGACCATAACAAAAGAAGCTCCAGAAATCATGAAATACTTGTAGAATTATACGAAAGGGTTCAATTCTCAGTTGGTCTTCTCACAGCTGATCTTCAAAGAGTTGCGGTGAGATCGTCTTTAGTATGCTGGCGGTGAAAGTAAAAAGTCAAGCTCCGAAGACTGTGATTTAACACCTCAGATGTTGCATTATTGATTGATCATTCACCAAACAACTAGCTCCATCATTCAGATTCACACCTTGCAACATGTTCCAACATGCTTGATGTACTAGACATCCATATTTCACAGCCTTCACGTAATCAACGATGACAGTTTCATGTCCAAAATAGATTGCATGAACATAAGTGATTTCTGGCTGTTTGCCTGCAGCAGGAGAGGGTTGCTAATTCGCTCTGAATATAAGGCATTAGCGGCCTCCCCTTGTGCAACACTCGTGTTGCTCTGGGATTGCCTTTGTAACTGGAGCAAGTGGTACATTTCAGATGTCATCATTGAAGCAGAAATCTCCTTCACTATGTTTCATGTTGGAGAATTGGAGATTAACACTAAAGTATTTTTGGTCTCCTAAGAATCTACACGCGCCCCCCCCCCCCAAGCTTCCTCATTCTTCCTCTCGCTTGTTTTGCTCCTTATCCATTGGTTTATTCTTCCAATTGTATTCCAAGGGAAATGTCTGGAAATAGAGTTATATCCAAGAGCTTCTGGTCTATGCAAAGGTGTTGATTTTTCAGTAATGTTAACAAAAGAAGCTCCAGAAGGTATGAAATGCTTGTAGAATTATACCAAAGGATTCAATTCCCAGTTGGTCTCCTCACAGCTGATCTTTAAAGAGTTGTGGTGAGATCCTCTCTAGTATGTCATTTGCTTTCAGCCATGTGAAGTTATGCAGCAGGGTTAGCTGGAGCACTGAATTCCACCATCTAATCAGCAGTGTGCATTAATCAGTGTTTCAATCTGTTTGTTCTGTATTCATCCATATTTGTATTGATGATCCCATAAATCTGCAGAAGCTCTCTGGATTCTGTTTTGGAGCATTAAGGATAATAGACCAAACTAAACCCAATTTTATTTTTGTTCATCCGCTTCTCCATTCCTCACTTTTAGTATAAGTACATAGAGGTGAACCATAATTAGATTTTATTGATTCCCTATCCCAAATGTTAAGTGGTCATTGTCTCATTGCATAGTTAACTACAAAGAAAAAAAAACACCACTGCTGTAATCTACCTATTAAAAAACAAATTGACCACACTGAGTAAAAATCGAGGCGACTTATTGTTCTCCATAGATCATCGGTCAAGTGTTTGTGTTGATTCTTCTCATCTTCTACTGGGAGGTTTTCAGCAGATGTCACTTTAAAAATACCTTAAGATAACTAAAGTGCCAGAATTTCCTGATGATAACTGCTGAATGCCTATCACCCAGTAGCATTCACATCTACAGTGATGAAGTACCTTAAGAGGTTGGTCACATCTGGAATTAACTCTTGCCTGAGCAAGGATATGAACCCACTGCAGTTTGCCTTCCGTCACAGCAGGTCTATAGTGGTCACAATCTCAGTAGCCTTCCGCTTGGCCTTGGACTACCTGGATTAAAGCAATACGTACAATCAGGATGCTGTTTGTCGATTACAACTCGGTGTCCAGTACTTCTCTGGATGCATGATTAGCTTACTGTTCTACTCTCTGTGCACTCATAATAGCAGAGCTATGCACAGCTGTAAGTAGACCAATGACACCATTGTTGTTGGCGGAATCTCAGATGGTGATGAAGAAGCATACAGGAGTGGGATGCATTGGCTAGTTGTGTGGTGTTACAACGATAGCCTCACACTCAGCATGAGCAAGACCAAGGAATTGGTTGTGGACTTCAAGAAGGGGAAGTCGGGAGTACAAACAGCAGCTTTCTTTGAGGAGTCTGCAGGGGAAAGAGTGGGCAGCTTTAACATCTCAATCTATCATGGGCGCAACATATTGATGCAATCTCCCCCACCCCCCCCAAAAAAAGGAGGTTATGCTACATTTACAAATACAGATTAGCAATGGCGAAAGAAGCTTTCCAAAAAATGAAGACCATATTAACAGACAGAAAGATGAGCACGTACACTAAAAACAGAATACTGAAGTGCTGCATTTATTCTATCCCGACTTATGGAAGTGAATGCTGGACCTTTTCTCCAGCAATGGAAAAGAGACGAGAGGTAGCTGAATTATGGTTCCACAGGAGAATGTTAAAAATATCATGGAGCACACACACATCAAATGAAGAAGTTCTCAGAAGAGCCCAAGCAGTTCGATCACTCAGACCAACAATAAGAGAAAGACAACTCAGATTCCTAAGACACATCATGCAGAAAGATGAACTAGAAAAACTCATACTTTCTGGAAAGATTGAGGGGAGTAAACCTAGAGGAAGACCTTGGCTTATGTACATCAAAAGCCTAGCCAGGTGGCTACACATCGAGGAAATGGAAGTCATCCAAAAAAGGAAGGATAAATCTATATGAAAATCCATGGTCACCAAATTCTGCATTGAATATGATACCTAGACAGACATGCTACATTTGAAGTTTGAGCAGATTTGATATGTCACCAAACACTCACGAAAATTTCCACTGATGAACACTGAAGAGAATTCTGACTGGTTGCATCACTGCCTGGTATGGGGCCTCCCAGACACAGGTTCACAAGAGGTTGCATAGAATTGTGGACCCATCCAGCTCCAGCAAGAGCACAACCTTCCTCACCATCGAGGGAAGCTCCAAAAAAAGATGGCACCCAACTCTAAGGACCCTGATAATCTGGGACGTGTCCTTTTCTCATTACAACCATTGTGGAGGAGGTACAGGAGCCTGAAGACCCCCTACCCTGACTCATCAGTTTAGGAACAGCTTCATCCCCCCACCAACAGACTTCTGTATGGCCCATGAACCATACCTTGTGTTCCTCTGTTTCATATTTGTTCATTTTTGTTGCTTACAATCACTTTTATGTCTTGCACTGTACTTTCGCCACAGAAGAAGAAATGTTGTGACACAGGTCAGTGATAATAAACCTGATTCTGTTTTTATCTATTGTTTGAAGACAAAACAGCCCGATTATATGGAAATAGTATATCAAGAACACGGATCTAAGTACTTTTGTCATGAGTGAGATATTTGCATGCAAGGAGCACATAATCAGAAATTCATGTGAATGACTGAGGTCCCTTCAAACTGCACTACAACTAATATGCTTCCGCTGTGCAGTAGGAGATTCAGGACATTAAGTGCACTTGAGGGTAACCTTGGCAATATACCAGCCATTTGAATATTGTATTGCACAAGCTATCTTTATAATAGACACATATTTAATAGCTTTGTAAAGATTTATAATGAGAATAATCAAGAGGTAAAGAGAATGAAAACTTTTTTTCATTCTCAAAATAGATCTGACTTCTGGGATTTGTAACATTTACTCCATACCTTACTGATGACCCTGGTACTTCATTGAAGGGACAGATTGGTAACTGATACCAACAGTGGAACAGTTTGAGATCATTGAAGTAATTTATGAACATATAAATTGAACAATGTCAACAGTACTGACACTTCTATTCAATGAATTTATTGTCTCCTTTTTATGCAATTATTATAATCCCTTTAACTCTCTGATTCATTCTTTCTCTCTCACTTTCTCTCTTTCTCTCTTTCTCTCTCTTTCTTTCTCTCTTTCTCTCTCTCTCTCTCTCTCTCTCTCTCTCTCTCTCTCTCTCTCTCTCTCTCTCTCTCTCTCTCTCTCTCTCTCTCTCTCTGTAAGGGCAGCCTGGTAGCATCGTGGTTAGCACAATACTCTACAGTACAGGTAACTCAGTTTCAATTCCCACCCTTGTACGTTCTTCCCGTGACTGTGTGGATTTTTTCCGGGTGCTCTGGTTTCCTGCCACAGTCCAAAGATGTTGTAGTTGGTAGGTTAATTGGTCATTGTAAATTTCCCTGTGATTAGGCTAGGATAAAATCAGGGGTTGCTTGGCGGCGTGGCTTGAAGGACTGGAAAAGCCTTGTCCGTGCTGTATCACAATAAATAAAAATATAAAATAAAATTTCTGCTACCTTTTCCAGTGTGTTTTAATGAGTGTAAGATAATATTGCAGTATATGGTTTCCATTCTCTGATGCTCCCACCTGTCTCTCCCTCCTCTCTTTGTGTCTGCAAGCACAACTCTTTTTCTTTCTCCCTCAATCCCATATCATTCCATTCAATCCACCTCACCCCCTCTCACTGCCTTTCAATTTTATTCCCCTCATCTGCCATATCATTCATATTAAAAGCAACGCACACAAAATGCTGGAGGAGCTCAGCATCTATAGAAATGAATAAACAGTCAACATTTCAGGCCAAGACCCTGCCTCAGGACCCATTCATATTAAGATAAGCTTTTACTATTATCTATCTTGTGTCTTTCATTGTTTTTCTTTAAAATTAACAATGATTTACTTGAGTTCCAGTTTAATTTTCTCTTCTTATTTTTTTCTCTGTTATTTTCTACGCCGCATCTCCCTCTGGTGTTGCCCAGTGTTTTTCTCCCCCCTCAGCATCCCAGTGAAAGATATGGTTATTTGTTAGTGGTAGAGGTCATCTGGATATCCAATAAATAGAAACCAAACATCTGGGCAAGTGCACTGTAAACTTCTTTTTTTGAAGTTGAAACATTATCTCTCAAGGTTTAGGGATGCACATTGTCTATTCAGACTCCTGCTAATGTTCTCAACAGTTATCCCACAGTTGATTCAACAAGGACTGTCACTTTGGTGTATCATCCATTAAGCAGGAGACACAAGTTGATGTACATGATATAGACCTCACACAAGCAAATAGACATAAATCTGACCAAATGAATGCCACTAATTCCCTTTGAAAAAAAAAATACATTGGGGCAGATGAAGGATGCAGCATTCCAAATCTTTCCAAGTTCTGGCTGACCTTCTAAACGGTAAAATCCCATTACTCCATAACAACACAAACTTTCAACTTCACTTCAGATTCTGGACTGAAACAAGGCAAAATAAGGAGCAGGAATCATCAATCTCATTGCACTCTATTTCACAATTAGCCTTTGGGGAAACTTCAAATAAAGCAGAAGTGATATGTGACTATTTTCTGGGGAGTGGAGAGTGGAGGGGGGAGTCGGTAATGAAAAAGTTATCTGTGAGCTATTCAAACTGTCTTGCTGTGAATAATTGATCAGGGCCACCAGTTTCATGGAGTATCCAGTCCATGTGTCCAGTAATACAGCAGCTGTCAATGCCATGTCTTAGTTGAACAGACCACTCGCACTGGACAGCAACTTTTTTTGAAAGTGTTGCTTCCTCGGAAATTTTTTTTTGTTAATGATACATCACTTGAAGCTAAACATAAATATAATTTCAGGATCACATAGGAATTTGGAGAAATAAGAAATTAACTTTTATTGAATGTAATGAATTTAATTGCATAATGTTCCTGACACTTTGCAATAGTTCAACTAAGCTAAAAGTGCTTTGTTGATGGTTTTCATTTCTACTCAGTGTCTGAAGCTTCTCACTTCAGTGTCCAGCAATAATCAGCCAGCATTGATGGGTCCCAGTTGCCTTGATACCATTTCTCCATGATCCCAAAGTCCTGGGAAAACCTTTCACCATACTTGTCACCAAGATTTGCAGGGAGGAAGTCTAAATGGGAATGCAGAAAATAAATGTCTAGTGACATGTTACACTTCACGGTTTTTGTATGCTTGAAGCATGCTGTCAAACAGCTGCATGTAGTTTGATGCTCTGTAGTTGCCAAGGAAATTTTCAACATCCTTGAATGCCTTCCATGCAATTTTCTCCGGTCCCACTTGAAGTTCTTCTAATTGCCTGTCATGGAGGACCTGTTTGATTTGTGGACCAACCAAAATGCATTTCTTCATCTTGACATCAGTTAGTCTGACTTGAATTATGAATTGAAATAACAAATGTAGGTGATTTTTTTTTAAATGGTGAGTGATAGGGAAATTTCATGGTGATTTTCATGATCAGCAGCCCAAAATCCATAAGATACACACAAAAGTATTCAGAAAGGAAAATCTTTGTTATCCAGTGTTATCAGTACTGCAGTATGCACTTTCTGTAGCTACTGCTGATTATAGTTTATTTGTGGCTGTCTTGGATCAAAGTATACAGAAGATGACCGTAACGTGGGTTGCTCTGTGCTGCAGAATGAATCTGAACTAAATGCCTCAGGCCTACAAATTAGATGTGTTTCACTGTTATAGCAGCAGTGGTAACTTAAACTGTGAAAGATGATTGCATCTGATCCGAAATTTAACTGAGAACTAATATGCGAATAGCAGAAATAAATTATGGTGGAGTATGTTTACTAGATAATGATAATGAGGGAATATTAATGTAGTGGCTCTGTTACCAGACATGTAACCTGGTGATGAACAGTGTGAGGTAATAATCCAAAGGCATGAGTTCACATCTTATAACTGCAACTGTGGAATTTCAAAGTAATAATTAAATCTGCCATATGAAAAGCTAGTATTACTGATGGTAGTCGTGGAACTGTGAATTATAGCAACAAAAAAAAGAAACATTTTGTTTTTGTCTATCTCTAAGGGACTGAAATCTGCCTTTATCTGGTCTCACCCGTATGTGCTTCCAGACCATTATCAATGTTGAAGACAGCTAATCATCCTCTGAAATGGCCTAGCAAGTCAGATGTGATACAGTTTACGAGTGATCAAGAGATAGCTTCTTTACAAATTTCTCAAGGGAACTTAGTAATGTTTCATTAACGCTAATCCTGCCCACAAACCTACATTCCCTGAATGAATAAATAAACATTTTAGAGCAACAGACAGCAATTATTCACAATTCTACTCACTTCACTGATACTAAATTCAAAAGGAGAAAACAATATGTCTATTTATTAATTTTATTTAGTCATACAGCACTGAGTAGGTCCCCTCAGACCTTCAAGCCACACCATCCCAGAAAAACCCCAATAAACCCGATTACCCCTAACCTAATCACAGGACAATTTACAATGACCAATTAATCCGCCCACATCTGGTCTGAAACTGGACTGAGAACTAACTATTGTACAGATGGCAAAAATAAAATATGGCTGAGTATGTTTAACTAGATAATTATAAAGTGGACATTTTAATGTAGTCTACAACCTTTGGACTGTGGTAGGAAAGCAGAGCACCCAGGGAAAGTCCATGCATTCCACAGGGAAGAACTCCTTAAAGATGGTGCCAGAATTGAACTCTGGGCACCAGAATGTCCCAAGCCGTAATAGCTTCGCGGTAAATGCTACGTTACCGTGGCACCATAGATATCATACTGGCAACTCCTTGCAGTGACAAAAACTGTACTTCTCCTCCATGAGTTGTAATTCCCACAAAGTTAAGCCAAAGCAGTGCAGATAAGCATCAGGATGGCTCACCTTATTTATGATAAGAAGAAGACAGAGTAAGTGACACTTGGGCCATCTCCCAGGAGGTTTTCAGAACTGTATAAAATCACTTGTCCTGTGAGACTTTAGCTCCGCCGCCTTGACTGATATCCTGACAATTCAGAGATAGGCGACAGCAGAATGAATCTGTCTGGTCAAATTATTGCCAGGGCTCCTCCTGTGAAATTTTGTGATTTAGGGCCTACTGTTCTTGAGTAGTTCTTCAGGTATGTTCAGTTCCTCAGTTCCCCAGACAAATGAGAAAAAGGCTTTTGAAGATGTTTCTTCACAATTGATTTTCAAAGCAAAGTGATGTGATATAATTTGATTTTTGGTTATGTTGATGCAGCACATTGCCCAGTGAATGAGATCCTCATGGATTCCTCAGGAGTCATCTTAAATCAAGGCTTCCTTGAGAATTACCGACATTTCCACACCTGCTCATGGATTATTAAAGTAGATCCAGGCTACAACGTTACTCTTCAGATTGAGTTCTTTCAAAGTGAACGACAGTTTGATGAACTGGAAATATATGATGGTAAATTAATAATATTTAATATTCATAATTCTGATATTAGCATGCTATAGATATATTGCACACAATCATTTTATAATTGTGCCTTAATTGGATGTCACTCTTTCTTCTGCTGTAGAGATTAATGCCTTTCTAAACCTTAGTTTCATGGGCCTTATTAATCCTCCATTACATGAGCTCAGATGTTGCCTAGCTGTTCAATTACCCAAACAATCAGAGAAACTTTCGATCTTGATGCTATCGAAAGTCTTTAAGTATTTACTCAGATGTGTGAAGACCCTGGCATTACCTCCATATCCCCTTTGGTGCCTAGAGAGAGGGCAAATATAATATACTTGCCGCCACTCCCTGTTAGATACTTATCCCAATCAGAATAGTTGAGAAGTCATTGATTCTGTTTTTCTCTCTGCAGACACTACCTGCTGAACATTTCCTGTACATTCTGTTTTTAATTCAGGTTTTCAGTATCTGCATTTTTTAAAATGTTCGTTCTGTAGGATTTATCTCAGCAGAGTGTTCCAGAACATGTTCTTTCCCTCTCTCAGTTCCTCCCCTGCCCTCCCGTCTCCCCAATTCTCCACCTGCCAAACAGCCCAGCGTGGTGAAAGATGTAGTAAGAAAGGTTCCTTATGCTACCGAGAGTATGGCAGGCAAAATCAGAATGTGATTAGTGCAAAAATAATTTTTGCAGGTGAATTATCTTTGGTCAGTTATCTGGTTATGCAATTTATTCATGTATGTGATTCGAGTTTGCATTGTGGTCAAGGTGACAGTATGATTCTATTTGAGTGTTGATTAGGCTACTCCAAGCGAATCTCAACACATTTCTAGTCAGATTTTAGACATTACTTTTAATTGTGAACAAAACTAAAAAGTTATCAATAAACAATAGGTGCAGGAGTAGGCCATTCAGCCCTTCAAGCCAGCACCACCATTCACTGTGATCATGGCTGATCATCCACAATTAGTACCTATTTCCTGCCTTCTCCCCATTTCCCTTCGCTCCACTATCGTTAAGAGGTCTATCTAACTCTTTTTTGAAAGAATCCAGAGAACTGGCCTCCACTGCCTTCTGAGGCAGAACATTCCACAGAACCACAACCCTCTGTGTGAAAAAGTTTTTCCTCAACTCTGTTCTAAGTTGTCTACCCCTTATTCTTAAACTGTGGCCTCAGGTTCTGGACTCCCCCAACATCGGGAACATGTTTCCTGCCTCTAGCGTGTCCAATCCCTTAATAATCTTATATGTTTCAATCAGGTCCCCTTCCATCCTCTTATCAATAGTAGGCCACATTGACGTTGTGTGATAGTCCTTATAAACAGGTCCTTATAGACTGAAATGTCTAATGGATATTGAAATAAGGGAAGTAGTCTGAGCTTAATTCACCCAGCCAGCTTCATAGTTATCTGACACCACACAAAATGTTTGCTTCCCAGTCAGCTTCATTCACTCCACTCCTACCATTCAGATGTTGTACTGGAACGTGACTGTTGGCGTCACAGCCAAAGTCTGGGTTGTCCTTAGCAAGGTCCCAGCTATGATTTAGTCTTCATATTTTCTGAAGTCAATTACTTTAAAATTAAGGTTATGGAGATTAATATTCAGGTGGTTGAAATTTGCATATAGATTATTCTTTTAAATCTACATAGTTCTGGCATAACAAATTGGAATCTTGAGAAAGATACACATTACCTTTCAAAACATATTTTTTTTCCATGTCTCCACTTTGAGGTTTTCTAATTTAGCCACAACATTTTCACAGTGCCTTTGATAAATTCTGAGAATGGCACTTGGAACAGCATGGTGGAAAATTAATCTGTCATTTGAGTGCAAATGGAGAATGGTGTTTCATTGCTTAAAAAATCAGATAACATCTATATGCCTAACTCGAATGCTATTGTTATCCACAGGTCCCTCAAGCCAAAACCCACTGCTTATCTCTCTCAGTGGCAATTATACATCTCCAATTACAGTTATCAGCTCAAGCAACAAGGTTTACCTCCGCTGGTCATCTGACCATGCTGCCAACTGGAAAGGATTTAAGATAAATTACTCAGGTTAGTAACAAGATGGCCAAAGTCTTACCACTGATGAGAATGTTACCTTGGGCTTCAGTGTTAACCACAGAACATAACAAAAGGATACCTCCAAGAGAAGTTAATTAAACATAGTTAAATAGAAACAGTGTATCTTAATGGGCCTTGAATTCTCTTTCACAGTGTACTACTGCTCTGCTCTAATTTCATTGCCATTTAGTCATATCTGTGGGTTTCTGTTTATATCACCATTGAAAATGTTCCTGCATAAGTGAAGAAAATTGGAGAACGTATCCTTTATTTGCTTTCTAATCTGCAATCAGTGTAGTCATTTGCCACACGATTGGGGCATCACAGTGGTTAGCACAACGCTTTACAGTACCAGTGACCCAGGTTCAATTCCCACCCACCGCTGATAAGGAGTTTGTATGTTCTCCTTTTGACCATGTGGGTTTCCTCCGGGTGCTCCAGCTTCGGTAGACATACCAGTTAGTAGGTTAATTGAGCATTGTAAATTGTCCTGTGATTAGGCCAGGAGTGACTTGGGGGTTGCTGAGCTATGCAGCTCAAAGGGGTGGAAAGGCTTATTCTGTGCTGTATCTCAATTGAAAAAAAACAATATTTGACACAAGAAGAATATTCAAACAGAAAATACATTCTACGGGTCAAGTGCGATACTTTGGTGATGTTGGGTAAAAATAAGGTTTAGTTCAATATTTAGCATCGTTACACTGCCCACAGTTTTGCACAGAACTACAGGCCAAATTCCTAAAGTGAGGCTTCCAATTCAGAAACAGCGGGTTATTTCACAACCAAAGCCACCAGTGAAAATTGCTGGAATGGACACCTCACTGACAAAATTAAATCACTGGGGACGCTCAGTACCCAGTCTCATTGGTTTTCAATTGATATCAGGAAATATACCACAATTTCACAGTATTTGATGAGAAATTACCACTATCAGAACATAGCATTAGCCGTTGTGTGAAAAGAGGCCATTCTCTTGCAATTGAGGTATTTCATCAGCAGGGATTGGTGGGTGCTATTGTCTTGACTGAACCCATTTGATAGTAAATTGAAGTCTTTGTGGGGCGTAGAAGAATAAAGTATGGAACTTTGCAGTTATGTAGAACTGATACTTTTCCAGTTGAATATCATAAGGATACTGGACTGTGCCTCCATCCTCACACTTTAAATAAATGGATGTTTGAGGTGTGTTCCTTTCCAATAATTTCTCTTTTTGCTCATACGCTGTAGGTAGATATAGTACCCAGAATATAAATGTATCACAGCCAGCAAATCCAAATAAAAGAGGGTGTAACCCAGCCAGATTCAACTTAATTTACAGCCTAAATGCAACATTTTAATAAAAATATTTTCACCTCTTCAACTTTATTTTATGACATTTGAATTCTGAACAGGTGAGCTAGAAGCCCTGGTTTCTGTCCATCTCTTCACTTGGATAACCTGCCAACTTAAAAGATTCCAGTTCTGTACATGAAAGGGGCCCATAAATCTGCCTGTCAATTCAACCAAAATGTAGCCAATATAATCAGTATTCATAAAAAAACCACCATTCCATTGAAAGTAATCTATTTTTTCTTACCTTTTATGCATGCCCATAATATTCTTTCATAAGAACATCAGAGACAAAAGTTAAAGGAGTCACATGGCCTCTTCATCCTGCCTGTCACTCAACCATGGTATTCTGATCTTGGCTGTAGCTCTAATCTCCTGGCTATCCCCTATAGACATTGGTTTCCTTATACACAAAAGATCTCTTTCTTGCAGCAGTGAATGTATTTAATCTCTGTCTCCACAGTTGTCCATAATAAAAAAAATATTAAAACCCTGTAAGAGAAGAAAATCCCCTCAGCCTTCTTTCTACATCATGCTTCCTTTTGCTTGATTCTCTAACAAGGGGAAATAGGCTTTCAGCATCTTCCTTCTCAAACACTCTCAGGACTTTGAATGATTTGAGTAGAATCACCTCTCATTTTTCTGAACTTGATGGAATTTTTACCAATCTTTATATATCAGGAGCCATTTTCTTCCCAAAAATTAGCCTAATGAACTGTCACTGAACCATTTCCAATTAAAGTCTATCCCTCCTTAAACAGGAAGAGAAGAATAATAAGCTTTCCCTCTGGTATGTTCCAACCAGCACCCATACAGTTATGATAAGATTTCTGCCTTCTTTACGTTTATATTTCATTTGTTCGTGAAGAAGCCAGCTATTTGCCGCCTTAATCATTTGACACACCTGCATTCTGGATGGAGATACACAACTGCAGATGCTAGAAATCTGGATCAACACACACAAAATGCTGGAAGAACTCAATAGGTCAGGCAGCGTCTATGTAGGGAAACGAACAATGAAATTCCACTCTATACTATACAGAAAGTTCTAAATGAGAATGTAATCCAAAGCTTCTGCTAATGTCATCCAAAAACTATAAAAGGCCAGCCCCATACATCATCTGATAGTACGGCTACAATAGGAGGTTAAAACGTTCAAGATCACAGGTATAATTTAATTTTGTACAGAACTATTTTGAGTATAACCTGTCTATGCAGAGAGTGTAACTTTTCTAATTAAAGCAAGAACCTTTCTGAAAATGTTGCATTTTCCTCAAAAACTTAATGAGCTGAAAGAATGTGCACATAAAAAGCTTGTACAAGCATTTCTTTAATTTCAAAGCCTAGACTCTAATGCAGGTGAGGTTGCTCTGGTGGCAAGATTAAGTTGCCATGTTGGAAACTATTTGCCCTTGTGGCTCCATTCTTCAACTCATCTAAGCTCCAATTTTCTTACAGCAACAGTGAATTTTTAGATACTGAGCTGAAGTTTTAGATTATGAAGACACGTAGTCCCCTTTTATTGTCATTTAGTAATGCATGTATTAAGAAATGATACATTATTTCCTCCAGTGTGATATCACAAAAACACAGGACAAACCAAGACTGAAAAAACTGACAAAACCACATAATTATACATATAGTTACAACAGTGCAACAATACCATAACTTGATGAAGTCCACGAGCACAGTAAAGTTCAGAGTTTCTCAAATGTCCTACATCTCACGCTGATGGGAGAAGGAAAGAAGAAAAACTCTCCCTGCCATGCCGACTAAAATCCGACTCTGAGTCATCCGAAAACTTCGAGCTCTGATCAGCTCTCCAACACCGAATACTGAGCACCATCTCTGTCCGAGTGATTCGACCTCTTTCTCAGTCGCCAAAAGCAGGCAAGGCAGGGGATTTTAAGGCCTACCCTCCGAAAGATTCCTGACCACACAGTAACGACAGCAGCGGACAGGCGTTTCAGAAACTTCTCCAGATGTTCCTCTGTGCTTTCACGTCTGTCTCCATCAAATCAGAAATTGTGCACGGTCCCTATTTAACAGATACGACATCATTTTTCACCGGAGAGCTACGCACGCGCGGTGCGCTGCCATCTTCTCCTCCTGCCTTTTGTGCTTCTCCTCAGAGTTTCCACCCAATGGTGACACCATGCTTTCAAGTAGCATGAACAGGAACAGACATTGGTGTGTTTTCCTCCATTCTTTGCTATCAAAAAATCAGTCTTTGCACTGGGGGATGCATTGAAGTCAAGGACATCATCAATCTGCCTTATAAACAACAAGGTAGAAATGACAGGTTGTGAAATAAGTTTGGTTTGACTCATGCAGTAAGAATCTGCAAGATTTACTTACCTGACTTTAATACTGTTACATATGTTCAGAGCAAGACCGATAGCAGAGTAGTACGATTGAATGTTTTTACTGAGTCATATTAATAATGGTACGTGCTGGGCAACTGTATAGTATGGGAGCGTCAACATGGACCCACTGAGAGGAAAACGTGCACTTGAAAACCCACAAACAAAAAATGAGAGAGGGAAAGAAAGGAATCCCTCCATATGTAGGAGGTCCAATCAATTCCTTGCATGATTGATCAGTTACACAACACATTGTCTCAACAAGATGTGAGATAGCAGTAGAATGGATGAGAAGGGATTTAAAGCAATGATTTTTCATGCCTGAAGCTTGATCTGGAGGATTATTAATACCTAGCCACCACCAATCCCCACCACTACTCCCCACCACTACAACCAACACCATCACAGCAGTATCTGCTTTAATTTCTTAATAAATCTATTCTGTCCTGAAACAGAGAACTGTACAATATGAAAGAATGGGCAGATATTTTGTTACACACGCATTTGTAATTTCTTTTTTTAATCCCAAAAAAAGCTTGAATAATTCGTTTAGAAAGCTTGAAATATAAAGGGAGAACTGAAAATTGATTTTGAAATTATCAAAGAAATCAATTAAAATAGATTATTAGCCTGTGTAAAGATATTCCAACTTTGATTTATGTTCCTAGCTGAAATAGCTATGTCAGTGGCTTGCCTTTATTTGAACAGGGATTTGTTTATAACTTTACAACTAAATCTTACTTATAGCTTTTATTAGCATTTTTGAGGCCAAGTTATTCGCCTTAGTTTTTCCATGTATTTGCACCCTGAAGTATTATTTGGGTAAGAGGCCTGTATGGATAAATTAATACATCTCCTTTTCCACACATCACCCCTGGCCACATATTCCTGCAGTCTATCCATGTTTCAGATACCAATGTAATTGTTCTGTACTGATATCTAAAGCTGACATAAGCACAAGGACAAAGCCATTAATCTGCAGTATTAGTGTAAGCAGCAGTGTGAGATGAGGCTGGGAGAAAGTCTATCACTGGTCGATAGCAATTTCACATTACAATGTCACAGCTACGATTAACAACCTTTTTAAACACAATGTGATGATCAGACCAATGCTGAAACAATGTTTGCTGATGCACGAAGCTGTAGAGTCCAAAACAGACGATATACAATTTCAAAAGCAGGTGTTCATCAGACTCTACTGAATCCCTTCCAGAAGCACAGAATTGAAGGACAATATAAGTTTCCCAGTAAAACACCAGCTTGCATTTATAATTTCTCTTTTATTTGTCAATATCCCAAAAAATTTCACAACAGACAAGCAGATTCCAAACCCTCAGAGCAGGATTAATCATAATGGCTGAAAACATGATGAAAAAGCTGCTTCAAAAAGATGATTTCACATCATTAATTGCCCTTAAGGAGGGGGAAAGTGTTTGCATTTTTGAACTATTGAGATCTTTCTGCAAGGGATGGAGGGTCCACCAGTGCCTAGACCCAACACTGCTAAAGCAAAATGATCTATTCCTGAGGCAGGATAATGGGGAGTGGAGAGCAATGAGGTTTCAGCAAAGCATTACAAAAGTTAATTAACATGTTAAACCCTAACATGAACATTGGAATAGAGAGAGATTGACAGTGGTATTCCTGAGGGCAGGAATAGAATTAGAATTATTGTCTCTGCAGCAAACAAATCTTTCCCTCTCCTGACCCTCCCATTCCTGACTTCAGCAAAAATCACAAGGACTTCTTTGCCACTAGAACTCTAAGCACCTAGTGAGATGGTTGTCTTCTTCCTTTCATTTTCTTTGTCTAAACTTACACTTAATGGTTCTTTCTGAGATTATCCTGAACTTGCATCATGTTTCGGATTCTCTAATTTCTTCCCTCATACTGTTTATAATCTTATCTTGTCCTTGAGGTCCATCTCCTGTTCCATGATGCCATTCTTACAAACTTGCTGCCCACTCTCCCTATTTTCTTGATTTTTTGAGGTTGCTAACCACTGTCTCTCATTTCAAAGGATTTAATTACCCATCCTCTTAACGTACCATTCATTGAATAATGCATTGTTGCAAATACTGGACAATCTCTGCTTCTAAAAGGGATTAAAGATGCTGTTGCCTCTGAAATCCATAAGCATCCATCTTAATGGGCTTCAAACATAAAATCAGTTGAACGTCCCTGCCATTGTACAACTTCACAAAGTCATTGGTGACCTCACATGCAATCAAAACAACAGAAAAGTCTGATGTATCTTCTCCTGACTACAGCCCTCAATATGATTGGCTACACAATTATGCTCTGGTGCTTCTCCTCTGCTGTCCAGTTGAAAAGGACTATGTTTCTTTCTCATCCAGTTAGTTATGGCCAAAGAATCATCTGCACTGTCTTCTGTTAATGCTCTTACACTCTTACCTCTGATAGCATCCCCGTATATTGCCCTTGTCTTCTCACATTTATATTCCTACACTTAGTCCCTCAGGAATATAATTGAATATTCACTGTCAGGTCTTGGCTGTGTTCTTTTGACATCTAAGTCCACTTCATTGTCACATCAGTTGACACTTCTGGTATCTAAGTTGCCAGTTAACTCATCCTGCATCCAGTACTGAATAAGCAGAAACTTCCTCAGACATTACTTTCAAACCGTATTAAAATCATCCTTCTGCAACCATCAACTTATCCCACTCCTGGATAACTATATGAGACAATTAGTGTCATTTTTGACTTTGAGGTGACTTTCAAGGTCTCAGTACACACTACCATAAAATAATCAATTCTGACCATGCACAAACCTCATCTAAGACTCTGTTCCTTCCAGTTTTGGCTATTCCTGAAACCCAAACCCTATTAGACTTCTAATTTATGTCATGTGTCATTCACTCATTTGCTACCAATTTGTGATCCTCCATTTGTTCACTAATCGTTGAAAGTGGCAGGAGAATTATCTAAAAAAAAATTAATCTCACAGCATGCAAGAGCTGTTAAACCGAGGCACAAAGGACAAAATTATTCAGGATAAAGCTTCACAACCTGTTGGTTTGGTCACAACTGGAACACTGCAATCAACTCTGGTCACTGGAGATGCATGAAGGCCTTGCAAAAGATGCAGGGAAAGATTGACCAGCATGAGTCCATGGCTGAGCAATTATGTTACATAGAAACATAGAAACATAGAAAATAGGTGCAGGAGTAGGCCATTCGGCCCTTCGAGCCTGCACCGCCATTTATTATGATCATGGCTGATCATCCAGCTCAGAACCCCGCCCCAGCCTTCCCTCCATACCCCCTGACCCCCGTAGCCACAAGGGCCATATCTAACTCCCTCTTAAGTATAGCCAATGAACTGGCCTCAACAGTTTCCTGTGGCAGAGAATTCCACAGATTCACCACTCTCTGTGTGAAGAAGTTTTTCCTAATCTCGGTCCTAAAAGGCTTCCCCTCTATCCTCAAACTGTGGCCCCTCGTTCTGGACTTCCCCAACATCGGGAACAATCTTCCTGCATCTAGCCTGTCCAATCCCTTTAGGATCTTATACGTTTCAATCAGATCCCCTCTCAATCTTCTAAATTCCAACGAGTACAAGCCCAGTTCATCCAGTCTTTCTTCATATGAAAGTCCTGCCATCCCAGGAATCAATCTGGTGAACCTTCTTTGTACTCCCTCTATGGCAAAGATGTCTTTCCTCAGATTAGGGGACCAAAACTGCACACAATACTCCAGGTGTGGTGTCACCAAGGCCTTGTACAACTGCAGTAGTACCTCCCTGCTCCTGTACTCCAATCCTCTCGCTATAAATGCCAGCATACCATTCGCCTTTTTCACCGCCTGCTGTACCTGCATGCCCACTTTCAATGACTGGTGTATAATGACACCCAGGTCTCGTTGCACCTCCCCTTTTCCTAATCGGCCACCATTCAGATAATAATCTGTTTTCCTATTTTTGCCACCAAAGTGGATAACTTCACATTTATCCACATTAAATTGCATCTGCCATGAAATTGCCCACTCACCCAACCTATCCAAGTCACCCTGCAACCTCTTAGCATCCTCCTCACTGCTAACACTGCCACCCAGCTTCGTGTCATCCGCAAACTTGGAGATACTGCATTTAATTCCCTCATCCAAGTCATTAATATATATTGTAAACAACTGGGGTCCCAACACTGAGCCTTGCGGTACCCCACGAGTCACCGCCTGCCATTCTGAAAAGGTCCCGTTTATTCCCACTCTTTGCTTCCTGTCTGCTAACCAATTCTCCACCCACACCAATACCTTACCCCCAAAACCGTGTGCTTTAAGTTTGCACACTAATCTCCTGTGTGGGACCTTGTCAAAAGCCTTTTGAAAATCCAAATATACCACATCCACTGGTTCTCCCCTATCCACTCTACTAGTTACATCCTCAAAAAATTCTATGAGATTCGTCAGACATGATTTTCCTTTCACAAATCCATGCTGACTTTGTCCGATCATTTCACCGCTTTCCAAATGTGCTGTTGTCACATCCTTGATAACTGACTCCAGCAGTTTCCCCACCACCGACGTTAGGCTAACCGGTCTATAATTCCCCGGTTTCTCTCTCCCTCCTTTTTTAAAAAGTGGGGTTACATTAGCCACCCTCCAATCCTCAGGAACTAGTCCAGAATCTAACGAGTTTTGAAAAATTATCACTAATGCATCCACTATTTCTTGGGCTACTTCCTTAAGCACTCTAGGATGCAGACCATCTGGCCCTGGGGATTTATCTGCCTTCAATCCCTTCAATTTACCTAACACCACTTCCCTACTAACATGTATTTCACTCAGTTCCTCCATCTCACTGGACCCTCTGTCCCTTACTATTTCTGGAAGATTATTTATGTCCTCCTTAGTGAAGACAGAACCAAAGTAATTATTCAATTGGTCTGCCATGTCCTTGCTCCCCATAATCAATTCACCTGTTTCTGTCTGCAGGGGACCTACATTTGTCTTTACCAGTCTTTTCCTTTTTACATAACTATAAAAGCTTTTACAGTCCGTTTTTATGTTCCCTGCCAGTTTTCTCTCATAATCTTTTTTCCCCTTCCTAATTAAGCCCTTTGTCCTCCTCTGCTGAACTCTGAATTTCTCCCAGTCCTCAGGTGAGCCACTTTCTCTGGCTAATTTGTATGCTTCTTCTTTGGAATTGATACTATCCCTAATTTCTCTTGTCAGCCACGGGTGCACTACCTTCCTTGATTTATTCTTTTGCCAAACTGGGATGAACAATTGTTGTAGTTCATCCATGCAACCTTTAAATGTTAAGATGAAAGGTTGTGGAAGTTGATGTTGTTCTCCTTGGAACGACGTTAGTAAAGAGGAAATGTTCAAAATGAAAGGGATGATTGAAATGAAGAAAGATCCAGACAGAATCAATGGAAGTCCTCGATGACAAAGGATTTAAGGTGATTGACTAAATATTCAATGGTGACAACTGAATTTTGTTATGATGAATAAAACATCTGGAATGATCAGTATTTAAATGAAACGAGGTACAGGGTGAGATTAGCTGCATTTACAAGGGGTGATTGATAAGTTTGTGGCCTAAGGTAGAAGGAGTCAATTTTAGAAAACCTAGCACATTTATTTTTCAACATAGTCCTCTCCTACATGTACGCACTTAGTCCAGCGGTCGTGGAGTGTACGGATCCTTTCTTTGTAGAAGTGGTCCACAGCAGGGGTGATTGATAAGTTTGTGGCCTAAGGTAGAAGGAGATATGTTATTAACTCCAAATTTTCTGCATTATCACTCAAACAGTTGAACTGCACGTGCATGTAACGAGAGCGTCTTGGACCTCCAGGTGGTCCATAGCAGGGGTGATTGATAAGTTCATGGCCTAAGGTAGAAGAAGATGGGTTATACTGCTCTCGTTGCATGCATGTGCAGTTCAACTCTTTGTGTGAAAATGCAAAAAGTTTGAAGTTAATAACTCATCTCCTTCTAACTTAGGCCATGAACTTATCAATCACCCCTGCTATAGACCACTTACTGGAGGTCCCAGACGTCGACTTCTACAAAGAAGGGATACGTATGTTCCACGACCACTAGACTAAGTCTGTAAATGTAGGAAAAATAAATGTGCTTGGTTTTCTAAAATTGACTCCTTCTACCTTAGGCCACAAGCTTATCAATCACCCCTCGTCTACTTGCTGAGAACTTGCATGAACCAGGAGATTGGAATAGTTCCTCTGGTGTTGCAAAATGCTTCTCCTTTTCACCATTCGCCTCAATACCCACTGAAGTACTCTAATTCCCATGTAAACCTTATCTGTATTTTCAATGTGTCTCTCTTGTTTTCAAACCTTTCCATGGCTGTTCTTTCTTTACCTTTATATATCCTAGCAGGTGTAGAGTCCTCTGTTTATCTGTGTTCCCCTAATTCCTGACATAATCATTCCATTACTAGCAGTTGTGCCTTGTGCTTCAAGTTTCCATGGCACAATTCTGTAATGGCCACTATTCTCCTTTTCCTTCCTTTAAGCCGCTCTTTAAAACTTGCCTCTATGCCCAAGTACACTTTTGTTTTATCTTTTCAGCTAGACCATTAGACACAGGAGCAGAATTAGGCCATTCAATCCTAGCTGTTTTACTTTCCTTCTTAACACCATGCTTCCACCTTTTCGCTGTAACCTTTGATGCCCTTACATATCAAGCATCTATCAACCTCCTCTTTAAGTATATCCATTGACTTGGCTTCCACAGCCATCTGTGGCATGAATTCCACAGATTCACCACTCTCTGGCTAAAGAAATTCCTCCTCGTCTCTGTTCTTATGTTCTGAGGTTGTGTCCTCTAGTCTTAGACACCCCCACGATAGAAAATATCTTTGTATGATTCACTCCCTAGTTCTGTTTACTAACACTCGAGTGAATCGCAGTGGAATGTCTTACTGCATCAAAAGTGTTACATAAATACAAGTAGCTGTTGAGACTTATGTAGGATCAAATATATTTTTGTTGATTGATCTAGGAAGACTGCTGGCAAAGTTTGAACTCATACTGCACTGTATTCTGTGCCCGGCACGTCTGATGTCATTGAGGATACATACCAAGATCTGGGTCACCGAGTCAGGGCACTGAAATAAAATTACTGAATCAAGAGAAGAAGGAGTCACTTTAAAAACCAAATAGTCTCGGAGCCATTTGAAATTGGCTTGGAAGGCAATATAAAAGCAAATCTCATGAAATGAGCTAATCTTGGGCTTGGACAAATAAATTCAGATAATGCAGGAATGCAGGAAACACTAAACAAGTTTGCAAGTATCTGTGGAAGGAGAAACAGAACATTCATCTTAGATTAGATAAGAAGAAAGATCTAGATTAGAAGAAATGGTAATTAAGAATCACTTACAGAAACCTTAGTATTCCATTGGGGTTGCAAAAAACATCGAAGGGAGTGTGTGTAATTTAAACTTAATTACAAAACTTGCACCGCTGCCTCATTTTAGGTCCTCCGGGCAACAGTTCTGGCTGGTGATGGTGTCAATTCCATTCATTCCAATTGGATATTAATAACCAGCAAGGGATTGACTGCAATGCTTTCCTGAAGTAATTACATTTCAGTATGAGGGTAAAGTTTTTCAATCATCCTTTTGATAGGATCTGATGGCAGAAGATGAAAAAGATATGCCAGGAAGACCAGTTGGCTCTATATGTAAATTGACTGAACCACACATTATTCTACTAAATAGAATTGACTGCAGAGTTTGGGTATGGCAACATGGCAGTACTTGAAAGGATCTGCCTTCTGTTATTCTACAGGGAAGCAATTGCAGATTATTGCCATCTGTTGCAAGGAAATCTCTTGCCAACTCTTAACTAATGTGATGGCAGTGCCAAGAAATTATATCTTCAATATTTCTTCTTTAGCCTCATTCCAGGTTACTTGTGGGTCTTTAGCAAAATCAGTTTGCGTTGCTGTCCCGCAAGGTGTCAAATAGGTGACTGATTCCTTGTATTATTGGGGCCTTCATCTCTTTGCCGTTAATTAAGTATCAACAGAAATGTTGCCCACCTGCTTAAGCTCTTTGGATTCTCCAGAAATGTTGTTCCACCATCACTTTATGTTTAATTCTAATTTTAAGAAGGTGCATCGAAATCCAAGCTTGTAATCTGAAGATCTTGCTTTCTTCTTAAAGCGAGCTTCCATCATGTTCCTACAAGGGCTTAATTAAATGTGATGTGATTCTGGATTAAGCTTGCCAGCTTTGATCAGTAATTTAACAGTGCTGATAGTACAGGTAAAGGTATGGGTATCTCCCTCTCAGGCAGGACATACAGGAGCCTTAGGTCCCACGCTCCAAGTTCAAGAACAGTCATCACCAGAACTAGTGTAAATAACTTCACTTGCCTTAATGCTGAACTAACACCACAACCTAAAGACTCACTTTCAATGACTCTACAACCTATATTCTCAGTATTATATACTTATATTTTTTATTATTTGTAAAATTTTCTTTTGCACATTGGCTGTTTGTCAGTCTTTATTATTTATAGTGTTTTTTCCAAATTATATTGCATTTCTTTATTTTCCTTTAAACGCCTGCAAGAAAGTGAATCTCAAGGCAGTGTGCTGTAACGTATACGTACGTACTTTGATATTAAATTTACTTGAACTTTGAGGAAGCTAGCTTGATTCTATTTCATGCAAAAGATCACTCATCAAACCCCAGGTGAAAGCTGCAAAAGTGAAAGTCCCAGGTGAATATTTAGAATATTTAGAAATATAGAATATTTAGAAAGTGCAATGAAACCTAAAGAATTGTCAGGAGTGTAGGCAAACGCCATCGTTGCATTTCCACTTGAGTATCACATGTTGTCTCGAACTGTTTTCTTATATAGTGCTGTTTGAGTAGCCATGTAGTCTCCATGCCTCCAATACAGCTAATTCTTCAGCAATAATACCTGGAAATTGTATCATGGCTGAAGAATTGAGCGATAAGCAGCAATATGATGGGCTAAGAAACTACGCAAGGTTATCATGCCTGACAAGGAAAAATAGTTACTGCAAATGTCCATGAAAAACTGTTGTCAGGTGCACTGATATAAACTTGTTTTATATACAGTAAGTGGATAATTTGTGGTTGGAGCTTTGCTCAAACTCAGAATTCAATATACTGTAGATGATGAATTTGCAATTTTCAGTGGCATCTTTTGCTTTCTGACGACAAGGGAATTTAACTGATGTCAAAATCACTCACAAGCTCTGCTCTACTGACTGATGAGACCAGTGTGAGGATGCTGATCACTTGCATTCATTAGTATTGAGGAACTGCATTTCCACTGGGGAGTTTGAAAGTCACCTCTGTTGCATTGAGGAGGAAACAATATAAAGCCTATTTAAGAATGCCAAATGAAATTATGTATCAACTTAATATTATCCCCACCTGACTTACAAACATGTAAATGCAAGAAATAGTCTCTTGCATTCTTGTAGTTTCTTCGTGATGACTATTGCAAAAGAAAATAACAGTTAGACCATAAGACCATTAGATATAGGAGCAGAATTAGGCCATTTGGCCCGTCGAATTTTCTCCCCTATTTCATCATGGCTGATCCAATTTTCCTCTCAGCCTCAGTCTCCTGCCTTCTCCTTGTATCCCTTCATGCCCTGACTAATCAAGAATCTAGCAACCTCTTTATGCCTTCTATATACATAAAGACTTGGTCTCTAAAGCTATCTGTGAAAAAAATTTCACAGATTCACCACTCTCTGGCTATAGAAATTCCTCTTTATCTCTATTCTAAAAGGACGTCCATCTGTCCCTCTGACTTAGACTCTCTGTCATAGGAAACATCCTCTACACATCTACTCTATCAAGGCCTTTCACCGTTCGATAGGTTTCAGTGAGGTCACACTCCATTCTTCTAAATTCTAATGAATACAGGCCCAGAGGCATCAGACGGTCTTCATATGACAAGCCATTCAATCCTGGAGTCATTTTTGTGAACCTCCATTGAACCATTTCCAGTTTCAGCACATCCTTTCTAAGATAAGTGAACCAAAACTGCTTACAATGCTCCGTGTGGCCTCACCAGTGCTGAATAAAGTCTCAACATTACATCCTTGCTTTTATATTTGGTGCAGAAACAATGACTGATCTATTGATTTCTGAAAGTGATTAATTGATGAACAGGTTGGCAGATATAGCATCTTCACCTGAAGGGTGTTGGAAGGGTGAAGGAGACGTTGCCGTGGAGAATAATGTAAGTATGTTATTGCCATGATCTGGCATTTGTACAACCACAATTTTGTTTGCCAGAGATGTCTTCTGAATCTTTCCTTGGATTTGAAGATACCCGGTCTTGGATCAGCTTCAGTAGGGTGCATGTGTACGTATTATATGTTCATGTCTGTCTGAATTAAGAGCAACTCCAGAAGCATCTTCTTAAACTAACGTCTATTAAAAATAGATTAACAGGTCATTCATCTAATTGTTTGCGAGATCATGGCTGGTGGCAATATTGCTGCCTACATAATAGCAACTAACCCATTCAAAGGTAATTCACTGTAAATTAAGAACTTTAGATACCTTTCAAAGCTACATTAATGATGGCCAAAATGAAAATTATTACTAGAACAGCAGGGAAAAAAACGATGTTAATCAAAACTTATTCCACAGTTCCAAATGACTCCTGACGATAAGCTTATTTTTTTTTGACAAGGAATGATATGTTGTATTGTTAATGTGTATAATGTTGCACTAGTAATTGAATTTTAATTGGATAAGAATCAATTTTCCTTCCAAATGCCATCCCTTTTGCTGGGACACACACTGTTTCTGCTTGATTTACCTTTGACTGTACAGAGTGAATGTAATTACCTCAGTATTCTCAGTGTGATGTAATTGCATTATTGTATTTAATCAGTGATGCTGATTATTGCAAAGAAAACATGCACTGCAGAAAGTGACTTATGTATTGATCTTTGAAAGTGATAGAAAATGATGAACAAGTTGTCAGATACAACAGTTTCACTTGAAATAGGGCAATGTTGCCATGGTGAGTGGCGTATCCTTGCTATTGCACGATGAAGCATGCATATAAACACATAATTTTGCTCTGCCAGAGACTCTCTGATTTAGGGAAAAGATAAGAGATCAAATACTGCCAATGAATTAATGTAAAGTGCATAGAGCAGACTCATTTTCTCACCCTGTTATCTCCAGAGTTAGATGATAATAAAAACTTACTTCAGTAAATTTTCCATTTGTTATTCTGGTTACACACTCACCCCTTCTCCTCCTCACCTGCCCATCACCTCCCTTTGGTTCCCGTCCTCCTTCCTTTACTTCCACAGTCCAATATCCTATCCTATCAGATTCCTTCTTTTTTAGCTCTTTACCTCTTCCACTTATTCCTCCCACTTATTTTCCTTCCACTTTCTTATTTCATCCCCACTCTCCAACCCACCCATCTTCCCCCTCACCTGGCTTCACCTACTGCTGCCAGATTGCCCTCCTCCCCCTCTGTGATGGCATTGGATTTGGTGACTGTGAAGTTCTGACTCAAACGAAGATTGAAAGACCCATCCGATATAGATAGCAATAGGTACCCTCACTAAAGGGAGGTCATACTGTAGCCATGTACTCTTCAAAGGCAAAATCACAACCCTGTTTATCCTCCATGCCAAGCTTAGCTGCCAATGGCCACTATTTGAGTGTCAGACCTGCTCCCTACCAAGGAGGAGATACTTCCAGATAATACTAAGTATTATCTAATGTTTAAACATATTTAAACTAATACATCTTCAAATTTAGATACAATTCTTAAAACATGTTTCAAATTCACAGAGGTTTTCTATCTTACAAAAGATTTCCAAATTACAAAACAACTTCTAAAACACAAAGGGTTTCCAAAACACCGATGCAATTCCTGCTAAAAAGACATACCAACACATGACAAATGAAAGAGTTAATTACTGTGAAATTAAAGGCAGAAGAATACATTCTAGTCACTGCATCTTTCTGTTATTAAACTTGCAGTTCCTTGACCATTCCTAACTAACTTGACTCTTGTCTTGCATTTATACTGTTTATTGCTACCTGCTAACTTCACACAGGTGATATTTTGTTAGGTACCTTTTCACACAGATGGTCTAAAAGCATCTGGTGACAGATTGCAAATGCCCAAAATTAATGCTGTGAATATTGATAGATCAGGTATTTGACATGCTAAGTGACATGTACCAATCTGGTCTGCAAGGTTGCTTGAACTAAATAAGTTAGCCAATGTTGTCTGGTTTGATGCAGGCACAATTAGCATAACAAACAAGAGAAAACCTGCAGAGTCTGGAAATCCGGGTAACACACACAAAACGCTGGAGGAATTCAGCATCTATGGTAAAGAGTACAGTCAACGTTTCGGGCCGAAACCCTTCAGCGGCACAATTAACGTAACCCCATTGCTTTACACTGCATCTCTTGAGCAGCCAGTCCCATGCTGTGGGTCAGCATGTCAATAATTTTGGCGTGCAAAGCCACCCTTTCAACTTAAAACTGATTACTGCTTTATATTTACATTAAGAACTGAAGACTGGCTCTTGTTTATGACAGGAAGCTCAGCAAAGAATATTGATAGGGAGTTTAACTTAATGGAAAACAACTCTTTGATCTCTAGAAGTGTCAGCTGCTGTGTTAGAAAGCTGAGTTTGACAAGCATGTTCCCTGGACAGTTAATATCTATTTCACCTCTCCTTACCTTCTTATTCTGGCTTCTGCCCCCTTCCTTTCCATCCCTGATGAAGGGTCTTGGCCTGAAATGTCGACAGATTATTCTATTCCACAGATGCAACCTGAATTGTTGAATTCTTCCGGCGCTTTCTCTGTGTTACTTACTTCAGTATGTTTGTAATTTTGTTTTGTCATTAGCTCCATACTGTAGCCCACCAAGTCCCCCAAGACACGGCAGAGTTCACACACCAACAGGAGGGCTACCCGGCAGCACAGTGCGATTCACCTGTGATCCAGGCTATCGATTGATTGGACAAGGTACTGCAACATGCACAAGGTTCCCCCAAGGATTTTACAATTGGAATACCATTCCTCCTCTTTGTCAAGGTAAGAAAAATATTATCTGTCATGCATCATTATATCAATGCTCTCTTGTAGAATTGATTTAACAATTGTAACAATGAAACAAAAAAAATCTAACTTGATCTGAACTTGACATTTGTCAAGTCTGCAATTCTTAGCAAAACGCTGCTCTACTTTCAATAGATGTTTTATTATTTGCAGCCAATATTCAATGAAAGTTGCTCCACAGTGGGCAGGAATTTCCAATAGAGTATAATCAGTGAATTAAGTCCAAAGTATGTTGAAAGCTGAAATGAGGCCCAGTTTCTGCACCAGCTCTGTCGCAAACTCCTCTAATCTAAACTCTCCTAATTATAAGTACAATTAAGAGGCATACAGTCTTAAAACCCCTGAGAACTGTCCATAAGCTCATTTTCCGTGAGTCAGAAATGAACAATTTCCCATGTATTGGTCCATCAAATATTTTATATGTTCATCCAAACACTACCCATAATTAAATCAATGGAACATATATCATGCCCAGTTGTTAATAAATACTACAAAAATTAATATTATTTGTTGGTGTTCTTTAAAATATTATGGATGAACTTGCATAAAGTTATACTTCAATAAGGCAGTCTCTTCATAACCTGCTGTACAAGATTTTGAAAACTTTATGACTTTGATGAGATCAAAAAGGTCCTGAAAACTAAAGAAGCACACTATGAAAAATTAAGGTGAAGAAAATTTTACCTCTATGGTGAGAATGGAAACTACAAGGTTTCCTGAAAGCCTTTTAAATCTTTAAGCAATACCTGATTTATATCATTCAGGACATTAGACCGAATTAATGTTTCCCAACTGAATCTGCTGTGGGACCAGTTTTATGAACAAGAAATACTACTGATGAAGGGATTGTGAGTTCACAGAAAACACTGACAAATAAATGAGCAAAAAGAAGCTATAGCCAACAGTAGTAGATTGTATTCTAAACATGAGAAAATCTGCAGATGCTGGAAATCCAAAGCAACATACACAAAATGCCAGAGGAACTCAGCAGGCCAGGCAGCATCTATGGAAAAGAGTAAACAGTCGATGTTGCAGGTCATAACCCTCCCTCTGGACCTGATGAAGGGTCTCGGCCTGAAACATTGACTGTTTACTCTTTTCCAAAGATGCTGCCTGGTCTCTTGAGTTCCTCCTGCATTGTGTGTGTCTAGTCTGTATTCTGTTGGAATCCATTTATATGAGGTGGAAATCATAAACTTTATTTCAAATTATTGTTAGCATTTTGTTAACCAATGATAGCTCAATTTTCTATGTTTTTTTAGCGTTTCTTATATTAGTCATTCTTTAAGAAACAATGTTACAGATTTGTAGTACATTAATCTCACTGATTGAAGTAATATTTTTCCCATTTTTCTTGTCTGCAATACTTTCTGTAAGCAGAATTCAGTGATTGTCATGCCAAATGTTGGTCACAGCCTGTCTTGTCCAACTTCCAAAATTTGGTTGATGATTTGTTGCACAGAGCTAGCCCCACCCCACACTCCCACCAAAGTGACCTACCTTAATCCTACACCTCTTCTAACCATATCAAATTGAGTCATCAACTTGTCTAAAATAGTAAATATATGTTTCTTCCTTTAAACGAGGTGACCCACTAGATCAACAAAGTGCTGTGCTCCCACACAATGTTATACAGTAATTGTGTGTCTATTTATATCACAGCAGCAATGTAAATATTAGTGAAGTTGGTCATACTGGTGCACACTGTATCTCAGATAAAGCTGACAGATGTTCATTTTCAGCCATTTCTTGTGGCGTCCCAAAAGCTCCGGCAAATGGAACAGTCTTTGGGAGAGAGTACACTCTTGGAACGAGGGCCATCTATCAGTGCAACGAGGGATACCGACTGCAGTCTGGTGAACTGTCAACAGCTGTCTGCCAGGAAAATGGAAAGTGGAGCAATAATGGCAATCCACCACTCTGCGTGGGTGAGTGTACCAAAGCAAGTTATGTTTATTGCCTAGGATAAGGAGTCACTACACGAAAGAAGAAAAAACAGGTTGGTGGGCATTCCAGAGGCCCACAGATCCAGCTAGTTGGGATTCTACTTTATTATACCTTATTTTTTTCTGGATTTTTCTGCCTTCTTCTTCTGTTTGTCTCTTGCCCTGATTACACCAAGGTGATCACAGATAAAATGGCTCTAGTTATTGGAAGTCAATCATTCCAGCCCCACTCTATCACAACAGGAATTCGATAGAGGCACAGGAGATTGCAGATGCTGGAATGCAGAACAACAGTCTGCTGGAGGAACTCAGCAGGTCGAGCAGCATCTGTAGGGGGAGAAGGAATTATGAACATTTTTGGATCAAAATTCTGTGTCAGGATCTGCACACACACTCAAGTTTCAAACAACACGCACAAAGTGCTGGAGGAACTCAGCAGGCCAGGCAGCATCTGTGGTAAAGAATAAACCGTCGATATTTTGGGGTAGTACCCTTCATCGGGACTGGAAAGAAAAAGATGAGGAGCCAGAGTAAGAAAGTGGGGGGAGGGAAAGAAGAACCATAAGGTGATAGGTGAAACCAGGAGGGGAGGGGAAGGGAGAAGTAAAGAGCTGGGAAGTTGACTGGTGAAAGTGATAAAAGGCTGGAGAAGGGGGATCGTGATTGGAGAGGACAGAAAGTCATAGAAGAAAGAAAAGGGGGAGGAGCACCAGAGGGAGGTCAAGGGCAGATAAGTTGCGAGAAGGACATGGAAATGGGGAATGGTGATAGTAAAGGGGGAAGTGGGGGGGGGTACATAACTGGAAGTTCGAGAAATCAATGTTCATGCCTTCTGTTTGGAGGCTACCCAGGTGGAATATAAGGTGTTGCTCCTCCAGCCTGAGTGGGGCCCCATCATGACAGCAGAGGAGACCAGAGACTAACATGTTGGAATGAAAATTCGAAGTGGAATTAAAATGGCTGGCCACTGGGAGATTTCAAGTTTAGTTATCAGCAAAATATACAGTGAAATGTGTTATTTGCATTAGCAACCAACACACCCAAGAGAGTGCTGGAGGTAGCCTTCAAGTATTGCCACACACTCCAGCACAAACATAGCATGCCCGCAATGCTCAGCAGAGCTCAGGGTACAGAGGAGATTTACCAGGATGCTGCCTGGTTTAGAGAGTATGCATTATGATTAGAGATTAAGGGAGCTAGGGCTTTACCCTTTGGAGAGAAGGAGGATGAAAAGAGACATGATAGAGGTATACAAGATAATAAGAGGAATAGATAGAGTGGACAGCCAGCGCCTCTTCCCCAAGGCACCACTGCTCAATACAAGAGGACATGGCTTTACGGTAAGGGGTGGGAAGTTCAAGGGGGATATTAGAGGAAGGTTTTTTACTCAGAGAGTAGTTGGTGCGTGGAATGCACTGCCTGAGTCAGTGGTGGAGGCAGATACACTAGTGAAATTTAAGAGATGACTAGACAGGTATATGGAGGAATTTAAGGTGGGGGGTTATATGGTACTCAGGGTTTAAGGGTCGGCACAACATTGTGGGCCGAAGGGCTTGTACTGTGTTGTACTATTCTATGTATCTATATGTGTATATCCGTGTTGGCGCGTGGCCAAGGGGTTAAGGCGTTCGTCTAGTGATTTGAAGTTCGCTAGTTTGAGCCTTGGCTAAGGCAGCCTGTGTGTCTTTGAGCAAAGGCACTTAACCACACATTGCTCTGCAACAACACTGGTGCCAAACTGTATGGGTCCTAATGCCCTTCCCTTGGACAACATCGGTGGCGTGGAGAGAGGTGACTTGCAGCATGGGCAACTGCTGGTCTTCCACACAACCTTGCCCAGGCCTGCGCCCTGGAAACCTTCCAAGGCGCAAATCCATGGTCTCATGAGACTTAAAGGCATCCGTTAGTCTTGTGAGACCATGGATCTGCACCTGAAAAGTCTTCACTCTCCAGGGCACCCTCTCAGTGTCGTCGCAGAGCAATGTGTGATTAAGTGCCTTGCTCAAGGACACAACACGTTGCCTCAGCTGGGGCTCGAACTCACGACTTTCAGGTCGCTAGTCCAATGCCTTAACCACTTGGCCACGTGCCCACTCTCATGAGACTAATGATTGCATATATATATTGTTACGTCCCCCGTAACTGGGTTGCCAAACCAGCAGAAATGGATCACTCAGTTGGAGTCTGGAGTACTAGAACTAAGAAAGTTTTATTAAAGAAACAAGCAACACAGTAATCGAAAAGATAATAAATGCAACAGTTCAGCAATGATAAACACACATGTGCACAGAATTAAGATAACAGCATCAATCAAGCTCTATCGTTGTCTAGGGGTATATGACCAAATTTCAAAGTGACTCAAAGTTCAGTCCAGTTTAGTAGTTCAGTTCACAGTAATCGTTGCCATGGCGATGGACAACGTGGGGGAAGAGAGAGAGAGAACAGGAACAACTGATCATTCAGACATGGCTTCACTCACAGACCGGCGAGATGGCTCACAAGCAGCTTTTGGGCGGGTCCTTGGTGATGTCACCTGAGGTCACCGACTGTGACCCCTCCTCCAGATGCGGTCGATCCTCTGCAGTGAACCCGGCACCCAGGCAAGGGCGGACACACACCGGGTTCCCGCTGATCGTACCTTTCCACCCTGGCCATTGTCTGGTACTTCCCACCGACTCGTGAGAAGCGTACCGCTTCCAGGGTCTCGTTACCTCGGGTGGCGTGTGTCCTGCCTTAGCGAACTGGTCCCTTTTTATCCCCCTGCTGGGGTATCGCCTGTCCATCACTTCAAACAGTTCAAGGTTCAAAGGGGGGAGCTGCTCCAGACAGCTCTCTCTCCCCCGTCCCTTCATTACACATCTCCAGACGCTGCTCCATTGTTCCTTATCTCTCCTTCCCCTGAGGACAGGTGGCAGACCACTTGCTGATGTCACTGATGCTAACTCAGGCCAGCAAACATCTTAATTTGATGTGTATTCTCGTCACAATATGTATCTATGTAATGCAGATGCTGCCTTAACAACTGACTGCCATCAGCATATTGTTTGTTGCACACAAAGATGTTTCCATAGACCAATCAAATAATCAAACATAGATTTTTTTTAAAGATGCCCATCCAGTGAACTTAATAAAGATGGAATAAAAAGACTTGTTATATTGGTGAAATCGATGGAGTGCTGAGGTTTGGGGCTCCAGGTGTATTCACTACAATAAGGTAGAAGAAGGGAATAGGGTTTGAGACTAAACAAATTGCTTCTCTGAGAGTGTATAGGTATGAAAGGTCAAATGGCTTTGTTCAGTATTGTTTCCAAAATAAGTAAAGAGACCAATGTTGACTTTTAAGTCTGTGAGGCAAGGTGTAATGGTATAGATCTTACATTATACTGTGGTTATGTAAATTTTGAGTTCAGCTCTGTTGTCATTTCTTACCACTGTAAGATAGGAAGGATTTATTCAAGTTTGGAATGCAAATTCAATAGAAACAATCCAAAGCTGAGAAAGATGAAACTTAGGGTATGTTGCATGGACTTGGTTTACATTTCAAAGATGAAGTGATGGTCTAATTGTTGATGAAAGGGGATGACGGGAGATCAATAGAATGTATTATGAATTAATTCAATTTGAATCAACAAATACAGAGATGTTCCAGTCTATGAATAAATAAATGCAGGAAAATAACCATTAAAATGAACACTTTTCTTGCAGCAGCCATTCTTCACCACGTGATTTGCATCTATGTTTTCTTATGATCACTATAATTTTTAACAACCTTGCGAGGCATCCATTGTTCTCTGGACTAATGTAAGAGTATCTCATCATTTTGGCTCAATTTGATATGGTTTGGTGAGATTTGTTCTGACCTACTTATCAAAGTGAAATATGACAATGGAACCATTTGCCGCACTGGTGTCTTCATCATTCACTTCCTGATTGGAGCAGCAGACTTCATAAAACTTCTATCTTCTATGCCAGGTGGCTTGACCACACCAGAATATCAAATCTATGCTTTAAATTTCCACCTTTCACAGCTTATCCTTGTGATTCCACCAAAATCAAGTTGTCACTTAGCTATCACCAAGAGAGCTGCTGCTGTGGTTTGACCTTCGCGGGAGCTGAACTGAGTCTGTCCAGTGGTATCAAAGTTCTGAAAGTTGGAGACAGTCGTCATTCTGCTATTTATAGGGATTGGAAACACACTCAAATAGTAGAGTTTAAAAGATTTTATTTATCACAACAGCTCCTATAATACAGAAGCAAGCATCATTGAATTCCAAGAAGCTTCTGCACAAGTATCTGGCAGGTAGACCATTTGGATGGTGCAAAAGTAAGAACTTTAAATTGCTAAGGTATTAGAACCATTTCAGGGGCAGTCAGGATCTGTTTAACTGAATGGGTTGCAAGTCAGCAGAGCTGGAGCCAATGTCCTTGCAGAAGGATTTGCTAAGGTTATTGAGAGGGTGTAAGCAAGCTTAGCAGGGAAAGTGGGGAGAAATAAAGCAGGAAGAGGAAATCAGAAAGATAGCAAAAACAAGGTCAAGCAGCAAGATGGGCCATTGCACAGAAAAAATGTTAAAATGACAACATTAAAGGTGCTGAACTGCAATAGTTACAGAGGTTGCATTATTTGCTGCTGTACATGGCACAGACAGAAGTAAGCTGAAAATGATCTAATTGATATAATGGAAACATGATAGGAGGATGACCAAGATCGGGAAGGGAGGCACAATAGTGTAGTGGTTAACATTATCACTTTAATCAGGATCCAATTCCCGCTGCTGTCTGTAAGGAGCCTGTATGTTCTCCCTGTGACCACTTGGGTTTATTCCGGATGCCCTGGTTTCCGCTCACATTCGAAAACAAATGTATGGATAGGGTTAGAAGAAAGACGAGAAAATCTGCAGATGCTGGAAGTCCAAAGCAACACACACAAAATGCTGGGGGAGCCCAGCAGGTCAGGCAGCAACTATGGAAAAGAGTAAACAGTCAACTTTTCAGGTTAAGGCCCTTTATCAGGACTCATGGGCATGCTTTATTGGCACTGGAAGAATGGTAACAGTTACAGGCTCTCCTCAGCTCAATCTTTGCTGATTTGGTTTGACACAGACGACACATTTACATTGTATGTTTTGATGTACATGTGACAAATAAAGCTAACCTGTAATCTTGATCTCTAAGTATCCCGATGTAGCCGATGTTTAGAAAAATAGACAAATAAAGTGATCGCCTTGCAGTTATTTTAATCTAGTGTACGGAATCTGACGTTAACAATGTGACCTTTACGTTGAGAAACTAAATGCAGATCGAGTGTTCTCTTTACGGAGTATCTGCACTCTGTGTTCACGGGTGACCTTCAGCTTCCAGTTGCCTGCTATGGTAATTCATCATTCCGCTCCCACTCTGTTCTTTCTTTCTGTGTCCTCCTGTGCTGTTACACGTGGCCTAGAGCAAGCTAGAGAGAAAAGTATTTCATTTTCCATCTGGACACCTGCAGGAGTCAATATTAAAATTCCCCGACTTTAGAGAGCCACATTTTCTTTCTGTTTGAACCAGAACTGAGCATTCCATTGTGAATTTCATCATTTTGATCATTTTTTTTTTCTTTTTGTCTTATTTCTATATCGCTTGGTCTATTGGGCATGTCTGACAACCTTACCATTAGCAAAACATTGTACAGGCAAAGAAGTTTTTTCTGATAACAACTGCATCAAATCATCCGATCTCACCAAATTAGAGATATTCCTTAGTTCAACTTATCCCCTTTCCTAACCTTATCTGCTAACTGTAAGCAACATGCACAAAATGCTGGAAGAACTTTGGCAACATCTGTGGAGGGGGATAAACAGTCGGTGTTTGAGGTTGAGACCCTTCATCAGGACTGGAAAGGAAGGGATAGGGACGGGGGAGGGGATGGAGTGCAGGTTTGCCGGTGATAGGGAAGGTGGTGGGTGGAGGAGCGGAAAATGGAGTAAGAAGCTGGGAGGTGATGAGTGGAAGAGGTAAAGGACTGAGTAAGAAGGCATCTAATAGGAGAGGACAGTGGACCAAGGAAGAAAGAGAAGGAGGAGAGAAAGCAGATGAGTTTGGCCTCATCATGGCAGTTGAGGAGGCTATAGACCAAAATGGGAATGGAAAGACGAATTGATTTGCTGCTACTAAACCTCACCACTGACGCTGCCCTCATCCACATCTCCTCCATTTCTCGGACATCCATGCTCACCCCATGCCCCACCATCTGAACAGGGATAGAGTTTCCCTTGTCCTAACCTACCACCCCAAGAGCCTCCACATCTAACACATCATTCTCCGTACCTCCCACTATCTCCAACAAATACATGTTTACCTCTCCCCCACTCCCCGCTTTCCGCAGGGATAGCACCTTCCATGATTTCCTTGTCCATTCACCCCTCCCCATTAATTTCACTCTTGGCGCTTACCTCTGCAAGCAGCCAATGTGCTACACCTGCCCACTCACCTCCTCTCTCACCTTCATTCAGGGGCCTAACAAATCCTTTCAGGTGAGGCAAAACATCCGCTGTGAATCTGTTGGGGTTGTCTATAGTATCCAGTGCTTCCAATGAGGTCTTCTCTACATTGGTGAGACCCTGTCATAAACTGGGGGACTGCTTTGTCAAGCATCTTCACGCCATCTGCCAAAAGTGAAATTTCCTGGTGGCCAACCATTTTAATTCCTATTTGCATTCCCCTTTCCGACATGTCGGTCCATGGGCTCCTCTTGTGCCATAATGAAGCTATTCTCAGGATGAAGGAGCAATACCTCATATTTCTTCTGGGTAACCTCCAACCTGATGGCAAGAACATCAGATTCTCCTTCCTGTATTTTTTTTCCTTCTTCTATTCCCCACTTGAGCCTCTCTTCCTCTCTTCTCACCTGCTTATCACCTCCTCCTTGTGCCCCTCCTCCTTCCCTTTCTCCCATAGTCCACTCTCCTGTCCTGTCAGATTCCTTCCCTTTACCTTTTCCACCCACCTGATTTCACCTATTACTTCTAGCTACAGTTCTCCTTTCCACCCTCAATTTTTATTCTGGCATCTTCCCCCTTCCTTTCCAGTCCGAAGAAGGGTCTTGACCAGAAAGGTGAACTGTTTATTCATTTTCATAGATGCTGCCTGACCTGCTGAGTTCCTCCAGCGTTTTGTATGTATTGTACCTAAAACGTGCATTTATCTTTCTGATTTCTGATAAACATTCTAAGGTCTGAAACATAAACTGTTTCTTGTTCGATAAAATTCTGACTGACTCAACGTGTGTTTCCAACAATTTATTATTATTCTTTTTATTTTTTTTCTCAGCTCAAGCTGGTAAAACCTGAGGTACGGGCATAAACAACCACACTCATTTGTCAATTGCTAGAAACTTACGGACTATTCCAGTAGTGTTTAGTATTGTGGCTTTCTGAAGAATTACATAGATATTACTGTGTAGCCCTAATTGTTTAATGCTATTGTGTAGCGTCTTTAGGATGATACAAGTCGAAGATATTACTATCGGGACGATGTATACCTTGTCCATGTTCCAAAGTTTTTCTAATTTCCTCTTTTATTTCAGCATATTTCCGGTCTCTTTCACTTCTTGATTTTTGTAAGTTATATGTGTTTGGAATGGCTGTATCTATTAAATAAGTTGTTCTTTCTTGTTTATCCTGTATTAATATATCCAGACAGTGGTTATGGATTGTGCTATCTGTAATAACTGATCAGTCATATTAATAATAATAATAATGATGATAATAATGTTATTATTTCAGATGTCAAGCATCTACTTTATTTTCAAAAAGGAAAAGGGGTTGGTGCAGTACTCTAGAGAAGGGAGCAGATTAGCACAGTCGTAAGAAATAATTTTGGCTTGACAGGCCCTGATGTAAAGCTAAAATTAATTTGGGTTGAGCTAAGAAATAGTAAAGAGCAGAAAGCAGCTGTGTGAGTTATTTATACATCATCAAAATGTAATTGTAATTGTGCATGTGCTATAAATACATAGAGAATGGACAAATCAAATTTATTGTGATAAGATGGAAGAAGAATTCATTGTATGTGTATGAGATGCTGGTTCAGTAAGTAGGTTAAAGAACCAACAGGGAAAAGACTAATTCAGTTCCTGTTTTGTGCAGTTAACATAGTAGATGTGGTGTAATGGGATCTTCAGAAGGTGTTCAATAAGGTTCCACACAGGAGTTTGGTCCACAAGGTTAGACAGTATAATGAAATGGATTAAGAATTGGTTGTAGGCAGAAAGCAAATGTTAGTAGTGAATGGACTAATACATAATTATCAGACTGGCAGGTGTAGCATAAATACAGATTGTAAATAGCTGGGGACGCTGCAGGGGTTGGTGCTATTAGACCCCCCATAGGTCCCCAGTAATTTACAGTCAATATTAAGTAACATATATACGACACACTGAGAACTGAAGAAGGGTCTCAGCCCAAAACGTTGACTGTTTGCTCATTTCCATAGATGCTGCCTGACAGGCTGAAACCATCCAGCATCTTGTGTGTGTTGCTTTGGATTTCCAGCATCTGCAGAATTTCTTGGGTTAACCTATATTAAGTATTTGGCCAAAGGCATCATAAGTTTACTGATGATACTGAACTAGGAGAGTTTAGCAAGTGGATTAAAAAAGGCTTAACAGTAATATGGACAAGCTGAATATGTGAATGAGAATAAATAACATGAAAAATTGTAAAGTCATCCACTTTAGTAGCTGTAGCAGAAAATGGAGCATTTATTAAACGTCGAAAAATTGAGTAGAGCTGATGTTAGAAGGGACCCAAGTACATTTGTACACAAGTCGCTTAAAGTCAGCATCCAGTACGGCAACAGAATAAGAGGGCATGTCAATTTTTATTCTGAAGGGATTTATATCAGTGACGACTGAAGTTTTATTGTATTTGAATAGGTCCTTACAGAGATGCTGCCTGGTATATTTTGTGTAGTTTGGTCTCTTTACCAAAAAGTGATGTACTTGCCGTTGACTGAATACAGCAGAGGTTGATTAGATGGCTCCTAGAATGACGAGGTTACCATGTAAGGAGAATTGCATTGGATTGAGACAGACTTCTCAAGAGTTCAGAAGAATGACAGGTGATCTCACTGAGACTTACAAAATTCTTTAAGAGCTTGGCAGGCTAGATGCAGGAAAAATGTTTCCTTTGGCGAAGGACAAGGATTACGGTCATTGTTTTCAGAATAATTGATAGGACTGCTTAGTACTGAAATGAGCAGAGATTTTTTCAGTCAGAGGGCAATGAACCTTCAGAATTTTCTACTCCGAAGGACCGTGGAGGTTTATCTACTGAGTTCATTCCATAGTTTACTGGGCTTGAAGGTAATCAAAGAAAATGGAAATAGTACTGGAAAATGGCTGATTGATGAAGAGACACCTTATATTCTGGGTAGCTTCCAACCTGATGGCATAAACATTTATTTCTCTAACTTTAGGTAACTTATCTTCTCTCCCCCTCCTCTCATTTTCCATTCCCCGTTCTGGTTACCCTTTCACGCCTTCTATTCTCCTCACCTGCTCATCACCTTCCTGGGGTTCCACTCCTCCTTCCTTTTCTCCCATGGTCCAATCTCCTCTCCTATCAAATTCCTTCTTCTTCAGCCCTTTACCTTTCCTATCTGTCACCCTCCAGCTTCTCACTTCAATCCCCCTGCACCCACCTACCTTCCCCCTCACCTGACTTCACCTACGACCTGCTACCTAGTTTGTACTACTTCCACTCTCCCCACCTTCTTATTCTGGCTTCTTCCCTCTTCCATTTCAGTCCTAATGAAACGTCTCAGCCTAGAACATTGGCTCTTTATTCCTTTCCATAGCTGCTGCTTGACCTGCTGAGTTCTTCCAGCATTTTCTTTGTGTTACTCGAGCTTGAGGTAGAAGGTCACTCCTATTTATTATTTTTTAACATAGATACAAGAACTGGTAGTTAGAGTACAGTGTACACTCCTAAATACATACTCAGAAAATTAAAATTAAAAAAGCATTTGCAATGTTTTGCTGGAAAATAAAACTGGTGAAGCTGCCCAGTGTACTAAACGTCAGGTCATATGTATAAATGCAAGGAATAAACAATGAGAGCAACACACATAAAAGTTGCTGGTGAACGCAGCAGGCCAGGCAGCATCTCTAGGAAGAGGTGCAGTCGACGTTTCAGGCCGAGAACCTTCGTCAGGACTAACTTCCTTCAGTTAGTCCTGACGAAGGGTCTCGGCCTGAAACGTCGACTGCACCTCTTCCTAGAGATGCTGCCTGGCCTGCTGCGTTCACCAGCAACTTTTATGTGTGTTGCTTGAATTTCCAGCATCTGCAGAATTCCTGTTGTTTGCGAATAAACAATGAGATGTTGTTTTATCTACTTTCCTCAATTTAAGAACAGATTTTTTTTTACCTTATCTAACATAGTTAGAAAATTAAAAGAAAAGGAAGTATAGATTGTTCTTGAAATGATCTGAAGAAACAATGCAAATTAGGTGGTTCTGTTTGAAATAAGACAAAGGCAGATCAATAGACTACAATATTCCTTTTATTTATTGTACATCATTGCCAAACATTGTGATTGAATTTAAGAATGTAAAACAGGGAGGTTAATTCTAATCCTTGATTGATCAAATCGATAACCAATCAGAAAACTGCAACACAGCAGGTAACGAAGTAATAATCTGCTATTGATTGCAACTCGATGTACATTTTTACAGCTGTGACTTGCCCTGAAGTTAATAGTCTTCGTGTAGATCACGGGAACTGGAAGCTGTTAAATGGAGATCCGAATCAATATGGAGCTCAAATGATTATCACTTGTGACCCAGGATATTATCTACAGGGACTGAGGGTCATCAGCTGTCAAACTGATGGGACTTGGAGCGTTGGACGCCAGAAGCCCAGCTGTAACAGTAAGTAGAAAGTAGTTTTTGTAAGTTAATAATATAAAATAATTAACTCAAAACTAGTTAACCATCTTGCTGTGAGCCTGAGCATACCCTCTTTTGTTCGTTAGTTTATTTATTGACAGGAAATATCTGTTATTTTTTTTAACTGACCAGTTAAGTGTTTTGAGCTATGTTAGAAATTTCATTTTGGGTTCCTACTGACTCAAGTTCATAAATTCATTCCTTGTATGTAAAGTTGATCTCAGATGGATTTAATACTTCATTTTAATCTACAGTGTGTGCTGTAATGATCTCAGATGGACAACAGTTGGCCTAAGCACTCAAAGGTTAAAAAGAGGGAAAACAACTAGGTTTCTGTTTTCATCCTCCAGTCCGGAAACACATCATGCATCAATGTCTCTGCAAATGATTCTGCCTCCTTGCACAAAGAACTTGAATATGGACAAGTGACCCAATACTTCTGACACGAATTAGTGTACATGTCTGCGACACCGAAACTCTGAAATGGAGAGGCCAGTAAAGTCTCCTTCTCTGCACCCCTCTCCCACTCAGTAATTAAAAAGCCAGGAACAGTCCTCAAAACTGGAGATTCGCCTGCAGATACTGATGTGCAGTACTGGTGAAGGATTTCTGTAGACCAAAATAGCTTGTAGAAGAGGTTAAACAGGATTCTGTTCTTCAATCCCCATTGAAAATTTTGTAGGGCAGCAAAGTCAGTTGAACACTATATCTTACTTCTACAACAGACTGACGGAATTCTGTCAGAACGGATGTGGCACTGTCAGTTGATTCACTGTCTCGCGGTTCTAGGTTCTATCTTGCTGTCCACGTGGAATTAGTATTGTCATACGATCAAGAATGTTTCCTCCAGGTGCTCTGCCTTCTTCCTACACCCCAAAGACAATCAGCAAGTTGCAAAACCTGGGCCTCTGTACCTCCCTCTGCTACTAGTTCTTCAGCTTTCTTATTGGAAGATGATAGTGGTATGGATCAGTAATAACCACCTCTTGCTGATATTAATACAGGTGCACTGCTCTACTCTCTACTCTCCTGAGTGGTAGGCACAGATCAAACATCATCTGTTGTTGGTAGAATCTCAAACGGTGAAGCGGAGGCACGCAAAGGTGCGATGGAGCAGCTTGTTGAGTGGTGCCATAGCAACAACCTTGCACTCTGTGTCAGCAAGACCAAGGAATTGGTAGTGGACTTCAGGAAGGGGAGTCGGGAGAGCACACACCAGTTCTCATCAGAGGTCAGCGGTGAAAAGGGTGAGCAGTTACAGGTTTCTGGAAGCCAACATCTCAGAGAATCACTCCTGGGCCTAACACGTTGATGCAATCAAAAAGAGGACAAGCCAGTGGCTTTACTTTGTTAGGAGCTTGAGGAGATTTGTATGTTATCAATGACTCTTGCAAATTTTGACATATATTTCGTCGAGAGCATTCTGACTGGTTACATTACAGCTTGATATGGATGGTCCAATGTACAGAATTGCAAGAGGTTGCATACAGTTGTAGACTCAACCAGCTCCATCGCAGGCTCTTCTTCTAGAGGAGAGAGCCTCAATGAGGTGGTGGTCATCACTAAGGACTCTTATCATCAGACACATGCCCTCTTCTCATCACTACAACAGGAGCTTGAAGACTCACATTCAACAATTCAGAAACAGCTTCCTCCCATTCACCATCAAATTTCTAAATGGTCCATGAACCCATGAACACAATCTTGTTATTCCATTTCTTTGCACTATTTACTTATTCACTATAAATGACAGAAATAAGTAGTGCAAAAAATTAAATAATCTATATTAATATGTGTCTTTGCCCTGTACCGCTGCAAAACAACAAATTTCATGTAACCTAAGTGAGTGATAATAAATCTTATTCCGATTCTGGATTGGTAAGTAGTCACTGTAAATTGCCCCTACTGTGTAGGGTGATGAGTCAAAGGGCCTACTCCTGTGCCCATTCTCTCTATGGCTTACAATAGTAATTCATCACATTTTAAAAAGCAATTTGGTGCCATTGATTTTAATTGGTTTATGAAGTCTCTTTGTTGACTATTTATCTTTTTGCAGTTTTTTCCCCAAATATTGACTGTTGATCATATTTGAGGGTACTCTGAGAAGGAATTACTAATGCTGAAAGTGCAAGAGTGCCCTGAGGAGGAATTACTAATGCTGCTAACTATACAATGGAGCAGATTGATTTGCTTTTTCCGCAGCAGCATTTGTTATTGACCATACCTCTACCGATGTTAATCTAATTATCTTGCAGGATCAATCTTATTTCTCACTTTTGCATGTTTTTAATCTATTCAATATATGACTGCCGTAATTGATTTATTTATTTATTTATTTATTTTTAATTTTATTAATTTTTTCTCTTCTATATTATGTATTACTTTGAGCTGCTGCTGCTAAGTTAACAAATTTCACGTCACATGCCAGTGATAATAAACCTGATTCAGATTCTAATTCCATCATCATGTCATTATATACTTTCTTCAAGCCGCACAATGGTGAAGCAGCTTGCACTGCTGCATCACATCTCTGCTGATCCAGGTTCAGTTCTAGCCTCCACTGCCATCGATGGAATTCGCAATTTTCCCAGTGCTGACATTTGTTTCCTCTAAGGGTTCCAACTTCCTCCCATGTTCCCTAAATGTGTAGGTTAGTTAGTTAATTAGCTCCCATACCTTGTCCCAGCAGCAGGCAGGCAAATGGCAGGGTAGGATGGCGGGGGTGTGGAGAAGTAAATTCAGATAATATGAGAGATAATCAATTATACTTTATACTCTATACCTTATTGTCGCCAAACAATTGATACTACAGCGTACAATCATCACAGTGATATTTGATTCAGTGCTTCCCGCTCCCTGGAGTACAAATCGATAGTAAATATTAAAAATTTAAATTATAAATCAAAAATAGAAAGTAGAAAAATGGAAAGTAAGGTAGTGCAAAAAAAAACCGAGAGGCAGGTCCGGATATTTGGAGGGTACGCCCAGCTCCAGGTCAGGATCCGTTCAGCAGTCTCATCACAGTTGGAAAGAAGCTGTTCCCAAATCTGGCAGTAAGAGTCTTCAAGCTCCTGAGCCTTCTCCCGGAGGGAAGAGGGACAAAAAGTGTGTTGGCTGGGTGGGTCGTGTCCTTGATTATCCTGGCAGCACTGCTCCGACAGTGTGCGGTGTAAAGTGAGTCCACTGACGGAAGATTGGTTTGTGTGATGTACTGGGCTGTGTTCATGATCTTCTGCAGCTTCTTTCGGTCTTGGACAGGACAACTTCCATACCAGGTTGTGATGCACCCTAGAAGAATGCTTTCTACGGTGCATCTATAAAAATTAGTGAGGGTTTTAGGGGACAGGCCAAATTTCTTCAATTTCATAATTTCATAATGATGGGAAATAAGTGGTGGAAAAGTCAGGCTAACATTCTGGAGAGCCAGAATAGACTTTTTGAGTCAAACAGCTGCCTCTCTGTCATAAATAAATAAGAGAATAATGCAAGAAAAGTATTTCAACAGTTATATCTAAAGAGAGTAAAGAAAGAGAGAATTTGTAAATTAACTTACATTTTTATCAGTTAAAAACTCTCAGGTTGATATTCATTATCTACTGCACTACTCCTTGAGAAAATTCTGTGTTATTGGTGGTGTAGATGAATCCAATTAATTTATAACTACCTTACAATTGTTTTGGAATTCTTCTAATACTTTGTTTATTTTTAATACTTAAAATAACCATATTTTGATGTGTTAAACAGCAAGAAAAATTAGGCATCTATGTGCTGGACAATGAAGTAATATTTGAAATAAGTCATGCTTTACATCAGAACATTTGCAGAGAGTTGACATTTACTGAGAGAAATAAAAACTACCTTTTGACCTTAGACCTGTAAATTCCCACAAGAATCAAGGCCAACCCATGTTTTCTTTCATGCACACTTACATATCACATCAGCACAGAGCTGCTTTGTACCTTCACTGTCTGGATGGTAATCACTCCTGCTCACTGTTCAACCCTCCAGAAATTAATGGGATGAAAATTGCACAGCTTGTCTTCTTTACTAAGTTGCTAGCTGGATTGTTGACATGAAAAGTTACCCTTGTGTATAAATTTGAATGTTATCTCATTTGTACTTTGTTATCTCTGAGCTTGACTTGCACAGTCACCCTTGGGTGACCTTCAGTTTGTCGTTTGTAAGACTGTTCTCAACCAAAATGTTTATGTTTGTGTTCAAACCAATATGTCACCAAATACCAATTCATCCATCTTTAAAAGAAGAAAGCTAGAGGTACTGTACGTAGCTGACAAGGCAGCACCGGGATCAGATAATGTCTATGCTTGAAAGTCTTTCATCAGAAATGCAGGTTTTAAGATAGAGCATAGAAGATTATATTATACTACACACCCTTTGCTGACCTTATAACCTACTCTAAGATCAATCTAAACTTTCCCTCCTACATAGCCCTCCGATTTTCTATCATCCAGGTACCCATTGAGGAGTCTCTTAAATGTCCCAAATGTATCTGCTTCTACCAGCAGCGTGTTGCAAGGACCTACCACACTTGCATAAAAGAAAAATTGTACTTCTGACATCCCCCTATACTTACCTTCAATCACCTTAAAATTTTATGCACCCTTGTATTAGCCATTTCCACCCTGAGAAAGAGTCTCTGGTTATCCACTCATTGTCTCATATCATCTACTTTGACACATCTGTTAAGCAGCTCTTCATTTTCCTTCGCTACAGAGCAAAAAGCCCTAGCTCACTCAACCTATCCTCATAAGACAGGTTCTCCAATCCAGACATGATCCTGGTAAATCTCCTCGGCACCCTCTCTGAAGCTCCCACATCCTTCCTATGATGAAGACAACCAGAACTGAACACAATATTCCAAGTGTGGTCTAAGCAGATGGAAGAAAATGGAGGAAAGAAGAGAACAGAGGAAATATAAGGATTATTATACATGGTTAATTGAAAGAGGATGTGGGACATCCAGTTAAACTGCTTCGCTTGTGTCTTTATTGCCTGGGGTTCAATCATGACCTCAGGCACTGTCTGTGTGGAGTTTGAACGTTATCAAGCTATATGGGTTTGCTTCAGTTGCTTTGATTTCCTCCCACATCCCAAAGTTGTACAGGTTAACTGGTGGCTATAAACTACCCCGAGCGTATAGTTGAGTGGTGAAATTTGGGAGAATTGAATGAGATTATTATATAATTGATATAAATGAATGCTGACATCCAGTATGAATTTGGTGGGCTAAATATCTTGTTTCTATGCTATATGATGCTAAGAACTGTTAAAACTAATCATTTAATTTTCTAAATTGACAGTAATCTCATGTGCAGAGCTAGGATTTCCAGCACACGGTAATAAGATTGGGACATTAAATACGTATGGGGCAACAGCCATCTTCTCCTGTAACACTGGATACACAATGGTAGGATCCCGGGTACGGGAATGCCAGGCCAACGGACTGTGGAGTGGAATGGAAGTGAATTGCCTTGGTTAGTATTTGGAGATCTATGCATAAATGCTTGATTCATGAATAGTTCCGCAAGCTGCACACTATAAAGTTCTGTTGTATTATTTGTTTATTTTAATTTCATTAAAGTTCAAGTAAATACCACTGAAATGCAACATACACTTGATTTTGCAATTTTGCAATTAAGTACTTGCTTTAAGTAAGAGGCTAAGGCAACTAGTTTCAAGATCAAGTTGCCTTGATTATTCATGAAACTTCGAGCTATTATCAGCTTGACATATGTTGTAACTTTAATGACTAGTTGCTAAATTAACTGACCTGAATTAATTTGCATTACAGAATGTTATCACAAAATTAAAACACCATGACTTGAATGCACTGAGAGTAACCAAACTGCTTGTAAACAATATAAGACCTGTTCATATAAATAAGTATAGGAACAGCTAATATTTCTTGTCCTTTCTGAATTCTTCCCATAAGTTGCTATTAATTGAGCCATTAATCACACTGAATGAAGCTTCTTTGGTTTCAGCTGGTCACTGTGGGATGCCCAAGTCCATTGTCAATGGTCAGGTAATTGGTGAAAACTTCAGTTACCGTGGGACAGTGGTATACCAGTGCAACCCAGGATTTCGCCTCATTGGAACTTCGGTTCGAATTTGCCAGCAGGATCACAAGTGGTCAGGGAAATCGCCTGTATGTGTGCGTAAGTATCACTTGATTTAGTTTTCAATTGTTGTTCCTCTCCATGCCTTGTGGTGTATCGGGCAGCCAATCTTGCCATTTGTTTAGCGCTTGTCTGTTTTTTATGAGGCCGAGTTGTTAGCTCAATGCTCAACCCAGCACGGATGGAAAGCGTGCAAGGAGCTGGCCAGATTTGAAACTGGATTTGAATTCACCTCAAAGTTCAGTGCAGATGCCACCACCCCGCCGGCCGGCTAATTTAGTTATCAATAAAGGAGAGAAAATGGTGCAGGTCATGGTTCATTTGTTTTAATTTTAGTCGATATATCTCAAATATTTCTTACTTATTTCATTAGACACTTGTTTTCAATTCTTGGTTAACAAGATTTTTTTCATAAAATGGGTCAATGGATAGTGTGGTGATTGGCAACTGAAATCATGGTACAACGTTTGGTGGATGGCTAAGTATGCCTGTGGAGATTCGATGCTTCTACCTGCAAGATTCTCTGTCCATCACTTATCCCAAGAATTTCTGGTTCACCCTTGCATGTAAGCATCAATGAATATTTTGGGCATTACCCCTTCAGTGAAAATTTTTGTTATACTTTGTGCATAACATCTCACATGTTGCATGTTTTTGTAGCCAAAATAGCAAACTGTCTGTTCTTTTCCTGAAAGTGGACTTGGGAGATTGTTGGCCATTCACCCAGTCTCCGAGGGTGTTGGTGAGACATTGAAGCCCAGTGCTTATTCAAGGACAGATTGTGGTGCATGCGTGTTTTTTGAGGAGGAGAGGTGATTTCTGCTGGGTGTGATGAGGTATCGGGGTAGGACTGTCCATTGATGAGGTAAAGAGACAACAGCCACACACTGGGGAGGATCAGAATGGGGTGTTGTGGGGAGGGGGATTTGGGAGGAATGGCAGTCATCTTGTGCCACAATAATCGGGGAAAGCTCTTGATGCTTGCATTTGGAACTAGGCAGGACAAGTTGTTTGTTTGGGCATTGAGTAACACATTAAGTCTTCCAGTTCACAAGTGTATAAGCAAAGTGATGTTGTCTCAGAAATATCTATTCATGTCTTCCAACAGGAAAACTTGGTTCACAATCCCCTGCTGCAATGCTTTACCATCTCCTGTCTCCCTAATATGGAAATGAGTGACTCTTGCCAGGATATGTGTAGACAAATGTTACCAGTGATATAAAACAAGTAGCTTTAATTGCATAAAACTGAAATAAACAGGGATTATTCATGCGTGCAAAACAAATTTTGGTTCTTAATAGTTAAAATTTAATCCCAAAGATAGCCATTCATCTTTCCCCATATTATAAACTTCACTCTGCTGCCCACTATCACTGTGCATTAATACCGAGTGAGGGAAAGTGCTATTTGCTGTCTGTCTGCTGCCTCTCTGACTGATTAAGCACTAGGACCCTTGCAGCAGCAGTGATGTAAAGCCTGTTTCTCCTTCTGTGTTCTCCTCCTCTCCGGCATTCCCATTCAGTATTATTTCCCAATAATGACACAGCTGGTCTCTAATTGTGAATCGCAGTCAAGCTGTCATGCTCTTCGATTCAACAATGTACTTGCTTCAACTTAAATTTTTAACAACAGATGATGTTGTTTCTTGTACCGTCTGAAACAGAATATTTGATAGTTTACTTTGGACAATATGAATTTTCTTCAGTATGTATTACGTTTGCAATGCCCAGTGGATTCAATAATTCTTAAAATTAAAAAAAAAAGCAGGTGTGATAGCACATCTTTGCTACAGCTACCAGAAAAAACTGGACAACGGCAAATAGGCTCAGAGGTCGACGTGCCAAAACAGAGCAAGCACTACACCAATGGGGCGCCTGACAAACCCCAGCTTGCCCCTGTGTTGCCAACCCAGGACGTCTTCTGACTGGTCCAAACATGCCCTCTCACCAAGATCTGAGACAGCTTTGCTGCGGTCCATCAATGCGGCCATGAACTGGAGGAGTGGCTTGATACAAAACAATTAGAAGTGCGAAGAAAAAAAACACCTGCCTTACAAAACAACAACAACACAAAGGCTTGAATATTCTTTTAATGTCTAGCAAGTTGAATGCAGAACCCTAGAATCTCGTCGACTACGTTCCTTGTTTTAAGCCATAGATCAATCCTTTGCAATAAGCAGAATAATGCTTCATTGCTCTTGGTAAGATTATATATTTTTTAATTAATTCTGAACAGAGACAAAACATATATTGATGGAGCTTGGGTTATGAACCTTTTTTAGCATTGGTAACATATGGAAGTAGTTTCCTCCTACAAATGAGATTAGGAATAACCAATGATTCTCTACCAGCTGATTCTCTACTCTTTATACTGAATTAATGGTTATATTCACTTCCTGTCGGTTCTAACCAATCTGTTTCTTCATATATTAACTCTATGTAAGGCTATATTGATCTTAAGGTGTTGTGTACATCAAGCATTTTACTGTGTCCATCACTGAGATTATTTAATAATGTTATATTACTCATAGTGCAAAAACTACATCCAATTTCCATATCAGGTGAAACTTTGTGCCAGAAATACAGTTCCTAATAGCAGAATATAAGCTAATTGCTGATCATTTCCCAGTATCAGAGACAAGTTCTTGTACACGGTGAATAGAGTAGTTTTATATTAAGTAGTGATTATCTGTTTATCCACCATATCTGTATAGCATTGTATGAAATCAGTAACCTTTCAGCAAATTGATTCATTTCTACATTCCTGAATTTGGAGGAGTCAGTATCATAATTAACTGGGATAACCACAAGCATTTTTTACAGGTATACTGTATCAACAATATATACATTCTGCAAGAATTTGACCATTTGGTAGGCATCTGTGTCCTAAATCTCTTTTAGACTGATTAGATTTCCAGTGGTGTATATTGGGTTCCTTACATGAGATCTGTGTATTTATATATTGTTGATTTCATAGATGTGCCATAATTTTTATGCACTGATTGAATTTCACAATACAGTGGATTCCAGTCAATTGGGACAGCCACTATTTGGGACAATTCTTAAAGAACAAAACAAAGCAAGAAAATAGCCAGGATTCCCTTTTGTTTATTTGGGACATTATCCCACTTAATTGGGATTGGAGACTGTTGCCAAACTGTTTCTAACTAGCTTCAGTCATGTGAACTTGTGTAGCCATTAGATACTGCACTGTGCATAGGGTGGAAAGTTTTAAAATATTATCAGTTGCATGTGCTTGTGTTCAAAAAATAGTGATTTTGTCACTAACAGTTGGTGAGAAATAAGCAGTAAGTTATCTTAGAACTCATTTGCCTACCGCAGTTTCAAGTATTCAGGCTTGGAGATTCCAGGAGCGAAAATGAAATGATTCCACTTCTTCAAGTTAGGAACTACAAAGAATTTGAAGGCATCAACAATCATTTTGAATGTTACAATGAAAGTAAAGATTCGGTGGGTGCAAACATTGAAAGCACTGGTTGAAGACAGTGCACTGTCTGTAGTAGGCGATGTGTTGTTTTTATTCATTTACAGCCAATCCAGAAAACGTGGTATTCTCCATCACGAACTATTAGGAACTAATATACACCTTTATAGTACTGTAGTAGTACTGATGGTGTTCTAATTTATTCTGCATTTCATTTAGATGCAGCATTTATTACTCAGTTAAACAGTAGTTTGCCCTTTTTATACCATTTTAACTACTTACATGAAACTTTAGAAAATTGAGGTCCAAAATGTACTGGTCCCAATGTGTCCCAATTAAAATGGAATGCACTATATTCGAGTTTTTTTTAGAATGCTCAGATGTTACTGAGTAACTGTTATATTATTTACCTTTTCTAGCTCTTTCATGTGGTCACCCTGGTAATCCAGTGAATGGAGTAACTCACGGAACTCAATTTAACCTGAATGATGTGGTTAGATTTACCTGTAATCCAGGTTACTTACTGCATGGATCTACTAGCTCCCAGTGCCAATCTAATGGGCAGTGGAGCAATTCCTTTCCTGCATGTAAAGGTACAAGCTCTAACTATAAAGCAGTTTCAAAGATCTTAACATGTAGAAAGATGGTCCATAGAGTTTGAATATATTCTTATTTTCTTGTAGTTGTTAACTGTTCAGATCCTGCACATGTAGAAAATGGAATTCGCCGAGTACAATTGAACATTGCCCAGAGATTTAGTTATGGCAGTACTGTCTCGTACGAGTGCAATGCTCGATACTACCTGCTGGGATCAGATGTGCTGACATGTCAAGGTGATGGCTCCTGGGACAAGTCACTCCCAAAATGCCTCTGTAAGTGAAAATGCTGCCTTTAAATGAATGTATTATTCTGCAAAAGAGAATAATTTAATCCTAGTGTGTAATTTGTCTTAGTAGAAGTTAGTAATAAATTCAGATATTGATGTCATTTCATTGAGCAGTAAAGAAATAAAATTATAAATTAAATTGTTAACTAACATGGTCAGACATACAGTGTGTTCGGAATATAAGAATTTCCATTTAGAAAGGAGTTGCGAAACTTCTTTAACCAGAGGGTGGTGAATCAGTGGAAATTATTGGCATAGATGGCTGTGGAGGTCAAGTGATTGGGTAGATTTGAAGTGGAAGTTGATAGGTACTTAATTAGTATGGGGGGGGTCAAAGGCCAAACGCGTAAAAAGAAAAGGGCTAAGAGGGAAATAAATTAGCTGTGATCATGTGGTGAAGAAGAGTTGTTGGGCCAAATAGCGCAATTTTGCTTCTGTGTCTTATGGTCTGATGGAATACTGCGGAGAGGAAGTTAAAATGTTAATCTGATCACTCAGTGGAATTTATTCAATGCATTTCTACTTAATGACCTGAAGAATCTCTATAATTCACAAGAGGAAAGTCAAAAATGAAATGAATTTTTTTCTCAGTCAAGCAAAATGTGAAAATTCAAGAGATGCCGGGCATCAATCAGTTTCAGCTATTGTATTGTGAGGATTTAAAATACTAAGCAAGCATGTCCTTTTTAATGATAGAGCTTAGATCCAGTCCACTTTTGGTGACAGGAGAGGAGTACATTCAAGCAGTGATTGTACTATTAGTGACAAGTGACTGACAACTGAGCTAAGAGGGTTTAATTGTTGCTCTAATGCTGTTATTATGGTCAACAGTGAAAGGACAATAATCATGCATTTCCCAAAGGGAAGGCTGATACTGCTGATTCTAGCATCCCCATTTTTTTTATTTAGCCATGTCAGTGCAGTTACTGTCAGTTTTACAGTGTAATGATAGAGAGCACTGACAACTTGGTCATCGGAATTGGCTTTGGTGTATTATTGTCTTGTAGTAAAAAGATTGTTTTGCATACCATTTATACAGACCAGATCATTATACAGTGCATTGAGCTAGAATAAGGTAAAACAATAACACTGCAGAATATAAGTGTAAAAGAATGGAGTCAACAAGGAAGTGCAAAATGATAACGATTGTGAAACCAGGAGTCCATTTATCATAGAAGAGTTCCATTCAAGAGTCTGATAACAGTGAGTTAGAAGCTGTCCTTGAGCCTGGTGATTCATGCTTTCAGGTTTTTGCATCTCCTACTTGATGAAAGAGGGTAGAAGAGAGAATGTATGAGGTGGGTAGTCTTTTCAATTATGCTGTCTACTTTACTGATGCAGCGAGAAATATAGACAGAGTCTATAGAGGGGAGTCTGGTTCCCGTGATGTACTGATCTTTGTTCACAACTCTCTGCAGTTTCTTGTGATCGCGCTGTGATGGATATTCAATTCCTGGCCCAGGGGGCCTCTTCTATTTTGCCAAGCTCAGCTTTCTAAACACAGCAGTGGATATTTATGGAGATCAAGGAGTTGGTTTTGAATAAGATAGCCTTCCAACTAATATTCTATGCTTAGCTGCTGGTCATAAACAGGAGCCAGTCTTCAGCGTTTAATGTTGTTTGAGGTTGAAAGGACCACTTTGCAAACTGAAGTACTGTCTACAGAAAGTAGAATCTTGGATCACAGCACCTGGACTGAATTCTCGAGAGGTGTACTCTAAGACAATGTATATGTTAATTTTTCTTGTTTCAAAACAGACAATGCTGGCTAAGTTATTTAGTTCAAAGAAGCCAGTAGGTCAGGTGGATAATATCATTTAGTATATCAAATGACTGATGTGGTAATAAGTTGAAAGCTTTGTGTACTGATGGAGTCAGCTTTGCAGCATTAATTGTAGGAGTCAGGAAACTGTGTCTCCAAGAAGCTTTTAGACCGTTTGTGTAAAAAGGGTATGCAAGGAAATAACATAGAAATGTGTAGTCACCTAAGTGGGAAAGAAACAAGATAAATGTTAAGAGTTGTCTGGGCTTTTTTGGAACATTTAAGGAACATCAAGAAGAATGATAGAAAGACAGGGTGACTCGAATTGATTCCTCTGGCTTCAATTTCTGTGATAGATGATTCATTCTTCTGCATCATTAGTATGTCTTTTTAGCTTATAGGAATTGTAATTGTGTTTTGAAAATCCTTTGTGTTTTACAAATGGTTTGTAATTTGAATGTCTTTTATACGATTGAAATCCTCTGTGAGATTTTAATGTTGTTTGGATTTAAACGTGTATCACTGAAAATAAATGGACTCTGTTTGAATGGCTTTGTTAGCTGGAAGCATCTTCTCCATGATAGGGAAGGGGACCCACCACTCAAATAGTGGGTATTGACAATTAAACTTGCCATGGGGAATAAGCAGGGAAGTGAAGTAGTCTTTGAAGATTTGATTGTTACAGTATTACCTCCCTTTAGTGAGGGTACCCAAGGCTATTTAAATCAGATGGGGCTTAAGAATCTCCATCTGAGTTTAAAACCTTGCGTTCAGCAAACCCAATACCATCACAACATGCAAAGCAGTTGCTTTACCAAGTTTACCAGACAGAATGCTTACTATGGAGAATCAATAAAACTTATTACGATCACAAATCCCAGCCCATTCTGATTGCTGTTCTGAGCATATCTTGATCATTGTATGACTGAAATAAAACCTTACACTGTTGTTACTGAGTACAAGTTGCTATGGAAACTGCCACTGGAGCATCGCTCTTGGAATTTTCCGGCATTTGTGGTTGCTAGCAAAGGTTTGTAGTTGGAATGTTACCTTAGATACATGAAGGAACTCCTGTAAATTATTTGAAATAATTATTTATCTGATACTGTTAGATAATGTACTTTGCCAGTGCGTGTCATATTGTAAACATATACCGGACAGTCTTTGGTAACTATGAGTGAAACTCACCCTCCAGGACAAGGGAGTATCTTAGTTCATTATCCATTGCACAGGCCTTGTTATCTTCTGTTCTACAACTGAATGAAATGGCAACAATAATCTCCAAATCCATGGGTTGTAAGGGAAGATCTGCATTGTGGTTTACCTTTAAAAATGTAATGACAGATGATTAAAAGTGATCATTTTCTTGCAAACTCTCTTCGGCTGTTCATGATACTGTCTAATGGCGTCATCACGTAATGGACACCAAAGAGACAGAAATTATGCATCCTACGAAACAGATGTGTAATGAGCTTTTAACACAAAAATGGTAGTAGAGCTGCTGTCTCACAGCCTCAGAGACACTTGTTCCATTCTGATCTCTGGTATTGTCTATTGATGTCTTCCTTGTGACCCCACGGATTTCTTTCATGTACTCCATTTCCTCCCCCCACATTATGTGGCTTATTAAGTTAATTGACCATTAATAAATGTCATTTGTTTGAAGGTGAATGGTAGGGAATCCAGGATGATGGGAATGCGTAGATTAATAGAAACTACTGCTCAATTGTAGCCATAATCTCTGTAGACACTATACCACTAACAACCAAAAACAATTATCTCTTGGAGCCACTCAGTGGTCACAACTCATTATTTAAATAACACATAAATTTAAATTGTGTTCGTATCAATAACAGCTACCATTCATTTCTTTGTAAATATCTTTGGGTATTTATCTCTGAATACTGTATATGCTAAGTTCAAAGTCAAGGATTCAAAGTACATTTATTATCAAAGTAGATATATAGTATACAACCCTGAAATTCATCTTCTTCCCCACAGACAATGATGAGACAAAGAACAACCATGGAACTAACCCTTTCAAAGAAAATCATCAAACATCAACCACCCTCCCCCACCCCAGGTCCACATCACACACAAAAAAAATGACACAACAAAAAAATTAGCAAAAATACAGAATATAAAACACAAAATCGAAAGGCATATTTCACGTCATCACTTTGTAAATACATGAAAAATTTTGGATATTTGAAATGGATCAGACATCATCTACAGAGAAAGACATGAATTTGACCTCATGATTCATTGACCATTCTTCGGGATAGGAAAGCATCATGGATGTACTGGACTTTTACTAAGTGCAGCTACAGGGGGGAAAGTTCAAGAAGGAAGCTCTGTGATTTTCTACTGTTTATTCCCCTCCATAGACACTGCATGACTGGCTGAGTTCCTCCAGCATTTTGTAGTGTTGCTCTTTGCGTTGGAGGAGGGAAGGGTAATTCATTTCAAAAACCTGACATTGCAAGGTAAAAGAGGATGATACTAAGATCAGTAAAGAAGCAAATCATATCAAGTTAAATTATCATTCAACCATACATGGATGCAGGAAAAAGAAACGGAGTGGTTCTGGGGCCAAGGTGCAAAGCATATGCAGCACACTCAAAATAGTGAGCAAGAAAAAAAACATAAACACACAAAAAAAATCACATATAGTCCAAAACCCTGAGTGTCATGTCCCACAAATTGATGGTACAATTCCCAGCAATCCAGCCTGTCATTCCACTGATCAAGCACTGGAGGGCAATATCGACGGGAGAGCCGAACACCTAACTGAGCACAGACGCCATGCAGGACAGCCTCCGGCATCTCCTTACTTGGACTGCAGCAGCAGACAAGCCCGCGGCTGGAGGCTTAGTCCTCACTGCAATCGAGGCTATGCAGCTCCCACACCACCTAGCTATCCACCAAACAAAGGAAACAGGGATGTGGTATCTTGCGTTATCAATGTCCAACAGGGTTTTGCAGTCACAAGGGGAACATCCAAGACAACCACCACTTGTTTTACAGTAATTTACGCCTCTCTCTGTTTCAGTACCAGCACAATATATGGCCTGGGGGCAGAATGTGTTGGTCTACCTTGTAAATATGAGGCCCTGCAGTCTCCGCTTCCTTACCCTTCCTTACCTGTGGTGGCAACTTTGTCCCTTAAGCCAATAAGTCCGACAGAACATTAGGTTTTCCTGCTGAAGTGCATGCCACCTTTAGTAGACCCAACACATCAAATTAAACCATGTCTCAAAATTAGCAAATCTCCTTTCAAAATACTTTATACACCTTTGATTTAACAAACACTATGAAAATGTTAAATTTAAACACAAATTTAATATATTAAGAATATAATAACTAACAAACCCTAAAAATACTTAAATTGATAAAAGTAATTTCAGTATGGTTACATTAAGAATTAGATACAACAGTTAATTTAATGAAAAATCCAAAAAAAAACCACCTCTGGAGAGGTTCATTCCTCTTGAGTGAATTATGTTGTTTAATCTGTGCCATGTTCAGGTTCAGCTGGGAAATAGGAGCAATGTCAGAGTGTGGTTGGAAAGGCAGCAAAATCTTTGCAACATCCATATTCACAAGCCTGGTCCTCAGAAATTAATGAGAATCCCAGAGTTATACAGCATGGGACTTTGCCCTTTGGCTCACTTTGTCACTGTCAACCAATGTGCCTTCCTAAACTCGTTCCATTTGCCGGCATCTGGCCTATATCCCTCTGAACCTTTCCCATCCAGACTGTCAGTTCAGTCCTACAATACCATAATTATTACACTCTCTTTTGTATAATTGTGCCCAGAACATGATCCATTTTAAATGCTGAATTCACCTGTTCATTGTGCTGTTTCTTAACCAATTAATTTGTAAATTTCATTTAAAAGATGTATTTTTTACCATTTTTTTTCTGTCCTAGTGGTGCTCTGTAGTCACCCTGGTTTTCCCCCAGGAGCAGAACTGCATGGTGATCAGTTTACAGTTGGCTCCACGGTACGATACCAGTGCAGCCAGAGAAGGCATCTGATTGGAAATAGTACTCGTGTTTGCAATCCGGATGGACATTGGAGTGGATCATTGCCACACTGCTCAGGTAAGCCTTCCCTCTCAGCACATGGGGCTCTGAGAGGGCTCACTATCTGTCAACCATAAATTTGACACAGTGTTCATTTGAACTCCTCTATTGATGTATGAGCTATCTGGCATAAAATAGATTTTGTATTCATATCTCATGTATGTAGTCATTGATGTAAACTCTATTGCATCCTGAAGGACAATCAGCCATTGTGTTGATGCAACCTAACTATAACCATAGTGATTGCTTGCTCACTCAGTTGTGACCAAGGCCTGAGGCCTCTATTGCAAGTTAATGGAGGTATGTTCTCATGTAGCTGTCTGGGAGTGCAGTGGCATCCACACCAGACTGTGAAGTGAGTGGTCCCAGGTTCAAATCTGGCTGGCTCATTGCGCACATTCCATCCATGCCGAGATGAGTGTCAAGCTAGCAACTCAGCCTCGTCAAAAACAGGCAAGTGCTAAAGGAACGGCGAGGTTGCCACCTGATGTGCCACAGGGCACGGAGAGGAACAGCAATATTCTCACAAAATAGTTGTCTGATGTTGTCTACTCCTGTTGGCAGTTGGGAGAGTGCTGACTCTTCATTTTTGACTGTGGATTGTGTGTGGAAGACATCATTGCTGTGGGTGGGAGGGGTTGGTTTTGCATGAAGTTGGGGGAGGTTGGTGGGTGTGATTAAATGCAGGAGTGTTGGTGGTGGGACTGGTATACCCTGGATGGCCACCAACATAAAGATCTGAGATGCGATCAGATGAAGTGAGGCACTCCTGTTCATGTAGCAAAGCAGGAGGACCACAAGATTGGAAGATGCCTAGAGTCAGGGCTTTATCCTTTGGTTCTGGGAGGGTCACCCATGCCTAGCAGGTCAAAGTGTAGAGGTCAGACTAAGAGTTTTTCTCTGGTTCTCCAGGTTTGGGGTTCAGCCCAGGGCTAAGAACCCCGACTGGTCAAACAAAGCTGTTACAGAAATAGCAATGAAGAATCCTTCTACTGTAGATATGTGTGCGGTCAAAGACAGACAGAGACGGAGGACGTTCATTGCTGTCCTAAGTGGCAGTGTTGCAATGAGCAGAAAGTAAGTAAAGATGAGTGAAAGAGTATGAGATAGGGGAAGAGGGAGAGAAAGTAAAAGGTTGGTTTATATTTTAAAAAATCACTACTTGGAACTTAATCAGCTGCAGGTCAAGAAGTAATGATAAATGAGTAGTATTAATATACCCAGAGATAATACCTGACATATGGAGAATCTGCCTTCCAGAAATATGAATCAAAGCTGTGCCATATTAATATACTGTGGTTCATTCCTATTTATCTGACTGATGCTTAAATTATTAAGAGGGCATCAACATGAAAAAACTATTTACTTAAGTATGGTAAGAACTGGAGGGGATGTTTTTCAGTGATTGTAAGAGAAACAAATTGAAGGATAGTGGGCTTGCATGAGAACTACCAGCCTCATGATAATGACCTTTCCCCTTTTTTAACAAGGAGATGGGTAATCCTTCAAGGGACCTCAAGAGTAGTGGAGAGATGTGATACTATTATAGCAACACACATAAAAGTTGCTGGTGAACGCAGCAGGCCAGGCAGCATCTCTAGGAAGAGGTGCAGTTGACGTTTCAGGCCGAGACCCTTTGTCAGGACTAACTGAAGGAAGAGTGAGTAAGGGATTTGAAAGTTGGAGGGGGAGGGGGAGATCCAAAATGATAGGAGAAGACAGGAGGGGGAGGGATGGAGCCAAGAGCTGGACAGGTGATTGGCAAAAGGGATACGAGAGGATCATGGGACAGGAGGTCCGGGAAGAAAGGCAAGGGGGGGCGGGGGGACACAGAGGATGGGCAAGGGGTATATTCAGAGGGACAGAGGGAGAAAAAGGTGAGTGAGAGAAAGAATGTGTGTATAAAAATAAGTAACAGATGGGGTACGAGGGGGAGGTGGGGCATTAGCAGAAGTTAGAGAAGTCGATGTTCATGCCATCAGGTTGGAGGCTACCCAGACGGAATATAAGGTGTTGTTCCTCCAACCTGAGTGTGGCTTCATCTTTACAGTAGAGGAGGCCGTGGATAGACATGTCAGAATGGGAATGGGATGTGGAATTAAAATGTGTGGCCACTGGGAGATCCTGCTTTCTCTGGCGGACAGAGCGTAGGTGTTCAGCAAAGCGATCTCCTAGTCTGCGTCGGGTCTCGCCAATATATAAAAGGCCACATCAGGAGCACTGGATGCAGTTTATCACCCCAGTCGACTCACAGGTGAAGTGTTGTCTCACCTGGAAGGACTGTTTGGGGCCCTGAATGGTGGTAAGTAAGGAAGTGTAAGGGCATGTGTAGCACTGGTTCCGCTTACACGGATAAGTGCCAGGAGGGAGATCAGTGGGGAGGGATGGGGGGGACAAATGGACAAGGAAGTCGCATAGGGAGCGATCCCTGTGGAATGCAGAGAGAGGGGGGGAGGGAAAGATGTGCTTAGTGGTGAGATCCCGTTGGAGGTGGCGGAAGTTACGGAGAATAATATGTTGGACCCGGAGGCTAGTGGGGTGGTAGGTGAGGACCAGGGGAACCCTATTCCTGGTGAGGTGGTGGAAGGATGGAGTGAGAGCAGATGTATGTGAAATGGGGGAGATGCGTTTAAGAGCACAGTTGATAGTGGAGGAAGGAAAGCCCCTTTCTTTAAAAAAGGAAGACATCTCCCTCGTCCTAGAATGAAAAGCCTCATCCTGAGAGCAGATGTGGCAGAGATGGAGGAATTGCGAGAAGGGGATGGCGTTTTTGCAAGAGACAGGGTGAGAAGAGAAATAGTCCAGATAGCTGTGAGAGTCAGTAGGCTTATAGTAGACATCAGTGGATAAGCTGTCTCCAGAGACAGAGACAGAAAGATCTAGAAAGGGGAGGGAGGTGTCAGAAATGGACCAGGTAAACTTGAGGGCAGGGTGAAAGTTGGAGGCAAAGTTAATAAAGTCAACGAGCTCTGCATGCGTGTAGGAAGCAGCGCCAATGCAGTCGTCGATGTAGCGAAGGAAAAGTGGGGGACAGATACCAGAATAGGCACGGAACATAGATTGTTCCACAAAGCCAACAAAAAGGCAGGCATAGCTAGGACCCATATGGGTGCCCATAGCTACACCTTTAGTTTGGAGGAAGTGGGAGGAGCCAAAGGAGAAATTATTAAGAGTAAGGACTAATTCCGCTAGACAGAGCAGAGTGGTGGTAGAGGGGAACTGATTAGGTCTGGAATCCAAAAAGAAGCGTAGAGCTTTGAGACCTTCCTGATGGGGGATGGAAGTATATAGAGACTGGACATCCATGGTGAAAATGAAGCAGTGGGGGCCAGGGAACTTAAAATTATCGAAAAGTTTAAGAGCGTGAGAAGTGTCACGAACATAGGTAGGAAGGGATTGAACAAGCGGGGATAAAACCGTGTCGAGGTATGCAGAAACGAGTTCGGTGGGGCAGGAGCAAGCTGAGACAATAGGTCGGCCAGGACAGGCAGGTTTGTGGATTTTGGGTAGGAGGTAGAAACGGGATGTGCGAGGTGTGGGAGCTATAAGGTTGGTAGCAGTGGATGGGAGATCCCCTGAGCGGATAAAGTCAGTGATGGTGTGGGAGACAATGGCCTGGTGCTCCTTAGTGGGGTCACGATCGAGGGGTAAATAAGAGGAGGTATCCGCGAGTTGTCGCTGTGCCTCAGCAAGGTACAGGTCAGTATGCCAGACTACAACAGCACCTCCCTTACCGGCGGGTTTAATAGTAAGGTTAGGATTAGTGCGGAGGGAGTGGAGAGCAGAGCGTTCCGAAGGAGCGAGGTTGGAATGGGGACAAGGTGTGGTGAAGTCGAGACGGTTGATGTCCCGTTGGCAGTTAGCGATAAAGAGATCCAGAGCAGGCAGAAGACCAGAGCGGGGTGGAATAGGGTTCCCCTGGTCCTCACCTACCACCCCACCAGCCTCCGGGTCCAACATATTATTCTCCGTAACTTCGGCCACCTCCAACGGGATCCCACCACTAAGCACATCTTTCCCTCCTCCCCTCTCTCTGCATTCCGCAGGGATTGCTCCCTATGTGACTCCCTTGTCCATTCGTCCCCCCCATCCCTCCCCACTGATCTCCCTCCTGGCACTTATCCGTGTAAGCGGAGCAAGTGCTATACATGCCCTTACACTTCCTCCCTTACCACCATTCAGGGCCCCAAACAGTCCTTCCAGGTGAGGCAACACTTCACTTGTGAGTCGGCTGGGGTGATATACTGCATCCGGTGCTCCTGATGTGGCCTTTTATATATTGGCGAGACCCGACGCAGACTAGGAGATCGCTTTTCTGAACACCTACGTTCTGTCCACCAGAGAAAGCAGGATCTCCCAATGGCCACACATTTTATTCCACATCCCATTCCCATTCTGACATGTCTATCCACGGCCTCCTCTACTGTAAAGATGAAGCCACACTCAGGTTGGAGGAACAACACCTTATATTCCGTCTGGGTAGCCTCCAACCTGATGGCATGAACATCGACTTCTCTAACTTCCGCTAATGCCCCACCTCCCCCTTGTACCCCATCTGTTACTTATTTTTATACACACATTCTTTCTCTCACTCTCCTTTTTCTCCCTCTGTCCCTCTGAATATACCCCTTGCCCATCCTCTGGGTATTCCCTCCCTCCCCCATTCCCTTCTCCCCGGACCTCCTGTCCCATGATCCTCTCATATCCCTTTTGCCAATCACCTGTCCAGCTCTTGGCTCCATCTCTCCCCCTCTTGTCTTCTCCTATCATTTTGGATCTCCCCCTCCCCCTCCCACTTTCAAATCTCTTACTAGCTCTTCTTTCAGTTAGTCCTGACGAAGGGTCTCGGCCTGAAACGTCGACTGCACCTCTTCCTAGAGATGCTGCCTGGCCTGCTGCGTTCACCAGCAAATTTTATGTGTGTTGCTTGAATTTCCAGCATCTGCAGAATTCCTGTTGTTTGATACTATTATATCTGTATTAGTACCAAATTGATGGCAGAAGAACTGTGCATGCAGAAGAAAATCAGACCTTAGTGACCCAGTGCCTCCACAATCCATAGTTTCCACGTGCCTGCACTTAACTGCTCTGCAAGTGGGGGGCTGGGGGTGATCTCTCTAGCATAAAATATCTCAGATTGTGGGAAGATGCTGGGCTCTGACAGCTTATTAAGAAAGCCCTGTGCCAAAATACACCAGAGAGCTGGCAAAGCCCTCATAGAGCTGCTTGCAATTCAGAGGAATTTGGAATGATGTATTAAAGATCCCTGCCTTTGCCTCTTAATCATTAACTCAAAAAAAACTGAAATCAATGGGTTCTCAATTCCCCCACCAGGTCTCACTCTGCATAGTATCAAAGATACGATTACCTGGGTGCAAATACTGCAGAACCTCAGCGAGGCAGTTGAACACTTTGGGAAGTCAACCACCCAAGAGATCTGAATAGGTTTTAATATGCTGAATCTGTCCTGGACTTGTTGGGAATTCAAGTTTAATGGCTAAACCCAAGCAATTGCATTTGGCATTAGTCAGCGAGAGATCCCACCCAAGGTGAATAAGCGTCAGGGACTGGAGTAAGTCAGAAATTCTGCTCCAGTGTGAGTCTATGAATCTGTCACTCTAACACAAGCAGTGCACAATTGTCCATCCAGCGGAACAAATAAAGACACTATAGCAGTAAACATACCCAGAGTAAATCATGGAAATATATCTATTAAAAAAGCAATGCATTCTGCAACAATGCATCAGAGAAATTAAAAATTCTTTGGATGAAGGAAATAAAATCTGATTATTTTGGCTGTCTTTCCTAATTTATAAACAATCTGCTCTTTAATAACAGAATTGCTTCAGGTATTGCTATAATATCTGTCATAGTTTAAACTACAAATGTGAATTAAATTATTTAGTCAACAAGTGCAGGGGAAGAAAATTATCAGCATGTACGAAGTGCCTGCACTTATTTTCTTGCTTATAACAATTATTCCTAACTACCCTGGAGAGAATACAATCAAAACAAAAAAAAACATGAATTTTCCATGAGCTCTGATCACAGATATTAAAATGTATTATCCAGATTTTGTTTTGTAAGTGTTTCACCGAGAACAACACACACACTCTTGCAAAAAAAAAACATATTGTTACTAGTTATCTTTTGTTCTGTCCTGGGGTTTCAAATTGGGGAAGGGGGAGCTTGACAGAATGCCCACCATTTTAAAAAGGAGATGTTCTAATTGCAAGTTTATAATCAGAGAATGGATGGAATATCGCATGGTGGAAGCCAATATTAGAATACTGTCTCTGAATGAAACACAGCAAAAAATATTTGGAGATCTTTAAGTCATTTACATATTCATTACTTCAAACTCTTATTAAAGTTCATGACAAAATGCAGAAAGTCGTCCTTCTTTCTGTGCATACACCATGACATTGTGAATGTATGTATATCATTCGGCAGAGGTTGAATTTCTACCCCGATGGATAAGAATTTTGACTCTTCAGTCTTGGTTCAAGTCTACCTCAGTTTCCATTCTATTATGAAGACTTCACAATAGGTTTGGACCACTAAAAACCTGCATCCAAAATATGGTTGGCTGGTTGGCATCCATCTGTCTCGAAGGACTATGGATGATGATAATCATCATCACAGACGTGGGCAGAAGGTGTGGAGATCCTGAGATGCCCAGTCGTCAAGATCCCCCTCTCAGCCTCACCAGCGCGTAGTTGAAAGGAAAGCTTATAAAGCAATATGTCTGGCACCAGCTTAGCTGCAGGAACTGTCAGAAGAATGTTCAATGACTTCCAGCTGCTTCAGGGGCTCCAATTCGGATTTGCTGTCTGGGTTTACTTCCATAGCCTGCGCCTCTCCCGAGGCTGCCCACAGGCAGTGGGGCTATTTACCCATCACTGGGGATCAGCTTCATGAGCACTCAGGTGTATCCACACACTGGTGGGCCTATGTGCTGTGTGTGCAGGGGCCAGACCTCTACTCTGTCCTCTGTAGTTCAGCCTGAGTCCGAAAGAAGTTCAATTTCTGTGTGTCGTCAGCGAGGAGGCACTATATGAGGTTTGCCATTGGAGAGGCTATGTACTGGCAGGGAGAGACTTACACATTCAGCTCTCCTTTTTGTAAGACTGCTCGCCAGCGGTGGAAGCTGAAAGTGAGAGCGACAAGCACTACCCACTACACCACCACAATAGATGTGTCACAACAACAATTTTGACACCAAAATGTATGGTGCAAAGTAATACCTTCGATTAATCTTGAATTCCTCATGCATATTTTCTCCTAAGAAATAAACAGGCATGACAGTTCCTGGGTCAAGGGACAAAGTTATGTTACTGGTAGTGTGAAGGGAGATTTAACTTGTCTCTTAATTATTCTAAGCTGAGTGCTTAATGTTCCTAGTACCTTTGAAACAGTAATTTTAGTAGAGAACAAATTCTATTCTCAAAAAGGTCTACACTAGAGTTACTTTGGAGCAATTATTAATTAGTGTAGATTTTAAACAGTATAAAGAATAGAGATGAAATATGTACACAAAATGTATAACCTATGAGAAAAGTGTTTTGAAGGAAATTTTGGTTCCCTGCACAGTTTATTTAATGGTATTTGCTTTAAACAGCTGGGCATAATGACTCCAGAAGTGCAATCTTTAACATTCTGATACCAAAAGATAAAGAGATCTTTAGCATTTTTCATGAACTCAAGAACCATCAGAAAAGTACAGTGCAGGCTTGCGCTTCCAGCTCTTTGCAAACCTGCCTACCCGTTACTAGAATTTCAGAGGAAGCTGCTGAACCAAAAACACTGACAGAACTAATGGAGCAACGTATGTGAATCGACCAAGTACAGCACCCACACCAAGGTGAAGCTGTATCAGAGCTGTGTTCTGTCCACACCATTGTACGGGTCAGAATGCTGGCGCTGGTGCAGGCAGAGAATGACCTTGCCAAACTGCCATCATTCCACACCATGAGCCTTGAAAGACCAGTCCTGCCGAAGGATTTCAGCCCAAAATGTCAACTGTACTTTTTTCCACAGATGCTGCCTGGCCTGCTGAGGTCCTCCAGCATTTTGTGTGTGTTGCTCAGATTTCCAGCATCTGCAGATTTTCTCTTATTTGTGCAAACTACTACCACTACTAGTCGACTCAGGCCTAGCGGGCCGGCGTCGGGCACGATGACAGACTCTCCACTTCTTCCTCTCCCTGATCAGTGTGTTCAGTTCATCTACATTAGCCACGCCACTGCCTTCTAGGAGCGTGTTGACTATAGTCTTGGGAGGGCACCCAGGGTTCATCCTTCCATGCTTGGGCTCCCATATGATGACTGGGCTGGCAGGTAGCTCGGGGTGGCGTAGACAGTGCCCCGCTAGTTGCAGTCTTCTTGCCTCGATTTTAGTGGAGAGCATCGGTAGGTTGTTATAGAGGTCAACATTCGTCATGTGCTGTTGCCAACTCACGTCAAAAGCCATCCGGAGCATTCGTGTATAGCAACCATCCAGAGACTTTCACATCGTCTTGGTGAGTGTCCACGTCTCGCATCCCTACGTGAGGATGGACTCTATGACTGCTATGAAAATCATCTTTTTAAGCCCTCTGGTCAGGTTCGATTTCCAGATTTCCTTCATGTCATTCATAGCCCTCCATGCCAGCGCCTTCCGTATCTTTATGTCCTTCTTCAAACTCATCAATCCTCCGCATTTTCTGGCCAAGAAAGATCTCCAACCACGCCCTACTCCTTCAGTGTCACCATGAGGACATGACCACAATCGTCATGTGCAAACATTGGAGATGGAGTGGGCACTTGATGAGACCAACTCCATCTTCAAGACCGCACTTCATTGGACTCCTGAAGGGTGGAGGATACGCGGGAGACCAAAGGCAACTTTGCCCCATATCGTAGAGGCAGAAATGAGGACCTTGAACCACACCCGGGGCACGAAGAGAAGACAGCCAAGGACAGACAGAGATAGAGGGCCTTCATTGATGCCCTAAATGCCAGTAGCTCAACAGGCAGTAGCTAACTAATGGAGCAGATATACCTGCCCTGCATTAGTCAAAATATTCAATTTCTCCAAAAATGTACTGATTGATCAAGATTTTATTGGAGAACGTAATTTACCCTGTTCACTCATTCTCGATTCCTGGGTTCCCTCAATGAGATGTTTATTCTCCACTCTTTTAGCCATATGCCATTCAAAAGGAAAAATAAAATTTATGTAAGGAAACGTTTGCCAAGGATTCATCACCATCCATTTAGCGGTGATTAAGGATGGGCAATAAATACAGGACTTGCCACTGGCACCCATATCCTGAAAATTAATTAAGAGGATGGTCTGCCAGCAAATTGTTACCCAGCTGGTATTGATGGATATTTCTGCAGCATAATTAGGGAACTGCCGGGAAAAAAATCTTGAATATAATACATATGTGAATTATGTCTCAAAACTTTTACACTGTATTTTTTTATGCTGAGTTAAACGTAATCCACTTGCATAAGGCAAAACTGCTATTATCTGATTGGAAACAACAGGAATTCTGCAGATGCTGGAAATTCAAGCAACATACATCAAAGTTGCTGGTGAATGCAGCAGGCCAAGTAGCATCTATAGGAAGAGGTGCAGTCGACGTTTCAGGCCGAGACCCTTCGTCAGGACTAACTGAAGGAAGAGTGAGTAAGGGATTTGAAAGCTGGAGGGGGAGGGGGAGATGCAAAATGATAGGAGAAGACAGGAGAGGGAGGGATAGAGCCGAGAGCTGGACAGGTGATAGGCAAAAGGGGATACGAGAGGATCATGGGACAGGAGGGATAGGCAAAAGGGGATACGAGAGGATCATGGGACAGGAGGATTCTTTCTCTCACTCTCCTTTTTCTCCCACTGTCCCTCTGAATATACCTCTTGCCCATCCTCTGGGTCACCCCCCCCCGTCTTTCTTCCCGGACCTCCTGTCCCATGATCCTCTCGTATCCCCTTTTGCCTATCACCTGTCCAGCTCTCGGCTCTATCCCTCCCCCTCCTGTCTTCTCCTATTATTTTGCATTTCCCCCTCCCCCTCCAGCTTTCAAATCCCTTACTCACTCTTCCTTCAGTTAGTCCTGACGAAGGGTCTCGGCCTGAAACGTCGACTGCACCTCTTCCTATAGATGCTACTCGGCCCGCTGCGTTCACCAGCAACTTTGATGTATATTATCTGATTGGTTCAGTTTGAAGTCAATTTCAGCCACAATTTACTGATTGCACCCAAAATGATAATACAAGCCACAAATTCTAAATTTGCTGATGACACCAAACTTGGCAGGATTGTGAATTGAGAAGATATTAATGCATTCTAAATGGAGTGATAAGGTCCTTTGTAGAAGGTTGGCCAGTGAGGTCATGCGATCCATGGGGACTGGATGTTTTGGAATCAGAAGTGGGCTTGCACAGTAGTGATTAGCATGATGCTATTGCTGCTCAGGGTTTTACAGTTCGGAGCAATATCCTCCGTAAAGAGTTGGTTTGGGAGTTGCTGGCAGTGTAGCTCAAAGGGCTGGAAAAGCCTATTCTGTGTTTTATCTCGAAATACAATAAATAAGAAGGCAGGGGGTACTATTCTGGCTGGAGATCTGTGATCTGTGGTGCTGCGCAGGACCACATGCCCCTCAAGTGGACAAAATATTTAGTAAGTTTATAGATGACACAAAAATTGGGGACAGTGAAGAAGACCGTCGAAGGATACAGATCATTTACAGTAATGGCAGAGTAATGCCAGAAGGAGTTTAATGTGGGTAATTATGAGAGGTTACACTTTGGCACAACAACTATATGGGGAGAGTATGCAGTTAATGGCATGACCCTTAATAGCACTGATGTAGAGAGAAGTTCAAATCTATAGCTTCTTGAAAGCTGCTGCATGGATTCTCTGATGACTCAGCAACAGTTGGGTGGATAAAGGGAGGACGGGAGGGTGAATACAGGGCCCTGGTGGAGGACTTGGTCAAATGGTGCAAGCTGAATCATCTGCGGCTCAACATCAGTAAGACAAAGGAGATGCTGATGGACTTTAGGAAGACTAAGCCTGCACTGCTCCCTGTAACTATTGTTGGTGAGCACGTGGATGTGCTGAGTACCTACAAATAGCAGGGGGTGCACCTGGGTGACAGAGTTTAGTGGAGCACCAACACAGAGACTATGTACAAGAAGGGCCAGGGTCGCCTCTGCTTCCTCAGGAGACTGAGATCCTTTGGAGTATGCAGAGCTCTCCTTCACATGGTCTACCAATCTGTTGTCACCAGTACAATCGTCTGTCTGGTGGTGTGCTGGAGCAATGACAACACAGGTGATGCCAACAGGCTCAATAAATTGATTAGAAAGGCTGGTTCTGTTATAGGAGTCAAACTGGACACACTGGAGGCTGTGGTAGAAACCATAGAAACCATAGTAAAACTACAGCACAGAAACAGGCCTTTTGGCCTTTCTTGGCTGTGCCGAACCATTTTCTGCCTAGTCCCACTGACCTGCACACGGACCATATCCCTCCATACACCTCCCATCCATGTATCTGTCCAATTTATTCTTAAATGTTAAAAAAGAACCCGAATTTACCACCTCGTCTGGCAGCTCATTCCATACTCCCACCACTCTCTGTGTGAAGAAGCCCCCTCTAATGTTCCCTTTAAACTTTTCCCCCCTCACCCTTAACCCATGTCCTCTGGATTTTTTCTCCCCTTGCCTCAGTGGAAAAAGCCTGCTTGCATTTACTCTATCTATACCCATCATAATTTTATATACCTCTATCAAATCTCCCCTCATTCTTCTACGCTCCAGGGAATAAAGTCCTAACCTATTCAACCTTTCTCTGTAACTGAGTTTCTCAAGTCCCAGCAACATCCTTGTAAACCTTCTCTGCACTCTTTCAACCTTATTTATATCCTTCCTGTAATTTGGTGACCGAAACTGAACACAATACTCCAGATTCGGCCTCACCAATGCCTTATACAACCTCATCATAACATTCCAGCTCTTATACTCAATACTTTGATTAATAAAGGCCAATGTACCAAAAGCTCTCTTTACGACCCTATCTACCTGTGACGCCACTTTTAGGGAATTTTGTATCTGTATTCCCCGATCCCTCTGTTCCCCTGCACTCCTCAGTGCCTTACCATTAACCCTGTATGTTCTACGTTGGTTTGTCCTTCCAAACCAAAGGAGAACAAAGGACCCTACAGAAAATGCTGGGAATTCTGGACAATATTTCTCCCCCTCCACATGCCACGTTGGCTGAACAGAAGAGCACTTTTAGTAATAAACAAAGACAACTGTGCTGCTTCATAGAGCGCTATATGAGGTCATTCTTACCCTTGGCCGTTAGGCTCTATAATGAGTCAACCTATCGCCAGGAAAAGTGATGACCCGCTCCTGTTAGACTGTTTGAGGTAACTTTTTAAAAATTATTTCTTACTTTTCTAATAATATTCATATATCTGTGCACTTATAATGCTACTGTGACACAGTAATTTCCTTTGGGATCAATAAAGTATCTATCTGTTTTCTAGTTGTCTGTCTCAAGGGAATTAGTTATAAGGAGAGGCTGGACTACCTTGGATTGTTTTCTCAGTGGTTGAGGGGAGATATGATAGAAATTTACAAAAACATTATGAGACGCATCAATAGGAGAGATAGGCAGTATCTTTTTTTCTCAGAGCAAAAAATTTAAATGCTATAAGGCATAGTTTTAAGGGGGTTGAGTTTAAAGAGGGTGAGCAGATAAAAGATGCAGATTCCTGGAATATGTCTCCATGGGTGGCAGTGGAGCAGATATAATAGTAGATATTAAGTGTCTTTTAAATAGGCACATGGATATTAACGTGTGGAGGAATATGGATCATTTGTAGAGAAAAGGAATTATTTTAATTTGGCATCATGCTTATCACAGATATTATAGGCCAAAGGGCCTAATCCTCTGCTGAACTATTCTATGTTCTTTGAAACAAACATGCTGGTAGGATTAGCAAGCCTGTGGCAGATGAAATTTAATGCGGAAAATGAGGAAAAGTAGTATAGAATATAAGATTTTTTTTCTAAAAGGGATGCAAAAGCACAAGGACTTCGGAAATATGGGTGCAAGATTCTTTAAAAGTGGCAGGGATGGTTAGAAGACAAGTTATGCATATGTTTGTGCTCTATCAAAAAAGACATATTGCTTAAAAGCAGGGAAGTTATGCTATAAAACTCTGGCATAGCTTCAGATGAAGTATGGTGATCTATTCTGGCTACCTAATTATCAGAGGAATGCGAAGGCTTTAGAGAAAATCCAGAAAAGATTTATGGAAAGGATTACAGTCACAAGGATAGATTAGAGGTTGGATCTGTTTTCCTTTGAGAACGACGAGGCAAGATTTAAGGGAAGTACGTGGAAGGCGATAAAAGGTTTGGATAATGTTGATAGTCGGAAGTTGTTCCCATTGATCGAGGCGTCAAGTATTTTAAACCACACATGTAATATAAAAGAGAAATAAAATTAAGGGTGACTTCAGGGGGAAAGAACTTGTTATGCAGTGTGTGATTTGAATCTGGAATGGACAGCCTGCAGGTATAACGGTGGTAGATTCCATTATGATCTTCAGAATGAAATTGTGTTGATATATGGGGAGGGAAAAAATTACAATGCTATCAAGAAGTTGCTCTGGGAAGAGAGTGGGTATGAATTCAAAGGGCTAAATAACCACCTCCTCTACTGCAAAGACGCTATGAATTCTATGATATAGATTTGCCACTAAGGAATTTGTTTATCCTAGTCAATAGTGATTGTATTTTGTCATGGATCCTTTATTATGAATACATCCAGTTAGACAACCATTCTAGACATTGGAAAAGCAAAATCAAACTGAAAAATCCAACAGCATTTATTGAGCATATTTTACATCTATATTCTTCTGTAAATCTAGAGTAAGTCACATGTTATATTGAACGCTTTTATTTCCGATGGTGAATTTAAAAATCAAATGTCAAAATATCCCTGTTTTGTACACACTTGCTGCTTTTAATTCCCAGACCACTAGGCAGCTTCTGAAAGCATTTCAATACGATCTGTTGATACTGGCTTGCATTGTTTTATGACACTGGATTATTTTTTCTATCAATCAATGAAATTACTTTCCAGTCACAGCATCTTACAGCACAGAAACAGGCCTTTCTGCCCAACTGGTCTGTGCTGACCAAGGCACCCAGCCAGGCTAGTCCCATTTGCCTGCATTTGGCCCATAGTCTTATAAATGTTTCCTATCTATGTACCTCTCTAAATGTCTTTGAACAAAATTCTCTCAAAATAGATATTTCTTAGCATTTTTTGTCAGTAATCCAGCATTTTAATAACCAAAACAGAGTAGATTTTTTTCACATCCTCAAAAATGTGGTTAAAGTCTGTGTTTTACTACCAAAGTTGACGTTTTATTTCAAGATTTTTTTTATATATTCCAAGAATGATATTGTTGAAGTGTTCAGCATTGGATTTGTGCAGTAACAGCCATGTGGTGACATAAGGCTGCATCTGAGAGGATTTGAGACATTCTTTGCTCCTTTCAAAAGACATGGAAGCAAACTGCAGGCGAAGCTTTCAAGGTGTTGCTTTTGGACACGTGATAAATTCAATACATTGCCAATTGTGCTTTTCTGTAGCTGACAACAATGCGTCTGAAAAGCATTCATATGAATAACTCCCAACCCCTTTTCTTTTTGTTTCTTTTCGGTATTGATATAACAATGCTGAAAAAAATGTGTTCACAATGAACTGTTTCATTGTTTTATATTGTGTTGTGAGTTGAAATTTCCATTTCAAAGTCTTTCCTTTTCAAGGGGTAGCACAGTAGTTAGCATGTCACGTTACAGTACCTGTGATCCAGGTTCAGTTCCCACCGCTGTCTGTAAGAAGTTTGTACATTCTCCCTCTGAGTTTCTTCTGCTTTCCCTCCACAGTCCAAAGATGTTCCAGTTCATACTGTACCAGATGTATCAGTCATTGTAAATTGTCCTGTGATTGGCCTCAGATTAAATCAGGGGTTGTTGTATGGTGCAGCTCAAAGGACTAGAAAGGCCGATTCTACACTGCATCTCAATAAATAAAAGCTCAGAATTCAAAGTACATTTATGATCAAAGTATGCATACCATCTACAACCTTGAGATTTGTCTTCTTGCAAGTAGCAAGTGAACAAAGAAACACAATCTAATTCACTAATGAAACCTGCACAACAACGTTTATAAAAATGTGAGAGACAGCAAATATATCAATAAACATAAGAGATTTTGCAGATGCTGGAAATCCACAGCAACATACATAAAATTCTGGAGGAACTCAGCAGGACAGGCAGCATCCATGGAAATGAATGAGTAGTCAATATTTTGGGCAGAAGACCCTTCTTTAAGACTGGAAAGGAAGGAGTAAGATGCCAGAATAAAAAGGAAGGAGAAGGGAGGGAGGATTAGCTAGAAGGGGATAGGTGAAGCAAGGTGGGTGAGAAAGGTAAAGCGCTGGAGAAAAAAGAATCTTATCAGAGAGGACAGTGCGCTATGGGAGAAAAGGAAGGAGATGCACCCGGAAGATGTGATAGGTAGTGAGGTGAAGAAGTAAGAGGCTAGAGTTGGAAATAGAAGAGGAAGGAATGGGATCATCCTCACCGCTACGAGGTTCACGCACGCTGCCTCTGCCTCTTGGAATCCTCTCGGAGACTGCAGAGCGCTGAAGCACCCAAACGATCTCCAAACAATAAATCACAGGCTCCAACAGTTCCAGAATCACACTCAAGACAAAAAAAAAACAAATGTAAAAGATATTAAAGAAGTGAAATACACGGTTTCGTAATCTACCCAGAAGATGTCGACCAAAGGAGTGTTATACACAGGTGCTATCTTGACCGGTTGTCCAGAAATTATGCCAGAAGTCTAGAAATTATCAGGTGTTAGGTGTATATCCTCCATTTTATTAGATTCTATCAACCCTGAATTTGTCGCACACAAGGGAGTCACAGACAGCAATCACTGCAGAAAATGAAGAACGGTGGTGGGGAGGGTAGGGGGTTTTGCAGAGGGAAAGGTGTACAGGGATAAGTGCCAAGCGTGAGATGCATGGCTAAGTGCCAGGAGGGAGACACTTCTTTGTCCAATCATCACTCATCTACCTTCTGGCACTTATCCCTCTAAGCAGCACATGTACTACATTTGCCCAATAATCCCTTTCATCACCACCTCTCAAGGCTCCAAATAGTCCGAGGTGCGACAAAGCTTCACCTGTGAGTCTGTTGGTGTTGTTTACTGTATCTGGTGCCCCTGTTGCAGCCTCTGCTACATTTGTTCGACCTGACGTATCTTGGGGGACTGCCTTATCAAATACCTTTGCTCCATCCCATTACAGGCGAGACTTACCGGCAGCCGGCCATTTTAATTCTGCTCCCCATTCTTATTACAGCATGTCGGCCCATCGCCTCCTCTACAGCAATGATTGGGTTGGAGGAGCAACACCTCACACTCTGTCTGGCTAGTCTCCAACCTGACAGCACGATCATCGATTTCCCTAACTTTCCGGGTAATTTCTCTCTTTTACCATTTCCCATTCTGGCTTTCCTCTTACCTCTTTTCTTCTCTTCACCAGGCTGTCACCCCTCTGGTGCCCCATCCTTCACTTTCTCCCATGGTCCACTTTCCTCACCTAGAAAATTGCTTCCTCTACCTATCACCTCCCAGCTTCTCACTTCATTCACCTTCCCCCTCACTTGGTTTAAACTATCACCTGCCAGATGTACTCCTTCCCCTTCCCTCACTTCCTTATTCTGCATTTCTCTCCTTTCCTTTGCCATCCTGATGAAGGGTCTCGGCCCAAAATGTCAGCGGTCTGTGGGTGCTCTCTGTGGATGCTGTCTGACCTGCTGAATTTCTCCAGTATTTTATGTGTGTGTGTGTTACTCTGAATTTCCAGCATCTGTAGAATCACTTTTATTTATGAGCCTGAGATTGTGCCTTGAAAAATGTGAGCAGCGGTGCTGGAATTATTGGCTTTAATTAACTATAACCACTGCCCTCAGTGCCTGCTCAGCTCTAGCCAGTGACCTTTATTGATATAAAGGTACATCAATGCATCCATTCCCTTAATGCCAAGGGCAGATTGTTTCATCTCAGGGAGTAATGAAGTCGGCAGTGCAGTGGTCCAAGCAAAATCTAAAGCAACACACACAAAATGCTAGAGGAATTCGGCAGGTCAGGCAGCATCTATGGAAAGGAATAAACAAGCAACATTTTGGGCCAAGATCCATCTTCAGGGCTGAAAAGGAAGGGCAACGAGGCCAGAATAAGGAGGTGGGGTGAAGGGGGAAGAGTGCAAACAAGAAGGTGATAAGTGAAACCAGGTGTTGGGGAGGGGAAGATCAAGTGAGAAGCTGAGAGGTGATAGGAAAAAGAGAAGGAATCTCATAATGGAGTAGAGTGGACCACGGGGGAAAGGGAAGGAGGAGATTCACCAGCGGGAGCTGATGGGCAGGTGAGAAGAGAAGAGGTAAGAGTGGGGAATGGGAGAAGAGGAAACAGAAGGGGGATAAATTACAAGAAATAGAGAAAAAAATATTCATGCCATCAGGTTGGAAGCTACCCAGGCGCAATATGAGGTGTTGATCCTCCAACCTGAGAGTGGCTCATCGTGGCAATAGAGGACGCTACGGACCAACATGTCAGAATGGGAAAAGACTCATCACACAAAACCTAAGCTATGCATCAGCAGCCAAGACATTGGGAAGTGTGTTGGTTGACATACCATCCAAGATACCTCCATCACTTGGTGAAGAGTCAACTAAAACCATAATCAGTGGCCAGCTGGATATGTTGTGGATTTTCTGGACAGGATGTACTTGCAAATGTTCTGCATTGTCAGATAGATCAGGGGTCCCCAACCTTGTTTGCACCGCGGACCGGTTTAATATTGTCAATATTCTTGCGGACTGGCCGATGGGGGGGGGGCGGAGGGGTGGTGTTCAAGTAGGGTTAAACTCACGTCAGCATGTCTTTTACAGTTAGGGTTGCCAACTTTCTCACTCCCGAATAAGGGAAAAAAGTAGCAGTCAAATCCCGGGAAACTTTACCCCAAGAAAGATTACCATGACCATGAAGCCTTGCGCGGGCACCTGTGTGCACATGCGTGCCGATTTTTTCCCCCCACCAATCAGTTTTGCCTTCATCTTCCCGACTATACTGTATATACATTATTTCTACTTTATATAGGCTGTGTATTTATCATATCATTCCTACTTTTACTATATGTTAGTGTTATTTATTTTCGGTTTTATGTGTTATTTGGTATGATTTGGTAGGTTATTTTTTGGGTCTGGGAACGCTCAAAAATTTTTCCCATCTAAATTAATGGTAATTGCTTCTGCGCTTTACGCCATTTTGGCACGAAACGTTTCATAGGAACGCTCTACCTTAGCGGGGGAAATACAGGACAAACCAATTTAGCCCAATATACAGGATGTCCCAGCAAATACGGGACAGTTGGCAACCCTATGTTCAAGTTCAACAGTGCGTGACAGGGAATGAGGAAAGGTGCAGCTGACTCATATCGTTTCCTCGCGGCCTGGTAGCACATGCTTTGCGGCCCGGTGGTTGGGAACCGCTGAGATAGATGGTAGTGTGATTGAATCTATTGGGACAGCATTGGCTAGAAGGTACAGGTTAAGCCAAACTTCCATCAGACAGGAAAGAGAGAGGGAGAAATGGAAAGCTTTCAAGATGGTCAAGGCTTCACCAGTTGAAAGCACAGCCACCAAAGGCAGAAGATCGAAAGTCATTAATGAAACAAAGTACAAAGTGTAACGATCTGATAGCCCTGCAGACGACATATCATAAAAATATGTTTTGAGCAGTTTTAGTGTGAATGCTGAGCTACAATCAATGAACAGTGTCTTGTCCATAGGTGTTTGTGTTGTCCAGATGGTTTAAAGCCATGTGAAGAGCCATTGAGATTGCACCTGCCATTGACTTATTGTGGCGAAAGGCAAAGTGCAATGGGTCCAGGTCCTTGCTGAGGCAGGAGTTCATTCTAGTCATGACCAACCTCTCAAAGCATTTCATCACTGTCGATGTGAGTGCTACTGGGTGATAGTCATTAAGGCAGCTCACGTTATTCTTCTTAGGCACTGGTATAATTGTTGCCTTTGTGAAGCAAGTGGGAACTTCTGCCTGTAGTAGTGGGAGGTTGAAAATGTCCTTGAATACTCCTGCCAGTTGGTTGACACAGGTTTTCAAAGCCTTACCAGGTACTCCTTCTGCCTTGCGAGGGTTCACTCTCTTTAAAGACAGCCTAATGCCGACCTCTGAGACAGAGATCACAGGGTCATCAGTGCAGCAGGGATTTTCACAGCTGTAGTTGTGTTCTCCCTTTCAAAGCAGGCATCGAAGGCATTGAGTTCATCTGGTATTGAAGCATTGCTGCCATTGGGTTTCACTTTGTTGCAAACCCTGCCAGAGTTGTTGTACATCCAATGTCACCTCCAACCTCATTCGAAATTGTCTCTTTGCCCTTGAAATAGCCCTCTGCAAATCTTACCTGGTTTTCTGGTACAGGTCTGGGTCACCAGACTTGAATGCCACAGATCTAACCTTCAGCAGATGATGTACCTCCTGGTTCATCCATGGTTTATGGTTTGGGAATGTACAGTAAGTCTTTGTAGGCACACACTCATCCACACAGGTTTTAATGAAGTTAGAAACAACTGCAGCATACTCATCCAGATTCGAAGATGCATCCCTAAATACAGTCCAGTCCACTGATTCGAAGCAGTCCTGTAAGCACTCCTGTGCTTCCCTTGTCCATACCTTCATGGTCCTCACTGCTGGTGCTACAGTCTTCAGTCTCTGCCTATACTCAGGGAGTAGAATACAACTAAGTGATGAGACTTCCCGAAGTGAGAACGTGGAATAACATGGTAGGCATTCTTAATGGTGGTGTAAAAATGGTCCAGTGTGTTGTTTCCTCTAGAATTGCAAGTGATCTGTTGATGGTAATTACTTAGTGATTTTTTTTCAAGCTGGCCTGGTTGAAATCCCCTAAAATAATAGTGAAGGCGTGAGGGTGTGCTGTTCCGTGCATGTTGACCCCATTGCTCAGATCGTCTAAAGCCTGATTGACATTGCCCTGACGTGGAATGTATACTGCTACCAAAATTATCCCGGAGATCTCCTGCTGTAGGTAAAAAGCACTTAACTGCTAGATATTCCAGGTCTGGTAAGCAGAATTGGGACAGCACTGATATATTTATGCACCGAGAAGAGTTGATCATGAGGTATACTCCTCACCTCTGCTTTTGAGAGACTCCGTAGATCTATCCCAACGGTGTATAGTAAACCCATCGATCTGAATCGCTGCATCCAGTATGGAAGGGGTTAACCAGGATTCTGTGAAACAAAGGATACACGTGGTCCTAATGTCCCTCTGATTCAGCACCCTAGCTCTGAGATCATCGATCTTATTCACCAGAGACTGCCCATTTGCCAGCAAGATAGTCGTTATTGGGAGTTTAAAGCCACATTTCCTTAAATGCACTTGGATCCCTGAGCTGCAGCCATGCCTCCTGCGTGGAATCCTCCAAGAATGATCCTATCCACAATCAGCACTGTTTCCATCAGTTCTAAGCAGCAATAGTTGGTCTGGCATTAACCTTACGAAGGCCTTCGACCTTGTGAGCAGAGACAGCCTGTTCAAAATCCTCGCCAGGATTGGTTGTCCCCCGAGGCTCCTCCGGATAGTTCGGTCATTCCACACAGACATGAAGGGCGTCGTTCAGTTTGACAGCTCTTCCTTGGAGGCCTTAAACATCCACAGCGGTGTGAAGCAGGGCTGTGTGCTTGCCCCCACCCTGTTTGGCATCTTCTTCACAGTCATGCTGAAACACACCTTTGGAACATAACTGATGGTGTCTACCTCCACACCAGATCGGACGGGAGGCTGTTCAGTCTGTCCTGACTGAGGGCAAAAACCAAGGTTCATGAAGTACTCATCAGGGACATGTTGTTTGCAGATGATGTGGCACTGGCAACACACTCTGAAGAGCAACTGCAAAGCCTCATGGACAGCTTTTCAGAAGCCTGCCAGGACTTCAGCTTGACCATCAGCCTGAAGAAAACCAACGTGTTGGGCCAAGGCATTGAGCACCCCCCTGCCATTACCATCAACAATTACGAGCTGAAGGTAGTCCACGAGTTTACATACCTTGGCTCCGCCATCACGGACAGCCTCTCCCTAGATCCCGAGATCAACAGACGGATCAGACAAGTAGCCTCAACATTCGCCAGGCTGACAAAGAGTGTCTGGGAGAACAGAAAGCTGACGACGCACACCAAAGTTGCAGTCTACAGGGCCTGCGTCCTCAGCACACTGCCTTACGGCAGTGAGACCTGGAGCCTCTACTACAGACAATAGCGGCGTCTCAACGCCTTCCACCTTCGCAGCCTGAGACGCATCCTGAACATCACGTAGACTGACCGAGTCACCAACAATGAGGTCCTGGCCCGCACCCAGATACCCAGCCTCTTCACCCTGCTCCAACAACGCCATCTCCGCTGGCTGGGCCACGTACACTGTATGTCAGATGGGAAGATCCTGAAAGACCTACTGTACGGGGAACTGGCCTCCGGCAAGACAGCACAAGGGCAGTCCCATCTTCGTTTCAAAGACATTTGCAAGACAGACATGAAGTCACTGAAAATGAACGTCAAGAGGTGGGAGGACATCGCAAATGATCGCTCTCACTGGAGGCTGGAACTACGCAGAGGTCTAAAAAGAGGAGAAGAGAAGCTGAGGCTTGCTGCTGAAGAAAAGCGCACTCGTCAGAAAAACAGCACCAAGCCAACACTGGAGGACAGTGCCTTCAAGTGCAGTCGCTGCAGCCGAGACTGTCACTCCCGTGTGGGCCTCTACAGCCACAACAGACGCTACTCTAACGCAGACTGAAGCAAGACTTTCCAGGCACAGATCCATGGTCTTGCGAGACTAATGAATGCTACCAGTTGGTTTAAATACATCAAGACATCTTTGTTGACTGTACTGACCTTGGAAGCAGTTGTGCATTTTTAGCTGTATCAGACTGAAACGAGAATATTTAATAGCATCCATTGAGAGTTCTGCTGCTACATGAGTCACCCCTAGGCACTCCGGAAGTAATCTTTATTGAGTACACAATAGGCCCTTCTGGACCCTCAAACCGTGCTGCTCAGCAACCCCCAATTTTACCCTAGCCTAATCACAAAACAATTTACAATGCCCAATTAACCTATCAACCGGTATTGTCTTTGGACTGCGAGAGGAAACGAGAGCACTTGGAGGAAACCCAAATGGTCTTGAGGAAAACATACAAACAAACTCTTTACGGACAGCAGCAGGATTTCAACCTGGGTCACTGGTGCTGTAAAGCATTGTGGTAACCACTATGCTACCGTGAAGCCCCCATCCCCACCCCTCTGTCCAAGCACAAGGCTTGTGTATTCAGTCACAGAGCCATGCAGCATGGAAATTAATCCAACAGATCCATGCCAAAGAAGATTCCCATCTTAGCTTGTCCTGTTTTCCCACATTTGACTAACTGTTTCTCATCCATGTCTCTGTCGAAGTTCCTTTCAACTGCTGTTATTGTACCTGCCTCAACCTTTTCCTCCAGCAGCTCATTCCATACACTGACCACCCTCCGGGTGAAAAAGTTGCCACTCAAGTTCCTAATAAAACTTACCCCTGTCACCCTAAACCTATATCCTCTAGTTGTTGATACCCCAACTCTGGGGGAAAACGCTGTTCATATTCACCCTATCTATGCATTTATGTAGGATGAAACTGGGCCACTGGGGAAAGGTTCAACTGCAATGAAATATCACGTTACATGCAATAATTTATTTTCCAATTTCAGATAAGTTTACCATTTTTACAGTGTGTATAACTGATGCACTTTAATATACTGGCGTAGCAATGACAATGTGTAAACATCACTGAAGCCTAAATAAGGTATTATTTGGAGAAATAATATTTTGAAGGTAGGTCTGATTTTAGATTTGTAAAAATAGTAAATTATGCTATTTAAAAGTTTAATTTTGCTGTCTTGTGAGATAGGATGACTGTTTATTTTGCCAAAATCTGTAATTCCACACAAGAGCATTTACATTGCACTGCAACTAAACTTGGCACAGTCATTAGCTTCAGTCCATCTTTTGCAAGAGATAACCATCTTGCCACTGACTTGGGCTCCTCCTGTTCCTCATTGTTTCCATTATTGCCTCGGTTTATGTACATCTCATCAGTTCGGTTGTCAATTCAGCCAAGCGTTCTGCCAACAGAACCAATTTGATGACATCAGTTCACCCCCAAGCACGTGCCTTCAATATCTCTAAACATCTCTACTTTTGAGAGTTTTTAGAATTGCTTTCAAACGTATAATCCCATTGTGTAGGGCTGACTTTATCTGTTATCACTGTCCAAGACTATAGAACATAAGCCCTTTAGCCCATGGTATTGTGCTGAGCTTTTAACCTATTCCAAGATCAATCTACACACATAAAAGTTGCTGGTGAACGCAGCAGGCCAGGCAGCATCTCTAGGAAGAGGTGCAGTCGACGTTTCAGGCCGAGACCCTTCGTCAGGACTAGCAGGCCAGACAGCATCTCTAGGAAGAGGTGCACAGGCCAGGCAGGAAGAGGCCTGAAACGTTGACTGCACCTCTTCCTAGAGATGCTGCCTGGCCTGCTGCGTTCACCAGCAACTTTTATGTGTGTTGCTTGAATTTCCAGCATCTGCAGAATTCCTGTTGTTTGCGCCAAGATCAATCTAATCCTTTCCTCCAACATAACCAATAATTCTCCATTTTTCTTCTATCCATCTGCCTTTCTAAGAATCTCTTAAATGTTCTGAATATATCAGTCTCTACCAATATCCCAGCAATGTATTCTAAACATGTAGCACTCTCAATGTAAAAAACCTACTTCTATCACAGTATATATTTTAAAAATGGCTTGTTACCACTTTGAACTATGATTATATCTTTTTAACTTTACACGGATGGTAGGATTTAATCATTCTATACAGGAAAATTAATTCTGGATTATGATGTTTGTACATTGCTTTGGCTTGCAGGGGATAGCCTTGGATTTTGTGGTGATCCAGGAATCCCAGCGCATGGCATTCGGCTTGGCAAAGACTTTCAAGTGAAGAACATGGTACGATTCACCTGTGAAGCTGGCTATATACTTAGGGGATCTTCAGAACGTATTTGTCAGCCAGATGGAACCTGGAGCGGGAGCCAGCCCGAATGTCGAGGTACTTGATTTACTGGGCATTCAAACACACCAGCTGGGGAGCCAAGATCATTCCACTGGAACTTGTAATATGTCAGAGAAAGTAGACTTAGTCAACTCTTGAGTAAACACTAAGCATTTAGAAATTAGTTGAGTTACATTAGAAATAGTTCAATTTTCTTTTGTAATTTAATATTTTATAAAGACATCTGCAAGTTTTTTTGGGTCTCTCTCAAGCAATATTTTGTCAATTAATCTCTTTAACTATATGTAGTAACTTCTACTTTGAAAAAGGCACACTCGACAACGTCATGCCAGAGAAACAACTTTATCTCGAACTTCAAAACCATTAATTCTATACAGAGGCTTTCACAACCCATACAGCATGGCAGGCACACTGTATACAAAACACACCGGGTGTAAAAAGAATGGAAGTAAAACCCCCCACTATCCTAATTAGTATTAATTTTCTTTTAATAATGCTCACATTACAACACTATATATATAAAATTTGTTCGTTATGTGCCATGTCATATGACATAGGTAATCGTGGTCTTTCCATGACCATGATTGTTCTTGACAAATGTTTTTACAGAAGTAGTTTGCCATTGCCTTCTTCTGGATGGTGTCTTTACAAGATGGGTGACCCCAGCCATTATCAATGCTCTTCAGAGACTGTCTGCCTGGCATAACCAGGACTTGTGAAATGCACCAGCTGCTCATTTGACCATCCACCACCCGCTCCCATGGCTTCATGTGACCCTGAAAGGTGCTATACCTTCCCCAATGGTGACCTGTAGGCTAGTGGAGAGAAGGAGCGCCTTACGCCTCTTCTGTAGAGATGTGAATCCACCCAATGTATTTATATATATATATATATATACACACACATATATATATATATATATACACACACACATATATATATATATATATACATAAAGTAAACAGAAAAACAACAAAACAATTATTCTCTAAGGGGTACTAATATATATTTTAGCTATTTATTCATTATTAAATATGTGAAGCATTAACATTTCTCTTTAATACAGAATATTAACAAAATAACACATGTTTTGGACATCCAGTACACACATATATATAAAAAAACGATAGTTGACCTATGCTAAGCTTTATAAATTTGTTCAACAATATTTTAGAGTATTCCATCCCAAAAAAAGGTAATTTCGTTTTAAAGTTCTACTTTATCTCGTTTCTTTCAAATATACCTTATGTTTGAGTAATTTATTATGAGATTAATTTTTTTATCATTATTGAGAGGTTTGTAAAAAGTTGGTTAAAAAGGTAAAGGAGAGTAACTAAAGATATGGCTAAAAGGAATAATTAATTATTCCTTCAATCAGGCTCATCTGTCAAGAAACTATGGTTGAAGTCGAAATAACTACCAGTCTATGAACAAAGAGCAAAGAGTTACTGATGAGAAGGATGGGAAAAGAGAGGCTGATTAAAGAGACGACTTCAGTATGATGAATTATTATGAATACTAGTCCCATAATCTAGGCATTAATTGTGCTGCACATTACTGGTTTCATTAGAGGAGCTAAATTGGAAACAAGCTTGCAGTAGGTTTGACGCTAAGTTTGATAAATGTGTTCAATTTCAACACGTATATGTTTTAAATTATGAAATATAATGGACACTAGACATCACCTGAAATAAATAGTTCATATCAGCATTGGTAGAGATTATATTATTGAAAGAGTACTTTAGATTGCATACTTTACTGTATCTCTCTTTGTCACCTAATCCAAGGAAAGAATCATCATTGCCTCTCATCAGTTTATCCGTCGCTAAAGCTTTATTACTGAATTAGGAAGGTCATAATGCTTCAGAGATGTTTCCAATATACTGTAAAATAAATTGTAACTAAAGCAACGTGAAGTAATGAATTGATGAACTGACCATATTTGTTGATGAAATCAAAGTAAGATATATTATTTCTATTGAAATATGTACAGGCAAATGTTTCACTCATCTATCAGTGTTAAGCTCAGTGTCTCAATGGTGTGTGGAGATGAACTGATTTGCATATCACCATATCCTTGCATATACCAACAGGGAGAGAACATGGTATGGGAGAGGACTACATAAACTGAATCTGTGAAGTACCTCAAGGAAGATAGGTCTAATTGCTTCATAAGAAGTCAGAAGGACCAGTTGAGTTAAACTATTCACACTGTGGTATCGAAGATTTATTGTCAGAACTCAGAATTGCTGAGAATCGTTTGTTGACGCATCAGCCCTCAGATTCTGCACCAGGTCAGATCCTGCACAGGGTCTCAAACCACAGTGGGAGACTAATACAACACACACAGAATGCTGGAGGACCTCAACGTGAGATCCAGATGAAGAGTCTCGGCATAAAAAGTCGACTGTTTATTCCCCCCATAGATGCTGCCTGACTTGCTGAATTCCTCCGGCATTCTGTGTGTGTTGAACAAGACAGCATCTTCAGAACATTCTGTGTCTGTGGGAAGACAAATGACTGCTAATACTGGAAAACTAAAACGTAAAAATGCCGAATGTTCATCAGCCCAGCAAAATCTGTGTGAGCATTATTGTTCTGCTTCAGTTGTTTATTTTGGTGGAGCTTGTTATGTCCCAACTGGATGATCTCCTGAAATGTTATTACATAATATCATTTGGACAAACACTTGAAATGACATGGTATAGAATAGGTACGGATCAAGTGCTGGGAAATTGGGTTGTTATAGATAGGCACGGTAATCGGTATAGACTGAATGGGCTGAAGGGCCATTTTTCATGTTGTATGATGCTATGACAATGACTCTAAGACCCTGCTGCCATCTGAAAGCTCATCATTTTGGATCAGGGTGGCCTTAGACAGCAAGTTACCGTAGCAGAGCTGTAAAGTAAAATATATGGTTCATCCATATTCGAGTTGCAAGTGAATGCATTTCTGCATTGGGAGCACCTCATGACTTATTAACTTAATTTCTAACACTGCAGATCCTTCCTGACCTGTTGAATATATCCAGCAACATATTTCTGTTTATTTTTCTATCTGAAGAACAGTAAAATAATTAAATAGCGGCCTACCATTTCAACCTTGCAACCAATGTTAAATACCATCCAGACAGCTACAGAGCTGTGCAATAGTCTTAGGCACCCTGGAATGTTTACATAAATTTTGTTTTAAATGCTTATTTTTTGTCTTCTGCATCATTGTGTCAGGAGAAAAGAGCAGAATTTATATTTCCAAACATTCATTTTTTCATAATTAGAAACTTCTCATTTGACTATTTTTGAAAGCATCCTTGCTGTACAAGCAGCACATACAAAATGCTGGAGGAACTCAGTCGGCCAGGCAACATCTATAGAAAAGTGTACAATCGACATTTCAGACCGAGACCCTTCATCAGGACTGGAATCGCTTTACAGAATTTTTTTTTATATCTACTTAGGACTTTTGTACAGTACTCTAGAATTAAAGATCCCCAATGTGGCAGGGTCTGTCTGACCAGAAATAAACTCTCATGTCTGAAGCTAATCTTATCACCTCAGTGTCAAAAAAATAATTCCATAACTTGGCAGTCTGATGTTTGTCGCTCTCAGAGAGCCCATCAGCTTAGTTAGGATTGGTAGACAGATATCTATGTGCTAACAAGCTTGTAAAATTAAAATTGAATCTGTATAAATCTCATAAACATCTTGAAGGCATTCAATTATTTATCACTTATCTATCTGAATACCACACAAATCTTGCTTGACTTCACAATTAAGAATATATTTGTATTGTTCTCAGTGTCTTGACACTGTGGTATTGCCGATGAAGGAAGATAGTGTTGGATTGAATAACAAATGAAGTTGTAAATTCATGTAGTTTATTCTCAAACAAAATGTGAAACATGAAAAATTTGACTAAATATATGGCTATTTAAATATAAACAATAAGTAAATTAATTAATCAATTAAAGAGTAATTAAATGTTATCAATAAATTCACGTCACCAAGCACACACCTCCCTCCCCTCCCCCCACCTTTTAATTCTACTCCTTATCTTTTTACCTCCAGTCCTGCCGAAGGGTCCCAGCCCAAAATGTTGACTGTACTCATTTCCATAGATGCTGCCTGGCCTGCTGAGTTCCTCCAGCATTTTGTGTGTGTGTATTGCTTGGATTTCCAGCATCTGCAGATCTTCTCTTGTTTGTGATTGGATCCCTTCACCAAACTATGATTTCTTTAATGGAATACATTTAACCTGGAAGCACGGCCATCTCAATATTCTCTTTCAAGTCACACAGAGAGAAGTGGAATTCAATGATGTGGAGACCAAAACTTGTCTCATACTTATCTGAACTTTAAGTCACAGATTGAGAACTGGAAAGTCAGTGTCACAGAATTAGTTCCATTTCTTGGCCAGAATGGACACAAAGGACTGTATTCTGAAATGGATTTCTATAATGCTCAAAGCATCTTGGTTTAGGTATATGTCACTGTCTGTTAACAGAGCATTGACTAAATGTAGCCACCTAACCACATTGTTGAATCACAGCACTAATGAAGCAATTATTATGAGCCATCACTTTTTTTGACTGCAAGATGATACCCATTAACTACTTATATGAATATTCATTTAAATTTGATGAAAATACCTTTAAAAAAAGCTGAGGCCATTGAAAATTGGATAAAATGTATAAAATGCTGGAATCTCTGAGGTCATAAAAGACAAGGATCCCACAATGGCTTCCTGCATCTGCAAGTTATAGAAAGCTCCTTTCCATCACTTAGTAACTTCAAAATTTTCCAGAGATTTATTTATAAATCACTAATCTATGTTTAAACAATTATTTAGAACATTAAACATTAAAAAGTAAGAATGAGCCGCTTACACCCACCCTCCTTCCATTTACTCCCCACTCCTGCATTCAATAAGATTTAAGTCAGGTCTCAGCCTTAGTTCCACTTCCTTATCCTATTCCTCTGCCCTTGAATCCTTTTGGAATTTAAAATTCCATTGCATTCCGCTTTGAGTTAGAGAATTCCGAAGGTTCATAGTGCTTTGGAAAACAAAGCGACTGCTCATTTTGATCCTATGTGAGCAAAATCTTATGCTGAGATAATGACCCCCAACTTTTAGACTCTGGAGCCAAAGGATGCAGTTTCCAAGTATCTATCCCGTTAAACTCGAAAGCATCTTAAATGTGCTAAACCTGTATTGTCAGGACTGTAAAGAACATATCCATCTTGCAAAGGCATTATTCCTGTAGGGAAATTTCTTCATCCCAGAAATCAGTCTGGTGCACTGTTATAGCAGCAATCTATATCAAATATATTCCTCCATGCATATAGAAACCACATATGGCATACACTACTTGTGTGTTATCTCAACAAAATTCTATTATCTTGCGCTAGTGTCAGCCAACAAATGTTGTTCGAAAATTGTATTCACTCTAAACGCCTGCATTGAAATGCTTGGATTGATTGTTGTCTGAAGGACTAAAAGAATCATGAAGAAGATCCGTCAACATCTTATATAAGGAAATTAGTGACATTACTATTGATGTCCATTCACCAAATGTGTCACAGCTACCTTGAAAGAATCAAGACAAAATGAGGTGAGGTATCTTTGCTCCCTCCTCTTTACATTCAGAACAACTCCCGACTATTTGTCAAACTGGTGGTTTAACCCTGGGCTTATGTATGCTCTAATCCTCCTGTACCCTACGATAAGCAATGTGACATCTTAGAACGTATTGAATTGGAAATCTACTGATGAGTAATCTTTAGAAAGTGACCGTTCCGAGCAATTGATTCTCCTTCTATGCTTCTTATAGCATCAGTTTGAATTGTTTTGATTAGCTCTCCCATGCATTCCTCCTTCTTCAGCATACGGATCTTGTATTCCTCTAGCTGATTCTCAGTAGATGAATGCTCTGCAGAAGTCTATCCATGTGTGACATTGAATTTCCATAAAACTTTGATCTAATTTTGGAACTCCCTAAGTTAGAGCTTATGTCAATACCTTCTAGTATTATTTTTCTTTAATTTTACAAAATCATATGGGCAGAAAATCTGGAATCTTTCAAAGGTGTGTAATTTTCAGATATAGTTCACAAAAACTGTTGAAGTGAAGAGAGAAGTGAATGCTTTATAATCCATGCGAATAAAAAAAAATCCCGAGGAGATACTTGTAAATATTTTTGCCTTCCCTATGCCAAAACTTAGTTTTCTACTTCATCTCCCCCTGCCCCAACCACTCACCTTCCCCCTCACTAGGTTTCTGCTGCAAAATTGTGCTCATTCCCCTTGTTCCACCTTCTGATGTCTACCCCGTTCCTATCCAAAACATCGGCTCTTTATTCCCCTCCCTTGATACTGCCCAAACTGCTGAGTTCCTCCATCATTTTCTGTGTTATTTTTCTACATGAGTGCACTTTACACCTGTGATAAGACCCATTGAATATTTTTCTCCAAGACACATGTTTAGGAAAGAAATTCATTTTTGGTTACAACTCAGATGAGCAGAACCAAAGCTGCAGGATGAAGCCAAATAGTGAATGATGCTCTCACACCCGTATATTGTAAGTGACCAAGGGCAAAGCAGTAACAGAAAAGATCCATTTCCCTTTGTGGAGAGGGAGAGCCTTAAACTAATGGGTAGAAGGATTAGAGGGGACTTGAGAGAGAAAAGAAATAATTCAGTGAGTGATGGGGACAACTGTCGAGAAGATGTACAACTTAGTGGTTGAAAGGATAATGGAGGCAGCAGCCCTCTTTTAATTCAGCTTTTTAAAATTTGTTTGAAATACTCCAGTTCCATCGGCTGCGTAAGTCTAGTGAAGACAATTTCCAGCGCCGTTAAATGCGTGAGATTGAGGTGTGAGCCCACCCCGAAACCTCTGCTTGTGTGGATGCTGCATGATTTGTTACCGTTACAAATAAGTGCCACAAAATACTTATACTTTATACTTTATTGTCGCCAAACAATTGATACTAGAATGTACAATGATCACAGCAATATTTGATTCTGCGGTTCCCGCTCCCTAAATTACAAATCGATAGTAAATATTAAAAATTTACATTTATAAATCATAAATAGAATAATGGAAAGTAAGGTTGTGCAAAAAAAAACCGAGAGGCAGGTCTGGATATTTGGAGGGTACAGCCCAGCTCCGGGTCAGGATCCGTTCAGCAGTCTTAACACAATTGGAAAGAAGCTGTTCCCAAATCCGGCCGTACGAGTCTTCAAGCTCCTGAGCCTTCTCCCGGAGGGAAGAGGGACAAAAGTCTGTTGGCCGGGTCTGTCGTGTCCTTGATTATCCTGGCAGCACTGCTCCAACAGCGTGCGGTGTAAAGTGAGTCCAAGGACGGAAGATTGGTTTGTGTGATGTGCTGCGCCGTGTTCACGATCTTCTGCAGCTTCTTCAGACAGACAGTACACCGCATACAATTAAAAGATTTAGCTTTATAATTCTTAATTAGACTAAAGGGTTAGTAAAGAAAGAGCATCAAAGGAAAAGGGCCCATTTTAATGAAACTGTCTAATGTGCACAAGTTGGAGCTCACAGTTTCACCTTTGCCGATCCTGCTTCGATCTCACCCCAGGCTTCATCGAAACATGGCCCCACTCCGGGTCGAATCCTACAACCTCTTCTCTCCAGCTTCTTCTCTCTTCTTCCCCTTAACAAAAGCCCCAAGCCCAAGCTTAATGTCCCTCACCAGAGAAACCAGAGAAACCTCCCCTTAATCCAGCCATCCTAATTGGATGGCACACAATTCTCCTATCTCTTATCTTCAACAGTAACCCAATCAAGCAGCTTGCAGAGAACAGCACAAAAATCAAATACAGAAAAGCATAACAGTAAAAAATTATGAGCCAGGGCATTACATGTTCATTTATGGGATGTGGGCATCGCCAGCTAAGCCAGCATTTATTGTCCATCCCTAGTTGCCCTTGAGAAGGTGGTGATGAGCTGACTTCTTGAACTACTGCAGTCCCTGAGGTGTATGTACATCCTCAGTGCTTTTAGGGAGGGAACTCCATGATCTTGACCCAGCGGCAATGAAGGTACGGTGATGTGTTTCCAAGTCAGGATAGTGAGTGACTTGGAGGGGGATTTCCAAATGGTGGTGTTCCCGAGGATCTGCTGTTCTAGTCCTTCTAGATAGTAGTGATCATGGGTCTAGAAGGTGCTGCCTTAGGAACGCTGGTGTGTTGCTGCAGTGCATCTTGTAGATAGTACACACTGCTGCAACTGTTGGTCCAAGATGCAGGGATTGGATGTTTGTAGAAGGGGTGCCAATCAAGTGAGATGCCTTGTATTGGATTGTGTCAAGCTTCTTGAGTGTTGATGGAGCTGCACTCATCCAGGAGAGTGGAGAGTATTCCATTACACTCCTGACCTGAGCCTTGTAGATGGTGGACAGGCTTCGGGGAGTCAGGAGGTGAGTTACACACCACAGGATTCCTAGCCTTTGACCTGCTTTAGTAGCCACAATACCCAGATGAAGATTTGAAATGTTATAACCTGCAGGACTATGGGACAAAAACTGGAAAACAGAGTTTAATTAAATTCCATTTTTGAGCAGAATGGGATGGATAGTCTCTTTCTGCCATAATATCCTAAGACACTCTGAATTTCTTTCTAAAGGAGCCTCATCATCCCCAGGGAAAATCAAATGCCTTCCTTCCTTGTAATGGAAAACAAATGTGCATTACCTCCAGATGTGATCCCGCCAAAGCCACACATCATTGTGTCCAAGGTCACATCCTGACCAGGACTGCATTAAAACAGAGAAACTGTTCAAAATATGACATTTTCAGCGAAAGCAATGAAGTTAGTACAGGTTTCCAAATAATTTTAAGCATTTACTTATTTGGATACCTGTCTGCTTGGTTTATGTAAACTCCTGACACTGTGCTTGAGATTTTAGGGTTAAATCCCTCTAAAGACATTCATATTTGTTTAACTTAAGCACACATGTTATAGTCAGTAAGTTAATTTTTAAGCATTCACTTACATAATGGGGGTGGCATGGTAGCATAGTACAGTACCAGCTTTGCAGTACCAGCAAACGGGTTTAATTCTTCGCTGTCTGTAAGGAGTTTGCATGTTCTCCCCATGACCGCATGAGTTGGCTCCGAGCGCTCCCATTTTCCTATCACAGCTCAAAGATATACCGGTTGGTAGGTTAATTGATCATTGTAAATTGTCCCGTGATTAGGTTAGGATTAAATTGGGGGATTAAATCAGGGGATTTCATGCTGTATCGCAACAAATAAAACTTAAATAAATAAAAATAGCAAAACTTCTTCACACAGAAAGTGGTGAATCTGTGGAATTCTCTGCCACAGGAAACAGTTGAGGCCAGTTCATTGGCTATATTTATTTAGATATGGCCCTTGTGGCTAAAGGGATCAGGGGGTATGGAGGGAAGGCTGGTGCAGGGTTCTGAGTTAGATGATCAGCCATGATCATACTGAATGGCGGTGCAGGCTCGAAGGGCCGAATGGCCTACTCCTGCACCTATTTTCTATGTTTCTATATTAGTCTTTTACATTTTTCTCCCCATATTCTCCTTCCATTAAAAAAAGTGTGAAATGACTCAAAGATTTACAAGAATTTTCCCAAGCATACCCTTGTAAAGGTGTCCCAAAGAAGGGTCTTGGCCAGAAACATAGCATTTTGTGTCTGGCCCTTCTAAAGATGATAACGTGAACTGTAATGACAGAATTTGATTAAAACCCAGTGACTGCTCCCTCTTTCCCATAGCAAACAAGAATCACATGGATCATGTCGAAGTTCAAAAGTTCAAAGTTCAAGTACATTTATTATCAAAGTATGTATACATTATACAACCTTGAGATTCATCTATACAGGCAGCCACAAAACAAGAAACCCAAAGGACCCATTTGAAAATCCTCCCCTCCAAGATGTATTTGGCATCTTCTGTAAAGAGTAACTCAACATTCTTATCTCTAAAAAGAAATCCATAATAATTTAAATTAGATTTTTTTAATCATTCCCATAGATTGATTACCTGCTCCACTGCAGTTATAAACAATATACTTCCCTTAAGCTACATGCAGCTGGTTCTCCAACCTCCCGGGCCCTGTTTAACAACACAATCTACCAATATCTTTCATGTAAATTCATTAGTATTGTGCTGGAAATATGAATGTTTGAATATTTTTGAGGGCAACAGCAGTCTGGAGATGTGGGAACACCTCCAAGAAATGTGTGAAGACTGAGGTAATATGGTAGTTGGGGGAAATCTGTCAAAAACTGCAGTGTTTGTAAAGAGATTAGAAATATCACCCGATCCATGAAAGCCCACTTTTAGCTGTGGAGGGAGTTAACAAGTATACAGTATGAAATCAGGGACTGGAGGTGATTTATTTTGAAGCTGTTACTGAAGAAGTCAATTTATAATTGCTGCATATTTCTCAGTTCTGCCTCTCCCTTCACTCTTGGCAATAATTTCCTAGCCACCTTCTCCATGAACCAAACTGCTTGGTAACGTGTTGTAATATCTTTCCTGAGGTTAGCCTTGAACTAAATCATCATCATCATTATGTGCCGTGTTATACATTGTGGACAATTATGTTTTTGACCATGATTGTTCTTGGCAAATCTTTCTACAGAAGTCATTTGCTATTGCCTTCTTCTTCTGGGTAGTGCCTTTACAGGACGGTTGATCCCTGCCGTTATCAATACTCTTCAGATATTGTTGGCCTGGCGTCAGCTGGGACATAACCAGGACTTGTACAGCTGCTCATTGGACCATCCACCGCCTGCTCCCATGGCTTCAGGTCACCCTGATTTTGGTGGGGGGACTAAGCAGGTGCTACACCTTGCTCAAGAGGGATCTGCAGGATCAGGAGGAAAAGAGCACCTTACACCTCCTTTTTTTGAGACATATCTCTACCCCGCCACTCTAAGTAATTTCTAAACAACTAAATGACCGCTGTGTAACAACCTGTTTCTGCCTTTGGAAAATGGGGAAGAACTGCAAAGGGTAGGGATGGCTGTGGTGATAGGGAACACAGAATGGGAATGACCACTAGTATGAACTAATGTGGAAAAATTAAGGATCAGTAAGGTTGATGAAGTAATTAGTGGAAATAAGGAATGGAATCTTTTTCAGTGTCCTAATATACACAAAATCAAATCACAATTTTAAAGTTTTGCAAAAAGTTGCAAACATTAAGCAAAACTGAAGGTAGATATAAAAAGAATGATTACACAGGCTCGGGAGTTAATAGAAATTCTACCCTGATTCGGGCTGGTGATCACTGTACTTGTTGCGGAGCCCTTGAAATGAATTTTCCATATGGAAAATGGGATATTAGCATTATGATAGCACACACAAAATGCTCAAGGGACTCAGCAAGTCAGGCAGTATCTGTGAAGAGGAATAAAGAGTCAGCATTTCAGACGGAGACCAAAATGTTACTCTGGATTTCCAGCATCTCTAGTGTTTATCAGCATTACTGAAGTCCCATATCCTGAACTACACAAAAGAACATGGAAACAGAAGGACTATACCATTCTAGGCAGCATCTCTAGGAAGAGGTACAGTCAAAGTTTCGGGCTGAGTCCTGACGAGAGGTCTCTACCTGCTGCGTTCACCAGCAACTTTTATGTGTGTTGCTTGAAATTCCAGCATCTGCAGATTTCCTCGTGTTTGCGACTATACCATTCTATTTATATTAATATTCTGACATTATTTCATATAAAATAATTACCATAACAGAATAATTTGCATGTTGTAGTGTATTTTTAGCTCATGCAAGAGTTCTCAAACTATAATGTACTCGCCCTGCATCTGTGTGGATGATTATACTTTACAGATGACCAATGTATTATGGCTTTTGGTAATAGAATTTTGCTTTTACACAATTCATAAGTGACTATCCAAAATTTTGCGATACAGAATAAAACTCTCTCTTGCAGGACTGGTATGGAGAAAAAGTAAATAAATCAACACAAATTATTCTTTTTCAACTCACATTCCTTGAAGCATTTGCAGATGATACGCCTTCATCTGACTGAAAATTACAATACGAATAACTTTCTAGGAACACAACCATCCTATAATGTGGGGTTCAGCTGCAGTTCTTCAAATTCAAGAGGAAATTTTAAAAGGCAATTTGTATAAATAGCGTTGTGTTTCTCACTGTCCAACTCCTGTACTGTGCCCAGTCTGCACTGTACTTGTACCTCTTTGATTTTACACTTCATCTACTGTACTGCACGTTGTCACTACCCTTGCCATTCTTGCTTTCTGCCACGGACCCTGCCCCTTTACTTATACTTCACATTTGTTACCCACTGATCTCATCATTGTACTGTATTAACCATCACTGTGACACTCCTCCATGTCTTCCTTTTTTTTTGCGATTAAACGATTAAGCTTTGTAATTTTTACTTTGACTATGTAGTTAGTAAAGAAACAAAATAAAAGGAAAAAAAATGGCCTAATCTTATTAACAGTCTGTTGCGCAAAGTTGGAGCTCACTAATAAGTCGATCGTTCACCATCGACCTCCTCCGATCGTCGCTGCCCTTCGGACTCTCGCTCCGAGTCCACTCCGAATGTTTGGCGGTCTACCAAATCTTTCCATTCATGTCTTCTCGCCTCATTTCTTCCCAGCAAAAGCCCACAAAATTCTCCTTCCTGATTCACGAGACAGAGCAACAAAATCCTGATTGGCTAACATGCATAACCACAGTCCTGTCATCTCTAGCCATAACCCAAACATTGCTGCTACAGAGAAACCGTTACCTCAGCAGTGAACATTAGAGAGAAGCTATTTCATTAGCCTTAGCAGTGAAACATTACAGAGAAGCCATTACAGCGTGTTACATACATCTTTGGAACGCGAGAGGAAACCAGAGAACCCAAAGGAAATCCATGCGGTCACAGCGAGAATGTAGAGACCCCTTGCAGACAGCAGCAGAACTGAACCCCGATTTTAAAGCTGGCACTTTAAATTGTTGTGCTAACCACTATGTCCCAGGCTAATAACAAAACAGTACTGATACAACAGAAGAACAGATGAAACAGGAGAGGAGACCAGTTGGCCCTCTGATCCTCCTCACAATTTAATAAGATCATGGCTGATCTAATCTTGACCTCAACATTTTCCCATTCTGTTTCCTTATCTCTCAACCCTTTTGCAGTTGAAATGTTTCAATATCTGACTTGGATGTTTTTAATGACTCTGTCTCCACCACACTCCAGAACAGAGAATCCCAATAACTCTCTTTATGAAGACACTCCTTCTTACCACCACTTGGAATGGGGAGGCTTTACTTTTGGAACATTCCTAATTCTAGACGCCCTTACCAATGGGAAACATCCACCAAGTCAATCCCCCTCACCACATTATATATTTCTGATTGTAATTAGTCTGAAAGAATGAGGAAAGATTGCATTTTAAAAAGCAGCAGGTATGTCAATATTGTCAGAGCAGCTTGAAACACTTTCTCTGTTATAGCTCACTGTGCCTGCTCACAGGAAAATGCAATGGAAACACTAGAGCACAAGGCGTGTTTTCAGTTCACTTTCTTTAATCCAAACATCTCAATTCCAAGATACTTCATCATAGTTTAACTTGAATTCGCTTATTGCAACACAAAAAGTATCAGTCTTATTCAATGGGAAATGCTCAGTTTGGGAGCGAGAGCCGCATCGTACTTCAACATGATACGTCTGTATATGCTGGCAATCCAAAGCAACCCATACAAAGTGCTGGAGGAACTCAGTAGGTCAGGCAGCATCTGTGGAAATGAATAGATAGTCGACATTTTGGGCTGAGATCCTTCTTCAGGACTGAGAACGAAGGGAAGGGAATAAAAAAGGTTGGGGGGAGAGAAAGGTAGCTGGCTTAAAGGGTGTTAGGTGTAGCCAAGTGGGTGGGAAAGGTCAAGGGCTGGAGAAGAAGGAATATGATAGAAGAGAAGCGTGGATACTGCACATCTTATTCTGAATGAAAAAGACCATTGGATAAACAAAAATTATGATTACAAGACCTGGGAGGTAATGAAGCATATTATAATTGTATATTGTGCCGAGGTGAACATGTATATACATCAGTCAGCTGAGAAAAGGGGAATAGGAGCAAACAATGTATTAGTTTACATCAAACTGAAGTAAGTAGCTATTGCTGTCCTTTCCAATTAATCATTTGAACTTTCAGACCAATACTAAAGAATTTGTCAGCTGGCCTATGATTGCCAATAGAAAATATTTGGAATCCATTCCATGTAATTTTCTTCTTACCATTCACAGCTGTCTCCTGTGGAAACCCTGGAACACCGAACAACGCCAGGATAGTCTATAGCAACAGGCTGGATTTTTCGAGTTCTATTACCTATGCCTGTCGGGAAGGCTACTATTCAACTGGTTTGTTGACCAGGCACTGTACAATGAATGGTACCTGGACCAGTGTCCCTCCACAATGCATAGGTCAGTTTCTTTTCTACATCTATTTCAGATCCAGTAGCAGTTGCTATGGTGCAAAATTAGTTTTGCTGGGTGACATTTTACATACTGTATGTAACATGTTGCATCTATAAGCACATTGTCTTGTCAGAGTTAAAGCACAGACAGCGTATATGACGTTCAGCAGAGAAAGCTTTTGCTCTAGCTGCCATCTTGGAAGGAATGATGTCATGGCTGGCCAAAACTTTTATAGCGTCTGGGAAATGAAAAATAGATTCTTAAATGACACAGCTCAGCTTGATATATTATAATCTTCAACCCAGGAGGAAGAAATCATTGGTCAAACAGAGTATTTTTGTCTGTACAGGATGGTAAATGTTTACAGGTAAGCTTCAGTAAACTGAATTGTGTTTTTCCAGAAATTCTAATATTGAAGGTTCTCAAATCTCAGCACTATATTGTCCAACAAGCCTTGGTTATAATTTATTTTCCTCTTTTGTTTAAACATAGTACTTTTTATTCTTCCTTTTCCCAATATTTTATTTTTACTTCTTGTAAAGCATGAGAAGAAAACACTGGGAATACATTTCTCATTTATCATTTTCTGAAGGAGTTTGCTGAAAGCACTGAGTATTTTCTCTTCCAATTGATTTTCTGGGTCTTCTCATCACATTTTTAAAACTTTAAATGCTTGTCTAATTTTTCCTTTTTTTTTCAATTACTAGCTTAGTGCCGGCAGAGGGGAGGGTGTGCAGAATGAAATAGATTCTGAAGATTTTGAATTATCTCATTAAGATCTCCGGTCTTCCACAAGCTCTTAGGAAACAGATCAAGTTGCGACTCTTAGTTATAATATGCAAAAAATCTTTAAAAGTATGGTAGCGCAGTGCTGAGCACAACTCTTTAAGTACAGGCAACCCGGGTTGAATTCCCGCAACCGCCTGTAAGGAGATTATACGTTCTCTTCATGACTGAGTGGCTTTCCTCCCACGGTCCAAAGACATACCGGTTAGCAGTTAATCGGTCATTATAAATTGTCCTGTGATTAGTTTAGGATTAAATTGGGAGACTGCTGAACGGTGCAGCTGGAAGGGCCGATTCCATGCTGTATCTCAATAAATAAATAAGGTATCTCTACCTTCGGCCTCGCTGCAGAGGTATTATTGATTTTTTTTTTCTGTTATAACTCATAGTAATTTTGTGTCTTGCACTGTACTGCTGCAGCAAAACAACAAGTATCATGACATATGCCAGTGGTAATATTCCTGATTCTATTTCTGATTCTGATAAGGACTTCACTGTGTGACAATACATGTGAAGGTCATTGGTATATAGCAGCTAGAACAATACTACTTTAATACAGTGTAAAACAGCATAGACATGAAGAATTTATTGGGTATTATTGGATCTTTCCCTTACAGTGATTAATTGTGGTGATCCTGGATTGCCAGCAAATGGGATCAGACTGGGCAATGACTTCACCTACAATAAAACAGTAGTATTTCAGTGCGTGCCTGGCTACACGATGGATTCCATGAAGCATTCTGCCCTCACATGCACCAAAGACAGAAGCTGGAATGGAAGTAGGCCAATCTGCAGACGTAAGTCAATCAATTACAATGATATGCAAGGTAGAGTTGATGTTAATTGATTTGTGATTCTTTTTCTGTGTTTTAATAAAATCATCCATTATATATTTTGCTTCCACACTGAACTGTCCCCTTTAATTGTCTCAAGTTTTTTTTATATATTATATGTTGCATACAAATTGTTTCAGCTCTAACTCTAATTAACAAACTGTTGGCATGTTGGGTTTTTGACCAAGGGACTTAAGTTGGACAGCCAAGATTATTTTCCATTGTTAAATGAGAGAGAATCTGAATGATCATTCTGAATCTACCTGCTTCATTCATTATTTTATTTATGTTGAAAAGTGAATAACATGAACAGAGGAGGCAGAAACAAAATTGGAGAAAACTGTTTAAATGAAAAAAAAACTGATTTTATGTTCCATAGAAGAAAAATGTGAGATGCTTGGGTTGCTTCTAGTCTGGTGTTAGTTACTGAGCAAAAGAATCACTTCCTCATGTGCCCATTGAACATATCTAGATGCTATCATTTCACACCAGACCCTGACATTACTCTCACAGTTGCTTCAGTCTTTCACTTAACTCATGTAACAATCAATATAAATACACCTGTTAAAACTGATCTATTGTGAATAAGTATGAAGTATGTGACCTTAATCAGAATTTTCATTATAGAAGAACCTTTTTTAATTCTAGTAAAGGATATTTTGGGAAAATTTGAGTGGTGATAACAAAAGATTTATTACCTAACATTTTTAATTTACAAACATGTACCATGGTAAGTCAGGTGATGTCCTGTTAGCAGTCCATCATAGGAAAAGACCGCCCCTCCATTGAGCATATTTACAAAGAGGGGTACCACAAAGACAAAGTAACCATTGTCAAGGAGCACCACCAACCAGGCCATGCTCCCTACTCGTTGATGCCACTGGGAAGGGGCTATAGGAGACTTAGATCCTGAACCACCAGATTCAGGAATATTTATTACTCTTCAACCATCAGGCTCCTAAACCAATGCTAATAATTTCACTCGCCTCAGATCTGAACTAATTCCACAGCCTATGAACTTACTGTCATGGACTCATGTTCTCAGTATTATTTAATTTACTTGCTTATTTATTATTATTTTGCTTTTGTATTTGTGCTGTTTCTCTTCTTTTGCGCATTGGTTGATTGTCAGTCTTTGTGTGTAGTTCTTCATTGACTCTATTGTATTTATTTGTCCTACTGTGAATGCCTGCAAGAAAATGACTGTTGATACATACGTACTTTGATAATAAATTTACTTTGAACTTAACACCCTCTTTCCAAAGACATTGATTCAAATTCCATTAAAGTGGAGGGGAGGGATATTTAATTACAGTTAAAATTTAAAAATAGTAGTCTAAGGATTGAGGAGCAGGCAAGTGTAGAATATTTTTATATAAATCATCCTTTTGTCTTGGGGAGGAAAACGGCTAACCCTGCTCAGTCAGCTTTATATGTGTCTTACAACCCACAAGGTTCGATGATTCAATTATTCAAGTTAATGTCAGATAATATATGTAGCATACAACCTGAAAATCTTACTCTTCACAAACATCCACGGAACAGAGAAAAAACTGAAAACCCCAAAGAATGAATGACAAAAAAAATGTTAGAACCCCAAAGCCCCACTCCCCCATCCCATGCACATACAGCAGCAAAGCATCAACCGTCCACTCCCCCTCCCCGCACTTATTCCAGCAAAAACGCATCAGCCCCCCTCACCTCACTCCACCCACCATGAAAGTAATAGCAAGGCCCCCAGAGACCATGATCTAGAGTCCATCATAAACTACTGTCCATCCCAACACTTCGACATCTCTACAAGCCCTCTCTCTTACTAATGAGGGAGAGGTATCGCTTCTGCTCACTAATCTCAATGTCACAGTTTTTAGCACCATATATTTCAAATTTCTCCTGACTCGAGAATCAGCAGACTCTCTTTCACCATCGAGAGAGAGGTCACTTAAGTGCAGAGGCCTCTGACTGCTACTCCCACTGTCTCGATGTTTCAATCTCCCATTGAAATGGCCAGTTAGCAACTCAGCTCAACAGCATTTGCAAGGGGGTAGTAAGAGCTACCTTTACCTACAATGCACACATTCTTTGAAAATAATAAATACAATTCATATCCTGCCACTTTTGGCCTATTTTTCATATTTGTTCACAGGATATGGATGTGGAGATCATGCTGAAACCACAAAGAAGAATAATTAGGCCACAGCTAGAATATTACCAATCCAGTCACTGTACGACAGGAAGTATGTGGTAGCATGAGAGGGAATGAAATAAAGATCCAGGAAGATGTTCAGAGAGATTCAGATGTAGCAATGAAGAAAGTACCATCAGTGTGAGGTAACACACATCAAAGTTGCTGGTGAACGCAGCAGGCCAAGCAGCATCTATAGGAAGAGGCGCAGTCGACTTTTCAGGCCGAGACCCTTCGTCAGGACTGACTTCGTCTGTTGCTGCTTGGCCTGCTGCGTTCACCAGCAACTTTGATGTGTGTTGCTTGAATTTCCAGCATCTGCAGAATTCCTGTTGTTCAGTGTGAGGTAGATTCTTTCGATAGATTCCTTCAAAACATAACATACATAAGGGGGGGTTTATTTGAACCATATAAAATCACAAGATTCTCGAGAAGGAAAGAAGGAATCTATTTCCCATGGAAGAAATATCAGTAACTAGGGGAAATGGTAGAATGATTGGAGTGTAGTTGAGAAAATTGCTCTGTACCTAAGAAAGTTCAAAGTTGAAAGTAAAATTATTATCTAAGTACACATTCTACCTTGAGATTCATTTTCTTGCAGCTGTTTACAGTATCATCATTATGTGCTGTGTCGTATGCCTTGAGCAAACATGGTCTTTCCGTGACCATGATTATTCTTGGAAATTTTTTCTGCAGAAGGTGTTTGCCGTTGCCTTCTTCTGGGCAGTGTCTTCACAAGAGGGGTGACCCCAGCCACTGTTAATACTCTTCAGAGATTGTCTGCCTGGCATCAGTGCTCGCATAACCAGGATTTGTGATATGCACCAGATGCTCATACGACCATCTGCCACCTGCTCTCATGCCTTCACGTGACCCTGATCAGGGGTCGAAGCAGGTGCTACACCTTGCCCAAGGGTGACCTGCAGGCTAGCAGAGGGAAGGAGATCATTATATCTTCTTTGGTGAAGATAATAGTTCATGGAAAGCTATATAGAATGGCAAACTCCCCATGTGCAAAAGAGGACAAATCTTGCCAATAATACATATTTTTAAAAGAAGTAAGTAAGTAATGCTGAGAACATGAGTTTGTTGGATCCTTGAAAGTGAGTCTATAGGTTATGCAGTCAGTTCAGCATGAAGGTGAATGAGGGTGAATAATGTAAGAAATAGTAGGGTCTGGAACTAACTACTTGGAAGGATGGTGGAGCTGAAAACAAGTCCATGGTTTAAGAAATAGACAGTCGAATTGACCTAAATCACCCCATCTGTGGCCAGTGTGAACATTGTGGCCAAACTGGCCTCCTGTGTTATAATTCATTTAATGAATTATAGAATTTTAAGTTCCTCCGCCTCTCTGGTGTAATTCATATTTGAGCATTTGGTGATGCGATTACTGTTTCTGGGCTGCCCAAGTTTTGAACTTCAGAAATACCTCCACAGAGCTTCTGTTTCCTTTCCTTTAGGACCCTCTTAAAACCTACCTTTGACCAATTATCTAGTTCTCTGAGTTTCTGTGGCTCAGTGTCAAATATTGTTGGCTCACACTCTTACAACGTGCCTTGGGATTTGTTTTTTACTTTGCAAGAAGTACAATAAAAATGCATACTCTTTTTCTTTGAGACAAGATTTCTGAGAGGTATAAGTTCAGAATGCTGCTGTGAAATATAAATAAATGTGTTAAATCCACTGTTTGATCATTACTTTGTTATTGGCAAGAAATCTAACAAACGTGGCCAACTAATTGATAACCAGGATTTGGCTTATTGAATTGCATTGAACTATTTAGTGTTCTTTTAATTATCTTTGAGCATGTGCTGCAGTCAAATGAAATTTACATTTTAATGGATTCACTTCATCAGCAAATGCTACATCAGATCATTTTGCCCTGAGCGATTTTATGATCAACATCTGTTGTGCTTTTGCAGAGCCTTTTTTTAAAATCCATTTTCTGTATTGATGAGGATGTTGCACAAGAAACAAATTGTCGGGTACTTTTATTCAGTAGTAATCTTTGTTTTTCCATATGTTTCATCCTTTGATTATTTGTGAGAAAGAATCAACACCGTTTTCCAATTTATGTTGACAGTGACCAGCTCTGGCTCTGACCAATAGTTTATAATGCTGAGTGGCCAGGTGGCCAGATTAATTGGCCATTGAGAATATTAAGTCGGACATGAACAATTAGGCAGATAGGTTAAGGAATGAGTTTCCCTTTAATGCATATCGATTCGTAAGCTTTGAAAAATTAAATGATGTGAGTGGGACAGGTACTCATCTTGCAAGTTTTCTGTGAATGTGAGATTTATTTTTCTAAGCCAGACTAATGATCACCCTTAATAGCATCTGACTATCAGTCAAAAGACTAAGTATAAAAGCGAAGTTCAATTTTGTGTAGTTTAGTGTGCTTTATCCTCTGTGGCAAAATAATGCCCTGAAGGAGCATTTAGTGCTAAGACACTGGGGTAGACGTCTGTCTTTGATGCAAAGCACAAAATAATTGCTGGTGAAAGGATTGTTCATTTTTGTCCCCTCTCAATATTCTGTTCCACCATATATGTTTAACACTAGCAGTAAAAGATGAATTTCGACCCCAGTTAGTCATAGAAATTCGAACAATAAAGAAGAGTATATTAAAGAACATAGAACATAAAAAACTACAGAAGAGGGACAGGCTCTTTGGCTCATGATGACTTCATTGTACATGATGCCAAATGAAACTTATCCCTCCTGCCTGTACAAGATCCACATCCCTCTATTCCCTTGTATGCTTTTGTTGCTCTCTATAAACCTTATTGTGGCCACTAACATATCAACTTCCATTGCCACCGCTGGCATGAACAACTCTCTGTGTAATAAAACTTACCCCACACATCTGCTTTATACTCTCCCCTCTCACCTTAAAGCTAGGCCCTCTCATATTCGACATTTCCATCTTAGGAAAAACATACTGGCTGCCTTACCTACCTAAACCACTCATAGTTTTATGATCTTCCATCAGTAGTTCCAAATTTTTTAAATTAAGTTATCAACACGATTCCCATTTTTGTCCATTTGCCAAATAGAGTAGTATAATTTAAATTAAAATAGCCCATTTGAAAGTCCATGATTTTTCCTTTTTGTGCCAGAGTTAAGTTCTCATCCAAAGCACATCATTTCTTGGAAATCATTCTCCTTCACTGCTGTTTTAACTGTGAAGTGAATGGCTGACAGTGGAGTGAGATTGGCTGCAATTATTGTTGTACTGGAGCTGTTGGATTTCTCATCATCTCTGTCCTTTTGCAGCTATCAAATGCCAACCTCCCCCTAGAGTCCTCAATGGAATGGCTGTGGGATCAGACTTCAGCTGGGGAGCCAGCATCAGCTATGCCTGCTCTGAAGGATACCAGCTCTCTCTACCCGCTGTGCTTACCTGTGAGGGGAATGGGACATGGAATGGGGAAGTTCCGCAGTGCTTTCGTAAGTATGTCCAGGCATGTGGAGCTTCACTCATGTATCATATCAAGGAACTCAACACAATAAATAGATGAATGAACTGATAAAACAAATTGGTTCATTCATAAAAATCAAGGTGCATTTTGATGAATGTTTAATGCTTATTATATGAAAAATCTCTACCAGGAAAAATTTATTTTAGTACTTGGAATCTCCTTCAATCAGGCAAATAAATATTGAAGATGAATTAATATTTTAAAAATAACCAGGAATCACAGAGCAGCTTACAACTAAAACATTGTAGTTAATGTTCTAATATAGGAATTATAATAACCAGTTTGCTTGTGCCAAGGTAACACAAATAGAAAGGTCCCATAAAAAGATTACAAATACGTTGTATTACCAGTTTGATATGTTAAGATGAAAGATCAAGTGAATGAATCTCCAGGTTAAATCATCACATTTTATTTCCTTGATGTTGAGTGAGAAACTAATGTTGGCTAGTTTTCGAATCTTTGATGATGTGAATAGACAAGGAGACACACAGCTTAATGGCTAATCTATAACACTTCCAACGTAAACACTTTCAGAACATCACTAATACATTTAAAAACTATTTGTTCAAATCCACGCATGAGATTTGAACTCACAACTTTGTGCTTCGAAGAAATAAATCTTTCTATTGAAGCACATGCTGCCTGATTTTCACATTTCACTTTCTTATTTGTGCTTGTTGGGGTCTAATCATTAATGTTGCCCCAATTTTCCCTCACACCACCACCCCCCAAACTTACTCTCTTAATTTCTGAGCCACTCAGCTCCTTGAGTCCTTCCAGCATCTTTAATCACTGACAAAATAAAATGTATCATAGGTGGTGACTAGGCTATATTCAGAATAAAGTGAGGCCCTGTACATAACGACTCAAATGGGCTTCTGACAGATCATGCTATCAAAGGTGTGTAGATCTAAAATGTGCAGTGGAGGGTATATTAACTTGTTGCATCAAAGCTTGGTATGGAAATACCAACGCCCTTAAATAGAAAAGCTGACAAAAAGTAGTGGATACAGCCCAGTCCATCATAGGTAAAGCCCTCCCCACCAATGAGCACATCTACATGGAGCGCTATCATAGGAAAGCAGCATCCATCATCAAGAACTCCCACTATCCAGTTCATGTTCTCTTCTTGCTGCTGCCATCAGGAAGAAGGTACCGGAGCCTCAGGACTTGCACCACCAGTTTCCGGAACCGTAACTACCCCTCAACCATCAGGGTTTTGAACCAAAGGGGATAACTTCACTCAACTTCACTTGCCCCATCATTGAAATGTTCACATAACCTATGGACTTTCTCTCGAGGATTCTGCAACTCATTTTCTTGATATTTATTGCTTATTTATTTGTTATTATTATTTTGAGTTTTTTTCTCTCATTTTGAATTTGCAAGTTTGTTGTCTTTTGCATATTTGTTATTTGTCCATCCTGTTGGAGGTGGTCTTTCATTGATTCTATTGTGTTTCTCATATCTACTGTGTATGCCTGTAAGAAAAAGAATCTCAGGCCCATATTGTGACATCAAGTCAAATTGTTTAATTATCATTTAAAACATACATAGATACAGCTGAATGAGGCAGTGTTCCTCTGAGTCCAAGGTGCAAAGCATTCAAAATAGCAAGTAACATGATTCAAAACAGCGAGCAAAGAAGCGTATTCACTCGAAATAAAACATATATATAGTCCAAGATCTTGAGCGACAATGTCGGCAATCAATGGTGCAGTTTGCTGGCTCTGTGCAGGCCATGCAATCCAGCCTGTTATTCCACCGCTCCAACATCGGAGGGCAGCACTGATCAGAGTGGCCAGGACCCTGCCGAGAGTGGTGCACGTTGTAACGCTTCCGCATCTTCTAAATAGTCTGCAATAGCAGGCAAGCCCGAGGTTTGACGTCTAATCTTCACTACAACTAAGGCTACACAGCTCTCATGTTGTCTGTCCCACCATCAGACGAGGGAAACAGGCCTGCTGAAGCTTACATTAATACTGTCCAACAAAGTCTTGCGATCGTAAGTGAAATGTCTGAGACAATCTCCCACGGTTACACTGCACCAACTTCAATGCTTCTGAAAAGCAGGCAGCAACATGTTCTGCAGTCTGGCCAGCTCCTCTGTATCCAGACTGGCTTCTCCGTCATCCCAACGGGCTCCTCTGATATTCTGATATCCCGACGGGCTCCTCCGATATCCCGACCAGCTCCTTCTCCAACATCCCAGCTGGGCCCTTGGACTCCTAAGCCAGCTCTGCTGCCGACACCAGTCCTGCTACCCTGAACAATGAGCAGCTCACTAATGGAGTAGCCCTGTGGTACCCAAAGTTCTTGGAGTAGAATTGTCCTAGACAATTTGTAAAAAAATTTGTAAAATGTGTAAAAAAACACATTTTACAAAGAAAATTAGCATCTTTGATTCATAAGCACCGCCATGTTACCAGAAGATCAAAAACATATGCATACTTTGATAATAATTTTACTTTGAAGTTTAAACTTTGAAGCTTTGATATTTAAGTATAAAACATTTAAGTATTCATGATAATAAGCCTACTAACATGTTTCCATTTAGAAATTAAAATGTGATCAGTTTTTAACTTAAATTTTTTCACCTTCAGGAATATCTAAGTTTACTGTCCGATAACAATAGTTGAATAATGAAGTGCAAACTAAGATGATATATAAATGATGCAGTATTGTATAATTTCTTGGAAGTTGAGTAGGGTTTCTTTTCTTTGTTAAATCCATGTTTTTTTTCCCCTCATCTCAAGAGTAACATTAACATTGTTGGACAGCAACATTATGCATTCACATCACAGAAGGAAACATCTGCGCACCAGAATAAAGTTTCCAAGCAGTGAATTCCAAAGTGACTGGATGCTTTGAAATGCTCAGAAGTCATCCAGAATGGCTAATGATTAATTAAACCAAGTCTTTAAAAGAAAGTGTACCTTTCAATGAAACTTCCAGTTTCCCCTTTTGCTTTTCATGTTCCCTGCCATGTGGTAGATTGCATTTAAGCACTGAGTACATTTTCACTCATTGACATTGGATTATTGTTAGAGATCCAACAGTAATGCTGTTAACACTGGTTGCCTCTGACCTACTCACACTTCCCTTGCACATCAGTCGCCAAGCCTCAAATCATGAGCCCAACTGAATTACATTTCAACCAAGCGGCTATTGATGGAAAGAAGTTAACTTTTGCCACAGGAGATAAAGATACCTCATCTAATGGTCCATTGTAAATACTGCCCAGCTTTCTCATGAGGCACGACAGACTGATTCTTAGCTCCTCCTCCTTATACCACCTCTAACCCTGGTCTCAGTGAGGATTTGCAATACTGAGAATTGCTGAAGTAACTTTGAACCGTAGTGAGAGTGAGAAAGTGGAGGAAAAAGCATATCCTTGTAGTGGAGTCAGGAATGTCAGCCATTGGTGGGTATATATGCATGTCAGTGCTTCAAAAAGCACTGAGCATAATTTTTACCATTAGAATCTAATTTCTATTGGTGTGAAGGATAAGCATTTCTACCTCTGTTTTTTGTTATTTATTGGTTTCTGCTCCAGGTTAATATATTTCAGGAGCACAGTAACTCCACATGATGCATATGATATTTAGCCATTCTGTAGATCTGTGATCTTATGACATAATTGTTCAGCTAAATGCAAATTTCGAAGTGAAATATATTATCAATTGACATAGAACCATAGAACATTACAGCACAGAAACAGGCCTTTTGGCCCCGCTTGGCATGTGCCAAACAATTTTTCTGCCTCGTCCCACAGTCCTGCACCTGGACCATATCCCTCCGTACACCTCCCATCCATATACCTGTCCAAGTTTTTCTTAAATGTTAAAAGTGAGCCCGCATTTACCACTTCATTTGGCAGCTCATTCCACACTCCCACCACTCTCTGTGTGAAGAAGCCCCCTCTAATGTTCCCTTTAAACTTTTCCCCCTTCACCCTTAACCCGTGCCCTCTGGTTTTTTCTCCTCTTGCCTCAGTGGAAGAAGCCTGCTTGCATTCACTCTATCTATACCCACTATAATTTTATATACCTCTATCAAATCTCCCCTCATTCTTCTACGCTCCAGGGAATAAAGTCCTAACCTATACAATCTTTCTCATGTATGTACTCTGATAATAAATATTATGTTGAACTTTGAACTTTGCTGAACAGCAGGGACTGAATGTGTATTGATCAGTCATGGTTCATCCCTTTGTTTGCATCAGACCAACACGGCGGTCCAACATTTTTTTAATATATTGTCTTTGATTTAATTTTCCAGAGTTTTTCTTTAGAAATTCCCATCACTTGACACAAATGTTTTGCTGTTTTTTTTATGCCAATACTTGACCAGATTTTTTTTTTAAATGTTGTGTACTTGGCTTAACCGGCCAGTGGCGCAGTGACATCAGCGCTGGACTCCGGAGGGAAGTTCCCCGAGTTCAAACCCAGTCGGGCCACTCCCGGGCACGTTTTCCACCCGTGCCGGGTTGAGTGTCGAGCTCCCAACTCGGCCTCGTAAAAAAAAACTGCGCTGTGAGAAGGACGTGGGGAACCACTCACAGAATCTTTCCTCCAAGACAACCACTTGAAAAAGTGGTCACCGAGGCTCTGGCAGAGTATGGGACAAAAAAAAGTACTTGGCTTATTTATACCTCTGACAGATATTTCCTTTTAACCATAAAAAAAAACCATAGAAATTACAGCACAGAAACAGGCCTTCTGGCCCTTCTTGGCTGTGCCGAACCATTTTTTGCCTAGTCCCACTGACCTGCACACGGACCATATCCCTCCATACACCTCCCATTCATGTATCTGTCCAATTTATTCTTAAATGTTAAAAAAGAACCCGCATTTACCACCTCGTCTGGCAGCTCATTCCATACTCCCACCACTCTCTGTGTGAAGAAGCCCCCTCTAATGTTCCCTTTAAACTTTTCCCCCCTCACCCTTAACCCATGTCCTCTGTTTTTTTTCTCCCCTTGCCTCAGTGGAAAAAGCCTGCTTGCATTTACTCTATCTATACCCATCATAATTTTATATACTTCTATCAAATCTCCCCTCACTCTTCTACGCTCCAGGGAATAAAGTCCTAACCTATTCAACCTTTCTCTGTAACTGAGTTTCTCAAGTCCCAGCAACATCCTTGTAAACCTTCTCTGCACTCTTTCAACCTTATTTATATCCTTCCTGTAATTTGGTGACCAAAACTGAACACGTTACTCCAGATTCGGCCTCACCAATGCCTTATACAACCTCATCATAACACTACAGCTCTTATACTCAATACTTTGATTAATAAAGGCCAATGTACCAAAAGCTCTCTTTACGACCCTATCTACCTGTGACGCCACTTTTAGGGAATTTTGTATCTGTATTCCCAGATCCCTCTGTTCCCCTGCACTCCTCAGTGCCTTACCATTAACCCTGTATGTTCTACCTTGGTTTGTCCTTCCAACGTGCAATACCTCACACTTGTCAGTATTAAACTCCATCTGCCGTTTTTTAGCCCATTTTTCCAGCTGGTCCAAGTCCCTCTGCAGGCTCTGAAAACCTTCCTCACTCTCTACTACACCTCCAATCTTTGTATCATCAGCAAACTTGCTGATCCAATTTACCACATTATCATCCAGATCATTGATATAGATGACAAATAACAATGGACCCAGCACTGATCCCTGTGGCACACCACTAGTCACAGGCCTCCACTCGGAGAAGCAATTCTCTACCACCACTCTCTGGCTTCTTCCATCGAGCCAATGTCTAATCCAATTTACCACCTCTCCATGTATACCTAGTGATTGAATTTTCCTAACTAACCTCCCATGCGGGACCTTGTCAAAGGCCTTACTGAAGTCCATGTAGACAATATCCACTGCCTTCCCTTCATCCACTTTCCTGGTAACCTCCTCAAAAAACTCCAATAGATTGGTCAAACATGACCTACCACGCACAAAGCAATGTTGACTCTCCCTAATAAGTCCCTGTCTATCCAAATGCTTGTAGATTCTGTCTCTTAGTACTCCCTCCAATAACTTACCTACTACCGACGTTAAACTTACTGGCCTATAATTTCCTGGATTACTTTTCGATCCTTTTTTAAACAACAGAACAACATGTGCCACTCTCCAATCCTCCGGCACCTCACCTGTAGACAACGACATTTTAAATATTTCAGCCAGGGCCCCTGCAATTTCAACACTAGTCTCCTTCAAGGTCCGAGGGAACACCCTGTCAGGTCCCGGGGATTTATCCACTTTAATTTTCCTCAAGACAGCAAGGACCGTCTCCTTTTCGATCTGTACAGTTTCCATGATCTCACTACTTGTTTCCCTTAATTCCATAGACTTCATGCCAGTTTCCTTGGTAAACACAGACACAAAAAACCTATTTAAGATCTCCCCCATTTCCTTTGGTTCCGCGCATAGCCGACCACTCTGATCTTCAAGAGGACCAATTTTATCCCTTACAATCCTTTTGCTCTTAATATACCTATAAAAGCTCTTTGGATTATCCTTCACTTTGACTGCCTAGGCAATCTCATGTCTTCTTTTAGCCCTCCTGATTTCTTTCTTAAGTATTTTCTTGCACTTCTTATACTCTTCATGCACCTTATTTACTCCCTGCTTCCTATACACATCATACAACTTCCTCTTCTTCTTTATCAGAGTTGCAATATCCCTTGAGAACCAAGGTTCCTTATTCCTATTCACCTTGCCTTTAATCCTGACAGGAACATGCAAATTCTGCACTCTCAAAATTTCCCCTTTGAAGGCTTCCCACCTACCGATCACATCCATGCCAGAGAACAACCTGTCTCAATCCACGCTTTTTAGATCCTTTCTCATTTCTTCAAATTTTGAATTGAACTGGCTTTATTTGAACCTTACAGCATCCATGAAATATGGTTAAGGGTACTTAAACTGATTAAACTGTTGTCAGGAACAGATTTGAAAGTTCTAAAGATGCCCTATCTAGTTAGTTCCCATAGTTTCAAGATATGAGTGAAAAGAATAACTGCTCAAATTTATCAACAGATCTCTCTATGGTGTAAATATTGTATTCATCATTTACTTACCTAAAATTATTTGGACAGCATCTATAGTAAAGTGCAGAAGAAGGATCTTGGCCCGAAGTGTCGACTCTTTATTCATTTCCATAGATGCTGCCTGACCTGTTGAGTTCCTCCAGCATTTTGTGTATACTATTTTGGATTTCCAGCATCTGCAGAATTTCTCATGTTTATGGTCTAGAGTAAAAATCTCTCCGCAATATTATCATTGTACCAGCTGACGAATATTCAATACAATTTACTCTATTAAAACTTATTTGCTGTAGGGGGATTCCCATAAAACAAGAAAAACTGCAGAAATATGCACGATAGGACTTAAAACCAAAGACAATTACAGAAGCTTTCTTGTTATTAACCTGGGTCCACTGTCAGAAAGATTTGCAGTGAACATTTTCAAACCAAGGACCTAAAGCTCACTTATGAAGAATAGCATAATACAAGCGATTTCTGAGAGTAAGGGATCAGCAAATAACAAAGATGTAACATGGGTCTCATTGAGGAATGACAAAACCATAATCTGAAAAGCAACATACAAAACCAAGTCAGAGTCAAAGTCAAGCTTACTGTGATATGCATAAGTACATTGTGCAGTGCTACAATCAGAAGCATATAACAGCATCACCAGCACATAGTATCTTAGAGTCATAGAAAAGTACATCATAGAAACAGGCCCTTTGGCCCTTTAGTCTATGCCGAGCCACTTAAACTGCCTACTCCCATCGACCTGCTCCGGGACCACAGACCCCTACACCTCTACTATCCATGTACCTGTCCAAACTTCTCTCAAATCTTCTTTGCATCATTCACAAGAAAAGTATAAATTAAATGTAATAATTACTTTTACAAGTAAGAACACAATTAGAACAGAATAAAATAGTCATAAGAATGTAGATGATTAAAGTCTGAAAGAAAAACGTGCTGGAAACATTCAGCAAGTCAGACAGCACTTATCAAGCATGCATGTGAATTAACATCAGCAATTTCACTCAGAATCTAGAGCAACAATAATGACATAGGTAAAACAAAAACTTTATTTAAGACACAACGGTGGCTCTGATAGAAGGTTTTTTTGTTGGGGGGATGATTATATCTCAGTCTGTTCCATTATTCACTCTTGGAGGTACGGGCAGTTACTGAACTTCTAAATATCAGCGCAGTTACTTCAAGCATGAGTTGAAAAGTTCAAATAATAAATAAAGACATCCATTAGTCTTGTGAGACCATAGATCTGCGCCTGGAAAGTCTTTACTCTCCAGGGCACAGGCCTGGGCAAGGTTGTTTGGAAGACCAGCAGTTGCCCATGCTGCAAGTCTCCCCTCTCCACAACACCAATGTTGTCCAAGGGAAGGGCATTAGGACCCATACAGCTTGGCACCAGTGTCGTCGCAGAACAATGTATGATTAAGTGCCTTGCTCAAGGACACAACACGTTCCCTCGGCTGGGGCTCGAACTCACGACCTTCAGGTAGCTAGTCCAATGCCTTAACCACTTGGCCACGGGCTCAAAATAGATTTATTATCAAAGTACTGAGTTGGACAATCCACACCAAGGGTGCGTGAAAAGCGCTACTTTTTAATCACAACAGCAATCGAGGTTTCAAAAGCAAGAGTTTTGCAACTCTTTTTTTCTGATTTGAGGAGTGATCAATCAGCAAAAGGGATTCGTTGGAAAAGGCTAATAAGAATAATACAAGTTCAAGTGGAGCAGCCATTCATTTAGAGTGTGCAAGTATTTAGTGTGGCTTAGGAAATGGCAGCTGAACTGAATAAGTATTTTGCATCATTCTTCACTGTGGAAGCAGAATGATGGAAGTTCCAGGTGTCAGTGGTCATAAAGTGTGCAAAGTTACCATTACTAGGGAGAAGGTTCTTAGGAAACTGAAAGGTCAGAAGATAAATAAGTCACCTGGCACAGATGGTATACACCCCAGCATTCTGAATGAGGTGGCTTAAGAGGTTGTGGAGACATTAGTAATGATCATTCAAGACATACTGGACCCAGGGCAAATCCTGTGAAATGATAACACCAAAGATTTTAAAGTTGTTGACCCTCTCCAGCTCTGATTCCCCAAAGAGGACTGGGTGTTGGACCTCTGGTTTCCTCCTCCTGTAGTCAATACTCAGTTCCTTTGTCTTGCTGACATTGAGTGAGAGGTTATTGTTGCGTAGCCAGATTCTCAGTGTCTCTCCAATATGCTGATTTAACATCACCTGTGATTTGGCCAACAACAATGGAGCCATCAGCAAACTTAAGTGTGGCATTGCAACTGTGCTTAGCCTCACAATCTTAAGTATAAAGTGAGCAGAGCAGGGGGCTAAACACACAGCCTTGCGGTTCACCTGCACTGATGGCGATTGTGGAGGATATGCTGTTGCCAATCCGAACTGACTGAGGTCTGAAAGTGAGGAAGTCGAAGAACTGTTGTACAAGGAGGTATTGAGGCCTTGTGCTGGGAGTTTATTAATTACAGTTTGTAGCTTTGAGGCGATGATTCTATTGAATGCCAAGCCAAAGCTATGTCAATGAAGAGCATCCTGTTGCATGCACCATCACTGTCCAGACATTCCAGGGTACAGTGAGGAGCCAATGAAAAAGCATCTGCTGTTAACCTTTGAATTGAATTGACTTTATTTCTTACATCCTTCACATACATGAGGAGTAAAAATCTTTACGTTATATCTCAGTCTAAATGTGCAATGTGCAATGATAGTTATTTATAATAATTTATAATAAATAGAACAGTCAATGTAACGTAGAAATACACTCAAGTCAGCATAGGTTAATCAGTCTGATGGCCTGGTGGAAGAAGCTGTCCCGGAGCCTCTTGATCCTGGCTATTATGCTGCTGTACCGTTTCTCAGATGGTAGCCGATGGAATAGATTGTGGTTGGGGTGACTCGGGTCCCCAAGGATCCTTCAGGTCCTTTTTTCACACCTGTCTTTGTAAATGTCCTGAATCATGGGAAGTTCACAATTACAGATGCGATGGGTTATCCGCACTACTCTCTGCAGAATCCTGCAATACAGTTCCCATACCAGGCAGTGATGCACCAGTCAGGATGCTCTCAATTGTACCCCTGTAGAAAGTTCTTAGGATCTGGGGGCCCATACCAAACTTCCTCAACTGTCTCAGGTGAAAGAGGCACTGTTGTGCTTTTTTCACCACACAGCTGGTGTGTACAGATCACGTGAGGTCCTCGGTGATGTGGATCCCAAGGAACCTAATGCTGTTTACCCTCTCAACCCTAGATCCATTGATGTCAATAGGGGTTAGCCCATCTCCATTCCTCCTGTAAACCAAAACCAGCTCCTTTGTTTTTGCAACATTGAGGGAGAGGTTGTTTCCTTGACGCTACTGTGTCAGAGAGATAACTTCTTCCCTGTAGACCACCTCGTTATTGTTTGAGATTAGGCCAATTAATGAGTGTTGTTGGCAAATTTAATTAGCAGATTAGAGCTATGGGTGGCAACACAGTCTTGAGTATACAGGGAGTAAAGGAGGGAACTTAGTACTAATCCCCCTCAGTACACAGTCAGAGGGGTGGAGGTGAGGGACCCCACTCTTACCACCTGCTGGCCATCTAACAGGAAGTCCAGGATCCATTGCACAAGGCAGGGTTAAGGCAAACCTATTGAGATGGTAGGCAAATTGGAGCAGATCAAAGTTGCTCATCAAGCAGGAGTTGGTATGTTTCATCACCAACCTCTCAAAGTGCTTTATCACAGTGGATGTAAATGCTACTAGATGATAGTCCTTGAGGAAGCTTGCCACATTCTTATTAGGCACTGGTAAAATTGAAGCCTGCTTGAAGTAGGTGGGTGCCTCAGACTGTTGAAGTAAAGGGAGTTGACACAGTCAACTGTTACCTTACTTTGTAAATCCTTCCTTCTGGCATGTTCTGTCCGTCAACACTCAACACTTCCTGTCAATGTTCTGTCGCAAAACTAGAATAAAAAATGGTGTCCAAGAACAAATATTGTCCGTGGATCAATATCACATATAACACATTTTAGAGGTTAAGCTAAAATGAATTGAATGTCTATTGTTAAATGTTTCATACTTGATGCAACACAATCACTACACTGCCTAAGGCGCCAAAAATAGAATACTGAAGGATATGTTTGACAAATCCTTACAATGGGATTAGCATAAACGGCAGTTCTGTGCATTGGTGGAAGTTCATTATCTGAAGTGCAATGTGTGCATCTCATTTCACTGGCTTGCACAAAGCCTTTATTGATCCTGAACAAGCCCAACTAAATTAATACTTTAGACTGATCTTTACAAGCCCAACTAAGAACAAATAGTGGCCTGATGTACAGTCTAAAAATTGAACAAGTAAGTTCTAGTTTTCTTTTTCTGTGCATTAACATCTGTGTCTCATCCAATGCTCTGCTGTTCTAGCTGTGTTCTGCGGCGATCCAGGAACCCCAGCTCAAGGAAGGCGAGAAGAACAAGGATTTACATATAAATCTGCTGTCTTCTTCATCTGTAATCCACCACTGGTATTAGTGGGTTCATCACGAAGATTTTGCCAGTCTGACGGCATGTGGAGTGGAACCCAGCCAACATGTATAGGTAATATTTCCTTGCGAAAATACCATTTCGTGTCAGATTCACCTGGAGGATCAAGAGCATTCATGTTGTTAAAATTGTGGTACCGGCAAAAACAGATGTTAAATAAATCTACAAACTTTCTTTCCCTTCTCACCTATAAATCCCTTCAACTCTTTTGCTCAAGACAGTGTATTGAAAGCATGTCCCAATTATTTCCACTGTCAATCAGCCATGCGGCTGCCACCAATCTCCAATATTATGATTTACTTCTTGATTTTGATGTTTTCCTGCGTCCAACTTCCATAGCCATTAGTGATTCACTAGAATGACCAGTTCTTCATCTGATCCTTGAAATGCCCTTCCTTCTCAACAGAGAGGTTCTTCGCCTTCACTGGGTGCTTTCCTCTGAGGAATTATGCCAAAGACCAGTTTTCAGTGAGCCAGTATGTCATAGTCATAGTCATACTTTATTGATCCCGGGGGAAATTGGTTTTCGTTACACTTGCACCATAAGTAGTTAAATAGTAATAAAACCATAAATAGTTAAATAGTAATATGTAAATTATGCCAGGAAATAAGTCCAGGACCAGCCTATTGGCTCAGGGTGTCTGACCCTCCAAGAGAGGAGTTGTAAAGTTTGATGGCCACAGGCAGGAATGACTTCCTATGATGCTCTGTGTTGCATCTCGGTGGAATGAGAATCTGGCTGAATGTACTCCTGTGCCCAACCAGTACATTATGTAGTGGAGACATTGTCCAAGATGGCATGCAATTTGGACAGCATCCTCTTTTCAGACACCACCGCCAGAGAGTCTAGTTCCATCCCCACAACATCACTGGCCTTACGAATGAGTTTGTTGATTCTGTTGGTGTCTGCTACCCTCAGCCTGCTGCCCCAGCACACAACAGCAAACATGATAGCACTGGCCACCACAGACTCGTAGAACATCCTCAGCATCGTCTGGCAGATGTTAAAGGACCTCAGTCTCCTCAGGAGATTGAGACGGCTCTGACCCTTCTTGTAGACAGCCTCAGTGTTCTTTGACCAGTCCAGTTTATTGTCAATTCATATCCCCAGGTATTGTAATCCTCCTCCATGTCCACACTGACCCCCTGGATTAAAACAGGGGTCACTGGTATCTTAGCTCTCCTCAGGTCTACCACCAGCTCCTTAGTCTTTTTCACCTTAAGCTGCAGATGATCCTGCTCACACCATGTGACAAAGTTTCCTACCGTAGCCCTGTACTCAGCCTCATCTCCCCTGCTGATGCATCCAACTATGGCAGAGTCATCAGAAAACTTCTGAAGATGGCAAGACTCTGTGCAGTGGTTGAAGATGCTGGCACAGAAATGCCCTGGATCAGTTTTAGGCCACAACATCCACAGTAGCCCTCAGCTTTATAGTCGCAAAACCAGTATGTCCATCAATATTTTAATTTACCAGACATGGGGATAATTTGCTGTGCTGTGCTTGACCTCTTATGTGCTTAATTTACTAATGTGTTGCACTAAAGTTCAGTGCAGTATTACCATTGCATTTATTTTTCTTCAGATTCAACACACACCACTTGTGTTGATCCAGGCATGCCCTTTTTTGGAATACAGAACAATTCCCAAGGTTACCAGGTGAGTTACCTACTACATTGATATCATTACACCAACAATATCTCCTATGCATGACCCTTCATGAAATAGTCAACAAGAGTACAGTGGCCACATAAGCCCACAGTTCTCTCCTGTAATATATTGGGAGGTTCATCAAAGGATCAGAAAAGGCTGTACATTTTCAACATCTCAGCTTAATGAAGAAGAGGCATCAGCTTCTTTGTTTAATGGTTAAAAGGAAAGCACTGGCCTCAATATTGAGGAGTGGGACCCACCACCAGCAGTCATTGCCCTGATTTTCTGCTGGCCAGCAGTTACCAGATTGGCTCAGATCCTAAAGCTTATGCTTGCTTACTGAGAAGATTATGAATCAGTTGGTGAGGATGTGCATGGAGACAGGGTTTTGTGCATCATAACAGGACCAGACTAAGCTCTGCCCAAAATATTGCTGAAGAAACCCTGACCGACAGCAGATCCATGTCCCTGATTTACTACTTCTTTAAACTTTAAAGATTTTGAAAAACTCCTAGAAGTTTTTCATTCAGAGGTATTCAAAAATGATTGCACCAGAAATGAACAATGTTTAAAAACTATGTTTAAAAATCACCTGAAAACATTTAACAGAATCAATCAGGTTTAATATCACTGGCATATGTCGTGAAATTTGTTAATTTTGCAGCAACAGTGCGATGCAATACATGATAAATATTTTTTAAAACTGTATTACAGTAACTATATTCAAATTAAATTAAATAAGTAGTTCAAAAAACAAAAAGTAGTGGGGTAGTGTTTATGGGTTCAGTGTTCATTGAGAAATTGGACGGCAGAGGGGAAGAAGTTGTTCCTGAATCACTGAGTGCATGTCTTCAGGCTTCTGTTTATAATTAAAAGGATTAATTATAAACTTTACTGCAGAAAAAGAAAAAAATAGGTTGTCTTACCTTTCTTCCTCACGTCCGTAAAATCTTCATTGAAGTGAATGAGATTCCGGGTCCACAGGCCAATCTCAGGAAGCCTATTCTCCAATGCTGGGCAGCAGTGGATTCACCAAACTTACCTGAATTCACTAGCAAGATTAATTGGCAGTATCTCATATTGATATAGTACCTTTAGTATATTAAATAACTTGTGGTATTTAACAAAGGAGTGTACTTCACAGCTAACAACAGGAATTCTGCAGATGCTGGAAATTCAAGCAACACACATAAAAGTTGCTGGTGAACGCAGCAGGCCAGGCAGCATCTCTAGGAAGAGGTGCAGTCGACGTTTCAGGCCGAGACCCCTTGTCAGGACCCTGACGAAAGGTCTCGGCCTGAAACGTCGACTGCACTTCTTCCTAGAGATGCTGCCTGGCCTGCTGCGTTCACCAGCAACTTTTATGTGTGGTACTTCACAGCTGAAGCTTTCGATTAGTTTTGTCTTTGAATCATGGACCTAAATTCCAGGGATTTACAGCTGTCATTCTATCATTGGATATCACCAAGTGACATTTTTTTTTTCAAATGGATCTTTCCTGGGATATAGATGTCATTCGCACGCTTGTGATTACTTGCCCACGCAAGTCAAAATAAAACTGTAGATTCTGGAAATCTGAAATACAAACAGAAACTGCTAGAAATGCTCAAAAGTCAAAACAGCTTCATGCACTGTGGAATTGTCATCTGAGATACCGTGGGATTGCCAATAGTCGGTGGCGAGAAGTAGAGAGTTTTTGGGACAGGTGATATTTATTAATGCATCCATTTCTTGTATCCTGGCATCAGCTTCATGCTGCCTCACTTGCTGAGGATTTCCAGCTTTCTTACTGTAGCTCTGATGTGAATTACCCATCTCTGATTATCATTAAGAAGATGGCTGTGGGACACATGTTTTAACCTTTGCAGTGTGTGTGCATCAGTTGAAATCCTTTCAGCTGCTTTAGTACAAACGAAGGCTCTGCTGTAGCATTTCCAAGGCTACTTGAGAGTGTTCATGTTGGTGTATGATATGAGTCAATTAATAGGTCAAAATAGTTAAAGACACGGGATTTCCATTCCCAGGCGATATGAATGGAGCATATGGGTTTACTTGGCATTCAAACAGCATTATGGAATCTGCCAGCACTTCTTTGTCTTCTTGACAGTGTCAGGCTCTCAGAACATGCATTATTTTTCCAGGCATCGGAATGAGAATGCCAGTAGAACCAGACCATAGAGAACACACTGTCATTCCTTGATTTATGAAAGAAATACTTCTAGAAAATACTCTGTTAAGCAAAATTTTGTTAAGCTAAAAGGCTGCATCAAATTTATAATGTAACGTTTAACTTGATATGTACCTGTGCTTAGAGAGTGGTATATTCTTCATAAATCAAATGCATCCACCTCAAAGGGCCAATAACACTAGAGCATAAAGTTCAAGGAATCTTTTTTTTTATTCAGAATGTGTATCCGTGGGGAAAATGTCAGACACGTTTTGGCTATTCTGCTACATTCCCTTTGTCACATCTGGAGCGGTTCTTATCAGTGAACCATAAGAAGAACATGTTTGGACTGGAAATTCACTGGGATGTTGCTTGGGATAAGTTTCACTTATGAGGAGAAGACGGGGTTTGTGTTCCTCGTGATCAGTTTTGGATCCCTTATCTAAGCAAGATTAGCAGCATTGAAGGGGGTCCAGAGCAAGTTCATGGGAATGATTGCAGAAATGAAGGGGTTAATATATGAGAAGCTTTACATCATGGCTCTACTCTCTGGAATTTAGAAGAATGAGGTGGATATCTCATTGAAACTTATTGAATATTGAAACATCTAGATGGAGTAGACATGGCAAGGATGATTCCTATAGTGGTGGAGCGTAGGATCGGAGGACACAGCCTCAGAGTAGAACAACCCTTTAGAACAAAGATGAAGAGGAATTTCTTCAGCCAGTGGATGATGAATCTGTGGAATTATTTGCCACAGGTGGCTATGGAGGCCGAGTCATTCAGTATATTTAAAACAGAGGTTGATAGGTTCTTAATTAATCAGGGTGTCAAAGGTTATTGGGGGAAGACAGGAGAATGAGGCTGGGAGGGATAATAAATGAGCCATGATGGAATGGAGGGGCATACTCAATGGGCTGAAGGGCTTCCGTTTCATATGGTCTCATGGTCTTGGAGCAGAAGTGGCTGACGGTGGACCTAACTGATGTGCCAAGGTCATCAATAAATAGAGTAGAAAGACAGAAACGATTAGAAGACATAAAGTTAGGGAAAGAGGTGGTTATAAGGCAGAATACTAGAATGTGGTTGTAGTCCCTGAGGGGTTGGTGGAACAACATATAAGAACTATCTAAATGAGCACTTGAATTGCCAAGATATAAAATGTTATGGACTAAGTACCTGTAATTGGGATTGGTGTGGATAGTTAGCATGGACATGCTGGCAGAAGAACCCGTTCCCACCTACAGTATGACATTATTGTCCAATATGCTGTTTTTCATTTCATCCTTTCTGAGTTATGCTCCTGACATTATGTGATATTGCTGCATCTTTTCATTCTTTGGTGATTATATTTTTGCTAGTCTTTGCATATTCATCATCCCTCCCATGCTTCTTCTCCATTTCTTCCACGTAGCATAAGTGAATGAGCTTCCCTTTGGAATAATTGGAACTGTCTGTCATAATATGAATACATCAAATGGCAAACGGTCTTGCATCTGTAACACTAATGCAAAGTCATATTTCTGGCTTGGTTCAGATGCCTGATGACAGAAAACCTCTGGGCAGGTGGTCATTATATACTTTTTTGCTTCCAAATGATAAATATGCATCATTATTTCCTTGGCAGATAAGGTTTAGAAGACCCCAGTGAGATGATTGATCTGATGCAGATTCTTACAGATGTAAGAACCCCACTCTTCTAAGTTTTACCAGATCTTTGTAATACATTCTCAATAATGCAGCAACAGAGTTTGATGCTGTATTCTCTCTGTCACTTTGTTATATCCTCATTTCTTTTAAGATAGAGTTGAAAACAGTTTAGTCCGTTGAGTGTCTGCTTTTTCTCAGGGTGTTCTCATCAGCCTCTGCTCCCTATTAATTTCCCTGCAGTTTATTCTCTCTCATGTGGCCTACATTTCCCACTAGATTCCACCCACCTGTATTACAGGGAATTTATGTAACTAGTTAACCTATCAGCAAGGTATTCGGATGTGGGAGGAAACTCGAGCACCTGGGGAAATGTATGTGGTCAGGGGGAGAACATGCAAGCTCGATACAGAAACGACTGGAGCTTGGGATTAACCATGCGTTGCCGGAGATGTGAGATTGCAGCCTTACATGCAGTGACACTTGTCTATCTTTAAACCAAACCACACTTGTACCTACCTGAAACATCTTATAATATTCCTTACCAAAAGCTACTTCCCCATCACTCAATCTTTTACACTGTTCTTTTCATATTTATGATCTTAACTTGTATTTTAGCTTCCCCTGTGCTCTCTATTTTATTCATAAATTGTTGTTATCGCTAAGTACTTCCAATCAGTCCCACATTTCTTTTCCTTTGTATATTCTCAATCCATCGCTTTCATATGCCTCCAGAAATACTTATTTTGATTCCTTTGTTGATAATCTTTCAAACTCCCTAGTGCTACTATCTATGTAAATATCAATGCAAACAAATCCAGGGTAGAGCTCAGATTTCTCTCTTCCCCTTCATCCTTCATGGAATCACAGAATTGTTATGTAACAAAAGTGGCTTTTTAAGGCATTGGTCAGACTGCACTTGGAATATTATGTCCAGTTTTGGGTCCGTTATCTGAGAAAGGATGTTGGAGAGGATCCAGAAGAGGGTCACAAGAATGATCCTGGGAATGAAAGGGTTAATGTGTGAAGAGCGTTTGATGGTTCTGAGCTTGTACTCACTGAAGATTATAAGAATTGGGGGGGGGGAATCTCATTGAAAGCATTGAAAATTGAAAAGACTAGATCGAGTAGACGAGGAGAGGATGTTTTCTCAAGTGGGGGGAGTCAAAGACAAAGGGCAGACTACAAGGCCATCCCTTTAAAAACAGAGATGAGGAGGTATTTCTTTAGCCAGAGGGTGATGTATCTATGGAATTCATTGCGACAGACAACTGTGGAGGCCAAGTCATTGGGTATATCAAAAGCAGAGGCTGATAGGTTCTTGATTAGTCAGGGTGTCAAAGGTTGTGCGGAGAAAATAGAAGAAAGGGGTTGAGGGGGATAATAAATCAGCCATGATGGAATGGTGGAGCAGACTCAATGGACCGAGTATCTCCTATGTCTTATGGTCTAATGGTGGCCCAAAAAGTCCATGCTGATTTAAATAGAGTGTTGCTGTTAAGTTCATTCCCGCACTCTTTCCCCAGAAATAACTCCCATTTAGGTATGCAGAGTAATTCTCTTTTGAAACCTCCAGATGATTCTGTTTCCATAATTCCCATAGATATTGAATTTTATACATTAGTTACAATGTTGTTGGGCCAAATAGTTAACTTTGCTAAGTATGTTCAATCCCCAGTTAGAAGAAGTTCCTTCTATTCCCGCCTATCTAAACCAGTCGTGATCTTGGTCTCTTTGCTGCTAGGAAAAGAGCAAGGGCTTCTTTAGTTTCATCATGGATCTAAAATGTATCATTCCAATATTCCCCCAAAGTTATCACCTCAGCTTTGTCGCTGTGTGGCTGAAGAAAATCCATTAACCACCCTCAGTGCTGTATCAACAGGGCGGTCCATTGCATATTCAGCTGAACCTTTTACCTAGATTTGCCACTGGTAACTGCACTCTTAGATCTTCTGACAAACTGTGTTCCCACGGTCCAGGTTGAAGTTCATTCCCTGACCCCTTCTCTGAACAATAGGAGGCATCATTCTGTTGTCATGTCCTTGTCTTCTGAAATTTCATTCATTCAGTTCGGCCATAAGGCTATAGGATATAGAAGGAGAATTAAGCCATTTGGCCCATTTCATCATGACTGAAACTAAAACTAGGAAGTTTATACAGTTTAATACATGGCTAATGAGTTGGTATTGGAGGAAAGGCATAAGATTTTTGGATCTTTGGGCTCTCTTCCAGGAAAGGTGGGACCTGTACAGAAGGGGGCGTGTGCTTTGCCTTGAGGCACTTCTCTGTTTAGAGCCTGCCGCCTTAGCTTAGCAGCTGAAACCTAAGTGTACTGCTAGTTCATTGAGCCTGACCTAATAGGGGATGAACTTGCTGTCAAAAATATCTTGAGTTCCATCAGTGAAGACCTGAGTGGTGTAAGGGCCTCAGTTGATATAATCAGGTTTTGTGGGCAGGACCTGTCCATGAAAATGCTGAAGAAATCACTGACAAGAAGAAAAATTACATAGTCATCCTATAAATTTTCCAAAGCTGTCCAAATTCTTATGTGTTTCTGAAAGCCTCTGACACATATTTTAAAGAAAAATAACACTTAAAACAATGAAAAATTATCTCAAACTTTAAAAGATATATTTACTGTTTAAAACTTGATTAATTAATGTATGAATAATGTATCTGATCCTTCTATTTCTTCCCTGCAGCCATAAAATCACCATCTGGATGAATCAACCTGCAGATCCTGTCTCAGTTTTAAGCTGGTTCAGGATCTGTGAGGAAATGTTTCAGATTAATCACTGCAGAATTACAGCAAGTTTATGCCCATCCAGAGATTCCAGGAGGTTCAGATTTGGTGCTTGAATATGCACATGCTGAGGTCCCACACATGCTAGAAATGATAAGTTCTTGCATTGCCACAGAAAAGCCAGTAAAACCCAAACCATTGCATCACTAACTGAAAAAAGAATTTTGTTTTGGACCACTCAATCTCAAATGAAAACCAGGAGAATTATTTTGACATGTGTGGAACTTCAATTATATGGTTACTTTACATATCTACACAGAGGTAGAACGCTTAAGGTACTGTGGTTTTGTCATTAACGGGTTACCAGAGTAGAATATTTTTGGCACAGATGAGCTTTATTGTGGGGAATTGCATGTATTTTTAGTGGGGAATTAGCTTGGCACTAATTTCATACCAAATAAAATTTAAGCAGTGACAGAAAAAAAAACACTGAATGCTCTTCAACAGAGAAATCCTCTTTAGAACCAGATTAATTCCAAGTGAGGTTTTAGCATTATTTCCTTGAACAATTCATTATTTTGTGATAAAATGGAAGCACCCCCTTAGAAACCTCTCACTGAAACAAATCTTCTTCTCTGGTCCCAAGACAAGTGGAATAAAATATCATGCCTAATGACTTTTAATCTCGTCTAAGGAGCTCCTTGAAATTAATAGTAACACGGGTCCACTAGGTGCACTCATAATAACAAATGTATTGTTTTAACATTTAGTGGAGGTTTGAAATGTTTATGTTTGAAATATCTATGTTAAAATTACTGTTTTCACTTTGTGGCAGGTTGGAAGTACGGTGGGCTTCAAGTGCCTGAAAGGCTATCTTCTCCTTGGATCAAGTACACGCACTTGCCTTGCCAATCTTACCTGGAGCGGTACCCAGCCTGAATGCATTCGTATGTCCAATTTTTGTGTCTTGGTTTCACTTAAAAACCCAGTGGAATTTGTTACGGTGTCTGCACGCTTGCAAGTTAATTATTTATTAACATAAAATGAAATACAGATTGGCTCTATATACCGCCCGTGTCATTATTTTGTGATTGAAACTACATTTTCAGCCTATGAAATCAATTTCATCTTTGGAAAGACAATCATACATCTCCTGTAAGGAGTTTGCATGTTTTCCCTATCAATAATTAAATAAGTAAATCACTTTGCTACTGCTGTGTTTCTGAGGAAGGATTTTATTTGCAATTGAAGCTACCAATAGTGTACATGACTTTTGTTAATGTAATAACGCCCAGTGCAGAGGAAGACATGGAGGGGGCATATTGTGCTCAGGCAGTTGTGTATGGTGAGTGAAAGTTGAGCTACTAAAGGGGAAACAGTTCTCCATGAACTGCCTTGTTTTCAGTTTACTTGTTCTCTCCATTACACCTTATGACCTGAAACCAAAGTGTGATTACTGACCATTACACCATATGCCCTGACATCCTTGACATCATACCTGACCCCATTACACACTGACACATGACTCCAGACTCTGTTCTGTGAAGCCATTACAGTCTGAATCAAAATCACGAAATATAATATTCCTGGACATTACAAGAGTACCTTCACCATGGACAACAGAGATACAACTGCAAGTATTGTTGCAAGGATGAACTTTTTTTCAATCATCTTCAGTCAGAAGTGCTTAATGAATGAGATATCTCAGTTTTCTTCTATGGTTCCCACCATCTCAGAAGCCAATCTTCATCCAGTTCAAATTGCTCCATATTATAGAAGAGATGGCTTATTGTACTGGATATGAAGATGACTGTTGCTGAATCGTGACTCTGTTACTGAAGTTCTATACAACAGATCCAGCTGCTCCAACAAGCTAGTTGGTCCAGTATAATTATACCTCTCAGATCCAAGGACAGAATAAAAAGTCACCCAGCAATGTCCTAACCTGAAAAAGTAGGACACGTGCTATCCAGCCGATTATAATCCCATCATTTTGCACTCAAATGTCAGGAAAATTACATAAATTGTGATTGACAGTGCAATGAAGTGGCTAACCAGCACTCAATTTGTACTTACAATGATTTTTTTTTTAATAACGGGTCCCAAATCCACTAAACACTTCCTTGAGAAAAAAGAGGAGAATGAATTTGGGAGCTAATGGCTAGAAAATCCTCTTCAATTCCTCTGATATCTAACCTAGAAATAAATTGCAATATTTGGTCTTTTCTGAGACAAAATCATAAAATACAATGGTCAAGACCATTACAGAGTAACTTAAACATACACAACAGTAGTTCAGAACACTATTCTTCTCTTTCTTGTGTAGTTAAAAATACACATTGACCACTGTCTTTCTCTTCTGCTGCTGCTTAAATTCTTGGTTGCACTCTTAATTTCATAGCAACTTGGAATAAAGCTAAAGGCCCCTGCAATCTTCACACATAAGCGGCAGATTGCATATTGGAGAGGATAGTCCAAGAGTCCCTGCATACTGGACCTAAATGTAACACCTGTGTAGCACCAGTCTTACCGTGTGTGACTAGCCGTCACACTCTTTTGAGAAAAATCTAATCACACTAGGTGCTATTAGGCCATCAGAAGAATCCAGGTATCAGAAGGAGGCAGTGAATAGAAACCACACACTTCTGGGGATAAGGTTTTGTTCATAAGAAAAAGAAACAATATGTACAAAATATTTACATGAGCAAGAACAATTCAAAATTCAAACATTCTGTTTAGGTTCTAAATCTCAGTTATCAAACCTCAATAAATTCCTTTTTAATTAGAATCAGTGATAATCATTAGAATAACATCTGTTTTTCCTAATTTCTCTAACAAATTAGATCTAGTGTTATTCCCTATTTAAAAGTTTACAGACTAAACTTTCCTTTTTATTTATCTCTACTTAGATAGAAAATCATATATAATTCCTATTCTCAAGTATTATAGTTAACTTCAGTTTCAGTTCCAGGCAGCATATCTACAAGTATAAATTCAAATTCAAAAATTATATAAATACAGTTTAACTCCTTTCATGACAATTTTCCAACATCACAACTCTTAAACAAAGTAAATCTCATTTAGTAACTTAGCAAAGCCTTTGCAAAAATAATCAATTCTTACAGAAAATCAAATTCAGTCTCTTCGAAAGAAAATAAACTTATACATTCAACCGTATTAAATCATCTGCATCGTTATACATTTTGTTCCCGCACTGGTTCTTAGACTCTTGGGAGGCTCGCCATCTTGGTTCTTGGATTCGTTGGAATTACAGTAAATAACTTATCATCCACAGAAAGTTGATTCACAAACTTGTACAAAACTTGCCTAAAACCATTGGTATGATTTTGCAGAACTAATTCCTGACTACACAGTAGGAATTTGGGATACTTGTCTCTGCCGAGATATTGTCTCCTTATAGCTACTGCATGTTATAGCTGTAACTTCAATCGCTATTGTCTCTCCTCCAGGGGTTTCACCCTGAGAATTTTAAGTTACTAGGGTAAAGATTTCACTACTAATTCCACTCTTAACGGTTCATGTTTTCAGCTTCTAATTGCTCTACGTTTCTCTCCTTGTCCGTCCTGTGTCCAGTCTGCCCCGCCCTCAGATAGCGTTTTTTTTCCAAATTCTTTTTTTTAAATCAGTAAACCTCGTTTTCATCCCTCCGCAGGTAGAATTTTCTAACATTACAATTTTGGGTTTAATTAACCTGGGTTACATAGAAAGACACGAGGGAACATAGAGCATTTGCCCCTGGAGTGAGTACTAGAAAGGCTGTACTCAGAAAAGACCAAATGATGCAAAAAGCGTATAATAACTTAAGGGGTTCTGCAGAAGTCTTGAGCAACACACACAAAATGCTGGAGGAACTTAGCGGGTCAGACCACATCTATGTAGTGGAATAAGTAGTCCATATTTTACGCAGACCCTTCATCAGAACTTTTCATTAGAACTTCATTAGAACTCTTCATCAGGTCTTCTTCCATCTTGACCCAAAGCATTAACTGTTTATTTCCCTCCATAGCAGCCGCCTGACCTGCTGAGTTCCTGCAGCATTTTCTGTGTATTGCTTAAAGGTATCTAAAGACCTATTTAGCCTGCTCAGCATGCTAGGTGCCCACCTTATAAAGGGTAAAGAAAAGTAATTTCTAGCATCCCAACACTCATTTTGGAAGCAACAGGCAGCAAAATTTGGAATTGTGAAAAGGATGCATTGTTTTTCCACATACCAAACAACATCTTTAGAGCTGCAGGGTTTTGAAGTAATTTTTTTTAGACAGAAGTAAAAATGCCTCAGGATTTGCTCTTGCACATGGAGTAGTGACCATATCCTGTTCTCATTCACTGGAATCATCCAGAGATGGGATTGTAAGACTATTTAAATATCCCGAATTCAGAAACATAAGTGGGTACAAGTCATCTTCAGGCAAATCAGAGTCTGAGTGTGCTCTACCAGAATAAGACCAAATGGATGTGATTGAGGAACCAAATTTCTTTTCAAGTGGCAAATAAATGTAACAATCTTCTTAAATTTCTGGCTTTCCAGAAATGCCAATTGCAATTAATGTTCACTGAAAATAAACTGTAAGGCATTTGAGCCAGTATTCATGAAGCCCTTTCATTGTAATCTGTATGGAGCCTTCCCTGTGATGCTTCATAAAAATGGATTAAAATGGTTGATCAAAAGATATATTTTAAGACTCTTGAGTGTGATTATTTTAATCTTTTCTGAATCATAACAATATCCAAATTTTCTTTAAAGCACATCACTGCAGACAGCCTGAGACACCTCCTCATCTGAATGTGGGTTCTATTGATTTGCCTTCTCTTGGATACACCTTAATATACACATGCCAGTCTGGTTTCTATCTTGCTGAAGGATCAGAGCATCGGACATGCAGACCTGATGGAAGCTGGTCAGGAAAGCAGCCTCTCTGTTATGGTAAGCCCTTAAGTAAACATATTTATTGTGTCAGCAACTTTTTGTACAAATACAACCTGAAAGTTATAGTAATCACAAGAGAAAATCTGCAGACGCTGGAAATCCAAGCAACACGCACAAAATGCTGAAGGAACTCAGCAGGCCAGGCAGCATGTGTGGAAAAGAGTGAAAGTTATACTTGTGCCTTCAAGATCTGTCTGCCACTTCATCTAAAATCCAACTGTAAGAGTAAAAAGTACTTCACAGTGTTTATGTTATTCTGTGTAATTATATCAATTGTATGTAAATTATAAAGTACTTCAGTTATTCTTAGTTGTCAGTGTAAAGAAATGATCGTCATGTTGTACACTATGTCAAGTGGTACCTTGAGAATTCTTTCAAGTGAAGCCTCAGTGATTAAGTCACATGTTACTACTGTGCTCTTCATTTATTCTGTACTCTCTCAAGTTTTAGATGTACTTGTGTGATAGCTAGTGCTAGGACAAAGTAGTTAGGTATTGTCATAATGTTTCCAAATAATGTCATCATAACCTAAATCCATAGTCAGAGCTAGCTCTCTCCTTATGGGAGGTAATCTTTCTCCATTTATTCCAACATGAATGATTCCTTATTAAGGTTTGTACAATCAGCTCTGTAATAATGCAGCTGCCTTCCCTCAACTCCCATTACCTTAAATTCATTAATACTTACTGCTAAAAAGAAAATAGTTAATAAAGATTTTTTTTAAATGATGCATTATCGCAAGTCATTGTGATTTAGATTTCAAATAAGTTAAATTTGCAGACAACTGTCGTCTCCAGTGAAAGCGAAATTTGATGTATTTTCCATCCTTAAACCGGATTGGAACTGATATTTTGTCCTATGTTCTTTTGGCACTGATGATCAATCAGAAGCAGATGCAGAATGAGAATCAGTTTTAATATGGTGAAGGTCCTGACGAACGGTCTCGGCCCGAAACGTCGACTGTACCTCTTCCTAGAGATGCTGCCTGGCCTGCTGCATTCACCAGCAACTTTTATATGTGTTGCTTAATATCATGAAATTTGTTTTCTTTGCGTCAGCAGTACAATACAATGCATAATAATAGAAAAAAGGTAATTACTATATATATATATATATATAAAATAAGACCATAAGATATAGGAGCAAAAGTAGGGCATTCGGCCCATCAAGTCTGCTCTGCCATTCAATCATGGGCTGATCCAATTCTTTGGGTCATCCCCACTCCCCTACTTTCTCCCCACACCCTTTGATACTCCGGCTAATCAAGAACCTATCTATCTCTACCGTAAATACACCCAATACAACAATAATAGTTAAATTAAATAAGTAGTGCAAAAAAAATAAAGATAAAAAAACAGTGAGGTAATGTTCATGGGTTCAATGTCCATTCAGAAATCGGATGGCAGAGGCGAAGAAGCTGTTCGTGAATCTCAGTGTGTGTACTTTAGGTTCTTCTACCTCCTTCCTGATGATAGCAATGAGAACAAGGCATGGCCAAAGTTATGTGGGTCCTTAATGATGGATGCCACCTTTTTGAGGCATTGCTCCTAAAGAGAAACAATATGCAAAGTAATAGATTGGATTCTGAGTGATTTTATTAATGGATTTTTTTTTTGCAACAAGTTAAGAAATGCTTTTGCTGGTTACTGCAAATAGTGCAAAATGCTGAAGCTAATTGGGTTAGGGGTAGGAAGCAGACCGTTGGACCTGTGGAAGGTGCTTTCATTTCTCATTTAAATTGAGCCTGGAGTCCAGCAGATCAAGTGCTTTCTTACTGCTATTCTATAAGTGAATTGGGCTTGAGTTATTTCAAAGTGACACTCGTGCACTTGCAGCATAAGCTAGCCAGCGACCTGGTGCATATTAGCTCCAAATGACAATTTCACTTTAACAAGAACACGAGAATGGCTGGCATCAAAATTATACTCATGGGAAGATGGTCCAATGGGAATGAGGGATTAGTTTTGGAAGATTTAAGCTTCACTGATAACACCAAGGAAGGTGTGATTCACCATCCATCTGGAAGTGCTTAGCAGTGACAAATAATATACTCTACAGAAATTCATATTAATTTTATTTGAAAGCTTAACAGTTTTTGCAGTGCTAAGTAAAAGTAACCCAAGTGCAACGTTGCCAGCAAATGTAATCAGCAAATTGAGAATGGTGTCAAGCTGCTTAGCTCCCGTCACAGCCATTAATGTTTTTAAATGCTGCACTGAAATGTAAACATATTGGACAGTTCTTACACAACATACTGCACAACGTCAAAAATGGTGTTGCTCGCCCAAGTTCCATAAAATAAGAAAAGCCTTTCATCTCACCAGGACTATTTTTTTTACAAACTATAATGCTCCCCAAAAGGAATTTTGAATCTGTGGAGAAAAGTTCTGAGAAATTTCTCCCTGATGCCTGTCAGTCAGTCCCAGCGAAAATAGTTCAATGAAACTCCAGGTTGCATTTTTATGCCTCAAACTCCATAATTCAAACCTGCCATTTGCTTCGTAGATAATAATTCTATAGTTTCAGTAACAGCAAAACCACAATGTTGTTCTGTGTATTTGATCTTTCTTCTCTATTTTAATCTTTGCAACTGTCAATGTCATGCTTTTCGTATCATTATGCAGCTCCTTGTAACGAAGGTAATTTGCATGACATTATTTTTGATGAAAATCTATTCCACATATCCATTATTCTTCAGGACATTTCTTATCTTTTCATCTTGCTTGAGGCTTATTAATTTTCACTTTGGCTCAAGCAGCATTTGTTAGAAGTGGATGCAAAAGTGAATATATTTGAAGCTCTTTTATTTTTTACATCATGCTTCAGGATTAGGAAGAGATGCAGTTTACTGAGGACTGATTGCTGTTACTGAAATAATTTTTTAAGTGTTTTTTTTAATCTAATTGAGCCTTTCCCACTGGAAAAGCAAGTAAAAACAATCAAATATGCTCTATTATAAAGGATCTGACAATCTTTATATTGTGTCTGAAGTGCAAAGTGTATTGATTTCTGCCAGTAGCTTAATGTTGGGAGGTTACCCTTTATGTACTCAAGGGTATGTTTTCCTGAGCTACTGAAATTCTTTGAGTAAAAGAAGCTAGAGAAAGAGGAATATTTTCAAAACCAGGGGATACCATACATATCATAAGCTTGATGATCTTCATTAGATTAAAAGCAAAGGAAGTAGAGAAAAAGCAATCTGTTGATAAACTGAATTGTATTTTTATCTATGCAATACATATGCTTCATCGCAACCACATGCAAAGATAAAATTTTGGGTTAGCATTATTTTAGGTTACTTGTGAAGATAACATAAGAGAGCAGCTTGTGTCTGGATAGATACAAGATTATTCTGATTGGAAAGATTTCATTAGAAGTTTAAGGAGATTTGGTATGTCACCAAAAACACTCACAAATTTCTCCAGATGTACGGTGGAGAGCACTTGAACTGGCTGCATCACCTTCTGCTGTGGATGGGGGGAGGGCTACTGCACAGGATCGAAGTTAGCTGAAGAGAGTTGCTAAATTGGTCAGCTCCATCATATGCACTAGCCTTTGTAATATCTAGGACACCTTCAAGGAGCGATGCCTCAAAAAGGTGGCGTCCAGCATTAAGGACCACCATCACCCAAGATGTGCTCTCTTCTCATTGCTACTATCAGGAAGGAGGTACAGGAGCCTGAAGACACACACTCAGTGATTTAGAAACAGCTTCTTTTCCTCTGTCATCAGGTTATCAGATTTCTGAATGGACATTGAACCTACGAACTCTACCTCATTATTTTTTATTTCTATTTTATGTATGACTTATTTAATATATACAATACATATCTATACAGATGTGTGTGTGTATGTATGTGTGTGTGTGTATGTATATATATATACATACACACATACATACATACACACGGTAATTTCACCTTTTTTTCTCTCTATTATCATGTACTACATTTTATCTCTACCGCAAAGTTAATAAATTTCACAACATATGCTGGTGATATGTTAAACATTCTGATTCTGATGAGTAGGGAAATTAGGGAACTAGCGAGCTCAGCAACTTAAACCATGGTATAAGAACAAAGCCCTGGACCACAAGAGAAAAAGATTAGGTTACTGTCACATAAGACCATAAGAAATAGGAACAGGAGTCAGCCATCTGGCCCATTCAGCCAGCTCCGCCATTTAATAAGATCATGTCTGATCTGGCCATGGACTCATCTCCACCTACCTGCCTTCTTCCCATAACCGTTATTCCCCTACTATGCAAAAGTCTATCCAACCTTGTCTTAAATATATTTACTGAGGTAGCCTCCACTGCTTCTTTTGGCAGAGAATTGCACAGATTCACCACTGTCTGGAAAAAGCGGTACCTCCTCATCTCCATCCTAAATCTGCTCCCCTGAATCTTGAGGCTATGTCCCATAGTTCTAGATCTCATCATTTTCTGAAAGTATGCAGATGAATAATGTGTCAACAAATACACTCAAAACTTCTATAGTTGTACCGTGGAGAGCATTCTGACAGGCTGCATCACTGTGTGGTATGGAGGGGCTACTGCACAAGATCAAAAGAAGCTGCAGGAGGTTGTAAATCTAGTCGGCTCCATCTTGGGCACTAGCCTACAAAGTACCCAGGACATTTTCAGGGAGCGGTGTCTCAGAAAGGCAGCATCCATTATTAAGGACCTCCAGCACCCAGGGCATGCCCTTTTCTCACTGTTACCATCAGGTAGGAGATACAGAAGCCTGAAGGCACACACTCAGTGGTTCAGGAACAGTTTCTTCTCCTCTGCCATTCCTAAATGGACATTGAAGCTTTGGACACAACCGCACTTTCTTAATATACAGTATTTCTGTTTTTGCACATTTTTAAAATCTCTTTAATGTACATAATTGATTTACTTGTTTATTTATTATTATGTTTTATTTTATTTATTATTATTATTTTTCCTTCCCTCTGCTAGATTATGTATTGCATTGAACTGCTGTTGCTAAGTTAGATAATTTCACGTCACATGCCGGTGATAATAAACCTGATTCTGATTCTGAAGTATTCAGGTATTATCGTAACTCCTCCACTTTGCTTCACTTACTTGGGCAGAAGCAAAAGAGAGTGAATGTCCCAGAAACATGGAATAACAAAGAGTTTTGATATTGCACAGAATATTGTGGATGAACTATGCAGTGTATTTATATTCCAGTGCAGTATGATCCAACTTTAATGGTTCTGAAGATAACATTTTAATGTCATTCTCATTTTACTAATTCTATTGGCCTGCAATGATGGGCTATTTTACTTAAAACTGCAAACCTTATTAAGCTCTTTTTAAAAAAATGTTTGTGGTATATGCTACAATTTGACTGAATCCAGCACTTCAAACACTGTGGCATGATATTTTCTCCAGTACTGCGTTCCTTCAATTAATGCACAGAGAAGGCAGCTTACCTTGTGAACTATAAATGTGCAGACTATTTTCTAAATGGGGAGAAAATCCAAAAATCTGAGATGCAAAGGGTCTTGGGGGTCCTTGTGTAGAACACCCTAAAGGTTAACTTGCGGGTAGACTCGGTGGTGAGGAAGGCAAATGTAATGTTAGCATTCGTTTCAAGAGGTCCTGAGTACAAGAGCGGGGATGTGATGCTGAGGCTTTATAAGGAGCTAGTGAGGCCTCACATTGAGTATTGTGAACAGTCTTGGGCTCTTCATCTAGGAAAGGATGTGCTGGCATTGGAGAGGGCTCAGAGGAGGTTCACAAGGATGATTCCAGGAATGAAAGGGTTATCACACGAGGAACATCTGATAGCTGTGCGTCTGTACTCGCTGGAAATTAGAAGGATGAGGGGGATCTCATTCGAATGTTGGAAGTCCTAGACAGAGATGTGGAAAGGATGTTTCCCATGGTGTGGGAGTCTAGGACAAGAGTGCACAGCATTAGGATAGAGGAACATCCATTTAAAAGAGATGTGGAGAAATTGCTTTAGCCAGAGTGGTGAATTTGTGGAATTTGTTGCCGCAGATGACTCTGGGGGCTGGGTTGTTGTGAATATTTAAGGCAGAGCTTGATAAGTTCTTGATTGGATGTGGCATCAAAGGTTATGGAGAGAAGGCCAAGGAGTGGGACTGAGGAGGGGAGAAAAGGATTGTAATTGATTGAATTTTGAAGCAGACTCGCTAGTCTGAATGGCCTAATTCTGTTCCTATGTCTTATGGTCTTATAATCATAATCAAAATGTTTACTGTGTTGCTTCTTTGATCCCCATCCTTACATAACACAATATAAAATTGCTTGCACTCCCCTTATTATGTTATAAATGACAAAAGTAATAATCTTGAAAACCATTTTGTTCTGCAAACATAAGTGAAAGATATGAGCTTCACTTTCATGATGTCTGTGCTACTTTCCTTCACTGACCATCGTAATACACCAAGAAAAAAATTACCCCATGAGTTTATTCTACATTCAGTCCAATAGATCTCTCCCAACCTCTCAAACAATGAAATTTTTCTTTGTGATCAAACATATCCTTTCCAAAACATTTCCCAGCTTACTAATGATTTATCCACCCACAGGAAGAAAGCATTCTGAGACACTTAACCTTCACCTTCCTTTATAAATTGAATTTCTCCTTTGAAACTTTCAAAATTGATACCATCAACACCTCAGCTTCTCCATAGCCATGAAGATATTGTTGGCTATTTGCTGACTATATTTTAGAGAGATTTTTGTGCGCTATAGGAATTCAGTAGACCTGAGATTAGTACAGGTGAGCAGACTGAGGTAAAAGATGAACCCTGATGTCATTCATTCACAGGGCAAGCACAAATGAATGAAAAGCCTACAACTGCTTCTAACTCTTATGTTTCTAAGTTATCCAATATGATGTTACTGCCCAGATAAGTCTGAGGATTTTGGAAAATATTCAAGTGCTAATTCATGGAAACAACAATTGTGACATTATGAATTATAATTTAAATTTTTAATATTTACTAATTTTTACTATTTTTAATATTGTTAATATTTAATTTTTGTAATCCAGGGAGTGGGAAGCGCAGAATCAAATATCACTGTGATGATTGTAAGTTGTAGTATCAATTGTTTGGCGACAATAAAGTATAAAGTATTGCTGATATCTGTAAGCAATCTGCAATCACTTGAAGTGCAATCATATTACCTTAAAGCTGCACTCTGTGGTAAAGAGAGAACTTGATTCAATTTAGCTCCTTGGAATACGTTCCAAAATACTTCATAAACAGTGTATTAATTTTGAAGCATTGTCATTCTAACAATGTAGGCAAGTAGACCAACCAAGTTATGAAGAGTAGCAGCCAAAAAGTGTGCCTAGTGCACGGTAAATCTTTCTGTTGGTTGAGAGACAAATATTAGCAAGAATCCAACAGATATCCTCTTCCCTTGCATGATAGAACCTACTACATCCACCGGCAGGATAGGCAAGGCTTGGTTTAGCATATGGGGTGGCATAGCGGCATACTGATTAGCACAAAGCTTCACAGTCCCAGCAATCCAGGTTCAATTCCTGCTGTCAGCTGTTAGGAATTTGTACGTTTTCCCTGTGATTGTGTGGGTTTCCCCCAGGTATCCCACACTCCAAAAACTTACCAGTTGGTAGGTTAATTGGTCATTGTAAAGTGCTCCATGATTAGGCCAGGATTAATTCGGGGGATCCCTTGTTGATTGGTGCACCATTACCACAAAAGGTTCCACTGCAGATTAATTCCTTCGCAATAGTAAAGGTCTGAGCAATATTCTCAGTTGCTACGAATGGGAACTTTGCATTATTTGATCTAAAGTTTCTAAACATCTGTGATGTCTCCCTCTGCAGCTATCAAAACACTTTGTTTGATACCACATGCATATAGAGCAGCCTGCAGTAATACACTATCATATTTCTCCCTGCAGAGGAGTGGACCTTGGAGTTTGTGACATCCTCATAATTTCGGGACTAAATTATTTACAGCCAGATTCATTGCCTTCAGTCTTGTCTTTACAACCAGTATCCAACATTTGCCTTAAATATTATTGTTATCAACTATTTTCTTGCTTGTGTTTGTTCAGCAGACACAAGGCCCAGTGGAAGTCCAATGGGGACAGTGAAGGAAATAACAAGTAGCAAACTTTCAGGTAAGTTAACAGCTGAAATAGAAACAAATCTTTAAAGCATTTAAAGACTTTGTTTGTGTGATCAATTGTCTCTAATCTATTTTTCTCATTGTTGGCAGTTCCAGCCAATGTCTTTGCCCACAATTCTCTCTGGAAAGGTTCATATGAATATCTGGGGAAGAGGCAGCCAGTCATGTTAACAATTAACAGCTTTAATCTGTCCACCAGTAAAGTCATGGCAACCCTTTTAGATCAGAGTGGAGTCGAGCTTAAATTGACAGGTAAGTGGAAAAATAATTCTGACTGCGGTTCTGGTTATTTTTTAATACATTGCACTAAAAGGGAGACTTCATATTCATTCCTATCAAATGAAGAAAACCTCTTTGAATTATTTCTAATGGGATGTAATCTAACTGAGTCAAAATTGCATCCCGCAAAATAGATAAAATTGACTTTCTGTTCAAGTAGATTCTAAAGGTTTCTGACGTTAAAATTCATCTCCTGTTGAATGCACAGGGAGGTGATATAATGAAGTCCATCTGATAAACCCCAGTTTTTGAATTTTATTAAGCGTGAATATCAAAACCATTGACGTTCGGAACTGGAGTTTGGTGCTAGTTTACACAAACAACAGACAATAAATTTATGGCAACCTCATCTTTAGATTTCATAAGCCAAGGATCCCCAACCTTTTTTGCACCACGGACCAGTTTATATTGACAATATTCTTGCAGACCGGCCGACTGGGGTGGGTAGTAGGGTTGCCAACGGACAAGAGTAACCGTCAAATACATTGTGTTTACCCCGAGAAGACTACCATGTCCATGAAGCTTTGCACGGGCACCAGTGCGCTTGCGTGATTTGCGCACGCGTGTACGTGCCGTTTTTTTTCTACAAATCGTTTTTGGCGATTCTGTTCAGGGGGGTTAATGACGACTGGAATATAGGTGATAAGAACTATAAATCACTTACAAGTGGCTCATACACTCAATTTCATTTCTAAAAGGATTTATCTAACGAATTTAATATTAAACACACAGCGCATATTTTCCTCGCATGAATATAGTGATAAGTCACTTATAAGTCAATAGCATCATAACATTTTAAGTAATGTTTGGATATTAAACACACAGCACACATTTTCCCCATATGAACATATAAAATCATTGCAACACCCCAATATCGCCGAATCAGTGGGAGCCCTGGGCTTATTTCCCTGCAACAAGACGGTGCCATCGAGGGGTGATGGAAGACAACGATACTCGAAGGGAGTTCCTTATGTCCAGTCTATTCCGCAATTTAGTTTTCATTGCATTCATTGCAGAGATATGTTGGAAACGGAAGCAACGTTTTCAGTGTTTTCGTGGCTATCTCAAGATATTTAGCCTTAACTTTGATCTGGAATGCTGGCAGAGATGTTATGTCAAACGTACTTTTCAGCCCGCCGTCATTTACAAGCTCAAGGGGTTGATCTCCTTCCTGCGCTGACATGGATGACGCGCGGGTAATGACCTCATGTGCGTAATGACCTTGTGTGCGTTCAAGTTCAACAGTGCGTGATAGGGAATAAGGAAAGGTGCAGCTGACTCATATCGTCTCCTCGTGGCCCGGTAGCACATGCTTTGCGGCCCGGTACCAGTCCGCGGCCCGGTGGTTGGGGACCGCTGTCATAAGCCATTATTTCGCAATAACTCTAATTTACTCAGAATTTATCTTCAACTTCATTTGTAGTTTATGGAAATGTGTACTCCCCAAGTTAAACTGGAATTAAGAGATCTTTTCTAAGTCGCTGTCAACAGAATGAATTTTGATGCAGAATAACTTCTCACCACATTTTGCAAGCATTTTCCACCACATACTTTATAGCGTCAATTGAAGCAGAGGTCAAGTTGTCTTAGACGGTTGGGATTGGTAAAGGAGGGGTATGGAGTAGAGGGCAGCATAGGGGGATGAAGGAGAAATGTTGCCCTCAGGTGTTAGAAAGAAGATAAAAATCCATGTTTAGGAGTGAAGAAAAACTGTGTGTACTCCTTTCCATATTTCATTAGCCATTCATTTGTCCAAACGCACATGTTTATAATTGCTGCATATTAATTAGGTGCCTCAGTGATATCCTTTGGTACTGAAATGAATGGGCTCACTGTTCCTGCAGAACTTCTAGCCAGTGGAGTTTCACTAGGAACATTTCTAGTGTAAATACCAACAGACTGTAGAAATGTGTTCTCCACTATTGGAGTCCACGTGAGTCCAAGGAAGAATTCCATGTCAATCAGCTGTGCAATAGGTCAGAACTTCTTTATTCATTCAGCAAATCTGAACTTCTGCATGGCTACGCAAGTCAAGACATGGAGCTCTGTATAGACCTGCCAGTATTTCTGCAGAAAAGTGAGCACGTGCAGTCATTATTTCTCATGTTGATCATCTTCTCTGAGATTCTTTTTAAGCCTTGTACCATCCTGCACAATTGGTGTTGAGGTTTTTACCTAGCAGTGTAAATTAAGAACTATTACTTGAGTGACTTCCTCCCAAGTCAACTTTCCCAGAAAGCAAAAGCTTCAAGAATGACAATGATAAACTGAAATACTACATTTGTTTAATTTTTAGTGTAATTACTTCTTTCAGGTTTCTACAAAAAGGGGGAGCATCATCTTCTTCTTGAACTTTATAAAATCCGAGGTCCTGTTGAAATATTTGTACAGAAATTTAAAAGTGACAACCTGGCACTGGATGGATATGTAAGTATTGATGAGCCACCTCTCTCTTTCAAGATCCTAGTGTCATGGTTAAAGTGCTGTGGAGGCAGTTTGGACAGGAACATAGGAATGTACCTGTCATTCTCTCCGCTAAGTCGTAGTCCTAGATCTCCATCAGTTTGTCAGCACTATGTACTCTTCTGGCCTTGAGAATGTGACAGGTCGGGATTGAAAAGTGGCATGTTTCAACTCACAGTACAGACTTGGAGATCAGATGGGTGTGAAAATACTTTATGGCACTGTCTAATATTTTTTGCTGAACCATTCTAAAGACAATTGATTACCAAATTATAACAGAAGTTAATAATTGTTTATATAATCAATAAGCAAATGTAGAAGAATTTAACCATCTCAGGGCAGAGCCCAGTATTGAAAATCCACCTCAACTTCTCATGGTTCTTCACAAAGATGAAGATGCAATAGAATTAATTCATACACTTGATAGGAAGATATGAAGCTACATTTGTCATATATACTAAGAGATGATTGGTTTATCAGTATATAACGTAAAGATAATCATTACTTTCCATATTTAATTTTTATGTTCTTTAGATGTTTTATTATGCTTTTACGCATTTTATGTCTATTCTCTTTTTTAAATTTCATCAACTTTCAAATGGAAGCCCTAAAGGAACTCATCTTCGCACAAGGATATTATTTTTCATGTGACTATACCTGTAAAGTAGTATATATTTCTCTCATATTAATACCCCTGGGGAGGTAGCAATCAAGGCTTTACAGTGAGATGCCTGCAATTAATTGTGAAATATTTATTGCCATATGTCTCATTATATTTCTGCCAGTGCCAGGTATTCCACCAGAGACTCTTGATGAATCCCATTAACAAAATCTTTCTCTGAGTCCTTTTAGCCACTAAAGTATTTTTTCCTGTCACATTTAACTTATGCTTAAGTCACTGCTGCGGTAGTAGCAGGTAAAAACACTTTACACGAAGTAACCCTTAATATGAAAGGATTTCTTCCAACTTAGCTCAGGGGAATAGAACGAATAGGATTGCTTCTTTGGCAGCTGGCTCGATGGACCTGATGACATAAGATGAGAAACTTCCCATTTCATCTACTAGAGATAATGTACAAGTGAAATCTTCTTGAAACAAATTTGCTAAACCTTTAAAATTAATTTAGCCTATTTTTTAAATATTTGAAGTTTCTGCACAAAATTCTTTGCCGAGGAAAGAAAAAGGCACATTTATCACTTTCTCAATTCTGAGTACTTTTCTAACCCTAGTGAATATTTAGATCAAGTGGTACCTACCACAGACACCTTGGTAAATTGTAGGGGGTCCATAGCATAAATAAAAGTTGGAAGCCATTGAATAATCTGGTATTTTCATCATTATAGTATTCCCAAAACAGCACCAGAGAAGCTTTGTATAAACTGAGCACCAGTCATTTCACTGTATAGTCAATGCCTTCTGTGCAAACCTGACATCTCATTTGCTTGGTTGTGGTTAATTCCATCTATAAAATCTTGCAACTACAGATGCCCAAATGCAATCAAAGTTCGAGGGCACAAACAGCAATCAAAGTTCTGCTAGTTTTCCAGATCACATGTTTGCCCTGTTATGTTCAACTTACTGGCCAAGAATAAAATCTCATTTGAACAAGTCCAATTGGGAAATTTGGAATGTTTTTCTTCCAGCAACAACAACAAATATTCTATTTAGGAGTAATAGCAGCTGAGGTTTCAAAAACATAGCTGAAACACATTTATCACAAAAAAGAACATTATTATTAAACATCTTTTCAATCCCATGTGAATGACCTACTGTTAAAAGCAAAAAATGTCTTTAAAATCCTTAAGGATATGTATTAGTTTTATTGTTATAATTTCATAAAACAATAATTTTCATATATATCTTTAAGATTTTAAGAATTCAATATCTATACTTGTACCTAAAAAGGCTTAATTTTATGATTACCAAAAGTAACTACCATGATGATTAATGCAGGTGGGTTGTGATCTGGTTTGTCAGCATAATCATATTCCATCAAGGTGCAGAGAAGTGGACTGTCTCCTATCATGGTGCTTTACAAGGATGGAGCATACAGAAACACACAGGAATCTGGATGAGTTGTGGATCCTTTGTCTCTGAATAGAGTGGAGGAGTCACGGGGGAGTGGGAAGTGGAATTAGACAAAAGATCTGTGGGAATGGGATCAGATGAAGGATTGAATAAACACTCAGAACAAAAAACACGCACAGAATACCATGTGCTTAAAACTCCTCAAGTGATTGTGGTGACTGTCTTGATAACGCAATGTAGAAATCTTCCTAAATTAAAATGGGACAAGATGCAACAAGCTCATAGGACAAAACAAATAGTTAGTGCAATGCACCACTAACATACATAATGGCTAATGATTTTTCTGGTGGGTGTTGCATTTAAGTCTAAAATAATAATTTTCCTACTTCATTCATTGTTACTGGTAAATCAATGTATTAGAAAACAGAACACTCTTATATTTGTTAAGCAACTTTGCCACCTAACTTACCACACAGAACATTTGTAAGACATTCCATCTCACCTGATGATCATACTGCAGTTGCATTGTGTGAAGTACATCAAAGCTCACAACATCGGAGAGTCGCACATAATAGGCGCATGTTCTGCTCCACAATAGACCCATCTTAGTTAGGAAATTCAGGGCCATGTTCTGTAAATACCCTTGAAATGTTGATTACTAATAGGGTGACTAACCTCATTTATAATCATTTAGGTTTCTGCTGAGCCTTCAGGCAACACATTTGTGTACCAGGGATATGTTCGAGGCAAGGACTTTGGGCAATTTGGTCTCCAAAGAATAGGTAATGTGACCTTCTCCATACTTTTTAACTAATCTAATAAGTGCATTAGTTTGTGTTGAACCTCTTAAGGGCTTATAATGATTTTGGATCCATGACCCATGTTCATAAAGTCAATGGCCTCCTCATTCTATAGTGCTTCTTCAGAATTTTATATCTTCACTAAAAGACTAACAGGAGTACCAAGGGGCTTTTATAACCATCTGCTTCTGTTCTGCATTGCACTTTGAGGATGTTTCAGCCACTGGGCAAAGAATATCAGACTAAAAATCACCTGGGGAATTTCAAGGTTGGATTGGATTATTTTATGACCTCATTCTTGCCAACAACCTTAAGAACCAAAATTTATCAAAAATAGAGCACATGAATTTCTCATGATTCGTCAACAGTCCATTTTGAATAGTTGCAAAATGATTTACATCAATTGACTTGTATTCCCAAAAGGACAGTACTTGCTGTGAAGAATTTAAAATGAGAAAATTATCCCAATAGAGTGGATACTTAAATAGACCATTCTAGTTGGTTGGGGCAGGACAAGCTGATTTCTTCCTAAAGAAAAGTGCTAAAGCTGGACATTTTGTCCTCTAAAGTTGTAATTCTGCAAATCTGAAGCCACATTGACCTAAGAAGTAATTCTGAAATCTGACAGAATCCATCTCAAGACCCACAGGATTAAATCTTTTAGATTTTGCATGCAAGCTTGTTGTATAGTAGTTAACAATAAAACCATTCCCCTGTTAAGTAATCCTAGTGAGAAAATCTGAAGCACAAAACGGAGTTAGTAAAACATGGCCTGAGAGATCCTTAAAGACGTTGCTACAGAAATGAGTTGGCAATGAGGGCATACACCAAGTTAAACTGTTCTTATATTTCCCACAAACTTCTTTTGAAAGTACCTGCACAGGAGGTAAACAAACTTAATTCCTGTAAGGTGTGATCGAGGAAAATTCTTTTGAGACCGAATTCATTGAAAATGGAAGATTCTTATAAGAAGCAGTGATTTGATGTCACAGAATAAGTAAAATTCTGTATTTCATTTGTGATTTTCAGTTGCAGTAACACCCTGGAAACGAGTGAACAGAAGTTCATTTCACATCTTGCCTGATTTGCTTTCAAAGGAATTCTGCTTGTTAACGTTTTTTTTCGTAATGTTGACCAGAATGAATTGATTCCTCGCCAAAAATTGTACTTCACTGCAGCCATCATTGCATCAGATAAGGATTTGCTTTGAGAAAAATTCTAATAAATATTCAGTAGCAGCGTTATTCCTTTTATCACAAGCATTACTGGCCCACAACAAGCAACTAAAACTATATTATCTATTTAATGTTACACAGCTGCATCTGGAATCCTTCTGTGTATAAATTTGCTGCCAATTTTCTTATATTTGAATAATGTTTGCACTTCAAATGAACCTAATTAGTTGCAAAACATCTTGGATCATCCAAAGTTTATAAATGGTGTGATATCATGCGAGTCTCCTATTATTTCTTTTGTCATGTATTTACAGTATATTGGTGTAGGTGCTGCTATAGAAACAGCAATAAAGCTAATGGTGTTCTCTGATATTTGTGTTTAACGTATAAAGAAACTGCCAGCAAGGTCTGATATCTCATTAAGTGCAGACGTCTGCAGTTGTTACTATTGCCTCCTTCCGCCATTGACTTCAGGGATAGTCCAAGGCCTACTGAGTGACAGATAGAACTGAATTAGTCACTCTGCTCCATCTCTGGAATCCACATGGGCTCCAGCAGTGGGACTCAGTTCTGCATTGCATTGGGAATGACCAGACATTTTAGCTCAGCACCCAATCATCTAAATGGAATTCCTTAACCAGTATTTTAGGAAGCTTAGAATAAGATGAGGTGTTCTTTTTCATTGTTTTCCATTCCAGTGGATTTTTCTGAATTGTTTTTTTTTGCTGTGGGACTGAGTGAGTGATTGACTTCACCACCTTACTCACTTACTCATTCAGTTCCTTCCTTACTCTTACTTGGAACTTTCTTTGCTCTTATACTTCCATAATCCTTTAACCCAGTGCTCACTCATTGACTCCTTATGCATTTCATCATTCATTCCCAATCTCGTATTTACTGATTTTCTCATTTACTCATAGTTGCTATACCAAACCGTGATGTATACAGATAGGATGTTTTCTATGATGCGTCTGTATCAATCAGTGAGAGTCTTTGGGAGCATACTAGATGTCCTTGGCATTCTGAGAAGGTAGAGGGATTGGTGTGCTTTCTTCTCTTCTGTGTCTACAAGGCTGGACCAGGACAAATTGTTGGCGACATTTACACCTGGGAATTTTTTATGCCCTCATCAATTTACAACTTAGCACCATCGATACAGTCAGGGGCATTCACCCTGCCTTGCCTCCTGAAGACATTGACTAGTTTCATCATTTTGCTGAGATTGAATATCCCTTACAAATGCAAAATATTTTATCTTTTTTTTCCAGTAAAAGACCTGTACAACTGTTTGGAACATCTTTTGCTTAATGTACAATCATTGTCAGTGTGATTGATATAAGTCCCATTGCACAAACCGGATATTTACAAGGATGGAAGAAATTTGTGCCCTGACTTATGAAGTTCCTTTTGAGAATTTCACTTTGGTTACATGAAATCTGGAAATATGACTGTTTATAATGAAGACTGTACTGTAACAATTACAGTATGTGGGCTCCATACAGATGTGCTAGCTGTACTATATGCATTACCTGTAAAATGCTGGCATTTATTTGAGTCTATGAACTTTTATGAGAGATAGAGTGCATCCTCACAAAGTATTTTTGCTTTATATTTTACTGTTACTTTTTTAAGCCTGATTCTTGCACATGCAATTAACTTGATGTGATTTATTCAGATCTGCACATGCTGGAAGCAGGGGCCGACTCCATTGGGCACCACCTGAGCACCAGCAGCAGCTCGGTAGCAGTTGCCATCCTTGTGCCTTTCTTTGCCCTGATAACGGCAGGATTTATATTGTATCTCTACAAACACAGGTGAGTGCTTGAAAGGTGACTTTGGGAGAATTGTTCTGGTTTGACCAGGGTCATATTGATTTGAGAGTTCTTAGTTCAAGTTGGCCTTGGCCTATTAGTCATATGTGTGTGTTTTTACAGTATCTGGGTTGGATTGGAAAAGTCACATTCCTACAATGGGTGGTATCTTCCTGAGATTGGGAGAGAGAAAGATCACCTGTTTGGAAATGCAGCATGCATTTAATTTAGGAGTACTTGTTGCTGACTCTATCAATAAACTGGGCAAAGACCAATTCAGGAATGACATTCTGTAACAGGAGAAGTATTGTCTACTTTAAATAATGTGCTTTCCGCAGATGAACTTTTAGGTTATTATTAGCAGACAGTTTGTTGACTTTTCCATGCTGAGCACAGGAAGAGTGCCTTGTTAAAGAGTTTAGGCAGTAGCATTGAGATAGGGGACGGAAATTATTACACAAAAGTAGAGCTTAGCAGTTGAAGTAAAAGTGGTCAGAATCCGCTATTTATTATTAAATAAAGGCATTAGTTCATTTTCTTTAGATTATGAAGACATGCAGTCCTCTTTTATTGTCATTTAGTAGTGCATGCATTAAGAAATGATACAATATTTCCTCCGTGTGATATCACAAAACACAGGACAGACCAAGACTGAAAAAACTAACAAAACCACATAATTATAACATATAGTTACAACAGTGTAACAATACCATAACTTGATGAAGAAAAGTCCATGAGCACAGTAAAAGGTCAAAGTCTCTCAAATGTCCCATATCTCACGCAGACGGAGAGAAGGAAGAAACACTCTCCCTGCCATGCCCGACCACAGTCCAACTCTGAGTCATCCGAAAACTTTGAGCTCTAATCAGCTCTCCGACACCGAGTACTGAGCACCATCTCTATCCGAACGATTCGACCTCCTTCTCGGTCGCCAAAAGCAGGCAAGGCCTGGGATTTTGAGGTCTTCCCTCCGAAAGATTCCTGACTGTGCAGTAACAACAGCAGCGAACAAGCGTCTCAGAAATTTTTCCAGATATATCCTCTGTGCTTTCATGTCCGTCTCCATCAAATCAGAATTGTCCACGGCCCCTATTTAACAGATACGATATCATTTTTCATCGGAGGGCTGCGCACGTGCGGCGCTGCTCTCTCTCCTCCCGCCGTTTATTTAAAATAAGTAAGTCAAAATGGCTCTATTAACGTAATGAGCAGGTAAATGCCATGAAGTGTATTAAGCTTCTATCAGTCTCATGTGAGGTCATTTCCACCTAATGATAATTTACTTTGCCCTTATTACATTATGCAGTAAATAGGAATGGATCTTTATCCTTTTGGTACAGTTTTATCTGCTGAGGTATTTGTGATGTATGATGCCATCCATTTTTGTTCTATTTTTCTGTGGAAAGATTATTTCAATAGGGCAGATTCCAAATTCCCACAAACATGTAAATCCATTGAAACAGAACAGGAATTAATCTTGTTTGTCCATTATCCCTTGAGTATTTGTAAAATAACTTAGGGGGATCATCAATTTATTATCACAGATGAGGCTACCACTGCACCATGCACTCCTGAGCATACTGCAATACAATTTGTTTTTGGCAGTGTATTATTGTCACATGTACTGAAATACAGTAAAAATCATTTGTTTGCATGCTGTCCCGGTAGATCATTCCATGTATAAGTAACTAGAGGTTAAAAAAAGGGGAAAAAAAGTAAAAAAAAACGGAATATAAAATATAGTGTTGTGGTTACAGAGAACATGTAGTACAGCAAGACAAATAACCAACAGAAGTCATGTCAAGCTAGTCTGAGAGATCAGATTCATGTTCAGCGTTTGAGTCCTGTCGAAGAATCTTATAGCAGTGGGATTGAAGCTGCCCTTAAGCCTCGTGATACACTTTCTCAAACTTTTATATTTTCAGCCATGGAAAGGAGAGTGGAGAGGATGAACTGGGATAGGAGGGACCTTTGATTATGTTGGCTGCTTTACCAGAGGCAGCGGGAATTGTTGGCGGGGAGGCTGGGTTTCCTAATAAAGTGAGCTGTATTCACAACTTCCTGCAATTTTTTCAGGTCTTCTGAAGAGTAGTTGCTATACCAAGCTGTGATGTATACAGATAGGATGTTTTGTATGGTGTGTCTGTATCAATCATTGAGAGTCTTTGGAAGCATACCAGATTTCCTTGGCATTCTGAGAAGGTAGAGGGATTGGTGTGCATTCTTCCCTACTGTGTCTACAAGGCTGGACCAGGACAAATTGTAGATATTTACACCTGGGAATTTCTTATGCTCTCACCTATTTACAGCTTAGCACCATTGATACAGTCAGGGGCATTTACTCTGCCTTTCCTCCTGAAGTCCATGACCAGTTCCTTCATTTTGCTGACATTGAAGGAAAGTTTATGGAGGCTACAACCAGTCTGATTAACAGGCCGAGCTGAAAATACTTGAACATAGAAGTAGTTAGGGAATGGACCTTCCTAAAACACAGGGTGAAAGGAGAAAGGACAAGCTGATACAGATAAAAATAATCGTTTCCACTAGATCTGATCTAATGGGAGAAAACTCAACTTATTAGAAGCAGAGTGAAATGGATCAGAATGTTGATCTTGAAAACATGAAGCTGGACAAGGCATTTAAAATTTGTTTTTTAGTTTCATAATGTCCTGTTGGGGTGTGCCTTATTCTGATTGTTGAAAACTGCTTCCAGTGTGATTGGTTAGTTTACAAACGTGCTACTGCTTACCTGCCTGGTGTCCAGTTTCATATATCCTGGGTATATAAAATAGCACGTGGAAGGGACTAGCTCTCTCTGCCTTTGTTTAAAGCAAGGATGCACATGACAATTGGGAAGGTATGCTCTGTGTGCACTTTTAACTAAGTATGCTGAATGTACATACATTTGTTGAATATTCAGCTTTGTAGTGTCTGCAACTTGGAGAACATGAATGTTTGGTCGAATTTTTACTGTTTGTATATAAATGATTAATATACCTATTCGAAGTCAGTGCATTTCCTGTCTCACTTGCCAGACCTGCGAACCTGATGCAACATTACGCATAGTTTATTTAGGTATGTAGAGATGGTTTTGTGGACAGAGGGGGAAAGTGTGTGTTAGTTTAATGTTCAGGGACAGGGACATGCAGGAATTAGAGGTCAAGCTGGAGTCTAAGCCCCTACTCCATGCTTGAAAGTCAACAATGTTGGACATTAAACATCCATAGTCTGATATTGGGCTGGCAGAGCAGCGTGGATTTTGGCTAGTGGATCACACCCCCGCCCCCCAGGGTCAGCAAGTTGTCGATAGGTTCCTGAATCAGTGTTCCATAAGGTCAGGAGGAACAAGGGCCAGTGATCCCCTGGGTACGTGAACCGGTAAGACTGGAGTTCGAGGCATAGTGTTCGCATCCTCAGGGCTTGTATTTACTGTTGTTTTGTTGTTTGTTGTGTTCAGTTTTATGGTGTTCTGTGTTGTTCTACTGAGTATTATGGCAATACCTGTGAGCTTGTCCTAGCATATCCCTGGATGTTTTTGTTGTTAAATATGGCATTGGAGCTGAATGTAGCCTCATAGTCACAAGTATAAAGCAAGAAGATGCAATATCCAGTGTACATCACCAGACATCAGTATGGGTCACACTATACTATCTAGTCTACTGAAGAAGATGGGGGTGAGGGGTCACTCCCACCAACAAGCAATCAAGTCCTTGTCAAACGCAGCAGAAGAAAGCAGAAATTGGATTTGGATTAAAAGGAAAGGCAACAACTGGGCTGCAAGATGAAGACAGGAGGGTATGGAACTGAGGGGGTGTATCTGGGACGCCAGGTAGCACCGTTGAGCCCTCTGGAGACGTCGTGGGCTTATCAATGAAACGTCAAAGAAGGAGGGTGCCCACCTGATGACCCCGATGACGTTCCTACCCTCTCTCCTTGTCACCACTCCAAACCCACTGCCAACATCGAGAGTGCTGACTTACCATAGGGATTGAAACATCAAGTACTAGTAGCTCTACTAATTAAATCATTAGATTTAGCGTAGCCTCTTGAGTATTAAATATGAGCACCACACATTGCAATGACCTTGAGATGGATCAGAGAGAATGCATAAAGCAAGACCAAATATTCTAACTGATGGATTGGAAGAAGTTCATAACCGGGCAAACCATCAGAATAAAATGGAATGGTACTGAATCATTTAGAATCTTCTGACAATGCAATTATGAGCTCAAATCTTCACAATGGGGCAATTTGCTACTGAAATGTGAAGGTCCCTACATCTTCTTGTTCTAATTAGCTCAGATCAACTCTGAATTCCAACTGTGCTCACTCTGTTCTGCAGTAACCATTCTGCAGTTCTATTTCACCTTTACTTTTAAAAGGTAAATGTCTGTATCAAAATACTCATACCTGCAAGAAGCTCTTTTATGCACCCTACTATGAGCACACCTATCTTAACCAATTCATAAAGCAACTCAAAATAATTCATAGCTATATGTAAAGATCAGGAGCATCCTATCCTGCACTTGTAAAATGTACTTAATAAGAGAAAAATACAATTTGAAAATAAAGTCAAGAATACAGCATTTAAACTAAGTTCAATAATTTTCTTTTAAATAAACTGGTGGAGGTATAATCCTTATACCTGGTATTTCTCAAGAGAACTCTTGTCATTCCTGAGGAGGAGCTGAGCTTCTTTAATTGGTGGAGAGGTACAGTTCTCCCAAAAGTCTTAGACATACATATGGATAGCTAGGGTGCTTAAGACCTCTGCACAGTTATGTAGTAATTTTATGTATTGCACTGTACTGCTGCCAAAAAAGTCAAATTTTATGACATCTGAGAGCGATGATAAACCATTCTGATATGGGTCTATTTTGCGAACTGAGAGTGGAAAGGGAGAAGGAACAGGGAATCATAATTGGGAAAAGGGGAAGAGAGAGAGGAGGGAACGGGAAACACAAGAAAGACATTCTGTAATGATCAAAAAACCAATTGTTTTGAATCAAATGACCTTGCCTGGTGTCTCGTGGATGAGTGTATCTACACTCACGCCACCCCCACCTCTGGTGCGCCTTCTATGCCACCTGTCCCACCCCCCAACCCTGTGGTGCTCCACTCTCACTTTTCTCAACATTCTTTGTTCCCACCAGATTTACAAACTAGCACGGTTACAATTACAGTATTGAGCTAAAGCCTTAGCTATATATACGTGCTTGAGATTTGAGTGCTGTGTATAATAGTCAAACTGCATAGAAACAGATTCTTCACTCCAACCATCATGCACCCTTCACACTAATATTACACTAATGCCATTTTATTCATCCCACATTCCATCAACTCCCTCCCCAGATTGTATCTCTCACCCGAACACATTAGGGTCAATTTGCAGTGGCTAATATATCTGCCAAATCCCAATACTTGGGACGTGAGGGATGCCGGAGCACACGGAGGAAACCCACCCAATCACTGAGAGTTTAAAAATAGCACACAGATTGCAGTGGAGTTCAGGATTAAACCCAGGAGGCTGAAAATGTGAGGCAGCTTCTCAACCAGTTATACATTACTGACAAGAATTTCGATTGACCCATCTGCAATACTTTATTTATTGATTGATTTATTAAGATACAGTATGGAATAGGGTCTTCCGGTCCTTTGAGCTGCACCATCCAGCTATCCCCTGATTTCATCTTCACCTGATCACAGGACAATTTACAATTAACCGACCTACCGCTACATCTTTGGAATGTGGGAGGAAACCAGAGCACACAGTCATGGGGAGAACATACAAACTCTTTACGAGCAGCTGCGAGAATTGAACCTGGGTCACCTGTACTGCAAGGTATTATGCTAACCACTAGGCCCCTGGCAGATATTTCACTTTCATTTTTTAAGCTGTTTTTTGTCTAAAATCCTGTCCTAACAAATGATGTTTAAGTCCGACTGCACTGCATACCACCTGATCACCTTCCTCTGGCTCCCTTTCAACAGGGGGAATTCCCACAGAATTTCCCCGGAGTTCTTAAGAGCCAAAGTCATGATTTTGTTCAAGCAAAAAAATTACGTTAGCTTGCATTACACTATCACAGGATAAGGAAAGTAGAATTGCGGTTGTACACTATATGGATTTTAACAAGGTGCTCATAAGATTCCCCAGGGTGGGCACATTCAAAAACTCAGGAGCCCTGTGATCCAGGGAAACTTGGCTGTGTGGATTCAGTACTGGCTTCCCCACAGAAGGCAGAGGGTGCTAGTGAATGGAGCGTATTCTGACTGGAGATCGGTGACCAGTGAGGTTCAGGGATTCCCCGTTCTTTGTGATTTTTATAAATGATTTGGATGAGGAGTGTGAAGGGCGGGTTAGTAGGTTTGCAGATGACACAAAGGTCGACGGTGTTGTGGATAATGTAAAAGATTGCCGTACGTCACGGTGGGACGTTGATAGGTCGCAGAGCTGGGCTGAGAAGTGGCAAATGAAGATGCAAATATGGGAAGGCAAAAAAGTAGAAAGACCACTAATGTGCTCTGTGGTGAACTGATATCCACTGAGCCCGGGGGGCAGGTAATACTGATGCAGAAAATGAGACTCACAGTTCCAGGGAAGAGCTCACCATCTCCAAAATGTTTATTGTTTACAGAGCTGCTGAGTGACTTGACAAGTGCAGATTAAGTTGGATGTTTTAAGGAAGGACCGCATTGTGAGGGAAGCGGTTTAGAATATAGAAAAAGAATGAATTAACTATATTTTATGACTCTCTGATGTGCAGGCAATCCTGTATTATGGGAGCAGGAGTGCATTCCTAGAAAATGGTCTGTGCCATGATTTTCCATAATTTGAATTTGCAGCATCTGCACATGTTTCTAGAAACATGAGTTGGAAAAATATTGTGTATAACAGGGTGCATCACAACCTGGTATGGAAGTTGTCCTGTCCGAGACCGAAAGAAGCTGCAGAAGATCGTGAACACGGCGCAGCACATCAAACCATCTTCCGTCCGTGGACTCACTTTACACCGCACGCTGTCGGAGCAGTGCTGCCGGGATAATCAGGGACGCGACCCACCCAGCCAACACACTTTTCATCCCTCTTCCCTCCGGGAGAAGGCTCAGGAGCTTGAAGACTTGTACGGCCAGATTTGGAAACAGCTTCTTTCCAACTGTGATAAGACTGCTGAACGAATCCTGACCCGGATCTGGGCCGTACCCTCCAAATATCCGGATCTGCCTCTCGGTTTTTTTGCACTACCTTACTTTCCATTTTCTATTTTCTATTTATGATTTATAATTTAAACTTTTAATATTTACTAATTTTAATTATTTTTAATATTTTTAATATTTAATATTTGTAATCCAGGGAGTGGGAAGCGCAGAATCAAATATCACTGTGATGATTGTATGTTCTAGTACCAATTGTTTGGCGACAATAAAGTATAAAGTATAACTAAATAAACACATTAATTCCATGAGAGAAAATTTTATTCTGTATCTCAATTTTTCTGTGATTCTTTAAGGGTGAATTTCTATTATCCATATGGCTGTAATGTGGGGTTTTCCTATATTGTTACACAAGACACTGCCATTAATGTAGGAGTTCCCAAAATTTTCATGCCATGGACCCCTATCATTAAGCAAGGAGTTCATGGACCCCTTGTTGGGAACTCCTGCATCAATGGAAGGTTGTCTGCCTTTAATAAAGTAGCTCTGTCTCTGTTACTTAACTTAATGAGTAACAACACTAATCAGTTACTAGTGCTCCAGATGGTAAAAGAAGCAAAAGTAGAATACTGCATCTATTAAGTTGTGTGATGTACGGTATGGAGGATTCATTAAAATATTCAGGTGGAATCAAGGCAGTGTATTTTGTATTAAATAATATTGTCTTTTTTAGTCCTGTATTTTATTTTCAACACATGCAGCCAGATATCAAATTAATTTAATTAGGTTTAGGATAGAAGACTGCACAAAAGGCTACAGACCGAGTGCCAGTAAATGAGATTAGTACAGCTGTATCCTTGATGGTCAGTATGGACCTGACGGGCGGAAAGGCCTGTTTCTGTGCTATATGGTTCTATGATACTCTGTCTATAAAAAGCCTGTTGACAGATTGCCAATTTAATCCAAACTCTTCGAAGGAATTTGGAAGGACAGTTGAATTACAAGACATTTAAGAATACAAAAAGCAGGAGGCTACATTTTTTTTTGCTGAGTGTTCTAACTTAAGCTGTCACTCGCAATCAACCATGCAGGGAAGTGACAAACATCAGAGTTGACTTAATTGTAAGTATCATATATTTTAATGGGACAGAATCTCTGACGTGCAAGTTTGTTTTGATAACTCAGTGCGTGGTAGTGCCAATTTCAACATCAATCCATTTCAATGGTGTAGAACTTCAGACCACAAGACATAGTAGCAAAATCAGGCTATTCAGACCATGGAATCTGCTCTGCCATTCCATCATGGCTGATTTATTATCCCTCTCAACCATACTCACTTGCCTTCTCCCTGTAAATTTGTTGTCGTTAATAATCAACCTCTACTTTAAATATACCCAATGACTGGGCCTCCACTGCCATCTGTGACAATGAATTCACCAGCCTCTGGCTAAGGAAATTCCTATTTAATATGAAGTCCAATATTAGTTTTGGAGATCACAACAAAATATTTTTTTAAAGTATAAGATGAAGTAATGTTATTGCTAACAGTTACTTCCAAACAACCTGTAGAAGCACTGTATGAATGTTACAATAATCAACTCATCCTTTGAATTACATTGCACCCTTTCAAGTTCCATTTATCTTACATGTATGAGTCTCATATAGTCAAACTAGACTTACAGTTAGCTCAGTCACGTAGAAAAGCAGGTTCTCTCCCTAAGACTGATAGAGTTTTATGCCAATATATCAGATTTGAGGTTCATCTTCGTTCATGGAATCACACTATGAAATTGATTGAATTCATTTTTATCATTGGTTATGTTATGTTATGATTGCAGTGTGTGGTTTCTGAGTTGTACAGGAGCATTAGACACTGCAGATAACAGGCTGATGAACTTGCACAGCATGCCTGAAAGGATATATAATAGATTAATTCCACCGGAGCACATGAATAGAAGGCAAACTTCATATAACTGAACCATCTCTGCTGTTACTGACTGTACATGGAATGTATCCCACTTGTTTATGAAGATTGACTGCAGTATATCTGACTCATCAGTATGCCATGATTGGGTGCATATGTAGTTGCAGGAGATAGCGAAACAAAGATTACTTTGAATGGAAGTTCTGACATTGAGGAGTCCATCCACTCTAGATATAAAGTGTGTAGATTATGGAAATTATATGCAATGGAGATGGCCAGTCCCTCCTTTGAATACTGAATGATGAGAATAAATAGGAATTGGACCGATCTGTAATGAGATGCACTTTACCATTCCTGCTGTGTGACAAATACAGTTGATTCCTTGTATCCAGCGGGAGTGATTTATTCTGCTTAGGTATGTTGCAGAATATTAAGTAACAGTTTTGAATGTTTGTTTTCAGACTTCTTTTAAACAGTTCCATTAATACTCCACTCTGAACTGAACGAAAATGAAAAGAATTGGCGGATTTTAACCCTTATTACCCTGGAACAGCCAAGAACCAACATGAACATTTTAACTGAACTGAACTAAATAATGCTGGTGGGAGTTTTTATTGCCAAATTCAGATGAACAGAATGCAATTGTATCTTGGCAGAAAGTGCAGTTAACTTCCCATCAAACCTATCTTGATTACTTATTCAAACACAGACTAAGTTCCTTCAGCCGATGAGATCTATGGTGCTCACAAACATGGCAGTGGCCTCATTTTCAGCTACTGTACATCCGTGATCTATTCTCTCTCACATGCCTATCAGCTTTCCTTGATTTCATTTGCTACCCACCTACAATGAGGGCTAATTCACAGTAATTGATTAAACTACCAGCACTGCTTCGAAGTATGAGAAGAAACCGGACAACCTGACAGACACCCACAGGGTAACTGGGGAACAAGGAGGACATACAAATCTGAGATCAAGATCAGACCATGGTCCTTTGAGATGTGGTCAGGAGCTGCTAATAGTTTGACTAACATGCCATCCACCCAATGTAGTAAGTAAAAAGGAGGAGGCCTAACGATGCAGGTTTAATTTCCTCTTGCCCCCTCCATGACTTGGAAGGAAAGACTTGTCCTTTCCCAGTTACATGGCTTCTGCAGATCAACCATGAAAGCTAGTGCCTCATTTTTTCTCCTTTTGACATGCACCTCCCTCTATTTCCAGCCAGCTTCCCATCCTGAAGAGCTGAGGAGTCAGTAGTTGGATTTAAATGGGAGTTAATTTATTTTTTAGCCTCCAGCTTCATGCTTTCACCAATTCCCAACCAGCCAAAATAGATCTGGTTAAAAATGGGATCCATAGTGTCCATCTACTTCCTGTACATAGGTTAGTATGGATGGTAGGTCTAGTGGAATAAATGGAAATCAGTTACCTTTGGTCTAGTTAAATATTTCTGTTTTATAACCACATCATGAACGATGTATTGTGAGCAAGAGTTTGTTACATTGGAATCACACTCATTGAAAGTGACAGATAATGGGGACTGATTTATGTGTTTAATTCAAAACTCCAATAATCTGGCACCTCCAGGACATAGATTGTGCTGAATTGGCAGATATTCCAGACATCTATTAATATACGTCTATTACATCTACTAATCCCCAACACATTTTAATTCACCGTTTTTTTTTAGCTAATACAGGGCTGTATAATAAATTGCCCACTGAAAGAGAACCTGGGAAGTAGGGCTCTGGTTGGTTTAAAGGGAAAGCAGGAAACAGGGCCCTGGCGAATGTGAGAAGCAAGGTCTTGGTGACGTAAAAGAAGTGGTACTGGGGGTGGAGGAGGCAGGTTCTGGTTGCGTTTAAAAGGAGAGCTGGTAGAGAGATCCCACTGAGTTTAAGAGGAGTGCAGGAAACAGCATCCAGAGAACCAGGTGGCAAACCTTTAGATTTCCAAATAATCAAATGGTGATCATCAGAGCTTTATCATACCAGTGGGAGAAGTTGCACTGAAATTCAGTCTATTGGCACCTGAAAAGTTTGCATGAACTTTTACTTATGTATAAAATTATAAAATTACTTGTGTTATCATATCATTTGTTAGACATTTAGCTATGTTCTAAATTTCTTTCAGGAAAAGGCCCAAAGTACCGTTCAATGGTTTTGCAGGCCATGAAAACACTAATGGTCGAGCAACTTTTGAAAACCCTATGTATGATCGAAATGTCCAGCCCTCTGACATTGTGACCAATGAGATTGAGGTGACAGTGAGCACTGTATGCACGGCCGTATAGCACCGACTCTTGACAAATGCATTGGTGAGTAGCAGCGTTTTATGAAGTACGTGGACTGTTTCAAGTTCAATAAGTTGTCAAATTTTGGCATGTTTTCCAGCTTCTAACTGCAATGTCACATGTGCTTCCTGCTGATGATCTCAACCTCTCATTGGTTATATGGGACTCTGTATTGCAATCTCTTATTATGAAAGGTGTTTCATTGACACAGTCACACATTGTCAACTGTGTATCATGATTGTGCCCGCTTTCCAATTGTTCAGAAATAATTAGTTTCTGATTCCAGCTTTGCTATTGCAATATGTTCCGTATGGAATCAAGGTATGCCTTCCTCTAATTGAGGAATAAAGCATCTTTTATACAGTTTTTGAACCAGTTGTCAGGGATTAGGAAGGTGACCGAGACAGATGGTTTACTTAATGAAAAGAAATTTCTACTTCTTAGAACAGGATTCAAATCAAATTTTATAAACTGCAGATGCTAAAAATCTGAAATTAATGAGAAAATGCTGGAAGCACTTAATAGGTCAGGCAATATCTGTGAAAAGACGAACACCATCAATGTTTCAGGTTGAAGACCCATTGTCAGAACTGATGAGGCAAGAGAAACAAATTTTAATTTGCAGAAAAGGTGGTAGGATGTGAAACAGGGGATATCTGTGATAAGGTGAGTGTGCATCAGAACAGGCTATTTCGACAGTAATCATTACTTTAGTTGCTCCAAATAACCAGCTCAGCATGACCCACTGATATGCATTTTACAACAGGTTACATTTCTTTTCTATATTATCACACTCCAACTATCACCATTAACCTGTAAAACACTACTTCTCCTCTCAACAACCCTGACCAAACCTAGCCTCACCCTATCACTGTTATTCCCATTGTCTGTTCCATCCTTTCCCCATCTTCTCTCTAAATTTTAGCTAACTTGCTCTTCTCTCTTTCGCAGTTGTGTGAAAGCTTTTTGACTTGAACTGTTAACTTTCATTTTCCACAGAAGCTGCCTCATGTGCTGAGTGATTTCAGCATTTATACTTTTTATTTCAAATCTAAGTAATGTTGCTGGATTAAAAGTTTCATCAGCAACTTGTTTTGAAGACATTAAACTAAATGAGTTTGCTGCGCCTCAACCCAATTTCTAATGACTGCAAATGCAGACAAAATTGCCCATATTTTAACACTGATTACCTTAAATATGCCATCATATTTGAAAAAGCCAGAATAATGGTTGCTCCAAGTATTTACAATGGCAAAATAATCTTCTGTAGCTGCAGTTAAAACAAATTGCCGGAAGAACTTTACATCTGACTTGTACTATTTATGACTTCAATATCAGCGCTGAATATAAAAATGGAAAAGTATTTAGCTGCATCCTCCAATATTAGCATTCCTGATCTTGATGAATACAAAGTGTTCCAGCAAAACTGTCCTGATAGGTATTTCAGAAAGGAATCTTTGTAAGCTGTCAGAGGATTTTTTAATAGTTTTTTAGTGTATCTGATATTTGGAGATGTTTTATAAAATTAAATTTGATGTTTAAAAAAATTTAAATGGCAAAAAATGATTAAACAGAATGTTAGTTTAACCTGGGTGGTGGGGAGAAAATGCGTCCCTACCAAAGGAAATGCTCCTTCCCTCCACTAGACTGCAGGTCTCCCTTGGGCAAGGTCTAACACCTCCTTAGCCCCCCAGTCAGAGTCATGTGAAGACTTGGGAGCAGGTGATGGATGAGTAGCTGGTGCATATCACAATTCCTGGTTATATGACCACTGATGCTATGCAGACAATCTCTGAAGATGATTGAAAATAGCAGGGATCACCGCCTTGTAATGACACTGCCCAGGAGGAGGAAATGTCAAACCAGTTCTGTAGAAAAATTTGCCAGGAACAGTCATGATCATGGATAAGACCATAATCATCCACGTCAATATGGCATGGCACATAATTATGATGCTGCTTGTTTAGCCCTGCCATCCTCATTGAAATCAATGGGTCTGATAATGTACTTGTCAAGTTAATTTGTAGTAGCATCTGCAAGGCAATTTCACAGGGGAACCTCAAAAGTCTGAACTTCATCAGTGGACTCAATACAGAGTCTTGTCACAGTGTAAAATGACACATTCAGCCTTCTGAACCTGGGAATATATCCCAGGCATCTGTGTTTGACAGCAAGAGCACAGAAGTCCTGGATAATTGCTGTTTAAATAGTTAAATAACGTGGTTCATTTCAGAACTATAGTCACATTACACAGCTACTTTCAGTCCAATTCAACAACAGCTTATCAGTCTCTGCCCTGAACATTGCAATTCCTATCAGTTTTGATCTTTCCAAACAACCTGGTCATTATAGTGTTTTGATGAATAAAATGGCAGATTTCTACTGTTCTGTAAAGGTATGTTCTCACTTTAAGGTTATGCCTTGTTACTTTGGATTCTAAACCTATCAAGTCAGTGCCATTCTTAAAATGAATCCTGTGTTGTAACCCAAAATCTTTTTTACAAGCCATTGGGCTGATCATGCTTGATGCAGTCTGCTCCTCGTGCTAGCCTCCAAGCCATTCCTGTAACTGCACTTACATTTTCAAACCTCCTTGAGTCACTGAGGAAAAGTCAACAATTCCTTTCCTCCCACAGAGGCTGATTCACCACCGAGTTCTTCCAGCAGATTGTGTGTTTACATATTTAATAATATCCCTGATATTACATTTCATTTCAGTAATCAATAACATAAAGATATTTTTAAAATGCTCAGAACTCATTTAAGTGATGGAAATTAAAAGTAGAATAATTAAATTAAATGTCGATGAAAATAAACTTTCACTTATCTTCAGTTTCACCTCAGCACAATTGAGCTCTGCCCTGGAGTTAGTGCTGAATCTATCAGTGAAGAGGGAGGTCTTGTCATCTGACATCTGACTCATTCCTGCTCTGTGTACAGTATGCTTGAGCAAGCTGATCTTCACCCTGAATCTAGCTGGCAGATCTCTAAGGGACTATTGGCCAATGGAAATCAGAATCCGGATCAAGCTTATTATAGCTGACCTGTGTCATGAAATTTGTTGCATGTGGCAGCAATACAGTGTAATACACAAAAGATTACTATATGTTACCAGAAGAAATAAAATTAATTAAATAGTGCAAAAGAGGAATAGTGAGATAGTGTTCACGAGTTCATGGACCATTCAAAAATCTGTTGGCAGAGGGGAAGAAGTTGTTCCTAAAATGCTGAGTGTACATCCTCAAACTATGAAACCTCCTCCCTGATAGTAGAAATGAGAAGAGGACATGCCCTGGATGGTGAGGATGATGGGTGCTACCTTCTTAAGGCAAAATCCAGCTTGGGTGTTCTGTTGGTTAATGCTGTCAGTATAAATAGTGCAGTGGTTTACCTTGATTTAATAGTGGCATGCATCATGTAAAATGTAATGTTGCTACCATATAATTTTGCATTAGATTGACTTGGACTACATGACACAGCAATTGCTTGTTCATCGCCAGTGACCTAATGGACAAAAATAATTGATCCCTCAGTTATTTGGGCATACAATCTTTTGCCATTTAGCTCAATCTAAGTCACAGTGAGTTTCCTTCTACTGTACCCCACTGTGATAAATTTCAACTGCAGGGGTGGCCCCGACCCTGATTTGCTTGGCCAACATAGCAACTCCTTGGTCATAATTAACTTTATGCAAAATTACATATGTTTTAGCACCAACATATCACATCTCACGAAGAAAATGTTTGGGTTTCATTTGCATGTGTTGAATATATGAATAAAATATATGAACTTGATTGTCCTCAGGCAAAAGTGCCTGTCAGTAACATTATGTCTTCTACATTGTCAAATATCTTAATTTGTTTGATGGTCTTAAATGAGCACAGGGATCATTGTTTCCTTGGAAACTCTTTCATAAGCAAGGCAATTTACTTCAGAATCAGAATTAGGTTTAATATTATGGGCATATGTCATGAAACCTGTTGTTTTATGGCAGCAGTACAGTGCATTACTTAATCATAAAAAATGTAGAAATTACAGTAAGAAATATATATACAATATCGTGCAAAGTCTTAGGTGTATGTGTGTGTGTGAGAGAAAGACTTTGCCACAGTACTATAGTAATTTTATGTATTGCACTGCACTGCTGCTGCAAAATAAAAACAAATTTCATGACCTACGTGAGTGATTATAAGCCTAATTCTGATGTGGGACTCTATTGTGGACTGAGAGTGGGAAGGGGGCAAGAAGAAGTGAATCATGGTTGGGAAAAGGGGAAGGGAGAGGGGAGGTGAGTGGGAAGCACCGGCGAGAAATTCGGTAATGATCCATAAACCAATAGTTTGGAATCAATTGACCTTGCCTGGCGTCTCATGGCTGGGTGTGTCTGCACCTATGCCCCTCCCCTACACCTGACACTCCTTGCCATTCCAATGCCATTCCCAATATCCTTTTCCCCCACCGGATTTACAAACTTGCTCTCCATTTTACGTTGACAAATACAGCACTGTGCAAAAATCTGAGGCACCCTAGCTATATATATGTGTTTAAGACTTTTGCTCAGTACTGTGTATATATATATGTATATAAATTGAACAAGTTATGCAAAAAGAGAAGGAAAATTACTGAGGTAGTGTTCATGGGTTTATTGCCCATTCAAGAATCTGATGGTGATGGGGAAGGAGCTGTTCCTGAAACTTAGAGTGTGTGTCTACTGGCTCCTGTACTGCCTCCTTGATGGTAGCAATGAGAAGAGAGCATGTCCTGGGTGATGGGGGTTCTTCATGATGGATGCCACCTTTTTGAGATAGTGTTCACGGGTTCATGGAGCATTCAAAAATCAGTTGGAAGAGGGGAAGAAGTTGTTCATAAGTTTGCCCTCGATGCTGGGTAGGCTAGTGCCTATGATAGAGCTGGCTGAGCTTACAATTTTCTGCAGCTTTTTTCCAATTCTGTGCAGTGGCCCCTCCATAACAGACATGCTCTCTGTGGTACATCATTGATTTATTGAAAATTACATAAGTTATATGTTGGTACAACTTGGGCTCAAGGAGTTCAAGAGGCACAGCTTGTTTTGTTCTAATGAGAAAATCATTGCCTTAGGTAAAAGAAAGTTTTAATTCCCAAATCTACTTGTAATCAATATTATATCTGTAGACTGTTGGCTCTCTGAGTTTTCTAATACAGTGTTTATTTATTTCTTTTTCGAAACAGAATGCTGAAGTTCAGAATCACCTCATCAGATTCGACTTGGCTGCTTTTCTTCAAACACGTACAAACTGTGGAGAAGCTATGAGGCTGTTGCCCTACTTACTACTTCTATTACGAAGATCCAGGGGTGAGGGGGAGGCCAAGGATTGGACTTGTCCTGAAATCACTGCAGTTAAAAATAAACATTTCCCATGGTGATAACCAAGAGGGTACATGCGATGATGAATTCAACGCATCACTGAGCTCAAACCCTCAAAAAGTCTCTGACTCCAGGAAAGTATCTTCAAGCTGGATAAGACTTGGGCAAAGAAGAAGAGAAACAGTGGTGCCCTTCATCCATCACGGAACTTAAAATTGGACCCGGTTCACACAGGGATCCATTTCAACTGCAAGTCTGATTATTTAATAACATCCAAACGGGGGAAATGTGTTAAAAGCCTTTGAGTAAAATATTTCCATCTGGTTCTCTGGCAAAGAACCTGGCCCATCTCTTGGTTCTCCTTGTTGCCTTTATCAGAATATGAGAGAAGTTTGCTTAAATCTTTTCTATAATTTCATATTGTTGAGTATTATTTTGTACCATACATTATCCCACCGCATGACAAGTAATGACACGTTAATCCAAGTACTGAAAGGAAACATCAGTGCACATCCAAATTAGATATTGCTTTAATTTCAGTGGTGATGTCTGAAATTCTTTAAGATTTATAATAATATCCTCATGATTACAGTGCCATTCATTTTTAACAAAGGCAAGTTCACTATCAAATTCTGTGAGTATATTGGCAAATTAGCCAGCTGGTGGCATAGTGGCATCAGCGCTGGACTTCAGAGCGAAGGCTACCGAGTTCGAATCCAGCCGGCTCCCTTGCACGCTTCCCATCCGTGCTAGGTTGAGCGTCGAGCTAGCAACTCGGCTTCCTAAAAATAAGAAAGCCTGCTAAAAAAAAATGCCATCATGACGGAGTCCCAGTGACTCCACTCGGAGTTAAGGGCTTTCTTCGTCTTCTATATTGGCAAATATACAACTCTTAAATGTTTAATTAAGGGCGGTTTAAAAAAGATCATATTGAGACAGCTTTTGATAGGGATCCAAATTCTGTTCAGATGTGGAAGATCCAAGCCTCCTGTTTATTTTTCCACATCATCAGTTTCAATCCCAGTACTCTTGATGCAGTCTCAAAAACACCTCCCTTAAAATATAGCTTAAATCCCATTTTGCTATCCACTACTATAGCCTTATCAGTTATGAAGAATCCACTCACGGTCAACACTGCCAGAACATTAATCTCACAGTGTAGAATATGAGAGAGAATAGATTTCTAGTTAATAAGTGCAGGAGTGGGACTAGTGGGAATGCTGTTAAGAGCTGGCAGAAATTTAATGGCTTTCTGTTTCATGAAAAATATGAGAACTTAGTAGATTAAATATGATAAATTTACCACAGAGTGATATGAGGAATCTCAGTAGAGTGGGAATGTAGTATTAAGTTCTATTCAAGTAGGAATGTATTGGAGTTTCTTTTGCAGTGAGAAGCAATTAAAAGTCACTTCAAAGTGGCAAAATAAGAGTAATCATGTTCAAAGAGAACCACAATGATAGCAACATCTTGAATTTATATAGCCTCGAACATAATAAACATCCCAAAGCTCTTTAAGGAGCTTACAAATTAAATCTAACAATCAGAAATTGTTCACAAGATTGGGTCAAGGTGTAAAGGAGCATTTACTGAGAGCAAAATGATTTTGCCATGTACCTCCAGAGTTTATAGCTGAGACCAAGGTGACCCATGATGGAGTGATTGAAAAGGGGATGCACAAGAGGAGTGCCAAGATTTCATGCTGCAAGCTTTTGGGAGAATTAGAATGGGTTTCTTTTGGAGTCTGTGGTTATTCAGCATCTGTTGGCTTACCCCAGCACTGACAAACTTGCCGCTATCAAAGGATCTGAATTGAACTCATGCCAGATTTAACAATATCCATGTGTTTTTTTTTATATAGGAACATGGATATAGTTGAAATGACCAATTATCAAAACATTTGTTTTAAGTGTTATGTCTTTCTGGATTTCTTTCAAAAATGAATCACTGTGAGTGGATTTAACACATACAATGCCTAAGCTTGCATTTAATAAATAAAAAAAGTCAGTGTACAAGACACCTTGGGCCAGATCATGCTGATAGTTAGCAGGTGGATTTGTAGAAACCCACAAACCAGCTGTTGCTTGCACATCAAAATGCTCTGGACTTCCATATGTGTGCATTCTAACACTGAAATGCAAAATGTGCTGTGTAATTCTTTGATCTGTGGTGTCACTTTGGCAAGTTTTGAGGAATCATACTTTTAAATATTCCATTTAATCTCATGAATAATCTAGTAAAGTAGCAAGTGTAAAAAATACTACTTGCCTTCCTGTATGTATGTAACAGAGTATATCAAACTACAAATTATAGGAAGACGAATTGTGATGTGATATTTTACCAGCACCAGTTTTGCCTCAGTCTGGCAACTTGTCTGGAGAATATCACCTCCATAGTTACACCAGAGCTTCACAAATTGCACTTAGATCTCAGGACTGGGACTTGAACTCGTAAGATCCTGAGTCAAAGGTGAGAGTATCATTACTCAGCCAAGGCTGAAGCCTCAGAAGGGTATCTTCTAAGAAAGTTTTGTGCTGCTAAAGAAAACCTGGCTATTTACTCTGTGACTAACTGTAAATTATGAGAAAAGGACAACATTAAATTTAAGTGTCTGGAAAAATTGGAAGTTGAGCAATCCTGGGAAAACCAGCAAAATATCATTGTTAATCAAAAGAAAAACTACAGATGCTGGAAATATGAAATAAAAATAGAAACTGATAGAAAATCTCAGAGGGTCAGACAGACTCTGCGAAAGGAGAAACAGTTCATATTTCAGGTCAAGATCCTTTTATCAGAAAGGGTCTTTGACCTGAAATACTAACTATTCCTCTACCTAAACAGCTGAGTATTCTCAGAATTTTCTGTTTTTATTAAAGCTGCTGCTAGGTGTGGCAGCTTTAATACATTAGAAACCATTACTGAAGTGAAATGTACATTCCATTGAATTGTGTGTTGGACCAGTTGGTGAGCCATGAAGTTAAGCATCAGAGAGATTGATGCTGTTACTAATCTACAAGACAATTGGATTTGTAGCAGGAACTGTTACTGCCTGAAGGACAGAGATCCATTCAGCAACTCTGTCCAATTTGAGAACATTAGAATGTTACAGTGGTCAAGAGTGGGGAACAGTGATTGTAAGATCCCTTCAGCAAACCTCAGTTGTATTTGGTCTGGAGGTTTAACAGTGCATGTCTTGCACACTTGAGTCAGAAGCATACTGGCTGTCTTCTTCTCCCTCCCTGAAACTGTGCCTGGAGTTCACTAGCTGCAGATCCAACGACTCTGAAAGGAGAGCAGTATTAAGGGCTTACATGTATTGGTTGGGAGCAGTCTGAGACCATGAGTGAAAAACTATCCATTCCGTTTAGAGGTGAATTGAGACCAGGAGACTAACAGTGTCTCAGTCAAAAGGATTAGGAAAAGAAACTGGAAGTGCAAGACCAGTATTTGGATGAGGATCAGAGGGTTGGTGGGTTGGACATCTGACTTTTGTTAGGATTGCAGCAGTGGTTGATTAAATTTGAACAGATTTGCAGAATCATTTGCATTGTATATGATGCTCAAAGGATAAGGTCAAATAACTTTTGGCCTCTGAGTTGTCCTTAGTGTGCCCAATGATGGTTAATGCTCCTTCAGCAATATAGTCCATGCTTTCCTGCTGTACTCCCAATGAATGGTCCATGGAGAACTTCACCATCCCATGCACCCAAATGAAGAAAATTGTTCGGATTTCTCAGTGAAATTTCTCAAGTGGCAACATCCAAAACTTTTCACAATCACAATGTAAATTGGATGAACACAATTTTCAATCACAACGGTAAGAAAACCAGCCAATTTCTAGGCACCTGTCTTTATTCTTAGAAATCCTGAAACACATCAAAAACTTAACAGATCTATACAAAGGGATTTTCAGAAGCATTAACTAGAGCTGTTCTACAAACTTTCTTGTTCACCTGAAAGATACCGTCCTATCTTGAAGGCTTCAAGGATTACCCATTCCCAGAATCATGTCCCTTTTTTATCTACCTGGGAGGTTTGCTCCTTGGGTCAATACGTTGGAAAATAAAGTGTTCAAAGAAAGTTGATTGAGTCTATAAAAGAGTGAGCAATCTTTACACCTGCAACCTGCTAAATCTATGCCGGAAAGAAACATTTATTTGTACAGTCAACTAAAAAGATGAATGTATAATTAGTGAGTTAATCACTGAGTGCTAAATAATCATATGGGACAGAAATTTGATTACTTCCACTAAATACACAACAGAGAGGCATGTGCAGTTTGACCTCTCTTTGCATTGATTTTGGAGAAGGGAACAACACATATCCTCTATGCTATGGTGCATTTAACACCTTCAACCAAAGACAAATTTCTACCTTGTGATTTTCTGCCTATTTCACTCACTCATATTGGCAAATTATGCAGTGCATTGTCCCAATCCTTCTAGAAACCATCGACAAATGGAATGGTGGCACTAATCTTATCAGAGTAAAGACTGCAGTAAAGTATTGTGGGTTAATGCGATATAGGATAATGGTCCTCAGCAAATAACTTTTCCATAAATGATATACAAGAAAATAATTGCAAATTCACAGTAATTTTGTAAGCCAGGGGATCTGTAAGGAAAAATATAAGGCTAGCACTCTCCAAAAATATTTAGTTTACTGAAGTTTATTTTCTGTTACGAGTCATATTTTGAAGGAATGTGGCTTGGAACAAAATTTAAATATGCTTTAAAATTATGCCTTTCTATTGTTTTTGTATGAGGCACAACCCCAGAGTATTCCATTTTCAGCTTTGCTAGTCACAGCCTTTCTGATGTTCAGTTCAATGGATTGAAAATTGAAAACATGGATAAAGAAGTTCATGGTTAATTTTCTTCATTCACTGAATTTGAAAATGTTACATTATAATATGATAGTTGAACCATTGGGATCAAAAAGAGTGTTTGATCCTTTGTACAAAGCTTTATAAATGAATGCCAAGGTACACCCAAAGAGTTATAGTGCGAAATACATTGCTAGATTTTTAATTGTTCCAACATATCATTACAAATCTTTTTAGTTTTTTTCACAGTTGTCTCAATTCTTTCATATATGTAAAGATGATTCATTACGATATAACATGCTGCCCAATGTGTGAAGACTCTAAGCAAGGGGATAAATGGATTTAGGAGAGCTATTTTTTCAAATTGCAGATTATTTCAGCAAAAGAGAAAGAAAACGTTATAGAGTCCATAAACTGTATTGATATTCCAATGATTTTGCTTTTGCAATTACTAATCGAAGACAATATGTAACAACTCCTAAGCAAGAGTTCATACAAGGTTGTACCTAGACCATTGGAACAAACAAAAACAGTGTATATATTAGAGTGGCAATAAAATTCAGAAGTTCACCTTAGAAAGGATTAACATTAATTATGCTGATATTCCACAATTTTGTAAAATAACTACTCAGGTTAAGTCATCCACATGTTTTTGAGATGCTGAGAACTCTAGTACTGCAGATCTTTTGAGCAGAAGGTAGAGCACTTACTAGGAGAAAAGAGAATGGAAGAATTAGCGACAAGGGTGATTTACAACCTCCAGCAGTCTATTCAGAGAAAGCATAGTCAAATTTAAGCAAAGTTGTCTGCTGGTCCTCTCAGACAAATTTGGTTCTATATTCAATGAAGGAAAAGTAAGTAATATTTACCATTGATGTTAGAAAGCCAAAAGCAACATGTATAGAAGCAAGACATAGCTAGATATCATTGCTACTATACTAAATCTTCTTTTCCAATTCATTTTTTCTAAAAAGACTAGTTTCAGAGTTCTAAATAAACAATTGCCTTTGAACTCTGTAACAATGGTATGAGATTTTAACATACAGATATATTTTGAAATCTAGCAGACCTACTTGTGTTTAACTTCAGAGTGGACATTTGTACTTGAACTTAAAGTATTCAAGTTAAAACAGTACTTTTGCAACTACTTTTAGTACTAATGGTAAACACAGTTTCAGATGTTAAATTTGGTTTCTGTTTTTACAGAAGTGGCATCCTCATTTAAGGTATGGTCAAGTAACTTTGTTAATTAACCTGAAAAGTTGATCATTCCATGTACTATACATGGCACCAAATTCCACAGTGATTAAGCACTCCAAACTAAAGAAGGTAATGCCATCATTTAGTAATGCACCAGACAAAGAGCAGAATAAAATATAATTAGCCTTTCAGTTTTAAATTGCAGAGGCTTGTATGTGTCATGTAATGGATGTTTTGTTTTCCCCTTTTATAGTATGGTAGCTGAGATTCTAGAAATTCAGAGAAACACATACAAAAGGCTGGAGGAACTCAGCAGATTAGGCAGTATCTATGGAAAGGAATAGACAGTTGACATTCAGGCCCACACCGCTTATGAATCCTGAAGAGGGGTCACAGCCTGAAGAAAATTGACTGTTTACTCCTTTCTATAAATGTTGCCTGACCTGCTGAGTTCCTCCAGTATTTTGTATGTGTTAACAGTACACGTGCTGCTTTCTTTTCTACACTGAAACATTTGTTGGTTGAGTTGACAAAATTAAATCAGACTAAGTAGGCTACCTGATTTATGTTACTAGGTACAGTTCATTTCAGGAATATTCTAAAATAGATAGGATGGCAGTTTAAAGGTATGCTACCCAGTTTCAGTTCTTTCTTTGACTTCTGATCTATCAGAGCTCAGTGATATGGATGAGCATCTACCTTCAGTGTGAGATTCCCAATGTTTGTTCCATTGCAGTAGTGAGGTCATACAAATGGATTAGATAACTATTTCAGACTTGCTTTGATTTTCAGCTTTGTTAATTCAAGAAATTTTAGACTTGTGTGGAGTGTTTGAGGAATAGGAATTTATCTTTAAGTTTGCGCAGCCCCAAATTGGTAGAGTAACTTAAATAATTAATGTTCTAATAATTGACCTCCATGGAGAAACAGGCATGTCTAATTTCTACACCACCTGTATATCAGTTATGTCCAAATTGTATGTCAGGAAGTTGCATGTGGAAAAAACATTGGTAACTTTCAAGAACCAAGAATGGGTGCTATCACAATTCTGCCACAATTTTTAAAACAGCAAAATAAACTTACTTTTTAATTCATAGTAATAATTTGCTTAATATTCAAAAAATGTCTCTTGTAAAAAAAATTACATTATTGTAAGAAATACTGTTCCTGTATATCCTGATGCTCCAAGCATGCAGGTAACCTGATAACAGCAGTGACAATGGCCCCTTACAGAGCAGCCAAAGTAGCTTCTCCTCATGATACACATCTGTATACTTTGACTTGCTTCAACACAAGCTATTTATTTATATCAGATTTATTCTGCAAGAGACCTTTTCTTCCACTGAATCACATGCATCGAGTTTGCATCACGTGGAGAGAATCCTTTTTTTTGTACAGAGATATATTTTTATGCAAAAGAAGAAACAAAATTTGTACAGCAAATCAAGGACAAGTTCTAAATGTTTTTCATTATTGTAGTGAATGGGTGTTGAAATCGGCTTTTTTAAAAAACAAAAGATAAGCAGTATACAAATTGTAATATACACAATTTATGTAGAGGTGTGTAAATATGTATTATATTATTGATGTGTCGTCTTTATGACCTCTCTGCTATATAAATATATATATATGTACTTTATCTGTCTGTATATGATGCTTTGCATTGTGTTTCATCTTAGTATACTTTACTGAATTTGAAAACAATTTTAACTTTTTGAATAAAAGTTTTGACAATGAGCCCCTGTACCTTTTATATAAATGCTGGTTGAATTGAATTTGCCATGATCATTTACAAAATGTCAGTTTCAAATGACCAAAAGAAAAGATTTTTTGCTCAGAAGTTAATCACTCTAAGTGTGTCCATGAAGAAAGCAGTTCTATTTTAAATGCAAAGTTTATAGCAATATGGTTCTACATCAATATCTAATTATCTCTAAATTGACACCTAAAATCTGACTAGCAGCAAGTAGTAAACAGAGTATACTAGAAAATCTTTTGGGTTATGCAGTACTTTTTTTTTGCGCTACACAATGTGATTTAGTCTGCAGCCAAATCACTGAGCCAACCTTGCTGGCTTTCAGAATTTTAGTGTGATCCTTAGTGCTAACAGCGTGAGCTAATGGGCCTATTGGCACTATGCTGGTCAGCATGTAATGCATAATTGACATACCTCTCACATCTTCCTAATGCAAATCCACAGCTTGTGGGTAGCGTGGTCCTTGATTGTCAAAAGCTTACTGCTGAACAGGGGCAGTTTCAGACCATCTCCATCATCGCTATCCTTCATGACTGATTGATTTATTAATTGAGATATAACGCAGAATAGGCTGTTCTGGCCCTTTGAGCCGTACTGCCCAGCAATCCCCAACTTAATTCTTGCCTAATCATGGGAGAGTTTACAATGACAAATTAACCTACCAATTGGTACATCTTTGGACTGTGGGAGGAAACCGGAGCACCTGGAGGAAATCCATGCAGTCATGAGGAAAAATGTACAAAATCCTTACAGGTAGTGGTGGAATTGAGCCCAGGTCGCTGGTACTGTAAAGTATTGTGCTAACCACTATGCTACCATGCCACCATCTTAAGTGCCTTCATCAAATCCCTTCTAAACCACACTCTTCAAAGGAAAACAACACCAACCTCTGTTAACAGGAATTCTGCAGATGCTGGAAATTCAAGCAACATACATCAAAGTTGCTGGTGAACGCAGCAGGCCAAGCAACATCTATAGGAAGAGGTGCAGTCGACGTTTCAGGCCGAGACCCTTCGTCAGGACTAACTGAAGGAAGAGTGAGTAAGGGATTTGAAAGCTGGAGGGGGAGGGGGAGATGCAAAATGATAGGAGAAGACAGGAGGGGGAGGGATAGAGCCGAGAGCTGGACAGGTGATAGGCAAAAGGGGATACGAGAGGATCACGGGACAGGAGGTCCAGGAAGAAAGACAAGGGGGGGGGAACCCAGAGGATGGGCAAGAGGTATATTCAGAGGGACAGAGGGAGAAAAAGGAGAGTGAGAGAGAAAGGAGGTGTGTATATAAATAAATAACGGATGGGGTATTTTCTCCACTTTCAAATCCCTTACTCACTCTTCCTTCAGTTAGTCCTGACGAAGGGTCTCGGCCTGAAACGTCGACTGCACCTCTTCCTATAGATGCTGCTTGGCCTGCTGCGTTCACCAGCAACTTTGATGTATGTTGTACCAAACTCTGTTGTTGTCTACTTACCTAAATTTTGTCTATCCTGGAATCATTTTGTTTCTGTACCTTCTCTGAAGCCCATGCATCATTTTCCAGATGTGTCTACTGTAAGGGGTAAAATCCTCTGGTTGTGGTTGAACCAAAGTCATTATTACTTCCTTGTTTTTGTACTTTGCTTCTACTTATAAAGCCCAAGATCCCATTTGATTTTTTTTTTAAATCACTTTCTTAATATGCCTTCCACTTTCCCTGATACACCTAGATGTCTCTATTCTTGTATATCTTCTACAATTGTGCCCCCTGGTTTCCACTGCCTGTTCTCATTCTTCAATCTAAAACAGCAGTCCCCAAACTTTTTTGCACGCAGACCAGTTTAGTATTGACAATATTCTTGCGGACCGGCTCACCAGGGGGTGTTCAAGTAGGGTTAAGCTCATCTGAACATGTCTTTTACAGTTAGGGTTGCCAACTTTCTCACTTCCAAATAAGGGACAAAATTAACAGTCAAATCCTGGGACACTTGCGTTACCCCATGAAAGACTACCATGACCATGAAGCCTTGCGCTGGCACCTGTGTGCGCATGTGTGACATGCGCGTGCGCGTACGTGCCGATTTTTTTCCCACAAATCAGTTTTGGCTTAATCTTCCTGACTATGCTGTAATACATTATTTCTATTTCATATAGGCTGTGTATTTATCTTAACATTCCTGCTTTTACTATATGTTACTGTTATTTTCGGTTTTATGTGGTATTTGGTATGATTTGATAGGCTTTTTTTGGGTCTGGGAACACTCAAAAATTTTTCTCATAAAATTGATGGTAATTACTTCTTCGCTTTACGCCATTTAGGCACAAAAGGTTTCATAGGAACGCTCTATCTTAGCGGGACAAGGGCAGTCCTGTATGGGACAAACCAGTTTAGCCCAATAAAAGGGATGTCCCGGCAAATACGGGACAGCTGGCAACCCTATGTTCAAGTTCAACAGTGCATGACAGAGAATGAGGAAAAGTGCAGCTGACTCATATCGTTTCCTCACGGCCCGGTAGCACATGCTTTGCAGCCTGGTATCGGTCTGTGGCCCGGTGGTTGGGGACCACTGATCTAAAATGCAACACTTCATATTTCTCAACATTAAACTTCAACTGCTGCTCATTCTGTTTAACTGATCTGTGCTCCTTGAAGTCGACCACAGCCTTCTTTGCATTTTCTAAGCCTCCAAGTTTTATCTTAAGTTATCTGTAAATTTCTAAACTGTGTCCTGTAAAGGCACGTAAGTGAAAATCATGAACAACTATAAGTGAAAACTGTGGTCTTGGTTCTGACATAAAGACTAAAGGAAACACTCAACAGATCTGGCAGCAACTGTGAAGATTTAAAAAAAATCAGATCCAACGTTTCAACCCAATGACCCATCATTAAACAGATCAAAATATATAAATTAATGCAAACAACAGAAATTCTGCAGATGCTGCAAATTCAAGCAACACACATAAAAGTTGCTGGTGAACGCAGCAGGCCAGGCAGCATCTCTAGGAAGAGGTGCAGTCAACGTTTCAGGCCGAGACCCTTCGTCAGGACTAACTGAAGGAAGAGTGAGTAAGGGATTTGAAAGTTGGAGGGGGAGGGATGGAGCCAAGAGGTGATAGGCAAAAGGGATAGGAGAGGATCATGGGACAGGAGGTCCGGGAAGAAAGACGGGGGGGGAGGACCCAGAGGATGGGCAAGGGGTATATTCAGAGGGACAGAGGGAGAAAAAGGAGAGTGAGAGAAAGAATGTGTGTATAAAAATAAGTAACAGATGGGATACGAGGGGGAGGTGGAGCATTAGCGGAAGTTAGAGAAGACGATGTTCATGCCATCAGGTTGGAGGCTACCCAGACGGAATATAAGGTGTTGTTCCTCCAACCTGAGTGTGGCTTCATCTTTACAGTAGAGGAGGCCGTGGATAGACATGTCAGAATGGGAATGGGATGTGGAATTAAAATGTGTGGCCACTGGGAGATCTTGCTTTCTCTGGCGGACAGAGCGTAGATGTTCAGCAAAGCGGTCTCCCAGTCTGCGTCGGGTCTCGCCAATATATAAAAGGCCACATCGGGAGTACTGGACGCAGTATATCACCCCAGCTGACTCACAGGTGAAGTGTTGCCTCACCTGGAAGGACTGTTTGGGGCCCTGAATGGTGGGCCACTGGGAGATCCTGGTTTCTCTGGCGGACAGAGCATAGATGTTCAGCAAAGCGGTCTCCCAGTCTGCGTCGGGTCTATATAAATTAATGCATATTTTAACTTGCAGACATACTTGTGTTCTGCAATATGCTCTCATTTCTTCTTCGTCAGAAAGTTGTGGCTTTACAGCTGAAATGTTGTTCATTTCTTAAGTGCAGTGTCATATGAATTAGGTGATCATGGTCTCAGCCATGATTCCTCTTGGTAAAACCTCTTGCAGAAGTGATTTGTTATTGCCCTCTTCCGGGCAGTGTCTTTACAAGACTGGTGACTCCAGCCAATATCAACACTCTTCAGAGGTTGTCTGCCTGGCGCCAGTGGTCGCATAACCAGGACTTGTAATATGCACCAGTTGCTCATACAACCATCCGCCACCTGTTGCCATGGACTCACATGGCCCTGATCAGGGGGCTAAGCAGGTGCTGCACCTTGCCCAAGGGTGACCTGCAGGCTAGCGGAGGGAAGGAGCGCCTTACACCTCCTTTGGTGGAGTCGTATCCCCACCCTGCCACCCAAGTTGAAATATACCTTCCTTAAAGTCCTCCCATCATTCAATTATGGTTTTCATTGATAAGGTTTCAATCCAGTTTATCTAAGTCCAAGCTGTGCAGTGAAGTTCTTTACTCGCTTAAAGATGAATTGTTGATTCTAATATGCAACTTATACCTTATGGCTAGTATGATGGATTTTTACTCCACTGAGATGTCAGAGTCACTATAATGTCCTTGCCAGCCATCAGTCCCTATCTATATTAATTTATATTTTCTTGCTCTCAACGTGCAATGCTAAGGCATTTCAGGTGCTTAATTAGATACTTATATGTTATGAACGAATGCGCTTCCACCACCCTATCAGCCAGTGAGTTCCAGATGTTATCCATCTTTGGAGTTCTTCCTCAAGCTTCCTGTAAATCACCTACCCATTACTTAAACCCAAATCTTAAATTTATACCTCTATCAGGTCCTCTTTCAGACTTATCTGCTGATGGAAAACAGAGCCATTCTATTTGGTCATTCCTCATAGTTGAAGTACTTCATCGGATTTCTGGTAAATCTGCATTGCAACCTCTCCAGAGCTATCACATTCTTCTTATCCTGTATTAATTAGAGTTGTACATGTTACATCAACTGTGGCCTTACTAATGCCTTACATAGTTCTCTGTTATTGCATTGTATACAGTAGCTAATGAAGTTATGTATCTCATATCTTTGACTCTTCAACCTCCCTGTGCTGCTGTCTTCAGAGAACTAGAGACCTGGATACTAAGATTCTTCTGACCCTCAGTACATCCTTAGGTTCTATTATTTATTGAGCCTATCTTAGTCCACCAAAAATGCTTAACTTTAATTAATTTCTGAGAAAAGATTGCATTTTATGCATTTCATAGATATTGAATTTCCATAACAAGTACAGTATATTATAGAAACATAGAAACATAGAAAATAGGTGCAGGAGTAGGCCATTTGGCCCTTCGAGCCTGCACCGCCATTTATTATGATCATGGCTGATCATCCAACTCAGAACCCAGCCTTCCCTCCATACCCCCTGACCCCTGTAGCCACAAGGGCCATATCTAACTCCCTCTTAAACATAGCCAATGAACTGGCCTCAACAGTTTGCTGTGGCAGAGAATTCCACAGATTCACCACCCTCTGTGTGAAGAAGTTTTTCCTAATCTCGGTCCTAAAAGGCTTCCCCTCTATCCTCAAACTGTGACCCCTCGTTCTGGACCTCCCCAACATCGGGAACAATCTTCCCGCATCTAGCCTGTCCAATCCCTTTAGGATCTTATACGTTTCAATCAGATCCCCCCTCAATCTTCTAAATTCCAACGAGTACAAGCCCAGTTCATCCAGTCTTTCTTCATATGAAAGACCTGCCATCCCAGGAATCAATCTGGTGAACCTTCTTTGTACTCCCTCTATGGCAAAGATGTCTTTCCTCAGATTAGGGGACCAAAACTGCACACAATACTCCAGGTGTGGTCTCACCAAGGCCTTGTACAACTGCAGTAGTACCTCCCTGCTCCTGTACTCGAATCCTCTCGCTATAAATGCTAGCATACCGTTCGCCTTTTTCACCGCCTGCTGTACCTGCATGCCCACTATCAATGACTGGTGTATAATGACACCCAGGTCCCGTTGCACCTCCCCTTTTCCTAATCAGCCACCATTCAGATAATAATCTGTTTTCCTATTTTTATATGGATCAATCCAGCACTTAATTGGGATGAATTCATAAAATTTACTTTGTCCTACCTTAGCTCATTCATTCCATTAATACCGAGTGATTCTAAATTAATATCAAGTGATGCTTCAGTAATGTTGGGAGTAACATGGTGTGAGGATTCAAAACAAAACAATGAATTAAACACCAAAAGATTCACAGGCCTTGCCTTCATTATATAAACAGAAAATAAATGGATGAACTAATTTGGGAAAATTCACAGTAAGATTAGAAACCTTAATAATCCACTTCAGATCCTACACCCGTACCAATGAAGTAGAACTCTTAAGAGTTTCTTTGGAGGCCAATGTAACAAATCAAGCGTTGACTTTTATTTATTTCAGTGGGAAGACAACTCTGCTATAGTAGATTACTAACTCTTCCTTCAGTTAGTCCTGACAAAGGGTCTCAGCCTGAAATGTCGACTGTACCTCTTCCTAGAGATGTTGCCTGGCCTGCTGCGTTCACCAGCAACTTTGATGTGTGCTGCTTGAATTTCCAGCATCTGCAGAATTCCTGTTGTCTGCTATAGTAGTTATGACTACATTCTAATAAGATTTACTGTGTGTACCTAGAGTAATGTAGGCTATAGCACGTCAAACATATGTTAGCCCATGGAATTCAACCAGGAAAAAAAAAGTCATTAATGTTGAAATTACTGTGAATCTTGATACAAATTTTGCAAAATTACTGCCTTGTTTTACAGTGTTGTCAAATTCAGGCCAGCTGAATAAAAGGGTGAAGTTAAAATTTAAGACGGAATCTGTTCTGTTTCTTCTCATTCACATTTTTTGGGAATCTAAGGTTAGGATCAGAAGTACCCTCATGCCTACTGCTCCAGTACTCTTGAATACTAATGTCGATTTTACATTTTTATGTCTCTGGCATGAAGAGCAAAACTCTAATAATATGCAAATACGGAATTCCATGCTGGTTAACAAAGACCCAGTTCAATGAGGATTAGACACTACTTGAAGTAAAGCCCAATTTTGTACAATTACTGCTCTTTTCATTTTTGTAAGATTGCAAACATACATTTTCAGTGTCAAGTTCTCATCAGTGGCCAAAGTTTAAGGTACTAACATAGGGAGAATGTGGGCACATCAGACAAGTGTCAGCCTTCTCCCTTTAATTGAATCTTAATATGATATAGTATTAGAAAAAAAAGCTTATGTAAATAAAGCACAACAAGAATCAGGTAGCCTTTATAAACATAAATTAGTCACCCTTTTCAGAAAACTAACCTTTTATACATTTATATTGCAGATTTCTTGAACTCCGAACATGACTGAAAGAAAGAGCATGCATATTGAATTTGAGATGTTATGAAACAGTTCTGTTGTGAAAATTAATGTAAGGAATAGCTTTTGGGAGATTTGCTCTTAATGGATGGGTGAGTTTAATTATGGTGCTTTAGTTTTAATTTAATATAAAAGAAACAAACAGAGCATAGCTTTTAACCATGCAGTGAACTATTGAAAATCAGTAGAAATCTAGAACATTGAAGCTAATGGATCCAATTAAATAATATTAGGCTGCTGTCTGAAAATGGAACAGATTGTTCACTGTCATTTGTACAGAAGTGTACAGGATGCAAGTAATTTTCTGATATTCTTTCTGATGTCAGTTAATTTAGCAATAAACCATTTCAATTTTCTACTGTTTGGTATTGAGCTCAAAGTGCTAAAGTGGCCATAGTCCCAGGCCGAAAAAGTTTTTAAGAACTTTGAAAAGCAAATTAAACGAATAGTATATGCAATGGACCACATAACCTTCTCTCAGACAGTTGATAAAGACAAAGTACTAGAAAGGTCAGATGCACCTAAAATAGATACATAACCTGGTCCAGTGAGGTGAAGAGGAAATTAAAGAGAGGAAATTCCAGAAGCCCTGAAACTGAGCGGCCAAACATCTATAGGTTCAGGAAGCTGGAAACTTGCAAGTGGTACACCCTTGTTCATGATAAGATAAGGCCATAAACCCAATAACTGAAGAGCAATGAATTTAGGAGACACAAGTTCCTGATGCACAGTCTTGACCTTAAATCACTGACCATCCGTTTGCCTTAACGGGTGCTGCATTGACTTTTTTTGTTTAAATTTATTGAGATACAGCATAGAATAGGAGTTTACAGACCTTAGGCTCGTGCTGTAAACTCCCTAGCCTAATCATGGGACAATTTCCAATGACCAACTAACCTACCAAATGGTAAGTGTTTGGAATGTGGGAGGAAACCAGAGCACCTAAAGGAAACCCATGTGGTCATAGGGAGAATGCACAAACTTCTTACAGATAGCGGTGGGAATTGAGCCTGGGTCATTGGACTGTAAAGCATTGTGCAAACCTCTGTGCTATTGTGCCACCCCTTAAAATGGAAAAAACGTTGTCCTTCAATCAATTTAACCTTGATGGTGAGATAAATTCTCACAAAATTTAAAATCACTTGTACAGCTTGGCTTTGTAAAAGGTAAGTCAATATGATAAACACAGATAAAAAATGCTGGTGAACGCAGCAGGCCAGGCAGCATCTATAGGAAGAGGTCGAGTCAAAGTTTTGGGCCGAGACCCTTCGTCAGGACTAACTGAAAGAAGAGATAGTAAGAGATTTGAAAGTGGAAGGGGGAGGGGGAGATCTGAAATGATAGGAGAAGACAGGAAGGGGAGGGAAGGAGCCAAGAGCTGGACAGTTGATTGGCAAAAGGGATACAAGGATGGAGAAGGGAGAGGATCGTGGGATGGGAGGCCTAGGGAGAAAGAAAGGGGGAGGGGGAATCCCAGAGGATGGGCAAGGAGTATAGTGAGAAGGAGAGGGAGAAAAAAAAGAGAAAGAAAATAAATAAATAAATAATGATAAATAAATAAATAAGGGATGGGGTATGAAGGGGAGGTGGGACATTAGCGGGAGTTAGAGAAGTCAATGTTCATGCCATCAGGTTGGAGGCTACCCAGACGGAATATAAGGTGTTGTTCCTTCAACCTGATTGTGGCTTCATCTTGATAGTAGAGGGCGCCATAGATAGACATATCAGAATGGGAATGGGACGTGGAATTAAAATGTGTGGCCACTGGGAGATCCTGCTTTCTCTGGCAGACAGAGCATAGGTGTTCAGCGAAACAGTCTCCCAGCCTGCGTCAGGTCTCATCAATATATAGAAGGTCGCACAGGAAGCAGTATATCACACCAGTCGACAAAAAGGTGAAGTGTTGTCTCAACTGGAATGACTGTCTGGGGTTCTGAATGGTGGTGAGGGAGGAAGTGTAAAGGCATGTGTAGCAGTAAAAGTGTTGGCATGTGGCCAAGTAGTTAAGGCATTGGTCTAGTGATCTGAAGGTCGCTAGTTCGAGCCTCAACTGAGGCAGCATATTGTGTTCTTGAGCAAGACACTTAACCACACATTGCTCTCCGTCGAAACCGGTGCCGAGCTGCATCGGCCCTAGTGACCTTCTCTTGGACAACATCGGTGGCGTGGAGAGGGGAGACTTGCGGCACAGCCAACTGCCAGTCTTCCATACAACCTTGCCCACGCCTGTGCCCTGGAAAACTCCCAAGGTGGAAATCCATGGTCTCACGAGACTAATGGATGCCTATAAGCAATGTAAAGTTAAATCATGATAAGATATTCCCTTTTAAAAATAGATCGGTTGATTAGTATAGATAGGTATTTGTTGGCTGGTGTGGTCATACTAGGCCCAAGGCCTGTTACTGAGCTTTATGACTATGAGTTGTTGACTCTAAAGTTGCAATTCACTTCATGTTCTTCCAGCAAGAGCTCAATCTCGTTCGGTGAGCTGTAAACAATGGAAAATGCTTGCAGGACAGGCTGCATCCATGGAAAGTCTCAGTTCTCCCAGCTGGAAACCATTTGGAATGATTAAAGCTTCATTTGGTGGGGCATTGGGGAGGGTGCTGAAGGAAACATCGGTGTTTAGCTACACAGCTGGAATCTGAAAGGAACAGATACTTGTCCCTGGGTTGTGGAGCAGTGATGAAATATGGAAATTTGGGAATATGTTTTGTTTTCCTGAGTATACAAATGCAGAGGCAGGAAGAGGAAGAGTGATGTGGAGGCAAGTAAGCTGAATTAAGCGGTTAAGTTGAAAACATTGTAAATTTGAAGTTACTTAAAGGTGCCCTCAATCAATTATTTTGGTTTTCTATTCACTAATTCTAGCAGAGGAGAGAAATAATATATTAATACATTAATATAAATAGTAAACTTAATAGTCATGTTGTCTAGGAAAGTGTAATGTAGAGCATAAGGCTTGAATCAGGTTTAAAATTTAAGACCAATTCTATATTAATGAAGACTGAGGCCTTACAAGTTTCACAGAATCAGTGAATAACTACAGCATAAAAGGATATCATTCAGCATAGTCCAAGTCATTAATATAGACATTAAGAAATTCAATTTTTGTTTCTGAAACAAGCTTTCACTATTTTTCTCTATCTTGTTGTCCAATATTTTGTCCAGCTACTTTTATTCCATGGGCTTTAATCTCTTGACAAACTACCATGCATTACATTATTGAACACAGTTTGCAAATCCAAATAAACTACAAGAGCCACAAATCTTCTGTCAAAGAACTTTATCAAATTGAACACAAGGAAATCTGCACATGCTGGAAATCCAAGCAACACACATAAAAAAGCTGGTGAATGCAGCAGGCCAGGCAGCATCTACAGGAAGAGGTACAGTTGACGTTTCGGGCCGAGACCCTTCGTCAGGACGAACTGAAAGAAGAGATAGTAAGAGAATTGAAGTGGGAGGGGGAGGGGAGATCCGAAATGATTGGAGAAGACAGGAGGGGGAGGGGAAGGAGCTAAGAGCTGGAAAGTTGATTGGCAAAAGGGTTACAAGGCTGGAGAAGGGAGAGGTTCATGGAGTGGGAGGTCTAGGGAGAAAGAAAAGGGGAGGGGTGCCGAGAGGATGGGAAAGGAGTTATACTGAGAGTTTACATTGCTTAATTTTTCAAAATATTCCCAAAAGTCTATTTAGATACATCTTACCTTGTGAATTTGCAGCACCTTCTCAGTGTATGATACTCTGGGAAATGCAAGTCTGAGGAGTGAAGCTTAAAATTCATATTGTCAAATAGATGACTGACAACATGACAGTGGCCATTCTAAAGCATATAAAGCACTGAGAAGAAAAAAAAAACTTAACTAAAATACTTTTTATTTGATCCTTTCTAAAAGCACAGGACCTTATAAATTGCCAAGATTGGGAATGTAAAATTCTTATCAGAATTTATGTGGTGTTTCGTTCCCAGGGTAGTACATCAATTAAGAAATGGTGCTGATAAATTATCTTGACATTATGACTGATGAATGTCTACAGAGAAAAAAAGGGTGGGGGGGGGTGTTAAATGACTTTCTCTTTTCCTCTTCTGCCTGGAAAGTTATGAGAAGGTTGGGTTGAGCTGTTTTCCAATCTTGGCAATTTACCTACCACGATGAAAGAAGACGCCATCAGTGCACTGCTGATTGTGGTGTGACAGTGCACTGATGGTGTCTCTTCACATTGGGATGAAACATTTCCAAATAGATACTAAGATCAGAGAAAAACTCAACCCAACCTGCGAACACATCTTCCAAATTATTCTGAGTTTTTGGAAGAGTAAGTCTCCATCGGTATCAGAGGTATGGAAAATTGCACATTTATTGTGCATCAGCCTTTCTTGTTTGCTACAGGGTTGTGAATTTGTTGAGTTACCAACATTGTGGTTCACAGACATTTTGTTTACTGCCTGGATTTTGACAAATGAAGCACAGTTGAAACAATGTCTAATGTCTGTAAATGTCACATATACAGCTCAATGGTTTGTGTAGTCATAAACACAAAGTTAAAGTGCATATGAAAAAATATTTAGGTCATCACATCTGCACAGATCTATTGCTCTACATGGACTGTCCAATCAAATTATTGACTCGAATGTTCACTTGTTTCACATGCACTTTAAAATTCTCTTTCAAGTAACTGCTTTTCTATAAGCACAAGAGAAAACCTGCAGATGCTGGAAATCCGAGCAGCACACACAAAATGCTGGAGGAAGCATTAATGGAATAAAGTACAGTTGACGTTTCGCGCCGAAACCCTTCGGCAGGACTAGAGAAAAAAAGCTGACGAGTAGATTTTAAAGGTGGGGAGATGGGAGAAAGAAATGCCAGGAGTTAGGTGAAACTTTGAGGGGGAGTCATCAACTCAAATACCATAGATCAAAGTTGCTGTTTAATATTTGCATTTTTGAGAAATATACATTGGTTCTGATGTTCATTAGTCATCCCAGCATGTACTGATAAATATGTTTAAATGTGAGACTGAGCTGTGTCATTGGCAATTGGGATATCATTCTTGAAGGAGTATTACAATTTCAATATTAGCTGCACTTAATAAATTGTATGTGGACATAATAGTTACGTTATGCCATGAATTAGGTTATATTCCTAAACATTGAGAAATATTTTATGACATTTTTGACACAATGAAATTCATTATTGTGATTTATTTTCCTAATATACTAATAACATTTAATTTTCAGGAATGTACTGACTTTACGATTGCAATGTGCCCCATTAACATTTTATCTCCTCAGATCCAACATTTTGCTGGAAAACACAGAAATCACTGTGAAATCAAGGAGTGAATCTTCTGAATTTTTCAGAGGTAAATCAGGAAATGCCCCACACCATGTTTTTTATTTTGAAATTGTCCTATCTCCCTACAGTTTGTAACACCTCCAAAAAACATGAAATGCAAAGATAAGAATGGCTGATTGCTTGAAACTTGCTGAATGAAAAGGCTGTGATGTGGCTAATTTTTAAAAACAATGAGTGCGTAATGTTGGAACAGCACTGTAGACCAAGGAAACAGAGTGATATAAAGAGTTGCCGATCTTAGGGACGTGCAAAGGTATGTTGAGATCTTAAAGAATTGCATGCAGACAAAGATGATACAAATTCTCGAGGCCAAAGGGGTGCTCTGAATAGAAATGTGAGCACTCTGGAATCCATAATGTGCCTGTACAAGGAGAGGTGATGCTGTATTGGACTTGCTATCAGTTGACGTGAAAAGCGCATGGAACGTAGAAACTGGATGATCTGGCAGGAGTTTTGTCAAGTCTAGAGATAACAAAGGCATGGATAAAATCAATCACAGTAAGAAAAGGACATTTAATGGCGTGCAATCAATGGGATTAAAGAACAGTGGTTATTTGCAGTACTCAAATGCAGCAGATTTTGCAGATGCTGGAAATCTGGAGTAACACACACAAAAATGCTGAAGGAGCTGAACAGTTCGGGCAGAGTCAATGGAAAGGAATACAGAGTTAATGTTTTGGGCCGAGACCCTTCATCAAGACAGCCTACCCTGCTGAGTTCCTCCAGCAGTTTGTGCGTGTACATAGTTCTCCACTTCTAATACTTTTCCAATTCAATTCAATGAGACTGAATTCCAGTGGATGGCTATAATGTTGCTTAACACTAACAACAGAGAAGATACTTGCCTCTCATTAAATATCTTTGATCTTCCAAATTCTTTCTAATGATATTATTGGTCCTCAAATACTGGATGATATACAAGCAACAGAGCCATTCAGTTGGAAAGGTAAGAGAAGTATGGGAGAACTTGGCTTGTATTCCTAGAATGTGTTTGCATTTAGTACCAGTCATTTATACATTCATATGAAGTACTTCCTGCCGGATGTGAGCTTTGGATGCACTTGGCTGATTCTTTCTCATTGTCCCTTAATTGGACATATTTTATAATGTCACATCCACAGGTATTTAAGTGGGAGATTCGTCAACATGGGAAAACATGACCTAAATTCAGAAACAAGATGAAAGTGTAATAAAAAGATAATGAACTCGTCCTTCTATAATTATCTTTACAGAAATGTAGCTTTGAGGAATGTAATTTAATTCTTGATTCAGACTGAAGTCCTACGGCTAATTCAGTTTTTCTCTGTGACACCAGCAATAGGGAAGAGTGTCACAGTGTGGCTGACATCATGGTCAGAAAATGCAGAGCATTAATTTAAGCAGGGGGACTGGGAATGAGCTTGAACAATGAACATCAATTCATTTGGCGACTTAGGTTTTAAATGGCTAGACTTTGCTGGCAACCACCATGTCTTTGGGGAGATAAGTGGCCATTCATATTAGCGATAAAAGGGGAGGAATATGTTCATTGTAGAATATGAGATTAACCTTCAGCTTCACAACTCTCCCTTCTCATTGAAGAATTAACATGTCTTCTTATTTTGTAAGAACCATATTTGTTGCTATTGTTTCTTTCTACGCTTTGTGGCACGTCAGGCGGCAGCCTTGCCATTTCCTTGTATTTTAACAAGCCTGAGTTGCTAGGCTAATGCTCAACCCAGATCAGATAGGAAGTGTTCAAAGAGCCAGCTGGATTTGAACCTGGGACTATTTGCCTCAAAGTCCAGTGCTGATGCCACTACACCACAGGTTCATGAACCATATTCAGTGAGGCAAATCAAGCCAATAAATAAGGAAAATCAAGCAGGTATAAAACATGCGGCTGTACATTCTCACCTATCTTACATGAAGCCCAGTTTTATCACCTGATCTGAAATCCCGAGAGCAACACCAAACTGATCCATTGGTTGCTTGAGGGACCCACTGTGACAAAATTAATATATATTTTGCCATCAAATCAAGATACGTCTTGTAACTCATGTTAAAAAGAACCTGAAGGAATAGAAAAAAAAACATACTGTGTACCTGGTGAAGAACGTTATAATAAGATGCTTAACCTACCATGGCTTAAGATAATGAAGTCTCATTACATTGTGTTTTAGTGCCTATTGGCACTTTTTATTCATTAGACACAATATTCAATCCCCCATTATTAATAGCTGGTCAAATAAAACAGTCAAGAATTCCAGCATGGAGAGCACACTCTGCAGCTGACAATTAATTTACTGAAGTACAACATTAAAAGCTTTTTGTGATTAACAGGAAATATTAAACATTAACGCAAAGTAGCACTGGTGCAATTAGAAATGTAAAGTGAATGCACTGATCCGAAGTGTCTTGAATAATCTTGGGACAGATGGATGACATTCCATTCAATTTGAGCAAGCAGTCTAGAAACTCTCTCACACTGAAAACATCGAGCAGCTACCAGAAGCTTCTTATTAATATTTACAAGGAAGAGGAGGAATTCTTTTTTTCAAACTAATAAGATTGCGGAGGATGCCTAGGAGCGTGGATTTTGTCAGTTTTTCAGTCGGTTTGTCATGTGTTTCTGTGATATCATTCTGGAGAAGCATTGTATTATTTCTTAATGCATGCATTACTAAATGCATGTTGGCAGGAGGAGAGAAAGCAGTGTGCTGCACGTGCGCAGCCCTCCCGTGAAAAATGATATTGTATCTGTTAAATAGAGGCCGTGGACGATTCTGATTTGATGGAGACGGACATGAAAGCACAGAGGAACATCTGGAAAAATTTCTGAAACGCTCATTCGCTGCTGTCGTTACTGCGTGGTCAGGAATCTTTTGGAGGGAAGGCCTCAAAATCCCCAGCCTTGCCTGCTTTTGGTGACCGAGAAGGAGGTCGAATCGTTCGGACAGAGATGGCGCTCAGTACTCGGTGTCGGAGAGCTGATCAGAGCTCGAAGTTTTCAGATGACTCAGAGTCGGACCATGGTCGGGTATGGCAGGGAGAGTTTTTCTTCCTTCTCCCGTCTGCGTGAGGTGTGGGACATTTGAGAGACTTTGAACTTTTACTGTGCTCATGGACTTCTTCATCAAGTTATGGTATTGTTGCACTGCTGTAACTATATGTTATAATTATGTGGTTTTGTTAGTCTTTTTCAGTCTTGGTCCGTCCTGTGTTTTGTGATGTCACACCGGGGGAATATTGTATCATTTCTTAATGCAGGCATTACTAAATGACAATAAAAGAGGACCGCATGTCCTCATAATCTAATCTAATCATGATGGAGCCCAGTGTAAGGCGACGTTGTTTTAGAATAAAGCTGATTTGAGAAAGAATAAGACATGGGTACATAAAGCTGACATTAAATGCCTTGCAATGCAAAGAATGCCCCTGCTGTCACTGTGGTCTACATCTGCACTACAAGAAACCAAATAGGCCGTCCTAGCCCTCAGAAGCATGTTGCCCAGCAATCCCCTGATTTAATCCTAGCCTAATCACAAGACAATTTACAGTGAACAATTAACTTACCAACCAATACGTCTTTGGGCTGTGGGAGGAAATTGGAACTAATGCAGGAAACCCACGTAGTCATGGGGAGAACATACAAACTCCTTACAGGCAGTGGAGGGAATTGAACCTGAGTTGCTGGTACTGTAAAGCATTGTGCTAACCATTGCGCTACCGTGCCATGCCAATATTCTTAATAAATGGAAGTAGGACTGACAATATTGTTGTTAAAGGGATGCAGATTTGTGGAGAGTTAAATGAAATAAACACCTGCAGGGGTGACTTGGCTACAATGGTGAACCTCATAGCTACTCATAATTCAGGTGAAAGCTTCCTTTATTTCAGTGGGCTGTGGGGGGGATGGGTGTTGAAGAGAATGGAAACACATGAGAGCAAATATTTATTGCCCGAGTCATTTGCCACTTTATTTTTTTCCCCAAATGATCAATAGAGCAAATTCATACCATCTATTCACACAATACTTAGCACGGCATGTGTTAATCAAAACCATTCTCAATCAACTTTGGAGCAATATGGTGCACGTCTCCTGGCTACATTTGTAATTACGACCTTCTGGGTCACTGTTCGATGTCACATAGATGATAAGTTTGCATCAGAATCAAAACCTAAACCCCCTACCCCCCTCCCCACCACCCCACCACCCCACAATCTACAGATAAAATTTTGAACAGGAGATGGGTAAAATTTCACTAAGCAGCACACACAAAATGCTGGATGAACTCAGTAGGCCAGACAGCATCTATGGAAAAGAGTACAGCTGATGTTCCAGGCTGAGGCCATTCATCCGAAAATTTCATTAAGTCTAAGTAGATTTGGATGTTATTTACATCATTACCTCCGTGATAGATACGCAAGTATACCCTTTTCAGAGAATGAAAATTTCATTTTTCTTCCAAAGTTATCTTGAATAATTTTATTGTTTCACTTTTTATCATTTGGCGAGTTTTGCTGATTTGTCATTCAAGATTTATTGTTTATAGATAATATGCAGCATGTTTTCATTAAAATATACTATACGTATCCCTATTTCATATTTCACTGCTATTCTGCCTGATGATTTAGTAGTAATTTATCGCTTGTTCCATGACTAAATGAAATTCAAGTCAATCAAATAGAAATTACTTCAAAATCTGCATGCAGGAAGTGATATACTGAAGAGAGATACATAACTTTGAAACCAAAACAAGTCTGCCTAATACATAAAGCTATTACAAATCCTCACCTGTTTACAAAACTTGGAAATGGTAGGCTATTTGCATGACATTGATTCAATAGGGCAGCCAACATTTTTTAAGCGTGCAGGGAAATTTACTGCAGACGGTATTTATTGTGATACAGTTCCTTTATATTATTATGCAGAGAAACTAATCAGCATATTTTTACTATTGAATATATTTTGAAATGAAGAAGCATGAATGTATTCATCATTTGCCATAAACCTTGCTCATGCAAGGGGCATCCTTAGTTAGGTTTTACTGAGTAAGAAAGCACTGTAAGATTTATCAAACCAAATCTGTGTTGATACAAAATGAATTCTGCCAACATGGACACAGTAAGCTTTTCTAACTAATTCATGAGATGCAGGTGGTGCTAAATGTTGCAGCATTTATTGTCTATCCCTAATTGAGGAGAGAGTTCAAGGTCATCATGGCTTGATGTCAACATAACACACCCACGGTGCTTGGCAGAACAACACAGAACACAACAAATAACAAACACAAGATCAAAAGAAAATGTTCTTCCTTCCCTTCCACATACATACACAGTCGTTTAACCCCAGAACAGGCCTCCAGCAGACTCAGGGCTGCAGACATTGGTTTTATGGGCTTGACGTCACAGAGGGGCCAATAGAATTTTCTTCAGAAGGATTTTGGTGAACTAGATGGATAGCTTTCACAGTTACTACCATTAAGACTAGCTTTAATTTCCTGTTTGTTTAATGACCACAATTTAAACTTCCCAGCCGTTATTCTGGTACTTGAAGTCAATTCTCTGTAAGAGTGAAGCAAAATTCTGGCTATTGGTTCAATGAGACAACCCTTACTTTGCTGTTCTCTGTACAGTTCAACAGAGATGAGTATTAAAACACTCAACTGCATTAAAATTAACTCCTGTTATGTGCTCTCTTTGAAACACCATGATTATCCAATCCTATTAAAGATCAATAAAATTAGTGTGACATTCTGAATGAAAGCCTTGTTTTGTGGCATGGTGAGGTGAAAGCGAGGTATCATTTTTGATCACCTTGATGTCCAATGGAAATAAATCTGTAAGGAAGTTTCACCATGCATGTCAACTTCTCTGTGAAGTTGATACCCCCATTAAAAATACAATGAATTTCCTATAATATATATAAATAAAATCTCTCTCTCTCTCTCTCTCTCTCAAACACACATACTCTCCCTCTCTCTCACTCCTCTCTCCTCCCTCTCCCCCTCTCTTCCCCCATCTCTTTCCCTCACCCTCATGATTTCTAATGGCAGTCACATCAGTCATGCCAATTCTTTTTAATACAGAGGAAATGATTAGAATGATAAAAGTAAGGCTCTGGCAGGGCTTTTACAATGGATTGACAGTCAATCACAGCCCTAACATTGATTTCCCAGTAATTTAATACTTCAATATACTTAGAGAATTTCAGCACTCATATAAGATAATATTATATCAATAGACTGAGCAAGCCATATCTGTTCTTTTTGCAATCTATACAGTCCTGGAATATATGAATTTTTTCCAGGAATAGTCTGTGAAATGCCAGAGAGTATAAAAGAGGGAGCATCAGAAAAGCAATGATATTTTCACGAATTGAAAACATGACTGAAGACCGATGGCTTACGTGAGAGCTCACAGGTACAAAGGGATGAAGCTGTAAGTTAAATAATATGTGATCCAAAGTCAGAAACACAGTGGGGTAGATCCCACTAACAATGGCTGTAACTAGTGAACCATGTGTGGTAAACCATGTATATATGTTGTAACTTGGTTACCTGTCTGGACACACCCCTCTGCTGACTGCCCCTTGTGGCTCCTCCCACAGAGTCCTGTATAAAGATGTTCACCTTGCCCCTCCCCCTCAGTCCGGGGGCAGACACTCACTGTGGAGGTCGTATTGTACAGCGAATAAAAGCCTTTCAGTATTTTACCAAACCTCAGTCTTTTGGAGTAATTGAAGGTGCTTCACCATGGAGCTGAAATTATTAAGCTATGAAGACTGGTATTACACTGAGTGCCAATGGAATAAAGGGTCACAGAGTGGGAAGAAATACTATCCCGGTATTTTGTATGATGAAGGAAATCAGCAGATTAATTATGGAACTGTTCCCTGGATTGAAACATAAAGAGAGCATCATATTGCTTGGACAGAAGACCCTGTCAACTTTGGTTATTTAATCCCAGCTCTCACTTGTTCCCCATAGCTCTGTATTTTTTTCAGGTATTTACCCAGTTCCGTTTTAAATATTACTGGTCAATCAGCCTCCAGCAATATACATCAGATCACAGTTCAGTGTATCAACAGATACTTTCTTCAGGTCTCTTCTTTTGGCAGCTCCTACCAGGGGTAACACAATGGAACTGAATGAAGCTTTGAAACTGCCCCTCCTGAAGGGTATTTAATATATGAGCTCATTGATCTGATACTTCTCCCGATTTCCATTTTGAAACAAAGCTTTTTGTGCAACATGAGCGGTGTCTTGGAATCTCTTCTTTAGTTATGTTTTGCCAGGGGTCTCCAACGTGCGGTTCACGGAACCCCTCGGCTAATGGTAGGGGTCTATGGCATCAGAAAAGAAGGTTGGGAACCCCTATGGTACACGAGAAACACTGATATCACCGTGCATTGAAACATAGAAAAACAACGAGATTAGAGCAGGGGTAGGCCACTTGACTATTTCAGCTTTTTCCACTATTCCACATTTTTTGTCACAATGTCCTGCTCCCACACTCCTCAGCTCAGTCCTAACTGCATTACCCCATTTTATAAAACTGTTACCTTTCACTCTACATAACCTCAGTCTATACAACTGAGGCCCAGATCATGTCCACTGGAGGCTGGAGGCCTAACCTGGGTTAAAGACCTGTGTATACGGGTGGACTGGATGGAGGAACAGGGCTTGCTTTTGCTGTTGCTGTTTGTTACTTGCCATGCTCTGTGTAGTTCGGCTGAGCGTTGTGGGTATACTATGTTGGCACCAGAATGCGTGGCCGTGCTTACGAGCCGCCCTCGGCTCTTGGGTGTGTTGCTTTTTAATATAAATGACACATTTCACTGTCTATTTCGATGTACAAGTGACAAATAAACTTGAACCTCGAATCTTGAAGCTCCTGAGTTTGTTGAGTCATGTCAGGATCTTCTAACTTTCAATGAGATCTCTTCTCATTTTTCCAAACTCCAGTCAACACAGTCTCCTCTCATACGGTAATCCCACCATCCCGAGAACAGTCTTGTCCTTCACAATACAGTAACAAGCATATACTTTATTTCTCTTAAAAAGAAAAAAAACAACACATTAATCTTCAGTTGTGGTCTTGTAAATTGTAGTAAGACAATCCGTGCACAATATCGTTTACAACAAAAGCCAAAATACCATTTGCCTTTTTAAATGTTTGCTACAGCTGTATGTTTACTCACAGTGACTGGTTTACAAGGACCCCACGTACACTTGCATCATACCCTAGGGTGCTCTCTTCAGTTACCTAATGAGGTAACCACAGCCTTTGGCCAGGCACAGATGTCAACAGGTTGTGCCCAATCTTCATAGAGTGTTTTGACCCTTAACCACTACACTCTCCAGTTGGCGGGTCAGCAGTGGTGGTCAAGTCACTGCCCATGTGCTCCTGACGTCCAGCTCAACTCTTCCCACCTGCTCTATATCCAGCAAGAGGCTCTTTCTGCTCCCTTCCCCATCCTGCGTGCTGCTGGGTTCTTGCTCTTTTCATGAAGGCCCAGCGTAAGCAGCAGACAACATGCCAACCTTGCAGGGAAACCTCTGCAGCCGATCTCCATGGGGAGGAGCCACATCTGCCATCCTTTGTCTCTGCACTCCTAGACGAAGGACTGATACTTCACGGCCTTCCTCTCATGAGCCTCCTCGCATCCGTCCTTCCATGGTACGGTGCGCTCCATCAGGATGATCTTCTTGTCTTTGGTGGACCACCGTACAATGTCTGGTCAAAGTGTGGTTTGCTCCACCTCCAGGAATCGCAGCTTCCTCCCCATAGTGACCCTTATCTCCCATGATCTGGCAGTTTGCAGCAGGTTGGCGTGGCCCTCTCCTTGATGAAAATGACTGCCCTGTTTGCCTCTCTGCTAGCTGGTCTCTATTTACACCTCCCCCACTCTGGTGTGTCAGCAAGGGACAGTAGGGCCTTGTTGTGGTGCCACCTCTACTGTCCTTGTGTTAAAGCTGTTCTGCATCCTGACGGTATGTGTGCCAGTGAACCCCACAGTTAGGGCCCTCTCTCAGCCCCATGTGTGCAGCTGTGACAGTGTAAGCAGAGTGTCATACACAGACTGCAGGAGGAAAGAATCGCGGACGGGCTCCAGTCTCCAAAGCTCTGCCCAGGTGATCTTGCACTTGGAAAGAGCCCATTTCATCCAGGCGTCCTGTAACCCCAGCGCCAATGCCTTTGATAACTGCCTTTTGTCCTCGCAGTCTATCCCCGTTGAAATAATATTCATTCTTTCAGTTTTTCCCTACTGATCTGGATAACTTCACATTTACCTACTTTATGCTGCATCTGCCATGTTTTTACCCACCCATTTAAATTGCTCAAATTATCTTGAAGCCTCAAGGGCATTGGCGTTCCCATACGAGGCGGTAATGCAGCCAGTCAACACATTTTCCACCATACATTGTTACGAGAATACACATAAAATTAAGATGTTTGCTGGCCTGGGTTAGCATCAGTGACATCAGCAGTTGGTCTGCCACCTGCCCTTAGGGGAAGGAGAGATAAGGAACAATGGAGCAGCGTCTGGAGATGTGTAATGAAGGGACGTGGGAGAGAGAGAGCTGTCTGGAGCGGCTCCCCCTTTGAACCCTGAACTGTTTGAAGTGATGGACAGGCGATACCCCAGCAGGGGGATAAAAAGGGACAGGTTCGCTAAGACAGACACACACGCCACCCAAGGTAACGAGAGCCTGGAAGCGGTGCGCCTCTCACGAGTGGGTGAGAAGTACCAGACAACGACCAGGGTGGAAAGGTACGATCAGCGGGAACCCGGTGTGTGTCCGCCCTTGCCTGGGTGCCGAGTTCACTGCAGAGGATCGACCGCATCTGGAGGAGGGGTCACAGTCGGTGACCTCAGGTGACATCACCAAGGACCCGCCCAAAAGTTGCTTGTGAGCCATCTCGCCGGTCTGTGAGTGAAGCAGTGTCTGAATGATCAGTTGTTCCTGTTCCCTCCCTCTCTTCCCCCACGTTGTCCATCGCCATGGCAACGATTACTGCGAACTGAACTACTAACTGGACTGAACTTTGAGTCACTTTAAATTTGGTCATTTACCCCTAGACAACGATAGAGCTTGATTGATGCTGTTATCTTAATTCTGTGCACATGTGTGTTTATCATCGCTGAACTGTTGCATTTATATCCTTTCGATTACTGTGTTGCTTGTTTCTTTAATAAAACTTTCTTAGTTCTAGTACTCCAGACTCCAACTGAGTGATCCATTTCTGCTGGTTTGGCAACCCAGTTACGGGGTACGTAACAACACCAATAGAAGTTTGCCAAGGTTTTTGATGACATGCCAAATCTCTGCAGGCTCCTGAGGAAGTAGAGCTGCTGTCATGCTTGCTTTACAATTATACAATTATCATTATATTTATATGACGGATCCTTGCTCAGTCAGGAGATAATTCTAGCCATCACCAACCTTGCAAAGCACTTCATTACAGCAGATGTGAGTGCTACCTATTGATTGTCATCACACGGGTCAGTGGGGAAAGAATCTGAGTCTTAGTTTATTTTCGTTAGGCTGAGACACCTGTGATAAAGGCAGAACAGAGAGGATTCTCCAGCATTCCTGCCAAAAGCACCTCTGTAACTGCATCACAGGACCTGATTCTGATGCAGGTGAAGTCTGCAGATGCTACAGAGAAACTACTTCCCACTGGCTGTTGATCAATTTATGATGAACCTAACTTTTAGAGTAATGTTCCATAACTAGTAGTAATGAAGATGTTGGGGATAACTCAGTGGCCTGAAACACACAACAAAAAACATTCAGAAGAACATTTCACTGCCGGAATTGTATCTAACTGTCACCTGACAAACTGAATTTGAACTTAGTTGAAGCAATCAAAAACAAAATGAAAAGATTCAACTCAACTGAGTTTGATTTATGTGAAGATAAGGACAAAAATTGCTTTATACTTGTATCTAATAATGTGTTATGATGGGGTTAGGTTTGAGTAGCAAACCAGCCAGGTATCGTTCAATAAGCAAAAGTCAGCTGTTTTTGTACAGTTGATCTTTAACATTTAAACTGCCTGATGCATCAGAGTAGACTTACGAACATTAACACAAGAAATTCTGCAGATGCTGGGAATCTTGAGCAACACACACAAAATGCTACAGGGACTCAGCAAGTCAGGCCCCATTTACAGAAGGGAATAGACTAGGTGTAAAATTATGCACTAATTGGACAGAGTGGATGTGGCAAAGTTGTTTCCCATGATGGGGGAGTCTAGTACGAGGGGGCATGACTTCAGGATTGAAGGACGCCCATTTAGAACAGAGATGCGAAGAAAGTCTGAGGGTGGTGAATCTATGGAATTTGTTGCCACGGGCAGCAGTGGAGGCCAAGTCATTGGGTGTATTTAAGGCAGAGATTGATAGGTATCTGAGTAGCCAGGGCATCAAAGGTTATGGTGAGAAGGCGGGGCAGTGGGACTAAATAGGATAAAATGGATCAGCTCATGATAAAATGGCGGAGCAGACTCGATGGGCCGAATGGCCTACTTCTGCTCTTTTGTCTTATGGTCTCATGGTCTAATTCTGTCCATGATACTTCAAACTTTTTAATTCCCATACCTGTTCTGTTCTGATATGTGGGTCCATGGCCTCCCCTTGTAATAAGATGAGGTCACTCTCAGGGAGAAGGAGCAATACCTTATATTCCATCTGGGTAGCCTCCATCCTGATGGCATGAATAATAATTTCTACTATCAGAAATAAATTCCCTCCCCCTCCCTTCTTCATCTATACCTCAATCTGGCCTCTCATCTCTTCTAACCTGCCTAATACTTTCCCCTGGGTCACCTCATCCTTCTCTTTCTCCTGTGCTCTACTCGTCTCTCCTATCAGATTACTTTTTTGCCTTCCCTTTATCTTTTCAACCGGCCTGGCTTCACCCGTCACCTTCTAGCTAGCCTCCTTCCCCTCCCCCACCTTCTTATTCTGGAATCTTTCCCCTTCCTTTTCAGTCCTGAAGACAAGTTTTGGCCCCGGATCGTCAACTGCTTATTCATTTCCATAGGTGCCAACTTTACCTGCTGAGTTCCTCCAGCAAATTGTAGGTGTTGTTCTGGATTTCCAGGATCTACAGAATATCTCGTGTTTATAATATTTTCAATGCAGGTTAAATTAATTCAATTATCATTTAACAGTACATTACAATTCTGCTTTGTGTCTCACTCTGAGCTGCAGCTTAGTCAAACGATGGCTTGACATTGTAATCGAACCTATTGATCTCCCTGGAAGGGAAAATACAAGGATTCATCACTTTCCATGTTAAAAGTCTAGCTAAAATATGGAATTCAGCACTTGTGTGAAGAAAAACCAGGCAGACACATCCTAGTGCTCAGCAGCCTAGTAGCAGAGAGAGCTGCTGTTCCAGCATTTAGCAATGTGCTACCACATTGCACAAGCAGTTAGCAGAGAATCAATGGTTTATTGAAAAATAAACCCCTCAGTAACTAGGGGCCAAATCTCAGTTATCTCTGGAGGCCACTGCTTTACTAAGTTTGTGAGCTTTAGATTTTAGGGCCGTAGTCATGGTAAAGTACAGCACAGAAACAGGCCCTTTGGTCCACCTAGTCCACGCCAAACCATTTAAACTGTTTCGTCCCATTGATCTGCACCCAGACCATAGCGCTCCATACACCTCCCATCCATCTACGAATCCAATTTTGCCCAAGGATATTTATCTTTCCTTAAAAATTAAAGCTGGGATAATTTTCAGAGCACATAATATTTATATTATTTTGCAATTAGATGTCAAATTCTGTCATATTCGATCACTGGTAAATTCTGAGTGACTAAATTTTTCATAATGTCTCTACGCTCCATTGGAATCATGTCATTCTTGCCTCTGTCTAATCTGTTTCAAGTTTTTTCAAATGCTATTAATGTCCAAGGATAGTAGGTTCCTATGATTAAATTAGTTTGCCTGTTGGTATTTTCCAACGGACATACTCTTTCATGTGTTAAGCTTTTGTTCTGACAATAGAAATAGAAGCTTTGTTATTGATACAGTGCCCTTGACCTATATTGGCCAATCTCCTGATCACATAGTCCAGTTTGAAAGGTCCATGAAAGGCTGAATATGAATTTTAGATTAAAATCCACCAGTTTATCTGCTTTTCTGGTCAGCCTTTGTTGATCTTTGCAACTTCATTAATAACAATGTTTGACAGACTTGTGTCCAATATGTTTATCTGTTAAACCATTGAGACCGGTTGCTGTTTGCATCTTTGCCTTTCAGAAACTATGGTCAGGCTTTCACATTTCATCAGATTCTCAGGTGTAAAATTATTGTCAGAATTTGTTTTGGTGAATGTATGTGCCTTCTTTGAATTTATGTGGACAGTGAGAGATTGTGATGAATTTCTGATGGCCCTGTGTGAGCTCAAAAGTGAAACGCCTCTTTTGATGCAGGTGGTGAGAACACAGTAATAACAACCCACACATTTTGAAATTTGGGCTTTAAAATATTGTTGCTCTAAAGCTTGCTTTGCATAAGAGATAGCTCCTTGGACTGCTACCTTCTGTAAACAGTTTTCAAATGGACATACAACTTGTACAACAAAAACTTTCCTGCAAGGTTCAGTGGGTGAACCAGCATCTGTGGTGGAAAAGAATTCTCAAAAGACAAAATTGCCAAAATTGCCTGCATCAGTACTGTTTGTTTTAGCTCTAGATTGCTGCTTCTGTAAGCTCTTGTGTTACCATACAACTTGCTTAACCCCTTTATGTCTTGTGTCTAATTCTGTACACTTTGCAGTTGATTATTGGTGTTTACATGTCTTAAGGTTCAGTTAGGGGAAATAGAAGTCATAGGGGAGTGTTCAAAATTCTCGGGGGGGGGGGGCTGTAAACGGCACCCTATCTTGAGGCACGAGACTTCACCGACCGTGTCAACTCGCTGCCATCGTCAACACCTGATAGGCATTCCCAGTTTGTGCTAGTTTTTTATTTTAATTTAGCTCCATGAATGATGGATAAATACATACACTGCGATCTGAGCTTAAAGGCTGTGAAGCCTTGAATTCTAATCCTGCTAAGAAACACAAACTACCGAAAGTGCATCAATACAATGAAACATACCTGGAGTATGGTTTTATTCCATTCCCGTCAGATTAGTGACGCCACATGTGTTTGATTTGTAATACTGTACAGTCTAATGAAACTATCAAGATCGCAGGAACAATTTCATAAAAGACACCCTGACTATGGCATTACTCAGTTGCATGAAATAAAAGCAGCATTTGAAAAGATCTGCACACTCGAGTTGTTTGTCAAGAAAGCTAAAATGGCCTTGATAGTGGTTTCATTGCCTCTTATAGCATTTCCAAAATGATAGTAAAGTGTGAAAAATCTCATACAATTGTTGAAAGATTAACAGTGCCCGATATGTCAGAAGTGCTCACCACTATTGTCAAAGTGGATACCAGTATTTTAAAATCAATTCCTCTGTGTAATAGCAAAATGAGTGAAGCATTAAGTGTCAACTATGCACAGAGTTACAAAAAATAGAATGTGGGATACAATTGGATGAATCAACTGTGCAAGACAATGAGGCATTGCTAATGGCATATGTATGGTTTATCAAAAATGGTAAAAGTTTATGAAAAGATTCTCTTTTGTAGAAAGTTAAAAACACATATCAATGAGATTCAATCTATGATTAGCTCAAAATGCACAGCATATTGAGGATAAAAGTATTCCAACTAGGAACATGATTCCTTGAGCAACATTTGGAGCACCATATATGACAAGTCGCCATGCTGCTTTAGTGGCATTTATGAAAAAAAATTCAAGTCTGTTTGCAATCCATTGTATAATTCATCATCAACATCCCACAGCCAAAAACCTCAGCCAATGACCGTTTTTCAAATGTTACTCCTGTAATATCTGCTATCAAGAAAATAAAACTCATCCATTAAATAGCAGAATATTTCATCAGTTACACCAAGATGAAGTGTATGACCGCTTGCTTCTTCACACCTCAAAAGGCTGTGGTTTAAAACATTTCTTTGATCTTTTTGACACTGTGGTTGAATTTTTACTCAAAGTCGACAAAAGCTTGGAAACAAGGTTGACCTTCCATGTGGAGATGTGGCATACATAGCTAATCTGTTAGACAAAATGAACATTCTAAATATGAAACTGCAGGGTGAGAATTTCAATTTAATCCAGGCAAAAAAATACAGTGCCAGCTTTTATCAAAAAGTTGGAAATATATAAGCAAAACATTGGGAGAAGAATGTTCTCACTGTTCCCCTGCAGGGAGGGTATGGCACTCTCTTTCACAGACGGTGTTTTGCAAGAGCACTGCTTACACCTGTAATTACTGAAGAAGGATTTTCAAAATCAATTCAAGGATTTGAACCATCTGGAAATTCCATACTGAGTAATTAACTCATTTCTTTGCAAGGTGAAAGAACAGGAAGAGAGCTTGCAAGAAGAAATTATCAAAATTCAGCATGATGAAGAAGCAGAAACACTTTTCAAAAATGTCAGCTTTTGTGGTATGTGGCTATACTGTCATACAAAGTTTCCTGGTCTTTGGAGAAGAGCCAAACTGCTCTTCATTCCCTTTCCATCTTCCTACCTTGTTGATTGAGGCTTCCGTGCAATGAACCAGATACTCAGAAAAAAACACAAACTGTTTGGACATTGTTCCGCATGAGGACTTAAGGCTTTTGCTGTCACAACTTGAACCAGAGATTTCAACTCTTGCTATAAACCATCAAGCTCAAGGATCGTATTGATATCGAAGCTGCTGTAGAGCGTACAGGTACTGCATAAGCGAGGTTTAAAGGCAAATAAAAATGTAAAGCAGTATCATTATTCTCATGCTGGCAGATGGTAGACATGTTTTTACATGATGGGGGTACTGGAAAATGTATTGAACTTAGTATGAAAGTGCTTTGGGGGGCATTGGGCTAAAAAAGGTTGGGAAATACTGCTCTAATACGTCTATTACAGCATTATAAAGTCTATGTATGTATTCTTAGATTATGGACTGACTGAAAAGAATATCCAGCTCAAATTACTAAACAGATTAAAGCTAATGTTTAATCTAACCGTAATGCAAAATAGCACCATCTGTGAAAAATGACCTCAAAAAATGTGACCGTTTTGACCTGCACAGTAATTAATGGACTAAGTTCAGGAGCATTGGTGGGAACTCTCACATCCTGTTTGGCCATATGAATGTGAGTGCTGGGTGAGGTGAGTCTGGCTCGACACTACTCACATTACAATGGGAATCATTCAGGACAAGGGTATCAGCTGAGAGTGGGAAGATGAAAAGAGCAAGGACGCTGAGCCTCTTTACGCAGGACTAGAATCTCACAAGTAAAGTTGTGACAATGAGTGCTCCAATGCAAGAGAAACAAACACAATTGAGAACCATAGGAAGGAGGTTAATAACATTGAAGTGAATAAGTAATATAAATATTATGTATTAAATTGTGCATACGCCTTTAGTGATGATATGACCATAAGACACAGGAGCAGAATTAGACCATTCAGCCCATTGAGTCTGCTCTGAAAGTCCATCATGGCCGATCCCAGATCCCACTCAACCCCATACATCTGCCTTCTTGCCATATCCTTTGATGCCCTGACTGATCAGGAAACAATCCTTACACCTTAACTATACCCATGTACCTGGCCTCCATCACAGTCTGTGGCAGAGCATTCCAAAGATTCGCTGCACTCTGGCTAAAAGAAATTCCTCCTTTCCTCTGTTCTAAAAGGTTGCCCCTCAATTCTGAGGCTGTGCCCTCTAGTTCTGGACACCCCCACCATGGGAAACATCCTGTCCACATCCACCCTATCTAATCCGTTCATCATTCGGTAGGTTTCAATGACATCCCTATGTATTCTTCTAAATTCCAGTGAGTACAGGCCCAGTGCTGCCAAACGCACCTCATATGTTAACCCTTTCATTCCTGGAATCATCCTGGTGAACCTCCTCAGGTGTCTCTCTGATGACAGCACATCCTTTCTGAGATGTGGGACCCAAAACTGTTGACAATACTCCAGGTGCGGTCTGACTGACATCTTATAAAGGCTTAGCATAAGTACACTCACTGGCCACTTTATTAGGGACATATGTGCACATGTTCATTACTGCAAATATCTAATCAGCCAATCATGTGGCAGCAACTCAGTGCATGAAAGCATGCAGACATGGTCATGAGGTTTATTTGTTGCTCAGAGCAATCATTTGAATGGGGAAGAAATGTGATGTAAGTGACTTTGACCATGGAATTATTGTTGCTGCCAGACGGGATGGTTTACATGTCTCAGAAACTGCTGGTCTCTTGGGCTTTTTATGCAAACTGTCTCGAGAGTTTATAGAAAATGGTGCAATAAACAAAAAAACATCCAGTGAGCAGCAGTTCTGTGGACAAAGTGAGAGAAGTCAGTAGGGAATGGCCAGATTGGTTCAAGCTGCCAGGAACGGAACAACAACTCAAGTAACTATGCATGTTTGCAAACAAAAAAAATCTGCAGATGCTGGAAATCCAAGCAACACATACAAAATCCTGGAGGAACTCAGCAGGTCTGGCAGCATCTATGGAAACCCTTGGGTCTCATAAGAACATAAGAAATAGGAGCAGGAGTAGGCCATCCGGCCCATCGAGCCTGTCCCGCCATTCAATAAGATCATGGCTGATCTGCCCGTAAACTCAGCTCCATCTACCTACCTTTTCCCCATAACCCTTAATTCCCTTACTATGTAAAAACCTATCTAATTGTATCTTAAATATATTTAGTAACGAGGCCTCAACTGTTTCCCTGGGCAGAGAATTCCACAGATTCACCACTCTCTGGGAAAAACAGTTTCTCCTCATCTCTGTCCTAAATCTTCTCCCCTGAATCTTGAGGCAATGTCCCCTAATTCCAGTCCCACCTACCAATGGAAACAACTTTCCTACTTCTATCTTATCTATTCCTTTCAAAATTTTGTATGTTTCTATAAGATCTCTTCTCATTCTTCAGAATTCCAGAGAATATAGCCCCAGGCAACTCAATCTCTCCTCATAGGTTAACCCCTTCATCCCGGGAATCAACCTGGTGAACCTCCTCTGCACTGCCTCCAAAGCCAGTATATCCTTCTTCAGGTATGGAGACCAGAACTGCACACAGTACTCCAGATGCGGCCTCACCAGTACCCTGTATAGTTGCAGCATGACCTCCCTGCTCTTGAGTTCAGTCCCTCTAGCAATGAAGGCCAACATTCTATTTACCTTCTTAATAACCTGTTGTACCTGCAAGCCAACTTTCTGCGATTCATGAACAAGCACTCCCAATTCCCTCTGCACAACAGCATGCTGCAGTCTTTCAGCATTTTAATAATAAATTACCGGACTTGGTCCAACCAAGCAGAGTCCACTGCCAAGAAGGCCCACCAGCGCCTTTACTTCTGTCCTTGGACTCACTTTACACCGCACGCTGTCGGAGCAGTGCTGCCAGGATAATCAAGGACTCAACCCACCCAGCCAACACACTTTTCTTCCCTCTTCCTTCCGGGAGAAGGCTTAGGAGCTTGAAGACTCATATGGCCAGATTTGGGAACAGCTTCTTTCCAACTGTGAAAAGACTGCCGAACGGATGTTGACCCGGATCTGGGCCGTTCCCTCCAAATATCCGGACCTGCCTCGCGTTTTTTTTGCACTACCTTACTTTCCATTTTTCTATTTTCTATTTATGATTTATAATCTAAATTTTTAATATTTTTAATATTTACTATCGGTTTGTAATCCAGGGATCGGGAAGCACAGAATCAAATATCGCTGTGATGATTGTACGTTCTAGTATCAATTGTTTGGCGACAATAAGGTATAAAGTATAATATTCTCTTCTATTATTCATTGCAAACGACCCGAGACAACAACTGTATTCTTTTCTATAGATGCTGCCTGGACTGCTGAGGTCCTCCAGCGGTTTGTGTGTGATCTATGTTTACAGTAGTGTACAGAATTTTATCTCTGAAAGCATAGCACACCAAACCTTGAAGTGGATGGGCAACAGCAGCAGAAGACCATGAATGTACATTCAGTGGCCGCTTTATTACGTGTAGGAGGTACCTAATAAGGTGAACACTGAGTGTAAAAGCAATTTCAATATTAAAGAACTGTTTAATCATTAAGGAAGAGCATAACTATTAACCCAGCTACTGTTGCAGTAAGTACCCGTCTTATCTGTCATCAAAAGCCACTCCTCTGTGCTGGTTAGAGATTGGCCCATTTATAGAAAATGGCAGCCCCTCCCAGATGCCATTTAGCTGATGAAGTCACTGCACCAGTAGAGTATAAATCTCATGTGCTGAGAGCACCTGGACATTTTTTTTGCTCTGGGTCACCACAGACTGGGAGTCATGATCAGTGAGGTGGAAACAATAAATAGTGGAAATGTGTTACAGCAAGAGGGCCCAGGCAAACACTTTAGATAAGTATCAGACATGGTGTTTAACTTGAATGGGTTACTGAATGTTTACTATTTATCTCGTCTTGTAAATAAATGGTTAACTTTCTTTCCATTTTTAGTGCATGTTTTCTATCCCTGTAAACCTGATATCAATGGCGCCGTGAGCAGGACTTGGTGATTAAATATCAGATTAATATGTTTAAAATCAAAAATCAGAGACAGAACCACTCATGAGCAGGGCCAAGTCCCGAGATGGACTGACAACAGTGCAGAACTTGGAACCTACTGATGGAATGCCTGTATCCTGATCAGATGCCCTGGACTCCCGTGGGGTGAAAATGAAACATTGCATCGTGTCTGTACTTAATGAGGTAGGGTTCCCTGAGAGCAAGGGGAGCCAGATAAGTGCTTTCTTAAAGCAGAAGTACAAGACAATCTCACAATATGGGGACAGGGGGATGGAGATGTTTGGTTAGATAGTGAGGATGGGGAAGACAGGTTAGAGGAGACCCATGGGTATTCCCCTGTAAGTGAGCGTGCCTCCCTCAATGCATCTATGCCAGTACTGGCCAGATCAGTGACCACGCTGTCCCAAACCTGGCAAGGGGCTGCTGACCCATAGCCCCTCCAGCCTCCATGGGACAGGCTGAGGAAGAGCAGCAGGCTGGGGAAGAGAGACAGCTTGAGAGAGGGGGATATAGAGAGGAAAAAACATGTACTCTAATTCCTCCAATAATCTAATGGCAGCATCTATGGTACCCCTTATTGCTCGTCTCAATGAGAGCAGCACACTCCCTCTAATCGGGGAGCTGGTGCTTTAACTAAATACCCCAACCTGAGTCGAGGTTAACCTATGACCCTCTGGATCATTGTACACACCCGTGACTAAGGACCCCTGGTGAAGGGCTTTGGCTGCTTCCTGCACTGTGCTCCACTCCTCCCAGGGCTGCGAATGAAAGGGGTCGGGAATGTGAATGCAGAAGACACAGAGGGAGTGTGACAGCGAGCCGTGAATAACATGTTAAAATCTAACAGTGAATGTATTTTGTACTGAAGGCTGGTTCTGGAGGGTAGATGATTAGTTTTATAGATCAGAAAAGAAATGTACTGGGAAAATAGATGAGAGGGATCTGAGTTATGGTGGATACATCAGATTCTACCCCTCGTTCATTCCACCACCTCAATGGCAAGGCAGACTGAGAGAGAGAGAAGGAATTGCACACAGAGTCCGAAGGCAGCCACCCGAGCCTGAATGGGGAGTGAACACAAATGAGCTGGGCCCTTTCATTGGTTAAGCCTGCGGCTGAAAGGGCGATCCAGGAGGAGATGGCACTGGGGCGAGATCCTTGCAGCTTTTCAAATTGAAGCCACCTCAAACCCTCTTGTAGATCGATCAAAGGGACTGAGAGTCTGGTTGTCACATCACTCTGATAATCTCCTGTTATGGCATGGAATGTGAACTTGCCTGTGAACCTGAAACACCAGTACCTTGCTTTGACCTTGCCCACAGAGTAACTACTGATGGAGAAGGATGTGACCAATGGCCAGTAGGAGAGAAGGGAACAAGCACACGAATGGCAAAGCTACAGTTTGAGGACTGGTTGAAATTGAGAAACCTAGTGTGTCCGGGAAGAGGAGGTGATCAGATTTCTGGAGCATTTTATGGTCATCTCTGCTCAGTCTTGTAGAGAGCCAATTGGGGAAGTTAGATAGTGTCGATGTAGGTACACATGGGGACATGATAGGCTAGTAATTGGGAAAGGGATCTGAAGTGAAGGGCATTTTTGCTGCCCTACTTAATTATATCCTTCTTAAAGTTTGGCCTTCCTGGGACAGATTTCTGTCCAGGAGCCAACAGTAGGTTACGTTCGGAAGCATGCTGGAGTTATATGAACCAGTCTTCAGTGCTTAATGTAAATTACAAGCAGTAAGTTGAAGTTAAAAGCACACCTTTGCAAAATGGTCACCTTAAGACATTCTTATATGCATTAGCCAAACTTCAAGGCAATGGGCGTTGGGAGTTGGTGGACTACTGTAGTAGGTTGGATAGCAGCCGGTGGGCTGATAGTTGTGTGTATCATAGTGTTAATACTTTGCATATAGCATAGCGGGGCAACCACAGGGGTTATACTAGCCCGCAGACTGGGTATCACATCTTTTAAGGGGTCGTTTGTTGCGGTAATCGCCTACCTTACCTGTTCATACATACATGGAATTATGATGTAGTGGCCATTACAGGGCAGGAATGGATTCTCAATATTCCTGGATTTCAGTGCTTTAAAAGGGATAGAGAGGGCGGAAAAAGGGGAGGAGGGGTGGCATTACTGGTCAGGGATACTATTACAGCTACAGAAAGGGTGGGTAATGCAGCAGGATCCTGTTTTGAGTCAATATGGATGGAAGTCAGGAACAGGAAGGGAGCAGTACTCTACTGGGGGTATTCTATAGGCCCCCTGGTAGCAGCAGAGATACAGAGGAGCAGATTGGGAGGCAGATTTTGGAAAGGTGCAAAAATAACAGGGTTGTTATCATGGGTGACTTTAACTTCCCTAATATTGATTGGCACCTGATTAGTTCCAAGGGTTTAGATGGGGCAGAATTTGTTAAGTGTGTCCAGGATGGATTCCTGTCACAGTATGTGGACAGGCCGACCAGAGGGAATGCCATACTAGATCTAGTACTATGTAATGAACTGGGTCAGGTCACAGATCTCGCAGTGGGTGAGCTTCTGGGGGACAGTGACAACCATTCCCTAGCCTTTAGCATTATCATGGAAAAGGATAGAATCAGAGAGGACAGGAAAATTTTTAATTGAGGAAAGGAAAATTATGAGGTTATAAGGCTAGAACTTGCGGGTGTGAATTGCGATGATGTTTTTGCAGGGAAATGTACTATGGACATGTGATCCATGTTTAGAGATCTCTTACGGGATGTTAGGGATAAATTTGTCCCAGTGAGGAAGATAAAGAATGATAGGGTGAAGGAACCATGGGTGACAAGTGAGGTGGAAAATCTAGTCAGGTGGAAGAAGGCAGCATACATGAGGTTTAGGAAGCAAGGATCAGATGTGTCTATTGAGGAATATAGGGAAGCAAGAAAGGAGCTTAAGAAGGGGCTGAGAAGAGCAAGAAGGGGGCATGAGAAGGCCTTGGCGAGTAGGGTAAAGGTAAACCCCAAGGCATTCTTCAATTATGTGAAGAAAAAAAGGATGACAAGAGTGAAGGTAGGACCGATTAGAGATAAAGGTGGGAAGATGTGCCTGGAGGCTGTGGAAGTGAGCGAGGTCCTCAATAAATATTTCTCTTCGGTATTCACCAATGAGGGGGAACTTGATGATGGTGAGGACAATATGAGTGAAGTTGATGTTCTGGAGCATGTTGATATTAAGGGAGAGGAGGTGTTGGAGTTGTTAAAATACATTAGGACGGATAAGTCCCCGGGGCCTGACGGAATATTCCCCAGGCTGCTCCATGAGGTGAGAGAAGAGATTGCTGAGCCTCTGGCTAGGATCTTTATGTCCTCGTTGTCCACAGGAATGGTACTGGAGGATTGGAGGGAGGCGAATGTTGTCTCCTTGTTCAAAAAAGGTAGTAGGGATAGTCTGGGTAATTATAGACCAGTGAGCCTTACATCTGTGGTGGGAAAGCTGTTGGAAAAGATTCTTAGAGATAGGATCTATCGGCATTTAGGGAATCATGGTCTGATCAAGGACAGTCAGCATGGCTTTGTGAAGGGCAGATCATGTCTAACAAGCCTGATAGAGTTCTTTGAGGAGGTGACCAGGCATATAGATGAGGGTAGTGCAGTGGATGTGATCTATATGGATTTTAGTAAGGCATTTGACAAGGTTCCACACAGTAGGCTTATTCAGAATGTTAGAAGGCATGGGATCCAGGGAAGTTTGGCCAGGTGGATTCAGAATTGGCTCGCCTGCAGAAGGCAGAGGGTGGTGGTGGAGGGAGTACATTAAGATTGAAGGATTGTGACTAGTGATGTCCCACAAGGATCTGTTCTGGGACCTCTACTTTTCGTGATTTTTATTAACGACCTGGATGTGGGGGTAGAAGGGTGGGTTGGCAAGTTTGCAGATGACACAAAGGTTGGTGGTGTTGTAGATAGTGTAGAGGATTGTCAAAGATTGCAGAGAGACATTGATAGGATGCAGAAGTGGGCTGAGAAGTGGCAGATGGAGTTCAACCCGGAGAAGTGTGAGGTGGTACACTTTGGAAGGACAAACTCCAAGGCAGAGTACAAAGTAAATGGCAGGATACTTGGTAATGTGGAGGAGCAGAGGGATCTCAGGGTACATGCCCACAGATCCCTGAAAGTTGCCTCACAGGTGGATAGGGTAGTTAAGAAAGCTTATGGGGTGTTAGCTTTCATAAGTCGAGGGATAGAGTTTAAGAGTCGCGATGTAATGATGCAGCTCTATAAAACTCTCGTTAGGCCACACTTGGAGTACTGTGTCCAGTTCTGGTCACCTCACTATAGGAAGGATGTGGAAGCATTGGAAAGAGTACAGAGGAGATTTACCAAGATGCTGCCTGGTTTAGAAAGTAAGCATTATGATCAGAGATTAAGGGAGCGAGGGCTTTACTCTTTGGAGAGAAAGAGGATGAGAGGAGACATGATAGAGGTGTACAAGATAATAAGAGGAATAGATAGAGTGGATAGCCAGCGCCTCTTCCCCAGGGCACCACTACTCAATACAAGAGGACATGGCTTTAAGGTAAGGGGTGGGAAGTTCAAGGGGGATATTAGAGGAAGGTTTTTTACTCAGAGAGTGGTTGGTGCGTGGAATGCACTGCCTGAGTCAGTGGTGGAGGCAGATACACTAGTGAAGTTTAAGGGACTGCTAGACAGGTATATGGAGGAATTGAAAGTGGGGGCTTATATGGGCAGCAGGGTTTGAGGGTCAGCACTACATTGTGGGCCGAAGGGCCTGTACTGTGCTGTACTATTCTATGTTCTATGTTCTATGTTCATTGAAAAACAATTCCATCGTACAAGCCCACAAAAGGAGCATTGCAGCCCCTGCCAGTAGCTGTCATTTAGCTGATGAAGTTACAGTGCCGTTAGAGTATAAATCTTGAGCACTGAAAGCAAGCAGCCTCTTTTCACTCTCTGAGTCACCATGAATTGGGGGTTGAAATCAGTGCCATGGAAACAGTGAAAATGTGCTGCAGTAAGAGGGCCCAGGTGCATGATTTAGATGAGTATCTGCCACTGTGTGTATCTTGAATGAGTTACTGAACGCTTAGTGTTTGTCCTGACATGTAAATAAATTGTTAACTTACTTACGATTGGTGAATGTCATTTGTCCCCACTCACTGAACCTGCAAACCTGATTTCACGTAAGAGCTACAAACCTAGCCAGGATTTTGTAAAGATGCCTTTAGTAAAATGCACAGTAAAACTGAGAGCATAATCCCTATGAATTCTTGGACCAATAGAAAATGTGGTCACTCCACATAACCGACTGATTTTAATAGTTGTGTGAAACAAATTCTATCTCCTTGGGAGTGATTGACTTACAAAACTGAGGATATGAGGTTAGGTTCTGAAAGACTATGCAGCCCAGTTAACTGAGGTGTGGACAGATATATTCAACAGCCCTCTGGAGCAGTCCATCGTCCCCTTGGGTTTTCAAGGTGGTACCAGTGCCAAAGATGGTGACAGGTGATCTGTCTAAATGACTATTGTCCAGTGACATTAACATCAACCATTGTGAAATGCTTAGAGCAGCTGGTCATGGAGGAGGGGAGGAGAAGATGGCGTCAGACACAGCGCGCGCAGCCGCTCTGAAATGATATCGTACTTGTTAAGTAGAGGCTGTGCACAATCCTGATTTGATGGAGACAGACGTGAGAAGCACGGAGGAACATCTGGAGAAACTTCTGAAATGCCCGCTTCGCCGCCGCTGCTACTGTGAGATCGAGAATCTCCAGAAGGGAAGGCCCCAAATCCTCGGCTTTGCCTATTTCCTGTTGCCGGGACCGAGGTCGAAGCGCTCGGCAGAGATGGTGCTCGGTGCTCGGTGTCGGAGGGCTGGTTGGAGGCTCGAAGTTTTCAGACGGACTCAAGAGTTGGCTACGGTCGGGTGCTTTTAGGGTGCCGCATCGGCAAGTTTGCGGCGCTGGAGGTTATAGCAGGGAGAGTTTTTTTTCTTCCTTCTACCGTCTGTGTGAGATGATGGGACTTTTGAGAGACTTTGAGACTTTTTTTTTACCATGCCCATGGTCTGTTCTTCATCAAATTACAGTATTGCTTTGCACTGTTTGTAACTATATGTTATAATTGTGTGGTTTTTGTCAGTTTTTCAGTCTTGATTTGTCTTATGTTTCTGTGATATCATTCTGGAGGAACATTGTGTCAGTACTTAATGCATGCATTACTATGCGTGTCCTCATAATCTAATCATGGAGTGCATCAAAGCCTTTCTCCCGGCTACATTGGACCCTTTCCAGTTTGCTTATCACTCAAATCAATGCAATGATGATACCATAGTCTCTGCCCTCCACTCTGTCCTATTCCACCTGGAAAATGGAGTCACATGAGCCAGGCTGCTGTTTATAGGCTTCACTTCGGTGTTTGACATCATCTTACCCCAGAAACTGATGTGGAAACTGTCCTTGCTGGGTATCAACACCTCCCTCTGTAAGTGGATCCTGGACTTCTCAACAGAAAGGCCACAGTCAGTCCGTGTGGACAGCAAGGTCTTTAGGCCCATTATGCTGAGCTCTGGCTCGCCCCAGGCTGTGGGCTTAGCCCACTGCTGTTCACACAGCTGACTGCGTCGCAGGATTCAGCTCAAACTGTGTCTTCAAGTTTGCAGATGACACAACAGCGGCTGCCCTGGAAGTGGAGCAGCTGGTGGACTGGTGTGAGAACAACAACCTAAGTTTGAACATGAGGAAGTCTAAGGAAATGACTGTGGAATTTTGGAAGGTGCAGATATGGCTCCTCTGTTTTAAAGATTTAAGTCCACCAAGTTCCTAGAAGTTCACATCACAGTTGATCTCACCTGGTCCCTCAATATCACCTCCCTGAATAAGAAGGCACATCAGCGTCTCCACTTCCTGAGGACATTGAGGCAGCCCCATCTTAACTGCATTTTACACGGGCACCATTGAGAGCATCCTGACAAACTGCATCTCCATCTGGTATGGGAGCAGCAGAACATTGGACAGTACGTGTGTGTCAAACAGAGTGATCAGCAGCATTGGGGCTCCACAGGGGACTGTCTTGTCTCCCTTTCTCTTCACCATTTATACCTCGGACTTCAACTACTGCACAGAGTCTTGCCATCTTCAGAAGTTTTCTGATGACTCTGCCATAGTTGGATGCATCAGCAAGGGAGATGAGGCTGACTACAGGGCTACGGTAGGAAACTTTGTCACATGGTGTGAGCAGAATTATCTGCAGCTTAATGTGAAAAAGACTAAGGAGCTGGTGGTGGACCTGAGGAGGGCTAAGTCACCGGTGACCCCTGTTTCCATCAAGGGGGTCAGCGTTGACATGGTGGAGGATTACAAGTACCTGGGGATACGAATTGACAATAAACTGGACTGGTCAAAGAACACTGAGGCTGTCTACAAGAAGGGTCAGAGCCGTCTCTATTTCCTGAGGAGACTGAGGTCCTTTAACATCTGTCGGACGATGCTGAGGATGTTCTACGAGCCTGTGGTGGCCAGTGCTATCATCTTTGCTGTTGTGTGCTAGGGCAGCAGGCTGAGGGTAGCAGACAACAACAGAATCAACAAACACATTCGTGAGGCCAGTGATGTTGTGGGGATGGAACTGGACTCTCTGGCTGGATAATTTGTACATGAACTTCAGTTTTGTACTGTACCCTACAATATTTAATTTATGCACTTTATTTATTTTTGCATAATTCATTTATAGATTTATTTCTTACCTTCCTTAGCTATTTTGTGTTATTTGTACTACTGTGCTTTACACCCTGGTCCAGAGAAACTTCATCTCACTTGATAGTATACGGAATATGTATGTAATTAAAAGACAATAAACTTGACTTGTCTCGATTTGACTTGAAATTAGAAAAAACATGTTTTTAACTTGTATACATCTTGTCTGTGTTTACAGCAGAGTCTGGACGTAATATGGAAATATGTTTAGGAATCCATCAGCATTAAACAGCACCAAGATTGTATATGTCAATCAAATGTTAAACTGATCTACAGTAGTTAAAGCCAAGACTGGCACCATAGCTGTTGAAAGTTCAGTGGAAGAATAGCTAAGCAGATAGTAGCAACACTTGTTGTCAGTGAAGCATTAGAGTGATTAGGCAGTACATAAGGTAGATAATATCATCCACTTCTGTAGCGATTATTAAGTGACCTTTTGCAGACAATGGATGTCAAGCAATGACCTCCGACTACATTTCAACATTTGTATGACAAATAGGCACAAGTGAAACTAAATTAACATTGTCTCATGAATATGCCTAGCACATTGTAGATAAAAGAAGCCAAACTGACTTGGTAATTAATACCATCAACATTTGCATTCAAACACCATGTTAGTGTATGAGGTAAAATTATCACTCAGTATTGCCACAGGTAACAATGGGTAAAGCAACAAGTGAGAATGATGTTTTAATTGTAATTCCCACAGATACTTATGCAAGTGTTCAAAAGACTTTCTCAGTAAAACATCGGGTTTAAAAAAAGCAGGTATGCTTGTATGCAGAAAGGAGTGATTTAGTTACACGGTGAACAGAAAAAAATTGTTCAGAAACAGTGAAAAAGAAAGCTTAGGCCATTGCCAGAGTCAGCAAAAACATTTTCAGTCATTTCTAGATATAATCCTATACTGCAGCTGACTTCTAAAGTTCAAAGTTAATGTTATTATTAAAGGTTTTAAAGGTGCATTTAAAGTCAGAGAAATGTATTCAGTATATATCTTGAAATTCTCTTTCCTCACAACCATCCACGAAAACAGGGGAGTGCCCCAAAGAATGAATGACGGTTAAATGTAAGAACTCCAAAGCCCCCACCAGCTCCTCCCAACCATGCCTAAGTAGCAGTAAAGCAACAATTCCCCCTCCCCAACAGCAAAAAAACATCATCACCCTCCCCTGAGCACTCAAGCGTGCAGCAAAGCATCAATAAAGACTTGCAGTACCCCAAAGATGACTCGTTCACCCACTAATTCGACATACCACAGGCTCCCTCTCTCCCTAATAAGGGAAAAAGAGGTGTCCCCATTTCACAGAAAGAGGGGAGACATAACAAAGTGCATATACGTCACCATATACAACCCTGAGATTAATTTTCATGTGGGCATACTCGGAAAATAGTAACTATTACAGGATCAGCTGGAGTGCAGAAGACAACAAATTGTGCAAATGCAAATATAAATAAATAGCAATAAATAACGAGAACATGAAATAACAGGATGAAAAGTCCCTGAAGCAGATATTTCCCCCATGTTGGTGTAGCCATTAATGACACAGCAGCACAACTAGTAGAATTATGCACTGATACTTCCAGCTCTAGCCACTTGGAATCAATCTGTGACCATGTGCATTTTCTCTGATTTCCTCCCACATGCTGACAGCATGCTAATTAGTAGGTTAATTGGCACTGTAAATTGACCTTTGTTTTCATCATTTGATGAAAATATGGGGAGAATGAAAAAACGCGATTTGAGTAAATGGGTGTTTCGTGGCCGATGCCGGCTCAGGAGCTGTTTCCAATGTTGTTTCACTCTTCTATACGTGTGACATCTGAGTTAGCAAAGTTTCAGTAGTCAGTCCGTTTTGACGCAGCAGGACACTGACATGTCTTCAGTTCTTCAGACTGTGGAGTCGTAGTCATGGTTATTCAGGTCATGGACAGTGGCTCTGAGAGCCCCTTTGAGTACAAATCACAGCACCAGTGGAAGAATTTAATGCTCAGATACAGAAGGATTGTTGGAAATTATATTTGCAATTACTACTATTATTCAGGAAACCAATGACTTTAGTCACTGACCACAAGTAAAACTAGCCATTCTGTCGTTGACATCTGCAATTCCCATCAAGGATGCAGAGGGTGACTATCACACATGAAAGACTATGAATTCTGAGCAGCAAACCTAAGTATTATGGTGGATGTACTGTCAAGATTTTCTTATGAAACAGCCAGAATAAACACAGAAAGCAGCATTCATGCTCTGCAGATAACCAGACATGATTCCCCTGTCACAGCAAAGAAAATAACTGGACTTCCAGAAAAGTACAATGTTATACAACAATAAAATGGATAAATCAATTCAGAGACAGATTCTACTGAAGGCATGGAGCCATTTTATTGTCATTTCTATTGATTATCTGCAAATTAAGGTTTGTACTATAGATAATCAAAATAAGGATTGACATAAAGGAACTGGAAGACACAATTATAGAAGAACAACGCAGGTGTTGTGATTACGAAAGCAATTGTAGGAGGATTTCCTTATTGGCTGAGCATTGTTAAAGGTGTAGTAGACCTAACCGGCTGATGTACAGTGCCTTAACACTGTACAACACAACCTCCTAAAGCATCACTCTAGATGTGCATGTGGCCTACAAAAAATTCCTCTGGATTCCCGTAGACTATGTGAAAAATATATACACCAAGGAAAGAAGGAGGTACAGGAGTCTTAGGTTCCACATCTCCAAGTTCAGAAATAGCTATTTACTCCTCAATCATTAGGCTCCTGAACCAGAGTGGATAACTTCACACACCCCAACGATGAACTGGTTCCACAACCTATGTACTCACTTTCAAGAACTCTTTACAACTCATATTCACAATATTAAATACTTTGTTTTTATTTTTTACTTTTTTGTATTTGCACAATTTGTTGTCTTTTGTGCATTGGTTGGTTGCCGTCTTTGTTTGTGTGCAGTTTTTCATTGATCGAATTGTGTTTCTTTGTACTTGCCATTGCAAACCCCTACTGGACACTGGTAACGTAGAATATTGCAGGTTCGGTTCATTGCTTCATTAGCGAGATCGATGGCGGGCAAGCTGCTTGTTCTCGGTTGTGGCCTGTACTAGGCTTTCTGCCGCAGTATCATCTGTTGCAGCCACCCAGGAGAGGAGACGCTGGTGCCGTGCGGTGTGGCACACCATCCAGGCTGGACTGAGGGCTGGCCCCTCCAAGTATTCGCTCGGCAAAAGACCACATGGATTCCGTTCATCTGCAGACTGCTGCCGACAACATCCATGCACCATCAATCTAAAGGTCACGACACTTCAGGGATTTCGACAATATGATATTTTTCAGTTATGTTAACTGCTATCTAATATATGTGCCTGGGGCTGTGTATGACTGCTTGTCCTGTGCTGTGCCCCTTGGCCCCAGAGGAACACTTTCATTAGGCTGTATTCATGGGTGTTCACGTATGGGGAACGACAATTAAAGTTGAACTTGAACTTGAATGCTGACAAGAAAGTGAATCTCAGAGTAGTATATCATGACATATATGCACTTAGATAATAAATTTACTTTGAACTTTTAGTTTTATTTAACAGTTATTCAAACTGATTAGAAGTAAAGCACGTGAAGTTAAGCATTAATGAGTCTTTTAAAAGGGTCGTATCAAGAGTTCAGAAGCAGCATGTTCCGGTTACGATGATGTGTAGACAACCGAAGGTCAGAGAACCCTGGCTGATGAGAAATATTGAGGACCTGGTCAAAAAAAGAAGAAACTGTACATTGTGTTTAGGTGGCTGAATCCCTTGATATTAAATGTTTAAGATCAGGTTTAAGAGGGGAATCAGAAGGGCAAGCAGCAAGTATGAGATAGACTAGGTAAGCAGGGTTAAAGATAATCCCAAGAGGTTTTCAATTGCGCTAACAGTAAAAGGGTATCATGAGAGAGATTTCTCCTAAAACCGACGTGTAGAGCCACAGGAGATCCTGTAGCAGATATTTTTAACATCTATTTCTATTCAGCAGTTACTAAGGAGAGTATCATACCCAAGAAATGAGTGCAATAAGAACCAGTAAACCAGACTTCAGTTGTGCGGAGGTTACTGGAGGTAATTCTGAGCGGCAAGATTTACCATCACTTGAATAGTGAAGACCTGATCAGAAATAGTCAGCTTGGTTTTGTGTGGGGAGATCATGTCTGATGAATTTTTTGGAGTTTTTTGAAGAGGTAGGTGATGGAATAGGTGAAAGTAGAGAAGTGAATGTTGTCTGAATTGTCTTTATTAAGGCCTTTGACACGACCTTCCAGGCAGAATGAACTGAAACACTAGGTTGCGTGGGATTCAGGGGGAGCGAGTGAGGTGGATTCAGAATTGGCTTGATAAGACCCAATCTCTGCAGGATAGTCAGCACAGAGAGTGATGGTTGAAGATTGTTTTTCTAACTGGGGCCTGCAGCTAGTGAAGTGCCCTAGGGGTCAGTGTTATTCATTATTTATGTAAATTACCTGGATGTGAATGTACGTGGCATGATCAGTAAATATGCTGATGGTACTAAATTAGAGGGTCTTGTTAGAAACATAGAAACACAGAAAATAGATGCAGGAGTAGGCCATTCGGCCCTTCGATCCTGCACCGCCATTCAGTATGATCATGGCTGATCATCCAACTCAGAACCTTGTACCTGCCTTCTCTCCATACCCCCGATTCCTTTAGCCACAAGGGCCATATCTAACTCCCTCTTAAATATCGCCAATGAAATGGCCTCAACTGTTTCCTGTGGCAGAAAATTCCATAGATTCACCACTCTCTGTGTGAAGAAGTTTTTCCTAATCTTGGTCCTAAAAGGCTTCCCTTTTATCCTCAAACTGTGACCCTTCATTCTGGACTTCCCCAACATCGGGAACAATCTTCCTGCATCTAGCCTGTACAATCCCTTTAGGATTTTATATGTTTCAATAACATCCCCCCTCAATCTTCTAAATTCCAACGAGTATAAGCCTAGTCGATCCAGTCTTTCATCATATGAAAGTCCTGCCATCCCAGGAATCAATCTGGTGAACCTTCTTTGTACTCCCTCTATGGCAAGGATGTCTTTCCTCAGATTAGGGGACCAAAACTGCACACAGTACTCCAGGTGTGGTCTCACCAAGGCCTTGTACAACTGCAGTAGTACCTCCCTGCTCCTGTACTCGAATCCTCTTGCTATGAGTGCCAGCATACCATTCACCTTTTTCACCGCCTGCTGTACCTGCATACCCACTTTCAATGACTGGTGTATAATGACACCCAGGTCTCGTTGCACCTCCCCTTTTCCTAATCGGCAACCATTCAGATAATAATCTGTTTTCCTGTTTTTGCCTCCAAAGTGGATAACCTCACATTTATCCACATTAAATCGCATCTGCCATGAATTTTCCCACTCACCCAACCTATCCAAGTCACCCTGCATCCTCTTAGCATCCTCCTCACAGCTAACACTGCCGCCGAGCTTCGTGTCATCCACAAACTTGGAGATGCTGCATTTGATTCCCTCATCTAAGTCATTAATATATATTGTAAACCACTGGGGTCCCAGCACTGAGCCTTGCAGTACCCCACTAGTCACTGCCTGCCATTCTGAAAAGGTCCCATTTATTCCCACTTTTTGCTTCCTGTCTGCCAACCAATTCTCTATCCACGTCAATACCATACCCCCAATATCGTGTGCTTTAAGTTTGCACACCAATCTCCCGTGTGGGACCTTGTCAAAAGTCTTGAAAATCCAAATATACCACATCCCCTATCCACTCTACTAGTTACATCCTCAAAAGATTCTATGAGATTCGTCAGACATGATTTTCCTTTCACAAATCCATGCTAACTTTGTCCGATGATTTCACCACTTTCCAAATGTGCTGTTATCACATCTTTGATAACTGACTCCAGCATTTTCCCCACCACTGATGTTAGGCTAACCGGTCTATAATTCCCCGGTTTCTCTCTCCCTCCTTTTTTAAAAAGTGGGGTTACATTAGCCACCCTCTAATCCTCAGGAACTAGTCCAGAATCTAAAGAGTTTTGAAAAATTATCACTAATGCATCCATTATTTCTTGGGCTACTTCCTTAAGCACTCTAGGATGCAGACCATCTGGCCCTGGGGATTTATCTGCCTTTAATCCCTTCAATTTACCTAACACAACTTCCCTACTAACATGCATTTCCCTCAGTTCCTCCATCTCACTAGACCCTCTGTCCCATACTATTTCTGGAAGATTATTTATGTCCTCCTTAGTGAAGACAGAACTAAGTAGTTATTCAATTGGTCTGCCATGTCCTTGTTCCCCATAATCAATTCACCTGTTTCTGACTGTAAGGGACCTACATTTGTCTTAACCAATCTTTTTCTTTTCACATATCTATAAAAGCTTTTACAGTCAGTTTTTATGTTCCCTGCCAGTTTTCTCTCATAATCTTTTTTCCCTTTCCTAATTAAGCCCTTTGTCCTCCTCTGCTGAACTCTGAATTTCTCCCAGTCCTCAGGTGAGCCGCTTTTTCTGGCTAATTTGTATGTTTCTTCTTTGGAATTGATACTATCCCTCATTTCCCTTGTCAGCCACGGGTGCACTACCTATAGTGAATCGGGTTGCAATAAATTGCAAAGAGATGTTGATCAGTTAGGGACTGGCATTGCAATGGCAAATGGATTTCAACTTTCATGAATGTGAGTTTATGTATTTTAGACAGCCAAACCAGAGTAGAAATTGCACAGTGAATGGCAGAGCACTGTTGAGTGCTATAAAACAGAGAAACCTGTGACAACAAGCACACAATTCACGGAAGGTGGCTGCGCAAGTAAGCAGGGAGATGAAGGTACTTAGCATGAAGGCTTTCCTCAGTCAGATCACTGAGTATAAAAGTTAAGACATTATGTTGCAGTTATATAAGCTATTGGTGACACTCCTCTTGGAGTATTATGTAGAGTTTTAATCACCCTGTTATAACAACGACAATGTCAAGCTGGAGAGGATGTAGGCGAGACTTACAAAGACACTGTCTGGACTGGAGGGTCCAAGTAATAGGGAGAGGCTAGCCATGCTTGATCTTTAGTCCCCGGGGAGCAAGAGAATGAGGGATGGCCCCATAGGTGTTTATAAAATCATGAAGGCGATGGATAAGGAGGACTGTCATCATCTTTTCCCCAGAGCTGGGGAGTCCACAATCAGAGGACATAGATCCGAGCTAAGACAAGTGGACACAGAGGACAGTGAGTACCTGGAATGAGGTGCCAGAGGAAATGGTTGAGGAGGGTACAAATACAACATTTCAGATCCATCTGGATAGGTAAATAGAGAGAAGGGGCTTGCACCAGCTGAAAGGGCCTCTTTGCATGCTGTGTGACACTGATATTACCATAGAATGCAAAATAGCAAAATGTAGATCTAACTTTGCCAGACAGTTTTCTGGGGAAAAAATGTATCAAATAACTACACACTTCTTAGATTACATTGAACAATTCCTAAAGTGCTTTGGAATAGAGGACCCTTTCACTTATCCTTGCTTCTCAACTTCAAATGGAAAAAGGCAAAAAGCTTGGCTCAGATGAAAATAAGGACATCAAAGCAACAGGTCATGGAAGGACATTCCTTGACAAGGAAGTTTTCCTCAGGCAACCTTCGATTTAGCATTGACTATGGCAATAGTTTCACCCATGATAATTCTCAGTCATTATACATTCTGTCCTATACAGGTATTATGATAGATGAAAAAGGAGGTTGAAGGTAATCCTTTCTGTCTCAGTTCTGCAGCACTGCAAAACATTAGGATCGCAATAGAACTGATAGTGCAAACTCCAGGAGGATTATAACGTGGGTAATGTAGAATACTGCAGGTTCATTTCATTGGTTTATTGGCGAGATCGATGGCGGGGGAGCTGCGTGGTTATGGTTGTGGCCCGTACTAGGCTTCATGCCGCAGTGTTGTCTGTTGCAGCCACCCAGGATTGGAGACGCTGGAAGCAGTGTGCTGTAGCACTCCAGCCAAGCTGGACTGGGGGCTCTTGGTTTGGAGGGAAATATAGAATTATTTAAAGCATAGAAATAAACTGGAAGCAATAACAATTGTTCAAGACCTCAAACACAAGGAAATCTGCAGATGCTGGAATTTCAAGCAACACACATAAAAGTTGCTGGTGAACGCAGCAGGCCAGGCAGCATCTCTAGGAAGAGGTACAGTTGACCTTTCAGGCTGAGACCCTTCGTCAGGACTAACTGAAAGAAGAGCTAGTAAGAGATTTGAAAGTGGGAGGGGGAGGGGGAGATCTGAAATGATAGGAGAAGACAGGAGGGGGAGGGATGGAGCCTAGATCTGGACAGTTGATTGGCAAAAGGGATATGAGAGGATCATGGGACAGGAGGCCTAGGGAGAAAGAAAAGGGGGAGGGGGGGAAAAACCCAGAGGATGGGCAAGGCATATAGTCAGAAGGACAGAGGGAGAAAAAGGAGAGAGAGAGAAAGAATGTGTGTATATAAATAAATAACGGATGGGGTACGAGGGGGAGGTGGGGCATTAGCGGAAGTTTGAGAAGTCAATGTTCATGCCATCAGGTTGGAGGCTACCCAGACGGAATATAAGGTGTTGTTCCTCCAACCTGAATGTGGCTTCATCTTTACAGTAGAGGAGGCCGTGGATAGATATATCAGAATGGGAATGGGACATGGAATTAAAACCTAAGACCTAATAGTTTTAAGCTGGAACAGAGCTTGAGTGTAGTATTAGTGAACTGCATGGAGAGTGCAGTTGTTTTTCTGAAGTGCACAGGGTTTTCATAGTATTGCTTTGTTCCACAAGATTTTCATCTTTAAAGACTGTGGATTCCTGACCCACTTGGTAACTTGCTCATGTCGTTTGGACTGGCACTTCGTTCTGTATTGGGGGAGTAACTGCTGCTCTGAATGTGTTACCTTTCAGATATGAACCATGGCAAGGTTTCTTTTCGCTTCTATGAAAAATGTAAAAATATCCCATGGTGTTTTCCAAAGAAAAACAAAGGAGTTCTTCGGCTAATACTTCATCATCAGTCAACAACATGAAACAAAACACAAGAGATTCTGCAGATGCCGGAAATCCAGAGTAACATACAAAATGCTGGAGGAATTCAGCATATCGGACATTTCGGACAAGCCCCCTCTTCAGGACAGGAAAGGTAGGAAGAAGGTGCCGGAATAAAATGGTGGGGAGAGGAGAAGGAGGACTCGGTAAAAGGTGATAGTTGAAGCCAGGTGGGTGGGAAAGATAATCGGCTGGAGAAGAAGGAGTCTGATAGGAGAGGATAGTGGACCATGGAAGAAAGAGGAGCACCGGGGAAGGTGAGAGGCAGTTGAGAAGACATAAGAGGCCAGACTCGAAAATAGAAGAAGAGGGAAGGGGAGGGAAAAATTATCAAAAGGATAATTCGTTGTTTATACCATCAGATTGAAAGCTATCTAGATGGAATATGAGGAGTTGCTTCTCCACCCTGAGAATGTTGGCAATGTGGCAAAAGAGGTCACGGACAGATATGTCGGAATGGGAATGGGATAGGAGTTAAAATGGTTGGTCACTGGGAAGTTCTGCTTTCGGCAGATGGAGTGGAGTTGTTTGACAAACACAATTATTTGGTTACATCTTCTTGCCATACATTAAGCCTGCCTTACAAAGACTGCTTCCACTATTCAAATGTGCCTTTACTTTAAGAGTATTGAATTGGCTGTGAAGAAACTTGGAATACACAAAGGTTATAAAAACATTTTGCAAATGATTGGTCTATTTTTCCATTGCATATGTAATCAAACCCAACTCCAAGTTTGACAATGATACCCTTTTAATGGTTCTTAGTGATGAGAACAAAGACCTTTAATGTATTACAGTCTAAGTTAGCTTTTAAGTCCAATTTCAATTGACAGTGTTATACATCAACGTAACTGAGAGAAAGATAAAAATTGTGAGGTCCCTGATTAGTAGCCAAGCTGATTAGTAAGGAAATAAGTAGTTTCACTGGTACATGTTCATGTTTTCTTCAACTACGTAATCATTTGATTGTTAAGTAAATATATGTGGGAGATTCCTTCAGTTTCCACTTGTCATTCCCTGCCTATTATCTCTCCATAATGATAGAAGACTGAAATTTGACAAGGATAGATTGCAGTTATGTAGAAGATGACTTGCTAAATAAAAATTGTATGATTGGCAGTTTCTAGAGAAATGATTATTTTGTTGAAATCCCCTGCTTCAATTGCCAAAAGAGAACTAAGTCGCAGGTAGTGGGCATGAGATGATTGATGATAGTTTGCAAGGACTTAGAATTATTGAAATGTCAGATCAAATCAATATGTGAACCCATGTAAGTCATTAAAGTAGATGAGACATTGTGTCCTACTCTGGTGGATAATTCCTTTATTATGACCTCCAAGGAATTACACCAGTTGCTTCTCATGTCTTCAGTTCAATGTAATTTTGACTCCACATCAAACATTATTTTGATATTATTGCAAGCCCAGTATATATTATGAATACATAAAAGATGGGCATTCAATTCTTTCCCCTTGTATCCTAAAGTTAATAAGAATATATTGATTACACAGTGTGACAATGCTTGTTTCTATATGCCCTCCTTATCTTGTGTTCTTTTGCATTATAGACAAAAATTCTCCGTAACTTCCGCCACCTCCAACGGGATCCCACCACTAAGCACATCTTTCCCTCCCCCCCCCCTGCATTCCGCAGGGATCGCTCCCTACACAACTCCCTTGTCCATTCGTCCCCCCCATCCCTCCCCACTGATCTCCCTCCTGGCACTTATCCGTGTAAGCGGAACAAGTGCTACACATGCCCTTACACTTCCTCCCCTACCACCATTCAGTGCCCCAAACAGTCCTTCCAGGTGAGGCATCACTTCACCTGTGAGTCGACTGGGGTGATATACTGCGTCCGGTGCTCCCGATGTGGCCTTTTATATATTGGTGAGACCCGACGCAGACTGGGAGACCGCTTTGCTGAACATCTACGCTCTGTCCGCCAGAGAAAGCAGGATCTCCCAGTGGCCACACATTTTAATTCCACATCCCATTCCCATTCTGACATGTCTATCCACGGCCTCCTCTACTGTAAAGATGAGGCCACACTCAGGTTGGAGGAACAACACCTTATATTCCGTCTGGGTAGCCTCCAACCTGATGGCATGAACATTGACTTCTCTAACTTCCGCTAGGCCCCACCTCCCCCTCGTACCCCAGCTGTTACTCATTTTTATGCACACATTCTTTCTCTCACTCTCCTTTTTCTCCCTCTGTCCCTCTGAATATACCTCTTGCCCATCCTCTAGGTCACCCCCCCCCCGTCTTTCTTCCCGGACCTCCTGTCCCATGATCCTCTCGTATCCCCTTTTGCCTATCACCTGTCCAGCTCTCGGCTCTATCCCTCCCCCTCCTGTCTTCTCCTATCATTTTGCATCTCCCCCTCCCCCTCCAGCTTTCAAATCCCTTACTCACTCTTCCTTCAGTTAGTCCTGACGAAGGGTCTCGGCCTGAAACGTCGACTGCGCCTCTTCCTATAGATGCTGCCTGGCCTGCTGCGTTCACCAGCAACTTTGATGTGTGTTGATAGACAAAAATTAATTGGTTCTCAAACTTCTCTGAAATCTAATGTCAAATGCTGGCACTTTGCATCAAATGTCTGCAACTTGTACTGTAGTCAAGAAAGCCTACAACAAATACCAAGATTTTCAAATGAAAAATGACTCTTTTGGCAAGGCATTAGAGAGGATTTGGCACCAGTACAGTCAGAGTTCATTGTAAGTTATTGTCTATAGGAGTCAAGGGGAAAGTATTCTAGAACAGTCTTTTAAGTGTTTTTCTCCAGTGTTGTCATCAATCCTTTGTACTCTGGAGAATGTTCTGCATATGTGTGGTCCTACCAAACTGCTGTATCAAATGTAACATTATTTCCCTGCTAGATGTGAATTCTAATAACTTATTCAGTCTCTTCATGGTCTTATCAACTTACATCAGTGTACAAGATTTATGTACCTGTCTTTCCAAATCTTTTCTACTTCATTTAATTTCTTACCTTCTGAGGAATATGTGACCTCCTTATTCCCTTGACTTAAAAGAAGAATAAAGATGTAACATGCCTTTTTATTGAATTTGATTTTATCATTGCCCGCTCTTTCTGAAAGTCTTGCTCTATCTTTACATACTTTAGTACAGTATTTCACATTACCTCTGAGGCTGGTATAATCAGTAATTTCCAAAATGATATGTCCAATTTTGAAATTTTTGCATAGATGTGAATAAACCCCTCTATGCTTTGACTCCCTGTTGCTCACTAGTTTGGAAAACTTCTTTATCCTGTTTCCTATTTGACAGCCCCCTTTCAGTCTACCTTGATGCATATCATGAAATTCTGAATGGTCCATCTAATGTATGCAACATCCGCTGCCTTATCCTGATCAATATTTTCTGTTTCTTCTCCAGAGGTTGGCTGTAAATTATGACTACTGCATTTTATTTTAATATTTTTCCTAACACAACATTAAGTGAACAAGTCAACAGTTCTTATGGTTGGTTACAACAATTGTTTTGAAGACAGATTATATTGCGATTTTCCATTGTTTCCAAGAATCAATGAGCACATCCAAGAATCTAGAGTCATATTCATAAGATAAAAAAGTGACATGACATGGCAGAAGGCCCCAGGTGTTAATCCCCATTTCCAGCACTTGGCCTGTGGCCATCTATGTCACAGCATTTCAAAATGTTTTTAAAATATTTTGAGAGTACCTGTCTCCATCACCTCTTTGGACAATGCCTTCCAGATTTCAATCATCTTCTGAGTGAAAACAAATTTCCATCTCAGAGTCTCCTAACTCTAATCTTGTTGTGACTGTGAACAGAGCACTGGACAGGCACAGCTGGTAGATATAAAAGTCTTTATTCAGGACAACCTGACCCAACATTATAGACCATTTTTATATGTTAAAGAACAAAAGTAACAGGACAATTTCTATAGTCACAATTCCCTTAAAATGCTTCTTTTGAGTTACATGTAATTTTTCAAATGACTGGATCTTCCCACCACTGCACCCAAAAATGAATGTTAATTTCTCTGGTCTCTGAGTAATATTCATGCAATGTGGTGTTGATTGCATTCATGCATATGCAGACATGTCAAGTCAATTGGATCTTTCCTGGTCTGCAAATTACTCTAAATGCTGCTCTGGGAAGACCATTGTTCTGAGCTGTATTTTAAATTCAATCTACAATCCATATTCAGATTTAAAGACTGGCTGCAGTTGAAATTAGTAGTTGTTATATACCATAACTCCAGAATGGCCCCTAACAAAGCATATCTACCCTTTGGTTATATATAGCTCTGTCACAGTGCGGGGGCGTTGGGAGCAGACCCAAGTGCAAGACACAGACACTAAAGTACTAGGAACAAGATTTGACTAGAGTAGGGACGTGACAGGATACAGACAAGGAGCAGGGACAAGAACACAGACTAGGGCTAGGACATGGACTAGACTGGGAACCCGGACAAGAAACTATGAACTAGGAGCCTGGGCTTGGGAAGATGGGACCAGGACTAGGAATCATGAACTAGGAGCCTGAATCCACGGACTGGACCATGACAATTGCTGCCAAGAGAGAAGATTTCTTACCCTTCATAATTTTGCATGCTCAAATTAGCTGCTCCCTCAGTCCTCACGGCTCCAAGGAAAACAAACTCAGTCTGTCCATCTCGCTTCTTAGTTGGAATATTCCATTCCCAGCAACATCCAGTGAACCTCCTCTCCATTCTCTAGTGCAATAACATCCTTCCCGATGTATCGTAATCAAAACTGCGCACGATATTCCGGCTGTGCCCTAACTAGTGTTTTATATTGTTGTCATATTACTTCCTTCCATTTATATTCCACACACCACTTAATGAAAGTAAGAATTCCGTATGGCTTCTGTACTGGATTATCAACCTGTGGTGCTGAATTAGGAGATACTAACATAGAGCTCTGAAGTCCCTCTGTGCCTCCATACATCCATCATTCAGTGTGTATTTCCAAATCCTTTCAGTCCTTTCAAAAGTTATCATCTCACACTTCTCAATTTCATCAACCAATCTTGTCATCGCATCTGTATTATTCTACGTCCCTAACAGCAGGGTTACTAAACTTCCATGTCATCTGCAAACTTACTTATTACACCTCCTGTTTACATACCCAGAATGCTAGAGGAACTCAGCAGGTCAGGCAGCATCTGTGGAGAAGACTAAACAGTCGACGTTTCATGTCGAGACCTTCATCAGGACTGGAAAAAAGATGAGAAATCAGAGTAAGAAGGTGGGGGGAAGTGAAGAAGAAATACAAGTTTTGGCCCAAAACGTCAACTGTACTCTTTTCCTAGGTGCTGCCTGGCCTGCTGAGTTCCTCCAATATTTTGTGTGTGTTGCAAGGTAGTAGGTGATAGGTGAAAACAGGAGAGGGCGAAGGATGAAGTAGAGAGCTGGGAAGTCAATTTTTTTTATATATAGAGGCATCCGTTAGTCTCATGAGACCATGGATTTGCGCCTTGGAATGTTTCCAGGGTGCAAGCCTGGGCAAGGTTGTATGGAAGACCAGCGGTTGTCCATGCTGCAAGTCTCCCCTCTCCACACCACTGATGTTGTCCAAGGGAAGGGCACTAGGGTCGATACAGCTTGGCACCGGTGTCGTCGCAGAGCACTGTGTGGTTAAGTGCCTTGCTCAAGGACACAACACGCTGCCTCAGTTGAGGCTCGAACTAGCGACCTTTAGATCACTGGACCAATGCCTTAACCACTTGGCCACGCGCCAACACAGCTGGGAAGTCAATTAATGAAAGAAATAAAAAGTTGTAAAAGGGGGAACCTGATAGGAGAGGTCATGCAAGGAAGTGAAGGGGGTGGAGCACCATTTGCCTCTCCTCACTGATTTCCCTGCTGGCACTTACCCTTGCTAGCGGAACAAATGCTACACTTACTCCCTACACCTCCTCCCTCACTAACATTCAGGGCCCCAAACAAACCTTCCAGGTGAGGTGACTTTTCACCTGTGAGTCTGTTGGGGGTCATCTACTGTATCTGGTGCTCCAGGTGTGGCCTCTAGTATATCAATGAGACCCAATGAAGATTGGGAGGCTGCTTCACCAGACACCTGTGCTCCATCCACCAGAAACAGCAGGATCTTCCGGTGGACACCCATTTTGATTCTACTCGCCATTTTCTTCTGCTGTGATGAGGCCACACTCAGGGTGGAGTAGCAACCCCTTATATTCCGTCTGGGTAGCCTCCAACTTGACGACATGAACATCGATTTCTTGAGCTTCCAGTAAAGGCTTCCCACCCCTCTCCTTCACCATTCCCCATTCTTATTTCTCTCTCTCACCATATCTCCTTATCTGCCTATTACCTCCCTCTTGTGCTCCTCGCCCATTCCTTTCTTCTGTGGCCTTCTGTCCTCTCCTATCAGATTCCTCCTTCTCCAGCCCTTTATCTTTTTCACCAATTGCATTCCCAGCTCTCTACTTCACCCCTCCCCCTCTCCCTCTCCCAGTTTCACCTGTCACCTACTAAATTACATCTCTTCCTCCACTCCCCACACCTTTTTACTCTGACTTCGCAACTCTTTTTCTCCAGTCCTGATGAAGAGTCTCAGCTCGAAACGTCGACTATTTACTCTTTTCCATTGATACTGCCTGACCTGTTGAGTTCCCCCAGCATATTGTGTGTTTTGCTTGGATTCCCAGCACCTGCAGAGTTTCTCTTGTTCCTGATGTCGAGATTATTAACACATGTATGAATAGCAAAGCTCTGAGCACTGATACCTGTGGTACATCACTGATCATGGTCTTTCAATTGCAAAAACATACCTCAGTATTCAGCCTCTGCTCTCCATCGCCAAACCAATTTCAGATCCCATTTGCCAAATTGCCTTGGAAACCAATGGGCTCTTATCGCAAGGAGTAGTCTCCCACGTGGAACCCTGTAAATGGCCTTACTGAGTTCATGATAAGTATATCAACTGCACTATTCTCATAGACACACTTAGTCTCCTTCCTGAAAAATACAGACAAATCAATCCACAGAATATCAATTGACCAAAGCTAATGTGACAGTCCTTGATTAAGTTCTTTCTCTCCAATTGCAGATTCATCCTGACCTTCAGAAATGTTTCCAGTAATTTTCCTGCCACTGATGTTAGACTCACTGACTTCAATGAGTTGCTTTTTCTCCTGCTGCTTTCCCGATCACTTATTACATTCTTTAAATATACATGTGTGTGCATTTCACCAAGCCACTTTACACTCTTTAAATAGAGCTTAACAGTTCTTCCAGCTTAACACTCTCTTGTATCTTCTTTCTTGCTACCTTTGTGTCTCCTTTTTCAGTCTCCAGCTCCCTTATAAATTTATCATGTTCTCTTTCAAAAGATTGCCTGGTTCATTTAATCGATTTGTTACAGAGGGCATGTCTCATTACGTGAAAGTGCCTTTCGCTGCCTAACCTAAGAATCCTGTTTAAAATAAATTTTTTATTATGTTATTCAGCTGCATTACAAGCCAAACTTTCCTAAGTGAGTGACCCTTACTGATGTCACAAAACAAAGAGCTCAACTATTTGCAGAAATTTATCTCCCATCACTTGTGCTTATGGTCAGTGGCTGTATGTTGTGTTCCACTTCTGAAATTTAATTCCACTGACCTCAATGGACAATGTGAAGCCATTACTGTCCGGATGAAGATTTACCACTCAATCTCAGACTCTTCCCTTTCCAATAAGCCTCAATATTCTCCAGCATGTGGGGTCATTACATTCTAAATATGAAGGGATCAGATCCTTATTTGACTTGTGGAGTACCTTAAAATGTGGTAGTATTGTTCAAATGCAAAGCCCAGCATTATTCGGTTTTTCTGTGGATCTTCCTCCTTTCTATTTGCCAATTGCTAGACAATTTAGACAATTTGACTGTCAGACAATATCCATGCCCTTGTGTCTGAGTCTACTAAGCAAGTGGTGCTGCTGGAGCTGACAGTCCCAGATAAAAATAAACAATTTATACTATCAGCTATGAACTGCAAAAGAGCATCCTTTAAATAAGACCATAAGACATAGGAGCAGAATTAGGTCATTCAGCTTCTTGATCATCCTCTGCCATTCCATTATGGCCAATTTATTATCCTTCTCAACCCCATTCTCCTGCCTCTCCTGGAACCTTTGATGCTCTGATTAAAAAGGTACTTATCAACCTCCACATTAAATATACCCCAATGACTCTGTGGCAATGAATTCTACATATTCATTATGCTCTGGCTAAATAAATTCCTCCTCATCTCTGTTCTAAATGGACACGCCTACATTCTGAGGCAGTGCCCTCCGGTCCTGGAGTTCCCCACTATAGGAAACATTCTCTCCACATCCATTCCATCCAGGTCTTCAAGTATTCAATAGGTTTCAATAAGAACACCCCTCATTCTTCTAAACTCCAACGAGTATAGGCCCAGAGCCATCAAACACTCCTCACATGTTAACCTTTTCATTCCCAGAATCATTCTAATGAATATCCTCTGGAGCCTCTCCAATGCCAGTACATCTTTTCTTAAATAAGGGGCTCAAAGTGCAAGTCTGACAAATGTCTTATAAAGCCTCTGCATTACATTCTTGCTTTTATATCCTTGCCTTTGTGTCTGAGTCTACTAAGCAAGTGGTGCTGCTAGAGCTGACAGTCCGGTGGGAAGTTTCTTGGAAGAGGCCTTTGAAAGGAAGCTTTCCAAGTTCGCAGGAATGGTCAGCAACTGTCAGCAGGCTGGATGGAGAACAAGGTGTCTCCCAGTGGAGGTTGGATGTAGGGGATTCGCAGCCCATTCTTTAGCCAGAGCCTTCAGCAATTTGGGCATCGAGGGAGAGAGGAAGAAGAGAGCCATCCGCAGTACCACTGATGCGACAGAGAGGGCCTCAAGATGGCTGTGGCTCAAAAGAGGGGAGCCATAGAGTCATAAGTAGCTAGCCATCTGAACACAAGCTGGGGTCTGATCAGCCCCGGCTGGGTCACCTGAAGGAGGTTGTATGATGTTGAAAGACCTGAAACACCCGATGATTCCAGGAACATCACTGAAGGTGTGTCCAGAAGCATCAGTAGATGTACGTACACAGTTCTAAATAAATGTCAACATATTATTTCTCTTCCATACCACCAGCACAACCTGTTTAGAAAATAGTATAAATGGAGAAAATTGAAAAATCAGAAGTGAAAAGGGATTTGAGAGTCCTCATGCAGGGTTCCCTAAAGGTTAACTTGCAGGTTGAGTTGGTGGTAAGGAAGGTAAGGTGGTAAATAGTATGTTAACTCTCCATCTACCAAAGTGCATGACCATACGTTTCCTTACATTATATTCTATCTGGCACATCTTTGCTCAATCCCTTAACGTGTCTAAGTCATTCTGCAGATTCCCTGATTCCTCAACGCTGTCTGCCCCTCTACCTATCTTTGTATCATCTGCGAACTTGGCCATAAAGCCATCAATTCCGTCATCCAAATCACTGACATATAACGTGAAAAGAAACGGTCCCAACATAGACCACTGGGGAGCACCATTAGTTACCGGCAGTCAGACAGAAAAGGCTTCCGTTATTCCCATTCCTTGCCTCCTACCAGTCAGTCAACATCATATCCATGCTACACACACAAATGATGGAAGAACTTTCCTGTAATATCATAGGCAGCCTCATGTGTGTGCACCTTGCCAAAGTCCTTCAGAAAGTCCAAGTAAAACATCTACTGACTCTCCTTTGTCTATCCTGCTTGTTATTTCCTCAGATGATGATGATAATAATAATAATAATAATAATAATAATTAAGGCACTGTGGGCACGTGGCCAGGTGGTTAAGGCATTGGACTAGCGACCTGAAGGACGTGAGTTCGAGCCCCAGCCGAAGCAACGTGTTCTGTCCTTGAGCAAGGCACCTAATCACACATTGCTCTGCGACGACATTGGTGCCAAGCTGTATGGGTCCTAATGCCCTTCCCTTGGACAACATTGATGTCGTGGAGAGGGGAGACTTGTAGCATGGGCAACTGCTGGTCTTCCATACAACCTTGCCCAGGCCTGCGCCCTGGAGAGTGAAGACTTTCCAGGCGCAGATCCATGGTCTCGCAAGACTAATGGATGCCTTTAATTAAGGCATTACTTTAACTGGACTTCTTTGATTATTATCTAGAACTTTGGTATGAGATATAAATGTCTCAATAGTATGCTACTGAACTAAATTATCTTAGTTTCTAACATTCTATTGATAACCTCTTGCTCTTCATGATTTTATATTGTCTGTTAATTTAAGAATGGTCCCATCTGAGTCCTACTTTCAATCCATACTGAAAATAATGATGAGCCGTGAATTCCAACAGATTTGAATTGAACCCACTATCGCGAGGTGATAGTATTCTGACTACCCCTCCAGAGTCCACATTCAAATTATTGGTATAAACGTAAAAATGTATGTTTAATCTAGACATCATAATAGCTCTTTGTTGATATTGTGATTAAAAGAAGAAAATACCCCATTTAAAGTAAATAGGGTTAATTTTTTTTTATCAAAAATTAGAACTTACAAAATCTCCATCCATTATCTCAACAATAATAATTCTTGACTTGTGTTAATTGAAAGAGAAAAGACAACAGCTTAAAGTAATTTATTGGATATAGTTGAAAAATATAAATCCATATAAATGTTTCTAGTACCAGCATAAGAAAGATATTCCACAGAGATGTACAATAGTTCCTTCCAGAATTGGTGGGTGAGAAATGCTATTCTTTTCCATAGCAGAGGTACCAACATATTAAATAATAAGCAAATCTTTTTCCTTCAGCACAAAGATCAGAAGAAACACTTGCTTTATTAACAACTGAAATGGCCTCTGGTCCAGTGCTCACACCTTCTCCTTTTACAGATATTTATATTTCAGATGCAGTGACCCAGATTTCATTTCATTCTGGCTCCACATATACCTATCGGACTCTGAAGTTGGTCCATTTTAAGCTTTTAGGGGCAGCTGGAGTCAGAATAGTTATGCAGTGACCGCCATGATTAAAGCAGTTTTTGCTCAAATTTGACCTTGTGCATCATACTCATGGTCTCCAAAGTAACTGCAATTTCTTATTTTGTTTAAAGAAGCATTGTCAAGTACGATAAAGTTTTCCTTTTAAAACTGAGCAATTAAATTGTCAAATGAGACATCAATTGCATCTTTTAAACATTTTTATTCTGTGGTGTTTAAAAATTGCAGATCGAGGGATTTCTGGGTTACATACAACTTAATTCAATAAATAACATTTGAGCCCTCTGTCGGTCAGGGTCCATAATGGATACACAAGCCTGGGCAGTACAATACTGGAAAGTAAGCTGTTGCCCATGTAGCAAGCTTCCCCTCTCCATGCATCTGATGAACCCAAGGGGACAGCAGAGCTCGATACTGTTTGGCACCAGCAGTGTTGCAGGACTTGCCAGTCAACATTGAATTTCAGCCTTAGAGACCCCAGCTCCAGATCTTTCCCTCAGGGTTTACTCCCAAAGCCTTCCCCATGAGTAGATATAACCACATTGCAGAAAGGCTTGAGATCAAATACTTTCTTCTCTGAGGTGAGCTGGCAACCACAGCTGATGAACCACATCTGCCTGAAGCGGTTGGGATTAAGGCACCTGTAACCCGTCTTTGCCCCTTATCCTGTCAGTGGAACAGTTCCACCGAGCTTAGTAGTTAAGCCACACGTGAAGGCCAGGAGCTGGACTTGGTTGTCAGAGGCTATTTAAGGTGCAGGCCACTAAGAGCATTTAAGAGGTGGTGGGAGCTTATCTCCATTTCCTTCACCTGACTATAACGTACGTAAGGAACCATAAATAACACTTACACTCAGAATATATATGTGGATATAGCTACTGATACTGATGCAATAGTAAATTCATACTTTACCATGCAGACTCTATGCAGGAACAGTATGGGGTAGGAAAGGGCCAATAAATATAGTCTATTAATCAATCTGAAGCTATTTTACTGCTTCACATTGCTCACTTCATGTCCATAAGACCATAAGACAAGGGAGCAGAATTAGGCCATCTGGCCCATTGAGTCTGCTCCACCATTCAATCATGGCTGAACCTTTTTTCTCCTCCTCAACCCTAGTTCCTGGCGTTCTCCCCATAACCTTTGATGCCATGTCCAATCAAGAACCTATCAATCTCTGCCTTAAATACACCCAACGACGTGGCCTCCACAGCTGCATGTGGCAACAAATTCACCACCCTTTGGCTAAAGAAATTTCTCCGCATCTCTATTTTAAAAGAGCGCTCTTCTATCCTGAGGCTGTGCCTTCTTATCCAAGACTCTCCCACCATGGGAAACATCCTTACCACATCTACTCTGTCTAGCCCTTTCAACATTCGAAAGATTTCAATGAGATCACCCTCTCATCCTTCTGAATTCTAGCGAGTACAGACCCAGAGCCATCAAACGTTCCTTGTATGATAACACTTTCATTCCTGGAATCATCCTTGTGAACCTCCTCTGGACCCTTTGCAATGCTAGCACATCTTTTCTAAGATGAGTGGCCCAAAACTGTTCACAATACTCAAGGTGAGGCTTCACCAGTGCCCGATAAAGCCTCAGCATCACATCTTTAATGTCCATAGCTTTTGTAACGATAATTTTAAAAATGATTGAACTGGTCTTGCTTTATTGAAAACATAACTGGATTTGCTTTCGTACAACTGACTGGAACGGACATAATCTTGTGTGTCATCAAATATGATTCCATCATGGCATTCAACTTGTTTCTGTTGATTGATAACCTGCCTTTCCATCATTCCAATAGCCTCATTTGTTCAACTAGCCTTGTGTGCCAATCCCTTGCAGAAGAAGGACATTGGGGCTAAAGTGAGACTTATTAAGAGGGGCCACTGAGGTTTCTAGCGGACAATGAACCATTGTTTCTGGGTGCAGTGCACAGGGAGAAAAGTTTGTGAGCTGAAGAAAATCTCCAATGTCCCAAAAAATGTGGGATTTGGTAGGTTAATCATCATTTTCCCCCAGTGTGAAGGTAAGCGGTAGAATCTAGGGTATTGATGGGAAAGTGGCACAATAAAGTAAGTTCAGGTAGATTAGTGTATGCTTGATGGTTGGTGCAAATTTGGTGGGCTGAAGGACCGTTTCTACGCTCTATCTCTCTACATATCGATGAAAAGCCTCACAAAAGGTTTAAGCCGTAAGGCATAAACAAACAAGGAAACTTCCTGTTGACTAACACCTAACATTTTCGCTCAGCTGGTGAATATTGAAACTTCAAAATGTTGAATGACACTTGGACAGCACACTGAGAGTTATAAGCCCATAAAATGTACTTAGGAGTCTATCATTGGCTTCAGTGTCTATCTGCAGGGGTGACTAAGTAACAGTATCAATAACTGAGCTGTCTGATCCCTGGAAGCTAAAGGGCTCAGACAGCTACTTAACCAGCCAAACTCAATCTACAGTAGATGGTAAAGGCATAATATTACTTGTCATCTTCTTCACCAGTCTATCTGTTACAGGTTCATCTTTTCAATACAGCAGTGGGAGTATTGATCAGTTATTATGGAGACTGAGTCAGGCTCTGTCATGCTTTGGTGTTAAGTGGGATGAATTCCACAACTTAAAAGTTGGATGCCCATTTATATTGTGGGAAGTTAGTAGCAGTAGATCTGTGTCGCTGGAAGCCTGGCTTGTACCACACCTTTAATTATCATCAATCAAGGGCGATTGTTTCTTCAAATGTGAGTGAGGCCTCTGTTGGTCAGGGTCAACTGTGGATGTTGCATCCCAGATGTCTCAATGCACAAGTCTGGTCAGTACAATATGGAGAGCAAGCTGTTGCCCATGTAGCAAGCTCCCCGTCTCCACGTATCTGATGAAGCTAAAGGAAAAGCGGACACTGATATAGTTTGGCACCAGCAGTGTCGCCTGAGTTGCCAGTCAACATTGAACTCAACATAAGGATTCCAGCTCCAGATTTTTCCCTTGGGCTTTCCCATGAGTGAGTATAGCCACAAGGCAGTGGAGGTTTGAGATCAGAGTTTTCTTTCTCCTAAATGAACTGCCAACCATGGCTGATGAGTCCCATCTGCCCAAAGCGACTGGTTTTAAGGTGCCAGTAACCTGCCATTGCCCCTTCTCCTGTCAGTAGAAACAGTTTCACTGGGCTTAGAAGGTAAACTACACGTGACAATTTAAACGCTGACACAGACAGACTGGAAGCCCAAGAGTCAGGAACGGAGGTGAGGGTCGGGCTGATCTCGCTCACTCTCCCGCAAATGTTCGTTCCTTTCTCTGTGGCACCGAGGCTGTGATCTGATCCAGCAACTATGCGTTTTGGCCCTGCTGATGTGATGAACTGGGACTACTCCAGCTGTTCCAGGAGTAGATCTGGGGATTCAATCTGGTTTGGAATGCTGTTGGGTAGCTTCCATCTTTTGCATGATTTGTGTTCTCTCTCTCTCTCTCCCTCTCTCTCTCTCTCTCTCTTTCTCTCCACAGTGGTTTTTTGGTCTTTTTTTCAATTGGGTATTTGGGTCTCTTGCTTTGTGGCTGCCTGCAAGCAGACAAATCTCAAGGTGTATAATTTATATATTCTTTGATAATAAGTGTACTTTGAATCTTTGAATCTTTATACTTCTTTTTTATGGTCATAAGACACTGCTGATTATCAAGAGCATCAAGTACATCAGTCTACCCCATCTGCAAGTTGCTCAATAGTGATGGAGCTGGATTCGATGTGGATCATGTTGCCGCCTGCTACAGGAAGGCATTGGGGTCAGTGCATGAAGGTAGTGGGTAGTCTAACAAATGGAGCGAGTGACTGTCTTGGACACTTTACTCATGATCACAAGACCCTGTTGGACCTTGGTAATGTAGAATACTGCAACTCTGGTTCACTGGTATTTAGTGAGACAAACCGTGTGTGAACTGCGTGGCCTCGGTGGTAGTGCGGACCAGGCCTCAAGCCGTGGGGTTGCCTGTTGCAGCTGCCCCTGGGGTCTGATCAGCGCTGCCTCCGGTGTTCATGCAGTTGAAACAAGCTGGATTGTGTTCATCTGTGGACTGCTGCTGGCTTGTTCTTACCGACACCATCAGGCACCATCCATCTGCAGGACATGACACTCAGGAACGTGGGCAATATTATATTTTTTGTGTGACTGTATGTTTCCTGCTATCTTATATGTGCCATATGTGTGTTGCCCTGTGTATGACTGTTGGTACTGGGTTTTGCACCTTGGCCCCTGAGTAATCTTGTTTCATTCAGCTGTATTCATAATTGTTCATGTATGCTTGAATGACAATTAAACTTGAACTCGAAAGTGAGTTACCAGCTTGACACTTGACATTCTTTAAATTTTCATGAGTATCTCATGGGTTATTATCAGCAAGGAATATGATTGGATTGAATATATGAATATTCAAATTACAAGGGTAAATCAGTGGTTAAACTATATCAACTAACTTAACCCTTGACTTCACAGAGCATTATAATTATTTACAAGGTGTGTGATGAAATACTCTCTACCTTCACTGATAGGTGTAAAAGAAGCTCAAATGGTCAGCTGATTATCCACAATGCTTAGCCTCCGCATTTCAAATATTTGAAGTCAATTTATTATCGACGTGCATATAGGTCACCAAATAGTACCTTGAGATTCATTTTCTTGCAGTCATTTACAGCAGAACAAAGAAATACAACTGAGTCAATGAAAATCAGCACACAAACAAAAGCTGACAAACAACCAACATGCAAAAGAAGACAACTCTGTAAATACTAAATTCACAAAACAACAACAAGCAAACAAAATGTAGGTAACATCTGCCACTACTAGCACATTTGGCTACAGATTTATTATCTACAGAGAGCACTGCTGTCTCCAGTCAATGTCTCATCACTTTCATTTCTTTCAGCCTGAGTTTAATTAGGAAGCCAGCGTCAAAATTAATTTGCCATCCAGAACTGGAAGGATAGTGCCAAACCCACACAACAGTCGCACAGTTCCCTAATGGTTCGCTGATAAGCATAATTTGTTTTCAGATGTTAAAGGAATTCCATTTTCAATCTTCATAACTGAATGCAAATGCACTATCTTTTTGTGGAGTCATTTTGGTTCCACCTCCAAACCATGAGCGGCAAGCTCCTAGTCAGCAACATTGATTTGGAAGCTCTTGTTCTTTATTACTAATAGATCTAAATACTCATATTCTCCATCTAATTTGACATGTCTTACTAGGGGACATAGCCCCAAGATTTGGGGGAGTAGATTTAGGACAGAGATGAGGAGGAACTGCTTTTCCCAGAGAGTGGTGAATCTGTGGAATTCTCTGCCCAATGAAGCAGTGGAGGCTGCCCCAGTAAATATATTTATGACAAGGTTGGATAGACTTTTGCATAGTAAGGGAATTAAGGGTTATAGGGGAAAGGCAGGTAGGTGAAGATGAGTCCATGGCCAGATCAGCCATTACCTTATTGAATGGCGGAGGAGACTCGATGGGCCAGATGGCCTACTCCTGCTCCTATTTCTTATGTTTTTATTCCTTTCCAAAAAGCAAATAAAAAATGGAAATAAATTATGTTCTTGGCAGATCCAGGCAAAGAAAAATAAGTAAATAAAAATTATGACGTTAGGATTATTCCTCTAATTATTTACTTGAAAGAAAATCAGGAAAGTGCTTTTTGGTAAATTTAATTTTATAAAGACATCTTCAATATTATTTTCTTAAGTCAGGTTCATAGGGTAATGGAAATTATTGGCAGTGATGTGGCTTATCCTCAAAAGAAATGTAAGCCCTACTTCACCTCTGTTCAAATAATCACACTAAATTAACTTTAAGTTTGTTTTATGAGAACTATCTCAGAGTGTGGCATTGCTGTTTTGGCAATGAGAGTGTTCGGAATGACTTTTATGAATAACAATCATTTAAGAGTGTGGATTTGCATTCAGTTATGAAGCGTGAACATGGAATTGTTTTTGGAAGCTTGAAAAAGTTGGTACTTATCAGGGAACCAGCAGATGGAACCATACGGACTTCCTTCAAAACCAACATGTCTCCTAGACAAGATTGATGCCCACCTTCCGATTCTTTACATAGGATGGCAAATTGAATTTGGTGCTGACTTCTTAATTAGTCAGGCTGAAAGAAATGAAATGCAACGGATGAGACGATTACCAACGACAAAATGCAGAACTCTTGCAGAAAGAGCTCTGAATTAATAATGTTGAATTGGAAATTAAGGCAAAGAGAAATGGACAACAGAAGAAAAGGGATGTTGCAGAGTGAAAGCAAAGTGTGTGTAGAAAGCAGAGGAAAAGAAGTATGAGAATCTGGACAGTGCAGGTGAAATTACAAAAAGCAACTTGTAGCAGTCAACATGACTGCAGTAAGAAACAGTAAACAAGGCTGATAGAACGATAGAAACAGCCAGAGGGAAAATTCATTTAAGTATAAAAGAACACATAAAATTATTGCTAAATACCTAAAAGGAGGAGAGAAGTTACAAGAATTATGATTTGAAAATGTGGAAAGAAATATGTCTAAAAATGAAAGCTTGGAGTGTAAAGGTAAATTTATAAATGGCTAAATGTGAGAGGCTAAGTGGAAAAAATGTAAAACAAAATTGTTAGGAAATAGGAGAAATCTTGAATAAGGAATTTAAAGAGACTAAGGAAGCAATTAGGGCATTAGAGTGCACATGAGTGCAGAAGAGACTTAAGAGGTACAGGTAATGGGTGCAGTAAAAGCATTTCACTGTTGCTTAAATGTAGATGAGCACAAATTATCAACACACATGTGGTGGGTTGATGGCACTGTCTCTGTGCCGTATGAATATGACTTTGTAACCAGGATTGCAGAAGGTTCACCTCAGCCAAAATCAGAGCATTGTCAATTGAGCACCTCAGCCCAAATCAAGCAGTACCGTAAGAACACCCAGAATTATAGGAGCATCCGGGTTGACATTGTAGCTGCACTGATGCCCAGGTTAACGTTGGTACAGCATCAAGAGAACCCTCGGGTTAATATCAAGTGGTGCCATGGAGATTCTGAGTTGTCACCCAGGCCGCACTGAGGGACTGTCTGAAACCGGGGGCTGAACTGAGGGAGCATCAGTTTGACATTGGGATAGCACTGATGGGATGCCCAGATTGATAGTAGGAGAATGCCCAGTCTGACATCAGGACAGTATGAAGGGAATCCACAGGCCAATGTTAGAAAAGTTTTGAGGTTCTATGTTCATTGTAACCCCCTGTGCAGCTCTAAGTGAGTGGGCAGGCCAACTTTGTTAGATAATTATTTTGTTTATGCTTTGATATATTTTTCTTGTCCTTTGGGTAATGTTCATTGCCACTCGTGGGCGATTTCCATAGAACATTGTTTCAGTTGTTCTATAACATTAATATCAATGATTATGCAAAAACCATAATCATCTCTCAACTTAGCAGCATGTTTGAATAACTGGCAGCCCATCATTTTAAAAAGGATGTCATTCGTGAAGTTCTTACCGTCTTATGTTGATGAGGCGCAGTAATAAAATTGAACAAAAAAATCACAGAGACAGCTGCAAAAATGTTAATTATCGTAAACATGAAGACTGAAAAGTGAAATAGAAGTAGATAAAAAAATTAAATCATTTTGTGCTGGTAGGTTAGCAGCAGAGTTCTGGTAATTATATCAATCGGATTGAACATACAGAGAAGAAACGGAAAGAGAAGAGAGATGAAGCAAAGGACTTAGAAAGTGATAGAGGAGGCAAAAATGAGAAGAATGAAGGATATGGGCTCACCTCACTAAGTTACCAGGAGTTTAGGTTTGACACAATAGTATTTTTATTGTAAACATTCAACCTTTCTAAATGTACTTGACCTCCAGCTTGCAATTCCAGTAGTGTATTTTGCCCAGTCAAGCAATTAATAACCGCTATGACTTCATAATCCTGATGCACAGCAACTTCTGACTGCCTTCTAATCTAACAAGGCCCTTGGATTTCCTCCTGTGATAACGGAGAGGACCTAACTCTTCCTTAAGCACTGCTTATGTTGGGTCATTGAAGTGGTTGGTATAGTGTCTGAAAGGGACCTCAGACTATCTGTTTTCCTTCATAATAAAGGACCGATGAAGCCTCCTTACAAGCTTTCTCCATTCTTTGTGCAACTGATTAGGAAGAGCTAGAAAGACTAGAAAGAGCTGTGTTGGGTCAACCAAAATCAGAGCAGATAGCAGTCAAATTTTAAGGAAGAAATGCTTTGATTGGAAGGCTGGGGAAGTGTAGAGTAACCAAAGCTTCTGTCACCGATAGACATCCAGTGACACCTGCTGGACACATATTGATATTACCATTTAATGAGAAGGTGGAGTTTCGTTGTAATGGTTTGTGTGGTTGAAAATGACTACACAAACTATTACTCTTGAGGGTTAATATTGTGGTAAGGAAGATGAGGTCACTGCCCTCATGGAACTTAACATGAATTACTAACTTCACTGTTGAAACAGAATAAAAATAATAACTGATCTTCAAATATTTTTTATTTAAGCAGTGAGTGGTTTTGATTCCGTCAGGAAGCCAGTCAATCAATACAGCCAGTGATTCTTCTGGCTGTACTCACACAATCAGTGCAAGGCACCAAGCATATCTCAATAATGTTAATTAACTGCCCGTTAATGTTGAACTCTGTAATCCAGTTGGTACTCACTACACAAACAGAAATGAATAAAGGAGACACAAACATTCATCAGTATTCCTTATTTGTTTAAATTAATGGGAAAATGTACTTTTTTAAAGAGAGTTTTCATGCAGAGAGCTGGTCCATGATATGGAGACAATAAGCTGCTTTGAGACAAGTAGTTTTATTTGCAGTCCAAACTTTAACACTGAATATCAAACTATCAGAATTAATTTAATGCACGATCCTCTGGGGCAGTAAATTTAGGCTTCACAATGCAATCACTCAGTCAGATGAGCTTTGGAATACTTTTAGCATTTCCCCTCTGTAAATCAATGATTATTAATACCGCTTTGAATGAAACTCTACCACCACCACTGTGGGCTCAGGGGAAGTGGTTGGCTTCCAATTACTTATTTCGCCACTTATTACAAAGTGGGGCCAACAAGTGGTTCGGTCGCTTTCCTTGCTGATATTTATATGATTAATTATCAGCTGGCATTGAAAATACTCAGGGTTCACGGCGCATGCAGCTTTTTAAAACCTTACTCAGCCATTTCAGTAATGCTGTATGTGCAAACTGAAAGATCACACAGAGCTAGTGCTTGAAATAATGAGCGATTTATTATGAGCACCATAAGACCAGGCAAAGCTGATCCACCTGAGCATGGATCTGGTACAGCTTTTAAGTTCTCAGTTGACGTGATTACCAGCAAAACTACATTTTGATAACATAATGATGGCAACAGCAAAGCTTAATTAAGTAGCAGACTAGGTCCTGATTAGCAGAATAAAATGATTAACCACAGGTTTAACAGTAAATCCAATTTTCTATGTCAGCAATGGGTGCACGCTATAACATAATTAGAGTGGTTCCCGGAATCTGGGTGTCATTGTTGCTGCACTACATGTCTCTACTTTTGTCTGTGCTTCCCTGTTATCTCATTAGCACAATCCATAGCACTAGTTACTAGTTATTAGCTCTCACTATTCTTGTTCCTACAACACAGGCAAAATAAGCCCAAAACACATTTTTCTGCCTTTCTGCTGCATCCCATTCTCATCTGCTTTACTGGAAGGAAGGGACCCTCATCAGCTTGGGCAGCACTGATGGAAAGAGGAGGAGAATTCATGCTTCAGGCTGAAGACCCATTTGAAATGTTAACTCCCTTTTTCTTCCCACACATGCTATAATACTTAGAGTCATAGAGGACTACAAGTACAGAAACAGGCTCTTCAGCCAATCTGGTCCGTGCCAAACTGTTATTCTTTTAGATTAGATTATGAAGGCATGCGGTCCTCTTTTATTGTCATTTAGTAATGCACGCATCAAGAAATGATACAATATTTCCTCCGGTGTGATATCACAAAACACAGGACAGACCAAGACTGAAAAAACTAACAAAACCACATAATTATGACATATAGTTACAACAGTACAACAATACCATAACTTGATGAAGAACGGTCCATGAGCACAGTAAAAGGTTCAAAGTCTCTCAAATGTCCCACATCTCACGCAGACGGGAGAAGGAAGAAAAACTCTCCCTGCCATGCCCGACCACAGTCCAACTCTGAGTCATCCGAAAACGTCGAGCCTCCGATCAGCTCTCCGACACCGAGCACCATCTCTATCCAAACAATTCGACCTCAATCTCTGTCGCCAACAGCAGGCAAAGCCGGGGATTTTGGGGCCTTCCCTCCGGAAGATTCTCGATCGCGCAGTAACAACAGCAGCGAACCTGCGTTTCAGAAATTTCTCCAGATGTTCCTCTGTGCTTTCACGTCTGTCTCCATCAAATCAGAATTGTCCACAGCCCCTAGTTAACAGATATGATATCATTTTCACCAGAGGGCTGCCTAGTCTGATCGGCCCGCACCTGGACCATAGCCCTCCATACCATCCCATCCATGTACCTATCCAAAGTGCTATTAAGAGTTGTAATCAAATCTGCATCCACCACCTCCTCGGGCAGATTGTTCCACACTCTGAGCGAAGAAGACCCTCCTTAAATATTTCACTTTTCACCCCTTTTCAGTATCCTTTCAGGCTGAGATCAGTGGCTCGTCTGGGCCAGGTAGTATGTTGTGGGAGGGGGTCAAAGTAACTTATGGACAGGGTTGAGGGGATCTCTGAAGTGCTACCTCCGGTTGACACACACACATACACACACACACACACACACACACACGCACACACACACACACACACACACACACACACACACATACACACACACACACAGGCAAAAACACATGAGCACTTGGAGGAGGAGCAAGGGTAATTAGTTAATGTTTCTAAATTACTTCTTTGATGGTTGGAAGTCTGATTTAGGGTGTCAATGTGGTATATCTTAGTGTTTTGTAGTTCTGGTCAAAGAGAAATTGGGATGATCAGCAACCCGAGGATATCAATATTAGAACAATGGACAATTGGAATGTTCTTTATGATTCACAGACTTTCTATAGTTTTCCTTATTGCCTACACAGAAAGAATTTTTCCTCTATTTCTGCTACTGCTTCTTCTCTGACTGTTTTTCCTTCGCTTCATCCTCCTCCTCTCTACAGCAACAGGCAAGATCTAAGCTTGTTTTCTTGCCAGGTTGTGCAGGATATAGAAATTCACATCATAAACTATCTTTGAGTGTTCGGTTGAAGGCTTTAAAGCAACGTACTCTAGGCCATACCTTTCTTTCATCTCAGAAAAGCCCACAGACCTGCTGAAGCCCAACACAGAAGTTGCTCACTGTTCCCTTTCAATGGAGAAGGAGATAAAAAGCAAAAAGAAATCAGAGACACAAGAAGACTGAATTAAGAAAGGTGCTAGAAACTTTCAGGCAATATCAATACAGATAAAAACAGCAACATTTCAGACTGATGATCTCCACAGTGTGCTGAAGCATAAAGTCTGTTTTTCCTTGCACAGATGCTGTTTGACTTCCATAGAACTTGGAATAGTTTTAGTTTCCAATTGAAAAAGCAATGCATTTGGCTCCATTTGCTTCAAAAAAAATTGTGTGCTCCTCAAAGCATTGTGCATAGAGTCTCCAGTTTAGGACCACTGTTCCATTTTCCTCCTCTTGTTTGTTTTTGACAGACTCAGAGGTAGCAATTACTGGTGCACCCATGCCTGTCAGTGGAGACATTTGTCTGAAGGCGGGAGTTCAAACCTGAGTCACTACACTCTCATTTAATTTTGATCAATTCTGCAAGCATCAGATAGCACTCTCATGTGCAAATAGCATTCTTTCCATTCATTTACAACCACACCTGCAAGTTATTGATGAACCCTTTAAATAGCAGAGCTGGGAGATAACATTTTCTCTTGTTGCTAAGCACAAAGCTCTTTGTGTACGGTTGATATAAGTCATTAATTAGATCATTATGGCCCTAAATGGCAGTGCTGACATGAAGTAGCTTTGCTCAGGATTGCTGGTAGGATCAGCCTACATGGCAAATTTCCAATCTGTGTGACTATCACATGCCCTTCATTTCAAATCACTCTGTTAAATTCACACCAAAAATAACTTCTCATGATCCACAGAGGAAACTGGAAGGAAATCACTAAGACATTGTATTAGGTTCTGACCCTTAATTTTCAATTTAAGATTGATCACACTGATATGGTCATATGATGACGAGGAGATATACAGGAAAGCAATAGATTGCTGGTTGAGTGGTGTCACAATAACAACCTTACACTCAATGTCAGTAAAGCCAAGGAATTGATTGTGGAATTCAAGAAGAGGAACTTGAGGAAACACACACATTTATCGAGGGTTCAGCAGTGGAAAGGGTGAGAAGTTTCAAGTTCCTGGGTATCAGCATCTCTGAAGATCTATCCTGGGCCCAACATATTAATGCATTACCAAGAAGGCATGCCAGCTACTGTAGGAGTCATTAGGAGCTTGAGGAGATTTAATAAGTCACCAAAGACACTAGCAAATTTCTATGGTGGAGAGCATAACTGGTTGCATCATTGGCTAGTATGGATCATAAAACTTGCAGCGGGGTGAAACCTCAGCCAGTTCCATCATGGACAATAGCCTCCCCAGAATTGAGGACATCTTCAAGATGCCATGCCTCCAAAAGGCAACATTCATCATTAAAAACCCCATCACCAGGACATGCTTTCTTCTCATTACTGCCATCAGAGAGGAGGTACGGGAGGCTGAAGACACACACTTAATGTTTGAGGAGTAGTTTCTTCCCCTTTCCCATCAGATTTCTCAGTGGACATGTAACCCATGTATGCTACCTCACTATTTTCGCTCTCTTTTTGCACGACTTAGTTAAATGATTGAAAGTTAATTTTATAATTGGTATTATAAATACAAATAATTTGTATTATTTTGTAATTTGTAATAATATAATTTGTATTATATTATATATAATACAATACACAGTTTTATAGTTCTGCTGTAATATTGGTAGTGTACTAATTGTTCTGTATTTCACTTAAATACAAAATATGTTACTCAGTTTGTGTATTTAAAACCTTTTTAACTCTGTTCATAAAACTTCAGCTAATTGGAGCAGCCCCTTAATTGGGCCAAAATGTACTAGTCCTGCCATGTAACAATTCACCAGAATCCAATATATACAGTGTATATGGTATACATTGTCATTTATAGCATCTTTGATGCACTGGACTGTACTGTTGCCACAAATATCACAAGATACAGATATGTCACTGATATTAAACCTGATTCTGATTCTTTCACCCGTAAAATGAAACTATATTGCTGGAGAACAACCTGCACTATTTAATAGCCCAATAAGATACTAGAGATTTGAATAAACTTAGATATTCAACTTTTGAAAAGTTTGTACCAAGACACCTGCCGTCAAGACTATAATCAGAACCATCAGTCAGATTTATCCCATGCAGCTGAGTATCTGTAACATATAACACTGAGCACATGTATATATAATTTAAAACTACTTCTTTCCACACATTTTATGGAAATGTCTGTGAGTTTGTTTAATCACCTTCAGTCCTCGGGCCTTTCTGCTGCTTTCCAACCTGGGATCTAATTGAAACTAATTATGTGTTTAAGCAGCCATGCTGTGAACCTCAGTTTTTCCAGAAGCACAAAGTCCAAATCATGTTGCATATTAGTTTCTGAAAGCAACACTTCCATATTCATTACTCATTTGAAAGTCAGATCTGCTGTCTTTGCAATTATCGGACCGATTATACTTCAAATCCTTGTGTCTGGTGATGTTCAGCGCCATTTTCAGTCTAGTTAATGGAGCAGCATGCAATGACACAGACCAAAATATTGCATTTTATTATGTCCTGGCTGTTGCTGTATCAGAATATTTTTGCATTTTTCAACATGGTTAGCACTTATTTCTCAACCCCAATCACCATCAAAATTAGGACTGGATTCTCACCTTGATTCACTTACTGGGAGATGCTGTTGTTCATTTTGGAGGCAGAGGTCATGAACATAGAACTGAGAACATGGAACAGGACAGCACAGTATAGCCTTGCGGCTCACAATGTTATGCTGACCTTTTAACCTTATTTAAGATCAATCCAACCCTTCCCTAACATATACCCCTCAATTTTACTTTCATGCATGTGCCTATCTAAAGTGTCTCTTAAACGTCCCTAATATATTTGTCTCTACCGCCACCCCTAACAGTGCGTTCCACACACGCACCACTCTGGCTAAGGAAAAATCTACCTCTGTCATCTCTTTCCCTTCATATACTTTCCTCCAAAAACCTTAAAAGTTATGCCCCCTTGCATTAACTTTTTCTGTCCTGGGGAGAAAGCATTGTCTGTCCACTCTGGTTATGCCTCTTATCATCTTGTACACCTCTTAGCCTATTTCTCTCTGAGTTTGGGAAATGCCACTGGTATTACTGAGAGGTGTCCTTTACTGAATATTACATGTCACAGTCTGGTACACTGGAAAGTAAATGTTTAGGAAGAAGTATTTAACGTCAATTAAGTAAGCAGCTTTTTCAGGATGGCATCAAAACGTTTGAGCATTTTTGAAAACAATTGGAGAACATTCCATACTCCTGACATTTTTAAAAGATAATGGACAGGTTTGGAAGAACAGTGGGAAAATCACAGAGTGGAATTACTCTCATTTGTACGTACTCTTGTAGCCATGGTGCAGTGGTCGATCCAATTAAGTTTTCTGACTAGAGTGACAACCCCTCTGCCCCAGGATGTTAGTTATCGGAGAAGTCAAGAAGGTGTTGTTATTTAATGTCAAGAGGAGACTGTTAGATTTTCTTTAGCTGAGGATGGTCACTATCTGGCATTTGTATGGAAAAATGTTATTTTACACATCAGCTTATACCTGAGGTCCTCCAATTGTGCCAACATGATATGCAAGCCAAGGCAATATGATATGGACAGCAAGCTAAGGCAGTATGATATGGAGAGCAAGCTGTTGCCCATTCAGCAGCCTCCCTCTCTCCACACAGCTGGAGGAGCGGCAGAGACTGACATTGTTTGGCTTCAGCATCGCAGGAGCTGCCAGGCTGCATGGAACTCAATGTAGAACTGCCTAAGGGTCTCCATCTCCAGACTTTTCCCTTTGGGTTTACTCCCAAAGCCCTCCCTATGAGTGAGTATTGCTGCAAGTCTGTGGAGGTTTGAGATCTGAGTTTCTCTTCTCCTAGATGAGCTGCCAACCACAGCTGATGAGCCCCATCTGCCTGAAGTGGCTGGTTTTGAGGTGCCCATTTGCCCCGTCTCCTGTCAGTAGAAACAGTTCCACTGGGCTTAGTAGCTAAGCCACGTGTGAAGGCCAGGAGCTGGATTTGATTGTCAGAAGCTATTTAAGATGCATTCCATTAGAAATATTTAATAAGTAGTGGGAGCTTATCCCCACTATCTCCCCCAACTATGACTACCTTAAGAAACCAAGCCTATACCTGAACATTGTATAAATTCTCTGCATGCAACCACGGGCTGCTTTATTAGTTGTGGAGTTGCAAGCTTAATTAAGCAATGTGGAGTCTCTGCTTCTGAACTTATGATTTATAACCCATAGTGAATTGATTTCTTTCTTTGTGGCTTCAATCATGGTTGTGAGGATAGGGTAAACCATTCAATCAGCATTTTTAGTGATAAATCTTTCAATTTTATTTTTAGCTTTTACAAACTAGATTCTGCCGCCATTGTTATTGAGAGTGTTCATGAAACATCCCTCTCTGTTTGCAGTTTAATTTTCCGTTCTCATTCAAAAGTGGTTTGATCAGATGACTTGTTAGTGCACATTGCAAGCTCCGCCCACTGTTTAGTACACATTAGTTTCCCAAGTTGTATAGTGCAGATGAAACTGTTGCTCACCTCTTTGCAGACTGTGAGTTTGTGAAGAACGTGTGGAGGGCGGTGCAAGGGCCCAGGTCACGATTCATCTACGTGACAGAGGGCTCCCTGATCTGTCGACTATTCCCAAAGACACACACACACACAGATGGACATCAAGTGCTGCTGGCACGTCATCAACTCAGTGGAAAGATGCCCCGTGGTCTGCCCAAAGCTTGTTGGTCTGGTCGCACGTCGAGACACGTGTTGAGGTCTGCTGCTGTCTGGCTCATTCCAGGCTGCGGGTGTATGTACTGAAGGGCACACAGATATTTGCTACCAGCACCTCAAGGGCCCAGTTGGGGAGCATCACAATATAGGGTTCTTCTGCAACTGAACAGGGATGGGCCAGGTTGGGTGAGGAAGCCCCTCCATTATTGTAGTGTATCACCCCATGAGGCGACATAAGCGACAACTGTCCTATTGTTTTAAGAAATGTACTAGAACACAATTTAAACATTGACTATGAATGTACGAATGAAAAGGCTATGCAGGTGGGAGGTATTATTCCTGTAAATATATATTTTATTATGAATAAAGTTCATGTTGATAAAAGAAACTTCAAGTTGGAACTTCAGTTTGTGTATTCACAGAGCTGCTCTTCACATTCCCTTCTCTAATTACCATAGCAGCAGAACTATACTATTCTCAAATTTAACCTCGGCAATATACTTACCGCGATATTTCACACAGGCTGATGCTTTCTTTTTGTAAGAGAAAACATAAGCTGGAAGTGGGAAATAGAGAAAGAAAAATGACAAAATCAACAAATCACCAGATCCAAGAGCTGTACAATTCCATCTCATGTTGGATAGGACAAGTTGACATTCGAAATGACAGAAAATTGGTGAGATAAAAATAATGTGAAGGGAGAATTTGGTTGCAGGAACTACATTCCCTTGTCACAAGAGCAACTAAAGGCAGCTGAATTATGTTATATTAAATATATAACTATATATATTAAATGCTATATTAAATGCTTCATTGCAAGTTATTTATCTCCAGTAACACAGTTTGTTTTTCAAAAGGAAGTTAGCAACGCCAGGGTTTCTGAGAGAGAAACTTTTTTGGGGGAGAAAAGTCTCTTTTTATAAAGATAATTTTAAAAGTCATTTGTATTAAAAAACAAAGCTGAAAGCCAACATTAGAAATCTGAAAGTAAGACAGAAAGAGCTGGAAATGCTCAGCAGATCATCAAACATCAGCGAAACCAGAAATAAAATTAACCATTGCGGTTGATGATATTTTATCGGTTCTGACTCCCTCTCCACAGATGCTTCCTGATCTCTGAGAGTCTCCAGTACTTTCTGTTTCATTGACCAAATAAACAACACTGCATATTCGTCACCTTCAGAAAATTGCACTGTGGTTTGGTGTGTGACAGGATGAATTCACTTCTGGACTTGATATTTGAACAGCCTTGACTGATACTGAAGCTAGTGCTTGATCCATTGTGACAGTGTATTTTTCCCGTAATGAATGTGGTACAAAATATTAGCTAGATGCAGGAGATGTAGGAAAATCACTCAGATAGTAATTTTATAAAACCTAGATTATACCATTAAACTTCTTTGACATCCAGGTATATGAAGAGAAATTTACCCTACTTGGGTAGAGCAGGTTCCATTAATTGGCATCGGTCCATGACATGCAAGTCTAAATGTTGGTCCAAATTTTATTTCCACATGTGTATTAATTAAAAGCAGCCCAATCAATATGTGATACAGGCAACTATTATGATATTACATAATGCATCTAATTAGAGAAACAATCAGTAATGCTTAGACATTTGGTGATCCTGAGATTTAATAAAATGGCATTCGAGGAGTAGGAGATGCACTTACTGTTCAAGCAAAGGAATTCATCTGCCACTTACTTTGCACAGCTGAGTAATTGAACATGATTAATGTGGTGGATAACACTGGTAGTATCTTGGATTGGTGCAGGGATATAAATGTTAACAGACATTGTGGACTTTATAGCAATGGACAGAACTGGGTCTAAGAATAAGTTTGGCCGCAGGTCATTTTGCAGAAGGTGATACACATCAGATGCATTTTCCATCATGAAGTCTGTGTCTGCTCAAGCACCAATATCCTGCCTTATTGAGGTATGTGTGTCTCATTTTACATATTGGGACAGTGTGTGGCAGGAATGCTAAATGCTTCATTTCCCATTTCATATCTGCTTTAATCAACCTCCACTGGCCTCATATAATCATTTCTACATCTTTAAATGGCTTCCACTCTCAGTGTCAAAACAACCTCAATGTCACAAAAACATTGCTAGTTGTGGATTACAGGAGGAATGGAGATGGACTAACTCCTATTGACATCAATGGATCTGGGGCTGCGACAGTAAACAGCTTCAAGCTCCTCAGCAGCCACATCACGTGGTCTGTACACACCAGCTGTGAACTTCCCATGATTCGGGACACTTGCAAAGACAGGTGTGAAAAAGGGCCCAAAGGATCACTGGGGACCCAAGTCACCCCAACCACGGTCTATTCCAGCTGCTACCATCTGGGAAATGGTACTGCAGCGTAAAAGCCAGGACCAACAGGCTCCGGGACAGCTTCTTCCACAGGCCATCAGACTGATGAATTCATGCTGATTTGAGTGTATTTCTATGTTACATTGACTGTTCTATTTATTATAAATTATTATAAATTACTCTGATTGCACATTACACATTTAGACAGAGATGTAACATAAAGATTTTTACTCATGTATGTGAAGGATGTAAGAAATAAAGTTAATTCAATTCAATTCAATTCATCTTGAGAATAACACATTCATTTCTGCTCCTTCTTCCACCAAGCAGTGGTGTGTGTGTGTGTGTGTCCTTTCCCATTTACCCTATTCCTTAAGTTAGATTTGCAGTTTTTTCATTTGTCTTTTTCCTGGATTTCAGATGGTGATATCTACACTTGAAAATGTTAATTATCTTTTGTTTTTGGAGATATTGATTTGTAAGTTCAAGCAAGATGATTAGATTTAACTTCCATGATTTTAGGGATTTTTTTGCTCTGTATTCCTGAAATACATTCTAATTTTGAAGAGTTTGGCTTTTTATACTGATGAGAAGAGGTTTTCCTAATAATTTTGAACGTCAAGACTCTAATTGTGTTTGAACTGTTACTAATGTGTGCACAGTACCGAATACATCGACTTCATTTGAATAGATTCAAGATTCAAGATTCAAAAAACTTTATTGTCATTCTAACCATACATCAGCTCTGCAGGGCAGAATGAGACAGTGTTTTTCAGGGGCAGTGTAATCATAACATAACAAACACAACACTAAATAATAAACATAACAATAAATAGTTAAACACAACAGCCACATGTCAGTTAAAATCAGTTATGGGTGTCCAGTGCAAGTTAAAAGTGTCCAAAGCAGAGTCAGGTAGAGCAGCTATTTAGCAGTCTGACTGCCTGTGGGAGGAAGCTGTTTAGTAGCCTTGTGGTTTTAGTTTTGATGCTCCTGTAATGTTTGCCTGATGGCAGAAGAACAAACAGTTCATGGAGAGGGTGTGAGGGGTCTTTAATGATGCACCGTGTCTTCTGGAGGCATCAACTCTGAAAGAGGCCTTGGACAGAAGGTAGGGAGACCCCAATAACCTTCTCTGCTCCCCTAACCACCCTCTGCAAGGCTTTTTTGTCGACAGCACTGCAACTGGAGTACCAGATGGTGATGCTAAAGGTCAGCACACTCTCAACCATGCCTCTGTAGAATGTAGTTAAGATGTTAGTGGGGAGTGATGCTTGTTTAAGCTTCCTCAGAAAGTACAATCTCTGCTGGGCCCGTTTCACAATCCCAGTGGTGTTCCTGGACCAGGTGAGATTATACGAGATCTGCGCCCCAAGGAACTTACTGTTTTCCACTCTCTCCACTGTGGAGCCGCTGATGCTGAGGGGTGTGTGCTCAGGCTGAGACCGTCTGAAATCGACAATCATCTCCTTGGTTTGAATATGATGTGGAATCTAGTGCAAGGGAAATTGTGAATTAGTTTGTGGTGTGAGTATCTGTTAGAAAATGAACAATGATCAGCTCATTTTAACCAGAACCTTGTGGGCCTGTGAATTGTCAGCTACATTACATTTCTTAGTGCTGGGGTGGTAACTTACAAAGAAAAAATATCTTGGCTTGGAGCTTTTCCCAATTGACTTCAATAATATCCACCAGTCTAGCTCTCTACACAGAATATATTGAATTGCCACTTACACATGAAACAAGGTCACACGCAGGGATCATTTATTAAACATGTATGTATGTCATAATCTAAAATTTTATTTCTGATTTACTTCTTTTTAATGCAGCCCTCGGATATCCTGAAATGAATGACGGGATCTTAAATTCTTTGCGTCATTAAGCCAGTATTAAGAAGGTGAGCATGCAGAGTAATGAAGCATTAAAATCAATCCATTATTGAATCTGATGAACAATTTTAAATGTATCAAAAGTTCCATAATACTTTGCTACATTACTAAAGAAACTTCTCTATCAGTTATTTTAGTCAATCCCCGTGGCACTAAATGCTGTTAGATTTCTGAATGCACATTTCATCAAAGTGATTTCTCCATCTGAAGTTATTTTAAAGTATCTTAGTTTCACTGGACCCAGAATAGGCCTTCCTGCCTGAGTGGAGAGCCGGAAGCGTCCCAGTCAAGGCAGCTCATTAGCCAATTAATAAGGTGGATAATAATAACCTACAGAAGATTTATCTCATTTTTTCCAACTTTTCCTGCAGATGATTTATCATGTGTTTCATTCTCAAATCATTCAATAGTTTCCCACCAAGTTACTTAAGACAATTTATTGAAGCTTTTCTTCAAACTAAAAACAAAACTCATCTTTTAGGTCGAACTACAGAATTGCTTCTTTAAATGGTAGAAAGCCTTATTGATGTCTTAGGTAAGGAGATATTGAAAAAAAAAATGCTGTTACACTGTAAATGGAAAATCTTTTTTTAAAATATAATCTGATGTCCTGGATGAACCAAGAGATCCGCTATCAGCTGAGGACCAGGTCAGTGGTGATCAGGTCTGGTGACCAAGTAAAATGCAAGAGGACTAGGTACAAGCTCCAGGAAGTCATCTCAGATGCAATTCTGGACCAAACTTGAATCACAGAAAGATACTCAACAGCAGTTTCAGGGCTTGAATGCTATCATCTCCTACAAAGTAAAACTAAGTGTCATATGACAATGAGGTTTCACTCCCAGGCGAGTTCAATGCTTTTCAGGGCCCTCTTTCACTCACAAAACATTGAGGCACTTTCATGAGCTCCCACTGCCCCCGACAACCCTGTGATTTCTATCTCCGGGGCTGACTTGAGGGCACCCTTCAGTCGCATTCAAATCCATTGTCCAGTAGCACTTAGATCTACTGTGATGACGTGCTTTGAGAGGTTGGTGATGCACCTGCCTGAGAGTGACTTGGATCCATTCCAATTTGCCTACCATCATAACCCAGCAACAAATTCCATTTCATTGGCACTCAACCTTGGAAGATTTGGACAATGAAGATGCACTCATCAGGATGCTCTGATTGACTACTCCATCATCCCCTCAAAACTAATCAATAAGCTCTTAGGCCAAAGTCTCAAAGCCCTCTTGTGCAACTGGAGCCTCGAATCCCTCACTTGTAGAGCCCAGTCAGTCAGATTGACAACAACATCTCCTCCACCATCACCATCAGCACAGGTGTACCACAAGGCTGTGTGCTTCGCTCCCTGCTCTACTCACTTTATACTTGTGACCGTGAGGCTAAGCACAGCTCCAATGCCGTATTTCAGTTTTCTGACAACACCGTTGTTATATAAAAAAACAAAGGGTGGTCAAGAATCAGCATTCCAGTCATTGAAAGTGGGCATGCAGGTACAGCAGGCGGTGAAAAAGGCGAATGGTATGCTGGCATTTATAGCGAGAGGATTCGAGTACAGGAGCAGGGAGGTACTACTGCAGTTGTACAAGGCCTTGGTGAGACCACACCTGGAGTATTGTGTGCAGTTTTGGTCCCCCAATCTGAGGAAAGACATCTTTGCCATAGAGGGAGTACAAAGAAGGTTCACCAGATTGATTCCTGAGATGGCAGGACTTTCATATGAAGAAATACTGGATGAACTGGGCTTGTACTCGTTGGAATTTAGAAGATTGAGGGGGGATCTGATTGAAACGTATAAGATCCTAAAGGGATTGGACAGGCTAGATGCAGGAAGATTGTTCCCGATGTTGGGGAAGTCCAGAACGAGGGGCCACAGTTTGAGGATAGAGGGGAAGCCTTTTAGGACCGAGATTAGGAAAAACTTCTTCACACAGAGAGTGGTGAATCTGTGGAATTCTCTGCCACAGGAAACAGTTGAGGCCAGTTCATTGGCTATATTTAAGAGGGAGTTAGATATGGCCCTTGTGGCTATGGGGGTCAGGGGGTATGGAGGGAAGGCTGGGGCGGGGTTCTGAGTTGGATGATCAGCCATGATTGTAATAAATGGTGGTGCAGGCTCGAAGGGCCAAATGGCCTACTCCTGCACCTATTTTCTATGTTTCTATGTTTCTATATGGTTCAATGGTTCTATTTAGTAACAGAGAATTCATGCAGTAAGCAATCTGAAATTCTTACTCTTTGTAGACATCCATAAAACAGAAAAAAAAACAAAGAATAAATGACAGGAAAATGTTAGAACCCCAAAGTCCCCTCCCCCTTCCCATGCAGAAGCAGCATCAAAGATCAACTCTCCCCCTCTCTCTCCTCCCACTTGTTCCAGCAGGAGCTTCAGCACCCTCCACTACCAAGCAAGCAATAGCAAAGAACCCAATGACACCATGAACTGCAGTACAACAAAAACCATTGTTCACCCAACAATTCAACATGCTACAGGCTCTCTCTTACCACCAAGTGACAGGGAGCCCTTCCACAACAAGAGGAGTGACCAACGAAACAACTTGCTGTTTAATGTTACGCTCTGCAGCGTTGCGTTATTATTCCGAGCTTTCCCAACTTGAGAATCAGCAGCAAACTCCACCTCCCCCCCACCATTGAGTGAGAGAGAGAGAGAGAGAGAGAGAGAGAGAGAGAGAGTGTGAGAGAGAGAGAGGGAGTGTGAGAGAGAGAGAGAATGAGAGAGAGAGTGAGAGAGAGAGAGAGGGAGTGTGTGAGAGAAACAGAGAACGAGAGAGAGAGAGAGTGAGAGAGAGCGAGAGAGAGAGAGGGTGAGAGAGAGAGTGAGAGGGAGTGTGTGAGAGAGAGAGAATGAGAGAGTGAGAGAGAGCGAGAGAGAGGGAGAGAGAGGGAGTGAGAGAGGGAGGGAGTGTGTGTGAGAGAGAGAGAGAGAATGAGAGAGAGAGAGAGAGCAAGAGAGAGAGAGAGGGTGAGAGAGAGAGAGTGAGAGAGAGAGAGAGTGTGTGTGAGAGAGAGAGAGAGAGAGAACGAGAGAGAGAGACCTCTGACAGCCTTGCTGTTTCAATTTCCCATGATACCTCAGTTGCCAAAACCGGCATGGAATTGAGTCCACAGGGCCACGCTAGGCCACACCCCAAGGCACCCGTCTTCCAATCCGCTCCTGGACATATCGAAAAGGACAGTTATCGGGCTCTGGGAACGGGAACCCACCACCATGAACAGCCACAGTTTGAGTGCAGCTATAGATCACAGATTCCAACAGGACACCATCCACCTTGAAAAGGATAAAAAGACATCAAAGTCGAGGAATTTAAGCTGCTTTTCAGAGGAGCTCAAAAAATTCACGGTCTTGCTCCATCTTAGCTCCGCCCATATAGGAAGGAGATCGAAAATCCGGCTGAATGGTGCCACACAACAATCTCTCACTCGATATCAGCAAAACCAAGGAGCAGGTTATTAACTACAGGAGGAGAAAACTGGAGGTCCATGAGCCAGTCTTCATCAGGGGGTCAGAGGTGGAGAGGGTCAGCAACTTTAACTTCCTCAGCACTAGCATTTCAAGAGAAACTGTCCTAGGCCCAGCCCGCATGTGCCATAATAAAGAAGGCACAGCAGTGCATCTACTTTCTTAGAAGTTTGCAAAGATTTGCCATCTCAGCTCAAACTTTGACAAACTTCTGTACAGGTCTGGTGAAGAGTATATTCACTGGCTGCATCACTGTCTGGTATGGAAAAACCTACACCCTTGAATGGAATATCCTACAAAAAGTAGTGGATATGGCCCGGTCCATCACGGGTAAAGCACTCCCCACCACTGGGCGCATCTACACGGAGAACTGTCGCAGGGAAACTGCATCCATCATCGGGGATTCCCACCACACAGGCCAAGCTCTCTTTTCACTGCTGTCATCAGGAGAGGGTCAGAAGGTACCAGAGCCTCAAGACCCACACCACCAGATTCAGGATCAGTTACTACCCCTCAACCATCAGGCTCTTGAGACAGAGGGGACACCTTCACTCACCCCATCACTGAACCATGGACTCACTTATAAGGACTCTATTCATGTTCTTGATATTTATTGCTTTATTTTTATTATTATTATTTTCTTTTTTGAATTTGTACAGTCTGTTGTCTTTTGCACATTGGTCGTTTGTCTGTCTTTGTTATGTATGTGTTTTCTTTTTCATTGATTCTATTGTATTTCTTTGAAAGTCCACAGGAAAATGAATCTCAGTGTAGTATATATACTTTGATAATAAATTTAGTCGAAACTTTGAACTTTGGTTATTTATGACCTGTTGGACTATACAAGGCTACTTGTAAATAGGATTGTTAAGTTCCCAGGGGCTGACAAGGTGACCCTGGGAACTCATCAATCCTGTGAGAGGTTCGTGCAGAAATCACAGGGGCCCTAGCAGATGTTGTTCAAACATCCTTAGTGCTGGAGGACTGGAGGTAGCTAATATTGCTCTACTGGTCAAGAACAGGTCTAACAATAAGCTGGAAAATTTTTGGCCGCTGAGTGTGATGTCAGTAGTGGGTAAGTTATTCTAAGAGGCAGGCCGCATGGGGTGACACAGTAGCATAGCAGTTAGGGCCAGTGACCTGGGTTCAATTTTGATGCTTTCTGTAGGAAGTTTGTAGATTCTTCCCAAGACCACATAGGTTTCCGCCCACATTCCAAAAAAATACGGGTTAGTAGATAAATTGGTCAGGTCATATAGCTGTAAATGTGTGGACTCATGGGCTGGAAGGCCCTGTACTGTACTTGAGCTCTAAAATTACAAGTAAAAAACTAAATATATATTTGGGTTTATAGGGCCTGATTGGACCATAAATCATAAGACATAGGAGCAGAATTAGGCCATCTGGCCCATTGAGTCTGCTCCGCCATTCAATCATGGCTGATCCTTTTTTTTCTCTCCTCTTCAACCCCAGTTCTCAGCCTTCTCCCCGTAACCTTTGATGCCATGTCCAATCAAGAACCTGTCAGTCTCTGCCTTGAAGACACCCAACGACCTGGCCTCCACAGCTGTATGTGGCAACAAATTCCAAAATTCACCACCCTTTGGCGAAAGAAATTTTCCACATCTCTGTTTTGAAAGGGCACTCCTCTATCCTGAAGCTGTGTCCTTTTGTCCTAGACACTCCCACCATGGGAAACATCTTTCGCACATCTAGTCTCTCTAGGCCTTTGAATATTCGAAAGGTTTCATGAGATCCATCCCTCATCCTTCTGAATTCCAGCGAGTACAGACCCAGAGCCATCAAACATCCCTCATATGATTGGCAAAAGTCATCATGGCTTTGTGTGTGGTGTTCGTGTCTAAACTATCGTACAGACTTTTTGAGGATGTTACCAGGAAAGTTGATGAGGGAAAGGCAGTGGACATTGTCTGCATGGACTTTTGCAAGAACTTTGACAAAAGCCTGCATGGAAGGCTGGTCCAGAAGGTCCAGTTGTTTTGCATTCAGAATGAATAGTTAAATTGGATTCTACATTGACTAACAGGAGAACCCAGAGAGAGGCTTGGTTGTATCTCTGACTGGAGGCTTGTGACTCATAGTGTGCCACAGGGATCAGTGCTGGGTCAATTGTTGCTTGTCATCTGTGTCAATATCTGGATATTCCTGTGGTAAACTGAATCAGAAAAATTTATGGATTACACTAAGACTGGGGGTGTTGTGGACAGTGAGGTAGTCTATCAAAGCTTGCAGTGGAATTTGGACCAGCTGGAAAATCGGGCTGAAAAAATGGCAGGTTGAATTTAATGCATATAAGTGTGAGGTTTTGCACTTTGGGAGGGCAAACCTGGGCAGGACACTGAGGAGTATGATAACTCAAAAGGATCTGGGAATACTGATCCATAATTCTTTGAAAGTGATGTAATATGTAGATAGGTTTTAGATAGGTAATGAGAGCTTTTGGCATGTTGCCCTTCTTAAATCATTCTATTGAGTACAAGAATTGGGATGTTATGTTGAAGTTGGATAAGATGTATGTGAGACCAAATTCTATGGAGTTCTGGTCAGAAGAAACAAACTGTTAGAGCATTGGGGAGCTTTTCGACGGAGGATAAGAGATTGACGGAGGATGAGAGGTGACCTGGTACAAGTTGATGAGAGGCATTGATCGTGTGGATAGTCAGAGGCTTTGTCCCAGGGCTGAAATGGCTGGCACAAGAGGACACAGTTTTAAGGTGTTTGGAAGTAGGTACAGAGGAGATGTCAGGGATAATTTTTTTATGCAGAAAGTGGTGAGTGCGTAGAATGGGCTACCGGCGACGGAGGTGGAGACGGATACGATAGGGTCTTCTGAGAGATTTCTGGATAGGTACATGGATCTTAGAAAAATAGAGGGCTGTGGGTAACCCTAGGTCATTTCTAAAGTAAGGACATGTTCGGCACAGCTTTGTGGGCAGAAGGGCCTGTATTGTGCTGTAGGTTTTCTATGTTCCTATGTTTGCTTACAGGAAAATTAACAATAGAATTGAATGAGTGCAGAGAAAATTTGCAAGGATGTTGCCAGGACTTGAAGAACTGAGTTATAGAGAAAAGTTGAATGATAGGACCTTAATTCCTTAAAGTGAAGGAGAATGAGGGGAAAATTTTATAGAGGTATACAAAATTATATGGGGTATAGATAGGATAAATGCAAGCAGGTTTTTTTTTCCACTGAAGCTGGGTGAGACTAAAGGTCATAGATTAAAGATGAAGTAATTAAGAGAAACCTGGAGGGAACCTTTTCATTCAGAATATGGTGCTAACATGGATAGAGCTGCCAGCAGAAGTGGTGGATGTGGGTTCAGTTGCAATATTTAAGAAAAGATTGGTTAGGTACATGGGACTAGGCAGAACAACAGATCAGCATGCGCCTGATGGGCCAAAGGGCCTGTTTCTGTTCTGTAACACTCTATGACTCCACTATACTTACAATATATTCACTTCTAGAATCTACTATACATTCTATCAGAAGTCCTTCATGATAACTGCTGCCAGCACGAACACTTAACCAAATAAAAATCAAACGACATTCACAGCTAGACTCCCAATCAGAATAGAAGCTGAGATCCTGCTATTGTTCAGTGCGAAAGTTATTTGACATAGGGAACTATGCAAGAGAAATTAAGGTTATATGTTTCACCAGAAATGCACAGGAAATATTTCACTCGAACAAAGAAATAAAAAGGAATGAAATTGTAAACAGGTAAAATTTGTAATTGAGAGTAATACTGGCTTCGATATAATAATCGATTCTTTTTGAAATTAACAGCAAGAGATCATTTCCATTTATAGCCTTAATTGCTCAGCAGAAAGACATCTCATTTAGCAGAGCTGTACCAGAGTACTTTCAGTACCAGAGACATATTGCATTTTGCTCTGGAGTGAGTTTTGGATGCAGTCTTCTCATCCCATTAATGCTGCCAGCTGAGACATGGTTGACATCAGAATGAGATGGCACCCAAATGTAGGAGGGAAACCGATGTGCTTGGGAACTGTTAGAACCCATTAGCTGATTGTATTTTCGCATTCTTGTATGTGAAACCATGCTGCAGTGCTTATGGGGAAATGCCCAGTGTCTACAGGACAGCAAATAAAAGTATAAGTAATCTCCGTTCCTATTTTGGATGCCTCCATGTACTTTGATCAGAGGAGCATTGTCTGCCATTTTAGAACTTGAGACTCTGGAGTCCAGCATGTTGCATTAGGAATGGAGTTGAGGTCCCATACAGGACTCATAAAAGGCATTAACTTTATTTGCAACACTTTGATGCAACTTAAGTACATTATTTCTGATTCCCTTTATCTTGAGACTGTCAGCTGAACCTGTTTAAAGACATGCATTTATTGTTAATTTCTCCTGCCTGACAGCCAGATACTTAATGTACACGTTTTAAGATTGCAGAGCCTCCTTTCAAAAGAACATCACAAATTCATCTCAGAGGGAGGTTCTGTCTCAGATATTGAAAGGTTCAAGAGACTCATTTATTTGGTAGGTGAGCAAATGCTTAGTATAAATTCATCAGGCTACGTGACCTATCTTGTTCTAACCATTAAATGGAAGAGCAATCAACAGTGTTCTAAATTCTGTCAAATGTAATTTTCTAACTGTAATAATTGAATTGAGAAAATAGAAACAATTCAAGAGTGGGTTCATTTTCACTCATAGCAAGTGGCTGCTCCAGGGAGCTGTAGAAGGAACTTGTGACTTGTCATCAGTTTGTATGATCCCTTTGAAAACTCCCCCTTGGTGTTTCTATTTCACTCTGGATACAGCTGAATTTAATAAAACTTAACCAAAAACAGAAGTAGAACTGTTACCTCTGCCATTTTTATTGATACCATTTATTTTATTAATGTCTTTTCTTGACTGAGCAGGATCATAGGTGACATGAAAGACATCACAACCAAGAATCAGAGCCCAGTTTATTATCACTGACAGACATCATGAAACTTGTTGTTTTGTGCTAGCAGTAAAAACATACTCTAAATATGACAAGAAATATTTATATTTTTCATGGTGTAATTTAGAGTAATTTTTATATATTGCACAAAATTACAAATTATATACGTATAACATACAGTATATTTATGAGAGCAAAAATAGTGATGTAGTTCATGGGTTCGTTGTCCATTCAGAAATGGCGGAGGGGAAGAAATTGTGCCTGAAAAGGCCTCCTGTCGAGTCAAGTCAAGTTTATTGTCATTTAACTATATACATGTGTACCGTCAAACGAGACAATGTTTCTCCGGACCAGGGTGTAAAGCACAGTGGTACACAATACACTCAGTAATTTAGGAAAGTAAGGGTTAAATCTACAAATGAATGATGCATAGATAAACAAAGTAAAGTGCATAAATTAAATATTGTAGGATACAGCACATATGTGATGTTTATGTACAGATTATCTGGTGACACTTCGAGTGCGATGAGGCAGGAAGTTCTGAAGCTTAATGGCCTGAGGGAAGAAACTGCTTCACATCCTGACCATGCTTGTTTTTATACATCAGAGTCCCCTGCCTGATAGTAGAAAGTCAAACAGGATGCTGGATGGATGAGTGAGATCCTAGACAATATTAAGGGACCTGCTGTGTACATGTCCCTGATGGATGGTAGAGGGACCCCCCTATGATCCTCTTGGCCATTTCCACAGCCCTTTGTAGGGACATCCAGTCCATGCTTTGCTGCTCCCACACCAGATAAAGATGCGGCTAGTCAGGATGCTCTCAATCGTGTTCCTGTGAAATGCAGTTAAGGTGATGGTGGGGGGAGGGGCTCACTTGCTTCAATCTTCTCAGGAAGTGGAGGTGCTGCTGTGCCTCCTTATTCAGGGAGGTGATATCAAGGGACTAGGTGAGATTATCCATGATGTGAACTCGCAGGAACTTGGTGCACTTAACTCTTTCTACAGAGGAGCCATGTATGCATGGAGGGATGATTCATCAGCACCTTCCTAAACCTCCTCTCTGATGGTAGTATTGAGAAGAGGACATGTCCTGGGCAATGAGTGTGCTTAATTAATGGACATGAGTATATTGGCTATATGCTATCGGCAGGAAGTTGAAATAATTACAGTATGGGCATTAAATATGAAAGTATTTGAATTACAAACTTTATTTTATTATTACTAACCATGGACTTTTTACTCTCCTCCCATCCGGTAGGCACTACAGGAGCCTCCGCTCCCACACCAGCAGGCACAGGAAGAGCTTCTTCCCTGAGGCTGTGACCCTGCTGAACCTCTCATCACAGCGCTAAGCAGTATTGCACCCATATTGTACTGTCTCAGTACTTTTATATTTGTGTGCTGTAGCACTTACATTTTATTCGCAGTTATTTTGTAAATAACTGTATTCTTTGCATTTCTGGTCAGATGCTAACTGCATTTCATTGACTTTGTATCTGTACTCGGCACAATGATAATAAAGTTGAATCTAATCTAATCTAATCTAATCTAATTTCTTCAGCTGAAACATGGTCAGATTCCAGGAAGTAAAAAAAATATAATAAACTCCTGTCAGCTATACAAAAATATTATTTTCTGTGCAGTACTTTTACATTCTTGTTTCTAGTTCTCTGCGAGCCGGGTAGAGTGGCTCTTTAAGAACTGTTAATGGTGCTGTGTTTCTGGATGAGAAATAGAGACAGGATGTTGATTGTGTGATTTGTTTTTCCCTCAGTAAAGCTATTATTTAACTTTAACCAGAGGAACTGAGTGCTTAACATTAATGAAATGCAGTCAGTTGAGGCTTCAGGCAGTAAATTCTAGTGGGTGACAAGGGCACAGAAGAACAAGCAAGCATAAGAATACAAGTGGAGATGAAGGGAAGAGATGCACTGATGTCACACAGAAGCTGATGCTTCAAATTGCTTCGCAGATCAGGAGAATTGATGTTACATTCAGGGCTGTCGTCAGAATCAGAATCAGGTTTACTAACACTAGCATTATGTCATGAAACCTGTTGTCTTCGCAGCAGTAGTACAATGTAATAGTTGATAAATACAGAAAAAAAGGAATACAGTGAGTATATACAGTATATGTATATCAAATAGTTAAATAGTTCAAAAATAAAAGTAGCATAAAATAAAGAGTATATATAGAGAAAGTTAAATTAAATAAGCAGTGCAAAAAAAGTAATGAGGTAGTGTTCATGGGTCCAATGTTTCAATAGGTTTTAATAGGTACATTTAATGTTAGAGAAGTATATACAATATACATCCTGAAATTCTTTTTCATGTCATAGAATACACTTGAAGCAGATAGCAGTGTAAACTAAATCTGCAATAAATTTTTTTTGATGTGATTAAGACCTTTTCTATCTGCAACAACTGTCTGCACTGTCCCCAGCCTCCCATCCCTCTCCTGCCTCCATCTTTCACTTTTTGTTAGCTTTCATCTATCTCCCACTTTCTTCTGTCCCCCAACTTCACCACGCCACTCTCCCCCCACTCCCCCCCCCACCTAGCTCTGTCTGCCCTTCATCCTTCACCCTTCCTTGGTGCACCAACCACCTTTGCCCCTGTTACACCACTATTGATCTTCTATTTATATTGTCTATCTCCCATGTCCACTCTTGGTCCTGATGCAGGCTGTTGACCCAAAACATTGAAAGGTTCTTTCCCCTCAGAGGTGCTGCTAAATCACTGAGATCCTCTAGCAGACTGTTTGCTCCTCTATGAGTTAGTTTCATCTAAAAAATATGTATCTACAGTGAAAGCAGCAGCAAAAAGTCACTTCATTGTTAGCTGAAATGGTATTAAAATTCTTAGTTCACCTCTCCCAGATTGAAAATTGCATATGATACAAATATGTAGCTGAAAATGATATCAAAGAAACAGCAAACATTGGAAATCTGAAATAAAAATGAAGTGTTGGAAGAATGCAGCAGCTGTGGAAAGAAAACTTAAATTAATGTTTTAGAATATTGAACTTGAAGTGCTGACTCTGTTTTGCTTTTTACAGATGCTACCTGAGACAGTGGCTCTTTCAAGTGATTTCTTTATTTAATATCAAAATGATAACTCAAACACGAGGAAATCTGCAGATGCTGGAATTTCAAGCAACGCACATAAAAGTTGCTGGTGAACGCAGCAGGCCAGGCAGCATCTCTAGGAAGAGGTACAGTCGACGTCTCGGCCCAAAACGTCGACTGTATATCTTCCTAGAGATGCTGCCTGGCCTGCTGCGTTCACCAGCAACTCAAAATGATAACTATCTGTTTCCACTGGACTATGCTTAGATTATGATACAAATAGGAAGATTTTGACCATGTTTTTCAATACCACATACATATTTAGTGCATTGTCCATTCCACATTCTTGTGCCTACAGTAAACGCCAGGGAGACTCTGGGCAGCTCGGTAGCATAGCGGTTAGAGCAACATTAATGCAGCTTGGGATGCTGGAGTTCAAAGTTCAACTCCGATGTTCTCCCTGTGGAATGCGCAGGTTTCCCCAGGTACTTTGGTTACCTCCCACTGTCCAGAGCTGTACTGGGTGGGTTAACTGGTCACTGTAATTTGTACTATGATTGGGGTTTTATCAGGGTTGTTGGGGCAGTGCGGCTCAAAAGGCCTACTCCATGTTTTATATCTCAATAAGTAAACAAATAAAGGTCGTGATTGTGTTCCTGTGTGTGATCACTGGAAATCAGTGGGCATTAGAGCATAATGGCAAGTAATGAGTGCTGTCAACCCTGGAATGCTATTTAAATATTTTCAAGTCTAGATCAGAATATACAATTGATATCCATTTTAACTACCAATTATAATAAACAGTTATAAATAGACAATAGACAATAGGTGCAGGAATAGGCCATTCAGCCCTTCGAGCCAGCACCACCATTCACCGTGATCATGGCTGATCATCCACAATCAGTACCCTTTTCCTGCCTTCCCCCCATATTCCTTCACTCCGCTATCTTTAAGAGCTCTATCTAACTCTTTTTTGAAAGAATCCAGAGAATTGGCCTCCACTGCCTTCTGAGGCAGAGCATTCCGAAGAACCACAACCCTTTGTGTGAAAAAGTTTTTCCTCAACTCCCTTCTGAGTTGTCTACCCCTTATTCTTAAACTGTGCTCTCTTGTTCTGGACTCCCCCAACATCGGGAACATGTTTCCTGCCTCTAATGTGTCCAATCCCTTAATAATCTTATATGTTTCAATCGGATCCCCTCTCATCCTTCTAAATTCCAGTGTATACAACCCCAGTCACTCCAATCTTTCAACATATGACAGTCCCGCCATCCCGAGAATTAACCTCGTGAAACTCTGCTGCACTCCCTCAATAGCTAGAGTGTCCTTCCTCAAATTTGGAGACCAAAACAGTACACAATATTCAAATATAACAAACTATACAAGCTGTACCAACTATAATTATAGAAGCCTGAAGGTTGAGACTCAGATTTAGCGGCCCAAAGTCTGCAAGTTTGAAACTCCAAAGGAAGAAGAGGTGCTACTGTACTTTCTTACTAATTGCACTTACATGCTGGGCTTAGGACAGATGCTCCAAAATAATAACACATGGGAATTTAAAGTTGCTATCCATCTCCAACTTCGATCCTTCGCTGAGGACTGGCTCATTGACTCTTGAAGTATTGTTAAGTACATCAGAACTCTGGTGATCTGATCTTAGATGTCAACTCACTGGAAAAGAAGGGAGAAAAATAATAATTTCCTGTTTTTAAAAGTCACTTGAAGCAGGCTCACATTCAGAATAAAGCTTTGCCCAATTCAAATTAGCAATAATACAAAAATACCTGAAATATCAGTAGGCCAGGTGGCATCTCCAGAGGGAGAAAAGAGAGTCAATGCTTCAGAATAATGATCTTTCATCAGGTTAGGAAATTATAGAAATCTCTCAGAGGAAGAGGGATGGAGAGAACAAATGGATAGGGTGTAGACTATGGCATGAAAAGATTATGGTGCTGGCTAAAAGAGGGTGGTGAAAGCTTGGTAGCTGATCTATCTGAAGGAGATGTGAATGGAAAGAGATGAAAGAGGAGGAAGAAAAAGAATTGCTGCAACTGGGATATAAAACACCAGTTACAGTAACTCGGAAATGAAAGTGAATGCTGGCATAGCTCGTCGGGTCAGGTATTATCTGTGGAGGACCAAAAACCGAGTTAAAGCTGCATGCTGATTATCTTGCATCAAAACAGGCCAATTCCAATATAAACAGGAACAGCAGGTTATCAGAAATCATTGAATTTAATGATGATCCTTGAAGGTGATAACATCCTAGTTAGTGGATAAGGTGTTGTTCCTTGGGCTTGATTTGAGCTTTAATGGAATAGTTTAAGCAGTTAAAGATAAGCTTTCAGAATAAGCATGTGATAAAGAACTAACAGGGATAGGGTCATCTGTGGGGATCAGTCACCCAATTTGTATTTTTCTTTGGAGAATAGATAGGTTAGTAGACAAGGGCACGTATAAAAATCAAGAAAATAAATTGAGCTTCTGGATTAAATTGGATATGATTTTTTTTGCACTGAAATCACCAAGTCAAATTGGATTATGCCCATCTGATCCATGGTGGACTGCAGCAAAGTTCACTCTGAATGATCACAATCAAGATTCTATCAACAACCTTCACTGATCTGCTGCTGGTACTTAAAGCTCATCAATCTAGGACTGAATTTCAATGGAGAGATGCCCCAGCTGTAGCACAACCACTAAACATATCTTTACCTTCGCTCCTCTCTGCTGTCCACAGGGATTGCTCCCTCCGCAATTCCCCTGTCCATTCATTCCTCACCACTAATCTCCCTACCGGCACTTATCCTTGCAAGCAGGCTAAGTACAACAGCTGCCCAACAGCTCCACCCTCACTTCCATTCTCGGCCCCCAGGAAGTCTTTCCAGGTGAGGCAACACTTTACCTGAGAATCAGCTGGGGTTGTCTATTGTGCCTGGAGTTCCTGACATGGTCTCTTCTACATTGGTGAGACGTATTGTAAATCGAGGGACCACTTCATCAGGCACCTCCACACCATTCGCCACAAGCAAGACTTTCCAGTAGCCAAACTTTTTAATTCCAGTTCTCATTCACGTTGGTCCATGGCTTCCTCTTGCGCCAACAATGGGCCATCCTCTGGGTGGAGGAGCAACACCTTATATTCCGTCTGGTACCCTCCAACCTGACGGCATGTATGTTCATTTCTCCTATCGGTAAACAAAAATTCTCTCCCCCCACTTACCTCCTCCACTGCCTATTACTTCCCTCTGGGTCCCTTCCTCCTTCCTTTTCTCCTATGGTCCACTCTCCACTCCAATCAGATTCTTTCTTTTCCAGCCCTTGACCTTACTCACTCACCAGGTTTCACGTATCACCTTCCAACCAGCCTTTTTCCCCTCCTTCCACTTTTTTATTCTGGCATCTTTCTCCTTCCTTCTGGAATACTGAAATGAATGTCAACTATCTATTCATCTCCATAGATGCTGTCTGACCTGCTGAATTCCTTCAACATTCCGCGTGTTTTGTTTTCGATTTCCAGCATCTGCAGTCTTTCTTCTGTTTACAATAAATGTACTTAGAACTTTGAATTATGCCTGAAGAGTAAAAATGCATGTTATAAGGAGACAACACTCTTGACATAATGACTACTGACTACTTGCCTTTGTAATTTATTGCTAATCATATATTTTAACTTGCTGCAATTCTATGCATTTCAAATATTAAAATTTCCAAGTTTCAACTTTCATAAAATCAACTTTTATATATTTTCTAGCAAAGTGTATAATTGTGGTTTTGTAGATCATATTCTGTGTTCTTGTCTGCTTACTTAACCTGTACAATCCTCTTGCAACAACCTTGCTTTCTCATCACAACTTAGCATTCAACCTAATTTGGTATCATCAGCAAAACTGGATATGTGAGCACCTAATTTCAGTCATTGAAACAGATTGTAAGTAGTCAATTTGATTCTCACAGTACCCTTTTAGTTGCTGCCCACTAGTCTGAAAAGGATCCAATTATTTTTATTGCTTTTGATCTGTTATTCACTGGTATTAAATTGTCCCCAGTTCTGCAAGTTCTAATTTCGTTTGGTAACCTTACCAAATATTTTATAAAACCCCACATACTCAACATCCATGTTTTCTCCACACCAGGTCATGAAAATCAATCCTATTTTCCTCTCACAAGTTTTTGTTGATTTTGTCTCGTCATACTATTCGTATTACAGTTTCCTTGTCAACATGTTCCTAATGTCTCCTAGGGACTTGAAATTTCTTTCCCTTTCCACTGCTTATCTCTCAATGAGGACGGAGTGTGCTCTCCCGACTTTCCCTTCCTAAAAGTCCACAATCAATTCCTTGGAACACACACAAACTGCTTGAGGAACTCAACAGGCCAGGCAGCATCCTAATGAAGGGTTTTGGCCCGAAACATCGACTGTTCACTCTTTCCCATAGTTGCTGCCTAACCTGCTGAGTTCCTCCAGCATTTTGTGTGTGCTGCTTTAGATTTTCTCGTGTTTATCATTTCCTTGGATTTACCGACACTAAGAGCATGGTTGTTGTTGCTAAACCACTTAACCAGCTGATCTATGTCACTCCCCTGTATGCCTCCTCATCACCACCTGAAATTTTGCCAGTAGTTGTGTCATCAGAAAATTGCTGGATGTTGTTTGAGCTGTGCCTAGCCATAGAGTCGTGTTTGCATAGAGAGAGTAGAGCAGTGGGCTGAGCAAGCATCTTTGAGGTGCACCAGCCTTGGTTGTCAGCCAGGAGGAGATGTTATTTCTGACCTGTACTCATTATGGTCTCCCAGTGAGGAAGTCAAGGATCCAATTGCAGAGAGAGGTACAGATGCCCAGGTTTTGGAGTTGGCTGGTTAGAGCTGAGGGTTTGATTGTGTTGAATGCTGATCTTTAAGCAATAAACAGCAGCCTGATGTAATTATTGCTATTGTTCAGGTGATCCAAGGCCAAGTGGAGAGCCAGTGAGATTGCATTTGCTGTAGACTTATTGCAGTGATAGACAAACCGCAGCGGGTCAAAGTCCTTCCTTAAGCAAGAGTTAAGTTGATCCTGGCCAACCTCTCAAAGCATTTCAGCACAGTAGATGTAAGTACAACTGGGTGATAGTCATTGAGTCAACTCACCCTGATCTTCTTGCGGACTGGTAACGTTATCGCCCTTTTGAAGCAGGTGAGAACCTCCGACTGCAGCCATGAGCGATTGAAGATGTCCTTGAGTATTCCCACCAGTTTGTTGGCACAGGTCTTCAGTGCCCCATCGGGTACAATATCAGGGCCTGACGCCTTGCATGGGTTCACCCTCTTAAAGGATGTTCTGACATTAGTCTCCAAGACAGAGGTCACAGTGTCACCAGATGCTGCAGGGATTCTCACAAGTAGAGCTTTATTCTCCCTTTCCAAGCATGCATAAAATGTGTTGAGCTCATCTCGGAGTGAAGCATCGCAGCCGTTCATGATGTTAGGTTTTGACTTGGAAGAAGTAATAGCCTGCAAACTCTGCTGGAGCTGGTATGCATCTGATTCCTTCTCTAACTTCACTCAGCATTCTTTATTCCCTCTTAAAATAGCTTTCTATCAGTTATATCTGGCCTTCTTGTAAAGTTTTGGATCACCAGTCTTGAATGCTACAGATCTAGCCCTCACAAGGTTTCCAATCTCCTCGATCATCCATGGCATTTGAGTTGGGTATGTCCAGTATATTCTCAAAGATACACATTCACTCACACAGGTCTTGATGAACTCAGAGTCAAATGTGGTGCATTCATTCAGAATCGAAGATGAGTCCCTAAATATTGTCCAGTCCTGTGATCAATCGCTCTTGACCATAACTTCCTGGTCCTCGCCACTAGTATTTAGTCTCTGCCTATGCACCGGGAGTGGAAGTGCAGCCACATGATTGAACTTCCAAAGTGTGGGCGTGGGATGGCACAGCGAGCGTTCTTGATGGTGGTGTAACAGTGGTCAAGTGTGTTGTCTCCTCTGGTTCCACAGGTGATATGCTGGTGGTAGTTGTTCAGAGGCTTCTTCATGCTGACCTGGTTGAAATCCCCCCACAACTATAGGAAAGGCATCAAGGTGCACTGTTTTGTGACTTTTGATTATGGTGCACAGCTCCTCCAGAAACCGTCTGACATTGGCTTGAGGTGGAATGTACACTGCTACCAGGATGATGGTGGAAAACTCCCTCAGCAGATAAAATAGACAACACTTGACCGCTAAATGCTTGAGGTTAGGTGAGCAGCACTGAGATAGAACTGCCACATCTGTGCACCACGATGAGTTCATAATAAAGCATACACTGCCACCTCTACCTTTAAAAGACTGAGCTATACTGCCTTTGCAGAGAATGATGAAGCCACCAAGCTGCAGCGATGCATCCAAAATAGGAAGGAATACCACGTTCCCATGAACCAAAGTGTACAGCAGTCCCTGATGGTACAGCAATCTTGCTCTGATGTCTTCAATTTTATTTTCCAGAGACTGTACACTCACCAGTAGGATAGTCGTGAATGAGAGCCTAATTCTTTTGCATTTTAATCCTACCTGCAGACTGGCTTGGCTTCCGTGGTTCTGTTTTATTAAGGAGGAATTGCACTCACAACCCAAGTCTGCTATCTGGGTCTGCATATACTGCTAGATTTGAGTATCAATAGATTTTTTTAAATGTCTTAAAACTATGTTGATTACTGGAGTGCACTTGGCTGTGTCCGGATTTCAGCTGTAGTAGTCCTAAACGGGAATATTTGACGATACCTATCGGAGCTGCCTGTAAAGAGTTGCCATTTATCGACACCATCTTGAGGGCATGCTGAAATCTAGTGGCTTGTACATGATGAAAGCCAAGGTGTTCACAATGTTTCTAGCACTCACTTATAAAGACCTTGAATGTCTCCACCAAATCCAAAGTACTTATTGATTTTCTGTCCCTATCACTTTTGTAGTATTATTTGATATCTGATATACGTACAATGGGTCCTTATGGTCATCAGAACACCAGTTTCTCATTTGTTCCAGTATGTCTTTCATGTCTGGTACAGAGAAGACAATAAAATTTGAGATGTACCAACCATTTCCTTATTGCCCATTTTAATTTCTTCTTTATCTCCCTTCATGGGATCAGTGATAGTTTCCCCCTAATATCTCCTAATTTGCATGCCACAAAGATTCTATAACTCAATTTCTCAAGCTGCTTCAATGGCAACGGTTTGTGAGTAAAATGCTGACATTTCTCAATCATACTTCCCCCCCCCCACCTGCCTCCTCAAAACACACACACACACACACACACACACACATTTAATAACAGCAACCTTAAGAATGCCCATGTTCAAAGTCCATTTAAAGTTATGCTCAGTGATTTGTTGCTGTTGTTTGAAACAAAATCTCTAAAGTGATCATGAAATGTGAAAATTCAGATTCAGGGCCTTTATCTTAAATCTTTGAAATTAAATCTTACATTCAATGTTTTTACTAAAGTGTATAATCCCCTCAAGTTTCAAGATGACCATATTTTGATGATACTATAAGTAATTTCATTTAATCCAGAATGAACTATCATTTCTTTTATTGGTCATGGGTTCAACACCATTTCCCATGCAGTTTCAGTTCTTAGGCCAATGTATATTTCTTGTAAGCTTTAGAAACATTTTACGTATTTATTTATTAAACTTTTTAAGATACAGCACAGAATAGGCCCTTCTAGCCCTTTGAGCAGTGCCTCCCAGCAACCCCTGATTTAACCCTAGCCAAATCACAGGAGAATGTACTTACTGTAACACCCTGGTTAAGATTTTTACTGCTATGCTGTAGATATTTCATTTTAGCAGTTCTGTAAGAGCAGTCAGTTCTGCTTTAGCGTGTTTCAGTTTGAGCTAAAGATAAGGGGCTATGTTGTTCAACTTAGGAATGTTGTGTCAGCCAATCAGGATGGTGAAATTGGGAGAAGGTTTCGAGAGAACGCTTGATCGAGGTCTTTTTGGAAAAATCTGGGAGATGACAGGAGGGAAAATGGCTGAGGAGGCCATCCCTGTTGCACAAGGTGCTTGGTGCATAGAAACATTGAAAACCTGCAGCATAATACATGGCCTTCGGCCCACAAAGCTTTGTTGAACATGTCTTTACCTGGGAAGTTAGCTCAGGTTACCCATAGCTCTCTATTTTTCTGAGCTTCATATACCTGTCCAGGAGTCTCTTAAAAGACCCTACCGTATCCGCCTCCACCACCGTCACCGTCAGCCCATTCCACGCACTCACCACTCTCTGCGTCATCTCCTCTGTACCTCCTTCCAAGCACCTTAAAACTGTGCCCTGTGCTAGACATTTCAGCCCTGGGATAAATGAATGGCTTCAAGGAGAAAGGACCAAGATTCCCGAAGGGGAGCCCATTGGTTTGAGGTGGATTTTGAGCGACATTTGTGTGTGCTTTCACACAAACTGTGGGTCCAGCGCATGAGTTAAAAACAACTTCAAGCTGATCTACAACTTCTGTGCACATTTGGGCTGGGTTAACTGTAATGGGCCGTTTTACTTATTTTTCCTTTTCTTTCTCTTGCTAACTGTCTGATAAAGTTGGCATTTATAAATATACTTTTTTATATAATTGTATGCAGTGTACGATCTGTTATTTCTTGCCAACAGCTAATTGCATGGTGGCAGTAATAACACAGTATTTGCACAGATCGGGGTTCGGATGATCGAATCCCAACTTCCCAGTTTTGATGGAACCCAAGTCATACTGACCCTAAATGTATGTAGTTTGAGAAAGGTGGCTTTCTCACCTCTGCGTCCTGTGGCTGTTAATGAAGGGATAACGAGCTGCATCTCTGGAGTTGCCAGGTAAAAAGGAGTTTCACGACAAACTAGTACTTCCTCGGACTGTGGGAAGAAACTGGAGCACCAAGCAGAAATCCATGCGTTCATGAGAAAGACATACAAAGTCCTTACAGACAGCAGCAGAAAAAGAACCCAGATCACTGGTACTGTAAAGCATTGTGCTAACCACTACACTACCAAGCAGTCTTCCACCAGATCAAATTTTACTATCATTAAATTAGAAGATTATTGCAAAATTGAAGAAGGGCACTTGATCCATTAAGTCTGTGTTGGCTCTCTACAAGCATAATGCAGTAAATACCATATCTCAGCTCTTCGTGTACATGTTCTACTTCCTCAATTAGTTTTTGAAAAATATAATTGAATCTTCCATCATTCTTCATTTATGAAATGCAGATTATATCTACTTGCTGTGTGAAGATGTTTTCCCTCTCCTGTTTCTTCTGTTGGTGTTGTGCCATTCACAATGCTGTTAATCTTAGAGGATTTGCTGACATATTTGGAGGAATGAGTAAGATGGAACCTATCAGTTCACCCTGTGACTGATCTCCACATTGCATCCAAAGGAGAGGCTCAATTTTGCTGGGAGTCTTGCAAAATGAGGAATCATCACTCAGATCTAATTAGCTAGCAAACTCGGCAAAGAAATTAGATAATGACTTTTTTATTTTAGCATTTTAATTATTTCTGTTAATTAACATTTTAAGTGAATAACTGAATGACTCTAAATGTCAGAAGCAATTAAAATAACTTACAAGCCCGGTGGGTGTTAATGTCTTTTGGAGGAGGTGCTGTACTTTATGTTACCTGTGGCTGATATGCTATTGGACCACACTACTGAACTCAAGGACATCAATAGCTAGTGGTGGAGACCTACTATGTCCAACCCAGGTAAGTATTGGAGTGAGGGGTTTGTGATGCACTGATTTCAGGCAGGGAGGCAGATGCACCATATTTCAGCTTACTGAAGAACTAAACAACTTTAAATGCATTTGATATTCTTGACCTTGCTTGTATACTGCCTGTTCCTGACACCCTCCCTGTACTAAGGCATCAGATAAAGATTCTTGTTCTGTGCCACCACGGTCATGGACTGCTGTTTCTTACTGTTCCCCTCTTGACCTTGTTCTTTCCGTTCAATGTAGACATGACTATGTTAACAGAATTAGAGCAGTCAATAATCTGAGCACAAGAGATTCTGCAGATGCTGGAAATCCTGAGCAACAAATACAAATGCTGGAGGAACTCAGGAGGATAAGCAGCATTAATGGAGAGGAATAAACAGTCAATATCTTAAGCTGAGGCCCTTCATCAGGAGTATCATTCAACAGGATGATGGGTCCAAGGAAGATATCTAGTGCAGACCCAGAAAAGCTAGAGATGTCTTCAGATCAATGAGCAACATATGGAGATCAACCAAGTACAGCGTCCACACCAAGCTGTACCAGAGTTGTGTTCTGTCCACACCCTTGTGCGGGTCAGAATGCCGGCAGAGAATGACCTCGCCAAGCTGTCGTCGTTCCCACACCAGAAGCCTCCGGAAGCTCCTCAATATTTTCTTACCAGGAAAGATCTCCAGCCAACCCCTCTCTTTCAATGTCACCAAGAGCACATCGCCACAAACGTCATGAGGAAACGACGAAGATGGATTAGGCACGTGATGAGAAGAGAGATCAACTACATCATCAAGAACAGCAGTTCAGTGGACCCCTGAAGGGTAGAGGAAATGCAGGAGACCAAAGGAAACCTGGCGCTATACCACTGAGGCAGAAATGAGGACCCTGAGCCACATCTGGGACACAATAGAGAAGGGGGCTAGAGACAGAGATGGAGGATCTTCATTGCTGCCCTAAATGGCAACAGCGTAACAGGCAGTAACAAACTTCATCAAGACTTAATCATTCTCATGTGCTTTCCTTCGACTAATCATTTGGACCAACGTTCCTTCTAATTTGTAATGACAAGTTGCACAAAAATCTTATGCTGTGCAATTTTTTGCCCAGTGACAACAACATGTACAGACTGAATTTCATATATAGACGTATTTATTTTAACAGCTAGCTAAACACTGTCAATAAGAACTTTGATCATTTTCACTCTCATTCATTTGCACTCTCACATTAATGTAGCCGGTTAATGAAGGATTTTCTCACCGGAGCTTTTGTACGTCGTCCATATTCATTTGTTTGCTAATTGACACTTTAAAAGAAGACTAGTTTCCAAATATCATTCCACTTCTTCCCACTTGCAAATTCTCCAGCAACTTTTGCATCATGACAATACACAGAGAGAACACCAGGTTATGTATAGTACATGAATATTTCTCATAGCTGCTCATTCTTGATCTCTCGAGCTTTCAGTGTAGCAGTTTCTACTGTTTCAATAAGTCATTCCACTTTAAATGAACTAGCAGTTCTTTTGCGCTTCATGTCCTTTGCCTCTTTGGAATTGACAGAGTGAATCAATAGTTCCTTCAATAAAAACAGTATAAATATGCCAGTTCTAAAATCTGCAGAGAAATCTTCATAAACTCCATGTTGAAACTACAAAAAGAAATGTGTTTGTGTATGATTGTGAAATATACATAACATGCCAATGAGTTAGAAGGTGGCGTATTGACGTATCTGTTCCAAGGTACAGCAGTTTTCCGCTAATCAGTTGCAGAAGGGAAGCCATCAGAGAAGAGCACAAACCCTCAAACACGAGAAAATCAAAGCAACACTCCAAATACTGGAGGAACTCAGCAAGCCAGGAAGAATCTATGGGAAAGAGTAAATAGTCAACGTTTCAGGCCAAGATCCTTTGTCAAGACTGGAAAGGAAGGGGGAAGGAGTCAAACTAAGAAGGTGGTGGGGGGTGGGGGAAGGAGAGGAAGAAGTACAAAGTGGCAAGTGACAGGTGAAATTTGGAGAGGGGGAAGGAGGAAGTAAAGAGCTGGGAAGTTGATTGGCAAAAGAGATAAAGGGCATAAAATCTCTCTAGGGCTGATCAACTCATTCCATCAACAGTCAGTATCTTCGAGAAGCCACAAATAAATATCCACACTCTGAACTGGCAGGCTATTTCTCAGGCCTTTCAGTAATATCTCGAGAGGGATTTCCTAGGGAGACAAAAAAATACTCATTGTTAAACCTGCTTAGTCTCAATAAAATATCCCTAGCTGTGACATGGATTTAAAATTTGGACAAAAGAGGGAATATCCCAGTTGGGTATATGGACACTGTATCTGGATGGCCTGGTATTAAGTCTTATTTTATTTAAGCAATTAAGAAAGAAGACTTAAAACTTGAAACGTGAAACTGTGGATTCCCTTCAAAGTGAATTAGAAATAAATGCACCAAAGTACTGTGAGTTAAGTTAGGAACATAATCCAAGCATATAATGGCATCATGACATATAATAAAGAATGACGATAATGGCTATACAGAGAAAATCTTATTTTCTGAATGAACCGTACAGATGAAGCACATTAAAAACAATCAGGATAATTGCACCAGGGTTCATCAATAACAGTTCAGGCAGTCCCCTTCCGCTGGATACTAAAATCCAGTCCTCTGTGCCCTGTTTGTAGGCATTTACTTCATGACCTAGGCCTTTCTGTACCTTCAGCCTGTCTGTCTTTGCATCCATTGAGAACAAATCATGCTACAATGAGAAACTGAAATTGGTTTCCATCTCAGACCACATCAATGGGTTGGAATCATGATGGTCAAATCTTATTTGCATTGAAGTGGTAGGCTCATTAATCTTAGTTGCAGGTGGGCAGATGGTCCGTGGGGCATGGGCTTGCAAAGAAAGCTGAATGGTGTAGATTTGTACCAATCGGGGGATGAACAGAATGAAGAATAAATGGATCATGATTGGATGAGAAATAGATGTTGAGATATCCAAATCATTGAAATGAATATTTAACAAAAAAAAAAGATTAAGGAGCATTGAGACCAATTATGTACATGTTCAAGCCTGAACTGTATCAGGAAATGTGGTTGCAGGTTCCCTTAAGAGTTCTCCAAATCTGCAGGATGGGGGCATCAGCATTCTGCAACCACTGTGACAGAAATAGCATACTAGAGTCATAAATACATCTGGTGACTCCACAAAGACCTCTTAGATTCAGAACCGTGTACAGTTGGCACTTTGGCCATCTAAATCAAGCACTAAACATCCAAATGTGGATGACAGGAAAGAAAATAGTTTTTGTCATTTTTAATCTCCATATCATGCCATTCCTTCTGAAAAATGGGACAAAGGTGTAGCTATGATAGCTTTCATCTTTCTGATGGCTGTAGATAACATGTTCTACTGCAGGGTGCAGACAGATGAATATTTCTTGCAGGTTTTTGATCTTGAAGCCATTTCTCTCCACCTCTGCTCACAACAGTCCCATGCAGGTTGGCAATGTCACCTTGGGAAAATGCATGAGAGGTTTTATTTTATCCATGACTGGTTTGTGGCGATATAAAGCATCTTTACTTATAGCCATATTGGTTTATGTGACAACGGTTTCTCTATGTGTGGCAGGTGGATTTGATGTTAGTGATATGAATTCAATAAACTACCTTTACAGCCAACTACTCTCAGGCTCAAAATCATGAAAAACTCATTTTAATCCCTTTTTTTTTCCACCCAGTGGTTGTCTGTTATGTCCAATGATGACAAGAAACCTGTGGGGGAGAGTTTTTAAAGTGGAAAACATGATGCACTGGGGCAATTCCACTCTCTTGACCCGAGGAGTCTGTGTCCAGCGGTATGAGTAGGAATCACAAACTGGGGTCTTCCTTGGTTGCAGTGGACTATCATGACATCTTCTGAACCTTGCAATGCCCTTTGCTCTCCTCGGAAGGTTGCAGTACTGCCTTCCTGAACGTTGCATCTCATTGTAGATCTATTCCACCTAGTATGTTGGAGCTAACTTCACATGCCTATCTCACTAGGGTTTGAGGCCGTCAGCTACCCTCACCTGGCTTAGCCCACCTGTCGAAGCGGTGTACCGGGGTGTGCCTACTGTAACATCCAAACAGCCGTTTGGAGCCACAGGTGAGTGCTGCGTGTCCAGTGGGGACCAAAAGTGCGTGAGCTGGGTTCAATTCCCACCGCTACCTGTAAGGCGTTGTACCTTCTCCCCATGACCACATGTATTTTCTCTAGGTGCTCCGGTTTCTTCCACAATCCAGAAGAGTTAGGGTCAGGTAGCTGTGGGCACACTACATTGGTGCCAGAAGCATGACAACACTTGACCAGCACAATACTTTCTGATTTGATTTGATACAAACAATACATTTTACTGTATAATTAAATGTTTCAGCATGACAAATAAAGTTTATCTTTAACCTTTAAATAGTTAAGATTCAAAGATTCAAATATTCGAAAGACATTTATTATCAAAGTACTCATGCAGTGTACAACCCTGAGATTCATCTTTCTACAGACAGCCTTGAAACAAAAAAACACCGTGGAACCTGTTCAAAGAAAAATATCAAACACCCAACGCGCAAGATAAAAGAACAAATCGCACAAACGGTAAAAAACGTGAGAGAAACACAAAATAGAAACCATCAAACCTCATGCCCTGTCTCCAGGCTGTGCCCGACAACTCACCAAACTCCCTTGGAGGCAGCAGAGCGCCAGATCGCTCGATCGGTCTGAAAACATACCGTCAAAATGTAAATCATGGTCTCCAAGCTCAGTAGCAGAATAATATTTGAAAGAAGTAGTAAAAGAACTGTCTGAAGGATGTTGCCTTTGGTCATGTTGTTCGCTGGTGCCACGTTCTCCAGTTACTTGAAGAGTTCAAGTTATCACCCAGTAGCTGCACTATAGAACCATAGAAAATGAACCATAGAAACTACAGCACAGAAACAGGCCCTTTGGCCCTTCTTGGCTGTGCCAAACCATTTTCTGCCTAGTCCCACTGACCTGCACACGGACCATATCCCTCCATACACCTCCCATCCATGTATCTCTCCAAGTTATTCTTAAATGTTAAAAAAGAGCCCGCATTTACCACCTCGTCTGGCAGCTCATTCCATACTCCCACCACTCTCTGTCTGAAGAAGCCCCCCCTAATGTTCCCTTTAAACTTTTCCCCCTTCACCCTTAACCCATGTCCTCTGGTTTTTTTCTCCCCTTGCCTCAGTGGAAAAAGCCTGCTTGCATTCACTCTATCTATAGCCAACATAATTTTATATACATCTATCAAATCTCCCCTCATTCTTCTACGCTCCAGGGAATAAAGTCCTAACCTATTCAACCTTTCTCTGTAACTGAGTTTCTCAAGTCCCAGCAACATCCTTGTAAACCTTCTCTGCACTCTTTCAACCTTATTTATATCCTTCCTGTAATTTGGTGACCAAAACTGAACACAATACTCCAGATTCGGCCTCACCAATGCCTTAAACAACCTCATCATAACATTCCAGCTCTTATACTCAATACTTTGATTAATAAAGGCCAATGTACCAAAAGCTCTCTTTACGACCCTATCTACCTGTGACGCCACTTTTAGGGAATTTTGTATCTGTATTCCCAGATCCCTCTGTTCCACTGCACTCCTCAGTGCCTTACCATTAACCCTGTATGTTCTATATTGGTTTGTCCTTCCAACGTGCAATACCTCACACTTGTCAATATTAAACTCCATCTGCCATTTTTCAGCCCATTTTTCCAGCTGGTCCAAATCCCTCTGCAGGCTCTGAAAACCTTCCTCACTGTCTACTACACCTCCAATCTTTGTATCGTCAGCAAACTTGCTGATCCAATTTACCACATTATCATCCAGATCATTGATATAGATGACAAATAACAATGGACCCAACACTGATCCCTGTGGCACACCACTAGTCACAGGCCTCCACTCAGAGAACCAATTCTCTACCACCACTCTCTGGCTTCTTCCATCGAGCCAATGTCTAATCCAATTTACCACCTCTCCATGTATACCTAGCGACTGAATTTTCCTAACTAACCTCCCATGCGGGACCTTGTCAAAGGCCTTACTGAAGTCCATGTAGACAATACCCACTGCCTTCCCTTCATCCACTTTCCTGGTAACCTCCTCGAAAAACTCCAACAGATTGGTCAAACATGACCTACCACGCACAAAGCCATGTTGACTCTCCCTAATAAGCCCCTGTCTATCCAAATGCTTGTAGATTCTGTCTCTTAGTACTCCCTCCAATAACTTACCTACTATTGGCGTTAAACTCACTGGCCTATAATTTCCCGGATTACTTTTCAATCCTTTTTTAAACAACGGAACAACATGAGCCACTCTCCAATCCTCCGGCACTTCACCCGTAGACAGCGACATTTTAAATATTTCTGCCAGGGCCCCCGCAATTTCAACACTAGTCTCCTTCAAGGTCCGAGGGAACACTCTGTAACAGATCAAAATCTACTAGGTGCTTTCACCACTGAATATGCTATTAAATAAGAGTTGGTGATCACTGGTGGAAAAGATACAGGTTCCATTTAGAACAGTCAATGAAATATGCATCAAGATATATGGGCAAATTCAGGCAGGCATTTGCTGAGATATTGCCAGAACTGGCTAGGAAGTCCCTTAAGGAAATTTTTTTTTAGCTTCATTGCCTGTTCACCTCATTGCACTACTTCACTTTCAATTGGTCCCTACCCTCCTTCCTACTACTCCTCACTCCCAGGAGCACCAACACCAACCTCCTTCAACTATGATGCTCTGTCCAACAACAGGAGGAACAAAATTTATCTTATACCTTTCTCTCTTTTCAACCTATTTTTTTTTACAAGTGAATAGGCTCTGCTTTTTAAGCCATTTAGCATATGACAATAAGCTCAACTTTGACTTTGATGATCTAACAAAGGACCCAGCACAATGAGAAAAAAGAAGAGATTTTTATATTAAATAAAGCCCAGCACTTTGGTAATTTCTGATGTGTGGTTAGTCAGTGTTCATCTTACCAGCAAGAACTGGGTCCTGAAAGTTGAATGAAAAAATAACATGCGTCCCATAAATCCTACCTAAACAATCATCGTAAGATACTTCCCCTCACCCAGCCCATCCCCTGTTCCTTCTCCAATTTCGGAGGACTTTGCAAGTGTATAGCAGTGGGTTCTTGAGGCGAATCCACACAGATTTTATTTGTTGCACATCGTGGAGTAAAATTAAGATTAGATTTATTTGTCGCATGTACGTCGAAACATAGAGTGAAATGAGTTGTTTGCGTCAACGACCAATGCAGTCTGAAGATTGTACTGGGGGCAGCCCACAAGAGGCACCACGTTTCCTGTGCTAACTTTGCATGCACACGACTTAGTTAACCCTAAACATACGCCTTTGGAATGTGGGAGGAAACTGGAGCACCCGGAGGAAACTCACACAGTCGCAGGGCGAATGTACAAACTCCTTACAGACAGTGGCAGGAATTGAACCCAGACTGGTGATCGCTAGTGCTATAAAGCATTGTGCTAACCACTACTCCACCATGCTGCGCAATATTCTTGCACTCTCAGATTTCACAAAGATCTGTTTTACATCCATGGACCTCATTACTGAACGTAGCATTTGAAGAGGGCACCCATTCAGTGAGCAGAAACAGTTGAGCTTGTATCACAGGAAAACAAAATGTCCATAGTTTGAACATTATACTGAGGCCATCCAGGAGATGACAAGTATTGAGATTGAGCTGTGTGTTTATTGATTGGATTTTGACTCAGTTTTTGCCAGGGCAAGGGAGTTAAAATTCCCCTTTCAATTTGTGCATTCACACCATTAATCTCTGAGTATTGTCCCTTCTTTCTCTCATTATACTGAGGCACTTTGATTTACAGGTTGTGGGATTCTGAAAGTAAATCAATTTTTGCCTGTCTGCTAATTAAAAGAGCCACAGAAACTAAGAAGGATTCTTATCTGTACAGAGCTACGGCTGGAGAGAATTAAGCTGTTACTATGACAAGAGAAAGACTATCTGTACCATTCTCATCTCTGCAATCACAAAACTAGTTAGCAATTTTCAAGGGTACAAGAATGCTCTCTCTGTGCGGAATGAGTATGTAATCAGGTTTTTGACAGGAGTGTGAACTGGTTCAGCTGCAATCCAACATTTTGACTCAGATTTTTCAGTGAAGATAAAATACTGAGCACCAGGCCTGTTGTCATTAGTGCACAAAACCCTCGTCATTTTGTGGTTGGGAAGTGATAAAGCATGAATTGCAAATTGCCTCAAATCACTGGACAATCTCCACCATTAGCTCTGCAAAATCAGGACCACACTGTGAATCTTCCCAAGAGAATCAAGAAATAGTTACACTTCCACAAAGACCAAGAATGTAACTTGCCACAGAAAATGGGAAGGGTGATTTCACAGCATAAGGATTTTGTAAATGATGATTGATGGTTTTAACCTGGTTTCGAACTTGGGATCCCAAAAAGGGAGCAATTTATATACTGAAGTCTCTCTTCTGCAGATCATAAATTGTTCCTAGATATTTTAGAAATTTTAATTATAAAAATCAAATTTTTCTTTCAGTCCCTTTCAACCATTCCTCTTATTCCAGCCTTTCTTCCCTTTCCTTAATTTCTCTTTCCGCTTCTAACATGACTATAATTCAGCCTATTTTCCTTCATCATCTGCACAGTGTCCTTTACCACCGTTACATTCCAGTTAAGAGACAGGTTAATGTAATGGTCCCTGAAGAACTGTTAGTTCTCAGTTCCAGAAATGTAAAAGAACTGCAGCTGAATGGTAGAATTTTTTTTTAGGAAAGATAGTGGTCATTTGACCCATTGTGACCACAAAATGGCCAACATGGGACCCCCTTTTCTCAGCTCTTGATCCTTGGCATTGTGGGCCATGGCACTTCAGATGTTCTTCTGGATATTTTTGTTTAAATATGATGAGCGTTTCTGACTCCATCTCCTTTTCAGGCAATGAATTTCAGAGCCTATCACCTTAGCTTAGTTCTTTTGTTTAAGTCTCTTCCAATCATTTTATCAATTACTTCAAATCTTTTTGCTTAAGGAAATATTATTTTCTATTAAATTTTTAGCTTTTCATAAACAAAATCCAGCTTAGTCAATCTATCTTCATCAAGAGCACTCCCCATTCCTGACAACATCCCCATAAATCTCCACCTCACCTTTGGTATTCTAGTTACATGGGTCCCAGAAATGTAGACAAATAATTCGTAGAGTTCCAACATGACCTCTTTGCTCTTAAGCAATACACCTCAGCCTGCAAAGACAAGGGATTATGCATTTAAACCATTTTTCTTCAAGATATGCTCTTTGAGGGATCTGTAGGGATACATCCCGAGGTCTCCTCCTTCCTTTTCACTTCTTATTCTATTTATTCATCTTACTGCCTTTGTCAGGTCTATTATTTCTCTCATCTCAAGGCTGTAGTAAATTTGCATTTGGCATTTTTTTGTTGTTGATATTATCCTGTGGTTGAGAATTTTATCCTTTATTTTAAAGTTTTGAAACCTCTTAACTTCTGCACTCAAGTCCAAGTCAATGAAGTCTACATTGAGAAGCAAGTACAAAGTCCCATGGAACCTTGCCTCACATAACCTTGCAATTACTCTTTTCCCTCAGCCACTTAACCACTTTTAGTTCAGCATGCCAACTTCCCTGGGATCCCTTGGGTACCTAACCTAATCAGTATGCCAATTGGGGTTTTGTTAAGCACATTGTAAAAATGCTAATGGATGAGATCAAATATTTTACCTTCATTAATGTCCTTATAACCGCCTCAAAAATTCAGTCAATTTAGTTATATTTAATCCTGCCTTAACAAATCCATGCTGTCTGCTCATGATTAAGCCATGTTTTTCTAAATGAAGATTTCATATTCTTCCTCAATTTGTTCACCACTTCAGTGTTAAACTTTCTGAAGGCTGAGGAAAGAAATCTTACTCACAGTACACGTTAAAGAGATCATCCCCCAGTAAGTTTCACTAACCTACAGTGCTGTGCAATGGTCTTAGGCACACATAGCTAGGGCACCTAATACTTTTGCCGCAGTACTGTATTGGTCAATGTGGAATGGAGAGCGAGTTTGTAAATCTGGCGGGAGCAAAGGATGTTGGGAATGGCGAGGGTGGAGTGTTGCAGAAGGGGAGTGACACAGGTGGCAGAGGAGTGCCAGGGGTGTGGGGTGGTGCAAGTGCAGACCCACCCAGCTCTGAGAAACTAGGCAAGGTAATTTGATTCCAGACAATTGGCTTATTGCTCATTCCAGAACATCTCTCTGTCGCTTCCTGCTCCCTCTCTGCTCTTTTCCCAACCATGATTCCCCTCTCCGCTCTCTTCCCAACCATGATTCCCCTCTCCCTGCTTTTTTCCCACTCAGTCCACTATAGAGACATATCAGAATCTGATGGAGACGCATACAAATCCATCAGGGGAGAATGACATGCAGCAAGAAAGGCCAATAGTGGCCTTGCACTGCTGCAGCAGATCAGACAAGAAAGACCCAAAGCCAGATAGAAAATCACACCTGAAGGACCCAACGTTGCTGGAGGTGATTCGTTGGTAGAGGAAGTAGACCCAACAATGAAGGGTAAACCACCTGTGTGAGCACACAAACACACCTGACATCCCCCATCTGTGGAGCCACACCACCAAGCTGAGAAGAAGCAACCAGAAAGGAGGCACAAGATCAAGTGGCCAAAGGCCAGTGAAGTGGCCAAGTGGCAGAGACTGGATATGGACCTCAGCGCGATCCTGGAACACGAGTTACGTGGCTGAGTGGAAGACAAGCTAACTTATTTGGGGACTTCCTGTACGAGGTGAGTAGAGATAGACCTGGCAAAGCTGATGTCAAGCGAGTCGCTGCCCCAAGAAAAAAGGGAAGAAAGGGGAAGGACGTAGAGCAGCTCGTATGAAGACTGTGCCAGAGGCAGAAGAACTGGAAGACAGCAACGCAGGAGGAGAAAGTGGGCTTGAAGCTGTTGAGAAACAAAATGAAGCAGAAGCTGGTGAGGTTGTGAAGGGCAGAGCACATTTGTAAGGGCAGGAGTAAGAAGGAAAGAGGGCCAGCTTCTTCAAGAATCCTTTCATATACACTCAACAGCCGCTGAAAGATGGAAAGACCGGGGGTCTGAAAGCCACCAAAGAGGAGCTCGAGCAGTACATCAGGGACCAATACGGTGATCCAGCAAAGATAACTTCTCTTGGATCACCAGAGTATGTTCTTCGTCCTGCTCCTCCAACCATCCAGTCTGACACCAAACCTCCCCTCCAAGCTAACTGAAGTCAGCAAAGTCACCAAAAAGGCCAGGTCAGCATCAGCGCCAGGTCCAAACGCAATTCCTTATAAGTTCTACTAAAACTGCCCTCGTGTTAAAAATCCTGTGGAACCTGATGAGAACTGCCTGGGAAAACCAGCATATCTACCAGAGTGGTTTTCATCTCCAAAGATCAGAACTCCAGTGCCATCAACCAATTCAGGAGCATTGCACTGCTGAACGCCGAGGAGAAATCATCTTCTCGGTCGTGGCTAAGAGAATGACCAGCTACCTCATTGGCAATGGATACATTGACCCCAGCTGCCAGAAGACAAGAGTTCCAGTCTTCCCAGGATGTGTGAACCGTGCATCATTGATATGGGATCAGATCCAATGAACCAAGCGTGAGAAAGGTGACCTACACGTCGTGTGGCTAGAACTTCTGAATACCTGTAGATCTGTGCAGCATCAGCTCATCAACTTTGCGATGGAGTTCCTTTACATTCCTGATTGCATTAGAAGCCTGGTTTCCAACTACTTCAGCATCCTCCAGATGGGCTTCTCTTTTCAAGACTTTACAATGGAGGGGCAGCAGCTCGAAGTAGGCATCACACTGGGATATTCCATCGCTCACTTCCTGTTTGTGTCAGCCTTCAAGATTATCCTTATTGGAGCAAGGCAGGTGGTTGGAGGCATAAAGGTACAGTCAGGACAGAGGCTTCCTCCTCTGAGAAGCTACGGAGATGATGACGTGAGCATTCTTCAGATGGCTGCATGCACAAGAAGGCTGATGTAGATACCGGACGAGCTAGTGACATGGGCAAGGATGAAGATCAAGCCCTCCAAGTCGTGAGGCCTATCCCTCAGAAATGGAGTCAGAAGCAACAACATCACCTTTGTTGTAGGGGGCGAGGAAATCCCAATTGTTGTCCAGGCAGCCCATCCGAAGCCTTGGGAGGCAGTACATTACAGAGCTCTCTGACAGGAAGATGGGAAAGGAGCACAGAAACAGTTTGCAGAGGACCTGGCCAGAATTGACCAGAGCCAGCCACCTGGAAAGTATGAAGTGTGGGGCTACCGGTTCAGTCTGTAGCAAAGGGTGATGGGGCCCCTGATGAAAAGATGTAAAATCTCTTCATCAATAGCCAGTAGGATGGATAGGATAGCCGACTCATACATCAGGAAATGGCTGGGGCTGCCTCAGTGTTTCTCGGACACCGGCCTCTTTGGGAAGAACACGTTGCAGCTGCCACCGAACACCATCACTCTGGGGTACAAGCAGGAGAAAATCCGACTGGTCGTTGAACTGAGGGAGTCCACTGACCCACTGGCGAGGAGTACCACTGCCCCAATCCAGACCGGCCATAAATGGAGAGCTCAGGCTGAAAAAGACCAGGCCATCAGCAGGCTGCAGCACCAAGGGGTTGTTGGCAGAGGCCAGAATGGACATGTGGGACTTGGCAGGGGGAGGGCAGCACGTTTTTGGTCCAAGGCATTGAAGAAAGAGAGAAAATCCATGCCAGTGGAGGAGGTGGCAAAGACAGAGCAGGAGCGCCACAGGTTGAAGGCAGTGGCGCAGGGCCACCAGGGAAACAGGACAACATGAGAAGGCATCATCTTCAGGTCATTCAGCTGGTCTAACCTGTGGAAGGTCCCACAAGCCAGACTCAGCTTCCTTATCAGGGCAAACTATGACACCTTGCCCTGCCCCCCGAAATCCTCACCAGTGGCTCGGCAGTGAGAATAACCGCCCCTGTGTGATACCACCAATGCCAACCTCCAGCACATTCAGGCAGGATGCAAGATCGCGCAGTCCCAAGGGTGCGGCAGATGGCAGCACAATCATGTCCTAAGGAAGCTGGCAGAGATCCTCGAGACTTTTAGGCGGGGTGCGAGAAGCAACCTTTCCCCAGCGGGACGCCAACTCATCCCATTTGTTAAGGCTGGGAAGAGTGCTGAATGCACCTGCCCAAAAGCTCCTTCGGGAGTCCTCTCCACTAGCAAGGAGTGGAAGATGAGAGCAGATCTTGGCAGACAGCTCCAGTTCCCCATGAAACCACCACCGCATCTCTCCACCAAGACACTTCTCCTCATTGAGTTAACCATCCCCCGGGAGGAAGTAGTGGAGGCTGCCCACGAGCAGAAGAGGTTGAAGTACTCAGAACTGGCAACTGAGTATAAGGACGTTGGCTGGAGGACCATCGTCTACCCTGTGGAGATAGGATACTGAGACTTCATCGGTGCATTGACAAGGTTACTCTGTGATATGGCAGTGACTGGAGCGAGGCTAAGGGAAGCCACCAGAACGCTGGCTGAAGAGGCAGAAAGGGGCAGCTTTTGGCTGTGGCTGAGGAGGAAGGTCAGAAATTGGGGGACCAACTAACCCCATTGGAAGCTGGAGGGGATAGGCGGGGAATCGTCCCTGCACTGCACCACCATCAGGAGATGTACCAGGGCTAAGCAAGCGAAGTACCAATGAGCGCTGCTCCCCAGCTGATGACGCTGCAGCTGACCAAAGGACACTACTGGAGGTGCAGCGGGCAACAATGGCAAGCAGGAAACAACATCTTCCCGTAAGTCTCATTAATCACACCTAATCTCTTCTGCCAGCACATGGTTATATCCCTCTATTCTCTGTATATCTAAGAGCCTCTTAAATACCTCTATTGTATCTGCCTCCACCATTGCTCCTGCCAGTGCATTCCATCAATACCTGTGACAAAAAAATAGCCTCACATATATCCTTTGAACCTTAGCCTTTTGCCATAAAGGCATGCACTCCAAAACATCAGAAGGTACAGAAGTCAGTATTGAATCCTGCAGGCTGCAACATACCCAGATGTAAAATGTTCATTGCATTTACGGTGTGCCTGTAACAAAGCAGCCAACTACAGACAGAGAGTTCAGAGAGGGAATGGGATGGTGAATTCAAGTGGCAGACAACCGATAGATCAGAATCACTCCTGCAGACTAAACGTAGGAGCTCGGTAAAACAATCAGCCTATCTGCCAACTAGAGGAGGCTACTTTGTGAGCACTGAATACAATGGACTGGATTGAAATAGTGCAAGTGAATCACCTCCTCATATAGAATGAATGAGTCCCTGGATTTATTGTCAGTGGCTTAAATCAACCTGAATAATCCCCTTTCATTGCCGTTTATTAATGCTGCTCAGGTTATTTGAGGTAGAAACTGGACAAAGCTGGCATCACTAAGTGTTATTAACCTGTGCCTGGTTGATCAGTGCCTCCCAACAGAAAATTAATGCTTTGGCCAATTTGTGATTAATTTGAGCCAACTTCAGTCTTTATTGCCAGGAGGTGCATCGAGAAGGTTAACTTCTGTAACAACCGCGCACAACCTGAAGCTGATGCGGACTGAAGCAATCACTTCCCTTTTTGGTCTGCAACCAGCGGTGAAGGTCATCCCAATGGATTTGATAATGAGATAGAGGCAGTGCAGACCACAGTTAAGAGGAGGCCATCTTTATTTTCAGATATAGTTCTGGAGATTTTGTTCAGTCCAGTGGACAGAAGAATAAAGGTCCTGTACTCAAGGGTCAGTAATGGTCAGGCGGCAGTAGGAAGACGTTCCCAATGAGGTCAACAGCAAGAGTGAAGCACCTCTCCCATAATTCAACACTGTCTATGCAAGCAGCCTGACAATTAAGTTCATGCAGACAAACTCAGTGAATATTTATCAAATCTCATCTACCCCAGGCTCACTAACCACACACATTGCTCAATATATTATATTGTCCTCATTTGAATGATATGTAACACTCTCAGCTTCTGCCTAATTTTCATACACAGTACAGCATCCCCAGACAATTACAGCCACCCTTTTCCACAGCAAGGCCTCAGCCCCATCGCATATTACCTCGTATCCAGGCCTAGTAAGCACGTCATGGGACAGACCGCGACATATTCACTCACAAGTTTGCATCTTTCTTTCATGAGGTCAGAGAGGGCTGTTACAATGGAGGTTATACAGAATATGTAGATTGTGAGCCACCGGAACCAGTGGCCATTGGCCAAGGCAATGAAAATGGTAACTCAGGCGAAAGGCAACCCTCAGACATGAGTACTGCTTTAGAATACCGGTTATAACATGCACAGTGAGATGACTGGGGTGCTGGCCGGCCTGCCCAAAAGCCTGCATTAAATGTTGACCAACATGTGTGTGCTCAAACATAAAGCCTGAAGTCCATTCACTTTGAACATTTTTGGCGTGCTGTGTTGGTGCCAAATTATGTGGCAAGATTTGTGGGCTGCTCTCTCACATCCTTGCGTGTGCTGGTTGCAAATGACACATTTCTCTTCATGGTTTGATGTACCTGTGAGAAACTAATCTGAATCTGAATTCCAATCCTAGCATAGAAATGGTGGCTTCAACCCATGTAGGTTCTGATGAAGGGCCTCCAACCTAAAACATTGACTGCTTCTCTTTCACAGATGCTGCCTATATTTTCCTCTTCTTACAACAATTTCCCATCATCAGGAATATTTTTTTAAAGATGTTCCTGCAGATACAATCCTGGCGGAACAAATGATGCCATTTTCTCAGCTTTCACTGAATCAACGTTCTGGGTTAATGTTGCCAAGCAGACTCAGACTCCGAGGATGTCTTGACACTGTAGCAGTGTTTCTTCCAGCTGCTTATAATGAATGTTGATGTCTTTCCTGGGGAAATCCTGGATTTGGTGGAATAAGATTCATCAGTAGTCCAGATAGAATAGCTACAGACATTCAGTAGAGTGTGCCAGTGGATGCCTAAGGCAATTATGATCAAATCTGAAGGTTAAAACTGAGCTTCAGACCCACCTTGGGAATCAGAGGAGTGGTCTAACCTGCCGACCAGCTGCTGAAAGTGGTATTGGTAGGCTCAGGAATGCTATCATCCTGGGAAACACAACCACAACCACTACAACCCCCCCAGCAATCCTAGTTCCCTGTTACTGGACTGCTGTTACAGCCTGCAAGCCTTCTTTAATCCACAGCAATGATTACATCAGCATATGATTGTAAGGCAGAAATCAAAGCTCTTTTTGCAAAGCCCAAACACTATATTGTTCCTTCCTGACCTGCAAAGAACACAGAAAATATCCCACTAGATGTTACCTTGTAGGTGTAATGTTCAATCAGGTTTGTGAGTCTGGCAAGTGATACAGAAAGCACTCTCTTCGAATAGATATATTAATCATTTATTTATGAACAGTAAAAATGCAACGAAACATTCATGTTCCCCAAGCTACAGACATTACAAGGCTGAGTATTCAACAAAAATACATGCATTCAACAACATACTTAGTTAAAAGTGCATGTAGAGTATACCTTCCTAATCATTATGTGTATCTTTACCTAACCAAAGGAAGTAGAGAGCAAGCCCCTTCCACGTGCTATTTTATATAGCCAGGATATTGGAAACTGGACACAAGGCAGCCATCCAATGGGAAAAGCAGCTGCAGTTTCTAAACTAACCAACCACAACAGAAGCAACTTTTGACAAACAGAATAAGACACACTCCCACAGGACAGAAGGTTGGTCAGTGAGTAATTAATCAACTAACCCACCATGTCCAGTGGTCCAGGATTTGCACACAGTCATACAGTGGAGAAATACAGCATGGATACAGGCTCCTTGGCCCATCTAGTCCATGCTGACCATGTTGTCCACCGAGCTTGTCCCAATTTCCTCCATTCAGCCCAAATCACTTCATGCACTTCCTCCCCATGTATCCATGCAAGTGCTTCTTTAATGATACTATTGTACTCAGTGTAACCTCTTCCTCTGGCAGCTCATTCTGTATACTTACCACCCTCTGCATGAAAAAGTTACACTTCAGGTCCCTTTTAAATCTTTCCCCTCTCATCCTTAATCAATGTCCCCTGTTGTGGATACCTCTAACTTGGTGGTAAAAAAACAAACTCTCACCTTCGCTATCCCTCTCAGAATTCTAAACTCATTCTCCCACATTCCAGGGAATAAAGACTTAGCCCTGGCTACAACCTTATAAATGTTTTCTGTGCTCTTCCTAGTTTAACCATGTTTTTCCAGCAACAGGGCAGACCAAAAATGTACACAGTACTCCAAGCACTGCCGCACCAACAACTAATCCAATTGCAGCAGGTCAGCTAGAGTCTTGCTGGATGTCTTCTTGCTTTTCCATATGGAGGATTTCTATCAGCTATTCCCCTGTATATCCATTAGCTTTCCTCTGTAGGTCTACCATTATGTTTCCACCCTTGTCTACTGCAGCAGAATTTATATATAACCCTCTGTGGAGTTTTCACCCAGCATCAGCCTTTCTCCTCTCATGTTGGCAGCCTTTCATGTCCAATGGCTTACAATGAGTGAGAAAACTTCTAAATCAGTCTCTGAGGTGTTAATCTAGTGGTTACAATCAGGTTATTATATGTCTTTGTCCTCACTCTCCTCTCCCTAATCCATCTCATCTTGTGGTCCTGTGCTCTCTGAGTGAACAAAGACCCAAGGGCAGGGTTGTGTTGACAGGAGGTTAGGGATAGCAAGAGCTGGATGTCATCTGCTGCTGAAAAATCACAACTGTCGGAAGAGAGGGAAGAGGAAAGTGAGGAAGACAATGAGGTGTAAATGGTTTTAGCCTCAGTCCTGGCAGCAGTGGGCATAATGGGTACTTCCATGGCCGGCCACATGCTTCCGAATATGCGCAGTGTTGTGGGGTAGTGTGTAAGTGCCATCATATATTGAAAGCTTGCAGAGTTTGCATGATGTCTGGGTGAAATTTACAGCAATAATAAATGTGCAAGGATGCGGCAACACACACAAATGACAGAGGTTGTTGGGAGATGAGTGAGGTGATGAGATGAGTGGAAAAGCAAATTGTGCAGAAGATACGGAGAGTCTGCAGAGAGATATAGATAGGATAAGTGAGTGGGCAAGGGTCTGGCAGATGGAGTACAATGTTGGTAAATGTGAGGTCATCCACCTTGGAAGGAAAAATGGAAGATCAGATTATTATTTAAATGGTAAAAGATTGCAGCATGCTACTGTGCAGAAGGACTCGGGAGTGCTTGTGCATGAATCACAAAAGGTTGGTTTGCAGGTGCAGCAGGCTATCAAGAAGGCAAATGGAATGTTGGCCTTTTTTGCTAGAGGGATTAAATTTAAGAGCAGGGAGGTTATGCTGCAACTGTACAGGGTACTGGTGAGGCCACACCTGGAGTACTGCGTGCAGGTCTGGTCTCCTTACTTGAAGAAGGATATATGTACTGGATTTGGAGGCGGTGCAGAGGGGGTTCAACAGGTTGATTCCAGAGATGAGGGGGTTAGAGTTTGAGGAGAGATTGAGTCGCCTGGGACTGTACTCACTGGAATTCAGAAAAATGAGAAGAGATCTTATAGAAACATATAAAATTATGAAAGGGATAGATAAGATAGAGACAGGAAAGTTGTTTCCACTGGTAGGTGAGACTAGAAGTAGGGGACATAGCCTCAAGATTTGGGGGGGGGGGAGGGTAGATATAGGACAGAGATGAGGATGAACTACTTTTCCCAGAGAGTGGTGAATCTGTGGAATTCTCTGCCCAATGAAGCAGTGGAGGCCACCTCAGTAAATATATTTAAGACAGGTTGGATAGATTTTTGCATGGTAGGGGAATTATGGGTTATTGAGAAAAGTCAGATAGGTGGCAATGAGTCCATGGCCAGATCAGCCATGATCTTATTAAATGGTGGACAGGCTCAACGGGCCAGATGGCCTACTCCTGCTCCTATTTCTTATGGTCTTATGTTCTTAAACATTAAGCAATCTCTATGGCTGATGCCATAGTGAGTAGGATATGGCTTGTGAGAATGCATTCATTGACTTTGGCCAAGGGAGTGAGATCTCTGAATCTGTGGTAGTGCATCCAGTTCTTCCCACTGCTTCTTGAGAGAGTGGCTGAGGGACATCCCAGCCTATGTCAGGTACAAGAGATTTCTACATATCTCCACCTCCTTCAGCTGGACTTCAAAGGAAGAGTCTGAAAATCCTGCTCATTTTATGCCTTCTTGAACGACTCTTGGGGGGGAGGATGTTATGAAGGACCTGCCATCCCCTACTACAGTCATTTAACAGGGCCAGGTTGGAATGAAGTTGTGTGAGTGGTAGTTGCAGACACAATTCAGACCCCCATCTTCTCCCCCACCCCCAGCCAGAGAACAACATACTAGCACTGATTGTGTGCTGAAATTGTTTTAAAAAAACAACTGGTGTGGGATAATCACATTACAAAATGTGCCCATTTTCAGAAGCTACTTATTAATGTGTTCTGACTGCATTATTCAATATGCCTGCTAAAGACTAATGCTGCTTCAATATTAGTTATTATTTATAGTTATAGAGGATTTGTTTTTATGAATTTATGATATTATACTAATATCTATACATTTCTGGATGTCATAATGTATCATAAAACCAGTAATTAAAGTAATACTGAGGTTTTCCAATGGGGATTAATAGAAGATTACCATGGTTACATTTTTCGAATTAAATTGTTTTTAATCAACAAAAATGCTGCTGGTATCAAGAAATTGATATTGATATTTTGTACTTCCAAAGGATTCCAGAGATGCTGCAGAAATGTTTCACCATTATCTACTAAATTAGCCATTGTGGGCAATCCGTTTCTGAGAAAACATTGAGGTTAATTAATCTGTGGGAGCACCTTCAATAAATGAGTCATTTATAATTAGATAGGAAGGATAACATGAAAACGGGGATTTTGGCTATTCAACATGAGAGGCGATGTGCTTTGGAATGAATGTAATTTGCCATAAGGCAGTCTTCTGAACAAAGAAAAGGCTTTTCACAATGACAGCTATTAAAAAAGAAAGCTCATTTCCACCTCAGATGTGGCCTGATATCTTTGATTTCTGAAAATCTGCATTCCTGTATGTGTCTCCAGCTTTCCTTCAGCAAGTGTTCCAAGCCTTACCAATCACTTGGCGAAAGAAAGAAAAAATTCCCAACTTCCCCTTAATTCCCTAACCAATTATCTCAAATTTACACTACCTAATTACTGACATCTTTCCTTAGGGAAATAGTCTTTCCTGTTGATCCTTTTGCATAATTTCATGTATCAAAATATATTTGCATGTACCTTTAAACTTTAATACCAATCAAATTTCTACTTACTAATGGGAGGTCACCAATGTTTAAAATACATTAGTTTTGGACTTTTACATAGCTTCTGAATAGTCACATTTAAAAATTTATTAAACTATCAGGATCCTAATAAACTAAAACAGCCAGTATATGCGCATACACTCTGTGGCCATTTTAATAGGTAAACCTATACACCTGCTTGTTAATGCAAATATCTGATCAGCCAATCACGAGGCAGCAACTCAATGCATAAATGTATGCAGACTTGGTCAAGAGGTTCAGCTATAGTTCAGACCAAACATCAGAATGAGGAAAACATGTGACCTAAGTGATTTTGATTGTTGGTGCCAGATGGGGTGCTTTGAGTACCTCAGAAACTGCTGATATCCTGGAATTTTCACACACAATACTCTTTCCAATTTACAGAGAATTTTGCGGAAAACAAATAAAGCAAAAAACCGTGTAAGGTGTTTCTTCTTTTATGTTACTGCTAAGGCTAATAAAATGGCTTCTTTGTTATGTTATAATAAAATGGCTTCTCTGTAATGTTAACTGCTGAGTTAACGGTATTAGCTTGTTTGGGTTATAATTACTGATAACGAGAATTGTATTCATTTGCTAAACAATTGGGATAGATGTTATTCTTACTTGTGTATCTGTAAGCGATTGTTTTCGCAGGATTTGGGGAGAAGGAGCGATGGGGACAGAGAGAGGAGACACGATGAGAGAGATGCTGTAAGATGGGTGAGGATCGGACCCAAGAGGGAGTCTGAGGTCCAGGGCTTTTCTGGAGGAGAAGCAAAGAGGAAGGATGTGCTGGACGCGCTCTAGTCGACCACCATGTTTGGTTGCAGGTGGAGGGTCGAGGAGGTTGGAGGGGATTGAATGGTGGAAAGAAGACTCCATTAATTGAGCACCAACGGTTGTGCACAAAGTGGTTGAACTTGGATAAATTTGGCACTTTTTACTTTCCTTTTATTTTGTACATAGTTCCAGTAAGATCTATAAAGTGTAATCATTTAATCGCATATGGTGTACTGTCTGTCATTTGGTGGTGTGGGATACATCACACGGCATCCACGCAAACTTGATTACCCAGTTTGGCGGGGCAGAAGGCTGCTCCCCCTACACGAAAGTGAGCTGAGCGAGCCTGAGGCTTACCAGGAGGCTACACCAGCAGGCAACAGTTCTGTGGGAAAAAACATCTTGTTAATGAGACAGTGCAGAGGAAAATAGCCAGACTGGTTCAAGCTGACATCATCTCAAATAACCATATGTTACAACAGTGCAGAACAGCATCTCTGAACGCACAAGACGTTGAACTTTGAAGTGGATGGGAAGACTGCAAAAATACACTAGCGTCCACTTTATTAGGCACAGGAGGTGTATTTTGATGGTGCATTTTTGGGCCGATTGAGCAATCTGTTGCTTTGCCGTCTCCAAGGGAGTTTGGTGAGGTTTGGAGCAGAGCATGCAGTCTGAAGACCAAGAAGCCTGTAGACTGGGCGAGAACCCATGATGACTCCATTTCTCACCGATCTCACCAATTAAAGCATCAAGCAAGATTGAAATCAACGAGGATGAGAGTGGAAGGCGAGCGGGTGTTCAATGTCTTCTGCCTGCATTTGACCAGTCTCTCTCACTGCTGCCGAAGGAAGGTGCATACATTTAACTGGTCTTTCTCTCCCTGTTGCTCAATGCTGCAGGAGTATGGTGTCAAAGTCTTGGGTCTTTGGCAAGGATTAATCAACACGGCTTTTGGATTTGTCTCTAGTTCATCTTACGTGTTTCTGGTTTCTGGCTACTCGTTTTTTAAATGCTATTTTGTGCAGTTTTGATCTGGCTCTGCAGGCTGCATTCAACAAATGACACCGCACTAAATTGAACTGGACTGAACTAAACCAAACATTCTGAAACTGCTTCAGCAACTCTGTGGTTTGATGTTTTATATTCTGTGGTTTTTTGCTCAGTTTTTGCCATTTGCGCAATTTGTTCTTTTTTTTACATGTCGGGTGTTTGATGTTTTCTTTGAATGGGTTCTGTGAAGTTGCTTTGTTTCGTGACTGTCTGTAGGAAGAACGAATCTCTGGGTTGTATACTGCATACATACTTTGATAACAAATGTTCTTTGAATCTTTAAATCTGTGCAAATGTTCACTTCCTCGCTGAAACAAATTTCTCTTCTATAATAAACAATAACATGCAATAATGGAAACCCTTCATAAGCTAATAGATCTGTTAATAAGAATTGTTTCTTTGCAGAGTTAATGAACAATTAGTTACAGCACACAGTAATTAATATATTGTAGTGTTCATACCAGAAATGCACAATAAGTAACAAATGTTCCACTGCAACACACTGTGTCCCAGTCTGTTGATCACTGCAGGATAACGGCAGCTGGCTGTGAGTTATTGGTGGGAACTTAATTGATGGGGTTCTGATTACGCCATTAACAATTAAGGCGATGTTGCTCAGTGCCATTGACAGAATCCAGTCATAGCATTGCCTCTCTGCATTTGTTAGCAGCTTGTAGTAACTTCCCAAATGGTGTGTGTTGTTACACTAGCCTGGCCTAAGGAGCTGTGTCTTATATTCTCCTGTGTCCCTGTAGAAGCTTGCATAGCCACAGAGAATTCCTAATCTCTGTCTTCATCATCGCTTTGATGACTTTGCATCAATGCCTATCTCCCAGACCAACAGAAGTAGCCGTATCGCACCAACATGAACAAAATCTTTATTACAAGCAGTTAAGTATTTTCCTCAATTTTCACCTATGCAAAGCTTCCGACAGATTAGTCCAATTATTTCATGCACACTTGCAATACCTGGAAGATCGTGGTGCCTTCGAGCGTTAAACATATAAAAAAAAATACCCTGCTGAAGATTGAAGGTGTTTATTGCCTGATGGCACAGAATTTTACCTAGAAGAGAGATGAGCATAAAAGTCAAGTAACTTCACTGCTTCCCCGGTGGTAAACTGAATAAAACTTGTCATTTGGAGTTCAGTGATTCACTCTCATGGCACAATACCACAAACCATACTATGCTCCACAGTAATCTGCCAGCAAAGGCTGCTTGGCAGAATCAGGGAAGCTATGTAGCATCCGCACCAGGACCACCTGACTTGAAAACACTTACTTTCCCCAGGCAGTAAGGATGATCAACACCTCCACCCACTAACCCACACTCAATCACCAATACTGTATCTTTTCCTGTCAATCATCTTCTATGCAGAGATTCCTGTTCCTAGTGGCACTTAGTGATCTTAAGTATTTATATTACTTTTATACTATATTATTAAGTATTTATATGTTTGAATTTATGATTATATGTCAGAGTTTTTTTTCTTTTCTTTTAACCAAACAGTTTTTTTTCTGTTTTTTTTTTCTCTTTTTCTATTTTGTTATGGGGTTTTGATTTTGCTTTAGATTAGAAAAAAATGTACCTTTTCAATATTATGATTAATTTACTATACATAGTTATGGGGAAATTCAATCTTGTTTCTGTTTCCATAATACCATAATGTATTTTGTATTCATCTATGCAGGTAATGAATAAAAATATTGAAAAAGAAAGAAAAAGTATTTATATTCATTGTGTTTTCATTATTATTGTGTTTCTTTTTTCTTTTTTCTGCATTGGATCGAGAGTAACGATTATTTTATTATACATGTATACCGAAAAAGACATTAAACACATTAAACAATCTTGAATCTTGAAGTACTGGTGATGTTTTATCCATCAAGAACTTAAAGCAAGCTACATTTAATGTACATTGAATGCAAACAGTAAAATGGTCTGGGAAAATCAAAAACACGAGAAATTCTGCAGATGCTGAAAATCTAAAGCGTTTTGTGTGTGTTGCTTGGGAAATAGGCTGCACTCGCAAGATCTAGTAAGTGCACACTCGCAGTTCTTTTGAAGATGTGCTGTTCCAGACGCCCACACGGAGCTACACCTTTCACCTGTATGTTCATGTATCTAGCACTATCTATGATTAACTTTAGTCTCTTTGAGTCATCCTCTTTACTGTTATTGTCTGAAGAAATAATGCAACAAATATTTTTAGCACAAAATTTCTTCTATCTCTGTTATTTTGTTGGAGGAAATTGCTCCATTTTGAATCATTGTATTGTTGTGCTTTGCAACTCCGAAACATAAAACTAATTGAAAGAAAACATGGAGCTGGGAATGCACATCTTAGTTTTGTTTTTACTTTAAACAAGGCTCGCACTAATGATGTGGTGGTGTGATGGCATGTACTATTCATGTACTTTTACATATACCGTAACCAGTAATGCACTATGCAAACAACAAACAATGCTTAGTCAGGCACAAAACACACAAAATACTGGAAGAACTCAGCAGACCAGGCAGCATCTATGAAAAGAGTAAACAGTCAATGTTTTGGGCTGAGACCCTTTATCAAAAAAGAGAAGTCAGTGTAAGAAGGTGAGGGGATAGGAGAAAGAAGTACAAGGTGATAGGTGGAATCAGGAGAGGGGGAGGGGTGGAGTAAAGAGCTGGGAAGTTGATTGGTGCAAGAGATAAAGGACTAGAGAAGGGGGAATCTGACAGGAGAGGACAGAAGGCCATGGAAGAAAGCGAAGGTGGAGGAGTGCCAGAGACAGCTGATGGGCAGGTAAGGAGATAAGGCGGGAGAGATATACAGGAATGGGGAATGGTGAAGGAGTGGGGGACAATTACAGGAACTTCAGGAAATTGATGTTCATGCCCTCAGGTTGAAGGCTACCCAGATGAAATATAAGGTGTTGCTACCTCAATGTGTGTGCGGCCTCATTGCGACAGAAGAGGAGGCAATGGATGAACATGCAGGAATGGGAAAGGGGATTAGAATTGAAATGGGCAGCTACTGGGAGATCCCGCTTTTTACTTTTGGGTCACACCAACATACAAGAGGACACACCAGGAGCACCAGATACAGTAGATGGCACCAACAGACTCACAGATGAAGTGTCGCCTCATCTGGAAAGACTGTTTGGGGCCTGGATGGTAGTGAGGGAGGAGCTGCAGGGGCAGATGTGGCACTTGTTCTGCTGTATATATGTTTACAATTTTACTCAAACACTACTGAAATATTAAATTCACAAAACTCTTCCCTACTAAGCTATAAACAATTCAATATAGAATGCAATACAACTACTATACACACATCCACAGCATAGTAAATTTTATATTGTCCCATTCAAGCCGAAAGATTTAATCGCTGTGGAGGATTTCTTACTCTTGTGGGATAATGTCTTTCATGACTGGGGGGGTGGTTGGGCGTTCACTCTGCTTGGCAGGTGAGAATTGCGACTGCAAGACAATCTCAGGTTCTGGAACCTGCTCCATAGTGGTTGACTCTAGGACTGCAGAAAGTGGTTCTGACAGCAGCAGCCATCTTTCTACTCTAACAATTGACTCTGCTCTCCTCAACCGAACAATGTGTCGTCTCCAGATGACATCAGACACAATCTCCACTCGGTAAGGGAGTAGTTCAGTTCTGACCTTAGTCTTTCCAAGTGCCACTTTTTGACTGCTTCTGTAGTCCCTCACCAGGATTGTTTGACCAGGATCGAAACATCAAATCTCCTTGTTTGAGGAGCTCTCTACTGTTTGCCCTGCATGCTCCTTCTGAGATTGGGTTTGAAGAGATCCAACCATAGGACCATGAGACCATAAGATATAGAAACAGAATTAGGCCAATTGGCCCATCGAGTCTGCTCTACCATTTCAGCGTGGTTCATCCAATTTTCCTCTCAGCCCAGATCTCCTGCCTCCCCCCTGTATCCGTACATGCCCTGCCCAATCAGGAATCTACCAACCTCTGACTTAAATATGCATAAAGACTTGACCTCCACAGATGCCTGTGGCAAAGAATTCCAGATTTACCAATCTCTGGCTAAAGAAATTCACCCTCATCTCAGTTCTAAAAGGATGCCCCTCTATTCTCAGGCTGTGACCTCTGGTCATAAACTCTCCCACCATAGGAAACATCTACTCTATCAAGGCCTTTCACCATTTGATGGGTTTCAATAAGCTTACCCCCTCATTCTTCTGGATTTTAGTGAATACAGGCCCAGAGCCATCAAACACTCTTCAAATGACAAGCCATTCAATCCTGCAGTCTTTTTTGTGAACCTCCTTTGAACCATCTCTAGTTTCAGCACATCCCTCTTAAGATTAGGGGGCTAAACCAGCTTACAATACTCCAAGTGAGGCCTCTCCAGTGCTTTATAAACTCTCAACATTGCATCCTTACTTTTATATTCTAGTCCTCTTGAAATGAATGCTAACATTGCATTTGCCTTCCTCACCACAGACTCAACCTGCAAATTAACCTTTAGGGTATCCTGCATAAGTGCTCCCAAGTCCCTTTACATCTCAAGCAACACACATTAAAGTTGCCGGTGAACGCAGCAGGCCAGGCAGCATCCCTTCGTCAGGGTCTCGGCCTGAAACGTCGACTGTACCTCTTCCTAGAGATGCTGCCTGGCCTGCTGCATTCACCAGCAACTTTGATGTGTGTTGCTTGAATTTCCAGCATCTGCAGAATTCCTGTTGTTTCCCTTTACATCTCAGTTTTTTTGGTATTTTCTCTCCATTTAGAAAATAGTCAACCCTTCCATTTCTTCTACAAAAGTGCATGACCATACATTTCCTGACAAGGTATTGCATCTGCCATATCTTCGCCGATTCTCCTACTTTGTCTAAGTCCTTCTGTAGCCTTTCTACTTCCTCAACACTACCTATCTCTCCACCTATCTTCATATCATCTGCAAACTTTGCAACAAAGCCTTCAATTCCATCATCCAAATCATTGACGTATAGCATGAAAAGAATCGGTCCCAACACAGACCCCTGTGGAACACCACTAGTCACCCACAGCCAACGAGAAAAGGCCCCCTTTATTCCATCGCTTTGCCCCCTACCAATCAGCCACTGCTTTATCCATCCTGGAATCTTTCCTGTAATACCATGGGCTTGTAGCTTGTAGCCATGTGTGGCACCTTGTTAAAGACCTTCTGAAAATCCAAGTACACAACATGAACCGATTTTCCTTTGTCTGTCCTACTTGTCATTTCTTCAAAGAATTCCAACAGATTTGTCAGGCAAGATCTTTCCTTGAGAAAACCATGCTGACTAGGGCCAATTTTATCATATGCCTCCAAATACCCTGAGACTTCATTTCTTAATAATCAATTCCAGCATCTTCCCTACCACTGAGATCAGACTAACTGACCAATAGTTTCCTTTCTTCTGCCTCTCTCCCTTCTTGAAGAGTGGAGCGACATTTGCAATTTTCCAGTCTTCTGGACCAATTCCAGAACCTATTGATTCTTGAAAGATCATTACTAATATCTCCATGATCTCTTTAGCCACCACTTTCAGAACTCTGGGGTGTATACTATCTGGTCCAGAGGATTTACCTACCTTCAGACCTCTCAGTTTCCCAAGAACCTTCTCTGTAGTTATGGTCACTTCACACACTTCATGACTCCTGACACCTGGAAATTCCACTGTACTGCAAGTGTCTTCCACTGTGAAGACTGATGCAAAATACTTATTCAGTTCATCTACCTTTTCATTATCCCCTGTTACTCCCTTTCCAGCGTCATTTTCCTGTGGTCTGATATCCACCCTCACCTCTCTTTTACACATGATGTCTGAAGAAACTTTCAGTATCATTTTTAGCGAATGCAAGGGACAAGCCAGGAACAGCAGAGCTGGCGAGTTGTTGGTTGTGGAGTGTGCTGTATTGTAATGTGCAGGAAGATATTGGCAAGCATCTGATTCATTGTCGGTGCAGTGTGTACTGCTGACATTGCTGGAGATAACTCCTGTACACTTAGTTTTACCAGTGAGGTGTGCGTTTATGACATACGGTACATAAAATCCGCAATGCATGAAGTAAACAAAGAATGCTTAATCAAACAATATATTTACAAAGTTACTCAAATATCACTGAAATATTAAATACACAACACATACTGCCACTTCTTATTGCAGTCTGTGTTGCTATGGAGGACACCAAGTCGTATCTTAGCATCGAAGTAAAGCAGGCTTGCTTTGAAGCAGGTTCTTTCATATGCAAGAATTTTTCAACAGAATCCTTTCCTGTTTCATTATCAACAGAGTAAGTGAAATACAGGATTTTATTAATTCACTTTTATTTACACACACAAACAGAGGGAACAATCTCTCATCCGTGGAATTGGCCCAGTATAATTTTGACAATGTTTCTCCTATTTTTAAATTCCAATTCTCCCTTTCAAAAAGGCAAACATGCAATCTGCCTTCTTGGTTACTTGCTGCAGTTACACGCTAACTTGTCTTTCATTCAGAAGAACACTGAGATCCATTTACTTGCATTCTCCCTCCCTTTAATAGTCTTCCTTTTGAGTTTTCCTAATCACAGTGCGGGACATTCCCAGTTGCTCATGTTAAACTCCACTTGCAAAACTTCTGACAACTCACTCAACCCATCTACCTCTTGTTCAAATTCAAAGTGAGCGCATCACAACTGACCCTGCTCACTATCTGTTAGCTCCCAACCTGGACTCTAATAAAAGGAAGCACTGAATCTTTTCTCAGTAAACTTTTCTGGAGAGCAAGGTTCCGCTCCTTTTCTGCAGGGATAGTTTCAACGATGGAGCTGGGATTTCCAACCAGGGGTTCACAGATCGCTCGGTTAATGGTAGAGGTCCATCAAATAAGAAAGGTTGGGAGTTCCAGTCCTACAACCTCCCACCATATCTAATATCTAAGTAGTACCTATTTCTTTCCAGGAACAGGAACAAGTTGAAATGTTTCTATTAGTGAGAGCTTCTATGTTTGCACTTACGAGATAAATAGACAGTCACTTGAGACTCAGGTTTGCAGGAATTTATTTTCACAGATGCTAGGTTAGAATTTTATATCCTTGGGGGTTGGGAAAGCTAGATCATAGGAGGTTTTTAAAGAGAAGGAATACATAATTGAACAATTGAGAAATTGATGGCTATATGAAACTGGCACTGAAGTGGAGAAAAAATCTGGGGCAGATCAGCCATGATCATATTCAATGATGAAACAAGCCAGTGGTCAACTCCTGTCCAATTTTCTAGGAGAGTAGATAGTATTGTTTGTAGAAACAGAACAAAAGCATGGACAATGAATCAAAATTGGATGGTCATAGGTATATTAGTAACAGGTCAATGAAGCAGAAGAGGGTTATGGATACCTCAGTAAATGAAATGAGGAGAGAGGAGAAAGCAGGAAAAGAGTTAATAGTCAATTACTTTTGATTAAGATTGTCTTTTTTCTTAATCTTTCAATGGTCTGAGCAATATTTTCACTGAAAAAATTGAGAATAAGAATTATTCCATAAAATTATTTAATATACCAGTGAAAAAGTAATGCCTGAATACCATAATAATTTAGCAAAATCACTCTGCTCTAAGAGCTAGCAAAATTGAAAATGATGGCCTAAATAAAGATTTACTTGTATTGTTGAAAAACTGAACTAAAAATTGTGATTTTTTTAATGCTTGGTTGTTCCACTCCTGTGAAAATGACTTACATTTATGTTTCAACTTCCATGGCTACAAATTTACTTAAATATGCTTCATTGACAATCAAGCACTTTTAAGTATACTCATTTTGGCAAAATAGAAAATATAGCTGTTAATTTGAACAAGGCATTGACTAGATAACAATCTCATCTTCTGTGTTTTCTTACCTTGGTTGAGGTGAACCTGTTGTTTGAAATCAGAGAGAATACTTTTGATCTTCTTCTAGCCATTCTAGTGGATTTTAATGTCTGTGAGTTCAGATACCCCAATTAATACCTCTCTGAAAGATAACAACCTGGAACCTATGATGGTAATAATGGTGAGTCTGTCACCTACCTTTATTACTTCATAAAATTCACAGCAACTTCTAACATCACATACGTATGGCTAAATATAGACATACCTGGTGTTTGTTGTTAGCGATCACCTGATCCTCCATAAGCTACACTCTGAACAATTGGAAATAATTGGAAATTCCTTATTTACTATGAATAATTCAATTTATTCCAAATGATTTTCACTGTAAGAATATTAAAGGTTACCTCTATTGAGATAGAAGTGTCATGTGGTAAATAGACAACTTCTTTAGCACTTTAATGCAAGTATTTAAATTAGCAGAGCTTTATTAAAACAAGCATTAATTTTTCAAAACTGAATTAATAGTCTATTATATAGAAACCTCTAAACAAACTATCTATTTAATAATTCTTACTCTGACTTCTTTTCAATGATCTCAATGTGAATTTTTTTCACCTCCCTGTTAAATGTTTAAGAAAATTCTTTGTTCTGATTGGCTAAAGAAAATGCCAGTGGCAGAAATTGTGTGTTCCTTCCAGAAAGTACCAAATTACAATTGATACCCGAAAGATTTCGGCTCTAGTGATCTTTGTGGATGCCTCCCTCAAAGATCAGCAGCACAGGCCATTCCTGGCAATTCTAGATCATCTATAAATAAATCTATAATATCTATAAATATATCAAAAGGTCTTCTGGCCTCTGATAAGGAGCCTGCTTAATAAGATACACTCTTTGGTTTCAGAGCTTACATTACAGACATCACATGGGGAGCATTCTGATTTGCGTCATCGTCAGGCATGGAAGGTCCAGAGAACCGGATTGGGAAAAGAGGCACAGAGTAGTAAACTCAGCCAGCTTCATCATGAGTACTAGCCTCCCCACCATCAAGGACACTTTCAATTGATGATGACTCAAGAAGGTGGTCTCCATGATTAGGGACCCTCACCATCGAGGGCATGCACTCCTCTCATTACTACCATCAGGGAGGAGGAACGGCGGCCTGAAGGCACACACTCAACAGCTTCCTTCACTCCATCCTCAGATTTCAGAATGAATCAGGAATCCATAAACACTACCTTACTTTTTGATCTCTTTTTACACTATTTATGCTTCTTACTGTAACATATGACATTTTTTTGTATATTGCACTGTACTGCTGCCACAAAACAACACCTTTCATGAGACATGACAGCGATAGTAAACCTGATTCTGATTCTGACATTGCACCAAGAATTGAAAAACCTGAGAGCTGCAAGCATGTTAGTGAGATCCTGTAAATTAGCCTGTTGCTATCAATTCCGATTTTGTTACCAGGAACTTCCATTTTATAGAGGTCCTTGGTGATCACTGTCAGAGAGTATTCTGGAGTAATGTGAATATAGCAGATATTAATTCAAGCAAGAACCGGTCTTCAGTTCTTATTGTAAATTGTACATTGCAAGTAGAGAATGGAAGATAAATGGGTACCTTTGGAAATAAACAATACTGTCTATGGAGTACAGGCTGGCGCACAGAGATATGGTTTGAAAAATGGTAACTATGAGATGGTGCATAAGCTTCAGCCAAACGTTAAAACAGTGGAGTTATGTAAATTGGTTTGCATTAATCTATGCAATTATGGGTTTAAGTAATTTGCACCAATGTAAACAAGTTCAAGGAAGCTTGCAAACCACACTGATACTATCACATAGCACATCAAATAGCTGATCTATCAATGGTTGGGAGACTTCTGTACTTGAAGAGTCAGCTTTCACAACACTAATCTTGGGTTTGAACCTTCAGAGGTGTCTTATCAATTACAATATGCTTCTACTGTAAATATGTACCACAAAGGAATCATTTGTCAACTAAAGTATTGAAGTAAACAATGTCATTATAACTACTGAGATTGTATTGAATCACCTACTGTTATCTTTGATCTTAAGAGTATAAAATGTAATGTACTTTTAACTTAGTGAGACTCTACCAAGAGGACCTCCAGAAGATTGGCTGTCTTCATGATGAATAAGGAGTTTCATTTCCACAACTTCTCCAGTGACATTCACAACAGTCCCTTAAATCTGTAATGTTTATGATAACATTATTTCAGAAACTTAAGCACAAAGAAGCATGAAGATTCATTGGAGGAAGCTTTATAGTCAAGATAGTCTGAAACAATTATGTGCCACTTAAGAACACATAGTGGCTTAATTCAAAAGAACTTTGGAAGACAAAAGAAATCAAAACAGAAATGAGTCATTTCATTCTTAATGCCTGCTCCATGACTCAGTAGTATAGAAACATAGAAACATAGAAAATAGGTGCAGGAGTAGGCCATTCGGCCCTTCGAGCCTGCACCGCCATTTATTATGATCATGGCTGATCATCCAACTCAGAACCCTGCACCAGCCTTCCCTCCATACCCTCTGATCCCCCTAGCCACAAGGGCCATATCTAACTCCCTCTTAAATATAGTCAATGAACTGGCCTCAACTGTTTCCTGTGGCAGAGAATTCCACAGATTCACCACTCTCTGTGTGAAGAAGTTTTTCCTAATCTCGGTCCTAAAAGGCTTCCCCTTTATCCTCAAATTGTGACCCCTTGTTCTGGACTTCCCCAACATCGGGAACATCAGGAACAATCTTCCTGCATCGGGAACTTCAACCTTAGCCCCAGTTTCCTGCCTACATGCTCCACATTTTCTATTGTTGAAATATCGCTTGATATCTGTGTTGAAAGTACGCAGCAACAGAGCCTCTCTGTCCTCTTAGGTGGCGAGCTCTATTGCCCTGTGAATGAAGAAGCATATTTGCTTTTTTGTGCTGAATGGCTGATTCCTTATTCCAAGACACCAGATTCTAAACTCCCTGGACAGAAGATAGAACACCTATTCATCAAGCCCCATGTGAATTGTATACCCTACAATAAATTAACTTTTTATTCTTACAGACGCCAGGTAGCACAAGTCCAGTCTGTTTGTGACATATCAAATCTGTTCTCACAGGAACCAAGTGTAATAAACCTTCTGATGCAGGAGTATGCTTAGTAATGTATAAAATGCTTCAAGTGCAGTCAAACAATTGGATGAATGCATCTTTATTCTTCTATTTAATGAGGCCAATATAAAACTGCCTTCTAAGCTGCTTGCTGAACCTACACATTTACTTGCAGTAGTCTGTGTGCAAGAACAACCAGATCAAAGTCGAAATCGAAGTCACAGTACATATATTATCAAAGTACTTATGCAATATACAAGCTTGGGATTCATCTTCTCCACAGTCAGCCACGAAAAGAAGAAAATGATGGAATCCATTCAAATAAAAATGTCAACACTGCTCATGCAAAAAAAACAACAAATTGTGCAAATGGCAACAAGAAAGAACCAGTGAAAACACAGAATATTAAAAAAAATCAAAATCAAAAAAAAAATCAGAAGAGTCCACATTCAGTTCAGCTCAGTATTCATTAACCCAATGTGAACAACAGTCCAATCTACAAACAGCAGACCCAGAACCTCGGTACTATCTTGTGACAGCATCGCGGGAAAGAGCGAGAGATCATTTGAATGCAGGGGCCCTCCCTTGACAGCAGTGAGTGAGAGGGAGAGAGAGACTGTCACACACAGATACCTTCCTCTGGCAGCAGCTAGTGAGAGGCTGGTAGGCAAGGCTGAACACTCGCTCGCCTTCTGCCTTCACCACAATGTTTCAATCTTCCTCGATGCTTGAATTAATGAGATCCCAATGAACTCTGACACCTTTAAAACATTTAAAAAATACCCTGAATTTCAAACTTCTACCACCAGAATGTACATTTTCCCACATTAAATGCCTTGTCACATCACATCCATATTCCCTCATCCAAGTTATTACTATAAATCCTCCTCCCGGCTTACAAACAGAAACTGAAGCGGGAGGTCACTGTGTCACGTTGGACGGAGGAAACGGATGAGGTCCTCCATGACTGCTTTGAATCGGTGGACTTGTTAGTATTCAAGGACTCGGCAGCTAACCTCGATGAATATGCCTCCGCTGTCACGGACTTTATTTGGAAATGCACGGAGGACTGTGTGTCTCGCAAGACGATCCGGGTATTCCCTAACTGGAAACCTTGGATGAATTATGAGGTAAAGTCCCTTTTAAAGGCTAGAGCTGTGGCTTTTAGGTCCGAGGATACCAGTTGCTACACGGAATCCAGGCGTGAACTCCGGAAAGCCATTAAGGGCGCCGAGAGGCAATATCGAGCCAAGTTGGAAGCCCAGGTTAACCAGAGGGATGCCAGTAGACTATGGCAGGGTCTAAATGAGATCACTGGGCGCAAAGAAAAGGCTGGGAATATCTCTTCCTGACGAACTTAACGTATTCTACACAAGATTCGAACAGAAGAGGAGCGTCCCGCTCCCTCCGGATGATCCAGACCTGGTGACATCAAGATTCATCATCACCGAGGAGGACATTAGAAGAGCCTTCCTGAAGATAAATCCAAGGAAGGCGACGGGCCCAGATGGCATCCCAGGATGGGTTCTCCGGGCCTGTGCAAGCAAGCTAGCTGGAGTGTTTGCTGACATCTTCAACTGCTCTTTGCTTCAGTCTAGATCCCCTCGTGTTTTAAGAAGGCAACGATAATCTCAGTGCCGAAGAGCAAGATAGCATATCCGAATGACTATCGACCTGTAGCTCTGACATCAATTGCTATGAAGTGCTTCGAGAGATTGGTTTTGGCACACATCAACCACAGCCTACCAGTCAACCTGGATGCTTTGCAATTCGCCTACTGGAGCAACAGGTCAGCAGCAGATGCCATCTCCCTGGCCCTGCATTCCTCCTTAGAACACCTGGAGAATAAAGATGCATACGTAAGGCTCCTTTTTATTGACTACAGCTCTGCCTTTAATACTATCATTCCAAATAAACTGATTCCTAAGCTCCGGAACCTGGGCCTCAGCACTCAGATCTGCAGCTGAATCTTCAACTTCCTCATAGACATGACCCAGGCTGTAAAAATAGGGGACAAGCTCTCCTCTATAATCACTCTGAGCACTGGTGCCCCTCAAGGCTGTGTACTCAGCCCCTGTACACCCATGATTGTGTAGCCAAGTTTCCATCAAACTCAATATATAAGTTTGCTGATGACACAACAATTGTCGGCCGTATCTCGGGTAATGATGAGTTTGAGTACAGAGAGGAAATTAAGAACCTAGTGGCATGGTGCGAAGACAATAACCTATCCCTCAACGTCAGCAAGACGAAGGAATTGGTTGTTGATTTCAGAAGGAGTAGCGGACCGCACGACCCAATTTACATCGGTGGTGCGCAAGTGGAACAGGTCAAAAGCTTTAAGTTCCTCGCGGTCAATATCACAAATGACCTGACTTGGTTCAACCAAGCAGAGTTCACTGCCAAGAACGCCCACCAGCGCCATTACTTCCTGAGAGAACTAAAGAAATTTGGCCTGTCCCCTAAAACCCTCACTATTTTTTATAGATACACCGTAGAAAGCATTCTTCTAGAGTGCATCACAACCTGGTATGGAAGTTGTCCTGTCCACGACCAAAAGAAGCGCAGAAGATTGTGAACACGGCGCAGCACATCACACAAACCAATCTTCTGTCCTTGGACTCAGTTTACACCGTACGCTGTTGGAGCAGTGCTGCCAGGATAATCAAGGTCATGACCCACCCAGCCAACACACTTTTCGACCCTCTTCCCTCCGGGAGAAGGCTCAGGAGCTTGAAGACTCATATGGCCAGAATTGGGAACAGCTTCTTTCTAACTGTGATAAGACTGCTGAACGGATCCTGACCCAGATCTGGGCCGTACCCTCCAAATATCCGGACCTGCCTCTCGATTTTTTTGCACTACCTTACTTTCCATTTTTCTGTTTTCTATTTATGATTCATAATTTAAATTTTTAATATATACTAATTTTCACTATATTAAATATTTAATATTTGTAATCCAGGAAGCAGGAAGCGCAGACTCAAATATCGCTGTGATGATTGTACGTTCTAGTATCAATTGTTTGGCGACAATAAAGCATAAAGTATAAAGTATAAATTGCAGACACCTGGGGTTCAGCACTAACCCCAGAGCTAGCCCACCAGTCATAGCCACCTAACCCCAAAATGGATTTCATTTAGTCCTTTCTTTCAAAATTGTTAATCAATACTCAATCTACACTTGTATATTACCCCCAATACAATGCTCTCTAATTTTGTTCATGGCACTTATTCAAGGCCTTCCTAAAGTTAAAGTACAGCATTTAATTTGGTTTCACTTTATCTTGGCTGCTAGTTAAAACTTCAAACACCAACAAATTTATCAAAAATTATTTCCCTTTTACAAATACATGTCGACTCACCCTAAACCTATTATTAATCTTAACATGGCATGTTCACGCTTCCTTGCTGTTGTCTTAATTTGATCTAAACATTTGCTTAGCTTCCGTCCATTACCACGGTGGTACACATTTCTTGATTGTCTTTTTTGTTGCCTGTTACTTGTGGAGAAAATGAAGCTCTATGTCAGTCATTGATTGTTCAGTATGGTAGCTTGCAATTGCTATATTTTTATATTGACTGATTTAATTCAGTTAATTCACTTGTGATATTTTTCCAACTCTTCCAGTTAGCAAGTTTACTCAGGTGTTACAATTGGCTGGATAGGGGCTTCACTTGCAGGCTTGGACTATTGATCAGGACACACATTTAAATCTCATGACAGCAACCAAGGAACTTAAAAGCAGTTAATTTATTTTTTTTAAGTTGAAATAAGATAGCATTAACAGTTCCCACGAAACTAATATATCATCATAAAAACACATCTGGTTCATTAATTTCCTTTCAGATAAGAAATCTGTGGCTCCCACAATCTCAATGAAATGGCTGAATTCTTAACTACCCTCCAAAATGGCCATTACAAGCCTCTGCAATCAAATTGCAATTGGAGCAAATAATAAATGTGGCCCTGTCAATAACATTTATGTGCAATGAGCAAATAAAAAAAAATTTCGAAGCTAAAAGGTTCACCCAGGCTAACACTCCAGTACAGTACTGAAGGACGCCAAAGTCATTTGAACCATAGTTTGGAAGTGGGCTATAATGTACTAGCAATTGATCTTTGATTTTTTTACACAATATAATGTTTCAGTTTAATGTCTTAGCTCTTCTCAGGATCTCAGCAAAATGTAATCTATATATTATGTGCTCAAATTTTGAAATAGAGAAAGTATACAGAACCTATTGGAAAAGTCTTCGCATGCTAGGTCCTGTCATTATTGAGTTTTTTCTAGCCTCTGCTTCCTGTTTGCCTCTCAGTAATTCATCATCTTTCTCTTCACTCCCATCCCTTCGGGCTCACTCATCAATTGCACTCACCATTCTCTTGCTCAAATTCCCTTGACCTTCCGCTTCTCTTCTTTTCATCTTCTTGACACAAATTTCTCCACTAGTTATAACCCATTAAAGCTTTGGCTTTGGTGATATCTTTACGATTACCTGATCCTCAGCCAAGACTATGGTCTCCTGTTATCCAAGTTCCCTTCATCTGTCATTTAATACCATTGCTCAAAATCTCTTATGTAAAAGAAAGAGAGAAAGATGAGGGGAAAAAGGAAGAAGTAGGTCCTAATGAAGGGTCGTAGTCCCAAACATTGACTGATCATTTCCTTCCATTGATGCTGCCTGACCAGCTGAATTCTTCTGGCATTTTGTATGTGATTGTCAAGATTTCCAGGATCTTCAGAATCTCCTGTGTTTAGAGAAGCAGGTGTTCGCCAACAACAGAGGCAGTGACCCAGCAAGGGCAACATCATACAAGCTCCATTAGTCCTTATTGAAAAAAAACATGTTCAAAATTAACAGGATCTTTCCTCTAAGGTAAGCAATCCATTAAATACTCTAATGCAATATCTGAAAAAATGAGCTGTCATTCTTTCTGCCTGTCCACCCCTCACACCCCCACCCTGAACCCTCACCAGCCATACCCTTATTCTCGCCCAACCTCCACCGGATGAACAATTAATCAGAATTTGTAAATGCTGCAAAAGGCCTTTTATGGTCTGTGGGCATTGTCAGACAAAATAGTAACCAATAAAAATATGATGACAAAGTTGGAGTCACTGTCGGTCTGTTCCCTGAACCAATGCCATTCAAGCCTGTCACCATTACGTTACTGTGCAGCCCGACCCAGCCTTCATTTCTAATTGTTTCTCTGTTCCTCAAGTGCAATAATCAGCCCTGGAAATTTGTGCACCCATTGTTCTTGTTTAGCATTTAGGACTTGTTGATGCACAGAGCTACATGTGAGCATCAATCACTTTGAATACAGGAAAGTATACATGCATGGCAAGAATATTGATCAATACACTTACAAAAAACTTCATTCTCCAGGTGAAATCTGTCAATTACTGTATAACACAGACTCTCCATTGCTTAGTTTATACAAAGACGAGAGTCCTTGCCTCACAAAAGCCGATTTCGCTCGGTCTCCAGGAATGTTCTCTCTTCCCTCCATGGCACTGAGGTTATGAAGACTGCCCTGGCTGCTGCTCGCCATGCCCACTAATATGATGGGCTGAGAATGAGGCTTCGGCCTACTCCAGGATGCTCTGGGGTCCGGTTCTAAGGAGAGATTTTGGTTCTGAATGTTGTTGCTTCTGTTTGCATGATTTGTGCTTTGTCTCGCTTTCTCTGCGCAGCAGGAATTGGTCTTTATTTTATTTTATTTTTTAAATTGGGTTCTTTGGTGTTTCTTACTTTGTGGCTGTCTGCAAGCAAACAAATCTCCAGGTTGTATAATTCGTACATTCTTTGATAATAAATGCACTTTAAATCCTTATCCCATCAAGGCACCTATGGCACAGTAATGTACAATAGATGTTGATTATGTACAAAAATATACACATACAATCTGTTTACACATCTATCCCTGAACCTGTAATGCATGTCAGTTGTGGCTATAGTATTTATTTATTTATCTACTTATCTAACAATCCTTATTTATTTACTGAAGCAGGCTCAATGGTGTCAAAGTGGTTGTTGTGGTGTGTCCAGTGTGATGCTGTAGTGGCTAGTGCTTGTCGCTCTCACTTTCAGGTTCCACCGCTGGTGAGCAGTCTCACAAAAAGGAGAGCTGAATGTGTAAGTCTCTCCTTGTCAGTACAGGGCCTCTCCAGCCGCAAGCCTCGTGTAGTGCCTCCTCACTGGCGGCACACGGAAACTGAACTCCTTTCGGACTCAGGCTGAACTACAGAGGACGGGGAGGAGGTCTGGCCCCTGCGCACGTAGCACACAGGCCCACCGGTGTGTGCACACACCCTGATGCTCATGAACCAGATCCCTGGCTACAGGTAAATAGCCCCACTGCCTTGTGGGCAGCCTCAGGAGAGGCAAAGGCTACGGGAGTAAACCTAGACAGCCAACCAGAGTGGAGCCCCTAAGGCAGCTGGAAGTCAATGACCATCCTTCCGACAGCTCCCTTAGCGAAGCTGGTGCCAATCATATTAGAAACATAAGCTTTCCTTTGGACTACACTGGTGAGGCTGAGAGGGGGATCTTGACGACTGGGCATCTCAGGATCTCCATACCTTCCGCCCAGGCTTGTGATGATGATGATGACCACCTATTGTCCTTTGAGACAGGCGGATGCCAACCACCACGACATGCTCAGTACAGGTCCTTCCAGCCCAATGAGCCTGTGCAGTCTAATTACACCCACGTGACCAACTAACCAAAACGTCTTTTTGTAATGTAGGAGGAAAACGGAGCACCTACGAGGAAACCTACGAGGTCACAGGGAACCCCAGCTAAAAATGCCTAACACAGCTCAGAACCCGTGGAGTCAGAGAACGTAAAATCTCTAGATTTTGCTAAGGCACACCATGTAGTGCTCAAGGACATTGGTGAATGAGAGATTTTAGTTTAAAGTCTATTCCATTAGTACTGATTCATTTATCAAGATTTAAATAGATTAAATACATCATTATTATGTGCCATGTCATATGACACGGGCGACCATAGTCTCCATGACCATGATTGTTCTTGGCACATTTTTCATGGAGTAGAAGGAGAAAGGTACTGTCACTGGAGTTTGTGGAAACCAGTGACACACAGGTGAAAAGAAAGAATTTGTGTTGAGGAGTATAAACAACTAGGGTTCAAATTACAAAGCAGACCCACAAAACTGTTAATCTCTAGAGTATTACCCAAGTCACCTGCAAATTGACATGAGGACAGTAAAACCTGAGAGTTGAAAGTGTGGCTGAAAGATCAGTGTGAGACATTGGACCAGTAATAGGGAAAGAGGGAACTGTTCCATTGGGCTGGGCTTTACCTGAATTGCTCTGGGAGTGAAAAACAGGCAAACCACAAGGGCTAAAGATAAGACCTCTAAATTGAATCATCAGTAGGAAGGTTTTGGAGAGGGAAAGCTTAGAAAGTTCAAGAGGAAGGACAAGCATAGTGAATAATGATAGACCAGAGTCTGCCAGGATGGGAGAGCAGGGAAGGGATAAGAGTCAGAACAGGAAAAATTATGAGACTTAATTAAAAGTTCCTTTATGTGAATACATGCAGCATTGATAACGAGACTTCAATCTATTGCAAAAATAGAAATAAATGGACATAATCCAAAAGCTATTACAGTAACAGCGACCAAGGATCATTAATTAAGTATTCCAGGAAGAGATACACAAAATGGAAAAGGAAAAGGGATTGTCCCTCTGCCAAAAAATGGAATTCAAGCAACAGAGGTGAAGTGTCATGCCTTTGAAACTCAAATAGTGGAATCAGTCTGTGTGGAGCTAACTAAGAATGATCAAGAGTAAGGGGGAATGTTGGTTGGAATCCTATAAAGATCCCCAAACAGTAATGCTATGATAGGCCATAGATTAAATCTGCAGATAAAGGCAAAGATAACAAGTGTAAAATCATGATCTTCATGTGAACTAGGAAAGCTAAATCTACTGTTTTAGTATGGAAAATGAATTCATGAAGCAAATAAGAAACAGCCTTCTAGATCAATATGTTGAGACGCGGTACTGGGAAAAGAGTACAGATACATTAATAATATTGCAGTTAACGGGCCTTAAAAGAAAGCATATCATAATAAGGTGAGAGAGGGTAAAGAGTACAAGCTGGCGGATGATAGATGAAACCAGGTTGGGGGATGGTGGGTGGGTGATGAAGTATGAAGCTGGGAGGCAATAGGTAGAAAAGGTAAAGGGCTAAAGAAGAAGGAATCCAACATGTCATATTCTTTTTGGGAAGCCTCAAACCTGATAGCATGAATATCAATGTCTCTAACCTAATAATTTTGCCCCTCTCCATCCTTCTCTATTTTTCATTCCCCATTCTGGTTAACCTCTCTCCCCTTTTCTTCTGCTCCTCTCTCTTTGGTTTCACTACTCCTTCCCTTTCTTCTATGGGCAACTGTCCTCACTATTAAACTCACTTCTGTGGCATGAATGTTACTTATCTCTTTTCAGCCTATGCCTGGGTGTCATACTTCTTCCAGGCATGGGCTATTGCGTGTGCTGCAAATGGAATTGAACAGGAGGCAATCGCCCGTGCATGTCCCAACTTGCAATCTTGCGAAGGAAGGAAGTGGAGTTCCACAAGGATCGATGTTGGGACCGCTGCCTTTTACAATGTATGTCAATGATTTGGACTGCGGGATTATTGGATTTGTGGCTAAGTTTGCCAATGATACAAATATAGGTGGAGGAGCAGGTAGTGTTGAGGAAACAGAGAGCCTGCAGAAAGACTTAAGTAGTTTCAGGGAATGGGCAAAGAAGTGGCAAATGAAATACATTGTTGGAAAGTGTATGGTCCTACACTTTGGTAGAAGAAATAAATAGGCAGTCTATTATTTAGATGGGGAGAGAATTCAAAATGCAGAGATACAAAGGGACTTGGGAGTCCTTGTGCAGGATACCCTAAAGGTTAACCTCCAGGTTGAGTCGGTGGTGAAGAAGGCAAATGCAATGTTGGCATTCATTTCTAGAGGTATAGAATATAACAGCAGGGATGTGATGTTGAGGCTGTATAAGGCACTCGTGTGACCACACTTGGGAGCATTGTGTGCAGTTTTGGGCTCCTTATTTTAGAAAGGATATACTGATATTGGAGAGGGTACAGAGAAGATTCACGAGAACGATTCCAGGAATGAAAGGGTTACCAAATGAGGAATGTCTGGCAGCCGGTGGGCTGTATTCCCTGGAGTTCAGGAGAGTGAGGGGGGATCTCATAGAAACATGCTGAATATTAAAAGCCCTGTACAGATTAGATATGGCAAAGTTATTTCCCATGGTAGGAGAGTCTGGAACAAGAGGGCGTGACTTCAGGATTGAAGGACATCCATTTAGAACAATGATGTAAAGAAATTACTTATGTCAGATGGTGGTAAATCTGTGTACTTTGTTACCACAAGTGGCTGTGGAGGTCAAGTCATTGGGTGCATTTAAGGCAGAGATAGATAGGTTTTTGATTAGCCAGGGCATCAAAGGGTATGGGGAAAAAGCAGGGGAGTGGGGATGACTGGAAGAATTGGATCAGCCCATGATGGAATAGTGGACTTGATGGGCCAAATGGCCTACTTCTGCTCCTATATCTTATGGTCTTATAACATCCTTCCAACCACTGAAGTCAGACTAACTGGCCTATAATTTAGGTCTATAATACTGTGGGCATCTTTGGAGTGCCTTTCACTGTGGTGGTATCACGTGTCACGTGTAAGAACAAGATTGGACAGAGTCGGGAGCATGTGCAGAAATGACAGAATGATCTAGAAACTGTATGTTAAAGACGTGTTTGCTGTTTGCTGTTGTAAATAAACATTCTAGTTTTAATTCTTCCAGAATATGGTTTGTTCTTAGTAACCCACGGTACGTGTAAAGAACACAACGTTCACAACCTCTACTACCATTGAAGCAGATGAACCAGGAGCCAAGAATATCAAGTATTAAGGGGATCAATAAAACAACCCATAAAATGTAAAAACTCCAGCACTTTAACAATAGAATCACAGAGTACTACAGCACAGAAACAGGTCCTTCAGCCCATCTAGTTGATGCAGAACTATTACTTTGCCTTATTCCATTCCCCTTCGAGTGGATCATAGTCTTCCATACCCTTCCCATTCGAGTCCTTTACCTCCACTTATGTTTGGTAGCTCGTTCCACACTCACACCACCCTCTGAGTAAAAAAGATCTCCCTCAGGTCTCCTTAAATGATTTATGTTTCACCTTTAATTTGCGACCTATTCTCGCCCAAGTTCAGTGGAAAAAGCCTGCGTGCATCTAGCCCGTCTAAACACCTCATAATTTTGTATGATGAAACCGAATTCAGTTGCAGCGGCCAGGAACACCCATCGCATGGTTATGGAAATGTGGTGGTGGCAGCAACATTTTAGTTATTGTAACATGCAGAAAAGGAAAACAAATAAAAAGATGGTGAAATCCATAATACCTTGGATACCTCGGAGAGAAATGCCTCCCGCTTGTGGCCATTCACCGGATTAGTACTGAAGAGTATCGGATGTACCTATTCAGCCCATGTCTGCTTCTAACTACAGAAACGGATGCCAAATGTCACTAATGATTGCCATTTTTGAAACGTAACTACCCGCCCAACTACGATCCTGGCAGAGCATTGCAAGGTTCCTCAGAGCGATGCTGGCGTTTTCTCTACCGCCACTTGCTCCGTTTTTAAATCAATGTCGTCGCCTTGTGGTTTGATAAAGTACCGGTCTTCTTCTTCAAAGTAAAACCTGACCGAGTTCAGGAAGCATCTCAATTTTCCTTCGAACTGCAATTATCTCCCTCTGAAAGAATATTGATAAACAGTGAGCCATGGGAACAAAGTAATTGTTATTTTACCGCAATGTGTAAAATGTACAGCGCAGAAGGGAAGGCATCACAATTAATTAGTCCTCAATTGCTTTACTCTGCTTCTAAGACTTTTGGGGGGTACTTAGAAATCTGTAATCAAGTGATTTCCGGAAAGGAAGTTCTAGGAACTCTGAAGATAATTTACTGTTTCCCACAGGGAATGTGCTAAGCTGCCAACTGGAGCATGTTTGGGGGAAAATTCCAACATTTACCATGTAATTAACCTACCTCTCCCCGAATAACTGTCTGCAATTTCAGGATCTCTGTGAGGACTCTGGCGCCTTGACGTTGCAGTCTGTTCCCTGTGATTCCTTCCCTCCTGAACGTGCGCCAGTTCCCCATGCTTCACGTTGGCGCGTTTTGTGGGAAATCACGACCACTAATAGTGGAGAATCCCTGTGAATAACAAAAGCTGTGGACTTCTTCTCCGCAGTTTTTAAAGGAGGGAAGTATTTCAAGGATGTCGGTGCATTCTGATGACTTTGTCTTTTTCTAAGTGTGGGTTGTTCTGCATTTCCCTTCCACCTGATTCCTCCACAAAGTAATCGCATTGAAGGTCTTGAGCTGTATTGAACCAATAAAAAAGGGTATTTGTGCAGAAATAATTAACTCTAGCACACACGTGCTCCCAAAAATTCAAAAAAAAAATGCGCTTTAACATGGAGGCCTAGCAGAGATGTATGATACAAATAGCAAACTTTGATCTTACACAGAATATTCATGTGCATTTGAGACCCTTGAGTACACAGTGCGCAAACACTAAATCTGGGCTTAAGGATCCAAGGCAACATCAGCATTCTTAAAGGGGCCATACATTTCCTGATTTTTACTGAATGTTGCAAGGCATTTTTCTTCTTCCAGGTAGGTTCTCTAAGTTAGTGGCTCACTCTCACTGTATAATCAATGACCTGAGACAGCCATCCCAATTAGGTCATATAGATTATGAAGACACACAGTCCTCTTTTATTGTCATTTAGTAATGCATGCATTAAGAAATGATACAATATTTCCTCCAGTGTGATATCACAAAACACAGGACAGACCAAGACTGAAAAAACTAACAAAACCACATAATTATAACATATAGTTACAACAGTGCAACAATACCATAACTTGATGAAGAACAGTCCATGGCACAGTAAAAAGTTCAAACTCTCTCAAAAGTCCTACATCTCACGCAGACGGGAGAAGGAAGAAAAACTCTCCCTGCCATGCCCGACCACAGTCCAACTCTGAGTCATCCGAAAACTTCGAGCCTCCGATCAGCTCTCCAACAACAAGTACTGAGCGCCATCTCTATCCGAACAATTCGACCTCAATCTCGGTCGCCAACAGCAGGCAAAGCTGCGGATTTTGGGGCCTTCCCTTGGAAGATTCTCGATCGCCCAGTAACAGCGGCAGCGAACCTGCGTTTCAGAAATTTCTCCAGATGTTCCTCTGTGCTTTCACGTCTGCCTCCATCAAATCAGAAATGTCCACGGCCCCTATTTAATGGATACAATATCATTTTCACCGGAGGTCTGTGCACACGTGGCACGCTGCTATCTCCTCCTCCTCCTCATCAGAGCAGCATTCAACCGTACAGCCCATTGAGTCTGCTCTACCATTTCATCGTGGCTCATCCATTTCTCTCTCAACCCCATGCTCCTGCTTTCTCCCCATGGTTTTTCACACCCTGACTAATCAACCTCCATCTTAAATACACCCAATGACCTGACCGCCACAACCACCTGTGGCAACACATTCCACAGATTCTCCAACACCAGCTAAAGAATTTCCTCCTCATCTCCATTCTAAATGGACTTTCCTCTATTCTGACGCTGTGTCCTCTGATCCTAGGCTCCCCTGCCACAGGAATCAATCTCTTCACATCCACTCTTTCTTGACCTTTCAACATTAGATAGGCTTTAGTGAGATCCCTTCTCATTCTTCTAAATTCCAGCAAATAAAGGCCCAGAGCCATCAACCGCTCCTCATACGATAAGCCTTTAATTCCTAGAATCATTCTTGTGAACCTCAGCTGAACCCTCATCAATATCAGCACATCCTTTTGTAAGTAAGAGGTCCAAAACTGTTCACAATACTTCAAGTGAGGCCTCACCAGTACTTGATAAAGCCTCAGCATTACATCCTTGCTTGACCACACACTTTCCAACACTGTATTCCATCTGCACATTTCGTTGTCCATTCCCCTTTTCTGCCTAAGTCCTTCTGAAGACTCCCTGCTTGCTTCCTCACCTCTACCTGAGAACTCTGCAGTCATCTTGGTAGCAGATTTTATTTTTTGCCTCTATTTTATTTTTTACCTCTAATGATCATCCAACTGCAGATCATGTGCTTTCCACATGCAAAGCCAAGATTCCAATGTTCATTTATATTTATTAAAATTATACTGCTGTCTTCAGAAGTCTGTATGCATGAAACATTAGGGCCTAAAATGTGGACAGGAGAGTGCTATTTTTTTTTATAACTTTCTTTGAATTATTGAGTCCAATGGCACAGGAGTAAATCCTTTAGGTCTCCAATTCCATGTTGACCATCAGTCACCCACCTAGTTACTGCATTTACGAACCAACACACATAAAAGTTGCTGCCTGGCCTGCTGCATTCACCAGCAACTTTTATGCGTGTTGCTTGAAATTCCAGCATCTGCAGATTTCCTTGTGACTGCATTTACCAACACTAGTTTCATAGCTTTCTATGTCTTAACAATACACACCCCAGAATTCTGGTTCACTGAAGAATGCAAAAAGACATGCTGGAAACAGCACAACAAAGATCCCAAAAATAATGAGATGCCAGCCCAGTGAAGCTGAAACTCAGGACCATGTGTGTTTTAGACAATATGCAGTAGACATAGCTCGGCTCTCTCAACCAAAGGATGAGATCAAAGCTCCACAGTCCTAAGGCATTTCATTTTGAATGTTATGAAATCACCTCGAGAAACCTTCACACCTTCTCCCTGCTTTTAGGGTACAAATCAAGATTGTACAGGAATTGTTTCCATTTGCCTCAATTATCAAGCAACTCAACACCATTAAAACGAAGTACATCCATTTGATTAACACCACTAAGGCATCCTAAGCATTCATTCTCTACGTGCAGTAGAGAACCATCTGTAAGATGCACTTTAGCTACTTGTCTCAGCTACTCCCAGACCTCTGACCTCTACCGCCAAGAAGGGAAAGGCAAGCGTTCACATGGGAATATTGCTACTTGCAGATATCTCTCTTTCCTGACTTGGAAGTGTTTCCGATTCCCTCCCAGAAACACTAAAAGCACCTCCACCAGTAAAGCTATACTGGTTAAAGAAGACAGCTCACCACCTACTTCTCAGGGGAATTAGTGCTAGCCAATAAACACGAGCCTTTCAGGTAATGCCCAGGTCCTAGCAAGTGAACAAAAGTCCCTCCTAAATCAAAAAAAAAGATTTGTGGTCAGCTTTTAAGTAATTTCCACAATACCCCTTCCAAGTTGAGATATTTCGTCCAGAATGGATGGTTTTTCTGCAGTAAGTTCTGGAACTATTTGAGTACTCCTTCTGAGACCAGTATTATCCCAGGCAATTACAGACACACTGACAATGACAATAACCCCTCTTCAACGAAAATAGTTGGGAAGTATATCAGGAAATAGTGTAAAATCTTCAGATCTTTTGCTGTGAAAGAATGGAGGGAGGATATTATAATTACTAGTAGTGTATAGTATTACCATTTCTAACATTTAATTGAAACAATAATGCCTAAGTTATTTACCAATGACTTCTAGGATGAAGTTTTTGTTTTGATCAGTTTGGTGAGTTGGCCTTCCTTGATTACATCAGACTCCTGGGATGCTGCCATACTTCAATAGACAATACACAATAGACAATAATAGACAATAGATGCAGGATTAGGCCATTCGGCCCTTCAAGCCAGCACCGCCATTCACTGTGATCATGGCTGATCATCCACAATCAGTACCCCGTTCCTGCCTTCTCCCCATATCCCTTGACTCCACTATCTTTAAGAGCTCTATCAATATAGTGACCACTGGCAGAACATTCGCTACAAATTGAGTGGTTGCAACCAGCCCCAACACTCCAATTTCACAGCCCAATCAGTTTGACAAAGGCACAGAAGAAATAAAATTATTTTGCTCCCATCAATCTTTGGAGCAGGCAGATTACAAACCTGTTGTGAATTCATAATTTCCTAAAAACAAATGTTTTAAATAACTCATTGGGAGAAGATAATTAAGCACACTGAAAGCAGGAAGCTACTTTTACTTTGATTATTTTTTTAATTAGTGGCACTTTTCAGGAACTTGTTTTAAAAAGGCACAATATGCAGTGTAAGAGAAATGTAACAGGGAGTTCTGGCAATATAAAAGAATTAGCAATCTACTGCCAGATACATAAAACACAAATCTTGATAAGTTTTTATGACTTTGCTGCAGATGCTAATCACACCTTGGTTCTTCAGACTTAGTATTAGTCTCTCAGATAACCTGTTAAAATCGTCTGCATTGGAAGTGTTGCTGGCTTGCAATCTCACCTGCTCATAACAGTGGGTTTGTGCATCCTACGAGGTAAGCAATAGTGTGGATAAATATTTCTCTGTATGTGGTTCAGAGCTGTGATCTTGCTCAGATCAACTTGGATGAGGTTAGACAAGATAATTCCTTACTTCACAGAGGAAATCTAAGAGGGGTAGTTTCAGATTCTGCAGTTTAATGGACATGTATGCTAACTTTTATGCATCTTCCAGTTTTAAAAGCTAAAAATAAAAGCTAATTTACCATGATGCTGTGATGTGATTTTAAAAAAGAAATAGGCTACCTTGGCTATTGTTATATACTTCCATTTGGTAGGAAATATAATATAGAGACAGATTAGATATGCTAACTCAATGCTTGTGGCTGCCACTCTTTGTATAGTGCGTTTCTATTTTAAAAGAACACTGATTCAAGTTGTGAGTTGAGGGCCAATTATTTTCACTGGAAGAGGATTAAGGAAAATGTGGGTGAAGCCCGAGATCTCTGACAGAAAACTGGACGGTATGATGGTGGCCGTGAACAGCTCATGAAAGATGCAGAACAACTGGAGGACCCCTGACAATGATGACGTAGGTGAGGATGACCCTTTAACCTAATTAGAGGACACTCATGCTGCTGTTTGTTCCTGTTTTTATATTTAATGTCTACAATAATTTATTCAACTTCCATGTTTATTATATTAATTTTAATTTTTGTTACAGAACCTTGACGTGGCTGAGAAGGTAGGCATTTATTGCCCATCCTTGGTTCCCTTTGAGAAGTTGGTTTGGTCCCAGCTTTTTGAATCACTTGTAGTCCTTCTTGTGAAGGTACCTTACAGAGCTGGTGGGTAGGGAGTTTCAGGATTCATACGATGAAGAATTGGCAATATATTTCCAATCCATGATGGCTCTGTTCCTCCATCATTGGAGAACCTGCAGGAGGTGGAATTGTTTTATGCCTGACGCCCTCAACCTCCCTGACGGTGGAGATCTTCGGTTTTGAAGGTGCTGATGGATTAGATGGAACAGACTGAAGCCACTGTGTGCCAGTGATGGAGAAAATTAATGTGTTGGATTGTTGATGAATCAACTGAACTACTTTGTCTTGGATGCATGTTCTCTCTGTGACTATATGGGGGTGTTTCCTCGGGATGCTTCAATTTCCACGCCATCCCAAGTACAGGCATGTTGGTAAGTTAATTGACCTTTGTAAATCGACCCTAATATTTGGAAGTGAGTGTAAAAATCTAGAGAAAGCTCTTGGCAGTGTGGGAAGAATGAATTCATGTAAATAGGTACTTGATGGTTGGTGCAGATTCTGGGAGCTGAAGAGCCTGTTTCCATGCAATATCTATCCATCCGTCCACCTAGATATGGTAGTACCATTCTCATCTCCATGTAATCCAAGTAAAAGTGTCAATCAAATAGGAGAGCCTGGTGATTGGTACAACAGAGCAGATTCAATCTCGCACCCAGAGTCCAACTTTCCAATAGCAACACCAGGCTCACGGCACTGCTGCACGCACTATGGGAAATGTAGGAGAAACAAGTAAAGGGATGCATGCACTTCAGGGTTCCTAATATGTATTATTTGCAACAGAGAGTCCTGCAGCTACTTTTATACTTCAGTCACACCGGTTTCATCCACTGTCATGGCAGAATGATTTTCGTAAATTCCAAATATGCAATCAATTGAATGTTCGTGATTCCTAGGTAATGAGCAAAGTTCTGTGTCAAAACATTTGCTACTTAATCCGTAGACCTGGAAAACGGTCCACAAAACTTTGGAGCGGTTGGTTCTTATACTTCAGGTAGTCTGCTTATCCATGCGCATAAAAGAATCCTGTACGTCTGTTTTGTGTTTGCTATACGTTTCTCTGATGTCCACATATATACATTCCCCCATTACATCGAATGTTGCAAATTCTGAATGCGATATTCCATAGACTTTTGGTCATACAGTCATAGAACACTGCAGCACAAAAACAGGCCCTTTGCTCCATCTAGTACGTGCTGAACTATTAATCTGCCCAGTCCCATCGACCTGCACACAAATCCCAAATCTCTATACCCCTCCTATCCAAATTTCTTTTATTTTCTCTTTTGCAGCGAGGTATCAGAATCTGCATTATTTGCAGCTCTACCCATTGCTTCTCCAATATCTTGAGAGTTACCGAAACCCATTACTCTTTTCTGTGCATTTTATCCTTGTTATTACTCACAATCCTTGCCAAATTGCCTTGCTGTTACTCTAAAGATTCTATAGCTTTTGAATATTTCATAGAACTACCCAGCACAGCAGCAGCCTGTGCATCTGATCTGGTCTTTCACCGAGACACCCAGTTAATTTCACTGGCCTTTGCCTGTGGCCTTGCAGACATTTCCACTTCAAGTATTCCTTTAATTCCCTTCTGTGATTTACAACTGAATCAGTTTCATGAATCAGTCTTTCATGCTGTATCCAGATCCTACCAGTTTACAGTTTTAAAAAATCTCCCACCTCCCTGATTCTGTACTAATTACTATCAATCTGGCTACTGATCCTTCTGTCAATGTAAATGGTTTCTTTTCATATCTGTTGTATCAAAAGACTTTGTTAATCTAGAATACCCCAACTCTAGGGAAAATAATCCCAGTTTCTTTACAATGTCTTCAGAGACAAAACCAATATCTGTTAATGGTGCAGCATTAAAAGCATTAACATTTCAACTGTTTTGTCATTTTCAAAAAGTGAACCAATTAAAAGGATACTTTGGCAAAAACATTAACACTCCCTCTTCTCCATCTCCCTCTTCCTCCTTCTCCTCCCTCTTCCTCCTTCTCCTCCTCCCCTCCCCCTCCCTCTTCCTCCTTCTCCTCTTCCCCTCCCCTCTCCCTCTTCCTCCTTCTTATTGGTCAATATCTTCAGTATTTTCTGCTTTAATTTGTATTTGAACCTAAGGTATTAAATTAATTCCTTCCTGACCCTGCAAACCCTCAGTTTAAAACTGTAGCATTTGCTTTATTCTCCTTCCTTCAATTATCCAAAATTCACAACATTGCTCTGGGTTATTTACTTCGATACTACAACACAGAGAGCAGTCAGTTGTGAAGTGCTGCTCACAAACAAGAAAAAAGAATCTGCAGATGCTGGAAATCCAAGCAACACTCCCAAGATGCTGGAGGAACTCAGCAGGCCAGGCAGCATCTATGGAAAAGGATACAGTCAACATTTCAGGCTAAGACCCTTCATCAGGACTAGAGAAAAAAAAGAGAGAAGTCTGCAATGTCTCTTCCAGGGACGCTTATCCTGAAGAAGTTTAAATATTCCCTTTGATGGGAGTTCAGTGAAACCCTTTCGCACCGCTCCCTCGCTGTGTCTCATCTTTATCCCTCCAGTCCTGATGAAGGGTCTCAGCCTGAAACGTTAACTGTACTCTTTTCCATAGAAGCTGCCTGGCTTGCTGAGTTCCTCCAGCATTTTGTGTGTGTGGAATGTTGCTGACTGACATACTGCACTTTGCAAAAGTGTGTTGCTGAGGGAAGCACTGAAGTTTGGTGCAGGCAGTGCAGGGGCTCAGTGGGAAAGAACTACAGTCGAGAGTTCTGGATGGACAGGGATGCCCCTTAAGTATCGTACCAGCACATCATCACAGGGTTTTTAAAAATGTAAGTTAATACTACTTAATGCATTGTCCACAACTGAAAATTATTTGCATGGTTTATTCTTGCATATATCTTTATTGTGAATAAAGCTTATTTTGAATAAAGGAAACACAAGGACAATTCATTTGATGGGATCTATGTCAGCAAGTGAAACCATTTCTCCTCACTTCATTTTCCCTGTAGCCCAGCCACTATTCTTTGATTCTTTAACCACTTACCTACACTAAGGGATATTTAACAGAAGCCAATGGAACATCATATTCTTGAAATGTGTGAGGAAACTTACACAATCTCAGAGAACATTTAAACCGCACAGAAAGCATCAGAAAACAGCAGCTGTTGGCCCTGAAACTAGCAGGCATGAACTTCAGATTGCCTCTGCCATTGATCTCGCCGGCTCCAACACCTCAGGGCATATTCAAAACCTGGACTCCAGCAACGACCATGGACACCTTCAAAGCGACTGCGCAACCACCAACTGCGACTCCAGCCTTGAACTCCAGGCCGGGTCTTTATGTGCTGCTATTGTGACTCCCGTCTCCCCTTCCCCCACCAATACTCTGCAATCCCGTTTCCCTCAGATCCCATCGTCAGCTCCTGGGTACTCAGAGGCTCCATCTTCCTCTCACCCCAACCCTCCCCTCTCCACTGACACCCCCAGTCTCCCCCCTCCCCCTCCCCCCTCTGATCCCAGCTCTCATCCGTGCCGGGTCTTTACCATCCCCTCCGACCTTCAACTGTCGGAGGCAGAATGCTCTGTCCTCAGTAAGGGCCTCACCTTTGTCCCCCTTCGCCCACACCTCAGCGAGTTCCGTGTTCGCCATGATGCGGAACTCTTCTTCCGCCGTCTCCATCTCCGAGCCTACTTCTTCGGCAAGGACTCTTCCACCCCCACCGATGACCCCTTCTCCCATCTTCAACCCTCCTCTTCTTCATGGACACCCCACTCTGGTCTTCTGCCTGCTCTGGATCTCTTTATTGCTAACTGCCGATGGGACATCAACCGTCTGGACTTCACCACATCTTGTTCCCATTCCAACCTCATTCCTTCCGAACGCTCTGCTCTCCACTCCCTCCACACTAATCCTAACCTTACTATTAAACCCGCCGATAAGGGGGGTGCTGTTGTAGTCTGGCGTACTGACCTCTACCTTGCTGAGGCACAGCAACAACTCATGGATACCTCCTCTTATTTACCCCTCGATCGTGACCCCGCTAAGGAGCACCAGGCCATTGTCTCCCACACCATCACCGACTTTATCCGCTCAGGGATCTCCCATCCACTGCTACCAACCTTATAGTTCCAACACCTCACACTTCCCGTTTCTACCTCCTACCCAAGATCCACAAACCTGCCTGTCCTGGCAGACCTATTGTCTCAGCTTGCTCCTGCCCCACCGAACTCATTTCTGCATACCTCGACACGGTTTTATCCCCCCTTGTTCAATCCCTTCCTACCTATGTTCATGACACTTCTCACACTCTTAAACTTTTCAATGATTTTAAGTTCCCTGGCCCCCACCACTTTATTTTCACCATGGATGTCCAGTCCCTATATACTTCCATTCCCCATCAGGAAAGTCTCAAAGCTCTACGCTTCTTTTTGGATTCCAGACCTAATCAGTTCCCCTCTACCACCACTCTGCTCTGTCTAGCGGAATTAGTCCTTACTCTTAATAATTTCTCCTTTGGCTGCTCCCACTTCCTCCAAACTAAAGGTGTAGCTATGGGCACCCGTATGGGTCCTAGCTATGCCTGCCTTTTTGTTGGCTTTGTGGAACAATCTATGTTCCGTACCTATTCTGGTATCTGTCCCCCACATTTCCTTCACTACATCGACGACTGCATTGGCACTGCTTCCTGCACGCATGCTGAGCTCGTTGACTTTATTAACTTTGCCTTCAACTTTCACCCTGCCCTCAAGTTTACCTGGTCCATTTCCGACACCTCCCTCCCCTTTCTAGATCTTTCTGTCTCTATCTCTGGAGACAGCTTATCCACTGATGTCTACTATAAGCCTACCGACTCTCACAGCTATCTGGACTATTCCTCTTCTCACCCTGTCTCTTGCAAAAATGCCATCTCCTTCTCGCAATTCCTCCATCTCCGCCGCATTTGCTCTCAGGATGAGGCTTTTCATTCCAGAACGAGGGAGATGTCCTCCTTTTTTAAAGAAAGGGGCTTCCCTTCCTCCACCATCAACTCTGCTCTCAAAACGCATCTTCCCCATTTCACGCACATCTGCTCTCACTCCATCCTCCTGCCACCCCACTAGGAATAGGGTTCCCCTGGTCTTCACCTACCACCCCACCAGCCTCCGGGTCCAACATATTATTCTCCGTAACTTCCGCCACCTCCAACAGGATCCCACCACTAAGCACATCTTTCCCTCCCGCCCGCCTCTGCTTTCCGCAGGGATCGCTCCCTACGCAACTCCCTTGTCCATTCGTTCCCCCCATCCCTCCCCACTGATCTCCTCCTGGCACTTATCCTTGTAAGTGGAACAAGTGCTACACATGCCCTTGCACTTCCTCCCTTACCACCATTCAGGGCCCCAAACAGTCCTTCCAGGTGAGGCGACACTTCACCTGTGAGTCGGCTAGAGTGATATACTGCGTCCGGTGCTCCCGATGTGGCCTTCTATATATTGGCAAGACCCGACGCAGACTGGGAGACTGCTTTGCTGAACACCTACGCTCTGTCCGCCAGAGAAAGCAGGATCTCCCAGTGGCCACACTTTTTAATTCCACATCCCATTCCCATTCTGACAGGTCTATCCACGGCTTCATCTACTGTAAAGATGAAGCCACACTCAGGTTGGAGGAACAACACCTTATATTCCGTCTGGGTAGCCTCCGACCTGATGGCATGAACATTGACTTCTCTAACTTCCGCTAATGCCCCACCTCCCCCCATACCCCATCCGTTATTTATTTTTATACACACATTCTTTCTCTCACTCTCCTTTTTCTCCCTCTGTCCCTCTGACTATACCCCTTGTCCATCCTCTGGGTTTTTTCCCTCCTCCCCCTTTTCCTTCTCCCTGGGCCTCCTGTCCCATGATCCTCTCATATCCCCTTTGCCAATCACCTGTCCAGCTCTTGGCTTCATCCCTCCCCCTCCTGTCTTCTCCTATCATTTTGTATCTCCCCCTCCCTCTGCCACTTTCAAATCTCTTACTAACTCTTCCTTCAGTTAGTCCTGATGAAGGGTCTCGGCCTGAAACGTGGACTGTACCTCTTCCTAGAGATGCTGCCCGGCCAGAAAGCATCAGAAGTCAGGATTGAACCCAGAAACTGTGAGGCAGTCACACTCACTGCTGCTCTGATTATATTTCAGCTGGTATCCATTTAGTTACTAAATCAGTTTGTCTCTAGAATTGAATTTTCATTTTTTGCTGCATTTACAAGGTTTGTGTCATCAAATTATGCTTCCTACACCCTATTCCAGATCTTTAATAATTTAAAAAAATCATCTGGTCCTAATATAAACCTTTGAAGGACGTAGTATACTTCCTTCCCATTTGAAGTAAATACAATGTGCCATTTCTGTCAACTAGGCAATTTCATATGTACTTTTCCATTGACCTTTAATCACAAAAGCCATTTCATTTCATCAAACTTTAATCCATGGTCAATATACACAATACCAACTGAACAATAGCCAAAGATGCACTGTGTTATTTCAACTATTGGACTTATGCCCATTGGCTGACCCTTGTCAAAGAGGAGGTTTATGTTAAACCTCTGACTTTAGGCTTACTTGAAAAGGTTGTTCATTTTTGACCTCTGAATTTAGCCTTAATCTTGCCCTAAGAGAAGATATAGAAACTTCCAACATCCTTGAGTGTACAAACCACTGTGTCTGTCTGTACCCTCCAGCTATGGCAGATTGCTTTCCAGATATGGAAATTGTGAATAAAAACTAAACTCCCAGAAGGTGGAATTCCCAATCTCAGCCTTGCTGACCACTAAGATAAGATAGAAGTTCTATTGCAGCCAAGGCAACCACAAAATGAAGGAAAATGGAGAAGACCCTATCAAATCAAGTCTTTTCTAGATTTCCCTAGACAATTTGCTCTTCTCTCTGGAATCCCAGTGTGTCAGTGATTAGCACTTTCAGAATCAGAATTAGATTTATTATCACTGATATATTTTGTGAAATGTGTTGTTTTGCAGCAGCAGTACAGAGTAATACATAAGTAATTACTAAAGTTACAATAAGAAATATTTGAATATCATAAATAGTGCGGAAAAGAGCAAAATAATGAGATGGTGCTCATGGACAATTCAGAAATATGACTGAAGAGGGAAGAAGCTGTTCCTAAAATGTTGAGAGTGTATCCTCAGGCTCCTGTACCTCCTCTCTGATGGTAGTAATGGAAAGAGAGGATGTCCTGGATGGTGAAGTTTCTTCAGGTTTGCTGCTGTCTTTTTGAGGAACCATCTTTTGAAAATGTCCTCGCTGATGGAGTGACCAGTGCCCATGATGAAGCTGGCTGAGTCTACAATCCTCCGCAGTTTTTTTTCGATCCTGAGCATTGGAGCCTCCCTAGCAGGTGGTTGAGCAAACTGTCAAAATGCTCTCCACGATGCAGCCATAGAAATTTTGAATCACTGAGGCACACTGCTCGAGGACAGTGTGCACCCTCAGTATAGTGATTTTTTTTTAGAATCAAAAGAACTTACAAAATATCAACACGCGATGAGAGATTAATTTCTGGCAAATTAATTTCCTTCATGTAGTGTGTCTTCTTCATTTGGCGTATCAGATAAATCTCTAAATGATGAATGTGTCAACATCAAAGAATAATGCCAAGGTGTCTTCTCCTGATGGCTCTAAAATCCATTAGCCCTGTCTTAGTGGCAAGCCATTCAAACTACTGTCAAGTTTGTGAGCTGACAGATCTTAGTCCTTCTTGTTCTTATATGAGACAATCTATCTTCGGCAAGAACATGGACTGATGACAACCAAATGATCGATTCATTCCTGGATGCCTAGAACTTGTAAATAAAAATAGTACTCCACAATTTTAAGTGTACAGTTTTATGATGAGTATCTTGCATATCAATTCTTCTTTTTCTTGTATTTTGTAGAATATAAATAGATGTTTAAAAGCCTATTTTACCCAGGTTCCAGGCCGATGAACTGTGTGGAAAGAAATATTACTTTGTTCCAATTTCAGAATCTGTAAATAAGGAATGATTCAATATTTCCTGATGCAAAGGTGTCTCTAAGTTCACCTTTATATATTTCAGCAAATGCAAACATCATTAGTTATTCATATTTTTTATATAATTCACCCTTTTTCTTGTTGTTGACATCTGCCATAATCACTGTAAAATATCTAAGAATTCATGAGAATTCTCCATTCAATTTGTGACCAAAGTTCTTTCTGACATTAAACTATCTTGAATTGCAAGGTCAGATTAGACCAGTTAGTTTTTATTTAATGTGTACGACTCATTTGAGGCGTTGTCAAGTGTTGCTTAGTGTTTGACTGCCAAGTGATTTATGCAAACTTCTTTGGAGATTACTTTGATTGACCCAATATGCAATTCTTGTCAATCTACTTTCACTTTGGCTGTTGTTTAGGAGCTGTCTGGTGGTAGGCGATAACGTGATCTCCAGTTTGAAAGCATATGAAAGAGTATGTTTCAGCCAGAAGGTCACTGGTAGTGGGTCTCAGTTGCTCCATGGCATTTACATTAATACTGTCAGTTTACTTATGGACAATAGTTCCCTGGTCAATAAAAGAACTGGCAAAAGATGCAAAGTCATTTCAGAATGATGATTACTATTGCTGACACACATCGCATCTCTTGATATCTGCAATCAGGAACTTTTTTCTGCCTCTCTAATTTAACCAAATACACTATTTATTCTAAGATAATGTTTATGTGTGCCAACAAGTAACTAAGTCTATATCTCATTGCATATACTCCAAGCCCAACAATTACAATGAATAGCTAATCATCCCCAATAGCCTGGGACGCTAAAATGGTGTACTGGTCTTAAATTTGTCTTCAAGAGTTGAGCCAGTTTTAACTTATCATGTCACCTTTGAGCCGGCATCAAAACAGGGAAATAACCTTATGCCATTAAAATGGGATTCCCACAACCTTATCATGACCTGTTCCCAACATAAAGCTCCCATGTATTGAATTTGGTCACTTTAGATGACAAACGTAATGGGCCTTACTGCTCCAGGACAGGGAAGGTGAATAAGTTACCAGACCTCCCTGAGTCTGTTTGTATCAATACATCTATGCTTTTAAATGTGCTGTGTATTTAATATTTCAGTAATATTTGAGTAAATAGTAAATATATTATTTGATTAAGCATTCTTTGTTGTTCACATAATTCATTATGTGTTATACGTATAAGTACAAGAGTTGCATATATCATTACGCTACAAAGTTATATGTGTGTACCCTGCCAAAGTAAAAACCGAAGTACACATGCATCTCCCGGCTCTGTGTATTTCTTTCAATTAGCTTTATGTTTTAGAGTTACAATACAAGACAGTGGTGACAAGGAAGTTTTAAAACGAAACAGAGACAACTATCAACCTGTTGAAGTGCAGCGAGGTGTTCAAATTCCCGGGTTCATAAACAATGAGTACTGGGTGATAATAATAACGAATAAGAAAGAGTGGAAGTGGCTGGCTTCATCAGAAAGATAGATACATTCGATTGCAAAACAGATAACCATCTGATGATAACTGAGCAAATTGAGCAATATTTAAAAGAAAATTAATGTAAAGAATGAAAAGCCAATGTAAAGTGAGTGTCAGTTTTGCTGAGTATAATAGATGGAAAGCATATATTTGCGTAGGAGTTTAACTGGTCCTACCAAGCCAGCCGAAATGAGTGTAATTGATATCATGAAAGTAATATCGGAACACGTAGAACTGAAACGATTGTTGATTCTAAAATATCTTAGGTTTCATTAGTGGAATCAAAAGTAAAGCAAGACCATTTCAGTATACATGGCTGAATTGAAGAGCATTGTCAGTTTAGAAATGGTTTAGTTTGTGGAATCTTACAGGAGTGCATTCAAAAACAGCTCCTAACTGAAGCACAACTCATATTTTAAAAAAGGCAGTTGAAATCACTGTATCAATGGAAATAGCAGACAGAGACACAACTGAGTTGCAGTCAGGAATGAAAGCCACCTCACATCACTTCCTGTGGTCCCAGCATAATATATGTGTGCTGAGAAAATTCAAGCAGTGATGGGTGGCCCAAGGCCAAAGGGCATATAACAATTGTGGTTCTTTTTTAGGATTTGTCAAATACTACAATAGGTTTCTGCCAAACCTGGCCACCGTGCTCCACCCCTTAAACTCATTACTACAGGAAGAAATGACAATGGTCAAAGCAGTGCAAGGTGGCTTTCCAAAAGACAAAGGAAATGGTGACGTCAGGCACTGTACTCACACATTATATGACGCTTCACCTTCTGGTGTAGGTTCAGTCATGTCACATGTCATGATTGATGGAAATGAATGACCTTTGCATTCATGTTCCCTTACTGCTGCAGAGGAAAATTATGCACAGATTAGCAGACTTAGCAGAGAGGACTTGAGTCTGGTTTGGAATGTAAAGCATTTCAACCAGTACTTCAACGGGAGAGAGTTTACCCCCATTATTGATCATCAACCACTGGTATCCATTTTCAATGCACAGAAAGGTGTTCCACTAACAGCAAAGGTACATCTAATGTCAGAGAAATGTATACGATATGCATCCTGAAATGCTCTTTCTTCACAACCATCCATGAAAACAGAGGAGTGCCCCCAAAGAATGAATGACAGTTAAATTTTAGAACCCCCAAGTCCCCCCCAGCTCCCCTCCCTCACAAGCGTAAGTGGGAGCAAGCAACAATCCCCCCCACCAGCAAAAAAAGCATCGGCACCCGCCACCGAGCACTCAAGTGTGAGCAAAGCAACAGCAAAGACACAGACTTGCAGTACCCCAAATACTACTTGTTCACCCAGTATTCAATATACCACAGGCTCTCTCTCTCCTTAATAAGGGAGAAAGAGGTGTCTCCATTTCGTAGCCAGAGGGGAGACATAACAACCAAATCACTGGGTTATGATGTTAAAAGTCCGTTGCGTCGCTTTTTCCAAGCTCTGTGCCCAAAGATCTCAGATCTCTGGGCACACAGCTATAGATTTTCTGACTCCTCCTGCTGTGACACCGACCTTCGAACCGCCCTTCTCCAGAGCCACGAAAGCTTGGCCCTTCAAAGGTGAGCGAAGCTCTTAGGCCGAGCCCTTGGCATGCCGAACAACAGCCATTCATGAAATCCCAAGAGCGGGTCCCATTCCCGCAAGGAACCAAAGTCAGCGTGTAACTCCAGGTCAGGGTCTTCAAAAGAACCCTGAAAGGGAAAAAAAGAGATATTAAAGATGGCAGTAGAGCTGTTTCCGAAGATGCAAACAAAGGAGACGCCGTTAGGCGCCATTAATCCTCCTAAGCTCCTCCCAGGATGAATGCAGAGATGGGCTCTGTTTCTCGGAGTACACAGTTACAAGACTGAGTTCAAGAGGATGACTAATCATGGAAATGCTGATGGGTTGTCCTGTTTACCCTTGTAATAGGAAATACATGAAAAATTTACAAAAGATGAGCATCCTCTTGGCATATTCTCCCTAATGCAAAACAAAAGTCTTCTTATTATGGCAGATGTGATGTCAGGGGAAACCAGAAAAGACCCCACACTGTCTCAAGTCTACATGGCAACCCAAATGTCTGGAACGTGCAGCAGAAATCCCAGTTCCCCTATTTTCAACAGTCAGGATGAAGTTGCCTTTGAGTGGGTTTATCTTATGTGGATTGAGAGTGCTTGGCTTAGTGTTGGAGGAGCTACATACTGGTCATCTTGGTGTGGTGTAAGTGAAAGCATTGGCTCGAAGCTTTGTCTGGTGTCCTCGGATTGATCTGCAGATCAAGAGGCTTGCCATGCCCTGCTTGGGAAGTCAACACGTCCAAAAGATGCCAAGAGCAGCACTCCTCCGTCCCTGGGAATAGCCTGCAATGCCCTGGCAGGGAATTCATGTTGATTTTACCAGACCATTTATGTGCACAAATTTCTTGGTAGTAGTGAATGCAGCTACGAAAGTGGCTGGAAGTGTTACAATGCAGTTATAAAGAAGGCAAGACAGCAGCTATACTTCATTAGGAGTTTGAAGAGATTTGGCGTGTCAACAAATTCACTCAAAAACTTCCACAGATATACCATGGAGAGCAATCTGACAGGCTGCATCACTGTCTGATATCGGGGTTGCGGGGGTGGGGGGGGGCTACTGCACAGGATCGAAAGGCAGAGGGTTGTAAATTTAGTTGGCTCCATCTTGGGTACTATCCTACAAAGTACCCAGGACACCTTCGAGGAGCGGTGTCTCAGAAAAGCAGGGTCCATTATTAAAGACCTCCAGCACCCAGGTCATGCCCTTTTCTCACTTGTTACCATCAGATAGGAGGTAGAGGAGCCTGAAGGCACACACTCAGTGATTCAGGAAGAGCTTTTTCCCCTCTGCCATCTGATTCCTAAATGGACATTAAACCCTTGAATACTACCTCACTTTTTAAATATATATTCTGTTTTTTTGCACGATTTTTAATCTATTCAATATACATATACTGTAATTGATTGACTTATTTATTATTTTTTTCTCCTCTTCTTTCTTTCTTTTCAAATCTTTTTGTTGTTATATTATGCAAAAGAAATAATATGAGTATATTGAAGTAACAACACTTACAATGTATCAAAAAAGACATTATCTTAAAGATTGAAAAAAAATTTGTCATAACAAAAAAACCTACTAGGCAGAAAAAATGGGAAAAAAAAACCATTAGGTGTACAACCCCGGAGCCATGCATCATACAAAATGTTCTAAAAATAAAGATCAAACCACCAGCAAGAAAAGAAAATATACCAAGAAATTTACGATTAGATTGTGGAAAGAATCTATCAATTAGCTCAAATGATAATAACGAGCAAATGAGCCCCATCTTTTCTCAAAATCAAATAAAGGTTCAAAGGTTTGACTTCTAATTTTCTCCAAACTAAGACACAGCATCACTTGAGAAAACCATTGTTCCTCTTCTGTTATATTATGTATTGGATTGAACTGCTGCTGCTAAGTTAACAAATTTCATGACACATGCTGGTGATAATAAACCTGATTCTGATTAACCTCCACTATAGCCTTGCAGACCGTCGATGTGTTGAGAAGCCTCTTCTCAAGGATGGGTGTTCCAGAAAATTTAGTCAGTGACAATGGACCACAGTCTGTTGCAGAACAGTTTCAGTCATTTCTAAAAATGAATGGAATAAGACATATTACATTTGCACCATACCACCCACCTACAAACAGCTTGATAGAAAGATATGTCCAGAGTATAAAGAATACATTGTGAGCAATGTCAGAACACACTTCACTGACACCAAATCAAAAGCTTGCAAGTTTTCTTTTTCCATGTCGCAATGCAGCACACGCCACAACCAACAACCCACCAGCTTTGCTGTTCCTGGGTCATCCCTTGAATTCACGCTTGTATCTCCTCAAGCCCAATCTCAGAAGGAGTACTCAAGACCCAAAGCTGAGAAAAATTGAGAGCTCCTCAAACAAGGAGGTCTGATGTTTCACAAGCAGTCCTGATGAGGAACTACGGAGGTGGTCAGAAGTGGGTGCTTGGAAAGATTAAGGACACAGCTGGACCGCTCTCCTATGAAGTAGAGATTGAGTCTGATGACATCTGGAGATGACACTTGGATCTGCTGATGAGAGCAGAGTCGATTATTGGAGAAGGTAGGTGTTCAGGGCTGTCAGAACGACTCCCTGCAGTCGCAGAATCAACTCCTACGACCAACACAGAGGTGGCCCCAGAACCTGAGATTGTTTCTCAGCCACAAGTCTCACCTGCCAAGCAGGGTGAGATCCCTTGTCAGGAAAGTAGTTATCCCACAAGAGTGAGAAATCTTCCAGTGATTAAATCTCTCAGACTGAATGGGATAATTTAAAATGTATTATGCTGTGCTTGTGTATATAGTAGTTGCGTTATACAGCATACTAAATATATAGTACTGTGTAAAAGATTTAAGGCACATAGATAGGGTGCCTAAGACTTTTCCACAGTTCTGTAGTATTCTTACGTATTGCAACGTACTGCTGCCGCAAAAAAAACCCACAAATTTCATGATAAACCTGGTTTTAATTCTAATACAGGATTCTATTGTGGACTGAGAGTGGGAAGGGACCAGGGAGAATGGAATCATGGTTGAGAAAAGGGGCAGGAAGAGGGGAAGGAGTGGGAACCACCAGGGAGACTTTCTATAATGATCAATAAACCAATTGTTTGAAATCAAATAACTTCGCTTGGTGTCTCATGACTGGGTGTATCTGCACCCGTGAAACCCCCTATCCTGGCACTCCATCTCTGCCACCTGTCCCACACTCTTCCACCCCTCTCACGGTGCATCACCCTCACTATTCCCAACATCCTTTACTGCTGCCAGATTTACAAAGTCGCTCTCCACGCCCTGCTGACAAATACAGTACTGTGCAAAAGTTTTAGGAACCCATGCTCTTAATATATATATATGTCAACACATACCACCCTGAGATTTGCCTTCTTGTATGCATTCAAAGTAGAACAAAGTAATATAATAAAATCAATGAAAAACTATACATAAAAACTAATGAACAAACATAAACGAGCACCTCCACTCCATCTGCCACAACAGACAGTGTCTCCCAGTTGACACCCACTTTAACTCTGCTTCACATTCCCATTCGGATATGTCCATACATGGCCTCCTCTACTGCCATGATGAGGCTAAACTCAGGTTGGAGGAGCAACACCTCATATACCGTCTGGGTAGTCTCCAGCCCCTTGGTATGAACATTGAATTCTCCAATTTCTGGTAATTCCCTCCCCCTCCCTTCCCCCATCCCAGTTTCACTCTGCACCCTCCTCCAGCTGCCTATCACCTCCTTCATGGTTCCGCCTCCTTCTACCACCCATTGTGCTTTCCCTTATTCCTTCTTCACCTTTCCTGCCTATTCCCTCCCCCACCCCTTGATCTTTCCCCTTACTGGTTTTTCACATGGAAGCTACCAGCCTTCTCCTTCCCACCCTCCCCCCACCTTCTTTACAGGGCCTCTTCCCCTCCCCTCTTCAGTCCTGACGAAGGGTTCCGGGCCAAAACGTTGACTGATCGTTTCCATGGATGCTGTCCGACCTGCTGAGTTCCTCCAGCATGTTGTGAGTGTTGCTTTAACCCCAGCATATGCAGAGTATTTTGTGTTTATAAGACCATAAAATATAGGAGCAGAATTAGGTCATTTGGCCCATCGTGTCTGTTCTGCCATTTCATCATGGCTGATCCAATTTTCCTCTAAGTTCTAATCTCCTGCCTTCTCCCCATATCCCTTCATGCTGTGACCAATCAAGCATCTAGCAACTTCTGCCTTAAATATACATAAAGACTTGGCTTCCACAGCTTCCTGTAGCAAAGAATTCCACAGGTTCACTACTCTCTGGTGAAAGACATTTTTCCTCATCTTGATCTAAAAGGCTGCCCCTCTATTCTGAGGTTGTGCTCCCTGGTCTTAGACTCCCCCCACCATAGGAAACATCCTCTCCACATCCACTCTATCAAGGCCTTCTGTACAGGTCCCACCTTCCCTGGAAGAGAGCCCAATGATCCAAAAATCTTATGCCCTACCTCCTATACCATCTCCTTAGCCACATATTAAGCTGTATAATTTTCCTAGTTCTAGTCTCACTAGCATGTGACACAGGAAGCAATCCTGAGATCACAACCCTGAATCTCCTGCCTTTTAACTTAGCACCTAAGTCCCTGAACTCTCTATGCAGAACCTCGTCACTCTTCCTACCCGTGTTATTGGTACCTATATGGACCATGACTTCTTGCTGTTCACCCTCCCTCTTAAGAATGCGGAGGATCCAAGTTACCCTGGACCCCAGCATCCGGGAGGCAACATACCATCCGGGAATCTCATTCTTGCTCTCAGAACCTCATGTCCGTTCCTCTAACTAATGAATCCCCTATCACCACAGCATGCCTCTCTTTTCCCATTCTCTTCTGAGTCACAGAGGCAGACTCAGTACCAGAAACTCGCCCATAGTGACTTTCCTCTGTTCGGTCATTTCCCCCACCCACCCTCCCAACAGTATCCAAAGTGATATACCTGTTATTAATGGACATGGCCACAGGGGTACTCTGCATTGGCTCCTTAATCCCTTTCCCCTTCCTGACTGCTACCCAGCTTCCTGTGTCCTGCACCTTGGGTGTAACTACCTCTCTATATGTCCTATCTATCACCCCTTCAACCTCCCAAATGATCCAGAGTTTGTTCCGTTCTAGCTTCAACTCCATAATGCAGTTTGTTAGAAGCTGCAGCGGGATGCACTTCTCGCAATTGTAGTGGTCAGGGACACTGGAGCTCGCTCTACGTCCCGCAAGAGGAGCATTGCACAATCCTGCCTGTTATCTCTACTGTCTTAGCTGAGCAGGAAAAGAGTTTTTCTTTCCTTTGCTTTCTCTGAGTGAAGCCCCTCTTCATGGATACCTCAAAGAGCTAAAGCCTTAAGATCACCACTCTGACTACGTCCACTCCAGCGATGGCCACTGCGCCTTTGTTTAATTTGCTATTAGTAATTAATCTCAAACACCAACTGGTTGCTGGTCAAAGCTGTATTACGCTGCTGTGAACTGCTCCTGCTTTTTATCCTCAGATAGTGGACCCGATTGAAGTCTCCTGCTCTCCAAACCTCCAATGTATGGACTGGCCACTGGTCAAAGCTCTATTCCCAGTGTACTAGATTATTAGGTTACGAGGGCATGCAGTCCTCTTTAATTGTCATTTAGTAATGCATGCATTAAGAAATGATACAACGCTCCTCCAGTATGATATCACAGAAACACAAGGCAAACCAAGACTAAAAAAAACTGACAAAAACAACATAATTATAACATATAGTTACAACAGTGCAAAGCAATACTGTAATTTGATAAAGAACAGACCATGAGCACGGTAAAAAAAAGTCTCAAATTCTCTCGGAAGTCCCATCATACTGATACTAAAGAAGACTAACTGTGCTAGTACAGAACAAAAAACACAATAATTAAACAAATAGATAGATAGATAATACTGAAAAAATGATTTGTAGAATCCTTGAAAGTGAATCCATAGGCTCAGTATTGAGGTGAATGATGTTATCTACACAGGTTCAGAAGCCGAAGAATTGAAGGCTAATAGGTTCCTGAAGCTGGTGGTGTGGGACCTAAGGCTCTTGTACCTCCTTCACAATCGCAGCAGTAAGAAGAGAGATTGGCCTGGATAGCGGAAGTCCTTGATGATGGTTGTTGTTTCCTCGTGGCAGCACTCCTTGTGGGCGTGCTCAATGATGGTGGAGGGCTGAATTTACTGAATTGTAATTTGCCCTCAAAACAAGGAAGGTTGAAGCTGCAGATAAGAACTCAGGAGATGCATAATTGTGTATGAAACCCCCTGGTTTCTTTGGCTGCGTAAGTCTAGGGAAAACACTCTCTGATCCCACCAAACTCGTGAGACAGAGGCTACTCTCCCGTCCCAAACCCCGGTTTGTGTGGATGCTGTGTAATTTGCCACCCGGTTACAAATTAGTGCCACAAAATAACAGACAACACACTGCATATGATTAAAGGAATTATATTTATGAATCTTAACTAAAGAGTTAGTAAGAAAAACAGGAAGAAAAGGGCCCATTTTAACTAAACAGTCAAATATGCTCAAATTGGTACTCCTCTTGAACTTCTCTGTCACTCACGTGCTGAGCCCTCGGTCGGTGTGAAAGCACACACCACCTTCCGAACGTCGCTGGCAATCCATCTCAAACAAATGGGTCTCCCACCGGGTCATATCCTGTGGCCAGTTCTCCCCAACATCTTCCCTCTTCATCTCCCACAAAAAGACAGCCAAGTCCAACCTTAGTGACTCTCACCAAGAAAATACCCCTCATTCTACCATCCTAATTCGATGGCACACATTCCTTATCTTCAACATTAACCCAAACAGGCTGACATCAGAACAGCCTGCTCTGACAGAACTGCTAAATGAAATACATACAGCACAACAGTAAAAATATGAACCAGGGCATTACATGTAAGTTATTGAAACTTATAATAAAATATAACTTCTATGTTTAATGTAAGAAATAAATTCCTTACTATATAAAATGAACAATGATGGGCTGTGAATGGGGATAAATGTCCAGCCTTTTGATCTGATCCAGTACACAGCGTCTGTTAATTCACTGGGCTGCCCATTTTCTTTTCTTTACTCTTCCTGCAGCTGCACTTTCCATTTACAGTCTTGCATGCCGAAATACTCTGTGGACTTTGCTGCGACATGTTTAGTGGGGCAGGTAGAGTGCAGAGAGGGACCCTGATACCTTGCCTCCCAGACTGGGCTGATAGGCTTTCAACAGCATGCAGATATATGCTGACCATCCCTTTTGCAATGTCAGAGGTTGAGCTGCAATGTATTTGTGCTTTAACCTGGGCTTAGTGTTGAGGGAAGTCATGTGCACCGTCTCCTGATCTTTAGCTCTATGCCGAATTCCACCTTACAGTGTGCAGGCACAGAATTTAGGATTAAGTTTACCCATACATTGTGCATAAGTCTATTGTCCCTGCCTGGCCACATTCATTGTTCTCCTGGGGAATTCTGTGATCCTTTTTATTATTATGCATGGTTACACTCAGAATATCTAATATTTTCTGTGAGTAACTGTCTAAATAATACTTCTTTAACTATTTGGAAATGTCTAAGGAAATTAGGTGCATGTGGTCTAAGCTCAATCAAATATGGCTTAAGCCTGGCGCGATTATTCATATTAATCCAGAAGTTATCAGGGAAATTGCTTCTTCTACAGTCTTCACCATCACAGCGCCAGTCTGATGAAATAAAGAACATTAAATCTTTCTGGGTGCATGAAGTGATTTCCTGTTTGCTTTTACGAGGGGTGATTGATGTTTGTGGCCTAAGGTAGAAGGAGTCAATTTTAGAAAACCTGGCACATTAATTTTTCAACGTAGCCCCCTCCTACATGTACACACTTAGTCCAGCGGTCGTGGAGCATGCAGATCTCTTCTTTGTAGAAGTGGTCCACAGCAGGGGTGACTGATAAGTTTGTGGCCTAAGGTAGAAGGAGATGAGTTATTAACTTCAAACTTTCTGCATTATCACTCAAAGAGTTGAACTGCACGTGCATGTAACGAGAGCGTCTTGGACCTCCAGGTGGTCCACAGCAGGGGTGATTGGTAAGTTTGTGGCCTAAGGTAGAAGGAGATGAGTTGTACAGCTCTCGTTACATGAAAATTTACTATAGGAAGTTTGTTAGAACATCATTAAAGAGAAATAACACTAAGTAATGCAACATAAAAGCAATGTATGACTTAGTTAATTCGAACACAGCATCTGATGGGTAAGGATGTGCAAGGTCACAACAAATTGTGATATAACTTTTAATTAAATTCTGCAGAGAACTCAGTGGAATTATTTTTAATTGAGCAGGAAAAAATGGACAAAATATTTAAGTGGTCCATTATAGATGAAAATCAGAATGGGTGTATAATGGATGAATGTTCCAATAATGGCCCTTTTACATGCTCCTGAGGGATTTGAGAGAAAATCTTGCTGAGGCATATCTAGTTTTCAATAATAAACATCCTGCAAAAGAACAATTATTGTGTTTGTTTGTAACTCTTGAGTTTTACCACCTCCTTCTACCAGAAAACATATTACTCATGAACACGAACATAGAATTAATCAAGCTTTCTCAGCAATATAATGCTTTCGATTTCATTATGTTGTGTCATAATGTGAAAGGATATGTCCAGACATGGTTGATAGAAATTTTTAGGATAAACATGTAATATTGATTAAATTTAGGGTTGGATGGAACAGTGATGAAATCTTACCCCTCAGGTCATTTTGAAATCTTTCCCCTCTCACCTTAAACTTATGCTCTGTCGTTTAGGAATTCCCTACACTGGGAAAATGACCATTATTTGCCCACCTTATCTAAGCCCCTCACAATTATATAAACCTCTATAAGGTCACCCCTCAATGCCTTTGCTCCAGGTGAAATAATCCCAACCTATCAAGTCTCTCCTCATAACTCAAGCCCTCCAGTCCTGGCAACATCACAAGAGAAGGCTGTTTTGCCCATTGTCTTGGACCAGAATTATGGCAGAGTAAGTCAATTAATCACAATCTTTTTTCCCATAGCTGTATAAACATTTGTCTTTTTCTTTCCTTAGCTGCACATGCTCTGTCCCATTGTTCAAATGGGGAGTTCCATTTAACCAATCATTAAAGATGCCCACCATCCAGGTCAAGCCCTACTGCCATTGGGCAGGAAGTTCTGAAGCCTTAGATTCCACACTACCAAGTTCAAGAACAGTAATTATCCTACAACCAGCAGGCTACTGAACCGGTGTGAATGACTTCATTTACCACTGCTCTGAACTGATTCTACGACCTACAGACTCACTTTGTCATGAGCTCTGCCGGCCTTGCGCCTGTATTTGCTAATTTTTACCTTATCTAGAGTCAGTAAGCCCTTGTGCTTTCTGTTTAATCTTGTCAAATTTATTTTGATTGCCATGGGCTCTCAGCCTACTGTGATGGTTTAAAGCGGACTCCAAATAGCACTTATCGCAGGGTCCTTGTGTGTTTCAAGAAAGATTCCGCTTGTGGTGTCATTCGATGTTCAGTTGGAATTCTGAGGAATAAACTCTTGTTTCTATCTCAACATGGGATTTTCTCATTCTTCCATGGCTGGGTTCAGTTTTCTGTCCGCCCACACGATGACACACTTTTAAGTACTGTGCAACTCATGTTCCCAGTATTACTTTTATTTGGACAGTTTGTCTTCTTTTGCACATTGGTGTTTTTAAGTTTTTTATCTGTTTATATATAGTTTTTTTATAAAATTCTGTTGTATTTCTTTTTTTACCTGTAAATGCCTGCAAATTTCACGACGTATTGTGGTGATTCTGATTCTGAACATAGCTCACAAGATAGTGTGTGATGACTCAGCAATAGTTGGGTGTATAAAGGGAGGACAGGAGGATGAATACAAGGCCCTGGAGGAGGACTTGGACAAATGGTGCAAGCTGAATTATTTGCAGTTCAACATCAGTAAGCCAAAGGAGATGGTGATGGACTTTAGGAAGACTAAGCCTATACTGCTCCCTACTACTATTGATGGTGAGGATGTGGATGTGATGAGGACCTACAAGTAGTTGAGGTGCACCTGGATGACAGACTTGAGTGGAGCACCAACACAGAGGCTGTGGACAAGAAGGGCCAGAGCCACCTCTACTTCCTGAGGAGACCGAGGTCCTTTGGAGTATGCAGGCCTCTCCTTCACATGTTCTACCCTGCTGTTGTTGCCAGTACGATCTTCTATGCGGTGGTGTGCCGGGACATTGGCATCAACACAGGTGATGCCAACAGGCTCAATGATTAGAAAGTCAAACTGGACACATGGAAGCTGTGGTTCTACAAAGGAGCCTATGGAGAATCCTAGCAATTCCAGATGTTTCTCACCCTCTGCATGCCAGCTTGGCTGAAAAGAAGAGCACTTTTAGTCATAGGCTAAGACAACTGTGCTGCTCCAAAGAGCGCTACATGAGGTCATTCTTACCCTCAGCCACGTGGCTCTATAATGAGTCAACCTATAGTCAGGGAAGTGATGACCCCTCCAGTTAGACTGTTTCAGATATCTTATTTTTTTATTCATTCTTATTTCTCTACTAATATTTATATATTTGTATATCAGTGCCCTTGTAATGCTACTGTAACACTGTAATTTCCTTTGGGATCAGTAAAGTATCTATCTATCTAGTCTAGGTTTAACACAATTGAAAGCCTTATCTTATGGACAGTTCTATTTCACAACTGATAACGTGAGAGATTTTGTATGAATAATATCAGGAAGAACCTGGGATATTTGAAGCTCCGAACCCAGTATTTGACAGCTACATTGAGTAGCAGTAAATGCAATGTGGAGGAGTAAACTGATCGAATATAGTGGAACAATTGCTGCGCTTCCTGATCGAATCTGATGCAGCCCATTCCCACTCCAACCTCTGTGAACTCCTGCCTGGGTATAATGAGGCTCACTATATGATTGAGGAACAGCATCATTCGCAAGGGCACATCACAGCTTTCCAGATTCAGCAGTGAGATGAATGTGATGTCTGTAAGGGTGTGTTGCAGTCAGGCATAGTCCAGGCTGGGGGAGTACATGGGAAGGGGTACAGTCAATGGAAGTGGATTCGGTTTATTATTATCACATGTACCGAACTACAGTGCAAAACTGGTTTTGCATACCACTCATACAGATCAAATCATTACATATTGAGGTAAGACAATAACTAAATGCAAAATAAAGTCTGACAGCTACAAAGAAAATGCAACACAGGTGAACAATATCATTACGTGAAAGACTGTGTAGTCTAGAGTCCATCTTATCGTTCAGGGGAACCGTTCATAACAATGAGTCAGAAACTGTCCTTGAGCCTGGGGGCACATGCTTTCAGGCTTTTGTACCTTCAGCCTGATGGAACAGGGGAGAAGAAAGAATGTTCATAGTGGGTGAGGCCTTTGATTACGCAGGCTGCTTTACTGAGGCAGCAAGAAGTATGGAAGGGAGTCCGGCTTCCCTGATGTGCTGAGCTGTGTCCACGACTCTCTGTAGTTTCCTGTGGTCACGTGCAGAGAAGCTGCCATAGCAGGCTGTGATGTATCCATGTAGGATGTCAAGGCTCTCTGAGGAAGGATCACAGTCTAGGCTCCAGCCACAATAGCATATGGAGGGACCGAGCTGTGTGGGGATAACCCCTCAAACAATGAAAGGGCCATCATCTCAGGGACCCACTCTGGCACAATGTTTATTTGTGGATTTTTTAAGTTTACATTACTGAATGACCATGAATGTAAAATATTTTTGCACTACTTCTTCCTTTTATGTGTTTTATTATGTATAAAGTTTATATCTGAAATAATAAAAACAATTCTACACCTTCAGGTAACATATTTTCTCTACAGCAGGATAGACAATTCATCCAACATTTTTGTCTCAGCTCTACTAATGGTAGAAAAAAAACTTTATCTCTGTATTTTAACTACTGTTAAGACTGCTTTGTCTGTATTCTCACTCTAACAGTCTTCATAGCTTTTATGACCAAAGCATCACATTATCTCCCCCAAAATGCCATGATTAATCCATCAAGTAAATAGTCTCATTTACAGCTTATCCCTACTGGCTCAATCATCCTTGACAAGGATGGTTCAGACCCAAATGCTGGAGTATCTGAAGCAAGGATCGAGACACAGTATAAACCTGGATCAAGTACTAAGCACAAAACAAATTCTAGGTAATATCACTAGTATGGCTTATGATTGAGCACTGAGGCTCTGTTCATGTGCTCTTTAAACACTCAATTCTTGGCATCCAAGACATAATTGTTAATTAGTGGGAAAATCCAGAATATTTAAAGGGGCCGTACCAGCTAGCCATATTCCAGAGAGTTAGAATGTCTAAAATGTCTAAACTACAGAAGCTGGTGCTGTTGGGTGCATATCGTAACTATATAAATAATAGTTAAATTAAATAAGTATTGAGATAGAGTTCATGGGTTCTATGTCCCTTCAGAAATCTGATGGCAGAGCTGTTCCTGAATATTTAAGTGTGTGCCTTCAGGCTCCTGTACCTCTTCCCTGGTGGTAGCAATGATAAGAGGGCATGTTCTGGGTGATGGGGCTTCTTAATGATGGATGCCACTTTTTTGAGGCATCACTGCTTGAAAATGTCCTGGATGCAGGGGAGGCTAGTGCCCATGATGGAGCTGATTGAGTTTACAGCTTTCCACTACAGTTCTTCCCTCTTTCTACAGATACTGCCTGAACCACTGATTTATTTCCAGGAATTACTGTACCTATTTCAAATATCCAGCATTTACATTACTTTTGATTTTCATTTTGAGTTCTTCATTGTGTATGTACATTTGCAATGCTGGAAAATGTCACTTGGTGCTCAACTGCCAAGTAACTTAAAATTGAAAGACAGGAAACTAATTGATTAGAAGGTCTGACCTTACCTGGAGATTAGTTTGGTTGGCCTAATATGCAGTTCTTATCAGCCTGCTTTCACTTCGATGATAATATGGCTTGTAGTTGCAAAGTACATGAAACCTTGAGACCTAGCGAAAAAGTTTCATGTAGTTATGATTCAACATGAAAGGCTACGGGGCGAAGGCCAGGGAGGGGAGTAAAGGATCAGCCATGATTGAATGTCGGAGCAGACTCAATGGGCCAAATGACTTAATTGTGCTCCTGTGTTGTACGGTCTTATGATAATGGCATTTTAAACCAAAGGAAAGAGCTGACAAAAGCAGACACATTTTAGAATAACGGTCACAATTATGCCATGGGATTCAGTGGTATGAAGATGCCACACTAATCAGTTTTGTGAAGATTTATCTAACCAGTACTTTTTTCTGTCAGTCTATGGTAGCCTAGCGGTAAGCACGATCACTGATTAAGGTTGGATTCCCTCCACTTTCTGTAAGGAGTTGGTACATTCTTCCCATGTCTGTGTGGGTTTCTTTTGGCTTCCTCCCAAATTCCAAAGGTTTATGGGTTAGGGTTAGCAAGTTGTGAGCATGCAGTGTTGACGCTGGAAGCCGTCTGCCCCCAGAATAAACATCGTTAAATTGATTGGACACAATCAACACATTGCACTGTATGTTTCAATGTATATGTAATAAATAAAGCTAATCTGTATGCTCTCTTTCTTCAATTTACTGTCTCCCCTGTCTGCACGAAAGTTCCTTTCAAGATTTTCATGCCTATGCACCCCATTATACAGCCTCAAAATTGAGGGGCGACTTTTTAGAACAGAGATAAGGAGGAATTTTTTAGCCAGAGAGTAGTAAGTCTGTGGAATGCTCTCTGCCACAGACTGTGATGGATGCCAAGGCCATGGGTATTCTTAAGGCAGAAGTTTCCTGATCGGTCGGGGCATCAAAGGATATGATGAGAGGGCAGGTGCATGGGGTTGGGCGGGATCCGGGATCAGCTATGATGAAATGGCAGGGCAGACTCGATGGGCTGAATGGCCTAATGCTGCTCCTATGTCTTATGGCTCTAAGGTTATAAAACTTAAAACATAGAAAATTACAGGACAGGAACAAATCATTTAGTCCACAATGTTTGTGCCAAGCATAGTGCTGAATTAAACTAAATTTCTTCTGCCTGCATATGATTCACACCCCTCCTGACATTTCTATCTTGGGTAAAAGATTCTGACTGTCTATACATCCCATAATTTTATAAATTTCTGTCAGGTCTCCTCTCAGCCTCTGCCACTCCAGAAAAAAACTGTTGTGTGTTTAATATTTCCATAATATTTGAGTAATATTGTATATATATTGTTTGATTAAGGATGCTTTGCTGTTTACATAATTTATCATGGGTTATATATAAAAGCACGTGAATGACCTATGTCATTATGCCACCACGTCATATTGGAGCGTGTCACTGAAGTAAAGCAAGGTAGACACACATCTCCCGGCTCCCATGTTTTCTTTTCAGTTAGTTTTTGCTATTACAAAGCATAACAGTGGCGATGAGTATGTTTTAAAATGAATCCGAGACAGCTACTGTATCTACCTGCTGAAGTGCAGCAAGACGTTTGAGTTAAAGAAAAATCAGAGTACGTTTTTTTCTTCCGAAGGAGGAAAAAAGTCAGTCGTTAAAAAAAAAGGCAGAAAAAAGAAAAAAATCATGGGTTAATAAACAGTGATTACAGAGTGATAATACTAATAAATACCTGTAAAAAAAAAGCAGAACTGGCTGGCTACATCAGAAAGATAGAGATGTTTGATTGCACAAAAGATAACCGGGTGTTGTATACCGAATGAATTGAGTAGTATTTTGAAGCAAATGAAAAGCGTGTGCCAATTTGGTAAGAATAATTGGTGGAAAAGCTTAGGAGTTTAACTGTTCCAACCATATCAGCTAAAATGAGCTTCATTGATATTATGAAGGTAATGCAGGAACATTTAGAACCAAACTATTGTTGATTGCACAGTGTTTTACATTTCATAAGCAGAATTAAAAAGAACAGTAGTCTATTTCAGTGTATGTGGTTGAATTTTAGAAATTGTCTCGAGCACTGCCAGTTCAGTGATGGCCTTAATGATGCACTGAGAGATTGTTTAGTGTGTGGAATCTTACAAGAAAGCATTCAAAAATGGCTAACAGAAGCACAACTCACATTTAAATAAGCAGTTGAAATCATGGTATCAATGGAAACTGCAGCCAAAGATGTAATTGAGTTTCTGTCAGGAATGAAAGTGAGAATGAACAAAATTATGAAGTCTAAATAGAAACCTGCCTAGCTGAACAAATTGTGTCATAATTGTGCTGGAGTTTTCATACACCAGAACAATGCAGGTTTAAAGGTGGAACTTGGAGGAAATGCAGCAAAATAGGACTCATACAAGAAGCACGTCAAGCGGACAAAAATAAATGGACTTCACAGGAAACAGTAAAAGATAAGTCAAGTCACATTTTCACAAAGAAAACCAATCTGCAAGCTGTTGATGAAAGATCTGATAATGATGAGAGCGATACAGGACTGGGTAGTCTTGAGATTTACAATCTGAACAGGAGACAAGCATCATGCACAAATACTGGAGAACTCAACAGGTCAGGCAACATCTATGAAATGGACAAACAGTGGATGTTTCAGGTCAAGACCCTTCTTCAGGATTGGTAAAGAAAGCAGGAAGTCACCCGATTAAAAAGATGGAGGAAGGGGAAGAAAGATAGCTACAGGGTGATAGGTGAAGCCAGGTGGGTGGGATAGGTAAAGGGCTGGAGATGAAGGAACTTGATAGGATAGTAGTGGACTATAGGACAAAGGGAAGGGCACCAGGGGCAGGTAATAGGCAAGTGAGAAGAAGTAAGAGGCCAGCTTGGGGAATAGAGGAGGGGGAGGGGAAAGTAATTTTATATTTACCGGAAGGAGAAATCTATTTTCATGCCATCAGGTTGGAGGCTGCCCAGATGGAACATAAGGGTGGCCTCATTGTGGCACAAGAGGAGGCCATGGATTGACACATCACAGCAGGAATGGGAATGGGAATTAAAATGTTGAACCACTGGGAATTTCTGCAGTTGTCAGCTGGAGCAGAGGTACTTGACGAAGTGGTCTCCCAATTTATGAGGAGTCTCACCAGTGTAGAGGAGGCTGCATCAAAGTACTGGATACAGTAGGCGACCTCAGCAGATTCAGTGGGGAAGTGTTTCATCCCTCACCTGGATGGGTTGGTTGGGGCACTGAGTGGAGGTGAATGGGTATAGCATTTTGGCTTCTTAAAGGGGTAAGTGCCAGGAGGGAGAAGACAAGCAAAATGGTTGACACCAGAAGTGAATGGCAAATTAACTAAAATGGAATTGGACACAGGCTCAGCTGTTTCAATCATTCCACAAAATAAGTTTGAATGCACTTCAAACTGATTGAAGCTGGCAGATATCCAACTAAGAACTTATACTGAAGAAAAGATAACTCCTGTGGGAATGACATTTGTATCAGTGAAATGCTTGCATGTGGTAAAAAAACAGGAGGGCCAGTATTGTGTGGCCTTGATGGGCTGAGACAATTATAAATTAATGGGAGATCCGTCCACCATTTGCAAGCGAAACCCTCTGCACTAGAGTCAACAGAAAGTGAATTAAGGAAAGTACTGGATGGTGCCACAGCAGTGTTCAGAGATGGCACTGGAAAACTCAAACATATCAAGGGTCAAATAGCGTTAAAGGAAAATTCCACACTTAAGTATTACAAAGCCCACCCAGTTCCTTATACCACCCATGATAAAGTACCCTTGAGCTAGATAGCACAGAGGCTGAAGGAATTCTTTACAAGGATAATTGGAGCCAATGAGCAACACCAGTGATCCCAGTAGCCAAGAAGGATGGGTCTCTTGGGATCTGATGCCATTTTAAGGTCACCATTAACCCAGTACTGAAAGTAGATCAATACCCTCGGCACAGGGTTAGTGGTGTCTTTGCAAACCTTTTTAGAGGAAACCACTTTAGCAAAATGGATTTAACTGAGGCCTACCTACAGGTGGAGATGGAAGAAGAGTCCAAAAATGTTTCTTACCATAAACATTCACAAAGAGGTTTCTCACTATAATAAGTTTATTCTTGGAGCAGCAACTGCACCTTCGCTCGGGCAGAAAGCTGTGGACTAGGTGCTGTAAGACTACCCAGGCACTCAGTGCTACCTGGATGACAACATTACTACTGGTGAGGATGACAAGGAACATCTTCAAAATCTCAAGATAGTGATAGAAAAAAGATGAGAAGATATGGGCTCAGAGCACAATGCCACAAGAGTAAATTATTTAAATCAAGTATTACTTTCTGTGGACAAACCATTGATGCAAAAGTACTTACGCAAGTGTGCTTAGAAAACCCAACCATTGGTGGATGGCCCAAGGCTAAAGGACATTTCACAGTTGTGGTCCTTTTTAGGCTTTGTCAATTATTATAATGGGTCGCTGCCAAACCTGGCTACAGTGCTCCACCCCTGGAACTAATTACTACCCATTTGAAAGAGTTAGCAATGGACAAAGCAGTATAAGGTAGCTTTCCAAAAGACAAAGGAAATTATTGTCAGACACTGTACTGACACATTATAATCCACACAGTCCAGTGAAGCTTGCTTGCAAGGCATCACCTTATGGTATTGGTCCTATCGTGTCATACGTTACCAGTGATGGAAGTGAACGTTCCATAAACTTTGCATTATATTCCCTGGCAGAGGAAAATTACACACAGATGAAAGGCATTGAGTCTTCATTGGGCTGTAAAATGTTTCAACCAGTGCTCGTATGGAGAGAATTTATCCTCATTACTAATCATCAGCCACTAGTGTCTGTTTTCAATCCACAGAAGGGAGTTCCACTAACAGCAACAGCAAAAAATGCAGATATGTTCTCTGCTTCTTAGAGGACACAACTACAAAATCAAATTCAAGGGGGTGACTAATCATGGAGATGCTGATGGATTGTCCTGTTTAATCTAGAAATAGAAATACCTGAAAAATGTTTAAAACAGGACACTCCTCTTGCCATGTTCTCCCTCATGCAAATTGTAAGTCTCCCTATTGTAGCAGAAATGATCCAAAGGGAAATCAGAAAATACCCCCCACTATCTCAGGTCCACGTAGCCACCCAAAATGGCTGGAATCTGTAGCAGAAATTCCAGTTTCCCTACTTTTACCAACACCAGGATGAACTTGCCCTTGACAGGCTACCTTATGTGGGAATTGAGAGTGGTTGTGTCAACCATTCTGGGAGCTAAAGTGTTGAAGGAGCTACATAGAAGAGTTGTAGAAGATGGTGGCGCGACACAGCTCGTAGCAGCCACTCCGATAAATGATATCTGTCATCTGTCAAGTATGGTGCCGTGCACAATCCTGATTTGATGGAGACAGATGTGAGAGCACAGAGGAACATCTGGTGAAACTTCTGAAATGCCTGCTTTGCTGCCGCTGCTACTGTGTGGTCCAGAATCTCCAGAGGTGAAGGCCCCGAGTCCTCGGCTTTGCTTGTTGCTTGGCGGCTGGGACGGGGTCGAAGCGCTCGGCAGAGATGGTGCTCAGTGCTCGGTGTCGGAGGACTGGTCGAAGGCACTCAGATTGGGCTGCAGTCAGGTGCTTCCAATGCATCGGCAAGTTTATGGCACGTGGAGTTCATGGCAGGGAGAGTTTCTCCCTTCTACCGTCTGCGTGAGATAATGGGGCTATTGGGACTTGAGACTTTTTTTTACCGTGCCCATGGTCTGCTCTTTATCAAATTACAGTATTGCTGTGTACTGTTGTAACTATATGTTATAATTATGTGGTTTTGTCAGTTTTAGTCTTGGTTTGTCCTGTGTTTCTGTGATATCTTTCTGGAGGAACATTGTATCATTTTTTAATGCATGCATTTCTAAATGACAATAAATGAGGACTTGAGTGTCCTCATAATCTAATCTAATCTAATCTAATACCAAAAACATCTAGGCATGGTGAAAATGAAAGCATTGGCTCTAAGCTTTGTTTGGTGGCCTGGGATAGATAAATCAGCAGATTGAGCAGCTCGCCATGCACTGTTCACGATGTCAATGTCCAGAAGATGCCAACAGCAGTGCCTCTCCATTCCTGGGAATGAACTGTATTGCCCTGGCAGAGGATTCATATGGATTTTACCGAAATATTCATTGGCACAAATTTCTTGTGAGTAGTGGATGCAGCTACCAAGTGGCCAGAAGTTTTCCCAATAGCTTCCATGATAGTCTCAGAGATTGCTGATTTGTTAAGAAGCCTCTTCTCAAGGACTGATGTTCCAGAACAATTAGCCAGTGACAGTGAAGCACAGTTTGTTGCAGAACAAGTACAACCTTTCCTGAAAATTAATGGAATAAGACATATTATATCTGCACTATACCACCCAGCTATAAATGGGTTGATGCAAAGGCTTGTCCAGAGTCTACAGGACGCACTGCGAGCAATGTCGGCAGAACACATTACACTGACACTGAATCCGAAGCTCGCTTATTTCTTCCTTGCCTATCTCATTGTCTATGCTGCTCCCGGATCATCCCTTGCGTTTTCTCTTGGATCACCTCAAACGCAATCTCAGAAGGAGCATGCAGGACAAATAGTTCAGACAAAATGAAGGTTTGATGTCTTACTCCTGGACAAGCAGCCATGGCGAGGGACTATACTGTTGATCAAAGATGGGTACTTGGAAAGATTAATGATAGAAATGGAGCAATCTCCTACACAGCGGAGATTGCGTCTGACGTCACCTGGAGCCGACACAGTGAAGGAGAGCAGTCATTTGTTAGAGAAGAAAGATGACTAGTTTATTCAAGATACTAACACGAACCCTCAAAATCAAACCCACACTATGAAGATTATACCTTAAGTATAATTTCACTTTTCTGTATCATTCAATTCTAAGGTTACGCATCATCGATGAGCATTCTCTAGAACAAAGTGTAATAATTTAGCTGTTGCTTCTCAAATAATCTGAGGTAAGATGAGAATCCAATCATAAAAAAGCAACTTTTTTTTAAACAGTTCAGTGAGTAATAAATCTTTCTAAGCATCATTTGTACTCAATAGACCTGTTATTTGTAGCCACATTTCTAGCTGGTTATTTGCTAATTCACCTCTCCCTATTTGCTAATTGCTTTAGGAACAAGCCAGAGACCCTTCTATACTGTACCAATCTGGTAATCAATGACATCAGTGAAGTCTTACCTACATGACTGTACCTTTAATGTCCAACTTGTCATGTCATTGGCTGGTCCCACTGTGTCTTACCTTCACGTGAATGTTCAAGAAGATCAGTTTTTTTTTTCTTTTTACTACCAATTCTAGCAGATATACTAGGTATGACTTGCTTATTAGTTGAGGGACATTTCTACTGCTATAATATGTTATATACCAACCAAATAAGAGGTAAATTATTGGAAGACATTCTCAGGGTCAATATACTGTAAGCTTTAATTCAGAAAAGCATAGATTAATTAGGGACAAAATATTTATTAAGGAGAGCAAATCACAAACAAAATAAAATCTGCAGATGCTGGAAATCCAAGCAACATACACAAAATAGACATAGAAACATAGAAAACCTACAGCACAATACAGACCCTTCGGCCCACAATGTTATGGTGAACATGGACTTACTTTAGAAATTACCTATGGTTACCCATAGCCCTCTATTTTCCTAAAATCCATGTACCTATCCAGGAGTCTCTTAAAAGACCCTATCGTATCCACCTCCACTACCATCGCTGGCAGCCCATTCCACACACTCACCACTCTCAGCATGAAAAAACTTATCCCTGACATGTCCTCTGTACCTACTTCCAAGCACCTTAAAACAGTGCCCTGTCATGTTAGCCATTTCAGCCCTGGGAAAAAGCCTCTTAACTATCCAAATGATCAATGCCTCTCACCATCTTATACACATCCTGGATGTAGTCATCAGGCCAGGCAGCATCTATGGAAAAAAAGTACAGTCTACGTTTCAGGCTGAAATCCTCCAGCAGGACCTTCTAGCTGGTTACTTGCTAAAGTTGTGTTGACAAACTATAGACCTTGGAATCTTTGTCCATGGATCTTTAATACTGGTAGGGCAAGAGTCAAAGGGCATGTTTATTAAGTCAGCTGTATCACTGAATAACCAGGGGTTTTTTTTTAACTAGAAATGTGTTCAACACTAATTAAGGAGAGGTTGTCTGCGTAACTTAATTATTATTTGAGGAGATAGGGTGGAAGACTGTTGGAGTGTGTTTGGTATACTCTTCATGGATCTTAGCAAGGCTTTTGATAAGATGCCTTATAATAGGTTGGTCATAAATGTAAAAGAGAAGCTTGGATAAGTACATGGGTGGGAGGATTATGGAGGGCTATGTTCCAGGGTTGATGGGAGTAGGCAGAATATGAGTTTGGCACAAATTTGATGGGCCAATGTGCCTGTTCCTGCACTGCAGTGCTCTGTGACTCCATGTCTTTATGTGATCCAAGGGAGATTGGTAACTGGATGCAAAATGTTATCACGAAATAAAAGGAAATTAGTCTCGTTTGTAACTGAAGGACAGTCACCAACAAAGTTCCACAATACCCAGTACTCCTTTCCTTGCTAATTTTAATCTAAATGTTAAGGTCTGTGGATGATGTAAAAATAGTTTCACATTGCAAGAAAGTGTAAGACAGTTCTGCTGAGCAGAAAGATAGTAAATGAAATTTCATCCATAGAAGAGTAGGGCAATACATTTGGGAAGGTGCAAGAAAGTGGGAATATATGGTACAATAAACAGGAAAATATTAAGTTGTGTTGATTAACAATAGACCTTGGAATCTTTGTCCATGGATATTTAATACTTAATAGGCATCCGTTAGTCTCATGAGACCATGGGTTTGTGCCTTGGAAAGTTTCCAGGGTGCAGGCCTGGGCAAGGTTGTATGGAAGACCAGCAGTTGCCCATGCTGCAAGTCTCCCCTTTCCATGACACCAATGTTGTCCAAGGGAAGGACAGTAGGACCCATACAGCTTGGCACCGGTGTCATCACAGAGCAATGTGTGATAAAGTGCCTTGCTCAAGGACACACACGACGCCTCAGCCAAGGCTCTAACTAGCGACCTTCAGATCACTAGATGAACACCTTAGCCACTTGACCACCCGCCAACACAACCTTCTTTAATAGTAGTAAGGCCATATTCAAAGGACATACTTGTTAAATCAGCTAGATCGTTGAATATAATAGCCAGGGTTTTATACGAGAACTGGATTCAACATTAATTAGGCTGTGGATTGAATACAAAATGCAATTCTGATATATATCACAGGAAGGATTTAATTGCACTAGACAAATGCAATCACATTCAAGATAATTGCCATAGGTATACGTATACAGGGAATAAATGCTATGAAAATGAGCTTTTAGCAGCAGCAGCGCAATACGTTGCAAACCTAGGTTAACATAAACTAAAATTAACATAAATTACACATACTTTGCACAACCAAATTAACATGATAACACTTGTCCAGGGGTTCCCAAACTGGGGCCCTCAGTTAATGGTAGGGGTCCATGGCGTTACAAAAAAGGTTGGGTACCCCTGCACTTGTACATGTTGAGAGAGGGAAAAAGATGTGCGGTCCAAGGTAGTATTACAGCTATTCAAGTTAGTTCAAGGGCCTGATGTCAGTGGGGATGATCGTACTGTTGAACCTTAAGGTTTGGGTCTTCACTTTCCTGAACCCCTTGACTGATGGCAGCATCAAGAGGTGTCATGGCCCAAATAATAGGGATTCCCTGATAATGGATGTTGCCTCCCTGAGAAATCGCCTCTTGTATATGTCCATGATGGTAGGGAGATCTATACCTGTGATGGAATTGGCTGAGTCCTCCACATTTTGTAGCAAGTTGTGTCCCTGTGCATTGGAGTTTCCATTCCAGGCCATGGTAGAATGCATTCTAATGTACATCTGTATAACTTTAGTAGTCAGAATGTCAAATTTGAAAACTGTTCAGTTCTAACTTAATACAGGTGCCAAACAATGTATGAAGAGCTTGCCTGGAGCTAACAGAAGAAAGCATTTATTTTAGCAGTGGATTCAAAAACAGGGAGAGAAGTTTAAAATAACTGGTGGAAGGACTAAAGGGAAAATGAGAGAAGCAAAGAAAACATTTTTGTTTGTAGTAGGAAGTTGGAGAGACAGAAATCCTAATCATTTTTTTTACAAAAGTATTTGGATGAGTGCTTGAAGAGCACGACCTGTAGAGCTCCAATATTTAGTGTCCATGAGTGGGATTAGACTGGGTAATTTTTTAACTGGGATTAGACAAAATGGACAGAATGACCTTCCTCAGTGCCACAATTTTTTCTCAGGTTCTGTGAACACAAAAGGATTCCCCTCTGTGTAAATGTAATACGTTTACAATGAATTACTTATTTAATTAATTCAATACATAATGTGTGGTGTATAGAATATCTAGCCTTTTGAAGTGAACAGGGTGCATGAAGTTAGTTATTTGTTGGTCATAGCCTGGTCTTGTTAAGTTACTTTGATGATATCCCACTGTCAATCCTCCTTTCTGGATTTTGCTATGTTCATTTTTTGGGGGGGGAATCATGTAAAGCAGTTTACCTCAAGGTTGGAAATTCATTTACTGTTATAAAGTAACAAACTATCTTGAAAATTATGTGCCTATATTCCAGGCTCATTTAGGTATATCAGGTCTCTGGGAAGATTACTATGATCATTACGGGAACTGGCAGTGAAATGATTTTGCAGACTTTAAAGGCAGCATCCTAGCCTTATGAAATAATCAATAAATCATTTAGGATATAGTGAATGATTTCCTGTGTGCTTCTGAAGCAGAAGATAGAGTTCTGATTTGGAAATAGGAATTCAGCATAGTTATGGCAATAGATTCTGGAGAAATTTGAGATCATCCCTGTTCTAACCTTATATTCAGTGATTTGATCACATTTAGGTTTTCAGAATAAAAGCTTTCAATCCAGAGGCAATTTTTGAGCAAATCACACATGACAGCCTCCTCATACCTTGGTCAAGCACACAGAAGTCAGGTGCTCCTGCCCTTCCATGGTATCTTCTTTTGCCATTGGTTGTCATGGAGAGCTATCTTTAAATGTTCTAACAGCCTTTAAAAGCAGCAATGACATTGCAATTGTGAGCATCACAGGCAGCTGCTGTCAGGAATCTTGTATGAATCAGAGTGAAAAATGCCCCAATAATTTTACTTTAACCAGGAATTTTGCCTGTTTTCATTTTTTTTGTGTCTGATTGTCCACTTGGGTGCAAATGTTTAGTTTATACTGAAAAATATTTCTAGGCAACAGTGCCTTTCAGACAATAAGAACAAACTGTTTCAAGTAATTATAGGTCGTTTTCTAATGTGACCCAAGACAGTAGCTTCAGACATAATCGCTGAACAACAGATGGTTTCACTATTTAACTGGGCATTGGGAAAAATAATGGGAGAAAAACAAACCATACCTGAAGATCACTCAGGGAACGTAAAAGAAACAAGTCTATGCCATCAGAATCCTTCTCAAAAAATAATATTAATCTGTTTAGTGTTCTTTGGATTTAAGGTGATATTGTGGGTTACCCAAGTGGTGTTTGTGAAAATTATGTGAACTGCACCATCTTCAGTTGTGAAGTGCAAAGTGCTCGCAGTGCACAGTGTTACTGAGTTCCTCGTTGTAACAATAGGCTCACACTGACTTTGTGGGTTTTACATAGCATATCCTATTTAATTATTGCAAGCACTTATAGTTGCTAAAATCTTTGCAGTCCAGAAGCTCTTAAAGGGACATGCCACTGTTCCCACAGCTACAAAGGAGTGCTGCCCATGAATAAATGGATGCTGCAGTGACAGAGGGATAGTAGGGACTTCTTGGAGGTTAAAGGATCTGAACAAGCAAGCAAATAAAGACCAAGTGTTGGGAATACTCAGTAGATTATTTCTCTTCGCACAGGTCCTGCCTGAAGTTCATACTTCAAGATTAGACCCTCCCTCAGAGAGACATGAGGCATGGCCCTTGTGTGGGGGGCAAAGGTGGTCGACCGCCAAGCTCTGCCACCAGGGGGTTACCAGGGAGCCTCTGAATGCCGGCAATTTGGGAAGTCCTGCAATGCAAGCAAGGTGCATATGCCCACTCTGTCTGTTCCATTAAGCTGAAGCAAAGGTGGGCAAACTTTGTTTAATATGGAGTTTCAATCAGAATTAGAATCAAAATCAAATTGTCAAATCTGTTGTTTTGTAGTAGCAATACAGTGCAAGACATAAGTTATTATAAGTTATAAAAACAAATTGTGCAAAAGAGAGATAAGAAGATAGTGTTCATGGTGACTATAAAGCAGATGGGATAGCAATCAGGAGTAATTTCCCAGAAAGGTCCAAAGGATGGGAAGTTAAAAATCACCATAGCCTTGACCTCATGGTAAGGCAGTCAAGCCACACATAAGAGATTATATTCAAGGCTGTACTGTAGGTCGGCAATTTCACTGTAAGTTTAATGAGTGCATTTTGTGTCTTGGCTCTTCAAAATGTGCAGTTTCAGGTGAAATATAAGCAGGAGTAGGCCAGACACCTCAACTCTGCTCCCCTGGTCAAGATGATTGTGGCTGATCCAATCTTGGCCTCAACAACATTTTCCCCAGTCTCTCTCCACATCCCTTGTGTTCTGGCAATCTCCACCTTGAATATTTTCAGTGACTCTGCCTCCATAACTCACTGTGTTAAAGAATGGTAAAAGTTTCATCAATACACCTCTACTTTTGCACCCTATGGCCCTTTCAATAAAGGCAACATTCCATTAGCCTCCTCAATTATTTGTTGCACCTGTATGATAACTTTTTGTGAGGATGCCAGATCACTTTGTACTGCATTCTGTTTTCTCAATCCATTAAAATAATAATTTTCTCCTTAGATTTTCCTTCCAAAGTGGATAACTCCACATTTTCCCCGATTATACTCTATCTGCCAATTACTTTAACCTCTCTATATAATTTTACTGGTTCTTTCTATCCTCAAAAATTACAAACTCGCTTCTGTTTCTATCATCACCAAATTTATCTAGCATACACTCAAGATTCAAGATTCATTTATTATCAAAGAATGTTGAAATTATACAAGCTTGAAATTTGCTTGCTCACAGATAACCACAAAGCATGAAACCTGAAATAACCCAATTAAAAGGAAAGAATAATTAATAATAAATAAATAAATAAAATTTTAACACTCAATGTACATGAGAAAGAAAAAAATACAAATCATGCAAACTACTGAAACAATCACCAGCATTCCGAAACAGAATTGAGCCTTCAGGATACTTGGAGACACATGATAAAATAGGCCATAGTCAGCACGGTTTCCTCAAGGGGAAAATAGTGCCTAATAAATTTGTTGGAATTCTTTGAAGAAGTAACAAGCAGAATAGACACAGGAGAATCCGTTGATGTTGTGCATTTCGATTTTCAGAAGGCCTTTGACAAGGCGCCACACATGAGGCTGCTTAACAAGCTACGAGTTCATGGTATTACAGGAAAGGTTCTACCGTGGATAAAGCAGTGGCTGATTGGCAGGAGGCAAAGAGTGGAAATAAATGGAGCCTTTTCTGGTTGGCCTCTGGTGACTAGTCCTGTTCCACAGAGGTCTATGGTGGGACCGATTCTTTTTACGTTATGCGTCAATGATTTTGATGATGGAATTGATGGCTTTGTTGCAATCAACCTCCCAACTCTTTACTTCACCCCTCCCTTGCTTCTGCTTTCACCTATCACCTGCCACCTTGTACCTCTTCCTCCCCACCCACACCTTCTTACTCTGACTCCTTCCCCCTTCGTATCCAGTCCTGATGAAGGGTCTCAGCCTGAAACATCGACTGATTACCCTTTTCCATAGATGCTGCCTGATCCGCTGCGTTCCTCGGGCATTTTGGTGTGTTGCCTTGACATTAATTACTCTTCTTTATAATATAACTGAAGAAGCTCTTGCTGACTTCTTTATTACTTGACCATTTACTTTCATACTCTCTTTTCTGCAATTCTATAATTCTTTTAGTCAAAGAAACAGTGCATATGTCCTGTAATTAAATAAGAACTGTCTTTTTTCTGATTCCACAAACACTTCCAACAATCCACATGGCAATGCACACTGCTAACAAACTACATGGATTTCTATAATTACCCATTAGCTGTTCATGAAAGGGAAATAAAGTTGAAACAATATATGGAACTGTTACTTGGCAGTGAACAACCTACTCAGATAAGAATATTTGCAGACAGGGATGTAACATAAACAATGAGGCAAATGAAAAGTTTATAGCTGAACTGTAAAACAGGCTAAAATTGCATAAGCTCTTTATTGTGCAATTTTTCCTAATGAAAGAGCAGTTTAATGAGTGACTGTTCCAATATTGCCTATTTGGCACAATTACTGAAAGAGTCCATTATCAAAAAGTAGTTATAAAATCCATGTATTTGAAGTGCAGACATAACAAATTGGAGAAAATCAGCTTGTAGTTAAAGGTCATTGCTGCATGGAGCATCTAGGTAGCTGATCTTTCCAGTGGTATTTGTTCTGGTTGTAAATATTTTATTAGTGCCTTTTGGATTGGAGCGACCATCAAGTTCAAGTTTATTGTCATCTGACTGTGCATATATACAATCAAACGAAAGGTTCCTCCGGACCGTGGTGCATTTACAAAACGTATATCACATGCAGCACATAAAGCAAAATATTACCGCAAACAAGTTAATAAAATATAATTCCAAGTGCATGTAGTGATCAGCAGGGGTAAACAGTGAACGGTAACAGCACGTAAACAGTGAATATCTCACTGCCCTCGTGATGAGACCTCGATAGAGGCAGAGTATTCATTAGACTCACTGCCTGAGGGAAGCAGTTGTCACCCAGCCTGACTGTCCTGGTGTTCATGCTCCTGTACCTCCTTCCTGATGGTAGTAGGTAAAAAGATTGTGGGAAACCCTGGTGATCTTCTCGGTGGTTTTCACTATCCTCTGTAGAGTCTTGCAGTTTAATGCCTCGCAGCTTCCATACCACACGATGATGCTGCCAGACAGGATGATCTCGATGGTGCTCCTGGAGAAAGCTGTTGGACTGGGGGCAGGGAGACTTGCACCTCTCGATCTCCTCAGAAAATTTCAATGCTGCTATGCTTCCTGAATAATGAGTTGTCGCGGGTCTTGGTTAGATCATCTGTTATGTTTCCCCCAAAAAACTTGGTGCACTTCACTCTCTCCATGACCAAGCCATTGACGTGCAATAGAGGCCGATTGGCTTGTGCGTTCCTAAAGTGCACAGTCATCTCTTTTGTCTTGTCCACATTGACACTCAGGCTGTTGTCCTCACACCATCGAGAGGACTCATCATTTTTGCTGATGTGGCCAACCACTGTTGTATCATCAGCGGACTTGATGTGGTTTGAGCTGGATCTGGCAGCGCAGTCCTGAGTCAGAGCGAGAGCACACAGCCCTGGGGGCGCACCAGTGCCCAACGTGACGGAGCTTGAGGTGTTGCTGCCAACTCGGGACTGACTGGGATCTTTCTGTCAAGAAGCCCAAGATCCAGTTACAGAGCCGGGTGTTGAGTCCCAACAAGGACAGTTTACCCACCAGCCTCTGAGGGATGATCGTGTTAAACTGAAGTTGATGAACAACATCCTGGCGTATGAAGCATCGTTTACTGAGTGGGACAGAGTGGAGTAGAGGGTTGAGGCTATGGCGTTATCAGTGATAGGCAAAAGAGGAAGCGTCCAATACAGCTGGAAGGTAGGATTTAATATGATCCGTTACCAGCCACTCAAAGTGTTTCATGATTGTTGATCTTGCTATCTTGTTCATATCTGAATATAGAAAATATTGCACAGAACAGTGCTGGTCCTTCAGCCCACAATGGCATGCCAACCTTTTAACCTATTCCAAGATCAAATTCTTTCACACAGAGCACTCCACTTTTCTTTTATCCATGTGCCTATCAAAGAGTGTCTTAAAAGTTCCTAATGCATTTGCCTCTATCACCACCCTTGGCGGAGCATTCCATCCACTTACTACTCCCCCAATCTACCCATGATATCTCCCCTATACCTTTCCCCAATCACCTTAAAAGTATGTCCTCTTGTATTAGCCATTGCCACGCTGGGAAAAAGGCGCTTGCTGTCAATCTTTTCTATGTCTCTTATCATTTTATACACCCCTATCAAGTCTCCTCTCATCCTCCTTTGCTCCAAAGACAAAAGCCTTAGCTTGCTCAATCTTTCCTCACAAGATATGTTCTCTAATCCAGGTAGCATCCTGGCAAATCTTCTCTACGCCCTCTCTAAAGTTTCCACATTCTTCTGATAGAGAAGAGACCAGAACTGAACACAATACTCCAATTGTGGTCTAACCAGGGTTTTATAGAGCTGAAATATCACCTTGTAGCTCTTGAACTCAATCCTCTGACCAATGAAGGCCAGCACACTATACATCTTCGTATTTACCCTATCAAGTTGCGTGGAAACTTTGACAAATCTGTAGACCTGAACCCCAAGATCTCTTTGATCCTCCACACTGCTAAGAATCCTGTCATTAACCTTGTACTCTGTCTTCAAGTTTGACCTTTCATAGTGTATCACCTCATATTTTTCCAGATTGAACTTCATCTACCACTTCTCAGCTCAGCTCTGCATCCTATGAATGCTCCACTGTAACGCACATCATCCTTCTACACCCCTCCACAGCACCACCAATCTTCATGTCATCTGCAAACTACTAACCTACCTTTCCACCTCCTTGATTATGCTGACATTGAGTGAGAGATTTGTAGCTTTGGCACCACCATATTAGATATTCAATTTCCAGCCTATAAGTCAATTATAAAAATCACAAAGAGCAAAGACGCCTGAACAGATTCTTGCAGTACATCACTAATCACAAACCTCCAGGCAGAATATACTCCATCTACAACTGCCTTCTGCCTTCTGTGGGCCATTTCCAAATCCATGTGGCCAAGTTTCACTGGATCCCATGCCTCCTGACTTTCTGAATGAGCCTACCCTGGAGAACCTTGTCAAACACCTTACTAAAATCCATAAACACCACGTCCACTGCTCTATCTTCCTCAACGTGCTTTCTCACATCCTCAAAGCATTCAATTCAGCTTGAGAATGAGGACCTGCCCCTCAAACACTTGCTGACTACCCCTTATCAGACTGCTTCTCCAAATACTCAAAAGTCCTCTTTCTAAGGAACCTCTTGTCCACTATTGACGTAAGACTCACTGGTCCATAATTTCCATGGTTTTCCATATTAATTTTCTTGATCAAACAATTATAATTTGTCCATCTTCTAACTTACTGCTCCTATGGCCTGCGAAGACACAATGATCATCACCATAGGCACAGCAATCTCTTCTATTGCTTCCTGTAGTTACCCAACATATATCCCATCTTGCCTCAGGGTCTTACCTATCCGAATGTTTTACAAAACACTGCCTCTTTCTTAAATTTGGCATGTCCCAGCACATTAGCCTGTTCTACACTGATCTCACGTTCATTAAGCTCCCTCTCAAAGGTGAATACTGAAGCAAAGTATTCATTAAGGACCTCCCCTACCTCTTCCAACTCCAGGAATATGATTTATCCTGTTAGAGTTACAAAATACACATGGACTAAGATGTTAACTGTCCTGTGCTATCACCAGTGGGATCACCAGTTGATCTGCCACCTGTCTTCAGGAGTTTTGGCCCACTTATGATCAAGACTCCCTTGAGGTGGTGGGCCAGCAGTGCTAAAGCACCACCTCCCACTGGTGAGCTTAAAAACTTGGCATCTGCCTCTGTCAGAGTTGTTGGTCACTTCCATCCAACAGATAGACTGCTCTTCAGATGTCTATGCAACTACTGAAGGGTTTGCCAGATATGTATACACTGTCTGACTATCTGCCCCTCTGGACATACTTGGTCCACACCCATGATGATCCTGTCTCTGCTGCTTCAGCTACAGCCCTGCTGGTTGACTTGATCCCTCTTCTAGTGAAGCCAAGGTCACGCAGCCACTTCTGGAGAGTGAACGCAATAAACCCACGGCAGCCTACTTCGAATGGATAGCATGAGACCTTCCACCCTCTGTCTCTGCACTCTGATCTTAATTCTGCATACTTGGTTAACTTGCGCTCATGGGCTTCATCGATGTTGTCTTCCCAGGGGACTTTGAGTTCACCAATAACCACTTCTCTACTGGTGTCAGACCATACGATCATATCTGGATGCAATGTTGTGAAAGCTATTTGCTCCGGGAAACTGCCTTTCCCGTTCAGGTCGGCCTTGACAGACCAATCATTGGCTGAAGAAAGTATGCTTGATCGTGAGCCTGCGCTGTACACCCTTGACTTGGAGCCCTCTTTCACAAATGATACGCGATGTCTGTGCAGCATAGGGCATGAGATAAGTTGTGCTGCAGTACTCTCTGCTCAACCGCTTCTGTTACAACTTTGAGAACGTTGTTATGTCTCCAAGTGTACATGCCGCTGGAAAGGTTGAGAGATATGTTGAAGTGTTCCCTTCTCACCACAAGCAGCACACCTGTCTGTCTTATCTTCATACCAGGTGCTGAGGTTGGCAGGTGTTGGGAGCAGATTGTACGCTGCTTTGCATAGAAAAGAAATGCGGAGCGGTTCCATCTGCCACAGAACATTCCAAGATAGATGTCGTTGCTCAACACTTTCCCACCGGGTCCAAGCCCCTTGTTTGGCCAGGCCAGCTGTTTTAGTTAACCTCTTCTCCTCTTCTACCTCTTGTATTTCTTGTGTTACAAGCTCACGGCGCTCCTTACCTGTAGAAGATGACCACCACTTGTGGGTTGTCCATCCAAGTCCCTGGCAGCCTATCTGGATAGCCCCAACCATCTCCTTGTGCTTCAATCTAGACTCTGCCTCATCAACTGCTACATGGGCTGACCACTTCCTGCCTGATCTCACATCCGGCTGGGTGTATTTGACGACAGGGTCTTTTGAGTCTCGAAGCATCAAGAATGATCTTACCTTGGCTACCTTGACCTCCTCAACAAGGGATTGCACTGGGATGGTAAGCTTTGTCTGGCTACTGTGGATTGCAACATTATTGAGGCTGCTCGGTACTCCAAGCCACTTCTTCACATACTTGTTGATTTTCAGTCCAACTCTTACTCTAGTCTTTGTGTTTTTTTTTAAGGACACCTTGGGGTTTTCCTTAATCCTACTCGCCAATGCCATCTCATGAGCCCTTCTGCCTCTCCTAAGTCTCTTTTTAATCTCCTTTCTGGCTACCTTATACTTCTCAAGAGCCCTGCCTAATCTTTGCTTCTTAAGTCTTAAGTGTGCTCCATCCTTCCTCTTGACTTGACGTTCCATAACTCTTATCACCCTACCATTCTTTCCCTTCCTCAATGGGACAAGCCTATACAGAACCTCATGCAATTGCTCCCTAAATAACCTCCACATTTCTATTGTATGTTTCCTTGAGAATATCTGCTCCCAAGCTCCTGTTTGTTAGCATCAAAATTAGCCCACACCTAATTTTACCATGTTGTTGAAGGCTATGCTAAAGGCCAGGGAGTTCTGGTCACTCTGTCCAAAATGCTTGCCCACCAAGAGATCTGTCACTTGACCAGGTTGATTGCATAGTACTAGATCCATAATGTCCTCTTCTCTAGTTGACCTGTCCCTATATTGTGTCAGAATCCCAAAATCTGCCCCATCTAATCTCCTTGCATTAAACAGGTGCCAGTCAATATTAGGGAAGATGAAATCCCCCATGACAAGAACCCTGCTATTTTTCTGCACCTTTCTGTATTTTAATCTGCTCCTCAATGTCCCTGTTGCTATTGGGGGTCTCCCTTCCTGTTTTTATGACTTTCACTCACACTGATCTGTCCACAATGTCCTCCCTTTTTGCAGCTGTGATATTATTCCTCATTAGCAATGACACTCCCACTACCCTCTTTTATCTCTCTCCCTGTCCCCTTTAAAACATCTAAACCCCAGACATCTGTGAGTCAATCCTGCTCTTGTGACGGCCAAGTCTCTGTAATGGCTACAACATCATAGTTCCATGTACTGATTCATGATCTGAGTTCATTCCTGATACTTGCCACATCAAAATAAATACCTTTCAACCGATCTGACTAATTTACGCCCTGTTCACAGCCTATACTTTTTCACGGTGTCTTCTACACATTCCATCTACCTTTACGTCAACTATTCAATCATCTGACCTATCATGTAGGTTCACATCACCCTGCCAAACTAGTTTAGATCCTCCCCAGCATCTCAAACAAATCTGTCTCAAGGATATTGTTCCTTTTCAAGTTCAGGTGTAACCTGTTATTTTTGTACAGTCATACCTCCCCCAAAAGGGATCTCAATGGTCCAGAAATCTGACACCCTGCCCACTGCACCAATTCTTCAGCCTCATTTTCATCTGCCATATCGTCATCCTATTCCTACTCTCGCTGGTGTGTAGCACTGACGGCAATCCAGAGATTACTGCCCTTGAAGTCCTGGTTTTTAGTTTCCTTCCTAGCTCCCTATATTCCCTCTTCAGGACCTTGTCCCTTTTCCTAGCTATTTTGTTGATATCCTTATGTACCACAACTTCCGACTGCTCACCCTCCCTCTTTAGAAATGCTGTGCACCTGATCCAAGACCTCCCTAACCCAGGTATTTGGGAGCCAATATACTAACCAGGTGTCTCTTTCACGCTCACAGAATCTCCTGTCTATTCCCTTAACTATTGAATCTTCTATCACCACCAGCCTCCTCCGCTCTTCCCTTCTAACCCTTAGAGCCAGACACACTACCAGACGTCTGGTTGCTGTGGCTTTGCCCCCATAGGACACATCCCCCCCACAGCCCTCCAAATATATCCAAAGCTATATGCTTGTTATTGTGGTTAATTTGTAATAATGATTCTCTTGTTTATGTACAACAAACTAAAGAAGACCTAGAAACTTTAAGAACCTGTTCATTCAAGTTTTATCTGAAGAAAATTGTCTTTACTTGAGTAAATTACAAAGTACTTTTCCCACATTTCAGGGTGTCTTGTAGTCTGTCAGAAAACTTTTTACTTTTTTGTTGTATCTTTATTTGCCTTAGCACCTAAAGTAAAGCAATCCCAAATTGTGCAACATGCAATATTTTCCCCAGAGTAATATTCAACTATGTTTGTCTGAAAAAGTTGACATGTTTATTTGGTGTCAGAGCAAGTAACGCTTTGCAATCCTGTGTCTCCTGAAAAAGCTATAACTCAAGTTCAGTCTTAAGTTTTTGCTAATATTCGTACCTTGTGATCTCAAGTGCTGTCTCTTATGTATGTTTGAACTTTCAATTTAATGCCATAAAACTGCTTGGAAGTAACTTTATGGTCTTCATATTTGTTGTCATAACCTATTATTATTGGAAACTCGGAAGATGCAGAGTGTATATTCACGGAGACTGCAGACGCTGGAATCTGAAGGTGGAAACAAACTATTTGAGGAATTCAACAGATCAGGTAGCATCTGCAGAGGGAAATGAACACACAACGCTTCAGGTCGAGACTCTTCATCCAAACTGCTCCTTCAATGCAGATGAAAGATCTCAACCCAAAACATCCATTTTCCCTCTATAGATACTGCCTAACCCACTGAGTATATTCATGTCAAACTGATAAAGTCTTCTCTGAAATACAACCTTTGTTGAGTTTATCACAATTTTTTCCATTCCATCAAAAGCAACTGTCCGAGGATGATGAACATGAATTGAAAGGTCAAATAAACTTAATTGATTAAACTTTACAAACTGAAGTGCTGGAAATGTGCAACATGTCAGAAAGCATCTGTAAAGTGAAAACCAGTTGACATTTTGCATTAATAGCGGGCCGTAAGTTGAGAAAATGTAGAAATTCGGCATATTTTGTGTTGCAGAGACGTGAGTCGGGTAAGGACTAGAGAGGAAATGTCTGTACTAGGTTGGGCATCAAAGGACAATGGATGGTACAGCTTTGTCTCAACTGAGCCTTCTATTTACTGGGTCATGTACATGAATCTCCTAATTGCAAAACGTAATTGTTTAAGCCCAAATTAATCCAGTTCTCCATAACATGATTTGCAGCATTGCCAGAGCTCAGATTTTTTTCTTTTCAAAAATGCTTGTGTAATTCCTATTTAGTGTTCTCCTTTCCACAGTTTTAATATTTGCCGATAATGCTCGCCCTTTATTGTTGTTGTCTGCCAGCCTATTTAAAGATTTTTAATGAATGTTGTCCTGCTTCAGACTGTCACATCTGACTGCACGATACCATTGTACTTAGATGGCAACTGATCCTCTCACTGCTAATAAATCTTCTAAAAGCAGCAATTAGAAAACAGGGAGATGTGAAATTATTCCTGTCATGTTATGCAAATTTCTGTTTAGATTTTACATTGCAGGTGCAGAATGAATTTAAAATCATAGCGGTGGGGAAGGTTCAGCTTTCATTCAAAAAAGTAAACTAGGCAGGAGATTGATCTCTTGAAAATACTTGCAAAAATTGTAAACTATTTTCTGATATGTGCCTCAATTCAATCTTTATGAGCAAGCTGTCAGCACTAGTATGACATACCTGTTGCCAGGATCAATGTCTGTAGCATGTAATGTGACGCTTTACTCAACAGGAAGTTGTCTGGATAGGGATAACGGGGAATGTCTGAGGGACACAAACACGAGGAAATCTGCAGATGCTGGAATTTCAAGCAACACACACAAAAAATGCTGGAGAACGCAGCAGGCCAGGCAGCACCTATAGGAAAAGGTACAGTCAACGTTTCGGGTCGAGACCCTTCGTCAGGACTAACTGAAAGAAGAGATTGTAAGAGATTTGAAAGTGGGAGGGGGAGGGGGAGATACAAAATGATAGGAGAAGACAGGAGGGGGAGGGAAGGCTCCGGCACTTACCCTTGTAAGCGGAACAAGTGCTACACATGCCCTTACACTTCCTCCCTTACCACCATTCAGAGCCCCAGACAGTCCTTCCAGGTGAGGCGACACTTCACCTGTGAATCAGCTGGGGTGATATACTGCGTCTGGTGCTCCTGGTGTGGCCTTCTATATATTGGCGAGACCCGACGTAGGCTGGGAGACCATTTCACTGAACACCTACGCTCTGTCACCAAAGAATGCAGGATCTCCCAGTGGCCACACATTTTAATTCCACGTCCCATTCCCATTCTGATATGTCTATCCAGGGCCTCCTCTACTGTAAAGATGAAGCCACACTCAGGTTGGAGGAACAACACCTTATATTCCGTCTGGGTAGCCTCCAGCCTGATAGCATGAACATCGACTTCTCTAACTTCCATTAATGCCCTACCTCCACTTCGCCCTCCATCCGTTATTTATTTATTTATTTATTTATTCATTTCCTCTCTCTCTCTCTCTCTCCTTTTTCTCCCTCTGTCCTTCTCATTATACTCCTTGCCCATCCTCTGGGCTTCCTCCTTCACCCTTTCTTTCTCCCTAGGCCTCCCATCCCATGATCCTCTCCCTTCTCCAGCCTTATATCACTTTTGCCAATCAACTTTCCAGCTCTTAGCTCCATCCCTCCCCCTCCTGTCTTCTCCTATCATGTCTGAGGGAACTTTGTTTCCTGACTATGCACTAGAAGTACCTGTGGAATGATGTGGCCAAAGGCAAGAAGAGCATAATAATGGGATGAGGATATGGCGCAAAGCACCCAGAAAGCAATGGGCTATCCCTTATCATGAACACTTAAATTTCTCTGTCCTGGACTTTGTCATATTTTCATATCATGTTTAAAGACCTGACTCAGACTGATAAAGATCACAGCAACTCATTACTGTGCTGTAACAATAGTAATGAAAAATACTTCCCCACATGCATTTCTTCCAACCATTTACAGTGATGTTATGTTAATGCTCTTCCTTCTGCCTACACTTGTCATAGAGACATAGAGCTGTACTGCATGGAATCAGGCTCTTTGGACTACCATAGAGCATAGAATAGTACCACACAGTACAGGCCCTTTGGCCCACGATGTTGTGCTGACATTTTTTTTGCCAACTCCAAGATCAATCTAACCCAGTGGTCCCCAACCACTGGGCCACGGACCGGTACCGGGCCGCAAGGCAAGCACTACCGGGCCGCGAGGAAACGATATGAGTCAGCTGCACCTTTCCTCATTCCCTGTCACGCACTGCTGAGCTTGAACGCACGCGAGATCTGTACACGCGCGTCATCCATGTCAGTGTGGGAAGGAGATCAACTCCTCGAGTTTGCAAGTGATGGCGGGCTGAAAAATATGTTTGACATAACATCTCTGTCGGCATTCCGGATCAAAGTCAAGGGTGAATATCCTGAGATAACCACGGAAGCACTGAAAACGTTGCTTCCATTTCCAACATATCTCTGCGATGAATGTAACAAAAACTAAATTGCAGAATAGACTGGACACAAGGAACCCCCTTCGAGTATCGCTGTCTCCCATCACCCCTCGATAGGATCGTCTTGTTGAAGGGAAACAAGCCCAGGGCTCCCACTGATTCAGCGATATTGGTGTGTTGCAATGATTTTATATGTTCATACAGGGAAAATATGTGCTGTATGTTTAATATCCAAACGTTACTTAAAATGTTATGATGCTATTGACTTATATAACCATATAACAATTACAGCACGGAAACAGGCCATCTCTGCCCTTCTAGTCTGTGTCGAACGCTACTCTCACCTCGTCCCACCGACCTGCACTCAGCCCATAACCCTCCATTCCTTTCCTGTCCATATACCTATCCAATTTAACTTTAAATGATAATATCGAACCTGCTTCTGCCACTTCTACTGGAAGTTCATTCAACACTTACTTCAAGCTCTCCTGCCCTCCCCTGATAATTGACTTATCACTACATTTATGCGAGGAAAATATGCGCTGAGTGTTTAATATTAAATTCGTTAGATGAACCCTTTTAGAAACAAAATTGAGTGTATTAGCCACTTATCACCGATATTCCAGTCGTGATTAACTACCCCACCCTGCGCGAACAGAAACGATTTGTTAAAAAAAGGCATGTGCAAGTCACGCATGCGTACTGGTGCCCGCGCAAGGCTTCATGGTCATTGTAGTCTTCTCGGGGTAAACGCAACGTATTTGACTGCTACTCTTGTCCGTTGGCAATCACCCCTCCCCCCTCCACCCCGGTCGGCCGGTCCACAAGAATATTGTCAATATGAAACCAGTCTGCAGTGCAAAAAAGATTGGGGACGCCTGATCTAACCCATCCCTTCCAGATAACCCTCCATTTTTCATTCATTCATGTCCCTATCTAAGAGTCTCTTAAATGTCCTTAATGTATCTGCTTCTGCCACCATCCCCGGCAGCACGTCCCGCACATCCACCATCCTGTGTAAAAAACCTTCCTCTGACATCCCGCCTTTACTTTCCTCCTAACCTGTTAAGGTTATGGCCCCTTAAAGTCAACTAAATGCTCACCAATTTGTCCATCTACCCTAAGCCCATTGGCCCACATTTGGTATGTATCCTTCTTGTCTTTGACTATTCCAGTGCATACCTAAGTGCCTCTTAAAAGTAAGTGTATCTGACTACACAACTTCCTCTGGCAGTGCATTCCAGATATCAACTGTTCCCTGTATATATAAGAAAAGAAAGAAAGAAAGAAGGATATTTATCACATGTACATTGAAACATCAAAACATACATTGATATGCATCAGATCAAATCTGTGAGGATTTTGCTGTGCACCCAGTAAGTGTCGCCACACTTCCAGAGCCAACATAGCACGCTCACTGTCCTAAACTGTACACTTTTGGAACGTGGGCGGAAACCAGAGCTCCCAGAGGAAACCCACATGGTCACAGGGAGAAAACATTCGCCTTAATTCTCCTTTACAACTCCTTCCTCTCACCTTTAACCTATGCCCTCTTGTTTTTCAGCGCTTCACCATGAGAGAAAGATTCTGATCATCTACCCTATGTTTGTCTCTCATAACTTCAGATACTTCTATCAGGTAGTCCCTCAGCTTCCTTCACCTCTGGGAAAACAAACCCATCTTATACAAACTCTTCCCATGGCTAAAGTGATCCAATCTAGGCAATGTCCCGATGAATCTCCTCTGCACTCTCTTTTCCTACAGCATGGGTAGCCAGACCTGCATGCCATACTCCAAATAAACAGTCAGCTAAGTTTTATGGCTGGCAACATAACATCCCAACTTTACATTCTATGTCCTGATCACCTTATCAATAGGCTTTGTCATTTTCAGGGAACTGTGGACTTAAAAATGCTCAAGTGCCTCTGTTCAACATTCCACAGTGCCCTGTCATTTACTCTGTATATCACAGTTTTATTTGACTTCTCAAAATACGTCACTTTGCATTTGTTGGGATTAGGGTTCACCTACTAAACATTCCACCCAACTTTCCAAATGGCCTATATCCTGCTGTAGCTTTAGGTAACATTCCTCACCACCAATTTTCACGCCATCCACAAATTTACTAACAAAGGTCCCAGCATTGATCCTTGCATTACACAGCTGGTCACAGACTTCCAATTGGAAAAGCATCCCTCCAACATTATCCTCTGCATCCTATCACAAAGCCAATTGTGAATCCAATTAATCAGCTCATGGGGGTCCTAAATGCCTTAACCATCTGAACAAGCACACCCTGTGAGACCTAGTCAAAGATCATACCAAAGCCCATATAGACAATGTCTACCTAATTGCCTTCATTAATCATTTTATTTACCTTCTCAGAAAGCTCAGTGTTGTATATTTGCCTGGGTGTGTGCACTATCAGCAATATTCAGAATACCGGTTATAGTCCAACATAAAGCAGTGTGCTTTATTGTCATCCATATTTACTTTCTACACCACTGGCACATTGTCAACAAAATGCACTGCAGTTACAATCTGAGGTTATTTTATACAGAATGGAATTTGGGGGAAATTGTGCTTACGCCAGGTTTGTGTTTCTTCTTCTACTATCTATGAAGATTTGGAAGCAAAAAATAATGCCAATCTTCTCCCAGAGCTCCGTGTTAAGTAAGCAGTTCACAGCCTTGTTCAATGAGTTTATAATTTAAATGACTGGAACTTGCATTTGCTTATTTTATTCAGGTTTAAGGTAAATAAGGATATTTGTTAGATTGAGCAGAACAATCCTAGAGAGAACACATTCAGATAAACTGTAAGAGACAGCCTTAATGACCTTAAAGGGAATATTTATTTATGGGCAGAATGGAGTATGCTGGCTCATGAAACTCAGGAAATATATATGCAGTCACTACAATTGATTTGCAAAGTTAAATGGCATGTTAGATTTTAATATCGCGTATTTGGACTACAAGAGTAAGGTCATTTGGGAATTTGCCTATGGCTCACCACATGCAATTTGAAACTTTGCTCTTGGTCAAAAGCTTGGTGGCTTTCGAGTCAGGTCAGCGATAAATTTACGAGATATATTTTTGGAGGAGGTTATCCTACAAAGAGCAGCTGGAAAATGGAGACCAGCATTCAGTGAAGGTTAGAAGAATGAGGGGCCCTCTGATCAGCTCAAACAGGATTCTTAGAGGGACTGGAGGTTCCTTCTCCATAGAGAATCCAGAGCTACAGAGGGGCAAAGTGTGAACATAAGGATTTAACAATCGAGGATTGGGATGGGAAGAAACTCCTTGTATTTTGTGTGTCTTTGGAAGTATCTACCTCATAAGTGAGTGAATGTTCTTATTTTGATTATTTTTGTGGCTAAGATCTATGGAGTTTGGTTAGTGAAGTAATGATGTGATTTGGAGACTTGACAGTAAAGTGAAGTAGTATAGTCATAATCTGACTGAAAGACAGTCCAGATTTTAAGGGCAGAAATGTTACATTAACTACACAAGTAATAGAAATTTTGAAACAATTGCCCTTTGCCTTTCTTGAGGCCCACTTATAACAGATTTTAACGAACTGAAGTGATGAGAGAAATTGAACTAAAATATCTTGCATTGATTTTCGATTTCACTTCCTCAGCAGGATTGAGAGGTGTTGTGTCTGTACAACTACATATCAAAGAAAATAAAAGCAAGCACGCAGAGGTGGCTTTAACTAGTGTATTCACATTGCAAGGAGAGAGAGAGCAGATCATTGTGCATGCGTAGACAATAGATCAATGCACATAAGCAAGTTATCAGTCCATGCGTAGTGCTAAGGGGAGTCATTGCTCTAAAAGAAATAGAACAGTACATTACACTTCCTCCCCCTTTAAACTAATGTAACACAAACGGTATATGTATCAAAATATTCTATTTTCCTTTAACAACCATATTCAAGTTAACATACTTTCACAATAATAGTCCATAACCAACTTCACTATGTAAGAGATTCAGTCTTTTGGGTGGTGCTCTGTTTCTTTCAGGATAGCACATTTGGACCTGTGGATTACCGTTAGGTTTGGCAGGAGACTTGTCAAGGACAACTTTCTCTGTTGCGGCTGTCACATTGCTGCTAATGAGGTGATCATCAATGAGAGGTAAGTCCGCTGGCTGTAACGTGTCTGTCTTGTTGAATGCAGTCAACCTAGGTGTGCTCTTTGGCTGAGTATCTAGTATCTGGTCCACATGATGTCTCCATGTCTGATCTCCAGCATTCACTCTGTACATCAGTGGTCTAGTTCTTGCAGGTATCTTTCCGTGTATTCACTTGTCTTCTAGGTAATCATGTGCTAGATCTTCCTATCCAACCTTGAATCTTCTTGCTGATTCACTTGGCAACTAGCTGAATTGTTTATTCTGCACTTCCCTCCAAAGATCTGGTTTCAGGAGGTCTATGCGAGATCTCAGATTCTGCTCATGAACAGCATAGCAGGTGTTTGATTTGTCATTGCATGAACAGAGTTCCAATACACAAAAAGGAAATAATCCACCTTGTGCTGTAGAGAAATGTCCTCTTTGTCCATTGCTTTATTGGACTTCTTGAAGGTTTGGATCAACCTTTCAGCCGGAAAAGCCAGCAAGCAAGACGTTCAATGAAATTATTACAATTCTACAAAATCACTTGAGCCCTAAAGCACCGGTAATAGCTAAGAGATTTAACTTTTACAAAAGGAACCAGTCAAAGGATGAAAGCATTTCTGAATACTTGGCAGAACTGCACAAATTCTCCCAATACTGTGACTTTAAAGATGGACTTTCTGATGCAGTAAAGGATAGGCTTGTATGTGGCATGCATAGTCAAACAATCAAAAGAGATTACTGGTAGAAAGAGGCCTAGCCTTAGAATGGGCATTGACCATTGCTATATTGTTAGAGACTTTAGCAAAGAATGCAGCAGAACTACAGAAAAAGAGTTTAGAATGTGAAATGCACAAAATATCCCTGAATGATGCAGAAAACCAAAAGTGTTATTGATGTGGTAGATCACCCCATGATGCAAATGACTGTTGGATCAAAGAAAAAGCTTGCAGGAAGTGTCACAGACAAGGTCACATAAAGAGAAAGTATAATTCAGACAAGAAGCACAACCAAAGAGAAAAACCACTCAGAGTGAAAAGGTTCAAACACAAAACTAAGCAAGTGCATAAGGTGACAAAATGTGAAACAGAGTCAGACAACACAGAGTCTGAAAAAAGGTGAGCTGTCATGTCTAGAATTGCATAACATTACAGAAGAAGATCACAAAATCATATGGATCACAATAGATGTGTCTGGTGTAAATCTGAAAATGGAGCTGGATACAGTGTCAGCTTCATCAATAATTTCAGAGGCTGACTACAGTAGACTGTTTTCTAAACTATCATCAGGAAAAAACCCAAGCAATGCTAAAGACCTACACTGGCAAAAGGGTGCCTCGCAGAGGCAAACTCGTGGTGAATGTGATGTATGGAGGCCAAGTACAGCATTTAGAGTTTTATGGTTGACAAGTGGAATGCCAGCACTTTTTGGACTTCAATAGTTGAGAAAAGATTGACTTGTTACAAGCTTATCTGCAAATGGAGTCAAGCAGGAAGTTCCTCACAATCAACACTCACAGCGGGCTATTCCAGTGTAATTGTCTTGTCCTTGATGTCTCATCAGCTTCAGCAATTTGACAAGGAGCAATGGACCAAGTGTTCCATGATATCCCAGGAATACAATGTTACCTTGATGACATCATTGTGGCTGGAGAGAATGATGGAGAGCATTTCCAGAACCTTGGTAAAGTGCCTACCAGGCTGAGTGAATATGGTCTACACACATAGAGAGAGAAAAGTGAGTTTTTCAAGAATGAAATCTCATATTGTGGACATGTCATTGACAAGCAGTGCTTACGTAAGTCACAAGAGAAGATTGAAACAGTGCTGCAGGCTCCCAAACCGGAAAATGTCTCACAACTCAGATCATACTTGGGCCTAGTAAACTACCACCTCCAATTTCTCCCAAACATTGCTACAGTGCTGCATCCATTGAACACACTGATACAGATGAAGCAAAGTGGAAATGGTCAGAAGATGTGAAAAAGCATTCAAGGAAACAAAGAGACTAATAACATCCAATGAACTTGCCCATTATGACCCATACCTGGCCATCAGAATGGTGTGCAATGCATCCCCTTATGACATTGAAGCCATTTTGTCACATATTATGAAAGATAGAGCTGAACACCTGATTGCATTTGCTTCAAGATCACTGATGAGCGCAGAGCGCAGCTACGCACAGATCGACCAAGAGGCCTTTAGTCTAGTATAGAGAATAAAGAAGTTCCACCACTACTCCTACACACAGAAGTTTACTGTTGTTAGACCACCAGCCCCTTGTGTCCATTCTCAGTCCTAGTAAGGAAATCCCTGTGATGACTGCTATCCAGCTACAATGTTGGGCACTTTTCCTAGGTGCCCACGCTAATGACACAGAATTCAAGGTTACCAAACAACACAGCAATGCTGATGGCTTGTCACATTTTCCACTGATGGCAACTGAAGAAGAAAAGTCTTCATATTGTGACCTAGATTGTGGAGACATTAGTAATGATCTTTCAAGAATCATCAGATACTGAAATTGTTCCTGAGGACTGAAAAATTGCAAATGTCACTTCACTCTTTTTAAGAAGGGAGGGAAGCTGAAGAGAGGAAATTATAGTCCAGTTAGCCTGACTTCAGTGGTTGGGAAGATGTTGCAGTCTATTATTAAGGATAAAGTTCTGAGGGACTTGGAGGCACATTGTAAAATAGGCCAAAATCAGCATGGTTTTCTAAAATCTTGCCTGGTAAATCTATTGGAATTCTTTGAAGAAGTAACAGACAGGATAGACAAACGAGAGACAGTGGATCTTATTTATTTGGATTTTCAGAAGGCTATTGACAAGGTGCCGCACATGAGGCTGCTTAAAAAAGTAAGAGCCCATGGTATTGCAAGAAAAGTACTAGCAGAAATAAGAGATTGCCTGACTGGAAGGAGGCAAAGAGTGGGAATAAAGGGGCCTATTCTGGTTGGCTGTAGATGACTAGTAGTGTGCTACTGGAGCCAGTGTTGGGATGCTTCTTTTCATGTTATACATCAATGATTTGGATGAAGGAATTGATGGCTTCGTGGCCAAGTTTGCAGATGATACAAAGTTAAGTGGAAGAGCTGACAGTGTTGAAGAAGCAGGGTGTCTGCAGTAGGACTTGTGCAGATTGGAGGAATGAGCAAAGAAGTGGCAGGTGAAATATGATGTAAGGAAGTGCATGGCAGATGGAATATGATAGAGGAAAGTGCATGATGATCATGCACTTTGGCACAACGAATAAAGGCGTGGATGATTTTCTAAATGGGAGAAATTTTTTTTAAATGAGGTTCAGAGGGAATTGGGAACCCTCATGCAGGATTCCCTGAAGGTTAACTTGCAGGTTAAATCAGCAGTAAGGAAGGCAAATGCAATATTAGCATTCATTTTTAGAGGATAAGAATATAAAAGCAAGGATGTAATGCTTAGGATTTATAAGGCATTGGTCAGCCCACACTTGGAATACTGTGAGCAGTTTTGGGCTCCTTATCTAATAAGAGGGCTGCCATTAGAGAAGGTTCACAAACATGATTCCAGGAATGAACTGGTTAACAGATGAAGAGTGTTTCATGGCTTTAGACCTGCTCTTGCTGGAGTTTAGAAGAATGAGGGGGAAACCTATCAAATATTGAAAGGTCTGGATAGAGTGGATGTGGAGAGGATGTTTCTATAGTGGGGGAGTCTAGGACCAGAGGGAACAGCCTCAGAATTGAGAGATGTCCATTTATAACAGCGATGAAGAAAACTTTCTTTAGCTGGAGAGTGGAATTCATTGCCACAGATGGCTGTGCAGGCCAAGTAATTGGGTTGAAGTGGAGGTGAATAGACACTTGATTAATCAGGATGTCAAAAGTTGCAGGAAGAAGACAAGAGAATGGGGTTGAGAGGGATGTTGGATCAGCCATGATGGAGTGGCAGAGCAGACTGGATGGGCCAAGTAATTCTGTCCCTATGTCTTATGGTCTTAAACTCTAGGCCTCCATGCTTCCTTGTGCAACTTGCTCATTGATTTCCTCACTTGCAGACCCCAGTCAGCTCAGATTGGCAACAGCATCACCTCCACAATCACCGTCAGCACAGGGGCACCACAAGGCTGTGTCCTTGCCCCCCTGCTCTACCTGATTTCCACTTATGACTGTGGGGCTAAGCACAGCTCCAATGCCATAGTTAAGTTTGCTGATGACACCACTGTCATAGGATGAATCAACATTCATGATGAACCAACATATCGGAGGGAGACTGATAATCTGGCTGAGTGGTACCACAGCAGAACCTCATACTCAATGTCAGCAAGACCAAGGAGCTGATTTTTAACTGGAGTTCCATGAGCCAGTCCTCATCGGGGGATCAGAAGTGGAGAGGGTCAACAACTTTATAATCCTCACTGTTATCATTTCAGAGAATTTGTCCCGGGTAAATGCTACTACAAAGAAAGCACAGCAGTGCATCTGCTTTCTCAGATGTTTGCGAAAATTCAACATGTCATCTGAAACTTCGACAAAATTCTATAGATGTAGAGGAGAGTATACTGATTGGTTGCATCACAGACTGGTATGGAGATACCAATGCCCTTGATTGGAAAAGCCTACAAAAAGTAGTGGATACAGCCCAATCCATCAGAGGTAAATCTCTTCCAACCTTTGAGCACATTGCAGGAAAGCAGTATCCGTCATCAAGGACCCCTACCATCTAAGCTATGCTGTCTTCTCACTACTGCCATCAGGAAGGAAGTAAAGGAACCTTAAGACCTACACCACCAGATTCTGGAACAGATATTGCCCCTCAAACATCAGTCTCTTGACCCAGAGAGGACAGCACCCTTTCACTGAACTGTTCTCACAACCTATTGACTCACTTTTAAGGACTCTTCATCTTACGTTCTTGGTATTTATTTATTTTTTCACTCGTTTTGTAATTGCACAATTTGTTGTCTTTTCCACGTTTGTTGTTTGTCCGTCCTGTTTTGTATGGTCTTTCCTTGATTCTATTGTATTTCTTGTATGTACAGTGAATTCCCACAAGAAAATGGATCACAGGGTGGTATATGGTGACGTATACAGTATGTACTTTGCTAATAAACTTACTTTGAACTTTCTATTCTGTGTTGTTATTGTTTTACTTCATTCTAGCCCTGTGTAATGATTTGATCTGTATAAATAGTATGTAAGACAAACTTTTCACTGTATCTCGGTACATGTGACGATAATAAACCAAAACCAATATTTGTAAATGTTTATTGCTGCAACCTGCGCACTGCAGGGCACTTTCCATGTCAATGCAACCAACTCGGTTTGGCTAACAACTGAAATCGCAAATTTGCCAAATAAATATTTTAATCATTTGCAGATTGCGGAGCTGTTGGGATTTCATTATTATTCACCTTAATGGAATCAAGGAATCTGACCTGCATTACAAGATGAACAAAATATCGTGCTGAGATGGAAACAAGACAGAAAAATTTCAGAAGAGTAATCTTGGTTTTTTAATAATGGCAGCAGTTTGCAAATGTCATAGGTATATTGGTTTCTGGAAGGGAAAACAGCTTAATTTACATATGCATGTTCTCTCTGCGTTTTTAAGAACATTTTATACTTCACAATAAGTGTGTTTTCTTGTGGTGCCTGCTGCGAATTAAAGCCATCAGTCAATAGTCTCCAGTAATGACTGGGGAGAGAGCAAGGCAGCATTTAGCAGTGTTGGCTCAGAAGTGATGGTGTCGGGGGGTTGGGGGCTGAAGGGAAGGTGTTTCACTCTCTTTCATGCCTGGTCTGTTGGAGTCAAGCGAACAACACCCTGTGCAGTCCAGCTCGGGCGCCACTCTACTGGTCTCCCCTATCTGCCGAGCAATGCGGTTCATCAAAACATTGTGGACAGGCCATCAACACTATTAATCTCTCCTTCATCCCTACCTTTATCTCGATTGTGTGTTGTGTGTGTGTGTAAGACAGAAGGGCATTTATGTTTCTTACTCTATGAAAGAGGCTGCTCAAGTCAATCAGGTGGTAAAGATGATATATGCCCTGCTTGCCTTTACCCTTCAAGCTATTGACTTCAAGAGTCAGGAAGCAATGTTACAGTTTTATAAAACACTAGCTTGGCTATTGCATCCAATTCTTGTTACACCATTATAGAAGGATTGGAGTGTATGGGGAGGGGGCAGAAGGGGTTTACTAGAATGCTGCCTCGATTAGAGGCAATGTATTCTAGGGAGGGGGGATGCATAAACTAGGGTTATTTTCTCTGAAGTGGCAAAGTCTAAGGTGAGTCCTGATAGAAGTTTATAAAATTATTAAAGGTGTATACAGAGTAGACAGCTGGTATCCTTTTCCTGGAGTTCAAATGTCTAATCCTGAAGAGCATGCATTTAACATGAGAGTGGGAATGTTCAAAGGAGGTGTGCAAGCTTTTTACACAGAAGGTTGTGGGTACCTGGAATGTACTGCCAGGGGTTGTAGTGGGGGCGATCCTCTCAGACAGGCACATGAATATGCAGAGAATGGAGGAATATGGACTTTATGTAGGTAGAAGGGATAAGATGTCATTATCCTAAGCAGTTTGACACAAGCAACATGGTGACATAATGTGAAATTCAAGCAACACACATAAAAAATGCTGGTGACCGCAGCAGGCCAGGCAGCATCTATAGAAAGAGGTACAGTCGACGTTTCGGGCTGAGACCCTTCATAATGGTTAACATTACACTAATATAACATAACATAACATAACCAGCGATCCCTGTTCAATTCCCGATGCTGTCTGTAACAAGTTTGTACATTTTCCTCATGACTGTGTGGGTTTCCTCTTGGTCTTCTGGTTTCCTCCCATAGTCCAAACCAGTTAGTAGGTTACTTGGTCATTGTAAATTGTCCCATCATTAGACTATGGTTAAATCGAGGGTTGCTGGCAGTGTGGCTCAAAGGGCCAGAATGGCCTATTCCATGCTGTATCTCAATAAATACGGATCAAGGGTTCATTTATTATCAAAGTATGTATACAATATGCAACGCTGAGATTTGTCTTCTCCAGATAGCCACGAAACAAAGAAAACCACGGAGTTGTACAAAAAAATCGACCCCCCTCCCACAGAAAAAAACTAAAAAATCATGCCAAACAACATCAGAAACCTCAAACTCCAAACCCCCAACCTCCCCATCCACACAAAAAACCTAGCAACTAGCAGGAAATGGCAACAAGAAAGAATGGCGAGAACACAATGTAAAAAACATTGAACTGAAAGAGTTCATAATTTATCCATAAATAGCAGAACTTTGGTAACATCCTCCAACAGCTTTGAGGGGGACTGAGAGAGAGAGAGAAGACACTCAAACACACGAGGCCTTCCAAGATCCATTGCACACAGGCAGCTTATCCAGCATCAGCAGGAGATCCATCACAGCAGTGAGCAAGAGGCAGGTAGTCAGCGCTGAACACTCGTGCACTTCCACATTCACCTCGATATTTCAATCTTCCTCTACACTTAAATTGTTGAGAAATGGAGTCCATAGTGGGCTCACATCCCATCTGAGAGGCCTGTTCCTGTGATGCACTGATCTGCATTTATGGTGAAACAGCAGGATACGTACAGTATGCACCATGTTATTAACCCTAAACAGTCAGCAACAAACTTAAAAGGAACAGAATCTGCAGCAGAGAGAGCAGAGCCATGACCTCACAGTTTCAGCAACCCAGGTTCAGTCCTGACTTCTGGTGTCGTCTCTGTGAAGTTTTCACATTCACCTTTTGATGAGGCAAGATTACCTTAGATGTGTCAGTATCATCCCACATAGAAAAGACTTGAGCTCGGTAGCTTTATTGGCCACTGTCAATTGTCCCCAATGTGTGGATAATTGATAGAATTTGGGAAACTGGGAAAAAAGGGAAGTGACTAGCGTAGGATAAGTGTAAAAGAGTGCCAGATTGCTGCATTGTCTTACTGAGCCAAAGGGCTTGTTTCTCTGCTTTATCATCTTGTCATCTTCAGAAGTTTTCTGATGACTCTGCCATAGTTGGATGCATCAGCAGCAAGGGAGATGAGACTGAGTACAGGGCTATGGTAGGAAACTTTGTCACATGGCGTGAGCAGAATTATCTGCAGCTTAATGTGAAAAAGACTAAGGAGCTAGTGGTAGACCTGAGGAGAACTAAGGTACCGGTGACCCCTGTTTCCATCCAGGGGGTCAGTGTGGACATGGTGGAGGATTACAAATACCTGGGGATTGACAATAAACTGGACTGGTCAAAGAACACTGAAGCTGTCTATAAGAAGGGCCAGAGCCGTCTCTATTTCCCGAGGAGACTGAGGTCCTTTAACATCTGCTGGATGATGCTGAGGATGTTCTATGAGTCTGTGGTGGCCAGTGCTATCATGTTTGCTGTTGTGTGCTGGGGCAGCAGGCTGAGGGCAGCAGACACCAACAGAATCAACAAACTCATTTGTAAGGCCAGTGATGTTGTGGGGTCGGAACTGGACTCTCTCACGGTGGTGTCTGAAAAGAGGATGCTGTCTAAGTTGCATGCCATCTTGGACAATGTCTCCCATCCACTACATAATGTACTGGGTGGGCACAGGAGTACATTCAGCCAGAGACTCATTCCACCGAGATGCAACACTGAGCGTCATAGGAAGTCATTCCTGCCTGTGGCCATCAAACTTTACAACTCCTCCCTTGGAGGGTCAGACACTCTGAGCCAATAGGCTGGTCCTGGACTTATTTCCTGGCATAATTTACATATTACTATTTAACTATTTATGGTTTTATTACTATTTATTATTTATGGTGCAACTGTAACGAAAACCAAATTTCCCCTGGGATCGATAAAGTATGACTATGACACTCTATGACTCGAATTTGGAAGTTAGATCCTCTTTCTTCCACTCCCTTGTAGTTTACAAAATGTGGCTTTGTTCTCTAATTTTCTTCTAGTCATCTGTATCAGAACACATAAAGGTCCATTGCACTTCCCCACAAGCAATTACAAAAGTTTGAATGGTCATAGTGATAATTGAGCAATTTGTTAAAATTCTCTTTGCAAACCAAACGACAATTTACTCACTTGCAAAGAGTCACTTTTTTTATGAATTAGATGGTACGAGGAAGCATCTGTAGAAATGAACCAGCAAAACCACAGAGAGTGCAGAAAATGGAAGTCCAAACATGGTACCGGGATGACCGACTGAAGAGTGATGTAAAATGTCTCTGAGTCAAAAGCTGGGAAATGGGATAAGCTGAGATAGCCAGAGCAGATATATTGAGCCTCAAAAGCTCCTCTAGTGCTGTGATCTATTCTGATTCTGTGATAACCTATCAACCTGCTTCTGAGAATTGTCTTTCTTCTACTCACTCCTCTCCCCGACAACACATACTAGAAACCTGATGATGGTGCATTGTCCTTATATGCCATGATGAGCTTGTGTGGGATGCCAAGTGAAAGCTCTGAAGCTCAGCTCCTCACCGTTAACACCTCTGCTGAAACTCTACATGAAGAGCAATGTATGATCACCGTACAAACAGCCAAGGTTGAGAAATGAGTGCCTCAACGTTCTTGATCACTCACTTCACTGGTGTTCTAACCAGAAGGCAATAAAATCATAACAACACCTCATACTCTGTCTGGGTAGCCTCCAAATCTGATGACATGAACATCGATTTCTCAAACTACCAGTAATTACTCCCTTATCCCCCTTCTCTCTTTTCCTTTCCCCATTCTGACTCCCCTTTTGCCCTTTCTCATCCTCAGCTGTTCTTCACCTCCCTCTGGTTCCCCTCCTCCTTCCTTTCCTTCCATGGTGTATTCCCCTCTTTTTTTCTTTGCCCTTTTACCTTTTCCACCTATCACCTCCCACCTTCTCGCTTCATATCCCTCCCCCACCCACCTATTTTGCCCCTCACCTGGCTTCACCTATCACCTGCCAACTTGTACTCCTTGCCCTCCTCCAACCTTCTCATTTTGCCTTCTTCTCTTTTCCTTTCCAGTCCTGGTGAAGGATCTCAGCCCGAAACATCAACAGTCTTTTCGTCTCCATAGATGCTGCCTGATCTGCTGAGTTCCCCCAGCATTTTGTGTTTGTTGCCCTGCATTTCCAGCCTCTGTACAATCTCCTCTGTTTAGAAAACAAATCCTCACCAGACAATAATGACTAAGTTACAACTTCATGTAACTGTTCTCTTCAGTAAATGAAGTAAACCACCAATTAGTAGTAAAATCAGTACTCCACAAATTTCATTCCATAACACCATAAGGCCATAAGTTATAGGGCAAGGATAAGGCTATGTAGCCCATTGGGTCTGGTCTGCCATTCGATCATGGCTGATTTATTATACCTCTTAAACCTATTCTCCTCCATTCTTCTCATAACCTTTGACACCCTTACTAATCAAGAACCTATCAACATCTACTTTATATATACCCAATGACTCAGTTTCCACAGCCATCTTTGGCAATAAATTCCACAATTCACCATCCCCTGGCTAAAATAAAATCTTCCTCATCTCTGTTCTAAAAGGACACGCCTGTATTCTGAGGTTGTACTCTCTGGTCCTAGACTCCCCCAATGTAGGAAACATTCTCTCCACGTCCACTCTATCTAGCTCAATGTTCCTATACTAATGTAATATATTTGACCCTGTAGCAAGAATTTTCACCAAAAAGGAAATTAATTTTACTGCCTTTTAGCATGAGTTCTTACTTTGACTTGGAAAGTCAAGGAAACGTTACTTTGATAAATGGAATGATGTTAATGAGCTGACATACTGTAAGTGTTTCTTCTCTATGCAGCAAGTTCTGTTTAAAGCATTCTCTCATGTTGACTTCTATCAAACAATCTCCACTGTTAAATAATGGGACTACTTTGCAGCTGGCCATGCTTGCTTCATGTTTCTTGTATAACTCCCATGGCAACATCAATGTTTAGAGCCTAGAATTTGTTTGATGTTTATTTGTGATGCATAACCAGGGTATTTGTATTATCAATCACGTTCTTGTCATTCTTTGCTTGCTTTGTAAGGAGGAGCACATTCAAGAACAGAGGGTGCATAATTGATTAAAATGCTGTCTTTTCATCATTTTGGCTTTTGACTGGGAACTTAGACTCAGGCCAAAAACAAACTGATAAAATAATTTTCTCCATTTTCATAAAACAAAGGGAATCTCTTCGGATAAATCAAACCAATTAAAAATATTGTTCTGAGAGGGCATGAGTCTGCTCTACAATATAATACATAATTGTTAGCCCCACTTAGAGGGTCTGCAGCATTTTTTTAAAGTGGGAAATGGGATGCAATGGGATAAAGATATTGGGTTTGGCAGAGAGGAGTGGATATTTTATCCGGAATTCATCATTACCTGTCCTCGGAAAATAATTGTTCCATACCTCAGCAATGATATGATGTTGCTTTGGATGACATACCCCCTCCTCTTTACTACCATCAGGGAGGAGGTACAGGAGCCTGAAGGTCTGTACTCATTGGTTCAGGAACAGCTTCTTCTCCTCCATCCTCAGATTTTTGAATGGTCTCTGAAGCTGTCAGTACTAGCTCATCATTCCCCTATCTGCGCTATTTATTTATTCTGTAACTTATAACAATTTTATGTCTTTGTACTGTACTCCGGCCACAAAACAACAAGTTTTACATCATATAGGCAGTGATAATAAACCTGATTCTGAATTTGATTCATAGATCATGGAACTGTACAGCTCAGGAAAAGACTCTTTGCTAACAATGGTTGTGCCGACAATGATGCCAAATGCAACTAATCCCATCAGCATGTACATGGTCTGTATCCCTCCATTTCATGCCTGTTCATGTGTCTCTCCAAATACCTCTTAAATGCTGTTATCCATCACCTCCCCTGGCAATGAGTTCCAGGACCCACCATTCTATATTAAAAAATAACTTCCTCCGCAAATCACTTTAAAACCTTCTCCCTCTCACCTTAAAGCTATATAATTTAATACTTAGTACTGGGAAAAAAGATCTGAAAATAGCTTTAATTTTATCATTTTATTTTTAAACTATATTTTAAAAGTTATTTTCAGAGATCATATACAAATTTCACTTCTCTACCCTTCATTTTCTGCAAGGTTCTATTAATTGTGTCGTATGTTTGGAACCACTTTAGCAATGTTTTTTTTTGCAAACTTAAGATCTTGAGGCCAAATTCTGTTGACTATATTACTGACAGTCAGGCTTTTAGCAACTACGTCTTGGCATAAAGTCTCCGTCTGCTCATCTCCACAACTTCAGGGGAGCTATCATAGTGAATTAAACCATTATTTCTGCTGCATACTGGTACGTGCACAAGGGCATGGAACCTCTGGCAAGAACAATAATAATTGGTGAATAGACTGATGTGCTTCATTATCATTCAGTGACAAATTTATATCTTAGCTTCCCAGAAGGATAATGAGAATATGCCAGAGCAAATACAGTGGGGACTTGCAACTCTAATACACATATAAGGTATTGAAGTATAACACCAAATGGGACAACTGTGTATTTTACAGAGACAGGTTAAAACTCAAATGGTTCCAAACTGAAAACACAGGGCTAAATTACAATCTCTATCCACTAAACATCTGAGTTAATTTTAATTTGGTTGATGAGCTTATATTAAAACTACTGGTCCTAGAAATTTTTAAGTTTCTGGAAACCCATAGACTACATGCAGGAATATGTACCAGGGGAGAAAATTTCCAAGGTACTAAAAATGCAATAACGATGTTTTTGCATAGGTGCATTCAGTAATCTTGTATTATTATTTTGTATGGGGTGTCAGGGAGGGGTAGCACCTCTGGTGGGGGAACATGTCGCGTCCTTTTCAAAGCGGTTAGTTCACCTTTGGTCCCCACCTGGCACTCAGCCCTCACCTGTGGCTCCCCATAGCTGTTGGCATGCGACAGCGGCCACACCCTGGGCAACGGCTTCGACAAGCTGGCTAAACCAAGTGAGGGTAGCCAATGGGTCTCAAACCCTCGGTGTGATAGGGAGTTGTCTATCCCAGCATGTGAAGACAGACTCCTGTGGATTGAACGGACGAGACCAATGGAAGGTCCAACGGTCCAGAAGGCGGTCTCTGTAAGCGTCATGGAACGTGTAGAGCAGGACAAGACACAGAAGATGTCCTGGTCATCCACTGTGCCTAGTTCCATCTCCAGCCGTCTCAACTTTGTCTTGCCACTAGATCCAGATGGGAATTGGGAAGAGAGAGTGAGGCTGATGCTGTGCAACTCTCCCTCACTTAAATCCAAATCACGCGCTAGTCTCGACACCATCAAATGGTGTCGAGGTCCTCATCGTCATCGACGATGGACGAACACAACACACATTATTTTCAAAGTGCTGTGAGTAACGTAATCGCTCATGAGCTTTGTATCCCAGATGGACACCAGGATATTATCTATTGAGACCAAGAATCAAAATGGGTAGATGTCTCCTCAACAACACCACGCACCTACACAAAAAAGGTGGCCAAACCTGCATCATCAGAGACATCAGGATCATTACTAATGGTTTGATACTTGAGTCCAGTGGTAGGTTACACATCAGTGGCTTAAGTAATTAGTCACCTCTCAACTTATGTTCAAGCAAGCCTTCTGTTCCTGTTAGGGCCTGTTAATGAGCTCAGACTCACATGGTTTCTGAAATCTATCTGTGTTTCCTTGACATAAAACTAAGGGGATAGGATGGTCTTCTTATCCCACCCTCTGTAGAGATATACCTGTAACCATAAAGTCTTTATGAATTTATAACTTTTTAAAACTGTAATGTGACAAAATGGAACCTGTGTGATCCCAGGTTGATTTGTTGGTTTGGATGGAGCCTTACAGGAAGTTGTGTGATTTTTATGGCGGGGGAGTATAGTTATAATAAGGAAACGTTTTGACAGCCCAGAAAAACAGAACAAGCTGTCATGGGGAAGAGGCCCCTAAAGATCCTGAGAGGCAGGATTTATGAACATTTGGAGAGGCAGGATTTATGAACATTTGGAGAGACATTATATGATTAGAAGTAGTCAGCATGACTTTGTCAAAGTCAGATCGTGCTTTACGAGCCTGATTTAATTTTTTGAGGATGTGATTAAACACATTGATGAAGCTAGACCAGTAGATGTAGTGTATATGGATTTCAGCAAGGCATTTGATAAGGTACCTCATGCAAGGCTTTTTGAGAAAGTAAGAAGGCATGGGATCCAAAGGGACATTGCTCTGTGGATCTAGGACGGGCTTGCACAAAGAAGGCAAAGAGCGGTTGGAGACAGGTCATATTCTGCATGGAGGTTGGCGACCAGTGGTGTGCCTCAGGGATCTGTTCTGGGACCCCTTCTCTTTGTGATTTTTTATAAATGACCTGGATGAGGAAGTGGAGGGATAGATTAGTAAATTTACTGATGACACAAAGGTTGGGGGTGTTACGGATAGTGTGGAAGGCGTCAGAGGTTACAGTAGGACATTGATAGGATGCAGAACTGGGCTAAGAAGTGGCAGATGGAGATCAAACTGAGTAAGTGTGAGGTGGTTCATTTTGGTAGGTCAAATATGATGGCAGAATATAGTATTAATGGTAAGACTGTTGGCCGCGTGGAGGATCAGAGGGATCTTGGGGTCCAAGCCCATAGGATACTCAAAGCTGCTGCGCAGGTTGACTATGTGGTTAAGAAGGCATATGGTGTATTGGCCTTCGTCAACTGTGGGATTGAATTCAAGAGCAAAGAGGCAATTTTACAGCTATATAGGACCCTGGTCAGACCCCACTTGGAGTACTGTGCTCAATTCTGGTCACCTCACTACAGGAAGGATGTGGAAACTATAGAAAGGGTGCAGAGGAGATTTACGGGGATGCTGCCTGGATTGGGGAGCATGCCTTATGAGAATAGGTTGAGTGAACTCGACCTTTTCTCCTTGGAGCGACGTAGGATGAGAGGAGACTTGAGAGAGATGTATAAGATGATGAGAGGCATTGATTGTGTGGATAGTCAGAGGCTTTTTCCCAGGGCTGAAATGGCTAACACGAGGTGACACAATTTTAAGGTGCTTGGAAGTAATACAGAGGAGATGTCAAGGGTGAGCTTTTTTACACAGAGAGTGGTGAGTGCATGGAATGGGCTGCCAGCAACAGTGGTGGAGGTGGATACAATATGTTCTTTTAAGAAGCTCCTGGATGCGTACATGGAGCTTAGAAAAATAGAGGGCTATGGGCAACCCAAGATAATTTCTATAGTAAGTACATGTTCGGCACAGTATTGTGGGCGGAAGGGCCTGTACTGTGCTGTAGGTTTTCTATGTTTCTATGTTTCTAAAGACAAATGTACTGATTGTAGAATATATACCAAGAACCTGATACCGAAGGAATGCCATTATGGAATATAACAACCCAATGACTGGTCTCTGTAAAAGTATAAAAGAGGTTTGTTTTGAGCTATAAAATTGAAGCTACCAACCTACTTAACACATGGAGGTAGACTTTCTCTACAAGTAAATAAAAAGTGCTTATAATTTGATCCACTCTGAATTTGTTGTTAGTTGTTAGCATATATTTAAAGACTTAGCTGAATGGTACACGGCACCTCTCTTCAGCTCATCTGTGCTATGCTGATACCTGACCTCCAGCTGTTCTTGAACTTCATCACAAATACCCATCAGGTGGAGGTGAGATGCGGATAGAACTGTGGCCAAACGCAATGATGAGTTGGCCCATTGAATCTCCTTCAATGACATAGATGGATGAAGAAGAATACTAAGTGGACTCCCCACTTTTTTGTTGGCAGAGTCCGTAGAGAAGTGCAGCAAACATGCTAAGGTAATAGCATAATTCACTTGTTATAATTTCTTGGAATTTCTGGTGATAATTGTAGTGAGATTTCCAAAAAGTTCAGTTCATATGACCCAAAAGCAAAACACGACGGAGAAAGCAAATCTGAAAGCAATGATTTCTGGAAATGAACAGCAGGTTAGGAAATGGAAGGAGTTAATTTTTTTTAAATGTGCGTTATGACTAAAGGTTATTATCTACTGCTCCTCTCTCCACAGATCTTGCACAACTCCATGAGTATTTCCAGCATTTCCTATTTTTACTTCGAGCACAAATGAGTTCCTTCTTGCTAGAGATCTGTTCCAAAAGACAGCCTTTTAAAAAGCTTTTCATCCATTTTCAATGCGTGCCAAGAAGCTTGAGTAATATATTAATGTGGTTTGAGTTTGCAAACACTTAAGTGCTTTTTCTGTTGCTCGTTAAAGCGGAAGTGAGGTTGACACATCTGAATACTTCACTTCAGAAAAAAAGCTCCATTTAAACAGGAGGTTTAAAGTAGAAAATTCTGGAGGTAAAGTATATTTTTCTAGAGGTAAATGATACTAAGATGCAGTTTGTACAAGGTTTTCTATTGCATTATCCAGCTCTGTTTCAGATTGCTTCAAATAATTTAAGCTGGATGAGTACAAAATGCTTATTTTTTCCCCAAATAAAATGAGCTTTGCTGACTGTTGTTGTATCAAAGTTGCTGGTGAACGCAACAGGTCAGGCAGCATCTTTAGGAAGAGGTACAGTCGACGTTTTGGGCTGAGACCCTTCGTCAGGACTAACTGAAAGAAGAGCTAATAAGAGATTTGAAAGTGGGAGGGGGAGGGGGAGATCCAACTAGCTCTTCCTAGCTCTTCTTTCAGTTAGTCCTGACAAAGGGTCTCGGCCCAAAACGTCGATTGTACCTCTTCCTAGAGATATTGCCTGGCCTGCTGCGTTCACCAGCAACTTTGACGTGTGTTCCTTGAATTTCCAGCATCTGCAGAATTCCTCGTGTTTACTGTTGTATGTATAGTAGTTTTCACTTAAGGGAAAGATAAATAATGTTAGACATTAAATTGGATCAGCAAATTTGCTGATGATACAAAGGTTGGAGGTGTAGTAGACAGTGAGGAAGGTTTTCAGAGCCTGCAGAGGGACTTGGACCAGCTGGAAAAATGGGCTGAAAAATGGCAGATGGAGTTTAATACAGATAAGTGTGAGGTATTGCATGTTGGAAGGACAAACCGAGGTAGAACATACAGGGTTAATGGTAAGGCACTGAGGATTGCAGTGGAACAGAGGGATCTGGGAATACAGATACAAAATTCCCTAAAAGTAGCGTCACAGGTAGATAGGGTCGTAAAGAGAGCTTTTGGTACATTGGCCTTTATTAATCAAAGTATTGAGTATAAGAGCTGGAATGTTATGATGAGGTTGTATAAGGCATTGGTGAGGCCAAATCTGGAGTATTGTGTTCAGTTTTGGTCACCAAATTACAGGAAGGATATAAATAAGGTTGAAAGAGTGCAGAGAAGGTTTACAAGGATGTTGCCGGGACTTGAGAAACTCAGTTACAGAGAAAGGTTGAATAGGTTAGGACTTTATCCCCTGGAGCGTAGAAGAATGAGGGGAGATTTGATAGAGGTATATAAAATTATGATGGGTATAGATAGAGTGAATGCAAGCAGGCTTTTTCCACTGAGGCAAGGGGAGAAAAAAACCAGAGGACGTGGGTTAAGGGTGAGGGGGGAAAAGTTTAAAGGGAACATTAGAGGGGGCTTCTTCAGACAGAGAGTGGTGGGAGTATGGAATGAGCTGCCAGACGAGGTGATAAATGCGGGTTCTTTTTTAACATTTGAGAATAAATTGGAGAGATACATGGATAGGAGGTGTATGGATGGATATGGTCCGTGTGCAGGTCAGTGGGACTAGGCAGAAAATGGTTCGGCACAGCCAAGAAGGGCCAAAAGACCTGTTTCTGTGCTGTAGTTTCTATGGTTCTATGGTAATTCCACATCCCATTCCCATTCTAATATGTCTATCCATGGCCTCCTCTACTGTAAAGATGAAGCCACACTCAGGTTGGAGGAACAACACCTTATATTCCGTCTGGGTAGCCTCCAACCTGATGGCATGAACATTGACTTCTCTAACTTCTGTTAATGCCCCTCCTCCCCGTCATACCCCATCCGTTATTTATTTATATACACACATTCTTTCTCTCTCTCTCCTTTTTCTCCCTCTGTCCCTCTGACTATACCCTTTCCCATCCTTTGCGTTTCCCCCCCTCCCCCTTTTCTTTCTTCCTAGGCCTCCTGTCCCATGATCCTCTCATATCCCTTTTGCCAATCACCTGTTCAGCTCTTGGCTCCATCCCTCCCCCTCCTGTCTTCTCCTATCGTTTTGGATCTCCCCCTCCCCGTCCCACTTTCAAATCTCTTAGTCTCGGCCCGAAACATCGACTGTACCTCTTCCTGGAGATGCTACCTGGCCTGCTGCGTTCACCAGCAACTTTGATGTGTGTTGCTTTAATGTTAGACATTGTCTAATTATGTAAGTATTCACATATCCTGCAATCTATGTGTGTGCCCACCTTTTCCTCACTTTGTGCATGTGGTTAGTTGATGCAGAAGCATAAGTAGACAAGGTCCCACTTTTTTTCTCTCCAGTGACTTCCTTCTTTCTTCTCAGTCCCGAAGAAGGGTCTCAGCCTGAAACGTTGACTGTTTATTCCTGACTTGCTGAGTTTCTCCTGCATTTTGTCTGTGTTGCTAAGTGAACAAGTACATTGATCTGGTATGCTTGTGCCACTGATGATTTCTTCCACTTGGTTAGACCTTCACTGAGCAGATCTTGGGCACTGAAGCAGGTAAAGGTCAGAAGTAGCATTATCAAGGCAAATTCCAAGTGCATGAAGCAAGAGACTGGAAGCTTTCTCCAGGGTGAGACCTGTGACGGAATGGTATAGGCTTTAATGATTACAGAGGGATGAGTTCTTTTGTTTCACTTCATATCAAATGATTTATTGTTATAAAACAATAGGTACTAATTATCCTTTTGTAGTTTATAGATTACACATTGTAATGACATGGGAACAGCCTTGACAATGCAGAAAATTGGCTGTGGTCCCAATAAAGTATCATAATTTTAGGCCAAGCAAAGGTAAGAGAATCCAATGCTGATTTCCAATTCCAGGCAGTGGAGGTACACTAATCTGTCAAAAGTTAAATTAAGCCTCTTATCAATTGATAAATCATCTTTAATCCACAACATGGAAGAAGCAATGAAAAACAATAAATATGTTATATCTAAACTGAATAAAAGATTTTGAAAACTGACATCAAGATTGGGAAGGCATTACAGTAAAATTTAAGATAATCCGGCAACGGATTCTATTTACTGGTATCTGGTTCACGCTTTAGTTGGGAATTTTAGCCTTGTGTGCAGAATGCAAGTGGAGTATGTCACCAGAGCTGACTACAGCTTGTGTTTTTTTTTCTGCTCCCTTTAAACTCACTGTGTTCAGTGGAAAATCCACTGGACACTGAAGAGGAGAGTCAAGAGTGATCGTGAGGGAATGACATCCATGGAGCAGGGAAAAAATCGAAAGTTGGCTGGTGGGAAACAGAGTAGAGAGGGGTCAGTAATTGCACAGTTGATAGTTTGGAAAGAAGGGGTGGTTATTGCATAGAGACAGGCAAGTACTTACAGTGGTTCTATATAAGGAGAATTATATAGATATAATTATATAGAATTCTGGTAAATTATGCAAGTGAGATCCAGGTAGGCCTTTCTTATGGTTTGATAGTATTTTAAATGTCTGTCCACACTCTTGCATAGGTCAAAATGTTTGTGCATGACAGAAAGTGACCTTGCCAAGCTGTCGTCACCATGAAACTTCAGAAGATCCCCCATATTTTCTGGCCAAGGAAGATCTCCAGCCAACGCCTACTCCTTCAGTGTCACCAAGAGGACATCGACACAATCCTAATGAGGAAGCAATGGAGGTAGATTGGGCGCCTGATGAGAAGAGAGGCCCACTCCATCAGCACGACAGCACTTCATTGGACCTCTGAAGGGCAGAGGAAACGCAGGAGACTAAAGACAACTTGGCACCGTACAATGGAGGCAGAAATGAGGATCCTGCCTGGGACACAAGATGGCCAAGGACAGAGATGGAAGACCTTCATTGTTGCACGCCAGTAGCGTAACAGGCAGTAACTTAAATGTCTGGACTGATCATTGCATAAGAAGCATGAAGGTCTCACAAGGAAAATCATGAAAGGTCGCTGATTTCACATTGTTAATGTTTTTATCAGGCAGCATAGATGTAAGAAAAGGCACAATATGATTTAAAATTGGCTAAGAGTAATTCTGATCAGTCAGTCTGAAGGAGTGAATTTACCAAGGTGCAGAACATATTGAACTCAACTGCAGGTTTCCTACCAGTGATACAAACCTGCTGATTCTGCATTCCCAAGAACACTGTTTGCTCCCACAGGTCCAGCAGTAGAGAATGTGACACATTCCACTCAGTCGGCAATTGTTCTAAAGAGTTGCAAATAACCAGCTTGTTGCTTTCAAGCAACAAGCTCATTAAGAGGAAAGATCTTGCACTTCTGGAGGAGAAACCAAAGGTCCGTGAGCCGGTTCTGAATGGAGGATCAGAGATGGAGAGGGTTAGCAACTTCAAATTCCTGGGTGTTACTATTACAGTGGACCTGTCCTTGTGCCTGCATGTAGATGCGATTGTGAAGAAAGCACAGTGGTGCCTCTACTTCGTTAGGAGTCTGCAGAGGTTTGGCATGTCACCAAAAACTTTGACAAACTTCTGTAGCTGTGTAGTGGAGAGTGTAATGACTGGCTGCATCACAGCCTGGTATGGAAACACCAATGCCTTTGAATGGAAAATCTTACAAAAGTAGTGGATGTGGAAGAGTACATTACACTTAAAGCTCTCCTACCCATTGAGCACATCTACATGAAATGCTGTCGTAGGAAAACAACATCCATTATCAGAGCTCCTCACCACCAAGGCATGCCCTTTTCTCACTGCTGCCATCAGGGAGAAGATGCAAGAGCCTCAGGACTCGCACCATCAAGTTCAAGAACAGTTACTATCCCTCAACCATCACGTTCTTGAACAAAAGTGGATAACTACACTCACTTGCCCACCTATAGAGATGTTTCCAGAACCAATTGTCTCACTTTAAGGACACTTTATCTTGTTATTTCATGTTCTTGTTATTTATTGCTATTATTTATATTTGCATTTTTACAGCTTGTTGTCTTCTGGTTGATCTTTTATTGATCCTGTTATAGTTACTACTCTATAGATTTGCTGAGTATGCCTGCAGAAAAATTAATCTCAGGGTTGTATGTGGTGACGTCTATGTGCTCTGATAATAAAATTTACTTTGAACTTTGAACTTTATTTTGTAGTTCTACATAGACAGCTCTTATAAAAAAAGAAGTTGATTTCATACATCTGGTGCTGTTGATTTTGGCTAGAATGCCTTTCATCATGTTTGCTAAAGGGAAAAATGACAGGGCAATCAAACCACTGAAACCTTGCTTTTATTAAATGTATATGAAGACTCTTCACTCTGAAACACCCAGTGTCACTTCGAACCAAGATCAATGAGCGAAGAAAAACAAATGGCAAGCTGTTTTTTTTAAATCGATGAGTTTGAGACCCAATTGAAATTTGAGAAGTAAATTATATACCAAATCGATGGTAAGCTGTCTGGTTCAAAACTGAACTGGTATTAAGTTGGTGTCCCTATGTCGTAACTTGCAAGCATCTCAATAGGAAAAGTACAGTACACGAGCAGTCCATTAAGGAGAAAACTGGAAACGTGCATAGATGCTGAGGGGAGTACGATGTTCTAAATGAATATTTTGCATCAGTCTTCATCAGGGAAGTGGGTGCTTCCAAAGTACTAATGAAGGATGAGAAGTTGGGAGCCTGGTTGTGCTAAAAATTCATAGAAGTAGATCAATCACCAGGACTAGTTGGGATTCCTCCAAGGACTTTGAGGGGAGTACAGAGGAAATCGCAAAGCCTCTGACCATAATATCCAGTGTTCATTGGATTAGAGGGATGGTGCCAAAGGACTATAGCGTCGCAAATCTTCAAAGGAGTAAGGATAAGCCTAGCAACTACAAGCCAATCAGTTTAATCTTAGTAGTGGGGAAGCTTAGAAATATTGATCTGGGGTGGGATGAACAGGGTGTTAGAAGGTATGGATTAAATAAGGCAAGCCATACAGATTTGTTGAGGACAAATTGTGTTTGAATAATTGATAGATTTTTTTTTGTTGGGGCAACATTTAATGAGAGGAATGCATTCAATTCGTTGTGCAAAAACATCAAAAAAGCTGAAAAGAAGGCATGTAACAGGCTTATCTGCAAAGTTGAAACGTGTGCACAAAGAGAATATTGATAGCTTGGGTAGGAAGTTGGCAAAGCAGCAGACAACTGAGAGTTATGGTGAACAACTTTTTTTTTCAGACTGGAGGAAAGTGCATAGTGATTTCTCCACAGTTTAATATTGGGGCAATTGTTTTTTATAATTCTATTAATTAGATTATACTAGGGAATGCAATACATAGAACCATAGAACCATAGAAACTACAGCACAGAAACAGGTCTTTTGGCCCTTCTTGGCTGTGCCGAACCATTTTCTGCCTAGTCCCACTGATCTGCACATGGACCGTATCCCTCCATACACCTCCCATCCATGTATCTCTCCAATTTATTCTTAAATGTTAAAACAGAACCTGCATTTACCACCTCGTCTGGCAGCTCATTCCATACTCCCACCACGCTCTGTGTGAAGAAGCCCCCCCAATGTTCCCTTTAAACTTTTCCCCCCTCACCCTTAACCCATGTCCTCTGGTTTTTTTCTCCCCTTGCCTCAGTGGAAAAAGCCTGCTTACATTCACTCTATCTATACCCACCATAATTTTATATACCTCTATCAAATCTCCCCTCATCCTTCTACGCTCCAGGGAATAAAGTCCCAACCTATTCAACCTTTCTCTGTAACTGAGTTTCTCAAGCCCCGGCAACATCCTTGTAAACCTTCTCTGCACTCTTTCAACCTTATTTACATCCTTCCTGTAATTTGGTGACCAGAACTGAACACAATACTCCAGATTTGACCTTACCAATGCAACCTCATCATAACATTCCAGCTCTTATACTCAATACTTTGATTAATAAAGGTCAATGTACCAAAAGCTCTCTTTACGACCCTATCTACCTGTGACGCCACTTCTAGGGAATTTTGTATCTGTATTCCCAGATCCCTCTGTTCCACTGCACTCCTCAGTGTCCTACCATTAACCTTGTATGTTCTACCTTGATTTGTCCTTCCAACGTGCAATACCTCACACTTGTCTGTATTAAACTCCATCTGCCATTTTTCAGCCCATTTTTCCAGCTGGTCCAAGTCCCTCTGCAGGCTCTGAAAACCTTCCTCACTGTCCACTACACCTCCAATCTTTGTATCATCAGCAAATTTGATGATCCAATTTACCACATTCTCATCCAGATCATTGATATAGATGACAAATAACAATGGACCCAGCACTGATCCCTGTGGCACACCACTAGTCACAGGCCTCCACTCGGAGAAACAATTCTCTACCACCACTCTCTGGCTTCTTCCATCGAGCCAATGTCTAATCCAGATTACCACCTTTCCATGTATACCTAGTGACTGAATTTTCCTAACTAACCTCCCATGCAGGACCTTGTCAAAGGCCTTACTGAAGTCCATGAACACAATATCCACTGCCTTCCCTTCATCCACTTTCCTGGTACCTCCTCGAAAAACTCCAATAGATTGGTCAAACATGACCTACCACGCACAAAGCCATGTTGACTCTCCCTAATAAGTCCCTGTCTATCCAACTGCTTGTAGATTCTGTCTCTTAGTACTCCCTCCAATAATTTACCTACTACCGACGTTAAACTTACTGGCCTATAATTTCCCGGATTACTTTTCGATCCTTTTTTAAACAATGGAACGTGAGCCACTCTCCAATCCTCCGGCACCTCACCTATAGACAATGACATTTTAAATATTTCTGCCAGGGCCCCTGCAATTTCAACACTAGTCTCCTTCAAGGTCCAAGGGAACACCCTGTCAGGTCCCAGGGATTTATCCACTTTAATTTTCCTCAAGACAGCAAGGACCTCCTCCTTTTCGACCTGTGCAGTTTCCATGATCTCACTACCTGTTTCCCTTAATTCCATAGACTTCATGCCAGTTTCCTTAGTAAATACAGACGCAATAAACCTATTTAAGATCTCCCCCATTTCCTTTGGTTCCGCACATAGCCGACCACTCTGATCTTCAAGAGGACCAATTTTATCCTTTACAATCCTTTTGCTCTTAATATACCTGTAAAAGCTCTTTGGATTATCCTTCACTTTGACTGCCAAGGCAACCTCATGTCTTCTTTTAGCCCTCCTGATTTCTTTCTTAAGTATTTTCTTGCACTTCTTATACTCCTCAAGCACCTGATTTACCCCCTGTTTCCTATACATGTCATACAACTCCCTCTTCTTCTTTATCAGAGTTGCAATATCCCTTGAGAACCAAGGTTCCTTATTCCTATTCAATTTGCCTTTAATCCTGACAGGAACATACAAATTCTGCACTCTCAAAATTTCTCCTTTGAAGGCTTCCCACCTACCGATCACATCTTTGCCAGAGAACAACCTGTCCCAATCCACGCTTTTTAGATCCTTTCTCATTTCTTCAAATTTGGCCTTCTTCCAGTTAAGAACCTCAACCCTAGGACCAGATCTATCCTTGTCCATGATCAAGTTGAAACTAATGGTGTTATGATCACTGGAACCAAAGTGCTCCCCTACACAGACTTCTGTCACTTGTCCTAACTCGTTTCCTAACAGGAGATCCAATATTGCATCCCCTCTAGTTGGTCCCTCTATATATTGATTTAGAAAACTTTCCTGAACACATTTTACAAACTCTAAACCATCTAGACCCCTAACAGTATGGGAGACCCAATCAATATATGGAAAATTAAAATCCCCTACCACCACAACTTTATGTTTCCTGCAGTTGCCTGCTATCTCTCTGCAGATTTGCACTTCCAATTCTCGTTGACTATTGGGTGGTCATTAATACAATCCCACTAGTGTGGTCATATCTTTCCTGTTTCTCAGCTCCACCCATAAGGACTCAGTAGACAAGCCCTCTAATCTGTCCTGCCTGAGCACTGCTGTAATATTTTCCCTAACAAGCAATGCTACTCCCCCACCTTTCATTCCTCTGCCTCGATCACATCTGAAACATCGGAACCCTGGAATATTAAGCTGCCAGTCCTGCCCCTCCTGTAGCCAAGTTTCACTAATTGCTATAACGTCATAATTCCACATGTCAATCCATGCCCTCAACTCATCCACCTTCCCTGCAATACTCCTAGCATTGAAATATATACACCTCAGAAGATTTTTACCACCACTCACAACCTTTCTATCAGCAGATTTGCTTCAACTTTTAACATCATTCATTTTCACCCCAGCCACACTGTCAGCTCTGGCACTCTGGTTCCCATCCCCCTGCAAATCTAGTTTAAAGCCTCCCCAATAGCATTAACAAACCTCCCTGAAAGGATATTGGTCCCCCTGTAGTTCAAGTGTAACCAGTCTCTCTTGTACAGGTCCCACCTGCCCCAGAAGAGGTCCCAATTATCCTGAAATCTGAAACCCTGCTCCCTACACCAGTTCCTCAGCCACTTGTTCATCCTCCAGAGCATCCTATTCCTACCCTCACTGGCACCTAGCACAGGTAGCAATTCTGAGATTACCACCCTCGAGGTCCTGCTTTTCAACTTCCTACCAAGCTCTCTATACTCATTCTCCAGGACCTCCTCACTCTTCCTTGCTATGTCATTGGTACCGATGTGCACCACGACATCTGGCTGATCACCCTCCCACTTCAGAATGTCATGCAATCGATCAGAGACATCCTTGACCCTGACACCCGGGAGGCAACAAACCATCCTGGATTCTATGTCACGACCACAGAACCTCCTATCTGAACCTCTAACTATCGAGTCCCGTATCACTTCTGCTCTCCTCTTTTTCCACCTTCCCTTCTGCACTGCAGAGCCAGACCCAGTGCCAGAGATCCGGCTGCTGCAGCTTGTCCCAGGTAAGTCATCCCCCCCAACAGTATCCAATGCGGTATAGTTGTTGTTGAGGGGAATGGCCACAGGGGAACTCTGCTCTGCCTGCCCTTTCCCCTTCCCTCGCCTGACAGTGACCCAATTTCCTGTCTTCTGCTCCTTTGGCGTAACTACCTCCCTGTAGCTACTATCTATAATCTCCTCATTCTCCTGAATGATCCGCAGGTCATCCAGCTCCTGCTCCAGTTCCCTAACGCGGTTTGTTAGGAGCTGCAGCTGGATGCACTTCTTGCAGGTGTCATTGTCAGGGACACCGGAGGGCTCCCTGACTTCCCACATCCTGTGAGAGGAGCATTCCAACATCCTGCCTGGCATTCTCTCTACGCTAGACAATCTGAATAAAAAACGTACCAGAACCTACCCTGGCCTCTGCCTGTTCTCGCCAAAGCCTGTTCAGCCAAAGCCGTCTCACTCTGACTCAGTCCACTCCGACGATGGCTGTTACAACGATGGCCGCTGTATATGGTGGTCTGCTTTTTAAACCTTGGCAGGCTATGTCACGCGCCTGCACAGTGCAGACCCTTCTCCCCGAGCAGTGTTTAAGGGGAAAAAAAAGACTTTTTCTACCCGAATTCTTCCACTTCCTTCTTCAGCTGCTTGCTTCGACTGAAACAAGAACCGTTGAAATTTTCTCTTTTTAAACCTTGGTGCACTATGTCACGCGCCTGCACAGTGCAGACCCTTCTCCCTGAGTAGTGTTTAAGGAAAAAAAAATGACTTTTTCTACCCGAATTCTTCCGCTACCTTCTTCAGCTGCTTGCTTCGAAATTTTAAATTTCTAAATTTTTTAATTTGTAGATGACACAAAATTTGGCAATATTGTAGACGAATTTTTATATGAAGAAATGTGAAGTGACGTAAAATAATATTCTAAAAGGGGTGATGGAGATAAGGAACATGGGGTATGTGTGCACAAAATTATTGAAAGTAGCAGAACAGGTTGAGAAACCAGTCAACTCTTCAGATAATAAATATCTTGTAAATGGATCATTAAATACATTAAATGACAATAGGATTAAGTATTAACTGTAATCCTCAACATATATATTGCTTGATAATACCCTGTACTGCCTGAATGAATGTAGTATAGAATCTTTAGTGAAGTACTGGAAGACTTGGCTGGACTCAGGAACTGAATCTCTGCATTAACATTAGCAAATGAATAGAGAAGGAAATTGGAATTATGGAAGTTTATTCTGTGGGAAAATGATGTGCAGAAATGTAATGGCATCAGGTTTTATTTGCTTACAGAGATTCTTGTTTTCACTTGGGAAAAATGTGTTAATAAATATCAGACAGCACTTGGTTATGCTTCTTGAAATCATACAGAGTGTTGATGAAGATAATATAGCCAATAACACCATCACTAGCAGCAAATGACATATCATACACATTTTAGCAAAACCGTCTTCACTCTTGCCACACAGTTTATTAAAACAGAATTTCACACAATAAATCTGTGGAGTTTATTTGCACCAAATATTCTGAAATAAAGAGCTTACTCACCACATCAAAATGATTTTTCGGGATCTTGGTATCTGTGTACTAGCAAAGATAAACTTAGAACACAACACAGAAAATCTTATTTTTCTTCTGAAATCATTTAAATAAAAAAGTTAATTTAGTGATTATTTTTGATAATCAGTTAAAACAATAGAATGAGAAATAGCTGATGGAGTTTAATCTGGATAAATATGGGATCTTACATATTAGGAGGTTAACTATAAGAGGAAGTATGTATATACAGTAAATGGCAGGAAAATTAAGAGCATTGATGTACAGAGTTGGGTGGCAGGGTAGAGATACATCTTTACCAAAGGAGGTGTAAGGTGCTCCTTCCCTCTACTAGCCTGCAGATCACCATTGGGCAAGTTCTACCCCCCACCCCACCCCAATCAGGGTCACATGAACCCATGGGAGCCGATGGTAAATGGTCGTATGAATAGCTGCTGCATATCACAAGTCCTGGTTATGCGACCATTAATACCAGGCAGACAGTCTCTGAAGAGTATTGATGATGGCTGGGGTCACCCATCTTGTAAAGGGACTGCCCAGAAGAAGATAATGTCAAACCACTTCTGTAAAAAAAAATTACTAAGCGTAATCATGGTCATGGAAAGACCATGATCGTCAATATCATACAACATGGCACGTGATGATGATTCAAGATTCAAGTTCAAAGATTCAGAAAACTTTGTTGTCATTCTAACCGTATATCAGCCCTGCAGGGCAGAATGAGACAGCGTTTCTCAGGAGCAGTGCAATCATAACATAACAAACGCAACACTAAATAATAAACATAACAATAAATGGTAAAACACCACAGCCATATGTCAGTTAAAATCAAGTTATAAGTATCCAGTGCAAGTTAAAAGTGTCCAAAGCAGAGTCAGGTAGAGCAGCTATTTAGCAGTCTGACTGCCTGTGGGAGGAAGCTATTTAGTAGCCTTGTGGTTTTAGTTTTGATGCTCCTGTAACGTTTGCCTGATGGCAGAAGAACAAACAATTCATGGAGAGGGTGTGAGGGATCTTTAATGATGTACCGTGTCTTCTGGAGGCATCAACTCTGAAAGAGGCCTTGGACAGAAGGTAGGGAGACCCCAATAACCTTCTCTGCTCCCCTAACCACCCTCTGCAAGGCTTTTTTGTCGACAGCACTGCAGCTGGACTACCAGGTTGTGATGCTAAAGGTCAGCACACTCTCAACCACGCCTCTGTAGAAAGTAGTTAAGAAGTTAGTGGGGAATGATGCTTGTTTAAGCTTCCTCAGAAAGTGCAATCTCTGCTGGGCCCGTTTTGCAATCCTAGTGGTGTTCCTGGACCAGGTGAGATTGTCCAAGATCTGCACCCCAAGGAATTTGATGTTTTCCACTCTCTCCACTGTGGAGCCGCTGATGCTGAGGGGTGTGTGCTCAGGCTGAGACCATCTGAAATCGACGATCATCTCCTTGGTTTTGGTGACATTAAGCATCAAGTTGTTATCCCTGCACCAGCTGTCTCGGTATTTGACCTCCTCCCTGTACATTGTTTCATCATTTTTGCTGATGAGCCCCACCACTGTGGTATCATCTGCAAATTTAATGATCAGGATCTCCTTGAATCTGGCTACACAGTCATGTGTTAGCAGTGTAAACAGCGATGGGCTAAGCATTCAGCCTTGTGGGGATCCAGATGGATGATGATGTGATGACAATGTATAGAAGGATCATGGGATGCAAGTCCCTAGCTCCCTGAAAGTGACAACACATAGTAGGTAGGATAATAAAGAAAACGTACAATGTTTTAGGGGCAATATGCAATATAGTTGGGGTGTTAAATATAACAGTCAGGAAATAATGTTGCAGCTATATATAACTTTGGAGTATTGTGCTCATTTCTGGTTACTGCATTACAGGAAGGATGTACAGGCTTTGGAGAGGGTATAGGAGGAGTTCATCAGGTTGTAACCTGGATTGGAAAGCTGGGCAAACTTGTTTTCTCTGGAGTGTCAGAGAGTGAGTGCGACCTGATAGATGTTTATAAAATTATGAGCGGCATTCTGTAGATAGGGTAGACAGTCAGAGTCTTGCTTCAGGGGAGGTATTTAGTAGACACGCAGGTTTAAAGTATATACAGATAAAGACTATGTGCAGGCAAATGGGATTAGTTTAAACTGGCATTACAGTCAGCACAGACATCAGGGGCTGATAGGCCTGCTGCAGTGTTGGACTGCTCTACGTTATAATAAAGGGACAATGTGCTGTAGGGCATCTCATTATGTTAAACACACAAGTAATTGTTTGCTTTGTAATACACCATGCCATCATAATAACAGCAAACTTTACAAGTAATTACAGTCCAGATAAAAGCCCTGCCTTATACCTTGACCAGAAAAATAGGTTCTTGGCTATAAATTGCTGAACATAAACCTTAGTCTTCTTGACTAAGTTATCTACCAACAACAGGGAGACTAAATGCAGTTACAGTAAAGAAGATTTTGTGAATTTGTAAATCACAAATTAAGTGAAAATCTATTCTAATCCATGAAAGACACATTGCAGAAAGCCAAGTAACCGGATTTGTACTGCAGGTATAGTGGATTAGTAGGATTTGGCCAAATGATAAAATCTTCTTATTAGTTTGCCACTTGAGATGGAGGATGGTTTATTTCCACATTATTCTAAGGAAGAGAAGAAGACTGTGGTTGAATTATTTTAGTCAGGGATGGCCGTTGATCAGTAGCTTCTAATGGAGCTGACAGACAGGTCTCCCACCTAAAGCTTTCATTCTCAAGTACTCATTTAAGCATAGTAACATTTTAGTTTTGAGTTTATATCTCCATTTTCCTCCTCGCTCAGACTGCGCAGTGAATTCTTATCTCCTATGATTCCAGCCACCACCTCACTTCTCTTGGTCCTTCGTTGTCTGAGTTCCTTTCCTCCTCTCCTCCCCTGACCTCTCCTTCCATGAAAACTCTCCAACTAATATTTTCAGTTACTTGCTTCAACTTGCTCCACTGCTTCCATTGTCTCAGTCCCTCAGGGTCCATGATCACCGTCATTATATCTCTCCATCCACATATCCTAACCCTTCCTAACCTTGTATCCCTCTGTGCCTGCCTCTGGGGGCAAAATCATCTCCCAATTCATTTACCACTATACTTTCAAAGTCTTATTGTTGTCCTTCCATTTCGCACAGAAATTGATCTCTTCAACCAGTCCCCTGGTTTCATCTTTAATGCTCAGTCTCCATTAAACCATTAAACTTTGTTACCTTCACTGTTCCTCTCGTACAGAACTCACTAGCATTCAGTTTAAGTGTTAGGGATGCAAACTTGAATCATTACGGACTGTCATTCATTTCCAAATGTGAATGGACCATATAGAGCGCCATCAGGCCATAGGGTCACTTGCCAAGACTGTTCACTATACCTACCAAGCTAGTACTGAGCCACTGTCTTCTTTTCACTGTTTTCACATTCCTTTCTTCTCCTCACCACTCTAACGCCCAAGCACAAGAGCTCATGGACTGCTTCAAAGTACATTTAATATCAAAGTAGGTGTACATTATACAACCTTGTGATTCGTCTCCTTACAGGCATCCACAAAACAAAGAGACCCCAAAAGAATCCATAAAAAAAGACTGCCAAACGTCCAATGTGCAGAGAGGGGAAAAAATGTGCAGATAATAAAAGTAAGCAAATTGTTTTCAGAACAGAAGTTTTATGAAAGACACTAGACAGGCATCAATGCAGCTGGAGTAGAGCATGGCCTCAGTTCAAAGCAGAACTGAGTAAATGTTGCGGACCAGAGACACAAAGGCAGGCATCACTGCGGGGAGCAGGCCATAACAGAACTGAGCAGAACAAGGCAGAATCAACACTTTCCTCTTCATAGAACATAGAACATAGAATAGTACAGCACAGTACAGGCCCTTTGGCCCACAATGTTGTGCCGACCCTTAAACCGTACCTCCCATATAACCCCCCACCTTAAATACCTCCATATACCTGTCTAGTAGTCTCTTAAATTTCACTAGTGTATCTGCCTCCACCACTGACTCAGGCAGTGCATTCCACGCACCAACCACTCTCTGAGTAAAAAACCTTCCTCTAACATCTCCCTTGAACTTCCCACCTCTTACCTTAAAGCCATGTCCTCTTGCATTGAGCAGTGGTGCCCTGGGGAAGAGGCAGTGGCTATCCACTCTATCTATTCCTCTTATTATCTTGTACACCTCTATCATGTCTCCTCTCATCCTCCTTCTCTCCAAAGGGTAAAGCCCTAGCTCCCTTAATCTCTGATCATAATGCATACATCTTAGTCATCATGAAGACTAAGATAGCCTGGACTGCTGCTCTGCCCTTCCCTTTCCTTCCACTAGCCTAGAAGTCTAAATTACTGATAGAGTAATGTGTATGAAGGGAGGATTCAGAAGAGGATAGATGAAGTGAGTAGCTGGTTGCCCAGAGGATCATGTACAAGTGCATCAGCTATTGGAACAGTGAGTGGCTAGCCACTCATTGTACCTTCTCTCTTTCAGAAATGCTATAAGTAATTTGTAAGCAGTTTCATTACCATGACTGTCAATCAGCATGACACCAGTGTCGATGACGCCTCCACCTCATGCCCCTGACTAGGAGGCTGCGTCCTCTGACGGGCAGGCGTGCTGGTTGAATTCAAGGAATTGTGTGGCACACACTCACAAAGATCTCTGTGTGTACAGGAATTCCAGCCAAATCCAGGTATTCCCAGCTATTGTTCCTCACATCCCAGACTGGCTACCTTTAGTGGATAAACACAGTGCCTTGAAAAAGTATTCATCCCTCAACCACAGCACTGTGTAAAGGCTTAAGGCACACATATATATAGCTAGGGTGTCTAAAACTGTACTGTAAGCTATGTTTTTTTAAAATTATTTCCTGCGAGTTAATTTTGATTTGATTTGAAGCACACGGTGAAAAGACATCCGTCTCCATTCTCTTTTTATTTGCCCTTGAAATGGCAATATCTGTGAGTCTTTATATTAATATTGGTAAATGTTTAGTTGATATAGCACTGTGCAAATTTCTGAGGCAACCTAACTATATATATGTGCTTAAGACTTATGCACAGTACTGTACTTTCATATTTTGCTATCTCATTTTCTAAATTTAAAATATATTGAAATAGGATTTTTGAGCTAATCTACAAAATATTGTGCATTATGTCAAATCAAAATAAAAATTCCAAAACCTGTCAACAATTTAAACAATTCAAAACCAGAATTGTGAGGCTGAAAAATTATTCATCCACTTTGTAATTACTATGCTAATTCTTCTCAGGTACAATGTATAGTTTTAACTTACCAACCAGCCCAATTTGTTGACATAGAAAGTTGGAGGATCACATGTTTTCAATGAGAATAAATACCCCCTCTCTCTGCAAGGTCCAACACTATGGCAGATTTTCAACAGACCAAACCAAATTAAGACAAGGCAAGGCAAACAAATAATAATAGAGAAGCACAAACCTGTGGAAGGGTACTATACTACCTCAAAGGCACTGAACATACCTTGGAGCTCAGCGCAATAGATCGTGAAACCACAGCCACACTGCCTTTTTCAAGATGCCCCACTAAACTTAGTTGCCAGAGAAGAATGGCCCTTATGAGAGAAGCTACTGTGATGCCAACAGTCACTCTGATTGAGGAGCGGAGGACAGGAAATTGGGTCACTGTCAGGCGAGGGAAGGGGAAAGGGCAGGCAGAGCAGGGTTCCCCTGTGGCCATTCCCCTCAACAACAAGTATACCGCATTGGATACTGTTGGGGGGGATGACTTACCTGGGACTAGCTGCAGTAGCCGGATCTCTGGCACTGGGTCTGGCTCTGCAGTGCAGAAGGGAGGGTGGAAAAAGAGGAGAGCGGAAGTGATAGGGGACTCGATAGTTAGAGGTGCAGATAGGAGGTTCTGTGGTCGTGACAGAGAATCCAGGATGGTTTGTTGCCTCCCAGGTGCCAGGGTCAAGGATGTCTCTGATCAATTGCATGACATTCTGAAGTGGGAGGGTGATCAGCCAGATGTCGTGGTGCACATCGGTACCAATGACATAGCAAGGAAGAGTGAGGAGGTCCTGGAGAGTGAGTATAGAGAGCTTGGTAGGAAGTTGAAAAGCAGGACCTCGAGGGTGGTAATCTCAGGATTGCTACCTGTGCTACGTGCCAGTGAGGGTAGGAATAGGATGGTCTGGAGGATGAACAAATGGCTGAGGAACTGGTGTAGGGAGCAGGGTTTCAGATTTCAGGATAACTGGGACCTCTTCTGGGGCAGGTGGGACCTGTATAAGAGAGACTGGTTACACTTGAACTACAGGGGGACCAATATCCTTTCAGGGAGGTTTGTTAATGCTATTGGGGGGGCTTTAAACTAGATTTGCAGGGGGATGGGAACCAGAGTGCCGGAGCTGACAGTGTGGCTGGGGTGAAAATAAATGATGTTAAAAGTTCAAGCAAATCCACTAATAGAAAGGTTGTGAGTGGTGGTAAAAATCTTCTGAGGTGTATATATTTCAATGCTAGGAGTATTGCGGGGAAGGCGGATGAGCTGAGGGCGTGGATTGACATGTGGAATTATGACGTTATAGCAATTAGTGAAACTTGGCTACAGGAGTGGCAGGACTGGCAGCTTAATATTCCAGGGTTCCGATGTTTCAGATGTGATTGAGGCAGAGGAATGAAAGGTGGGGGAGTGGCATTGCTTGTTAGGGAAAATATTACAGCAGTGCTCAGGCAGGACAGATTAGAGGGCTTGTCTACTGAGTCCTTGTGGGTGGAGCTGAGAAACAGGAAAGGTATGGCCACATTAGTGGGATTGTATTACAGACCACCCAATAGTCAAAGAGAATTGGAAGTGCAAATCTGCAGAGAGATAGTAGGCAACTGCAGGAAACATAAAGTTGTGGTGGTAGGGGATTTTAATTTTCCATATATTGATTGGGCCTCCCATACTGTTAGGGGTCTAGATGGTTTAGAGTTTGTAAAATGTGTTCAGGAAAGTTTTCTAAATCAATATATAGAGGGACCAACTAGAGGGGATGCAATATTGGATCTCCTGTTAGGAAACGAGTTAGGACAAGTAACAGAAGTCTGTGTAGGGGAGCACTTTGGTTCCAGTGATCATAGCACCATTAGTTTCAACTTGATCATGGACAAGGATAGATCTGGTCCTAGGGTTGAGGTTCTTAACTGGAAGAAGGCCAAATTTGAAGAAATGAGAAAGGATCTAAAAAGCGTGGATTGGGACAGGTTGTTCTCTGGCATGGATGTGATCGGTAGGTGGGAAGCCTTCAAAGGAGAAATTTTGAGAGTGCAGAATTTGTATTTTCCTGTCAGGATTAAAGGCAAGGTGAATAGGAATAAGGAACCTTGGTTCTCAAGGGATATTGCAACTCTGATAAAGAAGAGGAGGGAGTTGTATGATGTGTATAGGAAGCAAGGAGTAAATAAGGTGCTTGAGAAGTATAAGAAGTGCAAGAAAATAAGAAAGAAATCAGGAGGGCTAAAAGAAGACATGAGGTTGCCTTGGCAGTCAAAGTGAAGGATAATCCAAAGAGCTTTTACAGGTATATTAAGAGCAAAAGGATTGTAAGGGATAAAATTGGTCCTCTTGAAGATCAGAGTGGTCGGCTATGTGCGGAACCAAAGGAAATGGGGGAGATCTTAAATAGGTTTTTTGCGTCTGTGTTTACTAAGGAAACTGGCATGAAGTCTATGGAATTAAGGGAAACAAGTAGTGAGATCATGGAAACTACAGATCGAAAAGGAGGAGGTCCTTGTTGTCTTGAGGAAAATTAAAGTGGATAAATCCCTGGGACCTGACAGGGTGTTCCCTCAGACCTTGAAGGAGACTAGTGTTGAAATTGCAGGGGCCCTGGCAGAAATATTTAAAATGTCATTGTCTATAGGTGAGGTGCCGGAGGATTGGAGAGTGGCTCATGTTGTTCCATTGTTTAAAAAAGAATCGAAAAGTAATCCGGGAAATTATAGGCCAGTAAGTTTAACGTCAGTAGTAGGTAAGTTATTGGAGGGAGTACTAAGAGACAGAATCTACGAGCATTTGGATAGACAGGGGCTTATTAGGGAGAGTCAACATGACTTTGTGCGTGGTAGGTCATGTTCGACCAATCTATTGGAGTTTTTCGAGGAGGTTACCAGGAAAGTGGATGAAGGAAAGGCAGTGGATATTGTCTACATGGACTTCAGTAAAGCCTTTGACAAGGTCCCGCATGGGAGGATAGTTAGGAAAATTCAGTCGCTAGGTATACATGGAGAGGTGGTAAATTGGATTAGACATTGGCTGGATGGAAGAAGCCAGAGAGTGGTGGTAGAGAATTGCTTCTCTGAGTGGAGGCCTGTGACTAGTGGTGTGCCACAGGGATCAGTGCTGGGTCCATTGTTATTTGTCATCTATATCAATGATCTGGATGATAATGTGGTAAATTGGATCATCAAATTTGCTGATGATACAAAGATCGGAGGTGTATAGACAGTGAGGAAGGTTTTCAGAGCCTGCAGAGGGACTTGGACCAGCTGGAAAAATGGGCTGAAAAATGGCAGATGGAGTTTAATACTGACAAGTGTGAGGTATTGCACGTTGGAAGGACAAACCAACGTAGAACATACAGGGTTAATGGTTAGGCACTGAGGAGTGCAGTGGAACAGAGGGATCTGGGAATACAGATACAAAATTCCCTAAAAGTGGCGTCACAGGTAGATAGGGTCGTAAAGAGAGCTTTTGGTACATTGGCCTTTATTAATCAAAGTATTGAGTATAAGAGCTGGAATGTTATGATGAGGTTGTATAAGGCATTGGTGAGGCCGAATCTGGAGTATTGTGTTCAGTTTTGGTCACCAAATTACAGGAAGGATATAAATAAGGTTGAAAGAGTGCAGAGAAGGTTTACAAGGATGTTGCCGGGACTTGAGAAACTGAGTTACAGAGAAAGGTTGAATAGGTTAGGACTTTATCCCCTGGAGCGTAGAAGAATGAGGGGAGATTTGATAGAGGTATATAAAATTATGATGGGTATAGATAGAGTGAATGCAAGCAGGCTTTTTCCACTGAGGCAAGGGGAGAAAAAAACCAGAGGACATGGGTTTAAGGTGAGGGGGGGAAAAGTTTAAAGGGAACATTAGAGGGGGCTTCTTCAGACAGAGAGTGGTGGGAGTATGGAATGAGTTGCCAGACGAGATGGTAAATGCGGGTTCTTTTTTAACACTTAAGAATAACTTGGACAGATACATGGATGGGAGGTGTATGGAGGGATATGGTCCGTGTGCAGGTCAGTGGGACTAGGCAGAAAATGGTTCTGCACAGCCAAGAAGGGCCAAAAGGCCTGTTTCTGTGCTGTAGTTTCTATGTTTTCTATGGTTTACAGAAGTCAGCGGCTGCAACTGGAGGTAAAGTTCATGGCTCCACAATCTCTAAAACCTTACACAAAAAAACTAGGGTGTCTAAGGGTGTTTATGGAAGAGTGGCAAGGAAGAAACCCTGGCTTAAAACACTTAGACACTCTTTGCAAAGTGTCACCTAAAAGATACTGTGAAGATGTTGAAGAAGGTCTTGTGGTCAGACGAGACTGAAGTGGAACATTTTGGCCTCAACATTAAGTCGTACATGTGACATAAATCTAATACTGTGCATCAGCCAGGTAACGCCATCACTACTGAAAAGTGTGCTGGAGGTAGCATCATGCTATAGGTTTGCTTTTCAGCAGCAGGGACCGGACATCTGGTCAGGATTGAAGGGAAGAGGAATGCTGCTAAATACAGGGAGATCCTGGGTAAAAGCTTGCAAGCCTCTGCTTGAAAGCCGAAACTGGGAAGGAAGTTTGTCTTTCAGAGGAACACTGCCAGAGCAACCATGGAATGGCTTCAAATGAAGAAAATTGATGTCCTTGAGTGGGCCTGATCTTTACCCAATCAAACATCTCTGGCAAGACCTCAGAACTACTGTTCCCCAAATACCCTGTCACAGCTTGAGCAATTTTGCAGGGAGGATTGGGCAGTTGCTCTGTGACATTGTCCAAAGCTAACAGAAAATTATCCAAACAGACTACTTGCTGTAATAGCTGCGAGAGGTAGTTCAGCTAATACTCTACGAAGGAGGATGAATAATTTTGAACTGCTGACAGTCCAGATTTTGAATTTTTAGTGTTTCATGCTTTACAATTTTCCCTGTTTTTTGCAGGCTCTACTGTGAAAGAAAAGAGCATGTGATTCACAAATAAAAATTCCCAGCTAAATTGATCAAAATCCCTGGTTGTAATACTCATTCATGTGAACAAAGGGCTGGGGCTGAATACTTTTTCAAGACACTGTATGTCAGTAACATATGATGACGGATCTGCATTGCATTTAAATTAGGAGACTGGCTATAGAATCATTTTCATTCAAAAGCCTGACCAAATTTGAGCTGAAAGGAAGTTTCTCCCCACACTCCCACACCCTCCTTCATAGATCCAGTTTTTTAGGAAAACAATATTTTTCTGCCTGTTCCCCATTTATTTGATACAAAAATTAATGTGAATCAGAACATTAATGTCAGTGCATGATGAGAATGTGAGATTAGGCACATTTTTTAAAAACCTTTTTATTGATTTTTTTTTGTCATATTCGATCTCTATAGCTTAGTGGTTAGCACAACATTACAGTACCAGTGACCTGGATTCAGTTCCCGTTGCTGTCTGTAAGGGGTTTGTACATTCTCCCTGTGACCACATAGATTTCCTCCAGGTGGCCCAGTTTCCTCCCACAGTCCAAAGACATACCAATTGGTAAGGCAAGGCAAGTTTATTTATATAGCACTTTTCAAACACAAGGCAGTTCAAATCACTTTACATAGAACAAGATATAAAAATCAAACATCAAATTTCAGACAATATAAAAGAGAATAAAATCATGCTAAAAATAGATATGATAAGTAGATTAAAAAAGGAATAAAGGTTACAGTGTTAGAGATTTTATTTAAAAGCTAGAGTAAAACAAAAAGTTTTAAACCTTGATTTAAAAGAGCTTAAATTTGAGGCGGACTTCGGACCCTTCAGATCCTCTGGAAGGTTATTCTAGATATGTGGAGCACAGTAACTAAAACCATGTTGTTTTGACGCTGGGGATGGTAAGCAGGCCCACTCCAGACAACCGGAGAGCTCGGGAAGGTTAATTGGTCATTGCAAATTGCCATGATTAGGCTAGGTTTATTAGGGCAGTGGTCTCCAACCACCAGGCCGCAAAGCATGTGCTACCGGGCCGCAAGGAAACAATATGATTTGGCGATATGAAACGATATGAGTCAGCTGCACCTTTCCTCATTCCCTGTCACGCACTGTTGAACTTGAACACCACCCCCCCCAAGTCGGCCAGTCTGCAAGAATATTGTCAATATTAAACCAGTCCGCGGTACAAAAAAGGTTGGGGACCCCTCTATTAGGGAGATTGCGGGGCAGAAGGGCCTATTCTGAGCCTTCTGCCAATCAATCAATCAATCAATAAATAAATAGATAGATAAATAAAACAAAAGGAGTAAGGGGAACAAATACACAAGGGATGACTGGGCATTATAGCCCCCTTTAATGTTTTTAACGGAATTTGATTTTAGCTCTTGACACCCAATTGCTTTTACTAGCGGAAAATATCTGTCAAATTTCCACCGTCGTTCAGAAGTGTTTGTTATCACTTTTCGCTCAAGGAAAAGTCCATTTTCAATTTCAAAGCGTGGAAGCAAACTTTATACCACACACATAAAATTCAAGACTAACACTGTCAAATGAATGTGTCACTGTGGATGCAGGATTCATTAATTACTTGGTTTCTTTCTTTTTGGAACATGCAGGTTAACAATGATTTCTGTGAAATGGTGCACTGTGCATATTTTATAGTGGTGCACTTCACTAAGGAATAAGTCATTATGGAAATTAGCCATTGACTTGTTAGAACGCTACTTCCACTTGTCTGCCCCCACACAAGCATGCCTTTCACGGGGGCCACAGGAGAAGCCTGTATAAATCTGAGCATGATTGATGTACGTTAGGCGAGTCAGAGGACTCAGGAGAGAACTGTCAGGATTCAAGCAGTCTAATGGGATTCAATAGGTTGAGATCTTGAATAAAATGTCAAAATATGAAATTGCTGTCAAATATTGGAAACCGATGTTTTCAGCATATAAAATAATTTCTCACTTTTACCTTGCTGAAGTTTGTTGATTCTGGGAAGTTTTCACATAAGATATCAATGTCCCACTAACCAAACTCTAACTTTTGAGAACAGATATTCTACTTTGACACTTGGAGTGGATACGAACAAATTACTACCAAACCAGGCAATGCTCTTCCATTAGTTCTTTTTAGTTGGCATCCACAATTTACTTGTCAACTTTTACAGAGCTATTTTAGTGCTGACTGAAGTGATACAGAATAAATTCTGTTTATATCTTACTTCTGTCTTTTCTGCTCTGTAGAAAATTTTCAAAGATTTGGGCAGAAAATTGCTGAATAAGTTCCAATAAATGAACCATTTTCATAACTAATTTTCAAAAGTTGAATATTTTGAAACCCAATTCAATACTGACCTCAAATGCTGCCTCTGTGGAGATCCCCCAGATGCTCAGTTCTTTCCCCCCACATTCTGGTGACATGCAAATTCAGATTTAGTTATCACAAATACCTTGAAACATACACCTTGCATTAACAACCAATGCTGGGGCAGCCTGCTAGTGTCTTTCCCATAATTTGGTCCCAACATAGCATGTGCACGATACTTGACAAACAACACAGAATACAACAAATCGAAACACAACAAACAACAAAACAACAGCAGCAAAACAAGAACTTTTCCACCAGCCCCCCCTCCACCCCCCCCCACACACACAGAGGCAGTCATCCTCTCCAAGATAGGCTTCCAGACCTCCACTCCCCAGTCGCCTGACCTCAGCCATCGGGCTTCAACTTTTGGACTTCCAAGCAACCTTTGGGCTTTGATCTTAGATTCTGAACGTTAGATTAGTTCATGTCAGAGCCCCAAACTCAAGGCTCAAACTCTATGCAGGTAACTGATCAGCCGTCATGGCTCTGCCTGCCTCCTGCTTACACAGCCATCCAAACCTAGCCCCTACCGATGTGAGACACACCAATGTCCATAGATATCTTTCATCACACATCCACGTTGCTGGCCTTTGAGTGTGGACCACAAATTGGGGAATGACCTCTAACTCAGCCACATTTCTGTCCCTAAATTCTAATCTGACCTCCAAATTCCCTACCTCCCCTTGCTGTTCCCAGAACCATCATTATGAACTTGAAAAACAACTAAGTATGAGCCACAATCTCAAAAAAGTCTGCAGCTCAAAGCCATCTTAACCTGTCTGAGATTGGTCACTCTAAGTGATCCTTAGTGTGTAGAAGCTGGAGGGAGCTGATAGAGTTTTAAGTAAATGTATTGTCAAAGCATTTCTATGTCACCATATCCTAACCTGAGATTCATTTCATTTTTATACATGCACCATAGAAAGCATTCTTCTAGGGTGCATCACAACCTGGTATGGAAGTTGTCCTGTCCAAGATCGAAAGAAGCTGCAGAAGATCGTGAACATGGCGCAGCACATCACACAAACCAGTCTTCCGTCCATGGGTTCACTTTACACCGCACGCTGTCGGAGCAGTGCTGCCAGGATAATCAAGGACACAACCCACCCAGCCAACACACTTTTTGTCCCTCTTCCCTCCAGGAGAAGGCTCAGGAGCTTGAAGACTCGTACGACCAGAATTGGGAACAGCTTCTTTCCAACTGTGATAAGACTGCTGAACGGACCCTGACCCGGATCTGGGCTGTGCCCTCAAAATATCCGGACCTGCCTCTCGTTTTTTTTTTGCACAACCTTACTTTCCATTGTTACGTACCCCGTAACTGGGTTGCCAAACCAGCAGAAATGGATCACTCAGTTGGAGTCTGGAGTACTAGAACTAAGAAAGTTTTATTAAAGAAACAAGCAACACATTAATCAAAAGGATAATAAATGCAACAGTTCAGCGATGATAAACGCACATGTGCACAGAATTAAGATAACAGCATCAATCAAGCTCTATCGTTGTCTAGGGGTAAATGACCAATTTCAAAATGACTCAAAGTTCAGTCCAGTTTGTAGTTCAGTTCGCAGTAATCGTTGTCATGGCGATGGACAAGGTGGGGAAGAGAGACATAGAATAGGAACAACTCATCATTCAGCACAGCTTCACTCACAGACCAGCGAGATGGCTCACAAACAGCATTTGGGCGGGTCCTTGGTGATGTCACCTGAGGTCACCGACTGTGACCCCTCCTCCAGATGCGGTCGATCCTCTGCAGTGAACCCGGCACCCAGGCAAGGGCGGACACACACCGGGTTCCCGCTGATCGTACCTTTCCACCCTTGTCGTTGTCTGGGACTTCTCACCCACTCGTGAGAAGCGCACCGCTTCCAGGGTCTCGTTACCTCGGGTGGCGTGTGTCTGTCTTAGCGAACCTGTCCCTTTTTATCCCCCTGCTGGGGTATCGCCTGTCCATCACTTCAAACAGTTCAGGGTTCAAAGGGGGGAGCCGCTCCAGACAGCTCTTCCTCCCACATCCCTTCATTACACATCTCCAGACGCTGCTCCATTGTTCCTTATCTCTCCTTCCCCTGAGGGCAGGTGGCAGACCAACTGCTGATGCCACTGATGCTAGCCCAGGACAGCAAACATCTTAATTTTATGTGTATTCTCGTAACACCATTTTTCTATTTTCTGTTTTTGATTTATAATTTAAAATTTTAATATTAACTAATTTTTAACTATTTTTAATATTTTTAATATTTAATATTTGTAATCCAGGGAGTGGGAAGCACAGAATCAAATATCGCCATGATGATTGTACGTTCTGGTACCAATTGTTTGGCGACAATGAAGTATAAAGTATAATGTATTTCCTTGCAGGAATTCACAATAGAAAAAAGAAATACAGTAGAATCAATGAAAAAACTACACACAAAGAGTGACAAATAACCAACGTGCGAAGGAAGGTAAACTGTGTAAATACAAAAATATATATATAAATAAAAATAATACTGAGAACATGAGTTGTAAATTCCTTAACTCATTTTCGCTGTATTGGTGCATGACGAATTGTACTTTGCAATGACAATAAAGATATTTCCTTTCATTTCAAAGTGAATCCATAGGTTGCGAAATCAATTCAGAGTTGAGATTATTCAAATTGGTAGAATGGTAATAACTGTTCCTGAACTTGGTGGTGTGGGACCTAAGGCTCCTGTGCAGCAGCAAGAAGAGAGCATGACCTGTGTTATGTTTTGCAACTCCCAAAGCATTAAACTAATTAAATGAAAGACATGGGAGTCAGAAATCAAAGTCTAATTTCATGTTTACTTCCAGTGAGCTGTGTACTTGTCACATGGTAAGCATCATATGGTATGCAATTCATCTATTTCCACATACATTACAACTCATAATGAAATATTTAAACAAATAAAGTATGCTTACTTAAACAATATATTTGCAATATTCCTCAAATATTAAATATACAACACTCCTCCCTGCTTAGTTATTAATCCCAACTTAATAAAGAATGCATCTCAATTTACACACAATATACTAAATAATGCAGCTACTATACAAACATCCACAGCATAGTTAATTTTAAATTGTCTCATTCAGGCCTGAAGATTTAGTTGCTGTGGAGGCTTTCTTGTTCTTGTGAGATAACATCTTTTCTGACGGGTGGGGCGGGGTGCGTCACTCTGCTCGGCAGATAAGACTTATGACTTTGAAAGCAATTTCAAGTTCTGGGGCCTCCTCTGTGGTGATTGTACGACTTGACTCTGAGTCTGCAGGAAGCGGTTCTGACGCCTCTGGACAATTTACTTCTCTTTCCTTTTCTTCTTCTGGCTTAGACCATAAGACCATCAGATATAGGAGCAGAAGTAGGCCATTCGACCCATTGAGTCTGCTCAGCCATTCAAACATGGACTGATCCAATTTTTCCAGTCATCCCCGCTCCCCTGCCTTCTCCCCGTACCTCTTGATGCCCTGGCTAATCAAGAACATATCTATCTCTGCCTTAAATACACTTAATGACTTGGCCTCCACAGCCACTCATGGCAACAAATTCCATAGATTTACCACCCTCTGACTAAAGTAATTTCTCCACATCTCTGTTATAAATGAATGTCCTTCAATCCTGAAGTCGTGCCCTCTTGTCCTAGATTCCCCTACCATGGGAAATAACTTTGCCATATCTAATCTAATCAGGCCTTTTAACATTCAGAATGTTTCTATGAGATCCCCTCTCATTCTCCTGAATGCTTGTGCATCATGATCTTGGGAAGGTATATTTAGTTCATTGGAGTATTCTCCTATTAATCCTTTTATTGGTCCCTTTACAACCTGATCTCTTCTCTTCGATGTTGTGGATGTTGTGCCTCATCCACAACATCATCTGACAAATCCTCTTTGTTTTGTATCTCCATTGAGTTATTTTTGCCTTCCATTCATCCAGCTGGGTTTTGTCCTTTGCATATACTTTTACAGGCAGTTTTTTCTCTCCCTCATGAAGTTCATACAATAACCTTAATGCACACAGAGTAAGTTTTGTTCTTTATACCCACAAAAGCCAAATGCTTGCAACTTCTCTGAAGATCCTTGAACTTTTTTTCCAGCATAAAAACAAGCCACATTTCACAAGTAACTGCCTGGTTAACATATCAGATGCTTTCTCAGATATATTACCTACAAAAACAGCGGTAGTCAGATTAGTGCTTTCGTCATTTTCATATTTCCCCTGAGCAGCATAATCCTTCCTTGGCCCATGCTCCATGCTTTCCAACCAGAAGTACAAAGGTTGGCACCGACACCTGCTTGCTCAGGGTTCATGGTGCAGAGCATGGAGACAGTTGTGGCATCATCCAGTAACTTCCTTAATTCACTTTCATTTGGTTTTGTTGCAGGGTATGCGGCATGCAAATAGCGGATCAGTCTCCAATCAATGTTGTAGTTGTCACAGCCAATCACATCTCCAGAATGCTGGCTCTCCTGTTTTTACTACATACAAGCCTAATGCGGCTTGTTCGTTTTTGTATTTCACTGTTAAGAATGTCATTCCCATGTGAATTATACTTTTTCCGGTATAAGTTGGATATCTGCAGACTTCAATTCAGTATCTTTGAAATTGCATTCAACCTCATTTTGTGGAATTACTGAAACAGCCATTCCATTTTAATTAAATTACCATTTACTGCTGGTACTAGCCCATTTCAATTATGTGGACTGATATATTCACACACAAGAGAAAAACTGCAGATGTTGGAAATCCAAGCAACACACACAAAATGCTGGAGGAACTCATCAGGCCAGGCAGCATCTATGGAAAAGAGTACAGTCGACGTTTCAGACTGAGACCCTGCAGCAAGACTCAAGCAGGGCATCTCAACCATCCTGCTGAAGAATCTTGGCATGAAACATTGACTGTACTCTTTTCCATAGATGCTGCCTGGCTGCTGAGTTCCTCCAGCATTTTGTGTGTGTTGCTTGTCTATTGTTAGTTTTCACTCTGTAAATCTCAATGATACCCAGTCCAGCGTCACTCTCATCATGATCAGATATTTCATCAACAGCAGGCAGATTAACGCTCCTTTTTAAACAGCAACCTGACTTTTTAACTTTTTCTTTTCTTTGTGCAGACTTTTAGTTTTGTCTGCCCAACATGCTCTTTGCCTGTATCCTACTGTGTTGCATTTTCTGCAAGTTTCACCCTTTAGCCTGCATTGGTCAGGTGTATGTGAGCCGCATGCTACAACATAACACATGTAATCCCCTTGGTAAGATTTCTACTGCTATGCTGTGAGGTATTTTTTCATTTTAGCAGTTTTCTGTAAAGCAGTGTATCCTGCTAGTAAGAGTGCTTTGACTTCGGCTAAAGATAAGGAGCCATGTTGCCCAACTTAGGAAAGCTGTGTCAGCCAGTCAGGACTGTCTAGGTACATATTGTAACTTTCTGCCCCGTGGGATGCAAGAGAAGGTTCTAGGGAGCTAGGCAGGAACCTTCTCTGAACGACAGATCTAGTTTGGGGTCTTTTAGTAGGAGGTGCGGAGAGAAGAGCACCAGGAAAGACATCTGGAGTGTCCTTCCGAAGGGGAGATTCAATTTCAAGGAGTGCTTTGCGACACTAAGAAGGGAAGTTCTAACTGTGGTTGATAGTGGACGTTCAGCACTGTGAGTACAGCGATTCACCCAGCTACCTCAGAAATGAAGTCCAATGTTTATGTGCATATTTAGACAGGTTTAACTGTAATGGGTCTTTTTAACGTACTTTTCTTCCCCTTTAACTGTTTGAAAAAGTTGAAAAATCGGTAAATATACTTCCTTTATAATTATATGCTGGTGTGCAATCTGTCATTTCTTGGCAACTGATAATTCTATGTGAGCAGTATTTACACAGCATTTGTTACAATCAATGTTCCTTAATCAAAACATCCTAACATCCCCATTTGGTTGAACCCCAGATCATACCAACCTAGATGTATATTGTTTATGAAAGGTGGCCTTCGCACCATTGGGACATGCGGCTTTTAGCAGAGTTAGCTAATGAGCCAAGTTTGTACTTGCACCCTGGTGAAAAGGTTATATTCGTGGGGTGCTCATCCAGAAATCAGATGCTGTGTGAATGCTGTTTAAGAATTGATTACGGTGATTATTTTTGTGTGTTTAAGCCAGAGTTTAAACGAGTGTTTGTGGAAAGTGAGGTGCATTAAAATTAAGGTACTTTATTATTCATGCCGTGGGGATTAAGATTTGATGCGGTTTGAAGAGAATAGCCATAAGCTATGCTTGTGTTCTGAGCAGGATGGATATTAGAATTCTCGACGAACTGATACTTAGTGTACTGAGTTCTGTAAAAGTATTAGAGGAGGTTGTGCTGATTGAATGGGGTTTTGACCAATCAGCTGGGAAGGATGTTGTGTTTGTCCAGGCTACCAGTGAGTGAAGTCGTGTTGCTCAAAAAGATAGGGGAGCCTGGAGAGGCGGGGCCATAGGCAGTCAGTATTTTTAGAGAAGTGCGGGAATGTAGCTGAGGGTAAAGACAGCAAAGTCAACTTGTAAGCAGCTGAGGGTGAAGACGTTAAAGACCAGTTGTTCTTGTTTCTGCGACGTGAGGGAAAGGAATTGTCTGATGTGAAAGGTCTAATGGGGGCCATCAGCAGTTCATCTAAATTCTGAGCTGTAAACACAAAATACTCTGCAGATGCTGGAGTCAAAGCAACACTCACAACACGCTGGAGGAACTCAGCAGGTCGGGCAGCATCCGTGGAAACGATCAGTCGACGTTTTGAGCCGGAACCCTTCGTCAGGACTGTAGGGGGAAGGGGCAGAGGTCCTATAAAGAAGGTGGGGGGAGGGTGGGAAGGAGAAGGCTGGTAGGTTCCAGGTGAAAAACCAGTAAGGGGAAAGATAAAGGGGTGGGGGAAGCGAGGCAGGGAGGAGATAGGCAGGAAAGGTGAAGAAAGAATAGGGGAAAACACAATGGGTGGTAGAAGGAGGCGGAACCATGAGGGAAGTGGTAGGCAGCTGGGGGAGGGGGTAGAGTGAAATAGGGATAGGGGAAGGGAGGGGGAGGGAATTACCGGTAGTTGAAGAATTCTATGTTGATACCAAGGGGCTGGAGACTACCTAGACGGTATATGAGGTGTTGCTCCTCCAACCTGAGTTTAGCCTCATCATGGCAGTAGAGGAGGCCATGTATGGACATATCTGAATGGGAGTGGGAAGCAGAGTTGAAGTGGGTGGCTACTGTGAGACCCTGTCTGCTTTGGCGGACGGAGCAGAGGTGCTCGATGAAGCGGTCCCCCAATCTGCGTCGGGTTTCACCGATGTAGAGGAGGCCGTACCGGGAGCACTGGATGCAATAGATGACCCCAACAGACTCACAAGTGAAGTGTTGCCTCACCTGGAAGTACTGTTTGGGGCCCTGAATGGTGGCAAGAGAGGAGGTGTAGGGACAGGTGTAGCACTTGCGCTTACAGGGATAAGTGCCAGGTGGGAGATCCATGGGGAGGGATGTGTGGACCAGGGAGTCGCGGAGGGACCGATCCCTGCAGAAGGCGGAGAGGGGTGGAGAGGGAAAGATGTGCTTAGTGGTGGGGTCCTGTTGAAGGTGGCGGAAGTTGCGGAGGATAATGTGTTGGATCCGGAGGCTGGTGGGGTGGTAGGTGAGGAAAAGGGGAACTCTGTCCCTGTTGTGGTGGCGGGAGGATGGGGTGAGAGTCGAAGTGTGGGAAATGGAGGAGGTGCAGGTGAGGGCATCATTGATGACAGCAGAAGGGAAACCACGATCCTTAAAGAAAGAGGACACTTGAGATGTCCTGGAACGGAAAACCTCATCCTCGGAGCAGATGCGGCGGAGACGGAGGAACTGGGAAGAGGGAATGGCATTTTTGCATGTGACGGGGTGGGAAAGGTATAGTTGAGGTAGTTATGAGAGTCAGTGGGCTTAAATTCTGAGCTGGTTTTGGCTATTACATCAGTGGTTGACAAATGCCACACTGTACCTGTGGAGAACTCTCACAGGCTGAGAGTGTCCTCTAGAGTTAAGCCCACCCCCAATGGGCAAGAAGAGTATGAAGCGTTGGCGGAGCAGACATCTCAGCTTCTGGATGAGTCGCAATGCTCCGATAATATGAAAAACACAGTGACTGGTAGAGAGTTTAAAAGGCCCAGCTGCAGAAGTGCTGAGGTCCTTAAAGGCAGAAAACCCATTGGTCATGCCTGCAAACTGCACGCAAGCATTAGAAAACATTTTTGGGGGCTGGCTGGTGGCGTAATGACATCAGCACCGGACGCTGGAACGGAGGTTCCCGGGTTCGAACGCAGCCGGGTCTGCTCCCGAGTACGCTTTCCATCCTTGCCAGGTTGAGCGTCGAGATCGCAACTCGACCTCGTAAAATAAAGGGGAAAATGCTGCGAAATGTCTGTGCGGGGAGTGGCGCGCCACACGGTCTCTCTCTCTCTCGCTCCGCGCCTCGTAAAGGCATGAAAAAGACATTGTCCCGCCAACATCGCACGTACATGGACGCACGCACGCAGACGCACACGCCAAAAAAAAAAGAAAACATTTTTGGCACGACAGACAGCCCAGCTGATCTTATGATGACCCAGGAGGAAGGGGAGAAACTTTCTGCCTACGTTTTCAGGCTAGAGAGACAGTTGTATTGCTTGTGCCATAAAGGGGCCATTCAGCAGGCTGAAATTTATCAATTGAGGAGGGAGCAAGTTGTAAAGGGCGCGCTGTCACTGGATTGCTTTAAGTATTCGAGCGACTCACAAAACATGTCCCCTTCCCTCATTTTTTTGAGCTACACGAAGGAGGAAGATACGATGGAGGGCAGGAGCCCTCGGTAGTTGTCTCTGTTGCTGAAGGGATGGCTGAAGGCACACAAGTGAGGGTTTTGCAAGATGAAGTGAAAAACCTGCAAGCCGAAGTATTTTGGTCGATGTTGGCTAGCGCTGCAAACAAGCGAGGAAACTGGACCCACCTGCAGGACGTCCTAAGCAGGGGAATGCTGCTGAAAGGGGTCTTTTGATGAGGCAATCGACCGGTATCTTCTCTTACAATTGTGAAGAGGATGGACACTTCAAATGGAAGAGTGAAGGACAGGAAAACCGTCGGAAAGTAACCCAGTGGTTACTTAAACAAAAAAGGAAGTTGGGAAAAAAGGAAGCCTGGTGTCTCAGAGAAAGCACATTCCGATCAGTGTATCAAGGGAAATAAAAAAGTGAAAAACCCTATTCCTGAACGTTTAGTTGGACTAAACTTGGACATATCCATTTATGCCTGAGCCATACTTAACGCAGGTTCTCAAGTTATTTTACTTCACAGATCCTTTTACAACCGGTATTTGACGAATTTACCATTGACGCCACTCAGTGCCCTCGAAATTTGGGGCCTTAGTGCTGATGATTACCTGTATGATGGTTACTTGTCACTGAAACAGGAATTTTCGGAAGCAGCCTTGGAGTAGCTGAGACCTTTAATACACTATTGCTGGTCTGTCCAGATGTGGTTGAAAAAAGGGAAGCTTCATTCTTGTGGGACTAAATACTGTCATTGTGAGGAAGCACATGGGAGCCTGCAGGGAGAGAAATGAGAGAATTTGTTGAAAACTTTGTCCATTCACCCTGTGCTCAGAGCTGTTTTTGAGAAGGTGCAAGTTCCTCCTAAGCAGGACGATGAGCATAAATGAGGATCTGTGTGGTAGAGTATTTTATAATCGGGGAGCATATTCAGAAATCAGAGGTGCAAAGGGACTTGGGAGACCCTCGTGCAGATTCCCTGAAGTTTAACTTGCAGGCTGAGTTGGTAGTAAGGAAGTCAAATGCAATGTTAGCATTTATTTCAAGAGGACTAGAATATAAAAGCAAGGCTGTAATGCTGAGGTTTGATAAGGCATTGGTCAGACTACACTTATTGTGAGCGTTTTGTGCCCCTTATCTATGAAGGGATGTGCTGGCATTGGAGAGGGTCCAGAGGAGGTTCATGAGAAAGATCCCAGGAGTGAAAGCATTAATATATGAGGAATGTTTGATAGCTCTGGCCTGTCCTCGCTGAAGTTTAGAAGAATAAGGGGTGGTTTCATTGAAACCTAATGAATACTGAAAGGCCTAGATAGAGTGGACATGGAGAAGATGTTTCCTGTATTGGGGTGTCTTATAATCTTATGGTCAAAAATGCTTCTCTTATAGGTCTTGGCCTAATAGTTACAGTCCATTAGACAATAAGGCACAGTAGCAGAATTAAGTCATTTAAACGTGGCTGATTTATTTTTCCCTCTCAACCTGCTTTTCCTTCATAACCTTTTACACCTTTACTAAGTAAGAACCTCTTATTTAAATATATCTCATGGCCTCTACACCAATTTGTGGTAATGAATTGCACAGATTCACCATCCTCTGTCTAAAGAAATTACTCCTCATCTCTGTTGTGAAAGGACATTCTTTTTTATTCTGAGGATGTATCCGCTATACCTAGACTCTCCCACTCCTGGAAGCATCCTCTCCACACCCATTCTATCCATGTTTTTCAATATTTGGAAGGTTTCAATGAGGTCCCTGTTCATTCTTCTAAACTCTACCAAGTACTGGCCCAGAGCCAAACAGAGTTCCACATATGTTAACTCTTTCCATCCTGGGATTATTTTTGTAAACACCCTTCTACCTGTATCATTGGTACGCACATGGACCATAACAATTACATTTTTCCTTTCCCTCTCCAAACTCCTCTGCAGGTCAGATGAGATGCCCCAAACCCAGGCACCAGGCAGGCAACACAGCTAATGGAACTCTCAATCTTTGCAACAGGGACTGGTGTCTATTCCCTTGACTATACTATCCTCATTACTACTACAGTTCTCTCCTCTCCTAAACTTCTCCCTGAACCAGGGTGAAATGGTTAGGTTGCTCATCCTTCCCCAATTCTCACCCCAAGGAGCAAGAATCTCAGAGACTGAGGCTCCGTCAACACTACCTCTTGGATCCTCTAGGAGCCTTATTCGGAGTCACACCCTCTTGTCCTTGACCGTAGACTGCTTTTGAACAGTTAATCAAATTGTTGAGACTGCATCCCCCTCCCTGATATCTTGCAGTGTTTGTAGCTCGGATTCCAGGTCCCCAACATTGAGATTGAGTTCAGCGAGCAACCAACACTTGCTGCAGATGTGGTCAGCAGGAACATCATGCAGCTGCAACACATCACCTGATCCTCAATCCTTGCTTTGTTTAATTCCTGGCTAATTAAAATAACACTGCAGTGCAATGCAAGAGATATAATTTAATTCTATTTTGCCATGAGGAAGGAGAGAAGCAGAATCTTTGGTTGCAATGAAACTAATTTGAATTTCCCCCCGCTTTTTCTTGTGATAAGTCAAAGACCTTTTGGTGGCATTTAGCCAGAACCTCTGTGATAGTCAGAATTATATCAATGCTAATTTTAAAAAGGGTTCTTGAATGGCAATAATTATAGGCAGCATTACATTGCATTGAGCTGTACAACAACATTACCAATTGTAAAATGGGTAGATTATTTAAATAGCACCACTAGCAGCAGCTGATGCCTTACTGTGCATCAACTGCAGCCAAGAAAGTTCAATCCAAGTTCATTTTATGACTGAAATAGTGCACTTACTTCTGGATGTTGAGTGCCTTGACTTCAAGGTACTAGTTGTCTGATTCCTTTGCACAAGTTTAATGTACTTGAAGACAGTCTGCTGTGAATCACATTCTACATTGGTGTCTTACTTCTTTATCCTTCTCTTTTCCTTGCCCAGCTACTTGGCAGAGTTTGTTAAACATATTGTTGTTTCTCAGCTTTTCTACAGGGTCAAGAGCTGAAATTCAAACACAAATGTTAATTCCACTCATTGCTCATAGGGTCCTCTTTGGTTGCTATGTTCCTATAAATATCAAAAATAATTGGCAGTAAAGTGTTTTGAGACACTCAAAGGTCATAACATATGCTACGTAGAAGCAAGGTCTAGATCTTCGGTTTAACATGTCCCTCCTTGCTGAAATATGACTTATTTAAGTACTCTGAAGAAAGCTGATCTCTGATTGATTAATCTGTGGAGAAAGAGTTCATCTTCTGTAAATTTTGACCCTAGACCCAGAGTTAAGTGTTACTATTCAGAAAAAGCAGAGTGAATGTAATCCTTTGTGGATGCCAGTTTTTTCATTCTTGAAATTTAACATTTCTTAACCATTGCTTATGGTCCTTAATATTTGTAGTTATTGAAACATAACCAAAACTATAAAACAATTACCAGGATTCATTAATGAGTCATCTGCTGGACCTTGACTAACTTCTGAACAAATGTAGGTTATCTGCCAATTTCTGAACCTGGACAAGGAGATGGTCTGCTTTGGCTCTTTGGTAGCTTATTCATCAATGACTACACATATGCATTGAGCCAAATGCTTTTTCTTTCATGTTCTTAAAGATTTCCAGGATGAAGTTTACCTAGCCGTTCTATTAGGCTTCCATAATTTAATTTAATAAAAAGTTCACCTTGTTATAGCTTTCTAGGAATTGCTTCAGCCATTGATTTTTTTTTACCAAAATGCAGCACACCACTTATAGTAGAATATAATGTAACTCACAATATTTAATCCATAGAGGAGTAGGTAAAATCCCTCTCTGACTTGCAAAATCCGCCTTGTACCAACCTATCTTACTTACAAGTCTAAACACAAGAGATTCTGTAGGTGCTCGAAATCCAGAGCAACACATACACAAAATGCTGGAGGAACTCAGCAGGTCACGAAGCATCTTAACTTTGTCTATCATCTTCTGGCTAGTCCTCCTTCTCTCCCCCCCAACAACTTTATCCTCCTTCCTTTCCAGTCCTGAAGAAGGGTCTCAACCCAAAATGTTGACTGTTTAGCCATTTCCATAGATGCTGCCTGACCTACTGAGTTCCTCCAGCATTTTGTGTGGCTTGCTTACAATTGTGCTCTGACCTATATAAGCATAGAATGGCGAGCTGCCATTAATTTCCCCAAGAAGTCTTTTTTTTTGCATATCTTTGGTCATCAACCCATTGAGCTGTGATAGAGCTAAAACAATTATAGAGACTCTCTAGAGTTAAATAAACCATAACGGTGGTTATTTTTTTTATCCCAGTAATCAACAGATACTATTAATTCTGAAAATCTGAAGTCTGGAGCATAAAGCCAGTGAAAATCTATGCAGATCCTCAAGTCTGCTCTACTATTCAAAAGATAAATACCTCACATATGAACACAATTCCCATATTTGCTTCATCAGGATCGTGATGAAGGGTCTCAGCCTAAAATGTTGACTGTTTATTCCACTCATTAGCTACTGCCTGACTTGCTGAGTTCCTCCAATATTATGTGTGTGTGTGTGTGTGTGTGTGTGTGTGTGTCTGTCCCATATTCCCTTGTCTTACTTAGTAACCTAAAGACTATCATCCTAACTTTTCAATGTATTTTTCAACAGAGCACGCACAGTTTTAACAGTTAAGTATTTTCAAAATCACAGTTCTTTAAGAAAATACATTTCTACTTTTAATCTGAGAAAGCTGATATTTCATACTTAAGGCCTTGACACCTAACTTGTAAATCTTTGGAATGCTCTACTGTCAGTCAGGGTTCAGATTCTAGGCCGAGGCCTGCTACTGCTCCGAGGTCGATGTTCTTAATCCAACAAAAGGAAGGATAAAATTGGAGTTAGTGTCTAAGAGCAATTGTAGTGACATTTGCCAGGGTTTCACTAAAGGACATTGAGAGGAATGGACTGGAGGAAAGAGAAGAGAAAACTGGCAGCTCAAAGCATCTTTATAGTGTGTAAGAGACAATAGGCTTGTTTAGAAGGCAGAGATGCTCCAAAGGAGCAATAGAGTTATGATCTGAATTAATCTGCACCATCTGGTAAATTTGTAAGTCTAATTCATCATTTACAGGAGCTGTGCACCTCAAAGGGAAAGGAAAGTGCTTTCATTTTGATAGGCTTCAGTTTTTATTGTTCCTATTAATTCAGAAAGATTTGTTAAAATAATCATGTTTCAAGGACTTTGGTGAAGTCATAGATATTCTTTATCACTGAGATAGAAAGGCAGTCACACCCTCAGCTCAGTTATGAGAATACATATCCTATTAACTCAGAGATCAAGTTTTCTTCAAAACCCATTATCTACTACTAGGACCTTTTAAATAATAAGCTTAGCAATCTCATATCCAGCAAAGAGAGAAATTACTTTAAGACTATCTACAATATAAACCCCTCAGCTTAATATCCTGCAAAATGCAGGGTTATGATATATATTCATTAATGCAGAAATCTAATGAAGTACAGTATATATCTATTGTGATGATATTCTGATAAAAACACATATTGATGTCTCCATTTGATGAAGGCTGTATTAAAAGGTAAAAAAAATTTTCAGTCAGCCCGTTAAATATCAACCATCTAACACACTTCAGTACTCTCTCAACTGTTGTCAATAGTTTAACGCAATTTTGTGAATTGTGAATATTAGATATGATTCCTATGAATAATAATAACTTTACAAAGGAAGGAGTCTGTTAAATAATAACACCACGAGACAAAAATCCAGTATTGAAACCATTTGATAGCGGTTTTCTGTAATATACATGTTCAGGAAGATTTTAAGACGTATAAAGTCTACAAATTGGCAGATATTTACTCAATATGTTTATGTGACATTACTTTGACAGCAATTTTATTGCAGGTACTAACCCATTTCAATTATGTGGACTCATATAATTCCCTGCCTGAGTTGACATTGATCTGAAAGACTTAGTCCTAAAAGGGATCATGAAGGTGGACTTTTAGTTTTAAAGGTTTTCTAACGGCCATACAGTTTTTTTAACGCACCAATATTGCTACTCAGTTTAGATACATATTTCTGTACACTGGTTGTCATTTTCAAACTATGCACATTTCCAATTAAAGAAGAAATTAATAGAAACAGAGACAAAGATAGCCGTGTGATAATGGTGACCTTCAGATGTAATACATGCCTGGTTATTCTTGTTTATCACATTAATCCAAAAGTGAAGGCAAAAAGTAGCAAAATTGAATTTAAAAATCATTAGACGATTGAAACTTTTTTCCTCGCACTGCATGTTTGTGATAAGGGAATGCCAATATGTAAGAGTGCAGTGAAACACATTAATTAGGAATGAGAGACTGCAATGACAGATAGAGGTTGTATAAATATGACTGAAGATAAAGCAACTACCCTTTTTTCTCTTTTGAAATAATAAGCAGTCTATTTGAAACTATCCATAATTGAGTCTTACGATTATGTGCCATTTATACAGTATGACGGTTTAAAGAGGCAAGCACTGTGGGTAGCTGCTTGGCGACTGTATTCCAGAATATAAATGCTGGCATCTATGTATAAAATATACAGTAAATGTTTATTAACTTGTAAAGGACATGTGATGCATAAAAAATGCCTAATTATCATTTTACGTACAATATGCATAAGATTAGTCTATAAATAGAACATGTTCATGGGTGGAACTGATCTTTGTAGGCAGCATGCCTTAAATGTCTGCACACATTTGAACACACTGGACATGTTTGAACAGAGCAGAGATCTGTATAGCGTCTGCATGAGGAATGCGATGAATATATATGTAAAGAGCACATACTGTTGGCAGATATTTACTCAATATGTTTGTGTGACATTACTTTGACAGCAATTTTTTGCAGTACTAACCCATTTCAATTATACCTCCTGATCTGTGCCTGGGTAAACTGGCATCTGTTTAAAACATATGCAACATTTTTGCATGAGATACAATGCCTATGTTGCTGTGCATAAATGACTCCATATAGCACTCTCTCTCTCTCTCTCTCTCTCTCACACACACACACACGCACACACACATTATCTTGTTTTCTGTGATTCTGAGGAAGGATAATTAAAAAGCATTACTATCTGCAAACACCAGTTCCTCTTCAAACCCAATGTACATCATAATAATGGTGCTATCATAGGATGGACTGGCTACTGAGATAAGTAATGAAGGAGAATTCAATTTACTACCAGCAGCCGGTGCAATTTGCTTTCAATAGCCCCTTGAGTGCTTGTTTAATACCAATGAAAGTTAGTTCAGGGAGACCAGAAATAATGAAGTCTGAATTTGGTGGGCAACGTCCAAAATGTGATACATTCTTTCTGTCGGCAAATATGAGGACAGCACGTTGGCTTTGGTAATGCCGCAGCTTCCATCCCCCTGGGGTTTTCAGTAACTTTTTGTGAAGTGTGTGTGGAATTTGTATGTTCCCCCTAGATTTCCCCCTGGAGTGCTCTGATTTCTTCCTACATCCTAATGGCATGCTGGTTTTAGATGAAACAGCCACTAATTTACCCCTGGTGTAGGTAGGGCAGTCATTGTGGGCGTAGGTATTAATGGACACAAGTGAGAAAATAGGTCAGAAGAATCCTCTCCATAGAAGATTCTTGACCTATTGAGTTCCTTCAGCATTTTGTATGTTACTCTAAATAAGTAGGGGAATGGGTTTGTTTCGAGTGTTAACACATACGCAGTAGGTCAAGTGGCCTCCTTTATGTCATAAAGAAATATAGAAAATTTACAGATGATATTACCTTTACGCTGACCATTTCATCTTGCCGCAGCACTTAAACATTTTGCCCTCCACCTGAAGACTCTCCATCTGTTGTATCAATCATTGGAAGCAAATTGACTGTGAAGAAAATAATATCTTGATTCCCCCTCATACCATCAAGCTCATTAAATCCTTCACATCAGTAAACACGATAATTTTATCAGCACTTCGACTTTAATCAAAATGTAGTCGAAGAATGCAGTGATGACTAATCACAATATTTTGCAGTAGTCTAATTTTCAAATGAACTCCTGGTGGCGAAGCCAAGTCTTTATGTTGAACTCTTCAAGATGACACAGTAAATGGACATTTTTATGAGGTCACTAATTTAGCAAGAATCCAATTCTTGAGTAATAAATGGGTGATGTACAGCTCTTATGAATAGCTGTTTGCTGTAGTTTGGGCAGATATAAGGTGAAAATGCTGGAGCAAATGGAATTTTCCTTGAAGAGGTAGGATTTCATCTCAACACACTTCCATGTATAGGTTAGTAATATGGGCTATTATGGGTTATCAACATGGATGGTATGTACACAGTTGCTTCCAGTAACATATGACTGATGTAGGGAGCAGAGATGGGATAGGGAAAGGTTTCCCAATCCTTTCCTTTCTGGATAGGGTTTGTATTATCTCTATTCAGCACCATGGTAGCATAATAGTTCATGCAACGCTAATACGGCTCTGGGCGTTGGAGTTCGGAGTTCATTTCCGGCACTGTTCTGTATGGAGTCTTGTGTGCATCCTCTCCGTGGAAGGCGGGGATTTTCCTTGGCTGCTGTGGAATTCCAACCAGTGTCCAAAGACATACCCAGTAGGTTGATAGATCATTGATAATTGTCTCGCGATTAGGTTAGGGTTAATCGGGGTTGTTGGGTGCTGCTGGAATGGCGTGGCTCGAAAGGTCGGAAGGGTCTTCTGTGCACGGTATCATTAAGTAAACAACTAGAATCTTTTTCATTTCCCCCACTCATCCTCCCCTAAACATGGAACATAGAACAGTACTGTGCAGTACAATCCCTTTGGCCCACGATGTCGTACCAACTCTTTAACATTCACCCATGTGCCTCTCTGATAAAACTGGGCTATCAGATGTGACGAGAATACACATAAAATTAAGATGTTTGCTGGCCTAGGTTAGCATCAGTGACATCAGCAAGTGGTCTGCCACCTGCCCTCAGGGGAAGGAGAGATAAGGAACAATGGAGCAGCGTCTGGAGATGTGTAATGAAGGGACGGGGGAGAGAGAGCTGTCTGGAGCGGCTCCCCCCTTTGAACCTTGAACTGTTTGAAGTGATGGACAGGCGATACCCCAGCAGGGGGATAAAAAGGGACCGGTTCGCTAAGGCAGGACACACACGCCACCCGAGGTAACGAGACCCTGGAAGCGGTACGCCTCTCACGAGTCGGTGGGAAGTATCAGACAACGGCCAGGGTGGAAAGGTACGATCAGTGGGAACCCGGTGTGTGTCCGCCCTTGCCTGGGTGCCGGGTTCACTGCAGAGGATCGACCGCATCTGGAGGAGGGGTCACAGTCGGTGACCTCAGGTGACATCACCAAGGACCCGCCCAAAAGCTGCTTGTGAGCCATCTCGCCGGTCTGTGAGTGAAGCCGTGTCTGAATGATCAGTTGTTCCTGTTCCCTCTCTCTCTTCCCCCACGTTGTCCATCGCCATGGCAACAATTACTGCGAACTGAACTACTAAACTGGACTGAACTTTGAGTCACTTTGAAATTTGGTCATTTACCCCTAGACAATGATAGAGCTTGATTGATGCTGTTATCTTAATTCTGTGCACATGTGTGTTTAGCATCGCTGAACTGTTGCATTTATTATCCTTTCGATTACTGTGTTGCTTGTTCCTTTAATAAAACTTTCTTAGTTCTAGTACTCCAGACTCCAACTGAGTGATCCATTTCTGCTGGTTTGGCAACCCAGTTACGGGGTACGTAACACAGATAGAAACACTGAGTAAGATTTTTATCCTCACTGCTGGGCATGGAACGATGATAATACAATTAAGATGACAAGACAGTGTTTAAAAAAAAATTATCACCCTCATTTTGAAATAAATAGCCCAGGAACAACATGAAAGAGCAGATACAAGAGAACGCAGATGCTGAAATCTGGGGCAACAAATGATCTGCTGGAGGAACTCAATGAGTTCAGCTGTGTCTGTGGGAGGAAAGAGATTATCAACAACTCAGGTGGAAGCCAATTCTGATGCAGGGTTTTTACCTAAAAGATCAACAGTTCCTTGTTCCTCAGATTATTTGCTACTACAGGAAATAGGTTGGTCCCATCGTAGCCATATAAACCTGGCTTTGATAATGCTTAGATTGAAGGAATGCAATTCTGACATAGCCATGAGCAATCACAAGCCTGTTATTTACTTTAATAATAACTAAAAATCATATCACAGTGATCTTCCTGCAGTTTGAAGTAATGAACCAATTTAGAGCTGTTGATTGTTTGAGTATTTTTCAATGAAGTACTGAGTACTCTTTTGGGGGAAGTATGACCTATTCAAAAGTGACGAGTTGCACCTGAACCAGAGGGGAACCAATATTCTTGCGGGCAGGCTTGTTAGATCTTTTTTGGGAGTGGTCTTTAAACTAATTTGGCAATGGAGTGCAATCCAGAGTGAAGGCATGCAGGATAGGATGGATGGTAAAAGAGCAAAGATAGCTTGCATTCAGACTATCAGGAATGGCAGGCAGATGATGGGACATAACTGCAGCCAGCAGAATCAAAAGGGGTAACAAATACAGTACTCAAAATGTTATATCTCAATGCACAGAGTAAAAGAAATAATGTGGATGATCTTGTTGCAATATTCCAGATTGTCAGGTATGATGTGTCCATCACTGAATCATGGCTGAAGGATAGTTGTAGTTGGGAGCTGAATGTCCAAGGTTACACATTGTATTGCAAGGATAGGAAGGTAGGCAGAGAGGGTGGTGTGGCTCTGCTGGCAAAGAATGACATCAAATCAGTAGCTAGATGTGACATAGAGTCAGAAGATGTTGAATCATTGTGGGTTGAGTTAAGAAACCGCAAGGGTAAAAGGACCCTAATGGCAGTGTTATACAGGTCTCCAAACAGTACCTGGGATGTGGACCACAGATTACAACAGGGAATAGAAAAGACATGTCAAAGGGGCAATGTTATGATAGCCAAGGGATATTTCAACATGCAGGTCAATTGAGAAAATTACGCTGGAAATGAATCTCAGGAGAGTGAGTTTGTTGAACACCTACGAGATGGTTTTACAGGGCAGTTTGTTGTTGAGCCTACTAGGGGATCAGTTATACTGGAATGGGTGTTATGTAATGAACTGGAGGTGATTAGGGAGCTTAAGGTAAAAGAGCCCTGTGGAGCCAGTGATATGATTGAGTTCAACTTGAAATTTGATAGAGAGAAGTAAGGCCTGACATAGCAGTGATTCAGTGGAGTAAAGGAAATTATAGTGGTATGATAAAAGAGTTGGCCAAAGTAGATTTGAAGGAGATGCTGGTAAGGATGACAGCGGAACAGCAACAGCACAAGTTTCTTGGAAGAATGAGGAAGGTGCAGGACAGATGTATTCCAAAAATGAAGTAATACTCAAATGGCAAAATATTATAACTGTGGCTGACAAGGGAAGTCAAAGCTAATGGAAAAACAAAAGAGAAGACGTACAACAAAGCAAAAAATAGTGGGAAGGCAGAGGATTGGGAAGCTTTTAAAACCCTACAGAGAGCAACTAAAAGAATCATTAGGAAGGAAAAGATGAAATATGAAAGCAAGCTAGCAAACAATGTCAAAATGGATTGTAAAAGCTCTTTCAAATATGTACAAAATGAAAGAGAGATGAGAGTGGATATAGCACCACTAGAAAATGAAGCCAGAGAAATAATAATGGGGGGCAAGGAGATAGCAGATGAACTAAATGAGCATTTTTCATAAGTCTTCACTGTGGAAGACACTTGTAGTGTGCCAGATATTGAAGGGTGTGAGGAAAGAGAAGTAAGTGCTGTTACTATTACAAAGGAGAAGGTGCTCAAAAAGCTGAAAGACCTTAAGGTACATAAATCACCCGGACCAGATGAACTGCACCCTAGGATTCTGAAAGAGGTAATGATAGAGATAGTGGAGGCATTCATAATGATCTTTCAAAAATCATTGGACTCTGGCATGGTGCTAGAGGCCTGGAAACTTGAAAATGTCCCACTCTTTAGGAAAGGAAGGAAGCAGCAGAAAGGAAATTATAGACTAATTAGCCTGATCTCAGTGCTTGTGAAGATGTTGGAGCTAATTGTTAAGGATGATGTTATGGAGTACCTGGTGACACAGGACAAGATAGGACAAAGTCAGCAAGGTTTCCTACAGGGAAAATCTTGCCTGTCAAACCTGTTGAAATTCTTTGAGGAGATTACACGTAGGATAGATAAAGGGGATGTAGTGGATATTATATATTTGGACTTACAGAAGGTCTTTGACAACGATACCACACATGAGGCTGTTTACCAGATTAAGAACCCACGGTATTACAGGAAAGTTACTGGCATAGTTAGAGCACTGGCTGATTGGTAGGAGGCAGTGAGTGGGAATAAAATGATCCTTGTCTGGTTGGTTGTGAGTGTCCAGTGGTGTTCCTCTGGGGTCAGTGTTGGGGCCACTTCTTTTTATGCTGTATATCAATGATTTAGAAGATGGAATAGATGGCTTTGTTACCAATTTGCAGATGATATGAAGATTGGTGGAAGGCAGGTAGTGTTGAGGAAACAGGTAGGCTGCAGAAGAACTTAGACAGATTAGGAAAATGGGCAAGAGAGTTGCAAATGAAATACAGTGTTGGAAAATACATGGTCATGCACTATGGTAGTAGAAATAAATGTGCGGGGTATTTTCTAAACGGGGAGAAAATCCAAAAATCTTAGATGCAAAAGGACTTGGGAGTCCCTGTGCAGAACACCCTAAAGGTTAATTTGCAGGTAGAGTTGGTGGTGAGGAAAGCAAATGCAATGTTAGCATTCATTTCAAGAGGTCTAGAATACAAGAGGAGGGATGTGATGCTGAGGCTTTATAAGGCACTGGTGAGGCCTCACATTGAGTATTGTGAACAGTTTCGGGCTCCTCCTAGGAAAAGATTTGCTGGCACTGGAGAGGGTTCAGAGGAGGTTCACAAAGATGATTGCAGGAAATATAGGGTTATCATACAAGGAACGTTCGATAGCTCTGGGTCTTTGGGTCTTTTATCTCTGAAATTTAGAAGGATGAGGGGGGATCTCATTGAAATCTTTCGAATGTTGAAAGGCCCAGACAGAGTAAATGTGGAAAGGATGTTTCCCATGGTGGGGGAGTCGAGGACAAAAGCCTCACGATAGAGGGGCATCCATTTAAAACAGAGAAGTGGAGAAATTTCTTTAGCCAGGGGATGGTGAACTTGTGGAATTTATTACCACAGCCAGTTTGTTGGGAGTATTTAAGGCAGAGCTTGATAGGCTCTTGATTGGACATGGCATCAAAAGTTACAGGGAGAAGTCTGGGGAGTGGGGCTGAGGAGGGGGAAAGAAGATCAGCCATACACGATGGGCCAAATGGACTATTTCTGCTCTTATGTCTAATGGTCCTACGGAGTACTTATGATGTCACTGAGTATACTGATGACATCATTGGGAATGCTTATAACGTCACAGAGAGGACAGATTACGGGATCAGGAAGTGCAAGGAAATTGAAAGGAATATTATGAGGTTGTAAAGAAATTTAATGCAGTTCTGGTCCTGAAAGATATTGATCCCTAGGATATTTAATGCTTGTGGGTAATTCTCCGTTGACAATACCTCCCATCCATTTCCGAGTAACCTATGGCTTCTGGGCTCTATGGCAGAGCAACTTGATTTCTCTTTCCATAATGATACTAGTTTGGATCAATTGCTTGAGTAAGGCTGTGCCAACATTTAATGATACCCAGCCATGCACAACACTTCGCACATTTTCATCAGGAAGGAAGTCAGTTCACGTCAAATGAAACAGAAACAGGAACATTGGCGAGTCCTTAACATATGAGGAGCATTTGTTGGCTCCGGGCCTGTACTCACTGGAGTTTAGAAGAACGAGGGTGGATCTCACTGAAACCCATCGAATATTGAAAAGCCTAGATAGAGCGGACGTGGAGAGGATGTGTCCTATAGTGGGGGTGTCTAGGACCAGTGGGCACAGCCTCAAACTAGAAGGACGTTTCTTTAGAACACAGACAAGGAGGAATTTCTTTAACTAGAAGGTGGCTAAACTGTGTAATTCATTGCCACAGATGGATGTGAAGACAAATCCATGAAAATATTTAATGTGTAGTTTGACGCTCTCTTGATTAATAAGGGCATGAGGCATTACGAGGAGGAGGCAGGTGAATGGGGTTGAGGGAGGTAATAAATCTTCCATGATTGAAGGTGGAACAGTCACAATGAGCAAAATAGCCTAATTCTCCTCCTATGTCTTGTGGTCTGCCCAAAGGGGTGAACATAAGGGATTTGTTTAAAGAATCATAGGATTAGACAGTAATCGGAAAAAAGAGGTGAGAAGGTTGAAAATTTTATTAATACATTTAAAATGCTGTTATGTGATTAGATTAAAATGAAAGGATTAAAATTGCTCCTAGCAATGTTTCATTCAGTGTTGCAGGAGGGAGCTAAAACCTTCCAACACCATCTGGTGCAGAGCAGTTATTTTTGTGGACTTGATCACAGTCTGAGAATAAAGTAGAATGAATTACTGCCAACGCTATGTGAGTACAAATAGGTTAGGTGTATAATCTATTTGGATGCAACATATTAAGTTTTTATTGTTTGATGTGTAAGACTGTCAGACAGAAAGGAAATACACATAATTAAAAATATTATATTTCTGAAGCTGCACTTTGAACAATCAACCTATTAGCAATTCACATTTGTATTAAAGCTTGGTGTCTTGTTAAACATATTTTAATCTAAGGTAAAATAGATCTAATAATTTAATAAAACATATGAAAATATTTCTAATGCATACCCAAGTGGCAATAGATATTTATGAGCACTGAACAAGAGAAGTGAGATATTGGATCACTCTTGTATTAAGAATTACCAGAACAAAGAGTAGAAATTATAGGTTTTTACAATGATGCATTATCATAGATTAGAATGTTTTTATCCCAATCAGATTACTTTACTAAAAATGATATTGGCTGTCAGAGCTTTTACAAAGCTTAATGAGCCAGACTGTATTTCCCTTTAGCTGGAACCTGATGCAGAGTTGTGATGAGCAGAAGGGGGAGATATAAGGTGTTGTACTTCAGTCCGAACTTTAGTTCCAACAAGCTGTTACATTTTTTTACTCTCATGAGGGTTATTCTGTGAGTGGGCCTTCTGGGGATCCACCTCCAGATGCCTAGTTGCCTCTCATGAACGGTTCCACCACTAAAAGACCTCTGAATATGGAGAGAGACAGCCCAGCCTGCCTTCCACACCCAGTACAATCCATTACACATTACACGTGCTCTGCAAGTGGTGAGTTCAGACAGTGGGTCTGAATCTAGACTAAGTTCACCAACCTAAACCAAGCAAAAACAGCAGACAATTTACCAGTTTAAGATCTGCTATACATCGAAACAGTTGTTCTTTGTCGTTGTGTTGATGGCAGTCAGTGTTTCATCTCATGTTCGCTTATTAATGTTGGATAAGAAATATCAGCTTGTTGCCATTGGATCTAACATTGCCAGGATTAGCATTTCATGTCATTCAAGAGCAAGACTGGAGTCCATCAGAACCAGTCAAATAGATATTAATTTCTCCCACTGTGATGTGCAAATGTCTTTGAAGCAAAAATATATTTAGCTTCTAAAAATAAAGGTTACTGTTTATTTAGTGTTTTCACCAAAGTGAGTTCTACATAATAATAACATGGCTGTTCAGCTGTTAGAAACCTTTTCTTAAAGAATGTGTAATTACTGTTCATAGATTCATTTCCCCGAGACAGTAAACGTTACTGTTTAATGATAACAAAGTAATTTAAGTGAGCATCTCCAATAGATGTACAGGTATTTGATCATTTTGAACGTGGGACCTGGGCATTGCTGGCATGACAACCTTTATAATCGACCCCTGTTAGGCTTTTAGAAAATGCTGATGAGCTGCTGCTTTGAAGTGCTCAGTCCTTCTGGTGAAGGTCCTCCTATAGTGCTTTTCAGAAGAGAGTTCCATGATCAAGGGTCTCAGCCCAAAATGCCAACAGTTTATTCCCCTCCATAGATGATGCCTGACCTGTTGAGTTCCCCCAGCATTTTTTTGTATGTTACACAAGCTTTCAATGATGTTTGCACGCTAAAGCAGTCCTGAAGTTCTGAACAAACTTCCTCTTCATTACAACTAATGTCAATTTGTTCAGGAACTAATGTTCCCCAATCCAAAGTCTTTTTTAGATTAGATTATGAGGACGCTCAGTCCTCGTTTATTGTCACTTAGAAATGCATGCATTAAAAAATCATACAATGTTCCTCCAGAATGATATCACAAGAAACACAGAACAAACCAAGACTAAGACTGACAAAACCACATAATTATAACATATAGTTACAACAGTGCAAAGCAATACCGTAATTTGATAAAGAGCAAACCATGGGCACGGTAAAAAAAAGTCTCAAAGTCCCGATAGTCTCATTATCTCACGCAGATGGTAGAAGGGAGAAACTCTCCCTGCCATGAACCTTCAAGTACCGTAAACTTGCCGATGCAGCACCATTGGAAGCACCCGACCGCAGCCGACTCTGAGTCCATCTGAAAACTTCAAGCCTTCCGACCAGCCCCTCCGACACAGCCTCTCCGAGCACCATCCTCTACCAAGCGCTTCGACCCCGCCCCGGCCGCCGAGCAACAAGCAAAGCCGAGGACTCGGGGCCTTCCCCTCCGGAGATTCTGGACCACACAGTAGCAGCAGCAACAAAGCAGGCACTTCAGAAGTTTTTATTATTCCTGTACTATTTTAACTACTTTTCTTTTCACTAGCTCTACCTAGCATTTGGCATATACACATAGAGCGAATGAATAGGCCCTTCTGCAGTATCAAGCATCAGTGTCTGTGTGTGTGAGAATTCAAGCTTGAATGCCTTCTACGTGAGCTGTGTGCAGTACCACATTGATCATATACAGTATGTGCAATGGAATTTATGGGATGGTTGCTAGGCTGGTAACCATGCATGAATTTACTATAGTTCACTTTAGTAGACTGCAGATTGTGGTTCAGTCCAGTTTGAACCTGCTCCAAACTTTCTCTGCTTGGTACTGACGTAGGGCAGCATGCTCGTATAGCAGTTAGCATAACGCTATTACAGCATGAGTAACACGGGTTCAATTCCACTGCTGTCTGTAAGGAGTTTATACATTCTCCCTGTGACCACTGTTACTTTGTTTGCATTGGGGTTATTGGGCAGCCTAGGAGGACCTGTTGCCATGCTGTACAGCTAACTAAATAAATAAATAAATATCCCGTAGAGTCCTCTTTTATCCCTCAGTCACATGATTATCCCAGCTTGCTACCTCTGTGCTACAGAACAATGAATTCAGTATTCTCTACTACAGAGTCTGTTGGAACGAGGAGGAAATCTTCAATGTAGTCAACCCTGAAAGAGAAATAGAGGCTAACACAAAAAAAAACTACAGGTATAGAAATCTGCAATAGACAGAGTGATGGAAATACTCAGGAGGTCAGACAGCATCGTTGGAGAAAGGAATGAAGTCATCTTCCAGAGCTGATGAAAGATCATTGAGCCAAAGTTTAATTATATATCTGCCTTCTTGATTGCTGTCTGATCTGCTGAAAATTTCCAGTTTTCTGTTTTTATTTCACATTTCCTTCATCTGCAGCCTTTTGCTTAGTGAAAAAACTGCTCTGTTATACAACAGCAGTGAAAGATACTTGTGAAATATCATCTTCAAATAACTACTGCATTGGAACAATTTTGATGGGAAGCTTTGAAAAGGATATTAAACTCTCAAAAAGAGCAGTTGGTGTACGAAGACCACAAGATACTATTGTGATACTATTCTTCTCTAAAGGACAAAAGTAATATCAGAGCAGAACTTTTCACATAAAATTGTCAATGGAAATCAATCACCATCATCAGTGTGATAAACAGACCTATGTGGCACTTACCAACCTTCTTGCCTCAAAAATAAAATGTTATTTGAATGGAAAAAGTATTTCATGTGGAAAACTCAACCATTTTGCAGAAGTTTGTCATTTAGCAATCTCAGTGCATCAAAAATCATCTCGGCAGGTTAGAGTCAATGCAAAGATCAATAAGAATTTTAATATTCCTATGTATGCATTTGTTAGTAACCACACTCATTAGAAGTGAACATTTGCACGTCATGAGTCGTAGTCATAGACCACTACAGTACAGAAGTAGGTCCTTCAACCCATCGAGACCATACTGAATTATTATTCTGCCTAGTCCCATTGACCTGCACCTGAACCATAGCTTTCTAAACATCACCCCTTTGTGCTTATGCAAATTTTTCATAAATGTTAAAATTGAATCTGCATCTACTACTTTTGCTGGCAGATTGTTCTATACTTTCATCACCCTCTGAGTGAGGAACTTCCCCTTCATATTCCCTTTAAATCATTTACATTTCACCCTTAAACCATGAACTCTACTTCTAGTCTTACCCAACCTCAGTGGCAAAAGCCTACATGTATTTACCCTATCTATTATCCTCATAATTTGCGTATCTCTTCAAATCCCCCCTCATTCTCCTACACTCCAGAGAATAAAGTCTTAACCTATTCAACTTTTATCTGTAACTCAGCACCTCAAGTTTCGGCAACATCCTTATAAATTTTTGGTGTACACTTTCAACTTTATTGATGTCTTTCCTGTAGGCAGGTGACCAGAACTGCACACGTACTCCATGTTAGGCCTCACCAACATTTTATACAATCTCAGCACAACATCCCAAATCATGAGGCAGTTCCATCTGTCACAGCAATGAGTAAGCAAACATTTAGTAATCTTACAGTTGGCCAGGTGATTTTCAAATCCAAGTGTGTCACTCAGATATTCTATATAATCTTAAGTAACTGCGATATCTTTCCGAACCTTGACACAGTGCCATCTCTTCACATTATAGGTGTTATGTGTGCCAACCACATTCATTGTATGAAAAGTTTGCAAGAATATATCGGGTAGTGCAAATGAATGTAGTGTCCAAAATATTACACTTGCAACAAAGCAAATTCCTGTTTTATCACTATGCTCTACAACAATCCCAGCACCAAAATGGAAACAGGTCGTGGAAGCTGCACCCTCTTGAGATATTGCACAAATATTTGTACAAAGTTAATGATGAATTCAGATCTGTACTACAAGTTAATCACATTCTCATTCCACAGTCATTACAGAACACAAACAAGAACTGAACAGGCAATCAAGGAGAATAAATAACTCTAAAGGGAAATGATAGGTTTTCAAGAACAGATCATTTTGAAAACAAAATCAACAGACATCTCATGTACTGGGCAACCACATTGTTAGACCTGCAAAAACCAATGGAAGGTCTGGAGTTGTTGAAAGGACCATAAGCTAACATCAGAGATCTACACTCTAGTAATCATTTGCTTGTCAATGACTGCAGTATGGTGCTCGCTGTTGAAATTGCTGCATTTGATAAAGTTATTGTTGAAATGACAACTGCACAGCAATTTTGCACTATTTGATGTCAAATCATGAAGGTAAACAATGGACTGCTGTTCAACAGTAAACAAGGAAGTTTGCAATCTACTTAAGTTTCGCTCATTGCAAAATTGTATTTCATCTGCCACCTGCAAATCATAAAGTGAAAAGATCCGTGCAAAAAATTGAATTAATTTGTCCATTCTACACATGTTGAAGGGAAATCAGGGAAGCCAAAATTTTATTTTGTGTGTATACATATATATACACACACACACACATACATACATACATATACATATATATATATATATATATATATATATATATATATATATATATATATATATATATATAGAGCTACAACCCACTGGTGGCGTAGTGGCATCAGAGCCAGACTTTGGGACGAAAGGTCCCGAGTTCGAATCCAGCCAGCCAGCTCCCTTGCACGCTTTCCATCCGTGCTGGGTTACAAGCTGGTGATCTCTTTCGAAACTCACCCAGCAGAACGTAATGGCAAACCACTGCTGTAACTTGCCTCGTGCCACGTCAGAGAGGCATGGAGGGAAATCGTCTGCTAACCGAAGAAACTCCGGATGCGATGCACCTTTCCTTTATAGAACTACAGGGCAATGCTACATTCACTGAGAGGGACATTAACAGCATTACTCACTTTGCACAACTGTTAAGGATGCAGAAATACCCTGCAAGACAAATGATAACACCTGGGTGAGCATGAAAAAAGTCAAATAAAACACCATGAAATCAGCAGAGATATATGAAATTTAGCTCTGCACCATTACCGTCTGGGTGTACAATGCATGCAAATCACAATATCCACAGAAGCATACAGGACAATACATTTCACACGCAGCCATTTGAAGTGATTGCCATAAAAAGATCCTTTGGTCTTTTGGTTCTCAAAGTATCACAATAAGCAGAGCAATTTTCAAAACACCAGATATGCAACACATTGCCAGAAAATCTGGAATGTATACCACAATGATCAACAAAGCGACTGAGCAATCTAAAGTGATAGAGCAGATATATCATGAAATCACTAAGTACTATCCATTCCCAAGCAAGGATCATTATCATGTCTGAAAAACCTTGTAAAGTTTGATATAAACGATAACAATAAACAAAACATTTCTTTTCATTCACATGGGGAAGGATGTAGTGATGATATTGTTATGCTTTACTAATGTATTTGCTTTTATGAACATTTCTCCTTTAGGATTGAGAATTGTTGTGTGGGGGGCAATAAAGAAGACAGCCATTGCTTTGTATCTTTGCTCAGCCGCAGGTCTGATAATTAATCACAGGTACAAAATCTAAAGTCTGCTGCTTACAATCAGCAGATGGACCAGCTGGGGATGAGGGACCTTAGCTCTTGCATTCCAAGAGCTGATCTGGAGGTAATTCCTCCAGGACATGCAATCTGACAACACATAAATACAAGAGGAGTGTAGACTGATGATGTAGAAGGGGGCCTGGTGGCATTAGGTGCTAAACCAAAGCATAGTATATAACGGAAAAAGGCAGAATATTCTTAATGTTCAGTGCGTTGCTTGAAGTAAAGCTGTGGGCCAAAGAGATATATTGCTGAGTGGCAGGCACCACCACTTCCACAATGCTTTCAGCTGGAAAATGTTACAAAGCAGCTGTCAGTCAACATCCATACCTTAATGATGTTTTCTCTGTACAAGGTTTGAAGCCACAATGCAAGATAACCCATTTGATTTTTATCTCTACAATGCAACTGCAGAAATAGCCTGAAAATTCTCCTTCAATATAGTTCCCACATTTATTTTCAAATTAGAATCTCAAGTTCAAAGTTTATTGCCATTCAATGGTACATATGAAAACAGCTGAAAAAAACAGCATTCCTCAGGGACCAGGTACAATATACAGTACATAGATCACAAACAGCACCTACAATAATATTAACACAATAATATTAACAGATAAAAAAGTATTCAGTAGATTTGCAAGTTGAAATAAAGTGCATATGCAGTTGAATATACAACTGTAAATCTAAAGAAATAGTAATAAATCTTCTCTATTAATTATTTATATTTAAGATCAACCCTGCCCCTTTTCATATTCTATTTGAAAGTTTCAAGGTTCAAAGGTTCAAAGGTTCATTTTAATATCAGAGAATGTATTCAGTATACAAGCTGAAATTCTTACTCTTCACAGACATCTATGAAACAAGAATCCCATAGAATAAGTGATAGAAACATCGAATCTCCCGAAGCCCCTCTCCCCCCTCCCTTCACACAAGCAACAGCAAAAGCCTCAACTTCCACCCCCACCCCGATTCAGTATTCAGATTTTTTTTTACTTGTTTATTTGTATTTTCAGGAATTGTAAACTTATTGATATTGGTTTGTGATATGCTTTCCAATATGCTGAAATATTAAGTAATAAACCATTTATTGTTTAATTGTGGTTAACAACAATCAGCACGATCTAATCCACTGAGAGTTATTGTATGTAGCTATGATCTTGATTAGAGAAACGCTGAGCTTTACACCCAGAGCACAGGCAAATCAGTCACCAATGGTGAATCTTTGGCTTCTATCTACAACCATCAGGATAATTCACCTCAACTCTGAACTGACTCCACGACCTATAGACTCACTTTCAAAGTCTCTACAACTCATGTTCTCAATATTATTTACTTTTTTTAAATGTTATTATTTTAATTTGGCAAAGAAAAATGTGGTTTTGTGAAAGACAAAGGTACAAGAAATGCAATATTGATGTTAACGATACTATCAGAACAAGTTGTTCAAGTGCAAAAAGATTTGTTTGTTTTATCGACTACACAAAAGCATTTGATAAAGTGAAGCACAATAAGTTATTTGAAATATTACAGAAAACTCTAGATCTAGATTCGAAAGACCTCCGCCTAATCAGAAACCTGTACTGGGAACAAACTGCCGCTGTAAGAATAGATGGAGAAGTGAGTCAATTTACGAAAATCAAGAGAGGCGTTAGACAAGGGTGTGTTTTCTCCCCTGATTTATTTAATGTGTACAGTGAAATAATATTACAAAATGTAAGAGACACCTTGGGAATCAAAGTTGGCAGTGAAAACATCAATAATTTCAGATATGCAGATGACACTGTGTTAATTGCAAGTATGAAGGAAGAACTACAAAACTTAATTGATATATTTGTTGATGAAAGTGCAAAAATGGGTCTACCTATCAATTGCAAAAAGACAGAATGTATGGTGATATCCAAAAAGAAGGAGAATCCTATCTGCAGGCTGGGAATAAATGGGGAAGACATAAAACAAGTGCAGAACTTTTGCTACTTAGGAAACTATGTGACATCAGATGGCAGGTGCGACTTGGACATCAAAAGAAGAATAGGGATGGCAAAAGACACCTTTATGAGAATGAAGAGAATACTAACCAATACTAATCTAGGCATGACAACCTGCCTCAGAGTACTGAAATGTTACGTTTATCTAGTTATGTTATATGGTTCAGAATGTTGGACAATATCTAGTAACATGAGGAAACAAACTGAAACAGCAGCGATGTGATTTTTAAGGAGGATGCAAAGAATATCATGGACGAAACGAATATCTAACGAGGATGTCATGAACAGAGCAAACACAAAAAGAGAAATAATGTATGAGATCATGAAAAGGCAACGTAACTTCATCAGACATGTGATTAGGAAAGAGGAGTTAGAATGCACAGTAATTATGGATAAGATTGAAGGGAAGAAAGCAAGAGGAAGACAAAGACAAATGATGATGGGGATGGCAGCCAGAGAACTGGAAATGAATACCAATGAATTGATCCACTTGACCCGAAACAGGAGTGTGTGGGCCATGGCAGTCAAAGCTCAGACTGGGCATGGCACCTGATGATGATGATGATGATGATTATTTTCATAATTTGTCCTCTTTTGCAGATCGGATGTTTGTCAGTCTTTGTTATGTACAGCTTTTCATAAATTCTATTGTATTTTTTTATTTTCCTCTAAATGCCTGCAAGAAAATAAATTTCAGAGTAATATATGGTGACATATACAGACTTTGATAATAAACTTACTTCGAACTTTGAACTTTGAAACCAGTCTGCTTTCTCTGCCTAAGGAAGGAAACGTTTATAATGGGGTGAGTGCAGCAAATGTTTACCATATTGATTCCGAGAAATGAAGGTTTGATGAGGAGTGGTTCAACAGTTTTGGTCTGAGAATAAGCAGTATTGAGCGAATACTGGACTGAAGGTGTTATATTTGAATGCACGCAGTACAGGGAATAAGGTAGGTGAACTTGTAGCACAGTTACAGTACAGATTGGCATGTACGATGTTGTAGGCATCACTGAATCATGGCTGAAAGAAGTTTATAGCTGGGAGCTTAATGTCTAAGGATGCACATTGTATTGAAAGGACAAGCAAGAAGGCAGAGGGGGTAGCGTGGCTCTGTCAAAAAAAAATGAACTCAAATCAAACCAGTAGAAAGAGGAGAGTTGGGTCGGAAGGTGTTGAATCAATCTGGATATAACTAGGGAATTGCAAGGGTAAAAAGACCCTGATGGGAGTTGTATACAGACCCCTAAACAGTAGTAAGGATGTTGCCTACAAATTACAACAGGAGATAGAAAATGCATTCCAAAAGAGCAATGTTACAATAGTCATGGGGGACTTCAATATGCAGGTAGATTTGGAAAATCAGGTTGGTGCTGGATTCCAGGAGGGGGATTTCCAGAGTCCCTGTGAGATGGCTTTTCAGTGCAGCTCATGGTTCAGCCAACAGAGGATCAGCTATTCTGGACTGGGTGCTATGTAGTCAACTGTAATTGATTAGAGAGCTTAAGGTAAAAGAACCCTAACGGGAAAGTAATCATAATATGATCAAATTCACCCTGAAATTTGAGAAGGAGAAGCTAAAGTCAGATGTATCAGTATTACAATGGAGTAAAGCAAATTACAGAGGCATGAGAGAGGAGCTGGTCAGGATTGATTGGAAAAGAAAACTGGCAGGAACGACAACAGAATAGCAATTTCTAGAAGCAATTCAGAAGGTGCAGGATATATACATCCCAAAGAGGAAGAAGTATTCTAAAGGTAAGACGACACAACCATGGCTAACAAGTGAAGTCAAAGCCAACATAAAAGCCAAAGAAAGGGCATATAAAAGGGCAAAAATTAATGTGTAGTTAGAGGATTGGGAAGCTTATAAAAACCAAACAGAAGGCAACTAAAGAAATCTTTAAGAAAGTAAAGATGGAATACAAAAGTATGCTAGCCAATAGTATTAAAGAGGATACCAGAAGTTTTTTTCAGATACATGAAGTATAAAAGAAAAGTGAGAGTGGATATCGGACCTCTGGAAAATGATGCTGGAGATGTAGTAATGGGGACAAGGAAATGGTGGATGAACTGAATAAGTACTTTACATCAGTCTTCACTGTGGAAGACACCACTGATATGCTGGAAGTTCCAGGTGTCAGGAATAACAAAGTGTGTGAAGCTACCATTACTAGGGAGAAGTTTCTTAGGAAACTGAAAGGTCTGAAGGTAGTTAAGTCACTTGGAACAGATAGTGTACACCCCAGGTTTCTGAAAGAGGTGACTGACAGGTTGCCACACATGAGGCTGCTTAACAAGCTACCAGCCTGTGGTATTACAGAAAAGATTCCAGCATGGATAAAGCAGTGGCTCATTGGCAGCAGACAAAGAATGAGAATAAAGGAAGCCTTTTCTGGTTGGCTGCCGGAGACTAGTGGTGTTCCACAGGGGTCTGTGTTGGGACCAATTCTTTTTATGTCATATGTCAATGATTTGGGTGATGAAATTGATGGCTTTTTTGCAAAGTTTGTAGACAATATGAAGATAGATGCTGGGGCAGGTAGTTTTGAGGAAGTGAAGAGCCTACTGAAGAATTTAAACAGAGTAGGAGAATGGGGAAAGAAGTGGCAGATGGAATACAGTGTTCAGAAATGTATGGTCATGCACTTTGGTAGAAGAAATGAAAGGATTAACCATTTTCTAAATAGAGAGAAAATATAAAAAATCTGGGGTGCAAAAGGACCTGGGAGTCCTTGCGCAGGATTCCCTAGAAGAAAATTTGCAGGTTGAAGCTGTGGTGAGGAAGGCAAATGCAATGTTAACATTCATTTCAAGAGGACTAGAATATAAATGCAAGGATGTAATGTTTTGACTTTATGAAGCACTGGTGAGGCCTCACTTGGAGTATTATGAGCAGTTTTTGGCCCATTATCTTAGAAAGGATGTGCTGAAACTGGAGAAGGTTCAAAGGATGTTCACAAAGAAGATTCCAGAATTTAACGACTTGTTATATGAAGAGCGTTTAATGGCTCTAGGCCTGTATTCAGTAGAATACAGAAGAATAAGGGGTGACCGAATTGAAACCTATCAAATGGTGAAAGACAAGTAACACACATCAAAGTTGCTGGTGAACGCAGCAGGCCAGGCAGCATCTGTAGGAAGAGGTGCAGTCGACGTTTCAGGCCGAGACCCTTCGTCAGGACTAACTGAAGGAAGAGTGAGTAAGGGATTTGAAAGTTGGAGGGGGAGGGGGAGATCCAAAATGATAGGAGAAGACAGGAGGGGGAGGGATGGAGCCAAGAGCTGGACAGGTGATAGGCAAAAGGGGATACGAGAGGATCATGGGACAGGAGGTCTGGGAAGAAAGACAAGGGGGGGGGACCCAGAGGATGGGCAAGAGGTATATTCAGAGGGACAGAGGGAAAAAAAGGAGAGTGAGAGAAAGAATGTGTGCATAAAAATAAGTAACAGATGGGGTACGAGGGGGAGGTGGGGCCTTAGCGGAAGTTAGAGAAGTCGATGTTCATGCCATCAGGTTGGAGGCTACCCAGACGGAATATAAGGTGTTGTTCCTCCAACCTGAGTGTGCCTTCATCTTTACAGTAGAGGAGGCCGTGGATAGACATGTCAGAATGGGAATGGGATGTGGAATTAAAATGTGTGGCCACTGGGAGATCCTGCTTTCTCTGGCGGACAGAGCGTAGATGTTCAGCAAAGCGGTCTCCCAGTCTGTGTCGGGTCTCGCCAATATATAAAAGGCCATATCAGGAGCACCGGACGCAGTATATCACCCCAGTCGACTCACAGGTGAAGTGTTGCCTCACCTGGAAGGACTGTTTGGGGCCCTGAATGGTGTGGTAAGGGAGGAAGTGTAAGGGCATGTGTAGCACTTGTTCCGCTTACACGGATGAGTGCCAGCAGGGAGATCAGTAGGGAGGGATGGGGGGGACGAATGGACAAGGGAGTTGCGTAGGGAGCGATCCCTGCGGAATGCAGGGGGGTGGGAGGGAAAGATGTGCTTAGTGGTGGGATCCCGTTGGAGGTGGCGGAAGTTACGGAGAATAATATGTTGGACCCGGAGGCTGGTGGGGTGGTAGGTGAGGACCAGGGGAACCCTATTCCTAGTGGGGTGGCGGGAGGATGGAGTGAGAGCAGATGTACATGAAATGGGGGAGATGCATTTAAGAGCAGAGTTGATAGTGGAGGAAGGGAAGCCCCTTTCTTTAAAAAAGGAAGACATCTCCCTCGTCCTAGAATGAAAAGGCTCATCCTGAGAGCTGATGCAGCGGAGACGGAGGAATTGCGAGAAGGGGATGGCGTTTTTGCAAGAGACAGGGTGAGAAGAGGAATAGTCCAGATAGCTGTGAGAGTCAGTAGGCTTATAGTAGACATCAGTGGATAAGCTGTCTCCAGAGACAAAGACAGAAAGATCTAGAAAGGGGAGGGAGGTGTCGGAAATGGACCAGGTAAACTTGAGGGCAGGGTGAAAGTTGGAGGCAAAGTTAATAAAGTCAACGAGTTCTGCATGGTGAAAGACCTTGACAAAGTGGATGTGGAGAGAATGTTTCAATGGTGGGAGACTCTCAGACTAGAGGATGCAGCCTCAGAACAGAGGAGTGTTCTTTTAGAATGGAGATGAGGAGGAATTTCTTTAACCAGAGGTTGGTGTATCTGTGGATTTCATTGCCACAGACAGCTGTGGAGGCCAAGTTTTTATGTATATTTAAGGCAGAGGTTGATAGATTGTTGATTGTTCAGGGCATGATGTGATATGGGTAGGAGGCAAGAGATTGTTGCTAAGAGGAAAAAATGATGAAATGGCAGAGCAGACTCAATGGGCCAAATGGCCTAATTCTGCTCCTATATCTTATGGTCTTATGATCTAATAAAAGATTATCTCATTGAATGTATACAATGGTTTAGGAGGTTGATGTTTCCCTGACCCAGTGGATGGAACCAAGGTCTACCAATCAAGGGGCGATATTTTACCTCTAAGAGCAGTGTATCTTTGGAGAGGGTTGTGGAGTCTCCATAACTAAGTATATTCAGAATGAATATATGTGGATAGATCATTGGATATTAATGGAAAAAATATTTAACAATTGAATGGCACAAGGAGCCAACTAACTGATTCTTGCTTCTGTTTTCAATACCCTTATGTTCTTTATATTGTGCTTGACAAATCCCCTTCCCACTGTCTTAGCTACCTCCTAGAAACTTCTCATTTGAACGAGCATCAACTGAACTCTACTGTGGCTAACTGGTTTGCATACATGTTTAAAGAAATTGCACAAGATTAATTTTCAATCTAAAATATCGTATGTTGTGTTATAATTGTGTAGAAGAAGCAATGCCTTGAATGATAACTTAGATTATCAAATAGTAGTGGAAAAATGGGTTGTTAAGTCCACTGGTAAGTGAATTTCTGTATTATGCAGTTTTGGGGTGAAACTGTCCCTTTAAGTGAAATTTTAAAACTTCTTAAGAAACAGCTTTTTTCTCTGGTTATTTGCATTCTGGGGATCAGAATTAAAAGGAAATGCAAAATTCATTTTGTGCTTTTTACAACATAGATTGTAGCAAGTGAATCACAAACTTAGGACAAACTCTAGCTGCCTTTTTGAATGATTCAGATCCTAGAGATGTCCCTCTGCCCAAAGGAAGTAACGACTACTGTAGTTGTAACCATTGTACCTTCTACTTACTGTCTCACATAAAGAAAAAACAGCCACACACTGCCATCTAGAGAAACAAATTCATGTTTCTCTAGCAACGCTGCCAGGATTGAAGCACAAGCAATAAATAAACCTCTCAGAAAAAATCATGATGGGATATTCTAAAGATCTTTGGCAGAATGACATCGCTCACAATGGAGACTGGGGAAACTCTGAAGGTCATTGGATATGGAATGCTCTTCATACTTAGGAAGAGTTTATTCACACAAGTCTTTGGAGCATAGAAGGTTGAGGGGGGACTTGATAAAGGTGTTTAAAATTATGAGGGGGATTGATAAAGTTGACGTGGATAGGCTTTTTCCATTGAGAATGGGGGAGATTCAAACAAGAGGACATGAGAGTTAAAGGGCAAAAGTTTAGGGGTAACATGAGGGGGAACTTCTTTACTCAGAGAGTGGTAGCTGTGTGGAATGAGCTTCCAGCAGAAGTGGTTAAGGCAGGTACGATATTGCTGTTTAACATTAAATTGGATAGATATATGGACAGGAAAGGAATGGAGGGTTATGGGCTGAGTGCAGGTCGGTGGGACTAGGCAAAAGTAAGAGTTCAGCACGGACTGGAAAGGCCGAGAAGGCCTGTTTCCATGCTGTAATTGTTATATGGTTATATGGTTATAAGTCCGCACAATAGGGTTTAGCAAAGTAAATTAATTTTGAAGATTGCTCGCCATTCATTTTTGATATGCAGATGAAGTAAAACTTCATACTGTAGTGTAGAGGTTGGTGTAATGCTATTACAGCACCAGCTGTAAGATTGGGGTTCAATTCCCATCGCTGTCTGTAAGAAGTTTGTACTTTCTTTCCGCGACTGTTTGGGTTTCTCCCAGGAGCTCTGGTTTCCTCCCACATTCCAGACATAGGGTTAGGGTTAGTAAACTGTGGCCAAGCTACAATGGTGCAGGAAGCGCGGTCCCTCTTGCAGGCTGCCAGCACAATCATCGCTCATTTGGTTTGACACAAATGACACATTTCACTGCATAGTTCAAGGTACGTGTAACAAATAAAATTAATCTTTAAAAAATCTTTAGATGCAGCATTGTAAAATAGGTGCAAAGCTCTTCAGATGAGGACACTGGGGCATGAATTCATACCTGGCCTGTGCATTCTGATTTAGACCTTGGGGTACTGTCTGTGCAAAGTCTACACATTCTCCCTGTACTGCATGGGTTTGCCCTGTGTACACTGGCTTCCTCTCATATTCCAAAGAAAAGTTGATTGGTTGGTTAATGCCCATTGACCACTGTAAATTGCTACACTGGTGCAGGAGGGTGAGTGGCAGAATCTTAAAATGAAGGGGGAGTTTGTTGGACAGTGAGGGAGAATGAAACAGACAAAATGCTGGAGGAACTCAGCCAGGCAACATCAATGGAAAAAAAGTACAGTCGACATTTCGGGCCAAGTTCTGCCAAAGGGCATTTTGTGTGTATTGCTTGGATTTCAAGCATCTGGAGATCTTCTCTTGTTGGAGAATGAAACAGGTTAAGTTGTGGTATGAAAACTGCGCTTGATGCTCAGCAGATTAAGTTGGCCAAAGGTCCTGTTTCCATACTATATCTCTCTATAATTTTATAACTTTAGGACTATAGTTGTGGGGTTAATTCACCTTCAAGTTATTGATGACGTAGGTGTATAGTGGGGTGAATCAGATGGGTGGTGGGGTGGGATGTTGATAGGCAAGTGTGAAAGAATAGGTTATTAGGAAAGGATATCCTATGATGTTACAGGAAATATACTGGCATTAGCAAGGAGCGTTTTGCAGCTTTGGGCCTGTACTCAATGGAATTTAGAAGAATGTATGGGGATCTCATTGAAACTTACCGAATGTTGAAAGGACTAGATAGGGTGGATGTGGAGAGGAATGTTTCCTTTGGTGGGGGCATCCAGAACGAGAGGGCACTGCTTTAAAATTGAGGGGCAACCTTTTAGAACAGAAGTAAGGAGGAATTTTTTTAGCCAAAGGTGGTGAATCTGTAGAACGCTCTGCCACAGGCTGTGGTGGAGGTCAAGTCCGTGGGTATATTCAAAGCGGAAGTTGATAGATTCCTGATTGGTCGGGGCATCAAAGGATATGGTGAGAGGGCAGGTGTATGGGGTGGAATGGGATCCGGGATCAGCTGTGATGAAATGGCAGACTGGACACAATTGGCTGAATAGCCTAATTCTGCACTCTTATGGATCTGATGTGTGTATTGGAGAATGTATTGACTGGCTGCATCATGGACTGTATGGAAACACCAATACTTTTCAACAGAAAATCCTACAAGAAGTAGTGGATTCTGCCCAGCACATCTCCCAACCCTTGAGTACATCTTTCTGAAATGTTGTCGTAGGAAAACAACAACACACACAAAATGCTGGAGGAACTCAGCAGGCCAGGTAGCATCGACAGAAAAGAATATTGTCGAGGTTTTGGGCCGAAACCCTTTGGCAGGATGGAAGGGTCCTACCGAAGAGTCTCGGCTCAAAACGTTAACAATATTCTTTTCCGTAGATGATGCCTGGCCTGCTGAGTTCCTCCAGCATTTTGTGTGTGTTGCTTGGATTTCCAGGATCTGCAGATCTTCTCTTGTTTGTGGTAGGAAAACAGCATCCATCATCAGAGAACCCCATCACCCAAGCCATGGTCTCTTCTTGCTGCTTTCATCAGGTAGAAGGTACAAGAGCCTCAGGACTCACACCACCAGCTTCAAGAACAGTTACTATCCCTCAACAATCAGGCTCTTGAATTATAGGGGATATCTACACTCACTCGCCCCATCATTGAGATGTTTCTCACAGCCTGTTATCTCACTTTAAGGACTCTTACCGTTATCTCATGTTCGCGTCATTTATTTATGTTTGCATTGGCACAGTTTGTTGTATCCTGCACTCTGGTTGATATTTCATGGATCCGGTTTACAGTTATTATTCTATAGAATTGCTGAGTATGCCCACAGGAAAATGAATCTCAATGTTGCATGTGGTGACATAGATGTACTTTGATAATAAAACTTACTTTGACTTTGATGAAAGTGCTGTGAGAATAGGCATAGATCAGAGGAGCCAAATGTCCTCCTATGCGACAAATGTTTATGTCATCCCTCAAGTCTAATATCAAGTTGACACAAACGTGAGTCAATTCCATTCAGAGGGAACAGGAAATTTCGCTGGGTGAGAGGCACTGGTGAGAACATCTATCCACCAGGTAATTCTGTGATTTAGAGGTAAGATGAGCTGGTGTTTTAGGGCCTGGGAATCAACTGTTTAGACATTTGTTTTATTTCAAAAATGGAAACAGTAAAACCTAAAGCAGCTGCAAACAAGAATACAATCTAAAGGAACATCCAAGAGTCTATTGCAGATTAGGCTTGATAGTGTCTTTAGTAGCCATGGATACAGGGCCATTCCTTTACCACCCTCTCCAGAGTTCTTCAGTGGTAGCATCACTTCAATTTAACTTTCCAAGTTTTTAATATACACCAGTGGCCCATATCAAACAAGTAAACATTCTTTTCCTTCAATTTATGACAGGTTCCACTACATAGTGAAGTCACTTTACCACTTCTCTATAAGTGAAATAATTCGCTAAAACTTTGGATAACAGCATTTCATGACCTCCATCTCAATCAATCACTAAGATACCAGTTATTGGAACTAAATGAATAAAAGTACTTTATTTAAACTGGAACATAATTATGTTCAATCATATATTTGTATCCTGCACCTAGCACCACTCAAGTCGGCTCTCCTCTCCTTGCAGCTAGTTTCGAAAAGCTTCTCATAACAACGTAAAGTGAGCAATTAGTCACACTGGAAATGAACAAAATTATTTATGTTGTATAAATGACATTAACCTTATAAGTCATACCATTCTCCTCTTACACACTTCTATCTATCCTTCTCCACACATTCTGGGACTTCTCACAGCCAGCTGGAGTACTGCTGGAGCTGAAGCCTGCTCAAGACTGAAATAGTTATGTGAGAGAACTAGAAATAGACCACCAGCATCACGTCCTAAAGAGGGCGTCTCTACTGGCTTCATCTCCATGGTCAATTCTTGGACAGGCTCAAGTCCATTTCTATTCCATGCTGGGATGATTGGCAAGGATGGGAGAGGGTGGAAATCTGAGACTTGGAAAGTGCAGATGATAAGAACATTGGCCTAACAGACAGATTAATTCCAGGTCTCTCCACTCTCCTGATGACTGGAATCCTTGATTTGATGGTAGCTATCTGATCCCGAAGCTCAAAGAGACAGCCAGCATGTCCCTGCTTTTACTTCTTCCCCTCGAGTCTTCTGCACAGACGGAGGCATCAGCTTGCTGATGAGTGCCTCCAAGATGAGGCTTTGCTAAATGTTCCAGTGGACTTGCAGCACGCTTTAGAGGTATAATAACAAAAAATAACAACCTAAAACTCTGCTTCTGTCTCCACAGTGTCTAAGCAGCTGAGTAATCCAAGCATTTTCTGTTTCTTTCTTTTTAAATCAATAGCAGAAAAGAAATAAAGTTATAGATTCAAAATGCATTTGCATATTCTCCATTTAATTTATTTCTTCATATCGTGATTCCTCTCATTTTGACACCTTCTCCAGAATGATTTTCTGCTATTCAGGATCCTTTTACTAGATATTCTTACACTGAACCATCAGTACTTTAATCCTTCCTGACATCCAAAGTATCACTGATCTTCCTTTGTCTTCTCTCCATTCCTCCCATTTTCCCTGCATTTTAACACTTGTTTTATCTCTAGCTTTCCCAGTTCTAAAGAAACATTATCTTCTCTCTACAGATACTACCAGGTCTGTCAAGAAATTCTAGCATGTTCATTTTAATTACAATTATGTCACACTTACAGATGCCAAATAGACCAGGAAACCTAAAGCAAAGCCTAATTGCAGGTCTGATGTTCCACAAATACACTTTCTTCTCAGGTGGTTACCCATAAATTTTGGTTCAGCTCCAAAGCCTTGGGACCTACTTTTCTTCACTTTCCATTGCTCTAGCTCCCTGAATCACTTTGTCAAACATCCTGATACAGCATCTTTGGATGTGAGGTGTTGCACCTTTGGGAGGGCAAATGTAAGGAGACAGTATAATGTCCTTAACAGTGTTGCATAGCAGAGAGATCTTGGGGTCCAAGTTCATAGCTCTTTGAAAGTGGCTACATAGGTCAATAAGGTGGTTAAGAAGGTTTACGGAATGCTTGCTTCTATAAGGGCATTGAGTACTAAAGTCAAGAAGTTATGTTGCTGCTTTATAAAAACCTGGTTAGGCCACATCTGGAATATTGCATAGAGTTCTGGTCGGCCCACTATAGGTAGGATGTTCAGGATCTGGAGAGGGTGCAGAAGAGGTTCATCAGGATGCTGCCTGGTTTAGAGGGAATGTGTTATCACGAGAGGCTGGATAAATTTGAGTTGTCTTCTCTGGAGTGCCAGAGGCTGAAGGGAGATCTGATAGAGGTTTACAAGTTTATGAGAGGCACACATAGAGTGTACAGAGAGAGATTTGAAATGTCTAATATCAGAGGGCAGGCCTTGAGGGTGAGAGGAGATAGGTTTAAAGGGGACATGAGGGGTAAGGTTTTTATTTAAACAGTCATGGATGCCTGGTATGGTGGTAGATGCAAATATATCAGAGGCTTTTAAGCAACATTTGGATAGCCACATGGATGTAAGGAAGATGGAGGGATATGGACATTATGTAGGTAGGATGGATTAGTGTTTGAGTGTTTTTGATTTGCTTTTCAGCTGGTTCGGGACAACATTGTGTGCCAAATGGCCGGTTCCTGTGCTGTAAAGTTCTATGTTCTATGTCTATGACTTGGCTGAGCTAGTAAAATCCACAGAGAATATTGGGGATATAGCCCACGGCACAATAGGCCCCTGAAGGAATGGATGGATCATCTTCAGGCCATTGTCATCTGTCTCATCATGTGCTGATTATTTATCCACCTCCTGATCATTATGATCATTCCCGTCAGCCCCAAACTGTACAGTGGGTCTGCACAAGAAAGGAGTGGTAATGGAGACAGGAGTAGTGGAATGCGGTTTTACTTAAAATGGGTGGTTATTATCGCTGTCAGATTCATGAGAGTGAAAATGGAGTGGTTGGTTGTGCCATGGCACTCCACGGTACCAAAGATCAACAGTTGGTGACCTAGGCCTTCAGAACCTTTTGACCTTTCACCTCTCCATAAAATAACTTTTACTCTAACAGGCACCATGTGTCATTCCATACCTGAATAAACTTGAGCAAATGAGATAAGAAGTTAAAGCTCAGGTGTCTTCCAAGTGATTTGGTAGATCTCATCTAAGGAGAAACCAGTTTATCAAGTTGGAGGGAAGGATTTCACATAGCTTATAGAAATAATTAATGGAATATAAAGTGATGGAGATATTTAATAGCTCAGGCAGCTTCTGTGGAGAGAAATGCATATAAACTGTTTCATGCTGATAACCGTTCTTCAGAACTAGCAAAGGTTTAAAAATGCAACTGTCTGAAATGTCCAGTGGAAGGAAAGAGATGAAAGGGATGGCCTCAGAAAGAAAGCAGGAATAGTTAGTCGAGAAAAGGTTTGGCAACAAATGATGAAAATTGGAGAAATGAAGAAACAAAAGACAGGTGTCAAAGGAAGCACATGTCAAAACCTTCTAGTCTGACATTCTGTGATCCAGCAACTTCTGTGGTCTGGCCTGTTTAGAGTCTGTAGTACAGAACTGTACTGATGAACTAATTCTAATGAAGATCAAATGAAGATATAAACAGATTTACACAAACTTTGAGTAACGATGAGTACTCAGAACTTTTACATGACCTGACGTGTCTATACATAAAAGGGACAGTTCCCTTGCTAAGAGAAAGATGATTGGTGGCCATTTCTGTGGTCTGGCACCAGTCAGGTCCCAAGGGCGCCAGACTAGAGAATTTGAACATATAATAACTCTCTTTCTTTCTCACTCTTGCTCTACTCACAATTGTGTTTCCTACTAATTTGGTTTTCCACTAATATTCTTTACATTCATGATCATCATGATGTGCTGTGTCGTACGACATGGGCAGTCAGGGTTTTCCATCTGTCTTTAACCTGCTCATAAGCTCTTCTTATTCTGCTCGCTCTCCATGACCATGATTGTTCTTGGCAAATTTTTGCTGCAGAAGTGGTTTGCATTTGCCTTCCTCTGGCCAGCATATTTGCAAGAGGGCTGACCCCAGCCATTATCAACACTCCTCAGAGATAGTCTGCCTGGTACCAGCGGCCGCATTACCAGGTCGTGCGATATGCACCAGCTGCTCATATGACCATCACCACCTGCTCCCATGGGCTTTGTGTGACCCTGATGGGGGTCAGGTGATGAGCATGTACTACACCTTGCTCAAGGGTGACCTGCAGGCTAGCAGAGGGAAGGGTCACCTTACAGCTCCCTTGGTAGAGACGTATCTTCACCCCACCACTCCATTCTTTATATTACTTTATCAGTAAAAGGCTAGGTGGTTTCACAGACAGCTGCCATTTTAATATAGCATTTGCTGCATTACATCTGGGCCAAAAAGTGAGTTCTAGTCAATATGAATTATTTGTTCAAACTTCACTCTTAATAGCAATGTACTTTTGTACGATAGTCAACAAAATTTGCATGAAAAATAATTGAAGTTTTTTATATTTTACTGGTTCTATTTTTCATTTATGTGCAAATCTTAAGTTTTCAAACTACTCAGACATTACAGGAGTGATTTCATAGAAACTGTTTGTTTATTTAGTTAAACTGAGATTATTCAGAGTGTTTACATTTTCTTTTCACAGTCATGAGATTGCAGATGCTGATTATCCATGATCTAAAATATTCTAATGATCTTAGGGAAGAGGTAATAAAAATTATGACCCTGTTCTTTCTAAATGCCTTGTTGATCATTTTGCGTATAGTACAGATGAACGTTACCTCCATGACTGTCTGGTCTACAACAAAACATTGTAAATCAGGTTTTGGTCAGACCAGCTGGCTAGTGATTGCAAAAAAGATTCATACAGAGTTGACAATTATATTGAAGCAATATCTTGATGTTGATCTGAAGCTCTGTTGTAACTTTGGTGAAGGTAAGTGGACATCTACTACATTGGCATAGGTATCTGTTTCTTAGTCTTCTTCAACATTCTCTGGGGTCCAGCATATCTCAGTGAATATCATGGAGGAAGATTGAAGAACTGTGTAGAAATCTTGGGCTCTTTATTGAAAACAAGCAATCACCTTAAATTTTACAGGCACTATATTTCATTCCATAGTACTGTACATATTTAGGCACAATGCACGGCCCATGAGAAAAGTCTTCTATACCATGGTGAATCTATGGAATTTGTTGCCACGGGCAGCAGTGGAGGCCAAGTCATTGGGTGTATTTAAGGCAGTGATTGATAGGTATCTGAGTAGCCAGGGCATCAAAGGTTATGGTGAGAAGGCGGGGGAGTGGGACTAAATGGGAGAATGGATCAGCTCATGATAAAATGGTGCAGCAGACTCGATGGGCCGAATGGCCGACCTGCTCCTTTGTCTTATGGTCTTATGGTCTTATGGTCATTTATTCAAATCGTTTTTTAGAAGAGAACAACAAACAGCTCAGACTTTGGTTTGGCGGGGATTGCATGCTTCTCCAGAGGGCACAGTACCATTGACTGTTTTCAAATACATCATGGAAACCGGTCCTTTGAACAAATAGTCCATGATGCCCTTCAACTACACTCCAATGAATTTTTACAGGAACACCATTGAGAGTGTCTTTACCAGTTGCAGGGATGGGAATTGCAAGGCAACTGACCTCAAGCCCCTACAAAGGATTATGAGGACAGCTGAGAGAGAAACATTGGGGTCTCTCTCTTCCACCCATCAGACATATCTATCAGGAGCGCTGCATACACAGCCCGTAGAATTATTAGTGATTTCTCCCAACCATCCAACAATCTCTTTGATGCCCTACCATTAGGCAGCAGGTACCATAACGTTAGGACAAAAATTGTTTGGATGGGAATCAGCTTCCTCCACCAGGCTGAAAGACTATTGAATTCCCTCCCACCACCCAGGTTTCATCAAGCATGAATTGCCACTAGTGTTTACTTTTTAACTTGTGTTGTAAATGCACCTTATAATTTGTTAATTTATTTGGAGTAATACTACTTTATGTCTTGTGTCTGTAAGTTATATGAACTGTGCTATGCGCTTTGGTCCGGAGGAACATTGTTTCATTTGGCAGTATACGCGTGTACAGATGAATGACAATAAACTGAATTTGAACTTGAATCACCCATTCACACGAATCCTACATTAATCCCATCTTTTGTTCTCGCCACACTCTTATCAACTCTCCCAGAATTCTACCGCTCCCTTGCACGTGAGGAGCGACCCACCGTGACCTAAACACATGCCTTTGGGATCTGGGAGGAGACCGGAGCACCCAGAGGGAACTATGCAGTCCCTGTGAGAATGTGCATGCTCCATATAGTCAGCTTTGGAGGTCAGGACTGGTGCTGGGTCTCAGGCACTGTGAGACAACGGTGCACGAACTGTGCCACGGTGCCAACCTAAATGGTTCAGGTGAAATCTTAAACGTAGGGCAAATCGAATGCTGTTTGGTCATCTCAAGGTTCTGTGACCCCAGGCACCATAATCTGACTAGCAGACTGCAGTTTGTGTGGCTTCAGAGCTGTGTGTCAGACATGGCTAAAAGAAGCACTGGGGCCCCACAGGGGACTGTATTGGCACCTTTCCTGTTTAGCCTGTACACCTCAAACTTTAGACCATTTGACCATCAGACATAGGAGCAGAATTAGGCCATCTAGCCCATCAAGTCTGCTCTGCTATTCAATCATGGCTGATCTTTTTCTCTATCTCCTCTGAAACCCAGTTCCCGGCCTTCTACCCTTAGACCTTTGATGCCATGTCCAGTCAAGAACCTATCAATCTCTGTCCTAAATACACCCAATGACCTGGCCTCCACAGCTGCATGTGGCAACAAATTCCACAAATTGATCACCCTTTGCCTAAAGAAGTTACTCCGCATCTCTGTTTTGAAAGGGCGCCCTTCTATCCTGAAGCTGTGCCCTCTAGCCCTAGACTCTCCCACTGTGGGAAACATCCTTACCACACCTACTCTGTCTAGACCTTTCAACATTCGAAAGGTTTTAGTGAGATTCCCCCCTCATCCTTCTGAATTACAGCAAGTACAGATGCAGAGCCATCAAATTTTCCTCAGATGATAACCTTTTCATTCCTGGAATCATCCTTGTAATGATACAAGACTGAGTCATGTCATCTGCAGAAATTCTCTGAGGATTCAGCAATAGTTGGGTGTATAAACGGAAGACAGGAGGATGAATACAGGGCTCTGGTGGAGGACTTTGTCAAGTGGTACAAGCTGAATCATCTGCAGCTCAACATCAGCACGACAAAGAAGATGCTGATGGACTTTAGAAAGACTAAGCCTGCACTGCTCCCCGTAACTATTGGTGGTGAGGACGTGGATGTGATGAGAACATACAGTACCTGGGGGTACACCTGGAAGACAGACTTTAGTGGAGCACCAACACAAAGGCTGTGTACAAGAAGGACCAGAGTCACCTTTACTTCCTGAGGAGACTGAGATCCTTTGGAGTATGCAGACCTCTCCATCACATGTTCTACCAATCTGTTGTCACCAGTACAATCTTCAATGCAGTGGTGTTCTGGGGCAATAGCATTAACACGGGTAATGCCAACAGGCTCAATAAACTGATTAGAAAGGCTGTCTCTGTTATAGGAGTCAAACTGGACACACTGGAGGTTGTGGTAGAGCAAAGAGCCTACAGAAAATCCTGACAATTCTAGACAATATTTCTCACCCTCTGCATGCCACCTTGGCTGAACAAAGGGGCAGTTTTAGTAATTGACTAAGACAACTGTGCCGCTCCAAAGAGCGCTATATGAGGCCATTCTTACCTTTGGCCATTTAGGCTCTATAGTGAATCAACCTATAGCCCGGGAAGTGATGACCCCCTCCTGTTAGACCGTTTAAGGTAACTTATTTTTCATTCTTTATAGACAATAGACAATAGACAATAGGTGCAGAAGTAGACCATTCGGCCCTTTGAGCCTGCACCGCCATTCTGAGATCATGGCTGGTGTTCTACTATCAACACCCGGTTCCTGCCTTGTCCCCATAACCCTTGATTCCCCTATCCGTAAGATACCTATCTAGCTCCTTCTTGAAAGCATCCAGAGAATTGGCCTCCACTGCTTTCTGAGGCAACGCGTTCCACACCTCCACAACTCTCTGGGAGAAGAAGTTCCTCCTCAACTCCATCCTAAATGACCTACCCCTTATTCTTAAACCATGCCCTCTGGTACTGGACTCTCCCAGCATCTGGAACATATTTCCTGTCTCTATCTTGTCCAATCCCTTAATAATCTTATATGTCTCAATCAGATCCCCCCTCAATCTCCTTAATTCCAGCGTGTACAAGCCCAGTCTCTCTAACCTCTCTGTGTAAGACAGTCCGGACATCCCTTTCTACCTCGCTTCTAATACTTACATCTGTGCACTTGTGACACCGTAATTTCCTTTGGGATCAATAAAGTATCTATCTATCTAAATCGGTTGACAGAGGGAAGAAGCTGTTCCTGAATCGTTGAGTGTGTGCTTTCAGGCTCCTGTACCTCCTTCCTGAGGGTAGCAAAGGGAACAGGGCATGTTCTGGGTGATGGCGGTCCTTAATGAAGGATTCTACCTTTTTGAGGCACCGCTCCTTGAAGATCTGCTCGATACTGCGGAGGCCAGTGCCCATGATGGAACTGACTAAGTTTACAAGTCTCTGCAGCTTATTTCAATCCTGTGCAGTAGCCCACCCAAACCAGATGGTGATGCAGCCAGTTAGACTGCCCTCCGCAGTACATCTGTAGAAATTTACGAGTGTCTTTGGTGGCAAACCAAATCTCCTCAAACTCTGAATGAAATATAGCTGCTGTCTTCTTTATAGCTGCATTGATACACTCAGGATAGATCCTCAGAGTTACTGACACTCAGGAACTTCTGATCCCTCTGTGAGAGCTGGCTCCTAGTCCCTATTTTTAGTTTGCTATTTGAAAACAATTTTGTTCTGTATTTGCCTTAAGAAAAATAAATTATAATGTATGGGACAAAAAGTTATGCTCGGGCAGCACACTAGTTTAAGCTAAGTGCCTTTGTAACCATGTCTGATTATTCCTATTTGGTCTATCAGCCTCTGAGGGGCTTAATGAGAAAAAAAAATCTATTTTCTTCAGGTGCGATGTCTTCGAGCTGAGCCATTATAGAACTGAGTAGAAGAATTAAAAGGTGTTAAGAAAGACAACATTTCAAAAAGAAGTAATGGTGTCTTGAAATAAACACCAGTAGAACATTTAATTGCATATGGACACGAGTTCCAAGGGAACAGATGCAAATCATATCAGATGATGCATACAGCAAATGCTCATTAAAAATTATAACCTTGGTGACTGTAATTTGCCTCAATCTTGTTTTCCTGCAGAGCTAGATCTACTACAAAATGTACTGAATACCAAGCAGGTTTGTATAAAGGAACAGCATCACAGCAGAGTGGTAAAATGAAAGTGACAGGACATACTGTGTTATATCTGTGCCTTTTAATAATACACTTCTCACATGCATTTTCTCTGCTGATGCATTCTCAGTCTTTTCACAAAACAAATAACATCATCCTTGTAAATGTTGCACAGAATCAAGTATCACTCTCCTGGTTGCAGAAATACTTTATTTATTGCGGACTTTATTTGTACTGAGAAGGCAATATGCTACAAATGCTCTTTTTTTATTAAGGCAGAGAACACACAGTAAACATGCTCCTTACACACACAGACAATCAGATATACACACAAACGTTGCCTTGTCATTCTGCTGTCATTGCACTGACTGTACGCCCTTCAGTGTCTTTTCCAGTATACAGTATTCTCATAATAGCTTCGAAACTGAGCCGATCTGCTCTGGTTGGCTTTATAGAGCCTTTCCTGCTATATACGGTGGAATATTCCATTTCTTTTGTAATGGGGTTGTTTAAATATGTATATGCTGTTTATATACCGTATGTAAGGTAGATACTTTGTAATATGATTGTAACTACATTGTGGGGTGCATCATATTCTAATTCATGTGTAGTCTTGTGAACTTTGTAGGTAATTATAGATGACAAGTCCTGGTGCCTAATAAACGGGGCTCTCAGCCTCAGTAGGGGAGAGAGATAGACACTGCCAGGAGTTCACACTGGACAACAATAAGTATGGAGCTATCATTGTGTCTTCAGGTAGATACCTTTTTGTAACTATTGCCAGTTTTCCTTTTACTAATTTGCTAATATTCATAAGTTTGATTTTTGACGCACCTAATAAACACTCTTGCACTAAAGTGGCTCCAGCCACTTTTCTTTTGGTCATAACCCACGTATCTAACAAATATGAAGTAGTATAATAATCCAGTCAGCCCAGGTTCACTTCTTCCTTCATCACCGTTCTTTCCTCCACTGGGCAAGAGAGGAGGGGTGCAAGGTTAAAACGAGCTGGGTGTGTACTTACCAGCTCAGAGTTGCTCTGTTTCTGTCAGCTTCCATTTTAATAGCTGAGAAGTTCTTTAAGCAATTGCACATTGCTGCGGACCAGTTGAAGCCTTGTAAATGTCATGGTCTTTCGATGTGGAGCAACACAGAGGGAAAAACAGCTCATGTTTCAGGCCAAGACTGTTCATCAGTACTGAGGAAGGGTTTCGGGCTGAAATGTTGACAGTTTTAGATTGCAAGCCTGCTGTCGTTGTGGATTTTGATGGATTCCTGTGCCTTTTTTCTGCAAATCTTCTTCATTGTTCATTGCTACAGCTGCAATGTCCTGGAAACCGGAGTGGGGGGAATCAAAATTACTGTCCAAGATGCAAGAGTGTGAGGCTGGCTTCAGATGACAACAGGTCAAAGACCTGTTCCTAGAGGGCCCCATTAACTTTACAAGATCACCACTCTGAAGTTAATTCTGTCAGGGAATTGATACAGTCTAGTTATTTGTCTACCCACTCTGCTCCCTTCTGATTTATTGTAATGATGCTGTATCAAAGGGAATGGCCACAACCCTCGGCCTTAGGGCCAGTGTGGGTGTCAGTGTCAGTAATGCTCAAGAACATTAGACAAATAAACTATTCCCTAAGGCAACCCAACAGGTCCCTGTTAGAAGGTTTGAAAACAGAATCGATTTTGCTGTTTTGATATACTTTCCCAGAGGAAGGAGAAATAAATATACACAAGGCAGATCGTGACAAACTTTTATTAATCCCAATCGCATTGAAATGTATTTGACCACAGAAGAGGTTCACACACAAATTTGAGTTTACTCTTCAGGAAGCTACAATGACCAGAAGCCCAAAAGATATAGGAACAGAATTAGACTATTAAGTCCACCGTGTTCAATTCATTTTTCAATCATGGCACTAGGCCTTGGGCTCTTCCAGCTAGAGAGAGAAAATGGAAGAGCTTGAGTCCTGGTGCCAGGCAAATAATCTCTTCCTCAATGTCAACAAGACAAAGGAGATGTTTATCAATTCCAGTAGAACTCATACCACTCACACCCCTCCTTAAATCAGCAGCTCAGCAGTGGAAACTGTGGTGATATCACGTGTAAGAATGTGATTGGACAGAGTTATGAGCATGCGCAGAAATGACAGAACGATCGAGAAGCTTGTATGTTAAGACGTGGTTGCTGTTTGCTGTTAAATAAAAGTTCTAGTTATGTTCTTCCGGAATATGTGTCTTTATGAGTAACGCACAGCAGGCAGAAAGAACACAACAGAAACCGCAAGCAGCTTCAAACTTCTGGGAGTGCACATCTGGCACAAACTCTCATGAGCCCCCAGAGTCAGGAAAGTTCACCAATCCCTCTTCTTTCCGAGGAATGGACAATGCACATCAATACACATGACCTTCTCCAGATGCACAGTCGAGAACGTTCTAATATGCTGCATCACTGTGTGGTATGGAAACAGCACTGCGGTGGACAGGAAGGTTCTGCAACGGATAGTTAAAACTGCCCAAAAGCACCACCGGCACCACCCTAAACACCATCACGTGTAGATACAGGGATGTGCTGGAAAAAGGTCTGCAATATCCTACCCACACTGTTTATGAATTGTTTGTCCCATGCCCATCAACCAATGGTTGCTCAGCATCCACACCAGGACCACCAGTCTCAAAGACAGTTACTTCCCCCAAGCCGTCCAGCTGATCAACACCTCCACCAAGCCCCACCACCTCTGCATACACACCTGCCACTCCTCTCCACAACTCATCAGCACCCTTTGTCCCCCTGTGCACTGCCCCTTTACACTTAAACTCCACACCTCATACCTACACTGACACATTCACAATTCTATTGTGTTTCCATAGGCCCTGCTGCTACCTAAACGATGTCCTTTTGCCAAGAGTCACTTTATCATTCTTTATCATATCTATGCCTTATGTATAGATATTCCTGCACCTTCTGTACTTTATGTATGTGCAATTAGTCTATGTATATAAGCTAACCTTATGCATCTACAGTCACACTTAGTAAGGTGTACTTTGTTTTTTATAACATTGCTTTTATATTTACATTTATTGTGTATTTTTTATTATGTTAGTTACACTATTGTGTTTTTTTATGCTGCATGGGATCTGGAGTAACAATCATTTTGTCTCCTTTACACTCATGCATGGAAAAATGATAAACAATCTTTAAAAAATTAACACCATTCTCCCATCTTCTCCCCATAAGCCTTAATCCCCTTACCAGTCAAGAACCCATCGATCTGTGCCTTAGATACAGTATCTACAGAACTCAGTGGCAACTTATTCTACATATTTAATATAATTTGGCTGAAGATATTCCTCCTCTTCTCCGTTTTAAAGAGACATCTCTCCATTCTGACACTGCACTTCCAACTGAAGATATTCTAGTATATTCTGCGCTGCTCCAGCCTGTCATCTTAATTGAGTTGAAGATTCTGCCCACTCATTATTATGGTTGACATCCCAGCAATTCTGAATGTTTTCAAGGTGATGTAGCTGACGTCAGTCAGTCGTGCTCGAGTGCATCAGGCAGGTAACTTTATTACGTGAGCAACTTAGCAGATTTTGGAAGAATGTAATGTGAAGATAATGTGTCAGGGGAGAGAAACGTGTTGTTTGCCAGGATACCTTCATCGCTGTAAGGTTCACTTAGTCTCCATCAGTCAAACCATTTGAGATCTATGTGGCAAAGTCCATTTCTCTCCTCCCTGCATGGTAACATAGTCGTTAGCTCAACACTTTGTAGTGCCAGCTGTATAAGATCAGGCTATGACTCACACCACTGTCTCTAAAGAGTTTGTACCTTCTCCCCATGACCTCTTTAGATACAGTGGTGTGAAGCATACGTTGATTTGACGCAAATGATGTATTTCAAAGTTTCTAAGTCAATTTATTTTCAATGTATATTTGCGCCACCATATACAATCCTGAGATTAATTTTCTTACAAGCATACTCAATAAATCCATAATAGAATTTAATTTTAAATTTTAATTTTAATTTTAATTTTAATGGGAGATTTTAATTTTCCAAACATAGAATGGAAAGCCCATTCTGTAAAAGGGCTGGATGGTTTGGAGTTTGTCAAATGTGTGCAAGATAGTTTTTTGGAGCAATACATAGAGGTACCAACTAGAGAAGGGGCAGTGTTGGATCTCCTGTTAGGGAATGAGACAGGGCAGGTGACGGAGGTATGTGTTGGGGAGCACTTTGGGTCCAGTGATCACAATACCATTATTTTCAGTGTAATTATGGAGAAGGATAGGACTGGACCTAGGATTGAGATTTTTGATTGGAGAAAGGCTAACTTTAAGGAGATGCGAAAGGATTTAGAAGGAGTGGATTGGGACAATTTGTTTTATGGGAAGGATGTGAAAGAGAAATGGAGGTCATTTAAAGGTGAAATTTTGAGGGTTCAGAATCTTTATATTCCTGTTAGGTTGAAAGGAAAATTAAAAGTTTGAGAAAGCCATGGTTTTCAAGAGATATTGGAAACTTGGTTCGGAAAAAGAGAGGGATCTTCAATAAATATAGGCAGCTTGGAGTTAATGAGGTACTCGAGGAATATAAAGAATGTAAAAAGAATCTTAAGAAAGAAATTACAAAAGCTAAAAGAAAAATACGAGGCTGCTTTGGCAAGTAAGGTGAAAATAAATCCAAAGAGTTTCTACAGTTATGTTAGTGGCAAAAGGATAGTGAGGGATAAAATTGGTCCCTTGGAGAATCAGAGTGGACGGCTATGTGCGGAGCCAACAGAGATGGGGGAGATTTTGAACAATTTATTTTCTTCAGTATTCACTAAGGAGCAGGATATTGAATTGTGTAAGGTAAAGGAAACAAGAAGGGTAGTTATGGAAAGTATGACAATTAAAGAAGTGGAAGGACTGGCGCTTTTAAGGAATATAAAAGTGGATAAGTCTTCAGGTCCAGACAAGATATTCCCTAGGACCTTGAGGGAAGTTAGTGTAGAAATAGCAAGGGCTCTGACAGAAATATTTCAAATGTCATTAGAAACGGGGATGGTGCCGGAGGATTGGCGTATTGCTCATGTGGTTCCATTGTTTAAAAAGGGTTCTAAGAGTAAACCTGGCAATTATCGGCCTGTGAGTTTGACATCAGTGGTGGGTAAATTGATGGAAAGTATTCTTAGAGATGGTATATATAATTATCTGGATAGACAGGGTCTGATTAGGAACAGTCAACATGGATGTGTACGTGGAAGCCATGTTTGACAAATCTTATTGAATTTTTTGATGAGGTTACTAAGAAAGTTGACGAGGGTAAAGCGGTGGATGTTCTCTATATGGACTACAGTCTTTGACTTCAGGTCTTTGACAAGGTTCCACATGGAAGGTTAGTTAGGAAGGTCCAATCGTTAGGCATTAATATGGAAGTAGTAAAATGCATTCAGCAGTGGCTAGGTGGGAGATGCTAGAGAGTAGTGGTGGATAACTGTGTGTCAGATTGGAGGACAGTGTGTAGCGGTGTGCCTCAGGGATCTGTACTGGGTCCAATGTTGTTTGTCATATATATTAATGATCTGGATGATGGGGTGCTAAATTGGATTAGTAAGTATGCAGATGATACTAAGATAGGCGGTGTTGTGGATGATGAGGTAGATTTTCAAAGCTGCAGAGAGATTTAGGACAGTTAAAAGAGTGGGCTGAAAGATGGCAGATGGAGTTTAATGCTGAAAAATGTGAGGTGCTACATTTTGGTAGAACTAATCAAAATAAGACATACATGGTAAATGGTAGGGCATTGAAGAATGCTTTAGAACAGAGGGATCTAGGAATAATGGTGCATAGTTCCCTGAGGGTGGAATCTCATGTGGATAGGATGGTGAAGAAGGCTTTTGGTATGCTGGCCTTTATTAATCAGACCATTGAGCATAGGAGTTGGGATGTAATGTTGAAATCTTATAAGGCATTGGTAAGGCCAAATTTGGAGTATTGTGTACAGTTCTGGTCACCGAATTATAGGAAGGATGTCAATAAAATTGAGAGAGTACAGAGGAGGTTTACTAAAATGTTGGCTGGGTTTCATCTCCTAAGTTACAGAGAAAGGTTGAACAAGTTAGGTCTTTATTCTTTGGAACGTAGAAGGTTGAGGGGGGACTTGATAGAGGTGTTTAAAATAATGGGAGGGATAGATAGAGTTGATGTGGATAGGCTTTTTCCATTGAGAGTGGGGAAGATTCAAACAAGAGGACATGAGTTGAGAGTTAAAGGACAAAAGTTTAGGGGTAACATGAGGGGGAACTTCTTTACTCAGAGAGTGGTAGCTGTGTGGAACGAGCTTCCAGCAGAAGTGGTTGAGGCAGGTTCGATGTTGTCGTTTAAAGTTAAATTGGATAGCTATATGGACAGGAAAGGAATGGAGGGTTATGGGCTGAGTGCAGGTCGGTGGGACTAGGTGAGAGTAAGAGTTTGGCACGGACTAGAAGGGCTGAGATGGCCTGTTTCCGTGCTGTAATTGTTATATGGTTATATGGTCATAGAATAATAACCATAATAGAATCATTGAATAACCTCACAAACTTGGGTGTTCAATCAGAGTGCAGAAGACAACAAACTGTGCAAATCAAAAAAGAAAGTCATAATAATAATAATAATAATAATAGGTAAATAAGCAATAAATATCAAGAACAAGAGATGAAGAGTGCTTGAAAGTGAGTCCATAGGTTGTGGGAAAATTTCAATGATGGGCCAAGTGAAGTTGAGGGATATTATCCCCTTGTGGTTCACCTGTGCTGATGGAGATTGTAGAGGAGTTGTTGTTGCCAATCTGAACTGACAGAGATCTTCAAGTGAGGAAATCGAAGATCCAATTGCACAAGGAGGTATTGAGGACAAGGCCTTGAAGCTTAATGATTATTTTGAGGGGATGATGGTATTTTACTGTATTTTTGATGTACTTGTGACAAATAAAACCAATCTTTGTCAAAAAAAATTAATCTATTACTCCAACACAAGCCAGTTCTGCAAACAGCAATACCGAAGCAAAACACATCCAACAGCCAAGCCACTACAAAGTGTGTCACTAAGCAAACCAATAGGATGCTGGTATTGAGGTTCAGGTGCATGAATAGTTCTGACTTCCTCTTGTTGCTTATTGTCTTCCATTGTTCATTGTTCTCATTGACATAGTCTCTCATTGTGCTTACAGTAGTTCCTTGTCTGACATGCGTTTCAACAGGAAGACGAGCCCTTTATCTGCAGATTTTTGGAAAGTGAATTTCAAGGGAAATGGAATGGAATACAAGGGGACCACTGCTATCTCTGTGCTTCATTTGAACTCCACTTTTTCTTCCTCATTTCTCTGAAACACATACCGTCTATCGTTAGAGGAACTTCTTTGGTCAGAGGGCGCTGAAGCTGTGGAATTCAGTGCCACAGAGTGCTGTGGAGGCCAAGTTATTGGGTATATTTAAAGTGGAGGTTGATAGGTTCTTGATTTGTAAGAGTGATGTTAAAGGCTACAGGAAGAAGGCAGGAGAATGAGGTTGAGAGCGATAATAAATCAGCCATGATGGAATTGCAGAGCAGATTCAATGGGCCGAATGGCCTAATTCTTTTCCTCTGCCTTATGGCCTCTTTTGTGGTGAGCCCCAACATTCTAGATCACTAATCTTCCAATCCTTCATTTTGTAGCTGTGATATTATTCGGCGAACTTTCAATGCAAGTACGACCAGCAAGGCCGAAATCATAGAGCTTTGTTTAAATTCGTGATAGCATGGGGTTGGCAGTGAGCAGAGGGTTAAATCTTCAGAAAACGACCACATGTTAGGAAGCTATTTTCAAATAATTGATACTCAGATTTGACTCAAACCCATCAGAACTCACTTGAGCAACCAGAGAGGCCAGTTGTCAATTTTATTACGTTAATTCCTCAATTAAAGAAATAAGTGCGTGGATTTGCAAGTTTAGCAGAGTGTTCATTAGCTTGTTAGCTGCCTGGAACATGTCAGCACGGGAGAACACAGCAGAGTTGAACGGAGCAGAAGAAACAGTGGGAAAATCCATCTATGTATACTGAAACCTATACCTGTTTTGAAGAGACTCCGTCAAATAGCTTGTCCAAAGATCTCGCATTAATACACTCCTTGTGATCTGCTCTTTCAAGTTTTGAACTGTTCATTCACCATGAGGCCCACTTGATAGCAGAACAGCAACAGATTTTTTGCAAGCCCACTTCTCCATGTAAAGGAGAGGTATCAACAGAAAGGAGGAAATCACTAGATGCTTATCCATCCCACAGAATGCACAGGCAGAAGGTAAACATCTTTGATGTACCCACACAGAGATGTCTCCAAAGGCTTCAAGCTCTTTCTTTTCTTTTTAAATCTTTTTATTAATTTTTCCAAAGTTACAAACAAAATAACAATGTTGATACAAAGAGATTGGAATAATCTTATTGTTAATAAACGTATACAGAAAAGATTTCAGATAACGCAGGTATAATAGACTTCCAAACTCATGATGTAATTAATCATAGAGAAAAAAAGAAATAAAAAGAAAAAAAAATACAAAGAACCCCCCCCCAAAAAAAACAAAAAAGCAACTAAATACTAAACCCAAGAAAGCAAATGGAACAAAACAAGGCTAGACCAATATCTTAAATCAAACACATTCAATAATGTCGTCAACTCCGTTCCTCTATTCATATATTTTAAGTTAATAAGAAGGATTCAGAAAGGTCAAGTTACATCATATGAAAATGTTGAATAAATGGGTTTCAAGTCTCTTGAAATTTAACCGAAGGATCAAAAATATCACTTCTAATTTTTTCTAAATTTAAACGTAATATAGTTTGGGAAAACCATTGGAATGTAGTAGGAGGATTAGTCTCCTTCCAGTTCAATAAAAATAGATCTTCTGGCCATTAAAGTAACAAATGCAATCTGACAAGCTGAAGAAGATAAGACTTCAAGCTCAGCATCATCGGTTGGAATGCACTTGGAACCTGCTGGAAGTGGACTATCAGTTCACAAGACCTCTTACCGTTCTACATTGATCATCAAGTTCCACAAGAAAAGGCTTGGGCTGCAGTAGAAAGAAAAGCCTTCACTTGTTTCAGAAGTTCATAACCACCCTCATCCTTTTGTCACCGATGATCTCCAAGTCTCTTCTGAAGCCATTTCCATGATCTGGGGTTGGCAGTATACAAATTCAAGTGACTAACCAACATATTGATCTAATCATGGAGAAGGCATAACAGCAGCTATACTTCATTAGGTGTATGAAGGTATTTGGTATGTCCTCAAAGATTAGAAAATGTACCTCAGAGGGCATTCTGAGTGGTCGCATCACCGCCTGGTAGGGAAGCAACCATGCACAGGATCAAAAGAGGCCCCAGGTTTCAAGAAGTAAGCACCATCATTAAGGACCCTTAACATCTGGCACATGCCCTCTTCTCATTACTACCATCAGGGAGGAGGTACAGGAGGCTAAAGATGCACACTCAACAATTTAGGAAGTTTCTTTGCCTCTGCCATCAGATTTCCAAATGATCTATGAACTCCATGTTGTGGTTATGGATCCCGCAACCAGCCTAGATCATAGGGGTGCTGTGCAGATGAGCACTGCACCAGTTGTCTTGATCTCTCATGGTTGTGGGCAAGTGCCTGGGTTGTGGCAAAGCTCTCTCCAATCCACTCTGCAATGTTGTCTGTCCATTTCTTCCTCGGTCTGCCCCTTTTTCTTTTCCCCTGCACCATTCCCTGAAGAATAGTCTTTGAGAGTCCACTTGATCTTGTTATATGTCCATACCATCTCAGTTTCCTCTTCTTTACCGTGGACAATAGTTCTTCGCAGTGTCTCGTGCTGGGTGATGGTTCTTTGTATTTCATCATTTGAGACATGGCCTGTATAGGAGATGCTGAGGAGCCTCCTGAAGCATTTCATTTCTACTGACTAGACCTTCTTTTGCAGTTCTGCTGTCAAAGTCCATGATTCACATGCATACAAGAAGACGGAGAGCACAAGTGCATGCAGGAGTTCCAACTTGGACCTGATAACAATGTTATAACAATCTCTCCAGATTGGTTTTAGTTTAGTCAGCATTGCTGCTATTTGGGCTGTCCTTGCAAGGACTCAGCCATTGATCCTTCTTGGGTGATGATGGCATACAGATACTTGAACCGTTTGACAGTCTCTAGTTCTTGCCCACTGACTGTGATTTTAGTTGTCATTGGCTCCTCACTGTTTTTCATCAGCTTGGTTTTCTCTGTGTTGATCTTCATGCCATATCTGGTAGATGTATTGTCCAGATGGTTCACAAGGCAGACCAATTCAAACTCACCTCCTGCCAGCCATCAATGTCATGGATGAACCTGAGATTGGCTAAGATCTGGCCTCCAATGCCGACTGTGCCAATATGATCTTCCAGGGCATCTATCATTATTTACTCCAAGAAAATGTTGAACAACATGGGTGAAAGGCTCCATGTGTGGAACCACTTTCCAACTGTGCCTTGAACAAGTACCGCACTGCTAGCTTTGGTGTGGAGCTGCCTGATGGTTTGAATCAGCTTCTGGCCCATATTGTATCTCTTCATTGCGGTCTAGAGTGCATCATGCCACACCCTATCAAATGCCTTTTTGAAGTCTATGAACATGCAGAAGATGTCCTGTTGATGTTGATTGTATTTCTCTCAAAGTACTCGGAGGTTGAATATCTGTCCTGTTGTACTTCTTCCACTTCTGAATCCAGCTTGCTCTTTGGCGATTAATTCTTCTGCTTGTGTTTTCAGTCTGTTCAAGACAATTTTCAACATCACTTTGCCTGCATGGCTGATAAGACTTACGGGTCTATAATTCTGGCACTACTGTAAGTTGCCTTTCTTGGGGAATGTGACGATGAGTGATTTTATCCAGGGTGTTGGCCATTCACCAGCCTTTCAGATTTTGTTGCAGATATTGGTGAGGATATCTATCACATCATTCATGTTTCATCAGCTCAGCCGGGATGTTGTCTATTCCTGCAGCTTTCCCATTCTTCAGAAATCTTATGGCTGCTTCTACTTCCCACAGAATTGGAAAGTCAACATCATTTGACGAGTCCTAGCTTGCAACTACACTGAGGTCTCCTTGTGTCTGATGGTTGTAAAGGTCTGAACAATACTTAGTCCATCTGTTGAGAATGTCTTCATCTTCTGTGAGACAGTTTCCTTCTTTGCCTTGGATGGTGCTGAATTGTAACTGTTTCTGTTTAGTGAGGTCCTTCACAGTTTGAAATGCTTGCCTGGTGTTGTTCTTGTTCAGGCTATCTTCTATCTCTGTGCACTGTCTCTCAATTCATTCTTTCTTTGCCTTGATCATGTTTATTCTGATCTTCTTGCTGATCTCCTTGTATGCTACAGCTCCTGTTGTGTTATTAGTTTTCCTTGAGTGTCTTCTAGAGTCACGCACTTACAGGATGTCCTCTGTTACCCAGGGTAGGGTTTTCCAGCAGTGTTTTCAAAGTATCTCATTGGATGTTTCTGTCATCACTTCATTGAACATAACTGTCAATGTTTCAGCATCTTGGTCAAGTGTCAGCATGATGCAAATTTTCCACCAGTTGTAGCTTTGAAGGATTTGGTGATGGAGGGGTCCTTCAGTCTGTCCAAGTTGAATTTCATTCTGATGTTCTTGGGCTTCTTGACTTTCTTTAGCCTGATTCTAATGTTCATTATCTCCAGGTCGTGGTCACTTCCAATATCAGAACCTGGGAACATCCTTGTTGTGACTCTCCTGATCCCAGAGCAAAACCGGTTCTGCACCAGTATGTAATCGAGCTGGATATGATATATTCCATTGGGCGCATGCCGGGTCCAGAATCGTGATGCCTTGTTCTCTCCAAGGGTGTTTTCAAGCACCATGATGTTGTAGATGGCGAACTCATGTAGGCATAATCCTCGATCATTGGTTACCACAGGAGGGAACGCAGTGTTCCTTCTGGCCTTTCAGTGCGTTTGCATCCACCTTGGCATTCCAGTCCCCCGGATGATGAGAATGTTCTTTTTGTCCACCTTGTCAATGATGCCCTGGAGTTGGGTGTAGAATTCCTCCACTTGGTCATCTTTATGGTCAGTTGTTGGTGTGTAGGCCTATACATGTATACATCTCCAGCTCATATGCAAGCTCCTGTGGTTTCATCACTTGGGCAAGTGTTCTCAACTTCCAGATGCCTCTCCCATGATGGATCTTCTGTGGTGAGGTTACACCAGTAGCATAATTAACTCCTCCGCCCTGGTGTGCAGTGGATGGCGCGGTCCTTGACAATCTGGGTGGCAACTGATCCAGTACGGGGTCGTTTGCTGTGTCCATCACATCACGTGTCTTGGGCTAGTGAAGCCTAATGTCACTCATCTCCCTCTAGGCCAGACCAGAGCCAACGTCCTCCAACTCGGTGGTTCACCCTGGTCTCGAACACCCAGCCGTTGTAGTTCTCCTACAAGCCGTGGAGGCTACCTTAGTTAGTATATTTAAGACAAGATTGGATAAATTTTTGCATAGTAGGGGAATTAAGGGTTATGGAGAAAAGGCAGGTTCATGGCCAGATCAGCCATGGTCTTATTGAATGGCGGAGCAGGCTCGACAGGCCAGATGGCTTACACATTTTCCTATTTCCTATGTTCTTATGTTCTTCGGGGAACTCATCTGCCCTGGTCAGTGACTTCATCGACGAGGTCCTTTGCCCAGTGATGCCATGTTAACACCACTGCCTCAGGCCGTTTAGCCCGTCAGCCAAAGCGGTGTATGGAGGCATGCCACATGGAGGCAGACATGCAAAATTTAGGAAATGGACAAGGACCAGTGATGCCCGTCCACCACAACCACTAGCCAGAGCCCCCTACACCACCTTGCTATAAATACAAGAGTTTCTGCAGATGCTGGAGACCCAGAGTAACACATACAAAATGCTGCAGGAACTCAGCAGGTCAGGCAGCACCCATGAGAGGAATAAACAGTCATTTCGGGCTGAGGCCCTTCATCAGGACTGGAAAGGAAGTGGGAAGAAGCCAGAACAAGAAGGTGGGGGAAGGGCATGGAGTACAAACTGGCAAAGAGCCAGATTAATAAATTGCTATTACTCTTTTTCACTATTTATTTATTTTATTGTAATTTTAATATCTTTTATGTCTTGCATTGTACTGCTGCCTCAAAACAACAAATTTCACAACTTATGTCAGTGTTAATAAACCTGATTCTGTTAGGATTGCCACCAAATCAAGCAACTGCATTGTTGTTGCCTGTGATGAGACCAGTCAGAAACAGCTTCCCTGATCTCTTTGCTCTTTAAAGTAAACTTAACAGGAGAAAACTAGCGTGTATGGAATACCTATCAAAAACCTAGTTGATAGAAACCATAAAGGATCAAACCAGTGAGGTGCGGGAGCAGAACAAACAGTATGAGAGTAGGTCATGTTAGAACAAACTGTACCAATTAGCATCAGCATGCTTAAGATACACTTCAGGTTCTGTGATGGATCTGTTGACAGAATATATAATGCAGAACATAGAAGGGTACAGCACAGGAAAAGGCCACAATGTCTGCTGTGTCGGTGCACAACTACATATATATTAAATAAAAGCACGCACACGGGAGATGACTTTAACTGGTGTATTTGCATTGCAAGCAAGAGAGTGGGAAGACAATGCACATGCACAGACAACAGAGAGTGCTGGGGGGGAAGGTGTCATTTCTCTGAAAGAAATAGATCTATAATTACAATGTCTGTGCTGAACATGATTCCAAATTAAAATACTCCATTCTGCCTACGCACGAATCATATTCTTCTATTCCCTGTTGTAAAAAGAAAGGATTCACAGAGTCCGGGGTTTACGTTCGGAACAAACTTACAAACCGACATCCACAGAGCGCTCACTCATCCTAAAGCAATTGCTCCCCGATCTAAAGTTTTAATTATTCTTACACCTTTTCTTATCTATCTTTTGCCCCACTACCTCTACTCTGCAACACTGTGTGTCCGACAGAGTGATCAGCAGCACTGGGGGTCCACAGGGGACTGTCTTGTCTCCCTTTCTCTTCACCATTTACACCTCGGACTTCAACTACTGCACAGAGTCTTGCCATCTTCAGAAGTTTTCTGATGACTCTGCCATAGTTGGATGCATCAGCAAGGGAGACGAGGCTGAGTACAGGGCTACGGTAGGAAACTTTGTCGCATGGTGTGAGCAGAATTATCTGCAACTTAATGTGAAAAAGACTAAGGAGCTGGTGGTAGACCTGAGGAGAGCTAAGGTACCGATGACCCCTGTTTCCATCCAGGGGGTCAGTGTGGACATGGTGGAGGATTACAAATAACTGGGGATACGAATTGACAATAAACTGGACTGGTCAAAGAACAATGAGGCTGTCTACAAGAAGGGTCAGAGCTGTCCCTATTTCCTGAGGAGACTGAGATCCTTTAACATCTGCCGGACGATGCTGAGGATGTTCTACGAGTCTGTGGTGGCCAGTGCGATCATGTTTGCTGTTGTGTGCTGGGGCAGCAGGCTGAGGGTAGCAGACACCAACAGAACCAACAAACTCATTCGTAAGGCCAGTGATGTTGTGGGGATGGAACTGGACTCTCTGACGGTGGTGTCTGAAAAGAGGATGCTGTCCAAGTTGTATGCCATCTTGGACAATGTCTCCCATCCACTACATAATGTACTGGGTGGGCACAGGAGTACATTCAGCCAGAGACTCATTCCACCGAGATGCAACACAGAGCATCATAGGAAGTCATTCCTGCCTGTGGCCGTCAAACTTTACAACTCCTCCCTTGGAGGGTCAGACACACTGAGCCAATAGGCTGGTCCTGGACTTATTTCCTGGCATAATTTACATATTACTATTTAACTATTTCTGATTTTATTACTATTTAATTATTTATCGTGCAACTGTAACGAAAACCAGTTTTCCCCGGGATCAATAAAGTATGACTATGTCTGTGACTATGACTTGTATACATAGAGTAAGCCATTTGCAGTGTCACACTTCAGTAACTATGTGCTATATAAACTGTGTGCAGTTCCACTTTTACCTTATATGTACAAAGGCTAGCTTCTGTCCTGGAGTTTTATGAAGCTGTTACTGGGCTAGTAGCCAGGCATGAGATTACTATAGTTTACTTTAGCCTACAGTTTGTTAGTTGAGCCTATTACAGACTTTTACTGCCTGTTAATAAAGCTGTACAGTCATTCTTTATCTCACTTCCCCATGTTTATCTCCCTAGATCTCTCTGGTATGTTACAGAGCCAAGAATTCACTATTCCCTTCTTTGAGTTTACGGCGTGTTACTACACCATCCTTCTGTCCTCACTTGACCAGATTTTCAGGATGGTAATGGGGTGCAATACCCTGCACATTAATGAATAGCAGCAAAGATACTGAAGGGAGGCACAAGGTATAGATGAGGACAGCGAGGAATAGAATGTGCCAACCAACTGGCTGGGGTATTCAAAGACATCTTCAATCTCTCATTGCTACAGTCAGAAGTCCCCACCTGCATCAAAAGGGCAGCAATTACACCTGGACCCAAGGAGAGTAGAGTGAGCTGCCTTAACGACTGTCATCCAGTAGCGCTCACATCTACGGCAAAGAAATGCTTTGAGAGATTGGTCATGACTAGAATCAATACCTGTCTCAGGGAGCACCTGAAACCACTGCAATTTGCCTATCGCCACAGTGGGTCGACAGCAGATGTGATCTCAATGGTTCTCCATGTGGCCTTTGATCACCTAGACAATGCAAATATCTACGTCAGGATGCGGCTTATTGACTATAGCTCAGCACTTAACATCATCATTCCTGCAGTCCTGATCGAAAAGCTACATAAACTAGGCTTCTGTAACTCCCTCTGCAATTGGATCTTCAACTTCCTAACCGGAAGACCGCCATCTGTGAGGATTGGAAATAACATCTCCTCCTCACTGGCAGTCAGCACTGCTGCACCTCAGGAGTGTGTGCTTTAGCCCACTGCTCTGCTCTCTCTTCACCCATGGCTGTGTGGCAAGGCATAGCTCAAATGCCAACTATGAATTTGCTGATGATACAATCACCGTTGGCAGAATTTCAGATGGTGATGAAAGAGCATACAAGAACAAGATATACCAGTTAGTTGGGTGCTGTTTCAGCGACAACCTTGCACTCAATGTGAGCAAAACCAAAGAGATGATTGTGGACTACAGTAAGGGTAGGAGGAGGGAACATAACCCCGTCCTCATAAAGGGATCAGAAGTGGAGAGAGTGAGGAATATTTAAGTTCCTGGGTGTCAAGATCTCTGAGGACCTAACCTGGATGCAACATATTGATGCAGCTGTAAAGAAGGCAAGACAGCGGCTATATTTCATTAGGAATTTGAGGAGATTTGGTTGTCAACTGAAACACTCAAAAACTTCCATAAGCGTACTGTGAAGAGCATTCTGACTGCCTGCATCACTGGTATGGGGTGGGGGTAGGGGGAAGTGGGGAGTGGCTACTGCACAAGATTGAAGTAAGTTGCAGAAACTTGTAAAATTAGCCAGCTCCATCATGGCTACTAGCCTCCAAAGTATCCAAGACATCTTCAAAGAGCAGTGCCTTAGGAAGGTGGTGTCCATCATTAGGGACCCCCACCATACAGGATATGCCTTGTTTTTATTGTTGCCATCAGGAGATACAGAAGCCTGACGGCACACACTCAGCAATTCAAGAGCATCTTCTTCCCCTCTTCCATTTACCATGAACACAGCTTCTACTATTTTATTTGTTTTTTTGCACAACTTACCTTAACTATTTAATATTTGTATACATACTCACTGTAATTCAGGTTTTTTTCCTCCATATTTATTTATCATGTATTTCATTGTGCTGCTGCTGTAAAGTTAACAAATTTTCTGACAAAGCTAGTGACATTAAACCTGATTCTGATTCTGATCGGTCTGTCTAGATGGGGCACACGTTGTTTGCTGGAGTGATTTTATGTTCCCTTTGGCTCCACCACAACCATTTGGTCTCGAGGTGGCAAAGTCAGTTTCTTCCTTCCCAATGATCCCAAAACAAACTGGTCTTGTAAACAGCCATGAATGCTTTACTGTGAGCTCCTACAACATTGCAGGGTTTACTCATTATTTGCTGCCACTCACCAGGCATAAGTTGCCACCGGTAATAGAAGAAAATGGTAATACATTGTGTATTATGTGAGTCAAAGTTACAAAACAAACTGAGAAATCTAATTTCAATGAATGCACCTAAGCAGAAACATTTGTGAAACTAAAATACTTTATCTTCCTGCCAGTTTTAGACACAATCCTTTTGGCTTTGATGAAAATAACCACGGGTTGTTCAGACCCAGATGCTCTTTGGTATTGAAGTCCTAGAGTTCCAGTGGAATGACCATTTGTGAAAAGGCAAACTTGGTCACTAAGATAGGAAGCAATACCTGAGGATACAGACCGTGATATGAGGAGCAGTGGGTAAGAAGTGGAAGACTGTTGATCAGACATCCCACTTTAACATCTCCTTCACCATTCTCATGGTGTACCACAAGATTTGGTGTACAAATTGCTGAACTTTAGTCAGGAGGTTTCAGGGTAGCTAGTTGAAGGCACAGCTAAAATGAATCTTAAACATGCTTGCATTCATTATCAATAACCCATGGCAAAGACTGCAATCCCCCAGGAATAACTACATTTGTTTTTCCCCATAAGAGACCACCCATCTGAGGGACAAAGATACCATCAAAATGAACCGTGACACTGTGCTTCCCATACTTTTGAGACTCCTTCTATTTCTCTGCAGGCGACTGCAGTACCTCCCGGTGCATTGCACCAAACATTCCTTGCTGCTTCTCCAGTGTACAGGGCTAAAGTTGAGCAGAGTCCAAGCTCATCTCAAATAAGGGGATGGTCATTTAAAACCGAGCTTCTGAGGAATTGCTTCTCACAGACAGTGTAGGATCACTAGAGTTCTCTCCCCCAGAGGATTGTGGAGGCCACATCACTGCAAGTAAATAAAACAGCGAAAGACAAAAATTTTAAAAAACATTAATTACAGGGAACTGCCACATAAGAGGTATTGAGGCTGAGTGCATATCAGCCATGATCACAGGCTTGAGGGACTGAGTGGCCTATTTCAGCTCCTATCTCTTGTGTTTGCGTATTCTGATTTTGTTGACACTATGCTTGTTGAATTCGGATGGACAAGTTGAATGGAGACACAAAAGATTGTTGGTGCTGGAATCAGGAGTGAAAAACAAACTGCAGGAAAAACTAGGTCTTCCAATAGTTAGCCATTTTCTTTGTGATGGATGGGTCACCTGTGTAGATCCAATTAGCTGTTTAAAACATCCCATCAACATGCCTGAGCTGCTACATGAAACCTATGCTAGTGACCTCCTGTGTGGTCTGGTCATCAACCTTCTTCACTTCTTGCATGGTAATCAAAGCCACTGTGGGAGATTAAAGACGTGAATTAGAACTGTCACGGTAAGAATAATTGGGGTTATTATTATGCACATTATTATTTTTCACTTGCTTCTGACTTCATTTCAATATGAAAAAGTATTGCTTGCAATGTGGGTGGATGATATTTAATTCTGTCACTGGGTGGTTCTATCTTTTTATCACCAATAGCTATGCATTCCATTATTAATAGTCAGCAGCACCACTAATACTTTGCAGAACAAGGTGTCAAGAATGATTTTTTTTTTGTAGGACTTGTAGGCTTTCCCTTTTGCTCGTCATCTTAAATTCATGACACTAGAATTACAAGTAAATGTCAAAAGGCATGGACAAAAGAGGATGTGTTTTAATCCCTTACTAAACTGTATGACTTACTACCAACAGTATCACTTGGGTTGTTTTTGATCTCATTGTTACCTGTGATTGGTCAGCAAATGCAGAACTGGTGACCATTCATTCTCTTCTCTCTCGCTTGGCTCTGAAGGGACTGTTGATCCTTGCAGTTCTGGTTTTCATTCCGCTCTTCGTCACGGGTAAAGCTCTCTTCACCATTCCGCTCTTCATCATGGTAAAGCATGGACCATCACGGATAAAGCTGTCTTCACCACTGCGCACATCTGTACAGAGCACCATCACAGGAAGCAGCAAGGACCACCACCATCCAGTCCAAGCTCAGTTCTCACTGCTGCTATCAGGAAGAAGATACAGGACCTTCAAGATTCACACCACTATGAATGGTTATTACCCTTAACCATCAGGTTCTTGAACCAGAGGGGATAACTTGGATCAACCTCACTCACCTCATCACTGAAATGTTCCCACAGATAATGGACTCACTTTCAAAGACTCTTCATATCATGTTCTTTATATTTATGCCTTAATTTTTTTTTTTTTTTGCTCAGCTCAAGCTGGTATTTCAGTAAATTATAGAGTTTATGGAGTCACCCTGAAAAATGCCTCGGTTTATTTTGATAATGGTGGTTTTTCTTTTTTTGGTTGTTAATAGATAGGGCGATTACAGTACGCCAATGCTTCATCAGTTGTTGAATGAATTTCACAAGTATTGGGTGTAGTTAAATATAAAGAACTTCTATTAGCCATGTGTGTGGGACAGAATCAAATGCTTTTTGCTAGTCAATATAAAAACATGAAATATTTCTGCGTTTCCTCCAGGCATGATTTAGAATTAGAGAGTATATTATCAGCTGCCCATTACATCCTTTCATACCCTTACAGTATCCTTTCTGCTCTTCTGTAAGTATATTGTGGTTAAGTGAAAGGTGATTAGTTGCAAGATGCAGAAAGTTACCATTTTATATATAGTTTGTAGACAAGTAACAGGATGATATTTTGATGGGTCATTTGTGATTTGTCCTTTAGGTAATAGATAAGTTTACTTTCTGTCATACACTCAGGCACTTTTTCAGGATTTCTAAGAAAATTGTTAATATGTATTAATAAGTATGGATGAAGGCAAATAAAATTTTTATACCAATAATTATGACTGAATACAGTGCCAGTAATTTTCCAGTTGTGGGTATTTTCACAACCGCTTTTAGCATATCCATTGTAACTTCAGCTGTTTGCATGTCTTCAGTTATGTGAGTGTGCTCTTTCCCCCCAATCCAGCTTACTTCTTGATTGTGTATCACCCTGTTTGATCAGATATTAAACCAAAATTTCATTATCTCAGTGTGTGTTGGTAATTCTGTGCTAGTGTTGGTGACGTTTTGGTGTGTTGAATTTAGATTCAATGTCCTGTGTAAACCTTTTTCATTGTTCCTGAAATAATAATTTTGTTTTCTTCATCTCACACATTTCACGCATCTATTTAGTTTGGCTTTGTATGCACTAAGCATTTGCTTTAGTGTATGTATAAATTCTACAATGTCTTTATTAGGTTCATCATATCTTGAATGGACCTTATATTACCTGAGCTTTCCTCTTAACTTGCTTGCTTGGGTTATCCATTTTATACTCCATTCGGCAGGCTATTTCTGCTCTTAAGGTTTCAATTTTGTTTTTTAATATCATCTGCCATTTCAATGTTCTCATTTCATTCCTCAGTTTTGTGTTTCTATTAATGAGTTTCTATTTTGGACCTACTGCACTGCACAGCTGTTAATGCTGTGCAGTATGTTATTATGTGTAGTTCTTCAAATGTTTCAAGTTTTCCTAAATATTATGATAATATAATACTGGTGAGAGTGTTAACAATTTTTGAAAATGTTGATGTCTTGTTTTGTTATGTAAGGTCCTTTATTATTTTTTTCTCTCAACTCAAGCCATTAAAGCCTGAGGTATGGGGATAGCCAAGCACGCTCATTTCTCAATTGCTAGGAACTTTTGGACAATTCTAGTGGTGTTTAGTATAGTGGCTTTCTGGAGATTTACATAGGTATTGCTTTGTAGGCCTAATTGCGTAAAACTATTGTGTGGTGTCTTTGGGATGATACCATTTGAAGATATTACTACTGGGACAATCCATAGTCTTTTAATTTCCTTATTATTATTACTTTTTTTCCTTTTACGTATTTGCACAGTTCCTTGTCTTTTGCACATTGGCTGAGGATGTCTTTCTTTGATTCTATTGTGCTTCTTGTATTTACTGTGGCTGCCCACAAGAAAATGAATTTCAGGGTTGCATGTGCTGACATATATGTACTTTGATAATAAAATTAAACTGTTTTGCTCCAAACCTCTGCTATTCCAGGGGTCCTTCAACCTATTCCACTGCTTGACACCCACAGTCATACCTATGGTTTCATCTTGTTTTACAACCAATCTCTTTAGGCAATGTCCATGGAGGGCTCACCAATTAGTCTTGTAAATAATTCTTGCTGATATGTTACTTTGAACCTATCGGCACCTTGCCAATTAACTTATTTGACAGGGCTGCTCAGTGTTTCTCTCAGCAGGTTTCCCTTGCTTCAGGTATTCTGACCAGGCTGCAGGCAGCTGGCATTGCTGGGTGCTGTTTCAGTATCAGTGCAACTCACAACCTAAAGGAATTATCTCCTTTTAGAAGCTTTTATTAATTTTGTCTCCTGAGTCCTACAAGCCCTTTATTTAACATTTATTCCACTCTTCTTTCAAATATTGTTACAACATGCCCTCATGGGTATCTCAGTCTCCATACATATTCTGAGCAGGCACATTGTGATTATTTAGCCATCTCCGAGACCCATTTTTGAAATTCTGACTTTTTATTCACATATTAGTTAGCATTCCATTATACACTGAGCAAATAAACAATATCAAGCAGTTACAGAGTTAGTAAGACATGTGAGATTATATGGATGCATATGGGATTGCAATATTCTTCAAAGTGTCCTGGCATGGCCTCATCATGTATTATGGACCATGTCTTACAAACTTGATTGAGTTTATTAAGGAGGTAATGAAGATGATTGATGAGGTTAGGCCATGGATGCTGTCTATATGAATTTTACTAAGCCCTCCCAAGGCACAATCAAATACAGGCCTGGAGGTCATAAGTGACATTAAATCAATTTTTAGTAATTTATTTAAAGGAGTATGTAAAGACTACATACAGGATATTGAGATCCCACATCCTGAGAGACCTTTTCCTGCAGAGCGTCAGCCATTTAGAGGATACTCACGCCTGGAATAAAGGGGGAAAAGAGAAAGATGTGCCTTCTGAAATTTAACTCTTCAATGTTACAGGAAGATTTCCTCAGCCAGTAGAGAGAGGGGCCACAGACAATTACACAGGCAAGAATAAAATGTGTCTAGTGGAGCTGTGAAGAAGGTAAGAGTCCATGGTCATCCTTGAGCACAGTGATTAAGGTAGACAAGTCAGGGCTTAGGAGTCAAGGAGAAAGTACAGGAACGCTTTGATGCTGAAGACCATAATGCAATTAAAGGAAGGATCCAAGGAAAATAACTATAGGCCATTGCAGTTGTTCTATGGTTCCATTTAGTTCATTATCCCTGTAGAGTGCTGGAGGTACATCTTCACCTGCTTGATCTTTTTCCTCCACATGGCTTGCTGTGCCTCCGAATATTTGCCGATAGGTTCAAAGTAACATTTCAGCAAGAATTATTTACAGGACTAATTGGTGAGCCCTCCATGGACATTGCCTGAAGAGATTGGTTGTAAAACAAGATGAAACCATAGGTATGACTGTGGGTGTCAAGCGGTGGAATAGGTTGATGGACCCCTGGAATAGCAGAGGTTTGGAGCAAAACAGTTTAATTTTATTATCAAAGTGGCAGATGGAGTTCAACCCAGATAAATGTGAAATGGTTCATTTCAGTAGGTCAAAGTTGAAGACAGAATATAATATTAATGGTAAAATGCTTGGCAGTGTGGAGGATCAGCGAGATCTCGGAGTCCATGTTCACAGGACACTCAAAGCTGCCGCACAAGTTGACAGTGTTATTAAGAAGGTGTATGGTGTGTTGGCCTTCATCAACCATGGGATTGAGTTCAAGAGCCATGAGGTAATGTTACATATAAGAGCTTAGTTAGACCCCACTTGGAGTACTGTGTTCAGTTCTGGTCACCTCACTACAGGAAGGATGTGGATACTATAGAGAGAGTACAGAGGAGATTTACAAGGATGTTGCCTGGATTGGGGAGCATGCCTTATGAGAATAGGTTGAGTGAACTTGGCCTTTTCTCCTTGGAGCGACAGAGAATGAGAGGTGACCCGATAGAGGTGTATAAGATGATGGGAGACATTGATCGTGTGGATAGCCAGAGGCTTTTTCCCAGGGCTGAAATGGCTAACATGAGGGGGCATAGTTTTAAGATGCTTGGAAGTAAGTACAAGGGGATGTCAGAAGTAAGTTTTTCACACAGAGAGTGGTGGATGCATGGAATGCACTGCCAGCAATGGTGGTAGAGGTGGATACAATAGGATCTTTTAAGAGACGTACATGGAGCTTAGAAAAATAGAGGGCTATGCGGAAGGGAAAGTTAGATAGTTTCTAGAGTAGGTACATGGTCAGCACATTATTGTAGGCCGAATAGCCTGCAATGTGCTGTAGATTTCTATGTTCTATTGTGTATCACATTATCGAAATATTACAATTCAATTTCTGATCATGCAATTCAGCTTTATAAACATTTCCTATTAATTCCACATTCTGTTTCTCTTTCCATTGTTCTTACTTGACTTTGGAAGTATTTCTGCATTAAGGGTAATTTTTTCCTAGGTATTTTCACGCCACGATCTTCTTGCTCTTCAACCGGTAGTTCACATGTCACAGGTTTGTCTAAATCTTGAATTTCTTGCAGGAAAGTTGTTTTGAGGAGGAAGTCTGTGAAGCTTATCCATACTTTGAGATACATTCAGTGGCCTCTTTATTAGGTACACCCGTGCACCTGCTCATTGATGCAAATATCTGAACAGCCAATCATGTGGCAGAAACTCAATGCATAAAAGCATGCAGACATGGTCATGAGGTTCATTTGTAGTTCAGAACAAATATCAGAATGGGGAAGAAATGTGATCTAAGTGACTTCGACAGTGGAATGATTGCTGGTTCCAGATGGGGTGGTTTGAGTATCTCAGCACTGCTGATCTCCTGGGATATGTATGCATGCATTAAAAAAAAGTGTGTGACAAACAAAAAACATCCAGTAAGTGGCAGTTCTGTGTGTGAAATTGCCTTGTTAATGAGGGAGGTCAAAGGAGAATGGCCAGAATGGTTTGAAGTGACAGGAAGGCAATAGCAATTCAGATAACCATGCTTTACAACACTGGCGTACAAAAGGGCATCTCTGAACACACAGCAAGTCAAACCTTGAAGTAGATGGGCTACAGCAGCAGAAAACGATACACTCAGTGGCTTCTTACTTAGGTATAGGAGGTGCAGTCTATTACATTAGTTGGCAATGCTACTAATGTTTGCCTCACATAGTGCACTCCTTAAAAGTGTTCCTTCCTTCCATCCGTATTCCTAACAGCAGACAGTTGAGCATTGTTATATCCAGCTGCAAGATCTGTGTGACTCACAGTCCTGATGGGGTTACCTCATTTTTAGTCAAATATTATTTTTCTGTCCAAAGCCACACAGGTGCCAACTGCTTTCTATCTAACGTCCTTGGACTCTCTGACGGTGGTGTCTGAAAAGAGGATGCTGCCCAAGTTACATGCCATCTTTGACAATGTCTCCCATCCACTACATAACGTACTGGTTGGGCACAAGAGTACATTCAGCCAGAGACTCATTCCATCGAGATGCAACGCTGAGCATCATAGGAAGTCATTCCTGCCTGTGGCCATCAAACTTTACAACTCCTCCCTTGGAGGGTCAGACACCCTGAGCCAATAGGCTGGTCCTGGACTTATTTCCCGGCATAATTTACACATTACTATTTAATTATTTATGGGTTTATTACTATTTATTATTTATGGTGCAACTGTAACGAAAACCACTTTCCCCCGGGATCAATAAAGTATGACTATGACTATGACTATGGCTATTTGACTGCTTCGGGCAACATTCCAGGTCCAGTGGTATAAATAGAACATTTCACCTCAAAAATCAAATCCTGAAAAGTGCGTGCTCTGAGCTGTGATTAAGTCTGACGAACTTCAATAAAAAATAAATTTCAAAACAAAAAGAGGAGAAGACTACTAACAACTTCAAATTTTGATCTATTTTTATGGGTTTCAAGGAGGCAAGAATTAATCTGAAGAGCAGATCATAATAACAGGGACTGCTGCCTTGAGATCCGGGCCTTACATGGTTCCAACATTCTCTCTGTGACTCACACCCTGGCAGCAACTGTAGTCCATTTTCCAGTACCGTTCTGGCACATTGAGTGAATTGAATATTGTGTTTTACTCTATTACAGTTCATTTAAGAATGCGATTAGATGCTTTGGAACAGAACTGCAAATCTCGTAAAGCTCAATGAGTTGATTTATTAACACAGGTGGGCACCTAGATCACTGTGCTCCAGCAGGCCTTTGAGGCATTTAGTAAGTCACACTTCCATACTAATATGTTGCATTGATAGGCCAATAAACTAGGAAATTGGAGAAAGGATTAGCACATTAAGGATGAGAGAAAGGGCTTGTGCTATTTTATGAAGGGTCACAAGAGACCACAATGCAAAGAAGCGAAGATTTTCTTCGTATTAAAACAGAGGATGCTGATTCTGATATATCACAATTTCGAAACCACACTGAACTTTCACATCGATGAATAGGAGTCAGCTGCTTCCATAGAAAAAGGAACAAAAATAAGGCGAATCGCTTTGAAAATACTCTTGTGCAACTCAGTAACATTGCAATCACCAGTAGGTGTCCCAGTGACCTTCATAGTCGCAAGCTGTGTTGGAATCATACAATGAAATTTAAAAAGACCTTTGATGCACCTATAATGTACAAAATGTACCTATACTCTACATCAACCCTCTGTAACAATACTGGATAGAGAAGGTTACACACTGTTCTTATTTTTCAAGTCTCATCTTTTAAGTCAAATCTTTCAAGTACTCATATGTGTATTCTCTGTTAAAAGGATTTCTGCTGCTACTATCTTTTCAAGCATTGAGTTCTGGATTAAAGCTTGGGTGAAAAAAAAAATCATCAAATCGCCTCTAACCAAGTAACTTGAATTTATTCTCTGCTGAGAGGAATGCTGAGAATAAAGACCTTCATCTCCACCTGGCATTGTTACAGAGGATTGATATTTAGGTACATTTTGTGTTGTAGGTTTCTTTGACTTCATTATAAGATTCCAACACAGTCTGTGACTAAGAACGTCACTGGGACACCTGTTAGTGACTGCAATGTTTCTCCGACCACTTGCGTATTGAATTGCGTATGTGAACTTTGATAATCACTCTCATTTTTCAGTTCTTTTTTCTCTGGGAGTGGCCGATTCCCGTTCAGAGATACAGAATTAGAATCGTGGATGTGCAATGAGTCTGCTGTTCATCTGTACTGGACTTTACAGAGTTTAATGCACTTCAGTTAAATCTCGCCCCACCCCCACCAGGGCCTTTCTTCCAAAGAAGGCACTCCCATATTGTCCTTGTGACTAAAATTCTCTAACCATAGCACATTCCTCAAGAATCTCCTCTGCATCTTATAATTCTGTAGTGTGGAAATCCAAGTCTGTCCCTAACTTGTATTTTGTACCATTCTGGGAGCAAATCCATGCTCTTACAAATTCTAACTGTTGGTAGCTTTGCTCTCATCTTCTCTGACTAGTAGCTTGACCAACATTTATCTTTCAATCAACATCAGCAAAAGCCTAGATAACTAGTCAGGTACACTTTGTTACTTTTTCTGGGAACTTACTGTATGCAAACTAGCAGCATTGTAAAAATACTTATAAGTATGTTGGGAAATTCATTAGACTGTGAAACAAGAATCATTATGTAAGTAGGTGGCATGGTTCAAAGGGCCGGAAGAACCAGAAGGGCCTACTCCTCACTGCATCACTAAATAAGAATAAACCATGCTTCTTGCTATGTTTCCTTTAGAATTATTGAAACATGACTCATTTTCAAATGGTCTGAAACAAAAACAAGAATTTATTTGTGAATCTTCAACAAAATAGTTCTGTTCCATCAACAATTTTTTTCCAGCACTTGACTGTGATTCACTTTTGTTACGGACCAGCATGCATTTTATTTCGCTATTGTTTGAAGCTCCTTGGGTGTGTCAAAACTCGGTTTGCAGACCTGCACGTCCTTTCCTTGCTGCTCTGACCACAATCTAAAGTTTCAAGACAATCCAAGATTCATTATTCTTCTGAATAGAGAACGATTGTCAGAACTTTAATTTTAAAAAAAACCTTAATTGCTCTTTATTGTACAATTAACGAAATAAAAAGAAGCTTTGTGCAATTGTAAGTGTCATAGTATTGTACAGCACAAAATAGGCCCACTCGGCCTAATGCCCATGTCACCTATGGTGCCTATTTATGCTAATTAGACCTAAATTCCTCTTCTTTCCCATTGACATTCCTGTCCCAGCGCTTTTTAAACATTGTAATTGTATCTGCCTCCAACACCTCCTCTGTCAGCTCTTTTCAAAAACCTTCAGTGTGAAAAACTCACAACTCAGATTGCCATTAAATTTTTCTCCTCTCACCTTAACTCAGTGCCCTCTAGTATTGGACTCCCTTGCCTTAGGAAAATCATCTCTGACTATCTACTCTGTACATGCCTCTCTGCCCTTATTATTTTTATCGAGTAAATATCCATAAAGTGTCTCAGGCTCTTACATTTCAAGTTCAAAGGTCCAATTTACTGTCAGAGAAATGTATATAATATACATCCTGAAATGCTTTTTCTTCACAAACATCCATGAAAACAGAGAAGTGCCCCAAAAAATGAACGACAGTTAAACGTAAGAGCCCCAGCTCCCCTCTCTCCCACGTGTAAGTGACAGCAAGCAACAATCCTCCCTCCCCCCACTGACAAAAAAAAGCATCACCCCGCCACCGAGCACTCCAGTATGAGCAAAGCAATAGCAAAGACACAGACTTGCAGTTACCCCAAAGACTTTGCGTTTCACCCGGCATTCGACATACCACAGGTGCTCTCTCTCCCCCTAATAAGAGAGAGGGAGGTGTCTCCATTTTCCCAGCGAGCAGGAGACGTAACAAACAACTCGCTCATTTACGATGTTCAAAGTCCGTTACATTGCTTTTTTTTGAGCTCTGTGCCAGGTCTTTGGGCACACAGCAGTAGATTTTCCAACTCCCCCGACGACACACGGGTCTCCTGCCGTGACACCGACACTCAATCCACCTGTCCCCAGAACCTCGAGATCTTAGGCTTCCAAATCTGAGCTGGACTCCCAGGCTGAACCCTTAGCATGCCGAACAACAGCCGGTCCTGAATCCCTGAGAACGGGTTCCATTCCCGCAAAGAACGGGATAAACCCAGCCTATACAATCACTCCATATAAATAAATTCCCCTGCTCCAAACAACAAACTCTCAAATCTCTTGTCCACTTCTAATGCTGCAGGGTGGCAATCAAAACTATTTTAGAAGGTTCAGTTGCAACCTGACCAGTGTTTTGTACAGCTACAACAAGACATCCCAACTCCGAAACTCAGCGCTTCCGCTTCGGTAGGCAAGCAAATTGAATGCCTTCATCACTACTCTGCCCATTATGTCACCACTTTTGGGGAGCTATGAATGCACCCAAGTTCAGTCTGGACATCAGCATTCTTCAGATTCCTGTCATTTAAAAGGTGTCTCCCCCACCCCCCCCCCCGCATCACCTTTTTATTCTGGCACCTTCCCCCTTCCATCTCAGTCCTGAAGAAGGGTCTTGGCCCAAAACGTTGACCATCATTTCCATAGGTGCTGCCTGACCTGCTGAGTTGCTGCAGAATTGTTTGTGTGTTGTGTTAGAGCGGTTTTTTGGGTTTAGCACATTTACATCGAGCAAATGACTTTGGCTATCAGTCTTCACATCTGAATATAAATTGTGGAATTCTAAGAAAGCGTTGTTGATACATTGTAAATATGGAATTGTCCTTTGATGTTTAGCACATAAAATATCGAGACCCATGCTGGGACAGGCAGACCTTTCGACCAAAAGCGTCTCCATATGATGCCTAAATATCTTGCATTGTCAAATAAAGGAGCTGTTCGATAACTACCAGCACTTTTATCCGGTGACTTCATTCATCTAGTAACATTTGGTGTCAGAAGTTGGATGCCTTCGTGCGATCAATGTGTGGCCAGTGATCTTAGCGGTCTACATGGGTGAGTATTTTTTAAATTAGCACTTCCACTTAGATCTGTTCAGATCGGTGATACACGGGAACACGAGGTATCACAAACATCAAGAGCTGAACTGTTAGATTTAAAAGCAGTGTGTGCATGTGCGTTTATGTAAGAGATGAAACTTTGTGCATTAATTTGGTGAGACAGAGCCACCAGTTGCGAAGGGTGGTTACGTGGTTAGTGTACACGTCTTGCAGTGTGATGCAGAGGAATACAGCAGGCATCATAAGTTCAGGTGCTCAAAAGTGCCAGATTGCGGAGTACAGATTCAGCAGTGTTAAGTATGTACTGTTTAACCGGTGTCCAACATTTTTGTTTTATTTAGTGTGGAGATATTTCAGGGAGAGGTTTTACCCAGATATATCTGTCAGGATGGCACCAAATGAAATCAGTCAACGTCAGGTCAAGAACCCTGCTGATCCGAGCCAGCCCTTGACTCCGATTACAACCATTCAGAAGCCCTTCACCCTGGGGGAGAATCGGAGTGCTCGAGGAATATGTGGAACAGTATGGCCCAGGGGGTACGGGACGGTACATGAGAATGCCAGCAATGAGGAAAGATTCACTGCCTTTTTTAATGGGGAAGTGAGGCAGCAAATGGGGAGAGGTGAGTGTGACTGGAGAATGATAATGGTAGTGATTCAAAGATCTGATGAGTCAGCCATAAAATATGCTTCATGTAATTATTGAGCATATGAGGAATATTCAGGGAGGGACGACCCAATCTTCCTGAAAGTGATGAAGAAAATGCTTGAGCTCAGCTACCAGGAAGTTTTAGATTTAGGGATAACAGTCGAGTCGACATATTCTATGATTTTTTTCATGGGCCAGTAAGATAGACCAAAGAAAGTACAAGAGAAATTGTAAAGTGACTATAGTGGATATGCCGCTGTGACATCACAGAGGATTTGCTTTGTGTGCCAACAATCAGTGCATCTAGCAAAGGACTACCGGACCAGACATAAATCAGTAAAGGAGTTGGTTTGCTACAGCTGTGGCCTCTCGGGGCAGGGTTGGAGGCTGTGTTGGAGGGGGGAGAAAGGGCGGAAGTCACAGCAGATACGCAAACTCTCACCCCATCTGTGCCCAGTCTGCCCAACCTGATTGCCGATCAAATCATAGAGCAGGCTGGTGAAGACGGCATCTAGGTCAGAAAAATAGCTGACGGCAGCCCCTACTGCTAGCACCGGTGACCTGCGGATGTACGCAACAGCTACGTTAAGGCTGGCAATGAAGTATGTTAGTGGACACAGGGACGTCAGCATCGCCAAAAAACTGGAAAGGCTATTTATAGAACAGATGTAAGAGGGGGAACAGTGTGAGCAGAAAGAAGAGAGTGACAGATACTCAAAATTGGCAGAGTGCACCTTCCAGTGTACTGGGTCTATCTAAGCAATGAGCATATTATCCTTGGAATGGACATTCTAAGGGAAGCAGGAGTCATTATAGATACTGAAAAGTGAGAGATAACATGAACAACTCAAGAGCAGTGAACACGTACAACCAATAGAATACATAGCCTAGCTAAAAGAGTTGCAGCTGTCCCAATCATCAGAGACTAGAGCCAAGATGGTGTCTATGGGTTACTTTGTCAGCCGTGTGGACTAGACACAAGCAAGATTGCGATCGAGTAAAGATGAACCCAGTTAAACTAGAGGAGGGGGCTGCGTAAACCACAAAAAATAGTATCCTATAGAAAATGATGCACTGACAGCTATTCAGGATATAGTGAAGGGACTAAAACACTAGGGGATACTCAAAGAGACTACGTCAACTACTCACTCGCCTACATGGCCACTAATGAAGGCCAATGGATTATATCAGTTAACAATGGCGTATACCACCCTTAATAAGACCACACCGAGACTTCACACCGAGACTTCACACCATTGTAACAAGCCCTGCAACAACCCTGAAATGGCCTGTCTCCAGAACATAAAGATCTTTCAGCCCTGGATATCGCTAATGGATTTTAGGGGCTCCCCTTAGCACCTGAGTCTCAAAACCGATTTGCCTTCACCCTGGGTGGGCAGCAGTGTACATGGGACAGACTCCCGCAGGAATTCCACAATAGCCCAGCCATTTTTCTTAAGGTCATGGCACAGACTTTGGAAAAGCTCAGTCTAATGTCCTGATAGTCAACCAGCTTACAACATGTAGATGGCCAACTCATTGCTTTGGAAGATGAGGCAGGTCATTCAAGGGTGACAGCCAGAGTTTTAGAGATACTGCAAGAAGAAGGGTCTAAGATCAGTCCACACGAAGCTCAAACAGGAAAAGAAATCATACAGTACCATTTCCCAGGGAAGGAAGGTCATGTCAGCAATCATCTTCATGCCTCACCCAGTAAAGTAATGCAGTGAGGAAGCTGATGGGTCTATTCAATTACTGCCATAATTTCACACCAGGGTTCTCAGCACTAGTGGCCCTGATACAGGCCTTGATTAAACAGGGATGCCCCCTCTGGCAGAAGTAAGAAGGGGACCAGATGAGAAAAAGGCTTTTACTGATACCAAGAAAGCCCTGGTCTCTGTACCCATGCTACGATTACCAGATACAGCTCGCCCTTTTGACATCGCAGCAATGGGGCGGGGCGGGGGGGGCGGTACCACAGTGCAGTAGTGGTGCAGGACCATGGCGACTCAAGAAGGCCAGTAGCATATTATTCAAGGAAACAGACACCCGTTGCAGTCTGACTTCCCCGCCGCGTGGCAGCTTTAGACTGTGCTGCTTGGGCAATGCGAGTAAGTGAACCAGTTGTAATGATGGGACGACTCATACTACACTCACCCCATACCATTGTAGAGCTCCTGAATACGGAGAGGCTGAGAGCAGCCACTGACAGTAGGAGGGCAGCTTGGGAGGCAGTTCCTATCCCCTAAGACAAGTCAGTGCCAATAGTTAGGGACACTGGAATGAATCCCACAAGCACCATCCCAATGTGCCAGATGGAAATAGAGTGGGAAGAAGATATTGGTATGAAGGAAACTCCTCTGGAAGGGGAAGCAGAAGAAATTTTTATAGATGGATCACGGAGGCACAAAGATGGAAAGCCACGGACAGGGTGAGCCGTGGTGAAGGATACAGGTGAAGAATTAGTTTCAGGAGCACTGCCAGCAGGTTGCTCAGCTCAGGTGGCTGAACTGGTGGCCCTGATGGAAGCACAGTAAAGAAGGTGATTAAATATATATACAGACAGCTGGTACGCTTTCGGGGTGATGAATGATTATCTGATGGCATGGGCACAATGAGGATTTGTAATCTTAGTAGGTGCAGGTATTCAGTACCGGCACCTAATGCGACAACTGCTGGAAGCAGCGTGTCTGTCTGCAGAGGTGGCACTGATTAAAGTAAAGGGGAGAGTAAGGAGCAGAAAGGAAATGAGTGGGCAGACATTACTGTGAAGAAGGCAGCAGAGGAACAAAAGGCAACTGGAATTTCAAATGTGCGGGAAGAAACGACAGAATCCAGTTTAGTAAAATTATACGAAGAGGTGGAGGCAGAAGAGGGGGAGAGGTGGAGGAAAAAGGGAGGAAGGGAGCTGGACACATGAAGAGGAAGGAGTCATGGTGGCACCGCCCTGTATTAGACAGATACTGCTGAAGTTATGTCATGGGGTGATGCATCAGGGAAGGCAGAGCATGATCACAACCCTCCAACAGGACTGGTGGTGGCCAGGGATGGGCGTGGATGTTGAGGAATTCTGTCACTGCTGTATCATTTGTGCCTAAGCATAACCCCGGTAAGTGCACAAAGCTACAGCTGGCATATCAGCCACTGCCAAGCAGACCCTGGGATAACAACCAGCTGAGCTTCACGGTGACTTTACCAAAAAATCAGGGGGAAAAGCTACAGTCTAGTAACTATGGATCACTTCACCTGGTGGGTAGAGGCTTTCCCAACAAGGAACTGCACTGCCAGCACCGCTGAGCGGATTCTAGTTCAGGACATCCTCCCAAGGTGGGGAACCCCAGTTCAGGTGGATTCGGATTTCACAGGGAAAGTGATGAAGGAAATGTGCGGACTGTTAGGGATTTGACAACAGTTCCACGTACACTACCACCTTCAGAGTCTTTGTAGAAAGGATGAACCAAGCAATCAAGAATGCCTTAGCAAAAGCTGCAGCTGAGACAGGAAAGGCATGGGTTGATGTATTACCAGGAATCCTGATGAGATTGCAAACAAACCCAAACCGTACCCTGGGTTTCACACCCCTGTGAATTGTTGATGGGGCACGCAATGCGACTCCCTTATGGGGTAATTACAGGCTGCAGTGAGCCTGGGGCTTACAGAGATAGAAAGACCCTTGTAACCAACTTGAAGTGTTGAAGGGCCGAGCAAAACAATAGCAGCACATTGCTGATCAGAGAGAGCCGGGGGAAAAGGAGATAGTCCTCCCAAGTCAGGGCGAGGGTGCTGACTGAAAGGGCAGGGTTTGCTCCCAGATGGGTAGGTCCACAGATGGTCTACTCTCTGTGCAGACTAAGCCAGGCATCCAGTGGAAACACTGGACTCAGGTTAAAGCACACGACTCACCTTCTTGTTTCTCCCACAGACAGAGTGGGGGATCAAGAGTACCCAGTACCCAGTACTGTTTAATTACATAGAACCTAAGAGATGAACACCAGCTAGCCACACCAGATCTGACCACCGCCGATGAAAACACCGCCACAGGAAACGCGAAGGCAGAAGACAGCGAGAGTGTGACAGAAATCTGTGAATAGCATGCTAAAGTGTAAGAGACCTGTTCCTTGGATAGGAGGTCCCAAACTGGGGTGGGGGGTGGGTATAAGTTTAGGGTGAGAGGGGAAAGATTTTAAAAGGACTTGAGGGGCAACTTTTTCATGCAAGGGTGGTGAGTATATGGAATGAGCTGCCAGAGGAAGTGATTTGCACAGGTAGGTACAGTAGCTTTATTTAAGAAGCATTGGGATAGGTACATGGAGTGGTGGAAATGGAGGGATATAGGCCCTACACAGGGAATTGAGACTACCTGAGTGGACAACGTAGTCAGCATGGACTGGCCGGGCCGAAGAACCTGTATCAGTGCAGTATTGTTCTTAAGACTCTACATGCTTCCTTAAATCTGATCAAACCTTCAAATTCTGTTGTTAACATCAAAGGCCTGTAGCTTTGCCCTCTTACCCTTACAGAGACTCCGTTGGCAGACTCTGAATTCTATTGTTACTATTAAACAACTCCCACCCCACCCCACTTATCAGCTGTAATTTTGAGAAATATTTGAGGAAGAACTCTTCAGATGGTGTATGAGGGTAATTACTGCAGTCGAGCGAAAACAACAAGTCTCCAAGTCTCCAAAAGTAAATACCTAAATATCAAAAGAAATGTCAATTCATTCTTGCATGTTAAGACAGGATATGTTTTCCACCTTTAATGACTGGTCTAATGAGTTATAGTTTACACAGGGTGAGCCGTTCCATAGGAATGTCTGGGTGAACAACTGTGATTTGTATGTACACATCAATTATACTGCCATAGACCTTTTAAATACTTCATAAAAAAAAGAGTGGTGATTAGGATGGAGGATTTGAAGAAATTGCAACAATTACTCATCACAGTAACCCCTCCCTTCACACATGGTGAATGTTTTGTATTGCTCACTATTACAGCAGAACAGTTCCCACCCCACTACAACCTGATTCTCAGGAAAATGGATTGCATAGTTTTTAAATGCACAATTGCGCCCGGTGGCCATTTTTATTAACAGCACCTGTACATCTGATCATTAATGGAAATATCTAATCAGCCAGTGGCAGTAACTCAATCATAAAGCATGCAGGCATGGCCAAGAGGTTCAGCGTTGTTCAGACTAAATATCAGAACGGGGACGAAATCTGACCTAAGTGACTTTGACCGTGGAGTGGTCATCGGTACCAAAACGAGTGGTCTGAGCATCTCAGAAACTGCTGGTCTCCTCGGATTTTCATGCACAACAGTTCTTCATTGTTTTCAGAGAATGGTGGCCCAAAGCAAGAAACATCCAGTGAGCTGAAGTTCTATGGGTGAAAATGCCTTGTTAGTGAGAGAGGTCAGAGGAGAAGAGCATCTCTCAATGCACAACACATTGAACCTTGAGGTGGATGGGCCCATACACTCAGCGGCTACCTTATTAGGTACAGGGGATATCTAATAAAGAAGCCACTGAGTGTGGATTCAATTTAAATGAAAGGATATGTAAAGGAAAATCAGGGGCTTGGATTTGGAACCCTTCACTGGAAGCATGCTTCATAAAAATAGAAATAATCATACATAAACAATACGAAAGAGAATCAGGATTACATCACTGGTGCCTTTGTTCTTGTGATTGGATCACTACTTTCTAATACAAGTTATACTTAGCCTAACTTATGTTCCTGCAGCTTCTCTGCATTCCCCTCGGAACCCACGAGCGCGCCCAACTTTGCACCTTCACCAAGCTCAGATATGTTCCACTTGGACCCCTTATCAAAATCTCCAATATATCACATAGTTATTACAATGCAGGAGGACGCCATTTATCCCGTTGAATCTATTCCAGCTGCAAGCAGAGCAATCCCATTGGTCCAAATTCCTACAAAGAGCAGTGCCTTCGGAATGCGGTTTTCATTATTAAGGACCCCCGCCGTCCAGGTCATGCCTTCTTCTCATACAGAAGCCTGAAGGCACACACTCAGCTATCCAGGAACAGCTTCTTCCCCTCTGACATCCAATTTCTACATGAACATTGAACCCATGAACACTACCTCACTACCTTTTTATTTGTTTTCTTTTGCATTATTTATTTTAAATTAACTATTTAATATATATATATATATACACACACACATATACTTAATGTAATACAGTTATTTTTCTCTATATTTATTTATCATGTATTTCATTGTACTGTTTCTGTAAACTTAACAAATTTCGCAACATATTCCGGTGATATTAAGCCTGATTCTAATTCTTTAATCTTCTACGGTCCTAAACTTACCCTTCCTCATATGCCCATCTCCATTGCCTTTTGATTCTTTTGGCATTCCAGGGGTCCCCAACCTTTTTTGCACCGCGGACCGGTTTAATATTGACGATATTCTTGTGGACCAGCCGACGGGGGTGGTGGGGGGGTGTTCTAGTTCAACAGTGCATTACAGGGAATGAGGAAAGGTGCAGCTGACTCATATCGTTTCCTGGCGGCCTGGTAGCACATCTTTGCGGCCCAGTGGTTGGGGACCACTGATCTATACTGGGGGAGGGGGCCGCAATTAACTTTAAGTAGTTAACCAGCAATGAGTCCTTGGGAAGTAGGAGAAAGCGAAACGACTGAGAGGAAACTGAGAGCACCCAAAACAGTCACAGTGAGAAGGTGCGTACTCCACCCGGCATTACTCGAGGTTAGAATATAACCGAGACCACCGGGGTGCTGGGGTGCAGCAGCACCATGAGCAGCTCACGCTCTAGTACTGATCTTGGTGATGCTGAAAGTCACAGAGTTCCAACGTGAAAATGGCTTGTTTCGTCCCATTCTCCATCTCCTGTCCATTAACCTTCAATTCACAATACTCCATAAATTCTAATTCTGTATATTATATGAAGGTTATCCATTAAGCTTCTGCGCAATCAAAAGCTTTTTAATATCCCCCCATACATCCCTCCTTATTTATTTTTCTGATTACAGCCACAAAAAAAACTCCTTAAAAATTGTCAAAGAGAATTTTTTTGATTACTGCACTAGACTTATAACAACCCTCCGCCCGACGCCGATAGTGGTCTGCCTCCCACCACACCAGCAAACGCAGAGCCTCACCCAACTGCCCTACAACTGTTAACGTACCCGTATGGCCATCCACCTAATTTTAAAGAGCAGGCTAGGGGTCAGGAATCCTCAGCAAGTAACTCATCTCCTATCTCTGCAAAGCATGTCCATCATCCGCTAGGATATAGAAGCTGGCTCGATATGTGTCCCATCAACAAACAATTAATTCACCTACCATCCCTTTACCTACCATTTACTTTGCTTCTCTTCAAACCTTATAAACTTACCCATTTATCCATCTTCTGTACCAATCTTTCACTCCAACTGTTCTTTCACCCTGATCCTTTTCTCTACATCATGCCACAGCTCCTCAAACCTTGACCCTTCCAAGTACTCCCAAAATTTCTCTCCGTTTCTCCTCCCTTGAATCCAAACTTGGGCCCTGAAAGCTATTGAATTCTCCAGTGGCAGTCTTTCAGATTAATTGTTTATTTGCTCACTGCATACCATCTGATTAGCACACCGAAGACTGGGCCATTAAAATCCTAGCTATATATAAGTTTGCATAGCTAAAAGTAAACAGTTCCAGGTTGCACTAAAGTAAATCTTTCTTTCCAATCAAGTTTTAAAGATAAGAGCACTCTCACTGACTAAGAGTGTAAGCCTGCAAAAAGTAGTAGATACAGCCCAGTCAAGCACAGGAAAAGCCCACCCTACCATTGAGGATATCTACAAGGAGCTCTGCCTCAAGAAAGAAGCAGCCATCATCAAAACCCCCACCATCCAGGCCATGTCTTCTTTTTGCTATTACCATCGGGAAGAAGGGACAGGAGCCTTAGGTCCCACACCACTGGGTTCAGGAACAGTCATTACTCTTCAATATTCAGGCTACTGAACCAGTATGCATAACTTCACTCACCTCAACACTGAACTGATTCCACAGCCTATAGACTCACTTTCAAGGACTCTGCAACTCATGTTTTTAAAAATGTTTAATTATTTATTTGCACAGTTTGACTTCCTTGGAACGTTGGTTGTTTGTTCGTCTTCATGTGAGGTTTTTCATTGATTTTATTGTATTTCTACTTCGAATGCCTCCAAGAAAATGGTAGTAGATACGCATTTTGATAATAAATTTACTTAGAAATATAAGTAATAAATACCTCTACTCTGCACCATAATATTATTGGGATAAAGAGGCTGGTTGCTGTAGCAATGAGTCAAGGTTTATCATGAATCTATGGGAGCAGTCTCAGAAAATGTATTATCCTGCTCTACCCTTCCAATGTCAGTCCTATGCTACAACTTTGACAGTGGGTGTGTCTGTTTTCAATGAGTAATCATACCTATTAGGCAATTTCTTTGGCCGACGAATAGTGTCAAAGAGAATTTATTGCCTGATTTTGCATCAAGGAACTAAATGAAATAAACATTTTGGAGCAGATGGTCCTGTTCCTTCAGCTGAACAATAAGCAATCAAGTTTCCCACCTAGTTTGCATTCCTTTCCACCTGATCTCCTCACTTTCCTATTGAGATGATTCAACACACCCACTATAAATGCAAGGACACAATATAAAATTAGATATGTTTTACATAACAGTCCATTTGCTTCATGCTTTTGTTAGTTCACATCTTGATCGTTACAATGCTCCATGGTTATGTTGAAATTGTACAAGGCGTTGGTGAGGCCAAATTTGGAGTATTGTGCACAGTTTTGGTCACCAAGTTATAGGAAGGATGTCAACAAAATAGAGAGAGTACAGAGAAGGTTTACTAGAATGTTACCTGGGTTTCATCACCTAAGTTACAGAGAAAGGTTGAACAAGTTGGGTCTTTTTCCTTTGGAACGTAGAAGGCTGGGGGGTGGGGGGAACTTGATAGAGGTATTTAAGATTATGGGAGGGATAGATAGAGTTGACGAGGATAGGCTTTTTCCATTGAGAGTGGGGGAGATTTAAACAAGAGGACATGAGTTGAGAGTTAAAGGGCAAAAGTTTAGGGGTAACATGAGGGGGAACTTCTTTACTCAGAGAGTGGTAGCTGTGTGGAACGAGCTTCCAGCAGAAGTGGTTGAGGCAGGTTCGATGTCGTCGTTTAAAGTTAAATTGGACAGCTGTATGGACGGGAAAGGAATGGAGGGTTATGGGCTAAGTGCAGGTCGGTGGGACTAGGTGAGAGTAAGAGTTCGGCACGGACTAGACGGATCGAGATGGCCTGTTTCCGTGCTGTAGTTGTTATATGGCTATATGGTTAATCTCCCATCTTGAACTTCTATTAATTTCAGCTGCACCATAACACCGCTGCGTACACCGAAAATCATAATGCTTCTTACTTTTGAATTAGAACATAGAACATAAAACATAGAAATCTACAGCACATTACAGGCCCTTCGGCCCACAATGTTGTGCTGACCATGCCTAGAATTTCCCTACCACATAGCCCCCTTCTTTCTTCTTCCATGTACCTAACTAAGAGTCTCTTAAAAGACCCTATCACATCCGCCTTTGCCAGCAGTGCATTCCACGCACCCACCACTCTCTGTGTGAAAAATATACTGTAAGTTGAACCAAGTTTATTATCATATTCATTATCATATACGGTGAGGTGCAGGTACAGAAAAAACATGCCTGCAGCTGTTTCACGGAAAATCTGCAGATGCTGGAAATCTGAGTAGCACACAAAAAATGCTGAAGGAACTCAGCAGGCCAGGCAGCACCTCTGGAAAAGTGTACAGTCGACGTTTCAGGCTGAGACTCGTCGGCAGGACTGGAGGAAAAAAGCTGAGGTGTAGATTTGAAAGGTGGGGGGAGATGAAGCCAAGAGCTAGAAAGTTGATTGGTGAAAGAGATGGAAGGAAGAAAAAAAGGGAGGAGGAGCAACAACGGGGGGAGGCAATGGATGGGCGAGGAGATAACATGAGAGAGGGACAAGGGGATGGGAAATGGTGAAGAGAGGAAGCATTACTGGAAGTTTGAGAAATCAATGTTCATGCCATCAGGTTGGAGGCTCCCCAAACAGAATATAGGGTGTTGTTCCTCCAACCTAAGTGTGGCCTAATCCTGACAGCGGAGGAGCTCATGGACGGATATATCAGAATGGGAATGGTATCTATCGCCTGGCGTTTCTCTCTTCCCTCCCCCCCCTCCTTTCAAATCTATTCCTCACCTTTTTTTCCCCAGTCCCACCAAAGGATTTTGGCCCGAAACGTCGACTGTACTTTTTTCCATAAATGCTGCTTGGCCTGCTGAATTCCTCCAGCATTTTGTACTTACAATGCATGCGGTACAGCTTAATTTTAAAAAAATCTATTATTTACATGCAACAGCTGACTTTGATAGTCCTTAACACGCAAAGGCCATTGGCAAGCCAGGGTGTAGCACTATTCAGCTGCACAACAGCTCTTGGGAAGAAGCTGTTTTTCAGTCTTATTGTCTTGGCTAAGATGCTTCTGTATCTCCTACCAGATGGCAAGAGATTGAACAGACTGCGTTTGAGGTGGGATAGGTCTTTAATGATGTGCTGTAGGCATTAGAAGCTTTAGATTGCCTTCAGGTCCGGTAGTTGAGTCCATGATGTGCTGAGCTGACCTATTCACCCACTGGAGGGCCTTGTGATCTGTCTTGCTGTAGCTAAAGTACCACACAGTCATTCCATATTTCAGTATACTCTCCATCACATATCGACAAAAATTGGCCAGCAATTTTTGGGGGCTGATTAGCTCTCCTTAAGCACCCCAAGTAGTATAGTCACTGTTGTGCCTTCTCTACTACCAGGGTTGTGTTGACAGACCAAATGAGGTTCATCCCAATAAACCTGAAACTGGAGACTCCTTCCAGTACGTTGCCATTTACGAATAGTGGGGCTTGTTCAGAATGTCATGTCTTACCGTCTATTTTGTCTTCCTAATGCTGAGTGATAGGTTGTTGTTCCTGAACCAGTCAGACAGTTTCAGCACCTGCTGTCTTCTGATCTTCTGTTCGAAAGCGGCCAAACATAAGCTTGGTGGTGTGGGATTTCAAGCTCCTGTCCCTCCTGCTCAGCAGTAGCAGGAGGACAAGGGCATAACCTGGGTGGGGAGGTTCCTTGATGATCAGGACATCTGCTGTACTATTGTGCTGCTAAGGATCTCAAATAGCCTCTTTCAAAGGTGGAGTTACTGAAGAGGAAGGATTTTTGTTCTCCAATATGTCACCCTGGGCTGTCAAGAGAGGGAAAGAAGGCAGGTAGCTGGGTGACTGTCAAGAGAGGTAAAGGGAATAGGCAGCCAGTGCAGAGTACCCCGAGACTATTCTCCTCCATTATAAGTGAGGACACTACCGGGGGGGTGGAGATGACCTACCGGGGGAAGCCACAGTGACTGGTTCTTTGGCACTGAGTCGGGCTCTGTGACTCCGAAGAGTAGGGGGAGAAGAGGAGTGTAGAATTGCCTTTTCACTAGTGGGCTCAATGACAAGCTGCTCTAAAAAGCCATCTCATGGGCATTCTACAAATACCCTCTCTTGGGATCCAGCAGCAACCTAGTTTTCCAATCTAGGAGCCCCGACTAGGAGTTGAGGATGCCATCATCTACCTGCTGAACCGTGTCTACGACCACCTGGACAAGCCAGCGAGCACTGTGAGGGGCATGTTTTTTGACTTCTCCAGTGCGTTCAACACCATCCGCCCTGCTCTGCTGGGGGAGAAGCTGACAGCGATGCAGGTGGATGCTTTCCTGGTGTCATGGATTCTTGATTACCTGACTGGCAGACCACAGTATGTGTGCTTGCAACACTGTGTGTCCGACAGAGTGATCAGCAGCACTGGGGCTCCACAGGGGACTGCCTTGTCTCCCTTTCTCTTCACCATTTACACCTCGGACTTCAACTACTGCACAGAGTCTTGCCATCTTCAGAAGTTTTCTGATGACTCTGCCATAGTTGGATGTATCAGCAAGGGAGATGAGACTGAGTACAGGGCTACGGTAGGAAACTTTGTCACATGGTGTGAGCAGAATTATCTGCAACTTAATGTGAAAAAGACTAAGGAGTTGGTGGTAGACCTGAGGAGAGCTAAGGTACCGGTGACCCCTGTTTCCAGCCAGGGGGTCAGGGTGGACATGGTGGAGGATTACAAATAACTGGGGATACGAATTGACAATAAACTGGACTGGTCAAAGAACAATGAGGCTGTCTACAAGAAGGGTCAGAGCCGTCTCTATTTCCTGAGGAGACTGAGGTCCTTTAACATCTGCCAGATGGTGCTGAGGATGATCTACAAGTCTGTGGTGGCCAGTGCGATTATGTTTGCTGTTGTGTGCTGGGGCAGCAGGCTGAGGGTAGCAGACACCAACAGAATCAACAAACTCATTCGTAAGGCCAGTGATGTTGTGGGGATGGAACTGGACTCTCTGACGGTGGTGTCTGAAAAGAGGATGCTGTCCAAGTTGCATGCCATCTTGGACAATGTCTCCCATCCACTACACAATGTATTGGTTGGGCACAGGAGTACATTCAGCCAGAGACTCACTCCACTGAGATGCAACACAGAGCGTCATAGGAAGTCACTCCTGCCTGTGACCATCAAACTTTACAACTCCTCCCTTGGAGGGTCAGACACCCTGAGCCAATAGGCTCGTCCTGGACTTATTTCCTGGCATAATTTAGATATTGCTATTTAACCTATTATGGTTTTATTACTATTTAATTATTTATGGTGCAACTGTAATGAAAACCAATTTCCCCTGGGATCAATAAAGTATGACTATGACTAATCTACCTGCATACTGCAATTCCCCCATGGCTATTGTAACATTGCCCTTTTTACATGGTTTTTCTCTCTCCTGTTGCAATTTGTACGCCACATCCTGCTTGCTGTTCAGAGGCCTGCATTAACTCCCATCATGGTCTTGTTACCCTTGCAGTTTCTTTAACTTCCCACTAAGATACAAGAGGTTCAAGACACACACCACCAGGTTCAGGAACAGTTATTATCCTTCAGCTATCAGCTTCATGTACCAAAGGGGATAGCTTCACTCAATTTCACTACCCCCATCATTGAAATGTTCCCAAAACCTATGGACTCACTTTCAAGGACTCTTCATCCCATGTTCTCAATATTTTCCGCTTTTTTATTTATTATTATTATTTCTTTCTTTTCCTTTCGTATTTGCACAGCTTGCTGTCTTTTGTACACTGGTTGTCTGCATTTTTGGGTGTGGTCTTTCATTGAGTCTATTATGGTTATTGGATTTATTGAGTAGGCCTGCAAGAAAGTGAATCTCAGAGTTGTATATGGTGACACATACATACTTCGATAATAAATTTACTTTGAACTTTGAAATCAGATGTTTGAGCTGGTCACGAGTCCTTGATGGTTATCATGGTGTCACAGACAAAACTAAGACATGGCCATGAGCCCTGTGGGCCTGCGCACCTGTAGCTGCTAATTGCTGTCTTATCTAGAGTCGTAAAGCTTTCTGTTTAATCTTGCCAAGATTATTTTGACTGGCTCGACTTTTCAGTCTAGTGCCCTTATTTAAAGTGGGCTCCCAATTAGCACAGATTGTGGGTCCTTCTGTGTGTTTCAAGCATAATTCATCTCGCTGTGCCATTCAGCTGGAATTCCTATGAATAAACTCTTGCTTCTGTGTCAGTATGAGAGTCAGTCGTTCCTCCACACCTGGGTGCACTGATTACCGGCTCACACAATGGCAAAAGGGCCCTGTGTCATAAATGGATCCGGAAGAGTTTCAACAGCGGCTTGGATGTCAGTCGGCTAGAGGCGACGGTGCCATCTATTCTCAGTGCTTGTCCTGAGGCTACCTCCCGAGTTTCTCGAGTCCCCGTTCTGAGATTCTCTACTCTACATTCAAGTTTTTCAAGGTCTTCTGAGTCTCCCACGGCCCTCCAGGCTTCCGAGAACTATATACAATATTCCCGAGTTATATGCAACATTCCCAAGTTTTCCAGTTCAGTCTTGAGAGCATCAGGTCAGTTTCAAATTTACCAGCCGTGACTCAAGTTCCCCTGAACTCTCTGGGCGTGGGCCGCTAACTGCCAGTTTTAGGGAGTGAGGTACTGTCATGAACCCTGCCAGCCTTGCACCTGTATTTGTTAATCATTGTCTTTCTTAGTATCGTCAAGCCCTTGGGCTATCTGTTTAATCTTGTCAAGTTTATTTTGACTGGCATGTTTTTTTAGCATATCACACTTATTTTAAGTGGATTCTCAATTAGTGCATATTGCTGGGTCCTTGTACGTGCTTCGAGCATGTCTCATCTCATGGTGTCACTCGGTCAAGACATCAATGTTCAGTTGGAATTCACATGAATAAACTCTTGTTTCTGTTCAACATGGGAGGCTGTCGTTCCTCCGCACCTGGGTTCAGTTGTCTGTCAGTGCACACCGTTCCAAGACAAGTTATTCAATAAATAATGAAAAACATTATTTAGATGAAGACCATTGTTCTATTATTTAATCTTTTTTAAGTACAGAGAAACTGTGATCAAGTTTGTTAAAACAAATGGCTTTGTTTTTTTCTAACATATATTAAGTAACAAAAGAAACCCTGAACTCTGCTGTCATTGTCAGGAAACAGTGAGATGGAAGGTCGAAGGTTAGTGTAAATGCAAAATAATGAGCAACATTAAAATAGATCAAATTTAATAAAGGGGCTTGAAACTCTACGCCAAACTCACACCAGTTTCCAGCATACGTAATGACTCCTGTTGAACTCATTATTTTCATAATAGTACAGGTCAACATAATGAGAGCTGTAATTCTGCCCTATTTCAAAGCTATTCTATCTATTGGATAAGCTAATAACAAAAGAATTGTTTACAAGGTACAAGCAAGTCACATGTAACCCAACACTGTGGATGCTTGTTATTGCACAGACTCTAAATCCACCTTTAAAATGAAATGAAATATACCAGCATGTTAATGCTTAAGTTTTAGACTTTTCACCTAACCAAGAGATGTGTTGTCTGCAAGAATCTATTACTAATCCATTAGTAATTCATCGTCATTGTCATCGTCGTGGCTGTCCCTCGAGGTCGAGGATGATGGTCTTCATTCTGTTGATCTACCTATGGGCTCTCAAGTGGCTTATGAGTCCAATCTTGGCTTTGAAAGTTCTTCCACATTCAGGACAGGTAGTTCCAGATGGCAGATCGGGCTTTGGTTGTTGCTGCCTCTCTTTCCATTATCTTCTCTTTTCTTCTAATTCTGCACATCTGTTGGCTTCGAAAGTCGCTGTTCCTTCTCGGATGACGGCTTGCCAGAGTTTCCTGTCCTTGGCATTGGTTTCCCAATTGTTGATGTCGATGTTACATTTCTTCATGCTGGCTTTTAAGACGTCTTTGAGTCTCTTCTGTTGTCCGCCTCCTTTATGTTTGCCTTCTTTAAGCTGAGAGTAGAAGATTTGTTTCGGCAGACGTTCGTCTTTCATCCAAACAACATGACCGCTCCATCTTAGTTGGTTCTTGATGACGTAGGCTTCAATGCTTGTTGTTTTTGCTTCATTTAGCACGCTGACGTTGGTTCTTCTATCTTCCCAGCTGATATTTAAGATGTTTCAAAGACAGCGTTGATGGAACTTTTCAAGTGCCTTCAGATGTCATCGGTATGTTGTCTAGGTTTCTGATGCATACAGGAGCATTGGGATTACCACTGCTTTGTACACTAACATTTTGGTGTCTGTTCGGATGTCACGATCATGAAAGCCTCTTGTTCGGAGACGTCCAACAAGCTTTAGTTCAACGGTAAGTCTTTACCAGCACATTCAAGTAGTATTAAGTTCTGTGCTTATGCTTTGGAATCATTCATTCCCATTGAGTTGATGTTATTATACATGACAGGGAGTCAACAGAGATTGACTACTGAAATTTCAGTGGGGTTGACTTGAGTAAAAGCTCAAGTAACAACAGAATATGCAGTTGAGAAAAGGGACAAAACTGAAGGTCAGCATCAGAGCTTTGTATGTAAAAGTATTTTCTTATCTCAGTCTCATGTTAAATGTTTAAACCTGTGCTGTTCACTTTTGAATCAGTGAGTATCACATGTGCGACAGAGGTGTGGTGAATCCAGCTGACAGCTCAAAATTTTGTTCACCGAGTTCAGTCCTGACCCCCGATGATGCCAATACACACTCTTCCTGTGACCATATGGGTTTGCTCCAGGCATTCAAGTTCCCCGCCGCAAAAAAATGTGGAATGATAGGTTAATTGGCTACTGTAAATTGCTCCCTGGTGGGTAGCTGAGTGGTAGAATGTGGGAGGAAATTGGTGGGAATGTAGGCAGAATAAAATAGGATTGATGTGGGATATATAGAAATGGGTGGTTGATGGTTGGCATAGAATAAGAGGGCTGAAGGGTCGCAATTTATGGGCGTAAGTATGAGCTTTTATTTATTAAGTATGACACCACTGCGAATCTCAAAGCAACAAAGCTTGTGATTTTTTTTTTCCAACTTTCCCAATGCCCTAATTTCTTGACTTACATTAAACTCTAATATGGTTTACTCAAGGTCCTATCATTAACAGAAAAAGTGGTTACCTCCTTTCAAGGAGTGGTTGTTTAAATTATACAAAGCACAGGTGACCATCCAGATAAGGTAGGAGCAGTTGTAAGTAAACAAATTTGCTGTTTTAATAGGCTATTCACTCATTCACTCTTTCAGTCAGACCACTGGACTGAGGCTAATAGGGGACATGGAAGACCCACTGCACACTGTTAGAGACAGCCCACTCTTGTACCCAGGTACCCGAAAAGTGCAAACCATTATTGGTTTGAATTTCAAGGGGACCGCTGTATGTAGAAATAAGATGTTCTAATCCCCAAAGGGTACCATCCTGATCAGATTTAACAGTAAGGACTGCCATCAGAAGACCAGAATAGGTGTCCACCTGAGTGAGGAAGTACTGGAATCGCTTCTGTAAAGGAAGGGGACTGATGTAATGCATTTGCTAAATTTGAGCAGAGAAACACCCATGGCGAATGGCAGCCAAGGGTCCTTTTAATAGCTGTCAGTCCTTAGTTTCTAAACGTAGCCCACAATTCCCGCCCACTGTATGGGTGAGAAGGAATAATCCCCACTGATTACGGTACCATGTACCTCAAATGATCAAAAGGTTCATCGGCCCACAAAGCAAGTGGCAATAATGGTATTTGAGGCCGCGGGCTAGATGTCACCATGTCAACACAAGCAAGTTTGTCAGCAATTATGTTAAAACTTGTCATTGATATATCATCTATCATATATCATATTTCATATATCATTGATATATCGAAAGATTGGAGCGACTGGGCTTGTATACTCTGGAATTTAGAAGGCTGAGAGGGGATCTTATTGAAACATATAAGATTATTAAGAGATTGGACATGCTGGAGGCAGGAAACATGTTCCCGCTGATGGGTGAGTCCAGAACCAGAGGCCACAGTTTAAAAATAAGGGGTAGGCCATTTAGAACGGAGTTGAGGAAAAACTTTTTCACCCAGAGAGTGGTGGATATATGGAATGCTCTGCCCCAGAAGGCTATGGAGGCCAAGTCTCTGAATGTTTTCAAGAAAGAGATGGATAGAGCTCTTAAAGATAGTGGAATCAAAGGTTATGGGGATAAGGCAGGAACTGGATACTGATAGTGGATGATCAGCCATGATCACAGTGAATGGCGGTGCTGACTCGAAGGGCCGAATGGCCTACTCCTGCACTTATTGTCTATTGTCTATTATCTTTCAAAAGACATCACTTAATATATGTCTCTTACATTTGTTTCTCGTCTTGGATGTGATTCTAGAACTGCTGGAGCCTGTGTTTTGCTGTTTGGAGATCATTTGGGTGCTTCAGTGCTCTGCAGTCTCTGAGATTCTGGGAGGCAGAGGCAGTGTGAGAGAACCTCGTGGCGAGAACATTGTTGTTCACATTCTACCTTATGGGTGAGTGTGTCAGAGGGTGCCCATCCTATAATGGGAAAGTCAGGGCGGAAAGGAAGGAAAGACTCTCCCAGCTGTGTTTCAGTCTCTATCAAAGCCCAAAAGCAGGCAAGAAACACAGTGTTCCTGGTGGCAGCATCAGGAAACTTTCAAAGGCATATGCCTTCCTCCACACTTCTGCTGCAGGCCCCAGACAGCGATATCGTCTTTAACAGAAACCTGCGGTTCAAAGGGGAGACAAGGAAACAGGGATGGGCCTCCTTTGCAGCCTCAAAAGCTGATTGTTCCTCAAGTCCCCATACACAAAACCAAATTTCTTTCTGATCACAGCATACAAGGGTCAGAGGAGCATAGTCAAATGGGGTGTGTGGTGCTGCCAGAATCCAAAAAAGCCAACAAAACCCTGGGTTCCTTGTTTTGTCGTAAGGGATGCTACGTCTAGGATCTCATTTCTGATCTCATCTGGAATTGTCCAATCATCCATAGTCCATGACATTCCCAGAAAATGAACAGTCGTAGTTGGGCCCTGTACTTTATCGAGGTTAATTTTCCATCCTGTTAATTGCATGTGATCAATCAAAGTATTAAGGGCTTTAGAAACCACCTCCAAAGGATCCCTGCAATAGGACATCGTCTATATGGCGAGCTACTTTAATGCTGGGGAAAAGGACACATTCACACAAATCCCGTGCCAACACATTAAGGCAAATTGTGGCACTATGAATGGTAACCTGTGGTAACCTGTGGTAGCTGTGAAGGTTATTCTATGTAAAAGCAAGCTGATCTTGGGACTGCTCAGCAATAGGGAAGGTGAAGACAGCATTCGCCAAATCAATAACAGCATAATAACTGTCAGTCCCACTGGAAAGGTCCTCGATCAGGATCACAATGTCTGGAACAGCTGTGGACAGCGGAGGGGGAAACCAATTTAACTGACGATAATCAATGGTCATAAGCCATGAACCATCAGGTTTCTGAACTGGCCAAACAGGGTCATTATAAGGGAATGAGGCAGGATGGAGATCTCCCAGGTTTTAGAGGGACTCGACTGTCTCATCCGTTTCCTTATACCCTCCCTGGAGACGATATTGTTCGGCAACTACTACTTGCAATGACAAGAGTATAAAGACAGGTTCCCATCCTGTCCTTCCAACCAGAATAAGCACCTTTCTAATACCAAAAGCAAGTTTGCCAAAGGGTGCTGTGATAGAGGTTTCTGTTAACAAATTAATTCCAAAATGTTTTCAGGTACCTGGGAGAAAAGCACGGGAACAGGCCAGGAAGGTCCTTCACCAGTGGCAAAGTGGACCTTTGTTCATATGGCATCCTAACTGATCCCCCATAATCCCTGTATACACACTAGCTCCCCTATATATAGATAATGGATTCCAATGTAATGAGGTAACGTCTACTCCATATCCACCAGGGCAATTCACCGCTGCTTATTGCCCTGTGACCACTAAAGGGTAACTCGCCACCCAGTGTCCAATTCACCCAAGTCCTGATATAACCAGGAAATGTCCTGCTTTTTGGAATTAACGTTACATTCTAGTGTAGAGGCCAGATGGGCCACCTGGGTCATAACGTTCACTATATAACACATAAAGAAAGCAACAGGTACACTGTGATTTTTTTTCTTTACCCAGTGCTGCTTGCCTTCAGCAGGGACAGAAACATTTCCTTTCGACTAAAAAGGGAAGAGGATCTCGTTGATACTGATTGCAGAGATACAGCCATCGACTGCTTCGGAGCATTCCTAGTTCTGTTCATCATGCTCCCAGATTGCCCTTGTTACTGCCAGGATTTAAAAGCCAGCATTAACCTGCACCCATTCCCAATCTACCTCTGACACTTCAAGTTGGGCTGATGGACTGCTAGTCTCTGCAACAGTACAATCCTCAAAATGGCCCTAACGGAGCCAGCAAAACATCTATCTACCATGAGAGTCCCCATTCCAACCACCAGGTGTGCATACAAGGAAAAGGGGACAGCTCAGGGTTGTTACAGCATTATTGTAACAAATGACAGATTGTGTTGCTATATTGCTGAGGTGCGTGAAATAACCTCTGGGTTGGGAGTGGGGGTGGGAGGGGGGAATGTTCCCAATCCCAACCCAAAAGGGCAAGGTACTGAGTTTGGACAGCCGGTATGACCAGTGCCCACAGCGTTCAGCTCAGTCAGCCTGACCAGCAGACAATTCAGCCAGGACCAATGGATCCGTCGTTAATGACCCTAATTCGTGCTTATTAAAAAGCAGCCGGGAGGCTCCATAGGCAGGTGAACCAGCTGGGCAAGGATTCCCCTGGCCGCTGACACAGTCTTTGAGCTAAATCCTGCATCTTGGCGGTAGTGTAATTATGGATTGTGGTCTAAGTGGTAGTATGTTCAGCCGCTACAGCTTGACTTTGTTCATTAGCATTTCCACGCTCCTCTTTATCTTTTACATGTCTGAGGGTGTGCGTCTTGATTACATTATTTCCATCATCATCATACCAGATATCCCTGTCCTAAGCATCTGGGTGCAATCCTCCTGCAGGACCATTGGTTGGATTGGTCGGACCGTTACTGGATTCAGCCATCCAGCACTTTTTCATTAAGGTAGTCAATCTACATGCCACAGCAACTTGCTTAACCTCAGAGCATTCAGCCCACTCCTGTACCGCTCATGCTATGTTATTTAAAATGGTGACATAGAACTCAAAAAGGCTAACTCCTTCTGCAATCATTTGATTTCCTCAGAAAGCTCAGTTTTGTTACTCAACTGCCACAATACAGTCATTAAAATTCCATTTGGGACAGAAGTCTTGGGTATGGTGTCACTCAAATTGCTTGTCTACTTCCACGTTTCTCCTGGACCCTACTCACAGTGCCAAAGTATAGTGGGCCAGATTAATTACTCCCAATAAATTGAGTATCCAGGCAATGTGGTAATAAGTAAACAAGCACAACAAAATAAATTGAGCCTAATTTATTATCATAAAATAAAAAGCACAAATAAACCACACAAAATACTACATAACAAGGCACAAACATTCCGCAAAGATTTCTGCAAAGCACAAAGATTTCAGGGCTTACAATTCTTAGTCACCACTTAATTGTTGCTGTTGTCAGGGGAACTCTGAATTCTGACTCGCTCGTGAAACCACACCTTGGTCCTCAGCACCGATGTCAATCTCCAGTCCCAGATGTAATTCAACAAAGCTGGGAAAGCAGCCCGATAAATACAAATTTCACAAGCACAGAGACAATTAAACTCTTTGATCTTTTGTCTCATCGTAACCTGTTTTTTTTTTCTTTCCTGAACACATCCATGTGTCCACTAACATAGCTCTTATAAATCAACAGGACATTTCCTCAATTACTCATATCCAGATTCACAACATTCCCTTGGACTGACAACAGTGCATGAGTGTAACATTCCTTCTATTCTAAGAAAGAATACAGATACTATCAGCAAACGCTCTATAGACATTAGCAGTGTTTACTCATAAAAATTTACTATTCACTAACAGACATACAGAACCCACATACTACAAGATCAGAAGGATTTACAGTAATTCCATTCATCCAATTGTCATTCATCCGCTGTTTTACTAAATCTAATATGACACAAGCCAAACTTCTCTTCAATGAATTCTGTCAGGTTGGTCAAGCATGATCTTCCTTTTTGAAATTCCTGATGACTTCTTTATTGTATTGTTGGTTACCAACTATTCATTCTGTCTCATCTTTGAGCCAAGATAACATTTAGTTTCCTATTCTTCCATAATTTATTTAACTTCCCTTTATAAAATTAGGATTAACAGTGGCTGTCTACCTGTCCTCCAGCAAATTTTCTTGCGATTATATATAATATGCACTAAGTGGTCACTTTATTCAGTACCTCCCATACCTAATAAAGTGGACCACTGAATGTACATTCGTGGTCTTCTGCTGTTGTAGCCCATCCACTTCAAGTTTAACATGTTGCGTATTGAGGGATGCTCTTCTACCCAATATAACATGCGGTTATTTCAACTTAAACCAGTCTGGCCATTCACCTCTGACATCTCTCACTAACAAGGCATTTTTACCCACAGAACTGCTGCTGACTGGATTTTTTTGTTTGTTTTTTGTACCTTTCTCTGTAAACTCTAGAGAATGTGCTGCATGAAAAACCCAGGACATCAGCAGTTTCTGAGATACTCAAATCAACCCATTCGGTACAAACAATCTTTCCACAGTCAAACTCATTTAGATCACACTTCTTCTCCAATATCCTCTGATACGTGACCTGAATGACAACTGAACCTCTTGCATGATTTTATGCAACACACATCAAAGTTGCTGGTGAACGCAGCAGGCCAGGCAGCATCTATAGGAAGAGGCGCAGTCGACGTTTCAGGCCGAGACCCTTCGTCAGGACTAACTAACTTCAGTTAGTCCTGACGAAGGGTCTCGGCCTGAAACGTCGACTGCGCCTCTTCCTATAGATGCTGCCTGGCCTGCTGCGTTCACCAGCAACTTTGATGTGTGTTGCTTGAATTTCCAGCATCTGCAGAATTCCTGTTGTTTGCATGATTTTATGCGTTGAGTTGCTGCCGTATGATTGGCTAATTAGATATTTATATTGACGGGGTGAATCGGTGTACCTAATAAAGTGGCCAGTGGGTGTATAGTAGAGTCTCATAGAGTCACACAACATAGAACTAGGCCCTTTGGCTCACTGTGCCAACCCCATGTCTATTTATCCTACACTAATCACATTTTATTCCTCTCACAATTCCATCAATTTCCTCCCACATCCTAACATTCACCCACACACCAGAGCAATTTACAGTGGACAGTTAAAACACACCAATCCACATACTTTTGGGAAACCAGAGGACCTGGAGCAAACCCATATGGTCACAGGAAGAGTGTACAAACTGCACAGGGACACTACTGGGGGTCCGGACTGAACTCGGCTGGAAGAAATTCTGAGCCAGTAGCTGTAATTACTCTAGCACTGAGGCACCCATGATACCCACTGTGGCTCCAATACCTCATCCATAACCTATTTTGTTCTCCAATTCAAAGTTCAGAAATCAGAAATAGAAGTGAGATTCATGCCCGTTCCTCCGTCATTTCCTTTAGTTCAGCAATCATTTCCCAACTTTCTATACAAGATTTCCTCATATATTTTTTGTTCCCTTATACGGAAGCATTGTTCATCATGTTACTTTCCTGGAACTATATGCTGTCTGAAGGTTGGCACTGAAGAAAGTATGCATCTAATGAGGCCTTAAAGAAACTGACTTACCCGTTAATTAAACGGTTGTTCTACAAATCTAGTGCTGATCATAGTCAAGTTATATACCACAGAAATAGACTCTTCATCCCAACTCATCCATGCCAACCAAAATATATTCTTGAGCTAGTCGCATTAACCTGCATTTGCCCTACATCCCTCTTAACCTTTCCTGTCCATGGATCTGTCCAAATGAGTGCTTTCTTTCTCCACAGCTTGAGGGTACTATCCAAAAACTACCTTGTGCCTCTAAAAGGAGAATTTAATTCTGGTTGTAGCAGGTGATGAGAGGCATTCTAAAAAAAAACATCTGTCCTGGAGACAGTGAGTAATAGCATCTGCCACACCACTCCCATTATTATATATGGATGACCTCTGAAAATCACTGACATACGTTGTTGCAGTCACATGACATGATCCTTAAAGGGGGCAGCAGCCTTAAAGCAAAAATTGTTCACAACCGCTGTAGTATTGAAGTGCAGGCTGATTATATATGAAGAAATGAACTTAGATACAAGTAACTAATCACAATTTACAAGTAAGGCAAGGAGACAAAATCAAGAGACACTTTAAAGACGGAAATAAACACTGAAAAATAATACGTATTAAATGAGTGTTTAATTTATAAAACAATAAATATTTCAAATATTTTAATAAGATGCAGATTGGATTCCGAAGTCTACAGGACCAGAGAGATGTTAAAACTTATTTCAAGCTAAATTTACTGTTGAACACATGAAACGCAAGACGTATTTCCCTAAATTTTAAATACGACTATTATTGGCCTACTGTTTGGTTGCAAGTTGTGGATAAACAAGGCTGTTAATAAACTTTATGCCTTCATTGATCTGTTCAAGTATGGCCAAAATAATATGTTTCACATGAGTGGCTACAGTAATAAATTAGATCGTACTAATCCATCTTCCACATGAATTGAGATACAAATCACTGTTTACGTAATGCTAATTGAGGGTGAATAAATAGTGGTCCAGACAGGAAACATTAACTAGCGCATGGGCCTCCAAAGTTTGAGTGCTGATGTCAAACAAGATATCATCAATATAAGTGTGATATTACTTACCCACAGATTTTATCATAATATGACAGGATTCACCCTACGGACAGGGGGAAGCAAATGTCAGATGGGTTCATTTTGCAGTGGAGCAAAGGGAGCTACGGAGACATGAGAGAGGAAATGGCCAAACTGATTGGAAGAGGACACCGGGGAAGATGGCAGAGCAGCGATGGCCAGCATTCCTGGGAACAATTTGGAAGACACAGAATAGATAAATCCTAAATATGAAGAAATATTCTAAAAGAAGGATGATACAAACGTGGCTGACAAGGGAAGTTAAAAACAGCATAAAAGCCTAAGAGGGGGCAGACAACATAGCAAAAATTAGTGGGAAGCTGAAGGATTGGGATGCTTTTAATAACCAACTTATGGCAACTAAAAAAAGCAATAAGGAGAGATAAGATAAAATATGAAGGTAGGCAAGCCAATAATATAAAAGAGGTTCCCAAAACGTCTTCAGAGGTATAAAAGGTAAAACAGAGGTGAGAATGGATAATGGACTGCTCTAAAATAACACCAGGAAGGTAGTCATGTGAAACAAAGAAATGGCGGACAAACTCAATAAGTTTATTGCATCAGTCTTCACTGTGGAAGACACCAACAGCCAGAGTATCAGGGGGCAGAAGTGAGTGTCGTTGCTGTTCCTAAGGGGAATGTACTTGGGAAACTGTAAGGTTTGAATGTAGATAAGTCACCTGGACCAGATAGCCTACACATCTGGGTTCTAAAAGGGGTGGCTGAAGAGGTTGCAGAGGCATTAATAATGACCTTTCAACAATCACTAGATTCTAGAATGGATCCAAAGGACTGGAACATTCCAAATGTCACTCCAATCTGTAAGAAGGGATGGAGGCAGAAGACAGGAAAATATAGGCCAGTTAGTCCGACTTCAGTGGTTGACAGATGCTAGAGCTTATTGTCATAGCTGAGGTTTCAGGGACCTTGGAGGCAGGCGAGTGAGGAAATAGGATAATGTCAGCATTGTTTCTGAAAAGGGAAATCTTGCCTGACAGATCTGATGGAATTCTTTGAGAATAAAACGGGCAGGATAGACGGAGTCACTGGATGTCATTTACTCGGATTTTCAGAAGGCATTTGACAAGATACTGAATACTTTTTTATTTATTGAGATACAGTGCAGAGTATGCCTTTCTGGTTCTTCAAACCACACCACCCAGCAACTCCCAATTCAACCCTTACCTAATCACAGGACAATTTACAGTGACCAATTAACCTACTAGCCTTTGGACTGTGGGAATAAATCGAAGCACCCAGCGAAAGCCCATATATTCCACAAAGAGGACATACAAACCCCTTACAGATTACATTGGAACTGAACACCAAACTCTGACACCCTGAGCTATAAAGGTGCCCCAGGGGCATATGAGGCTGCTAAACAAGATAAGAGCCAATGGTATTTTCTGTAATAAGGACAGAAGATTCACTGGCAGGAAGGAGACAAAGAGTAAGGGGAACTTCTTTATTTCACGTTATATGACGGAGCTGATAGCTTTGTAGCCAGATGTGTGGATGGCACAAAGATAGGTGGAGGGCAAGTATTATTGAGGAAGCAGGAAGTCTGCAGAAGGACTTGGACAGATTTGAAGAATGGGCAAAGAAGTGGCAGATGGAATGCAATATAAGAAAGTATATAGTCATACACTTTGGTAGAAGGAATAAAAGCGTAGACTGTTTTCTAATTTGGGAGCGAATTCAGAAATCAGAACTGCAAAGGGACTTGGGAGTCCTAGTGCAGTCAGAAATCAGGAAGACAAATGCAATGTTAGCATTCATCTTAAGAAAACAATAAGATAAAAGAAAGGATGGAAGGCTGAGGTTTTATAAAGCATACGTCAGACAGCACTTAAAGTGATGTGAGCATTATGGGGTCCATTATCTATAAAAGGATGTGCTCGTACTAGAGAGGGTCCAGAGGAGCTTCATAAGATTGATCACAGGAATGAAGGGCTAACATATATGAGCATTTGAATGCTCTGAACCTGTAATTACTGGAGTTAAGAAGAATAAGGTGTGATCTCATTGAGACATGTTGAATATTGGATGCCTAGATAGAGTGGGCCTGGAGAGGGTGTTTCATATAGCAGGGGATATTATGTTTGCAACTTCAGAAACTAATAGAAAGAAACATTCAGGAGTTGGGATATAGGTTTTCTTTTTTTTTGTGAGGCATTCGCATATAAAGTGGTGGTGTAATGACATGCCATTAACATATGTCTTACATATAACCCCTAATCAATAACGTAAACAAAGAATATATTTACAATATTACTCAAATATTACTAAAATATTAAATACACTACACCCCATCCTGCTTAGTTCTAAACTCCAATTCAATACAGAATGCATCTCAACTCAAATATATAACGTATTGCTCTCTAGTCATTATTAATACACACGCACACACAGTATACTAAAGATTACAACTACTATATAAACAGCTACAGCTTAGTAAATTTTAAATTGTCCAATTCAGGCCTAAAGACTTAACTGTTGTGGAAGGTTTCTTACTCTTGTCAGGAAAGATGATATCCTACAAGGGGGTGGGAAAGTTGTGGGTCACTCTGCTTAGCAGGTGGAACAATCTCAGGTTCTGGTTGGTTGTAGGAGTTGACTCTGTGACTGAAGGAAGTGGCTTTGACAGCTCTGGACACCTTTCCTCTCTAACAAATGCCTGCTGTCCTTAACCGTGTCATCTCCAGATAACATCAGACGCAATCTCCACTGTGTAGGAGAGTTGCTCAGTTCTGTTCTTAATCTTTCCAAGTACGAACGTTTGATCACCTTGAAAAACTTGAGTGTGGCATTTTCAATTAACACTATTATACCCTTGATATGTTTGAGTTGTCCAATGCCAGTCTTCAATACTGCTGTGTCATCATCAAGGGCCTTTCTTCATTTGCTTTCAGTTGACTCCATTGCAGGGGATGTGGCATGCAAATAGTGATGGATCTCCAATCAAGTTATAGTTAACTCAGCCAATCATGGCCCCACAATTCTGGTCCTCCTGTTTTTACCACATACGGGTCAAATGTGGCTTGTTGGTTGTTGTATTTCACTGTTACGAATGTCATTCCCACAGCAGTTAACTTTTCTCCATTATAAGTTGTTAGCTGGATATCTTTGAAATGCTGTTCAAATTTATTTTGTGGAATGACTGGGAAAGTGTCCAATTCCATTTTAATTAATTCACTGTTCACTTCTAGCTTAAGCCATATTGGTTGGCTATTGTTAGTTTTCACGTCATAAATCTCAAGGTTACCAGGTCCTGTGTCTCTCTCATCATTATCAGATTTTTCATCAATAGCGTGCAGATTAGTGCTCTTTTTGAAACTGCAACTTGTCTTTTTATCTTTTTCTTTTCAGTCTGTGCAGTCCATTTATTTTTGACTGCCTAACATGTTCTTTGCTTGTGTCGTACTTTGTTGCATATTCTGCAAATTTTATCCTTAAACCTGCATTGGTCTGGTGGATGTGAGCTGCTGCCACAACGGTTACACAATTTGTTCAGCTAGGCAATTTTGCTCACTCTCACTTTCATTCCTGGCTGCAACTCAATTGTGTCTCTGTCTGCTGTTTCCATTGATACAGTAGTTTCAACTGCTCTTTTAAGTGTGAGTTGTGCTTCAGGTTAGGAGCTGTTTTAGTATGCTTTCTTGTAAGATGCCACTAACTAACTGATCTCTCAGTGTATCATTAAGCCCATCACTGAAATGATAATGCTTAGACAACTTCTTCAATTTAACCACATAAACTGCGATGGACTCTCCTTCCTTTCAATTCCACTTATGAAATCTAAAGCATTCTGCAATCAACAATGGTTTCAGTTCTAAATACTCCTGTATTATGTTCACAATATCAACAAAGCTCATTTTGGCTGGTTTAGTTGGAGCAGTTAAACTTCTAAGCAAACCGCATGCTTTTCCACCCATTGCACTCAACAACACTGCCACTCGTTTTTCATCCGATATTTCATATTGCTCAATTCATTGAGTATGCATCATCCAGTTATCTGTTGTGCTATCATACCTGTCTAACTTTCTGATGTAGCCAGCCATTTCTGCTTTTTCTTTTCAATTTATTCATTATAATTTATTACTGGTGCTCACTGCTTATGATCCTGTGGCTGTTCTCGTTGCTTGTTAATTTCATCAGTGTTACTTTTTTAAAAATCAAACTTGTTGCCCTTGTCACCTCGGGTTTGTTTTAAAAATTCTCGTCATCACTGCTATGTTTTATAACTCCAGAAACTAATTGGAAGAAAAAGCACAGGAGATGGGATACTGATCTAACTAGTCTTTTTCCTCCTTTTTTCACGTGAGGTGCTTACCTATGACATGGTGGCATGATGACATATTGTATTTCTTCGATAAAACCCATAATGATTACGCAAACAAAGAATGCTTAATCAAACAATATATTTACGATATCACACAAAAATATTACTGAAATATTAAATACACTACAGGGGGGTCTAGGACCAAAGGGCACAGCCTCAGAATACAAGGACATCCCCTTAGAACAAAGATGAGGAAGGATTTCTTTTGCAGGAGGCTTGTGAATCTGTGGATTTAAATGGGTGAAATTCTGTGGAGGCCAATTCATCGGATATTTTTAAAACAGTAGTTGATAGGTCTTGATTAGCGAGAACATCAAAGGTTAGAGGGGGAGCACAGGAGAATGAGTTGAGGGAAAAAATAAATCAGCCGTGATTGAATTGTGGAGCAGACTCGATGGAGCAAATAGACTAGCTCTGCTCCTATGCTTTATGGTCTTATAGACATCTATCAGGATCAATATTATAATATCATAAACAACCCAGTATCTACATTGTATTCCTAGGAACAATCAGGTTACAAAATTTGACCTCTATGTTTTTGCAACAATGAAGGGTTATCAGAAGCTACCCAAAAACGTAAAAGCAATAAACTTCATGGAACAACTATTCTTTTGAAAGACTTAGGGGTCATTAAGCCCTTTTATTGCCTAATGCTTCTAAAAATCCTTGCTCTCTGCAATGTCCACGCCTCTCTTCATGGTGCTATGAAGACTGCCCCAGCTGCTGTGCTCTGTGCCAGCTAATATGATGAACTGATAGGCGAGGTTTTGGGCCTACTCTGGGCTGCTCCAGGGTTCGGATCTGAAGGCTCAGTTTTGTTTGGAATGTTGTTTGCATGATTCCTTTTTCCTTTCTCTTGTGCATTGGGTGTTGGTGTTTTTCAAAAAAATTTTTCTTTAATTGGGGTCTTTCAGGTTACTTGATTTGTGGTTACTGTAAGAAAATAATTCTCAAGATTGCATAAACGCTGGTGGCGTAGTGCATCACCGCCGGACCTCAGAGCAAAGGATCCCCAGTTTGAACCCAGCCGGCCCCCCAGGCACGCTTTCCATCCATGCTGGGTTGAGCATCGAGCTAGCAACTCAACCTCGTAACAAAAGAAATTGCCTGCTACAGAAACCTCAACAGCAAAAAGTTGATGGCCTATGTTCTCTCGTGAGTTTAAAAGGCAATTTCCTTCCTTGTGCATTGGGTGTTGGTCTTTATTTAAAATTTTTTTCTTTAATTGTGGTCTTTTGGGTTACTTGATTTGTGGCTACTGTAAGCAAATAATTCTCAAGGTTGTATAATTTATACATTCTTTCCTAATAAATGAACTTTGAGTTATTATCTCCAGCTTGAAATACAGTTCAAAAACTGTACCAAGGCAAAGCCACTTCAGCAGACATGACAATCTGCAACCATCTCAAACCTTCCACAAACCTTGGCACGCAACAGTACCAGCACACTGAAGTCCTAATGCAGGTTTTAACCAGAGATGGAAAAATTTCCATCCAACCTCCACAATGTTTTTCTTGATGTACTGAGTTCTTCCAGCAGATTGTTTATTGTTCCAGAACATAGCATTTTTAGTCATTATCATTCATTACTTATTTATTGCTAGTTATTGTTTATTTCTAATAATAGAAATGGTTGAGATATAGACTTTATTTTGGAGATGGATTATTAAATATTTTGAAGTCATCCTAAATCTAAATCTGTTTATTCCATTTATTTATTTGCACATTTATATCAAGTTAATGGAGTAGGATTCTGGGAATGAAGGGGTTAATGTATGAGGAGCGTTTGAAGGATCAGGCCTGTACTTTTACTGGAGTGCAGATGAATGAGAGGGGATCTCATTGAAACCTACTGGTTACTGAAAGGCTTAGGTAGAGTGGAGGTTGAGAGGACATTTCCAATTATGGGAGTGTCTAGGACCAGAGGGCATATTTTAGAACAAACATGAGAAGGAATTCCTTCTGTCAGAGGGTTGTGAATGCATGGACATCATTGCCGCAGAATGCAGTGGACGCCAAGTTACTAGGTATATTTAAAGCAGAGGTTGATAGGTTCTTGTTTAGTGAGGGAATCAAAGGTTCCGGAGAAAAAGCATGTGAATAGGGTTGAGAGGAAAAATAAATCAGTCTCAATCAAATGGCAATGCAGACTCAATGGGCTAAGTGACTTAATTCTGCTCCAGTCTTATGGTTAGGATTTAAATTACAGTCAAAATTGAACATAGTTCGGCTGTAAAACAAATTGAGTATCTAGTTTGACTTTATACTAGATTTATGATGATATTCTAAGTGAGCTATTCTAGACTCTTGCCTCCTCCGCATTTCTCTAACAATCCTTTCATTGAGACAGAACATCAGAGCATGCGGGGGTCGGGGGTGGGGGGGGAGGAAACACAGAGGCTCTAAGCACAGAAACAATTCCACAGAAGAACAGAAATTCAGCAAGGGATTTTCCTCCACACCTTTCATTCATGTATCTAAGGAGCAAGCAGAACATGAGATGAAGCAAATAAAGGACCTATACTTAGCATAGAACACGGAGCTCCGCTTGGCATTGATCAAGGAAACAACGCTAATACTTTGTTTTATTTTCCATTGCTCACTATGCAGCAATACAGTTGTGAGGATCGTGGGTAAGCCTTCCCATTCTGCGTCCATTTGACAAATACAACTCTGTAATCAGACATGCAATGAGAGCAGAAGAATGGTCATAGAGATAAAGGGCAGCCTCTCACTCAGCTATTCTCCCACAAGGAAGACATAGTATCTTTTTTTGCCCACACTTCAAATGTATGGTTAAATACGCTGAAGCACCACTGCGTTACTCTTTACACAGTCTTATTATTATCTTGTACAGAATCACTGAAAGGTTACAGCCGGGGAGGAGGCAATTTGTCCCACTGAATCCAAGCTGGATCAATGTGCCTTATGGAAATGATCCCACTCCCCATAGCACTTTTCCTTCAGTGGCCCATTTTTGCTCCAGATTCCAGCATCTGAAGTCTCTTGTACGTCCTGCAGTTCTGAACATGTTCAATTTTAAGCCATAACTAAATCTACCTCTGTGTTGCCCTCGGGCGATGCGTTCCATATCTTAAGACTTGACTGCATTAAAGCAGATCCTCCTCGTCTAATGTTTCATGTACAGGTAGGAAAGGGTGAGCTAGGTCGTGCTGAACTGACCTGCAATGTTATGTTGCCCACTCCGCCCACATTGTGCTTTCATCGACATCTCTCAACTCTGAAGGTCTTGACCTCATTACAATCTTGGCTGTTAATAAGAAGAACAGAAATAAATTTACTTAAAATAATATTACATTTCCATAGATTAATTAAAAATAAAAGATACAGACAAATAATGAGAACTAAACAAAAAGTTACGTAGACTTACTCATAACGTGAAGTTTAGCAATCCCATTTGATTGAAATGGCTTGTTCTGGATGCAGCAGCTATGGTTGACATAAAGCTGAGTGGCTGATAACACATTGCATCCAGACCCTTGACACACTAACTTTCAGAATATTCCTATGCATCAAAAGCTGGATTCCCACTCCTGATGAAGTGTTTTGGCTTGAGACATCTTCTGTTCATTTCCCTTGTGACGAGAATACACATAAATTAAGATGTTTGCTGGCCTGGGCTAGCACCAGTGGCATCAGCAGTTGGTCTGCCACCTGTCCTCAGGGGAGGGAGAGATAAGGAACACAATGAAGCAGCATTTGGAGATGTTAATGAAGGAGTCATCAGTCTGGGTATTGTCAAGTTCGGCTCCCCCTTTGAACACTGAACTGTTTGAAGTGATGGACAGGCGATACCCCAGCAGGGGGATAAAAATGGACAGGTTCGCTAAGGCAGGACACACACGACACCCCGAGGTAACGAGACCCTGGAAGCGGTGCGCCTCTCACAAGTCGGTGGGCAGCTCTTGGACGGCTGATCGCGGGATCAGCCTTAGACGCACAGGGTGGAAAGGTACGATCAGCGGGAACCCGGTGTGTGTCCGCCCTTGCTTGGGTGCCGGGTTCACTGCAGAGGATCGACCGCATCTGGAGGAGGGGTCACAGTCGGTGACCCCAGGTGACATCACAAAGGACTCGCCCGAAAGCTGCTTGTGAGCAATATCGCCGGTCTGTGAGTGGAAGCCGTTTTGAATGATCATTCGTTCTCGTTCTCTCTCTCCTTCCCCCCACATTGTCCATCGCCATGGCCACGATTACTGCGAACTGAACTAAATTGAACTGGACTTTGTGTCACTTTGAAATTGGTCATTTACCCCAAGACAACGATAGAGCTTGATTGATCCTGTTATCTTAATTCTGTGCACATGTGTGTTTATCATTGCTGAACTGTTGCATTTATTATCCTTTCGATTACTGTGTTGCTTGTTTCTTTAATAAAACTTTCTTAGTTCTAGTAATCCAGACTCCAACTGAGTGATCCATTTCTGCTGGTTTGGCAACCCAGTTATGGGATACGTAACACTCTACATAGATACTGCTTGACCTGCTGAGCTCCTGCAGCATTTTGTATGTGTGTGGCTTGAGATTTCCAGCATCTGCAGTCACTATTATGTCTCTACACATGTCTCTAAACATTGGAATTTTCTGACACAGTCTACTGTTTGGAAAAAGTCCACCAGTTCTTCTAAAAAACAATTACAAAATTGTTACAAACAATATTAAAGAATGTAAAAAATTATAATATTAATAAAATACTCAAAATATTCAGCAAGTCTGGCAGCATCCATGGAGAGAAACAAGGCTAACATTTCAGTTTATCAAACTTTCAAAAGATTCAAAGATTCAAAGTACATTTATTATCAAAGTATGTATGCAGTGTACAACCCTAAGATTATCTTCCCACAGATAGCCACAAAACAAAGAAGCACCATGGAATCCTATCAAAGAAAACATCTAACACCCTACAGGCAAAAAAATAACAAATCATGCAGATGCCAAAAACAAGTGAAAAACACAGAACATAAAAACATCAAACCACAAAGCAATTGAAACAGTCCAGTTCCGTTCAGTTTAATTTAATGTGTGTCATTCACGAGAGTCTGCATCTGTGTCTTCTTCATCAGAGCTGGACAAGGTTTTTCAAAACATCAAACTGAAATATTAACTCTTATTCTTCTCTGCACATATATTGCCTCACTTGCTAAGCATCTTTGACAATTTCTTACCTATGCTTCAAACTTCTAGCACATTTCAGACTTCCAGGAATTGAAAAGCAATAGAAACTTGTAGGAATACTAATTGTCTCGTGAGGCAAAAAGCATTGACTTAGACTTGCTAAATGCAAGACTTAGTCCTGGGTATGACCCTAAACTGCAACCGGTGACAAGGCTCTGATTGGGAACTTTTAGAGTTTTGGGGAAAGTGGAGTTACCCCTTAGTCATTCATTGCTCCCAGGGCCACTCTGACCCAGAATGGTAGCATCTGCAAGGGTTCCTACTCAGGATACGAGCGAAGGCCAACGGCAGATCTGGCAGGCTCAGGAACTGAACTTATGATGGAGAAGGCGGATGAGCTAGGACCTCAAATGTCGATGGCTATAGAACAGGCGGATGAACATTTGGGGAGAGAAATGGCGATTTCTTTTGTTCGCCTAATGGAAGGCAATAACAAACCACCATTGCTAGATAATAGGTTTCCTAGAATCTATTTACTAAGAAAACCATGGTCAAACTCACAAAATGTATCACAGAACAACAGCGTCAAGAGGATCTTCAAGACAATTGTGAAGATGCTTCGCTCGGTAGGGTTGATTCTGGGCAGTAGAGGATCTCCGACCGTCATCAAGCTACTGCTCATAAAATTCAAGTAACACTGAAGAAAATTATTGCCACTTGGAATGTAAGAACCCTATATCAAGCGGGAAGATTGGACAATGTGATAAATGAAATGGAATGACTAAAGATTAATATCATGGGAATTAGCGAAGTCCGTTGGATAGGTGCTGGAACATGTCAGAATAGAAATAAAACACTAATTTATTCTTGTGGATCATCCCATACTAATGAAGTAGGAATTCTTATGGATGAAAACATGGCAAAAAGTGTTTTAGGACATTGGGCAATATCAGAAAGTGTGCAAACAACAGGAATTCTGTAGATGCTGGAAATTCAAGCAACACACATCAAAGTTGCTGGTGAATGCAGCAGGCCAGGCAGCATCTCTAGGAAGAGGTAGAGTCGACGTTTCAGGCCGAGACCCTTCATTAGTCCTGACGAAGGGTCTCGGCCTGAAACGTCGACTGTACCTCTTCCTAAAGATGCTGCCTGGCCTGTTACGTTCACCAGCAACTTCGATATGTGTTATCAGAAAGTGTGCTCCTTGTTAGATTCAGGGGACAACCATTTGATTTAGCAATTATACAAGTATATGCACCAACAACAGATGGCACAAATGAGGATATAGATAAATTCTATGAAGAGCTTGAACAGGTAAAGAATGGATGCAAATCTCAAGATATTTTTATTGTCATGGGAGATCTAAATGCTAAAGTAGGACAAGGTGCTGATGGAAATACCATAGGAGAATTTGGACTAGGGGAAAGAAATGAGAGAGATGAGAAATAGGTAGAATGGCACAAAATGAATAATCAGGTCATTATGCATACCTGCTTTAAAAACCATCCAAGATGCTTGTGGACCTGGAAAAGTCCAGGTAATATCCAGGTAATAACACTAGAAATTAAATTGACTTTATTACTGTAAACCAAAGATTTAGAAACTCAGTGACTCAATGCAAAACATATCCAGGTGCAGACAGTAATAGTGACTATAACCCAGTAGTACATCATGTAAAAGTAAAACTTAAAAAACTAAAGAAGCAAAACCCTGAACAATCCCTTGACTACTTGCAATTAATTAAAGAAGAAAACTTAAGACAAAAATTTACAATTGAAGTAAGGAATAGATTTCAAAGTCTAGAAACAGAATCTGTTGAAGATGATAGCAATCATGTAGAAATGAAGTTTAACTCTCTGAATGATGCCTTAGTAGAATCAGCAAAGTCAGTGATTCCTAAAAAAGAAAAAAGCACAAAGAATAAATGGATGACAGATGAAATCAAAAATCTAATAGAAGAAAGGAGATGAAAGAAAGAAAATCCTATAGAATATAAGTCCTTAGATAAAAAAGTTAAAAGCTTATGTCAAAATGCCAAAGAAGAATGGTTAAACCAGGAATGTGAGCAAATAGGAGGAATCCCTATTATGATCCAAAAAGGTTACATCAACAAATCAAGAATATCACTGGTAAAAAACTCCTCTGTTCTTCAGGTGGATGTTTGAAAGCAAAGGACAGTACCATTATCATGGAAAAAGATGAGATTATGAACAGATAGACTGAGTATATTCAGGAATTGTTTGAAGATGATCAAGGAGAAATATCAGAAATTAAGAAAAACATTGAAGGTCCAAGCATTTTAAAATCTGAAGTTCGTAATGCAATAAATAAGATGAAGAAAGGAAAGGCAGCAGGTCCTGATGAATTAGTAATATAACAAATTATCGTCCTTGAAGATTATGGAATTGAAAAACGTACTGATTTAATCAATGACATTTATGAGACTGGAATAATACCAGAAGAGATGAAAAAAATCAGTATTTATCACACTTCCTAAGAAACCTGGAGAAATAGAATGTGAATTACATAGGACCATAAGTTTAATGAGTCATATCACCAAGATAAGTCCAAGAATTTTGATGACAAGAGCTAAAAGTAAGATACAAGCTGAAATAGGTAAAGAAGGATGTGGATTTGTGAAAGACAAAGGTACAAGAAATGCAATATTGATGTTAACGATAGTATCAGAATGAGCTGTTCAAGTGCAGAAAGATTTGTTTCTTTGTTTTATCAACTACACAAAGCATTTGATAAAGTGAAGCACAGTAAGTTATTTGAAATATTACGGGAAACTCTAGATCTAAATTTGAAAGAACTCCGCCTAATCAGAAATCTGTACTGGGAACAAACTGCTGTTAAGAATAGATGGAGAAGTGAGTCAGTTTACAAAAATCAAGAGAGGCGTTAGACAAGGGTGTGTTTTCTCCCCTGATTTCTTTAATGTGTACAGTGAAACAATATTACAAAAAATAGGAGATATCTTGTCTGTAAAAACATCAATAATTTCAGATATGCAGATGACACTGTGTTAATTGCAAGGACGGAGGAAGAACTACAAAACTTAATTGATATAGTTGTTGAAGAAAGTGCAAAAATAAGTCTATCTATCAATTGCAAAAAGACAGAATGTATGGTGATATCCAAAAAGATGGAGAATCCTATCTGCAGGCTGAGAATAAACGGGGAAGACATAAAACAGTTACAGAACTTTTGCTACTTGGGAAGCTGGGTGACATCAGATGGCAGGTGCGACATGGACATCAAAAGAAGAATAGGGATGGTGAAAGATTTCTTTACGAGAATGAAGAGTATACTGACCAATACTAAACTAGGCATGACAACCCGCCTCAGAGTACTGAAATGTTACGTTTATCCAATTACGTTATATGGCTCAGAATGTTGGACAATATCTAGTAACATGAGGAAATGAATTGAAGCAGCAGAGATGTGGTTTTTGAGGAGGATTCAAAGAATATCATGGATGAAACAAATATCTAACGAGGATGTCATGAACAGAGCAAACACAAAAAGAGAAATAATTTATGAGATCATGAAACGGAAACTTAACTTCATTGGACATGTGATTAGAAAAGAGGAGTTAGAATGCACAGTAATTATGGGAAAGATTGAAGGGAAGAAAGCAAGAGGAAGACAAAGACAAATGATGTTGCAGACAGCAGCCAGAGAACTGGAAATGAATACCAATGAATTGATCCACTTGACCCGAAACAGGAGTGTGTGGGCCATGGCAGTCAAAGCTCAAACTGGGCATGGCACCTGATGATGATGATGAAACGCAAGACTATTCCTGCCTTGCAACATTCCATATTTCCAAAAAACGTCAGAAAACACTTTCTTTGAAATCTTAGCAAACGAGAGTTTGAAGAATGTAGATTAGTGACTGATGGTTTATGTATATGCAATCACTCGACCGTGAATTTTATACATTTCACAGAAGACTAAAACCACAGCATGTAATAACAGCAATAGTGTGTCTAATTTATTTACTTGACTCACTGACTTCTCCCTGGATTTCTTTACACAACAAATTTGATATAAGAATATATTTCACTTCAGTTTGCTACCTAAATGGGCATTTGAAAAGTTCCTGAACAAGGTAATGGCAACAGCAACTGCAGTAAATGAATTCAGTCACAGAAATAATGTAAAAGATTAATAGTATACAGAATGCATTCTGATTAATGCAAGCTCCATTAGAATATATTTCTATTTTATATTTTTTGACCTAGGTAATAGAACTGTAATTTTTATATTAAATCCATAGCTGCTTTTCTGAAGAGTTGTGTTTTTTCCTTGATTATTGCGATAGAGTTCATATATAAATAGACTATGTTGAAGCATTACATGAAAATGCTACAGGAATTCCCTCTGGACTGTGCGACATTTGTTAAAATACGGGGCTCAGTCAATCTGTCAAGTTTTACAAAAAAATTTTGGTATATAAAAATTGTCCTGTCCCAGAACTAACAAAACAGGAAACTGGTCTCCGTGGTATATTAGGCATAAGCTCTGGAAAATGCACTTTCCTGCATTTCATGAGCTACAGAAATTCACTGTTCCAATCCTGTTATAAGCTGGCCATAATGAATCAGAGAAGATGGGGAAAGAGATTGATTTGAGAGTTGAACAGATATGGAGTCAGAGTCTTGTACAGTACAGTAACGGACCTTTTGCATGCCAACCTTTTTGCCCATCCAGACTAGTCCCATTCCCTGTGTTAGGGTTGATTCCTTCTCTGCCTTCTACGCCTTGCTTAGTTAAGTGTCTGGCCAAATATATGTAATAATTGTATCTGATTCCTCTAGCCAAGTTGCTTCAAAGAGCAACCACACCCCTCTCAGATCTTCCTTAAAACATCTATATCTCAACTTAAGACATTACTGTCAGGTTTTTGGATAAACACAAGAGGATCTGCAGATGCTGGAAATCCAGAGCAACACATGCAGAATGCTGGAGGAAATCAGCAGGTCAGGCAACATCTATGAAGAGGAATAAAGAATCTACGTTTTGGACCAAGACATTTCATGTTGTGTTTTTGACACCCCTAACATGGGAAAAATATTTTGACTATCTACCCCATCAATGTCTCTCGTAATGTTTTATAAATCTATCTAGTCACACCTAGCCTTTTCTGCTTTAGAGAAAACAATCTCTCATCATAATAAATATTCTCCAATCCAGGCAACATTCTAACGAATCTATTCTACACTGCCAACTGCTATCACATATGGACGTCTTGCTCACTGTTCATTAAGTTATTGTAAAGGTGACAGAATCACAGTGTTTCATTTTACTTGCTAAAACCCACCACAAGCTTACCTCAGGCATAAACATGTTTGGTCAGTGAGTCTAATTTTTTTCTTTATGGACTTGGGGATCCTCACTAAAGGAAATGCACAACAAAATATGACCCTTAATTTTCAATGACTCAGAAACACGAGAATGTGGATGAACGAAGCAGTTCGGAATTAAAGATATTATCAAAATTACTCACATTTCCAGGTATTCGATGAATGGGATAGGCAAAAGCTGACGCCACACTATTACCAAGAAACAATGGCAGTAGTGAGCTACCTATTTTTAAGCACTGGTCTGATTCAGAACTCAGTACTGCAGTTCAGTTCTTAACCACTGTTAGAATTTGTTGCATTCAACTCTCTTTAGCTTTTGGGAAATATGCATACAGGAATGGTACAATTTACATCACTTCATTAACTTGATCTAGTGCATTTTTACTCCCAAGGTGACCCAAAAACTTCAGGAATATTTCTGAAAGGAGACCCCAGAATGGTGTCCATTGAACCAAGGCTGTGAGGCAGGGCCACTAGTTCTGATTGATTGGGATTTGGAAAGAGATTATTTGCGCAAAATTATTCAATATCAGACAAAACTAAAATACACATTCAAGCCTTCTGGTTTAATAATAAGATAATCATCTTGAATAGAGTCAAAATGAAACACTGACTTCATTGACCTGTTCTCTGCTGACCTGTTATCTTCCACCATTTTCTGATTTCACGCAGTAAACTACTACATTGGTGGCACTGCAACTCTGAGATGTTCTATTAGAGTGAACGTCGTTATGTTAATAAAATTCTAGAAATGGCTAATAATAAGTCAGGTAGCATCTGCAGAGGAAGAAACAAGGTTAATGATAATAATCTCTTGGGGGTGGGCTAACAGCTATAAATAGACTCAATGGATATTAAAAGAAGTAAACATTTTTAGAAGCAGAATTTTAACTTGTGCACACGATCATTCTCAAAGCCCTTAGTCCATCTGCAATTGGCTAGCTCTTCACATTCAGTGTCCTTGTTACATTGGACAGATCACATGGCCACCAAGAAGGTAACCGCAGTTCATTATGTTTCAAAATAAATGTACTGCCGTCAAAGTCATTTTTCAAATAATTCAAAATGAAGTTTAAAGATACTTTTATTTTTTTTAATTAATTTTAATTTCAATAATTATCAACACTGAAATGGGCCTGACAGCTCAAGTTGTGAATGGTCATCAGGGTGGAGCTGGGGGGTAGCTCCTCAGGATGCAAGACCTTGAGAATTGGTCAGCATCCATGACCCACTCGGCCACTGGATCGGCTGCAGGAGTAGGTCTTTAAGGTCAATGGGAGCTGGATGTCCACAAAAAGTTGGTGCAAGCACAGGTCAAGTGTGGGATGTTAGGGAGGGAGGCCGTTAAAACATGCCGTAAGGTGAAGAGGTATGTGAGAGGAGCAGAGAGCATCAAAGGGAAGGTTATGTGATAAGGTGGAAGGCCAGAGAGGTTTTGTGATAGAAGTGGTTGTTTAACAGCTAAGCCTCCAGGAGGATCACAACCTCGTCATGGCTTGGAGGCTTGCATGCCTTAATGACCCAGAGAGCTATATTGGCAGGAGTCAAAGCTTTATGCTTTGGCTCTTGGTAGAGTCATCCATACCAAACGGGTCAAAGGATAGAGGACAGTCTAAGAGTAGTCCACCGGTCCTACTGGTTCGTGGGTTTCAGCTCAAGGCTAACAACCCTGACTGGTAAAACAAAACTGTTCCGGAAAAAGCAATGAAGAATCCTTCTGCATCTGAGTGTGATGGTATTCCTAAGTCTCCAGCGGAACTTGCATGATTGACAGTAGCAAAATCAGAGAGGAAGCTACCGACACGATGAAGGAAGTGCTGAACACCAGCAGAAATGGAGGACCTTCACTGCTGCCCAAGCACCAGCAGCGTAACAGGTAGCAAGCAAGTTAACAGCTAAAAGTAGTGTATGTCTGTGGATGTGTAAGTTGGAGATGAAAAATGCAATCTGAAGAAGCAAGAAGCTGTGAACACTGAGAAGGTGACATGCAAGGTAGAATGATTACTTAGAACACAGAAGGCTACTGCACAGGAACAGACATCTTGGCCCATGATGTTGTGCTGAACAAATTGTTAATGACACCCAACCCCTTCTGTCTGCACATGGATCATATCCCTCCATTGTCTGCATAGTCATGCACTTATCTAAATGTCTGTAATGTATCTGCTTCTAACATCGGGCAGCTTATTCCAGTCATCCACCACTCTCTACATTAAAAAAAACTTGCCTGTGCATTTCCTTTGAAGTTGCCTTAAATGCATGCCCTGTAATATTAGAGTAGGCACTTAAAAACAACATGCATCCGATTAATAAAGAATGATGCTTTGCGTTTCACTATACAAACTATTCAAAACAAAATCAAGTTTGAATGGAATCTCACAAACCTCTGAATTTTTTTAAAACATTTCTTTGCGTAGTCAATATTTAATTAAAAAACAAGATTTTTTGTTTTGACTCCTTGCCTCAAATTTATGAACACATTCTTTGCGAAATGAAAATTTACATATGCGCTGCACGGACAAGTGCAGGGCATGAAGATGAGACAATAGGATACATTGACTTGGCTGTGCGGTCTTTTAAGTTTTAAGTCTTTGTTTTCAGCCACAGTCTGTCATCTGCATTCAGTTCCTTTGTCAGAGAGAATGGCTTTATCAAGTCATCAACCATGTCTAGTTTCTGCATTCTACAGTATGGCTCATGACACTGCATTTCATTGTTTTCCCATGTTATCAACCTTTGTTTCTCCTCTCAAGATGCATTACCTCAAGTTTCTCAACATTAAATTACACCTGCCACTAGTCACCACTCAGCTGACCTCTCTTTAGCTTCTCCCTTCAGTACATTCCTCAACAAAAACTTGTTTAATCAGTTGATTGTCATTGAGTTATAGCCTGTCCCATCTGTATGTTGCCCATTACAAAAATTAACTCATGTTAGTGCAGTATTCCTTTGCAATTTTAATAAAACCAGGTGTTATGTTAAAAAAAATCAGTATTTATGTATACTGTACAGTGGATTACTTTTTTTTCAGAACACTGGAGTATGTCAATCAGTTTGTCAGCTAAAGGTGTGTTCTTGATGCATTGCCATTAAAAAGCAAGTTGTTGCTTGGTGTCTGCTGCTGGACAGGTAGACTAACTATAACACACATTTTGATTTTACGTACGTTTATGTTTGCATATTTTTATGTACAAACCATTCTGAAGATTCTCAACATCCTGAAAGGCTCAATTAAAGCTGGAGATTTAGAAGTTGGATTCCTATCTTTATTCTATCAGTGTCAATGTTAAATTGAGACAGCAAAGACAATGGGCCAATATGCCTGTTGCTTGTACGTCTTGAAATAAATTGTCGAAATCCCAATTTAGTAATCCCAAGTAGTCAAACTCTCTGACTTCAACTCCAGGACAAACCTGTCTGACATAGAATTTGAGAAGAGCCCCATTCGTTAGGGAGGTGTGTTGTATTTATTTACAGTTTCCCTGGAGATGGGGGAGCTCTCTTTCTCAAGGCCTCCTTCCTCTTTCACTGACAGTAATTATCTCCATATAATGCTTCTCTGTCCTTAACCCTACCTTATCACTCTCTACCATAGAAGCAGAGAGTATCCTCTGTTTCTTTGCAACTTCTGCTAGAGCCCACCTGCAACTATATTGCAATGGTTACTTAATTTTTATCTCTACTGGAGTATGTTAATCAGGATGTCAGCCAATGGTGCATCCTTAAGGTCTGGCCATTAAGAACCATGTCAGTTGCTTGGTGACTACTAAACCACATTTTTATCCAGATGTATAAACCATTGCCATTCTGAAAAATGCAAAGTTATAGTTTAGTGAGAATTTGTGAGGAGGAAGGTTATTTAGACTAATAACACATCAAACTTACGATTGCTTACAGATCGGCCTCTAAATGTCCTGAATAAAAAAATGCCTTTATTTCACAAGCCATAAAATATTCCACCCCTTCCTCTATTCCCCACTAAACCCCTTTCCTTTCTCTATTCCCCACTCTAAACTTTTGCTTCTTTTCACCTGCCTATTTCTATCCCCAGGGTCCCCTCCTCCTTCCCTTTCTCTTATGGTCCACTCTCGTCTCCAATTAGATTCTTTCTTCTCCAGTCCTATCCTTTCCCACTCAGCTGGCTTCACCCATCACCTTCCAACTAGCCTCCTACCCCTTCCCCACCTTTTTATTCAGGCATCTTCCCCCTCCCCCTTCTCTCTCAGTCCTGAAGAAGGGTCTTGACCCAAACCATCAACTATCTATAGATGTCCATAGACGCTGCCGGATCTGCTGAGTTCCTCCAGCATATTGTGTATGTTTCTTTGGATTTCCAGCATCGGCACACTCTCTCATGCTTCGAAAATACTCTACATCCTGAAAGGCGAAATTCAAGCTTCCTTGTTCCTTGTCTGACAAATCATTAACCTCATCTATGGTCCAAAAATTCTCTGTAATACAGAGCAATATCTGATTAGATTGAGTGAGGCTCGTGAAGCCTCATTTCAGTGCAAATTTCCACAAAATAGATAACCATCATCTGGACTCGCTTACTCAGAACTTCAATATGCCCTAATGCCACGCAACACATAGGCACTGAGAACATAAAGGTTAAACCGTGGCTCGCCAATGCCGTCCAGGGAGGAATAAACGTCAACAATTTAATCTGTCATTCCTGTCCCAAATCCAACATGCTTATTTACAGTATAACACACACAAAATGCTGGAGGAACTCAGCAGGTCAGGCAGCATCACTGGAAAAGAGTAAACAGTCGATGTTTCTGACTGAGACCTTTCATCAGGACCTCTCTCCAAAGCAACACACACTAAATGCTGGAGGAACTCAGCAGACCAGGCAGCATCTATGGACATGAACAGACAGTTCACCTTCCAGGCTGAGACCCTTCTTCAGGACTGAGAGGGAAGGGGGAAGAGATATATGAACTAAAAGGTCAGGGGTGGTGAAGGAGGTTAGCTGGAAGGTGATAGGTGAAGCTGCATGAATGGGAAAGGTCAAGGGCTGGAGGAGAGAGTTTCTCATAGGAGACGAGAGTGGACAATAGAAGAAAGGGAAGGAGGAGGGGACCCAGGGGAAAGTAATAGGCAGGTGAGAAGAAGTGAAAGGTCAAGAGTGAGGAATGGGGAGGGGGAGTTTTGTTCACCGAAGGAGAGATCGATATTCATGCCATCAGGTTGAGGGGGACCCAAACAGAATACAAGGTATTGCCCCTCCAACCTGAGGGTGATCTCACGAGATGCTGTCTGATCTGCTGAATTTCTCCAGCATTTTGTGTGTGTTGCTCTGGATTTCCAGCATCTGCTGAATCTCTTGTGATTCTGCTTATTTATAATCACCCTTTGAAGTCGTATGAAATCTGGTCAGTGAGAGGTGAGCACTAAGTGCTCAATTTTACAAGTCACCATTACAATGGATCTCCATGTGAAAGACATCAAGGAGATACCTTTGTAATCATGGAATTGGATTTGTTCCTTTTCTTTAAAATGGTCACAATTATGGTATGACTGAGACCCACTGATTTGTCTTTCTCTTCCAAGAAAAGTTAGATGAACTTGTATCAGAAGTTGCTCTTTGCTGAGTTTTAAACTTACAGCTGGGATACAATCTGTTCTTGATGACTTATGTTCATTTTTTTGTCATATAGCAGAGGATAGCTGGGAAACGGAATCGGAGACTACCTTGTGGAATAATGTGAAAATCAAACAAAATATTAGACAAACATGATTGTGATATTGCAACAAAAATATTCTAGAATCCTACCACGTTGTATTAGTTCTTTCTAATGAATTTGTAGCTACAACTTCTTCTGAGAACCAATACATAATCCTCGAAGACATGACAAATCTTTTCATATGTGCAAGTGAGCAAATTCACTGCCGGACTTTCCTGATCACTGCATTAGGGTGGCGGGACCAGGAGAGAATGCTGGTGACATGGATGCCAAGGGAACTTGAAGCTGCCAGCCATCTCTACAGCAGCTTCATTGATGAGGACAGGGCTGTATTTGCACCCTCCACCCCACCTCCATCTACCATCCTACCCCCACCCCTAACGTCCTCAGATCGACAACCAAGCCTTCAGTCATAGTTGATAGACAATAGACAATAGGTGCAGGAGTAGGCCATTCGGCCCTTCAAGCCAGCACCGCCATTCACTGTGATCATGGCTAATCATCCACAATCAGTACCCCGTTCCTGCCTTCTCCCCATATCCCTTCACTCCACTATCTTTAAGAGCTCTATCTACCACTTTCTTGAAAGCATCCAGAGAATTGGCCTCCACTGCCTTCTGAGGCTGAGCATTCCACAGATCCACAACTCTCTGTGTGAAAAAGTTTTTCCTCAACTCTGTTCTAAATGGCCTACCCCTTATTCTTAAACTGTGGCCTCTGGTTCTGGACTCCCCCAACATTGGGAACATGTTTCCTGCCTCTAGCGTCTCCAATCCCTTAATAATCTTATATGTTACAATCAGATCCCCTCTCATCCTTCTAAATTCCAGTGTATACAATCGCTCCAATCTTTCAACATATGACAGTCCCGTCAACCCAGGAATTAACCTCGTGAACCTACATTGCACTCCCTCAATAGCAAGAATGTCCTTCCGCAAACTTAGAGACCAAAACTGCATACAATACTCTTCACCATACAAAACCTTTCTGAAAGTCATGCTAATGTTAAGGTCTTGCTTGCCACTCTGACACCATGACACAGGGTTCACGATCTCCCTTCTGCATATCTCATCACTCCCACTGAACTGGCAGACAAACAAAGCGGCAAATCAAATACGATCATGATAATTATAGTTTCCCTCTTACATAACCTTGACATTTCCTCATTATCTGATGTTCTACTGAGAAACAACACTTTGGAATGTAAAGCAAATCCCATCGGTCTTTTCTTTCCGCTGCTCTTTATCAAACAGATTCTACATCACCATCTAGTGCATCAATATCTCTTCTCATCACCACATTGATATCTTCTTTGATTAACAAAGCCAGTCCTCCCCTTTCCCTTTTGAATATCCTGAAATAATGACCTAGCAGTCTCAGCCACACTGCATCCACTTGTCCATAAGAACTATCAGGCGGCGCTGCGGAATTGGGTCATACATCATAGAAATAGGCCCTTCAGACACCAACATCCATGTCAATCTTTTTGCCCATCTACACCAACTCCATTTGCCCACATAAGGGCAACAGCCTTCTATGCCTTTCCTATTTAATATCAGTCTAAATACCCCTTAGAAGTAACAAATGTTTCTCCTTCCACCACCTTTTCCAACAGCACATTCCATATATAAGCCACTCAGTAAAAAAAAATTCCTCAGATCTTCTTTGAAGTTCTTCCAAGTTGTTGAGAAAATTTACAAGGATGTAGCCATCTCCGGAGGACCTGAGTTAAAATGAAAGATCAAATAGGTTGGGAATTTACTCCTTGAAATGTGGAATATTAAGAGGAGATTTCATAAAGGTATAAAAAATTATGAGGGGTATAAATACAAGCAGGCCTCTTCCACCTAGGTTGGGTGGGACTACAGCCAGAGATCATGGGTTATGGGAGAAAGGTGAAAGCTTCAATGGAACATGAGGGGAAACTTCTTCAGTCAGAAGCTGGTGAAAGTGTGGAACGAACAGCCAGCACAAGTGGTGAACGTGAGCTCAAATTCAACGTTTATGAGAAGTTTGGATAGGTAGATGGATGTTAGGACTATGGAGAGCCATGGTCCCAGTGCAGGTCAATGGGAGCGGGCAGTTTAAATAGTTTTCAGCATGAATTAGATGGGCTAAAGGACCTGTTTCTATGCTGTACTTTTCTCTAACTCAATGATCAAATGTAAAGGGAAAGTATATCATTAAAGGGAGTATCTTAACAGCATTAATGTTCAGAGGGCTTTTGGGCCAAAGTCAATACCTCTCTGAAAGAAGCCATGCAAGTAAGCAGGTGGCATTGCATATGGCATGCTTATTTTTGTTGGTTAGGACACTGACTGTAAGAGAAAGGAGGCCATATTGCAGCTTTGGTTATAAAATTTCGGTTAGGCCTTTGTTCAATTATGGTTGCCCCATTACAGGAAGGATGTAAACACGAGGAAATCTGCAGATGCTGGAATTTCAAGCAACACACGTAAAAATTGCTGGTGAATGCAGCAGGCCAGGCAGCATCTATAGGAAGAGGTACAGTCGACGTTTTGGGCCGAGACCCTTCGTCAGGAGTCCTGACGCAGGCTCTTGGCCCGAAATGTTGACTGTACCTCTTCCTATAGATGCTGCCTGCCTTGCTACGTTCACCAGCAATTTTTATGCGTGTTACAGGAAGGATGTGAGGGCTTTGGAAAGGGTGTAGAGTATGTTTATCAGGATGCTGCCTGGATTAGAGGGCGTCTGCTACAAGAACTGATTGGGAAACTTGAGTTGTGTTCTCTGGAGCAGTAAAGGCTGATAGGAGACCCAACCAAAGTTTATAAAAACTATAATGGGCATAGATATTCTGAATTTTTTTTCCAAGGATACAAATGTCATGTACAACGGGGCATGTTTTTCAGGTGAGAGGGGAAATGTCCAAGCAATATGTACAAGGCAAGTTTACTTGGAGAGTGGTAGGTGCCGGGAATGGGCTGGCAGGAATAGTGGTAGAAGTAGATATAACGGTGGTATTTAAGAGACTTTGAATGTACAGGTTATGGAGGGTTATGGATCATGCACAGGCAGAAGAGATTTAGTTTAAAAATGAAAATGTCTCAAGATGCTGGAAATGCAAAGCAACACACACAAAATGCTAGAGGAGCTCAGCAGGTCAGGCAGCATCTATCCAAATGAATAAACAGTCAATGTTTCTGGCCAAGACCTTTCTTCAGGACCAAAATGGAAGGGAGAAGACGCCAGAATAGAAATGTGGAGGAGGGGAAGAAGGCTAGCTACAAGGTGATAGGTGACTTCAAGTGGGCAGGAAAGGTAAAGGGCTGGAGAAGAAGGAATCTGGTGGGAGTCTAGAGTGGATCATAGGAGAAAGGGAAGTAGGAGGGGACCCAGGGGGGAAGTGATAGGCAGGTGAGAAGAGGTAAAGTGGGAAATAGAAGGAGGCGAGGGAAAGAAAACTAGTGTTTAATTTGGCATTGTGACTGTTTTGACTAGGTGCCTTATAATTTCTTATAATCTGAGATATTTCTATGAGGTTGGTTCTTGGCCTCCTGCAAAAATGTACAGCCTGTCTTATCTTTCTCCATAAATCAAGTCCCCAACCACTTCCTTCAGTTGTGTTGTCGCACTGCAATGGTAAATTTTGCTAATGCCTGCCTAGTTGCAAGACATGGGAAGTAGGTCTCATTTTCCACAGTTCCACTGCGAACATTTCATGTTCAAGAGCAGTGTTGCACACCTGGGATAGGTTGGAAAATGGCCTCTTTTTTTGCAGATGTTTAATATAAGCTCCACTCAATTGCAAGCTTTGCTGAATGAGTTGGTAAGTGACTCAAAACTCAGCTTCTAAAAATACACTGAATTCTAATCTGTGCCTCACAGTAGAATGAATAATATTGGATTGACCTCAGTTTCTCAATAAGGACAAAGTAGCTTGAATGTCTTCCTACATCCTGTTCGCAAAGAAATTCTGTCGATTTGAAAGTTTGCCCCACCCCTGAGCTTCAAGCCAGGGCACAACGCATGACAGATTCCTCAGATAAAATTACACAGGCAGATGAGTTTAAGGTTGTGATAGATTTCCAGGGAGGTACTCTGAATTGCTGGGGAAACATCTGCTGATTTTACCATTGCAGGTATGTGAAAATCTGTACTTAAATGTGTTAAACTTAACAAAAACAGAATGCAAAGAATGTCAGGTAAATGTTGAAATCAGAACTTTCCGGTCAAGGTAGAACTTAGAGGTATTGGTGAACAGCAAAGGAAACTTTGTTGAGAATTGGTCTTTGTCCAAATAGGCATGAACTGATTAAAACACGAGGAAATCTGCAGATGCTGGAAATTCAAGCAACACACACAAAAAATGCTGGTGAGCGCAGCAGGCCAGGCAGCATCTATAGGAAAAGGTACAGTCAACATTTCGGGCCGAGACCCTTTGTCAGGTCTGACAAGGGGTCTCGGCCCGAAACATCGACTGTACTTCTTCCTATAGATGCTGCCTGGCCCGCTGCGTTCACCAGCATTTTTTGTATGAACTGATTAAACATCAATTATTCACTCTGAGAGCAGTATAGGAATTAATTCTGAACTGGGTACTCAGCATAAAAATTTATGACAATACCATTTGTTTTGCTGGACACTGTGGAAAACTGGATTTCATGGAAGCAGGTGCTACAAATTCTTTCATGCTATTCCTTTCCACATCTCATAGATTACGTAAGAATATGACAATCGCTGATATATAATTGATGTCTAAATGAAGTCTCTGAAAGAATAGAATGATAAAAGCCAGATATTTTAAATTGTTAATCCTATTAGAACAGGGGTTCCCAACCTGGGGTCCACAGACTCCTCAGTTAATGATAAGGATCCATGGCTTAAAAAAAGGTTGGGAATTCCTGCATTAGAATGTAAATGTTAAGCATTTTTGATGCAGAGCCTTTCTAATTATAAAGCTTTAAGAATGAATTGCCTTCGGTCAAAGTTCTTTTAGATTGAATCTGGAATCATGTCAATAGAATAACTGATTAAATTGCTCAAAGGTTTTTTTCTGTCATATATTTTTGTGGTAACCTATTTTGTTTTTAAGAGATTTCTCCGCAGGGTAACAAGTCAGCACATAACTTATGATCCGTCTCTTTTCCATCCCCTGTTCTAGCTAATAAATGCTTTCTCCCTATAATGTTCAATAAGGTTGGGAACTAAACCAGCTTACTGAAAAGGCAGTCAAGAGTTTTAAAGAATATGGTTTCAAATCAAATTTTGCCTTGTCCTTTGCTGAAGGCTATTCCAAACTGGGATGGATGATTAAGAAGTTATGAACAAGCCAGTAAACTAGACAGATACATAGCATTTCAGTTCAGTAGGTAATGCAGTCCATTTTGACAAAAAGAACATGAAATTAAGCTATATCAGAAAAACAATGGAGGGACAGAAAACATAAGAAACAAGGCAGAAATAAACATCTGAAGCCTGCTCTGCTATTCAGTATCATGCTTAATGCTCCACCTCATCCATCTTCCTGTCTGACCCCAAAATTTCTCAAGGGTAGAATAAAGCAGGCTTTTCAAAGGTGAAACATTCATAAAAAGGAGCAATTGTGCTTCAGGACTTTTGTATATCAGGAGATTGAACAAAAAAACGAGCACCTGAATTCCTTCCTAATTTTATCACATTTTTAGATAGTTTATCTATTTTGCCAGCTGCTCTTGGCAATTTGAGTGATGATTGCTTCCTTTTGTGACCATGTCAGTTTGAAAATGAACAAGACACGTTGCTGACTGCATTTAAATTAAACCTTGTCATTGGGGAATGTCTGCCTTGAATGCATTTCCTTTCCTTTCCAGATCAGGTCAGATAATATATAATATAAATGTGTGTGTGTGTGTGTGTGTGTGTGTGTGTCCATAGTATTCCTCCATTTTGTTGGTCTCTGAGGCAAGTTCAGGAATACTGCTACAATATGTAAACTCACTGAACAGAGTACATTAATTCCTTAATAAAAGGATAATACCACAGTCAGTAAAATAAGGCTTGATGCTGAAAAAATATCACTGATGGTTTTGCATGATTCTGAGAGGGCTGAAGCCACCTACTTGTAAAGATATAAACTCTGTCTGGAAGTGATTCTTTTCTGAATCCACTTTTGCGATGTGCCTGTAGTTTGGGTCAGAAACATTGCAAACAAAAGTAGTTTTACATTGGGAAAAAAAAACCAGCCACCTTGCAATCCAGGACACTCACCTGAGCTTTAGTTTTCCATTCTTCATGGTGTGAGTTCTGTAAGAGATGGTATCATGCAAATTTCTTCCCAAAATGGGAGAATTTGTTAAGAGAAAATGTAAGGATTTGGAATCTTGTGACCTAAATTGAGTGACAACATGCACAAAATTCTGGAAGAACTCAGTAAGGCAGGATCTATGGAGAGGAATAAAGAATTGACATAATTGACAAATAATTGACAATAAATAATTGACATTTCAGGTCTTGGCCGAAAACATCGACTGTTAATTCCCCTTCATATTTACTTCCTGACTTGCTGAGTTCCTCCAGCATTTTGTGCACGTTGCTCAAGGTTCCCAGCATCAGCAGAATCTCCCGTGTTTGACATGCGTGGGACTCGAGAATACAGAATGTACATTTGTCGAGCTCTGAAAGGAATTTAACTCCTGCTACTTTCTCATGTTCAGTCTCCAATTCCCACCCAAAGCTAACAGAGAAATCACTGCTTGGGATGGAAGCAGATATTTCTAGTGACTGTTAAGGACAAAGGGTTATTCATATCTTTGGAAAGTTACAGGACAAGAAAGCCCAAGGTCTCGTTGTGGACCTTGGACTGCACTACTTTTCCTCTCGGTGTACATTTTTTTAAAAATTATTTACCCTATGGCCTGGTGTAAAAAATGCTCATTCTTTCTCTACACATCAGATCACATAGGCATCATCAGAGATAGAACAATATATTTAAGGTGGATGTTGCTAACTAAGATTGGATGTTCTTTCCACTTTTGTCCAGTTTTCTGTCCCAGATCTGCTTCCTTATGCTGACCAATTCTCTAGTTAGGAGTTTGTCGCCACATGCACATATTCTGTTGGTAGAAGGGACTCCAAGGTTCTTAAAAACTCCAGAATCACTCAAAATACAACATTAAATTTATTTCAAATCTATTTTGTTTGAAATATAGAGTCATAGAAAAGGATGGCACTGAAACAGGCCCTTTGGACAATCTAGTCCATGCCAAAACATTTAAACTGCCTACTCACAATGACCTGTACCCAGACCATAGTCATCCATACCCTTACTTATCCAACCATCTCGTAAACGTTGAAATCAAGCTCACATTCACCAGTTACACTGGCAGTACATTCCACACTCTCATTACGCTCTGAGTGAAAATATTTCCCCTTACATATTTCACCTTTCACCCTTAACTCATGACCTCGGATTGCAGACCCAGCCAACCTTAGTGGAAAAAACCTGCTTGCATTTATCCTATCTATACATGTCATAATTTTGTATACTTCTGTCAAATCTCCCCTCAATCTTCAACTTTCCAAGGAATAAAATCCTAACCTATTCAATATTTCCTTATAACTCAGGTCCTCCAGACCTGGCAACATCCTTGTAAATTTTCTCTGTACTCTTTCAAACTTATTTACTTCTTTCCTGTAGGTAGGTGACCAAAACTCCACATAATATTCCAAATTAGGCCTCATCAAAGTGTTATGCAACTTCAACATAACATCCCATCTCCTGTACTCAATACAATGTGCCAAAAGCTTTCTTTATGACCCTATCTACTTGTGCTGCCACTTTCAATGAATTATGGACCTATATTCACAGATCCCTTTGTTCTACTACACTCCTCAGTGCCCTCCCGTTCACTGTGTACAACCTACCTTGGTTTGTTCTACCAAAGTGCAACACTTTGCACTTATCTGCCTTAAGTTACATCTGCCATTTTTCTGCCCATTTTTCCAGCTGGTCCAGATCCCACTGCAAGCCATGGTAGTCTTTCTCGCTATCGACTACACCCCCAATCTTAGTGTCATTGACAAAGTTGCTGATCCAGTTAACCATATTATCATCCAGATAATTGATATAGATGACAGACAACAATGGACCCAGAAACTATCTCTGCGGCACTCCACTAGTCACAAGCCTCCAGTCAGAGAGGCAACCATCTACTACCACTCCCTGGCTTCTCCCACAAAGGCAATGCCTAATCCAATTTACTACCTCGTCTTGAATGCTGAATGACTGAACCTTATTTACCAAGCTTCCATGTGAGACCTTGTCAAATATCTTGTTAAAGTCCATCTGGACAACATCCATTGCTTTGCCTTCATCAACATTCCTGGCAATATCCTCAAAAAATATCCTTAAAGATTAGTTAGACATGATGTACCATGCACAAAGTCATGCTGACTATCCCAAATCAGTCCATGTTTATCCAAATACTCATATATCCAGTCCCTTGGAATACCTTTCAATAACTTTCCTACTACTGATGTCAGGCTCACCAGCCTATAATTTCCTTGTTTACCTTTAGAACCTTTCTTAAACAGTGGAAAAATATTAGCTATCCTCCAGTCCTCTGGTAGCTAATTCATGGGTTTCCATGAATTAAAAGGGTTATATATATATAATGAGTATGTGAATGTATTTTAGCAATGGCTATGATATATCTTACAATTGCTCACAATACATACTGATATAAATTGTAAAAAGTTATTTCGGTAAGTAGTTGGCTCAAGTTTCATTCTTACTGTCTCTGATATACAGGTACAAAGTACTAGGAAAGCAGCATTTGGACTACTTCATACAGTTCTGGATCCCTTGTTATGGAAACAATGTCATTAAACTGGAGATGGTGCAAAAAAAAGATTTACAAGAGCTTAGTTATAAGGACAGTCTGGATAGGCTATGACACTTTCTTCCCCTGCAGTATCAGAAAGTGAGGGGAACCTAATAAGAGGTGTGTAAAATCGTGAGTGGCAGAGATCAGGTGAATAGCCAATGTATCTTCCCCAGTGTAAGGGTTTTTGAAACTGGAAGGCATAGGTTTAAAGAGAGAAGGGAAAGATTTAAATGGGGCCTGAGGGGTTCTTTTTCACACAGTGGTGGTGAAATTATGGAATGAGCTACCAGAGAAAGTGGTATGGGAAGTACAATTACAACATTTAAAGGGTATTTGGATAGTTCCATGGATAGGAAAGGTTTGAAGCTGGGGTTCCCATCCTTTTTTATGCCATGGACTAATACCATTAAGTAAGGGGTCTGTGGACCCTAGGTTGTTAACCCCTGGTTTACAAACGTATAGGTCAAATGCACATAAATGGACTAGCTTATGAAGGGTCTCAACCCAAAGCATCAACTCTTTATTCCCCTCCATAGATGCTGCCTGACCTGATGAAACGTCTTGGCCCGAAGGGTTGACTCTTCATTCTTCTCCATAGATGCTGCCTGACCTGCTGAGTTTCTCCAGCATTCTGTGGGACTAGCCTAGTTTGGCAATGTAATCAGCACAGACAAGATGTCTCTCTGCTGAATATCTCCATGACTCTGTAACTCTTTATTTGCTACACAAGTCAGAACAAATCCATTGCTTATGTTTAATATCAACAATGACAACTGCATGGCAACAGATGATTAGCTTTAGAAATATTTGATCTATAGATTGTCCCACATTGATTTAATAAAAAAGATTAATGTAATTTCATCATATTGTTATGAAATAGAAAGCTTTATCTATCTTTGATGTATGAACTCTGCATCTGTCCTTGACAGAGATTCACAGATCTCTTCCTCTTCAAATAGGGGTTTCAGCTCCTTATCTAATGCTGATCAGCTAGACTTGTCAGATTTGCATTCCATATAACTATTTTTATACACCCCCATAAGCTGTAACTGGGCTGTTGCTTGATTTGAGTTGGTTCAGAAACATGGTACTTTCCAAGAATGCCTCATCAAATATTTGTGCCCTTTGTGCTCTAGAAGAGCGAGAAAAAGAAATGCAGGTGGACTCCGCTTTGCACCAGGTGCTTAAGCAGCTCATTGCACTACTCAGGCAGACTAATGGACCTCGGTGTCCAGTAATGTCATCCTCAGGCTGTTAAACCATTGGGTGAAGAGCAGAAATGAAGTCTGACTGAATGGATCTGACGTAGAATGAATCAAATGCATATTGCAAACCATATTTTATTAACATATGTTCTAAGGCAGTGATGAGTTGAAAACTGATAACAATTGGACCACACAAGAGATATTGAGTTAATTTCTAAGTGGCCAACATGGATCTGGCAGACTCAGTTCTTTGGTAACTAGGTCCCATTCAACATTACCAATGTACTCGCTGCTCTGTATTGTCAGAACATTGACATCTTCATTCTAAAACGTCCTTCCTTAAGCTTATTGTCTCTTTATCACAATAGACGGGGTAGACTGCAGGAAAATTTCCCCACACAGAAGTGGATAAAACTGGAAGACATTGATTACTAGTAAAATTTTGGAGGAATGTGAAGGAGATTTTCTTCATGCAGAGGGTAGTGAGTACCTGGAACACACTGCCAGACAGAGAGAGCGAAGCAGAGCCACTGACAGCATTTAAGAAATGTCTAGACAAGCCTGCAAATTGCCCAGGCATAGAAGGGCACATGTCAAGTCTTAGAAGGGTTGATCTGGACAAGTAGATGTAATGGCCTGTTTCTAAGCTGTATGAATGTATCACTTTATGACTATAATTTCTTCAAGCTATTTGACCCTCTGAGATACTGTCACTTCTCAGTTGCTTCCTGAGTATCCCATAGTCGAATCATCCCCCTCCCCTTTTCCGTGATGTGCAGACCTGCCAAGGCCTAACACTCTGCAGTTCAGTCTTAAGCCTTTCATCCTCTATTTACTCCTCTAAAGTTATATTTAAAGCCATTCTTTTTGATAAAGCTTTTCCTTAATCTCACATATGCTGTTTATTTTTGATAACACTTGAAGAAAACTTACTATGCTAAAATTTGGACCTATTTTATACACCTTTTTATGTGTTATATTTGCACAAAACCAGTCTCCGTCCAATAATTGGAGATACCATTGATTTCCAAGTCAATTCCTGACTGCAAGAAAATTGGCCTGGACACTCCTGGCTGTAATTCACCTGAACATACTTGCCAGTTTCACATTTGCAGCACACCTTCTGGTGCAGAAAGAGACCACACTGAAGTTAGTCTATTGAAATTGTCAGTCGTAGCTCCAAACCACAAACTGCAATTTTACATTGCAATAAAGAACAAACCTCACAGCACATCAGCAAAGAGATAAAAATTAACAGACCCCCACTAGGGCTGGAGACAAGCGACTGCAAATGCTGGAAAATGGAACAGAAAACAACCTGCTGGAGGAATTCAGCGAGTCAGGAAATGGACAGTCATCGTTTTGGGTTGAGACCCTTCATCTGGATGCTGTCCCTTTTGTAGTTGGTTTCCCGCCCCACTTTGCTTGGCTCACAACACTGCCAGACCTGTTCTTTAGTGTTGCATGTTTATCTGCTCACATCACTGTCAAAGATGGTGGTATCTAAGTCCACAATGATTATTGGATCCTTAATTAGCTCCCATGTTCCAGTGGTAGAGGTGTCAATTGGATTGATCCATCATGTGAGGGGTGTCCAGAGATCTTCCCTTCTCTATTCCCATACTTTCCCTCACCTTCATGGCTGCTATTCTGTACCTGCCCTGGAAGTTGTAGCTATTTGACCAACTTCCCAGCAGTCTGTACAGCAAAGACATGGTAGATGCGAGCTTAGCTGTCAGCTGCTGTTAGAAATACACAAATAAAGTTTTTGCACATGACTCGGGTGGAAGATCACCTTAACAATTTATTATTGATTTTCCACCACTTTCTGATTGTCCTTTCAAGAACTGTTTGATAGCTTAGCTTGAGATGTTTTCACTAGTGGGAGAGAAACTTAATAAATAAGGTGCTTGGCATTTAAAACTGATCCTTCTCAGAAACTTCTTCTGTCAGAGAATGAATCTCTGGAATTCTTTGCCCTAAAGGATGGTGGAGGCCAGGTCATAAAGATCAAGAAATTAAAGGCTATGAGGAACTGGCACAGAAAAGGAGTTGATGTCAGCACAAATCAGCCATGATCACATTGAATGCAAGGCAGGATTCAAGGGGCTAGTGGCCTAAAACGTCCCTATTTTCTTGTGTTCTTGAGCATGTAGGCACAGTCAAGAGATTCAATTGTTCAGACCAAACATCAGAATAGGGAAGAAATGTGTTCTAAGTGACTTTGACCATGGAATAATTGTTGGTGCAAGATGATGTGGTTTGAATATCACAGAAACTGCTGATCTCCTGGGATTTTCATGCACAACAGACTCTAGGGTTACAGAGAATGGTGCGATAAACGAAAACATCCAGTGAGTGGCAGTTCTGTAGGTGAAAACGCTTTGTTAATCGCAAGCAATGCACACAAAATGCTGGAGGAACTCAGCAGATCAGGCAGCATCTATGGGAAAGAGTAAACAGTCTATGTTTCAGGCCAAGACCCTTCTTCAAGTTAATGAGAGGTTAAAGGAGAGTGGCCAGACTGGTTCAAGCTGGACCTTTCAACAGTGATGTGCAGAAAAGCATCTGTGAATACACAACACGTTAAACCTCGAAGTGATTGGGCAACAGCAGCAGAAGACCACAAACATACACTCAGTGACCACATGAGGTACCTATTGATGTGGCCCCTGAGTGAATATAAATACAAAGTGCCATTTGCAAGCAAGAATTCCCACAGAATAAATGCATTACTTTTAAATTGATCGTCACGTGAACAAATTTCTCTGCAGATCTGTTCTGTGCCAAGTAGACATCCCAGGGGTATTTGCTTCCATTTTGGTTAAGCAAGGTGACTTGCTGAAACTTGTGCAGCCATAGTTTTAAACCACAGGGTGTTGAGCTGTAAACCAATTTGACAAATAGAAACTTTGGAAAGATGAAAGGCAGTGATTGTTGTGATAGATCAACTAGATTGCCAAAAATCTCAGGAACAAGACTTGCCAATGCCCAACAAGGTGTGATATGCTCTGCAGAACCAAGGAGATAGTCATGCACTGATAGAGGCTGTTTATTGCAGCCAAGAATCTACAACATGTTGGGACAACAGGAGTATCTAACCTACTTTTATATTGGAAAAATTACAATTCAGATTCTGAGAGGCTAAGATTGACATTGAGATGTCTCCACCACTAACTCTGGTGCTTCCGTCTATGCACCCGAGTTCCTCTGTCCCACTGCTCTGGATTTGTTAGTGTATGCTCAACCTCATTCATTATCATCACCTAGAATTCAATTGTAGTACAGTTATAGCAAGAAAATGTGTATAAGCCAGCGCATACGTTATGGATAGTAGAGGCCAAGCATTTGTTACCCAAGTCAGAACTGACTGGACATTAGTCACACTATGGGACATTGACTGATAGGCCATGCAGATATTTTGGGGCTCAGCACTAACAAGCTGCTTCCTGACCATCTCAGAGCTGAAACAGATTCGGCAGCTGGAAGAATCCCTCTTTACACCCACCCTTGTCCTGCCCACTCCCGCCACCAGCCAGGTGGTTATTCTGGGGAGAATTTTGTGAATAAATTTGGTTATATACCTAGAAACATTCCTTATTTGTAAAATTTGCACTTTCAGTATATTTCTGAATTATTGCCTTTAGTATATCAGTATAATATCAATTTTTACTATACAAATGTAAGGACAAAGCTTACACAACTAATCTGGTCGCTTTTTAAACTTTACACTGTTATTAATTATTACATTCATCTGATTTAAACAGTCAATATTACATCATAAAACAAGGATGCACTAGAATTAAACTGCCAATCATTTCAAGGATTAAATTTACTTTTCATACAATCATTAATTTATTTTTTCTAAATTCTTTGTTCATTATTCTACTCAGTAGAACTCCAGAAATCTTTGCTCCCAGCCAAACCTCAGTTAATTCTGTTTCCAACGATTAACTTAGCTTTTTAATCAAAATATTAATTCCAAAAGGTTTAATCTTTTCAATTTCAGGAGTTCAGTAAATGCCTTCTGAACTTCCTTTCCGATTGGGTATTTGTGAAAGAATTACAATATATGAGTAAAATAGTCTGCTATATTAAGTATTCTAATAACACCTTCACACCAATGTTGACATCATTCTATATAGCAAATGCTGTACTCTGCAGAAGTCTTAGGCACATATATGTAGTTAGGGTGCCTAAGAGTTTTTCCACAGTACTGTAGTAATTTTATGAACTGCACTGTACTGCTGTCACAAAAAAAACAAATTTCATTGCTTATGTGAGTGATGATAAACCTGATTCTGATATGGGTCTCTATTGCGGACAGAGAGTTGGAAGAGGGCAGGTAGAGGGGAATAATGGTTGGGAAAAGAGGAAGGGAGAGGGGAACACTAGAGAGACATTCTGTAATGATCAGTAAACCAATTGTTTGGAATGAAATGACCTTGCCTAGTGTCTCAGAGCTGGGTGTGTCTGCATCCATGCCAAACCACATCTATGGCACTCCTTTCTCTGCCACCTGTACCACACACCTCCTGTGGTGCTCCACCTTCGCCTTCCCAACGTCAGATTTACAAATTCACTTTACAATGTCAAATGCAGTACTGTGCAAATTCCTCTAATTAATACATTTATAAGCCTGATTTATAAAGTTCTCTGCCACAGGAACATCTTGTTCACTTCTCTCATGACTTTGCACATATCCTGCTAGACTCCTCTGTTCAGAGGAACCCCATCCAGCCACATCAGACTCTCCTCGTAACTATAATTCTCCAGTTCTGGCATCATTCCTGTATGCCTCCTCTTCACCTATTCTATTCAGTGAGATTTTTTCTGCAGTAGGCTAACCATAACTGTACACTATTGGTATTGTGACCCCCGCCCAAGACAACACTATTCTTATCTTCTATGCCTCAAGTGTTAAAAATTTCACTGATATCCACCTTATTTACCTCTTCAGACAGAGGCTGATAAGTGCTTCATTAGTCAGGGCATGAAGGGGTACAGGGAGAGGGCAGGAGATTGGGATTGAGAGGGAGAGTGGATTAGCCATGATGAAATGGTGGGGTGGACTCGATGGGCCAAATGGCCTAATTCTGCTCCTATATCTTATGGGATTTTTATGGATTTTTTCAATTACCTTCAGTGTTATGAGCATGCACTTTGAAGTCCCATTGATTCTTCACAATTTTTCAGTATCTTGTCATTTATAGTGCACTCCCTTACCTCGCTCTCCCCAGATGTTCATACTTCCCTGGATTGAATTCTTCCTGCAATTTTTGTCACTTTTGTATCCATCTCACCAGGCCATGGATAGTTTTCAACATAAGCGAGAACAGGATCCATAAGCTTAAAACAGAGCTAGAGCACATTGTGGACCAAAAACTGAAAACAAGAGGAATGTGCAGTATAGCATCATAGAGCAGACAGTGTTGGTCAAGGCAGTGGATGAAGTTTGAAGTTAACCTACAGCATTTAACTAAACTTCAGCAGATGAACTTAATTTAACTAATCAACTGAAGTTAATAATTTGATTAATACTGAGCTAATTAAATAGAAACATAGAAACATAGAAAATAGGTGCAGGAGTAGGCCATTCGGCCCTTCGAGCCTGCACCGCCATTTATTACGATCATGGCTGATCATCCAACTCAGAACCCCGCCCCAGCCTTCCCTCCATACCCCCTGACCCCTGTAGCCACAAGGGCCATATCTAACTCCCTCTTAAACATAGCCAATGAACTGGCCTCAACAGTTTCCTGTGGCAGAGAATTCCACAGATTCACCACTCTCTGTGTGAAGAAGTTTTTCCTAATCTCGGTCCTAAAAGGCTTCCCCTCTATCCTCAAACTGTGACCCCTCGTTCTGGACTTCCCCAACATCGGGAACAATCTTCCTGCATCTAGCCTGTCCAACCCCTTTAGGATCTTATACGTTTCAATCAGATCCCCCCTCAATCTTCTAAATTCCAACGAGTACAAGCCCAGTTCATCCAGTCTTTCTTCATATGAAAGTCCTGCCATCCCAGGAATCAATCTGGTGAACCTTCTTTGTACTCCCTCTATGGCAAAGATGTCTTTCCTCAGATTAGGGGACCAAAACTGCACACAATACTCCAGGTGTGGTCTCACCAAGGCCTTGTACAACTGCAGTAGTACCTCCCTGCTCCTGTACTTGAATCCTCTCGCTATGAGTGCCAGCATACCATTCGCCTTTTTCACCACCTGCTGTACCTGCATGCCCACTTTCAATGACTGGTGTATAATGACACCCAGGTCTCGTTGCACCTCCCCTTTTCCTAATCGGCCACCATTCAGATAATAATCTGTTTTCCTATTTTTGCCACCAAAGTGGATAACTTCACATTTATTCACATTAAATTGCATCTGCCATGAGTTTGCCCACTCACCCAACCTATCCAAGTCACCCTGCATCCTCTTAGCATCCTCCTCACTGCTAACACTGCCACCCAGCTTCATGTCATCCGCAAACTTGGAGATGCTGCATTTAATTCCCTCATCCAAGTCATTAATATATATTGTAAACAACTGGGGTCCCAGCACTGAGCCTTGCGGTACCCCACTAGTCACCGCCTGCCATTCTGAAAAGGTCCCGTTTATTCCCACTCTTTGCTTCCTGTCTGCTAACCAATTCTCCACCCACACCAATACCTTACCCCCAATACCATGTGCTTTAAGTTTCCACACTAATCTCCTGTGTGGGACCTTGTCAAAAACCTTTTGAAAATCCAAATATACCACATCCACTGGTTCTCCCCTATCCACTCTACTAGTTACATCCTCAAAAAATTCTATGAGATTCGTCAGACATGATTTTCCTTTCACAAATCCATGCTGACTTTGTCCGATCATTTCACCGCTTTCCAAATGTGCTGTTATCACATCCTTGATAACTGACTCCAGCAGTTTCCCCACCACTGACGTTAGGCTAACCGGTCTATAATTCCCCGGTTTCTCTCTCCTTTTTTAAAAAGTGGGGTTACATTAGCCACCCTCCAATCCTCAGGAACTAGTCCAGAATCTAACGAGTTTTGAAAAATTATCACTAATGCATCCACTATTTCTTGGGCTACTTCCTTAAGCACTCTAGGATGCAGACCATCTGGCCCTGGGGATTTATCTGCCTTCAATCCCTTCAATTTACCTAACACCACTTCCCTACTAACATGTATTTCGCTCAGTTCCTCCATCTCACTGGACCCTCTGTCCCTTACTATTTCTGGAAGATTATTTATGTCCTCCTTAGTGAAGACAGAACCAAAGTAATTATTCAATTGGTCTGCGATGTCCTTGCTCCCCATAATCAATTCACCTGTTTCTGTCTGCAGGGGACCTACATTTGTCTTTCCCAGTCTTTTCCTTTTTACATATCTATAAAAGCTTTTACAGTCCGTTTTTATGTTCCCCGCCAGTTTTCTCTCATAATCTTTTTTCCCCTTCCTAATTAAGCCCTTTGTCCTCCTCTGCTGAACTCTGAATTTCTCCCAGTCCTCAGGTGAGCCACTTTCTCTGGCTAATTTGTATGCTACTTCTTTGGAATTGATACTATCCCTAATTTCTCTTGTCAGCCACGAGTGCACTACCTTCCTTGATTTATTCTTTTGCCAAACTGGGATAAACAATTGTTGTAGTTCATCCATGCAACCTTTAAATGCTTGCCATTGCATATCCACTGTCAATCCTTTAAGTGTCATTTGCCAGTCTATCTTAGCTAATTCACGTCTCATACCTTCAAAGTTACCCCTCTTTAAGTTCAGAACCTTTGTTTCTGAATTAACTATGTCACTCTCCATATTAATGAAGAATTCCACCATATTATGGTCACTCTTACCCAAGAGGCCTCTCACGACAAGATCGCTAATTAACCCTTCCTCATTGCTCAAAACCCAGTCCAGAATAGCCTGCTCTCTAGTTGGTTCCTCGACATGTTGGTTCAAAAAACCATCCCGCATACATTCCAAGAAATCCTCTTCCTCAGCACCTTTACCAATTTGGTTCACCCAGTCTACATGTAGATTGAAGTGACCCATTATAACTGCTGTTCCTTTATTGCACACATTTCTAATTTCCTGTTTAATACCATCTTTGACCTCACTACTACTGTTAGGTGGCCTGTACACAACTCCCACCAGCGTCTTCTGCCCCTTAGTGTTACGCAGCTCTACCCATATCGATTCCACATCTTCCCGGTTTATGTCCTTCCTTTCTATTGCGTTAATCTCTTCTTTAACCAGCAACGCCACCCCACCTCCCCTTCCTTCATGTCTATCCCTCCTGAATATTGAATATCCCTGAACGTTGAGCTCCCATCCCTGGTCACCTTGGAGCCATGTCTCTGTGATCCCAACTATATCATAATCATTAATAACAATCTGCACTTTCAATTCATCCACCTTATTACGAATGCTCCTTGCATTGACACATAAAGCCTTCAGGCGCTCTTTTACAACTCTCTTAGCCCTTATACAATTATGTTGAAAAGTGGCCCTTTTTAATGCTTGCCCTGGATTTGTCGGCCTGCCACTTTTACTTTTCTCCTTAGTACTTTTTGCTTCTACCCTCACTTTACACCCCTCTGTCTCTCTGCACTGGTTCCCATCCCTCTGTTGTGAACTAACCTCCTCACGCCTAGCTTCTTTAATTTGATTCCCACCCCCCAACCATTCTAGTTTAAAGTCACCTCAGTAGCCCCCGCTAATCTCCCTGCCAGGATATTGGTCCCCCTAGAATTCAAGTGTAACCCGTCCTTTTTGTACAGGTCACGCCTGCGCCAAAAGAGGTCCCAATGATCCAAAAACTTGAATCCCTGCCCCCTGCTCCAATCCCTCAGCCACGCATTTATCCTCCACCTCATCGCATTCCTACTCTCACTGTCGCGTGGCACAGGCAGTAATCCCGAGATTACTACCTTTGCGGTCCTTTTTCTCAACTCCCTTCCTAGCTCCCTATATTCTCCTTTCAGGACCTCATCCCTTTTCCTACCTATGTCATTGGTACCTATAGATAAGATTATGGGAGGAATAAAGTTTCATTGGGAGTTTACAAGCAAAGTGACAATGTCCATGGTAACTATCAGTGATTTTGTTCCATGTTAAGACATTGGCATTCAAACTGCATGCATTGTAAGTCATCGGGTAGGGAGTACATTAATTGCATTGTTTGCTTCATGAGGCAGCCATGGACTTTAGAATTGACACATTTTATGGGACAGGAGGTGTGACTGTAAGTTACCAAGTACAGTGACCCATGAGGTAGTGCTGCAAGAGCCTCTGACCCTGAAGTTGTCCAATAGAATTGAGGTTCTTTCAACCTTCCCTCACCAAACCCATGCTGATTGTCCGTGATTAAATTTGATCCTATCTAAGTGCTAATTTATGCTATTCCCAGAATTTTTCAAACTATTTGCTAATGACCACTGTTACACAGAGGAGACTGAATTGTTTCTTTCTCCCTTTCTGAACAATTGTCTGTCATCCTACCCTCTGGTATAATAATGGTAGTGAATGAAGAAGAGAAAGTGATCATCCAGACCTGTGAAAATGATTTCCTTGCTTTTTTAAAAGAATTTCAGATACATTTTAATCAATCCTGATGATTTACTCTCTTTTTAATCACTCTCTATATATACATCATTTCTGTGTGTTGCTTGGATTTCCAGCATCAGCAGGTTTTCTCTTTTTTGTGATATTTAACTATCTTCCTTCTTAATGTCCTTTCATGCCCAGTTTCTTGGAATAGAAGACAAATATAAAGAATTCACTTGGAGCTAAATACATGTCTTTTATGCCACCTCTGCATGCTAATTGATATCTTTGTATGAATGTGTGTGTGTGTGTGTGTGAGTGTGAGTGTGTGTGTGTGTGTGCATGTGAGAGTGTGTGCGCATCTGTGTGTGTGTGTGTGTTGTTACGAGAATACACATAAAATTAAGATGTTTGCTGGCCTGGGCTAGCATCAGTGGCATCAGCAGTTGGTCTGCCACCTGCCCTCAGGGGAAGGAGAGATAAGGAACAATGGAGCAGCGTCTGGAGATGTGTAATGAAGGGATGTGGGAGGAAGAGCTGTCTGGAGCGGCTCCCCCCTTTGAGCCCTGAACTGTTTGAAGTGATGGACAGGCGATACCCCAGCAGGGGGATAAAAAGGGACAGGTTCGCTAAGACAGACACACACGCCACCCGAGGTAACGAGACCCTGGAAGCGGTGCGCCTCTCACGAGTGGTGAGAAGTACCGGAAAACGCACAGGGTGGAAAGGTACGATCAGCGGGAACCCGGTGTGTGTCCGCCCTTGCCTGGGTGCCGGGTTCACTGCAGAGGATCGACCGCATCTGGAGGAGGGGTCACAGTCGGTGACCTCAGGTGACATCACCAAGGACCCGCCCAAATGCTGTTTGTGAGCCATCTCGCTGGTCTGTGAGTGAAGCTGTGCTGAATGATGAGTTGTTCCTATTCTATGTCTCTCTTCCCCCACGTTGTCCACCGCCATGGCAACGATTACTGCGAACTGAACTACAAACTGGACTGAACTTTGAGTCATTTTGAAATTGGTCATTTACCCCTAGACAACGATAGAGCTTGATTGATGCTGTTATCTTAATTCTGTGCACATGTGTGGTTATCATTGTTGAATTGTTGCATTTATTATCCTTTCGATTACTGTGTTGCTTGTTTCTTTAATAAAACTTTCTTAGTTCTAGTACTCCAGACTCCAACTGAGTGATCCATTTCTGCTGGTTTGGCAACCCAGTTACGGGGTACGTAACATAAGTGGGGTTCTCGTCCGCGATTTTGAACGCTAAATTTGGGACGGAGTAAATTGATTGGGTTAAAATTCCCGAAAGAAAGAAAAGACAAACAGCAGAAATGGAGGTTGAGGAATTTATAAAGGCGCCGACCTTGGAGGCATTAGAGGATGCCAGGAAATCGGAATTGATAGCTGTGGCAAAACGGGTGAATCTTGCTAAGGTGAAGTCGACAATGAGGAGAGAGGAGATACACAGAGCTATTGTAGAGCACTATGTATCTAAAGGTGTGTTTCCCCAAGGTGAGCTGGGGGAGGTGTCTATTGAAAAACCTGCTGGAGACGCGGTACAGGTACAGCTTGAAAAACTGAGACTCGAGCACGAGTTCCGGGTACGGCAGTTAGAAAGGCAGGAGAAAGAGAGAGAGTTAGAAAGGCGGGAGAGAGAGAAAGAGGTAGAAAGGCAAGAGAGAGAAAGACAGTTGGAGAGAGAAGAGAGAGAGAGGGACAGACAGTTGGAGAGAGAGGAGAAACAGAGGGAAAGGGAATTTGAGCTGGAGAAGTTAAAGATAAGGGCCGAGCAGGGGCTCGTGCCGAACCAAGGTGGAGGGTTCCGGGCGACCCAGGAGGTTAGGCTGGTTCCCCCATTTGACGATACCGATGTGGATCGGTACTTTCTCCATTTCGAAAAAGTGGCCATAAGTCAGGAATGGCCGAGGGATAAGTGGGTTGTCTTACTTCAGAGTGTACTGAAAGGGAAGGCCCAACAAGCTTACTCCGCTTTATCCGCGGAAGATGCCCAGAAGTATGAGGTGGTGAAGGAGGCCATCCTCAGGATTTATGAGTTGGTCCCGGAGGCATACCGGCAGAGGTTCCGGAATGTGAGGAAGCGGTGGGACCGCACGTATTTGGAGTTTGCTCGCGAGATGCAAACATATTGTGAGCGTTGGTGCGCCTCGAAAGGGGTAGAGGGGGATTATGACAGACTGCTGCAACTGGTTCTGATTGAGCAGTTTAAAGGTTGTGTCCCTGAGGGTATGAGACCCTACCTCGATGAGAAAGAGGCAGCCACGTTAGCCGCAACTGCTAAGTTAGCGGATGAGTATGCGTTGACGCATAAAATGAAGGTTGCCCCGAGTAAAGGCTACCAGAAGGGTAGTCAGGACGGCGGGGAGAGTCCGCCGGAAAAGTCAGAACGTAAGCCGGGGACTAGTGAAAAGGATAAGGTAGACCGGGAGCAGCCTGGTAGGAAGTCTCCTGGGGTCGTCTGTTATAATTGTGGGAAAGTCGGACACTTTGCGTCCAGGTGCTTTGCCCCAAGGAAGGAGACGGGGAAAGGAAAAGCGGAAATTTTGAATGGCTGTATTGAGCTGTTAAGCGAACCGCTAGGGAAGGACAGGTCTGAAAAAGTCCAGGAAGGGCGCGAGAGGTTTATCTCGGCCGGACTGGTGTCAGTGAAGGAGGGGTTGGAACCAGTTCCAGTGCGGATCTGGAGAGACACGGGAGCGTGTCAGTGACTAATACTGAAGAGTGTATTAGAGTTTAGCTCAGAGACCCAGACTGGGGAGGTAGAGGTCAAAGGTGTTGGGGAAGGGACAGAGTCAGTCCCTTTGCACCAGATACATTTACAGAGCAACCTGGTCTCTGGACTAGTCACGATCGGGGTGAGGTCCGAATTACCGATGAAAGACGTGGAAGTCTTGCTCGGTAATGACATCGCCGGAGGAATCGTGTTCCCAGTCGTGAGATTGACGGGTCAGCCTGCCAGCATGGAGGCCCCGCCCGCGATGGTGAATTTGGCTGAAACATTTCTGCCAACCTTGTATGAGACAGGGTGTAGTGAGATAAGAGGTAGTGAGGGAGCTGGGACGGACGTAGCAGTAGCCAGGAAAGAATTTGTGCAGACGCAGGAGCGAGACGAGGGGCTGATGGTTTTGGCCGAGACAGCTCTCTCTGACACAGCCTTGACAAGGGAACTAGTAGGCTATTGTGCGGATGAGGAAGTGCTAAGGAAGAAAGGGAAATCAAGTACAGCATCCGCAGATGAGGAGTGGGGGGTGGTGCAAAAGAGTTATGGGGATGAGGTTTTTAACATGGCCCACGAGGTACCCCCCGGTGGACATTTTGCGGTGCTGGAGGAAACAGTTGGTGGAATCATGAAAGAGAGTTACCGGCTGCCCAGGGGGAAAAATGTTATTGATCATGACCGACGCGAACTGAGACGGTCACCGGCTTTTGATATGCTAACAAACCTAGTCGGTGTTAGCGTGGAAATCAATGAAGCTAGGGGCCCCTTGATAAGAGGAAAAAACCATTTTGAAAAGATTAGGATGGGATCGGTCAGATGGGAGAAGGCTATTGTTTTGGCCAGGTCTACTGATAAGGTCTCTCCCTTAATCCCCGAAGGAGTAATTAAACGACTCGCACCCATGTGTTTGATTGTCCCGAGGAAATGCAAAGAACTGGGACGTTGGGTTATGTCGGTTACAATAGGGCGGCCAAGTAAACAACACCCATATTTTTTGAGTAATTCAGTGACTAAAGGGCTGATGAACACAGAGGTGTGTATTGGCAATTTAACACGGCTGTCTGAAGCCAGCTTGATAGTGAACCTTGGAAAAAATGAATTCGGCCACGCGAATGTCACTTACCTGGGAATTGTGGTGACACAGGGGCAGCTGGCAGTGATGCAAGCTACAGTGCAGGCTATCGCTGACCTCCCAACCCCGACAGACAAGAGGGCCCTCAGAAGGCTTTTGGAGATGGTGGGGTACTGCAGGAAGTTTTGCAATAACTCTGCGGTCAATACCCGTCCCCCTCCTACTAAGCCCTTGCGAGGGAAAATTGAGTCGGAATGGGACGACCCTTGTTGTTGTGGTCCGGGACAAAACCAAATGAGAGGTTACATTGGTCGCAATTCATCAGTGTTTTTGGCCACTATGAAGTTTGCTGAGTTGGAGCCTGGTCTAAGGGATTATTAATAACACGTGTAAAAGGAACAGAAAATGTGATGACTGTCTGTCAAGGTGTTGACAATTTCAAATTCTCTGTATTAGCTAAATAACTGTTAAAGATGTATATTGTGTATGTATCAGATAATGTAGTCATGTTTGTAATTTTTACCTCCCGGTAAAAATCCTTAAAGGGGGGAAGTGTTACGAGAATACACATAAAATTAAGATGTTTGCTGGCCTGGGCTAGCATCAGTGGCATCAGCAGTTGGTCTGCCACCTGCCCTCAGGGGAAGGAGAGATAAGGAACAATGGAGCAGCGTCTGGAGATGTGTAATGAAGGGATGTGGGAGGAAGAGCTGTCTGGAGCGGCTCCCCCCTTTGAGCCCTGAACTGTTTGAAGTGATGGACAGGCGATACCCCAGCAGGGGGATAAAAAGGGACAGGTTCGCTAAGACAGACACACACGCCACCCGAGGTAACGAGACCCTGGAAGCGGTGCGCCTCTCACGAGTGGTGAGAAGTACCGGAAAACGCACAGGGTGGAAAGGTACGATCAGCGGGAACCCGGTGTGTGTCCGCCCTTGCCTGGGTGCCGGGTTCACTGCAGAGGATCGACCGCATCTGGAGGAGGGGTCACAGTCGGTGACCTCAGGTGACATCACCAAGGACCCGCCCAAATGCTGTTTGTGAGCCATCTCGCTGGTCTGTGAGTGAAGCTGTGCTGAATGATGAGTTGTTCCTATTCTATGTCTCTCTTCCCCCACGTTGTCCACCGCCATGGCAACGATTACTGCGAACTGAACTACAAACTGGACTGAACTTTGAGTCATTTTGAAATTGGTCATTTACCCCTAGACAACGATAGAGCTTGATTGATGCTGTTATCTTAATTCTGTGCACATGTGTGGTTATCATTGTTGAATTGTTGCATTTATTATCCTTTCGATTACTGTGTTGCTTGTTTCTTTAATAAAACTTTCTTAGTTCTAGTACTCCAGACTCCAACTGAGTGATCCATTTCTGCTGGTTTGGCAACCCAGTTACGGGGTACGTAACAGTGTGTGTGTGAGTGTGTGCACGTCTATGTGTGTGTGTGTGTGTGTGCATGTGAGAGTGTGTGTGCATGTAGTACAAACTTGGCTTTTTCACCACTTTGCTTCCCTATATTTTTCTGCGTGCTGTCTATGTTTTTCTATACACTTTCTATATATCTTTCTATTAACTTTTCCAGGAACCAACATTATATTGCTGAATTTTCAACATGTGTCACAGTTGTCTCTTTTGCCAATTCCTCATCCGAAGAGGGGGTGAAACTTCACGGTAAACCTCAGCTGATGAGGTTGGAGATGGTAACAGGGTCAGAGCTCCACTCAATGTTAAAATTGGGAAGCTCTGTCAATGGTGATTAACCGATTGATTGGATATTGTTGTTTCTGGATATCATTTAACTTCTGGAGTCACTGCTGAAACCTAGATAGAAGAAACTTTTCACATGGTTCCTTACAAATAGAGAAAATGTCTTCGAAATGAAAGCCGTTTCAAAATGCAACTGAACTCTCAATCACTCATTTAGTAATGTGATCCTCGGGAAACATAGGAATATTTTGATACATTGCTTTTTTAAAAATAGTTTAAACCTATTATTTTCTAGAATTTTTTTTGCTTTCGTTTCTATTTATTAATATTCTGTTGTATTTTGTTCCCTTTTATGTATTAGTGAAGACTTTCAGGTACAATGAATTGGGCTTTTCTTCAAGGCCTCCTCAGCGGGGTGAATAGATACTCGACAGGGTTCGGTCGGATATGGCTGTCTGTTGTCTTCCTCTTCCGAGTGCTGGTGTATGTGGTGGCAGCAGAAAAAGTCTGGGGTGACGACCAAAAAGACTTTGAATGCAACACCAAGCAGCCCGGCTGTGAAAATGTCTGCTTTGACCACTATTTCCCGGTCTCGCACATTCGACTTTGGGCACTCCAGCTCATATTTGTCTCCACTCCATCCCTGCTGGTGGTCATGCACGTAGCTTACAGAGAAGAAAGGGAGAGGAAGAACAAGAAGAAATACGGTGAGAACTGTCATTCTCTTTACCAAGACACAGGGAAGAAGAAAGGAGGACTGTGGTGGACTTACGTAATCAGCCTTGTGTGTAAAGCAGCAATTGATATAGGGTTCCTGTACATACTTCATAACATATATGAAAACTTTGACTTGCCCCGTCTGGTTAAATGTCAGTTGGATCCTTGCCCCAATACCGTTGATTGCTTCATTGCCAGACCCACTGAGAAAAGAATATTTACTCTATTTATGGTTGTCACTTCAGGCATCTGTGTTCTCTTAAATATTTCTGAATTTCTGTACCTTGTAGCTAAGAGAATCATAACTGAGTGCTGTAAGACAGGAGGACGACGACACATAAACCACTCCAGAAAAACTTCAATGGCCTTGCATGACAAATCATCTGAAGAAGGTTTCAATCCAGACAGTAAGACTTACCATGCAAACCAAAATTCAAACGTGACCCTTCACTTGAATTCATAAGCCAACTATCAGAAATCAGGTCCAAAATTACCTTCTTTTGAATATGCAGAACATTGGCAATGGCAATAGAGATATGCATTGTATTTTTCTTTGTCTTATATTTAACAGAGCTTAACAAACTATGCTCTAGCATTGGCTCTTAACCTCCAATAATGAAGGTCATATCATTTTGCTATGAAGTTTCATCACATTCAGTGGATCTGCAAATCCTACCCCTAGTCGCTCCCCTCAGACAAATTAATGCACTTTATCTCTGAGCATTTTAAATGAGCAAATGGCGGTTCAATGTCTGTTTAAATTTGATTGGCCATATTTGAGACCGTAGGCCCATATTAAGAACTTCCAGACTCCCAAAATGGCAGGTACATTATTAACAACAATGTAGAAAGTGGGCAAAGTAATTAGGAAAATTAAGTCATACTAGAAGATAATATGTTTCAGGAATAACTTACTACCAAAGAACATTTTGATAAACACCATGAACAAACCGGAAAGTAAATGCTAAACAATCATCTTGTCAAACAATGGTAATTTCCCATCATTGCTAACTGGTGTTGCATTTCCAAGTCCCTCATCATCAGTATGATGGGAGTTACTGTGACAAAGAACTCAGCTTTACCAAACACATCAATGCTATGATGACTGGAGCAAGGTACAGGCTAGTTATTCCGATAGCACAGAACCATTTCATCCACTTCAAGGCACATGTCAGGTGTCTTATGGAATACTCTCCAGCAGACTAAACGAGTGCAGCCTCAGCAAGATTCTGGGATTGAAAAGCTTGTCATATGAGGAGTGTTTGATAGCTCAGGGTGGCTAGTCACTGGAATTCAGAAGAAAGAGGGGTAACCAAATTGAAACCTTCGAATGTTGAAAGGCCTTGATAGAGTGGATGTGGATAGGATGTTTCCTATGGTGGGAGAGTCTAAGACCAGAGGACACAGCCTCAGAATAGAGGGGTATCCTTCTAGAATGGAAATGAGGAGGAATTTCTTTACCCAGAGAGTAGTGAATCTGTGGAATCCATTGCTACAAGCCACTGTGGAGGCCAGGTCATTGGTTATATTTAAGGCAGTGGTTGATAGATTCTTGATTTGTCAGGGAATGAAGGGATATGGGGAGAAGGCAGGAGACTGGGGCTGAGAGGGAAAATGGATCAGCCATGACGAAATGGTGGAGCAGACTCGATGGGCCAAAAGACCTAATTCTGCTCCTAAATCTCATGGTCTTATGTCAACCAAGCCAAAACAACCTGTTTAATTGGCCGCTCATTCGTCTTACTAAATATCTACCATTTCTGCTTGAGCTCACCATGGCCATCACTAATATCAATCACAGAAAATAAATGTGGTAAATCACACTTTTTGTGTTTCTACGGAGACAAAAGAGATTACAAAGGCTGGAATATGGAGCAACACTGTGCTGAAAGAGCTCAGCAGGTCATGCAGCTTCTGTGAGAGTAAAAACAATTTGTCCCACACATCCACTGAGTTCCTTCAATACATTATTTGCTGCTTTCATGTTTATATTTTCGATATAAGAGATGCAATGATAAAATTACAACTGGGGTGAATGTATTGATTCTGAATTAGAGAGTGATCAGATTGACTGACCTCACAACATCCTGACACTAACTCCTCTGCATAGTAATTTGGCCAACAGTTCACAGTGTGACTTCTATGCCCATTCTTTCTCAGACATTTCCACTCATACAAGTGGATGGGCAATCAATTAAATCAACTACTTACATTTAAATTTAAGATTAGATTGGGTGTGGGAACAAAAGAGGATGCAAGATTCGAAAAAGGTGGAGAAAGCCCAAGGAAATATTTATTCACATAGAGGGTACACACCTTCATGATTTATTTCTTGTGTTGGTTATGTACATACATATTTGTATATTTATTTTGTGATTCTTAATTTCAAATATTATAATAGATTATAATTTGGAAATGTCTGAACTTAATTTTATCACTTGAATATTATCAGTGATTTGTGGTGCCTGATAATGCATTATTTACAGCAGAAATAATTCAACATAATATGTAATCTGGGATATGCATTTTTTAATGCATTATGTGCACATACACAGTGAAAGATACATTCTTCATTTTACACTGCCACTCATTTTACTGAGGAGATTATATATTAGCTTCATTTTAGGGTCTTAAAAACTGGCTTTCAATTTCATGTCTAGAGAAGATGCTGAAAGGTTGCTGGCTTATACTAAATATCTGCATGAATTGCATAATAACATCGAAGCTCTGAGCTATTGAAATGTTACTGAGACCTCACCCTGGACCACATGCTTGACTTAAATTCATTGCAACATGGGCAAAAAATAGATATGGTTAAATTCTTTGGATAATCTGATATACGGTACTAACCAACCATTAATAGAGCTCAGTCACTTGGAGAAAACTAGCAAGATAAACATCAACAAATGAACAGCTGTCTTTATGATGGATTGCATGTTGCAATGAAATAGAAGAATTTTGCAATGGAATGCTGAGAGAGTTTATTTCATGTTCCTGCTTGTACCAGGAACTTCATTCATGTCAATAATACTTCTTTAAGGAATGCATTTGTTCTTTGTTTACTGTAAAAGTAAATCAGTGAATTTTAACTGATTTGTATTGCAATATGCTACATTAAAGATTTAAGATTTTTGCAAGTGTGTGGTTTAATTGGATTTTAATTCTCAGACATCAATGCAGCAAATTATGTATATTAGACCAGCTTGGTTTTAAAGGAACACACACAAAATGCTGGTGGAACACAGCAGGCCAGGCAGCATCTATAGGAAGCAGTACAGTCAGTGTTTTTCGGGCCGAGACCCTTCGTCAGGACTAACTGAAAGAAGAGATAGTAAGAGATTTGAAAGTGGGAAGGGGAGGGGGAGATCCGAAATGATAGGAGAAGACAGGAGGGGGAGGGATGAAGCTAAGAGCTAAGATTGGAAAAAGGGATACAAAGCTTGAGAAGGGAGAGGATCATGGGACGAGAGGCCTAGGGAGAAAGCTATGAATTGAAATGATTAGTGTTTTTCCAAGGGACGGTCTTATGTTTTTTCCTCTCTCCTGCAGGTTCCTCTAGCTCAATATGACAGCCATGCTTTGAAGACAAACAGTCTTCAAGTGATGACTAGACTTGCTCCTGTTTCTTATGTTCTTAAAGATATGTTTGACTTATAGAAATTAATTTAGAACATTAAGATTGAGTAACATAATGAAAAGCACACATACATTTACCAGTGCTTGCCTTTCCAAGGAAGTCAGTTTCCCCTTAAATTAAGGGGCCATGTAACATCAACCTGCCATGGTTGGTTTAAAGCTGAGGAAGCAGATCTAAGGGACATCCAGCCCATTAACTTAGCGAATCTGAGTTCTACCCCTGACTTTATTACTGAGCTTAGTGGGATCTCAGATGTGTTGCTATATGACCACCACCTTCCCCCCCCCCCCCCCGTTTTCCTCACTTCCATGTTACAATGTCCAGATCAGACTGATTCCACATGGTGGCCAGCCAGTGGTTTTCTATCAAGTTCACAGCTAGAATACAATACACTCGGTCTTTTGTACAGGCATGTTACTTTTTGCAACACTTTCCTGGATTACTATAAGGGATGCAGTCTCAGTTGACACTTCTAAAGGCCAGCACAAAACCTATCTATTGAACCTGGCTTTTAACTAGATATTCTTGTCTTTTATTTTCATGTTTTTATTTATTTTCAAGTTTGTACTTTATTCCTTGTAAAGCACTTAGAACTATAATAATGAAAAGTTCTCTAATCAGAATCAGAATCAGGTTTAATATCACTGGTATATGTTGTGAAATTTGTCGTCCTTGGGGTAGCAGTAAAATGCTAATTAATAGTAATAGAGAAAAAACATTAATTATAATAAATATACAAATATACACACACACACACACACACATATATATATATCAAAATCAGGTATAATATCACCGGTATATGTCATGAGATTTGAATAAAAATAGTTAAAAAATAGTTAAATTACATAAGCAGTACAAAATTTATTAAAAAGTAGTGAGGTAGCATTCATGTGTTCAACGTGCATTCAGAATTCAGATGGAAGAGGAAAGAAACATATCCTGAATTTCTGATAAATCAGTTATTATATTGCTAAATGGTATTATACCCGATTGCCAACTTGAAACACAAATTCTGAAAGTAAGGCTTTTCTTTCACACTGCAGATAATTGTATAGAGCAGATAAATTCGAGGGCAAGATTAGAGGGCTTTTAAACAGAATCTTATTAGGATTTCTGGGTTTATATATACAGTAGCTGTCAGGGATTTAAGAACCGTTAACAACACTATTGCATGATCAAAACAATTTCTATTTACATTGAGCATTTAATAGGGCAAAAATGTCCCAAGTCACTCCACAGAATGCAATTTAATATAAATATTGTCTGTGATCCAGAGATGTTAGGACAGATTTATAAAAAAGCTCCAGGATTTACACAATAGGGAAAAGATGAGGACTGTTGATCACATGTGAATCAATTCTTTTTGTGGTTACACAGGAGGCCTGAATTGCAGCAGATAGTCTGAGGCCTAAGGCCAAGAGTGCGATTATGAAGGGAACGTAACAGATGGAAATTTGAACTAGTGTAGACCAGAAAGCACTCGATTGATAAGTCAGTAAGACATAGGGTAAGTAACAATAGTAGGGTGTGTTAACCTCAAGTTTATAGGGGATGAAACAATTGAGGATGGCTGGGAGTGTATTGGAATGATCAAGTCTAAGGAGAACAAAGGCAGAAATTAAAGTTTCAGCAACAGATCAGAAATTGAAATCTAAACCTCTCATTTCAATAGGACACAAAGTGAACATTCAGTTTCATATAGCGGTCAGGGATAGAGTCCTTCTCTAAAGATCAGAGCTTGAAATGAGAACCAAGAATGATGATTCAGTCTTCTTAGTATAGAAACTGCCTTCCAGTACTGAGTGTTGGGCAAACAGTCTGAAAGTGATGGACTTGAGAAGAGGGAGTGGTGATACAATATAAAAACGAAATTTTCAACTGGGAAAGGCTTGTCCTGCACACTATTCATACAGATCAATTCATTAAACAGGGCATTGAGATAGTGCAAGGTAAACCAATAACCAAATGCAGAAAGAAGTATAACAGCTATAGAGAAAATGCCATGCAGGTAGACAATAAGGTGAAGGATCATAATGAGATAGTTTGTGAGAACTAGAGTGCTTCATACTAGGCAACCTTTCAGTAGTCCTATAAAAGTGGGATAAAAGCTGACCTTGAGCCTGGTGGTATTTGCTTTCAGACTTTTTTTTCTTCTGCCCAATAGGAGAGCGGAGAAGAGAAATTATCCAAGGTGAGTGGGGCCTTTGATTATTTTGGCCACTTTACTAAGGCAGCGTGAAGGATAGGCAGAGGACTTCGGTTTCCATGACGTGCTGAGCAGTGTCCACAACACTCTGCAGTTTCTTGCAGACTGGAGCAGAGCCATTACCATACAAAGCTTGTATAGGATGCCTCTATGGTGCATCAATAAAAGTTGGTAAAGATCGACAAGGATATGCCCCAATTTCTCTGACCTCCTCAGGAAGTGGAGGCATTGGTGACCTTTCTCGGACCTGTCAGCTACATGGTTGGACCAGAACAGACTAATATTCACTCCAAGTAACTTAAAGCTCTCAAACCCTCTCAACCCCACCACCGCAGTAATCAAAGTGGAATTCTGTGATTGCGTTCCCATTTCATTGACACTTTGGGAGAAATGTTGGAAGATGATGGTGTCATCAGTTATGTGAAAGGCTGTAGACAGATTGAGAAGAACAAGCAATGATCACTTAACTTTGTCACAGTTACGTGGGACATCATTAGAGACTTTGATCGGAGTTTTTCATGATACCGTGGCACAGGTTTAGAGGGATTAAAGCAGTATCAATTGACAGACAATAAATAAGGGAGGGCTCAACTGATTCAAGGCCATTGAGAGGAAAAAGGGGCTGGAGATGGGGTGCTAGTTTGAAATGATGACAGAGTCGAATGCAGTGGCCCAGTGGTGCAGCAAAGAGACCCACAGCTACACAATGCAGGTTCAATGCTTATAATAAGTGTTGTAAGTTTACCTTGAGAGCTCTAGCTTCCTCCCACATTGCTAAGAAATTCTGGTCGGCAGATTAACCAGCTATTATAAGTTTTCTTTTGTGTCTAAGTGACTGGTGGAATATGGGGTGGGAGTTGATGGGAACGTCAGGGAAAAATAAAAATAGATTTAATGTAGTATTAGTATACAGTATGTACTGTATGTGATTAATGGTCAACACAGACCTGATGACTGGGAGATCATACTGTATCTCTTTTTGACTCTCTGACTTAATGAAAGGCTGGACTTCTTTAGGAACAGGGTACTAACTTTGAGCGATTTTGAGGTTTAGCACATTTACACTTAGCAAGTGACTTTCCAGCCACCCATCTTCAAGTCTAAATGTACTTTCTAGATTTAATTTAAATGAACGTTAGGTTCCTAAAAGCAGTGATTCACAGACCAGACAACACTGATTAAAATTCATTTGGATGTCTGTGGTGTGGGTGCAATTCAGGAGAAGTGAAGCTTGTGTGTAGTTTCACACAGAGCACTGTAAATATGATATTGTCCTTTGATGTCAGCAAATAAAATATCAAGCCCCATGTTGGGCCAGTAAGATCTTTCAACTGAAGGCATCTCCATATGATGCTTCTTGTGTTGTTGAATAAAGAAGCTGCTTCATATCTACCAGTACTTTTTACCAGAGAGTTCATTCACTTAGCAACAATAACAAATGTTAGAAAAGAAAAACAGTGACCAAAATCAAGAGACATTAATGAAATCAACCAACATGGAAGTGGAAAGGAAGAAAAGTCGGCTGGTAAGTTCTTCAATGATAATAGGATAATGGAGGCAGCAGGTGATCTCATGAGCTAGGAGATTTTTCAAAGGGCATGGGGGAGGGCAATAAGAGAAAAGCACAGGAAAGATAGGAGTTTGATACTGGACTAGGGTGAGTGGGTGGGGAATCCATTAGAAGTTTGGACCTGCAGCCTAAAGGAAAGAGGAAGATAGTAGAGGCAACTTTACAGGTGGTATTAATCAAAGCCAAAAAGAAATCCATCAGCTACATGCACGTGTCATTGGAGATGAGGTTAAAGGAGATAGAAGAGAAAGTGAGTTGCAGGGCACCTTTGCGAGCTTTGAATAGTGGGTAGTTTTGGTGCTTAACATGATCCAATGAAACCTGATGCCGATGGCTACAGCAGTTGCCAAACGTATCCGTTCAAATATAAAGGATGTTTAGATAAGGGATTTATCAGGGGAGCGGCCAGGATGGAGTAATGGTCACCATGCTTTCGTTGAGCAGATCAGTAGCTACTGAAATATAGCAGCAAATTGAGAATGGAGGATTGGAAGGCTGATATTTTTAAAGTGAAGGTTTATGAACTGAAGGACGGGTTTATGAGTCAGTCATAGGTTCATAAATTTCAGAAACAGGCCTAGTACATCCACTCCAACCTGTGAGCGCTCATCTGTACTCATCCCACCTTCCATTTCTTGGCCCATTACCTTTTGCCCCAAAGGTTTTTCCAGAGAGGCTCATGTAAAAAAATAGTAATGCTGGGGCGAAAGGAACATCTGTCTTCCTTATGACGTGTTGGAAACAAAACACATTTAGTGTTTTTAAATTGACCGAACTGGGCCTATATATCAGTATCAGTTGTAGGAAAAGCAGAGTATTTGTCATTGTCTAAATGTAGTAATCCATCTCAGGAGCCACTGTTACCTATTGAACTCTTACAGCTATTGTGTAGAACTTTAATAAGACTGTACTTGGAGTAAGGTGCAGTTTTGTTCTACTATCAAAGAAAGGAAGTACTTGCCATGGATGTAGTGCAGTGAAGGTTCACTAGTCTAATTCCAAGGATGGTGAGCTTCCTATGTAATGAGAGATTGAGTAGACCAGGCTGTATTCTCTATAGTAGAAAGAGGGGAGGTTCTCATTGAACCTGATGGAACTCTCACTGAGTTTAGCTGGTTGCATCTTGGCTAGAAGTTGAGAAACAGGGGTCAGAATAAGAGGAAAGGCTTTTTAGGACTATTGATAGCTCTGATCCTCTCCTTGCTGGAGTTTAGAACAATGAGGGGGGATCTCATTGAAAGCTTTGAATGTAGAAAGGCCTAGATAGACTGGATGTGGAGAGGTTGTTTCCTGTAGTGAAGGAGTCAAGGACCAGAGGGCACAGCCTCAGAATAGAAGGAATTTCTTCAGCCAGAGGGTAATGAATCTGTGGAATTCATTGACACAGATGGCTGTGGAGGACAAGTCATTGGATATATTTAAAGTAGAATTTAAAGATAGGTTCTTCATTAGTGAGGGTGTCAACAACTACAGGGAGAAGACAGGAGAATGGAGTTGAGAGGGATAATAAACCAGCCACGGCGGACTGATGGAGCACACTCAATGGACCGAATTCTGCTCAGCCATTAAGAATCAGAATCACAATCAGATTTAATGTCACCAGCATATAAATGAGTTAAATTGAATAAATAGTGCAATAAAGGTAGTGTCCATGGGTTTAATGTCCATTCAGAAATCTGATAGCAGAGGGGAAGAAGCTGTCCTGAATTATTGAGTGTTTGCCTTCAGGTTTCTATACCTCCTTCCTGACAGTATCAATGAGAAGAGGGCATGTTCTGGTTGATGGGGGTCCTTAATGATGGATGCCCCTTTTTTGAGGCATCGCTCCTTGAAGATTCCTTGACACTGGGGAGGCTGTTGCCCATGGTGGAGCTGACTGAGTTCACAACTTTCTGCAACTTTTCTGACCCTGACCAGTACCCCCACCCCACCCCACCCCGCCATACCATACAGTAATTCAGCCTGTTAGAATACTCTTCATGACATTTCTGTGGAAATTTGAGTTCACTCAAAATAGAGACTGATTAATATTAAGGGTAAAGGGACAGTAGAGGAAACTGGCATTGATGTAGGGAATCAGCCATGATGTTGATCAATGCAAAACAGACCCAAAGGGCTACTCCGTTTTCTTGCGTTCTTATGAAACAGACCAATGATAAATGATCTATTCCTGCAGACACATGAAGCACCAACGTTAAAATATCAGACTTCAAGTTGCTAGACAATTAAGCACCATCATAGCAGTAACAGATCTACTGACCTCTAAAGTAGAAAAACTTTGAAGAGCAGGAAAGCCTCCTTGTGTTTATTCCTTAAGCTCTGTCTATGAAGCATTTATAATTAGCTGTTTATAATTGTTGTTTGTCCATGCAAGTTGGCTAGGAATTTTGAAAATCAATCAAAAATTGCTGATAATGGATATCTGAAGTAAAAACAGAAAATCAGGTCAGGCAGTATGTATCTATGGAAGGTTAAACAAAATTAATATTTGTCAGAAATGGAAAAAGGAGTGAGCAATAATATTAGTTTGAAGTTACAGAGAGGGTCGGGAAAAGATAACAAGTCAAAGGAAATATCTCAGATAGATTGAGACTAGAGTTGGCATTGAACTCTCCAATGAAGCTACAGCAAGGGATTTGAAAGCTGCAAGATATTATATCAAATGATTTAGAGTCATAGGAAAGTACAGCACAGAAACAGGCCCTTTGGCCCATCTAGTCTGTGCCAAACCATTTAGGCTGCCTACTGCCATCGACCTGCGCCAGGACCATAGCCCTCTATACCCCAACTATCCATGTACCAATCCAAAATTCTCTTAAAAGTTGAAATCGAGCTTGCATGCACCATTGTGCTGGCAACTTGTTCCACACTCTCATGGCCCTCTGAAAAGTTTTCCCTCACGTTCCCTTAAGCTTTTCACTTTCATCCTTAACTCATGACCCCTGGTTGTAGTCCCACCCAGCCTCCGTGGAAAAAAGTCTGCTTGCATTTACTCTATCTATACACATCATAATTTTTATAGGTCCATTTAATCCCCTATCAATCTTTTACATTCCAAGTCCAAAATTCCTGAACTATTCAATCTTTTTTTATAACTCAAGGCCTCCAGATTCGGCAACAGCCTTGTAAATTTCCTCTGCATTCTTTTAACTTTATTTACAACTTTCCTGTAGGTCGGTGAGCAAAACTGCACACAGTATTCCAAATTATGCCTCACCAATATCTTATACAACTTCAACATAACATCCCATCTCCTGTACTCAGTGTTTTGATTTATGAAGGCCGATGTGCCAAAAACTTTCTTTACGATGCTATCTACCTGTGACGCCACCTTCAATGAATTATGGACCTATATTCCCAGATTCCTTTGTTCTACCATACTCCTCAGTGCCCTACTTTTCACTGTGTAAGAGCTGCCCTGGTTCAACAGCTTGCACTTATCTGCATTAAATTCCATCTGCCATTTTCAGCCCATTTTTCCAGCTGGTCCAGATCCCGCTGCAAACCAAGAAAGCCTTCCTTGCTGTCCACTACATCCTCAATCTTGATGTCATCTGTTACTTTGCTGATCCAGTCAACCACATTATCATCCAGATTATTGATATAGATGACAAACAACAATGGACCCAACACCAATCCTTGTGGCACACCACTAGTCACAGGCCTCCAGTCAGAGAGGCAATCATCTACCACCACTCTCTGGCTTCTCCCACAAAGCTAATGTCTAATCCAATTTACTACCCCATCTTGAATGCCGGGCGACTGAACCTTCTTGACAAATCTCCCATGTGGGACCTTGTCAAGTGACTTGCTAAATTCCATGTAAACAACATCCACTGCTTTCCTTTCATCAAGTTTCCTGGTAACAGCCTCACAAAACACTCCATAAGATTGTTTAAACATGATCTACCACACATAAGGCAATGCTGACTATCCTTAATCAGCCATGTATATCCAAATACTTATATATCTGGTCCCTTAAAATACCTTCCAATAACTTTTCCATTACTGATGTTAGGCCCACCAACCTATATTTTCTTGGAATATTTTTAGAGCCTTTTTAAACAGCAGAACAACATTGGCTATCCTCCAGTCCTCTGGTGCCTCATTTGTCGCTAATGATGACTTAAATATCTCTGCTAGAGCCTTGGAAATTTCTGCAATTGCCTCCTGCAGAGTTTGAGGGAAAACCTTGTCAGATCCTAGGGATTCATCCACTCTGATTTGCCTCAGGACAGCAAACACTTCCTTTGTAATTTATATAGAGTCCATGAAGTTGATGCTGCTTTGCCTCACTTCTAAAAGCTCTGTGTCCATCTCCAGAGTAAATACAGATGCAAAAAAATTATTTAAGATCTCTCCCATCTCTTTGGCTCACACAAGGATTACCATTCTGATCTTCCAGAGGACCAGCTTTGTCCCTTGTAATCCTATTGCTCTTAACATTCTTGAAGAATCCTTTAGGATTCTCTTTTACCTTGTCTGCTGGGGAGAACTCATGAATTCTTTTAACTCTTCTGATTTCTTTCTTAAGTGTTCACTTGCTTTTCTTATATTGTACTCTATAAGTAACTCATTTGTTCCTACCTGCTATGCATCTCCTTTTTTTTTCTTAACCAGGGCCTCAATATCTCTTGAAAACCAAGGTTCCTTACACCTGTCAACTTTATCTTTTATTTTATTAATTCTATTACAGCAGTTGAACCGTTGTTTGGCAGGGGATATGGTTATTTATTTTTTGTTTTCACAGATGCTATCTGACCTAGAGAGTTTTTCCAGCACTTTCTGTTCTTATTCCATTATTATCAGTACTCCGCTTCTGTCTGCCAATCCTCTTTAGTTTCAATTATAAAATGAAGTTTGAGTAACATCTTGCAAACAATTTAAGTAAATTCAATTTCAACAAAAGGAATTTTTAAACATTCTTAAAAACCAATTCACCTACTTATCTGCATGTAAAAGATTACTTGACATTTCAAAGGAGAGAGGATCTCTTTTCTGAATCCTGGTCCATGGTTGTCTCTCAGATTTTCACTGGTTCCTCCACCTCTGATCTCCTTTCACTTTATTTCTCCTGATTCATCATTTATTGATCCAGTCTAACGAGCCCTTTTACTCTGCCAAGGCTCTCGTAATCTCACAATCTTTAAATATCCCCTGTGATGATTGCACGTTCTAGTATCAATTGTTTGATGACAATAAGGTATAAAGTAAAGTATATCACCGGCTAAAGAGCAAAGTAGATAACCCCTTATCATGGTTAATGCCTCATATGTCCAGTTTATAGGGTAAAAGAATTTCAGGTTGCAGGGTACAAATATTGGTCTAATTTGTCTGGAAGTTGGGGGTGTAATGTTTAAACACTTAAATCTACACCAGCACTCTGACTATTTATGCTGGGAAATATTCCTCACTCTTCTCTTTACACACTCCGAATCTCACCCCTGCCTCATCCACTACAATATTTCTGCTCTCTGCTAAATCTAGCAAGGCATGGGTTATTTCAATTTCAAAGTTCAAAATAATCTATTTTATTAAAGTATGCATATGTTACCATATATTACTTCAAAATTCATTTTCTTGCAGGCATTTACAAGAAAAAAAGAAATACACTGGAATTTATAAAAGACTATACATAAACAGACAAAGACTAACAAACAACCAAAATGCAAAAGGCAAACTGTTGATAAAAAAAAATACTGGGGCCATGAGTTGTAAGCAGTCTTTGAAAGTGAGTTTGTCAGTCATAGAATCAGTTCAGATTAGTAGTAAATGAAGTTATCTCCTCTGGTTCTGGAGCCTGATAATTGCGGGGTGAAAACCTTTTCTGAATCTAATGGTGCGGGACTTAAGGTTCCAGTCTCACTCAGGCTATCTACATCGACCTTTAGATATTAGGTCAATTCCATCTCCAACATTTACACATTTAAAGAAAATAAAGAAAGAATTAATTTACACAGACATAGGACAATACAGCACAGCATCAGCCCAGAATGTCTGTGCCAATTATGATGCCAAACATAATCTATAACCATCCATTCCCTGCATATTTATGTGTCAAGCTAAAAGCTTCTTAACAAACCACTACCATATCTGCTTCCACCACTGCTCAAGGCAATACATTCCAGGCATCTCCTGCTTTCTGTGTAAAGCATATGCCCACACATCTCCTTTAAATTCTAAAGTAAGTATATGTTCAGCACAGCATTGTGGACCGAAAGACCTGTATTGTGCTATAGGTTTTCTATGTTCTATGTTCTAAACATTCCCCCTCTCATCTGAAATGCATATTCAGGACTCATGCCTATAGGTTCAGGAACAGTTATTACCCATCAACCATCAGACTCTTGAACCAAAGGGTCAACTTCACTCAGCTTCACTTGCCCAATCATTGAAATGTTCCCACGACCAATGGACTCACTTTCAAGGACTCTTCATCTCATGTTCTCGATATTTATTGCTTTTTTTTTTGTATTTTGCACAGCTTGTTGTCTTTTGCACACTGGTTGAATGCCCAGGCTGCCGTGGTCTTTAATCGATTCTGTTATGGTTATTGTTCTTTGGATTTATTGAGTATGCACGCAAGAAAATGAATCTTAGTGTTGTTTATTGTGATATATACATACTTTGATAATGAATTTACCTTAAGCTTAAAACTACAGGACATTTCTACCCTGGGAAAAATATTTTACGCCTCTCATGATTTTATAAACTTCCGTCAGGTCTCCCTCAGCCTCCGATGTTCTAGAGACTAAAAATAGAAATTTGCTCTGATATTGCTTGTTTTTTTTTCCCCCTAGCCTGTATGTTAGTCCTTTGGCAATTAGCAATCAATTCCAGGAGCCTTCAGGGCAGTTCTGAGCAAAGGTTGCTGAAGTACAGCCAAACTGTTTGAAAATATTCATTCCACGCCCTTCTCTCATTCCACCCTTTCCTAGGCATATTGATTCTTCTATCAAAATGTTTGCACTTACTGTTCCATGAATATTAACGCTGGCTTCAAACTTTACTGAGATTAATTTGCAATTAATGATTAAGTGGATTGGTACTCTGCCATTTACCTTGCTCAGGGCATGGTAATGAGGAAAGCAATATTGCAAATACATTATCCCACTGTATGCTACAATTGGTTGAGTTAGTCCAATTTGTTTGCAGTGGGATAATATGTTCTTCCTTAATTTGCTTTTCCCTTGTTATAATTAAATACAAACTCACATGCAAATCTTGTACAACTGCATTTTTATTCAGTTATCAGTTATGAGAGACCTTGGAATATCAGCATTTGTAGTCTATCCCTATTCTCATTGGGAATATGGTTGTCATCATCATCATTATCATTTTGTGCCAAGCCGAATGGTATAGGCAATCATGGATAATCATGTTCTTGAAGTGGTTTGCTATTGCCTTCTTCTGGGCAGTGTCTTTACCAGATGGGTGACCCCAGACGTTATCAATTCTCTTCAGAGATTGTCTGCCTGGGCATCACTCAGTGGTTGCACAACCAGGACTTGTATATGGACCAGCTGCTCATACAACCATCCACCAGCTGCCCCCATGGCTTCGTGTGACCCTGATCAGGTGGACTAAGCAGGTGCTACACCTTGCCCAAGGTGACCTGCAGGCTCGTGGAGAGAAGGAGCGCCTTACACCTCCTTTGGTACAGATGTATTTCCATCCCACCAGCTAAGGGAATAAGGAAGTGTTGCAAAAAGATCATATAGCTGCTGATATGGAGAGAGGCAAAGCATGCGGTAAAATAATAGATTTGCAAACAAAAGCCAAAAATAACTCTATCCTGATCAAATAGTGCAATTGATCAGGTTACAGGTACATTTTAAAGTAACACCAAAACACAAACACAGCTAAAAAGAAGGATTTGGTATAAATTGTGAGCTAATTTGGACTACCACTGTGTGTATGTTTGGTATCTGTCATGTCCTGTCACTTCAGGCACTCAGTATGGATGAGTATTTGTAACTGAATGTAACTTGAAGGGTTTACTGGTGTTTAGTGTTTGTCTCATCCTGATTTCACGCAATTGGAACTGCAAGCGGGACTTGGCGATTGAACAGAAGATAAATACCTTGAAAAGAAAAATAAGAGAATAAACCCCACCCCTACCCCTGTGTCAGGATTGCAGAGCTCCGGGGTGACCCAACAACAGTGTAGGATTTGGGAGTCTCACCAAACTCCCAGGCAGGAGTTGGTCAGACATGTTGGACACCCGCGGGGTGAAAATGAGACACCACATTCTGTCCGTATTTAATGAGGTAGGGATCCCCAAGAGCAAGGGGAGACAGAGATGTGCTTGCTGGCTGCTGGCAGCCGTAGCAAAGCAGCAATACAAGACAATCTCACAGAAGGAGAAAGAGAAACAAAGTGGAAGTGCTAAACCAATAATTTGTTACCCTGGGGGAAACTGCCTCGTGTGCACAGTTTGAGCTTCAGAGTTAGAGGATAGGAGTACATAAATGGCCTGTCTGCTGATAAAGGGGCAGGAGTTAGAGACTCCACACAGAACCTACTAACAATGGGGCCCGGTTAAATTTCCAGTCCTGAAGTTCCAAGGAGGTGACACCGACACGAGGATGGAAGATGGGGACATTTGGTTAGGTAGTGAGGATGGGGAATAGAGATTAGAAAAAAGCCTCGGGCCTCCCCCTCTAAGCGAGCATCCTTCTCCCCTACGCATCCACATCAGACTGGTGGCTATATGGTCCCAGACCCGGCAAGAGATCTGTCAGCCTCCATGGAATAGGGTAAAGAAGTGCAGCAGGCTAGAGAAGAGGAGCAGCATGAGTGAGAGGGACCTGAGGAGGCTAACACAGTGGGCCTCACTGAGATGACCGCCATCAGAGAGTCCTCCGCTAAGGAATTGGTGGAGCTGGGAGACATCTATAGGTGGGAGCCAGGGGGAGCTTCTGCCACATGGTTGCTGAGGATCTGGGATACAGAGAGTGCTGACATGGGTTTATCAAACAGGGAGACTGGTGTCCTGCAGGCGCTGTTGTCCCACCGCACAATTAATAATGGTCTGAGAGTGCCTCCTGCTTCCCACAGGGGCTACGAAGCACTATGGCACAGAGTGATAGCCATTTCAGGTCAAGTATTCCTCACTCTTCGAGTGAGGTTTGAAAGCTCCGATCACAAGGATCTATCACACCAGGAACAACCTTCTGGAAGGTCATAGGTGAACCTCAACCATTATAAGGTATTTAGTTAAAGCAGCAACTCCCATTTAAAGGGAGCGTGCTGTCCTCATTGGGACCAGTGATAGGGGCTACAGTAGACACCACCATCAGACTATTAGAGGGATTAGAGTCTGCGGGGAGCTGAGTGTGCAAATTAGTCAAGCAGCCTGGGGTCAGTGGGCCCTGCATAACCCGTAAGGAAATGTTTTTGACATTGCTTAGAGCCAGGATCCAAAGGGATCAGGTAAAGAGGATTCCCACTCCCACCCCCTGTGCTCTGTGGAAGTAGCACTGCCAGGGGCAAAGAGGCAAGGAGGCCATTGAGGGAGGAGGATCATTCCCCAAGCTCTCCCCCTTCCGCTCCTTCTGTCCTCTGCAGGATTCTTTGCATTCCGCTCAGCGCTCCCTACACCCCTGGAAGGAGGCTCCGCAGAAGGCTCTGACAGACCGTCAACGGCAGTGGGGGTCAGGCGATTGGTGGCGCCTTCCTGCCCCTCCCCTATAGGGAGGGGATAGTCATTCACCCTGCACCCCTGTATTAAGGTGTGTATGGTTTAAGTTCAAAAAATGTTGTGTGATGTGTGGTCACACATTATTGCACTTGAGAGAGCGAGAGGGAGAGTATGCATGAGTAAGTGAGTGGGAAGTCTGACGTATATTTGTTGAATCTGTATCAGAAGGGTGTTTGAGTTAATCCAAAAGGAAGATTGTGTTTGCTACTTGATAAGAAATGAATTTGCAGAATGTCTTATCTTAACAAACAGCCTCTTTAAGAAGTTATGTGAATGTATGTGTGTTGGGGGCCAACCATCCGCCTTTTCTCTTCCTTGCTTTTTGAAATATGAGTTTACCATGTATTAAATATTTGTTCTCAGTTTTTTTTTAGTTCAATCTGTGAAGCTTCAGAAGGAGGAAAGGTGCAACCCAGATATTTTTGTTTTGTCATATCTATGTTTTAAGCTTGTGTTTATTTTTTTTTAATTACTTTTTTACTTTGGAATTTAATTTGGATTGGAGAGAGAGAGATACTCTGATTCCACACTGGCCACATGGAATCCAGGTTAAGGTGATGGAAAAGTGAGTGTCTCCATTCCAAATATCAGATTCCCATATTCTAGAAAGAAATTGGCATTTCGGGAAATTGTTTATTGGTGTCTCCTCAAACTGGGAATTTTGGAGAGAAATTTTAATGCTTGAGGAGTGAACAGAAACATTGCTTTTCTTAACAAAAATATTCCATAAGATTAAAATACACAGTACTGTGCAAAAACTTTGGCACATATATATATATAACTCGTGCGCTTAAGACTTTCGCACAGTACTGCAGTAATTTTACACTGTACTGCTGCCTTTAAAAAAACAAATTTCATGGCATATGTGAGTGATGATAAATCTGATTATGACATAGGTCGTTATTGTGGACTGAGTGTGGGAAGGGGGCAGGGAGAGGGGAATCATGGTTGTGAAAAGGGAAAAGGAGAAAGGAACGAATGGAACACACCAGAGAGACATTCTGTAATGATCAATAAATCAGTTGTTTAGAATCAAATGGCCCTGCCTGGTGTCTCAGGGATGGCGTATCTGCATCCACTCCACACACCCCCATCCCTGGCACTCCTTCTCAGCTACCTGTCACACACCCTCACCATTCCCAACATTTTTTGCTCCTACAGATTTAAAAATTTGCTCTCTGCTCCACATTAAAAAATACAGTACTGTGCAGAAGTTTTAGGCGCCTTAACTATATAAAAATATGTGCCTAAGATTTTTGCACACAACTGTGTATATTGGGTATTATCCAAACACTGACTGACTTTTAGTTCTTTTAGAAAGAACTTTGCAAAGTTGAGACACAGTCACAGTGTGTGTGTATCATAAAATGCAAATAAGCAGCCTAAGTCAGCATAGTTTCCCTAAGGGGAAATCGTGCCTGACAAATCTGGTGGAATTGTTTGACGAAAGAACAGGCAGAGTACAAAAGATGAACCAGTGGATGTTGTTCTCTTGGACTTTCAAAGGCCTTTGACAAGGTGCTGTACACGGGGCTGCTAAACATGATAAGAACACATGGCATTACAGGAAAGCTACTAGTATGGATAGAAGATTTGCTGACTGGGAGGAGACAAAGAGTGGGAATAAAGGGGGCCCTTTCTGGTTGTCTGCCGGTGCCTAGTGGTGTTCTGCAGGGATTGGTATTTGGACTGCTACTTTTCACATTATATGTCAATGATTTGGATGAAGGAATTGATGGCTTTGTGGCCAGGTTTGCGGACGATATGATGATGGGCGGAGGGGAAGAAAGTCTCCAGAAGGACTTATAACTGACAAGTACTGAACAATTAGCCCAAAGTGCAGCAGACTCAAATAATGACACCATTGAGAAGACGCAATCAAGCTGACATGCTAGAATTTCAGTCCATCGTATGTCTTGTGTGTATTGACTGGCTGCATCAGGGCCTGGTATGGAAACACCAATATCCTTGACTGGAAAATCCTAAAAAAAGATAATGGGTTTGGTCCAGAAAATCATGGGTAAAGCCTTCCCAATCATGGAGCACAGCTGCATGAAACACTGTCATAGAAAAGCAGCATCCATCATCAGAGATCTTCACCACCCAGGTCATAGTCTTTTCCCACTGCTCCCATCAGGTACAAGGTACAAGGGCCTCAGGACTTGCACCATCATGGGATAACTACACTCTCTTGCCCATCCATTGAGATGTTCCCACAACAATAATCTCAGTTTAAGAACTCTATATTTTGTTATTTCATGTCTTGTTATTTATTGCTATTTAATTTATATTTGCTTTTGCACATTTTATTGTCTTCTGCACTCTCATTGATCTTTTATTGATCCCGTTATAGTTACTATTCTATAGATTTGCTGAGTATGTCTACAGGAAAATGAATCTCAGGGCCATATATGGTGACATACATGTACATAATTAATAAATTTACTTCGATTGACTTTGATTCTTGATTTGTTGCCATAATCTGACTTCTGAGCCTGCTGAAGTCATCAAGAGGAATGTACATGGGCATTCCCAATCATACTCCCCGGTCACATTTACCAAGTCATGGCTGACAATTAACCCCATGCATCAAAAGCTCATCTACAGAAGTAAAGTTAATTGTTTTAATATATTCTTCCATTTTTCATTGAGTCAACAATACAAAATTACCTTTGAAATTTGGTTCTGTTATAATTTAGCAACTCATTTGGCACCTGTAAGGTCACTCAGACAATAAAGTGATAATGGTCATTTATCTTATCGTAATAACATTAGGTAAGATTCAAAGTGGCATTTTGACCTCTCTTGCATTCACATGACAAAGCAGACACTTTAAATGAACTTTTACAAAATCCCTTTAGTCATTGTAGTAGATAAGCTACATTTTGCAATCTGTGCATGCTCTGCTGAGAATAGTAACTAAAGAATCTTTTCAGTTCAAGAGAAGTGAATTTACGTGCCACGATTCTTGTTTTACTGCAAGGTAACTACTTAGTGATTTTTTGTCAACAGTTTCCATCCTACTCTCAGCCCAGCGGACTTAAGCCTGTTACACAACTTTCAATCTTTACTCGTGGAAGTGATAATAAGGTTTTGCAAAGGAGAGTTTGATAGAAGTAACCTCTTGCCACATTTTGCTAATTGAGAAACAGCTCAAAGCCACACTTGTCATGAAAATGACCTCTTGTAGTCTAAAACTGACCACAGGATCACATTAGCACGGTTAGCATTTCATGACCCAACCACGGTACTTAATTACACCTTATTACTCAGAGTGGTTCAAGAAAATGTCCACTGGTACAACGTTGAATAGTGAATTAATACTAACCTTCCTTAAATTTTTACACTCCAAAAAATATTCAGAAATAAAACCATGTCTAAAACCATGCACCCAGTATATCATTTTTCAGGGGTATAGTTGATTGTTTTTGTCACTTCATTGATTTCTGCAAACCACATTGCATTTGGTTGCAAAACATCAGCCCTGGATTTCCACATTTAATTGCAGATGAGTCTATTCCAAAAGTTGCAGTCACATTTCCTCTAGTAAGACAGTAATAGCCTCAACATTATTTCTCATAGCAAATTCTATGAATACAGGACATCTGAAGCTCCTATTTTTCACATTAGCATTATCATTCGAAGCCCTATTCAATTATCTTGAACCTCATCTGTCAGATGGAATGACTCAGTGCCCCCTCTGTTAGATATTTAGACCTATCAATTTCAACAGAAGTGTTATCCAGTTCCCTCCATACTGTATGTGCAGAACAGCCACGTGAGTAAGGCTGACATGGATTTGCAATGTTGTGATTCTCTCTAATTTATTTTCGCCCTAATAACAATGAATGTTTCATCAGACAATAAGTTGGAAAGATGGGTGTGAATTGACTGTATTACTAAATTGCATTGCTGGTTTCTTAATTTTTCCTTTGCTCCATATTCCTGCATAATTTCTTCACTATCACCAAAATAAAAAAAATCTATTTGTGCTCATTAATCACAGCTAGCAAAGATCTGCCAACTTTGTTTCTTTACAAATAAAGCAACTACCAGCTTTTCTACAAATTTAGGAATAATATGATGTCTGTTCTCCTGCAAAGATTCAACATTTAAATATAACTAATCCTGTTTCTCAAACAACTTAAAGACGTTTAACGGAATATTTGCTCATGCTTTTGACAACATGTGAAATTCAATTTTTTGAAAGTTTACCAAATGAATATTGTGGGCAGGTAGGCTAGATGAACAATGGATGTCTTTTATTTGAAAATGGGAAAAATGGTTTAACTACATAACATTTCATAGGCCTGATTTTATTCTCACAAGTCAATGAATATGTTGTAAAAAAAAAGATCACTCCCTACTTTGTACATAGTTTTCTTCTTTCGATTGTTCTTTCTTTCCTCTCCTTTCTATAAGTGTATACTGCAGATAAATATTATGTGGAGATATGTGACAAATATGATTATATGTACAGTCTCTGAAGTACATCTTATGGAAATGTTTGTTTGATGATGAATTTCAATAAAAAATAAATTACACAAAAAAAGAAAATGTTATGCTGTTACAATATAATGACACCAATATAGCAAGTATTTTTCACATTGCTGGTTCTTATAAACAGCAACTAAATTAATAGAAAGTCAGCTTATTTCAATATGGTTGGTTGAAGGATGTGTTGCAAGAGAACTCCCTACTTTTTCAGGTAATGCCATGGGATCTTTCATGTTTACCTAGAAATATGAACGGTGGTTTAGTTTAAAATCTCCTCTAGAAAGATGGCACGCTTTAACTGTATTGCAATTCTGTAAGTAGCATATCTGTGGTATGAGTTGTAAATCTCTAATCTTATGACCAAAAGACCAAAGTGTAAGGTTAAATACCACAAGTACCTCTACTGGATTTTTATTTTTTAATGACACTGGGTGATGTGAATATTTGAATAAGAATTAGTAATATATTGTGCACAAATAACCTTGGACTGATAAGAAGACATTACATACAACTTTGCAGACCTGATTGTAGATAATAGAGCTTCCAAAGTATCTGTACATCTAGTTAAAATTTAGACAACACTGGCATCTTGATCTTAAGTCTGCCTTATATTTCGTGATTAAGTCTCTATTTGTCTTTTTCGATCAAGGTCACAGAATAATAAATATTTGGATGATAGGGCATGAATGCTATATTTTATGAAGTTACTTATTCTTTAGATCTGTGGGAAAAGTAGCCTTTCAGGAAATGGGATTCTAATTTAAAATCATCCCAGGAACATTGCAATGGATCTATAAATTTGCAAAAGATACAAATGGTTCAATAGTCTGAACAATGTTCCCTCCAATTTGTAATGACCAGTGTGCATAAATATCTTGTGCTGTGCAATTTTTTTGCTCGGTGACAACAACATGTGCGCACTGAATAATTTGGTCAATAAGAACAGTCTAAATAAGCCAGTTCTAAAATTTGCAAACAAATCATCACAAACTCCACATTGTCAACACCGTCCGCATCAGAAGCTGGAAAAGGATTGTGTATGATCATAAAATATACTTAACATACCAACGAGGTAGAGGGTAACAACATTTTGTGCAGGGTTTAAATTCCTTTGCGCACTAGTAGCAAAAGGTGTGTGCATGCGCACACGCGCACATCTTAGAGCGTTTATTGAGACCATAAGAGCATAAGACAAAGGAATAGAATTAGGCTATTTAGCCCATCGAGTCCACTCTGCCATTTCATCATGGCTGATCCCGGATCCCATTCAACCCCATACACCTGCCCTCTCACCATATGCCTTGATGCCCTGACCAATCAGGAATCTATCAACTTCCGCTTTAAATATACCCACGGACTTGGCCTCCACCATAGTCTGTGGCAGAGCATTCCATATGTTCACCACTCTTCAGCTAACAAAAAAATCCTCCTTACTTCTGTTCTAAAAGGTCGCCCCTCAATTTTGAGGGCTGTATCCTCTAGTTCTGGATACCCCCACCAAGGTAAACATCCTTCCACATCTGCCATATCTAGTCCTTTCAACATTTGGTAGGTTTCAATGAGATCCCCATACATTCTTCTAAATTCCAGTGAGTATAGACCGAAAGCTGCCAAACACTCCTCATATGTTAACCCCTTCGTTCCCCAAATCATCCTCGTAAACCTCCTCTGGACTCTCTCCAATAACAACACATCCTTTTTGAGATATGGGGCCCAAAACTGTCGACAATACTCCAAGTTCAGCCTGATTAGTATCTTGTAAAGGCTCAGCATTATCTCCTTGCTTTTATATTCTATTCTCCTTGAAATAAATGCCAACATTGCATTTGCCTTCTTTACCACAGACTCAACCTATAAATTAACCTTCTGGGAGTTTTGCATAATGAGTCCTAAGTCCTTCTGCACCTCTGATGTCTGAAACTTCTTCCTATTTAAATAGTAGTCCGCACTATTGTTCCTTTTACCAAAATGCATTATCATACATTTCCCAACACTATATTCCATCTGCCACTTTTTTACCCATTCTTCCCATTTGTCTAAGATCTGCCACAATCGCATTGCTTCCCCAGCACTACCTACCCCTCCACCTATCTTCGTATCATCCACAAACTTTACCACACCGCCATCAATTCCATTATCCAAATTATTGACAAACAATGTGAAAAGTAGCGGTCCCAATACTGACGACTGAGGAACACCAATAGTAGCTGGCAGCCAACCAGAAAAGGCCTCCTTTATTCCCATTTGCTGCCTCCTGCCTATCAACCATTCCTCTATCCATGCTAGTATCTTTCCTGTAATGCCATTGGATTTTACGTTGTTAAGCAGCCTTATATACGGTACCTTATTAAATGCCTTCTGAAAATCCATGTAAATGACATTCACTGCCTCTCCTTTGTCCACCTTGCTTGTTACCTCCTCGAAGAACTCTAACAGATTCGTTAGGCAAGATTCCCCTTTACAGAAACCATGCTGACTTTGATTTATTTTATCATTAGTCTCTAAGTATCCCAAAACCTCATCCTTAATAATAGATGCCAACACTTTCCCAACTACTGAGGTTAAGCTAACTGACCTATAATTTCATTTCTTTTGCCTTCCTCCTTTCTTAATGAGTGGAGTGACATTTTCAATCATTCAGTCCTCTGGGACCATGCCAGAATCAAGTGATTTTTGAAAGATCATGACCAATGCATCTGTTATCTCTTCAACAACCTCTCTCAGTACTCTGGAATGTCAGATTTATCCAGATCTTTACTCAAAGACCTTTGAGTATGCCTAGCATTTTTTTCCTTTGTAATAGCAATGGCACTCACCCCCACTCCCTGACACTCATGGTCCTCTGGCACACTGCTAGTGCCTTCCACATAAAGACTGATGCAAAGTTCCTGTTAAGTTCATCTGCTTTTTCTTTGTCCCCCATTACTACCTCACCAGCATGATTCTTCCAGTGGTCCATTATCAACTCTCACCTCCCTTTTACTCTTAATATAACTGGAAAAAACTTTTAGTATCCTGATTTATATTATCGGCAAGTTTCCCCTCATAATTCATCTTTTCTCTTCTTATAGCTTTTTTAATTGCTTTTGTTAGATTTTAAAAGCTTCCCAATCATCCAACTTCCCACTCACTTTTGCTACCTTATATGCCCTTTCCTTGGCTTTTATACAGTCCTTTTCCATTGTTAACCTGCCATTTGAAAACAACTTCTTCTGTGCGACATATTTATCTTGCACCTAGTGAGCTATTCTCCGAAACTTCAGCCACCTCTGTTCTGCCATCATCTCCACCAGTATCCCCCTCCAATCCACCCGGGCAAGCTCCTTTCTTTTGCCTCTATGATTCCCTTTATCCTATTGCAATACTGATACATGTGACTTGTGCTTCTCCCTCTCAAATTACAGTAAGAATTCTATCATATAATGATCACTTCCTCCTAAGGGTTCCATTACATTAAGGTGACTAATAAAATCTGGGTTATCTCACAACACCCAATCTAAGGCAGCATTTACCCGAGTAGGCTCAAGCACAAGATGCTCTAAAATGCCATCTTGTATGCATTGAACAAACTTCCTCTCTTGCGATCTGATACCAAGCTATTTTTCCCAATCCCTTTGCATACTGAAGTCCCCCATAACAGTTGTGACATTACCCTTATTACATGCCCTTTCCAACTCCCTTTGCAATCTCAACTCTACATCTTGGCTACTATTTGAGTTTGTTCACTTTATTCCGAATGCTAAGTGCATTTAAATGCAGCGCCTTTAGTCCTGCTTTCTTCACCCTTATGAATTTTGCCTCTGTGATACAACTTAACTCTCTGCTCTGTCTGCAGTTGTATCTAATCATTGGCTTGTCTTTCCTTACATTAATATTACATAATCTACTTGTAAACCTGCTGACTCATCCTCAGCTCTGTCATACTGGTTCCATATTGAGTCTGAATGTTCCTCAACACACATCAAAGTTGCTGGTGAACGCAGCAGGCCAGGCAGCATCTCTAGCAAGAGGTACTGTCGACGTTTCAGGCCGAGATCCTTCGTCAGGACTAACTGAAGGAAGAGTTAGTAAGAGATTTGAAAGTGGGAGGGGGAAGGGGAGATCCAAAATGATAGGAGAAGACAGGAGGGGGAGGGATGGAGCCAAGAGCTGGACAGGTGATTGGCAAAAGGGATATGAGAGGATCATGGGACAGGAGGCCCAGGGAGAAGGAAAAGGGGGGGGGACCCAGAGGATGGGCAAGGGGTATAGTCAGAGGGACAGAGGGAGAAAAAGGACAGTGAGAGAAAGAATGTGTGTATATAAATAAATAACGGATGGGGTACGAGGGGGAGGTGGGGCATTAGTGGAAGTTTGAGAAGTCAATATTCATGCCATCAGGTTGGAGGCTACCCAGACGGAATATAAGGTGTTGTTCCTCCAACCTGAGTGTGGCTTCATCTTTACAGTAGAGGAGGCCGTGGATAGACATGTCAGAGTGGGAGTGGGATGTGGAATTAAAATGTGTGGCCACTGGGAGATCCTGCTTTCTCTGGTGGGAAATTGTGTTGTAATGACACTCTCATTACTGATTGTGTCCATTGCAAACCAAGACAGAAGTGTCTTTTGAAATCCACTTTACTTGACAAATACACGGGGACTGTTTGGGCATAGTAAAAGAAGAAACCAGTATGAAGTGAGTATCCATCTCTAATGCACTTAACACAGACAAAATACTGGAGGAACTCAGCAGGCCAGGCAGCACCTATGGAAAAGAGTAAACTGCGGACATTTCGGGCCGAGACCCTTATCAGTCCTGATGAAGGGTCTTGGCCCTAAACGCCTACTGTTTACCCTTTTCCCATAGATGCTGCCTGGTCTGCTGAGTTCCTTCAGCATTCTGTGTGTGTTGCTTGGATTTCCAGCATCTGCAGATTTTCTTGTGTTTGTAACGCATTTAGGTCAACTCCTGTATGGGTACCCTAACTAGGTATTCACTGTATATTTGAACTCAGCTTACCATAAGCTACCTGCTCAATTTAAAGACAATAGGAAAATCCTTTCTCTCTCTCTCTCTACATAAAAACAGCAGGTGGAACACCAATATGTGCCAGCATCCTGCCAGTGTCTCTGTTTCCCTGGGTGTCCATCCAGCTGTGCAGCAAACATGACTGGACAGCATTCATATAGTCCTTACTCACATCTCAACAACTTTCCTTCCCGCTTAACATCTGCCTTGTTATTTTCCATGTTCCCTGTGAGCAGAGCCATAGTTTATTTCTTCTACCTTGCACACCAATAGTTTTGTATCTTTATTGCTTCAATTCATAGCTGCGTATGTCTTTACAGTCAAACCCCATCAGATGCAGAAACATTGAACCTGTGACGAGAGTCCTAAACTTAAGATCAAAAAATTACTTGCTCAAAACTGATTAGAAGTTCTATCCAGTAAGGAATTCAAGAGAAGCTTCTTTACCCTTAAACTTTCGATCTTGCCACCAAAAGGAGTTAAAAAAAAAATGAATGGTCCTCTACAAGCAACACTCATTCATGTGGAAGACTGCCATAGTTTACTTGTATTAAGAAAATGCTATTGAGCACGTATACATGAAATGCTGCTGCAGTAAAACAGTATCCGTCTTCAGAGGTTCCCACCACCCAGAATATGCTCTCTTCTCACTGCTACCATCAGGCAAAAGGTACAAGAGCCTTAGGACTCCCACCACCAGATTGAAGAATAGGTACTACCCCTCAACCATCAGGCTCTTGAATGAAAATGGATAACTACACTCACTTGCCCCATCTTTGAAATGTTCCCATAACCAATTCACTCACTTTGAGGACTCTTTATGTCATTATCCTATGATCTCAGCAATTACCAACTGTTGTTGGTAGAACTTCAGATGGAGATGAGAGTCCCTATAGGAGTAAGATATACCAGCTACAACCTTGCACTCAAAATCTCAACTCAAAGAGATGATTGTGGACTTCAGGGAGGGTTAAGACGAGGGAACACAAACCAATCGTCAGAGAGGGATCGGAAGTGGAGAGAGCGAGCAATTTCAAGCTCCTGGTTGTCAAGATCTTAGAGGATCTAACTTGGTCCCAATATATCAATGCTGCCATAAAGAAGGCAAGACAGCAGCTATATTTCATCAGGAGGTTGAAGAGATTCAGTTTGTCACCTAAACCACATGAAACTTCTATTGAATAACTGTGGAGAAAATTCTGACAGGCTACATCATTGTCTGATATGGCCGGGGGGAGGTGGGGGCTACTGCACACAACACAAAGATATTTTAGATTTTAGATTATGAGGACACTCAGTCCTCGTTTATTGTCATTTAGAAATGCATGCATTAAAAAATGATACAATGTTCCTCCAGAAAGATATCACAGAAACACAGGACAAACCAAGACTAAAACCGACAAAACCACATAATTATAACATATAGTTACAACAGTGCAAAGCAATACCATAATTTGATAAAGAGCAGACCATGGGCACGGTAAAAAAAAAGTCTCAAGTCCCGATAGCCCCATCATCTCACGCAGACGGTAGAAGGGAGAAACTCTCCCTGCCATGAACTCCAAGCGCCGCAAACTTGGCGATGCATTGGAAGCACCCGACCGCAGCCGACTCTGAGTCCGTCCGAAAACTTCGAGCCTCCGACCTGCCCTCCGACACCGAGCACTGAGCACCATCTCTGCTGAGCGCTTCGACCCCACCCTGGCCGCCGAGCAACAAGCAGAGCTGAGGACTCGGGGCCTTCCCCTCCGGAGATTCTGGACCACACAGTAGCAGCAGCAGCGAAGCAGGCATTTCAGAAGCTACAGAAAGTTGCAAAATTAGTCAGCTCCACTTTGGGTACTGGCCTCCATAGTATCCAAGACATCTTCAAGGGGAACGATGTCTTAGAAAGGTGGTGTCCATTCTTAAGGACGCTCATCACCCGGGACATGCCCTTTTTTCACTGTTACCATCAGGAAGCAGGTAGAGGAGCCTGAAGGCACACACTCAATGATTCAGGATCAGCTTCTTCCTCTCTGCCATCTGATTTCTGAATAGACATTGAACCTATAAACACTATCTTACTTATTTTTATATTATCTGTTTTGCACTAGTTTTAATCTAACTATTTAATATACATATATATACCTGTAGTAATTGATTTACTTATTTACTTTTTTCTTTCTATATTATAATTGCATTGCACTGCTGCTGCTAAGTTAACAAATTTCACAACACATGCCAGTGATAATAAACCTGATTCTGGTTCTAATTCTGATCTCGTTGTTTCCTGTTATTTATTTATATTTGTATTTGCACAGATTGTTGTCCTCCACACTCTAGACAATCTTCTGCTGATCCTGTTATAGGCATTACTCTATAGATTTGCTGAGTATGCCCACAGGAAAATTAAATCCCAGGGTTATATTTGGTGACATACAGTATATGTACCTGGATAATAGCATTTACTTTGAACGATGAAAATAAAATTCACTTTGAACCTCGAACTTTGAAATACACTTATGCTTGCACAGAGTCTCCTACACTTCACAGGCAAGTTTGAGATAAAACCCTGGTGCTGTGAATTGTATTTCCTGGACATTAGCTTTTTGTTTGTAAATAAGCGCAAAAGGGAGAGAAATGGAAGAACCTACTGCTGATGAAAGTTGGAGTAGATGTGGAGGGAAGGTTTGAGGAAATATTATGAACTTAAAGTATTAGTTCTGTTCCTCTCTCCACCACACTTCCTCTTTGTTCGTATCCAGCATTCTCTTTTTTATTTCAATTTTCCAGGATCTGCCATAACATAGAAGGAATATAAACATGGACAGAAACTAGGTGGATCAAATGCCCTACTTTTGTTGTATAAAGCTGTTGTGAATCTTTGCATAATTAACTCACCTCCACCTGCAAAGCTAGAAGTAAAACAGCTTTATTTTGTGTTCAAGCAAAAAGCTAAGTTAATGAAAGATAACTTGTAATGAGTAATTACTGATATATTACCTTGGCAAGAGATCTGAAGAAGTGTTCAATGAGCAGGAATGGAATGTTCCTGTAATTGAAGTGGTTTTAATACCGTTCAAATCAGAAAAGTTTTAACAAGAAGCAACCCGTATGTGGTTCTGGTATTGGCCCGTGAAAAAATACAGCTGCAATGATGATGAGAATGGGAAAGACTGATTAACATATTGTTACACATTGTAGATTAGGTGCTACCAAAAATGGGCTTTTACTTAAAAATTGGCATTCACGTTTTTAAAATCTGCGATATATGCGTTTTCATAAAATACTTTTTCAAAAAAATTTGAGTTGAATAAGAAGAAACTTCATTAGAACTTATGATCAAAGGGAGTCTTTATTGAATGTTCTGCTGATCTGGGCATTGTGAATTCAACTATGTCCAATTACCTCATTGCTGACTTCTGAAATGTTCCAGCTGTATGTGGTTAATTTGAAGAAATTATTATGCCCTCTTGAAACACCTCCGCTTCCATCCCAACCTCTGTGGCATTTCCTGGAGCATTCAGAATCATGATATATAGGACAATCATTCTAAAGGAGTGAACAGTAAAACATGCTAAGATGCAAAGAGGTATATCATGTATGGTAAATAGTTCCTTGTTGCAATGAGAGAGCACTTGAAACAAAAGAACTTCATCTGGGAATAAGACTGCTGCATGATCAATGAGAGAAATAAAAAGATCTTTTGAAGACATCCATCGCCTGTCATATAGAACATAGAAGAGTACAGCATGCCACAGGTTTTTGGCCCGCAATGTTGTGCCAACTACTTAACCTATTCTAAGATTAATCTAATGATTGCCTCTCGCTGAACCCTCCACACTCTTCCTACCATGAAGAAACCAGAACTGAATAGGTCCACTCCAAGTATAGTCTAACCACAGTTTTATACACCTGCAATGTTACCTCGTGGCTCTTGAAATAAATCCCCTAACGAATAAAAGCCTTCTCCTTAACCACTCTATCACCTTGCTCAGCAATTTTGAGGAATCTATGGACATGAACCCCAAGAAACCTCTGTTCCTCCACACTGCTAAGAATCCTGCCATTAATCCTATACTTTGTGTTCAAGTTTGGCTTTCCAAAGTGTTCCACTTCATACTTTTCCAGATTGAGCTCCATCTTCCAGTTCTCAGCCCAGTTTGTCATTCTCCTGTTGTAACCTATGAGAACCTTCTACACTATCCACAACACCAACCTTCATGTTATCTGCCAGCTTACCAAACCTCCCTTCCACTTACTCATCCAAGTCATTTCAGAATGTCAAAGATGTGACCAGTCACACATTCAAACATAGATGTTTCCTAATGTCATGGGTCAAAGTCTTGAGGTAAGAATGGTGAGTTTTGGACCTAGAAATTCTAACTATCTATACAAACTTAGTTCAATATTGAGCTCAATACTCTGTGTGCAAATTTAGAACCAGCAGATCAAGACTTTGTAGAAGTATTCCTTAGACACATGTAGGACTCCAGGCCAACTTAAATGAGTGTATTGTGGTCACACCAAACACTCAACTGCACCTAATGCTTAAGTTTTCAATAAAATTTTATTGTATATGACATAAAAACACAGTGTTGCACAATAGAATGTCTTGTACTTGGGCTTTTCAGTCTGGAAATAAGTCACTTGAAAGGACTGCAAAGAAATTGTACTGCAAAGGTTAATTCTTACATTACTGAACAAGAAGTTCAAAATTATATATGGTAACAGTACATTAATGTTAACCAAGATTTTCCTGGAATACATTTCTAGTAGTGAGCTAAAGACAGAACTGATTATTTATTTAATGAAAGAAACCTAGAAACAACAGTGAGTGCACTGTAGAGGTTTATGGATGTTGAGTTTTAGCTGAGTTAAGTATCCTCAGTTTGCCAAATATGATTTGACCTTTTACACATGCTAGATTACTGGTGAAACAAATTCCTTCTGCATGAAAGTGCTTTGAAATTAGGCTTACTATGCATCCAAGTATTTGTGTTACATCAGCACAATGGAAAGTATAGGAGGATGTGCAAAATACATTTGACAGCATAATGCTCGGGAAGTATCTCATTGCATAAAGAGGCCAGTTGATTTGTTCTGTCTGGGGAAGCCTTCTGGTTTTCACCACTGTCTAGCACCCTCCAGGAGCCAATGTTAAGGGGTCACCTTAATTTAAAAAAAACATGAACGTTACACATCCAAGATTTGTGCTGGGGGAACTGGCCAGTTCCACCGGCAATCCAGCAGCAGATGAGGTACATGGACTTGTGTTGGAAAACTTTAGGAGAATGGGGGCCAAATGTGAGCAAATGAGACCTACTTAGATGAAAACCCCAGTCAGCATGGACTGGTTGGTCTGAAGGGTTTATTTCTGTGCTGTATGACTGCATGACTCTGACTCCATTTGCAGTTAATGCCAGCAATCTGTTACAGGATAGAAGCAGAAAAGAAAACATGAGAAAAAAAAATCACATTTTTTTTGCATGGCAACAAAACTTGCAACTTCCTCAAAATAAACTTGTTTCAAAGGAAACTCAACAAGTTATTGAAGAGCAGTAGGTGCAATATACAGATCTAATCCTGATGCAGGCATTCGGCCCAGAAAATTGACAATTCTTTTCCTCACACAGATGCCTCTGAATTCTTCTATTAGAATATTTGTTGCTCCAATATAAGATCATAGAAAGGCCACAAAACATTGCACTAAATCTGTTAAATTGCATCCATTTATTTTCTTCTCATCATTCTTTCACCTAGCTCATTCATATTCCAAAACAATAATTGTTGGCAAATCCCTATTAAATTATATTTGTGTGTTGTCCTCTGCCTTAGAAGTTCATTGTTTTTGAGATTAATTACATGCCATTGTTCCTCAGACTTCATAATGCTTTTTTTAACTTCTCTCCTAATTTTTTAACAAACTTCCTGTTGTGCATCTTCCAGCTGCCCACTTACATATAGCTACTATCACTTTTCCCCGTTAGCTTGTCCCATCACTAAACTGTTCCCACAACCTGTGGACTCACTTTCAAGGTCTCATCTCATGCTGTCGATATTTATTGCTTCCTTGCTTGTTCGTTTATTTATTTACTTCTGGATTTCTATAGGTATTTTTATTTTCTATCTGTTCACATTGGTAAAACCTGAGATATGGGCATAGTCAAGTGCACACGTTTGTCAGTTGCAAGGAACTTTCAGACTCTTCTAGTAGTGTTTAGCATTGTGGCTTTCTGGAGATTTACACAAATATTGCTGTGTCAGCCTAATTGTTTAATGCTGTTGGGTAGAAACTTTGGGATAATACCAGTTGTTGATGTTACTATTGGGACAATATACATCCTGTTCATGTTCCATAGTCTTTCAATTTCCTCCTTTACTTCAGCATTCTTCTGCTGTTTTTCATTTAGTGATTTTCTTGTGTTATGTGTGCTTGGAACGGTGATACCTATTAAATTGTTCTTGCTTGTTTATCCTGTTTTATTATATCTGGACGGTTATTGTGGATTGCCTGATCTGTTAAAACTAATTGGTTGAAATATATTTTGTGGGACTCTGACTCTAAGGCTTGTATTTATAGTAAGGTATGGTTTCTTTTATGAGTTCGTATTTAAAAGTAAGATTTTGGTGAATGATGTTTTCCACTTGATTGTGGCTGTGTATGTAATCTGATTGAGTTGAACTGCTGCAGGATCCTACAATGTGCTGGATTGTTTCTAGTTTCTCTTGGTATTTTCTGCATTTATCATCTTGAATTTTCTGGTCTTTTATCATGTATTTTTGGCCAATTTTGTGTTGTTGTTGTTATTATTATTATTATTTCTTTACTCTTTCTTTTTGTATTTGCACAATTTGTTGTCTTTTGCACACTGGTTGTTCACCCTTTTGAGTGTGGTCTTCCATTGATCTTATTATGGGTATTGGATTTACTGAGTATGCCCGCAAGAAAACAAAACTCAGGGCGACATATATGGCAGCATATATAAATTTGATAATAAATTTACTCTGAACTTTGGAATTAGATATCCATTGTACCTTATTGTTATTCAGCTATTTACTTCCTTTTTGCAGAATATAATATTCTCAACCCTGTGAAGTTTTTTTTTAACTGGCTCTCATTGCTGTTTTACAGAATTGGTAATTTTCATATTAATTTTACTTTCCTCAGTCCTATTGTTAGCCCTTCACCTTCTATGTAACCATATAACAATTACAGCATGGAAACAGGCCATCTCAGCCCTTCCAGTCCGTGCCAAACTCTTACCCTATCCTAGTCCCACCAACCTGCACTCAGCCCATAACCCTCCATTCCTTTCCTGTCCATATATCTATGCAATTTAACTTTAAACGACAACATAGAACCTGCCTCAGCTACCTCTGCTGGAAGCTCATTCCACACAGCTACCACTCTCTGAGTAAAGAAGTTCCCCCTCATGTTACCCCTAAACTTTTGTTCACAGGAATATAACATTAGAGACATAACTTTCAGAAGAAAAACATAAACTACGTATAAATTATACAGAATTTTTCTCCAGGAGGACCACAACAATGTCATGGTTTGGAGGTTTGTGTGCCTCAATGATCTGGAGAGCTGTGTTGGCTGGAGTCAGGGCTTTAAGCTTTAGCTCTTGTTAGGGTCACCAATGCCAAACAAGTCAAAAGGACGAGGACAGTCTAAGAGTGGTCCTCCAGTTTTAGGGGTTTGGCTCAGAGCTAACAACCCTGAGTGGTAGAACAAAGTAGTTACGGAAGCAGCAATGAAGAATCCTTCTACATTTGACTGTGACGGTATTCCTGTGTCTCCACCTGGGATTTGCATGACTGACAGTAGTGAAAACCAAGAAGAAACTACTGACACGATGAAGGAAGCCCTGAACACCACCGGAGATGGAGGACCTTCATTGCTGCCCTAACGCCAATGGTATAACGGGCAGTAAGTAAGTAAATTACACAGAAAAATACAAGGAAGGGTGCATTAGAATGAAACAAAATCCTTTGTAGTGGAAAGTGTCAAAGCACTCATAGTGTAGCTGTCCTGATTAAGAGTCTGAATCACTGATATGTCATGAAAATTAATTTTTTGTGCCAGAGCACAGTGAAAGATATGAAAGTTACTGTAATTTACAGTAAATAAATACTGCAGAAGAGAAATAGAAGGGTACCATTCATGTGTTCATAGACGGTTCAGAAATCTGATGGTGGAGGGAATTCGGACTGTGAAAGTTAGTTCAGCCACAGAATGATTGAAGAGAAATAGCTGTTGTTGAACCTGGTGGTGGGAATAATAAGAATACCACTTTGGATACTGTTGGGGTGGTGGGGAGACACCCTAGCAGGCGGAAGCTGCAATGTCCTGATCTCTGGCACTGAGTCTGTCTCCGTGGTTCAGAAGGGAAGGGGAAGAAGGGGAGTTCAGTAGTGACAGGGAACTCTATAACCGGTGGAGCAGACAGGGGATTCTGTGGATATGAAAGACACACCCAGATGGTATGTGGCCTCCCAGGTGCCAGGGTCAGGGATGTCTTAGATCAGGTCTACAGTATTCTAAAGGAGAAGGGTGAACAGCTGGAGGGTGTGGTACTTATTGGTACCATCGACATAGGTAGGAAAGGGAGGAGGTCCTGAAGAGAGAATATAGGGAGTTAGGTAGAATGCTGAAAAGCAGGACCAGGGTAGTAATTCTCTAGTTTGCTGCTTGTGCCACGCAGCAGTGAGGGTAATATTTGGTGCAGGAGGCAGACTTTCAGATCTCTGGATCCTTAGCATCTCTTCTGGGGAAGGCATGACCTGTACAAAAGGACAGGTTACATCTGAACCTGACAGAGGCCAATTTCCTTGCGAGCAGGATTGCTAGTGCTGTTGGGGAGGGTTCAAGCTACTTTGGCAGGAACTTGGGAACCAAAGTGGTCGGGCTTAGGATGGGGCAGCATACAACTGGATGCAGTGCATAGTGAGACTGTGAGGAGGGACAGTCAGATGAAAGGGCAACATTGCAGTAAGTGGGATTGTAGGATTTTGTGAAGAAAATATATGAGAGTCATTTTATGTGCTTACCAAAATCTGTAGCCCTTTAATTCCATTATGAACAAACCAAAAACGGTCTCCATACACTGATGTCATTACAACGTCTCTTAAAGTGAACACAACAGCTGAAGGCCAGGCTACACAGACTTTAAAGCAACTAGTTTTTGCCTAGATGTGGGAGACCGTGAATGGAGTTAAAGTCAGTATGCATCCAGTTTGCAGGCACTATGATGCTAGGGCGACCAGTTAAGACATTGCACAGGAGAGGAACTCCTGTGGCCTCGAACTTGATGTCAGCCAACTGCGGGTCTGTGACTGTCCTGCAAGCCAAGACCTCTGGGTCAGTAGCTCGGTCAGCTGCCGTGCTGGCATCATCAACCCCAATGTTTATGGCATCGACGGCAGGCCGTGAGAGGCAGTGTGCCACAGCATGATTTTTCCCTTAGATACGCCGTATGTCAGACATGAATTCTGAAATATAGGCCAGGTGGTATTGCTACCACGCAGACCAAGGGTCTGATGCTTTCGGATGTATGAAGTGTTTGTGGTCAAAGAGCGCTGAGAAATGACAACCTCCAGTCTAAAAAGAAAATGGTGGATGGCCAGGTAGAGACGGAGAAGCTCATGGTCAAACATGCTGAGCTTCCTCTAAGGGGGAACAGAGCTGATTGCTGAAGAATGCGAGAGGCTGCCAAACACCTAAACCAACTGTCCATGCACAGCACCCACAGTATAGTTGGAGGTGCGTTGGGAAACGGATGCACCAGTCGGGACTCATTCAAAAGAGCTCATCTAGTGTTGGCAAATGCTTTGGTCATGTCCACTAATCTCTCAAGCATGCAATTAGGGGCACTGTCTGTAACAGTGCTATACAAGGTGATGAATGCAATCCTGGAGGTACGCAGTATTCAGAATAAGATAAGTGACCTTGTAGCGCAGTTAGAGATTGCTAGGTGTGATGTTGTGGGCATTGCTGAGTCGTGGCTGAAGGAAGATCATAGTTGCCGTCTTAATATCCAAAGACACGCATTGTATTGAGAGGACAGGCAAGTAGGCAGAGGGGGTGGGGTGGCTCTGTTGGTTAAAAAAATGAAATCAAATCCTTAGAAAGAGGTGACATAAGATCAGAAGTTGTAGAATCCTTGTGGGCAGGGTTAAGAAACTGCAGGGGTAAAAAGACCCTGATGGGAGTTATACACAGGCCTCTGAACAGTAGCCAGGATATGGGATATAAATTACAATGGGAGATAGAAAAGGCATATAAAAAGGCCAATGTTGTGATAGTCATAGGGGAATTCAATATTCTTGTAGGTTGGGAAAATCAGGTTTGTTCTGGATCCCAAGAGAGGGAATTTGTTGAATGCCTACAAGATGGCTTTTTAAAGCATCTTGTGGTTGAGCCCACTAGAGGAAAATCAATTCTGGATTGGGTGTTCAAAATTCAAAGAAAATTTATATTCACAGTATATATATGTCACCATAAACAACCCAGAGATTTATTTTCTTGTGGACATACACAATTAACCAATAATAGAATAATAATCATAATGGAATCAATGAAGAACTGCACCAACTTGGGTGTTCAATCCATGTGAAAGGACAACAAACTTTGCAATTACAAAAATAAATAATAATAAACAAATAACCAATAGATATCAAGAACATGAGATGTAGAGTCCTTGAAAGAGAGTCCAAAGGTTGTGAGAACATTTCAAAAATAGAGCGAGTGAAGTTATCCCCTTTGGATCAAGAGCCTCATGGTTGAGGGGTAATAACTGTTCCTGAACCTGGTAGTGTGAGTTCTGAGGCTCCTGTACCTTCTTCCTGATGGCCGCCATGAGAAAAGAGCATGACCTGGGTGGTGGGGTTCCCTAATAATGGATGTTGCTTTTCTATGACAGCGTTTTGTGTAGATGTGCTCATTTGTGCTGAGGGCTCTACCTGTGATTGACTATGCCATATCCATTACTTTTCGTAGGATTTTCCATTCAAGGGCGTTGCCGTTTTCATACCTGGCTGTGATGCAGTCAATATACTCTCTACTGCGCATGTATAGAAGTTTGTAAAATTTTTAGATATCATTTTTTTGAGGGGGGTGTTACGTTGTTACCCAGATTTGATGAGGGATCTTAAAGTAAAGGAACACCTAGGAGGCAGTGATCATATGATAGAATTCACCCGCATTTAGAGAAAGAGAAGCTAAAATTGGATGTATCAGTATCACTGTGGAATAATGAGAATTACAGAATCATGAGGGAGGAGCTGGCCAAAGTTGATTAGAAGGCACAGAACTGATGGCAGTACAGCAATGGCTGGAGTTTCTGAGAACAATTCAGCAGGCACAGGATAGGTACTTCCCAAAGTTGAAGAAGAATTTTTAAGGGCGGATGAGGCAACCAAAGGAGATCAAAGACAGCATAAAAGAAAAAGAAGTTGCATAATATACCAAAAATTAGTGGGAAGACAAAGGATTTAGAAGCTTTTAAAAAGCAACAGAAGGCAAATAAACAGCCATAAAGAGAGAAAAGATAAAATATGAAGATAAACTAGCCGGTAATATAAAAGGGGATACAGAATGTTTTTTTCAGATATATAAAGAGTAAAAAAGAGACAAGAGGGATACAAACATTTCCACTGGGAAATGACACTGGAGAGGTAGTAATGGGGGACGAGGAAATGGTGGATGAACTTAAGTATTTTGTTTCATTCTTCACTGCGGAAGACTGTGGAAGAGTAGCAGAATGCAAGAATTTCAGGGGGCAGAATTGAGTGTACTTTCTCCCTGTGACCACAATGGCTTCCTCTGGGTGCTCTGGTTTCTTCCCACATTCTAAAGAAAAGTGGTTAGGGTTAGTGAGTGTGGGCATGCTATGTAGGTGCTGAAGTGTGGCAAAACTGGCAGGCTGTTCAGCACAATCGTTGCTGTTTTAATTCGTCCCACTTCTGCCCCCTGAGAGCGTCATGGTGCAGAAGTGAGTGTAGTTGCTGTTGCTCAGGAGAAGGTGCTTGGGAAGCTGAAAGGTCTGATTGAGGGGGGATCTGACTGAAACGTATAAAATTCTAAAGAGTTTGGACAGGCTAGATGTAGGAAGATTGTTCCCAATGTTGGGGAAGTCCAGAATGAGGGGTCACAGTTTGAGGATAAAGGGGAAGCCTTTAAGGACTGAGATGAGGAAAAACATCTTCACACACAGAGTGGTGAATCTGTGGAATTTTCTGCCACAGGAAACAGTTGAGGCCAGTTGATTGGCTATATTTAAGAGGGAATTAGATATGGCCCTTGTGACTAAAGGGATCGGGGGTATGGAGAGAAGGCAGGTATAGGGTTCTGAGTGGCGTATGCCATGATCGTACTGAATGGCGGTGCAGGTTCGAAGGGCCGAATGGCCTACTCCTGCACCTATTTTCTATGTTTCTATGTTTCTATGTTACAGTAATGTCTGAATCTCATTCTTAGACCAAGAGATTTGCCCGTGATGTTTTGGGCTTAGTCCACTACTTAATGCAGTTGACAAATGACTACTGGTCAATTTTTTTTTTCAGATTGATATATGCCTCATACACAACAAATAAAGCACTGGTACATGGGTGTCAAACATTATTGCCTTTGCTTCACAGGTTGAGCCCCCAAAAAGATTGTCCTCTGACTTCAGTCACAGAAGAAACTGGAGAAGTTGTAAATGTAATAATCTTTGTTCATCATGACACACATCCATTCTCATGGAGACACTCTTGGTAGAGGCTTACAAACCCAAAAGTACATCACATTTTTACACCCTTAAGATCAAATAGTAGATGATCCAATACAATTTCAATAGTTGCAATGACATTGTTTGCTTCAATACCTTGGGTTGCCAAATGCTTCCTTTGAAGTACGCAACTACAGTGGAATCACATTGTAATTGATAAGGCCCAGCTCATAAGTGCAATTATGAAGAAAGCACAGTGGCATCTCTACTTCCTTAGGAATTTCTGGAGATTCATCATGACATCTAAATCTTTGACAAACTTCTATCGATGTGTAGTGGAGAGTATATTGACTTGCTGAATCACAGCTTGGCATGGAAAACACCAATGCCCTTGAAAGGAAAATCCTACAAAAAGCAATGGATACGGAACAGTCCATCATGGGTAAAGCCCTCCCAACCATTGAGAACATCTACACGAAATGTTGCCACAGATCATGGACATTGCTGTGACATGCGAAAAAATTCAGCAAGAAATCTAAGTTAACCATTTTCTCCGAAAATGATCGGAAGCCCTCTGGCGGATCACACAAAAGAAGTTTTGGATTATTTACTGGAAGCCATTCACACATGGAAACAGCTCATGTCAAGAACTTGTTTCCTACTTGGATCTGTCGCCAATCAACCAGACAACCATGTAAAAGAATGCAAGCAGAAAGAAATGCTGACCTACAACTTCCACCTCCAATCTATTTCTTGTTTATGCTCTATTTATTTTGATATTATCATGAGCATGTATCACAGCTGACTCATGAACTTGTTCGTGCCACCATCAAGGATTTTCAAAAATATTATCATTGCAAATCAAGAATTTGCTTTGATAATTGGCATGATGAGCAAGAACATAAAACATAGAACACGTACAGGCCCGCCAGGTAACTAAAAGCTTATCAAACTAGTCCCTTCTGCCTACACAAGTCTACATTCGTCCATTGTCTCTATTGTTTTTATCTCCTCTACCACCCTGGTTATCATCCTGGAATATTAATTGTTTCTCTCTAACTAACACTGTATATTTCCTGGGTTGTCCATTTCTTGTTTAAGAAATCGTTGTGGGTTTATGAATTCTTTTACAGAATTTCAATTTCTCCTTTTTTTGGTGAAAAGAAGAATTGAGAGCAATGACTCTGAGCCAGAATATTACACTTACAGGAATTATCTGCATGATGTATTTCACAAGACCAAGCCCAGCTCCTACTAAAATTAGACTCCTATTGCATACTAGGTAGACTTTACTAATTGGCTGCATTGCTTCCTGGTATGGAGGGTCCTTTGTGCAGGATTTTAAAAAGTTACAGAAAGTTGTGAATTCTGTCAGCTCGATCGTGGGCACTAGACTCCATATCATCCAGGACATCTTCAAGGAGCAGTCACTCAAAAAGATGGCATCCATCATTAAGGACCCCCATCACCCAGGACATGCCGTCCTCTCATTGCTACCATTGAGGAGTTGATACAGGAGCCTGAAGACACACGTTCAAAATTCAAAAAATTCAAAATTCAAAGTAAAATTTATTATTAGAATACATGCATGTCACCACATATAACCTTGAGATTCTTTTTCCTGTGGGCATACTTGACAAATCTATGGAACAATAACTGTAAACAGGGTCAATTAACAACAAACTGTGCAAATGCAAATATAAATAAATAGCAATAAATAACTAGAGCATGAAATAACAAGATAGAGAGTCCTTAAATTGAGGCCATCAGAGTGTAATTATCTCTTTTTGTTCAAAAGCCTGATGGTTGAGGGGTAGTAACTGGTCTTGAACTTGGTGGTACAAGTCCTGAGGCACTTGTACCTCCTACCTTCAACATTTCAATGTTTCAGGAACATCTTCTTCTCCCAGGGAATCATGGGTTTGCTCATCTGGTGGACTGTGGCCTCTCCAGGGTGCAAGCCTGGGCGGGAAGATCTGAAGAACCGGCGGCAGTGCGCTTCCCCCCTCCACATCACTGATGTAGTCCAAGGCAAGGGCAAGCGCCGACACAGTTTGACACCAGTGTCATTGCAGAGGTTGCAGAGTGAAGTTTATAAACAACATCAAACTGCCTTAGGGACCCCAGCTCTGGATTTCTTCCTCGGGGTTTACTCCTGAAGCCTTTCCCTTGGGTGGGTATGGCAGCAAGGCAGCAGAAGTTTAAAATCAGAGTTTTCCTTCTCCTAGGCAGGCTGCCCTCAAGGCTGACGAGCCCCACACGCCCGAAATAACTGGTTTTGAGGTGCCAGTGGTCTGCCTTTGCCCCTTCCCTTGTCAGTAGAAACAGTTCCACCAGGCCTAGCAGCTAAGCCACACGTGAAGGCCAAGAGCTGGACTTAGTTGTCAGAGGCAGTTAGAGATGCTCGCCATTTGGAGCACTTTATAGGTAGTGGGAGCTTATCCCCACTACCACCCCAGCTATGACAACCTTAGGAACTACATATATACATACACACACTAAATTAAGTAGTACACAAACTGAGCAAAAAATATATAGATATATATATTTCTTCCTGTAATTTATAGTTTTAAAAAAATTATTACAGTATATTTTGCCACAAGGTAACAAGTTTCATGACATATGCCTGTGATAGTAAGCCTGACTCCCAATTCTGATTCTCCTCACTTAACGATACTTGTCAAGAGAATGTTAGAAGTCTTCCATGTAACAATGGAAGTCTGCTCCACTTAATAAACTGGGACTCTCCAGTTCTAGGTGTGTATAGTAATTACCACCTTATTCCTGTGTTGGATCTTCGAAGGTACTGCCATCTGGCCCCGCATAATCTTTAAACCTTTATTTCCCAAACATTTATCTTTTTTTATATAAGAAGGATGTTTGAATTCACTGAGGAACTGTTTTTGCTTTGGCTTGACGTTTTATATCAAACAGAGGGAAGTTAAATTAATCACCTCAATTAATCATTAAAACATTTACCACTTGTAAAGAATACAACAGTTTGCTATGTTAACTGTGAAGAATTAATAATCCACGAGGGACACAAAAGGTTATCGAAGAAATTATCACTGAATATAGTTGAAGAACTCCTAGTGCTCTATGACACAAGTGAAATACAGCAGATGCTAGAAATCTGAAGTCGAAACAGAAAATAGGAAATACTCAGCAGCTATGAGGGAAACCCTATGAAGAAAGCAACCCTAAATGCTAAACTATTTTCACTTGCTCCATTTGACCTGCTGAGAATTTGCTAGTTTTAATGTTCAGCATTTCATGCTACCTCAAGAGATAGGTTTGATCATTTAAGAAGAGGCAGTTAGTAGCTAACTGTCTCTTCTTAAATCGTAGGCAAAGGAATAGGTTAGAAAAACCACGAGTTTCCATTAAATTGTCAGTATATTCAATGGCAATCTCCCTACATAATGGTTACTCACAAAATGCAGGAGGAGTTCAGCAGGTCGGGCAGCATCTATGGAGGGGGTGTAAACAGTCTCAGCCCGAAACATCAACTAATCCCCTCCATAGATGCTGCCTGACCTGTTGAATTCCTCCAGCATTTTGTTTGCTGCTCTGGAATTCTAGCCGCTGCAAAATCTCTTGTATTTATTACCTACACAGCTTAATTCAGTGTGGTAGCTTTGGTAGTCTAGCATTAATGCTTGCTTATAGATACAGCCACCCCACTCGGTACTTGAAGAAATAGACCTACTTAATCTGGAGGTTCCTACTGCAAATTGTTGCCTTCTTTCTTGTCAAAGTGCAAACGCTGCATGATTACCTGTCCTCCAATGGACTTCCTCAGCTTTGAATCATTCATGGCTCCATTAATGTGATTGTGAGGCCTGGTTTTTGGGTGTGTAGGAACAGCAATGCATTCATTTTGCACTGAGGTGATGGATCAGGGCTGCCCCCTGCTATCAAGTGTATCTGAGCCACTGCTGGTGTCCCCTCTGCCCCTCACCCTCATTCCCAGGGTCTCTCCGATCACTTCCTGTTGGAGGTGATGACAGTAGTAATCTTCCCATTTCTTGTTTGGCTGCATACCTCCTTCCAGACAAACAAAGTGAAGGGAGGATTTCAGCTTCAATCACATCCATCAAGAAGTGGTGAGTGAATATGTGGTCCGGGCGGTTCGTCAACACAAAGAGCAGCTGCTGGTAATCCCCAGCAATGGTCCACTGTCTTCAGATTAGCCTGAGTGCAGCTCTGTGATGCCCACACCTCACTGATGAAAGAATGCACTTCCTGCTGTAACTTACTCAAAACCAGACTTCACGGGCACCCTCTCCACTGTAAGTAGCGTGTAATTAATTGTTGCAAGACCATCAACAGGGTTCAGAAGTCTGCTCTATGTACCCAGCACAACACTGCTGTGAATAGTCTCTCTTTTGTATAATGCTTTAATAAATCCTTCTAAAACTGATGGCATCCGTGCTCCCAGTTCTAGCAAAAAAACATCATCAGTGCTAAAAAAACAGGAAACAACAGGAATTCTGCAGATGCTGGAAATTCAAGCAACATACATCAAAGTAGCTGGTGAACGCAGCAGGCCAGGCAGCATCTGAAGGAAGAGGTGCAGTCGACGTTTCAGGCCGAGACCCTTCGTCAGGACTAACTGAAGGAAGAGTGAGTAAGGGATTTGAAAGTTGGAGGGGGAGGGGGAGATCCAAAATGATAGGAGAAGACAGGAGGGGGAGGGATGGAGCCGAGAGCTGGACAGGTGATAGGCAAAAAGGGATACGAGAGGATCATGGGACAGGAGGTCCGGGAAGAAAGACAAGGGGGGGGGTGACCCAGAGGATGGGCAGGAGGTATATTCAGAGGGACAGGGGGAGAAAAAGGAGAGTGAGAGAAAGAATGTGTGCATAAAAATGAGTAACAGATGGGGTACGAGGGGGAGGTGGGGCCTTAGCGGAAGTTAGAGAAGTCGATGTTCATGCCATCAGGTTGGAGGCTACCCAGACGGAATATAAGGTGTTGTTCCTCCAACCTGAGTGTGGCTTCACCGTTACAGTAGAGGAGGCCGTGGATAGACATGTCAGAATGGGAATGGGATGTGGAATTAAAATGTGTGGCCACTGGGAGATCCTGCTTTCTCTGGCGGACAGAGCGTAGATGTTCAGCAAAGCGGTCTCCCAGTCTGCGTCGGGTCTTGCCAATATATAAAAGGCCACATCGGGAGCACCGGACGCAGTATATCACTCCAGTCGACTCACAGGTGAAGTGATGCCTCACCTGGAAGGACTGTTTGGGGCCCTGAATGGTGGTAAGGGAGGAAGTGTAAGGGCATGTGTAGCACTTGTTCCGCTTACACGGATAAGTGCCAGGAGGGAGATCAGTGGGGAGGGATGGGGGGAACGAATGGACAAGGGAGTTGTGTAGGGAGCGATCCCTGTGGAATGCAGAGAGAGGGGGGGAGGGAAAGATGTGCTTAGTGGTGGGATCCCGTTGGAGGTGGCGGAAGTTACGGAGAATAATATGTTGGACCCGGAGGCTGGTGGGGTGGTAGGTGAGGACCAGGGGAACCCTATTCCTAGTGGGGTGGCGGGAGGATGGAGTGAGAGCAGATGTACGTGAAATGGGGGAGATGCGTTTAAGAGCAGAGTTGATAGTGGAGGAAGGGAAGCCCCTTTCTTTAAAAAAGGAAGACATCTCTCTCGTCCTAGAATGAAAAGCTTCACCCTGAGAGCAGATGCGGCGGAGACGGAGGAATTGCGAGAAGGGGATGGCGTTTTTGCAAGAAACAGGGTGAGAAGAGGAATAGTCCAGATAGCTGTGAGAGTCAGTAGGCTTATAGTAGACATCAGTGGATAAGCTGTCTCCAGAGACAGAGACAGAAAGATCTAGAAAGGGGAGGGAGGTGTCAGAAATGGACCAGGTAAACTTGAGGGCAGGGTGAAAGTTGGAGGCAAAGTTAATAAAGTCAACGAGTTCTGCATGCGTGCAGGAAGCAGCGCCAATGCAGTCGTCGATGTAGCAAAGGAAAAGTGGGGGACAGATACCAGAATAGGCACGGAACATAGATTGTTCCACAAACCCAACAAAAAGGCAGGCATAGCTAGGACCCATACGGTTGCCCATAGCTACACCTTTAGTTTGGAGAAAGTGGGAGGAGCCAAAGGAGAAATTATTAAGAGTAAGGACTAATTCTGCTAGACGGAGCAGAGTGGTGGTAGAGGGGAACTGATTAGGTCTGGAATCCAAAAAGAAGCGTAGAGATTTGAGACCTTCCTGATGGGGTATGGAAGTATATAAGGACTGGACATCCATGGTGAAAATAAAGCGGTGGGGGCCAGGGAACTTAAAATCATCGAAAAGTTTAAGAGCGTGAGAAGTGTCACGAACATAGGTCGAAAGGGATTGAACAAGGGGTGATAAAACAGTGTTGAGGTATGCAGAAACGAGTTCGGTGGGGCAGGAGCAAGCTGAGACAATAGGTCGGCCAGGACAGGCAGGTTTGTGGATCTTGGGTAGGAGGTAGAAACAGGAAGTACGGGGTGTGGGAACTATAATGTTGGTAGCAGTGGATGGGAGATCCCCTGAGCGGATAAAGTCGGTGATAGTGTGGGAGACAATGGCCTGGTGCTCCTTAGTGGGGTCACGATCGAGGGGTAAATAAGAGGAGGTATCCGCGAGTTGTCGCTGTGCCTCGGCAAGGTAGAGGTCAGTACGCCAGACTACAACAGCACCCCCCTTATCAGCGGGTTTAATAATAAGGTTAGGATTAGTGCGGAGGGAGTGGAGAGCAGAGCGTTCCGAAGGAGTGAGGTTGGAATGGGGACAAGGTGCGGTGAAGTCGAGACGGTTGATGTCCCGTCGGCAGTTGGCAATAAAGAGATCCAGAGCAGGCAGAAGACCAGAGCGGGGTGTCCATGAAGAAGAGGAGGGTTGAAGACGGGAGAAGGGGTCATCGGTGGGTGTGGAAGAGTCCTTGCCGAAGAAGTAGGCTCGGAGACGGAGACGGCGGAAGAAAAGTTCCGCATCGTGGCGAACACGGAACTCGCTGAGGTGTGGGCGAAGAGGGACAAACGTGAGGCCCTTACTGAGAACAGAGCGTTCTGCCTCCGACAGTTGAAGGTCGGAGGGGATGGTAAAGACCCGGCACGGATGAGAGCTGGGATCAGAGGGGGGATGGGGGAGGCTGGGGGTGTCAATGGAGAGGGGAGGGTTGGGGTGAGAGGAAGATGGAGCTAAAAAACAGGTACTGGAGAAGAAACTTCTAAGTTAAGCTTTCAATGATATGGAAAACCAAGCTACTACAGAAAAGCAGGAAATTGAGTCATTGATCAAAATTATTTTGGGGAATTGTAATTTATTCCATTTCAATGTTCAAAAGCTCAAAGTAAATTTCCTTATCAAAGTACATGCATGTCACAATACACAACCCTGAGGTTTATTTTCTTGTGGATATACTTAGCAAGAAAATGGATCTCAGGGAATGCATCTTGGTAGTTCAAGTTTCTCAGGGAAATGTATGGAAGAAATGTGGCAAATGTTCAGGGATTATTTGCATGGAGTTCTGCATAGGTACGTTCCAATGAGACAAGGAAAGGATGGTAGGGTACAGGAACCGTGGTGTACAGAGGCTGTTGTAAATTTAGTCAAGAAGAAAAGAAGAGCTTACGAAAGGTTCAAAAAGCTAGGTAATGATAGAGAGCTAGAAGATTATAAAGTTAGCAGGAAGGAGCTCAAGAAAGAAATTAGGAGAGCCAGAAGGGGCCATAAGAAGGCCTTGGCGGACAGGATTAAGGAAAACCCCAAGGTATTCTATGAGTATGTTAAGAGTAAGAGGATAAGACATGAGAGAATAGGACCAATCAAGTGTGACAGTGGAAAAGTGTGTATGGAACCGACGGAGATAGCAGAGGTACTTAATGAGTACTTTACTTCAATATTCACTATCGAAAAGAATCTTGGTGATTGTAGGGATGACTTACAGCGGACTGAAAAGCTTGAGCATGTAGATATCAAGAAAGAGGAGGTACAGGAGCTTTTGGAAAGCATCAAGTTGGATAAATCACTGGGACCGGACGAGATGTACCCCAGGCTACTATGGAAGGTGAGGGAGGAGATTGCTGAGCCTCTATCAATGATATTTGCATCATCAATGGGGACGGGAGAGGTTCCGGAGGATTGGAGGGTTGTGGATGCTGTTCCATTATTCAAGAAAGGGAGTAGAGATAGCCCAGGAAATTATAGACCAGTGAGTTTTACTTCAGTGGTTGGTAAGTTGATGGAGAAGATCCTGAGAAGCAGGATTTATGAACAGTTGGAGGGGTATAGTATGATTAGGAATAGTCAGCATAGCTTTCTGAAAGGCAGGTCATGCCTTACGAGCCTGACTGATTTTTTTTGAGGATGTGACTAAACACATTGATGATGGTAGAACAGTAGATGTAGTATATTTGGATTTAAGCAAGGCATTTGACAAGGTACCCCATGCAAGGCTTATTGATAAAGTAAGGAGGCATGGGATCCAAGGGGAAATTGCTTTGTGGATCCAGAAATTGTTTGCCCACAGAAGGCAAAGAGTGGTTGTAGACGGGTCATATTCTGCATGAAGGTTGGTCACCAGTGGTGTGCCTCTGGGACCCCTACTCTTCGTGATTTTTTATAAATGACCTGGATGAAGAAGTGGAGGGATGGGTTAGTAAAATTGCTCATGACACAAAGGTACAAAGGTTGGAGGTGTTGTGGATAGTGTGGAGGGCTGTCAGAGCTTACAGTGGGACTTTGATACAATGCAAAAATGGCAGAGAAGTGGCAGATGGAGTTCAACCCAGATAAGCATGAGGTGTTTCATTTTGGTCGGTCAAATATGAAAAACCTCTAATTTATTTGCCTCTACCACCGTACCAGGCAGCGCATTCCAGGCAATCACCACTATCTCAATAAAAAACTTAACCCTTACATCCCCCCTCGAACCTACCCCCTCTCACCTTGAGTGTATGCCCTTTGCTATTAGACATTTCAACCCTGGGAAGCAGATACTCTCTGTCGGCTCTACCTGGTATCAATTGCAGAACTTCCTCACCTCCAATAGTTTTATTTTACCTTATTTATCGTGATATTTAGATAGATTGTCTGAAGCAGGTGTGACTTGTCAGAGATGTGAGTGGACACCCAGAGCAAATAATGATCACTCAACATCTCTAGTTGAGGGCAAGTATCTTCTGTAGCACTTAATTCCACTATATTTTCACAGCCGTGATGTCATTTGTGCTTTACATGTTGATCGATGTCAATTTTTACCTCAGCACAAAAAGAAATTTCTAAAGAGTAGTTAACATGTCAAAGGAGGAGGAGAAGATGGCGGCACGATACAGCTTGCAGCGGCCACTCCGGTGAATGATATCTGTTATCTGTCAAGTAGGGTGCTGTGCACAATCCTGATTTGATGGAGATAGACGTGAGAACATGGAGGAACATCTGGTGAAACTTCTGAAATGCCTGTTTCGCTGCCGCCGCTACTGTGTGATCCAGAATCTCTGGAGGGGAAGGCCCCGAGTCCTCGGCTTTGCTTGTTGCTCAGCAGCCGGGGCGGGGTCGAAGCGCTCAGCAAAGATGGTGCTCGGTGCTCGGTGTCGGAGGGCTGGTCGGAGGCTCGAAGTTTTCAGACGGACTCAAAGTCAGCTGCGGTCAGGTGCTTCCAATAGTGCGGCATCGGCAAGTTTGTGGCGCTTGGAGGTTCATGGCAGGGAAAGTTTCACCCTTCTACCACCTGCATGAGATGATGAGGCTATTGGGACTGAGACTTTTTTTACCGTCCCCATGGTCTGCTCTTTATCAAATTATGTATTGCTTTGCACTGTTGTAACTATATGTTATAATTATGTGGTTTTGTAAGTTTTAGTCTTGGTTTGTCCTGTGTTTCTGTGATATCTTTCTGGAGGATCATTGTATCATTTTTTAATGCATGCATTTCTAAATGTCAATAAACGAGGACTGAGTGTCTTCATAATCTAATCTAATCTAATCTAAATGTCAGAAGTAAAATGTCAAAAGATCCATAAATAATGAAAAAAACAAAGGCTATCAAGAAAATATTTTCCCCATTTTGAGGAACTGGCTGAAATATTTTTAACCTCAGAGGCAAAAATGACAGAAAGTCTCAGTTTGGTGGAGGTTGACAGGGTATTGCAGTATTTTGCAATCACACCAATGATCACCATAGCAACAAAATAAATTCTGCTGATACATATGCAGTGATAATATGTGGCAAAGTCCAATTTACAGCAGTTATGTTCTGTGATTATTTTAGTTACATAACATCAAATGGAAAATCAAGACCATGACGTCAGATACATAAGACTCAATATTTTGATGGACAATTTTGTTAATGGTCCATGTTATCTGAATCACTCTGTTCAAGTCACGAAAGGTCATTGTTGTTTGTCCTATGCCTGGTTTAATAAAAATACTTTTGTTGTCTACTTCTGCTGTTCTAAGAGACTTGGTTTCTCCAACAATCTATTACTAATTGCAAAATAAACCTATCTGCAAGTCTCATTCCCCGACTTGCTTATTGTCTTCCTCAACTTTTTCCTCCAATTGCCTAGTGAGCCCCCAACTGAGGAGAAGGGGTGATTTTATCTAGTAAACTCTATTTTATTGCACTATCAGCTTCTGGTCTTCTCACCTACAACACGCCATATATGGTAATTTCTCAGATGCATACACTGAAACTTCTCCAAGAGGAGCACAACTTTGTCGTGGTATGGAGACTTGCATGCCTCAATGACCCGGAGAGCTCTGCTGGCTGGAGTCAGGGTTTTATGCTTTGGCTCTTGGTAGGGTCAAACAGATCAAAGTGTAGAGGACACATTAAGAGTGGTCCACCAACCTCCAGTTTGGGGGTTCAGCTCAGAGCCTGACTGTTATTACAGAAACAGCAATGAAGAATCTTTCTACATCTGACTGCAATGGTACTCTTGAGTCTCCACCCGGGACTTGCACGACTGACAGTAGTGAAAACTGAGAAGCTACTGACACGACAAAGGATGCCCTGAACGTCGCCAGAGATGGAAGACCTTCAGTGCTCCCTTAAACACCAGTCACGTAACAGGCAGTAAGTATACAATAAAATCATTCAACTTGTACAACAAAGGAAATATTCTCTGTGAGTGGTACTCTTAATTTAAAAAGTGGAGCAAAATTGTCACTTTAACAGTGCTATATGTCCAATTCCAGCAGTGACTATGGACATCTACAATAATTCTGTCTAACTGTACTTGGTTTTGGTTAACTTGTTTCACATTGAGTGGAAACGCAGGAAGCAAGATTAACTAGACCAGCCACCATTAGGAAGAATTATTGCAGATGTGTTCATTTCAATAGGTCACAGAATGGCGACATTCTGCACATCATATGCATGCAAGCTCTCCTCCAAAAACTACCCAGTAAAGCCACCAACCAGATTTTTTCTCTCTAGCCTTTTCTCCAACACATATTTGTTCAATTCCCTCTTGAAAGCAAAAAATGAAACTTGCCTCCACCATATCTGCAGCCACAGATTCCTACTACACTCTATTCACTCCTCTCTTCCACTCCATCAGCTTCCTACCATCCACTCTGTCCAAATCCGTCATCATTTTTAAATTCTATCAAACATTCTCCACCTTCTCTTCTCCAAAGAAAATGGTCCGGTCTCTCTAATCTGCCCTTGTAACCCAAGTCCCTTATCCCAAGACTTACAATTCTGGTAATCTTTTTTCAACCCTTGCTAACACTCTTATAACCTTCCTCTAAAGTGGAACCAGAATTGAACAAATTGTTCTGGCTGGGCTAGTATTTTATAAAGATTCTGCATAACTTCCCTACTTTTGTACTCGACGTCCCTGTTGATAAACATCAGATTTGTATCACGATGTGCATTCACGGGGCTGGACCCATGTGCGGAGGATCATCAGTCTCTTTTGTCTCAGCAGTTTCTGATGCCTACTCAACCCGGCTGTGTCAAAAGGCAGCCTCAGTCATGGGAAGCGCTGACGATGACTCAAACCCAGGAGTGGAAGGCAGCAGATTCCCTCTAAACAGACAGAAACAAGATGTTAGAGATAGCAATACCAACAGCGCCTTGGAGGAATGACTGAGTGACACTGCGAGAGAAATCATTCTCTCCTACACAATGGCTCCGCCAAGGCACTAAATGAAAGTCCTTTTTAAATAATCATAGAACGTGGGAAAAGCTGTGCCAGTCACAATTATCATGACATGATTAAAGTGAAAACACAAGGGCTTAAAGCCTCTAGTTGAGGTAACAACTAGTAAGTACAGGTGCTCGAGAAAGCTGGGAACTCAATGCTCTATGGCAAGCCACTCGGACTCACAAGGCTCATGACAGAATTGTGTATGGCTTTTAATTGCTTTCTCAACCGGCCATCTTTGATGATATGCGCACATATACTCTGCACCTGCACCCCTTCAAAACAGATCCTTCATTCAGTACTGTGTCTCCTCATTCTTGCTACAGGTCTGCCCATTTCACCAGTCTGTTCCATATCACACTGCAGTCTTGGCCCATCCACTTAGCTGTTCACATTTCTGCCAAGTTTTATACAAATGTAGAAATTGTCTCTTTAGGTTCAGCCATCATTTGACCTGTTCAATGTCTCCTCTGTCTCCTGCTTTACTAAGACATTGGAAGCACCAACTTCCCTGGTGAAGATGGATGCAAAATCCCCACAGATTCATTTCCAAGTTCTTCACAACATTTAAGATGATGAACAATTGAACTGCAAAGGTATAGGAGGCCGTAGGGATGAAGAGCTGGTAAATGGGATTGGTATGGATGGTTATTTGGACATCAGCATTGATGTGGTGAGTTAAAGGGTCTATCTCTGATACTATACGCACTCAACTGGAATTTTGGTGCTCTAACTTTCCAGAATGTGGATAGCTGGTGTGGATTCAGGACCATCCCACTAACTGGCTGCCATATTTTGGCACCAGGATTTCAGTATTTAAGGACCACCTGAACAGAGATTCAGAGCTCAATCGTAAGCTCAACTAGAGATATCATCTAGCGTCTCGTTTAGTACTCAGTTCTTGTTTCAATCTTGTACCGTGTCTCGGTCCTTGCCTCAGATACTCCAGCACTTGAGGCCTAACCATCCTCCTCAAGGTCTCCTGTCACAATTTCCGTGCTATATGTCTCTATTACCTCCTCTAGAGTGGATGTTAGCTGAGATTGCATGGCATCCGATAAAACATAGTCGTGTCAGATGCCAAACAGAATTGATTCAACTCCCGTAGCTTTCCTTGTAAACTCAATGCAGAACCAAGTGTTATGGATCCCTGGTCTGCAGTTTGCACTTTAAAAGAGAAGTTGTTTCTATGATTTAACCATTGCTGAATCCATTGTAATGACTAGGTTGAGCATGGATCTTAACAGATTCACATCCATTTTTGAATGTCCTTCATAGTAAAGAGTTTAACGATGCTTATATAATAAAACAATATTTGTATTAGCATACAGACAATCACAGTGATGTAATGGTTAGCACAACACTTCTCAGTATCGGAGACCCAGGTTCAACTCCCGCCGCTGGCTGTAAGGAGATTGTATGATTGCCCCATGACCACATGGGACTCTTCCCACAGTCCAAAGACATAGCAGTTGGAATGTTAATTGCTCATTGTAAATTGTTGCATAATTAGGCTAGGATTAAACTGAGGGTTACTAGCTGGGACAGCTCAAAGAGCCAGAAAGTCTTATTCCACGCTGTATGTCAATCAACAAATAAATAAATAACACTCTTCTGGTAACTTTTACAGTTAGGGTATATTGTCTTAATAATCTGTATGCAGTCTGCTTAGCCCAGGTAAAAGATGCCAATATCATTATTAATAAAGTGAGTAGAAACAGGTTTTCAGTCAGCAGTTCACATTCATTTATATGAAATTCCATGATCCCCTTCAAATGGAAAGCCTTCCTGAAGCACTGAATTCCGGATAGAGTGAAAATTTGTTGCATTTAATAGCTTGCATAATCAGAAGACCACAAGCTCAGAAGACATAGGAGCAGAATTCGGCTACTTAGCACATCAAGTCTGCTCCGCCAATTAATCATGGCAGATTCAATTCCATTCTCCAGCCTTCTCTCTGTAAGCTTTGACAAACTTACTGATCAAGAACCCATCAAACTTTTCTATAAATATTGGGGTAGCGCAGTAGTGTAGCAATCAGCATAATGCCATAACAGTGCCAATGATCCAGATTCCATTCCACTATTGTCTGTAAGAAGTTTGTACATTTTCTCCATGGCTGTGTGGATTTCCTCCAGGCGCTCCACTTTTGTCCCACAATCCAAAGACATACAGTTTAGTAGAATACTGGTCACATAGAAGTAATTACGTGCCATGGGCTCGTTAGGCCAGAAGGACATGTTACTGTGATGTATCACCAAATAAATCATCAAAAAGTTGAGAATTATTACGAGGAGTGATTGATAAGTTTGTAGCCTAAGGTAGAAGGAGTCAATTTTAGAAAACCTAGCACATTTATTTTTCAAATTAGTCCCCTCCTACACATACACACTTAGTCCAGCAGTCATTGGTCCACAGCAGGGGTGATTGATAAGTTTGTGGTCTAAGGTGAAAGGAGATGAGTTATTAACTTCAAACTTTCTGCATAATCACTCAAAGAGTTGAACTGCACGTGCATGTAACGAGAGCTGTATAAGTCATCTCCTTCTACCTTAGGCCATGAACTTATCAATCACCCCTGCTGTGGACCACTTCTGGAGATCCAAGACGCCGACTTCTACAAAGAAGGGATCCGTATACTCCACGACCACTTGATGCAGTGTGTAAATGTAGGAGGGGACTCTGCTGAAAAATAAATGTGCTAGGTTTTCTAAAATTGACTACTTCTACCTTAGGCCACGAACTTATCAATCACCCCTTGTATTTCTGTTCAAGTCATCAAACATTTAAAGCACGTACACCATATCTTTGAATACATGTGTGTCATGATCAGTACAAGCTGTGATATCTGAGTCTAAATTACTCAGGACAAATGTGCCTCACCTGTTATAACTTGAGTTACTTAGTCTTGATTTTCCAAATAGCATGTCGATAATTTTTTAGATAACCTAGCCAATTTCAATACTAATTATAACAAAAAGTCTGAAGGTTCAGCAGATACTCCAAGCAATGACATTCTGCTCAGCTATTTATCTGCTGAAGTTTATTACGCTCATCTTTAACTGTTAAAAAGAAACTCCCATCCACTAAATGAAACCCCACTGGTTTCCTTGGCTGCGTACATCTAGGGAATACACACTCCAGTCCTGTCAAACCCGTGAGATTGAGATGGCTCTCCCACCTCAAACCCCGATTTGTGTGGATACTGTGTAATTTGCAACGCTGTTACAACTCTGTGCCAAGAAACAACGGACAACACACTGCATACAATTAAAGGAATTATATTTATGAATCTTAGCTAAAGGGTTAGTAAAGAAAAGAAAGTAAAAACAAAAAGGGCTCATTATAATTGAACAGTCAAATGTGCACCAGTTGGAGCTCAGTTCCATGATCCTCAGTCGATCTTACCGCCTGGTTCCATCAAATCCCAATCTCCCTACCAGGTCGTATGCTACGACTGGTTCTCTCCAGCGTCTTCTCTCTTCAGCTCCCGCTGAATAAAGGACCCAGCTCACATTCCAAAGCACCTGCTATCTCTAACCATAATCCAAACACTGCTTCTACAGAAAGTCCATTACATTAGCATTGAAGCCTTTCCCAGGGTGTTATACTCTCCCCCCACCAAAATTAGTCACATCCTCATGATATTGAGATAATTTATCACCCCTTTATACAAAGCGCCAAGTCCAACCCAAGTGTAACAGGCAGTGACATAGCCCACCAAAGGGATAGGTGCCACACTCTTCACTGGGTATGACATAGGCCAGTCTGTCTGGGGACGTCCTACTCTTTGGGACCTCCTTACACCATTATCGACTTCTTCTGCTTCAGACACTCCCTGGGCTCTTTCCTGTCTACCTGGGGAGGCTCCTGCCTGTCTATTAGATTATGAAGACACGCAGTCCTCTTTTATTGTCATTTAGTAATGCATGCATTAAGAAATGATGCAATATTTCCTCCGGTGTGATATCAGACCAAGACAGAAAAAAACTTACAAAACCACATAATTATAACATATAGTTACAACAGTGCAACAATACCATAACTTGATGAAGAAGTCCATGAGCACAGTAAAAGTTCAAAGTCACTCAAAATGTCCCACATCTCACACAGATGGGGAGAAGGAAGAAAAACTCTCCCTGCCTTATCCAACCACAGTCCGACTCTGAGTCATCTGAAAACTTCGAGCTCTGATCAACTCTCCGATACCGAGTATTGAGCACCATCACTACCCAAATGATTCGACCTCCTGCTCGGTCGCCAACAGCAGGCAAAGTCAGGGATTTTGAGGCTTACCCGCCGAAAGATTCCCGATCGCGCAGTAACGACAGCAGCAAACGAGCGTTTCAGAAATTTTTCCAGATATTCCTCTGTGCTTTCACGTCCATCGTCATAAAATCAGAATTGTCCACAGCCCCTATTTAACAGATACGATATGATTTTTCATCGGAGGACTGCACACACACGGCGCGCTGCTTCTCTTCTCCTCCTGCCAATCCTGCCTTCTGACAACTCAGGTCCCCTCATCACTTGGCTGAGCTCACCCTCATGCCCAGTTACTTTAGAGTCCAGCCTCCCATTATTTTCCTACCACAAAGCTCCCTGTCCACTGCTAGTTCCCCCATTTCACCCGCCTCAGCGAGAGAAGGGTTGGGAATCTGTCCATCAATTATTGCTGAGTTTGAGAAGGGCAGCATATACCACACCCCGATTTCCTCATCCTCCAAGTCCGTAACCAGTTCAGGAGTGGGTCCAGGATAATCCTTCCTGCTGCTGGTCCTTCAGTTCCCCCATTTTGCCAAGTCCTCTTACCAGCTGTAGAGTCCAGGTCAGGCTGTAGGTCAACACATTCCTCTTGTCCCAGAGGTAGAAGGTGGTTCTTATGGATAGTCTTAACAGGCCCATTCCCATCCTCTGGTTTCACCCGGAAAACTGGTATGTTTGGCATCTGACTCTCCGTTACATAAGGCGTAGCCGCCCAGTGGTCAGCCAGCTTGTGTTTCCCACGTAGCCCCAAATTCTTTATGAGGACTCGACCTCCGGGCATTCGATGGGAGAACCCAACCTTTTGATCATACTTCCTCTGTTTCCTTGATTCTGCTTGGTAGCTGAGACCTCTGCTAGTTCATAAAGCTTTTTCCGCTTCCTTCTCATATCAAACACATACTTCAGATAAGTATTCTGTTGTAAATCTTCCCCACCAGTCCCAAGCAGGGGTCAACGGGAAACTTCACTTCGTGCCCAAACATCAGATAATACGGTGAGTGCCAGGTAGCTTCATTCTATGTGCAATTGTAGCAGTTGACCAGATATCCAATATATTGACTCCACTTGTTCTTTTTACTGATCTCCAAGGTTCTGAGCATGTCTGGCAAGGACCAATTGAACCTCTCGGGCTGGGGATCACCCTGTGGATGATAAGGCAAAATCCTTGACTTCTCGACTCCAAGCATGCTCAGTAATTTCTGTTTGAACCTACTCTCAAAATCCCACCCCTGATCAGTATGATTCCACGTGGGGAGACCATAATAAACTAACATAACGTACTACTCTCATAACAATTTGGCCACTGTGGAAGCCCTCTGGTCCTTGGTAGGGAAGCCTTGCGCATATCTGGTGTAGTGGTCCGTAATGACCAAGACATTCGCCATGTTGCTGGCATCAGGCTCTATTGATTGGAAATTCACACACACCAGATCTAGTGGCCCCGTCCTCTGCAAGTGGGATAATGGGGAGGCCCTCGTAGGCAGCGTCTTCCTCTCTCTCTCTCTCTCTCTCTCTATACATATATATATATATTGAATGCACAACCTGCAATACTCTTCTACTTCCATCTTCATTCGGGGCCAGTAGAACAAATCTCTGATGTCTTGTCAACCCACAAATGGCTGGAATTATCAGGAAGTGACTTCAATGCAATCCCCCGATACTTCTCAGGCAGAACCAGCTGAGAACGCCGAGGCTGGTCTGGCGGTGACGTGACCTGGTATACAGTAGAATCTGGTTCGTCATCTCCAGTCTGGGCCATTCTGTTGGTAGTAGAGAGACTGCAGAGTGTTTCATCTTTCTCAACCGCTGAGCAAACAGTACCAATGCATGGGTCGTCTCGCTGAGCAGCTGCCCCTTCCCCAGGACTGCTTTGTCTTCAGAGCAGTCAGGCTGCAGTAAGCTTGTGAAATGACACCACCAGAAGCTCCCAAATAATCTACCGCTTTGACTTCAAGAACCTATCGACCTATTCTATAAATATAGGGGAGGCACAGTAGTGCAGCGATTAGCATAATGCAATAACAGCGCCAGTGATCTGGGTTCCATTCCACTGTTGTCTGTAAGAAATTTGTATGTTCTCCCCGTGACTGCATGCGTTTCCTCTAGGCGATCCTGTTTCTTCCCACTTTCCAAAGAGGTTTAGTAGGTTAATTGCTACAAGGAGGTAATTATGTGGCAGGGGCTCTTTGGGTTGGAAGGACGTGTTACTGTGATGCATCTCTAAATAAATCATCAAAAAGTAGAGAATCATTATTTCCATTCAAATCATCAACATTTAAATCATGTGCACCATATCTTTGACTACGTGTGTGTCGTGATCAGTAGGGACTGTGCAATCTGAGTCTAAATCACTTTGGACAAACGTGTCTCACCTGTTAAAACCTGTGCTACTTAGACTTGTTTTTCCAAACATCAGATTGATAATTATTTCAATAACAGTATCTTGAGATTTGCATCCATCCTTTGCTTGTTCAAGCTCTTTATGGAATTTATCTATTTCCTCATTTGTTCCACCTGTTGTTGGTGCATATACCTGTATAATTGCTAAATCAAATGGCTATCCTCTGAATCTAACAAGGAGCACTCTTTCTGATATTGCCCAATGTCCTAAAACACTTTTTGCCATGTTTTCATCCATAAGAATTCCTACTCCATTAGTATGGGATGTTCCACAAGAATAAACTAGTATTTTATTTCTAATCTGACATGATTACATCAGTGACTCAATGCAAAACATATCCAGGTGCAGACAGTAATAGTGACTATAACCCAGTAGTACGTCATGTAAAAGTAAAACTTAAAAAACTAAAGAAGCAAAACCCTGAACAATTCCTTGACTACTTGCAATTAATTAAAGAAGAAAACTTAAGTCAAAAATTTACAATTGAAGTAAGGAATAGATTTCAAAGTCTAGAAACAGAATCTGTTGAAGATGATAGCAATCATGTAGAAATGAAGTTTAACTCTCTGAAGGATGCCTTAGTAGAATCAGCAAAGTCAGTGATTCCTAAAAAAGAAAAAAGCACAAAGAATAAATGGATGACAGATGAAATCAAAAATCTAATGGAAGAAAGGAGATGAAAGAAAGAAAATCCTATAGAATATAAGTCCTTAGATAAAAAAGTTAAAAGCTTATGTCAAAAAGCCAAAGAAGAGTGGTTAAACCAGGAATGTGAGCAAATAGGAGGAATCCGTATTACTGATCCAAAAAGGTTACATCAACAAATCAAGAATATCACTGGTAAAAAGCTCCTCTGTTCTTCAGGTGGATGTTTGAAAGCAAAGGACGGTACCATTATCATGGAAAAAGATGAGATTATGAACAGATGGACTGAGTATATTCAGGAATTGTTTGAAGACGATCAAGGAGAAAAACCGGAAATTGAGAAAAACATTGAAGGTCCAAGCATTTTAAAATCTGAAGTTCGTAATGCAATAAATAAGATGAAGAAAGGAAAGGCAGCAGGTCCTGATGAATTAGTAATAGAAGAAATTATCGCCCTTCAAGATTATGGAATTGAAAAACGTACTGATTTAATCAATGACATTTATGAGACTGGAATAATACTAGAAGGGATGAAAAAATCAGTATTTATCACACTTCCTAAGAAATCTGGAGCAATAGAATGTGAATTACATAGGGCCATAAGTTTAATGAGTCATATCACCAAGATACGTCCAAGAATTTTGATGACAGGAGCTAAAAGTAAGATACAAGCTGAAATAGGTGAAGAAGAATGTGGTTTTGTGAAAGACAAAGGTACAAGAAATGCAATATTGATGTTAAGGATACTATCAGAATGAGCTATTCAAGTGCAAAAAGATTTGTTTCTTTGTTTTATCGACTACACAAAGCATTTCATAAAGTGAAGCACAATAAGTTATTTGAAATATTACAGGAATCTCTAGATCTAAATTTGAAAGAACTCTGCCTAATCAGAAATCTGTACTGGAACAAACTGCCGCTGTAAGAATAGATGGAGAAGTGAGTCAGTTTACAAAAATCAAGAGAGGCATTAGACAAGGGTGTGTTTTCTCCCCTGATTTCTTTAATGTGTACAGTGAAACAATATTACAAAAAATAAGAGATATCTTGTCTGTAAAAACATCAATAATTTCAGATATGCAGATGACACTGTGTTAATTGCAAGTACAGAGGAAGAACTACAAAACTTAATTGATATAGTTGTTGAAGAAAGCGCAAAAATAAGTCTATCTATCAATTGCAAAAAGACAGAATGTATGGTGATATCCAAAAAGAAGGAGAATCCTATCTGCAGGCTGAGAATAAATGGGGAAGACATAAAACAGTTACAGAACTTTTGCTACTTAGGAAGCTGGGTGACATCAGATGGCAGGTGTGACATGGACATCAAAAGAAGAATAGGGATGGTGAAAGATACCTTTATGAGAATGAAGAGTATACTGACCAATACTAAACTAGGCATGACAACCTGCCTCAGAGTACTGAAATGTTACGTTTATCCAGTTATGTTATATGGCTCAGAATGTTGGACAATATCTGGTAATATGAAGAAATGAATTGAAGCAGCAGAGATGTGGTTTTTGAGGAGGATTCAAAGAATATCATGGATGAAATGAATATCTAACGAGGATGTCATGAACAGAGTAAACACAAAAAAAGAAATAATTTATGAGATCATGAAACGGAAACATAACTTCATTGGATATGTGAATAGGAAAGAGGAGTTAGAATGCACAGTAATTATGGGAAAGATTGAAGGGAAGAAAGCAAGAGGAAGACAAAGACAAATGATGTTGCAGACAGCAGCCAGAGAACTGGAAATGAATACCAATGAATTGATCCACTTGACCCGATACAGGAGTGTGTGGGCCATGGCAGTCAAAGCTCAAACTGGGCACGGCACCTGATGATGATGATGAAACGCAAGACTATTCCTGCCTTGCAACATTCCATATCTCCAAAAAACGTCAGAAAACACTTTATTTGAAATCTCAGCAAACGAGAGTTTGAAGAATGTGGATTAGTGACTGATGGTTTACGTATCACTCGACCGTGAATTTTATACATTTCACAGAAAAAAACACAAAGAATAAATGGATGACAGATGAAATCAAAAATCTAATGGAAGAAAGGAGATGAAAGAAAGAAAATCCTACAGAATATAAGTCCTTAGATAAAAAAGTTAAAAGCTTATGTCAAAAAGCCAAAGAAGAATGGTTAAACCAGGAATGTGAGCAAATAGAAAGAATCCCTATTACTGATCCAAAAAGGTTACATCAACAAATCAAGAATATCACTGGTAAAAAACTCCTCTGTTCTTCAGGTGGATGTTTGAAAGCAAAGGACGGTACCATTATCATGGAAAAAGATGAGATTATGAACAGGTGGACTGAGTATATTCAGGAATTGTCTGAAGACGATCGAGGCAAAAAACCAGAAATTAAGAAAAACATTGAAGGTCCAAGCATTTTAAAATCTGAAGTTCGTAATGCAATAAATAAGATGAAGAAAGGAAAGGCAGCAGGTCCTGATGAATTAGTAATAGAACAAATTATCGCCCTTGAAGGTTATGGAATTGAAACACTTACTGATTTAATCAATGACATTTATGAGACTGGAATAGTACCAGAAGAGATGAAAAAAAAGTGTTTATCACTCTTCCTAAGAAAATGAGGCAATAGAATGTGAATTACATAGGACCATAAGTTTAATGAGTCATATCACCAAGATACTTCTCAGAATTTTGATGACAAGAGCTAAAACTAAGAAAAAAGCTGAAATAGGCAAACAACAATCTGGTTTTGTGAAAGACAAAGGTAAAAGAAACACAATATTGATGTTCAGGATACTGTCAAAACGAGCTATTCAAGTGCAAAAAGTATTGGCTCATAGCCTATTTGCTTTCTTGTGGCAAAAAGCAGTCTCCTTGTCTAATATTCATTTTTTTATCCTGAAAGAACAAATGCTCAGTGCCGGTCTAGAGCAGAATTGAGTTACTACAGTCTTCAAATTTTTTTAAAAATCTGTGTGAATCATATACTCTATGCTTCCTCAGCTCAAGTTTAAAGTTCAAAAGTTCAAAGTAAATTTATTATCAAAGTATATATATGTCACCACATACAGCCCCAAGATCCATTTTCTTGTGGGCATACTCAATAAGTCCGTAATAGAATAGTAACCATAATAGAATAAATGAAAGTCCACTCTTGGGCATCCAGCGCGCAACAGACAACAAACCATGCAAATACAAAAGAAATAATAACAAAATAAGTAAGCAATAATCATCAAGAAAATGAGATGAAGTGACCTTAAATGCAAGTCCATAGATTATTGGATTATTTCAAAGATGAGGAAGAGAAGTTGAGTGAAGTTGTCCCTTTTGGTTCAAGGACCTGATGGTTGTGAGGTAATAAGTGTTCCTGATCCTGGTGATATAAGTCTTGAGGCTCCTGTACCTTCTTCCTGATGTCAGCACTGAGAAGAGACTGTGTCCTGGGTGGTTGGGGTCCCCGATGGTGGATGTTGCTTTCCTCCAACAACATTCGTGTAGATGTACTCAATGGTGGGAACGGTTTGTCACACCATATCTCTTACTTTTTGTAGGATATTCAGTTCAAGGGAATTGGTGTTTCCATACCAGGCTTTGATGCAGCCTTTCCATATACTATCCACGGCACATCTATAGAAGTTTGTCAAAGTTTTAGATATCAAATGAAATCTTCGCCAACTCCTAAAGAAGTAAAGAAGCTGCTATGCTTCTTTTGTAATTGCACCTACTTGCTGGGCCCAGGATAGGTCTTCTGAAATAATAACACAGAGGAATTTAAAGTTGCTGACCCTGTCCACCACTGATTCTCCCGTGAGCTCATGGACTTCTGCATTCACCCTCCTGAAGTTGTGGGAAATGGTGAGGTGAATAGTATGCTACCTTTGCCAAGTCATTTACTATGTGCATCTACACTTGACCTGAAGCAATCCACCCCTCTGTTCAATCCCCTTAACCCTCAAAAGTGTGTCTGAAGAAATTTCCTGTTTCAGGACATGGTTTGTGTACAACGGACGCATGTGCTGCAGAGCAGTAAGTTGTCTTCGCCTGAGGCATCACATACATTCAGTGGCCACTTTATTAGGTACACCTATATATCTGCTCATTCATGCAAATATCTATTCAGACAATCATGTGCATAAAAATATCCGGACGTGGTGAAGAGGTTCATCTGTGCTACAGAACAAATGTCAGAATGGGGAAGAAATGTAATCTAAATGACTTTGATTGTTGGTGCCTCTCAGGGTTGTTTGAGTACCTCAGAAACTGCTGATCTCCCCTGATTTTCGCACACAACAGCCTCCAGAATTTACAGAGGGTTGTATGAGAAACAAAAAAAAATCTAGTGAGTGGCAGTTATGTGGGCAAAAATGCCTTGCTGATCAGAAAAATCAGAGGAGAATGGACTGACTGTTTCAGGCTGACAAGAACCATGTGTTACAACAGTGGTGTGCAGAAGAGAATCTTTGAACACACAACATAGCGAACCTTGAATTGGATGGGCTACAGCAGCAGAAACCCATGAATATACAGAAATCCAATCGGTGGCCACTTTATTAAGTACCTTCTATACTGTTGAAGGTATATTAATATAATGATGATAAGAAGGAAGAGGACTAGGTCACATCCTTTCTGAGCCTTTTTTCTCCGTTCAAAGCCTTCTTTGATTCATCGCCTGCTGCACTAACTTCCCATATCGTTGGCACTGTCTCAGAATCACTCACTGGCGAAAGGGAAGGAGGTAGACAAATCAAAGTTCAAAGTACATTTATTATCAAAGTATCAATAAAGCATCCAAATCTGATCCCACAGGCAGCCAGCTTGGAGCCCATTCCTAGAAAAACATCAAACACCCAAGGCACAAAGAAAAGAACAAATTGCGAAATGGCAAAAAAAAAATGAGCGAATATCACATAGATATCACGAAGATCAACATCAAACCAGCAGTCCAGAATGTTCAATTCAGTTCAGTTCTGTGTCACTAGCTGACTGCAGGCTGCAGAGCTGGTCTTCACCGAAGCACCCCACTCCTCACTGATTGCCTGGACCAAACTGTTCACTCAAAAACAGGTAAGAAAAAAGTAAACAGGATCAGTTACACATGCAGCATGAACCTCAAAGCTCCCCTAAAATGAGTCCACAGCCACGAGCCTCGTCGATCAGCCTTTGCAACATGGAGCCTCAGATCCCTGCACTTTCCTTCGACAGCAGCTAGCAAGAGGGGGTAGGAAAACTGGTCAAAAGCATTCGAACGGTGCCAGACCCTGCCATTCCTTCACCTTCAACTTTGCCTGATACCTCAATCAGAGAAAAGTAACAGAGTTGACCATGGGCTTGTGCCCCATCTCCAGACTTCCAGGCCACACTCTCTACTCCCAAACTCCATCGGAGACAGCAAAGCACCATATCGCTCATTCGGCCAAAAATCACACCACCAAAATATAAATCACAGGTTCCAATTGCATGCAGCTCTGTAGTAGAATTGTATTAGAAAGAAGAAGAAGTAAAAGACAACACACACACACACACACAAAATAGGGTCTTGGCTCGAAATGTCAACTGTACTTTTTTCCATAGATGCTGCCTGGCCTGCTGAGTTCCTCCAGCATTTTGTGTGTGTGTGTGTGTGTGTGTGTGTGTGTGTGTGTGTGTGTGTGTGTGTGTTGCTTGTATGTCCAGCATCTGCAGATTTTCTCTTGTTTGAAAGAAGTAAAATACAGTAGTTTTGTGAACTGTCTGCAGGATGTCACCATCGGTCACGTTGTTCACTGGCACCATCTTGACACATCAGATCATGATTCTGAGATTAGGGTACTGAAGACTTTGCAAAGCACAAGAGAGCCATGGAAGTTGGAAGGGACGTGTCAACTTTCTAGCAGAGGTGAGGTTTGAAGCTGTGAAATCCAAAACCAGGACTTGGTGGAGCACCACTTCCATAGCAAGGCTCAGATTTCGATCTCTGAGGAGGTGCTGTAACCAAACAGTTGTGAGTGTTGAGTCTACATTTGGCCTTTGCTGAAGTATCACAGATTTCTCTTCCTTTCAAATATCAAAGTAGTTCAATAGAATCCGCAGAAGATCCCCAACAAAGGTTAGTCAGACATCCCATTTGATGACGAAGCACCCAACAGTCTGAAGGTTATTGAAGTCAGAAGGTATTGCAGTATAAAATACTGCTCCCTGTACTAACATTAACCATTTCACTGTATTAAATAACTGTGCAAGTCCAAGGCATGTTCCTCAGTGTAGGCTTACTGTATACTTCCACAGCTTGTTTTCTCCTGCACAGGCAAACATACCTGGATACTGACTGTAGCATCCATTGCAACCACATTTCAACTTTCATTGGCCAAGGTCGAAACTTCTCCAAGAGAAAGTACTTAGTCTTCTATTCTTAACTACATTTTTCTGAACTCAATCAGTAAATTTCATCCTAGGTCTGCTGCTTCTCCATTTCCATACATTAAATTAAACCCTAATGTTGAACTTGTAGGTGTTAATTTCAACCTCAAAGTCGCATCTTATTTGTAATTCTCTCCAGTGATCAAACAATAATTGGTGAATTGCTTACAAATCATGCCAATGTCTACAATTAAAACCTCAACCTTTTGACTTTAGTTCTAAATTCTTGTTGGGTGAGGTTTACAACTTAAAGAAATCGGCTAACTAAGCAAAACCACACTTCATAAAACTTATAAACAGTGATCTGCTTGATGAGTAAGAAGCTCCAGAATTGCCAACTGTAAAGAATATATTAATTTGAGAGTTCACAAAATATTTACATAATGTAAATCAAATAAAACCAAAAGCATGACATAACGATCGCAAAAGCAATGAAGTGTACAAAAATGAACACAAATAAATAAGGCATCGAAGTGGTTACAGCTTCTGGCTCTCTGCATGACTCTGATAACTTTGGATGACTCAGAAAGCTAGTTTTTAAAGACATGCTCTCACACACAGAATTGTCTAGGCAAACATTGACAGTTTATGTGCAAGACTTCTTGCGCTTAAGATGAATTTCACAATCCATCCAATCTGTAAAAAAACACTTCTCACTTCCCCCCACCTCACCTCAATGTAAGCACTGAGGTAGGAAAAAAATAAAAAATGTGCATTAAAAGTTAATAGTGCAAAATACAGATGTGTAATGAAACCATATACTTATAAACTTAAGAAGGAGGAGTTATAGAGGACTTCTAGCCCCAGGGAGAAAAGATCTCCTGTGGCGTTCAGTGGTGCACCTCTGTGGAATCTGTCTGTTACTAAAGGTGTTCCTCTGTTTGTCCAGTATGTCATGGACGGGATGAGAGGGATTGTTCATAATGCTCCGTAGCTTCTGCAGCATTCTTCTCTCAGACACGACCACCAGGGAGTCCAGTTCTATCCACAAAACAGAACCAACCTTCCTGAGGAGCTTATCAATCTTCTTGGCGTCACCTGCTCTCACCCTGCTGCCCCAGCAGACTACAACGTAGAATAGATACTGTCTCTTTATCTCTCATTAACTCTCTATCTCTCCATTTCTCCATCTCTCTATCTCTCTACTTCTGCAGCTTTTCTCTTTCTCACTCTCTCTTTCACACATTCACAAGCACACACCGAATAATGTGACACAGGTACTAAATATTACAAAGCTGGTGTCTGGGAAGGTTCCATCATTCTAACATAATTCCTGGTTCTCTCTTTTATTTTACTGAAGTGCAATTTCATCTGGCCTTTAGGATCACAGCTCATTTCACCCATTATTTCACAATCAGTTTATTAACTTATTGTGTTTTTCACTGAACATTTATGTTAAAGGCACCTCAAATCCTTTAGAGAAATTTGGTACCTGTGATTGTGACACTTTTAATACATATGAGTTTCTTTTACAATGCAAATCTCAGAACTCTCAGGTTTTGGATCTCCCATTGGGCAGGTATAGATTGGCCAGTTTACAATAAATATAATGAGTGATATTTAGAACTATATTGCCTAAGTGATACTCTAAAATAGGGGTTCCTAACCTGGAGTCCATGGACCCCTTGCTTGTTGGTCCATGACATGAAACAGGTTGGGAACTCCTACTCTAAATCGTCCATATGCGCAACAAAGGAAAGATCCCACCAAACACGCAGAATATTTTACAGTGAAGGATTCACTCACAGTGCCCACCCTAAGGTCAGATGCAGGTATTCCCAGTTCCATCAAAGTTTCCCCAGTAGGAAGGAGATAGGTCTGATTCCCTTGAGTGTTGGATGCACACTTCCCTCTAATTGTACAAAATGTGGCATTTTTATACACACTTTGGAGAGGGCCCTGCATAGGAAAGGAAGGTAATAATCACACATTATTCAGGTGCAAGTTAATATGTATAGGCTATATGGTAGGACAGTTGAGGAACAGTGGAAGATTTCCAAAGAGATTTTTTTCACAGTATAGGAAGGAACGTCGATTATAAGTATATTCCAATTAAAAGCAAGGATGGTAGGATTGGGGAAAACCAGCCTTGGATTAAACTAAGAAAATAACAGAAAATTTCAAAATAAAAGTTCATGCATAAAAAGTTGTCAAAAGTAGTGGGAATCTGGAAGATTGGGAAAACCTTAAAAAGCAACAAAGAGCCACTAAGCAAGTAATACAGAAAATTAAGATAGACCATGAATATAAACTGGTACAAAATATAAAAACAGATAGTAATAGTTTCTGCAATTATATAAAGCAGAAAAGAATAGAAAAAGTGAACATAGGTCACTACGAAGATGAGAAAGGGAATCAAAATTGGATAATGTGAAAATAGCCGGGGTGTTGAATGATTATTTACGTGTTGGTTTTCACAGTGAAGGATACGTCTACATGTCAAAGAGATGGATACAATTAAGGTGAGGATCTCAATGCACTGACTGTAGCTAAAGAGGTACAGTGAGTGTATTGAACTAAAGAGCAAATTAGTAGGCCTAAAAGTAGACATGTCCCCTGGCCCCGATGGGATCCAGCAGAGGCTATTGAAAGCAATGACAGAAGTTATAGTCAATACATTTGTGATATTCTACTAAGATTCTCTGAACTGAGGCAGATCCAGGCAGTCTGGAAAACAGCAAAAGTCATGGCCCTGTTTAAAAAATGATGTTGGCAAATGATGGGTGACTATAGACTAGTTAGCTTAATGTCTGTAGTTGGGAAAAAGCTTGAAGCAATCATTAAGGAGAAAGTCAAGCAGGTGACTTTGCATTAGAACTGCTCTAAAGAAAGATTATTGACTTCTTTCTACCTGCACAAATACTGCCTAACTCCTTGAGCATTTCTATTCCTACCTTTGAACATCGTAGAGTGAAAAGTCATTTGAAAGTAAGTGTTTATTTGTAATCAAGAGCAAGCAGATCTCGTTGTGATGTCATGGATAGACAAAGGGACACAAAGAAAATGGATTCCTCAGTCTATGGTCTGCCCTATGGGAGCACCACCCATTGACTGATCCATTGTAGGTCCAGCAATCTCACCCTCAGAAATTCTTTTCTTTTGTCTTGTCCTGATGGAGGTCATACCACATCAGTCTGTGGCATGCAATAACAGTGGAAAAATAGCAAGTCAGAACTGCTGCCCAATGTTATCTCCCTCTACCTTTGTCAGGTAAAACGTGGAACAAGACCCAAGAAAACAATGAGTTTGGCTTGTGAGCAAACATAATTGATGTTTATGCTTGGTTTACTGCCACAGAAAATATGTCTATGCTATTGGCAGATTGATGCTTCACTAAAAATGGTGAAAGAAGCTTACCCCACCCTCTGTAGTGACCATGCAAACAGCTGTTTGTAATGACAGCCGTTGCAAAAGCCATTAGCAAACTTGCCAGCAGCATAAACAAGATTCCAAAACATTCAAACGGCCAGTACAGACTTGCTTGAACAAAATGGGTTATTTATAATTGTTAGTTATCCAGATAACTCCCATAGTACTTCCTTAACAATTGATTTACAGAATTGCCTTAACATAGGGTGATACAGAATGTCTTCCTGTTTAAATTATATAGCAGGTTTTTGATGCTATACAGTATATAGAGCTAATTCTTATCTTTCTACTATTGCCGTACAATATATGTTACTGATTATGTGGTGCTATTTACTGCGACGTCATTTGTGTAACTGATTATATTGAATATTGTCAGTTATCACTGTGAAAATTATGATCCTAATTAGTGAGGTTCAAGGAACATTGCTGGTCTAGAAATGCTGAACAGAGCGATGCAAACCAAGAATATCATCCAGTCTTTTCCACTCCTCTTCATTGTGTAAGATTAAAAGGATATCTATAACATTTTCCAAGTAATATTTTGATCAACACTGATGGCATTTAGCACGTAAGAGAAGAATAATGAAGACATGAAAGAGGCTGGATTGAATCAAGCATATTCCTATTTTTTGGGGGGATGCAAGAGACTGCAGATGCTGGAAATCTGGAATCCATCACTTACACATTCCTCTCAATGGCTCTCCTCCCACTTCCTTTTCTTTTTCCATGTTCCACTGCCCTCTCCTATCAGATTCCATCTTCTTCAGCCCCTTGTCACTTCCACCTATCACTTTCTACTCGCCTCCCTCCCTCATTTGATTTCACCCCTATTCTGGATCCACCCACCAGCTCCTGTTCCAACCCTTCCTCCACTTTTTTTTATTTGGGCTATCTCCCTTCTTCCTTTCCCAATCTGAAATGTCAACTGCCCATTTCCCTCCGTGGATGCTACCTGACCAACTGAGTTCCTCCACTTCCTGTGTGTGCTTCCTCTACTTTCTAATCTCCATTTCTTTCTGTCTCTCCTTTCCCATGTGGTCTCTGTTCTTTCCAACAATGCCTTTTGCCCTTTTCATAACTTTGCATCATAACCACTGAATGACATTCTCAATCAAGAGAAAGGGGGCATCAAGGGATAGAGTGTCACTTCAGGGAAGGAGTACTAGGGAACGAGAATCAGCCAATGGCACAGCAGATGTGAATGATGAAATGGGCCACTCAATCTTCTACTTTTTATTATGTTCTTCTTATTACTATGCACCAGAAGCTGATTCATTGCTGTCTTCATTCCCAGCATAGGCCTGGGGGAAATGTTGTGCCTTTGATATTGTTGTCTTACAGGTACAATAGTAGGCTGTCAGAACAGCTGCAAGTATTTTTTTTCAATTATACTACATGAAAGAAGACCAAGTTTATTATCCCTGGTGTCCTGGATTTAACCCTCACCTAACATTGCTTAAATCATACATTAACTAATCATTGTTGCTTTGTTCAGTGAGGGTCCCTGGTGATGATAATTGGCTGCCTTGTCTGCTATAGTAAAAGAGGGGCTACTTTTTTAAAGGATTTCAGTCAAGATAATCCATTTTGTGATGTCTTGTGATAGAAAATGGCTCCCTGTACATGGTAACCTTCCATTAAATCTTTAACAGAATGATGCATTTCTTTAACAAAAAGATCATTTTAAAGTAAAAGTACTCATGCATCTGACTTCAGCAGTTTACATTAGCTGATTAATATTGATTGTACTGGTTGATCAGTAATGTGTGTTGCTTCAAGTCTAAATGAATATGCAAGTCAAGCAATAATCAAAATAAGGAGAAAGCTTTAAAGTGAATTTGAATTTGCATTTGCTTTTAACTATTACGGCTGGCTTGGGTGCAAGGAGTAGAAAGGTTCTGTGCTTTAGAATTATGGGATGCTCGGAAAAGACCAAACGCTTAAATGAGTGAAGACGCAATGATTATTCTCCAATGCTTTTGCAACTCATTCTTCATCTGCTGTTTGGAACCTGACTTCCATGATTTATCCAGCTATATCCAGAAGGAAAGTAAAGGAAATTGAATTTGTCCATGGCCTTAATGTCTCCAGAATTTCACAAAAGAATGTCAAAGAAATACTGCTGGCTGGGCAAATACCAAAGGCATTTGTTGTTACTTTATTGAGATGTACTTCTTACAATAGTTAGAATTATAAATCATATTTGGTACATTACTGGATATCATGAATTAAGTCACAACAATCATAATACTGAGTCTTAAGGCTCTCCATCTTTGTGTCTCTGCTTTTGCATTACTTCAAAGTTCAGAGTAAATTAATTATCGAAGTACATATATGTCACCACACATGAGTGGGGTCTGCAAGTGAGGAAATCAAGTTCTGCTTCTTGAATCCCACTCTTGGCCTCTTTTATAAAATGCAACAATATTAAAACTTCCAAAATCTGATTTGAAGTTTCACATTACAAAGCAAACACATTAGCTTTCTGAATAAGTTACAAACACAGGCAGAAATTCATTCTGCAAAAGAGAAACCAAGACGGCAATAAACTTCCAAATGCAATTTACTATCTTAATGTTTGCACACATTGTCATATTAGTAAACAGATGTGAGCATGCAAAGTGGTTGTGGATGTATTATCACCGGTAATGTCTTTCACTGTTTATTTCAAATGTTAAAAGATGAGAAAATTTGTGGCATATAGTGTATGTGTAGTATAAGTGTGTTATTGCAGCAAATGTTGTCATTACTAAGTCTCAGCCTTAGAGCAGAGATTCTATTGTAAACTGTTACCAACATCACTAAACAATATTTTGCTGTAAAAACAAAGCCCTTTCATGCAGGAATTACATGGGTGTTACAGAATAATGAACCTGTTTTACAAGTTGGGTGGTTTTCTTTTACAATTAGTGAAGATAAAAGTGTTGCTCTGTTCATTGTTTTGTCAAAGGTAAAACTAGCTCATGCACTGGAAATGTGTTTTCCAATGCATTGAAATAAGTAATATCAATAAATCACACGCTCAGTTAGAATGCCACGTTTACTTTTCATACAGTATACTGTTCGTGCCAAGCTATACATCTACCCCCACTAACCCACACCGAGAGGCCACCTGATATTCCACCTTTCCCTGAATGTTAAGTGTAACAATGGTTCCCTTTGTCCCTTGCAGTTCTTCAGCTGCACTTCATGAGATCCAAAGCAGAATTCGGTTTTGTTTCGCTCCAGTGATACTGAGATTGCAAAGCAATTGTCTCAATGAGTATGGATGTGTGAAACCTCTTTGCCATAATCCTACATTAAATGAGAATTGCCTGTATCACTTTATGAAGATTTTAAGTTCCACTTTATAATTAATATTACAAACATGCATCATATAATTCATTATGTCTTCATTTAATTATAACTATACATTGACTTCCCTTCGTAATTTTTTTAAACTCTTCAAGCTGACGTTTGTGCCAGACTGGAACACTTAACACTTGAGCTGTCTGCAGGAAAGTTAAATATCTCCTGGATTGTGGTGGAGTGCAAAGAAATGAAAGTATTTCTATTCCCTTCATAGAACACAACAAGGATAAACTGATTCAAACAAAGAAACAGCAAGAGTAACACAGAATTAAAATCCTACCAGATTCACATCAAGTCAAACAAAACATGATATTTTCCCTCAGTTCTTCTCACTTACCTGGTTAACTGATTAAGTTGTTTGACTTATCTTGGAAGTATAATCATCTGTCACAAGTGACTGTGATATGATTGGAATCAATGTTTGAAAGAAATTAATTGATTTGAAGATAAATGATTAACCAAGGCATTTTGCAACTTGCTGAGCATAACTCTGATTTTATGACATTATGATAGATTGCATCAAGCCACCATTAACTTCCTAATTTTGTCTCTGTTTCATTGCTATGTGGTGATCCTGTAACATTATTGCTATTTTTATCAGTTTGCTTCAGTGGCACAAATTAAGTAAACTTAAAATTTAGTTTTAATACAACATTACTGTATATAGCTAGGGTGCCTAAGAAGTTTGCACAGTACGGTATTTGTCAACATGGAGCAGAGAGCAACTTTGTAAATCTGATAGGAGCAAAGGATGTTGGGAATGGCAAGGGTGGTGTGCAGTGGGAGGGGTGTTGGACATTTGGCAAAGGAGTGCCAATGATGGGGGTGTGGCACAGGTACAGGCACACCCAACACTGAGAGACCAGGCAAGGTCATTTGATTCCAAACAAATGGTTTATTGATCATTCCAAAATGTCTCTCTGTTGCTTCCTGCTCCCTCCCCTCTCCCCTCCCCTTTTCCCAATGATGATTCCCCTCTCCTTGCTCCTTTCCCACTCTCAGTCCATACTAGAGACCCATATCAGAATCAGGTTTATCATCGCTCAATTTGTCATGCAATTAGTTTTTGTTTTGCGTCACCATTACAGTGCAATATATAAAATCACTACAGTACTGTACAGAAGTCTAGCTATATGTAGGCCTAAGGCTTCTGCACAGTACTGTGCATAAATATACGAGAATAAGAATGTAACAGAAGAGGAGTAAGCCATTTGACTCCTCATGCCTTGTGCCTGCTCTGCTGTCCATTTATGCTCATGGCTGAGTTTTACCTCAGCACCATTTTCCTGCAACACAGAGTCATAGTCATAGAGTTATAAAGCACAACAGCAGAAAAACAGTCCCTGCAGCTAGTGGTGTCCAAGCCAAACTGTTATACTGCCTAGTCCTATCGACCTGCTCCCAGAGCATACCCCTCTTATCCAAACTGTTCTGAAGTGTTACAATCAAACCTGCACCTACCACTTCTGCTGGCAGCTTGTTCCACACTGAGCGAGGAAGATTCTCCTCAAGTTTCCCCCTAAATATTTCACCTTTCACTTTAACCCATGACCCCTAGTTCTAGTCTCACCCAGTCTCAGTGGAAAAAGCCCGCTTTCACACACCCTATCTGTAACCCTCATAATTTTGTATACCTTGAGCAAATCTCCCCTCGTTCTCCTATGGACCAGGGAAAAAAACTTACTCCAGTTGGCTTTAGGATTCGTTTCCAAGCCTCTCAATTTGGACCTTCTGAGGATCCCAGGTACTCACATTTTATTGACTCTGCCTCTCGCTGCTTCTCCCGTCAAGCTCTGAAGGCGACGCTCTCCGCCATGAGGAGGTACTTGGTGTCCCTATCCCAGACCCTTCCACACCTTCGGGACACTTTCTTCGCCATCTGTAATGGTCCTACCCGGTATTTCATCCTCCGTCGGATCCACGCCTGCAATCGCCGTTTTTTTGACTTTGTCATGTTAGGCAAAGATCGCAAGATCTTACATCTACGGACTTCAGAGCCTGCCGGCCCCGACGCTAGCAGGCATGAACTTTCAATTGCGGCGCCTGCCATTGATCTCGGCGGCTCCAACACCTCAGGACATATTCAAAACCCGGACTCCAGCAACGACCATGGACACATTCGAAATGATTACGCAACCACCAACTGCGACTCCAGCCTTGAACTCCAGGCCGGGTCTTTATGTGCTGCTGTTGTGACTCCCGTCTCCCCTTCCCCCACCACCACTCTGCAACCCCGTCTTCCTCAGATCCCACCGTCAACTCCTGGGCCCTCAGAGGCTCCATCTTCCTCTCACCCCAACCCTCCCCTCTCCATTGACACCCCCAGCCTCCCCCCTCCCCCCTCTGATCCCAGCTCTCATCCATGCCGGGTCTTTACCATCCCCTCCGACCTTCAACTGTCGGAGGCAGAACGCTCTGTTCTCAGTAAGGGCCTCACCTTTGTCCCCCTTCGCCCACACCTCAGCGAGTTCCGTGTTCGCCACGATGCGGAACTTTTCTTCCGCCGTCTCCGTCTCCGAGCCTACTTCTTCGGCAAGGACTCTTCCACCCCCACCGATGACCCCTTCTCCCGTCTTCAACCCTCCTCTTCTTCATGGACACCCCGCTCTGGTCTTCTGCCTGCTCTGGATCTCTTTATTGCCAACTGCCGACGGGACATCAACTGTCTCGACTTCACCGCACCTTGTCCCCATTCCAACCTCACTCCTTCAGAACGCTCTGCTCTCCACTCCCTCCGCACTAATCCTAACCTTATTATTAAACCCGCTGATAAAGGGGGTGCTGTTGTAGTCTGGCGTACTGACCTCTACCTTGCCGAGGCACAGCGACAACTCGCGGATACCTCCTCTTATTTACCCCTCGATCGTGACCCCACCAAGGAGCACCAGGCCATTGTCTCCCACACTATCAACGACTTTATCCGCTCAGGGGATCTCCCATCCACTGCTACCAACCTTATAGTTCCCACACCCCGCACTTCCCGTTTCTACCTCCTACCCAAGATCCACAAACCTGCCTGTCCTGGCCGACCTATTGTCTCAGCTTGCTCCTGCCCCACCGAATTCGTTTCTGCATACCTCAACACTGTTTTATCACCCCTTGTTCAATCCCTTCCGACCTATGTTCGTGACACTTCTCACGCTCTTAAACTTTTCGATGATTTTAAGTTCCCTGGCCCCCACCGCTTTATTTTCACCATGGATGTCCAGTCCCTATATACTTCCATCCCCCATCAGGAAGGTCTCAAAGCTCTACGCTTCTTTTTGGATTCCAGACCTAATCAGTTCCCCTCTACCACCACTCTGCTCCGTCTAGCGGAATTAGTCCTTACTCTTAATAATTTCTCCTTTTGCTCCTCCCATTTCCTCCAAACTAAAGGTGCAGCTATGGGCACCCGTATGGGTCCTAGCTATGCCTGCCTTTTTGTTGGGTTTGTGGAACAATCTATGTTCCGTGCCTATTCTGGTATCTGTCCCTCACTCTTCCTTCGCTATATCGACGACTGCATTGGCGCTGCTTCCTGCACGCATGCAGAACTCGTTGACTTTATTAACTTTGCCTCCAACTTTCACCCTGCCCTCAAGTTTACCTGGTCTATTTCCGACACCTCCCTCCCCTTTCTAGATCTTTCTGTCTCTGTCTCTGGAGACAGCTTATCCACTGATATCTACTATAAGCCTACTGACTCTCACAGCTATCTGGACTATTCCTCTTCTCACCCTGTCTCTTGCAAAAACGCCATCCCCTTCTCGCAATTCCTCCGTCTCCGCCGCATCTGCTCTCAGGATGAGGCTTTTCATTCTAGGACGAGGGAGATGTCTTCATTTTTTAAAGAAAGGGGCTTCCCTTCCTCCACTATCAACTCTGCTCTTAAACGCATCTCCTCCATTTCACGTACATCTGCTCTCACTCCATCCTCCCACCACCCCACTAGGAATAGGGTTCCCCTGGTCCTCACCTACCACCCCACCAGCCTCCGGGTCCAACATATTATTCTCCGTAACTTCCGCCACCTCCAACGGGATCCCACCACTAAGCACATCTTTCCCTCCTCCCCTCTCTCTGCATTCCGCAGGGATCGCTCCCTACACAACTCCCTTGTCCATTAGTCCCCCCCATCCCTCCCCACTGATCTCCCTCCTGGCACTTATCCGTGTAAGCGGAACAAGTGCTACACATGCCCTTACACTTCCTCCCTTACCACCATTCAGGGCCCCAAACAGTCCTTCCAGGTGAGGCATCACTTCACCTGTGAGTCGACTGGGGTGATATACTGCGTCCGGTGCTCCCGATGTGGCCTTTTATATATTGGTGAGACCCGACGCAGACTGGGAGACCGCTTTGCTGAACATCTACGCTCTGTCCGCCAGAGAAAGCAGGATCTCCCAGTGGCCACACATTTTAATTCCACATCCCATTCCCATTCTGACATGTCTATCCACGGCCTCCTCTACTGTAAAGATGAAGCCACACTCAGGTTGGAGGAACAACACCTTATATTCCGTCTGGGTAGCCTCCAACCTGATGGCATGAACATTGACTTCTCTAACTTCCGCTAGGCCCCACCTCCCCCTCGTACCCCAGCTGTTACTCATTTTTATGCACACATTCTTTCTCTCACTCTCCTTTTTCTCCCTCTGTCCCTCTGAATATACCTCTTGCCCATCCTCTGGGTCACCCCCCCCCCGTCTTTCTCCCTAGGCCTCCTGTCCCATGATCCTCTCGTATCCCCTTTTGCCTATCACCTGTCCAGCTCTCGGCTCTATCCCTCCCCCTCCTGTCTTCTCCTATCATTTTGCATCTCCCCCTCCCCCTCCAGCTTTCAAATCCCTTACTCACTCTTCCTTCAGTTAGTCCTGACGAAGGGTCTCGGCCTGAAACGTCGACTGCACCTCTTCCTATAGATGCTGCTTGGCCTGCTGCGTTCACCAGCAACTTTGATGTATGTTGCAAAAAAAAGTCCTAATGTATTCAACCTCTCCCTAGAACTCAGGCTGTCAAGTTCCTGTAATGCCCTTGTAAATTTTCTGTGTACTCTTTTAATCTTATTGATATTAATCCTGCAGGTAGGTGACCAGAACTGCATGCAATACTCTAAATCTGACCTCAACAAAGGTCAGATTTAGCGTATTTAGAGTACAATTTCAGCATAACATTCTAACTCCTGTACTCAGTACTCTGATTTATGGATGTAAATGTGCCAAAAGCTCTCTTTACAACCATGTCTACCTGTGATGCCTTTTTAAAGGAATTCTAGATCTGTATTCTCATAACACTCTGTCCGACTGCTCACCTCAGTGGCCTACCAATCACTGTGTAAGTCCACCTTGGTTTATCCTCCCAAATTACAATACCTCACACTTGTATTCTGCTTCTGCTTGGTACTGCGCAAGCCCTGCCGGACAGCTGTTATAACGCGCAGTCGGTGTGAACGGCGTGGGAGTTAAATAGTAAAATAAGTGTTTTTGACTAGATCCCCTAAATCGATTTGATTGAGTCTACCTTTAAAAATATTAATGTCAGAAATACGGCGCAGGTCTGGCGGCAGAAGATTCCACTCTCTTGTTGATCTTGGGTAGAGGGAGTACTGGCAGCAAATCTTATTGAATGAAGGAGTTTCCAATATGTGAGGTCCAGTTTGCTGTCGAGTTGAACTGACCCTGTGACGAATTTGGATGTTTGATGGAGTGATGTTGTGAACTTCTTTGAAAATGAAAATTAACCATAGTTTAATCCGCAGGTTTTCAAGTGGTTCCCATTGAAGGTTAGAGAGCATGTTGGTGACACTGGATTTCCTGCTGTAATCATTTAACACAAAGCAAGCAGCATGGCGTTGGATTATTTCAATGGACTTCTTATTGTTAGCTGGATGGGGATCCCATATGGCCGCGCAATACTCAAGCTTTGGACAGGTGAGTGTCTTGTATGCCATGTTCTTGACGGATTTACTACGAGTGGAGGTTTCTACTCAGGATACCCAGCATTTTATTGGCTTTAGCTGTAATCTGATTGATGTGGGATGCCCAGTTAAGATCCTTGCTAATTTCAACACCAAGATATTGGTGGTGTATGCAATATTTTCCATTTTTCTGCTCATTTTTCCAGCTAGTCCAGAGCTTCAAGTTCCTGGATATAATCATTATTAATAAACTGTCCTGTTACAACTTTATAGATCCAATGGCCAAGAAAGCATGGCAGCATTTCTAGTTCCTCTGGCAGACAAAGAAACTCAGAGTGTCCCTGTTGACTCTCACAAGTTTTTATAGATCCATCATCGAAAGCGAGCTTTCCAGATGCAGTAGATCTTGCTATGGCAGCTGTAGATGGCTACGGACACTGCTCAGTGCATCATGAAAACAACCTTATTTACACTTCTTGCTGCCTCGGAAAAGCAGCCAACCTAATCAAAGACCCCTCTTACCCTGGGCATTCTCTTTTCTCCCTCTTCCCATCAGGTAAAAGATGCAAATGTTTCAAAGCACATCCCAACAGGTTCAAGGGCAGGTTTGTTGAATGGACCTCTTGTACAATAGGACGGGCTCTTGTCTGCCTGCACTGTGCTTTCTCTGCAAATGTAACAATACGTTCTGCTTTCTGTTATTTGCTTTTTCTCTTGCGCCACCTCAATGTACTGATGTGGTGAAAAGATCTGTATGCATGACTTACAAAATAAGGTATTTACTGTCCCTCAGTGCATGTGACAGTACTAAACCAATTTACCAGTTACCAATTAATAAACCAATTTATCAGTTAGCAATTGATTGATTTTCTCAATACCCAAGAATAGATAAATATTTGTGTTAATTGTATTTCGTGACTGAACCATCACGGTGCCTTGGGTAGAAAATTCCAAAGATTCACTACCTTCTGAAGTTCTTTTCTCATCCCAGTAATATTGGTTGACTCCATATTTTGAGATTACATATCCGGGTTCTAGACATCCCTACCACAGGAAACAACAATCTTGGGTTTGCCCAGGTAAATCCATAAGAATTTTGTCTGCTGCAGTGGGATAATCTCTTTTGATTTCTTGCTTACTTCCTGTTATGCTGCTGCAGTGTAAGGTATCAATGAAGGTCCTCCAAATCTGATGGTGTTCAGGGCTTCCTTCATCATGCCAGTAGCTTCTTCTCAGTTTTCACTACTGACAATCATGCAAGTCCTGGGTCAAGACTCAGGACTACTCTTGCACACAGATGTTGCTGTTTCTGTAACAGATTTGTTTTACCAGTCAGGAGTTTTAGCCCTGGCCTGAACCTCCAAACCTGGAGGACTGGTGGACCACTCTAAGTCTGGCCTCTACCTTTGATGGTGACCCCATCAAGAACCGAAACATAAAGCCCTGATTCCAGGCTGCATATCTCTCTGGGTTATTGAGTCACTTAAGCCTCCAAACCATGACAAGGTTGTAATCCTCCTGGGGGTCTTCTAAACTCAAGACAGTATAGCTTATAGAATATGTTATGTTATTCTTTTCCACACCGTGTGTCACATCAGGCAGCAACCTTGCCATTTACTTTCGCATTTTTGTCTTTTTTAAAGAGTTGCTACCCCTATGCTCAATCCAGCACAGATGGAAAGCGTGCAAGGAGCCGGCCAGATTCGAACCTGTGACCACTCGCCTTGAAGTCCAGTGCTGATGCCACTGCACCACCAGTCGGCATAGAATATACATCCCAGGAATCAATCTGCTGAGTGTTGTTGTTCTAACTTTATCAGTTATATGGTATGTCTTTCCTTACATATGGAAACCAGACAGTAGACAATATTCTTGAAACATTAACTCTGTTTCTCTTCCTACAGTGCGGCCTGATCTGATGAGCATTTCTTCATTTTTTATTTTATTACAGATCTTTATCACCTGCAGGGTCTTTGATTTTGATTTAGAGATTTCCTAGACTGCTTTTCCCAATGCCTTATGCAATTATGAAGTCATTACCTAACTCCTCTTGAAGTAAAAGCCAGGGTACCATTTGCCTTTGTAAAATCTGCTGCACCTCTACATTAACCTTAAGCAATTTATTTGTAACATTTAAGCCCCAATGAATACCAATAATTTTCAGCCTCTCAAGTTTGAAATAGTACTCCATTTTTCTGTTTTCTCCTTCCAAAGAGGATGACCTCATATTTTGCAACCTGCTCTTTAGTAGCCCTTTCACTTAACCCATCTCTTCCTCTTGAAGTCTCTCTACATTGGGCTTACACTGAGACTCAGTTTTGTATTGTTAGCAAACATGGGTGTATTTCGCTTGTTTTAAGACCATAAGACCATAAGACAAAGGAGCAGAAGTCGGCCATTTGGCCCATCGAGTCTGCTCCGCCATTTTATCATGAGCTGATCCATTCTCCCATTTAGTCCCACTCCCCCGCCTTCTCACCATAACCTTTGATGCTCTGGCTACTCAGATACCTATCAATCTCTGCCTTAAATACACCCAATGACTTGACCTGCACTGCTGCCCGTGGCAACAAATTCCATAGATTCACCACCCTCTGACTAAAAAAATTTCTTCGCATTTCTGTTCTGAATGGGCACCCTTCAATCCTTAAGTCATGCCCTCTCGTACTAGACTCCCCCATCATGGGAAACAACTTTGCCACATCCACTCTGTCTATGCCTTTCAACATTCAAAATGTTTCTATGAGGTCTCCCCTCATTCTTCTAAACTCCAAGGAATACAGTCCAAGAGCGAATAAACATTCCTCATATGTTAACCCTCTCATTCCCGGAATCAATCCAGTGAATCTTCTCTGTACCCTCTCCAATGTCAGCGCATCCTTTCTTAAATAAGGAGACCAAAACTGCCCACAGTACTCCAAGTGAGGTCTCACCAGCGTCTTATAGAGCCTCAACATCACATCCCTTCTCCTATACTCTATTCCTCAAGAAATGAATGCCAACATTGCATTCGCCTTCTTCACTACCGACTCAACCTGAAGGTTAACCTTAAGGGTATCCTGTACGAGGACTCCCAAGTCCCGTTGCATCTCAGAACTTTGAATTCTTTCCCCATTTAAATAATAATCTGCCCTTTTATTACTTCTGCCAAAGTGCATAACCATACACTTTCCAACATTGTACTTCATTTGCCACTTCTTTGCCCATTCTTCCAATCTATCCAAGTCTCTCTGCAGACTCTCCGTTTCCTCAGAACTACCAACCCCTCCACCTATCTTCATATCTTCAGCAAACTTAGCCACAAAGCCATCTATTCCATAATCCAAATCGTTGATGTACAATGTAAAAAGAAGCGGCCCCAACACGGACCCCTGTGGAACACCACTGGTAACCGGCAGCCAACCAGAATAGGATCCCTTTATTCCCACTCTCTGTTTCCTGCCAATCAGCCAATGCTCTATCCACGTATGTAACTTTCCCGTAATTCCATGGGCTCTTATCTTGTTAAGTAGCCTCATGTATGGCATCTTATCAAAGGCCTTCTGAAAATCCAAATATACAACATCCACTGCATCTCCCTTGTCTAGCCTACTGGTAATTTCCTCAAAAAATTGTAATAGGTTTGTCAGGCAGGATTTTCATATGCCTCCAGGTACTCTGTAACTTCATCCTTGACAATCGACTCCAACAACTTCCCAACCACCGATGTCAAGCTAACAGGTCTATAATTTCCTTTTTGCTTCCTTGCCCCCTTCTTAAATAGCGGAGTGACATTCGCAATCTTCCAGTCCTCTGGAACCATGCCAGAATCTATTGACTTTTGAAAGATCATCGCTAATGCCTCCGCAATCTCAACAGCTACTTCCTTCAGAACACGAGGGTGCATTCCATCTGGTCCAGGAGATTTATCGACCTTTAGACTATTCAGCTTCCTGAGTACTTTCTCTGTCATAATTGTGATTGCGCACACTTCTCTTCCATGCCACCCTTGAGTATCCGGTATACTGCTGATGTCTTCCTCAGTGAAGACTGATGCAAAATACTCGTTCAGTTCCTCCGCCATCTCCTTATCTCCCATTACAATTTCTCCAGCATCATTTTCTATCAGTTCTATATCTACTCTCACCTGTTTTTTGCTCTTTATATACTTGAAAAATCTTTTAGTATCCTCTTTGATATTATTTGCTAGCTTCCTTTCATAGTTAATCTTCTACCTCTTAATGACCTTCTGTTTCCTTTTGTAAGGTTTTAAAAACTTCCCAATCCTCTGTCATCCCATTAATTTTTGCTTCCTTGTATGCCCTCTCCTTTGCTTTAACTTTGTTGATCCAAATCAGTGACAAAGATTGTGAACAGCCCCAGAGCTAATCCTTGTGTTCCTTGCACTTACGGCTTCAAAATCTGAAAATAACTCACTTATTCCCAGATTGGCAGATAGGTTTCATCAGCCATGGTTGGCCCCTCATCTAGGAGAGACCTTAGTGTGATCTCAAACCTCCTCTACCTTGCAGCTAAACCCACTCATGGGGAAGGTTTCCCAAGGGAAAAATCTGGAGCTGGATCCCTAAGGCAGTCCTATGTTGAGCTCAACGCTGACCGACAACTCCTGCAATGCTGCTAGTGCCAAACTGTACCAGTCACTGATGTTCCTTGGGTTCATCAGACGCATGGAAAGAGGAAGCTTGCTACATGGACAACAGCTTGCTCTCCATATTGTATTGCCGTGGCTTTGCGTATCTAGACAGCTAGAATGCAACATCCATTGTCGAATGTGTCCAACGGAGGCCTCAGAATTCCTCATGCCGATCAAAAATCCACAGACAAAGGAAATCTAAAACAAAAATACGAAATGCTGGAAACATTCATCTAATCAGATATAATCTGTGGAAAAAGAAGTAGTTAATGTGTTGGGTCCAAGGCCCTTCATCAGAACTAGGAAAAGGGAAAATGTACTAATTTTCAGTAACAAAGCACTTTCTCCCTTGTTCAGTTCAGGCAAAGTATTTTTAATCTGAAATATTAACGCTTTTGGTTGGGTTGAGTTGTTCTCTGATCTTGGCAATTTACTTACAAATGTTTCATCACCATATGAGGAAAGAAAATGTTTGCAAGTAATTTGCCAAGAACGGGGAACAACTCACCCCAACCAGCAACCACCCAAGCTACACACCTTCCGATTTATTTCCATGAATTCCTTTTCACTTTCCCCAGATGCTGCTGATCGCTGAGTATTTCCATCTTTCCTTCGATTCTGTTTCTGACTTCCATTAAAAGTGTGTTTTTATGTTCATATTAATAATAGATGCTTTCTCACTGAATCATTGTCATAAAGTCATAGAGCATACTGCATAGAAAGCATTTGATCCATGCCCAACTTTAATTCTGCCTAGTCCCATCAGTCATCACCTGGACCCTAGCCCTCCATCTTCGTCCCAACCATGTACTTAGCCAAACTTCTCTCAAATCCCGTAATCAAACCACACATCCACCATTTCTGCTGACAGTCCATTCCACAGTTGCACCACACTCTGAGAGAAGATGTTCCCCTGAAACACTATTGCACAGTATTAGTTCCAATGCCCTTCAACACATTGACATGGAAACCCATCTTTCATATCTTCTGTGAATTGGCCCTCCAGACTACTAATGAGATTTTGATTTGCTCAGTCTAAATGTAGATTGAATCTATTTATTTTTATTTATTGTGATACAGACTGGAATAGGCCCTTCTGACCCTTTGAGCCAAGCCGCTCAGAAATCCTCCAATTTAATCTGAGCCCAATTATGGGACAATTTACAATGACCAATTAACCTAACAACTGGTAGGTCTTTGGACTGTGGAAGGAAACTGGAGCACTTGGAGTCATGGGAAGAATGTACAAACTCCTTACAAGCGCAGGAATTGAACCTGGTTTGTCTGTACTGTAAAGATTTATCTATCCACGATGCTACTGTGCCAGAACTATGATGATTATTCTATTCCCTTGGTAACTACGCCTCTTATATCCTGATATACAGAATAAGCAGCTTAAACATTACTATGTGGTGGTTTTGCTGCTATTCTTGTTGCTTCCTGGTTACATTAAAATTAATTCTACTTCTTGATTTTCTAATCTAATTTCCTTTCGCTCTAGTGGCTTTATTATCAAGGCTAGTCTTCCTTCTTCTCTGTTTTGCCTGTCTCTTTAAAAAGTTATGTGTCCTGGAATATTTCACTTCCAGTCTCGGTCATTTTGTAATCATTGTGGTTAAATAGATCGTTGGTTAATCGGGGCAGCTGCTTATTTGGGATAGCTTTTAAATGATAAACATAAAAGCATCCATTAGTCTTGCGAGACCACGGATCTGCACTTGGAAAGTCTTCACTCTCCAGGGCGCAGGCCTGGGCAAGGTTGTATGTCAGACCAGCAGCTGCCCATGCTACAAGTCTCCCCTCTCCACGACACCAACGTTGTCCAAGGGAAGGGCATTAGGACCCAGACAGCTTGACACCAGTGTCGTCGCAGAGCAATGTGTGATTAAGTGCCTTGCTCAAGGACACAACACATTCCCTCGCCTGGGGCTCGAACTCACGACCTTCAGGTAGCTAGTCCAATGCCTTAACCACCTGGCCACATGCCCACACTAAATAGTAAAAACTAATCGAGAAAATGGCCAGGATTCCCTTTGTTTATTTGGGACACTATGCTGCTTAGTTGGGACAGGAGGCTGTTGCCAAACAGTTTTAACTAGCGTCAGTCGCATGCACTTGTGTAGCCGTTTGACACTACGTCATGCTTTGAGCAAACGCTTTTAAAGAGCTTCAATTGCATGTGCTTCAGTTCAAAAATCAGTGATTTCTGTCACTAATAGTTTGCCGAAAAATACACAGTAAGACAATTCAGAACTGTTGTGCTCATTGCAGGTTTAAGCATTCGGGTTACTTCTCATGTAATCCGAAATTCTGTCCGGGTCATCTGCCTGGGAGCTCAGAGCAGCAAAAGTCTGTAGCTAGACACTTGATGTAGTGGACCCTAGTCATGAGGAGGAAGGTCCAACAGGATCAAAGAGAGGTCATTGGAGACCTTTGGACCTTTGAGTTGAGCATTCCTGACATTTCAAACCAAGGAAGAGTTCTCAAAGTATTATTTAACACATTATCAGCTGGCTGTTTTTTTTAAGTGTTCATGAACTCCTGATCTTCTGCAGACATCTCTTTGACAATTGGGAATGTTGATATGTGAATGATCTGGAAGGCTGCCATTAAGAGCCAGGAAGGATATTCTTCATATTTTAATGCCTCCCACACATAATTCCACCTGAGAGAGAGAGAGAGAGAGAGATGGGGGGGTGGGCGGTGGTTTGGACCAGTTGTTTTAATCATAGACATTGGGACCGGTGGTGAAGAGAGTAGCAAATGCTTGAAGTACAAAAGATCAAAATGATTACATCAGCACAGATTTGCTATTATGTATGCTTTATCTGCAGACATTTCAATTGGTTTAAAGCAGCATTACTTAAAAGCTAAAACTTCATTTAAATGGATGATGTGTATATTCTATCCACTCATTTCAATGTAATGTAGGATACTCCATTTTCTCATCTGAAAACAACTATAAGGAAGTTCCACAATTAGTCACTGAAGCCATTTTAATTCACCATGCATTATGCCTTTGTTTCTCAGGGTTGTTTATTACTGTCTATCATTGATGAGAAGCACAGTGGCTGCCTCAAAGCTCCAGTGATGCAGGTTTGGTCCTTCACTGAGATACAGTGTAAAGCTTTCATTTGCATACCATCCAGACAATCGTACATAATTACACTGGGGTAGCAGAAAGAAAAACAGAATGCAAAATAAAGTGTTCCATTTACAAAGAAATTGCAATACAGGTAGACAAATAAAGTGCAAGGGCCATAATAGGGCTGACTGGGAGATCAAGAGCACCTCCACACCATTCACAACAAACGGGACTTCCCAGTAGCCGAACATTTTAATTCCAAGTCCCATTCCCTTTCCAACGTGTCGGTCTATGGCCTGCTCATCCACTCCGAGGCCACCTTTAGGGTGGAGGAGCAACACCTTATATTCCGTCTGGGCACCCTCCAACCAGATGTCATGAATATTGATTTCTCCTTCCAGTAAATAAATTCCTCCCCTCCCCTCCTCTATTCCCCGCTGTGACCTTTTACTTCTTCTCACCTGTCTATTATTTCCCCTTGGGTCCCCTCTTCCTTCTATTTCCCCTACTAGATTCTTTCTTCTCCAGCCCTTGACCTTCCTCACCCACCTGTCTTCATCTATCACCCTCCAGCTAGCCTCCTCTCCTCCCCCTTCTCCTTTCGCAGTCCTGAGAAAGGGTCTCAGCCCGAAACGTCAACCATCTATTCATTTCCATTGATGATGCCTGACCTGCTGAGTTCCTCTATCATTTTGTGTGTGTTGCTAAGAGTTCATCTTTCAGCATATGAAACGTTTATTCAAGAGTCTTCTCGCAGCAGAATAGTAGCTGTCCTTGAACCTGAGTTCGTGAAGTTCGTGAAGTTCGTGCTCTCAAAAATGTTTGTATCTTCCGCATATTCAGAGAGGAAAAGAAAGTGATCAGGGTAGGTGGCTCCTTGGTTATGTTGGCAGGATTCCTGAGACAGCAGCGAATCAATAGAAGGGAGGCTGTGTTCACAATCAGTTGCAATTTCTGAGGTCTTGGGTAAAGCAATTGCCATATCAAGCTGTGATGCAACTGGATATGATACTTTCTATGGTGCATGTGTAAGCTCTAAGAGCAGTCATCAAGGATGCACTGAATTTCCTCAGCTTTCTGAGGAAGTAGAGGTACTGGTGATCTTTCTTAGCCACAGTGTCCGGGACAAAGATGGACCAGACAAATTGTTGGTGATATTTGAAGCTCTTCCCCTCAGTAACCCAATTCCTGAAGTCAATAATCAACTCATTCATTTTTCTGATAATAAGGTACTGGTTGTTGCCTTGACACCATGAGACTAGGCTCTCTATTGTCTTCTTATACTCTGTCTCGCCGTTGTTTCAAATTCAGTCCACTACAGTGGTGTTATCCAAAATTAGGGGATTCCCAATCGGTACATTCATTTCCTCCCACACATCTGGTGGTTAGAAACTTAAGAGACAACTGTAAATTTCCCCAATGTAGGGGAATTCAGGGTGGAATTGATTGGCATGTGAGAGAGATTGGTTTACAGTGAAAATAAGGGGGGAATTGGTAAGAGTTGAGTGGGGAATGGATAAGAGTTGATAGGCCAAATGCTCTCCACCTAAGTAGTGAGATATATGAAATGTGGTCTTTCACTGTGCATTGTTTGGTGGTTCCAGCCACACAATTATAAGACAGGAAAGTATGTGCTGTTTGTGACTATAAGTTGAAAGAACATGGCCAAGTAGAACTAATTGGAATCAGTAGAAATAAAGATGTTGTATATATCGTCCTTTTAAGAGCTGTTTAACATTTGAACAGTATCTGCTAACACCCATTGACTTGCACAGCAAACGGAGAGTCAAGAAACAGACCATGGAAAGGCCAGCACTAAAACCAATGTGGTGATGTACGGAATTTGGCATGACAAGAGTTGTGATATTTAATCCCATTAAAGTATTTTTCTGGGGAAAAGGAACTGAAGCCTCTCTTGTCATAAAAATAGCTAAGGAAGGAGACTAACTCCAATCCTGTGGTTCAGACTAAATACTGATATGACTACAATTAGCTCCAAACTGAAAGATTAACATGGGAGAAAGTGATTGGTGTGCAATACCAGCATGGATTGAATGGGCCAAATGGCCTGTTTTGTGCTGTACATCATACACGTTTAAATATGGAGCCTCTCCATGGATTCAAAACTGAAGTGAACTACAAATGGCCAAAAAAGGTGAACTTTCCTGAAACACTTGAAAGAACTGAACAGGTTGATATGTGACAATATCATACCAAGTGCATAAGAAATAGAATCAACCCCTCATATCAGCCATTCAATAAGATCACAACTAATCTTTCACCTCGGTGTCATTTTCCTGCACTAATCCTTTAACAACCAAAGATCTATCAATCCTTGTCCAGAACGTATTCAGTTCCAAGCCCCTACAACTCTTCTGAATACCGAATTGCCTCTTGGTGAAGAAAGGCAAGACTGTGATCCCTAGTTTTAAATTCCTAAGCAAGGGGAAATGCTATTCCCGCACATAATCTGTCAATCTCTGCAGGTGTTTTGCACGGTTTGCTGAAATCACCCATCATATCTCAAATTATTTGGCAAGAAACCAACAGAAATGCACTGAATCTCTATTCTTCACCCCATCCAATATCACTCTCAATTCACTTCACTGAATGAGTGACTAGAACTGCAGCCGGTTAACATGTGCTCATTAAACCTGTCAGTTTCTTCAAAATGAGTTAGGTTAAAATCATCCCTTTCTGTCTAATGCAAGAAGAGGACTCGGAACAACCCATCTCCACAAACAGGGCAAGGTTGATCTTCTGATTGGTTAAGCAGTCACAGCACTGGGCTCTCCGAACAACATTGGTTTCTGAAATGCTGTTGGTAAACAAACTTCTAAGTTCCATACTTGTAAAGTGCTTTGGCATTTGGTGGACTCACTGCTTTATGCTTTCTAATTATTTTTAATTATTAGATTAGATCAGATTATGAGGACACTCAGTCCTCTTTTATTGTCATTTAGTAATGCATGCATTAAGAAATGATACAATGTTCCTCCAGTGTGATATCACAGAAACACAAGACAGACCAAGACTGAAAAACTAACAAAAACTACATAATTATAACATATAGTTACAACAGTGCAAGCAATACCATAATTTGATAGAAGAACAGACTATGTGCGCGATAAAGAAAAAGTCTCAAAGTCTCTCGAAAGTCCCAACATCTCACGCAGACGGTAGAAGGAAAAAAACTCTCCCTGCCATGAGCTTCCAGTGCCACAAACTTGCCGATGCACCCGACCACAGTCCGACTCTCAGTCCGTCCGAAAACTTCAAGCCTCCGACCAGCCCTCCGACACCAAGCACTGAGCACCATCTCTGCTGAGCGCTTCGACTCCAACCCCGGCTGCCAGCAACAGGCAAAGCCGAGGATTTACGGCCTTCACCTCCGGAGATTCTCGATCACACAGTAGCAGCGGCAGCGAACCGGGCTGTCATAAGGGGGTGGCTGGGAACGGACCCAAGTGCAAGACACAGACACTGAAGTACTAGGGACAGGACTAGGATACAGACTGAGGGCTAGAACTTGGACATGAAAACCAGGAACCCAGAACAGGACTGGACAAGAGAGCTAGGAGCCCAGGCTTGGACTCCGAGCCAGAGACTGGACAAGGACCCAGAACCTGGGTCTTGCCTCTGGCTCGGACCCCAGAACTAGACAAGGACGTGACTTGGCTGGCAGGCAGGACGAGGCTGGAGTCTTCAGACTCGAGGCGAAGCTAGAGACCAGAGACTCGAGGTGAGGCTGGAGACCAGAGACTCGAGGCGAGGCTGGAGTCCAGAGACTCTAGGTGAGGCTTGGGACCAGAGACTTGAAGCTTGGCTTGGGAGGAGGCTCGGCTAGAGACTTGAGGCGAGGCTTGGCTGGAGACTTGGGGGCTTGAAGCTCCTCCTGGGCAGGGCGCGGATCTCTACCCAATGGAGGAAAGGGACAGGAAGGGACAGAACCCACTGCAGGGTAACGGCAATCTGGCCTGACTTACTCGACGGAGGCAAGGGACAGGGAGGGTGCTAGGTACAGGATGGCTCCAAGACAAGACTTCAGGCGAGAGGAGGCGAGAGTTACTGGCAAGACAAGGCAAAGCTTCAGGCAGTGCAAGGTGAGGCAAGAACTCAAGGCGAGGCGAGAGTTACCGGCAAGACAAGGCAAGGCTTCAGGCAGTGCAAGGCGAGACACGAACTCAAGGCGAGGCGAGAGTTACCGGCAAGACAAGGCCAGGCTTCAGCTAATGCAAGGCAAGGCAAGAGCTTCAAGGCGAGGCGAGAGTTACCGGCAAGACAAGGCAAGGCTTCAGGCAAGGAAACAGAAGGCAGGGGAAGGGATACAAGGAGGAAGGACAAGAACAATCCAGCACCCCGCCCTGGTCTCTGGAAGTATTTATGCAGCCAGCCCCAACGAGAAACACTGGTGCTTAATGGACAAGACATGCTATTTATTTTTTAATAAATGTATCATTTCCACTGATAATTTCCATTGGTTAGATGGCAATATAAAGCCTATGATGCAACTTTCAAATATTATGACCTGTGTTTTAAATATTTCCATTTATAGTGGAAGAAAAAATCTTGTCAATGGATTCATCTCTTCTCACTCAGGCAGTGAAGTCACCCATAAAAAAAATTGTCTCCCTGTGGAATGTGGACCCAGATGTTTTTAAAGTTTCAATAGAAGTGTCTGGCTTTGCCCAAGGCTTCCAGGATTGGAGGTTTGCACCATACGACTATCACATGTTGGTCCTATGTCAGAATGAAGAGTCGTCTGGTGTTCACTAGGCTGAGATGCTGAGAATCCAATTTTCTTGATGGATGCTCCATGAAGCCAACGTTCCTTTTCCTGTTTCCCCCTCCAGAAAGACTCAGTGGCCACATTACTAGGTACACCAATTAAACTTGCTCATTAATGCAGATGTCTAATCAGCCAATCATGTGGCAGCAACTCAATGCATAGAAGCATACAGACATTGGCAAGTAGTTCAGTTGTTCTTCAGACCGAGCATAAGAATGGTAAAGGAATGAGACCTAAGTGACTGACTGTGGAAGGCTTACTGGTGCCAGAAAGAGTGATTTGACTATCTCAGAATCTGCTGACCTCCTGAGATTTTCACTCTCAACAGTCTCTAGAGTTTACAGAGAATGGTGCAAATAACGACAAAAAAAATCCAGTGTGCAGCAGCTCTGTTGGAAAAAGCTCCTTGTTAATAAGGGATGTCAGAGGTGAAAGGTCAAACTGACAGGAAGGCAACAATAACTCATATAACCAGGTGTTACAACAGTGGTGTGCAGAAGAGCATCTCTGAATGCACAACACACCAAACCTTGGAGCAGATGGGCTACAACAGCAGAAGACACTGAACATGCGCTCACTGACAATTTTATTAGGTCCAGATAGTACCAAATAAAGTGGCCACTGAGTGTATACTGCTTTCCCCTTTAGACTGGCCACCTCCTGCCTTTTGTATTTCAGTTTATGCAGCAAGATTAATGTCACGTCAATGTCAAATCTGGCTTCTCAAGCCACGAGAGGGAAGACACTGAGATCCTCCTTAACTGTTTTTTTCCCGATGGTGAAAGAGCACTCCTTGATTCACAGCATGGATTTCTTCCACCCAAAGGGTCAGAGGGTGTCCATTACAAAACAACTTCAAGAATAACACAAGAAGCTGCACCAGCCACATACTTGACCTTTTGTGACTTCACCAAAGCCTTTGACTCCTACTATCAGGGGGAACTGAGGAACACCAACCTCAAATTCCATTATTCACCTCTATCTTACAATTGCTCCACAATGCCATGCGAGCCATGATGTTAACCAATGAGTCTACAACAACATTATTTACAGAGAAGATTGCTCCAAAGATTGCTTCAATCTTTCTAGCTGCAATGTTAACATAAGAAATAGAATCATAAGAAGGCTACACAGATCTTCAAACTGCTCCATCATCCACCAATGTCATAGTCGAACTTCTACCCCAGCTCCATTTTCCAGAACTATTCCCCAATCCCTTGATTCCCTTAAATTTCTGTTTTGAATAAACGCAACTACTGATCTTCCACATCTGTCCAAGGCAGTAACTTGCAAAGTTTCATTACTTTCTGAATTAAGACATTTCTCCTCTCTCCAGTTCTTTATGAAATACATACCCCTACTCTTGAGCAGTACCTCCTGGTCCCACAGTCTCCATTGAGGAAAACTTCTTCCTAGTTCTGGCCTGCCCAGTCCTTTATAAATCTTGTAAATTACAAAGGGATCTTCTTTAATTCCTTTGAAATCATTCCTGATCCAGTTGCTTCAATTGCCACTCATACGCATATCCCCCATTCCTGGAACTGGTGTAATAAATCTGTGCACAAAGCTTCTAAGTGCATTCTCATTCAGTCAATGTCCAATTGTAAAATGACTTCCCTCAGCTTGTAATCAGATCTTCCCATTATAAAGGCTTATTATGCACATAATTGCTTGTAGTGTCTACATGTTAACCATCAATGTATCGAACAAAAAGGCTTCAAAGCTACTCTATCTTTCACTATTTATGTGAACTAAAGTGAATGTCCTCACATTTTTTCACATTAGGCATTCCACCTGTTTCATTCACACAGCTTGTCTAGTTTACTTTGAAATCTATTTTCATCTTCCTCTGTAGCAGGTGTTCCTAACCTTGTTTATGCCCTGGAGGCTTACCATTTACCATGGGGTCCTTGGACCCTGGGTTGGGAAACCCTCCTCTATAATCATAAACCCATCTAGTTTGATATCATCTGCAAATATGAAAAGAAAATGAAAAAAAACAGAAAATGCTGGAAATCTAAAACGAATGCAAGAGATGGTGGATGCATTCAGCAGTTAGGTCGCATCTGTGGAAAGAGAAATAGAGTTTACATATCTTTTGGAATGTGAGATGAAACTAGAGCACCCAGAGGAAACCCACACAGTCACGGGGAGAACCTACAAGCTCCTTTACAGGGCAGCAGCAGGAATTGAACCCTGATCAGTGATCACTGGCAATGTAAAGCTCGAATTTCCAGTAATAGCCTCCCTACCAATTCTTTCGTCATTCCCCATCTTGCTTTCCCTCTCTCACCTTATCTCCTTGACTACTCATTGCCCCTCTCTGGTGCTCCTCTCCCTTTTCTTTCTTCTATGGCCTCTCCTATTTGATTCTCCCTTCTCCAGCCTTGCATCTCTTTCACCAAACAACTTCCCAACGCTTTACTTCACCCTCCCGGTTTCACCTTGTGTTTCTCCCTCCTCTCCCTCCACCATCTAACACTGACTCATCATCTTTTTCTCTCCAGTCCTGCTGAAGGGTCTCGGCCCGAAAGGTCGACTGTACCCATTTCCATAGATGCTGCCTGGCCTGCTGAGTTCCTCCAGCATTTTGTGCGTGTTGCTTGGATTTCCAGCATCTGCAGATTTTCTCTTGTTTGAAAGTGTTGCTAATCGCAACATTTCTGTGCCAGCCCGTACATCTTCTATCAGTTTAATTATGGGTAGCATTTCAGGTGAATATTCAAAGAAATTAAAGATTTATAACAAATGTAGAGCAATACAATATGGTTTGCTACAGAAAGGGAAGACTCACTTACAATGAAACTGGCCTACAGACAGTTCTCAGGAAGGAAAACCTTATGCACCCTGCAATTTACTCAATGGTGCAAATGTGTTTTATTGTTAATAGGTGTTCCATTTTATTGTCTCCTTTCATTAGTGTGCAAAGTCATCTCAATAAAAGACATATTCAGACTGGTGAATCATTTCAGACTGATTCATTCTGTAGTGTAAGGTTTCTGCCTGCTGCCACTGTCGTCTCAGTTTCGTCTACTTTGATCTTTCTCTTTGTTTTGGTTATGTTATACGGTCTTAGCTACTGCGAATAATCTTAGAACAGTGATTCCCAACGAGGGCAGTTACGCGTCCTAAGGGGGTATTAGGGGAAATAGAAGTCATCGGGAGGTATTCAAGATTCTTGGGTGGGGTGGTAAGCGGTGCCATAATTCGAGGCGCGAGACGTGACCGATCATTAGTGGAGCAGGCGCTTCCAAAAAAAAAGGATAATCACTGGAACACATGGTCTTTGGAGAAGAGCCAAACAGCTCTTCTTTGTATTTCCATCCTCCTACCTTGTTGGAAGAGGCTTCAGTGCAGTGAGCCACATACTCACAAAAAAATCATAAACAGCTTGGGCATTGTTACGTGCGGGGGCTTAAGGCTTTTGCTGTCACAACTTGAACCAGGTATTTCAACTCTTTGCTAAAAACCATCAAACTCGAGGATCAGATTGATATCGAATCTTTACAGGTACTGTGCAAGCTAGGTTTAAAGACAAATAAAAATTTAAAACAGAATTATTTTTCTCATGCTAGCACATGGTAGACATGTTTTACACTATGGGGGCACTGGACAGTATATTGTGCCTAAGAGGAGCATTGGCAAGAATGAAGGTGCTTTATAGGGGCGTTGGCAAATATGAAAGTGATTTAAGGGTGTGTTGGGCTAAAAAAAAAAGGCTGGGAAACACTGTCTTAGAATCTACTTGGTAACTCTACCTAATTTGCTTTAAACAAAGCAAATGAACTTAATGAACATTGAAAGTGGGCATGCAGGTACAGCAGGCGGTGAAAAAGGCGAATGGTATGCTGGCATTTATAGCGAGAGGATTCGAGTACAGGAGCAGGGAGGTGCTACTGCAGTTGTACAAGGCCTTGGTGACACCACACCTGGAGTATTGTGTGCAGTTTTGGTCCCCTAATCTGAGGAAAGACATCCTTGCCACAGAGGGAGTACAAAGAAGGTTCACCAGATTGATTCCTGGGATGGCAGGACTTTCATATGAAGAAAGACTAGATGAACTGGGCTTGTACTCGTTGGAATTTAGAAGATTGAGGGGGGATCTGATTGAAAGGTATAAGATCCTAAAGGGATTGGACAGGCTAGATGCAGGAAGATTGTTCGCGATGTTGGGGAAGTCCAGAACGAAGGGCCACAGTTTGAGGATAGAGGGGAAGCCTTTTAGGACCGAGATGAGGAAAAACTTCTTCACACAGAGAGTGGTGAATCTGTGGAATTCTCTGCCACAGGAAACAGTTGAGGCCAGTTCATTGGCTATATTTAAGAGGGAGTTAGATATGGCCCTTGTGGCTACGGGGGTCAGGGGGTATGGAGGGAAGGCTGGGGCGGGGTTCTGAGTTGGAGGATCAGCCATGATCATAATAAATGGCGGTGCAGGCTCGAAGGGCTGAATGGCCTACTCCTGCACCTATTTTCTATGTTTCTATGTTTCTAAAGCGGGGATCAATACTTTGAACTGTGATGTTGCGGCCATTACAGAGACATGGATGACTCAGGAGCAGGAATGGCTGCTGACTGTGCCAGGCTTCAAATGTTTCAAAAAGAACAGAGAGGGAAGCAGATGAGGTGGTGGCGTGGCATTGATAATTAGGGATAGTGTCATGGCTGCAGAAAAGAAGGAAGTCGAGGAGGGATTGTCTACTGAGCCAGTGAGGGTGGAAGTCAGATCAGGAAAGGGGCAATAACTCTACTGGGTGTTTTTATAGACTCTCCAGTAGTAACAGGGATATTGAGGAGCAGATAGGGAGGCAGATTCTGGAATGATGCAAAAAAAATAGGGTTGTTGCGATGGGAAATTTTAATTTTCCTAATATTGACTGGCATCTTCTTAGCGCAGGGGGTTTAGATGGGGTAGAGTTTCTTAGGTGTTCAGTAAGGTTTCCTGACACAGTATGTAGATAAGCCGACTAGAGGACAGGCTGTACTTGATCTGGTATTGTGAAATGAACCTGGTCGGGTGTCAGATCTGACAGATCATTTTGGAGGTAGTGACCACAACTCTACCTCTTTCACCATAGCATTGGAGAGGGATAGGAGCACACAATTTGGGAAAGCATTTAATTGGGGTAGGGGGAAATATGATGCTATTAGGCAGGAACTTGGGAGCAGATGTTCTCAGGGAAATGCATGGCAGAAATGTGGCAAATGTTCAGGGAACACTTGCATGGAGTTCTGCATAAGTATGATCCATTGAGGCAGGGAAGAGTTAAAGAACCATGGTGTACAAAGTATGTAGAAAATCTGGGTTAAGAAGAAAAGAAAAGCTTACGAAAGGTTCAAGAAACTAAGTACAGTTAGAGCTCTAGAAAATTACAAGGTTGCTAGGAAAGATCTAAAGAATGGAATTAGGAGATCCAGAGGGGCCATGAGAAGACCTTGGTGAGCAGGATTAAGGAAAACCCCAAGGCATTCTACAAGTATGTGAAGAGCAAGAAGATGAACCAATTAGAACCGATTAGGTGCGATAGTGGAAATGTATGCATGGAGCCAGAGGAGGTAGGGGAGGTACTTAATGAATACTTTGCTTCAGTATTCAGCAGGGAAAAAGACCTTGGCAATTGTGGGGAACACTTACAGAGGACTGAAATGCTTCAGCATATAGATATTAAGGAAGAGAATGTGCTGGAGCTTCTGAAAAGCCTTAAGTTAGGTAAGTCACCGGGACCAGATGAGAAATACCCTAGTCTACTGTGGGAAGTGAGGGAGGAAATTGCTGAGCCTCTTGCAATGATCTTTGCAACATCAATTGGGACATATGTACCGGAGGACTGGAGGGTTGCAAATGTTGTTCCTTGCTCAACAAAGGAGTAGAGATAACCCATCAAATTATAGACCAATGAGTCTGACTTCAGTGGTGGGCAAGTTATTGGAGAAGATCCTGAGAGGCAGGATTTATGAGCATTTGGAGAGACAGAATCTGATTAGGCTTAGTCGCCATGGCTTTGTCATGGACAGGTCATGCATTACGAGCCTGACTGAATTTTTTGAGGAAGTAACAAAACACATTGATGAAGGTAGAGCAGTGGATGTAGTGTATATGGATTTCAGTTAGACATTTGATAAGATTCTGCATGTAAGGCTCCTTCAGGAAGTAAGGAGGCATGAGATCCGAGGAGACCTTGCTTTGTGGATCCAGAGTGGGCTTGCCTACAGAAGGCAAAGGGTGGTTGTTGACGGTTCGTATTCTGCATGAAGGTTGGTGACCAGTGGTGTTCCACAGGGATCTCTTCTGGGACCCCTCCTCTTTGTGATTTTTATAAATGACCTGGATGAAAAAGCAGAAGGGTGGGTTAGGAAATTTGCTGATGACACAAAGGTTAAGGGTGTTGTGGACAGTCTGGAGGGTTGTCAGAGGTTACAGAGGGACATCAGTTGGATGCAGAACTGGGCTAAGAAGTGGCAGATAGACTTCAACCCAGATAAATGTGGAGTGGTTCATTTTAGTATGTCCAATCTGAAGACAGAATATAATATAAATGGTAAGACTGTTGGCAGTGTGGAGGATCTGAGAGACCTTGGGATCCGTGTTGATAGGACACTCAAAGCTGCTGTGCAGATTGACAGTGTTGTTAAGAAGGCGTATGGTGTGTTGGCATTCATCAACCGTGGGATTGAGTTCAAGAGCCATGAGGTAATGTTACAGCTATATAAGACCTTGGTCAGACCCCACTTGGAGTACTGTGTTCAGTTCTCGTCACCTCACTACAGGAAGGATGTGGATACTACAGAGAAAGTGCTGAGGAGATTTACAAGGATGTTGCCTGGATTGGAGAGTGTACCTTATGAGAATAGGTTGAGTGTACTTAGCCTTTTCTCCTTGGAATGCTGGAGGATGTGAGGTGGCCTGATAGAGGTGTATAAGATGATGAGGGCCATTGATCGTGTGGATAGCCAGAGGCTTTTTCCCATGGCTGAAATGGCTAACACTAGGGGGCATAGTTTTAAGATATTGGAAATAGGTACTGAAGGGATGTCAGGGGTAAGTTTTTCAAACAGAGAGTGGTGGGTGCATGGAATGCACTGTCAGCAGTGGTGGTGGAAGCGGATACAATAGGATCTTTTAAGAACCTCTTAGATAGGTACATGGAGCTTAGAAATATAGAGATCTATGCACTAGGGAAATTCTAGGTAGTTTCTAGAGTAGGTTACATGGTCAGCACAACATTGTGGGCCGAAGGGCCTGTAATGTGCTGTAGATTTCTATGTTTTATAGTCTCTGTTCGATCTTTATCTTTAAAACGTTGCATTTCGCACATTGGTCTCATTTTCATCCTTTAAGCTGAAAGAAAGCATCACCTATTGCCAGAAAAGCCAGATAAGGTGTTCCATGTTATTAATAACTTCGTGTCAATGGCTTTTTAACATGGAAAATATTGAAAAGGTTCCTCACAGGGGAATTCACACACACAAACTGGTACCAACAATACAGGGTATAGTTTTCTTTATCACATAAAGAAAGATCTAATTGTATTGGAGAGGAAGTACTCAGACCAGAAAAATCTTATCTATAAGGAAATACTGGATAATATCTCAGGACCTTAGCTTGAATGATAAACATTATCCCCTCCATAAATGCTGCCTAACCGGCTGGTGGTATAGTGGGATCAGCAATTGACTTCGAGGCGAGTGTTTCCGGGTTCAAATCTGAATGGCTCCTTGCACCCTTTCCATTTGTGCTCGGTTGAGCATCGAGCTAGCAAGGAGACCTCATAAAAAACAGACAAATGCAAAAGAATCAGCAAGTTTGCCACCCGATGCACCAGGAAGTGTAGTAAGGAACAACATCAGACTTGCTGAGTTCCTCCAGCATTTTGCTTGCGTGGCTTTGTTTAAGATGGGCTTGTTCTCTTTAGAACAAAGAGGCGAACGGAAGACTTAATTAAGCTAGGTAAAATAAGGGACCTAGACAGATTAAATATCAAGAACGTATTTGATCAAAATAGCAGATTTATAGTAGAATCATAGGAAAATAAAAAATACCTTTCTCACTCAAAGGTTGAAAGGGTTTAGAAGAAGAAATACTCAAAGCAACGTACACAAAATGCAGAAGAAACTCAGTAGGTCAGAGTCAGATCATGATAAATACTTATGTTTGGTTAAAAATAATATTTGGGCAGGCCCTTTAACAGTCGTGACCTGTTGGACTACGGGCCTTGTACCAGAAATTGTTATGAAATTGGATCATTGTATTGCACTGGCACCATGAGACAAAGACCGCCTTCTATCTCAGAACTTTTCTACAAATCAGAAATCACACAAAGGAAAATTGGAGGTGATGACCCTAACTTTGAATTGAAGTAAAATCTTAAAGTAAGAATGAGCAGTAAAAAGTTTTAAGTGGTGAATTTCAAAGCTGGTATTTTGAAAGGTGTCGACACATGAACTGATGAAGTCACAGCTCATAGGCTGTAGACATGTCAGGAGATGAATAAGTAGGGACAGCATAGGCGGAGAGAGAAGATTAAAATCAAAACGTAGCATGCAGATGAGGAAGGAGGCAGGCTGCAGGCGAACAGGATGTTATAATACACTCCATCAGCCAGAAAAAGTGGCCACCCATTTCAGTTCTACTTCCCACTCCCATTTCAACATGTCAGTCTATGGCTTCCTCTACTACTGCGATGAGGCCACACTAAGGTTGGAGGAGTAACACCTTATATTCCATCTGGATAGCCTCCAAACTGACGGCATGAACATCAATTCCTTGAACATCTCCCCTTCACCATTCCCACATTCCCGTTTCCCTCACTCAGCTTATCTCCTGACCTGTCCATTACCTCCTTCTGGTGCCCTTCCCCAAGGTCTTCTACTCTCTCCTGTCAGATTTCCCCTTCCTCAGCCCTTAATCTCTTTCACCTATCAACTTTCCACTCTTTACTTCATCCATCCCCTCTACCAGTTTCACCTATCACCTTCCACTTCTTCCTCGCCTCCCCCCACCTTCTTGCTCCAACTTCTCATCTTTTTTTTCCGGTCCTGATGAAGTGTCTCAGCCTGAAACGTCGACTGCTTACTCTTTTCCATAGATGCTGCCTGGCCTGCTGAGTTTGTCCGGCATTTTGTCTGTGTTGCTAGGAAGTTATAATAAGTTGGCCACTGAGTTATTGGTGACCTGATGATCACAAGTCATAATACATGGAGGCAACACACACAAAATGCTGTAGGAACTCAGCAGATCAGGCAGCATCAATGGACAGGAATAAACACGAAGAATCTCAGCCCGAAACCAGAACTATTTATTCATGTCCATCAGTGCTGCCTGGCCTGCTGAGTTCCTCCAGCAATTTGTGTGTCGCTGGTCAAGAGTAATCAGTAAACATGGACATGCATTTTACCAGAATATGAGCAGGAACAGTGCTTAGATTTAGTGATGATACACGGAAGGGAATAGGCAGACCCTCGAAAGCATGGGTACATAAGCATCCAGTCTTCCCCAGGATTTTCCATTTTTATTCAAGGAGTTTGTCAATGATAATAAGGTAAGCCAGGCAACAGAGTGTGGAGCCTTTTGATGTATCACAAGCACAAGAGATTCAGCAGATGCTGGAAATCCAGAACAACACAAACAAAATGCTGAAGAAATTCAACAGGTGAGGCAGCATCTATGGTGAGGAATAAACAGTCCATGTCTCGGGATTGTTTGGGGAGAGTGAGAGTGTGTACTGATTGGGATCTGATCAAGGGAATTAGCTGGAAGGTTCACAAGTGTTCCTGGTGTAACGACTGGGTCAGCGTCTTAGTCATAGTCATAGTCATAGTCATAGTCATAGTCATAGTCATACTTTATTGATCCCGAGGGAAATTAGTTTTCGTTACAGTTGCACCATAAATAATTAAATAGTAATAAAACCATAAATAATTAAATAGTAATATGTAAATTATACCAGTAAATTATGAAATAAGCCCAGGACCAGCCTATTGGCTCAGGGTGTCTGACCCTCCAAGGGAGGAGTTGTAAAGTTTGATGGCCACAGGCAGGAATGACTTCCTATGACGCTCTGTGTTGCATCTCGGTGGAATGAGTCTCTGGTTGGATGTACTCCTGTGCCCAACCAGTACATTATGTAGTGGATGGGAGACATTGTCCAAGATGACATGCCTCTTTTCGGACACCACCGTCAGAGAGTCACCTCCATCTTGCACCTGGATGGCTCGAGGGAATGGAAAGCTTTTAAAGTGGTGCCTCAGAAGTACAGGTGTTTGGAGACTTGACAAAGGAGAAAGAAAGCGGTTCAAATAGGAGAAAGCAAATTTCTTGGAGTGAGAACAGGCTAATACCTCGAATCTACTGCAGTTATTCTGTTGGTGCATCTTATGAAGGATATGAAAACAGACTGAATTAATTGATGACTATGAGATTTTAACCAATGGGGAAAGATGGGGCCAGTGATAGTTTGGGGAAACAATGGACTATGATGTGTTGTGTTGGGGTTGAGGTCTATTGAAGTATGTGAGTTACCTTCCTCTTGATGGTACACCACACAACAAAAATGTGCAATGCAAAAATGATGCGACAAGTGACAAAACTATGTCAGTAATTTTAATGATAATATTGGAACTAGTAAGCAGAGTGCTGAAAGCTCAGTGGGGGCAGGTTAAAATCCTTAATATCACACTATAGGCAGCAGTCGTCGGTGACAGAAAGCAAATGGTCAACCTTTATTGCCTGCCATTGCTCTTAGATGAGAGATGGTTATGAAGAGAATCTGAAATGGAAATTTAAATACAAACAGAAAATGATGGTCAGGGAACAACTGCAGAGAGACTATAACAGTGTTTTAATGCTTCCGGTTATTGAACTTCCATTAGAACTGTTGTGATGAAATAACACCAATTTGAAATTTTAACTTGAGATGCTGCCTGACCTGCAGATTATTGCAAACATTTTCATTTTTTCATTCCTAAAACACTTGCAGCTCCATGGTTTTGGAAAAATTGAGAAGATCGACATATTATCAACAGTTTAGTAATGAATAGATCTGGAAAGATAACTGACTAAAGCGAGGGAATTGGGATAGTTTGGGAAATCTGAAGTCAGGAGAAAGGATCCACTATACTGGATGAAGAGCCACGGTCAAAGAAATCAGCACAAGCAAAGGAGGCAGAGGAGGATTTTGACATCATGTTGGGGTCTAAATTCATGAGATAGTGATATTTTGAAATGAAATTGAGGTCCCTGAAGGGAGAAGGAACACTCACAATAAGGGTTGAGACTGGGAGAATGATAGGCTCAAGATCAAGTGACAGAAATAGAGGATATCGAGGTGTGTTTGAATTTAAGAGTTGCTGAAATTTGTGATCCCGGGCATATGAACGGAAGGAAAGAAGCATTTTGTTAAAATACAATTTGCAGCAAGTGAGGTGGACCTATGGGCCAAAATTAAAGATAGTTTAGTTTTTTTTTAGATTATAAGAACACTCAGTCCTTGTTTATTGTCATTTAGAAATGCATGCATTAAAAAATGGTACAATGTTTCTCCGAAGTGATATCACAGAAAACAGGACAAACCAAAGACTAACACTGGCAGAACCATATAATTATAACATATAGTTACAGCAGTGCAAAGCAATACCATAATTTGATGAAGAACAGATCATAGGCACAGTAAAACAAAGTCTCAAAGTCCCCGAGTCAATCGACTCCCGAGTCCCCGATAGTGGCGGCAAAAGGGAGAAACTCCCTGCCATAAACCTCCAAACACCGTCAACTTGCCGATGCCTTGGAAGCAGCCGACCACAGCTGACACTGAGTCCATCCGTCCGAAAACTTTGAGCCTCCGACCATAGTTTATTGTCATTTGTCGGTACAGAAATGTAATCATTATCATCGTCATCATTACATACCGTGTCATAGGATGTGGGTGATCATGATCTATGATCATGGTTGCTCTTGGCAAATTTTCTACAGAAGAGGTTTGCCATTGCTTTCTTCTGGGCAGTGTCTTTGCAAGATGGGTGACCCCAACCATTATCAGTACCCTTCAGGGATCGTCTACCTAGCATCAGTGGTCGCATAACCAGGACTTGTGATGTGCACCAGCTACTCATAATCAATCCCAACTCCCCCACTCCCATGGCTTCATGTGACCCTGATCCGGGGCTAAGCAGATGTTGCACCTTGTCTAAAGATGACCTGCAGGCTAGTGGAGGGAAGGAGCACCTTACACGTCTTTTGGTAGAGACATATCTCCACCCCGCCACCCAAACACAAATGTAAAGGAGAATTTGCCTCAAAATTGAGAGGCTACCCTTTAGGACAGAGGTAAGGATGATTTTGTTTAGCCAGACAGCAGTGAATCTATGGAATGTTCTGCCACAGTCAGCTGTGGAGGACAAGACCATGGGTATATTTGTCATGGTCCGGTCTGTGAAGTCCACATTCCAGTTCACAGTCCAGTCCAAAAATCCTTATTCCAGGTTTTCCAGTTTTCCCTTGTCCTGTGTGTGATTCTCATCTTGGGCTGGCTACATAAACAGCTTCTGGATTCAGCTTCAGTTGCTGGACTGTTCCCTTCACCTTCTGCTTGAAGCCTTGCCTGCAACCTCTGCCTGAAGCCTTGGTCTGAAGACTTGCCTGCAACCTCGCCTGCATCCTCACCTGTATCGCTGTCAAGTTCTACCGCCAGAGCAAGACCGGAGCCTTGCTGTGCCTAGATAAGGAACTGTATTTCGTTGTTTGGAACTGTCTCTCTGTCCATGCCTTCGCTAGGTAGGTCTGGCCATTTGCCGCTACCTTGAGTTGGGAACCGCCTCTGTGTCCACGCCTTCGCTAGGTAGGTCCAGCCATTTGCCGCTAACTTGTGTTGGGAACCATCTCTGTGTCCATGCATTTGCTGGGTAGGTCCGGCCATTTGCGGCTACCTTGTGTTGGGAACCGTCTCGTCGAGTTCAGCATTCTGTGTATGAGTCCTGGCCCTACGTCCTGTTTCCAAGGAGGGGTCCCGGCTCTGTGTTCCATGTTCCTGTTCTCCCTCGACCAAGGCTCTGCGTTCCTGTTCTCCCTCGACCAAGGCTCTGCGATATTGTCTCGCTCAACCAAGTCAAGGCTTTGTGTTCTCATCCTGTCCATGTGCTTCGCCCAGCCCGGTGCTGGGGTTCCCTCCTCCTGTCCAAGCCACGTCCAAGAACCTCGTCCTGTCCAAGCCACGTCCAAGAACCTCGTCCTGTCCAAGCCACGTCCAGGAAACTCATCTTGTCCAAGCCACGTCCAAGAACCTAGTCCCGTCCAAGTTAAGGTTTTGCGTTCTCATCCTGTTCTGTAGCCACGTCCTGAGCTTGCCAAGATCCTAGTCCCGAGTCCTAGCCTAGACCCGGGTTCCGGTTCCGAGTCAAGACCCAGGTTTCGAGTCTCAGCCAAGACCCAGGTTCTGGGTCCTTGTCCAGGCTCTGGTTCCGGAGTTCCTTGTCACTAGTCCAGGCTCCTTGTTCCTAGTTCCTTGTCCGGGTTCTGTGTTTCTTGTTTAGTCCTAGCCCAAGCCCTGTATCCTAGCCTCGTCCAGGGCCTGTGTCTTGTGCAGCGCCCTTTCTTCCCCTCTTCCCTTGCTTTCTTGACAAACCTAGTCCTGTTCCTAGTACTTCAGTGTCTGTGTCTTGCACTTGCGTCCACCACCAAAGCCACCCCCCCGTTATGACAATACTCAAAGCGAAAATTGATAGTTTCCTGATCAGTCAGGGCATCGAAGGTTATGGCGAGAAAGCAGGTGTATGGAGTTGAGTGGGGTCCAGGATCAGCCATGATGGAATGGCAGAGCAGACTTGATGGGCTAAATGGCCTAATTCAGCTCTTATGTCTTATGGTCTTATGAAATATTACTCCAGGTCCAATGCAGTATGAAAATACACAATAAGCATAAACAACACAATTAAAAAAAACAATAAATATAAATATGTCACGTACCCTGTGATGGGTTAAAGATCCAGGAGAAATGGAAAACACTTTGGAGTCCAGTATTGCTATTATCTAATGGTATTTATTAGTAACTACGCAATACAGTAATATAAATGCAGATATATAAAACAGGTTATCAATGATTATATATAATTAAGTATATGGGTAAGTGTGGAATTATATGAAAACCAAACTTCTTCAAGTCTAGAGGTAAATAGATACAGTCATACGATGATGAGTAAAGTTCAGTTCAGTTCGTGGTATTGAGTTGAGTAGTGATGGAGTGAGAGAGAGGGAGAGATTTGATTCTTCAGGTGAGCTGATGCTGTCGATCTTCCCGTTGTCCTCTGAAATCCTTTAGAAGTCATCGACTGTGACCACAAGAAAGGGGATTGTTCTTCTGTGGTGGAGCTATCAACCCAGCCAAGGGTTGGTCACAAATAGCTCCCCACCGATCATGCCCTGTTCACACTACGAGAGCCACTGATCGATCCGCCTGATCGATCCTCCAAAACTCACTTTTTCTGTGGGCACAACAAAGCTCATTCAGTGTCCAAAACCATATGTCTGATGTCTATCATCTGACCTTCTATTTAACTCCCCGTGCTGAGTACCAACTGTCTCACAAATAACAGCTCCTTCCTTCTCTTTCTGTAAGAACGTACAAGCAGGCAATGTCCTTGTAGGAAGTATAAACAAACTGTGAGCAGTCTTCATCTCTCGCTCTCTTAAAAACAAGATGTCGGTGTTAAATATCTCTCTCTTTTTAACAAGGTGTTTGTGTTGGGCACTTCTCTTTCTCTCTCTCTCTCTCTCTCTCTCTCTCTCTCTTCAAAAGCACAGTTCATAGGGGTAACTCAGGACCCTGTCACAAATAAATAAGATTTGCTTTATACATAGATATGGATATACGTACATGAAGTGACGCTCAGTATGGGAGTGCCTGTACCTAAGGTAACTCTGGTAGGAAAAGATAAAGTAGTGATAGTAGGGTAACCTAATACCTGACAGCTTAGGGGAAGTAACTGCTTTTTTGAGTATGATAGTCCTGGCGTGGATACTGCATAGCCTCTTCCCAGATGGGTGTGGGACAAATTGTCTATGAGAAGGGTGGTTTGCATCCTACATGCCTGCAAGAAAATGAATCTCAGGTCTGTACATGGTACATATATTAACTTTGATAATAAATTTACTTTGATCTTTGATATTTCTGGCCTTCTTTCAGCACCGTTCTGTATACATGCCCTTGATGGTGGCTAGGCTGATGCCAGTGATGCGTTGGGTAGTATTAACCACCTGTTGTAAAGCCCTCCTGTCTGCCGCAGTGCTGTTTCCGTACCACACAAGCAGCATGTCTTGATACCCTGATCTGTACACCTGTGGAAGGCTGTTACTATCGATGTGCGTAGTCCAGCTCTCTTCAGCTTCCTTAGAAAGCTGAGGGGTTGGTGAGCTTCCTGGACTGTGGAGGATGGGTTCTGGGAACCTGAGAGTTTGAGCTTTGGCAGCTTCAAGAAGAAGAAGGGCATGCCACTGAAGGGAGAGAACAGAGCCTGCATAATACCAACCTATGGCAGTAGGTGAGGCTTTATTACCCTCCTTTTTCAACATCAGTGACAACTTCTTTTTGACTGCTGACTGTTCGTCCTGCTCTTCTTTTGTAGTTTTACCTACCCTCTTTAGTTTGTCACCACAAGCATCCCCATCTTATTGGTTTTGTACACCTACTTAACCCTGTTTGGACACAGATGCCACTCCAGCTCTGTAATCTAAGAATTTATATCTGCTGCATGACAAGAAATTTTCCTTTTTTAAAAAGTACTTTTAAGCTGCATGCATCATGTCTCAGTCAGGTCCCAAGTATCATTAAGAGCAGTGAGACATTTACTGTACCCTCCCTGCAGATAGCATCTCTGATGGCTTGCCAATTCATATTTATTTATATTGCACTGATTATTTACATAATCAACTGCAATTGTTAATGAATCACATTTCATTTTTTTTTGAATGCCATGTTTTATAACACCAATGAACAGCGCAATTGCCTCCACCCATTTGCGTAGTACTTTGACGCTAAAGGGAAGCAAGAAATGGGCAGGCAAGAGATCTGTTCTGCTTGGTCTGGGAGTGAAGGTTTATCCATGTGCTGCAATTAATGATGGTGATGGGTCCAGGTAGAAAGAGGTAAATAATGAAGGGAGCAAATTAATCTGGGGAAAATATCCTGACGAAGGGTCTCGGCCTGAAACATCGACTGTACCTCTTCCTAGAGATGCTGCCTGGCCTGCTGCGTTCACCAGCAACTTTGATGTGTGTTGCTAAAATATAATACTCTAAAGGTTTTATTGTGCCATTTAATTATGAAAAGTAATCAAATGAAACCAAAGCAAAGACAATGGATATCAGTAGATTAGGATATTTTATAGTACACAATTCACATACATACCTGCCACATCTATGCCAGTGTGTACCGTTGGTAAAACTAATCAAACATAACTCACCCAAATTGTTACATCTTTTCCAGCTATAACTGAGATTATGGCAAAGTTTAGAATACAGGAAGTATCACAAAAGCTTTGGAATGATGCATTAAGCAATACAAAGCTCAAGATATTTAATTATCTGCAGTTACATGCTTTGATTTCTTGGCTAATAATCTCCAACCCCTTGAAAGACTGCTTACTTAGTGAATGACACAATATTCTTGTTGTCATTGTGTAATTTGGACGACTGCAAAATAACACGTTTTACTTGACTGAGTAAGACTGAAAAGTCCTTTAATCTAAGTCTGGCAGAATAAGGAAACAAATTGTTTTGGTGTCACTGGGTCGTGAATCAGTTTAAGATTTTATTTCATTGGAAGAAACTTTAATGCATGATGAATCTGCCCTTTCTCATTTCCTTTTACCTGCATATGTTCTTACCAACAGTACACCAGTCCAAAGAAGTTAAAAATGTAAATATTATTAATGTAAAACTACAGTACTGTGCAAAAGTCTTGGACACATATATATATACTGGGTAAAACTTTTGCACAGTACAGTATTTGCCAACTTGGAGCAGAAAGCGAGTTTGTAAATCTGGCGGGAGCATGGCATGTTGGGAATGGCAAGGGTGGAGTGCCACGGGAGGGTTGTGGGGACAGGCGACAGAGAAGGAGTGCTGGGGGTGGGGTGGGGGTGACATGGGTGTAGACACACCAAGCCCTGAGACACCAGGCAAGGTCATTTGACGCAAAACAATTGGTTTATTGATCAGTACAAGATGTCTCTCTGGTGCTTCCCACTTGCTCCCCTTCTCCCTTTCCCTCTTCCCAACCGTGATTCTCCTGTCCCTGGTCCCATCCCACTCTCAGTCCACAATAGCGACCCATAGCAGAATCAGGTTTATCATCACTCACATATGTCATGAAATTTTGATTTTTTTTGTGGCATCTAAAAAGAGCAATACATAAAATTACTACAATTCTGTGCCAAAGTCTTAGTCACCCTAGCTATATATACGTGCCTAAGACTTTTGCACAGTATTGTATGTCTGAATGGCTTGTGTCATCAGAAAAAGATCCAATTTACAATACACAGACACATAAAATGGGATGCAAGGGAGCCACACCAACAGGCAGACCCCTTCAGAGTTGAAATGGCATCTGTGTCTGAGCGGAAGGGTTAAATAGGGTTATGAACAACACTCAAAACCAACAAGAGGGGGAAGCCTATATTTAAAACCTGAAAAGACTATGTCAAACTATAGAATGAAGATAGTATGAACAGTCAGCAGACAAAAAAGAAGCATAAAAGATGTTTTTGAAAAAAATATGAACGCCTGTTAACCGTAAAGTAAGAAGCTTCCAGAACATTGTACTTAACATCCAAAATCAAACAGGAAAACTAGAATCAATAATCTATAGAGGGGAAATGGGTATTGTTGAAATAACAGAACATATAAGGGATAAGATAGAAAAGATTGTACTTACAGTATAATCTAAATTAACGGGAAAGATGAAGAGATATCTTATATTAAATAATAATAAATGGATTGGATGACATTGAGGAATAACTAAGTGAGATTAGAAAATAGGAAATTAGTCACACTGATAGGAGTTTAGCACAGTTCACCTAATGCTGGAAAAATTGGGAAGAAATTACATAAAAGCATGAATAGAGCATAAATAGTGGAATGATAATCTTGGATGACTCAATTACATCATGTAGACAGGTCGAGCTAATAGAAGAGAAGGAGGTCACAAGAAACTGTGACTGCTGGAAGCTGCAGCAAAAATCAAACTGCTGGAGGAATTCGGCAGGTCGGGCAGCATCTGCGGAGGGAAACCAACAGATGGTATTTCAGGTCAAGATCCTTCATCTGGAAACTTAACTCTGTGTGCAGGGTTTAGTCATAGTCATACTTTATTGATCCCGGGGGAAATTGATTCCTATCTACCCAAAGTGGAATATAGTATAAATTAAGACTACCTCTAGAGCAGTGTTTCCCAACCTGGGGTCCATTGACTCCTTGCTTAATGGTGTTGGTCCAGGGCATAGAAAAGGTTGGGAACCCCTCCACTAGAGGGAGCCCTACTGGAAAAGTTGCGCAATAGATCAATTAAGAGTCGTAAGTGTCTTGGAACATCAAAAATAGCGATCATAAAATATTGTGACTTAATTGAAAAATCAAAGTAAAATTGATTATGTAAAATGGGATTTACACAGTATTAAATAAAACTATGGAAAGTATTTTAATGATAAACATCGAAACAGAATATTGGAAAACAATGATTAATGGAATCCAGGAAAATGCATAAAGCAAGGGAAATCGAGGTGATAATGGCACATCTAGTGTGTGTGAGAAAATAAGAATAAAACTGAATATAAAGGAAAAAGTTTGTGTAATGTACAATATCGAAAATGCACAATATAGGTAACCAAATAGAGAGTAACAAAGGCCAAATTGATAAGTGAAGAAAGACGGGGCAAACAACACAATTGAAGTTTCATGGATATATCCAGGCATTCAACGTGCTAATAAATGACAAAACTAAATTATTTTCACTAGAAAATTGATCTCACTGCCTTGTTATATTTACAAAACAAAAGCTCACTATGATCTGGGAACATTTAAGAAATTAGACAAAATTCATTTAAGGCAACACTGTGATGGTTGACACAGAGAATCATGGACCAACCAGAACCTGCACAATTCCCACGAGGTGCAAAGTTCAGAGTTCATAAAGCAGGGTCATGCTGAATGCTAAGAAGCAGGCCAGCACTTAAAGAACCCTTTCTATTTCTTCCTGTTTTAACTGCAGAAAGGGCTGTCACAAAGAGATGGGAATCACACGGGGAGGGGAGACATTGAAATTTTCGGTATGTCTATATATAAACCTATTTAGATGAACAGTCCAATTGAGTCCCATACAACAAATATCCAAGGAGCTGCAGATTAATCGAAGACTCAGTGACTGTAGCGTGCAACTCACCATTATTTTTTAAGGCCTGCAATGAACAACGATTTATTCTCTTTACCACTAACAAAATGATGCTGATACTAACAGAAGACACAGTGAATGCCTTGTATCACTGTTTCATTCTCAAAGTCCAAGACCGGGGCTCCTGGTCTCTCTGTGAATAGTGAAGCATAATAGTCTCCCATAATCTCCAGTTTCTTGGTTGGATGGATAAGTTCAACAAAAATTAAAATATATGGAATAGATAGCAGATGGATGTAATACTTACATGGAATAGAGAAAACTGACATCCAGACAGTGAATAAGATTACTGTGCAAGAACTTAAGCAGGAGCCAGCCATAGAGATTCTCGAGTCTGATCCACCATTCAACAAATTTATAACTGACCTCATCATTGGCTTCTTTTCCATTTCATGGTCTGATCCCCAAAGCCTTGTGGTGCAAAAATCTATCTAAGTAAGTTATTGTCCAAACTAATTAAAAGGTTCTTGGTAAATGTGTTTGATTCTGTCTCTCTGGGGTGCTAGGAAAATAAATCTTGCCTCTAGCAGCTAGAGACGATAGAAAGATTATAGAATTATTCCTTGAACACTCAGAACCTGAAAATGCAAGAAGTATAGCCAGAATAGGCTCCAAAACAAAAATTATAGCTCTCCAAACTCCATGAAGAATTAACTTGATGGTCAGATAATCATAATGTAATTGATGTAATACATTTACGTTTCCCCAGAACCTTTGATAAATCCACATATAAAAGGCAAGATCTGAATATTTAAGATGAGAATTTCTATTTCACTTTCTTGTTTTCTTTTACAAAAGACAATAGTTTTTCTCTGATGGGGCAAATTTGTAGCCATTGGGATGAGTTGCAGTGCAATAGAGTTGCAGTGAAATCAAAGCGAAAAGTACCAAATACTGGTCTTAAGGTGTTATACTTAAATGCATGCAGCATAAGGAATAAGGTGGATGATCCTGTCATTAAATGGGGAAAGAATTCAAAGTTCTGAGATGCAACGGGGCTTGGGAGTCCTCGTACAGGATACCCTTAAGTTTAACCTCCAGGTTGAGTCGGTAGTGAAAGAAGGTGAATGCAATGTTGGCATTTATTTCTTGAGGAATAGAGTATAGGAGCAGGGATGTGATGTTGAGGCTCTATAAGGCACTAGTGAGACCTCACTTGGAGTACTGTGGGCAGTTTTGGTCTCCTTATTTAAGAAAGGATGTGCTGATGTTGGAGGGGGTACAGAGAAGATTCACTAGAATGATTCCAGAAATGAGAGGGTTAACATATGAGGAACGTTTGTCCGCTCTTGGACTGTATTCCTTGGAGTTTAGAAGAATGAGGGGAGACCTCATAGAAACATTTTGAATGTTGAAAGGCATAGACAGAGTGGATGTGGCAAAGTTGTTTCCCATGATGGGGGAGTCTAGTACGAGAGGGCATGACTTAAGGATTGAAGGGCGCCCATTCAGAACAGAAATGCGAAGAAATTTTTTTTAGTCAGAGGGTGGTGAATCTATGGAATTTATTGCCACGGGTGGCAGTGGAGGCCAAGTCATTGGGTGTATTTAAGGCAGAGATTGATAGGTATCTGAGTAGCCATGGCATCAAAGGTTATGGTGAGAAGGCGGGGGAGTGGGACTAAATGGGAGAATGGATCAGCTCATGATAAAATGGTGGAGCAGACTCGATGGGCCGAATGGCCAACTTCTGCTCCTTTGTCTTATGGCCTATGGTCTCTTTTCAGAAATAAAGCACAATAATGTCAATTTATGTCACTCTGGAAAGTCCACTGAGAACTTCTTGGTGTGATGACCATCGCAATCTGGATGTGAGTTCTACATCAAGCATGCACATTCACCACTCTCCCAGTCCTTTCCTTACCCTTCCCATACCTTATGCCCACGACACAAAGTTCCAGTCTCTATCAAATACCTGTTTTTCCCTTCTCCAGTTCCCTCAGAAGTTTTGGTCTGTTAAATTTGTGCTGCCTCATATTCTAATGAAGAAGGTTTCAATATTCCCCATGTTTATGATTGGATGCTCACCTCAGCTAATGCAAGTGCCTGGAATGACTAATACTACTCAAACTTGAGCTGCATCTCTTCAAAGGGAAGTCCACTTGGACTGTAAGAATGAGTGAAAGTTATTGGACAGGTGAATTTGAGCTCAGACATTTGGATCAGTATTCATTCATTTCATATATAAAATATTAATACACCATACATCACAAGGGAAAGGCTGGCCCTTTACATTCCCACTGCCAAAGGACAAACGCAATTCAGTAATCCAGCTCCTTAGGCCCAGTCTCCTTAGCCACCAAGGCCATATCAACTTCCCAGTTAGTCTAAAGGAATGGATTAAAAAATATACCATTTGTGAGTAGATTTTGGACCAGTTGGGAATATTTAGGGATTGATCAGAATACTGGAATCAGGATTTGAAGATTAGTCATGGAATATCATTAGAATTATGAAATATGTACAAAAGGGTAGAATTAAGAATGAGAAGATTTAACTTCAGCAAAGGATCAGGATCATGGTTTAGGCTGAGGGGTCCTAGACAAAGCAATTTGGTCTAAGAATGAGATTCAGACATTACTGTAACATAGAAACATAGAAACATAGAAAATAGGTGCAGGACTAGGCCATTCAGCCCTTCGAACCCACACCACCTTTCAGTATGCTCATGGCTGATCATCCAACTCAGAACCCTGTACCTGCCTTCTCTCCATACCCCCTGATCCCTTTAACCATAAGGGCCATATCTAACTCCCTCTTAAATATAGCCAATGAACTGGCCTCAACTGTTTCCTGTGGCAGAGAATTTCACAGATTCACCACTCTGTGTGAAGAAGTTTTTCCTCATCTCGGTCCTAAAAGGCTTCCCCGCTATCCTTAAACTGTGGCCCCTCATTCTGGACTTCCCCAACATTGGGAACAATCTTCCTACATCTAGCCTGCCCAATCCCTTTAGAATTTTATACGTTTCAATAAGATCCCCCCTCAATCTTCTAAATTCCAGCCAGTATAAGCCTAGTCGATCCAGTCTTTAATCATCTGAAAGTCCTGCCATCCCAGAAATCAATCTGGGAATCAAACACAGATGTGGATGAGACTGAGAGCTGGATCAAGATCTATGGAGTGACATTGGGATTGGCAAGCATTTCAAGCATATACTCAGTGTTGGCTGAATTAGTTCAAAGTACATTTATTATCAAAGTATGAATAAATCATATAACCTTTAGATCCTTCTGCTTATCAGGCAGCCACAAAGCAAGAAATCCAAAAGAACCCAATTTTGAAAAAGTCCAGCAACCTATGTACGGAGAGGGAAAAAAATGAATCATATCAAATCATGCAAATAATAAAGCAAGCATCAGCACTCGGAATGAAATTGAGGCTACGTCCACACTACGCCGGATAATTTTGAAAATGCTGGTTTCGAGTAAAACCGACAGGCATCCCACACTAAGCGTTTTTCAAAATATCTCCGTCCACATTAGACGGATATTTGGGCGAATCTCCTCCTGCTGGGCATGTGCAGGACACACAGAAAACAAGCGAAGAGGAAACGATATACTTGGTGCGCGTTTGTCCAGTTACAGAGTAGAAAAACTTTAAGGAAATTGCTCTTGGCTCTCGCACAGGAGGACTTAAAACTAAAAAAAACAAATACTGGAGTATATGGAGGCAACCGACAAGGAGTTCACGGACAGTATGACCCGGGTGACGGTGAACATTGAAATACTGACTAACACTGTTGCATTAATAAAGCACCTTGTTAAACATATAAAACATTTTAAAAATAGTCAAAAAAGTTCACTTTACAATTTAACTCTCACGCCGTTCACACCGACTGTGCGTTATAACAGCCGTACGGCAGTGCTTGCGCAGTACCAAGCAGAAGCAGAGTAAGCATTGTTGTTGTGGTGTTGTCATGACAGCGTTTTTAAATCTCTCCGTTTACCCCGTACACACTACAACGGATATTGGGCGTTTTCAGATTTATTCACTCTGGAGACCGTTTCTGAAAATCTCCGTTTTCCGGGGATGAAAACACCATTTTAGTGTGGACAGAGGGTCAAACGAAGAGAAAAAGCTTCGTTTTCAAAATTATCCAGCATAGTGTGGACATAGCCTGAGTCCATAAACCTGAAGTTGGGAGTAGCTGGAGTGGACCTCTGGTCTCAGACGAAGTCTATCACACAAAGGCAAATCGCCTTTGTGAAATGCTAGATTCGTTTTTGCAATTTCACAATAAGCACAAAGTGTTACTTTCCAGTTCTCAAGCAATTCTCCAACCACCTGCACATATAAGGTTCCAATGTTTGCATTTGACAGAAATGGCCAAAGCATTTGCAATCACAACACAGTAATATGTACAGACACACCTCTCGTTGCTTTTAAGTCCACGTCCACTCAAAACAAATTTAAGAGTGGAAGGTAGATAAAATTATGATGACAGCTCAGTTCAAACTTTAGAAATTATTCAACCATATTTTAATATGACTCTACAGCATTTAGTATGCCAAAGGACTTGGAGATAAGATAATCAGAGATGCTTACTAATGGAACGCTAACACTTATTTTACTCATGGGGAGTGTGAGTGGTGGAAGGTGCCATACCCAGCGGAAACTATGTATTATTCATCACTTATCAATGAAGTGTTGATGTCGCTTTAAGAGTTGCTGATATTGTCACCTGACTCTGTATAAAGGCAGCATTACTTAGTCCCGCCCCAGAACAGTGAAGGAAAATAAGAAGAAACTGGAGTGTCGGATTGCCCTGTGCAAAGCTCAGTTGAGCAAGTTTCTTAGAGAGTTCACTACAGATACTGTTGAGTTGGAACTTCCACTGCTTGCTGCTTCTGCCTGAGGATATTAAACTTATAAAGATCTGTTTGCTTGTAAGTCTTTCATTTTATATTCTGAATTAAAAAAATACTCATCAGCGCGTGTCATGAAATTTATAAGTTAACAATTTACAATTAGAAAGAATATACAGCTTGATTTTGGAAGTATAATTTACATTTCTTGAATTTATACTTCTAATAAGGCCGTATGTTCAAAAGAAAAAGAACTCATTATTTTTTTCAGACAGTTGTTGATTACATTATGTGTTCAATTATTACTCTATATTTGATGTAATTAAAAGTAAGCTTACTTTATTTTTCAGGCAAACCGGGTACATAGAGAATCCTTAAATTAAAGGCACAGTTAATTCTGGTAAGAAATACTGTATTTCTCAAGACAAATTAATTTACTTCAAACAAGGTTAACTATAATTCTTTAAAATGACACAATGAATCACAGGGAAAGTAGAAAGCAGTGTTAGGTAAGATTTGCACGACAACCACGTACTCTCGCTTTTGCAAAGGGGCCTCTCCCTGTCACTCCAACTATATGTTGCAACAACTCAATTTCCTCTGACCAACTGTTTTAGTGAATACTGTACCTTGATGTTCAAAGTGAAGTAGTGATATCACAGTTCACTTTTTAAATGGAATTACCTTTTAAGGACCCTATTTTTATTCTTAATTCTATTTGTGTTTTGATTTTGAAATATTTGTACTGTGAAATTATTTCAACTGAGGGCATAGAATTTGAAAAGATTTGTTAACTGCCAAGTCTATAATCTACCTTGAGAATCAAACACATTAAGAAGGAAATTAAGAAGGAATTCAGTAGTACATGTCAAGGAAGTTGAAGGTTAAACAATGGAAGGACTATTAAAAAATTATTTTGGAAATGGAATTTGCAATGTTTGAATTAATACTATTTATAAAATCATTGCATGGTGATTTTCTGGGACTGCCACTGATCTGGAGTGCTCTTCAGTTCCATTCAGGCTGAATCTTCATGCACATTGATGTCAGTAAGAATCTGCAATATGTAGGCATTTTCAATCATCACAGCATCATTACTGATCCCATTACTCATTAAAATATTCTACTGCATTTCACTGACCCACTAGATAAAGTGGATTCTATGCCAACAGAGGGTTGGTCATGTGGCATGGCCTGGTAGAGTAGTGGTTAGCACAACACTTTAGAGTACTAGTGAGCCAGGTACTATTCCAGTATGCCTGTAAGGAGTTTGTACGTTCTTCCTGTGACCATGTGGGTTTCCTCCAGGTGCTCTGGTTTCCTCCCACAGTCCAAAGACGTACCAGTTGGTAAACTGCCCCATGATTTGGCTAGGATTAAATTGGGGGATTGCTGGGCAGCGTGGCACAAGGGGCAGGAAGGGCTTATTCCCCACTGTATCTCAATAAATAAACTTTGCTTCAAAGAAGATTGGTGGTTGCCATTAGTAAGGTCTCAGAAAGGAATTTCAAACCACATCTCTCAGAAAAATGAGCTAAAGGGAGTACGTTTACATAAACTTATCTATGGCATGGAATGTGGGAAAGTGGTGGAGAGTTGTACGATGGATTAAAGCAATACTAACCTTGCCAATTTCCTAAAGAACTTGAATCATACTGGTCTTAGTCCTGTTGACATTAACTTTCCTGACCTACAGTATATTGGTGACCGGTAGAAACCTAGGGAAAATAATCCAGACCATGTAAATTGTCACTTGAAGATGCAACCACGAATGGTAAGCCAAAGGGAGGAAACTACTAAGAGTCTGGAAATGGAGAAACACAGTAGAAAAGCTACAGATATTAAGAACTGTAATGCTTCTGGATGGTTTAAGAACAATGATAAAACTTTCAATATGGTATAGCAACTAACATTCATTGGTAATTATGGTATAATGCTAGAGCAGGTCTTGATCCAAGATATAGCATTGATTGCATTTTTTAATTAAAACTTATAGTGTGGAAGAGGAAAAACAAAGGTAGAAGATTAAAGCATTTTAGTTTGGAGATACTTTTTATTTATTTACTTATTGATTGATTGAGATGCTGTGCAGAATAAGTCCCCCAGCCCTTCAAACCACACCACCCAGTCATTCCTTGATTTAATCCTAGTCTAAACACGGGAGAATTTACAATGACCAATGAACCTACCATCTAGTACATCTTTGGACTGGGGGAGGAAACCAGAGCACCTGGAGGGAACCCACGTGGTCACGGGGAGAAATTACAATCTCCTTACAGGCAGTGACGGGAATTGAACCCAGGTCACCTGTATTGTAAAGCGTTGTGCTAACCACCATGCAACTGTGCAGCCTATGATGGCTTCACTTGCAAATGGCTATACATAAAGGCCACAGCAGGCAATCTCAATGAGGTAGGAGTATGTAGGTCTTTGTGATTAAGGTGACCATGGTCAAAAGCTCAATTCATGTTTGATTATGACATCTGGCATCGAACACTAACCAATCTGTCTCAGGATTGGGAAAAAAAAAGACTGATTAATAAGAGAGATGAATTGGTGGCTAAATTGCAAAGTTGATGACTTTGCACCTCGCATCCTGGAGAAAGTTAAGTCAACTCCCACTCTATCTCTTGGACAAATGAAGTGACAAAGCTGGTAAGGGTAATGAAAAATGGAGGAGGGACTGATTTGGCCATTTAAATTGTTCACAAGGAACCTGCTTCCATTTTTGTAGATGTTGTCAAGGCCATCTTGAGGAATAAGAAGCAGCTAAGATAAATCCTTCCAATGGAAGTAGACATGTTTGGTCATAAGCAAGCAAGGGAAGAAATATCAGGAGAGGAGCATTAACACCTACCTTGGATATATGAAGTAGAATGGCTTCCTTGTATGCTCAGTCATTGGTTCTACAAAGTTAAGACAAAAGCTTGGGGAGATTGAGGTCACTCTGCAGAAAGTGCTTTTTATATCATTTGAAAAGGGTTTGAGGATGGATTGAATGTATTCAATAGATTGTGGCTCAGAAAGGGAAGCAGATAATATAACCTAAAAGCTGGAAAATGGAAACAAGGCCACACATACAGCCTGGTATCAATAAATCTATGCCAAATTTTAATTCAGCATTGGAAATCAAATTCTTAAGAAGTCCATTGTATGTGATAATAACTGGAGTGGGATTTAGGTTAAAGTATTTCCCCCTCCCCCCCCATTATAATTAATACACTCTTTCCCTACAGTAAATAGTTGGAAGGAATGATCAATACTTAAACATAACTTGCAATTAAATGAAGCCTGCAAGTTAAACCCTTCAGATTAACAGATTTTTGAAACTGAGATTTAAGTTTGTTGGTTAATAATTGATTAACTGATACATTTATAGCCTAGTGTTTATCAGTTACTCTAACTGACTACAAGCTTTGTTGGTTTATTAGTTGAATATATCACCAGACTGTCAAGAAAGCAAAGCTTGTCAGAATCAAGTTGTTTGAGCCGCTGCTAATAATTTAGAAAGCAAAGAATAAGTAGTCACTATTTCCTCAATGGAGAGCACAAAGAAGGAAGAATGTTTATCTAGTATTTAACTTGTGTCATTTATGAAAATTGTTAATCTTAGTAATATTCAAAAGGCTGAGGCAGTCATTTCAAAATGTTTGAATGGTGAGATATCAATTTGTTCTTAATGATAGTTTTTGGAAAGACCAGCAGTGTAGCCATGTTGTCACCTGGTCATATGAACTTGTATTTAAGAGACATGGAATGAAAAAGGTTGAAATTTAAATTAGTCATTGGCAGAACAGGGCTAATAGCCGACCTTTGTCCCTACAATGGTACTTCATGTTTTCCTCCAGTTATAAATGTATACCAATATTTACCCCAATCTATATTCTATTTGTCAGGGCCCCTTTCTTTATTTCAGAGAGTAATCAATGGAAGGCAGGGCAAGCATCTCTTGAGAAGAATGTTGGATAGAATTGCAGGAAGACTAACAGTCTTGGATATTAATTTTGTGCTAGAGTTCAAGCTAACTCAGAATGCTTACTTTAGAGCTAAAGAGGAAAGTGCTTGGAAAAGCGGGTGTTAATCTTGGATGAACTGGTATCCTTTTGATACACTAAGAGCACAATAACCAATACCAATGGTTGTTCAGTACAAACTAGCAAGATTCATGAGTGCCAATTGCCTCTGTAGGGTCCTCGTGTCATAAGTGGCAGTATCAGTACAAGTTATCTTAGACTACTTAAAGTCAGCCTAAAGCAGATGTTTACTGGCGGGATTTGCCAGACAACTCACAGCAAATCATGGGATAGAGTGGGCTATGCATTATCTTGATTTTTGCACCGAAGGTCTTAGCTTAAGAGGTGAAGGAGGAATGTTCCGTGAGGAAATAGTTGCAAAATTAATGTCAAAAGTCATGTCCTCAAAACGTAGCTGTACTACTACAAAAAGTTTAATGGCTTTGACCTTGTGATCCAGAACGGAGAATCCTATTAAGTGTACAGTAAGGATGATCAATGTTCTGCAATCAATCACCAATCAATGATCACTATTAAGAAGGCTCATGCTTGATGTTCATAAATTCTATCACACCCTCAAACACTCAGCACTGCTGAAAACCTCAAATCTGCACCTCGAAGTACTCACAAGTCTCTGAACGCACAAATAGAACAAGCACAGTCTTCTAAACTCATGACCACCACTGAACTATGCACCTAACATTCTTGCAGAATAAGGGGCAATAATACCTTTCCCCTACATCCTGCTTCTTCTAAAGACTACCTCTGCATTTGTTCATTCTCTCAGTCATGGTTTACTCCAGGTGGACACTCATACACCCACATCTGGGAGCAACTGATTTGGGCAAAAGTACCACACCACAACCCGTTGACTTAGTCAACACTGAAGGACTTTTCAAAGATATAAACGTATTTGTTCAGTTGTAGTAGCAGCCAGGAGAACTCAATAAATAATTAAGTGTCTGAAAATACCTTTAAACAATATTGCTGGAGAAGAGGTCTTCCTCCTGTTTAACCTTTGTTCAGCTGTCCACAAGATAAAGGGTGAGGCTACCTGCTAGAGGACTGGTGTCAGATTATGTAACCTACTGACATATTATGATCTTTCTCATCTACATAATTCTGGCAGCTGATAGTCTCATATGGCAGCCAAGGCAACACACACTTCACTGTTTGGAATAGACTGTGCAGTTAAATTTGGTAGATGTCTTCTATACTGGAATGAGAGGAGGAAGTATGATATTTATATTCTACCGTTTCTCTGCCAAAACCAGGGAGCTTCATAAAACACCTTAATGAAAGCATATCCTCCTTTGGCATTTGTACTTTTCTGATGTAATTTATTTTGCAGTAAAGTATTTTTAGCAATATCGTCCCTGCAATGGGTGTCATCTCTTGCAAGTTGAGAAAGATTTAGTTAGAAATCTGTTTCTCCTACTGCAACAAAATTTAAAAGCATGGAAATGTTCTACAGAGTGTTTAATGATACTATGCAAATTGCATACACCTTGAAATTTCCCAATAATTATCGCTAGCATTCTTTTACATGGGAGCACACCTAAATACTGCTGAGTCCATTTAATTGTTTGTAGTCATTTCTATCTGATGTGTCATGGAATAATTCAACACACTCCTATAAATCATAGAAAATGTATAATCATATCAATATCTCACCAGAAAATCACAATGTGATTATGTCATTTCAGTTAACTGGATGGGAATTCAACAGAATCAGTATAAGAATACACCTTCTATTCTTCTGTAGAGCTAAAGAGAACATTTCCAGTTCTACTCTAAATCAACTCTAGTAAAATCCTAATCACTTGATATGGTTTGAGGAATTTTATTAAATAAGTATCTAGATGGCAATACAATTATCTAGATGTAGCGTGATGCAAACAAGGAACCTAGTCAGTGTTTTTTTTTATCTTATCATTTTAAAATTAGTGTTTGGATGTATAGACAAGTTGCTATCTGTTGATCTGACCCGGACTCACTTCCACAAGACTGCACGTTGTAGCATTTTAGTTCAAGCATGTGCCCCTAATGCACAGCTGGCAGATGCTGGATGGCAGTAATTTTTCTTCAAGTATGAAGAAAATGATCCTCAGCAATATCCCTATCATGTCTGTTTTCTCAGCCACGTAACTACAAATTATGAGAAGAAAAGTAGAGAAAACATTGTAGGTTATTTCACAATAATAAAAAAAAAACAAGTGTCTGCTCACAAAAAAAAACAGTGCTGGGAAAAGCAGTTTCTAAATCCATGATCTCCTTCATTCAAGTGTTAATGACATGGCTTCATCTGCCTGGAGTCTGAGCTCTAGAACTTCCTTCAAAGAAGTCACAGAATTTATTCATCTGGTTTGTTCCCTTAGATGTACTGTTTTATTCAAGGTTTGTTCAACAGCCTTAATGCCTCCTCAGTGGTAGATTCAAAAATTTTGGCCCTGTGAGTTTACCTGGATCATCCATTATGTGCCTTGTCATATGGCAATTATGGTCATTCCATGAACATGAATGTTCTTGGCAAATTTTTGTACAGAAATAGTTTGCCATTGCCTTCTTCTGGGCAGTGTCTTTACAATATTGTTGACCCTAGCACTTACCAATACTCTTTGGAGATTGTCTATCTGGCGCCAGTGGTTGCATAACCAGGATTTGTGATATGCAGCAGCTGCCCACACGGCCACCAACTACCGGCTCCCATGGCTTCACATGACCCTGATTGGGGGGCTAAGCAGGTGCTACACCTTTCCCAAAGGTGACCTGCAGGCTAGTGGTGGGAAGAACGCCTTACACCTCCTTTGGTAGAGACGTATCTCCACCCCGCCACCCAGGGTAAGGTTGCAATGTAAATGAAAGTTATTAATTTAATAACCAACACTATCAAGGTTCCACAGGTAGACCTTCAGTAGAAGGGACCAGTTGTAGGATTGCTGCAAAGCATAGTCTTTCCATGCTGACTCCAAGGAACTGAGATCAATCTATTTCCTTGATAGAACCTTTGATTCTGTATATTTGATGCAGGGGTGCACTCTGGCCGAATGTACGTTTTATATAACTCATCCTGGCACCTTAAACTGATTTGACGCATCGAACGATGAGAAGAATTGTGATCTTGCTCACTGCATGATTCAATGCAGTGTCAGCTAGGGCAACGGACTCCAAATACTTCTGCAATACTCTGCAGATTTTCCAAATGTCTCCTCTGCAGAAAGGCAACCTTTCACAAGGGTCCAGATGGCCAAATCTGGTCCATAAATATCCGCTCACCAAGATGTTGCTGGTGGTCCTGTCCTGACAGCCAGTAATGAGGCAACCAAAAACAATATCCTTCAGTGAAGAAAATACTTACAGTTCTAACAGCCTATTAACATTGCAAAAAGGAAGAAGTTTGGTCCAGATATATTCAAGTCTAAGTTCCTTTAGCTCTTCAATACAATCTTGTCCACGACTTGGTACTAATGAGTGGCTGCAGCACCAATTCAAATTAAAACAAAATTGGGACCAACCTGTTTATTTTTATGAAGCTCTCAGTTGTCCTGCCATATGCTGGGTCCTGATCCTAGACTAAAATGGTAGTAAGGTGTACCAAAACTGGGGAAATCAAATTCTAATAGTATATTCAAAGTAATATTCACCACCTGATGTGCCATTTGTAGAGAATGCAATGTGCAATTCAACAAATAAAACAATTTGCGCTGGGAATTTAATTTTATTTTTGCAAGGTTTGTAAAAGAAAATAGAAGTGCTCTTTCTATTTTCACACAGCAATCCAAATCACTTCATAGAATCCATACATACATGGAGTACATTTTTGGAAATGGAAATATTTTGCTGCAACTGTATGGGATAAATCATTATGTGGACTTCGTGTTTTTTTTTGCTGTAGATTGAAGATTAACACTTCCAGATACCATGGACTGGAAGACGTTGCAAGGTGTCCTCAGTGGCGTAAATAAATACTCTACAGGATTTGGTCGGATTTGGCTGTCAGTTGTCTTCATCTTCCGAGTGCTGGTTTACGTCGTAGCAGCAGAGAAAGTATGGGGTGATGACCAAAAAGATTTTGACTGCAACACCAAGCAACCAGGTTGTACCAATGTCTGCTTTGACTACTTTTTCCCCATCTCCCACATCCGGCTCTGGGCCTTGCAATTGATCTTCATCTCTACACCGTCTCTATTGGTTGTCATGCATGTAGCCTACAGAAAAGACAAAGAGAGAAAGTACCATTTGAAGCATCCAGACTCCAGTACTAAGCTATATGAGGATGCTGGTAGAAAGCATGGTGGGCTTTGGTGGACCTACTTAATAAGTCTATTTTCTAAAATCGTGATTGAAATTGCATTTTTGTATATCCTCCACAAAATCTATGACAGTTTTGATATGCCTCGCCTAGTCAAATGTGAAGTTTCACCTTGTCCCAATGTTGTAGACTGCTATATTGCCAGACCAACTGAGAAAAAGATCTTCACCTATTTTATGGTAGGGGCATCATCTCTTTGCATTGTAATAAGCGTGACTGAAATGATCTACTTGGTCTCTAAAAGGTGCTTCAGGTTTTGTTTGTTGCATTGTGGGAAAAGAAACTCAGTATTGACCAAAAGTAGGACGAACTATCTTGGCCACAGCATCACTCATAAAAATTACTTGCATAATGAAAAATCATTGGACTGCATTCATGCTTCAGCCCCAGATATTTCTTCTGCGTAACTAAATATTTAAAGAATGCAATGAAGCTTAAAAGAAATCCCTAATCATTCATCCAAAGAAGCTTCAATGTAATTGGCAATTGATCAGATGTGTCATTTGTAAAATATATTATGTAATACTATGTAATATGAACATATTTACTGTAATTTGTCTTTTTTAAATCTGTATGTGACATCATAATAGCACCAAACATTGTACAAATGACACATCTGATCAACTGGGCATCTACTACTATTTATATTGAAGCTTCCCTGGATGAGATGTTATGGAGTTCTTTGAGATGGATTGGATTCTCTAGTGTGGGTCTCAGAGAAAGGGATCTTTCTCATGCCTGTCATTTGGAATTCTTAATGGACAATTAAAGACGAAGCATTAATGGGGCACCATGGATGCCTGTATGTGGTAGGGTCTTCCACCTTCACACGCAGGGAGTGCTTACAGTGCCTAGATGTGTATTGCCCTTACCATCTCAGCATCAACAACACATGTCGGCCAATAAATGTACATTATTGATTCTTTATTTATAATTTATCTTTTTTTCCATTAACAAAGGGCAAAGTGAAAATTTACCAAAATAGTGCTCAAAGAAAAGTTTATCATGGGTATGAAATTTTGAAATTAGACAAATAATTATTACATTTACTTTTAAACTTTTTTTCATTTATTGCTGAAAATTCCAAACCTTGCAGATAACACCAGTAGAAGAATTTATGAAGATGGGTTACTGAAACCAACATAGAAAAATAAATGCGTTCATATTGAAACAATGTGATGGCCAAAGCACTTTGTTTCCATTTCAACTGGTCTTATTTCAAATCTGCCATAATTTCACAATACTAGTCAATAGCTCTGACAAAATCATTAGGAGTCATTTCTTAAAAGCAAGATCATCACAAGCTCAATTATTTGAGTCAACACTTTAAATCCGACCTTTTATTGTACTGATATATTTTAAAAGGAATCAGCAACAGGCGGTTTTTTAAAACAGCAGTTGCAATCTCTTGGCTTTGGATCCGATCCGTTACACTATTATCTATTATAATAACCATATAACAATTACAGCACGGACACAGGCCATCTCAGCCCTTCTAGTCCATGCCAACCTCTTACTTGTAAATTATTTTATTTACAAGCAGCCTTTTAGAACAATAAATAAAGATAAGGCCATAAAGTACAAAATAGTTAAAGTTCTGGCTTCTGGTTGAATAGAATTTGACCGTGACCACTCTACTGTTATCACCACATATGAAACCTGTAATGCTAAAATTGCAAGGTATTTGCACTTGGAATAGAGTTAAGCAGAAGCAAGCGTGCAGAATTTATTTACCTAACTGGCTGAGAATAAAGTTTGTTTTATCAGGAGCTTCCAATATGCAAAGACTGATCAGGGGCTGAGGAGGGGTCTCAGCCTGAGATATGGACTGCTTATTCCTCTCCATAGATGCTGCCTGACCTGTCGAGTTCTTACAGTATTTTGCGAGTGATACTCTGGAATCTGCAGCTGCAGTATCTGTTGTGTCCACTATCCAAAAGCCTTTTTGGATCAATTAAATCTTATAATAATGCTCTTAAACTCATAGAAATAATGCTACCTGGATTTTTATCATATGTTCACTGTCTAAACTGATACTTGAAACATTTTTTTTAGAAATGACTAATTTCTCAATTTATGATAGAGAATTAAGCAGTAGTATGTCATACAGCAGATCCTTTAAGGTAATGAATGCAAGGACGGGAACAATTGCAATATCAAGGCATAGGAGAGACAGAATTGTGCCATTATCATAATTCCATGTTCTGAAAGAGGTCAGTTTCTTTATCTCTGGTGATAAAATTTCATCCTTTGACAGCAAACATTTTCATGGATATTCCAATAATAAATCTAAAATATGATAGATTTCATGCATTCATAAAGTATTTTGTTGACAGGCTGAAGTATGGGCTTGATGTATCTTTTGCCCATTTTAATTTCTGCAAGTATGATGATCGAATACAGCCACACCACTTGTAGACAATCATGAGCCAATGAAGGCACCAACACAAACTCATAAATTCCACTGGCTTAATTCACTTTAACACATTGTTTGAATCAAAGAAAAAATGATGTTTACAATTCAACTGTTTACATAGCAGCAATATACATCAATGCTTTTGACGTCAAATGTATAACATTAACAATACCTGCTGCAGAGCAAATGAACATTTCATAGTTTATGTTAATACTGTATATTTCATCAAATCTCTCCATGCATTTTTCTATGAGGTTACTTCATTAATTGTTAAATTTATATTGCCAGAATTTACAAAGCAACTAAAAATAGTGCACCTCATAATTTGTTTTGCCTCTTTCAATAGAAGGTAGAGATTAGAATGAAAACTTGTTCTTAATAGTTACTTGAGATATGTCAATGATTTTTAAATTGTCCTTCTGTTTCAATACAGGAAAACTGATTGATGAAATATATTGTTGTTTGTACTGTCCAATACTCTAGTTGAATGTTGAAATGGAAAATATTATTTAAGTCACATTTTAAAGTTAAATTGATAAAAACAAAAACAGATGAATCTATTGTAGGTTAATTTTCAATTTGCAATCAGTTATGAAGTTGGAGATGCAAATCGGACCTTTTGATCTTAATTTCCAATCAACGTCAGTTGTAAACTGAGGACTAAGTTTAAAAATCTACTTTGCATTTATCGAATAAAAGCTTTATTTTGGACAGAACTATCAGTTTCGGCAATACTTGAAGGCTTTTGTTTAGAAAGGGGTTTTAATATGTTCAGGATATCGCAATATTTGTACATAGAATTAATTTATTTTTAAAAAGTAGTTGCAATGAAGGAAGCATCACCTGTTAGACTCAATAAACTGGTCTAGTTGTTAAGTTGAATGTAAATGGAAAAAACACTGTGCAGATTACCGATCACAGCCCATTCCACATTCCAGCTGAACATTTAATGTTATTTGTAAAGATACTAGCTGTTTTCATGTTAACTATGATGAAAATTATATTTGGACAAAGTCAGAGGTATGAAAATATCGTTCAATTTTTCATACTCCAGGAAAAAAATAATCTGTTGAAAGCATCCTGTGCTTACATCCCCTCTTTGGTGTTACAGGGATCAAATATTTCATCTGTGGAGCTGAATGCATTACTTATGTCAAAACTTTCCCATGGAAATAATGTCATTTAAGGAAAACACTTGCCAAATTTTCTGTAGTTTTCTTTAATTGTTATGCACTATATATCATTGCTTATTTATATTGTGTACAGTTTAACAAATTAATAATGAATTAAAATAAATATTTTCAAAAACTTAAATGTGTTTTTGAGTTAATCTAAGAAAGGGCAGAATTCTTTCTTCCTTTAGAAAAGACCTAATTCTTCTGCCTGTTTCTCTGAAGTAGAGTCGAAGCTAGCCCACAGATGAGCTAAAAGCCTTGAAATAAGTTTCTGACCCTATTTAAAAACATAAACACAAGGAATTCTGCAGATGCTGGAAATTCAAGCAACACACATCAAAGTTGCTGGTGAACGCAGCAGGCCAGGCAGCATCTCTAGGAAGAGGTACAGTCGACGGTTCAGGCTGAGACCCTTCATCAGGGCTAACTGAAGGAAGAGCTAGTAAGAGATTTGAAAGTGGGAGAGGAAGGGGGAGATCCAAAATGATAGGAGAAGACAGGAGGGGGAGGGATGGAGCCAAGGGCTGGACAGGTGATTGGCAAAAGGGATATGAGAAGATCATGGGACAGGAGGCCAAGGGAGAAGGAAAAGGGGGAGGGGGGAAAACCCAGAAGATGGGCAAGGGGTATAGTCAGAAGGACAGAGGGAGAAAAAGGAGAGAGAGAGAAAGAATGTGTGTATATAAATAAATAACGGATGGGTACGAGGGGGAGGTGGGGCATAAGCAGAAGTTAGAGAAGTCAACGTTCATGCCATCAGATTGGAGGCTACCCAGACGGAATATAAGGTGTTGTTCCTCCAACCTGAGTGTGGCTTCATCCTTACAGTAGAGGAGGCCATGGATAGACATGTCAGAATGGGAATGGGATGTGGAATTAAAATGTGTGGCCACTGGAAGATCCTACTTTCTCTGGTGGACTGAGCGTAAATGTTCAGCAAAACAATCTCCCAGTCTGTGTTGGGTCTCGCCAATATATAGAAAGCCACATCGGGAGTACCGGACGCAGTATATCAACTCAGTCGACTCACAGGTGAAGTGTCGCCTCACCTGGAAGGACTGTCAGGGGCCCTGAATGGTGGTAAGGGAGGAAGTGTAAGGGCATGTGTAGCACTTGTTCCGCTTACACGGATAAGTGCCAGGAGAGAGATCAGTGGGGAGGGATGTGGGGACGAATGGACAAGGGAGTCACGTAGGGAGCGATCCCTGCGGGAAGCAGGGGGGTGGAGGGAAAGATGTGCTTAGTGGTGGGATCCCGTTGGAGGTGGCGGAAGTTACGGAGAATAATATGTTGGACCGGAGGCTGGTGGGGTGGTAGGTGAGGACCAGGGGAACCCTATTCCTAGTGGGGTGGTGGGAGGATGGAGTGAGAGCAGATGTACGTGAAATGGGGGAGATGCATTTGAGAGCAGAGTTGATGGTGAAGGAAGGGAAGCCCCTTTCTTTAGAAAAGGAGAACATCTCCCTCGTCCTGGAATGAAAAGCCTCATCCTGAGAGCAGATGCGGCAGAGACGGAGGAATTGCGAGAAGGGGATAACATTTTTGCAAGAGACAGAGTGAGAAGAGGAATAGTCCAGATAGCTGTGAGAGTCAGTAGGCTTATAGCAGACATCAGTAGATAAGCTGTCTCCAGAGATAGAGACAGAAAGATCTAGAAAGGGGATGGAGATGTCAGAAATGGACCACGTAAACTTGAGGGCAAGGTGAAAATTGGAGGCAAAGTTAATGAAGTCAACGAGCTCAGCATGCATGCAGGAAGCAGCGTCAATGCAGTCATCGATGTAGCGAAGGAAAAGTGGGGGACAGATACCAGAATAGGTTTGGAACATAGATTGTTCCACAAAGCCAACAAAAAGGCAGGCATAGCTAGGACCCATACGGGTGCCCATAGCTACACCTTTAGTTTGGAGGAAGTGGGAGCAGCCAAAGGAGAAAATATTAAGAGTAAGGACTAATTCCACTAGACGGAGCAGAGTGGTGGTAGAGGGGAACTGATTAGGTCTGGAATCCAAAAAGTTGCGGAGAGCTTTGAGACCTTCCTGATGGGGGATGGAAGTATGTAGGGACTGGACATCCATGGTGAAAATAAAGCGGTGGGGGCCAGGGAACTTAAAATCATCGAAAAGTTTAAGAGCGTGAGAAGTGTCACGAACATAGGTAGGAAGGGATTGAACAAGGGGGAATAAAACTGTGTCGAGGTATGCAGAAATGAGTTCGGTGGGGCAGGAGCAAGCTGAGACAATAGGTCTGCCAGGACAGGCAGGTTTGTGGATCTTGGGTAGGAGGTAGAAACGGGAAGTGCGAGGTGTGGGAACTGTAAGGTTGGTAGCAGTGGATGGGAGATCCCCCGAGCGGATAAAGTCAGTGATGGTGTGGGAGACAGTGGCCTGGTGCTCCTTAGTGGGGTCACGATCGAGGGGTAAATAAGAGGAGGTATCCGTGAGTTGTCGCTGTGCCTCAGCAAGGCGGAGGTCAGTATGCCAGACTACAACAGCACCCCCCCTTATCGGCGGGATTAATAGTAAGGTTAGGATTAGTGCGGAGGGAGTGGAGAGCAGAGCGTTCGGAAGGAGTAAAGTTGGAATGGGAACAAGGTGGGGTGAAGTCGAGATGGTTGATGTCCCGTCAGCAGTTAGCAATAAAGAGATCCAGAGCAGGCAGAAGACCAGAGCGGGGTGTCCATGAAGAGGAGGAGGGTTGAAGACGGAAGAAGGGGTCATCGGTGGGGGTGGAAGAGTCCTTGCCGAAGAAGTAGGCTCGGAGACGGAGACAGCGGAAGAAGAGTTCCGCATCATGGTGAACGCGGAACTCGCTGAGGTGTGGGCGAAGGGGGACAAAGGTGAGGCCCTTACTGAGAACAGGGCGTTCTGCCTCAGACAGTTGAAGGTCGGAGGGGATGGTAAAGACCCGGCACGGATGAGAGCTGGGATCAGAGGGGGGAGGGGAGAGGCTGGGGGTGTCAGTGGAGAGGGGAGGGTTGGGGTGAGAGGAAGATGGAGTCTCTGAGGGCCCAGGAGCTGAGGGTGGGATCTGAGGGAGACGAGGTTGCAGAGTGGTGGTGGGAGAAGGGGAGACGGGAGTCACAAAAGCAGCACATAAAGACCCGGCCTGGAGTTCAAGGCTGGAGTCGCAGTTGGTGGTTGCGCAATCGCTTTGAAAGTGTCTAAGGTCGTTGCTGCTCTCTCCCTCCTGTCTTCTCCTATCATTTTGGATCTCCCCCTCCCCCTCCCACTTTCAAATCTGTGGAAAGTCTAATTTCAGGATTGTATACCTCTTACATACTTTGATAATAAATGTACTTTGAACTTTGAACAAATACATGTACATTGGGCAAGATGATTCTTCCACATCTCTTTATCTCCGACCAGAAATCCTCTATTGCCCTAATTGAAATGACTGATCTGTCATGATTCAAGTAGCAAACTCATTTCCATTTCTTTCTTCTCCATTATTGGTTTTGTTCATAACATAAACTAAACACAAGTAAAAATACACAATTACATTCTGGAAATGCATTGATCTTTCTATCATTAATCCTAACATACCTAGTGGCATATTCATTGGCAAGTACAATAAATAAGGAGAGTAGAAGCAGATAAAACCTGATACCAAATGTAGACCAGCCTAAATCAAACCGGTTGAAATTTGAAAACACAGAGTACACTATCACATGAAGTCCACACATAGATTGGTTTACACCTCAGGAACAATCAGCATGATGGCTATGATAGAATAATCATTCTTGACAGTGGAAATATTGTTTTAAATTTTGATACTATTATTCCATTGCTGGTCTATTTTACATGGAGAAGCCAGCAAACATCATACCTAGTCTAGTTCTCAGAATGGGACCAAGACTGAGGTGAAGAGTCAGGATAATCACATCCTCGCTTTCTGTTACGCTTTGTGTATTAATTGATTATTTCTCTTCACTGATCACAAACTTGAGCTCTTTTCTCACTGCTGCCATCAGGTAGAAGGTACAAGAGCCTCAGGACTTACACCACCAGCTTCAAGAACAGCTACTACCCCTCAATCATCAGGCTCTTGGATAAAAAGGGGATAATGACACTCATTTGCCCATCCATTGAGATGTTCCCACAACCAACGATCTCACTTTAAGGACTGTTTATTTTATTATCTCATGTTCTTGGTATTTATTGTTAATTATTTGTATTTGCATTTGCACAGTCTGTTGTCTTCTCCATTCTGGTTGAACTTTCATTGATCCAGTTATAGCTACTATTCAATAGATTTGCTGACAATGCCCAAGGAAAATGAATCTCAGGTTTGTATGTGGTGACATATATGTACTTTGATAATAAAATTTACTTTGAACTCTGAACTCTAATTAAAGCAATAGACCTGGTCAGTACACACAAGCATTCAGAAATGCAAGAAAAACACCTGTATCAAATAAATGTGCATTTACATCTGTGCCTGCGAATTTCAAAATGATGAGGACACATGCCAGTGCGGGGAAGTCTGCAATACCTTCGCCCACAATACCACTGGATTTGTTGAGGACCCTATATAGTTCCAATACACAGACACACTGTAAGTTGCTGGAAATATAAAAAGAGCAGCAGACGCTAGGAATCTGAAAAAGCTAGAAACTCGAAGCATCTCTGGAAAGGGAAAGAGTTCATGTTTCAGGTTTAACACCCCTGGTCAGAATATACAAATAAAAATAAGTTTTTACCCCACTCTAGGGGTCTCTGCAGCCATTATGCTGGTCTGGGTCCTAATTACATGGCAGGAAAATCTGAAACCTCGCTGCTCCTCAGTCTCATTAGGAATTTTGGCCAGCATTATCTCACTAATGCCGCTATTCACTCAGGGTTAGCTAATGCTAATTTCAACAAATCTACAGCTGCATGACACTGCCCCAGTGATCACCTGTCCCATCCACTTGCATGGAAGTCTTATGCTTGACTCAAATTCTGTTTTATTCCACACTAAGTCCTTTCGTCTCTCTATTTCACACATGCATCACTCTTTAATTTTCATCCCCAACTACTAATATAAAGCAACACACATAAAAGTTGCTGGTGAACGCAGCAGGCCAGGCAGCATCTCTAGGAAGAGGTACAGTCGACGTTTCAGGCCGAGACCTTTCGTCAGGACTAATATAAGTATGGTTCCTGATCCTAACTACATATCATGCCTAAAATATATTGAATCATAAAGGACATACAGAACTGATAAAACTCATGCTCAATTATTTATTCCATTCTGGCTATGAGCGTGGCTGTAAGTCTTATGTATACATCACTTATTTACAGAAACAACCTGCATAATGCAGTCATGGAGTCATAGAGCCACAGAGTAACAGAGCAGAAAAACAGGCCCTTCAGCCCATCCTGGCAATTCTGACCAGGATCCCCATTTAAACTCGCCCCGTTTGCCTGCATTTGGCCCCTATTCCTCCAAACTTTTTCAGTGCACGAACCTGTCCAAATGTATCTTAAATATTGTAATTGCATCTGTCTCAATCATTTCCTCTGAAAGCTTATTCCAAATATCCACTGTGTGAAGAAGTTGCCCCTCCGTTCCCTTTTAAATCTTTCCCCTCCCAACTGATTCCTGTGCCTCTAGTTTTGATTTCCTTTGCCTGGGAGAAAGACTGTGTACATATTTACTAACTTACCGCCCATTACATTACTGGCACTTGGGGCAGCAATGAAGATCCTACATCTGTCTGTCCTTGTCAGTCTTCTCCATTGTGTTTCAGGGCCCTCATCTCTGCCTCTTTGATATGAGGCCGAGTTGCCTTTCGTCTCCCGTATTTCCTCTGCCCTTCAGGGGTCCAATGAAGTGCTGCCTTAATGACAGAGTTGGACTCTATGCTCATCATGTGCCCAATCCTTTTCCAACATTTCCTCATGGTAATTGCAGCCATGACCTCTGATGACATTAGATAGATAGATAGATAGATAGACATACTTTATTGGTCCTGAGGGAAATTGGGTTTCGTTACAGTTGCACCAACCAAGAATATAATATAAATATAACAATATAAAACTATAAATAATTAAATAATAATATGTAAATTATGCCAGATGGAAATAAGTCCAGCCTATTGGATCAGAGTGTCTGATCCTCCAAGGGAGGAGTTGTAAAGTTTGATGGCCACAGGCAGGAATGACTTCCTAAGATGCTCAGTGTTGCATCTCAGTGGAATGAGTCTCTGGCTGAATGTACTCCTGTGCCCGACCAGTCCATTATGTAGTGGATGGGAGACATTGTCCAAGATGGCGTGCAACTTGGACAGCATCCTCTTTTCAGACACCACCATCAGAGAGTCCAGTTCCATCCCCACAACATCACTGGCTTTACGAATGAGTTTGTTGGTTCTGTTGGTGTCTGCTACCCTCAGCTGGCTGCCCCAGCACACAACAGCAAACATGATCGCACTGGCCACCACAGACTCGTAGAACATCCTCAGCGTCGTCCGACAGATGTTAAAGGACCTCAGTCTCCTCAGGAAATAGAAAGAGTAGGGGTGGTTGGAGATCCTTCTTGGGCAGAAAACACAGAGGATCTTCTTCCGAAGGCTCATGGTGTGGACTGACGACAGCTTAGCAATGCCATTCTCTGTCATGCGCAGCATTCTGACCCATGCAAGAGTGTGGACAGAACACAGCTCTAGTATAGCTTCACCTTGGTGTGGACACTGTACTAGGTTGATCCCCATCAGTTGCTCATTCCGGTTCATTGCAGAGCACCCAATCTGGACCAGATGTTATACAGAATCATGTGTCATGAAATTTGTTAACTTAGCAGCAGCAGTGCAATGATAATATAGAAAGAAAAGAATTAATAAATCAATTACAGTAAGTATATATATATATACACATATAGAAGTGAGGTAGTGTTCATGGGTTCAATGTCCATTTTGGAATCAGATGGCAGAGGGGAAGAAGCTGTTCCTGAATCGCCAAGTGCGTGCCTTCAGGCTTCTGTACCTCCTCCCTGACAGTAACAATGAGAAGAGGGCATGTTCTAGGTGATGGGGGTCCTTAATGATGGATGCTGACTTTCTGAGGCTTTGCTCCTTGAAGATGTCTTGGATATTATGGAGGCTAGTACCCAAGATAGAGCTGATTAATTTTACAACTTTCTGTAGCTTCTTTCAGTCCTGTGCAGTAGCTCCCTCCCCATATTTATATTACTAATTGGTGATGAAAATTAAAGAGTAAGACATGCCAGACAGTAATACAGCCTGTCAGAATGCTCTCCTTGGTACATTATAAAGCTTTTTGAGTGTTTTAGATGACAGAACAAATCTCTTCAAACTCCAAATGAAATGTAGCCACTGTCTTGCCTTCTTTACAGCTGCAACGATATGTTGGGATCAGGTTAGATCCTCAGAGATACTGACACCTAGGAGCTTGAAATTGCTCACTCTCTCCAATTCAGATCCCTCCATGAGGATTGGTTCACGTTCCCTTGTCTTACCCTTCCTGAAGTCCACAATCAGCTCTTTCCTCTTACTGACATTAAGTGCAAGGTTGTCACTGTGACACCACTCTGCTAGCTGGTGTACCTCGCCTGTACTCCCTCTCGTCTCCTGTTCACATTCTTCTTCTTCTTCTTCAATGGCCTTGCACATGATTGTCTGCATTTTGTTATTGCTTTTCATTGTAATACCTCAACACACTGTTCTAATGAAGAGATGATCTGTATGAATGGCAAACAAAACAAACTTTTTCACTGTACCTCAGTACACTTCACAACCGTAAACCAATTTACTAATTTGCCAATAATCGGCTGGGAGAACTCCATTGTTGGAAAATATAATTTTACGTCCTGCTTTGTACTTCTACTGATTGTAATACACGAATACTGTAACTGAATCCTTTTTCCTACTATCAGCAATGCCTTGCTAATATACTTAGTATTTCCTGATGTGTGAGCCAAGTTTAAACAACGCCATGGTAGCGTAAAGGTTAGCGTGACGCTGTGTCAGCTTGGGGCGTTGGAGATCGGAGTTCAATTCCAGCGCCATCTGCAAGAAGTTTTGTATGTCCTTCCCGTGAGTACATGGGCTTCTTCCAGATGCTGCGGTTCCCCCCTACCCCACCGCACGGGTTAGTAGATTGTTTGCTTGGGGTAAATTGTCGTGTGATTAGGCGAGGGTTAAATAGGTAGGTGGTTGGGTGGTGTGGCTTGTTGGGCTGGAAGGGCCTGTTCCGAGCCATATTTCTAAACAAAATAAATAAAGATTCGGCCTTCCCACTCAAAATATGCTACGCAGATACCACTTTACAGATAGAAACCGTAATCAAGAGCTGCACAGCCTCAATGGCGGCTGCTTACCATTGTATTTGATGCAATGGGCAACACAATATTTTGATTGGATTATCTTAAAATAGGGTGATGTACTGACAATGTAAATTTTTAAGACACGCACGTCCACCAGAGTAATGTAAAGTGTCCCATGAATTCTAAATTTTAAGCTATTTTACTAGCAGGCCGTTGTAAGGTGGATAACAGACCAATGGATGCAGGTTGGCACTGCAGCACAAATGGTAGGGTTGTTACCTCACTGTATCAGTAACCTGCTCACCGGAGTTTGCATATTCTCCTGTGACTACGTGGAGGGGAGCAACCCTCCCAGTGCTCTAGTTTCCCCGATGTCCCAAAATGTGCCTGTTGTTCATTTAATTGGCAGCTGTCAATTGCCCTTTCTGCATAGTTAAGTGGTAGAATCCACACATAGATGTGGGGAGAATACAATCAGTTAGGGCAGCATTCATAGAACATAGGACAATACAGCACAGCGGCAGGCCAGTCGACCCACAACATTGTGCCAAACCAGCTGAAAAGCAAATCAAAAACACCCAAACACAAATTTGTCCTACCAACTTCACGTCCATATCCCTCCAGCTTTCTTACATTTATTTGCCTATCCAAACTTCTGTTAACAGCTTCTAATGTATTTGCCTCTACCACCATACCAGGCAGCACATTCCAGGCACCCATGACTCTGCGTGAAAAACCTCATCTCTCACTTCCCCTTTTAATCCTACCCCCTCTCACCTTCAAGGCATGCCCTCTGGTATTAGACATTCAACCCTGGGAAACGGATACTCTCGGTCCACTCTATCTATGCCTCTCATAATGTTGTAAACCTCTCCTTAGCCTCCAGCACTCCAGAGAAAACAAATCAAGTTTATCCAACCCCTCATGATAGCACATGCCCTCTAAACCAGGCAGCATCCTGGTGAACCTCTTCTGCACCCCCTCCAGAGTCTCACCATCCTTCTTATATTGGGGCAACCAGAACAGTAAGCAATACTTCATGTTTGATGTTTACTGCAGATACAGTGAGTCAAAGGATAGGTTTCCATGCTCTATTACTCTGCTCGTCTTCCTGCTGCTTTTGATCCCACGCTTAATGAGGATTCCTGGAGAATTAGTGACGCTTTGCTCATATTTCATAGCCTTTACATCAGAACTTGCTCCACCTTTCCATGAATGGTGGCAAAAGTATTGCACAAGCACTCCAAACAGGAAGGAAGAAAAAAATAAGATTCAGCTTCTAACTGGAAGTCAGATTCATACTTTACCCAAAACAGCAGGCAGCACTGATTTCTGTCAAGCCATGTCATTACCACGTACAGCAGTGTGATGAAGCAATCATTTTCATGGAAAAGTATCACTCACTGGCTGGTGACAATCAACATTTTCTTAGTCGTTAAGTGAGGGCTATAGATAGCGTAATTGCAAGCTGACCTTTTCAACTGAGGCTGTGTGAGTCTAGAACAAGAGGTCATGGGTTAAAGGTGAAAGGGCAATGAGGGGGAACAACTTCTCTCAGAGAGTGATAAGAGTGTGGAACGAGCTGCCTGTGCGACTGGTGGATGTGGGCTCGATTTCAACATTTAAGAAAAATTTGGATACGTACATGGATGGATGGGATTTGGAAGGCTATGGTCCAGATTCAAGTTGATGAGATGAGACAGGTTAATAGTTTAGCATGGACTAGATGGGCTGAAGGGCCTGTTTTGTGCTGTTGTGCTCCATGACTATGAGCTAGCAAACATATTTTGGTGAGGCGTTGTGAGATACACAATGCCAACAGTGGCTACAACAAAATGAACTGTGAACTCAATGGGAATATATTTAAATGTCATATTGTATTGAGAGCCATTTGTGCAAAGCAGAATCAAATAATACATGTACAGTCAGGGGTGCCAGGGGTGATGATAGAAGTAGATACATTAGGTACATTGAAACCTCTTAGACAGGCAAATAGATTATAGAAAAATGAAGAGGTTGAGTAGGATCCAGGATCAGCCATGATGGAATGGCAGAGCAGATTCAATGGGCTGAATGGCCTAGTTCTCCTCCTATGTCTATGGTCTTATGGTCTAAGGGCTATATGGGAGGGAAGGGTTAGACTGGTCTGTGAGCAGGTTAAAAGGTCAGCACAACATCATGAGTCAAAGGGCCCGTACTGTGCTATAATGTTCTATGTCTTATGTTCCATCCATCATAACATTGGTCTACAAAGCTAGTCACCCTGCTGCCTTTTTCTTTTCGGAATCTTTTTGGTGGATTTTACCACCCTGCAGTTGCCTCTACGACAGCAGTATAACAATGAGAAGCTTTTGCTTTGGATGAGTTGACTTCAACCTGCTCTGCGGGGTCAATTGATGGAGCAGGGTAGATGAGTGATTGGGGGGGAGCACAGGTGAGTGTACTGGAAGGCTGTGACAGAAGGTTAATTGGCATTCTTGTTTGTTGGGTCAACAATATCCTGAAATTCCACATCAGACAAACTCTCCAATGGAGACAAGACACTGCAGATACTGGAATCTGGAGAGAAAAAAATAAGATGCTGAATGAACTCAGGGAATCATCCATAGAAGGAAATGGGCAGTCAATATTTGGGGTCAAGACCCTTCATCTGGAAGACAAAAGATCAAATTAATTGCTGTGACCAAATCATCATTTTCACCTCCGGACCTGGGCATTACCCTGAATCACGGGTGTCTGTTCCCTACTGTTCAAGAACTCTGCAAATCTGTGGCCGCCATGGTAGCATAGCGGTTAATGCGACTACGCTATTACAGCTCGGGGTGACGAATTTCGGAGTTCAATCCCGGTGTTCTCAGTGAAGAGTTTGCTGTCCCCATGAAGTTAGATCATATAACAAACATTGACTTCAGTGACCAAATCTTCAGATCTGAATATGCATTGAAGATTAAATTTAAAATGCAGTAAAATGCAGAACAAACAGACTAGGAAACAGGCAGTTAACTGTCACCGGGTTCGGACATGGCCCAAGTGCAGAGTGAGAGACAGTGACGAGGGTCAATAGTTCACAGACTTTAATGCGAACAGTGTTACAGGGAAAGAAAACAATAAATGCTCAGCCACACAGGGCCGTTAACTAAAACTCTCAAATGGAAGGTGAAGCCTAATCTGCGGCTGTTTAAAAGAACAACGAAGAATTAAATGAGTACCACTAGTCTTCAGGTTCAGTTGACTCGACAGTCCAATATCTCAGGCAAGGCGGAATGCAGGAAGCAAAGTGTTGCTGTGTCCACGTCCAAGTCTTGACAAAAACTACGACGGAATGAATGGAGTTAAATATTATCACAATGAAACAATAATTAGCTGACACATGCATATTCACGAGCGCAATTGTTGAATCCGTGGTTGTGACATTAACTGATTGTCTACATATGCATGAATCCAATCACAACCCATTGCCTGGATACAACAGTAATTAACACCTATTATGGGCATGATGGTGAGAGGATGCAGGCACTTGAGACTGTTACATGCAGTTCAAAGTAAGCATTGTAAATATGGATTTGTTTGAATTGTCCTGAATTTACTTTGATTTTTAGCACATAAGATGTCATGTAGTCATGAGTCAGGGTGACCTCTTGCACTAAAAGGGTCTCCCTCTCCCTCTCCCTCGACTCCAAAGTCCTGGTTATATGACCAATTAGGCCAGGCAGACAATCTCTGAAGAGTATTGAGGCTAGGCTCACCCATCTTGTAAAGATACTGAATCAGAATCAGGTTTTTTATTACTGGCGCATGACCTGAAATTTGTTAACTTAGCAGCAGCAGCTCAAAGCAAAAAATAATAAATAAAATAAAAAGCATAATAATAATAAATACACAAGTAAATCAATTACGTATATTGAATAGATTTTTTTAAAACATGCAAAAGCAGAAATATTGTCTATTAAAAAAAATGAGGTAGTGTCCAAAGATTCAATGTCCATTTAGGAATCGGATGGCTGAAGGAAAGGAGCTGTTCCTGAATGGCTGAGTGTGTGCCCCTTCAGGCTTCTGTATCTCCTACCTGATGGTAACAGTGAGAAAAGGGCATGCCCTGGGTGCTGGAGGTCCTTAATAATGGATGCTGCCTTTCTGAGACACCGCTCCCTACAGACGTCCAGAAGACATCTGCGCAGAAGAAGGGAGTGGCAAACCGCTTCTGCAGAAAAATTTGCCAAGAACAATCATGGTCATGAAACCAGGGTCTCCGACGTCATATGACATGGCACATAATGATGGTGATGTTGAATTTGTATCATCCTCTGTATGTTGATCCTTCCTATTTGTGTTGATTCATATTATCTTTTGCTCCAGCGACCCATTAATTTTGAAATTCTCATCCTTGTTTTCAAATACCTTCAATCTCTTGCCTCTTCTTATCTGTGTGGGCTGCCTGACAACTCCTTAGTCTTTGCTCTTTCAATTCAGGCTTCTTGCCAGAAAATAAGAAGCCAGAAGGATTTGAACTTTAGTTCTGAGTGTACATAGATCGATCAGGAGTGCACATAGATCATTCAAAGTCGAAGTACATTTATTATCAAAGCATATATGCTATATATAACCTTGGAATTCGTCTTCTTACAGGCAGCCTCAAAGATAGAAGATAAACAATGGAACCCATTTAAAAAAGACCATTGAAACCCAGTGTGAAAAAAGAACAAATCGTGCAAACAATAAAAAGTAAACAAATAACACTCAGGACGAAGGTTCACAGAAGTGAGTCCACAGCCACAATGCCAGTTCATCATTGTAGCCAGCTCAGGAGCACGTGAGTTACAGGCCACAGACTCAGTTCAGCACAGAGATGTGTATACCTCGCAGACCAGCGAGCTGAACACTGGACCATCCCCTGCCTCTGGTGCCGATACCCTGACAGTTTCAATCTGGTCCTGTGCTTAAATCAGCTTGTTCCTTGCTCTCAGGCCTGGGTCTCACCTCCCTGATTCAGCCCGTGGCGGACCTTTTCATTCTGGCCCAGCACTTAAATCAGCTCTTCCCTCATTCTCGGGTCCGGACCCTGCCACTTCGATTCGGCTCCAAGTCCACACCAGCAATAGCCTAACATCAGCTCATTCCTCGCTCGCAGTCCCACCTCGATTCAGCATGTACCCACCGCACCTTCATACCTATACTGCACCTTCAATACTCCAATTCACCAAATCTCCCAGAACATCCCAAAAATGCCAGGCCGTACAGGTGGTTCAAAAGCACAACTTCTAAAGGGAAGTTACAGGGTATTGATTGCAGTGATCACTGACCTGAGGAAGTGTGATTAATTGAGCAGTTCGTACACTTGTTTGCTGCCAGTAAGGAATTGCTATGTCTCACTAGCCACATCATAAAGCAGATGGCCTAGTGCAGGCCCTATAGCCTGCAATGTTGTGTTGATCTGTATAAATCACAATAAATTAAACTCCTCCTGCATAGCCTATAACTCTCCATTTTTCTATTGCACTGCCTACTTAAGGGTTTCCCAAAAGCCCCTATTGTTGTAGCTTCTACCACCATCCTGGCACTTTGCCTCTCTCTGTGTATGAACATCTCTAAGTGTTCCTCAACTCACTTCAACTGGGGCCTCTGATTTGGCCATTGCCACCCTGGGAAAGAGGCCCTGATTGTCACTCTACCAATGCCATCTCATATTATTCATCTCTATTAAGTTGCCTCTTGTTCTTCTCTTCAAAAAGAAAAGCCCCAGCTCACTCAACTATTTTTCATGTTATGTTCTCTGATCCAGGCAACATCCTGCTAAATCTCCTCTGCACTCTCTCTCTAAAGTTTCCACATCTTTCCTAGAATGAGGTAACCTTAACTGAACACAATACTCCAAGTGTGGTCTAACCAGAGTTTTATATGGTTGCAACATAATCTCACGGCTCCTTAATTTAACCTCAGACTAATGAAGGCCAACACACCATTAGCCTTCTTAACGAACATATTGACTTTCAAGATAACTTTGAAGGATTTATGGACTTGGACCCCATATCCCTGTGTTCCTCCATGCTGCTAAGGATCCTACCACTAACCTTGTACTCCCCATCGAGTTCAATCTTTCAAGGTGTGTCACTTCACATTTTTTCCAGATTGACACATATGACATCCTGTCCGTAACCCTTACAAAACCACAAAACGTTGCATCATCTGCAAAAGTATCATCTCACCCTTCTGTTTCCTCGTCTGAGTCATTTTTAAAAATCACAAAGAGCAGAGATCTCAGAACAGATCCCTGAGGAGTATCACCATCATGTACCTCCAGGCATAATACACACCATCTACCGCCACCACCTGCCCTTTGTAGGCAACCCAATTCTAAATCCACAGAGCCATGTTTCCATGGATCCCATGTCCCATGACTTTCTGGATAAAATTACCATGGGGAACCTTGTCAAATCATAAGATAAGATACAAGACCATAATATATAGGAGAAGAATTAGGCCATTTGGCCCATCAAGTCTGCTCCACCATTTCATCATAGCCGATTCATTTCCCTCTCAGCCTCAGTTTCCTGCCTTCTCCCCATATCCCTTTATGCCCTGACCAATCAGGAATCTATCAACCTCTACCTTAAATGCCTTGGCTTCTACAGCCATCCATGGCAATGAATTCCACATATTCTTCACTCTCTGGCTAAAGAAATTCCTCCTCATCTGCCTTCTAAATGGACATCCCACTATTTTGAGGCCATGTCCTCTCGTCTTAGACACCCCATCATAGGAAACATCCTCTCTACATCCACTCTATCAAGATGAGTTTCAATTAGATCCCCCCTCATTCCTCTGAACTCCAGTGAGTACAGGTCCAGTGCCATCAAACATTCCTCAAATGATAAGCCTCTCAATCCCGGAATCATTATTATGGACATACTTTGAACCCTCTCCAATGTCAGCACATCCTTTCTTAGATAAGAGGCCCAAAACAGCTTATAATGTGAGGAACACACATAAAAGTTGCTAGTGAACGCAGCAGGTCAGGCAGCATCTCTAGGAAGAGGTACAGTCAACGTTTTGGGCCGAGACACTTGTGAAGTCTCACCAGTGCCCTATAAAATCTCAACATTACATCTTTGCTTTTGTACTATAGTCGTCTGGAAAGGAATGCTAACATTGCATTTGCCTTTCTCACCACTGAATCAGCCTGCAAATTAACTCTCAGTGAATCCCACACGAGGATTCCCAAGTCCAATTGCACTTCAGTATTTTGAATTTTCTCTTCATTTAGAAAATAATCTACACTTTTATTTCTTCTACCAAAATGCATGACTATACACTTCCCAACACTGCATTCCATCTGCCACTTCTTTGCCCATTCTCCTAATTTGTCTATGTCCTTCTGTAGCCGCCTTGCTTTCTCAACACTACCTGCCCCTCCACCCATCTTCATATCATCTGCAAACTTGGCCACAACGCCATCAATTTCATCATTCAAACCATTGCCATATAGTGTAAAAAGAAGCAGTCCCAAAACAGATCACTGTGGAACACCACTAGTCAACGCCTTATTAAAATCCATATACATCACATCTGTGACGAGAATACACATAAATTAAGATGTTTGCTGGCCTGGGATAGCACCAGTGGCATCAGCAGTTGGTCTGCCACCTGCCCTCAGGGGAGGGAGAGATAAGGAACACAACGAAGCAGCGTTTGGAGATGTTAATGAAGGAGCCATCAGTCTGGGTATTGTCAAGATCAGCTCCCCCTTTGAACCTTGAACTGTTTGAAGTGTAATGGACAGGCGATACCCCAGCAGGGGGATAAAAAGGGACAGGTTCGCTAAGGCAAGACACACACGACACCCCGAGGTAACGAGACCCTGGAAGCGGTGCCCCCCCCCCCGCAAGTCGGCGGGAGTTGTTTGGAAGGCTGGTTGTGGAACCAAGCCATAGACACACAAGGTGGAAAGGTACGATCAGCGGGAACCCGGTGTGTGCCCACCCTTACTTGGGTGCCAGGTTCACTGCAGAGGATCGACCGCATCTGGAGGAGGGGTCACAGTCGGTGACCTCAGGTGACATCACAAAGGACTCGCCCGAAAGCTGCTTGTGAGCAATATCGCAGGTCTGTGTGTGGAAGCCGTTTTGAATGATCAGTCATTCTTGTTCTCTCTCTCCTTCCCCCCACATTGTCCATCGCCACGGCAACGATTATTGCGAACTGAACTAAATTGGACTGAACTTTGCGTCACTTTGAAATTGGTCATTTACCCCTAGACAACGACAGAGCTTGATTGATCCTGTTATCTTAATTCTGTGCGCATGTATGTTTATCATTGCTGAACTGTTGCATTTATTATCCTTTCGATTACTGTGTTGCTTGTTTCTGTAATAAAACTTTCTTAGTTCTAGTAATCCAGACTCAAACTGCGTGGTCCATTTCTGCTGGTTTGGCAACCCAGTTACGAGGTACGTAACACATCCACCACTCTAACTTCATCAATTTGTTTTGTCACCTCCTCAAAAACTGCAATCAGGTTCCTGAGACATGACTTGTCCTCACAAAGCCACGCTGACATTCCCTGATCCCTAATCAAACTATGTATGCTTCTCAAATGCTCATAAATCCTGTCACTAAGAATCTTCTCCATGGGTTTACCCATTACTGACATGATTCACTGATGCACAAATCCCAGAATTATCCCCATTACCTTTCTTTTACAATAAAACAACATTTGCCATCCTCCCATCCTCTGGTACTAGTCCTGTGGATAGGAACAACACTAAAATCATTGTCATTGCCCCAGTAGTCTCTTCCCTCACTTCCCATAGTAAACTGGGATATATCCTGACTAGCCCCAGAGAGTTATCTATCTTATTGTTTTTGTGGAGTTCCAACATTGCCACTTTCTGAACCTTGACATCGTCTAACATTTTAGTCTGCTCTATGCTAAAGATCAGGGATTTGTGGAAGATATCTCCAAAATGCACTCCCACCAAGAGTTCTGACACCTGACCAGATTTACTACCTATTACTAGATCTAGTATGGCCTTTCCTCTGGACGACCTGTCCACATACTGTTTTCTGAATCCTTTCTGGACACACCTAACAAATGCTGCCCCATCTTAAATTTTGCATTAAGGAAGTACCATTTAATATCAGGGAAGTTGAGGTCACCCATGACAACAATCCTATAATTGGAAACAATTACGACATTATTCCCCAAATCTGCCTGCTCAGCTTCTCAGGAGTGCCCTTGTTGCAATTTGGTGGCCTAGAGGACACTTTCAAAAGTGTGACTGCTCCCTTCCTGCTTCTGGCTTCCATGCACAGTGAATCAGTATATGATCCCTCCACACCCATCCTTCCTTTCTGCATCTGTGATACTACCCCTAATTAGCGCTGCCACTCCCCCACCTTTTTTACCTCTTTCCCTATCCCTTTTGAAGCATCGAAATCCGAGAACACCAAGTATCTAATCCTGCTTTTGTGTTCAAACAGGGAAATCAGACCAGAAGTATGAAACTGACTTGAACGTATCTTTAATAATTAACCATAATGAGAAAGCCTAGTAAGCTTAATTACCTATTAATTACACACTCGCCCACCAAATGAATAGCATTTCTGGCAGGAAATATTCGGTCATATTATTTCCAAAAAATAGATGTCAGAAATAATGATATCCACAGTGTAACTGATTCATGCAAGAATTGTGAAATACCACTCCGCTCCATTGCCAAAATTGTGCACCGAACATGAGGTTGGACTCAACCAATGAAACCAATCCATCAATTATCATTTTTGTCAGCTTTTCAGCATTGATAATTCTATTTATTACCAATGAAATCACAAGGCAACAGATAATCATTGTTGCCTAATGATTTCACAGTGCATGTCTGATGCTCATGTCCGCTGGAAATTGACAGGCTGAAACACCTCAAAAAGAGATCCTTATCATGAGTAACATTCACACAAAAAGCCGAAGGAACTGTACAGGTCCAGCACCATCTATGGAGAGAAATGAACGGTCGATGTTTCTAGCTGAGACCCTTCACTAGCACAATTTGATGTGCCAAATTCCTCCAGCATTTTGTGTTTGTTACTCTGGATTTTCAGCATCTGCAGAATCTCTTGATTTTCTGCTCCTCATCATGATGTGCCTTTGGCAAGAGGAAGCCAAAGATACCTTTGTGTTTCATTTGCACGAACAAATAAAATGACAGATGACAAATAAAATAATCAGGTTCAGAATCCTGGTGACTCTGTCTTGCACTCAGGAATGTTGCCTACGGCAAACTAGGCAAATTGGCGACATGCCCTTGAAGCTGAGTTGTAAGTCATTAATTGGTGCCATTTCATTCGAGCCCAACAGCTTTATACCAAAGATCAGGCCAAATCCATTGAAGTGGAATGTACGTAGGTTATAGGTAGATGTGACAGAGAGCACTCGGTAAACATATTCCTTACACACGCGCATTTATATACACACAAACATGGCCCTGTCATTGAGCTAAGTGTACGCACTTCAATGTCTTCCCCAGTGTATTCTTATAATGAGTTTTCTATCAAGTTGCTGTGCTCAGGTTGGCTATGAGGTGTCTTTCTCACCACACACAGCAGAATATTCTATATCTTTAGTAATGGGGCATATGTAAGTATGTGTATGTTGTTTGTACACTGCGCTTAAGGTAGATACTTTTGTTTATTTTGTAATATGATTGTAACTACATTGTGGGGTGCATCATATTCTAATTCATGTGTAGTCTTAAGTTAACTTTGTATCTAAGTAAAGATAATATGTTCTGGTCCCTAATAAACAAGGTTCATTGGTCTCAGTGGGAGAGAGAGATCAGGGCTACTAGGAGTTCACCCTGGACAAAGTGTGGATCTATTATTGTGTTTTCTGGTAAATGCTTTTTTGTAAATATTGGCAGTTTTCTTTTCAGTATTTTTGCTCATTTTTGTAAGTTTGATTTTCGACACACCCAATAAGCACACTTGTGCTGAAGTGCTAAGTGACTCCAGCCACTTTTCCTTTGGTCAAAATCCACGTATCTAACATATGGCAACAGCGGTGGGATGGCCAGTCACATAGAGGGGTACAGAAACTGAAGAAGCGTGGGACTGCAGTCCCAAGTCTGGAAAGTCTCTGAGGCGAAAAATGAAGCAGATGGCAGGGAAACAGTGAAGACCTCAGAGGGGTAGGAACCTCAGGCCAGAAGCAGAAGGGCCCTCTGAATCCTTCTTGGAATATCTGTTCAGAGACTTTTTGTCAGTCCAGCAGAGGAGAGATGATACTTTTAGGAAGGAGCTTCAAAGCCTGCTGAAAAGTCCTAAGGTGCCTTCTTCGTGATACAGTGGTGTAGTAGTTAGCACAATGCTTTACAGTACCAATTACGCCTGTTCAATTCCTGCTGCTGTTCGTAAGGAGTTTGTACATTCTTCCTGTGACCCCTTGTGTTTTCTCCTGGTGCTCCGGTTTCCTCCCACAGTCCAAAGCCGTACCAGTTGATAGATTAATTGATCATCGCAAGTTTTTCCATGATTAGGCAAGGGTTAAGTCAGGATTTGCTGAGCAGAACAGCTCAAAGGGCCAGAAGAGCCTATTCTGCACTGTATCTCAATAAAAGAATTAAAGATGCCTTCTTATTAACAAAGTGACAATATGGTGAACTATCTCCTCAGGTTCAGGAGGATGGGCCAGATATGACAATGACCAGAAGAGGAGTGGGCCTGCTAGTTAGTGCGACTACTGACAGGTAAAGCTTTCGAAGCCTACACAGCAATGGATGAAGAGAGGTCCAACAACTATCCTGACCTGGAGCAGCTGCTGCGTGTTCCGGCTCCAGACATTAGAACGTGGGTCCGACAGCATGAGCCAGCGAAAGGATTCACTACAGCCTGTATTGCCCTGAAGTACCTCACTGCCTGCAAGGGTGTGCCATTGTGGCAATCATTCCAAAGCAACGGAGACTCTACCACTCCAAGAGACTCTCAGGGCAATTGTAGAACTGGGGAGTGAGAGAAACGAAGGTAAAGAACCTTTACTTTTTACTTTATACTTTATTGTCGCCAAACAATTGATACCAGAATGTACAATCATCACAGCAATATTTGATTCTGCGCTTCCCGCTCCCTGGATTACAAATCGATAGTAAATGTTAAAAATTTAAATTATAAATCATAAATAGAAAATAGAAAAATGAGAAGTAAGGTAGTACAAAAAAACCAAGAGGCAGATCCGGATATTTGGAGGGTACGGCCCAGATCCAGGTCAGAATCCGTTCAGCAGTCTTATCACAGTTGGAAAGAAGCTGTTCCCAAATCTGGCCGTATGAGTCTTCAAGATCCTGAGCCTTCTCCTGGGGGGAAGAAGGACAAAAAGTGCGTTGGCTGGGTGGGTCATGTCCTTGATTATCCTGGCAGCACTGCTCCGACAGCGTGCGGTGTAAAGTGAGTCCAAGGACAGAAGATTGGTTTGTGTGATGTGCTGCATCGTGTTCACGATCTTCTGCAGCTTCTTTCAGTCTTGGACAGGACAACTTCCATACTAGGTTGTGATGCACCCTAGAAGAATGCTTTCTACGGTGCATCTGTAAAAATTAGTGAGGGGACAGGCCAAATTTCTTTAGTTTTCTCAGGAAGTAAAGGCACTGGTGGGCCTTCTTGGCAGTGGACTCTACTTGGTTGGACCAAGTCAGGTCATTTGTGATATTGACCCCGAGGAACTTAAAGCTTTTGACCTGTTCCACTTGTGCACCACCGATGTAAATTGGGTCGTGCAGTCCACTACTCCTTCTGAAGTCAACAACCAATTCCTTCGTCTTGCTGACGTTGAGTAGTTTAGTAGTTTCTTCTAAGACTTTATTTGCTACCATTGTCAGCAGCCAGGTCATAAGTCCTCTCTGTGTCCTATGAAGGAGCCTTAATTGTCAGGTATGTGCTATGTACCAATAAAGGGAGAATGTAACGATTGTAAATATAGTAATGAACAACAAGCAGAATGTGAGTGGAAAGAGCCTATGTTTATAATAGTTAAATTTAATGGGAAACCAGTTAAAGATCTTTTATCTTCTGGTAGCTCATCGTCGTTAATAAAAACTATGCCCCTGCGTTTGGTTCTGACCAGTCACCAAACACCTATCCGAAGTATCCATGGAGATTGGAAATCTAAGCCACTGGCTGAACTCACTATTGAGCTGGATGACCGCAAGTGCTTGATGAAACTGGGGTTGCTGGGAAACTACCAGTTGATATGATTCTGGGGACAGAGTTTCCTGTGTTACATGAGTTACTGAGGAAGGGAAATAGCCAATCACATCCCTTGGTTAATCCAGGAGTAGAGAGTGATGCTTCGTATTTCAGCAGGACCCATGTTAACACCAAAGCAGTGGCCAGATTGCAATCTCTGCCTAACTTGAATGCTGGCCTAGGCAAGGGAGGAACCAAAAGGCCGAGAAAGTTACCCTAGCAACGGCGCCTTGAGAAACATGCCGGTTCTCCTGCCTGTAGTGATATTTGTACAGGTGAGGTAGGGTGCATTATATTCATGTGTAAGTTAACTTTGTGGGTAATTATAGATGGTATATCCTAGTGCCAAATAAATAGGGCTCATCAGTCTCAGTGGGCGAGAGAGATTGGGGCTGCCAGGCGTTCACACTGAACGAAGTATGGAGCTATTATTGTGTTGTCTGGTAGATATCTTTTTGTAAATATTAGCAGTTTTCTTTTTGTTATTTTTGCTAATTTTTGTATGTTTTATTTTGGCACACCTAATAAACACTTGCATTAAAGTTCCAAGTGACTCCAGCCACTTTTCCATTGGCCAAAACCTATGTAACAGTAGAATTTCTGAAAAACCAAGCGTGATTTTTGAGTAATTGGCTTTGGTGCTTCAGAGCATGAAATGTATTTGAGCACATGCAAAAGCTTCAAGATTCAATTGCGCAGTGAAATGTTTTTAGGATAGATTTTGTCCTTTCCTATCTAAGAAAGGGTGTTCTGACATTAGAGAGGGTCCTGAGGAAGTTCACAAAAATGAAAGTGTTAACATGTGAGAAGTATTTGATGTCTTTGAGTCTGTATTCAGTAGAGTTTAGAAGTATGGGGAGGGACTTCATTGAAATCTATCGAATATTGAAAGACCTAGGTGGAGTGGCTGCACAGAAGATATTTCCTATAGTGGGAAAGTCTAGGACCAGAGGGCACAGCCTCAGGATAGAAGGACATCCCATTAGAACAGAGATGAGGAGGAATTTCTTCAGCCAAAGGTGGTGAATCTGTGAAATTCATTGCCACAGACAGCTGTGGAGGCCAAATCATTGGGTATATTTAAAGTGGGAGATTGATAGGTCTTAATTAGTAAAGGCATCAAAGGTTAAGAGAAGAAGGCAGGAGAATGGATTTGAGAGGGCTTATAAATCAGCCGTGATGGGACGACAGAGCAGACATGATGGGCTGAATGGCATAATTCTGCCCCTATGCCTTATGGTCTTATACTACTGAGAGGCAAAGACACCTACTGACTTGGTGAACACCTTTCCTGAGACTGAGGACAGCTGTCTCCCACAACTACCACCACCTATTTGCCTGCCATTGCACATATTAAAAGCAATGATGTTTGACCAGTATTGCTAATGTACTGTATGTAAAAATGCATGATAATAAAACACGGGTCACCCATGATGGTCTTGTAAAAGGCTCCTAGGCTGTCATATTTTTACCGTACACAAGGTTAAATTTGCCCAAAGAACAGGACCAAACGAAAGTGCAAAATAAGTTTTCCTCCAGGATCTCCCACCACTATGGAGAGTAAAGTTCATGGACAAAGTGTTCCGGAAAGCTGAATGGAGCACGAACTGTTTCTTCAGTCTGAAATTTTAACTCTGTTTTTCTTTCCACAGATCTCACCTGTCCTGCTGAGATTTTCCCTCATTTTCTTTTTTTTTATCTCAGACATCCAATATCTACAGCTTTTGATTTACATACAAAATATTACATTAAACAATATAATTTCAATGTCTTTAACTTCCATCCAGATACAACAAAGTAGAGTAACACATGTCATATTGGTAATGAATTTCTTAATAAGACCTTGAATCAGTAAGTTTACCAATGTGCAATCGACTTGATATAATTACAGCCTCATGACGTATGAACATTTATCTAACTGCAATTAGAATGTGATTGAGCATAAGAAAGAAATACAAAGACCTTATTGAGATTATAAAGGATGATTATGATGTAATAGGGACAAAGGATACTTGTATTATAGTGGATAGATTTACGATTACAAATTCCTGATAAGCAGCTATGTGTATCAGACTATTTTAATCTCACAGAGACAGCATTAATCTCTCAAAAGCACCTCATAATATTAGCATTTAAGAGTAGCACACACCATCTTGTAAATTAAGCATTGTTTATTACTCATTATAACCTTCCATTTACAAAGTTATCCATTTGATGATTCTCTCAATGAATCAGTATGTGGGTTGTGTACACTGAGGAGTTGGGCTCATTTTTTCAAATCTCTGGAAGACTTTTATCTCAACCAGATATGAGGAATACCCGGACATTACCTCACTGCGGGGGTTTAGTAATTACGTGTATACAACATTTAGGTGGGAATAACTCATGTGTTACTCATGATGACGAGCTCATTTTGAGGTGTTTCAGCTTGTCACTCTCCAGTGGATTCGGCCCAGTACATCACAGGTAAAACCCTCCCAACCGTTGAACACATCTACATGAAACGTTGCCATAGAAAAACAGCATCCATCATCAAAGATCCTCACCACCCAGGCCGTGCTCTTTTCTTGCTGTTGCCATCAGATAGAAAATACAGGTGCCTTAGGACTCACACCAACAGGTTCAAGAACAATTATTACCCTTCAACCATCAGGCTCTTGAACAAAAGGGAATAACTACACCAGTTAAGGACTCTTGTTATTTCACGCTCGTTAATTATTGCTATTTATGTATGATCTGCATTTGCAGTTTGTTTACAGTTTCCAGCTCCTGAAGTTTACAGTTACAGTTCTATAGATTTGCAAAGAATGCCCGCAGGAAAAGAAACCTCAGGGTTGTATGTGGTGACATGTATGTACTCTGATAATAATTTTTTCTTTGACTTTGGACATGAGCATCAACTGTACTAGACATGTAACTTGAAATCACTAGGCAACATGGAATATCCATGGATTCTGGAATGCTGAATAAATTTATGCTCCTGTTTGAAAACTAGAAATTGTACTTGTTCACCTACAAACTGGGGAATGGTTACTTGCACTGATGTCAGCGACAAAAACATGCTTTGTCAGCCGAAGAAGTGTAAGGACAAAGGAAGCCAAGATTCCCAATCAATAAAATTGATAAAACTGGCAAATGAAAATGTTGTGACACCACATATTTAACCCTTACATGACACATGTGTGCCAAGAATTTAGAACCATTTGCTCTGGGACCACTTTGCACGTGCTTGACGAGTTAGTGTCAATTTGCTGGTGAAGTCTCATCCATTGAGAAAATGGGCCAAGCTCCTCCGGTAACTATCCACCCTGACAAAACTTTCCTTCTTTCAGTTCATTGTGCACATCAACGTGCAGGACAACACTTCACTTATTTAGCAGTTCAAATTTGAATAAAAGTACTTCAAAAGTTCATTTATTATCAAAGTATACAACGCTGAAATCCTTCTTCTCCAGATAGCCACGAAACCAGGAAAGAAAACAATGGTACATCAACCCCCAAATCCCTCCTCCCTGCACAAAAAAAACAAAAGCAGAACAGGTACACTGACCCCCAAATGTCCCTCCCCGCACACAAATCAATGAGAAATATCGGGCAAGGAACACAAAATATTGAAAAGCACTTCAACCTTTGTAAATATCTCACAGTAAAATGAAGACTACCTCACAATGAAAGTAGAAAATTAACATCTCCACCTTCCTCCTTAACCACATGCACATAGGAAAATTATTTTTTTTATTTTTTGAAATGGAAACCTGTTCCATTTTTTATATAGGAGGTCAATCAGTGCTGGCAGCTCCCTGTAAAGACTGAAGAGGCTGTAAGCTGATAAGTGCAGCTGATAAGCCCAAAATTTATGATCTTTTATACCCTGGGTATCTATGAACATGGAATTCCACCAGCCCCCTATCCCACACCTGTTCTCCCTTTCCATTTTCCATGATGCAATCACAGACCTGTCCCCACCATTCTCTCCCAGCCCCATGACAGCTAAGGCAGCCTTGGAGAGATCTCTTGGTTAGCAGAAATCCATTTCCCAAGGTGTGCAGGTGAAAACTGGTGTTGCTGCAAGTCTGCAGCAGCTGCCACCTGTGAAATGCATCGGCTGGGATTTAATGCAGGGGAGAAGAAGGGGAAGCCACAGGCTGGAGGACAGAACTGTCTTCGGCTTGGGATCTGGCACCAGGCACGAGCCAGCTAGAAAACCCAAAAAAAAGATGTAAAATTCAACTTCCAGGAAGTGATTGTTAGCAGTAATATATTTGAGGGAAAAGAGTCTGATTAAAGCAATCATCTGTGAAGGTGAAGTATTCTGAGACCACCTGCAGTAATGTCAGGACACTCTCTCTTTTCCCCTCTTCCGATGGGCAGAAGATAGAAGAGTATGAAAGCAGGCTCAAGGACTAATTCTACCCTGCTGTTATAAGGAGGGAGGAGAAGATGGCGACGCGACGCAGCGCGCGCGGCCTTTCCGGTGAAATGATATCGTATTTGTTGAATAGGGGCCATGCACAATCCTGATTTGATGGAGACGGACGTGAAAAGCACGGAGGAACATCTGGAGAAACTTCTGAAATGCCCGGTTCGCTGCCGCTGCTGCTGTGCGATCGAGAATCTCTGGAGGGGAAGGCCCCAAATCCTCGGCTTTGCCAGTTGCTGGCGGCCAGAGCTGGGGTCGAAGCGCTCGGCAGATATGGTGCTCAGTGCTCGGTGTCGGAGAGCTGGTCGGAGGCTCGAAGTTTTCGGACGGACTGAGAGTCGGACTGTGGTTAGATGCTTCCAGGGTGTTCCATCGGCAAGTTTGGGGCGCTGGAAGCTCATTGCAGGGAGAGTTTTCTTCCTTCTGCATGAGATGTTGGGACTTTCGAGAGACTTTGAGACATTTTTTACCGTGACCATGGTCTGTTCTTCTATCAAATTACAGTATTGCTTGCACTGTTGTAACTATATGTTATAATTATGTGGTTTTTGTTAGTTTTTCAGTCTTGATCTGTCCTGTGTTTCTGTGATATCACACCAGAGGAATATTGTGTCATTTCTTAATGCATGCATTACTAAATGACAATAAAAGAGGACTGCCTGTCCTCATAATCTAAATCTGAAAAAAAGACTATTCATGGATCTTCAACCCCTCGTTCTAGCAGTGTGTGGTACCCACCAGTTTCAACCAGGCTTCAATCGTACCGATACCCACGGTAACCTGTCTAAATTACTATCACCCAGTGGCACTTACATTCACATTGATGAAGTGCTTTGAGAGGCTGGTGTTGAAACATATCAGCTCCTGCCTGAGTGGTGACTTGGATCCACGCTAGTTCACCTACCGAAGCAGATGCTATCTCGTTGGCTCTTCACACAACCCTGGAGCATCTGGCCAGCAAAGATGCATAGCTCTTTATCGATTACAGCTCGGCATTTAACACCATCATCCCCTCAAAACTAATCAGTAAGCTCCAAGACCTGGGCCTCAATACCCCCTTGTGCAATTGGATCCTGGATTTCCTCACTTATAGACCCCAGTCAGTTTGGATTGGCGAAACACATCTTCTCCAGAATTTCCAATTGCACAGGAGCACTGCAGGGATGTGTACTCAGTCCCCTGCTCTACTCACTTTACACCTATGACTGTGTGGTTAAGTACAGCTCCAAAACCATATACAAGTTTGCTGATGACACCACTGTTGTGGGCTGTATCAAAGGGGGTGATGAATCAGCACACAGGAGGGAGATTGAAAACTTGGCTGAGTGGTGTAATAACAAACTCTTACTCGATGTCAATAAGACAAAGGAAGTGATTGTAGTCTTCAGGAGAGGGAAACCAGAGGTCCATGAGCCAGTAATCATCGAAGGATCAGAGATGGAGAGGGTCAGTAACTTTAAATTCCTGAATGTCATTCTCTCAGAGGAGCTGCCCCATACTCATCAAATAAATATTACTGTGAAGAAAGCACAACAGCGCTACTTCCTCAGGAGTCTGCAGAGGTTCAGCATATCATCGAAAACCTTAGCAAACTTCTATAGATGTGTGATGGGAAGTGTGCTGACGGGCTGCATTACAACCTGGTACGGGAACACCAAAGCCTTTGAGCGAAAAATCCTGAGGCCCAGCATTTGGCCCAGTACATCATGGGTAAAACCCTCCCAACCATTGAGCACATCTACATGAAACGTTGTCGTAGAAAAGCAGCATACATCATCACCACCCAGGCCATGCTCTTTTCTCGCTGCTGCCATCAGGTAGAAAGTACAGGTGCCTCAGGACTCACACCACCAGGTTTAAGAACAGTTAATGCCCCTCAACTATCAGGCTCTAGAACAAAAGGGGATAACTACACTTATTTAAGGACTCTGTTATATTGTTATTTCATGCTCGTTATTTATTGCTGTTTAGTTATACCTACATTTGCACAGTTTGTTTACAGAATGTGGAATAAAGAGCAACAGAAATTACTGTTATTGTCTTCCCTCAATACACAGAGTAATGAATAGATCTGTAAGAATAGTAAGCAAGACGAGCTTGTCTCTCTACCTTGGTACATGTGACAATAATAAAACCAATTCCAATTCTAGATCGAAGTAGCAGTCATCATAACAACTGGCAACAAAAGTTCAGGATTAAGAGGGGGAATCGGCAAACGCGGTTGAGAAACGGATGGTGCTCAGACATGGCTTGGAAACCCCATAGGAAATCGGCAAAAGTTCAGTACCTTGACACTAAGTCTGGCACTATGGCTCAGAAGGAACAGAGGTGAAGTGGACTGTACTGGTGATAGGAGATTCCATAGTCAGAGGAAAAGAGATAAGATTCTGCAGGCATGATATAGACACCCGGATGGTACGTTTCCTCCCAGGCGCCACGGTCAAAGATGTCTCAGATCAGGTCCATAGCATTCCAAAGGGGGAGGGTGAGCAGCCAGAACTCCTGGCACATATTGATACCAATGGCATACTGTGGGTAGGAAAGGTGAGGAGATCCTGAAGAGGGACTTTAGGGAGCTCGGCAGAAAGCTGAAAAACTTGGCTTCCAGGGTAGTAATCTCTGGATTACTGGCCATGCCAAGTGCTAGTGAGGGCAGAAATAGGATGATTTGGCTGAGTAACTGGTGCAGGGGACAGGGTTTCAGATTTGTGGATCATTGGGATCTCTTCCAGGGAAAGTACAAAGGAAACGGGTTACACCTGAACCCAAAGGGTACAAATATCTTTACAGGCAGGTTACAAGAACTGTTCAGGAGAATTTAAACTAATTTGGCAGGGGGACGGGAACCGGAGTGACAGTGCTGAGGATGGGGTAGTTGGTTTGCAAACAGGCTGTGTGCAGTGAGACAGCCAGCAAGCAGAGGCTGATGATAGGGCAAAATTGCAGTCAATGGGATGGGTTGCAATGTAAAAGGCAGACAAAATTAAAAAGGGTGAATACAGGACTGAAGGTGTTATATTTGCATGCACGCTGTATACAAAATAATGTAGATGAACTTGTAGCACAGTTACAGATTGGCATATTTGACATTGTGGGCATCACGGAATCGTGGCTGAAAGAAGATTATAGCTGGGAGCTTAACATCCAAGGAGACGTATTTCTAGGGAATGCCTACAAGATGGCTTTTTAGAGCAGCTTGTGGTTGAGCCCACTAGGGAATCAGCTATCCTAGATTGGGTGTTGTGCAATGAACTGGAATTGATTAGAGAGTTTAAGGTAAAGGAACACTTCAGAGACAGTGATCATAATATGCTAGAATTCACCTTGCAATTTGAGAAGAAGCTCAGTGGAGTAAAGGGAATTACAGAGGCATGAGAGAGGAGCTGGCCAAAATTGATTGGATGGGAACACTATCAAGGATGATGGCACAGCGGCAATGGCTGAAATTTCCTGGAGCATTTCGGAAGGCACACGATATATACTGTATATTCCAAAGAAGAAGTATTCTAAAGGTAGGATAATGAACTATGGCTGACAAGAGAAGTCAAAGCCACCATAAAAAACAAAGAGAGGGTATATAATGGAGCAAAAATTAGTGGGAAGTTTTAGGATTGGAAAGCTTTTTAAAAATCAACAGAAGACAACTATGAAAGTCACGAAGAAAGAACAGATGGAATACAAAGATGAGCTAGCCAATAATATTAAAGAGGATGCCAAAAGTTTCTACAGATATATAAAGAGTAAAAGGGAAGGAAAAGTATATATTGAACCACTGGAAAATTATGCTGGAGAGGTAGTAATGGAGGACGAGCAAATGACTTACAAACCGAATTAGTATTTTGCATCAGTCTTTACTGTGGAAGGCACTAGCAGTATGCCAGAAATTCGGGAGTGTCTGGGCACGGGAGTGTGTGAAGTTGCCATTACTAGAGAGAAGGTAACATGAAAGGTCGGAAGGTAGGTAAGTCACACCAGGCTTCTGAAAGAGGTGGGTGAAAAGATTATGAAGGCACTAGTAATGATCTTTCAAGAAACAAGTGATTCTGGTATGGTTCCAGAGGACTTGAAAATTGCAAACGTCACTGTAGACACTGTCAATGGTGTGGGCGGGGCGGGGAGGGGGTGGAGATAACTGTACCAGTGATGAGCTGGGCTGCTCTCTGCTCTCTCTTGCATCTGGGCATTGGAATTCCCTTACTAGGCCATGATGCAACCAACTTACAGAAATTTGCCAGTGTGTGTTCGGTAGCATGCTGAATCTCCTTAAGCTTCTGGGAAAATAGAGGCACTGGCACATCATTTTCTCACTGCATCTGTGTATTGGGTTGAGAACAGGTCATCCAAGATGTTACCACCAAGAATCTAAGCCTATTTCTGCATTGGAGATGGCATGAGAACATAATAGATACAAACTTAAAAAAGCTAACCATATTGTCTTACCGTGTTTAATGACCTCAGTACCTCCAATCCAATCTATTACTTCTGAAGGTTACTCACCTTAAGATCAGAAAACTTAAACTAAGGTGTTGTCTACTTGCTCTGGCATTTGTAATTGATCTCATGGAACAATGGGAATTAAGTTCTTTGTGTGTGATGGACAATATTGATTTCTCAATCAGCGTAATTAGAATAGATTTTTCAGTCATTGTGACATTTTCCATATTGCTGTGCAAACTTTGACTGGAGTGTTTCTGCACTATAACCACTTAACTTGAAAATTTTCTAATTGTATAAGTTTGAAGATTGCCTCCACAGTCTTCAGCAAGTCTGAGATATACACTCAGTGGCCACTTTATTAGGTACAGGAGTGAAGCTGGTGCGGTCTTCTGCTGCTGTAGCCTATCCACTTCAGGCTTTGACAGTTTGTGCGCTCAGAGATACTCTTCTACACACAACTGTTGTAACATGTGATGATTGAAGTTACTGTCGCCTTCCTATCAGTTTGAAACAGTTTGTCCATTCTACTATGACCTCTCTCATTAACAAGGTGTTTTTGCCACCGTTTGACAGACTTTTTTGCACCATTCTCTGTAAACGCTAGAGACAGCTATGCGTGAAAATCCCAGGAGATTAGCAGCATCTCAAATACTCAAACCACCCCACCTGGCACCAACCAATCATTCCACAGTCAAAGTCACTTAGATCACATTTTTCCCCATTCTAATGTTTGTTCTGATCAACAACTGAATCTCTTGGACACGCCTGCATGATTTTATGCATTGAGTTGCTGATACATGATGGGCTGATTAGATAGTATGAGTGGGTGTACAGGAGTACCTCATAAAGTGGCTTCTGAGTGTAGTACCTTGCTCAGGCTAGGATGACTAGACCTGGCTCTGTACCTAGTGCTCCTTCACTCTATGCAGTGCATCTTCTGCTGCTCCTGATGGCTAAAGAACTTGGATTTACACTTTGCAAGAGCCATGTGATCGTTTCATTCCACCTACATCCCAAAGGCATCAGCTCTGAAAATGCAGTTCCTCTCTTTAGGCAGTATCTGTGGAGGAAAATGGACAGTGGGTGCTTCAGATCAAGACCCTTCATTTCGACTGCTTTTTGTCATCTGCTATCACTTGTATCTTCAAGATGAGGGGCAACTGGATTGATGCGATTTCTCTGCTTGAGTCTCGATATTGGGCAACGTTACTTCAAAATAGGCAGGTACTGACGATGACGAACTAAGGAGCTGCAGAGTGGGATAACTCTGATCTCACTTACATGTTCCCACAACCCTAAATAAGATTCATCCACAAAGTACCACTCTACTTTTCATAGTTCTCTAATTCAGCTGACAGACTTTTTGCCCATCTGTACTCACTCTGCATTAATATAGCCGGTCCATTGGAGCAGAAAATCTCTCCACTCCCAACACAATTTGATTTTCTGTGGGTGGCATTGCTGATCAGCTGGAAATCACGATGTGCAACAGCACCACCGGCAGGAAGAATGCAAACTTTGCAGCGAATTCATGAAACTTAAAGTATTGCTTTTAAGTCATATCTTTCACAACCTTAGAACGATCCAAACTGTTTTACCGCACACTTATAATATTTTATCTGGAAGATCTTAAATATAGGTAAATCTGCTTTTCAACTGGAGTTGTTGTTGGAGAACAGACAACTTTGCCCCGAAGGCACTTAATTGATTGTTCTGTTTCTCCCGTTGTGTCGGCGAGATTCCGCAAAGAAACAGCATGTTGGCTATTTGAACCTGTGCTGCGCCATTCACCCATTTACAGCAATCCTACGTCAATCCCACCTACCAACTTCCCCTTGATTCTACTGCTCTCCCACGCTCCAGAGCAGGGGTTCCCAACCTTTTTTATGCCATGGACTAATACCATTAAGCAAGGGATCTGTGGACCCCAAGTTGGGAACCCCTGCTCTAGAATTAATATGCATTGACCATTTAGCATGCCAACCAGCACAAATTTGGAATGTGGGAGAAAACTAGAGCACATGCAGGAAATCTATATGTTACAGAGCGTATGCAAGGTGAGGATTAACTCCAAGTCTTTGGTGCCACAAGGTAGTAGCTGCACTAGCTGCATAACTGTGCAGCAAGGGGTGGGGAAGAGGAAGTAGATGTTGATCTTAATGTACTCTCGGTAGGACTGCAATGTTTTTATTTGAAATGAAAAGGCCATGAAACTCTCAGTTTACAAAATATTCGAAAAATGTTCATCGACGAATACTGTTTTCCCACCGCACACAGAAATGTGTACTTAGATTATGGGTTCAAATCACTAGCATGGCTTTGTGCCCGTGATCTTCTGACTCAGAATTGAAGTTACTGACACTAAGCCACAATGACACTTTTTTTTTGTTAACTTCCTGTTTCCTTTCTCTCTCCCTGAACAGAAGGTGGCAAGGGTATTTGACAACTTTAGTTCCTCAAGGTTTCTCAGAATGAGAGGAGGCGAACGGCAACGAATCTCAAAGGAGCACAATAGAAGCCACTTGTAGACTCTGACCCCTCGGTAAGTTATTTATCTCACAATAATTTGCTGAAGTTCAGCGAGGTAAAAATGTCATTGCCCTCTGAACACCACTGTTCCGCAAGTAGAAGTTAAAGTTCTCTTAAAGTCTCTAAAATTTTACTTTTTCTAATTCATTAACAAACTACAGATAAGACATTTTCATGCTGTATTAAGAAGAAGGGAATGTTTTTGAAATAGAGGTGCTATTGTTGCATTAGATTGAAAATGTGGAGATCAACAAATGCCCTTTAAATCTTAGGACACTGTAATGCTTTCGTTCCTTATCTTCTGCTTGTAGCAAACTTAAATTATGTTGGCAGTCTCAACCAAAGTGGAAATATCCAAAACAGTAAAGAAACGCCACCTACCAGCCTACACTCTGTGGTCATTTTATTAGATGCACCTGCACACCAGATTATGATAGCAAATATCTAATCTGCCAATGACCTGGCAGCAACTCAATACATAAAAGCACGCAGACATGGTCAAGAGGTTCAGTTGTTGTTCAGACCAAACATCAGAATGGGAAATAAAGGTGATTTGTTTTACTTTATTGAGATACGACAGGAAATAGGCCCTTCCGGCCCTTCAAGTCGCGCCACCCAACAATGCTTCGGTTTAACCCTAGACTAATCACGGGACAACTTACAATTTACTAACTGGTATGCCTTTGGACTGTGGGAGAAAACTGGAGAACCCAGAGGAAACCCACGCAGTAACGGGGAGAACGTACAATCTCCTTACAGACAGGGACGGGAATTGAACCCTACTGTAAAGCGTTGTGCTAACCACTACGCTACGGTGCTACCCCACTTAAGTGACTTTGACTGTGGAATGGTGCCAGGTAGGGTGTTTTGTATCTCTCAGCAAATGCGGATCTCCTCGGATTTTCATGTACAACAGTCTCTCGAATTTACAGGTAATGGTGCAAGTAACATCTAAAAGAAAACATCTAGTGAGCAGTAGTTCTGTGAACCAAAATGCCTTGCTAAAGAAAGAGGTCACAGGAGAATGGTTAGACTGGTTCAAGGTGACAGTAACTCAAATAACCACACATTACAGTGGTAGTGTTCAAAAGAGCATCTCTGAACACACAACATGTCAAAACTTGCACTGCATGGGTTACAGCAGCAGAAGACCATGAAGATACATTCAGTGGCCACTTTTTAAGGTACAGGAAGTACCTTATAAAGTGGCTATTGAGTTTATACTTTGCCATTTCCAAAATTTAAAGATAAGGAGGAGGAGAAGATGGCAGCGCAACGCAGCACGCAGCGGCCACTCCGGTGAATGATATCTGTTATCTGTCAAGTAGCGTGCCATGCACAATCCTGATTTGATGGAGACAGACGTGAGAGCACGGAGGAACATCTGGAGAAACTTCTGAAATGCCTTCTTCGCTGCCGCTGCTACTGTGTGATCCAGAATCTCCGGAGGGGAAGGCCCTGAGTCCTCGGCTTTGCTTGTTGCTCGGCAGAGATGGTGCTCGGTGCTCGGTGTCGGAGGGCTGGTCGGAGGCTCGAAGTTTTCGGACGGACTCAGAGTCGGCTGTGGTCGGGTGCTTCCAATGCATCGGCAGTTGTCGGCTCCTGGAAGTTTATGACAGGGAGAGTTTCTCCCTCTTGCCTCCTGCTATCGGGAATATTGGGAGTCGATTGGAACTTTGAGACTTCTTTTTTACCGTGCCTATGGTCTGCTCTTTATCAAATTATGGTATTGCTTTGCACTGCTGTAACTATATGTTACAGTTATGTGGCTTTGTCAGTGTTAGTCTTTGATTTGTCCTTTTTTTTGTGATATCACTCTGGAGGAACATTGTATCATTTCTTAATGCATGCATTTCTAAATGACAATAAACGAGGACTGAGTGTCCTCATAATCTAACCTATATCTAAATACAGAGAGACAGGATATAAAAGGATAAAACCACCTCAGTTGAATAGGTACTGATGAGAACTGTGGATTAATGGTAACAGGAGCCCATCTCAAAAGGATTGCAGGTTCCAGAAATAAAGATGGTAATCTGACATTAAGGACAGCCTCCTTCTGAAAGTGGATTTTCTGCATTTTTCAACAGGAAGAAGGGAAATTCATCAGGTATTGAATTGCACTATAATTGAACTGGGTGTACTTGGAATTACTGCTCAATAGAAAGTGCTAAACCTGAAGATCAGGTACTGAGACTGATAAGCTCTTAAATTGTCCCATAAAATATATATATTTACAAGTTAATCCCACTGTCAGCAGAATCAATCATTCACTTCCGTAATATGCAGCAAAGAAGCAATTTATGTGACTTTGGCTGGTTTTCAAAAAGCACATCACCCATTCTGTGCAGAGTGTATTTTACATTATACATGTCTGGGAGATGATTCATGCTAGTGATGATATACGTTCATCAACGTAATGCTCTCAAATACATCCTCCGTTCTCTGGCCCAACCCAAGCTGAACAAAGATCCAGACACACCCCGTTGCAGGGCAGGTGGTAACATGAATAAAACTGAATGTCAGTCAATAGATTCGTAGGCAGCGAAGAAAATCAGAATGTGTTCAGGTTTCTGCTAATCTAATTTGCTGCTTCTACATGGTTGGGGACCTGGAAACCTGTAGTTTCTAAACTCTCTGGTAAGTTTCTCTGAACTTCCTTACTGTTGCGTCCTTCAAGCTTCCTTCATTTTCCAGGGACAAATAAAAAGGTACTGTTCTGTTTTTATTTAATCTAGACGTATGTTTAGCTGATATTCTAAATCCTTCATTACTGACAAAAACAGTCACTGGAAAACAGGAGGTTGATGTTTCACTGGACTCATGGCATCCAATTAGTATTTTTAAAATATCTGCACACTCACCTTTAAAATCCAACTGTACAGTGACTACAGTATCCTATCAAGGGGATTTGTAGGTGCTAGAATTCAGAAAGGATTTTCAATTAAAACTGTGGCTGTTCTCTCTGACAAACAACTGCTTTGAGGAGGAATTATGAATGTACAAATACGTCGGTAATTGGATCTCCCCAATTGCAAACATACCAGAAATAATTTATTAATAAAATGTGGGGTGACTCATTTTACGAACACGTCCCTTTAGCTGCCTTGTTACTTATAGATCTGTACCTCATTAGAGCCATCTTTGGAAGCCAATGGAGGAAAAGACTGATAAATAAAGGACATGGGTAAAGAATAAAGGGTATGTACACTGACCATCACTCTGTTGAATAATGGTTCAATTTTGCAAACCCTTGAGTATTCTGTTTTAGTGATTTAAAGTTACACCATAAACCAGTTAAGCTGCTCATTCATGAACTTTCACTAGCATTATTTTACTTCTGATTGATAGCGAGCGTGATCCAGTGAACCGGGAGTAAGCTCAAAAATCAGTATCTTGGATTTAACGTTTTAGTTAAAACAGAAAAATTGCCAGTATTCAACAGCTTGAGGGAACTTTCTCTCAATATCCTCATCGTATTGCTGATGCTTAAAACTCTTTTATCAAAGGTTTATTGATAGTGCTTGAATTGATCACCTAATTCTTTTGTCCTCTCTTCCCTCAACTTGCAACCATTCTGCATTTATTAAGAGGGTTTTGATTTATCATTTTAATAGTTAAAATTACAAAGTGTCACTATTTATCCCATCTTGAAGAAATTATATTTTCCTTTTGCACCTTCTTTGCTCCCTTGTTACCACACTGACATGTCGGCTGAGATATGTATGACTAAACTGTTGGAATGGGATTTGAACCCATAAGCTTTTCGCACAGAAGCAAGAGTCCAACCAACAAAGCTACAGATGACAAGCAGCAACAGTGTAAACTCTACATACAAAGAAAAGAACTTCGTTTTTTTCCCCATAGTGAACATCTATGCACTCAGTTCTTGATATTTTATGGTGGTTGGATTGTAGGTAAGACCTGGTGAGATGACAGTAAGATAATACTTGCTCTTATGTATAAGCAAAAAAAAACTACATTGGCAAGAAAAAGACAAAATGAATGGAAAGACAGCAGTACAATTGGGACCAGAGAGAGTTAAAGTGGAATGGAATGTAACTTGAGTATAATTGAGAAAGCTAGTGAGTGAAAATATAGCCCATTTCTTGCCAACATTTTGTTAAACTTCAGCGCACTGCAGCACTTCAACAATGCTAAACTTTCCGTTGCTGGGCAGGGGTAGACTTGAAGGCACACCGCAAGTAGCTTAGGAAAAACTGTGGCTGCATTTCGTTTGATTCTCCCAGCTCCACCTAAATTAATCACAAGATGTTTCATTCTACTTTTTGTTAATTTTTTGAGCAACATAGGGAGAGGAACAAGCTACTCGTTTTCTGGAGCCTGCTCATTATCCAATTAGATCGTTATTCAACTGTATCTTTCTATGCATCATGTTATTGCGGAACAAACTTCCATCAATTTCAGCTTTGAAATTTTCATTTGATGTAACCTCCAATGTTTTATAGAGAAAGAGAGCTTCAGAGAATTTTAACCTGAAGTCTTTATTTCCAATGACTTCACATAATAACTTTCAATTTTAAGACATTATCACACAATGCCCACATCCAATCTAACCAGTCTATAACGAATCCATATTTCAGTCAGATGTTATATTACGTGTCCTGAGGGCATGTAGCCAAGTGGTTAAGGCATTCGACTATCGACCTGAGGGTCATCAGTTCGAGCCCCAACCGAGGCAGCGTGTTGTGTCCCTGAGCAAGGCACTTAACCACACAGTGCTCTGCGACGACACTGGTGCCAAGCTGTATCGGTCCTTGCCCTTCCCTTGGACAACATCAGTGTCGTGGAGAGGGGAGGCTTGCAGCATGGGCAACTGCCAGTCTTTCATACAACCTTGCCCAGGCCTGCGCCCTGAAGAGTGAAGACTTTCCAGACACAGATCCATGGTCTTGCAAGACTAACGGATGCCTATATTACTTGTAAACATCACATTTACATAGAAGCCAGAAAAGGACGTTATTTTATGACTTATTCCTTCAACATGACCACAGATGGTTCTCAGATTGTTCAGGCTTGCCCATGATTATCTGTCATGGTCTTCTCTGATGGAAAATTTCAGTCATTGTCATAATGAAAAGCTCTCACACTAGTCAGGTTAACTAATTCTGTTGCTGCCTAAGCATATGGGTTTCCAAAACGTTCCATTGTGATAGATATTCATTTCTTTGTTGATTGCTAATCTTACTTTCTAAACACAGAGGCTGCCACTTATAACATAAAAATGATGTAAATAAACTTCCAATTAACAGTTTGCTTAGTTTCTGGTCATAACTATAAGCCAGTCTTCAGTTCTGTAGGTGTAAATGGCAAGCAGAAATCAGTCTGAAGTTAACAACGCAGCTTTGCAAATATGCTCTGTATTTAGAAGGTGCTTTGTGAGAAGTAGGACGTAGCTCACTGCACCTGTTTTAACACTGCTCCAGAATGCGGTGTAGGACAATGTAATTTAATTCGGGTTGTTTCAAATGGACAAGCTGACTCTAAGTTGCTTAGTTCAAAGAAGCTTGCAGACCAGATGGATAAAATCACTTATCATGTCAAATAATTGATCTATTAAGTTGAGAGTTTTCTGTCCTCGGGAAATTAGCCTTACAACATTTACAGCATAAATTTCAAACTCTGAACAATAAGCTAAGATCTACAGTCTGTCTCCAAGATGCTTTTAGACCATTTGCGTTAAAAGGATATCTGAGGAAATATTATACACGGGTGAAGTCACTCAAGTTGAAGGAAAAGAGCATAGATATAAAGAGCAGTTCAGGCATATTAGAAATGGGGTAAGGAACATCAAGAAATATGGAAGAAGTACGGAGTGAACTAGAATCCATTCCTCTGGCTTCAAGTTTTGTGATGGACGGCTGATTATTCTGCAACGTGGCAGTATGTCTTTTTAGTTTATAGGAATTATATCTGTGCTTTGGAAATCCATTGTGCTTTGTTTTTTTTTAGACATGCTTTGTGTTTTAGAAATGGTTTATAATTTGACAATGTTTAAGATAGAATATTTCTGTGAATTGTCAATATGTTTTAAGAGTGTTGTTTGGATTTAAACTGAAAATTAATGAATTGTGTTTTAAACTTCTTTGTTAGAAGTATCTTCTCCTTGGTAGGGAGAGGCGACCCGCTGTATGAATAGTGGGTATTGGCGGCTAAACTTGCCATGGAGAATAAACAGGGAAACGAACTAGTATTGGAAGATTAGGTAGTTAGAGTATAATCTCCCTTTAGTGAGAATAACTGTGGCTATTTATATCCAATAGGCCTTCACATCCTCATCAGTCATCAGTTAACTTAAGCAGCTTTCCCTGCATCCAGGTATTGTGGCCAGGAAAAGTGTAGAACTCTGTCACATATAGCACTTAGTTTTAAGACAAAGGGCAGAATGTATACAGGTGTACATGTGTAAGCTGAACAGTTTGACTCAGTTAACTGCCAAGTATGATTCAAATTCTTGAATACAACAGCTTATGGGGCTGTCATTGACGTTGTCCTCATCTGCACCTCCTCCATTTCCCGAACATCCGCTCTCACCCCATCCTCCCACATCTTCTCTCCATCCCCCTGCCACTTGCAGGCCAAATGGATAAGATCACATCATATCAAATATCTGATCTATTAAGTTGGGAGTTCCTCTTGTCCTTACCTACCACCCAAGAGCCTTCGCATCCAACACATCATTCTCTGCAGCTTCTGCTGTCTCCAAAGGGATCCTACCACCAACACCTCTCCCCTTCTCTGTGCATTCAGCTGGGATCTCTCCCTCCTTGATGCCCTGGACTCTCCCTCATGTCACTTATCCCTGCAAGCAGGCAAAGTGCCCATTCACCTCCTCCCTCGCCTCCACTCAGGGCCCCAAAAAAAGTCCTTCTCGGTGAGGTAAAACTTCACCCGTGGATCTGTGGGTGTTGTCTATTGTGTCTCATGCTCCCGATGTGGTCTCCTCTGCATTGGTGAGACTCGTTGTAGATTGGAGGACCACTTCATCAAGGCCTTCTGCTCCATCTGCAAAAAGCAGAACTTCCCGGTTGCCAAACATTTTAATTCCCGTTCCCATTCCTACATGTCGGTCCACAGCCTCCTCTTGTGCCATAGTGAAGCCACCCTCAGGGTGCAGGAGTAACACCTTATATTCTGTCAGGGTAGCTTCCAAACTTATGGCATGATGGCATGAACATTGATTTCTCTTTCCAGTTTAAAAAAATGTCCCTCCCCCTCACCTTTTATTCTCTTCCCCACTCTTGCCTCTTACCTCTTCTCACCTGCCTATCACTTCCCCCGGATCCCCTCTTATTTCCCTTTCTCCTACTGTCCACTCTCTTCTCGATCCGATTCCTTCCTCTACAGCCCTCTTCTTTTCCTACCCACCAGGCTTCACCCATCACCTTCTAGGCATCCTCTTTCCCCTGCCCCCATCTTTTTACTCTAACATCTTCTCCCTTCCTTTCCAGTCCTGAAGAAGGTGTCCTGGCCCAATATGTTCATTTCCATAGATGCTGCCTGACCTTCTCAGTTCCTCCAGCATTTTGTGTATTGTTTTGGGGTTTACACTCATTGTAGCTGTGGTTGTTCTAAGCACCTCACCAAGTTGATCAGAGGCAGTGCAGAGGAGGTTCAGCAGCCTGATTCCAGAGATGAGGGGGTTAGACTATGAGGAGAGATTGAGTCGCCTGGGACTGTACTCACCAGAATTCAGAAGAATGAGAGGAGATCTTATAGAAACAAATAAAATTATGAAAGGGATAGATAAGGTAGGAGCAGAAATCTTGTTTCCATAGGAAGGTGAGACTAGAACCGGGGACATAGCCTCAAGATTCAGGGGAGTAGATTTAGGACGGAGATGAGAAGGAAATGCTTTTCCCAGAGAGGGATGGATCTGTGGATTTTTTTCCCACTGAAGCAGTGGAGTACCTCAGTAATTATATTTAAGCCAAGGTTGGATAGATTTTTGCTTAGTAGGAGAATTATGAGTTATGGGGAAAAGGCAGGTAGGTGGAGATGAGTTCATGGTCAGATCAGTCATGATCTTATTGAATGGTGAAGCAGACTCAATGGGCCGAATGGCTTACTCCTGCTCCTATTTCTTATGTTCTTATGTTATTCTTAGTAGATCTCTTCACCTCTAAACACTGGTTTAACTTTCCTTCAAATACTACTAATAGCCACTCGGTATATTCAAAATAAAGATCCTGCGGCAATACCTGGTTCCCCTTGGGACAGTTTGTTTTCATTGGCTCAGGTTGGGCTCAAACACAAATTTCAGAGGTGAAGGAACTTACAAAGAGAAAACTAAATTTTGTTTGCCCAATGAAAGTCAGCTCGGATCTGCCATTTGCAGCATACTCCCTGTTGTAGCTTTCCATTGACATCAGCACAAAATAAAATTGAGCTAGAAATAAAACGAAATACAATCTGAACAGAATATTTTTAACCAGAGTGAAGAATCGAGTCCAGTGTCATATACACAGTTACTGTATATGTAAGCACGGATGCCATGAAAAGGTTACAGCCACAGCACGGGCACACAGTGTTTATTCACAAGAAAAGCATAAAATAAACATAAATTTTGCAGAAAGTAAACAAAAAAGAACTCATTTAGAACTGAGAAAAGCATTTCAATTGTAGTGCGAAACAGTCGAAGTTGTTATTGCATTGCTATGCTAAGGCAGTGATTACAGTTGTGCAGGGCAGCTCAGGAATTAAAAGGTTGAAGGAAAATGCTGTTCTTGAAGCTGGCATTGTGGCACTGCAGGTTTCTGTGCCTCCTAACCAATGGAAGCTGTGAGAGAATGGCAGATATTACCTTCCTGAGGCACAACCTTACATAGATACTTTTAATGATGGCATTGCTTAACCAGGTGTGTACTGCCTTGCTCCTGCGGGCTGGCTCGTCTCCATCTGTGATCCAAACCAACAATAGTAGTATCATCGGCAAATTTGTGTATGGCATTGAAGTTGTGCCTAACCACACACTCATGTGGATATATAGGGAGTAGAGCTGGAGGCTAAGCACACAGCCTGGATGATGTTGTGTTGATGGCCAACAAGGAGATGTTGTTACCAATCTTCACTGGTTGAACTCTGCTAATGAGAGGGTTGGGGACCTCATTGCAGAGGGAGACACAGAGTCCCAGAAGCTCAGTGAAGCTCAATTAAGATCATGCAATGCTGGACAAACTCATCAAGTGAGGCAGCATCTATGGACGAGAATAATCAGAGGCAGAAACAGGTTTAATATCATTGGCACATGTCGTGAAATCTGTTAACTTGGCAGCAGCGGTGCAATGCAATACATGACAAAATAGGGAATATAAGTAAATCAATTACAGTAAGTATATATATGTGTGCAATAAATAGTGAAATTAAAAATAGTGCAAAAACAGAAATAATAAAAGTGAGGTAGTGTTCATGGGTTCAATGTCCATTTAGAAATCAGATGACAGAGGAGAAGAAGCTGTTCCTGAATCGCTGAGTGTGTGCCTTCAGGCTTCTGTACCTCCTACCTGATGGTAACAATAAGAAGAGAGCATGTACCTGGCTGATGGGGGTCCTTAATGATGGATGCTGACTTTCTGAGACATCATTCCTTGAAGATGTCTTGGATACTATGGAGACTAGGAGCCAAGAGGAGATGACTAATTTTACAGCTTTCTGTAGGTTTTTTTGATCCTGTGCTGTAGCACATCCCCCCCACCACCCTCACACCAGACAGCAATGCAGCCTGTCAGAATGCTCTCCACAGTACCTCTGTAGTAGTTGTCAAGTGTCTTACATGACAAACCAAATCTCCTGAAACTCCTAATGAAATATAGCCCTGTCTTGCCTTCTTTATAGCCGCATCGATATGCTGGGACCAGGTTAGATCCTCAGAGGTCTTGATAGGCAGGAACATGGAATTGCTCAGTCTCTCCACTCCTGAACTCTCTGTGAGGATTGGTTCATGATCCCTCGTCCTACACTTTCTGAAGTCCACAATCAACTCTTTGATCTTACCGATGTTCAGTGCAAGGCTGTCATTGCAACACCATTCATCTAATTGGTATACCTTGCTCCTGTACACCATCCCATTTTCATCTGAGATTGTGCCAACAATGGTTGTATCCTTAGCAAATTTATTAATGCCATTTGAGTCATGGGTATAGAGAGAGTAGAGCAATGGGCTAAGCACACATTCCTGAGGTGCACCTATGTTGATCACTCGAAGTTTCAGGCCTTGACTACTTATCAGACATCAGGTTACTACAGGAAACAAGGGAGGAAATTTCTGTGCCCTTGGAGATGTTCTTTACATCCTCATTGACCACAGGAATAGTAAAAGATAATTGCTGAGTTGCAAATTTTATTCCTTACTTCAAGAAAGAGAGTAGCGATAACCCTGGGAATTATAAATCCAGTGAGTTTTACTTCTGTGATAGGCAGATTATTATAGAGGATTCTTGGAGACAGGATTTACAAGTATTTGGGCAAGCATAGTTTGATTAGCAATAGCCAACATGGCGTTGTGAGAGGCAGGTCATGCTTCACGAGCCTGATTGAATTCAAAGGTTCAAAGGTTCACTTTATTTTCAAAGCACGTATGCAGAATACAACTCTGAGATTCGTCTTCTCCAGATAGTCATAAAATACAAAAAATATAGAAGTAGTTGAAAGAAAAGACATCAATCTCACCCTCCCCAGGGTAGGGGTATGTTACGGGGGGAAGGGTTAAGGGGAGGGGGAGGGTAGATATTATTCTATGTAATTAAATTTGAAAATTGAATCCTAAAAATTTTTTTAAATAAATAAATAAAATTAATATATTGCCACATGGAGAAACAGCAACAAGAGCATCAAACTCCAAACCCCAGCTTGCCAGTCAGCAACAAGAAAGAAGGAGCAAGAACCCAATAAAAACACAGGACTGAAAGAGGTCAATATGAACTACAGTTACCTCGGACTACAGTCCAACCCATAAATCTCACAACTCTCATAACATCTCCGAAAGCTTCAGGGACAGCAACTGCTCGAACCCAGCGGCCTTTCCGGGGAGAGCGAGTCAAACCCTTTGAGGATTCTTTGAGGATTTGAAAAGCACATTGACGAAAGTGGAGTAGTGGATATGGTGCATATGAATTTTAGTAAGACGTTTGCTAAGATTCCTGATAGTAAGCTCATTCAGAATGTCAGGAGTTATGGGATCCAGGAAAACCTGGCTGTATGGATACAGAATTGGCTTGCAGAAGGTGACAGTAGATGGAGCATATTCTGCTTGGATGCCAGTGACCAGCCGTGTTCCACAAAGATCTGTCCTTGGGATGCAGCACTTTGGATTTTGTGGTGTGTTGCTCAAGATTTCCAGCATCTGCAGAATGTTTTGTATCTACTATTAAGATTGATTTCTCTCTCTGTTTTTAAGGTGCCATGGTGATACACAGCTTTGATTATTAGTTTTTATAGTTAATAAAAACCACTTATCTGATAGTCACATGAGAAAACGAAAAGCAGAAATAAAGTATTCTATTGTTTGTATTTTAGGTCAACAAGTTAAGACTTTCCACGTGCCATGGACTGGGGCACTTTACAAGGTGTGCTCAGCGGAGTGAATAAGTACTCAACTGGATTTGGGCGGATCTGGCTGTCCGTGGTCTTCATCTTCAGAGTTCTGGTCTATGTGGTGGCAGCAGAGAGCGTGTGGGGCGATGAACAGAGTGACTTTGTCTGCAATACCTTACAGCCCGGCTGTTCAAACACCTGCTATGACCACTACTTCCCCATATCCCACATTAGACTGTGGGCCTTACAGCTGATCTGCATCACCACGCCTTCATTGTTGGTGGTTCTGCATGTGGCTTATCGGAAAGAGAGGGAGAGGAAACACAAGATGAAGTATGGAGAAAATTGTACCCAGCTGTACAAAAACACTGGGAAAAAGCATGGTGGGCTCTGGTGGACATATCTGATGAGTCTGATATTTAAAACAGCTTTTGAAGCTGGTTCTTTGTATATACTTCATTGTGTTTATGCTCAGTTTTACCTGCCTCGATTAGTCAAGTGTCCTATGTCCCCTTGTCCAAATATAGTTGATTGTTATATTGCCAAGCCTACTGAGAAGAGGATCTTCACATACTTCATGGTTGGGGGGTCCAGTGTTTGTATTATCCTCAACATTTCTGAAATACTTTATCTAATTTTCAAACGATGCTTTAAATTTTGTAATAAAAAGCTCAAGAAGGAAGAGGTGAGCTTGTCAAAGGCGAAGCGAAACGTACTTCTGAGAGAGAGTATTGAGAAGCAAAGTCAATAAGCATAAAACCTCAAAATCTAATAATGTCTAAAACTAATATGAAACTAATTTTCTATTTCATACCTTGAAGAACTAATATGATCGATCAAACATAACATTATTGAAAACTAGGCAGGCTTGAGTTCTCAATGACCTGTTCTTGCTCCTGTTACCAATGCTCATGAAGAATATTTGTACGATACCGTTTCAAATCTTTCTGCCATGTCGATCAAATATTACTTGTATCTATAACAGCTTTCTCCAACCTTTGATGTATCCTTCATTTTGATTCCACCATTTTCATCCTGTTGCATGTTAAAGGACCAGCAGATGAATGTTTGATGTCCAACCAATAGTGGAAAGATGTTGATGGAGAAAAGGACTGAGCTTTTTTTCTGATCCCCTAACACTCTCCAAACCTTGTTGGGGGTTGGACCAGATATGCCAGAGCAAATTTGCTTTTTATAGTTGATTTGTAACTTTTGGTATCTAAAACAATGCAAGAGGTCTCAGAGAAATGTTTGCACATGAATAAACAAGTATTTCAAGATTTCCTTTCGGCTTACGGCCTGGTTGGAAAGGTCAGCGCTGACACTCTAAGACCCATAGAGCATGCTTGAATGCAGTTTTCAGTCAATTTACATTCCCCGTTGTGTTAATTATTTCTTTCTAAAAGTATCTGACTGCCATGGAAAGAGCATGCATCAACACTATACAAGCAGACTGATCACCACTGCAAACATTTAAGTTTTTAGAACAAATTATATTAAAGTCCCTGAATTATTACAAGGAAATGGAAAAGTACTGAAAGCAATGTCAATCAAAGCCATCGCTGTGGTTTTTATTAAGTAAGTGTTTAATACCAGAAGGCATGCATTGAAGGTGAGAGGAGGTACGCTTAGGGGGGAATGTGAGGGTCAGAGAGTGGTGGATGCCTGGAGTGCACTGCCTGTTGTAGAGGCACATACATTAGAGGCTTTTAAAAGATGTTTGGATAGGCACATGGATGCAAGGAAGATAGAGGGATATGGACATGGTGTAGGTAGGAGGGATTAGTGTTTGGTTGTTTTTGATTTGCTTCTTAGCTGGTTCAGCACAACATTGTGGGCCGAATGGCCTGTTCTTTTGCGTACTCTTCTATGCTCCACGTTCTAATGGACAGAACCACCAAAAAGTCTTTAATTTCATGTTTGCTTCTGGATGCTTTTAATGACAAATGATACTATCTCTTAAAATATTTTCCATTTCATACTTGGAGAAACTAATGTGATCTGATCAAGCATGATGTTATAAAAAACTCGGCATTTTTTATGTTTTATATAAAATTTTTATTTTTATTATTTTAAAAACTAAATGCTGTGTTCACACTGGCAGTTGTTAGCTATCTGAAAAAGGTAATACTAAAAGATAAGACAGCAGGGAAGGGTGATCCTGGCTAAAGGAAATGGATGTTATTAACTGTTGCATCATCTCTAGGCTTGTTGAGCAAGGTTAATGCACTCAGCCGAGGATGTGTAGGAAGATAAGCACTCATCATTGTCACATCAGGATCATTTACAGTAGACATTTACTATTTCTAGTTCAGAGTGATATCAAATAACTGTTGATTTGCTTTGCCATTAAATTAACCCGAAATTCAATCTTTATTGCTCTGTCTCTTTTCTGAAGTTCCATAACTCTTAAGATGTTATGATGGTCTCTCATGATGGTACAATGTGGCCAATCTATTGGAAATAGATATGAATCAGAGTTGCTACCTTTAATAACAGACATCTAACTGTACCAGAATTTTTTACTCTGGACTCACTGACTGCTGCGAATTCACTGGAAATTAAATAACACATTTACATTTTATACAGAGCTACTGCCTTTTCTCTTGTGCTTGAGAACCTGTACCACTGTAAGACTGTCTCTGCAGTTGTGCGATAAACTCGTGCAGCGAAATTTCAGAGAAGCTTGGTGAATAGCAGGCACAATATTAGTATCATCCCTCGCAGAAAATTCTGGCTTATACCTTATGTAAAGTTTGCCATTCTCTGAAGCATAGCCACATCGCAAAACATATTTACTATTGATGGATTGTATAAATTATAAGATGTACAGACTGCACTGTGAGCATAAATGACAATATCAATAACTCAAAGACAATAAAAATGTAAAAGAAAATGTTTAACTTTACAGCATGGACTGTGAAGAATCACAGTGCAACTGCTTAGAATTGAGGGAGGTATCCCCGTCCACTATCATTCCTGTCTTCCATTTGAAGTGCTTATGTCTGTGTCCAAGAATGTCTTTTCAAAAGCAACAAAACAGTCTGCTGGAAGAACTCAGCAGGTTGAGCAGCATTTGTGGGAGAAAGGAACAGTCAACATTTCAGGTCAAAACCCTGCACCTGAAGTCTCTTGTGTCTCATTGTCCTTTCAAAGTTTGCATCAAAGGAATCCAGAGATTGTGATGTCTACTCTAAGTATGAAGTCAGTTTCTTAAAATATTTATTTTGTATTTTTTAATGTTGTTACATTTGTATTATTGAAAATAAATACATTAATTTGAAATATATGATTATAAGTCTTACTTTTATACTAATTATCTAGAATTCTGTGATAAACATTGCTGCTTCAATAAAAAGGCCATTTGGATAGTTCAATTCTCCTCCTTTCTCTATTTCATTAACACAATCCTGGAATATGTAATATACATAGTTGTTTGCCCCAGGCTACCTGTACTGCCAAGCACAACACACAGTTCCACAGTCTAAACTGGTGCTTTGTCTTCACAACACCAACTGAATGTTTTGAACATAACTGTTTCAAAACAGAGTAGCTAGCATTATTTTTGACTTAACCAACTGTGATGTGATAATAACATTTAAAGTTTCACTCACAAAAATGGACACAAAGTTTTTGTTTAGTAATCTTTTCACCCCATCCCATAGATGATAACAGATGATATAATCACTCCTTTGTTTTCTACTGTCTCCATCCAAAATCTCTATCACCTTTGACTCCCAGCAATAATCTGTCTTTAAAATATTCAAATATTTTAAATAACTTAACTGTGTCAAATTAGCCTTTGACTTGGTTGTTATTAGTGTCTTGATAGTATCAGCAATTATTTTTCCTTTGAGACACATTAAACATTAACTCAGGAAATGTTCACCTCTTGCCGCAGATTCAATCTTCAACTTCACTCACAAACAATTTCAGTGAACCAACATCATTCTATCATGCCACGATGTGTAAACCAACCTTTGGCTTTAGGTGATCTTCAAAAGGAAAGAAAGGGTCTGGCGATCTCGGTATGTCTCTCCATGCTTCAGACAGGTTACCAATATATTTATCTTAAAGTGGACACAGACAAGGAAAGAAACTTCAAGAAGGTGCTGTGCAGAACCTAATCTTTAGGAATGTAACTGGGCAAGTGTAGTGTCAGCAGGAAGGCATTTGGAGGATAGGACCACAAATTTGTAGTTTTGAAGCTAGTTGTGGCAAAAGGAAGATGGTCCAGAATATAAGGTCCTAAATTGAGCAAGATGAAACTTTTTTCATTGCAGCATGGGAGAATGAAGGGCAAACTTATGGAGGTATGTGAACTCTTGAGGGGTATTGATAGAATCGATGTGCAGAGTCTTTTTCCCAGGGTTCTAGAATCAAGAACTGGAAGACAAAGGTTTCAGGTGAGAGAGGAGAGATATAATAGGAACCTGAGGAGCAAATTTTTCTCCCAGAAGGTGACCATTATATGGAATGAACTGGCTGGGATGGGCACATTAACAATATTTTAGAAGTATTTAATTTCACAACATTTAATAACGATCTAATGGGTACTTAAGTTATCAGGGGTTTGAAGGCTCTGTGTAAAATGCATGTAAATAGAATTAGTGTATGTAGGTGCTTGATTATCATTGTGAAAATGTTGGAACAAAGGGCCTCGGCCTGTGCTGTATAACTGCTATATGACTCGATGCCTCTTGTAATCAGCTATATTTAGCTATACCTTTAATCACCTAAGACAATATTAGTTCAAGAATTCAGTCAATTAACCACATTCAAAATCACTTGTAGAAATTTTCCAAATTGTTTATTAATTTATTTATTGAGATACAGTGTAAAATAGGCCCTCCTGGCCCTTCAGTCTCTGCTCCATTAACCCCAGATTAACCCTAGCCTAATCACGGGACAATTTACGAAGACCAATTAACCTACCAATCGGTAAATCTTGGGGGCTGAGGGAGGAAAGTGGACCAGCCAGAAGAAACCCACACAGTGATGGAGAGAACACACAAACTCTTTACGGGCAGCCGTGAGAATTGTGGAGTTAGCTCTCTTTTGTGATCTGTAATGTGCAATTGAACTCACCATTCAGGTTTATTCAGGAACTGTGGAACAACTGTACTGTCCCATCCAACCTTTCTATAAAACCTTTAAAACATTTGGTTACTAGTATAGATTTTTTTGTTTATTGCTTAAATCCACGAAACACAAAAAAGTCCCGATTTGCAGTAGCTTTGTTCATTTTTCTCATTCCTAAAATAATCAACTTTTCATTGGACCGAGAAGGTTTTGTCAAAGTTCACCTCTAGTCAAAACTTTATTCCGTGATGTGCAGAAACAAATCCCACAAGGCATTTTTAAACTATAATCAATGTTTGATCATTCCCTTCAATAAAACAAAATCTTCTTTGTATGTGTGGCACTAGAAAAGAGCAAAACTCCCAGAATCTATTATGTCCAAGTGTCTGATAGATGAAGTGTCATATTGTTGTACATTTACAGAGAAGCATTCAGATTTGTAAAGTCGCTGGAAGCTGCCAGATCTCTTGCAGCTCAAATGTCATCATTACTTGTTTAAACAGATCAGAACAGAATCCATTGTAGCTCAATTTAAGAGCTCAGAGCATTAATTTATCACCTTTACAATTATGCAACTTGAACAAAAGAGCCATCAGTAGATTAAAATCTCTGCGTGTTCATTCACTCTGGCAGCATTTCAACTTATTATTCAGAAGCAGAAGATAATTACAATAAAACTAGTCTTTCACAATGCCTTTTGATTTTCTGAAATTAGGCGTCTACATTAAGTATTTAAGTCAATTAGAACATCAGACGCCACAACCAACATCTTTTTTCATCCTAAAGAAGAAAATATCCTTATTATGGTTATACCCCAATTGTTCGCAAACTATTTCCCAAAATACCAGTGCAACTTACTCAATAATTGCTGACATTTAATATATGGAGATCCCATATCCGGAATTAAAGATTCTCAGCAACAAGAATTGCAATAGGTTAATTCTTTCAATGAGAGGGTCATCTATCACAAGCAGCTGAAGAAATTAGATTGATATTACTTAGAATTCAGAAGAATAATGAGTGGTCTTAAACAAACATATTAGATAGTGAGGGGACATACAAGGGTGGATGTCAAAGTTTTTCTATGTATGAGAGAATCTTGAACAGTAGAGGCATGGTTACAAGATTAGGGAGTGGTCATTTTAAACCCAAGTGCATAGAAACTCTTTCTTTCAGAGGGTAGTGAATCTCTGGAATTCTCTACCCCAAAAGATTGTGGAGACTAGATCATAGAGGGCATTTGAAAAGGGAGTAGATAAAGATTTGAAAGATCAGGAAACTGGCACAGAAAAGGAGATGAGACCTGGGGCAAACCAGCCATGACCATGTTGAATGACAGAGCAGTCTTGAGAGATAAAGTGACCTACCCTTCCTCCCATGTTTCTATTTTCCTATTTTATTACGCACACGTTTTCTTATGGCCCTTCTGGAACGCAGGTGATATTCCATCCAAAGTTGATTCACGGCAATACTTACTGACACACCTTGCTATCAGGTGTGGGTAAGCGTGCCTGACGAGGATCACCAACTTGAGCAAAAAGCAAATTGTAAGCCGCAACAGCATGTTAGTGCCGGGGGACTTACTTAGTGCCAGGCAAGAAAAAAAGAGCAAAAGCCACCCAAAAGTTGTGAAGAAAAAAGTATTTACAATAGACAAATGAAAACAGACATGTACCAAAATTTACGAACATACTGAGGCTTTCTCCACAGCAGACTTTGCCATTAACTTTCCAATATAACTATTCACTAACCATGAATATTCAACCTCCACACCCCTCAGCAAAGCCAAACTGAGGGTTTAAATCTGCCCGTGTAGGGTGCAGTGGCCTGCTCCCACTAACCCAGGCGGTATCTTAGGATACCCCAAACTCTCCCTTGGGTCTGTTGGGGCTGTTCTGCTGTCTACAAACCCATGTAATGGTGTGACTGAAATTAAATGAAACTATTTGGAATGCCTCTGTCCAGAATCCTTATTTTTATGAGCTATAAACCAGTAGAGCACGTTAACCGAAGAGATTTTTTTTTGATTAGCGAAGCTCGCAATTGTTTTATTGTTGGGGTGTGTAAATGGTGAACTCCCAAGAACTGCAGAATGGCAGGGCAAAGAGCATAGACTACTGGGGAAACTAGACCATGGAACGAGGAGAAGTGACTAACCGGGCAAAGGGACAAGGTTAGCAGGAGAATTAGCATTGCCAATCTGTTCTGTCACATATATTAAACAGATAGATCATGAAAGATGGAGAAAGAAAGGTGGTAACAGAAAGTCCATAAGACCATAAGATATAGAAGCAGAAGTAGGCCATTCGGCCCATCCAGTCTGCTCCGTCAGTCAGGTCAGGGAGTGTATGCTTGTGAACGAACTTACAAAATTATAAAAATAAGCTATTCCTTCTCTAGTTGGCTTCAAGATAGTTCAGATAACTGAAAAAAAATCAAAATTTCAACTCAAAAGGAAGTAATTATCAAATTAACAAATATTAACATCCATGTACAAGTAAAATAAAAATGAACACTTCCAAACAACGCTACCAGAGTACAAAGGGTTAAAAACTATCCACTCTCAGCTTCGGCAGTCTCCGTTGTCTAAATCAAGCTTAAGTTCAAGTTTATTGTATACCGCCAAACGAAACAACATTCCTCTGGACCAAGGTCACGACGCAGTACATATTACTCACACATGATGCATAAAGTAATATTTCCACAAGTAAATTAACAAATGATAAAAAATATACTCCAGAGGATTGACATTTAGCATAAGGTGCATTAATGATACAAATTAAAAAGTAGACCATCAAGACATTGAAGCAGAAATAAGCCATTTGGCCCATCATGTCTGCTCCACCATTTCATCATGGTTAATCCATTTTCCCTTTTGGTCTCCCGCCTTCCCCCCAATATCCACCTATGCCCTAACTCATCAAGAATCTATCAAACTCTGCCTTAAAGATACCCTTGACCTCCACAGCCGTAAAATATGAACAGTATGACACTACTGTGATGAGACATGGATGGTGTCAGGGAGTTCAGTAGTCTCACAGCCAGCAAGAAGAAGCTGTTTCCCCTCCTAACAGTCCTCATCTTAATGCTACAGTACCTCCTGCCTGATTGTAGGGGTCAAAGAAATTTTGAGGCGGATTGGAGGGATCTTTGACAAGGCTAAGGGCCCTATGTATGCAGCACTCCTGATGAATATCTCAGATGAGTGGGAGAGACTCTGATGATCCTTTCAGCGGTCCTCGCAGTCCCTTGTAAGGTCTTGCAGTCAGACGCCTTGCAATATCTGTACCTGATGGTGATGCGGCTGGTCAGAATCCCCTTCATGGTGTTCCTGTAAAAATTGGTTAGAATGTTGGGCGTGGGCCTTTCTCGCCCCAATCCTCTCAGGAAGTGGAAACGCTGCTGTGCTTTCTTAACCAAAGAGATGGTGTTGAGGGACCAAGTGAGATCGCTCAATGCTTCACCAATTCTATTTCTTTAAGCCCACGAAATCCAGCTGGATTCATCTAGGTATTTAGCTACTGTATGGAAAAGCACTAGTTAACTGCAGTTTATGAATTCCCAGCTTCTATGCAGAGTTCCCTATGTTTTCAAGTAAATTTATTCCCTTTAATGTTTTTAATTTGTTAATAATTCTTAATTGTTATAACTTTAACAAAGCCTCTGAAATTTCAGAAGGCTGGTCTGTGTGCAGGGTCGCAGTTTACTCTACCTGAAGACTGGTGGCTGCTCATGGCTTATTCTATTTCACAAAATGGCGGTGGGATAAGGCCTTGAAGATTTGGGAGCTCTACAACCAGGTGTAGCCAGGTCCAGCATCATCTGCTTCTTAGTTGTTTCAGCCCATTATGTTTTAAGTTTGACTTGCATTTTTATTGCCTGGATGCTGGGGGAGAAGAGGAAAATTGCAAGGAAAGTATCTCTATCATGTGATGAAGCTTGTCCTCCTATCACCTCCAGCATATCCAAAAAGCTGGAGGAACTCAGCCAGTTACATGGCACCTGTGGAAGGAAATGGACAGTAGATGTTCTGGGTCAAGACCTTCATTTAGACTGGTCCAGTTTAAGGTTCTCAATCAAAACTAATAACTGTCCATTACCTTCCATAGATGCTACCTGACTTTCTGAGTCCCTGAAGATTTTTGGGTTTTGCATTAGATTCCAGAATCTTCAGTCTCCTGTCGTTTCATTTCATGCTGTGGACAGCTTCTCATTGCTCACCGTGGACCAAAGGGCTTGACACCATGCTGTATAATTCTTAGAGTAATACAGCCATAGAGCACTCGGCCCATCTAGTGCATGCTAGCTGCTTTTCTGCATAGTTCCTTCCACCTGTATCTGGTTGATAGACCTCCATATCCCTTTCGTCCATCTACCTATCCAAACTTCTTGTCACAATGGTGGGGCATTAGGAGCAAGGGTGGACCCAAATGCAAGACACATCTTGTGAGGGTAATTAGATTTAGTTTATTGTTCGATACCAGGAGAGCAAAGCAGAAGCAGGAATAGCAAACTGGACAAGGATTCAGGACTACGACTAGGCTGGAACCAAGTGTCTGGGCTTGGACTTGGAATCAACTCCCAGAACTAGAGGAGACATGAAGAGGCTACTGTATGGACTCCGAGCCAGAGACTGGGCAAGGACCCAGTACCTGGGTCTTGCCTCAGGCTCGGACCCCAGAACCAGGCAAGGGCATGACATGGGCTAGGGAGAGGAGGAACATGGGAACACGGAACATCGGTCTCGGGAGAGCAGGTACATAGAACCATGGACACATACACAGAACACAGTCGGGACCCCTCCTTGGGTACAGGACATAGGGCCGGGAATCATGACCCCCGGCGGGGCAACGGCAAGATGGCCTGACTTACCCCACGGAGGCGAGGACAATACAAGACAAAACAAAACATGACCCCCCCGTGGGGCAATGGCCAGATGGCCAGACTTACCCCACAGAGGCGAAGACAAGACAAGACATGACCCCCCGCGGGGCAATGGCAAGACGGCCAGACTTACCCCACGGAGGCGAGGACAGAACAAGACAAGACAAGACGTGACCCCCCGTGGGGCAACGGCAAGACGGCCAGACTTACCCGACGAGGGCGAGGACCAGACAAGACATGACCCCCCGCAGGCCAACGGCAAGACGGCCTGACCTACCCCACAGTGGCGAGGACAAGACCAACACGAACAAACACCAGACAGTACCTATCTAGCTCTGGCAATAGAACTAGACCGAAGTTCAGGCGAGGGCTGCAGACGAGGGCTAGAGGCGAGGGAGGCAGAGAAGGGATTCAGACAAGCGGGTAGGACAGGAATCACAGACCGCCAGGGCCAGGACTTGACTCGGAACTTGGATGCCGCAAGGGCCAGAACTTGACTCGGAACTCGGATGCCGCCAGGGACGGGACTTGACTCGACTCGGTACTTGGATGCCCCCAGAGATGGGACTTGACTAAGAACTTGGATGCTGCCAGGGCCAGGACTTGACTTGGTATTTGGATGCCGCCAGGACCAGGACTTGACTTGGTACTTGAATGCCCCCAGAGACAGGACTTGACTTGGAACCTCCGGGTAGTGGCAAGCTCTCAACTCGGCCCGGGAACAGTAGACAGCGGTTCTTGATTGCCTCCGGCGGGTTAACCGATAGACCCACCTCGGTGAGGAAACTTTGCAGGCTCGCTTTGGCGAGGTAACTTGACAGGGTTGCTCCGGTGAGGAAAGGCGAATTACCGGCACTCACTTCGAGCAGAGACAAGGCTTGCTCCGGCCAGATGACATTGGCACACCGTACCTTTGGTGACTTTGCAGACGCTCTCGCACCGAACAGCTGAACGCCGGAGACTATGAACTACCGGTCCAGCCGAGAGTAAATTGCCTCCAATCACCAAAGCCGAGGGACACGGGAAAACAGGGAACCAAAGGGAAACAGGGAGTCAACTGTCTGGATCGTAACATAAACAAAGTAAATTTAAAGGGACCCCGATCCAGACCATGACACTTCTCTTAAATGTTACAATTTAATCTACATCCACCCCTTCCGCTAGTAGCTCATTCCACACTCACACCACATGAGTGAAGAAGATTCCCCCTCAGATTCTCCTTAAAGACCATAAGACATAGGAGCAGAATTAGGCCATCTGGCCCATCGAGTCTGCTCCACCATTCAATCTTGGTTGACCCTTTTTTCTATCTCCTCCTCAACCCCAGTTCCTGGCCTTCTCCCCGTAACCTTTGATGCCATTTCCAATCAGGAACCTATCAATCTCTGCCTTAACTACGCCCAACGACCCAGCCTCCACAGCTGTACGTGGCAACAAGTTCCACACATTCACCACTCTTCGGCTAAAGAAATTTCTCCGCATCTCTGTTTTGAAAGAGTGCCTCTCTATCCTGGGGCTGTGCCCTTTTGTCCTAGACTCTCCCACCATGAGAAACATCCTTTCAACATCTACTCTGTCGAGGTCTTTGAACATTCGAAAGGTTTCAATGCGATCCCCCCTCATCCTTCTGACTTCTTGCGAGTACAGACCCAGAGCCATCAAATGTTCCTCGTATGATAACCCTTTCATTCCTGGAATCATCTTTGTGAACCCATTTCACCTTTTATTCAACATCTATGATCTCTGGTTCTAGCCTCACCCACCCAACCTGAGGGGAAACCCCTGCAAGTATTCCCTATATTTAAACTCCTAAGAATTGTCTGTACCTCTATAAGATCTCATTGTCCTATGTCCAGTGAACAAAGCCCTAACTTACTCAGTCTTTCTCTAGAACTCAGGTCCTCAAGTCCCAGCAACATCTTTGTAAATTTTCTCTGCACCCTTTCAAGCTTATCGATATCCTTCCTGCAGGTAGGGGGTCAGAACTGCACACAATGATATCTTTCAATGACTCAGTGTTTTCGAAGTTAGAATTGATATATGATTCAGCCTCAAACTTCTTGAAACCGAGGGCTAGGCCCACCTACTGCACTCTCCCAAATGGCTTTAGGTCCTTGGACCTTGATTGCTGCACTTATTACCTGAACTCTGGTCCTGACCTCAAATCTTCACCTTTCTTGCTGTCCCTGTTCATACTCACATTTCATGTTAAGCTTGCATCATGAGATTCCCAGCACGGTGTAACCTGATACCAGGTATTAGTATCTTTAATTAGACTTCTATGTAATTTCTATCCTTCTAAGAAAACAAATTGCTGGATAACATTCTAAACTTGTTGAAATAACCCTTCAAGCAACAAACAGCATGCAATCAATGTACTGAAATGAATTGTTGTCAGTTTTCATTTTTCCCATCATGAGGAAGAACGAGCGCCAATCTGCAGAATAAATCCTCGCATGCTTTGCAGTGAAAATGACCTTGAGGCATCAAAACATGAAGCAAGTTGTGGGCAAAACTGCCAGCAATTTGTGGCAATTATGAATATGCAAATAAATATGGAAATCTGGGAGCCGCTGCTGGACCTGCAAGGCTTCCCTGTCGAGTTCACGGTAATATTGTAAAGAAATAATGTAAAGAAGACAGCAGGTAGAGTTGGAGGGAGAACAGCAAGGGGACACAAAGTCCAAGCATGATGAAACAGAGCCTGATAACTAGCTGGAGCAGATTTGATCAGGAGAAAACAAAATAAAAGGCTATAAAGAGGGTTCTGCAAACTCAACCCCCCCCCTCCCCGCCCTCAGCTGAGCAGAGAGAGAGAGAGAGAAGGGTATTGTTAGCTCAGGCTGTAATCTCTTGTGTTTATAATATATTGAATGTCATGGAAGTTAGCCTGTTATATTCTCTATTGTCACAGCTCTTCACAAATTTTAACAGCCAGAATCAGAATCGGAACATGGTGTGAAAATTGCTGTTTTGCGGCAACAGTACAGTGCAAAGCACAAAGATTACTATAAGTTACAACGATAAATAAAATAGTTCAAAAGACGAAGGTGGCAATCATGGGTTCAGACATTCTAATCTGATGGCAGAGGGGAGGAAGCTGTTCCTAAAATGTTGAGAATGGGTCTTCAGGCTTCTGTACCTCATCTTCGACGGTGGTAATGCCATGTCCTGGACGGTGAGGGTCTTTAATGAAGGTTGCTGAATTCCTTCTTTCTTTTTCAATCTTTTTATTAATTTTCAGATTAATAACATAACAATACTAATGATACAAAGAGATCAGTATAACATTGATAATGGTTAACATATACAAACATAATTGGTGTAAAAATATATAATTCAAGCCTCCCAATCTCCGAGTAATTGAACATGAAGAAGAGTTTTATAAAGAACCCCCTAAGCTAAAAATAACAAAACAAAACAAAGACTGGGATGTCCTATTCCCTCGGATAAGAACATTATTTGTCATTAACTCTGCTCCTCTGTAGATAAACAAAAGAACATCTTTTAAAACAGGTTCTGAAAGGGACAGCTTACATCACATGAAAATGTTGAATAAATGGTCTCCAGGTTTCTTCAAATTTAACTGAAGAATCAACCGTACAACTCCTAATTTTTTCCAGGTTTAAACATAATATAGCTTGAGAAAACCATTGAAAAGTAGTAGGAGGATCAGAATCTTTCCATTTAATTAAGATGGATCTTTTAGCTATTAGTGTAGGTTGCTGAATTCTTAAAGATGTCCTTGATGGTGAGGAGGCTTGTGCCTGTGATGAAACTGGCTAAGTCTACAACCCTCCGCAGAATCTTGCAATGAGGACTGGTGTATGTTCTGCCAGCTGTTTCAATTTCCACCTCAATAACCACAGATTTTGGCATTATGGAGTCATAGAGCCACACAGCTTGGAAACAAGCTATTTGGCCGCTCATCCGAAGTTTCATAGTACATTAGTTATCGAAGTCTGCATGTAGTAAACAACCATGAGATTCAACTTCCTCATAGACAGCCACGAAACAAAGAAAAACCATAGAACTCGTTTGAAGAAAAACATCAATCCCCTCCCCCCCACTGGTGCAAAAAAAAACAAATCACACAAACTGCAACAAAAAAAGAGCGAAAAACACAGAATATAAAACACAAAATTGGAAGAGTCCAGCATACGTCAGTTCCGCTCAGTGTTCGTTATCTGCAGGCCACACCGATTCAAAATAATTCAAAATAGCAGCAAAAAAAGGAGTGACCAGAAACCAGAAACACATCATAAGGTGAACTACAGAGTGCCTACACTGAACATTGTGATAATTCTGTGAAAGGCCCTACACACTCTTTATTACTACTGAATAACCAACAATAGAAGACAATCTTATACCCCATTCTCTCAACCCTTCTTTCTGTTTCAATAGGTCTATATGATCCATCTTGGCCTTAGCCTTTCAGTGAATAAAGCTTCAGCTCCCCTCTGAAATCTTTACTTATCCTAAAGGATTCTAAGACGTCTTTATAAGTCTTACTCAACATCAGTAAAACCGAAGAGCTGGTTATTGACTACAGGAGAAAGACACCAGAGGTCCCCAAGCCAATTCTTATTAGGGATCAGAGGTGGAAACTTTGATAATAAATTTACTTGGAACTTTGAATTTTGATGTTCACACAGAGCAGACATCCCACCTCTCCCAGAAGTTCCGGGAGTCTCCCGCATATTAGTAGTGGCTCCCTGATGCCCGCAAATGATATACAATGTCCCGGAAACCAATTTTTTTGAGAGAGAGGGAGCGACCGTGACCATGAGAGCGAGCGAGAGAGCGCACGCAAGAGAGAGCGAGCGACTACGAGAGAGAGAGAGAGAGCGCACACGAGAGAGAGAGAGAGCGACCACGAGAGAGAGAGAGCGAGCACAAGAGCAAGATAGGGAGCATGACAGAAAGAGCGAGAGCGACCACGAGAGAGAGAGAGCGCGCACGCGAGAGAGAGCGAGCACCAGAGCAAGATAGAGAGCGAGGGCGACCACAAGAGAGAGCGAGCGACCATGAGAGAGAGAGAGAGCGCGCGAGAGAGCGCGCCATGGCAGAGTGTTCCAAAAAAAGAAAATATAAAACATACGTCACCCCAGACTACCCTAAAGTGTACCCCTGCTTAATATGGGTCAAAATAATGACAGTGTTGCTCGCTGCACTGTTTGCAACAGTGACTTTTCTATTACCCATTGTGGGTTAAGACTGTAAAAGACATGTTGAGGTGAGTTTAACAGGTGTCATTCGGTCATTAGCATAGCTAACGTTATTTAAACTAGCTGGCCAGCTGCTAAGGAGCTACTCTATTGCAGACATCCCACCTCTCCCAGGAGTCTCCTGCAAATTGATGGTGCTACCTCCCTGAAATGAGTTTTTGCAGGATGGGATGTCTGCACAGAGTCTCTTTTCAAGTAAAAGGAACTTCACTCTTAATCAATGCTCATTAAAAAGACTATACTGTAGAGTATCTCATCAACTACTGAAGCCAATGTCTGTCCTCTAACTGATTTATTCTGTAAGTTGTTCTTCAACAGCGAAGAAACATTTTTAAGAAAGATTGCCACTGTGGCACCGCAGGAGGAACTGCTGCATCACAGCACCAGGGTCCTGCCCTCAGGTTTCCCCATACCTGTGTTGATTCATTCTGGGGTTCGCTTTCCTCTCTCATCCCAAAAGTTTGATCATTGGTAAGTTAATTAGACACAACAAATTGCTCCTAGAGTGAGAGTAAGTGGTTGAATCTGGGGGAGTGGGTGGTGTTAATGGGAATGTGGGGAGAATAAGTTATAGGGAAAATTAGTGGGGAAAATGTGAATTTTCTAAGACCCTGGTTAGACTTGACGGGCAAATCGATTTCCTTCTGTCTCAAAGGAAAATATGGACAGGTGAAAAATTCAAGAGCCCTGTCATTAATCCGGTTGTGCTTGAAAATGGGAATCATAGGTGCCAAAGTAATTCTGAAGATTTGACAGTCCATCATAAATTGTGTGTGAAGACCTCTGTGTACAATTGTGGCTCCTCCAGCTCATAAATACTTCTAACACTAGGTGGCACTGTGTACACTGTTTTCATCCAGGCACCTTCGGAAACCACAGTAGGATTCAATTCTGTCAAGGGAAAGAAGCTTTTATAATCCAGCAAGCTATTTTGCCCAGAGGCAAGAAGTGACTGTGTTACTTTTCCATTGTGAAATGATTCTCAGGCAGTGTGTAATTTCACACATACCTAACATTGCTGCTTGTACCTGCGACTCTGCTTGGTGAAAGCATTGATTGAAACCTCTGCTCATTGCGAGAAATCCAGCTGGAAGTATCCCACTAAGAGCACCCAACTATCTGCCCTATAGAGTCAGCCAGTTTCCCTTACCCAATTCACAACATCTTCACATTTTAGCAACACACATCAAAGTTGCTGGTAAACGCAGCAGGCCAGGCAGCATCTCTAGGAAGAGGTACAGTCGATGTTTCGGGCTGAGACCCTTTATCAGGACTAACTGAAAGAAGAGCTAATAAGAGATTTGCAAGTGGGAGGGGGAGGGGGAGATCCAAAATGATAGGAGAAGATGTTTGCCAGTAAGAAGCCAGCCTTGCAAATTAGAAATTGAAATCTCCTGTGAATCTCCTGTGAATCTGTGATGTCCAAGCAAACAATTACTTATATTCACAGAATGGGGTCAATTCAGGATTTATTTCAGTACCATAATTACTGGGCCAGTTCGGAGGGTAGAATACCTACAATCAGGTAAGGTGTGCAAGTTCAGAAATGCCTTGGGGAAGTTACCACTAGTCCTGCAAAGTAACCATGTTACCATTGTCCCTCTGCCTCTTCTTGTAAATCTTTCAGCAGTGGAAAGCACTGGGGTAGAACCAAGGTGTTAGTTCAGGCAATACTGATGAAGGTAAAAGGATATTTTCCTCTTTGGGAGACAATAGAGAGCGAGTTAAGCAACACAATTCACATCCCTCAAAGATCTTCAAATCGTTCGGCATTTGTATCAATCACAACTCCATCTGCCATATTAAAAGACAGGTTTTCCCAGTGGCCAGCAGTTTCAGTTCACCCTCATATTCCCATTCTGAGGACCAATACTTCATATTCCATCAAGATAGTCTCCAATCTGATGGCATGAACATCTACCGTATTTCTGTATTACCAGTAATTTCTCCCTTACCCTCCCTTCTCTCTTTTACCATTCCCCATTCTGGCTCCCCTCTTACCCCTTCTCTTCTCTTCTTCTCAAATACCCATCACCTTCCTCTGGTGCGCCTCCTCCTTCCCTTTCTCCCATGGTCCACTGACCTCTCCTATCAGCTCCTTACTTCTTCCACCTATCACCTCCCAGCTTTTTACTTCATTCCCCCTCTCCCACCCTTCCACCTACCTTACCCCTCACCTATCTCCTACGAGCTTGTATCCTTCCTCTCCCTCCACCTCCTTATTCTGGCTTCATCGCCCTTCCTTTCCAGCCTGGGTGAAGGGTCTTGGAAAGGTATGTTGACTTTCAATCGAAGCTGTCTGACCACTGATTTCCTTCAGCATTTGGTGCGTATTTTATCAATCACCAGCTTTTCACTTTTGATTAATTTATACAAGAATGCTGCCACAAAGTAGAAAAGGAGTATTAGTGGTCTTCGTAAAAGGGACAGGGGACCTGACTCATCAGCTATTTAGTTAGCCAACTTCAAGGATCAGGTACGTTCCCTGATGATTAAAAGTGATCTGCCTCCCTGTGGAGACCAGAAAAAGTTACCTGTGGAGTAACTAAGTTAATGGACTCCGGTCTCTAACTGAATAGGTGACTGACACAGAGTTGCTGAAATTAATTAGTATCATCAAAGTTCAAAGTACATTTATTGGAGTATGTATATCTCACCATATACAACTTTGGGATTCATTTTCTTGCAGGCATTCACAGTGGAACAAAGAAATACAATAGAATCATTGAAAAACTACACACGAAGAGTGACTAGCAACCAATGTGCAAAAGAAGACAAACTATGTAAATACAAAAAAATATGAATAGTAATCTTCTTCTTCAGCTGTCCATCGATTTTTGATGTTGACTTAGTCCTGGGCAAGATTATATGGAAGACCGGCAGTTGCCCATGCTGCAAGTCTCCCCTCTCCACGCCGCCGATGTTGTTCAAGAGAAGGGCATTAGGACCCATACGGCTTGGCACCGGTGTCGTCGCAGAGCAATGTGTGGTTAAGTGCCTTGCTCAAGGACACAATACACTGCCTCAGCTGAGGCTCGAACTCACGACCTTCCGGTCACTAGAGCAACGCCTTAACCACTTGGCCACGCACCACTAGTAATAATAGAAAAGTAAATAAATATTACTGAGAACGTGAGTTTGAGAGTCCTTGAAAGTGAGTCCAAAGGTTGTGGTCACTAATCTGTTTAGAGCTGAGGTCGCTGTGATTATCCATGCTGGTTCAGGAGTCTGACTGTTGAAGGGCAATAACTGACCACCTGATGATGTGGGAACCAAGGCTTCTTATGTCCTTTCTGATGGCAGCAGTGAGAAGAGAGCCTGGCCTGGACGGTGGAAGTCTTTGACAATGGGCCAACTTAATCATGATAATACTTAAGCTCTGGCTTTTGAATCAGCTATATACATATTGCTCAGCACCAACACTACATATGAAGCAAGGGAATCAACATAGCAGATGTTGGCTGCATTGAATTAAAATCCTGTCTCTATTTTCCATTTGAAGGTCAAGGTGGAAAAGCTGCCTGTCTGATGTGACCCACAATATTTACTGATAATTCCACAATTTCTTGTTTTAGAGTTTAAGCCTTATTTCAGATTTTCAAAATCTGGAAAGTTGTATAAAACACCTAAAAGGTTTAAACAGTCCAATAGTCTCTGACTATTGATTCAAAAGATTCAAAAGATTCAAAAAACTTTATTGTCATTCTAACCATACATCAGCTCCGCAGGGCAGAATGAGACAGCGTTTCTCAGGGACAGTGCAATCATAACATAACAAACGCAACACTAAATAATAAACATAACAATAAATAGTAAAACAAAACAGCCACATCTCAGTTAAATCAGTTATAAGTGTCCAGTGCAAGTTAAAAGTGTCCAAAGCAGAGTCAGGTGGAGCAGCTATTTAGCAGTCTGACTGCCTGTGGGAGGAAGCTGTTTAGTAGCCTTGTAGTTTTAGTTTTGATGCTCCTGTAATGTTTGCCTGATGGCAGAAGAACAAACAGTTCATGGAGAGGGTGTGAGGGGTCTTTAATGATGTACTGTGTCTTCTGGAGGCATCGACTCTGAAAGAGGTTTTGGACAGAAGGTAGGGAGACCCCAATAACCTTCTCTGCTCCCCTAACCACCCTCTGCAAGGCTTTTTTGTCGACAGCACTGCAGCTGGAGTACCAGGTTGTGATGCAAAAGGTCAGCACACTCTCAACCACGCCTCTGGAGAATGTAGTTAAGGTGTTAGTGGGGAGTGATGCTTGTTTAAGCTTCCTCAGAAAGTGCAATCTCTGTTATCACTAGCTAAAGGTTTAATTTTGTAGTTCAAATTTCTAAGAGTTTTACATTCTAATAAAACATATGTGATTTCTAGATGGACCTCAGATTCCGTTTGAGCAAAATGTTTCACTATTTTTCCATAAAAATTGGAGTTTGTTTATGACAATTTTGACTTAAAGTTATGAAGCATGGTTGGAATGAAATATTATAAATTTAAAGGGATTTGTGTTAATCTAAATATAGTTAAATGGCCATACCATCAGGAGAGGCTAGATAGTAAGTTTTTGTGTTCCTTGGAGTTTAGAAGAATGAAGGGCAGCCTTATCCAAACATATAAGATTCTAAAAGGCTTAACAGAGTATATGTTGAAATGTTTTACTAGTGAGAAAACCATGAGCCAGAGGAAAGAGCTACAAACTGAAGAACCTGGTCATTTAAAACTGAGGAACATAAGAGTTTCCTCTTTCAGAAATAAGTGAATCTCTGGAAATGTCTGCCACTGACGGTGGTGAGACCTAAGCAAAAGATCCATTTAAGATGGAAGTATATAATATTTGAAAGATCACAGGAACTGAGAACTTTAGGGAGGTGACACAAAAGAGAAGTAGAAGCCAGCATAGATTAGCCTTGATCATATTGATTAGTGGGAAGGGATTGAGGGGACTGGGCCCTACTCAAACTCCTGTCTCTTTGTGCTGTTGAGTTCATGTGATTATGGAGAAGGAGCGAAATGGAACTAAATGGACGGCTCTGCAGGAGTTGACATGGATTCCAAGAACTAAGTGGCCTTCTAAAAAATAATGAAAATAAAGAACCTGGCCATTTAAAAATGAGGTGCATAGAAATTTCTTATCTCAGAATCTAGTAAATCTTAGAGGTGCCTCAGGAGGGCAGCGTGCAGCATTAAGGATGCCCGTCACCCAGGAGATGCCCTCTTCTCATTGTTACCATCAGGAAAGAGATACAGAAGCCTGAAGGCACACACGCAGTGATTCAGGAACAGCTTCTTCCCCTCTGCCATCCGATTTCAAAATGAACACTGAACCCATGAACACTACCTCACTACTGTTTTTATTTCCGGTTTTTTTTGCACTACTTATTTTAACTAAACTATTTAATAGTTTAGCACGTGGTCAAGTGGTTAAGGCATTGGACTAGCTACCTGAAGGTCGTGAGTTCGAGCCCCAGCCAAGGGAACTTGTGTCCTTGAGCAAGGCACGTAATCATACATTGCTCTGAGACGACACTGGTGCCAAGCTGTATGGGTCCTAATGCCCTTCCCTTGGACAACATTGGTATCGTGGAGAGGGGAGACTTGCAGCATGGGCAACTGCTGGTCTTCCATACAACCTTGCCCAGGCCTGCGCCCTGGAGAGTGAAGACTTTCCAGGCGCAGATCCATGGCCTCGCAAGACTAACGGATTTAATAGACATAAATATACTTACTGCAATTCAGTTTTTCCTCTATATTTATTTATCATGTATTTCATTGTACTGCTGCCGTAAAGTTGATGCATCTTACGACCTGTGTCAGTGATATTAAACCTGATTCTGATTCTGATAGTTGTATGCCATGATATTACATGCTGTATGTCTGATGTTTCCCATTGAAATTGTTACAAAGCTCAGCACTCTAAAGTTGCTCCTCCAAGATCAGCATGTGCCTTGGCTCTGTCTCCTGCACCTCAGGATCTTCTGGCGGCAGGTTAAGGTTCAGACCTTCAGCCGTCATGGAAGTTTTTTGCTCATGGAATAGCATGCACCATAGACAACAACCCGCCCTATCTTTCTGCAGGGGAGCACAATGGAACAGCTGGTAGAGACACTGCCTCACATCATTATATACCCAGGTTCAATTCTTACTTTAGAGCAAGGGTTCCTAACCTGGGGTCCACAGCGTAAAAAAGGTTAGGAATCCCTGCCTGAAATGCTGCCTGTATGCAGTACTGTATGTACTGTATGTTCTCCTTATGACTGCATGGGTTTCCTCCAGGTGCTCTGGTTTCCTCCCACAAACCAAAGATGTGTGCTTTGGTAGGTTAATTAGCCACTGTAAATCTCCCCTGCATGTAAATGACTACTAGAATCTGCAAGGAGTATATGAAAATGTGGGAATTTTTTTTTAAAAAACACAAGCAATATACTGTAGGATTAGTGAAAATGGGCACTATGGATCAGCATGGAACACAGAATAGAGAACAGCACAGCACTAGACAGGCAATTCGACCCATGATGTGTGCTGATCTTGATGCCAATTTATACTAAATGTCCTCTTCCTGTACATCATCCAGATCTGCCCATTCTCTTTATATTCATGTGTCTACCTTAAAGCCTCTTAAACTCCATCAAACTGACCACTATACTACTGCCCCTAATAACCTATTCCAGGAACCTGCCACTCTTTCTATAAAATACTTGCCCCTCATTTTGCCTTTAAACTTCTTCCCTTCCTCCTGAAAGCTTGTCTTTTGTTATTTAAGATTTCAATCCTGGGGAAGCAATTCTGTCAGTCTACCCTGCCTATGATGCTCATAATTTTTAATACCTCTCTCAGGTGTCCCTTAAGCCTCTGACTCTCTAGGGGGAGCACCCCAAGTTTGCCCAACCTTGTCTCATTACTCATATCCTCTGAAACAAGCAACAGTCTTATGAACCTCTTCTGCGCCCTTTTCACAGTCTCCACAGCCTTCCTATAATGGAGTGATCAGAACAGCACATAATATTCCAAATGTGGCATGACTAAAATTCTATAGAACAGCAACATTACTTCCTTACTCTTATACTCAACACCACCACCAATAAAGGCAAGAATACAGCACACATTCTTTACCAGCTTAAACACATGTGCAGTCATTCACAATGAACAACAGACTTGGACCCCAAGATCCCCTATTAAGGACCCTAAAATTAAATGCATACTTCCTCATTTCATTTGACCTCCCAAAGTGCAACACCTCACACTTGCCCTGATTAAACTTAATCTGCCACTTCTCTGCCCATATATATAACTGATTTACATCTCATTGTCTTCTTTGATAGCCCTTTAGCACTATCCACAACTTCACCAACCTTGGAGTCATCCACAAACTTGCTCATCCACCCATCTGCATCTTCACCCAAATCATTGAAATATATCACAAATAGAGGACCTAGCACTGATCCTTGTGGAATACCACTGATCGCAGATCTTCAACCAGAATTACAACCTTCCAACCCTACTCTTTGTCTTCTATTGGCAAGCCAGTTCCAGATCTAAACTAGCAACTCAGCCTGGACCTCATACATCTTTATCTCCTGAATCAACCTTTCATGTGGTGCCAAATCAAATGCCTGTGTAGATAATGTGAGCCTACAATCATCAAGTCACCTATGTCATCTCTTCAAAAACTAGATCAATTTTGTAAGGCATGACCTGCCGTGCACAAAGCCAAGCTGAATGTCCTAGAACAAGTCATGTCTTTCCAAGTGTGCATTAATTTCATCCCTCAATATTCTCTCCAACAGTCTTCTGACATGAGATTCACTGGTCTATTATTACCTGGATTATCACTATTTTCTTTCTTGAATAAAGGCACAATATTTGTGAGTCTCCATTCCTCTGGGATCTTACTAGTGAGAACACAGAGAACTTGGTGGAAGCCTTGGAAATCTCTTCAAAATCTTTCTGTATTCTAGGATATATGCCAACAGGCCCTGGGGACTTCACCTTAGTGCTTTTCAGAAGCATTAAGCTTGTTTCTTTACTACATCTCTATTAGGCCATGAGCTAATGACACAGGATCACGCAAGACCTTGACAAGCCTGCTCAAAATTCCAAATTTGCTACTAAGCACCTTCCTTGATGATCAAGTAAACTTTAACCCATAACAAACAAGAAATGCTCAAGAATCACATCTTGTCAACAGAAAATCTACACTGGCCATTATTTACTGTATTCCATAAGACCATAAGACCATAAGACAAAGGAGCAGAAGTAGGCCATTCGGCCCATCGAGTCTGCTCCGCCATTTTATCATGAGCTGATCCATTTTATCCTATTTAGTCCCAGTACCCCGCCTTCTCACCATAACCTTTGATGCCCTGGCTACTCAGATACCTATCAATCTCTGCCTTAAATACACCCAATGACTTGGCCTCCACTGCTGCCCGTGGCAACAAATATTCTAATTTTCTAATATTCGTCCAATTTAAATGTGTGTGTGGGGAAGGGGACACATATCCCACATGTAGCTTATTCCCACATGATGCACATAGAGGAATTGAAAGACGTTTCATCTCATGATGTCTTTCAGGCTTTGAAAGGACTCTCCAGTGCTGCTGATGCTCTCTTAATCACTCTCAACACTTTGCAAGAGCCAACAATCCTAAAAGTAACTTAAGATCTCTGCCTTTAAAATTCATACTGATATTCCATACATAATGAACTCCTTGGCACCACTGTACACAATATCTTCTTATGCAACTGGATCCTCGACTTCCTCCCTTACAGGCCGCAGTCAGCTTGGATTGACAACAACATCTCCTCCACAATCGCCGTCAGCACAGGTGCATCACAAGTGCGTGCGTTTAGCTTCCTGCTCTTCTAGCTTTATACTTATGACTATGTGGCTAAATGCCATATTTAAGTTTACTGATGGCATCATTATTGTTGGCCAAATCAGTAGTGGTGATGATCAGCATATAGAAGGGAGACTGAAAACTCTGACTGAATGGTATCTGAACAACAACTTCTCACTCAATGTCAGCAAAACCTAAGGACTGATTATTGACTGCAGAAGGAGGAAACCGAACATCCACGAACGTCCTCAGGGGATCAGCAGTGAAAAGGGTCAGCAACTTTAATTTCCTTAGCATTAGCATTTCAGAGGATCTGTCCCAAGTCCAGCATATAAGTGTCACTACAAAAAAGAAGCATAGCAACATCTCCACTTTCTTAGAAGTTTGCAAAGATTCAGCATGTTATCTAAAATTTGACACACTTCTGTATGTGTGTGGTGGAGAGTATAGAATCACTAACGTTCTTAGAAACATAGAAAATAGGTGCAGGAGTAGGCCATTTGGCCCTTCGAGCCTGCACCGCCATTTATTATGATCATGGCTGATCATCCAACTCAGAACCCTGCACCAGCCTTCCCTCCATACCCCCTGATCCCCGTAGCCACAAGGGCCATATCTAACTCCCTCTTAAATATAGCCAATGAACTGGCCTCAACTGTTTCCTGTGGCAGAGAATTCCACAGATCTTGAATCGAAATGTCTACAAAATAGAGTGGTTATCAACCAGTCTATTATAGGTAATGCCCTCGCCAATATTCAGCACATCTACAAGGAGTACCATCGCAGGAAAGCAGCATCCGTCATCAAAGACCCCCATTATCATCAAGGATGCCCACCATCCAGGCCATGCTCTCTTCTCACTGCTGCCATCAGGAAGGATGGACAGGAGCCTGAGGTCTCACACCACCAGGTTCAGGAACAGTTGTTACCCGTGAACTATCAGGCTCCTGAACCAGAGTGGATAACTACACTCATCCCAACACCAAACTGATTCCACAAGCTATGGAATCACTTTCGAGGACTCTACAACTCATAAAGGGCTGCTTTGAGACTACTGAATGGAATGTGCATTCTGAACCATATGGAAAGGATATTAACGGACTTACGGATTGCATCACTGGATGCATCAACTTCTGTGTGGAATCGGTTAAACCATCAAGGACAATTTGCTGCTTCCCTTACAACAAACCATGGGTCACCAGTGATCTAAAGGCTCGTCTCAACCACAAGAAGAAAGCCTTTAGATCAGGAGACAGGGAGAAATTGAAACATGTGCAGAGGGAGCTAAAGGAGAAGTTCAAGGTGGCTAAAGAGGAATACAGGGGAGAGCCACAGAATGAGCTTGCGCAGAGTAGCACATGGGAGGTGTGGATAGGATTGAAGAACATAACTAACTTCAAGCAGCCTAACTGTAGAGATTCAGCATTGAACTGTGAATGGTACTTCAATAGGTTTGGCAACCGCTCTCCTGTTCACACCCCCTCAGCACACCAGTCCAGGTGCCGAGGCGCCCGATGCTCCCTCATCACCAATGTCTCCCCTCTTCCCTCCTCCTCCCTCCAGTTCAACACGTGGATGAACAGCACAGGCCACCACTGCCTACATCCCCTCTCTGCCCTACACCTACCATCCTCACCTCCACATACCAACTACTATTGTCCCGATCTTCACCGCCCCGAGCCCCCACCTTCCACCAACTCCCCAGTCATCACGGACTCACCTTCACTACAGAGCAGGTGAGAAGGGCTCTGGGGAAACTCAGACATGGCAAAGCATTGGGACTGGACGGTGTGAACTCCAAGGACCTGAAGAAGTGTGCTGAGAAGCTGTCTAGAGCTCTCCAGCGCATTTTCAATCTGAGTCTCAGCCTGGAAAGGGTCCCGACTTTGTGGAAAGCATTGTGTGCGGTCCCATTTCCCAAGAAGGGCCAACTAAATGTTTCCAGTGATTACCATCCAGTGGTCCTGACCTCACACATTATGAAGACCCTAGAGAGGCTGATCCTGGCTCATCACCGAACCCTGGTCAGATCAGCCCTCGATCCCCTGCAACTTTCCTACCGGGAGTACATTGGATGATGCTGTCAGCTACCTGGTGAACAGAGGATACTCCCAATTTGGATAAGCAGGGCAGCACTGTGAGGATCATGTTTTTTGATTTCTTGAGTGCCTTCAATAACCATACAGCTCACATTACTGGAGGAAAGCTCCGTTCAATGAAGCCTGGCAGGCACTTCCATTGTATCCTGGATAATGGACCACCTGACTGGCAGACCACAGTTTGTGTGGCTTCAGAGCTGTGTGTCAGACATGGCTATCAGCAGCACTGGGACACCACAGGGGACTGCATTCATACCCTTCCTGCTTACCCTGTATACCTTGGACTTTAAATACAACACTGAGTTATGTCATCTGCAGAAATTTTCTGATGTCTCAGGAGGGTGAATAGAGGGCCCTGGTGGAGGACTTTGTAAAATGGAATGAAGCATCTGCAGCTCAACATCAGTAAGACAAAGGAGATGGTGAAAGACTTTAGGAAGACTAAGCCTGCACTGCTCCCTGTTACAATTGACGGCGAGAACGTGTATATGGTGATGACCTACAAATACCTGGGGGTGCACCTGGATGACAGACTTGAGTGGATCACCAACACGGAGGCTGTGTACAAGAAGAGCCAGAGTCACCTCTACTTCCTAAGGAGATTGAGGTCTTTTGGATTATGCAGGCCTCTCCTTCACATGTTTTACCAGCCTGTTGTTGCCAGTATGATCTTCTCTGCTGTGGTGTGCTGGGGCAATGGCATCAACATAGATGATGCCAACAGGCTCAATAAACTGATTAGAAAGTCTGGCTCTGTTAGAGAAGTAAGAATGGACACACGGGAGGCCATGGTAGAATAAAGGACCCTACAGAAATTCCTGGTAATTCTGGATAATGTTTCTCACCCTCTGCCTGCCAGCTTGGCTGAACAGGGGAGCACTTTCAGTAATAGACTAAGCCAACTGTGCTGCTCCAAAGAGCACTATATGAGGTCATTCCTACCCAATTAGACCGTTAGATGTAACTTATTTTTTATTCTTTCATACGTTTTTTCTAATATTTGCATACTTATATATCCGTGCACTTGTAATACTACTGTGACACTATAATTTCCTTTGGGATCTATCTATCTATACTCAGCATTTATTATTCATTTATTCATTATTATAATTATGTTTCTTTTATTTGGACAATTTGTTGTATTTTGCAAATTGGTTGTTTGTGTTTAGTTTCTCATCGATTCTATTGTGTTTCTTTGTATTTACTGCGAATGCCACCAAGAAAATTAATCTCAAGGTAGTATATGTACCTTGATAATAAATTTCCTTGAACTTTGACTATAGTCTTTCACTGGCCTCTGACAAACCTGTACAATTTACCCTATTTTTATGGGTTCTAGACCAAATAGGTCAGAAACTGTAATATTCTACCTTCATCGGTTATATTTTTGCAGAATATGAACACAGGTTGTGAATCACTTTGCAAGAAACTACTCAACATTATCATTGTGAAACATAGCCAGGACATAGTAATAAGTTCTTAGATGTTTTTCTGAATTTTGCTCAAGTCCTGGTCACTTACTTGACCAGGTACCTCTGCTAACTGTGTGCAGTCTCTGCTCAGTCTTTGAGCCTGATATTTGTTTGCTTGCTTCCTGCATATCCTCCATTATTCAATAATGCTGAAGCAAATCTAACAAAGTGATAATTTTTTGAACGTTCTTTTTATTCTGATTGCAATACATCTGAAAGCAATAATGCAAAAAGATTGCCTCGAAAATTACGCCCAATCACTAACTCTAAATGCATTATTCAAGCATGACAACAGATTGTGCACATGATCCGAAATTATTACTTTAAGGAATGCTTAGAATTATTGAGTGGAGATGAAATCCTAGAAAGAAGATGCATTCAGTGCTTCCTCTATCAACTGATGTTGTTATGTTCCAAATTGCCATGGATATCTGTAGGCGCTTTAAATAGCTCATCGCAATTGATAAAAATATCTGAAAAAGTATAATTCAAGCAACATCCTTTAAAGTTAGGCCAGGCAGCATCTGTAGGAAGAGGTGCAGTCGACGTTTCAGGCCGAGACTCGGCCTGAAACGTCGACTGCACCTCTTCCTACAGATGCTGCCTGGCCTGCTGCATTCACCAGCAACTTTGATGTGTGTTGCTTGAATTTCCAGCATCTGCAGAATTCCTGTTGTTTCCTTTAAAGTTAGTTATGAGCCTAATTAGTTCAAAAGCTAATGATAAACTTAATTTGAAATAGTGAAAGGGTTTTGAGGAGAAAGCAAGTAAATCATATTGCACTGTGATCCGAAATCTCTGGAGGGGAAGGCCCCGAATCCTCGGATTTGCCTGTTGCTTAGTGGCCGGGGTCGGGGTCGAAGCGCTCAGCAGAGATGGTGCTCGGTGCTCAGTGTCGGAGGGCTGTTCGGAGGCTCGAAGTTTTCGGACAGACTCAGAGTCGGGCTGTGGTCGGGTGCTTCCAGGATGTTGCATTGGCAAGTTTGCGGCGCTGGAAGCTCATGGCAGGGAGAGTTTCTTCCTTCTACCGTCTGCGTGAGATGTTGGGACTATCGGGACTTTGAGACTTTTTTTACCGTGCCTATGGTCTGCTCTTATCAAATTACGGTATTGCTTTGCACTGTTGTAACTATATGTCATAATTATGTGGTTTTTGTCAGTTTTAGCCTTGGTCTGTCTTGTGTTTCTGTGATATCATACCGGAGGAACATTGTATCATTTTTAATGCATGCATTTCTAAATGACATAAACAAGGACTGAGTGTCTTCATAATCTAATCTAAAAGTTAGATACAAAACTAGTAGATAGTCAATGTGCAATCCTTTAGTCCATGTAACTTGGGCTGTGTGACCCAGTTCCATGAGACTGTGCAGTAACAATCTGGATTCGTATAATGCCTTTAAAAACCATCCCCAGCATCATACATTCTCAACCTTTGCACGCTCAGAATTGTCACTTTCTGCTTCTTGGTCACTTTTGTTAATTGGCAAATTATGCAGACCATAAACAAGTAAATATCACTGATATCATAATCTTTCTGAGTGACCTTCAAAAAGGGTAAAGATTGACCAGGATACGTGGGAGAATTTTCAAGTAAATACTACCACTGTTTCCATTAAGGCCTTCTCCTGTTCTCTCAGTCATGTTACCACCACCAAATCAGGATGTCAATATCTTGGATATTCACTGTCCAGGGCCTAGAAGGGGAGCGGGGCTTTTTGCCGAGCTCTGCTTTCTAACACAGCAGCTGACTCTCCCAGGAATCAAAGAGCTGTTTTAGAATAAGTTAAGCTCCTGACCAATATCCCTTGCTCAGCTTCTTGACACAAACAAGAACCAGTCTTTAGTTCTTAATGTAAATTGCAAGCAATAATCAGTCTGAAGTTAAAAAGTCAGCTTTGCAAATAAACAGCACTGTCTGTAGAGCCCAGGCTGCTGGCCGGCAGCACAGTCCTGGCTGCTCAAGGAATGCGGTATGAAACAATGGGATTATGTTAATTTGGGCTGCATAAAACCAGACAACACTGGCTAAGTTATTTAGTTCAAGGAAGCTTGCAGACCAGATTGATGCTATCACTTCGCACATCAAATAGCTGATCTGTCAATAGTTGGGAAATTTGTATTCAGAGTCATTCCTCAGAGCATTAATTTTGGATGTCTGGGATCTACGTTGCTAGAAGTTTTTAAAATATATCTGTGAATTTCCCAGCAAATACATCTGAAAAAATATCCTGTGTGTGAAGACACAATGTAGCAAAAAGCAGTATAAATATTAGAGTGGCTTATTAGGAATGGCCAAGGCATGACAGGAAGGATATCAGAAAGATGGGGTGACTAGAATCTATTCCTCTGCCTTCAATTTCTGCGACAGATGACTCATTCATCTGCAACTTGTCATTTCATTTAAGCTTATAGGAATTATACCTGTGTTTTGGAAATTTTTTGTGTTTTAGAAATCATTTGTAATTTGTAAGCCTTTTATAAAATAGAAATGCTTTGTGGGTTTTAAATGCGTTTTAAGAATTTTATCTAAATTTAAACATGTATCACTAAAGATATATGAACTGTGATTAAACTACTTTATTAGCTGGATGTATCTCTTCCTTGGTGGAGGTTGGGAGGGGACCCCCTGCTCAAATAGTGGGTATTGGAAGCTAAACTCTCCTTGGAGGATAAACAGGGAAGTGAACTAGTCTTTGAAGAGTAGGAGTCTACAGCATAACCTCCCTTTAGTGAGGGTACCTACAGCTATCTATATTAGATAGGGATTAAGATCTTCATTTGAGTTCAAAACTTTGTAGACAGCAAACTCAACACCATCACAATCTAGACCAGTCATGGTTTCATTTGGTTGTTCCCCATTAATATTCCTTTCTCCCGGATTATGCCCTAATTTCAGCCATTAGATTTCCAATTGCTGCTAGTTTACTTAATTACGGTACACCTGGTTTGCATCAGAGACTGTGAAATAAGCACGATGGCGTCACTACACAGGTCGCCAGTTTGTTGATCTATTCTTGTGTGATATTTCATTCTCTCGTCCGCTTAGAACCGTTAGTTCTAAGTTTAATTCCAAGATCTGCTTTAGTTTCAAGGTAGGCCCTGTAGATCCCATCTCCTTGTCAAGATTCCTCCTGTTTGCTGTTCTACGTTCATGTCTACGCCAGCATCTCCAACTCAGTCGACTGGCCGGTGCCCTGCACTTGGGTTCTCCTCAGTCGCCCTGTGCAACAAGACCAAAATCTTAACTGGATCAGCCATACAAATAAGAAATGTTGGAACACTCAACAAGTCGGACCCCACTGTGTACGTCCATCACTTTCTGTTTTAATTCTGATTTCCAATATCTGCATTATTTTGCTTTTCAATTTTATCCAGTCGTTGCTATGGCAACAGGAGCAGGTCTTAGGCTGCTCGTCCAAACATATCCTTATTCTCCAGAACCTTTCCATAATCTGAAGACATGTCAGGAGAGAGATAGAATGCTGCCATTTACCTGGGTGATTGTAACTTCAACAATGCCATCATGCAGCACACCATTTGCTTAACTGGCACTCTGCCAACCATCCTAAACATTCATTCCCACAGGCACAGAGGTGTCAGAGTGCACCACCTATGAAATGCACTGCGGTTACAAGCCCAGGTTACACTGCAGCATCTTCCCGTCTGTGAACTTTACAACCAAGAAGAACAAGGGCCTCAGAAACACAGTATGTCATCTCCCCTCCAAGTCAGGTATCATCTTGATTCAAAATATATCTAGTTCTTCATTATCCTTGGGTCTGAATCCTGCAACTCCCACCCAACAGCTCTATGGGATTGCCTTCACCCCGTGGCAGGTCTATCCCTGCGTTCTCATGGGCAGGCAGGGATAGACATGAAGTTTTAGTCTCATCAAAGAGCTTCTTATCTCATAAATGAAAAGAAAGACCTCCAGCAGTAAATGGAGTAACTCATGATTTATTTGCTTTGAAGATTGGGACTACCTACTGATTGCTTTCACCCATCCTTGCTCTTTATGCTAAACTTTCAACTTAGGTTTTCCCCACACTCACTTCAACCTCTCTCACCCATGAGGGTGGTGGGTACCTTGAATACACTGCCAGAGAGAGTGCCGAAAGCAGTTGATGACAGCTTTTAAGACATTTCTGCTGGTACACGAGTACTTGGAACGCCTGAAGTTAGACTCACATTTCAAACTCCGGTGTCTTACTTTGAATTGGTTTAATGTTTTGAAGTTACGAAACGTAACAGCCCAGGGACGGAAGGCCATGGGCCATGTGCTGAAGTATAAGGTTAACATGGAGGGATGCCCACTGGTCAGAATGCATGGGGTGGGACAAATGGCATTTTCCCTTGCTGTTTGATTCTCTGATCCTATGTACACTTCTCTCTGTTTTTCTTTCATCCTCACTCACACCTTCTTAAACTTATAACCATACAACCATATAGCAATTACAGCACGGAAACAAGCCATCTCGGCCCTTCTAGTCCGTGCCAAACTCTTACCCTATCCTATTCCCACCAACCTGCACTCAGCCCATAACCCTCCATTCCTTTCCTGTCCATATATCTATCCAATTTAACTTTAAATGACAACATCGAACCTGCCTCAACCACTTCTGCTGGAAGCTCATTCCACACAGCTACCACTCTCCGAGTAAAGAAGTTCCCCCTCATGTTACCCCTAAACTTTTGTCCTCTAATTCTCAACCCATGCCCTCTTGTTTGAATCTTCCCTACTCTCAATGAGAAAAGTCTAACCACGTCAACTCTATCAATCCCCCTCATAATTTTAAATACCTCTATCAAGTCTCCCCTCAACCTTCTATGCTCCAAAGAATAAAGACCTAACTTGTTCAACCTTTCTCTATAACTTAGGAGATGAAACCCTGGCAACATTTTAGTGAACCTCCTCTGTACTCTCTCAATTTTATTGACATCCTTCCTATAATTCGGTGACCAGAACTGTACACAATACTCCAGAATATCTTGTTCTGGAGTTCCCGTTTCCTGTATGGAACACCCTCCCAAGTGTGGTGGTAGAGGCAGATACATTAGGGACATTTAAGAAGCTCTTAGATGGGCACATAGATGGTAGGACAATGGAGGGTTATGTAGATGGGAAGGGTTAGATTGATCTTAGAGTAGATTATAAGGTCAGCACAACATTAAGGGACAAAAGGCCTATACTGTGCTGTAGTGTTCTATGTTCTGTGCTCTATGTTCTAAATTCATCCCACCAAATTTCCGATCCTGGTGACCGTGGTGATTAACATTGTCAATTATCTTTCTTTCTTTTCACTATACTTCCAAAACAACTTACCATAGTACTCCTCAAAAAAAAATCCAACCTCAAGCTTTCTATCCCTGAAACCTGCTACCCCCATCTCCATCCATCCCTTTGTGTTTCTTGAAAATCTTCGACGTCTTCAAGTAGTGATCAACTCCCTAGAACTCTGAATTCAGCTGCCTTCAGTGAGTTACTTCCCCTGTCACTGAGCTAAATAGTCCAGACGTATTTTGAGTGCTTGTGATATGTTATTGCTTTTTGTCCTCCTTGATTTTTTTATTGGGCCTTGATGCAGTCAATCACTTTGTTCTCCTCTGCTACCTCTGCTACGTCTCTGCTATTGGCTGAATTTGTTTTCAGTTGGCTTCCCACTAACCAGTACAGTCTGGGCTCCTTTTCCTTCTTTATGTCGACAGAATCCTGCAGCACAAGTTCAGCTTTCACACCCAATTCTTTCTCGCTGTCTCTACTTGACCCACTCAATATTTTGTCAGCCAGGTAATCCCACATTCAATATGAAAGTAAACCCAGTGGCTTACTCTTTGCAGCTCCCCAAGACCCTCAAGATAATTTGTACTTTCCCCATTTCCAAATTAAAACCTGCGATCACCAGCCCGTTAGCCCCGCTACCATCAGTCCCACAGCCACTCAGGTGTGTCAATGGTCTTCACCGTGAGAAGAATTTTAGATTCACAAACGGGTCAAGGTGTTTGGCAGTCCTTCATAGACTGGGAAGGATTCGGAATTGAGTAACAGTAGTTCCCGAGCATTGCTTGGATCCGGTTCTCATCCATGAAAACCGTCATCGTTTCTCTGAGCAGCCAGGGCCACAGGGGAGGGAGTCCTGCTACAACATGCACCCAACCATCTTCCAAGATTTAGACACATTAACTCTCTGGAATAGGGATAGCTGGCGTGGCCCCTTTAAATATTCAGGCTGCCCAACTAATTGTTTTGGTGCCAGAATTTAATATTTAAAGAACACCTGAACTGAATCATCAGCTCTACTTAGATTATTGACGAGCACCTAGTTAATACCCTGTACTCATTTCGATCTAGCATCATGTCTCAATTCCAGCCTTGGATACTCCAGCAATTGGGTCCAACCATCCTCACCACTGTCTCTCATCACAAGCTGTAAAAAAGGTCATCATGCAATAAACAAGAAGCTGGAGAAACTCAACAGGTCCAGCGGCATCTGCGGTGGGAAATGGTCTATCAACGCATTAGACTGAGACACTTCATCTGGACTTATGTGTAGATAAAGAGGCGAGGGGAAGGAATGAAGCAAGAGCTGGCAAGTGATAAGTGGATCCAGGAGGGATGATAGGAGAATAAATTAGAGAGGAGAAACAGGGAGAGGGTTTCACAGAATTCCTATGGAAGAGAGAAGGAAAACTTCTTCAAAGTTGGCATACTTTGAACAGACTTCACAGTGGAGTAACAAAAGAGAAAGCAGATGTAGGAATATAGAGTAACCATATGTTTTGTGTTCTTTCCATTAGTTGCTTCCCCTTCCTTGTCCTTTCTCAGGCCATGATCTAAATCTCACAGTGTCACTCACCCCTAGCTCAATGACATGAGCTGCTGTTTAAACTACGATACAGTACTAAAGTTCTCGTGTGACACAAGAGACTGCAGATGGAGTAGAATCAAACTGTTCCTTGAGCAGCTGAGTTATTCCAGCAGTTTATTTTTGATTAAAGTTCTCATCCTTGTTTGAGCATCTTTACATGTCTTTGCCACTTCCAACTTCTATGACTTCCTCCATTATAACTCCTTGAAGTATCTACATCATGCTAATTCTGACTAACTCCAGTTTAATTAGACTAACAACACAGTGGCTTCAGATAATAAGTGTTAACTGCCAATTGGGTTATTAGTGTCACATGTACTATGGTACAATGAAAAACGGTGTTTAGCATAGCATCCATGCATACTATTTCCTACTTAAGTACATAGAGATGGTACAAAGGGAAAGGCAGTAGCAAAACACAAAATATATTGTTACAGGGAAAGTACCGTACAAATAGACAAATAAAGCGCAATGGTCACAATGAGAGGGATTGAGAGACCAAGAGTTCATCTTTATTGTACAAGAGTCTTATAACAACAGGGTAGAAGTTGTTCTTGAGCCTGGTTGTGCATATTTTCAACCTTTGCAGCTTCTGCCCAATGGAAGTTTGGTGGGGTGAGTGGGGGAGAAGACTGGGGTGAGAGGTCTTTAATTATGTTCCTGAGCAGCAGGAAGTGTAGACAGAATTAATGGAGGGGAGGCTGGTTATCTGAGTCTCTAGAATTCACTTCTTCACTTCTCTCCCATCTATCATTTTCCCTACCATCTAGTCACCTAACTTCATTTCATTCCTCCTGACCTTCCTAAGGCATACCTCTCATCAACTTTCTGATCAGTAGCCTTAATACAGACTTGTGTTGTTTGATGTCAAAGTTTGTTTGATAATTCCCACGGGAAGGATCTTAAAATACATGGAATGTTAAATATGCTATATAAATGCAACTTGGTTGTAGAAAGTTATTTTTAACACCAAAATTACCAAGCATTTGGAACTTATCTTTGAAAGCAGTCGACACAAGATATTCACTCAACCCATTTATTGAACCTTGATCTGAGAATCCAAATTTCAGTTAGATATGCCTTATTAGATAATGCGAATTAAGTATGAAACCCAGGTGATTAAAGGATTTAAGATGTATATCAATCATGATGTAACTGAATGGTGAAGCAAGCTTAAGGAAACAAATGACCTATTCATGATCTTATGTTCTTCTATCCCAACCCATTATTGTTGAGTAACTCCTGTTAGGAAGTCTCGACACTTTCAATAGTTGAGAATAGAGTCAGGCCAACATGGAACACCCTGTAGAGTTGAATACTCTATTGATGTTCACTGTCATGGAGACAAAATAATGAACAGTTGTCAAAGCCATGCCCCAAGTCAAGTCAGCTGTACGGGAGAGGAAACCAGGAAAAGACAGGTGACTCAGAGCTGAGAAGGCTAAGCGGATATCTGGTGTGCCGGGAAAGTGGGTCGGTATTAGAATTCTCACAGTAGCAACTGTCAGAGCCAATGCTGATTACATTGTGCTGCCATTTCCTGGTTTGGTCACAGTATTGAGCTCTGTGTCTTTTTGATCAGATATGCACAACGTACAGGCGGTCACTGGCAGAAACCAGGGCACAAAAGCACCTCTGAACAATCTATTCTCAGAGGAATGGCTCCCAAAAGGACTGGCTTTATTGTGTGAAAAAATAAAAGCACAACAAAAAGTTCGCTAAAGGATCTGAATGATGTCAGATTGCTGCAGTTAACACTCTCAGCTCAAAATCAGAAGGTTCAGTGAAGTGCTGAAGGCAGAAAGCAGAGCCCGAAGTGACTTCGTTTACATTATCTCAGATAATGATTTCTAATCCCCAAGGCACTACCTGAAAAAAAGTGGGACATTCCGGAGCAAAGTACTGCCAGGTATTCATTCCTCAGGCCATCATTCCACGGCACTTTGCCAGAGGTAGTATTAATAAACCAAATAGTGAATTTAAAATAGAAAAAAAAATACCACAACATATAAAACAGACCCAGTCAAAATAATATCTGATTGTCATGTGTGGAATCTCATATTCTGTGGCTGGTGAGTTTAGCTGACACAAGTTACTTGTCATGGTGCCATTTATTTCTATAAAGAATTTTGGAATCTTTCTGAAAATTATGATTTGAAATCACATTTATGAAATTTTAAAGAGAGTCACTAACCACTTTTATAAATTTGCGTGTAATACTTGTTTCTATTTTGTCTTTTCCTTCGTTTTTGCCCCTTTTGTTCCAACTGTAAGCATTAATAAACTTAGATGTATTCTAAGGATTAAGGGGGTATGTTGGTTGTTAATGCAAATGGCTCATTTCACTGTCTGTCTCAATATAAATGTGATACATAAATCTGAAGCTGCGCTGACTTGATTGACGAGAAATACTTCACCCAAAAGCATCATAACTAAACATTGGTTTACTTTATATTTGATTTGCATACAGAACAATACTTGCAATAATCAGCATTTTGCCAAAACCAGTGACATCAACGTAAAATCCAGCAGCATTTCTCAATGATAATATTGGAGGGGAAAAAAGGAATGTTGAGCCAAAGAGAGGGACCTGGGGAGCCACAGTCCGAAAACAGACAAGGAATTATGTTTTAAGCAGATCTGAATAGAGTAGAAGGAAATGGATAAATGGAGAGGTCCTGAAATATATGTTGCTGTGGTAACCAAAGCAGAACAGTTAATAAGGTGATGAAGACAAGAATTGGGTGAGAGGCCAAACAAGAGAATGGAATTTTGCAGGGTTAAAGGAGAGGACAGTGAAAGGGGAAATATTGATCATGAAATACTTGAAACATAAGGATCTGGGGAACTGAGAGTCAATGCAGCGGAACAATGGATAGTTGAGTTTTCATTCTGGATAAGGTACAAGCCCCAGAGTTTTGTGAAACTTGCTGCACGAGATCTGACAAAGAATGATTGGAATGACAAATACATGCACGAGGTAGACCGAAGAGAGGTGGGCAATGTAATAAAAATGAAAGTAGTGGGAGAGAGTACTGGACATGTTCAATTTAATATTAAATAAGACATGAAGATAATGCAAAATCTTGACAGAATTGCAGAAGCACAAAGGGTTGCAAGATCATGGATATTGGAAAGAAGCATGGGTATAAGGTTTTGATTTATTTTACACTGGGAATAGAAAACAATTTACGTCATTGTGATCTCATATCCATTCGCCTCTAGTTCTCACCAATCCAGTCCTTATCTGCTTGGACTCTCAATCCTACCCCTAGCTTCCAATCAATAATTCTTTTCGTCTCAATCACTTCATGGTCATGCTCTTCACTATCACCCTTGCAATTTAATTACGTTTCCTTTAACCCTGAAAGGTCTAAAGGTTCGAAGGTTCATTTTATTGTCAAAGTCTACATGTACAAATCAACTCTGATGTTCATCTTCTCCAGATAGCCATGAAATACAGAAAAACCATGGGAGTCATTAAAAGAAAAGACACCAACCCCCTCCCCGCATGAAAAGGAAAAAGAAACAAAACTTGCAAACCCTAAATCCGCCACCCCCTCTCCCTCACACAAAAGCCACCCGGAAGATGGCAGCCTTAACATCAAAAACCGCAAACCCCCAACACCTTCTCCCACAAACAAACAACGACAATAACATCAACTGACATGTGACATCATTTAACTGACATGTGGCTGTTGTGTTTTACTATTTATTGTTATGTTTATTATTTGGTGTTGCGTTTGTTATGTTATGATTGCACTGCTCCTCGGAAACGCTGTCTCATTCTGCCCTGCAGAGCTGATGTATGGTTAGAATGACAATAAAGTTTTTTTGAATCTTGAATCTTGAATCGATCCCCAACCCCCTCCCCCACAGAAAAGCACCAAACTCCCAATTCCCTCTCCCATACACAAAAGCCAGCAGATCACCAACACAGAAAAACCACCAAGAACATCAGGCCTCAAATCCCCAACCCCCTCCCTCAGCCAATATATAGCCCTCCTGGAGCCCCAACCTTCCAGTCAGCAACAAAAAAGAAAACACAGGAAACGCAGAGAGCAATATAAACTATTAAACTACAGTCCAATAATCACATAAATCTCAGAATTTTGAAAAATCCTCCTGCCAGAACTGAGGAGAGCAGCCAATAGAACCCAGTCCTTCCACGAAGAACAACCACTGTGCCTCTGACCTTCAGCCTTTTGACCAGCACGCCGCTGACCTGCGGCCTTCCGAAATCCACCGACTCAGCTACCAGCCGCCGTCGACAAGTGGCTGCTGTGGGAGAGCAACCGCTGGCCTCCTCCACGTTTGCCTCGATGCTTCAAAATGGAGTTGATGGAGCCCCACCTCTGGCCTTCTGCACGAGGTAGCCCATGCCCACGGTCTTCTCCAGGGACAGCAGAGCATCAGATCACGCGATTGAATTCCAAACTACACGTCACAGACTCCGACGGTTTCCGAAACACAATCAAGACAAAAGTAACAAGCATGAGGCATAGAAAAAGTGAAATAATTGAAGGGATTGCTTACCTGGAAGATGATGCCCAAGGTATCACTGTTTGCTGGTAGAAGTCTCCTCTAATTGGATCTATGTATATTACTGTTTCTCTAATACTGTTTCTCTAACTCTGGTTGTTTAGTAAACTGGTCTGGGTTTTTTTTTCTATGCAAGGAGCACCCAGCATAGATAATGTGTTGATAACCAATGTGTCACTAATTGTGTTAAACTTTCCACTCATGGTATCATAACCCCCAACTCCCCAGATGAAGGCTTTTGCCAGGGATGCCTTCTGAGTCCACCTGCTCTGCGTTTCTCTTTGGAATGACTCTTGAATTTATTAATTCCTGGAAACAAGGTGACTTCTAATGGCCCTGTCCTACAAAGTAGAGACTTCTAAATTTGATGCTGCTATACCCTGCTAAGAGGCATCCTGCATGTCCAGAAGAGTGAGCAAGAAGCATAGACATATCTGTAGCCAATGGTACGGCGCTTCCCTTTCCATTGACACCACAATTAAGGCAAATAACTTAGCAACAAAATAGACAATAGACAATAGGTGCAGGAGTAGGTCATTCAGCCCTTCGAGCCAGCACCACCATTCACTGTGATCATGGCTGATCATCCACAATCAGTACCCTTTTCCTGCCTTCTCCCCATATTCCTTCACTCCGCTATCTTTAAGAGCTCTACCTGACTCTTTTTTGAAAGAATCCAGAGAATTGGCCTCCACTGCCTTCTGAGGCAGAGCATTCCACAGAACCACAACCCTCTGTGTGAAAAAGCTTTTCCTCAACTCCGTTCTAAATGGTCTACCCCTTATTCTTAAACTGTGGCCTTTGGTTCTGGACTCGCCCAACATCGGGAACATGTTTCCTGCCTCTAGCGTGTAAAATCCCTTAATAATCTTATATGTTTCAATCAGATCCCCTCTCATCCTTCTAAATTCCAGTGTATACAACCCCAGTCGCACAAATCTTTCAACATATGACAGTCCCACCATCCCGGGAATTAACCTCGTGAACCTACGCTGCACTCCCTCAATAGCTAGAATGTCCTTCCTCAAATTTGGAGACCAGAACTGCACACAATGTTCCAGGTGTGGTCTCACCAGGGCCCTGTACAACTGCAAGAGGACCTCTTTGCTCCTATACTCAATTCCCCTTATTATGAAGGCCAGCATGCCATTAGCTTTCTTCACTGCCTGCTGTACCTGCATGCTTACTTTCAGTGACCTCGATCTCATTGTACTTCCCCTTTTCCTAACTTCTCCTAAAATAGGATAGAAGCTGTAAATCATAAACTCAAGATATTCTGGAAGTCCAAAGCAACAGACTTAAGGTGCTGGAGGAACTCTGCAGGTCAGGCAACATCTATGAAAATGAATCAGCAGTCGACATGTGAACCGAGGCCCTTCCTCAGGACTGGAAAGGACGGGGGAAGATGCCAGAATAAAAAGGTGGAGACAAAAGGAAGGAGGATAGCTAGAAGATGATAGAAGCTGTAAATGTTGTGGCTGCCTCAGCATTTTCTATTTCTGAATTTCCTTATTCTCTGGTCCTGTTTGGCACTACACGCTTTAACATTTAAAATGAGTCAGGGGAACTCAGCTGAGAGAGACGATCATAAGAATATTGGAAGCCTGAGGACCTTCACACTAATTATGTTTTGACATTTGTCTTACAGAACTGGACTTGTTTGTTGATGGCTTGGATCATGGGTGAAATCACGGGAAAACTTCCAATCCCAGCTGATCCAATGGGCTTCTCATAAGTATTTATGGCTTTCATATTGCGCAGATGTTATCCGAGAGCAGGAGAGAGGGTTGCAACAGTTAATATCAGAATTCTCCAATGAAAATGTAGACCATCATAAAAGGTCCTTAGCATGGAGGTGCACTGGTATGGAAAAGGACTAAGAGAATTCCTCACACCTTTCCTCTAGCAATACAATCACCATAAGTCTTTAAATTTAAATTGCAGATACCAAAGATTATATTCCTAAATTATTCTTTAAACACCACAATAACCAATGAGGTTATTGTTGCCTTGATAACTTCACTCACTCCACAACGTATTGATTCACTTTCAAGAACTCTACAACTCATGCTCTCAGTATTATTTATTCATCTATTTGTCTGTTTGCTTGTCCATGTTTTTATTCATTTGTTCTTGGCACAGTTTGTCTTCCATTGCACATTGGCTGTTTGTCAGTCTTTCTTTGCGTTTAGTTTTGCACGTATTCTATTGCATGTCTTTGTCTTACTGTGAATGCCCACCAGAAAATGAATCTCATGGTAGTATATGGTGATATAAAAGTACTTTGATAATAAATTTACCTTGAACTTCAAATTTTGAACTTCGATGAGTCAAGTTAGCCTTGGCCTGGAGAGGAGAATAAAGGTAACTTTCCCATGAGGCCAAAGCTCCCAGAAGTCAGAAAGTTCATCTTTCTTCCACTTAAGTTATTATTTTCTGTTAAGCTTCTTTCCAAGACAAAAGAAGCAGGGGAGGTCTTTCAGAAACCAAAGTCAACCCAGCTGTGCAATTAAGATATCACTCCTACCCAGTTTATTATCAAGCACAACTCCTTTTAAAGTCTACAGTCAGACTCTAAACAATTTTATAGGCCAACTTCAACTTCCCAAGGACTTCCCGGCCATTCTGATGAGAGTATGTCATTGAGATCCAGTCAATTCTCTTTCACTGAGTCAGGAAGCATCTGTAGAAAGAGAAACAGTTAACGTTTCAGATCTGTGACGCTATCAGATAATTGTAGACCACTCATTTGTTAAATGTTTCCATCGTTTTCTGCTTAGTTATTTCAGATGATTTCAGTTCTGCAATCTTTCGGGATTTTCATTTTCCCTTTCAGATCTGTGAACTGTTTCCACGCTTCCATTAAAGTCAGAGCCAAAGTTTCACATCAAGCGTCCACTGTGTTATAGTAGTTCAATTTGCAGCTTGTGCCCTGCCAATAACTACAGTGACTCTGTAGTCGGGACAATAACAAGTATGTGATTACAAAGTAGGCATCAGTACACATTTTACCAATGAAAGTCTAAACTCAGCATAAGCAGTATGTTCTTTCTTCATTAAAGAAGTTACAGTACTGTGTAAAAGGCTTAGGCACATATGTACAGTGAGGGTGCCTAAGGATTTGCCCAGTACTGTATTTTCAACGTGAAGTAGCGAGTGGGTTTGCAAATGTGGCAGGAATGAAAAATGTTGGGAATGGTAAGGGTGGAGCCCCAAGGAACGGGTGTGGGACAGGTGGGGGTCCTTAATGATAAAATTCTTCATTGCTATCACTGATTGAAAGGAAGTACAGGTCATACCTGGGTTACAGATGCCTTATGGCACCACTACATATGAACAAGTTCCCATAATATTATGCAAGAAAAGTCCATATACATTTGTTCCTACTAATAACCATTTCCTGTCTCTCTCTATGTTCAGTAGTTGTTTGTTCTTATCAATCTTTGGTATTTTTTAATGACATTCCTTACAATACCGTGGAGGCAGGGTTATATTTATAGTTCAAACCAGCTTTGGCCGATTCAGGGGAGTTTCCACTTGTTAAAACTGGTTTCGACTGGTTAAATCTGCCTTTGGCTGAATAATCGGTTTTGGCCAAATAGATCTCGTTTGGACAGTTTCAACTGGAGAAATCTGGCTTTTCCCAGTTAAATCCAGTTTTACCTGTTCAGTCTGGTTTTGTCTGGTTCAAACCAATTTTAGCTCTTTCAAACCAGTTCTGGCTGATTAAATCCGTTTTCAACTGGTTAAAACGGGGTCCTTGTTAAAGCCTGTTTCAGTCAGCTAAAGATGACTTTCAACCCCCTTGGCCTCAGCACCGTTGATGTAAAGGAGTTTGTTCACCACTCCCCAACCAGACGTCAATAGCCAAATCCGTGTGAATGTGTGTGTGGGGTTTGCACATTCTTATGATTGCGTGGGCCTCCCCTATCCCCTAGTCACTCCAGCTTCCTCCCACCTGCCTAATGATGTGCAGGGTGAGGGGGATAAATTGCTCCGCCTCAGCACATAAATGTTATCTGTGTGTGTGTGTGTGTGTGTGTGTGTGTGTGTGTGTGTGTGTGCGTGTGTGTTTGTGTGTGCATGTGTGTTTGTGTGTGTGTGTGCACGCATGCACGTGTTTGTACGCCTGTGGCGTTTAAACATTCTCCAATACCATGACGGGTGACAGGTACAATTTGGGTGAAGGTTGAGAAGGTGATTTTTAATGTGGGGGAAGTTCAATGTGATCAATGTAGGATCAGAGGAAATTGGTAGCCAAAGGTCTGCATGGATTCAATGGGCCTGTTTCCATGCTCCATGAATCTCCATCTCCCATAGCTGCTCTATATCCAATCCCTCAGTGGGAGGGATAACCAAGGGTTGGTCTGGGTCAGGTGTTTGGTTTCAGTAGGAGACAGGCTGGTTAAGGAGGTCTGGTGCAAGGGGTGGTAGGTGATCCCACAGGAGGGGTGGAGAGAGAGAGCCAGGGGAAGAGTTGGCTATTAAGAGAGAGGCAAAGACAATGGCTTGAAGGAAACATTCAAGTTAACTGAGGAAAAAGTCTTGGGAACAGCTGCTCACCCACAATACCTGAGAAAGCACAACAGTGAATGTGGCTGGTTAAAGCTTGTTTCAAATGGCTAAATTGAATAGTTTCAGTCAGCAAACAGTTTCAGTTGGTGACCCGAAACATTGACTGTATTCTTTCCTAGATGCTGCCTGGCCTGCTGAGTTCCTCCAGTATTTTGTGTGTGTTGTTTGGTTGGTTCAAACTGGTTTCTGCAGGCTCAAACTGGTTTTGGTTGGTTCAAATCAATTTTAGCCATTATGAACTGGTTTCAACTGGATAAATCTGGTTACAACTGATTATAACTGTTTTCTGCTTGTCAAAGCTCATTTCAGTCAATTAAAGGTGACTTTCAACCCTCTTGAACTCAGCAATGTTGATGTAAACAGGAGTGTGTGCATCATTCCCCTATCAGTAGTCAATGTGTGTACCAGTGGTTTGCACGTTCTTGTGGGCACCTCAGCCGAAAGTTTTAATCGCCCCTCTCCAACACAGACGCCGGCTGGTGGCGTAGTGGCATCAGCGCCGGACTTCAGAGCGAAGCCTCCCGAGTTCAAATCCAGCCGGCTCCCTTGTACGCTTTCCATCCATGCTGGGTTGAGTGTCGAGCTAGCAACTGGGCCTCATAAAAATAAGAAAGCCTGCTACAAAAAAGCGCCATCATGACACGGGATCCCGATGACTCCACTCGGAGCTAAGGGCTTTCTTCTTCTCCAACTCAGAATTGTTGTCTGAGTGAGTGTGCCTGTATGTACATATGTGTGTATGGACTTTGTACATTCTCCCTGTAACGACGTGGTTTTCCAGTAGATGCCCCAATTTCTTCCCATACCTCCACAGTTTATAGGTCAGTGGGTTAATTGCTCCCAGTGTGAGGGATGGAATCTGGATGGGGTGATGGAAAATACAATGTGGTGCATGTAGGATCTGTGTGACTGGTTGTTCAGTGGATGGCATGGACTCGATGGGTCAAAGGACTTGTTTCCATTCTCCATGTATCTCCCTCTCCAACATCTGTTCCTTGTCCAGCTCCCAATGGGGACAGGCTCATTGAGATAATCTGTGGAACAGAGTGGTGGAGGGGCTGGTGAGTGATCCCATAGGTGGTAGTTGGAGGAGGGGTCAGCTATTAAGGTAGAGGTCAGGACAACGGATTGTTGAAAGTAATCACATCAAGTGAGGTAGAAGACTTTGGAAAGGCTGCTCACACACAGTGACTGACTCAGCAAAGAGGTCCCATAAAGGAGCCCCAGTTAAAGCTGGCATTGACTGAATAAATCCAATTTCAGCTGGAAAAATCTGGACTCAGCTGGATACAGTAAATCTGACTCCTGAATGTAAGATCAGTATCAATGAGCAGCATGGCCTTGATGGACTGAAGGGCCTGTTTCCGTGCTCCCTGTATCTCCCCCTCCCACACCTACTCCATGTCCGACTCCCTCAATGGGAGGGGTGGAGAGAGAGTCAGGGAAGAGGTTGGCTATTAAAGTAGTGTCTGGGTCAGTGGCTTGCTGGATTCAACTGCATCCCTATAGCAGTTCTTCCACACCCCTATAGCATTTTCAGTGGGTTAATTGCCCCCAAGGTGTGGGTGGAGGGTAATATCTGGGTCAGACTCAAGGTGGGCATTTCATAAGAGTGTGGGGAAATTCAATGGGATGAACGTGGGACCGGTGTGAATGTGTGATCAATAGTTGTCATGGACTCAGTAGGCCAAAGGGCCTGTTTCTGTGTATCTCCCTCTCCCATATCTGCTCAACCACTGGCATCCTCTAGTCGAGGAGATCTGTAGAATGGAGTAGTGGAGATGGTGAAGTGTGGGAAAATCCCATGGGAGGGGCGGAGAGGGAGCCGTGGGAAGGATTGGCTATGGAGGAAGAGACAGGGACAATGGGTTGTTTGAAATATACACGTCAGCAGAAATAGAAGTCGTTTAGAAAGGCTGCTTAAATCCAGTTTCAGCTGTATAAATCTGGTTTCAGCTGGATTCAGCCGACTTTAGTTGAATAGTCATAGTCATACTTTATTGATCCCGGGGGAAATTGGTTTTCGTTACAGTTGCACCATAATTAATTAAATGGTAATACAACCATAAATAGTTAAATAGTGATATGTAAATTATGCCAGGAAATAAGTCCAGGACCAGCCTATTGGCTCAGGGTGTCTGACCCTCCAAGGAAGGAGTTGTAAAGTTTGATGGCCACAGGCAGGAATGACTTTCTATGACGCTCAGTGTTGCATCTCGGTGGAATGAGTCTCTGGCTGAATGTACTCCTGTGCCCAACCAGTACATTATGTAGTGGATGGGAGACATTTGTCCAAGATGGCATGCAACTTGGACAGCATCCTCTTTTCAGACACCACCATCAGAGAGTCCAGTTCCATCCCCACAACATCACTGGCCTTATGAATGAGTTTGTTGATTCTGTTGGTGTCTGCTACCCTCAGCCTGCTGCCCCAGCACACAACAGCAAACATAATCGCACGGGCCACCACAGACTCGTAGAACATTCTCAACATCGTCCGGCAGATGTTAAAGGACCTCAGTCTCCTCAGGAAATGGAGACGGCTCTGACCCTTCTTGTAGATAGCCTCAGTGTTCTTTGACCAGTCCAGTTTATTGTCAATTCGTATCCCCAGGTATTTGTAATCCTCCACCATGTCCACACTGACCCCCTGGATGGAAACAGGGGTCACTGGTGCCTTAGCTCTCCTCAGATCTACTGCCAGCTCCTTAGTCCTTTTTTACATTAAGCTGCGGATAATTCTGCTCACACCATGTGACAAAGTTTCCTACCGTAGCCCTGTACTCAGCCTCACCTCCCTTGCTGATGCATCCAACTATGGCAGAGTCATCAGAAAACTTCTGAAGAATGCACCGGGTATCAGCTCAATCAGTCTAGTTCCTGCTCAATAAATCCAGTTTCTGCTGAATAAATCTAATTTCACTTAAATAAATCTGGTTTCAGCTTGAAAAGTCTAGTTATGGCTCAAATCTAGTTTCAGCTGGATAGATCTGGTTTTGTCCAGATCAATCCAGCCTTGACCTGTTCAAGCTGGTTATGACTGGTTCAAACTGGTTATAGCTGATTCAAACCAGTGTCAACAAACTGATTTCAGTCAATTCGTGTTTTGGCCAGTTCGGGCCAGTTCGAGCCAGTTCCAGCCAGTGCAAATGTTTTGGCCAGTACAAACTGGATTCATCTGGTTAAATCCGGTTTCAACCTATTAAAACTGTTTTCTGCTTATAAAAGTTCAGTTTCAGTCAGTTAAAGATGACTCTCAACCCTCTTGACTTCAGCAACATTGATGTAAACAGGAGTGCGTGTGCTGTTCCCCTACCAGTAATCAATGACCAGCTCTATGTGTGTACGTGGAATTTGCACGTTCTTGTGGACATGTTGTCTTCCCCCATTTGCTCCAGTTTCCTCCCACCACCCAGCGATATGAAGGGTGAGGAGCTTAATTACCCCTCCCCAACACAGATTTACTGCCTGAGTGTGTGTGTGTGTGTGGGGGGGGGGGGGGAGGAGTGTGGAGTTTTTAAGTTCTCTCTATAACTCCATACCTTTTCTTTGGGTAATCCCATTTCTTCCCACAGCCCGACAATGGATCAACGGGTTAATTCGCCATGTCCAACTCCTTCGGTAGGAGGGGTAATTGAGGGCTGCACTGGGGCATGCGGCCTGCTTTAGTGGGGATAGTCTCATTGCGGAGACCTGTTGAATGGAATGCTGGAGGGAGGTGGTGAGAGATCCCACAAGAGGAGTGGAGGGAGGCGGGGAAGAGGTCGGCTCATGAGGTAGAGGCCAGGACATTGGTTTCAAAGTTCAAAGTAAATTTATTACCAAAGTACATGTATGTCACCATATGCAACCCTGAGATTCATTTTCTTGCGGGCATACTCAATAACTCCATAATCAAATAGAATCAGTGAAGAACCATAGAAACAGGCCAGACAACCAGTGTGCAAAAGACAACAAGCTGCAAATACAGAAAGAAAGAAAAAAGAAATGATAATAATAAATAAATAAGCAAAAAATATTGAAAATATGAGATGAACCTGGTGGTGTGAGTCTTGTGGCCCCTGCATCTTCTTCCTGATGGCAGCAGCGAGAAAAGAGCATGGCCTAGATGAAGGGGATCCCTGGTACGGATGCTACTTTCCTGCTGCAACACTCCATATCCACTAATTTTTGTATAATTTTCCTTTCAAGGGCATTGGTAGTTCCATGCCAGGCTGCGTATACCTCCATCAATGACCTATAGAAATTTTGGATGACATGCTGAACCTTTGCAAACTTCCAGGGAAGTAGAGGCGCTTCCGTGCTTTCTTTGTAACTGCACTTTCGTGCTGGTCCAGGACAGTTTCTCTGAAATGGTAACACCAAGTAATTTGAAGTTGCTGGCCCTCTTGGCCTCTGATAACCCTGATGAAGTCTGGCACAGGGACCTCTGGTTTCCTCTTCCTAAAGTCAATATTCAGTTCCTTGGTCTTGCTGATTTTGAGTGAGAGATTGTTGTTGTGGCACCACTCAGCCAGATTTTCGATCTCCTTCTGATAGCAGATTCATTACAACCTGTGATTCAGCCTACGGAAACATTCTTGTCAGCTGAGGTAGATATCTTTGGATAGGCTGCTCACACACAGTGACTTTGACATAGCAATGGAAGCCAGTGAAAGAGGTCAGTTAAAGATGGTTTTGACTGGATAAAACAGATTCAGCTAGATAAATCTGGATTTGGCTGGATATGTCCAGTTTTGGCTGGCTAAATCTTGTTTTGACCCGATGTCCAATTTCAGCTCAATAAATGTTGCTCTGGTTGGTTCATACCAGATGTGTTGGTTCAAACCAGGGTCCATCATTCCAAACCAGTTTCAGCCGGTTCAAACCAGTTTCAGCCAGTTCAAACCAGTTTCTGACAGCACTGGTTTTGGTAGGCTCGTTTTGGCCTATACAAACTGGTTTCAACTGGTTAAATCCAGTTTCAACTGATCAAAAAACATTTTCTGCTTGCTTAAGCTCATTTCAGTCAGCTAAAGCTGATTCTCAACACCCTTGGCCTCAGCAACCTTCAAAGTTCAAAGGAAACTTTATTATCAGAGTACAAACATTTCACTACATACAATCTTGAGATTCTATTTCTGCAGACATACTTAGCAAATCTATAGAACACTAACTGTAAACATCAGGAACTGTTAACCATAAACAAACTGTGCGAATGCAGATATAAATAAACAGCAATGAATAACAAGCATGAAATAACAGTATAACAGAGTCCCTAAATAAGTGTAGCTTTTGTTCAGGAGTCTGATGGCTGAGGGGTAGTAACCATTCTTGAATCTGGTGGTGTGAGTCCTGAGGTAGCTGAACTTTCTACCTGATGGCAGCAGCGAGAAGAAAGCATGGCCTGGGTGGTGATGATGGATGCTGCTTTTCTACAGCAACATTCCTGCAGTGAATAATCGGAGTGAATAATCAGTGAATAACATTGAGTGAGAGGTTATTGTTATGGCACCACTGAGTCATGTTTTCAAACTCTCTCCTAAACATTGAATCATCACCACCATTGATTGGGCCAACGACAGTGGTGTCATCAGCAAAGTTGAATATACTTTATACTTTATACTTCATTGTCACCAAACAATTGATACTAGAACGTACAATCATCACAGCAATATTTGATTCTGCGCTTCGCGCTCCCTGGAGTACAAATCGATAGTAAATATTAAAAATTTAAATTATAAATCATAAATAGAAAATAGAAAAGGGAAAGTAAGGTAGTGCAAAAAAACCGAGAGGCAGCTCTGGATACTTGGAGGCTACAGCCCAGATCCGGGTCAGGATCCGTTCAGCAGTCCTATCACAGTTGGAAAGAAGCAGTTCCCAAATCTGACCGTACGAGTCTTCAAGCTCCTGAGCCTTCTCCCGGAGGGAAGAGGGACGAAAAGTGTGTTGGCTGGGTAGGTCGTGTCTTTGATAATCCTGGCAGCACTGCTCCGCCAGCGTGCGCTGTAAAGTGAGTCCAAGGACAGGAGATTGGTTTGTGTAATTTGCTGGGCTGCATTCACGATCTTCTACAGCTTCTTCCAGTCTTAGACAGGACAACTTCCATACCAGGTTGTGATGCACCCTAGAAGAATGCTTTCTACAGTGCATCTATAAAAATTAGTGAGGGTTTTAGGGGACAGGCCAAATTTCTTTAGCTTTCTCAGGAAATAAAGGCGCTGGTAGGCCTTCTTGACAGTGGACTCTGCTTGGTTGGACCAAGTCAGGTCATTTGTGATATTGACCCCGAGGATTGGCAGTGTGCTTAGTTATCAGTCTTCAGTATAAAACAAATAGAGCAGGGGGCTAAGCACACAGCCTTGTGAAGCACCTGTGCTGATGGAGATTGTGGAGGAGATGTTGTTGCTCATCCAAACTGTCTGAGGTCTGCAAATGAGGAAAACGAGGATCCAGTTGCACGAGGAGGTCTTGAGTCCTAGGCTTTGCAGTTTATTGATTAGTTTTGACCTACTCTGAAACCACCACGGCAGTGCCATTTCAAAGACACGACAGCACCTTTACTTTCTTAGAAGTTCGTGCAAATTCGGCACGCCATCTAAAGCACTGAGTAACTTGTATAGTTGCACAGTGGAGAGTATCCTGACTGGATGCATCACAGCTTGGTATGGAAACACAAATGCCCATGAATGGATAAAACCTACAAAATGGTGGATACAGCCCAGTTTGTCACAGGAAAAGCCCTCCCCAGCACTGAGCACACCTGAAGACCGCCACAAGAAAGCAACATCCAACATGCAGGGCCCCCACCGTCCTGATCGTGACGTCTTATCGCTGCCGCCATCGGGACAGAAGTACAGGAGCCTTAGATCCCACACCACTAGGTTCAGAAATAGTTATTACCCTTGAAACATCAGGCTCCTGAACCAGAGTGGATAACTTCACTCAACTCAACACCGAAATGATTTTACAACTTGTCATCTTTCAAGGACTCTACAACTCCTGTTCTCAATAGTATTTATTTATCATTTTTTGCACTTGCTCAATTTGTCTTCTTTTGCACATTATTTATTTGTCAGTCTTTGTTTGTATGGTTCATTGTTTCTATTGTATTTCTTTGTTCTACTGTGCCTGCAAGAAAATGAAATTCAGGATAGTATATGGTGACGTATGCTGCATGTACTTTGATTTTAAAAATGCTTTGAACTTTGAACTTGGAAACAATGGGGCTAATAGGCAGTGCAGTCATATTTTGAGGCTCCGATACTTTCATGGCAGTTATGTGTGTTTTCTTTGACTTAATGAACCCTGTATCATGTCTTCAACTGACATACATCAAAGTAAAAGGAATAAAGAAATGGCAGACGAACTGAATAGATATTATGTATCAGTCTACACTGTGAGTTACCAATAGTATGCCAGCAATTCAAGAGTGTTTGGAGACAGAAGTGAACGTAGTCACTATTACTAAGGAGAAGGTGCTTGTGAAGTGGAAAGATCTCAAGGTAGGTAAGTCACTTGGACTATTCTACACCCAGCGTCCTGAAAGAGGTAGCTGAAGAGATTGTGGAGGTATTAGTGACGATTGTTCAAGAATCACTAAATTCTGGACTGATTCCAGTGGGCTAGAAAATCGCTTAAGACGTGAGGGAGACAAAAGTCAGGAAATTATAGGCCACTTAGCCTGAATTCAGGGGTTGGCAAGATGCTTGAGTCCAATACTAAAAATGATATTTCAGTGTACTTGGAGGTACACAATAAAATAGGCCAAAGTCAGCATGATTTCCTTAAGGAGAAATCCTGCCTGACAAATATGTTGGAATTCTTTGAGAAAATAACAGGCAGAATACACAAAGGACAGTCAGTTGTAAACTCAGATTTTCAGAAGATCTTTGACAAGGTACCACTCATAAGCTGTTAAACAAGATAAGAACCCATGGTACTATAGGAAAGATTCTAGCATGCAAAGAGTGGGACTAAAAGAGACCTTTTCTGGTTGGCTGCCACTGACTAGTTGTGTTCTATAGGGGTCAGTGTTGGGTCTGCTACTTTTCGTATTATATTATTATGATTATGATTATTATTATGACACGCAGTCCCCTTTTATTGTCATTTAGTAATGCATGCATTAAGAAACGATAAAATGTTTTTCCAGAATGATGTCACGAAAACACATGACAAACCGACTTAAAAACCAACAAAAACCGCATAATTATAACATATAGTTACAACAGCGCAAAGCAATACCGTAATTTGATCAGAGCAGGCCATGGCACCGTAAAAGTCTCAAAGTCTCTCGCAAGTCTCATCATCTCACACAGACGGTAAACCTCCAGTGCCGCCAACTTGCCGATGCAGCATCCTGGAAGCATCCGACCACAGTCCAACTCTGAGTCCATCCGAAAAACTCCGAGCCTCCAACGACCTTTTCGACACCGAGCACCGAGCACCATCTCTGCCGAGCGCTTCAACACTGGCCCCGGCAGCAGGCGATATGCAAAGCCGAGGATTTGGGGCCTTCATCTCCGGAGATTCTCGATCGCACAGCAGCAACAGCAGTGAAGCAGGCATTTCAGAAGTTTCTCCAGATGTTCCTCTGCGTTTTCACGGCTGTCTCCATCAGATCTGGATTGTGCACGGCTCCCGAGTTACACATAATCGATATTCATTCAGAACGGCCGCGCACACTGCGTCGCGCCGCCGTCTTCTCCTCCCTCGCAATGTTAATGATTTGAAGGACAGAATTGAAAGCTTTGTAGCTAAGATTTCGGATGACATAAGGGTATGTGAAGGGGGCAGGTAGGTTGTAGAAGCAGGGAGTTTGCAGAAGGACATATTAGAAAAATGGACAAAACAGTGGCAAATGAAATATAGTGGAGGGAAGTGTATGGTCATGCACTTTGCAAAAAGGAATAAAGGCATAAATTACATTCCTAATGGGGAGCAAATTCAGAGGTGCTAATGGACTTGGGAGCCCTGGCGCTGGATTCCCTAAACGTTAACTTGTAGGTTGAGTCGGTAGTATAGAAGTCAAATGTAATGTTAGCATTCATTTTGAAAAGACTAGAATATAAAAGCAAGGATGTAATGCAAAGGCTCAATGGGACATTGATCAGACCATATTTGGAGTATCATGAGCAATTTTGGACCCCGTATCTAAGAAAGAACATGCTGACATTGGAAGGGGTACAGAGGGCGTTCACAAGAATAATCCTGGGAATGAAAGGATTAATGTTTGTGGAGCATTTGATGGCTATGGGCCTGTACTCGCTGGAGTTTAGAAGAATCAGGGTGGATTCTCATTGAGGCCTACCAAATATTGAAAGGCCTAGATAGAGTGGATGTGCAGAGGATGTTTCCATTTGTGGAAGGTCTAGGAACAGGGAGAGCCGCCTCAGAATAGTTGGGCATCCCGTTAGAACAGAGATGAAGTGAAATTTCTTTAGCCAGAAGATAGTGAATTTGTGGAATTCATTGCTACAGATTGCTGTTGTGGCCAAGTGATTGGAGATATTTAAAGCAGAGGTTGATAGTTTCTTGATTAGTAAAAGCATCAAAGAAGGTTGGAGAATGGGGGAAGAGGGAAAATAAATCAGCCACAATCGAGTCTCTGAGCAGATGTGATAGTCCAAATGGCCCAGTTCTGCTCTGATAGCCTATTTCCTGTTTGTATTTGCACTGGCTCCCCCTGCAGTAAGATTGATAAGAGCTAGGAAAGAGAAAAATGGTATTTATATGCCACTGAAACTGATATTACCAAAAAAAGTAAAATTATTTCCGCATTTCATTGGAGACTCTTGTAAAAGATTACTTATTCAGCTATTATTTCCCAAGGATAGGAAGCATGAACGTGTCCATGGAAGAAATGGGGATTAATTGGTGTGGTAACTAGAATGCACTGGTCAGGTGGTTGAACACCATGAAATCCAATCTGCATTACAAAGGCTGACATAGTTGTCAATCAATACCATTGACATTGCCCTCTATTTGGCATAATAGAGGATTTCACTTCATTGCCTGGCACAAACACCCACCACTCCTGTGTCTTTTTACCCTGTAAGATAGTGGTGAGGAGGCTGGTGGTGGGGATGAAGGTAACTGAGGTTTGAAGGCTGTATGCTGAAATGTGTCACCTTCTTACCTCTCACTGTGCCATGCCGTGAACCCTCTTCAACTCCCTCGTTCTGGTTGCCCACTGGTTGGCCATTCACATAGCAAAATTTTATGTGACAATAGGTAGATGTGCAGAACTGAGGGTCTTTCATGCACAAGGCTAAAAATCCCTGAAAAAGACACCACAGGTAGATAAGGTGGTGAAGAGGGCTAAGTTATAGAAGAGCAAGGAGGTCATGGTACAGCTTTCTAATATATTGGTTAGACCCCTGCTGGAGTACTGTATGTATTCCTGCTCACCACTCCATAGGAATGGTATGATTGCACTGTTACAGGTAGGAAGGAGATTCACTAGTACATTACCTGTGATGAAGTATTTCAGTTGCAAGAAGAATCAGTATGGGCTGGATTTATTTCCCTTGATCTGGAGAAGGCCTAAGGGAGAAACTGAATAAGGTATATAAAATTATGTGGGGCACAGAACAGGTAGAATGGAGAAAAATCTTCCCATTACAGAGGTGTCTGAACCAGAGATGTGGATTCAAGTCAATGTGTATAAGGCTCAGAGGACATCTGAGCAAGAATTTGTTTCTCACCAAAAGGGTTGTTGGAATCTAGAATGCTCTGTCTGAGGGATTAGTGAAGGCATCATCCCCTCAGATAGAGCATTCTAGATTCCTGTGTTTAAGGATCTGGAAGAGCAGATTCTTTGATCACCAAAGCATGGCAAGCTGTAGGCCAAGCACTGGAAAACTGGATTAGTGTAGATGATATAGCCAGATATCGATGTTTGCCATTGTGTTGGTGGGCTGAAGGGTGGCTCTTTGACTCTATGGTGTCTAGTCATATGAAGTTTTTAAAATAGCCCATCTTTAGAGATCATAAGTCAAAGTCAATGTAAAATTTATTATTGAAGTACACATATGTTACCATATACTATCTTGCAATTCATTTTCTTGAAGGTATTTACAGGAAAATAAAGAAATACAATAATATATACAAAAGAACTATGCACAAAGACCGACAAACATTGCAAAAGAAGACAAGTATTGCAACTAAACAAAATAAAACTGAGAACATGTGTTGTAAAGATTCATTGAAAGTGAGTTTGTAGGTCATAGAATCAGTTCAGAGTTGTGGAGAGTGAAGTTATCACCCCATTTCAGAAACCTGATAGCTATAGGGTAATAACTTTTCCTGAACCAGTTGGTGTGTGACGGAAGGCTTCTGTACCTCCTGCTCAATGGTGGTAGTGAGAAGGCAGCATAAACCAGATGGTAGGGGTCCTTGATGATGATGGATGCTGCTTTCTTGTGGCAGTGCTCCATAAAAATGTGCTCAGTGGCTGGGGTGGGGGCTTTACCTCTGAGTTTATGTTTACTGAAGAAGGTCTTGTCACTGATATTCCCTCCCCAGCTTCAGTTACCCTGGTCAACTGAGCCAACTGTTCCTCTGTTATCTGTTACTTCCCAGCAAGCTGAAATCTTCAGTCAAAGTTGACTGCACGTTATCTTCCATCCACTGCCTCAGATTCTTGCTGTTCTTCTACATTAGTGGCTGGACAAATTAACCGTCAGAAAAAAATTAAGAATCGTTGGAGCTAGGGTAAACTATCCTATCCTTTCAATCTATTACAACCTTCATTTAATTTGTGCCATTTTCCTTCAGTCCCATACCTCTAGAATTTTGAATAAAAATATATTAATTTCAGTTTTGAAGGTTTAACACTGATCCAGCTTCCCTGGTCATTTAGGGCAACAAATTTCAATGCCACTGGAAGGTATGTCTAAAAAGCATTTCCTACTTCCACTCCTAAATAATGCAGTTCCTCAACCCTAACGTCTATGTATCTAAGTTTCTGAATTCATTTTAACTATCTTGGGCAAGTCACAACTCAACCTTCTGAACTATAGGGAGCTCTCAAGTTAGTCCTTCTACAGACTGTAAGGGAATCTGGAAAGTTTCCCTCCTTCAATGTGAGAAGTTGGTTCACTGCCCCGTCTTGGGTGTGATGTTATCATGCAAGACACTATCTATATCTTCTCCAAGGATTGCCACCTTGTTGTGGTGTAGAGTTCCTGAGATACCCAGAGTGATGCCGTCTGGGCTTTAGCCATCTGGCACTCACTCCTGGTAGGGTCACCCATAGGAATAAGGTCAAGGGGGCAATAACACATCACAACAACAGTGAAAGGGGAGAAAGTTGCAGCGGTGAAAAGTTCCCAGTCTTCTTGCTTTCCATGCCAGTGGACCCTGACCCCGATCTCTCAAGGACCATGTGGTGGGTGTCCGTGCATTAGCCTCCTCACATTGAGCAAAGTCACGTACAGGTGTTCTCTGTTAAGGGAATCCACCCTAACACCCCAGCTTAAGTACCGTGGTGATCCATTTTCTCCAGCACACACCACACTGGTATATATCGATCCTGGATTGGCCTCTACATCCACCTGAAGACCCTCTAATAGACAGCAACTTAGGAGAACATTGTACTTGACTCGACTGATCACAGTCCCATTTACTGTGTATAGAGTATATTACTATCTTTATGCTTACGACTTCAGCGTGGGTGTGAATACTCTGTGTTCTCATGTAACTGAGTGGATTAGTGAGCTGTCTGTCCTCAGATGCACCACGTTTTATATCTTCCTGTTAGTTGCAATTATGCTAAAGCAGTGCCAACAGGATCTGATGAAGGACAAGTAGATGTAAATGATCATTTAAGTGTTTATTATCTATTTCAAATAGATGCTCAAAATCGGAACAGCCTGTCAAATTAAAACTTAGCACCAGGATGCATTATAAAGAAGTTTGTTATAGCGACATGGAACCATGAACAAGTCACGGAAGGGTTTCTACACTGCAGCCTTAAGATAGACGCTACCTCCCCAATCATCAGTCTAAATCATAACCAACTGCTGTCTGCCTGTACAGCAATGGAAGCTCCAATTCAAACAGGAAAAAACAGCAAAGCTAGCTAACAATCACACAATAAACCTTTGATGTTCTGAAGTGTGGCAGCAGACACAAGATCCAGATCTTGACTTTAGAAAACAGTAGCTGTTTTGAGACATGTCGATGGAAAAAGTAAAGCATGGAGCCGAAGGCGGTAGGCTGTGGCAGTCGAAGAAATCCAGTCCTTGTACATTTGCTGCAGTTCTCTCCGGCTAACACAAGAGTTCAGCATTCTGTGATGCAGTTGCTAGAGCTGCTGCCTTATGGCTTCAGCAGAGCAGACTCAATCCTCACCTCCGGTGCTGTCTAGGAGGTTTTCATATTCTCCCCCTGGTCCTTTGGGAGCTCCAGTTTCCTCCTATTCTCAAAGCTGCATACATCAGGATGCTTTTTATCAATTGCAGTGTTCAATAACATCATCCCCTCCAAACTAATCAATAAGCTCCAATTCCTAGACCTCAATACCTCCTTGTGCAATTGCATCTTCACTTGCAGACCCCTGACAGTTCAGATTGGCAACATCTCCTCCACGATTTCCATCAGCACAAGTGTACCACGAGGCTGTGTGTTCAGCCCACCGCTCTACTCGCTCTACACTTACGATTGTGCGGCTAAGCACAGCTCCAATGCCTTATTCAAGTTTGCTGATGACACCACTGTCATAGGTCAAATCAAAGGTGTTGATGATTCAGAATAAAGGAGGGAGATAGAAAATCTGGCTGGTAACAACAACCTCTCACTGAATGACAGCAAGGAGCTGATTATAGACTTCAAGGAAAGGAAACCAAAGGTCCATGAGCCAGTCCTCAGAGGATCAGTGGTGGAAAGAGTTAGTAACTTTTAATTCCTAGGTGTTATTATTTCAGAGGATTTGTCCTGGGCCCAGCACTTAAGTGCATTTACAAAGAAAGCACAGCCGTGCCTCCACTTCCTTAGGAGTTTGTGGAGATTTGGCATGACATCTAAAACTTTGACAAACTTCTATAGATGTGTAGTGGAAAATACAATAACAGGCTGCATTGCAGCCTGGTACAGGAACACCAATTCCCTTCAATGGAAAATCCTACAAGAAGTAGTGGACACGGCCCACTCCATCATGGGTAAAGCTCTCCCAACCACTGAGCACATCTACATGAAAAACTGTCGCAGGAAAGCGGCATCCATCACCAGGAACGCCCACCACCCAGGATATGCTCTCTTCTTGCTTCTGCCATCAGGAAGAATGTACAAGAGCCTCAGGACTCACACCACCAGGTTCAGGAACAGGTTCTAACCCTCAGGCTCTTGAACCAAAGGGGATGACTTTACTCAACTTCACTTGCCCATCACTGAAATGTTCCCACAACTAATGAGCCCACTTCCAAGGACTCTTCATCTCATGTTCTGGGTATTTATTACTTATTGGTTTATTATTATTATTCCTTCTTTTTGTACTTCCACAGTTTGTTGTCTTCTGCACTCTGGTTGAACGCCCTAGTTGGGTGGTCTTTCATTGATTCTGTTATGGTTATTTTTCTATAGATTTATTGAGTATGCCCACAAGAAAATGAATCTCAGAGTGGTATATGGTGACATTTAAGTACTTCGATAATAAAACTTACTTTGAACATTGAACTCAAAAGTTTGGGTGGGGAGGAAACCAGACCATGCAGGGGAAAAAGAAGCATCCACAGGGCAACCATGAAAACTCCACATGGACAGCACAAGACACCAAGTTCAAACTAAGGACACTGGGAGCTGAGAGACAATAGTTCTACTGATGATGCCCTGTTAAATGTATTAACGGGAACATGTCAATGTTTAAAGTGAATGATCTGAAAAAGCAATTTCAGTAATGCATGGAATCCTACTGAGGTAAAATATTTTTCTGTTAGTAGTTTAAGTATGGCATAGAATTTCCGCCAGCTAACAATGGGTAGCAGAAATTGACAGGCCCAGAGAAAATAAGGAAAATTTGGAATGCAAGTTACAACAAGTGAATATCTTATCTCCCTGATCTTTCCACTGGCTTTTAAACAAGGCAGGAAGCAAGAACTGCCCATTAGAATGGCTACACCCCAAATGAATTCTTCAACTGGGTGAGTTTCCACTGGTTACACCTAGTTGCAGCCTTCAAGGAGGCACTTAAAATTGAATTAATTTATCAAACCACAAGCACATTTTTAAAGATTTTGCACTTTAAATATAGTTAGTGGACAGAACAGCCAAGTGCACACTCAATGACTTTTCAACAGTATGGTACTTTTCAGCCATTTTCAGTGACCTGAAGTTGGCTGACTCACCGGTTCCAGTTAAGACCCTTACTTTAGGTGCTTCACTCATTTTCAGCAGGATCGATGAAGCTGCATCAGGTTACTACACTTAAATACATCATGGATTTTATGGTTGCAAGGCAACAAAATGAATAATATTCCATCATGCGGCATGGTTTGTGAAAGATTTTGAGCTTGTGATTATGAAAGTACATTTGGCTGGAAATTTAAATTATCTCTGCAGGAAATCAACCATTTTAAGAGGAATTTCCATCCAGATGGAAGATTATGGCCAATATCATCCTACACAAGCGCTGTATAAGGAGAGATTATAACAGAGATATTTTCGAATGGATGCCGGCTGGTGGCATGGTGGCATCAGTGCTGGACTTCAGAGCGAAGGCTCCCGAGTTCGAATCCAGCCAGCTCCCTTGCACGCTTTCCATCCATGCTGGGTTGAGCGTCGAGCTAGCAACTCGGCCTCATAAAAATAAGAAAGCCTGCTAAAAAAATGCCGTCATGACGGCATCCCGATGTCTCCACTTGGAGTTAAGTTCTTCTTCTTTTTTTCTTTTCCAATGAAGGATTTCTAAGAAAGAAAGGAGTAGAGATACAGATAGAAAGAAGACAAAAAAACAAGAGTTAAAGAGAGGTGGATTGGTGGTAAATTTAGGGGGAGGTTTTGAGTTTTATTATAGCCATCAGTCAAATCAGAGTGCTAATAACAGGATTCTGTGAAACTTTATAAACAGAAGACGGAATATCCATCTTCAAGTGCATGAGTTCAGATTAATTGACAATGCGTGCAATATCTACGTTTGTAATTAATTGTGAACAAGGCAGTGACAGGAATTAACTCAGCAAAAACAGTCGAGTTTAGATAATAACTTATCCTCTAAAACACTCCTTGAGTATTTAATAGCTTAGTGTATCCGGTATCATGGAATTGTCTATGAATAACTACATCTGTCTAAAAACTCAAAAGATACTTTGGGGGCCACCGGCTTTAAACTGAGTTCAGTTGCAGCAACCCACAATCAATTATTCTTGGGAATATGACCACTCATACTGCTGGTATTTTTTTAAGATTTTCCATCTACATCTGTTCCCACAACTTCACTCATACCATCAAAATCTCAGGCTATTTTAAGTCCAGAAATGAGCTGCTATTTTTGTGCCTGCAGTACGGTGCTGTGTTTCTATACATTTAAGCAACATTGAAACTTCAGGGGGGTGGACTCAATATGGTATGGGAACCTATCAATCTGAAAGAAAAGAATTAATATCTATAAGAGTTGAAGACTGCATCCTTATGAATATTCTGTTTTCTTGACATGGTATGCAATGAACTCTTCATGAAAAATGTACCTTTTCCCATATATATAATAAAATTGAGAAAGCCAAAGAAGGCAAAGAAGTATTTGAAATGTATTCCAAATGCTACTGCAGAAATGATATCTCCTATTCAACAGAAATTTCTCTGGTGCACTTAGTAAACATACCTTTTGTTTTCCAGTTTTCAGAAACAAAACCTCCTTCATTCAATGTCACGGATTAAACTGAGACTTCAGAAAGTTGTTCTGTATGTGGAATGGCCTTCCCCTTTCCAGCTTTTAAGTTTTGTAACTCTTAAAACACACACACACACATACACATATATATAGACACACAGTATACAATATAATATAATATTGTTTTACTTTCATTCCTGACTGTAACTCAATTGTGTCTCTGGCTGCTGTTTCCATTCATACAGTGATTTCAACTGCTCCATTAAATGTGAGCTGTGCTTCGGTTAGGAGGCAGTTTTTAATGATTTCTTGTAAAATTCCACAAACTAAATGATCTCTCAGTGCATCATTAAGCTCATAACAGAAATGACAATGCTCAGACAATCTCCTCAATTCAGCCATGTAAGCTGAAAAGGAATCACTTTCCTTTTGATTCTGCTTATGAAACCTGAAGTGTTCTGCATTCAACAATGGTTTTGGTTCAAAATATTCCTGCATTACTTTCATGATATCAGCAAAGCTCATCTTAGCTGGTTTGGTTGGAGCAGTCAAACTTCTAAACAAACTATATGTGTTTCCACCCAATGCATTCAGCAAAACTGGCACTCACTTTTCATTGGCTATTTGCTTCAAAATGCTGCTCAATTCATTCAGTATACATTAACCAGTTGGCTCTTGTCCAATCAAATGAGTCTATCTTTCCTATATAGCCAGTGTCTCATTTTTAAAAAATTTATTATTATTATCCCCACCTCATTGTTTATGGACCTGTGAATTTCTGCTTTTTTTAACTCAAATTTCTTGCTGCACTTCTGAAGAAGGGAAAAAAACATGCTACTCTTTTTAAAAACTCAAATAATTCTGTCTCCTGTTTATGTGATGACAGACCTAGGCAAGAATGGCTGGGACCCAGGTGCTGGAGTATCCAAGACTAGAAGACACAATCCAAGACTAAAATGCGGACAGGGTTCTAAACTAAACATAAGGTGAGAGTCCATAGTGGAGCTGATGATTGAGCCCCGAACCACAGTTTGGGTGCTCTTTAAATATTAAAATCCTGGCGCCAAAAAATGGCCGCCAATTAGTAGGACAGGCCTGCTAATGGGGGCATGGCAGCTATCCATATTCGAGAGTTAGAGCATCTAAATCACAGAAGCTGGTGAGGTCCAGTGTGTATCGTAACACCGGCAAAGAAAGAACGTGCTACACTTCAATAGGTAGGTAGTCATCTCAGGTTCATTTTGAAACTTCCTCGTTGCCACTATTATGCATTGTAACTCCCAAAACTGATTGAAGTAAAATCACAGGAGCCTGGATAACAGACCCCAATCAGTTAAGTTAGACAACCTCTCCTCCTCCACTCTCACCCTGAACACCAGCATGCCTCAAGGCTGTGTGCTGAGCCCTCTTCTGTACTCCCTTTTCACCTATTACTGCGTTCCTGTACATGGTTCTAACTCCATAATCAAGTTCGCAGACGACACCACGGTGGTTGGCCTGATCAGAGGGGATGACAAGACAGCCTACAGGGACGAGGTCCAGCCCCTGGCCCTTAACACCCAGAAGACCAAGGAGATCATTGTGGACTTCAGGCACGCTAGGAGTCACACTCACATCCCCGTCTATATCAATGGAGCTGCAGTGGAGCGTGTATCAAGCTTCAAATTCCTTGGTGTCCACATTTCCGAGGATCTCACCTGGTCCCTGAACTCCTCCATCCTGGTCAAAAAGGCACAACAGCGCCTTTACTTCCTGTGGAGCATCAAGAAAGCTCACCTCTGTTCCAGGATACTGACGGACTTTTACCGCTGTACCATTGAGAGCATACTCACCAACTGCATCTCAGTGTGGTATGGCAATTGTCCTGTATCGGACCGCAAAGCACTCCAGCATGTGGTGAAAACTGCCCAACAGATTATCGGCACCTAATTGCCCACCATTGAGAACATCTACCATAAACGCTGCCTGGGCAGGGTGAAAAGCATTATCAGGGATGCATCTCACCCTAACCATGGACTTTTTACCCTCCTCCCGTCCGGTAGGCGCTACAGGAGCCTCCGCTCTCGCACCAGCAGGCTCAGGAAGAGCTTCTTCCCTGAGGCTGTGACACTGCTGAACCTCACATCGCAGCGCTAAGCAGTATTGCACCCATATTGGACTGTCTCAGTACTTTTATATTTGTGTGCTGTAGCACTTTTTATTCGCAGTTATTTTGTAAATGACACTATTCTTTGCATTTCTGGTCAGATGCTAACTGCATTTCATTGGCTTTGTATCTGTACTGGGCACAATGACAATAAAGTTGAATCTAATCTAATCTAATATAACATGCGTACACTTCATTTTTCCTTTAAGTGAGGCACACACTTATGGCGTGATGCAGACTGACCTGCTGATTATGAGACTTATATTAGCAGATGGCTTCTTTTGCTGTTGTGTCATATAGCTGGAATACTGGAACTGCAGTCCTGAGAAAAATAGACAGCAATGTTGTTAATAGAGGTCATTTCCTTCCTGTCGGTGGGAGCAGTCGGCTTTGCCAGACTATACGTCCGTACTGAACTACATCTCCCTCCTAACACAGTATTAATTTTGATCCAGCAGTACGCATCAGCAATGACGCTGAGGAGGTTTCCCTTTAAATACTTCAACTCTGAAGAACTTTGTTAGTGGAACATTTCATCTCTGAAGGACGAGTGTCAGGTTACGGAGTTTCGCTTGTGTGTGTTTCTCTCTGTCTCTCTCTCTCAAAATTTACTGTTGGTAAGTCATTCAATTCCCCTCCCTAGAAAATTAGTGAAAGAGAGATGGCATGTTCAACAAAGGAGAGCACTTACAGTTTAATTAAGAGGAGAATCCTCAAAAGGAGAAAGATGATATAGTATATATTCACTGAATTTAAGTTTCAATTAATTTCTTTCTTTCCAATGCCAGTTTTCCATTGTACAGTAAATATTTAAAGGGCGAATGCCATGATAGTTATTTATATCTATGTGACAGGAAGAGATAAAATAGAAACGCCATAGCTGTACTTTCTCAGTTGTTTTGCATGTTGAGGTGTTTTTGCAGATTATTCGCTGTCACTGAAATTGTTAGGCCTTTCTTTTGTTTTAGTTTCTGTGATTCAATATAAGAAACTGGTGCTCTTAGCCCCTCAGACCAGTGCGAGGGTCTCAAGGTGTCTCAGATGTGTTTGTACTTGCTAGCTACCTTGATGAACTGACACTTCTTTTTTTGTTCGTGTACTTTAGATTAACAAAAGCTTCTGGGCTGTAATAGGAGAGTGGCGGATACTTGTTAAATATTTTGAGCATAAGTTCTTAGGAAGTTAGCAGGACTTGCTGGCAGTTTCTGAGAATTGGTTTACAGGGACAGATGGGATTTCTCAAGAGATGATTGTTTCTGTCAGAAAGATTTCTTTCTCAGCAAAGGATAACCCAGATCCTGTGACAATTACCAACAATAAGAGACAGGGAAACAAATAGATTATAATTAACAGATATTACAACAGTCCAGTTGCAGATATGATCAGATAGTGTCTTTTCGACTGTTATAGCAAAGTAAATGTCATATATTGAATTTCTTTATTCATCCATGTGTCCTGCTGTGAAGACTTCCCATCTCTGCAAGTAACAATATTTGACAAATTACAGTTGCCTTTTCCTCCTTGCTGAAAACAACTCCGTATACACAGATACATGAAGGCATTAACTTTTCAGCTCTGGACTGGGGTATCAGAGGGGGACCTGAGTCGATATGCATCCAGCTCAGCAGCACTTGTATAGAGAGTCACGAATCAATCTCCAGCCATTCCATAAAGTCAGATCATTCGCTTGGAGATCCAGCCATCACACTTGATGGAACATCTGAGTAGTTGTGGAATAGTTTACTGAGAATCATCAATTATTAAAGGACCCTTAGTACCTCATAGATGTTCACACATCTTGTGAGAAAATAGCATAATTCCAAGATTAGGTCCTGGAACTCAACAGCAGAAGATCCATCCGTAGGAAGATGTTCAAGGAAAAACTCACTCAGGAGAAAGTCTCCTAGTTTCAGTGAGGCTTTTATGAAGTAGACTCTTTTCACCTGGAACACCATTCAGGCACATTGTTAGGTCAGAGCTGTCCTCAAGCCTTCATGTCTCAACAGCTGAGGGTTTCCACCAGGCAAGCTATATAGTTCGTACTGCAATGTTATTGTGCCGTGGGATACACCACATTGACATCTCTGACCGTCTTTTTATGATAACCCTTCCTCTGTAACCTTCTGTAGACGGCGGTTCACTACCTTACAGCAGTAGAAGAGCTAGACTCAGGCACAATAACTGTGATTATCCTATCAATTATATGCTTTCGAAGATGCTCTCTGGTTCAGAACTATGTGGAAAAATTAGATAAGCTGTTCCCTTTGAATAAAATGAAGGATAAGAAGAAATTGGACTGAAGTGTCTGAAAAGTTAAATTGCTTTGAGGGAGTAAATAAGAAGCAATTGATGTCAGTGTCTACAATTACAAGGTTTACATAAATATAAAAGGAATCAAAGATAATATGAAGAAAAATTTCCATGTTGCTAAGATCTGCAATTAACTTCCTGAAAATGTGTGGAATTTAATGCAGAAATAGCTTTCTAATAAGAATTGTAAAGATAACTGAGTTGAAAAGAATAGCAGGGCTTTGGGGAAAGACCAGGTATCTGAATTAATTGAACACTCTTTCCAAGAACTGACAAAATCATAATAAGCTGCCTGGCCTTCTCTCTATGTCATGTTCTGTAATTTTACAATGACATCCAAATTCAATTGCAGTGCTGGCAGATCACCTGGTTGTCAATTATACAGTTACACTGTTTATAATCAGGAAGATTTGGAACTTAAGTGCTTTACGTCCTCCTCAGAAAAAAAATATACTAACGCTTTGCAGATCTTCAGAGACGGCATCAAGTTGAGCGAGAAGTGCCCCGGGAGAAGGAGATAGTTAGGGAATGGAGTAGACCCATGGCATAAAAATTTCACTGTGCTGCCTGCAAGGAGTTTGTACCTTCTCCATGTGACCACATGGGTTTCATCTGGGTGCTCCAGTTCGCTCCCACATACTGGTTGGTAGGTTAATCGGTCATTGTAAATTGTCCAGTGATTAGGCTAGAATTAAGTTACGGGATTGCTGGGTGGTGCGGCTCAAAGGGCTGGAAGGGCCTAATTCACGCTGTGTCTCAATAAATAAATACATAAATGAAATTGTGAGAAATACAAAGAAAGGCAGCAGAGACAAAAGTGTGATTCAAGTGCAGGTGTTCAGCATATCGTTCTCCAATTATACATGATAATTTTTAAAGTTCCGCTTAAAATAAATTCAAAGGTAGGTGCCACAATGTTTGATTCATATTCAATAGCACAACAGAGGTAATCAAATTTCATCAGCTAACGTATCATTTTTCAGCGGGTAAAACAAGCACTTTTTCTTTATTCCCATAACCAAGTGCTGCTCATTGGTTTTGGCTATCTTTCCGTAAGAAAAGCTTGCAATTCGGAATACTGTGCATGGGAGTCACTACTCTAAAGCCATTACAAACTGAGCCCCTCTCGATTGTTTGGCTGTACATGTCATCTCAATGCATTCAATTTAAAAGCTGTAACTAAATATATAATTACATCAGAACTACAACGAGTATGGCTAATCCAGTAACTTCTGCAATTTGATTTTCTCATTGGGATATTTTGTCTGTACAAAGTTTACCGGGGGTCCCAATTGACCTGTAGACTTCATGATGTCATATTTTTTCCTTCTTGATGCAAAACTGAAGTAAAACTGTGAACCGTCAATATTAAAAGTGACAAATATTCTGAATTCATGCACAATAAAGCATTTTTAACAGTAATTATCATTCACACGAATGACCTGCAAAGTCTTGATTTCTGGATAATAGATTTGGTAGAAGTCATAGAAAGTCCCAAGGTCATAGGGTCAGGCAGCATGGCAAAAGACCTTTTGTCCAAGCTAAGTCCATTGAAACCGTCAGGTACCAATTTACATTCATTTCATGTTATTCTTCCCAAATTTCTCTCAGATTCCATCACCCACCTACACAGTAGGGATAATTTACAGCAGCAAATTAACCTACCAACCCACACATCTTTCAAAATGGGAGGGAACCAGAGCACCAGAGGAAACTGATCTAGTCACAGGGAGAACTTGAGAACTCTCTGCAGACACCACCAGGAGCAGGGTTCAATCCGGGTCACCAGAGCTGTGAGGACCGAATTCAATCCTGACCCCTGGTCTGTCTGTGTACAGTTTCTGATGCCAGAATGTTGTGTAGAAGATCAATGATTTAATACTCTAAGAGTATTATATTCTTTTAGCTGATCTAATAAAAAAAATTGAGAAAGAATCCATGAACCTGAAATTCTCCTAAATCTCCTAAATTAGAAATCTAATGAGCTAAACATTGTTATATTTAAAAATATACTGACGGTCCTGCAGCAAGGAGCAGAATCAATTCATCCCTCATTGTATGTATGTCATATACTGTCTGTAAAATTAATTCCACATCAATGTAGAGTCACCAAAATTACAGAACTGAAGTTATCATCTCAGAAGGATGCTTAATATTATCTTGTTTTGTGTTCTTCCAGTTTTGGCAGGTTAAGGGGCAATCCAGTCAAAATCAGAACTCAATCATTTTGAAGTGAAATCAAGATGAGTAGCGGAAATCTAAATCTCTAACCTACAAGTATCTTAGGAACTGAATCATATTAAAATTTTTGACCATTGTTTTTAATGCAAAGGCAATAACAGTTTTGAACTAAATGGGCACAAGGCTTTCTTTGTTGAATTTATTACAGCTGGACTGCTCCAGTATTTCAAATGAAATAATATAATCTACACTTGGACTCTAACTTTAGTAACCAAATGCTTTTAGGGTCTCAGAGGCAAAATGGAACATTTGATGAAAAGGAAGTTTAATTAACACGCTAACTCAGTGTCACCCCTTTACAATAAAACATCAAAATTGCCCCTGTGCGTTATAGAGTTAAGGAGAGCTAAACCACAGAAACAAACTCTTCAGCCCACTAAATCATGGGCCATAATAGAATATGTAGGTACCAACCAAGAGGTACTTGCATATTTTAATCCCATTTACCAGTATGTTCTGATAGTTAAAACTAATGTTAATATATAAGTAGTAACAAGCAAAGAGTACTCAAAAACCAGCAAACTTCTGGTCTGAAAGTCTGAAATGTCTTTATACCAGGAAAGAATAACTGTCCTTTGATTGACAGACAGGAAACCTGGGAAGATGGGAGACTGGAGTTTCTTGGAAAAGCTCCTCGATGAAGTACAGGAACATTCAACTGTGATCGGTAAAATCTGGCTCACCGTTCTCTTCATCTTTCGGATTCTCATTCTGGGCACGGCTGCAGAGTACGTCTGGGGCGATGAGCAGTCAGATTTTAATTGCAACACAGCACAGCCAGGTTGTGAGAATGTCTGCTATGACAAGGCTTTTCCAATCTCTCACGTCCGCTACTGGGTGCTACAGATCCTCTTTGTGTCAACACCGACACTTATCTACTTAGGCCACGTGTTGCACATATCGAGGAAAGAAGAGAAGCTCAAACAGAAAGAAGAAACCTTGCGGTCCCAGCCTAGCAAAGACAGCCAAACTGACCTCATTGTCAAAGAGATTGAAAGAAAGAAGCAGAAGTATGGCATTGACGAGTCAGGAAAAATCAAAATCAAAGGGGCACTAATGTGCACCTACACACTAAGTATCGTCTCCAAAATGATATTTGAACTGAGCTTTTGCTTTGGGCAGTGGTACTTATATGGCTTCGTAATGCCTGCGGTTTATGTTTGTGTTCGACCACCCTGCCCACATATAGTGGATTGTTTCATATCTCGTCCTACAGAGAAGTCCATTTTCATTTTATTTATGTTTGCTGTATCACTGATGTCGCTCCTGCTAAACCTTCTGGAAATACTCCAACTCATTGGCAAGTGTATTATCAAAAACGTTCAGACCAACTCCTATAAACAGATCTATGTAAAACCTTCTGACTTTCCAGGGAGTGCCTATATGGAAAAGGAATCATTGCCTGTGGACTACATGTACACAGCTGTAGAAGGGAATCATGGACATTACCAGAGTTGCAATAAGTCCTCCTCTGAGCAGAACTGGACAAACTACACTACAGAACAAAGACTGGCAGACCAAAAGTTTAATAGCATGCCATATAACCTTTTGAGGAAGATCCCTGACAAAACAGACCAAACCACAATTCAGCCACCCAGGCCTATTAGCCCGGCCAGCAGCCAAAGCAGTAGACGACGGCAAGATGATGTCACAATCTGATTTGAGCTGAACGTTAATTATAGCGTGATTAATATTTAAGAATGGTGATGTTTTACAGTCTTTTTTGAGGGTTTTCAGTCATCTAGGGGCAAAAATGTGTAAGAAAGCCTGCATCTAATGTGATCTAATGTACAGAATCATTTAAGTGCAGTGTTACGATGACATGACCGCGCTAAACTGAAGATAAGCACGTGTTTTTTAATTAAAACACTGAATGAAGTTACCATTATACTTTGTAATTTATTTCCCACTTACTGTACCTGGGAGAAGTTCTAAGGAGAAACAGTGTTCTGGGACTAATTGCAAGAGCAATGATTTTTGGTCACTCTGAGCTATCCAGCCCATTCCTTGGGTTTTATTTAATTATATTTTGAACCAATAGCATTCCTGTAACGTATGCCAGCAATCCTAAAGAAAGATTTAGTTAAGGGAGAGTGAAGTTTTATTTATTTATTTTCTGCTCTTTGACACTCATTTTGGAAATATTTTTCTCATCCTTCCGCTTGGGTACCTCTGTTGTGACATTTCCCAATTGAGATTGTAGGGTGTGTGAGACACAACTGTTGACAAGCCTTTGTTAACGCTGTTTTGAAACCAACTACTGGAAGGCTTACAAGAATACATTTAGGTGAGTTGCTTCTCAAGCTCAATTTGATATTAACTTTCTCCTTTGCCCACCCTTGCTTCGCGTTTTGACACTCTCAAAGTATCAACAACTAAGAGTACTTCAATCAAATCGGGAATAACTTAGCAACCAACTAACAATAATCATGAAACAATAAACAACATAATGACATAAATACACCAAACTTGGTACGAATAGATTTATTTATTAGCTCTGATAAACCAAAAAATATCCCGTTATTAGCAACAGATTATGACAAGTGGTCTCGCACGCATTCTGTCAAGTGACGGGCAAGATTCTATCTCATGACAGTGAGTGAGTGCATATTCTATTTCCTCACATTTCTAATTGAGGAAATCTGCAATACAACTCAAATCTAAATGGAATCGGCAATGAATATCGCAAAGAATATTTTCTCTATGGCATGCATTAGAAACTTTGAGGAATTGTGTAAGCTTTTGGAACACATACTTAACGCTTCTTTAATGTCATGCAATGAATGCATTCAAACTCTCCACAATCACACATTTTTTATGGCGTTTATGGGACATCCATGCCCCTGCAGGCTCCAACCTTGTGCAAGCTTATGAGGAGAATTGATGATCAGGAAGCCATTCTGCTGAAAGCATTTTTTATTACTGAATGGATTCATTGTATAGTGTAGTAATAGATTAATTTGTAGTAAGGAGAGATATCTTAAAGTAGTGTACATACAATTTATTTGTTGTGATCTTTACACGCTCAATAAGTAATAAATGAGTTGTACTGAGAAAAAAATAGAAGATAATGACTCTTTATTTAAAAGAGACTGGGACTTCAGTGGAAAAAATGGATTTATAAAGTAATTCAAAATACAACAAAAGGCTTTCTCTCGTCTCAGATCTTCAAACCCTCTGCCTCAGTCATGTGTATTATTCATCAATTTATGAGCATGGTTACTGGTCATAAGCCCTCAACTTTTGTCTTTCCCTCAATTCCAAACAAGTTCACTTACTGCTTTGTGCAATGTGCCATTGAAAGCAAATTCTTGATTTTTTAAAATCATAATGTGCAGGCAATCTATTGCTTAGTTAATTTATCGTTTTTCAAAATGGATATGTACTGTAACGTTGGTTTTCCATGGGCATTTCTGTAAGTACCTGAAGATTTTAAACTTCATAACATAAAAGCTGTGATCCTAAATAATACTCAACAGGACTGAGAGAGGGGGATAACAGCATTGTAGCTCATTTTAAAGGACAATTATGAATTTTATTTACAGACTCGTTCATTGTCCAGCTTGTAATAAGGCCTAAGGTGGGGCCTACAATTAAAATGCATTACAAAATACAACATGACAGCACATTTTCAGCATTTTTTTTCCTGTCAGCTAACAACACCATAATCAGCAAAAGAACAAGAACAGAACTGACAGAGATACAAGATGTGAGCTTAAGTGTGAAACCCAGTTCGTTGATTGTGCCTCGCACAAATCACCTAGAAATTAAAATGGCAATGGATGCCATTTGACTTTCGTGATCTGAGTTGATATCCCTCAAGTAAGATTTTTACTTCAAACTCTTGACACAATTGCAGCCATTTCACTAAACTGTGGAAAGTAGGGACATGATTTGATTAGATTCTGCATTAGTTAACATGTTTTGTATTATCTGATAATGTTAAATTCTCGATGTCTTTTGAACTGCTGAACAAAATAAAACTTAAGAAACAAGACGAACCATGTTATTGTGTGGAATTTATTTTATTATCTCATGCAACTAATACTTTAAACACCTTTTTTCCCAGCTGGCCTGCTGATTGGCAACCAGTTCCTTCAGAAGAGTGTCTGAGATTGCCAGTGTGAGGTAATCTGAGTGGTGCTCTGGACTGTTAATATATTAACCCCTCTGACATAGAAGCCTTCATTCAGAGAGACGCCAAAAGAGCAAAGTTGATTCTTTCACTGACTGCAAGGATCACACATGAAATGAGTTAATTGCAGTCTCAGATCAGCTTCTGAAATATTTATTTATTTATTGAGAGCCCGGCAACTCCAAATAGCCACGATATAGCCCTAACTTAATTATGGATCAAATTAAAATGACAAATTAACTTACCTGGTACATCTTTGAACTGCAGGGAGAAACCACAGCACCCAGGGAAAACTCATGCATTCCACGGGGAGGATGTAAACTCCTTACAGAGGACACTGAGATTGGGCTCAGAACTCCATAGCCCCAAGATAAAATAGCGTCGCGCTATCTGCTCTACTTCAGTGGCACTCCATGTGGCTCTTCTAGTTAAATGTTAATGATATTTCTCAATATTTAGCTGATTTTCTCAGATAACATTCTTGCATGGACAATAAGACCATAAGACATAGGTGGTTTGCTGACTTTGCAGCTCATTGGGCTGGAAGGACATGTTCCATGTCGTATCTCTAAACAAAATAAATCATAGGCCATTTGGTCCACTGAGTCTGCTCTCCATCATGACTGATTTATTATCAACCCAGTCTCCTGCCTTCTGCCCAGAACTTTAGACACCCTTACTAATCAAGAACCTGTCAAACTCCGTTTTAAATATGCCCAGTAATTTAGCTTCCACAGCCGTCTGTGGTAACGAATTCCACATGTTCCCCACCCTTTGGCTAAGGAAATTCCTCCACATCTCTGTTCAAACATCCTCTCCACATCCACTCTTGCTTTCTAGACCTAGAAATATTCAATAAGTTTCAATGAGATTCGCTCCTCATTCTTCTAAACTCCTGGAGTACAGGCCCAGAGCCATCAAACACTCCTCATACAGGATTAATTCCTGGAATCTTTCTCATGAACCTCCTCTGAACCCTCTCCAATGCTAACACATCTTTTCTTAGAAAAGGGGCTGAGAATGGCTCACAATGCTCCAAGTGCAGTCTGACCAATGCCTTATAAAACCTTAGCTTTACATCCTTGCTCCTATATTCCAGTCATCTTCAAATGAATGCCAATGAATAGTATATGGAATACTTTTGAAGCATGGTATCCTACTTCAAAATCTACAGGATTCAACCATATCAGCTGGATGGATGGTGGTTTTAGAACTCCCCAATGGTGGAAAGTAACTTAATAAATAATACTATCATCAGTAACTAAATCAATCTTTTCCCATTTTTTTTGGCAGCCCTGCTCATTAGGTTGATAATAAATTGGATTTGACACATCTACACAAATGGCTCCAGAGCGTTTTGCTGTTAACACCCTGTGATGTTATTGCTTTTGCTGAACGCAGCAAACAAAGACCTTACGCCCTATCAGATATAGATCACCATAGGTACTCTTGCTCAAAAGGAGATAATATTGTAACTACTCAATTTTCAAAGGTTAGCTCGCTTCCCTGTTTATTCTCCATGGTGAGCTGAGCTGCCAATACCCACAATTTAAGCAGTGGGTCCCCTCTCCATACCAAGTAGAAAATATTTCCAGCGAACAAAATTATTTAAAACACAGTTCATTCATTTATGTTCAGTGATTCAAGTTTAAACCCAAACAACATTCTTAAAACACATTTAAAACTCACAGAGGATTTCTATCATAAACATTTCCAAATTATAAACCATTTCTAAAACACAACACAATTCCAAAACACTAAGCACAAAGGATAAATTACAAAGACTTCACAAATCACAAGTACAATTCCTATAAACTAAAAAGACATACCAAAGATATACGCAAATGAATTATCCATCACAGAAATCGAAACCAGAAGAATGGATTCTAGTTCATCCCATGTTTCATAGAAACATAGAAACATAGAAAATAGGTGCAGGAGTAGGCCATTCAGCCCTTTGAGCCTGCACCGCCATTCAGTACGATCATGGCTGATCATCCAACTCAGAACCCAATACCTGCCTTCTCTCCATACCCCCTAATCCCTTTAGCCACAAGGGCCTTATCTAACTCCCTCTTAAATATAGAGAATGAACTGGCCTCAAATGTTTCCTGTAGCAGAGAATTCCACAGATTCACCACTCTGTGTGAAGAAGCATTTCCTCATCTCGGTCCTAAAAGGCTTCCCCTTTATCCTCAAACCATGACCCCTCGTTCTGGACTTCTCCAACATCGGGAACAATCTTCCTGCATCTAGCCCGTCCAATCCCTTTAGAATTTTTATACGTTTCAGTCAGATCCCCCCTCAATTTTCTAAATTTCAGAGAGTATAGGCCTAGTCAATCCAGTCTTTCATCATATGAAAGTCCTGCCATTCCAGGAATCAATCTGGTGAACCTTCTTTGTACCCCTCTATGGCAAGAACGTCTTTCCTCAGATTAGGGGACCAAAACTGTACACAACACTCCAGGTGTGGTCTCACTAAGGCCTTGTACAACTGCAGTAGTACCTCCCTGCTCCTGTACTCGAATCCTCTTGCTATGAATGCCAGCATACCATTTGCCTTTTTCACCGCCTGCTGTACCTGCATGCCCACTTTCAATGACTGGTGTACAATGACACCCAGGTCTCATTGCACCTCCCCTTTTCCTAATCGACCACCATTCAGATATTAATCTGTTTTCCTGTTCTTGCCACCTAAATGGATAACCTCACATTTATCCACATTAAATTGCATCTGCCATGAATTTACCCACTCACCTAACCTATCCAAGTCACCCTGCATCCTCTTAGCATCCTCCTCACAGCTAACACTGCCGCCCAGCTTCGTGTCATCCGCAAACTTGGAGATGCTGCATTTAATTCCCTCATCCAAGTCATTAATATATATTGTAAACAACTGGGGTCCCAGCACTTTCACACTTCCACACTTCTTGCTGTTCCTTACCCCATTCCTAATAGGCCTAAAGAGCTATCTATATTTATACTGATTCTCTAATTCTGGAGTGACTTCACATGATATTTCCTTAGTTATCCTTTTCAGCAGTCTAAAAAACTCTTGGAAACACAGTTCTCAGTTTAATGTCCACAGTTCTCAACTAATGCTGTAAAGCTAACTTCCTTGAGTACACAAAGCTCCCAAGATTAATAGATCAGTTATTTGATACGCTAAATTTTATTATCAGTCTAGTCTGCAAGCTTCCTTGAACTAAGCAACTTAGTCAACCTATCTGTTTAAACAACCCAAATTAAACAACTCATTGTCATAAACTGCATCTCTCCAGCAGGAGCAAAGCAGGTATAGTGAGCTATGTCTTACTTCTGACAGACAGAATGTTTGCCCATATACAGTGCTTGTTTGCAAAGCTGCTCTATAGAGAGTGATTGTTTTAAGTTCAAACTGATTAGCACTTGACTTACCTTTTAAGAACTGAAGACTGACTCCCATTTACGACCAGAAGCTAAACAAAGCAGTATTAGTTGAAAGCTTACTTACAACTGTTTCATCTTACAAGTGGCAGCTGCTGTGCTGAGAAAGCAGGACTAGCAAATAATGAGACCTAGAAAGCAAGTATCTATCACAACCCAACCCAACATTACCTAAATAATTAATCTCACTATCTTGACTTTGTTGTTCATGAGAACTTTCTGTGCTCAAATCAGCACCATTGCAAAAATCTCTTTCCTCAAAAATCACTTCATTGGCTTTGAAACATTTTGAGGATACCCTGATACTGTGAGAGACATGGTATAGATGGACATTCATTTTACTTTTAAAGATCTATTCTGTTTTATATGAAAAAAAAGATCCTAGCAATTATCTTGAATTTACTGTACCTTTTACTAGTGTTAAATTGTTACACCTCATCCCACTTTCAGAGCAGTTGGACATCATTTTCTAAATCAATCGTTTTCAATGCCGACTCACAGGATGGGTCTTCAACTAACACAGAGGTCAAAGAGTATGGAAATTGACCATCCACCCTGTCATATCCATGCTAGTAGTGGCACTCAGTTAAATCTTTTAAAGCACAAGTCTCCTCAGTTTCTTTCAATGTGGTTCCCTCTGCATTTGCCTTCATAAAATTTCACTTGTCCCCCATCACCGAAAAGGATGAATTTGCCAGGGTCATTTTCCATATTGATTTCCCCTGCATTCAACAGTGAAATCAAAGGGACCTTCACAGAATGACCCTTACACTGTTACTCTGATGCTTCCCAGACTCTTCTACCAAAGTGATAGCAGTCTGGCAAACTCCTGCAAAAAATACTCCTTATTTGGTAATTGTTCCACAGCTTCCCCAAAATGGTCATGATTCCCAGCTTTCTTCCATAAACAAATTTAATTAATTTACATTGATTTTCAAAATCCAAAAGTTAAAGACTAAAGATTATCTTTGTTTGTCACATGTACATTGCAACATAGAGTGAAGTGTGCCATTTGTGTCAAAGACCAACACAGTCTGAGGATTATGCTGGGGGCAGCCCGCAAGTATAGCCATGCTTCCAGTGCCAACATAACATGCCCATAGCTCACTAACCTTAACCCTATCATACACCTAAGGAATGTGGGAGGAGATTGGAGCATTTGGAGGAAACCCATGCAGTCACGGAGAAAGTTGTCACCAAATCAATTCTTTTCTACCTCTGTATCACTTTCCTAACCAGTGCGTACACAGTTGTGCTCTATCCCTCAGCCAACATTTTATCCTCTCTAAAATCTTTATAGGAAACCTCCATTCTTTGAGCTGAGAAAATACTTTTTCAAAGTTGAAAATCACAATTACCTGACAGAAACATTCCTCAGGATAAACCAAAAAGTCTGGTCATGTGGACTCTCTATTCTGCATTGATACTGACTACCACATGTTAGATTATTGTCATTTTCATTCATATTCTCAATAAGTATTTCTTTCTGGTTTTTGATGTATAGTACTGAAGTATGAACAATAGCTCTTTACCTAACTGTAGTATTCTTCCTTTAAGTACTCGTTTCATGTTTCCAGACAATAGATGGCCTATGTTGTGGAACATAGAGCACAGAACATAGAATAGTACAGCACAGTACAACCCTGCCTCCCATATAATCCCCCACCTTAAATTCCTCCATATACCTGTCTAGTAGTCCCTTATGTTTTTCCCCTTTATTTTCTCATGCTTCATCAAAGTGATGCTTTACACAATTTATAGAAAAGAATCACGGAATCATTACAGTATGAACCATTTGGCTCATCAAACCCACGCTGGTTTTCCACAGGTACAATCTAGTCACCTCCCATTTCTTATGTCTTTCCCCTAAGTTATGCATTCTTTTCTTCCTCAAGTACCTTGCCAATTCCCCTTTGAAAGCAACATTGCATCTGGTTGTGTTAACTACCCTCACAGTAAAAGATCCCCAAGCACCAAAGAGGAACATCTAATTGCCTTGATGAGTGTTTGTATTGCAAGTATGTTTACAAATTTTCTTTTCCTCTGAACACTGCATTCCTTCAACAATAAGACCAAAATAAGAACCATTTCAAGAAGCTTTGCAATTGCTACTAATATTTTCTAAGATCCTAAACCAACATTCTGCTTAGCAAAGAAGTTTTCTAATGAAAAATGCAAAAGAAGAGAACTTAAGTCAACCTGAGACTTCCTTCGATTTAAGTTAAACAGAATCAGTGGCGAAGTTGGCTGATACACAGTACCAAATTAGTACATGTAAAAGGTCTCTAATGGTAGCTAGATCTCCTAAAAACCTAAGGGAATTTAAATTGCTAGTGTCACAATTAAATTAATTGCCTCAGATCAGATGCCTCCCCACCCCACCCCCACTAAGTTCCACCCGGCAATCAACATTCTTTATGTTTAGGCTCACAACCAATGTTCCCTCTAAGGCATATGGGCATGCGCTCGCGCACATCTTTTGCTACTAACGTACAAAGGAATTTAAATGGCACACAAAAGGTTGTCACCCTCCACCTTGTTGGCATATTAAGTATATTTGATGATCGTACAAAATCACATTTCCTTTTCTGGTTTCTGATGTGGACAGTGTTGACAATGTGGAGTTTGCGATGATTAGAACTGGCTTATTATACTGTTTTTATTGAAGAAATTAATGGTTCACTAAATCGAATTCCAAAGAAGCAAAGGACGTGAAGCACAAAAGAACTGCCAGTTCATTTAAAGCGAAATGGCTTAATGAAACAGTAGAAACTGATACATTGAAAGCTCATGAGGTCAGGAACGCGCAGCTACGAAAAATATTTATGTACGATACAAAAGCTGGTGCTACCTGTGTGTATTGTCATGATGCAAAAGTTGCTGGAGAATTTGCAAGTGGGAAGAAGTAGAATGATATTTGGAAACTTGACTTTTTAAAGCATCATTTAGCAAGCAAATCACATATGGGCAGTGTGCAAAAACTCCGGTGAGAAAATCCTTCATTACCCGCTATAAGCCTGCTACATGTGTTTTGTGAGAGCGTAGATGAATGAGAGAGAAAACAATCAAACCCAGAAGAGATCAAAGTTCTTATTGACAGTTATTTTATTTCTTTTAAACAATGACCAACAAACTGGACTTGGTAGTTTATTATTATTAGAATAGCTTCAGGTTCACTTCCACCTAAAACTTCAGTGCACACGTGTTGTTGTCACTGGGCAAAAAAAATTGCACAGCACAAGATTTTTGTGCACACTCTTCGTTACAAATTAGAGGAAACATTGCCCGCCACTCTCTCTTCCAACTTGCCTTGATCACTGGGCCTTTAATTCCCTCTTGTATTATGCTCTGCACTTGCATTCTTTGTTCCACCATCCCACCTCTGAACTTTCTGCTCCACTACCCTGTTTTCGTCTGACAGTGACAAATTCCTTCACTGTCACAAATCTCCTCTGGAAATCTAATCATAAATCCCACTAGTTACCTTCACTCTGCCATTTCTGGAAAGTCTTTTGGAAATTAAAGTTCTTGACCTGCCCACCAGTTTTTATCCCCCTAACCATCCCCTAATTCCTCCCTCCCCTCTAAACTATCTCACCTCATTTTGTTACATTATAGGTTCCAGGCAAATATATTTTGTTATGCAAGTTATTGAATTAACTGAGGCATTAGTTTTACAGAATTTACCTATGTACCATGGCTCAAGGTCTTGTGCTGATCAAAAGATTCAACAGAAATATTTTTCCAAGACCTTAACGTTCAATCATGTCTTTTGTCAGCTTTTGAGATTGTAATCGAATTTTCTTACTAATTTCTCAATAGGATTTGGCAACTCTGAATCCAGAAGAAATATTCTCATTTATCAGTTTTTGAATGGCTGTTTACTTGGTACATCAACAAGTAATGTGTTTATTTTACAAATATCTCTTCAAGGAAGTGATGTTGTCAGAACACAAGAGATTCTGTCGATGCTGGAAATCCAGAGTAACATACACAAAATACAGGACTGAAAGGTCTCAGCTCAAGACGTCAACTGTTTATTCCTCTCTATAGGTCCCTCCTGACCTGCGGAGTTCCTCCAACATTTTGTGTTGTTATCTAAGATGTTACAAGAAAGACTCACCTTGAAGTGAATTTGAATTCTGGGTAACATTGCAGAGTCTGGCTCTGTCAATGCTAGTACTTAGAACTTCACATTTCTTTAAAATATTCAAATAAAAACATATTTAATGACCACAAAACCTCTCAAAGCACTTTTCAGCCAAGAAAGTACTTAATAATTTTATAAATGTTGTAATAAATATTATGGACCACACACACATCAAATGAAGAAATTCTCAGAAGAGCCCAAGCAGTTCGATCACTCATACCAACAATAAGAGAAAGACAATTCAGATTCCTAGGACACGTCATGCGGAAAGATGAACTGGAAAAACACATACTCTCTGGAAAGATTGAGGGGAGTAAACCTAGAGGAAGACCTCGGCTTATGTACATCAAAAGCATAGCCAGGTGGCTACACATTGAGGAAATGGAAGGCATCCAAGAAACAAAGGATAGATCCACATGGAAAACCATGGTCACCAAAGTCCGCATCGGATATGGTACCTAGACAGACAGGCAGTAATAAAGGGAACTCAACAGAATGCTTTGCACAGAACTTGGTCCCACAAACAGAAGTGGAATGTATGACAAGATGGAATGTTTACTGGCCTGAATACCAATGGAAATTTCCTTCTATTTCAAATTGGATATCTTTTAAATCCCTGAGAGAACAGAAGAAACCTCGGTGCAAAATTACACCTGATAAAAGGTCACTGCTGACAATGCACTAGTTCCTCAGCACCATACTGAAGAAGTTTCTGGATTCCACCGGGCTGAGGTGAAAGTAGATGGAATTTCTAATGTAGATGTATTCAGAATATAGCCAGTTGGCTCGTCGACCATATTTACACAGTGTAAATGACTCAAAAGTGGAACGTCACGGTAGGGCATTCCATTTCAACAAAAAAGCTGTCTTTTGCTTAATGGATTTTTCTGTATTATTCTGTGGTTTCATCTCCAGAGAAAATATTGCCATTGGCATAAAAACACTTATTTCAAGTAATAGCGCTGTCAGTAATTAAACAACCATAAAGTTACAAGAAATACATAAAATGCAATTAATTTTCCTCAAAATTAATCAAGTTGACACTTGGTTTGTTAGAGGGTGCGAAAGTTATTTTTCAGCAGACTTTTCTATTGTTTTCATGTTATGATAAGTCTTCGAGGGACCAGAGCACCAATCGCACATGCCACAGATAATAGCTAGTGTTTATAATGTGCTTCAGCAGCTGTGCTAAACTGCCTCTTTGAATTCCAAAAACAACACAGTCTGCTACATTTTCCCCAATTTGTTTTCTCACAGGTCGTGAGGTGACTGACAGACAGCGTGTTTTACAGCACTGCCTACCTCCAACATTGCACTAAGGTGCAAGGTTCAGTCCTGGGGGTCAGTATTAAATGAACAACATGTTTTTCTTGAAGAAGCTGTGGAACAATCTTTCATAATTTAAACAATAGCTTTAATTTCTCGACATGAACTTCAGTTCAGCAGGTTTGCTGTGCTGCAGAATATGTTTCTCTTTGTGAGGAACAACGTTCAAAGAGTATTCTGTCCCTCATTTAATCTTGCCTCCTTACCCATCAATAAAAGATTGAGTACTTCTGCAGCAGGTAATAAACTAGCAAATTGGTAAATCATTCTATTATTGCCATACATACCAAGACGCAGTGAAAACTTTATCTTGCTAACTTATCTTTATACGTTCAGATCATTTCATCATACCAGTGTATTGTGGTAGTCAAGGGAAGAGCAGCAATAAATTCCAGAATTGGATTTTTCGGTTACAGAGAATCAGAATCAGGTTTAATATCACTGATGTACATTCAGTAGCCATTTTATTAGGTACTCCTGTACACCTGTACATTAATGAAAACATCTAGTCGGTCAATCACGTGGCAGCAACCTAATATATAGAAGCATGCAAACATGGTCAAGTGGTTCAGTTGTTGTTCAGACCAAACATCAGAATGGGGGGGGAATGTGACCTAAGTGGCTTTGACTGTGAAATAACATACATCAAAGTTGCTGGTGAACGCAGCAGGCCAAGCAGCATCTATAGGAAGAGGAGCAGTCGACGTTTCAGGCCGAGACCCTTCGTCAGGACATGATTGACTGTGAAATGATTGTTGGTGCCAGACAGGGTGGTTTGAGTATCTCAGAAACTGCTGCTCTCCTGGGATTTTCATGCACAACAGGCTCTAGAGATTAAGGAGAGTGGTGCGAAAAGCAAAAGAAAAGATCCAGTGGGTGGCAGTTCTGTCGGTGAAATGGCCTTTTTAATGAGAATGGTCGGAGGATAGTGGCCAGACTGGTACAAGTTGGCAGGAAGGCAGCAGCAACCCAAATGAAAGTGCTGTGCAGAAGAGCGTCTCTGAATGCACAACACGTTTCAGCTTGAAATGGATGGGCTACAAAAGGAGAAGGCCCCAAACAAACATTCAGTGGCCACTTTTTAGGCACAGGATGTTTCTAGTAAAGTGGCTACGGGAGTACTCTAATATACCATGTATTCAATGTTCAAAGTAAATTTATTACTAAAGTATATGCATGTCTCCATATACTATCCTGAAATTCATTTTCTTGTGGGCATTCACAGTAAGCACAAAGAAACACAATAGAATCAATGAAAAATGGCGCACAACAAAAACAATCAATATGCAAAAGACAACAAATTGTGCAAATACAGAAAAGAAACTAAACAAAATAATACTATTTAAATACACAATATTGAGAACGAGTTGTAGAGTCACTAAAAGCAAAGGTTGTGGAGTCAATTCATTGTTGAGGTGAATGAAGTTATCCATTCTGGTTCAAGAGCTTGACAGTTCAGGGGTATTAACTGTTTCTGAGCCTGGTCATTGAAACCTAAGACTCCTGTACCTCCTTCCTAATGGCAGCAGTGGGAAGAGAACATGGTCTGGATGGTGGTGGTCCTTGATAATGGACGCTGCTTTCATGCGACAGCGCTCTGTGTAGATGTGCTCAATGGTGGGGAGGACTTTACCCATGATGAACTGGGCCAATCCGCGACTTTTTGTAGGCTCTGCCATTCGAGGGCATTGGTGTTTCCATACCAGGCTGTGATGCAACCAGTCAATACACTCTCCACCACACATCTACAGAAGTTTGTCAAAGTTTTTGACAACATGCCGAATCTTCGCAAACTTCTAAAAAAAAATTAGAGACACTGCCAAGCTTTCTACATAATAGCACTTACGTGCTGGACCCAGAACAGATCCTCTGACATGATAAGCAGTACAGTGAAACACTTTAAGATACTATAAATTGCAATAAGAAATATGTATACACAAAATTAAATTAAATGATTAATGCAAAAGATAGTAATGCTGTGTTGGCTCATTGTCTGTTCAGAAATCGCAGGGGGCAGATGAAGATGTTCCTAAAACATTTGAGCGTATGTCTGCGGGCTCCTGTACCTCCTTCCTGACGGTAATAATAAGAAGAGAGCATGCCTTAGGTTATGGGGGTCTTTAATGGTGGATATCACCTTTTTTGAGGCATTGCCAGTCCACACTACGATGCAAGGCCAAAGGCAGTTTGGTAGTGTTATCAAGGGCCCATCTTATTGCACTTGGGAGCTACTCAGTAGTCGTAAGACAGTGGGACAGAAACTGTCCTTGAATCTGGTAGTATATGCTTTCAGACTTTTGTATCTTCTTCCCAATGGAAGAGGGAACAAAAGAGAGTGTACTCTAAGGGGTCTTTTATTATATTGGCTGCTCTACCAAAATTTAGACAGAGTCCCTGGAGGGAGAGTGGTTTCCATGATGCAGTCAGTTATGTCTAGAATTGTCTGCAGTTTCTTGCATCTGGACAGGATACTTTCTGAGATGCATATATAAGAATTGTTGAGGGTCAAAGCACACATCGCAAATTTATTTAGGCTCACTACATTAAGATTTGCTAAACTTTGAGAAATGGATGGTGATTTGCTTTCACGCACTATAGATGCCAAACCTGTTTTCAAAATGGCATCAAACACACCCACACACACACACGCACACACACATTTTTGGCTGAAGTCCAGCAGAATTTCATATCGGTAAGGACATTAGCTTATGTGTAACTCATGCCTATTGGGAGTTAGCAGAGGAGCCATAGCAAAATATAAATGACCATACAACTTTGACCATGCTGCTAAATTAGCGTCAATAATCCACATAATAGTTTCTCTGAATTTTGCACAGCTAAGACAATGGTCAGTAGTAGGAAGGAATACCTGCCAAGTTATTTAACAGTGTAATCAAAGGATCGCCAGTGAATTAGTAACTGATTTCTACTAGCTATTCTACACTTCAATAAATTTGAGGCCTTCTGCAGTTCTAGAAGCTGCAGAGATGGTCAGGATATACGATATCTTGCTGATGTCAAAGCTTCTATGCAATCCCCAATTGATTCAGAGTATGGGAACATTGAGAAGCATTCCACTATAAATACATTGTAATTGGCAAGCTAACAGAAACCCCACAAAATCAATATACCATATTATACTATATTTCCAGACAACATTGAAAGAGACCACTTTGGCCTTGCAAGTCCCTGCTGGCTCACACTTCTCCCCAAACTGATTCTCTCCCCAATTTCCCTACAACTTATTCTCCAGCATTCATGTCAACTCCCCCCAGATTCTTCCATTTAACTGAACACTGGGGCCGATTTAGAGCGGCCCATAAATCAACCAAAGTACACATCGTTAGGCTGAGGGAGAAAGCACACACTGTCACAGGGAGAATTTGCAAACTCCGTGCTGCTACCAGGATTGAACCCAAATCACTAGTGCCACAAGGCAGTGGCTATGCTAATTATGCCAATATACCACTAAATTTAGGGCAATCTGCTGGAGGAGGGAGAAGAATTCCGAATGGGAGGATTCATTTGCAGAGAATTCAGTTTGTCTATTTGAATCTCATCAAGAAACAGTTTGTGAGGCAGGACTTCAAAAATGAGGGTCTTACTGAGGTTTTCATCAGCTGCAATGGCAAGAAGAGGATTGTCTTTTCAGTAGCAGCAAGCATTATGGTCAAACATGAAAAATCACACATTGGAATCCATGCAGGCTTGAGCATGAGATATTAGCAATCTCTTGTAGATTTCCTTTCGCTGTTATGTAAGAGATGTCTCTATTTGAAGAAAGCTAACAACAATGTAATTGGCAAGCTATTTTCAATGAGTGGCAGAAGGAATGAGCCAATGACTGAGAAAATTGCATGTTTTCACAAGGGGAGGGTGGGCTGTCACTGACAGCAGCTACTTCAGCTGTGGGCATCATATCTCAACTCTGAGATGGACTAAAATTGAAAAGGATTCCATCCGTCAGCACTTGTGGCCATATCCAGCACACGATAATGGCATACTGGTGTAGCAGTTTGGGCGACTGTCTCACAGAAACCAGGGTTCAATCCTGACTTTAGAAGTTGTCTGGTGCAGTCTCACTTTCTGCTTCTGACCGTGTCCTGGCAACATTCATGATGATGTCATTCTACACTGTCCACTGGTGCCCTTTGCATCTGACCTTGAACAACAAACTAAATGGTAACTATTGTGTGCCAAGAGCATTTTGCTTATGACATGTAAATTCCAAGCAAACCCAGGCAACTTGACTGCCAGAAGTAACAACCTACCAAGTCAGGAATTACGACGGGATGGTATAAACTGCAAAACCTTGCATTCGGAGCTCCACCACCAGCTAAGTAGTGAACAGTTAGGGAGCAGAAGAGGGAAGAGGTGAAAGAGGAGGCAGAGGAAGGAAGAAGCATCGACCTTCCTATTTTGGCCATTTTGCATGTGAACGCCCATTCCAAATGCTCTACCAATAAACACAACTACATTTCTCTAGTCACCAGCTCATAATTTTCTTTTACTCCTTTTATCTATTCATCTCTTAGTAAAATTGCAAGCATGAAAAATTAATATTCCAAGCTGAATTTATGATTCAATGCAGAGCATATTGCAAAAATCAAAGACCCATAAGCGATAGGTTGGTACCTTCTCCTTTGCTATGCTCTGTTACCTCAGTGGCTCCACTATGCAAGGTAATGGCTACTCAGTTACAACAAAGGAGACTGCAGATGGCAAACTCAATGGACCTAATCAGTAAAGATTTACCATGGATTCTACCTGAGCAGCAGGCCAGCCAACAGGCAACTGCTAGGGTATTGGCAGAATGCCAGTATTGAGATCAAGGTAGAGCACACTAGGTCCATGCTCCATAACACAACTACCACTCTTCTAGTGTGCTGTGATGTGGGTGTAGAAATGACGTGGATGGACTTAATAAAGATTTAAATTCTGCAGCTATGGATCTCTGAAGGTATAGAAGAATTAAATATGAAAATGAGAGAAACTGGCATAAAAACTTACATGAAGGAAAAGCACACAAACGATTCTGCTGTCCCTGCAAATCCAGAGCAAAAAACACACAAAATGCTGGAAGAACTCAGCTGGTCAGGCAGCATCTATGAAGGGGGATAAGAAGTCGATCTGTTGGGCTGAGACCTTTCATCAACATCCTGATGAAGGGTCTCAGCCAAAGACATTAACTGCTTATTCCCTTCCATAGATGCTGCCTGTCCTGCTGCGTTCCTCCAGAAACTGATAACCAGCCGCATGAGTCCATGCTGCCCACTTGCTCTCGTCTTGAAATTTATTTTAGTTCAGCACCAAAACCCCTTTACTTCCTTCAGATTCATATGTATTTACAACATTGCAAAAGCATAATTCATATTGTCACAAAGACTGTGGTAGAAGCAGAACAGCTCAAGCCCAAAATTGCTTGAGGAATACTTACTGTAATAAAGTTTTTGAAACAATGAATACCTATAAAGCTCAGTAATGTATAGGTATTGTGTATTCAATATTTCAGTATTATTTGAGTAACATTATAAATATATTGTTTGATTAAGCATTCTTTGTTTAAATCATTCATTGTGGGTTACACGGGATATAAAAGTACATGAATGGCATATGTCATCAAGCCACTGCGTCTTAAGAGCGTACTTCATTAAAGAAGTAAAAACTAAACTAAGACACAAGTTTATCCCTGGGCTCCCCATGTTTTCCTTTCAATCTGCCTTTGGAATTACAAAACAGAACAGCGGCGATGAGAAAGTTTTGAAGGAACCCGAGATGACCTATTGAAGTGCAGTGAGACACTAGAGATAAAAAAAACTCTGTGATGTGTTCGAGCTAAAAAAATTGCAGCACGTGTTCTTTGTAAGGGAAGAGATAGTTGAATTTAAGAAGCAAAAGAAAACAGATTGATTCATAGTTTCATAAAAAATGAGTACCAGGTGATAATAATCATAAGTTGTAAAAATGCAGAAATAGCTGGCTACATTAGAAAGATAAATTGCACAAGAGGTAACTGGATATTGTATACTAAGAGAATTGAACAGTATTTTGAAGTGAAAGAAGGAGCCATTGAAAAGAGACTGCCGGTTTTGCTGAGTGCATTGGGCGGAAAAGCATACAGTTTGCTTAGAAGTTCGATAGCTCCAATCAGACCAGCCGAAATTAGCTTTGCTGATATCATGAAAGTAATGCAGGAACATTTAGAACAGAATCCATTGCTGGTTGCGTAATACTTTAGGTTTCATAAGCAAAAGCAAAAGGAAAGGGAGTCCATTTCATCATACATGGCTGAATTAAAGAGATTGTCTGAGCATTGTCAGGTCAGTAATGGCTTAATGATGCACTGAGAGATCATTAAGTTTGTGGAATTTTACAAGAAGGCATTCAAAATGGCTCCTAACTGAAACACAAATCACATTTAAAAGAGCAGTTGAAATGCTTTATCAATGGAAACAACAGACACAGATGCAATTAAGCTGCAGTCAGGAATGAAAATGATCATGAACAAAGTTGCAAAATCTAAACAAAGACCTGCCTGGCCAAACAAAATGTTTTCCCATTGTGGCAGGGGCTCACATACACCAGTTTAAAGTTTAAACTCCAACATGGAGGAGGCCCCAGAACATGACATTGTTTTCACAGCCGCAAGCCTCACATGCCAAGCAGAGCGACCTCCCTTGCAATGCAGGTTTAAAGGCGAAACTTGCAGAAAATGCAAGAAAGTAGGACACCTACGAAGAGCATGTCAGGCAGACAAAAATAAGTGGAATGTACATGGAAGAGAAAAAGCTAAAAAGTCAAGTTGCAGTTTCAAAAGAAACACTAATCTGCATGTCATTAATGAAAAATCTAATAATAATGAGGGTGACACAGGACTGTATAAACAAGATTTACTATCTGAAAACTGACAAGAGACAAGCAATATGGCTTACACCAGAACTGAATGGCAAATTGATTAAAATGGAATTGGACACTGGCACTGACAGCGTTTTAGTCATTTCACAAAATGAGTTTGAACAGCATTTTAAAGATACTAATTTATACTAGAGAAAAGATAACTCCAGTGAGAATGACATTCGTAACAGTGAAATACAACAACCAACAAGCCACATTAGTCTTGTATGTGGGGAAAACTGGAGAGCCGATATTGTGGGGGTGTGATTGGCTGAATGGAGACTCATCCACTAGTTGCATACCACATCCCCTCCAACAGAGTCAATTGAAAGCAAAATGAGAAATGGATTGGATGATGCAAAGGCAGTGTTCAAGCATGGCACTGGAAAATTCAAACAGATCAAGGGCAAAATAGAGATAAATAAAAATGTCACGCCTAAGTTTTGCAAAGCCCGTACAGTTCCTTATACTATCCGTGATATAGTAGCCAGAGAGCTAGATCTCATAGAGGCTGAAGAAATTCTTTCCAAAGCTGAGTGAAGCTCATGGCAATGTCAGTAGTCTCAGTAGCCAAGAAGGATGGATCTGTCAGGATCTGTGGTGATTTTAAGGTCACCAACAACCCAGAACTAAAAATAGATTGACACCCTCTGCCCAGGATAGAGGATACTTTTGCAAACCTTTCTGAAGGAAAACACTTCAGAAAAGTGGACTCTGTTGAGGCTTAACTACAGATGGAGTGTATGGGGTGTCAGGGAGGGGTAGCACCTCTAGTGGGGGAACATGTCTCGTCCTTTTCAGGTGGTTTGTCCACCTTTGGTCCCCACCTGGCACTCAGCTGTCACCTGTGGCTCCCCGTAGCTGTTTGCATGTGATAGCAGCCACACCCCAGGCAACAGCTTCGACAAGCCGGATTAACCAGGTGAGGGTAGCCGATGGGTTTCAAACCCTCGGTGAGATAGGGAGTTGTCTATCCCAGCATGTGGAGACAGACTCCGGCTGACTGAGCGAACGAGACCAATGGAAGGTCCAACGGTCAAGAAGGCGGTCTCTGAAAGCGTCATGGAACCCGTAGAGCACAACAAGGCACAGATGTCCTTGTCATCCATTGTGCCTAGTCCCATCTCCAGCCATCTCGACTCTTGTCTTGCCACTGGATCCATAACGGTGTTGAGGTCTTCATCGACCTGGTGGCATCGAGATTCATCGTCACCGAGGAAGACGTTAAAAGGGCCTTCCTGAAGATAAATCCAAGGAAGGCGACAGGCCCAGATGGCATCCCGCGACGGGTTCTCCGGGCCTGTGCAAGTGAGCTAGCTGGAGTGTTTGCTGACATCTTCTACTGCTCCTTGCTTCAGTCTAAGATCCCCTCGTGTTTAAGAAGGCAACGATAATCCCAGTGCCGAAGAAGAGCAAGGTGGCATGCCTGAATGACTATCGACCTGTAGCTCTGACATCAATTGCTATGAAGTGCTTCGATAGATTGGTTATGGCACACATCAACCGCAGCCTACCGGTCAACCTCGACGCTTTGCAATTTGCCTACCGGAGCAACAGGTCAATGGCAGATGCCATCTCTCTGGCCCTACATTCCTCCTTAGAACACCTTGAGAATAAAGACGCATACGTAAGGCTTCTTCTCATTGACTACAGCTCTGCCTTTAATACCATCATTCCAAATAAACTGATTCCTAAGCTCCGGAACCTGGGCCTTAGCACTCAGATCTGCAGCTGGATCTTCAACTTCCTCACAGACAGGACCCAGACTGTAAAAAATAGGGGACAAGCTCTCCTCTACAATCACTCTGAGCACTGGTGCCCCACAAGGCTGTGTACTCAGCCCCCTACTGTACTCACTGTACACCCATGATTGTGTAGCCAAGTTTCCATCAAACTCAATATATAAGCTTGCTGATGACACAACAATTGTAGGCCATATCTCGGGTGATGATGAGTTTGAGTGCAGAGAGGAAATTAAGAACCTGGTGGCATGGTGCGAAGACAATAACTTATCTCTCAACATCAGCAAGACGAAGGAATTGGTTGTTGACTTCAGAAGGAGTAGCGGACCGCACGACCCAATTTACATCGGTGGTGCACTAGTGGAACAGGTCAAAAGCTTTAAATTCCTCAGGGTCAATATCGCAAATGACCTGACTTGGTCCAACCAAGCAGAGTTCACTGCCAAGAAGGCCCACCAGCGCCTTTACTTCCTGAGAAAACTAAAGAAATTTGACCTTCCCCTAAAACCCTCATTAATTTTTATAGATGGACAGTAGAAAGCATTCTTCTAGGGTGCATCACAACTTGGTATGGAAGTTGTCCTGTCTGAGACCGAAAGAAGCTGCAGAAGATTGTGAACATGGCGCAGCACATCACACAAACCAATCTTCCACCTGTGGACTCACTTTACACCGCATGCTGTCAGAGCAGTGCTGCCAGGATAATCAAGGACACAACCCACCCAGCCAACAGACTTTTCGTCCCCCTTCCCTCCGGGAGAAGACTCAGGAGCTTGAAGACTTGTAGGCCAGATTTGGGAACAGCTTCTTTCCAACTGTGATAAGACTGCTGAACGGATCCTGACCGGATCTGGGCCGTACCCTCCAAATATCCGGACCTGACTCTTGGTTTTTTGCACTGCCTTACTTCCCATTTTTCTTTTTTCTATTTATGATTTATAATTTAAATTTTTAATATTTACTATTTTTAACTATTTTTAATATTTAATATTTGTAATCCAGGGCATATGAAGTGCAGAATCAAATATCGCTGTGATGATTGTACGTTCTAGTACCAATTGTTTGGCGACAATAAAGTATAAAGTATGGACGAACAACCAACCAACCAACTACAGATAGAGGTGGAGGAAGAGTCCAAAGTGTTTCTCACCATAAATACTCACAAAGGGCTTTATCACTATAATAGGCTTATTTTTGGAGTAGCATCTGCACCTGCACTCTGGCAGATAACTCTGGACCAGGTGCTGTAAGGCTGTCCAGGTACTCAGTGTTACCTGGATGACATCATTGTTACTAGCGACGACGACAAGAAACATCCCCGAAAGCTGTTTAAAAGATTAGAAGATTATGGGCTCAGAGCACAATGTAACAGGTGTGAATTCTTTAAACCAAGCATCACTTACTCTAGTCACACCATTGACACACAAGGATTACACAACTGCGTTGAGAAAATTCAGCAGTGGCTGATGCCCCAATGCCAAAGGATGTGTCACAGAGGCAGTCCGTTTTAGGATCTGTCAATTACTCTTACAGGTTCCTGCCAAACCTGGCTACTGTGCTCCACCTCTTGAACTTATTACTACAGATCAGGAAGAGATGACAATGGACAAGGTAGAGTAAGGTGGCTTTCCAAAAGGCAAAGGAAATGGTGATGGCAGATACTGCCCTCGCACGTTATGATCCACATCACCTCACCTTATGGTATGGATGCAGTCATGTCACATGTTATGGGTGATGGAAGTGAACGTCCCATAGCCTTTGCATCACACTCCCTTACCACTGCAAATAAAAATCACACACAGTTTGACAGAGAGGCCTTGAGTCTAGTTTGAGGAGTAAAATGCTTCAACCAGTACTTGTGGGAGAGAGAGTTTACCCTCGTTACTGATCATCAACCACTGGTGTTCATTTCCAGTCCACAGAAGGGTGTCCCACTAACAGCAGCAGCACAAATGTAGATATAGGTTCTGTTTCTAGGAGAACACAATTACAGGATCAAATTCAAGATGATGACTAATCATGGAAATGCAGATGGATTGCCCTATTTACCCTTGGGAAAAGAAATAACTGAAAAATTTACAAAAGAGGACACTTCTTGATGAATTCTCCCTAATGCAAAACAAAGTCCCCCTATTATGGAAGAGATGATCCAAAGGAAAACCATAAATTACCTACATTATCTCAGGTTACATGGCAACACAAAATAGCTCAACTGTGCAGCAGAAACTTCAGTCTCCCATTTTTATCAGCTCCAGGAAGGGGGTTGCCTCTTGTGGATATTGAGAGTTGCTGTAGCATCGAAGCCAAGAGCTAAAGTGTTGGAGGAGCTACATGCTGGTCATCTAGGCGTGGTCAAAATGAAAGCGTTGGCCTGAAACTTCGTCTGGTGGCCTGGGATAGATCAGCAGATCGAGTAGGTTGCCATGCCAACACCTCCAGAAGATGTCAACAGCAGTGCCTCTTCATCCCAGGGAATGGCCTGCATTGCCCTGGCAGAGGATTCGTGTGGATTTTGCCAGACCATTCATGGGCACGAATTTCTTGGTGGTAGTGGATACAGCTACGAAGTGGCCAGATGTGCTCCCAATAGCGTCTATTAGAGCCTTGCGTGCTGTGCATGTGTTGAGAAGCCTCTTCTCAAGGACTGATGTTCCAGAATACTTAGTCAGAGACAATGGACCACAGATATTCCGGAAAAATGAATGGAATAAGACATATCGTATCTGCACCATAACACACAGCTACAAATGGCTTGGAGGAAAGGTTTGTCCAGAGTCTAAAGCACGCGCTGCAAGCAATGTCAGCAGAATATAATACACTGACACTGAATTTGAAGCTTGCCAATTTCCTCCTTATTATCACAATGCAGCTCACTTCACAACCAACAACTCACCAACTACGCTGTTCCTTGCATCATCTCGTGTGCTCATGCTTGGATTTCCTCAAACCCAATCTCAGTAAGAGTAGGCAGAACCAACTGCTGAGACAAATTGAAGGCTCCTCAGTCAAGGAGGCTTGATGTTTCATCCCTACACAAGCATTCCTGGCAAGGGACTACAGAGGGGATCAACAGTGGGTTCTTGGAAAGATTAAGGACAGAGATGGACCACTCTCCTACACAGTGGAGATTGCATCTGGTGCAGACATTCCACCTTGCAAAAACTGATTTCAGGGAGGTAGCACCATCAATTTGCGGGAGACTTCCGGGAGAGGTGGAATGTCTGCAATAGAGTAGCTCCTTAGCAGCTGGCCAGCTAGTTTAAATAACATTAGCTATGCTAATGAACGAATGACACCCGTTAAACTCACCTTAACACGTCTTTTACAGTCTTAACCCACCATGGGCAATAGAAAAGTCACTGTTGCAAACAGTGCAGCGAGCAACACTGTCATTATTTTGACCCCTATTAGGCAGGGGTACACTTTAGTGTAGTCTGGGGTGACGTACGTTTTATATTTTCTTTTTTTGGAACACTCTGCCATGGCGCGCTTGCTCTCTTGCTCTCTCTGTTTCTCTCTCTCTCGTGGTCGCTCTCGCACTCGCTATCTCGCTCGCTCTCTCTCACGCGCTTTCTCTTTCTCTCTCTCATGTTCACTCTCTCGCTCTCTCTCTCTCTCTCTCTCTCGTGGTCGCTCTCACGCACGCTCTCTCGCTCTCTCTCTCACTCTCTCTCTATCTCACTCTCGCGCTCTTTCGCTTTCAAAAAAATTGATTTCCGGGATATTGTATATAATTTGCGGGCATCAGGGAGCCACTATTAATATGTGGGAGGCTCCCGGAACTTCCGGGAGAGGTGGGATGTCTGCTGATGTCATCTGGAGACAACGCATTAATCAGCTGAGGGGAGCAGAGTCAATTGCTAGGGAAGAAAGGTGACCAGAGCTGTCAAGATCATTTCCTGAAGACCCAGAGCCAGCTCCAACAACCAGCACAGAGGAGGCCTCAGAACCTGAGACTGTTTCACAGCCGCAAGTCCCATGTGCCAAGAAGAGTGACCCCCTTGTCAGGAAAGGTGTTACCCCACAAGCACAAGAAATCCTTCACCGCAATTAAATCTTTAGGCCTGAATGGGACAAATTAAAATTTACCATGCTGTGGATGTCTAAATAGTAGTTGTGTTATATAGTATTCTGTGTATATAAAGTGACTGGAGAACAATAGGTTACATATCTGAGTTCAATTGCATTAAATATTGAGTTGGAGTTCATAGCTAATCAGGGAGGAGTGTTGTGTACTTAATATTTCAGTAATATTTGGGTAATATTACAAATATAGTGTTTGACTAAGCATTCATTATTTGCTTAAATAATTCATTACAGGCTCTATGCAAAAGTATGTGAATGGCATGCATCATGATGCTACCACCCCATAAGTGTGTGCCTCACTAAAGAAGTAAAAATGAAACTAAGATACAAGTTTATCCCCGGGCTCCCACGTTTATGTTTCAATTGCTTTTTGGAGTTACAACATAACAGCAATGCAGTCGTATTTGTGTATAAAACTGCAAATGTTTGTCAAAGTATTTTTAAGACTTAAAAACCTGCACATGATTCTAAAAGATAATACTCTTTTCTGTGTAATAAGCAATCAGGCAAACTGAGAGATAGTTTTTCAAAATAAAATCAAAGAGCTGTGGGGAAGGTTTAAACTAATTTGACAGGGGGACGGGAACCAGAGTGATAGAGCTGAGGATGGGCAGTTGCTAGTATGTCAATGCAGTGTGTAGTGAGAGTGAGGAAGGACAGGCAGATAACAGGGCAAAATTGCAGTCAGCGGGATGAGATAAGTGTAACAGGGTACCAAAATTTAAAAAAAGGTGATGATTGCAGGACTAAATACAAGACATTTGAATGCACTCAGTATACAGAATAAAGTGGATGATCTTAGAACACAATTAGAGATTGGCAGATATAATGTTGTGGGCACCTCTGAGTTGAGCCTGAAAGATCATAGGTGGGAGCTTAACATCCAAGGACACACATTGCATCAAAAGGATGGACACATAGGTAGAGGGGGGTGGAGGGTTTCAAACCTCTGAACAGTAGCCAGGATGTGGGCTACAAATTAAAATGGGACATAGAAAATGCATGCCAAAAGGACAATGTTACAATAGTGGGGGATTTCAAAATGCAGGCAGATTGGGAATACTAAATTGGTGCTGAATCCCAAGAGAGGCAATTTGTAGAACGCACGCAAGATGGCTTTTAAGAGCAGCTTGTGTTTGTGCTTAATAAGGGAATGGCAATTCTAGATTGGATGTTATGTAATGACCCACACTGAATTAAGGAGCTTAAGGTAAAGGAACCCATAGGAGGCTGTGATCATAATACGACAGAATTCACCCTGCAGTTTGAGAAGGAGAAGCTAAAATCAGATGCATCAGTATTATAATGGAGTAAAGGGACAGCCTCCAAGAGGACCACACATTGTCATAGGGCTGAGAGGTTTGTGCACCTCAATGATATGGGGAGCTATTTTGGTTGGGGTCAGGACTTTACGCTTTGGCTCTTGGTAGGGTCACCCATGCTAAAAAAGTCAAAGGATAGAGGCCAGACCGAAAGTGGTGCAACAGTCTTCCAGTTTGGAGGTTCAGCTCAGGGACAACAACCCTGACGGGTAAAACAAAACTGTTACAGAAACAGCAATGAAGAATCCTTCAATATCTGGGTGGCCGTGGGCAGACAGAGATGGAAGACCTTCATTGCTGCCCTACATGCCAACAGCATAATGGGCAGTAAGTAAGTAAAGAGCATTACAGAGGCATGAGATAGGAGCTGGCCAAAATTTTTTTGAAGGTGACATTGGCAGGTATAATGACAGTACTGCAATGGTGGGTGTGTCAGGGAGAAATTCAGAAGGCACTGGAAAGATACGTCCCAAAGATGAAGAAGTATTCTAAAGGGAGGATGAGGCAACCATGGCGACAAGGGATGTCAAAGGCAGCATAAAAGCTAAAGAGAGGGCAAATAATATAGCAATCATTACTGGGAAAGCAGAGGATTGGATAGCTTTTAAAAACCAACAGGTGGTAACTAAAAAGGCTATAAAGAGAGAAAAAAATTAAATATGAAAGTAACCAAGACAATAATATAAAAGAGGATACACAGAGTTTTTCAGAGATGCAAAGAATAAAAGGGAGATGAGAGTGAATATCAAACTGCTGGAAAATGACAGTGGAGATACAGTAACGGGGAACAAAGAAATGGTGAACAAATTTAATAAGTATTTTACATTAGCCTTAACTATGGAAGATACAAGAAGAATGCCAGAAACGAGAGAGTCTCAGGAGGCAGAAGTGAGAGTTGTTACTATTACTGAGGAAAAGGTGCTTGGGAAGCTGAAAGGTCCAAAGGTAAAATAGTTACCTGGACCAGATGGACTACACCCCACAGTTCTCAAAGAGGTAGTTGAAAAGATTATGGATGAATTAGTAATGATCTTTCAAGAATCACTAGGTTCTGGAATGGTTCCAAAGAGCTGAATAATTGCAAATGTCACTCTATTCTTTAATAAGGGAAGGAGGCATAAGATAGAAAATTATAGGTCAGTTAGCCTTACTTCAATGGTTGGAAAGATGTTGGAGTCCCTTACTAAAGATGAAGTTTCAGGGTACTTGGTGGCACATGATAAAATAGGCCAAAGTCAGCGCGGTTATCTAAAGGGCAAAATTTGCCAGACAAATCTATCAGAATTCTTTGAAGAAATAACAGGCAGAATAGACAAAGGAGAGTCAATGGATATTTTTCCCTTGAATTTTCAGAAGGCCTTTGACAAGGTATGACACAAGAGACTGCTTAACAAGGTAAGAACCCAAGGTGTTACAGGCAAGGTTTTATTTTGGTAGAGGATTGACTAACTGATAGGAGGCAAAGAGTGGAAATAAAGGGGGCATTTTCTGGTTAGCTGAAAATAACTAATAGTGTTCCACAGGGGTCGATGTTGGGGCCTTTTTTTTCATGTTATATGTCAATGATTTGGATGAAAGGATTGATGGCTTTGTGGCCAGGTTTGCAGATGATACGAAGATAGCTGGAGGGGCAGGTAGTATTGAGGAAGCAGGCTGTCTACAGAGGATTTAGACAGATTGATGGAATGAGCAATGAAGTGGCAGTTAGAATATAGTGTGGGGAAGTGTATGGCCATGCTCCTTGGCAAAAGAAATAAAGGCTTGGACTATTTTCTAAATGGGGGGAAAATTCAAAAATCAAAGGTGCAAAGGGACTTGTGAATCCTTATGCTGGATTCCCTCAAGGTTAAGTTGAGTCAGTGGTAAGGAAGGCAAATACAACACTAGCATTCTTTTGAGAAGACTAGATTACATAAGCAAGAATTTAATGCTGAGGTTTTACAAGGATTGGTCAGACAGCACTTGGAATATTGTGAATAGTTTTGGGCCCCTTACCTAAGAGAGGATGTGTTGGTATTGGAGAGTGTCGAGAGGAGAATCACAGGAATGATCCAAAGAATAAAAGTGTTAACATATGAACAGCATTTGATGGCTCTGGGGTTGTACTTGCTGTATTTTAGAAGAATGACGGGGTATCTCATTGAAATCCTTCTAATATTGAAAGACCTAGATAGAGTGGATTTGCCGAGGATGTTTTCTGTAGTAGGCGAGTCTAGGACTAGAGGGCACAACCTCGGAATAGATGGACATTCCATGAGAACAGAGATGAGAAGGAATCTCTTTAGCCAGAGGATGGTGGGTCTGTGAAATTCATTACCACAGAGGACTGTGGAGGCCAAGTCATTGGAAATATTTAAAGTGAATGTTGACATATCCTTGATTAGGAAGACCATCAAAGGTTATGGGGAGAAGTAAAGGTTATGGACTTCAGTAAGGCCTTTGACAAGGTTCCACATGGAAGGTTAGTTAGGAAGGTTCAATCGTTAGGTATTAATATTGAAGTGGTAAAATGGATTCAGCAGTGGCTGTATGGGAGACGCCAGAGAGTAGTGGTGGGTAACTGTTTGTCAGATTGGAGGCCGGTGACGAGTGGTGTGCCTCAGGGATCTGTACTGGATCCAATGTTGTTTGTCATATACGTTAATGATCTGGATGATGGGGCGGTAAACTGTATGAGTAAGTATGCAGATGATACTAAGATAGGCAGCGTTGTGGATAACGAAGTAGATTTTCAAAGCTTGCAGAGAGATTTAGGCCAGTTAGAAGAGTGGGCTGAAAGACGGCAGATGGAGTTCAATGCTGATAAATGTGAGGTGCTACATTTTGGTAGGAATAATCAAAATGGGACATACATGGTAAATGGTAGGGCACTGAAGAATGCAGTAGAACAGAGGGATCTAGGAATAATGGTGCATAGTTCCCTGAAGGTGGAATCTCATGTGGATAGGGTGGTGAAGAAAGCTTTTGGTATGCTGGCCTTTATAAATCAGAGCATTGAGTATAGGAGTAGGGATGTAATGTTAAAATTGAACAAGGCATTGGTAAGGCCAAATTTGGAGTATTGCGTACAATTCTGGTCACCGAATTATAGGAAAGATGTCAACAAAATAGAGAGAGTACAGAGAAGATTTACTTGAATGTTACCTGGATTTCCGCACCTAAGTTACAGAGAAAGGTTGAACAAGTTAGGTCTTTATTCTTTGGAGCGTAGAAAGTTGAGGGGGGACTTAATAGAGGTATTTAAAATTATGAGGGGGGTAGATAAAGTTGACGTGGATAGGCTTTTTCCATTGAGAGTAGGGGAGATTCAAACAAGAGGACATGAGTTGAGAGTAAGGGGATAAAAGTTTAGGGGTAACATGAGGGGGAACTTCTTTACTCAGAAAGTGGTAGCTGTGTGGAACAAGCTTCCAGCAGAAGTGGTAGAGGCAGGTTCAATATTGTCATTTAAAGTAAAATTGGATAGCTATATGAACAGGCAATGAATGGAGGGTTATGGGCTGAGTGCAGGTCGGTGGGACTAGGTGAGAGTAAGCATTCGGCACGGACTAGAAGGGCCGAGATGACCTGTTTCCGTGCTGTAATTGTTATATGGTTATATGGAGAAGGCAGTAGGATGGGTTTGAGAGGGATTTTGATCAGCCATGATGGAATGGCAGAACAGACATGATGGGCTGAATGGACTAATTCTGCTCCTATCCCTTATAGTCTTATACTCTCAAGAAGCAAAAACATCTATTGTCTTGGGGAACACCCTTTCTAGGAGTGAAAATAGTTGTCTCCTATGTCTTATGATCTAAAAGACTTATTTGGAAGCAAAACTCATTGAAAATTTCAGTCAAAGAAATCAACAAGGGTGCAAGATTTCCTGTCAGTTGTCTTATCTACAGACACTACTGTGCCTAGTGTCACTTTATAGACATACAATCAATCTTTGTATAGAAGTTATTTATGTATTTATATTTATAAACTGAAACTGTCTGCAGATGGTGGAAATCCAAAGCAACATGCACGAAATGCCGGAGGAACTCAGCAGCTCAGGCAGCATCTGTCGAAATGAATAAACAGTTGATTTTTCGGACCAAGTCCCTTCTTCAGGACTGGAAAGGAAGGTGGAACAGAATAAAGATGTGGGGCGGGGGGGAGAGGAAGGAGGCTAGCTGGAAGGTGATAGGTGAAGCCAAGTGGGTAGGGAAGGTGATGGACTGGAGAGGAAGGAATCTGATAGGAGAAGAGAGTGGACCATTGAAAGAAGGGAAGTCAGAGGAGACCCCAGGCGGAAATGATAGGCAGGAGAGACAAGGTAAGAAGACAGTGTGGGGAATAGAGGAAGAGGAGAAGATGAGGGAATATTTTTTTTAAACTGGAAGGAGAAATCGACATTCATGCTATCAGGCTGGAGGATACCCAGATGCAATATAAGGTGTTGCTCCTCCACCCTGAGGGTGGCCTCATCTTGGCTCAAGAGGAGACAATGGACCAACATGTCGGAACGGGAACGTGAATCAGCATTAAAATATTTGACCACCAGGAAGTTCTGATTTTGGCAGACGAAGAAGAGCTGCTCGACGAAGCAGTCCCCCAGTTTACGACGGGTCTCTCCAATGCAGAGGGGGCCGCATCAGAAGCACCAGACACAATAGACGACCCCAGCAGATTCGCAAGTGAAGTGGTGTCTCAGCCCAAAACATCAACCATTTATTCATTCCATAGATGCTGCCTAACCTGCAGAATTCCTCCTGCATTTCGTGCATTTATTAATTATTGTGTTCTTTATCTTATTGAGCCTTTTTTGGTGCTGCACTGGATCCAGAATAACAATTATTTTGTCCTCCTTTACACTTGTATGCTGGAAATGACATTAAGCAATCCTGAAGTATACAGTATATGCAAAATCCTGTGAGACACATCTTTCTGGAAATGAACAAACAGAATTCAATGTATATCAAAGCACATGGAGCTGGAGTTAAGATCATAGACAAATTCCCCTGGTTTCCACACAAGGGTAATAAAAGAAGTAGTGAGGAAATTGTTCTTGTATCTGTCATCTTCTTCCAGCCTTTGTCTGAGTGTATTGGGAAAATTGCCAGCATCTCTCTACTGTTTAAGAAGGTTAAGGGAGATAATCTAGGAAATAGTAGGGCAGTAGTACAACATCAGATGTGAAGAAGTTCCTGAAACCTATTTATAGGGACAGAATGACAAATATTTGAACACATCAAAGAAACACAACATGGGATTGTGAATGGTAAATTAGGTCCAGTGAACCTAGCTCGATGACCTGAGGACTATTTTTTTTCCCAGTGACTGGTGAGGTTAGTGATACTGTTCTAAGAACAAAGAAGTTCAAGCAAATATCTGATAAATGCTTTCAAAAGTCATCAAGTGCTTTGTAGAGTAAATAAGGAGAAGGATCACGTAACTAGACAAGTAAAAAGGCATTCTTTTATGATGATTGGCAAAAGTTGTTGATGGGGATATGCAGAAAAAAATTGGGTAGACTGCATCTGATTGTAACCTGGAATGCAATCTTTCAAAGACAGATAGGCAACGTTTTAATAGTAATTGCTTCTGAAAATTGAAAGCAGATTGTTTCAGGGAGCATGGAGAAAGAGAGGGGTGTTGGATAATTGAATAGCCAACAGGAGGTAATGGCTATTCTATCTGTTATGTTTTGTAATTCAAAAGATAAAAACTAATTGAAAGGAAAACTAAATTTGTCTTCTACTTTAAGTGTGGAGCGCACATATCATATGGTGGCATCAAGACGTATGCAATTCCCTTATTTTTACACATACCCCATAATTAATTATTTAAACAAACAAGAATTCTTAATCAAACAATATATTTACAATATTACTCAAATACTATTGAAATATTAAATACACAACACTCCCCTTGCTTAGTTATAAACTCCAACTCAACATAGAATGCATATCAATTTATACTATATTTTTACATAGTATACACAGTATACTATATAATACAAATACTGTACAGGCATTCACAGCACAGTAAATTTTAAATTGTCCCATTCAGGCCTAAAGATTTAATTGCTGTAGAAGATTTCTTATTCTTGTGAGGTCATTTCTTTCCTGACAAGGGAAGTCACTCTGCTTTGCAAGTGAGACTTGTGACTTTGAAGACAGAAGAGGTTCTAAGGTTAGAAGTTGACTCCAAGACTGCAGGAACAGCTTCTGACAGCTCTGGGCATGCTTTTGCTCCTTTCTTTACCTTCTTCGAGTTCGTGCCTCTTGATCTTGGGAAGGTCCATTTAGTTCAATGGAGTATCCCTTCATCAAGGCTACCCAGCCCTTTGTCACTCTCATCGCTATCACCTTTTTCATCAACAACATGCAGATTAGCTGCTTTTTGAACTTTTTATCTTTTTCTCTTCCCTGTGCGGTCCATTTAATTCCATCTGCCCAGCATACTCTTTGTATGGGTCCTACTTTGTTGCATTTTCTGCAAGTTTCACTTTAAAACCTGCATTGTTTTGGGATATGTGAACCCCTGCCGCAATAGTAATACAACTTGTTCGGCCAGGCTGGTTTATGTTTGAACATTTGTTCGTACTTACTTTCATTCCTGACTGCAATTCAGTTGCTCTTATGGCTGCCATTTCCATTGATAGAGAAATTGTAGCCACTCTTTTAAATGTAAGTTGTGCTTCAGTGAGAAGCTCTTTTTGAATGCTTTCTTGTAAAATTCCACTATTGAAATGATCTTTCAGTCCATCATTGAGTCTGAACTGACAATGCTCAGACAACTTCTTCAATTGAGCCACATACAATGAAATGGACTTCTCTTCCTTTTGATTCCTGAAGCGTTCTGCATTCAACAATGGTTTTGGTTCTAGATGTTCCTGCATTAATTTCACAATTATCAGCAAAGTTCATTTCAGCTGGTTTGGTTGGAGCAGTCACACCCCTAATGCCTTTAAATCTGATGCACTCAGCAAAATTGGCACTCGCTTCTCATTGGCTATTCCATTTGCTTTAAAATACTGCTCAGTCTATTCAGTACACAAAATCGTGGTATATGTTGTATCTATCTTTCCAATGTAGCCAGCCATTTCTCCTTTTTTTGTGATCATTATCAACCAGTACTCTTTAGTTATGAACCCGTGAATTCTTCTGTTTTCTGTCTTTTTTTTAACTCAGTCATGTCTTCTCTTCTGAAGAACACGTGTTGCTCTGAAAAATAAATGTGCTGTGTCTTTTTCTCACTCAACTGTTTCTTGCTGCGCTCTTTTCTAAATTTGAATGTCTCACTGTGCTTCAACAGGTAGGCTTCATGTTTGGTTAAAATTTCCTCATCACCACTGTTATGTTTTGTAACTCAAAAATATAAAGATTAATTGAAAGGAAAACAAGAGCCAAAAATGAGAGTCTAACTTCATCTTTTACTTCAAGCAGGGTATGCATGTATCACATTGTAGCATCATGATGTATGCAATTCACTTACTTTTACATATAACCCATAATGAATTATTCGATCAAACAAGAATGCTTAATCGAATGATATATTTACAGAATATTACTGAAATGTTAAATACACAACACTGTCATTCTCAAATGCAAAGAGGATAAAGTCCATAACAAAGCTGGTAGATGACACTGATTCAGGCAGGTCAGTATCTAGGATGCTGAGAGGAAAATATTACGAAGCAACATCGATAGATTGAATGAAATTTTAAAATCTATGGTATATGGAATACAAGAAGAGTTAAACCACCTGCAGGTTCCAGTCCAAGATGCAAACCATTCCCTCATTACCATGTTCAATGAGGACAATTGGTGTTATCTTTGAGTCTTGACAGTCTGTCAGAAGATAATTCAGCCACATCATCATGTTTTGTCTGCACTCTCCAAGGAGATCAGATACCTGGAGGCGAGGTCGGATTGACTTCGCTTGCTCTCCTGCAATGTTCATTCCTCTCTCTGCGGCACTGATACTGTCATTTCTGTGAGTTGGGCAAAGTTTTTGCCCTGCTAATAGGGTGAACTGAGATCGAGGCTTGGGACTACTCCAACTGCTCCGTGGAGCAGGTCTAAGGGCTCAATCTGCTTCGGAATGCAGTGATAATGGTCTATCCTTTTTATTAACTGGGTTACTTAGGTTTCTTGCTTTGTGGCTGCCAGTAAGCAGGCAAATCTCAAGGTGTATAATTTGTACATTCTTTGATAATAAATGTACTTTGAAGCTTTGAATAATACCATCCTTACAAGAGTGATCCCAGGAACGAAAGACTGAATATATTAGGAGCATTTGATATCTCTGGGCATGTACTTAATGGAATTCAGAACGATGAGGAAAAATAATATCATGGAAACATGGAAACTGAAAGGCCCGGATAGAATGGACATGGAAAGGATGTTTCTGTTAGTAGGAGAGTGTAGGATCCAAGTCTAAAGAGCAACCCTTTACTTTCCTGGCAATCACACTTGAGCAATTTTTATCTGCAGTTGCTGAATACAGACTGGACAAGAGCTGCAGAAATGTCAGGATTATAGTGGTAATGACGTTGGTCTTCTCAAAATAAAACCTTGCTGCCTTCATCGATCTAGGAGAGCATGGCAATGCACGCCGGGCACAAATGAGACTTCAGTACCATGTGCTGCACTTGCCTGCAAACTGCAGGCAGCAGCAGTTCCCGGATGAGGAACAGCACAAGATTTCGGATCGAGAGGGCCACGAGGCAGAGCCTGAGGAACAGCAGGAACAAGAAGAGCAGGAGGAAGAAGAAGGCAATGAATGGTTGGCCCTGCTCAGCAACCACCGCCTCATCTTCCAAATGAGCAGGAGTGGGAAGTACTCTCAGCACTGAAAGACATTTCCCCCTAAGAAGCTTGCACATTTGTGTCTCCCTAGTGCCAGCCTTGTGACCCTCTCCACACACTAATCATTGACCCCAGATTCAACATAATACCATTGTAATCAGGCAGAGGTGCCTAGTTAGGGACACATTATCTTCCCTGACATTTTGTTTAGCAAACTATCTGCATTGACTATAGCACATAAACAAATGACGTCGCATTTATTTATCTTATCTGGAGATACAGCAAGGTAATTGGCTCTTCTAGCCCAATAATCTTGTGCATATAACTACACGCATGTGACCAATTAATCTTCTAACCCACACATCTTTGGAGCATGGGAGGAAACCAGAGAACTCAGAGGAAACCCACGTTGTCACGGGAAGAATGTGCAAACTCCTTACAGGTAACGGAAGAATTGAGTCCGGATTCCTACTCATGCGATACACTACGCTAACCGCTACACTTCCATGCTGCCCAAAAAGTAACCCATTCAGGTTACTTGAGTGGCTTGCTAAAGCACGTCAATATTTCCCGATGGATGACAACTTATCTTAAAGAACTCAGACCTCTGCAGTAATACACCACCTCCAGATGTAGACTATGTCGTGCAGGTCACCAAGAAGGAACTTGTAAGGGCATCAAGTTTAAAGTCACAGAGCCATAGAGGGAGTCAGAGCACTGAAAAGGATCTTCTTCTCACAGAATCTACACCAAACATCAATCACCTATTTACACGAATCCTCAATTTGACCCCATTTTTTCATTCTCCCCACATTCTGATTTACCATTCACTCACACACAAGGAGCAATTCACAGTGGCCAAGTAAAGAACCAGCTAACATTTTTTTTTGATGTGCGAGGAAACTGGAACATCCAGAGGCTTGCAAAGTACACACCGGCACCACCTGAGTCAGGGCCGAACCCGGATATCTGGTGCTGTAAAGTGATGGCTCCACAAGTGGTATCACTTTCTCCCCCCAATCCACCCCCCACCCCCTGCCAGCTCTACATATTGTTCAGGGCATCTGATGGCTGAAGGAGACTGTCCTACTCCACTCCTGACAGGTTTTCCTTCTGTTGGACTTGGTGGGTCTCCTGGCTCCCTGGTGGGCAGGATCTTCTTCCTGGTACCTACCTATTAGGCCACATGCATATTCCACAGAGTGAATCTGGGAGTTCTTTCCCTCTTGTCTGCAGCCTTTGTCTCCTGTATGGCAACCACGGGGTGTGTTGATTGCCTGGTTCCCAGTGAACCTCCAAAAGTTGACGTTCAGCCAATTATGAAGAGATCTACGAAACCTACCAAATGTTGAAAGGCTTAGATAGAGTGGTATGGAGAGGATGTTTCCTATGATAGAGGATGCAGCCTCAGAATAGAGGGACGTCCATTTAGAACAGAGTTGAGGAGGAATTTCTTTAGCCAGAGTGTGGTGAATCTGTGGAACGTTGCCAGAGGTGGCTGTAGAGGCCAGGTCATTGGGTCTATTTGAGGCAGAGGTTAATAGGTTCTTGATTAGTCAGGGCATGAGAGGATATGGGAAGAAGGGATCAGATGAGGGCTGAGAGGGAAATGGATCAGCCATGATGAAATAGCCTACTGCTTCTATATCTTATGGTCTTATGGAAACCATATATCATTCAGGTCTCATTTTCGGAGTATGCAACACTCCAATGCTGCTTCACATGTCTACTGGGACAGCTCCATGATTTTTGGCAATCGTTCTGAACTGATATTGGAGCTAAATTTTGCACGCGAAAAATAGATACAATTCATTTTCTAGACACTAATGTTTGAGATGGGCTTAACATAACTTTCTGGGTTTTTTTATATTTGGCAGCTTTAAAGCCAAGTACAACTTTCAGCTGGCAGCTGAATTCATATCTAGTTCCACTGGACGTTCTATTTATAAAGCTCATCTGTTGTGTTCCCCTGCCCTGTTTCCTCCAAAACGTCATACAGATACTTATCTCCCTTACTAAGCGCCTTCTAAAATTCTGCAGATAAGACTAAAGTAGCCAAGAAAATGGACTTCACTCCTGTATGTTACACTGAACAGGTGTCGCGTGTTACAGTAATGCCAAAATAGGGCTACCAAAAAAAGAACTCCATTCTAGCTTTCAGAAATCCCTCAACATGCTTTCACCTTTTCACGGGCAGAAGCGCCCAATCCACACATTCACAGACAGCAGCTGCTGGCTGAGCTCACAGTTAGTATCTTATAGTTTCACATGCTATCTACTCTGAAATAGGCCAAAGCTGCTAAAGTGAGCTCCCCAGAGCAGCCAAAGGGGGGATACTAGAGACTGAAAGAGGTGTCAGGATAGGGAGAGGCTTATGAAGAGTAAGGTGCTGGGTTACCTCCACTTCCTGGCTAAGGAGAGACTGGAGGATCAGACATCAAGCCACAATCAGGGTACTTCCAAACTGAAAGCTAGATCATAAGTCATCATATCTACGTTATTGTATCTGCCTACCTCCTGGACATGGCATCTTACTCAATATGAAAGCTCAATGCTTATAAAAGGATACCTATGGCTTCCCAATTGCTCAACCCTTTATTAACAAGTTAACAATGAGATGCACAATATAAATCAGGTGCTGTATGTGACATGGGCATTAGGGTGAATCATGGCAAAAAGTGATTCAGCATGTTTCCCAAAGGGCAAACTTTCTGCCCAGAATGGGTGAGATCATTCCAAAACACAAGCAAGACCCTTAGGTTAGCAATTACACATAAAAAGATCAGGCATCTTTTTTCATATTTCTAGACTGATACTTCCCCTCATTATTTATCACAAATTGTATTAATTCACATTTTCCTGCCCTAAATTTCATCTGTCACGTGATCATCCATTTTAACAATCTCGGTCCTCTTACCTTTCATTTGAGAATTTTTTTTAATTTTTCCCTTCCACGCCCCCCCCCCTCCATCTTTTAGATCACATCTCAGCCTAGAAACTGGGTCTATTAGTGCATTCAGGGTTCAAGATTCAAGATTGTTTAATGTCATTTCTGGTACACAAAGGTAAAGAAGAAATGGTTACTCCACATCTGATGCAGCACAAAAATCACACAATAGATAAAGAATACAATAATATATAAAAATACAAAACATATAACTAGGTAAGATAGCTTATATGTATAGATTGATCGTATGTCCATAAAACAACATCAGGCACAGGAGTGTCTGTACATAAGGTGTATGACAGGAAATGATAAAGTAGTGGTAGGGTGTGGGTTTTTGGGTGGTTTCATGCTTTTCAAGCTGGAAAGCACTAATTAATATTTCCAGGTAAAATAACACTCATCACTGAAATCGCCAGGGCACATTTATGCAAATAATATTTTCTTCACAAAATAAAAATCAAAAGAATAATGATGCTGGAAATTTTAAATAAAAGAAAAAAAAATGCTAGGAACAATTAGCAGGTCAGGCAGATTCTGTGGAAGGAGAAGCAGATTTAATGTTTCACATCACAGGCTATTAGACAGAACCATCATTTTCTTTTTCTTTAGAGATACAGCACAGAACAGGTCCTTCTGATTCAATGTCAAACCTTCCCTGTTTTTATACTCTGTGCACTCTGCAATGAAGATGAGCATCTCATTAACCTTCTAGTCACTTGCTACGGCTACATGATAGCAATTTTTGTGTTTCATTTATTCAGACCCCAGATCTTTTAGTGTGATAACAAGTTGTAGTCTCTCTCCATTTAAATAATAGGCTTTTTCCACATTCTTCCTACCAAAGCAGGTAACCTTGCATTTTGCAAATTATCTTCCATCTATCACTCGCCTAGCTTCGCTATATCCACTGACAGATTGTTTCTGTCCTCCTCACAACTTGTTAACCCGCCTTTGTATCATTAGCAAGTATAGCTGGAGAGCTTCCCTTCATCCAAGCCATTGATATAGTAATGTGATCATTCGAGAGTGGTATGATGTTCTCCAATGGAGAACGCCTGTGCATGACCTTGTTCAATGTAGGGAGGCTGATGCATGGGCAGCCACTTCATGGTCTTTGACAGATCGGTGTCAGGGCCCAGTGGCATGGCATCCAAAAAGACTGGGGACCCTTCATTGCTGTTGCAGTGCGTCATCATCTTCTGCCAGGTCCATGCTGAGGTCTTGGTTGGATCACTCTTTGTCTGGACTGTCCCCCTTGACCTTACCGCCATGGATGACCCTACCAGGAGTGAAACACTAGATGGCATTGATCTGAGGATCTCAGGAACTCACAACCCTCTTCACCATGACAGGGTGATGATCCTCAGAGAAGGAGACTGTAAATACTTGAGGCCATAGCTTTTATTTGTATTGCACTCCACTATTTACTGACCAGCAATTTTAAAGGACCTAATTATCCCCACTCACTGTTTTCTATTAGTTAACCTACATCCATGCCAATGAATTATCTCAATGTCATTCACTCTTATTTTGTGCTCATTAAGGAAAAATGTCCCAGCAAGTTCAATTTTTCTTGATGCCAGTCACCTTTAATTTCTGGTAAAATCCTGAAAACCATTTTTTCATTTTCTATGATGCTTCTGAATCTGATGTAACCTAGGTTACATGGGGTCAGGTCCTGAGCTTTCTAGTTTATCCATATTGTACTAGAAAATTACTCCTTGGGACTTTTTCATGGACCTGACTTCTGTCAGTCCCTTCTTTCCCTCAGGATTTCTCAAGTTGTATTGCCATAATCCAACCAGCAAACAGAGAAGGTCAATGATATCTCATGAATTCATCAGCAAATAGAATCACAAATCTCGCAATGACCTTTGCTTTGAAGTTCATGGGCCAAGGAAGAGGCTGACTGAACTGGGACAAGTGGAACGAAGTTGAGGCAGGATCTGGCTTCATGGGGATTCTAGGACTGTGAAATCTTTTTGGGATATAAAAGGAGATAGATTCGCGGATTCTGTAGTATGGGTGTTCATGTTGACAGAAGCAGTTCTGTAATCGAAAAGAGGCTTAACATTTTTTTCCCACATCTCCAAATTGTCAAATGTTTTCCTAAGGTTGAACCTAAGCTTTACAACTTTCAGGCATCCTGCTATTTGTGAATGTTTTAAATCCAGGATTTACAGAAGTCATTTCAAAATGCAGACAGCCACGTTTAGATTTTCCATGCATGAATAGTGAACCTTAAAATAGCTTACACCAATAGAAAACAGTGAACTAAGAGGTTTAGAAATCCCATAAGTATATTATTGGACAGTTCCTTCTCTTGTAAAAACAATCTGCTCAAATTTCGTTAAAAAAGTTACAACCAACAATGAAAGGTTATGACTAAACAACATAAAAGTGGCCTTTGTGAAAAAAAAATAACATTTGTGTACAGCCTTGCAATTAATCCTACAACTGTGAATCAGCCAGGGTTTGGGATACAATGTATACGTCAATGGTTCTGTTAACGTGAGAACCAGTTGTCCAGATTTGTTCCCATCGCTAGAAAAACGTCTCAAGAATAGTGGTTGAAAAGATTGCCTGTTATTAACATCTGGTTAACCTCGACCATAGCAACTCCTTACATTATAAGTGCTGAGATATCCATATACTGAGAGAGTTACAGAAGAAAAATCTCTTCATGGATTACAGTATAATGATATTAAAAATTTTCAAGCAATGAAATCTGTGTAACTTATTTAAGTTCTGTGATTTTTCAAAAGCCATGTCCTATCAGAGAGATTTGGAATCACAGAACAATGCATCATTCAGTCTATCATGTCGGTAGTGTCTCTTCTCAATTTGTATCAATCTTCTGTTCCCTGCCATCTCACACACCCGCACCTGCCAATAGTTGAGCAAATGTTTTCCACTGGAGGTATTGATCCACTGCATTCTGTAAGTTACTTAATCTGATTCTTCTGTTCTTTCTGACAGAGGACTCCATATTATCAGAGCAATTCAATACATAAAACAAAATGCCCAATGTCATTTAATTTCTTTTACTAATTACTTTAACTTTGTTACCAGTCGTAAGGCACTTAAAAGCAGCTTCTTCCCGTTCACCCTTTGAAGAGAGAATCCTTGTTTCTCTAATCCACCCACGTCTTTCTGTCTTCTTTTCTAGATACATTTGGAATTGGAATCGGTTTATTATTGTCACATGCACTGAGATATCGTGAAAAACTTGTCTTACTTACTGTTCATACAGATCAATTCATTAACAATAAGTAGTACAAGGTAAAATAATGGCAGATTGCAGAAGAGAGCGCAAGTGCAAAAGAGAAAGCATGGTGCAAGTAGACAATAAGATGCAAGATCATAACAAGGTAGATTGTAAAGTTAAGAGTCCATCTTATTGTACTAGTGAACCATTCAATAGGCTTATAACAGTGGAATAAAAGCTCTCCAAGAGCCTGGTGGTGCATGGTCTCAGACCTTTGTATCTTCTGCCTGATGGGAGAGGGAAGAAGAGCGAATGTCTGAGGTGGGTGGGGTCTTTGATTATGTTGGCTGCTTTACTGAGGCAGTGAGAATTATAGACAGAATCTTTGGCGGGGAGGTTGGTTTCAGTAATGTGTTGAGCAACGCTCACAACTCTCTGCGGTTTCTTGCAGTCATGGGCAGAGCCATTGCTAAACCAAGCCATGATGCATCCAGTAGAATACTCTATGTTGCATCAATAAAAATTGACAAGAGTCGACAGAAACATGGCAAATTTCTTCGGCCTCCTGAGCAACTAGAGCTTTCTTGAGCTTTCTTGACTAAGGCATCTATGTGGTTGGGCCAGGGCAGGCTAATGGATGATGTTCACATCTAGGAATTTGGAGATCTCAACCCTCTCAACCTCAGTACCATTGATGAAGAAAGGAGCATGCTCCCATATTCTTTCAGGTCATGATATCCTATCTAACATGTGGTGCCCAAAATTGGACAATATGCTGCAATTAACAACGGGAATTCTGCAGATGCTGGAAATTCAAGCAACACACATCAAATTTGCTGGTGAACGCAGCAGGCCAGGCAGCATCTGTAGGAAGAGGTGCAGTCGACGTTTCAGGCCGAGACCCTTCATCAGGGCTAACTGAAGGAAGAGCTAGTAAGAGATTTGAGAGGGGGAGGGGGAGATCCAAAATGATAGGAGAAGACAGGAGGGGGAGGGATAGAGCCAAGAGCTGGACAGGTGATAGGCAAAAGGGGATACGAGAGGATCATGGGACAGGAGGTCCGGGAAGAAAGACAAGGGGGGTGGGGGGTCCCAGAGGATGGGCAAGAGGTATATTCAGAGGGACAGAGGGAGAAAAAGGAGAGTGAGAGAAAGAATGTGTGCATAAAAATAAGTAACAGATAGGGTACGAGGGGGAGGTGGGGCCTTAGCTGAAGTTAGAGAAGTCGATGTTCATGCCATCAGGTTGGAGGCTACCCAGATGGAATATAACGTGTTATTCCTCCAACCTGAGTGTGGCTTCATCTTTACAGTAGAGGAGGCCGTGGATAGACATGTCAGAATGGGAATGGGATGATCTTTACAGTAGAGGAGGCAATATGCTGCAATTGGGGCTTAGTTTTGTTTTTTAAAAATCAGCATACTTTTCCTAATTGTGCTTCAACTTATAAACTCAAGGCTGCTTCCTGAACTGTAATTTCAACTTGTTCAGTGATTTGTTTCCTTGCACCTTTTTTAAACATGCACAATGTTCCTGAATCACATTTATATCTATAATCTTATTTATATAAGGTCTAGATCTAAACGATCATCTGAACTCACTGCCCACTGTACCTACCTGCCCTTATAACCTGCTCTGGATACAAAGGAGTGGCTAAGTTAACCCTCTGAGTGCCCTCCCATGCAATAGAACATGCTTCAAGCAGTGACAAGGCCTTGAAAGGTTCTTAATTATTTCTGATAATGGTATCATTGAAAGATGATGATATTGAGCCCATTTTCTCAGTTCTGTTGCATGAAATAGATGGATACAGGCCACTTACAGGCAGATGGGATCGTGGTCTGTACAGACATGGTGGGCTGAAGGGCTTGTTCCTATTCCATGTTCTACATTTCATGGGAAACTGAGTTTTCCGGCTTAATCCCACTTTACAGGACTAGCTGTGCAGGCAACAGATACTCAAGTGTACTGCACATCCATATATTGTTTAAAAGAGCTTAGAGTTCATAACATTTCAAAGCTGACAAAATGGGCTTAAAGAATCATGAAAAATATTTTTAAAGAAAAAGAAGTTAGGAAACAAATTAAAAATGTTACTTGAAAGTATTTAAGAAAAAATAAATAAGCTGCAACCAGAGCTTAATGTTTTCCTTATGATTTTTGAGTGAATTAAATCAAGTAGCTGACGTGAAGCTTGAGGAACCAGGTGTGAAGTGCATCCATCCCTCAGCTGAATACATCAGTGTCACATGGTGAGTCCGGCAGCAGAGTGGGAGGTCAGGCGCACCAGCACCCGAACTCTAGCTCATTACTGGCGACGCTGCCTTCAAAGTTCAGTTGCTGATGTTGGACGTGAGGAGATCCGTGAGGAGATAACTCCTGAGAATCTGAACAGCCACAGTGAGCCCATTCCCTCCCTTTGTTTTTTCTTTCACATCTTCATCCTAAAATTACTTTTTGCACACTTTGATATATGAAATTTTGTTAGCCATGTGTCAGCCTACCCCACTAGAGTGTGTACATCTATCATGTCTGTCATTACGCTTATTGCTGTTCGGTGCAAAAATTTGAAAGGTGGCCCCATTTAACCAGATCCAGCTTCCTAAAGTCCACTAAAATAGTAGTGGTCTTGAAGCCCATCCCAAGGGAACAATACCACACCTTTCTCTGTACGCTGATGTATTCAGCTAAGGGATCAATGCACTTCATAGCTGGTTCGCACGGTGCGATCTCTCATTGATTCTGATATGATTATTATTCTATTATGTATTTATTGAGTATGCCTGCAAGAAGATGAATCTAAAGGTTGTAAATGGTGACATATGTACTTTGATAGTAAAATTACTTTGAACTTTATCTAGAAGTGGGAGGAGCTAAAGATGGCACCAAAGGTTTTTGCAGTCCCTGGTTCATCCACAAAATTGTTTAATTCTTCCTCTTTTCTCATGTCTCGCTTTTCTTTTTAAGGTGGCTGGGGTCCTGTTGGAGTCCATGATCCACAGCTGCAGTTCAAACTACGGTTCTTTATGGGTGGGGGGGATCTTTTTTTCTTTAAAAAATACTTTTCATGATTATTTAAGCCCATTTTATCAGCTTTGAAATATTATGAACTCTAAGCTCTTTTAAGCTATATATGGGTTCTCATCTTTGGACTCACCGTGCAGCCTGGCATTTTTGGTATCTCTGAGTGCGGCCTGGAAGACGTGCGCCTTCAGGGTGCAGCCCCTCACCGATGTCGTGTCTGAAGCATTGCGAGAGATTGGAACGTCGGGACAGCAGGTAGTGTGCGCTACTGTTGGAAGGCCCCTGCACTTGCGTAATCTCTCTCTCTCTCTCTCTCTCTCTCTCTCTCTCGCTCTCTCTCTCTCTCTCTCTCTCTCTCTCGATGGTGAGTGAGAGTCTACTGGTCCTCCAGTCAGTGGAACTAGGACAAGTGGCACAGCATATTGAAACATCGAAGCAGCGGGCTGTTGGTCTCCCCTCTCATTGTTGCAGGAGCGATACCTCTCTTTCCCTCACTAGTGAGAGATTAGATTAGATTAGATTATGAGGACACCCAGTCCTCATTTATTGTCATTTAGAAATGCATGCATTAAAAAATGATACAACGTTCCTCCAGAATGATATCACAAAAAAACACAGTATAAACCAAGCCTAAAACTGACAAAACCACATAATTATAACATATAGTTACAACAGTGCAAGGCAATACCGTAATTTGATAAAGAGCAGACCATGGGCTCGGTAAAAAAAAGTTTCAAAGTCCCGATAGCCTCATCATCTCATGCAGGCGGCAGAAGGGAGAAACTCTCCCTGCCATGAATCTCCAAGCGCCGCCAACTTGCCAATGCAGCACCATTGGAAGCACCCGACCGCAGCGGACTCTGAGTACGTCCGAAAACGTCGAGCCTTCCGACCAGCCCCTCTGACACAGCCTCTGCAAGCACCATCCTCTGCCGAGCACTTCAACCCTGCCCCGGCTGCCGAGCAACAAGCAAAGCCGAGGACTCGGGGCCTTCCCCTCCAGAGATTCTGGACCACACAGTAGCAGCAGCAACAAAGCAGGCATTTCAGAAGTTTCACCAGATGTTCCTCCATGCTCTCATGTCTGTCTCCATCAAATCAGGATTGTGCACTGCACCCTACTTGATAAATAACAAACATCACCACCGGAGTAGCCGCTGCAAGCTGTGTCACGCCACCATCTTCTCCTCCCGTCTGAGAGACAGCCTATCTGAGATGTCAGGTCAAATCAAGTTTATTGTAATTTAACTATAGACATGTGTACCATCAAGCAAGTCAATGTTTCTCCCGAACCAGGGTGTAAAGCACTGTAGTACATGTAACACACATAACACATAATAACTTAAAAAAATAAGGACAAAATCTTAAGAAAGAATACACATCAATAAAGTGCATAAATTAAATATTGTGAAGTACCGAACAGATTAACCAGTGACACATTGAATGTGATGCAGCAGGGTGTTGAGAAGCCTGAGGGAAGAAACTGTTTATTCTTCTTTTTATGCATTGGATTCTCCTGCCTGAAGGTCAAAGAGGATGCTGGATGGACAGGTGGGATCCTAAATAATACAAAGGGATAAACGTCCCCGATGGATAGTAAGGAAACCTCTATGATCCTCTCAGCCATTCCTACAGTCCTTTGTAGGGACTTCCAGTCCGAAGCTCAGCTGCTCCCATACCAGATGAAGATGCAACTTGTCAGGAAGGTCTCTAAGGTAGTCCTATAAAATGCAGTTAAGATAAGGTGTGGGTGTGGGGATCTTCACTTTCCTCAATCTCCTTAGGAAGTGCCTTCTTGTTCAGGGAGATGATATTAAGGGATTAGGTGAAGTCATCTGTGATGTGAACAGGTGCTTGGTACACTTAACTCTCTCTACAGATAGGCCATGTATTCGTAGAGGGGAATGGTTCACCTGCACCTTTCTGAAGTCCACAATGACTTCCTTAGTCTTCTCGTTCAGTCTTAAGTCATTGTTCTCACACCAATCCACCAGCCTCTCCACTTCCTCTCTGTAGTCCGTCTCGTCATTGTTGCTGATGAAACCATGTTGTTGTGTCATCTGCAAACTTGGTGACACGGTTTGAGCTGGATCCTGGGACACCGACAATGTATCAACAGTGTGAACAGCAGCGGGCTGAGCTCACAGCCCTGGGGAATGCCAGTCCTCAGAGTAATGGGACAAGAGATGTTGCTACCCACACAGACTGAATGTGGCCTTACTGTTAAGAAGTCCAGCGTCCAATCGCAGAGGGAGGTGTTGAGGACCAGTGAGGCCAGTTTCCCCACCAAATCCTGGGGGTATGATGGCGTTAAACTCCAAATTGAAGTCTATAAACAGCAGCCTGGCACAGGAGACCCCATTTTCCAGATGGAACAGGACAGAGTGGAGGGCAGATTGTATTACATCATTGGTAGATCAGTTTAGCGATACGTGAACTGGAAAGGGTTCAACATAGCCCGGAAGTAAGGCTTTAATGCACTCCATGACCAGTCACTCAAAGCATTTCATCATGGTTGATGTGAATGCCACTGGACAATAGTCACTTAGGCAGGTTACAATCACCTTCTTTGGCACTGAAATGATGGTTGCCACCTTGAAAACTGAGGGGACAGTGGACTGTTCCAGACAGTTGTTGAAATATATCTGTCAGCACCTCCTCAGCTGGACTGTACAGTCTTTCAGAACCCAACCTTGTGCATTATTGTGCCCTGCATCTTTGCACGTGTCGACTCTGGCTGGCGTCGAAGTGTTAGGATGGCCAGCAGTTTTGATGGGCTCTAGATCATGGTACCTTTTGGGGGCTTTGCTATTGTTTGCATACTGGGTAGTGGGAGGCTGATACTTTTGCTGGAGCAAGTGGGGGGAGTGGGAGGGGGTAGGGTTGATGCCTTTGCTGCTGTTTGTGAGTGGGAACGGAGAAGGAAGGCTTCGGGGTTCCAAAGTTTTCTGTGATTCTTTCTTTGGGTTTTTCCTGTTTTCTGGTTGTCTGTGAAGAACAAGAATTTCAGGTTGTATATTGTACACATTCTCTAATATTAAATTGAAGCTTTGAAGGGAACTACATTGGGATATATTGGCAATTTGGTTTATTATTGTCACATGTACCAAGGTACAGAGAAAATCTTGTCTTGCATAGCATCCATACAAATCAATTTATTACAATAGTGCAGGCAACACAAGGTAAATCAATAACAGAGTGCAGAAGGAAGTGTTACATCTACAGGGAAAGAACAATGTAGCTAAAGAATAAGCTGAAAGGTCACAGAACAATAAATTGCGAGGTCATGAATCTATTTCATAGTACTAGGGAACCAGCCAATAATCTTACAGCAGCAAGGTAGAAGCTGTCTTTGAGTTTGGTGGTACATGGTTACACACTTTTGTATATTTTGCCTGATGGAAAGGACCAGATCTTTCCGGTAAATATTCATGTTTTGTGATGAACTACGTTCATTTACCCGTTTAACTGCGGGGAAGTTGAGGGCTTTTCACATATCTGTCCGCAGGCCAGTTTTTCAAACATGCATGTTTTTTTTTAATTGTCAACAGCTCACAGAGGATTGCTTAAAGTGATTAGAGATATCTCAAAGTTTAAAATTTTAGAGCATTGTCAGCTGACAAAGTAAGTGACGTGCAAGAATGGTTTTAAACCATTGATACTTCTTAATTTTTCTTTATTAAATGCAATCGTGAACAGAAATGTTGATCAAGTCAACTAGTTCCCAAAGAGAACTCTGATAGGCCAATCAAATGGTTCACTGCTGCTCAGCGATAGAACACAAAACAGGCACAAGGGTTGCTAGCCCCTGTACCCCAGAAACACACCTGAGCGGTGTGGCAGAGATATGTGCTATGCAAGCGTCATGTTGACTCATAACAGATCGTGATCACAGTGGAACAGCTTGGTCAAGGATGGGGTGATCAGCACTGATGGACAAATTATACCTCCACTACCCCATATTGGCATGAGTGTTGGTTTATTATTGTCATAAGTGCAAAGATACAGTGAAAAGCTTACCTTGCATGTTGTTTGTATAGATCAAATCATTACACAGAGCACTGAGCTAGAACAATAACATGCAGGACAAATTGTAAAAGCTACCAAAAAATGCAGTGTGGGTAAACAGGAAAGTGCAAAGCCATAATAAGATAGACTGTGAGGCTAAGAGTCCATTTTATCAAAAAAGGTCCATTCAAGGGTGTGATAACAGCAGGATAGATGCTATCCTTAAGCCTGGTGGTACGTGCTTTCGGGCTTTTTTATCTTCTGCCTAATGGAAGGGGGAGAATGTTCATAGCGGCTCTGATCTTTGACTATGCTGGCTGCTTTACTGAGGCAGCAAGAAGTATAGACTATATATTTTAAAGGAGAGGCTGGTTACTGTGACCTGCTGAAAGCCACCTGAAAACTCAGAGGAATCGACTTCAAGTAAGTCATCCATGACAAAAAGATCTACCTTAGAAGAGAAGACTATTCCCATGTATAGGGCTCAACTACAACCTGGCAAGTCTCAGGAGAAGCCAGTGAATAGTTTCCACCTTCACAGAGATTTGAATATATCTATACAAAGTCACAGCCAGCCAGGTTAATCTGATGTTAACTACTGTAATGCTTTAAACGCTCTGTCTAGAAAGGAGGTTGAAGGTTAGAACAATAAGTGCATATGGAAATAATCAAACATTCTGTGACCATATGATTTCAATCCGGCTGGACTGATGGAAGTATCATCTGTGGAAAATGAGTTCCGGTTCCTATCCAACTCAGAATGTCATCCGAGGCCAACTCCCTGGAAGGTTTCGGTCAACTACTTTCAAAGGAGCAATATTGTGGAATTTTCCCTGTAATTTTCCGAAAACATAGATGCAAGCTGAGTTGTTGATACGGTCAGAATGACTTGTATAAATTTTGTATTTCCTGAAAAATAAGGCTGAGCAGTAGCAGTCTTGCCTCTGAGTTTGATGATTTTGGGTTCATTCCCACCCTGGGGATTTGAGTACAAATTGTACGCTGACACGCCAGCACAGTACCAAGATGGTTTTAACCAAGGCCATTGCCCATTAGCTGAGTCATTATCCACCAGTGCTCAGCATTTCAAGTTCAAAGTAAATGTATTATCAAGGTACACATACATCACTATATACTACACTGAGATTCATTTTCTCACAGTAAAAGAAAGAAACACAATAGAGTCAATGAAAAACTACACACAAACAACCAACGTACAAAAGGAAAAAAACTGTGCAAATACAAATAAATAAGTGGACAGACAGATAGATGGATACTTAGATAGTTAACTAAATAAATAAATCTAAGAAAATGAGGGGTTTTTTAGATTTAGATTATGAGAACACTCAGTCCTCTTTTATTGTCATTTAGAAATGCATACATGCATTAAGAAATGATACAATGTTTTTCCGGAGTGATATCACAGAAAACAAGACAGACCAAAGACTAACACTGACAGAACCACATAATTATAACATATAGTTACAGCAGTGCAAAGCAAGACCATAATTTGATAAAGAACAGACCATAGGCACAGTAAAAAAAAGTCTCAAAGTCCCAAGTCGATCGACTCCCGAGTCCCCAATAGCAGGCGGCAAAAGAATATGAGTTGTAGAGGTTTTGAAAGTGAATCAATAGATTACTGTCAGTTCAGCACTGACGTATGTGAAGTTATCTATAGTTCAGGCACTTCACTTGTGAGTCTGCTGGGGTCATCTATTGCATCCGGTGCTCCCAGTGCAGCCTGCTCTACATCGGTGAAACCCGATGCAGATTGGGGGACCGCTTCGTCAAGCACCTCCGCTCCATCCACCACAACAGTCAGGATCTCCCGGTTGCCACATACTTCAACTCCGCTTCACATTCCCATTCGGATATGTCCATACATGGCCTCCTCTACTGCCATGATGAGGCTAAACTCAGGTTGGAGGAGCAACACCTCATATACCATCTAGGTAGTCTCCAGCCCCTTGGTATGAACATAGAATTCTCCAACTTCCGGTAATTCCCTCCCCCTCCCTTCCCCTATCCCTATTTCACTTTGCCCCCTCCCCCAGCTGCCTATCACCTCCCTCATGGTTCCGCCTCCTTCTACTACCCATTGTGCTTTCCCCTATTCTTTCTTCACCTTTCCTGCCTATCACCTCCCTGCTTCCCCTCCCCCACCCCTTTATTTTTCCCATTACTGGTTTTTCACCTGGAACCTACCAGCCTTCTCCTTTCCACCCTCCCCCCACCTTCTTTATAGGGCCTCTGCCTCTTCCCTCTACAGTCCTGAAGAAGGGTTCCAGCCCGAAACGTTGACTGATCGTTTCCACGGATGCTGCTTAACCTGCTAAGTTCCTCCAGCTTGTTGTGAGTGTTGCTTTGACCCCAGCATCTGCAGAATATTTTGTGTTTACGGTTCAGGAGCTTGATGGTTGAAGGGTAATAACGGTTCCTGAACCTGATGGTGTTGGATCTAACACTCTGTACCTCCTTCCCAATGGCGACAGTGAGAAGAGAACATGGCCTAGGTGGTGGGGTCCTGGATGATGGACGCTGCTTTCTTGCGGGAGCGCTTCTTGTAAATGTCCGCAATGTTGGGGAAGGCATTGCTGTGGTGGATGGGTTGTGCTGCATCTTCTATATTCTTGTAAGCTTTTCCATTCTTGGGCATTAGTAGTTCCATACCAGGCCATAATGCAACAGTGGAGAATATTCTCCACTGTACATTTATAGAAGTTCAACAAAGTTTTAGATGACGTGCCAAATCTGCTGTGGTGCCTTCTTTGGAACATGAGATAGTTTCATTCAGTTTGCCCATTCTTGCCATTCTCTTTTGGTAAATGTTCTGACACAAATTACTTAGGAGATTTGACTAAGCAGTCCTAAGAGCAGGAGGCTTCATCATTGCAAAATGCAGTGTACAACATATAACCGGCATCAGGGGCTCCACAGGATCTAGTGTCCACCATATCACTCTTTCATCCTTCACCTCCACCCATTACCTTTTAGTTAGACTATTCAAAATCAACCGTTCTTCTTGACAGGAAGGATTGAGAGTTTTTAAAAGGAATGTAGGAGATGGTAATTGTTGGTATAGTCTAAGGGAGCAAAGTGTAGAGTTTCTATAAGCATCCTGGCTGGTGGTATAGTGGCATCCGGACTGAACTTCAAGGTGAGTGGTCCTGGGTTCGAATCTGGCCAGTTTCTTGCACAATTTCCACCTGTGCTGGGTTGAGTGTCGAGCTAGCAACTTGGTCTCATAAAAAACAGACAAACACCAAAGAAACGGCAAGGCTGCACCACAAGGCACCGAGAGGAATGAAAAGATACATCCTATTGATTGTCAAATCCATATAGGTGCAAATTATTTCATTAAAAGAAAGGTTCACATGACATGGCATGATGTTACAAAATGTAACATGCATGATGTGATCCTCATATTCACATTATGTAAACACCCGAGTCATAATTCATACCAATTTCGTATTCTACCTCCCAATAAATTAAAGCTCCAGGTTTCTGTCCAAAGTTCAGAATTGTATTGAACTTTATAACTTTATGAAGTTAGCTATATTCAACATAAAATGTAAAAAAAAATTAGAACAATATAATTAGCTGCGATGATTTACAGATTGCTACAACACTTCACATTTGCACACTGTGAATATTAAATCAACAGATCAGATTGACACCCAACCTTAATCCACAGATATATAACTGGAGGTATAAAGTATCAAGGTGTAATTTACAGATAATCTTCACAGAGGGATAACATATGCAAAGGTTTACAGAGTAAGATGCATGAGATACAGCTTTTGGAAATGCTCCAAAGGAATTAGTATCATGGATTTCTAAGGGAGGTTGAACAAGATGGTTGAAATGCCTTTTTTTCTGAAACTGTTCCTAAATGGCATTAATATTTGCTTCTCCGCTGAATGAAATGATATACAACAGTTTATGAGATTCCGAAGTACCACCACAGTACTACTGACCAAGAAACATATTCTATGCTGTAATTTTCAGTTATTCCATCAGCCAGAGTTGCTGGTAGATGAATGGAAGGTTAATAATGCCAGTCACGTTTACCAATATTAAACACCAACTCTACTGTGTTCTTCTATGTTTTGATCCTATTCTCTGCGCAATTGTTCCCTAAAAGTAGAACTCCATTTGTTCAAAAGGGGAGAGGATGTGCATTGGAAATAGAATCACTTTGCATTTCCATCAATTCTTCAGCCTTCTAAAAGCATTTTATTCTTTGTTCTACAATTGTATGCCAAAAAAATTGAATGAATTCATTCTCATAGGAGAGCACATTGATTTTATTAAAGAAGTTAAAGAGCAACCACACACTGTAGTAAAGCTTGCTATATTTGTAGTTTTTTTTCTCTCTCTTTCCCTCTTAAAAATACTTCTTGCCTGTTTTCCATTTTCCTCTGGTGCTTCCCTCCCCCTTTCTTTCTTCCAAGGCCTTCCGTCCCATGATACTCCCCCTTCTCCAGCCTTGTATCCCTTTTGCCAATCAACTTCCCAGCTCTTGGCTTCATCCCTTCCCCTCCTGTCTTCTCCTATCATTTCGGGTCTTCCCCTCCCCCTCCCACTTTTCAAATCTCTTACTATCTCTTTTTTCCGTTAGACCTGACGAAGGGTTTCGACCCAAAACGTCGACCGTACTTCTTCCCATAGATGCTGCCTGGCCTGCTGCGTTCCACCAGCATTTTGTGTGTGTTGCTTGAATTTCCAGCATCTGCAGATTTTCTTGTGTCTATATTTGTAGTTGTTAATTTTGTAGGTCACTTCTAGTAAGCCACAATGTCTTACACAGCAGTATTCAAGGTTAAGTAAGACGCCAATAATGAGTTTCATCTCACAGGGAGGATTTTGTTTTATGAGGGAGTATCACAGATGTCTCCATGTCACTGGAAATGAAAATAGGCATACGCAAGAAGAGAGATATGATTAGTGTTTCTCTACAAATAAAGTTCAAGCATGTACACTTGCTCAAGATTGGTTTTAAATCTGATACTGAGATATAGAGAGCAGAAATATTTATTTTAAAATCTATTCTATTAGCTTTTAAAAATTTATACAAATCTTTTCGATGGACTGCAATTGACTCGAGAGCAACCCACAATAAAGTTTTCATGCTCCAGTGACAGTACAGATAAATAGAAAGTGCTTGTCTAAACATTCTTTTGACAGATCCCTGACAAAGATTGTTACTTCAATAATTCTTTGAATGTGATGTCAAAGGAGGAAGATATTAGGAATTATTCTTCTGGGTTCTTCCTCCTCAAAGTGACAGAGTGACTTCCTCACAGTTTCAGCAATCTACATTCAGTTTGCCATCTCCAATGCGATCCTACCACATCTTTCCATGACCAGTCCCAACCTCACCCCTCCGTCTGCTTTCTGTATGGATTGCTCTACACTTGACTCAATTGTCCACTTGTCCTGCCCACTGATCTCCCTTCTGGCAATTACCCCTGCAGGTATGACATGTGTTACACCGCCCCTTCGTCTCCTCCCTCACCACCATTCAAGTTCTTCCAAGAGAGGCAACACTTCACCTGCAAATCTGTCAGGGTCAGCTATTGTATTCAGGGCTCCCAGTGCAGCCTCCTCTGCATCACTGAGACCCAACACAGACTGTGGGACCACTTTGTCAAACACCTTCCCTCTGCCAGCTGCAAAAGCAGGGAGGGAGGAGAAGATGGTGGCACAACACAGCATGTGCGGCCATTCCGAATGATATCATATCTGTGAAGTAGGATGCCGTGCACAATCCTGATTTGATAGAGACAGACGTGAAGAAGCACGGAAGAACATCTGGAGAAACTCCTGAAATGCCCGCTTCGCTGCCGCTGCTACTGTGTGATCAAGAATCTCCGGAGAGGAAGGCCCCAAATCCTTGGCCTTGCCTATTGCCTATTGCCTGTTGCCGGGGTCGAAGCGCTTGGCAGAGATGGTTCCCGGTGCTCGGTGTCAGAGAGCTAGTCGGAGGCTCGGAGTTTTCAGACGGACTCGGAGTCGGACTGTGGTCGGATGCTTCCGGGATGCAGCATCGGCAAGTTTGCGGCACTGGAGGTTCACCATCTGCGTGAGATGATGGGACTTTCGAGAGACTCTGAGACTTTACCGTGCCCATGGTCTGTTCTTATCAAATTACGGCATTGCTTTGCACTGTTGTAACTATATGTTATAATTATGTGGTTTTTGTCAGTTTTTCATTCTTGGTTTGTCATGTGTTTCTGTGATATCATTCTGGAAAAACATTGTATCATTTCTTAATGCATGCATTACTAAATGACAATAAAAGAGGACTGCGTGTCCTCATAATCTAATCTAATCTAATCTCCTGGTGGCCACCTAATTCAATTCAACTTCCTATTTCCACTTCCATTCTGACATATTTCTCCATGGGTTCCTCCACTGCCATGATGAGGACAAACTTAGGTTGGAGAAGCAACGTCTCACATTCAGTCTGGGTAGCTTCCAATCTGATGGCATGAGCATCAATTTCTCTAATTTTCAGTTATCTTCTCCCCCACCCTTTTTCTATTCCTCATTCTGATTTCTCTCTCATCCACTCATCACCTTCCTCTCCTCCTCATTCTTCCTTTTTTCCCATGGTCCACTGTCCTCTCCTATTAAATTCCTTCTTCTTCAGCCCTTTACCTCTTCCACATATCCCCTCCCAGCTTCCTACTTCAACCCCCGACCCTCACCCACCCATCTACCCCCTCACCAGCTCTCACCTATAATCTGCTAGTTTATACTCATCTTCCTCCCAACCCCCCACCCCCACCACCTCCACCACCACCTTCTTAATCTGGCTTCTGCCTCCTTCCTTTCCAATTCTGATTAAGAGTCTCAGTCCAAAATATCAACTGTTTATTCCCTCCATAGATGCCTCCAGACGTGTTGAGTTTACTCCAGCATTTTATGTGTGTTGGTGTGTTCAGTTTTGGCCACGGATGCTACCTGTGTGGAATTTGTATGTCCTCCCTAACTTTTCCCCAGTGCCTCTGTCTCAAATACATGTGAGTTGTTACATTAATTAGCAATGGCAAATTATCCCGGTGAGTTGGCTAGAGAGAAAAATCACTGTGCCAGTGAACAGAGTTCAATTTGACCTCAAGAGATTTTTGGATAGGTACCTGGAGCTTAAAAAAATAGAGGGGTGTGCAGTAGGGAAACTCTTGGCAGTTTCTAGAGCAGGTTACGTGGTGAACGCAATATTGTGGGCTGAAGGACCTGTAATGTGTTGTAGATTTCTATGTTCTATGGTACTGTCTATGTAGAACTTACAAATCCCTCTCTTTGACTGTGAGTGTTTCCTGCCATATCCCAAATTTGTGCGTTTTTAGGTTAAACGTCCACACCAAATTGTCCCCTATGATAGGATATGAAAGGAATATGAAGAGAATAGGTTAGAGAACAAAATAGTGAAGTAATAGGATTGCTCCATTGGCTTGAATCGATTCAATAGGCTGAATGGCATCTTTTCATGTCACAAAGAAATATGGAAAATATATGGAAATAGATTGGAGAATGGGAATGAAAGGGTGGTTCTAGGCTCAATGGGACAAATGGCTTCCTACAATGTCATTTGAAATATTTAAATATGGAAATATATAAATATTTAAATGATTGTATATATTTAAATAATATAGCATGTTTCAACCACAATCATCATATTTGGATTTAATTTCCCATAAAAATAAATCTTTCTCGACCACTAGTGGGATAACGATTGGACGATAGTGCTGGAGCAAGATTTAATCGACGCATTTCGTAGATTGGACTCTCATTCATGTTATGATGTGTTCTAGCTCTGGCTGGTTGCTCTTTTTTTATTGCTATTTTTGGGTGATTTTTGAATCAGGGTGGCCTGCAGATAATGAACACTGAGCTAAACTGGAACATGCCTTTTGTTTTTGTGTTTTATATTCTGTGTTTTCACTCTTTTTTTGTTGTTTTTTACATGGTTTGTTTTTTTCTGAGCGTGCAGGGGCGAGAGATGGGGGGGGGTTGATGTTTTTCTTTGAATGGACTCCATGGCTCTTCTTCATTTTGTGGGCGTCTGTGAGGAAGACGAATTTCAAGGTTGAATACTGCATACATATTTTGATAATAAATGTACTTTGAAGCTTTGAACTTTGAGATAGCCTCAAATCGCAGAACAAGTGCACATTGCAGCCACATTAAGAACATGTGAGTCTGGATTTTCTAACCACTATTATTTTAGTTCCAGCTTTAATTCATATAAAATAAATAAGCAAACTTCAGCATTAGGCAGGAGTACAGCTTTGGAAAGCGTAGAGCAAATTAGTACCATATTCTAGAAGTCTGAAATAAAAACAGAAAACACTGGAGATCCTCAGTGTCAGGCAGCATCTACAGAGAGAGAAATAAGTTAATATTTCAGGTCAATGACATATGAAGCAGAAATATTAACAGTTAGTCTCCCTACAGCTGCTATCTAGCCTGCTGAGTATTTGCATATTGTCTGTTACACAAATTTTTAAAGATTAACTTCTTGAGTCATCAATTGATATCAAAGGGGAGTATTAGAAAAAGGTCATTTTCTAAGAATAAAATTAAATCTTTAGATTATTCTATTTTGAATTTTTACGATGCTATTTTTTCCATTGGTATGCAACAAAAAAATGTAACGAATGATCGTGTGTTTGGGATGAACAGACATGGGTCTTGTTCCCAAATAAATTTATCAAGAGTTATCAAGAAAATCTTTAGCCATTTCTTCAGTGGCAAACACAAGGATTTAGCTGTTAATTGTATCTCATCAGCTCTTGATTCTTAGGGTGCAGAAATATCTTTCTGTGTGATAATGATTGGAATAGGGAAGGGATTATCGGAGAACTTGTGCACATTCCATAGGGACATTCCAGCAGTATTTATTAACAAACTCCTTAAGCAGCTCAGCCTGTCAACAGAACCTATTTTAGGAAGGTTTCAGGGTCAGATGACAATGAGCTACTTGCATTTCATTGTCACAAAGCAATGCGTCCTTTAAACCACTTGAGATTATTTTCTCATAATTGTTCCAATTCATTATGTATTCCCACAGAATATGGCCAAAGTTGATTTTCAACATTGAATGCACCCCTGGCTATCCTCCTCTGTGTTATGTTGTGTAGCATTATCCTACACACAACAAATTCTTGCCATCTTTTACATGTCTTGTGGCACTGCTAATCAGTCTGTTATCTTGTATGCAGCGCATTCTTGTCTGTCTATCTTCCAGTATGTAACACATACCAAACTGTTCCTGGGGATATCATATTCTGGTCATCTGTCACCCTATATGTAATACTTCATCAGCTGTCGATCACAGTATGTGACACATTTTCAACTGTCTATTATCTCCTATGTAAACCCAACCCTGTCATCCGCTATACTCTTCGCAAAACTTTCCCAACATCCTTTGTTTATCCTCTGGTTTGCAATTATTACTCTGTCTATAGTATCTGCATGCATTGATGAAACATTTTTCTATATTGCTGAGAGATTTTACCTTAGAAATGAAACACAAGGTGAAAGAAATAAGCGATTGTACTTCTCGATTTTTTACGAAATATGTTGTACATTCCAGAATGTACTTTATTTTAAAACATTATTTTTAGGCACTTATTTTTGTTGGAAGTACTCCAACTCTTCTCAAGCAGGCCTGTCCCATATCCTTCCTGATCAACTGGAGTAGCACTGAGTTTTGTAAATAAACCATATCCCCTGAAAATGTTTGCCAAATGAGGCCAAACCGCAGGTGGATGGGGATGAGGAACACCTACTGCAGAGTCAAACTTTATAGAAATTGTCATGGTAGTGGGGCAGGACTAGATATATGTGTCATTGCGATGGCTCTGTGAGAGAAGGTGAAATCATGATTTTACAAGTGCCCCCATTTCCATTCAAATTGAATAAATAATAATTCTGACACATGAATAAAGTACTGTTTTCTCATTGGTAAACTCACAATGTCATAGACAATAGAAACATACCTTTTGGCCCAACATGTTCACATTAATCATAAATACCTATTTATGATTTAAAGGTTCAGTTGATGCAGTTTGTGGATTGGATTGTGGTTCACATGATGATGTGTTTTCTGGTCTTTTCTATTGCAATTTTTGGGTGACTTTAAATTGTAAATAATGTACACTCAGCTGAACTGAATAAGGACTCTTCGATTTTGTGTTATATAGTCTCTGTCTTCACTCATTATTTCTTGTTGATCTATATGTGATTTGTTTTTTTTCATGGGGGGCTTAATAATCTTGTTGCCGTTTGCCTGATTAGTTTTTTTCTCGCGTATGGTTGGGGGCAGGTTTGATGTTTATTTTTTCTTTGAGTGGATTCCATGGTTTTCTTTCTTGGTTTTCTTTGCTTCATGGCTGTCTGTGGTGAAGATGAACACTTCATACATACTTTGAAAATAAATGACTTGGTATCCTTTGAATCATCTATGTCTAATACGATACACAGTCTCACGATATTTAAATATTTTAATTTATACAGTCTCACAATACCGAAGCTTCCAAATTCCTTTAAAAAAATATAGTAAAGAGGGCTGTCTTCAGATTTTCTTCGCTAGTTGACTGGAGAGGCTGACCTCTGATTGGATTGGATGCTTAGTTTCTACTGCCATATGTCTTCCCAAAGAAATGGGGATTAATGTAAAATTAGTATACAATGAAAGATTGATATTTGGCATGACAAACACTCTCCATCAGCACAGGTGCACCACAAGGCTGTCTGCTTGGCTCACTAGTCTGCTCACTTTTTATACTTACAACTGTGAGGCTAAGCACAGCTCCAATGCCATATTTAAGTTTGCTGATGGTAGTACCGTCATAAATCAAATTAAAGGTGGAGACAAATCAGCGTATAGGAGGCACATATCAGCATATATTGAAAATCTGGCTGACTGGTAGCACTACATCTTTCACTCAATGTCAGCAAGACCAAGGAGCTGATTATTGACTTCAGGAGGAGGAAGCCAGAGGTCTCTGACCAGTCCTCAGAGGGAGATCAGAGGTGCAAAGGATCACCAACTTTAAAGTCCTCTGTGTTATCATTTCAGAGGATCTGTCCTGGGACCAGCACGTAAGTGCCATTTCAAAAATAACATGGCAGCTCCTCTGCTTCCTTAGAGGTTTGCAAAGATTCGGCATAACATCTGTAACATTGACAAACATCTACAGATATGCATTGGAGAGTATGTTGACTGGTTGCATCATGGAAACACCAATGACCTTGAACAGAAAATCCTCCAAAAACTAATGGATACAGCCCAGACCATCACAGGTAAAACCCTCCCCACCTCTGAGGAGATCCACACGGAGCGCTATCGCAGAAAAGCAGCATCCATGATCAATGATCCCCACCACCCAGGTCTGCTGTTGCCATCGAGAAGAAGGTACACCAGGTTCAGGAACAGGTATTAACCTGCAATCATCTAGCCCTTGAACCGGAGGGGGTAACTTCACTGCAGTTTCAAGTTCCTGGGTGTCAAGATCTCTGAGGTCCTAACCTGGTCCTAACATATCAATGCAGATATAAAGAAGGCAAGACAGCAACTATACTTCATTAGAAGTTTGAAGGGATTTGGTATGTCAACAAAAACACTCAAAAACTTCTATAGATGTACCATGGAGAAATTTCTGACAGGTTGCATCACTGCTGTCTGGTTTGGGGGTGGGTGGGTGGGGACTACTGCACAGGACCGAACGAAGCTGCCAAGGGCCGTAAATTTAGTCGGCCCCATCTTGTGTACTAGCCTCCGAAATACCCAGGTCATCTTCAAGGAGTGGTGTCTCAGAAAGGCAGCATCCATTGTTAAGGACCCCCAGCAATCAGGGTGGGCCCTTTTCTCACTGTTACCATCAGAAGTACACACACAGCAATTCAGGAACAGCTTCTTCCTCCCTGCCATCCGATTCCTAAATGGACATTGAACTAGTGAACACTACCTCACATTTTCAATATATAGTATTTCTGTTTTTGAATGATTTTTAATCTCCAATATACATATGCTGCAATTGACTGACTTTTTTATTTATTAGTTTGTTTGTTTGTTTGTTTGTTTATTTATTTATTTGTCTTCTATATTAGGTATTGCATTGAACTGCTGCTGCTAAGTTAACAAATTTCACCACACATGCCGGTGATAATAAACCTGATTCTGATTCTGATTCTGAGCCAGGTCGATCGATTCTTTCAATATCTGTCTAATTGGCCCGATGGATTCTTTGTTTGGATTTGAGCTTGTCGCTTATCTGTAATATTGATATTTCTTTTGTAACTCAAGGAATGTTACATCCAAAATATTGGTGGACTGATGGATAAGGAGTGACTAGTAAAGTGTTTAATTGATTTATAAGTGAATGCTGAACACTGCGTTAATGAACGCTTGCATTGATTGCATGAAAGAAACCAGGCTCAGTTAATAGCAGGAGAACAAAAGATGAAAGAGTTTGTCTGTCTTGGTGTGTCTCACTACAGTTGTAGAACTCCTATTTATTGGAGTACCTTTCTCTTGGTTCATTAGACTTCGCCCCTCGACCAAGGAATTATGATTGGCGCTAGAACTTGGTGATTTCACGAGTTGGAATTCAGAGATCCTCTGACAACAGCAACGATAAAATGGTGACTATGATTGTGAGACCTGAAATCTTTGTGAATTAATACATAGTATTTTGTGTGGTTTATTTGTGCTTTCTGTTTTATGATAATAAATTTGGCTTAAGTTACTTCGTTGTGTTTATATGCTTATTAGCTCTTGAATGAGTTGCTCCAATGTATTGGTGTGAGACTGTAATCGCCTCAGGTTAAACAGGTTGCCATCGGTGTGGTATCGGATGTAAACACCGTCCTCGTCATCAAGATCTTCTGTGGCCCTTTCAAGCATCATGCTGAAGGAGATGGTGAAGAGAGTCGGCGCGAATACGCAGCCTTGCTTTACTCCGTTGCCTATTGGGAAGGGTTCTGAGAGGTCGTTGTGGCGTCTGACTTGGCCATGCTGATTTTTATGTAGCTGGATGACCACGCTGAGGAACTTTGGGAGGCATCCCAGTCGTTCCATGATATGCCACAGACCTTCCCTGCTCACGGTGTCGAACGCTTTGGTAAGGTCAACGAGCGTCACATACAATCCCTTGTTCTGTTCCCTACATTTCTCTTGGAGCTGCCTGAGAACAAATACCATGTCGGTGGTGCTCCTGTTGGCTCTGAAGCCACACTGGCTCTCTGGGAGGTGTTCTTCTGCAATGATGGACACCAGTCTGTTCAGGAATACTCTTGCGAGGAGTTTTCCTGCAATAGAAAGCAGAGTTATCCCCCGGTAGTTGGAGCAGTCGGACATTTCTCCCTTGCTCTTATACAGGGTGATGATGACTGCATCACGGAGGTCCTGTGGTCATTTACCTTGTTCCCAGCAGCAGACAAGTAATTCATGGAGTTTGGTGTGTAACGCTGGGCCCCCATGCTTCCAAATCTTAGGTGGGATTCCATCAACTCCCACTGCCTTGCCACTTTTCAGCTGCTCTATGGCCTTGACTGTCTCTTCTAGGGTTGGAATCTTATCCAATTCTGTTTTCTCTGGCTGCTGTAGGATGCAATGAATTACTGGGTCTTGGACTATGCAGTTGGCGCTGAAGAGCGTCTGGAAACGTTCCGACCACCGGTTCAGGATGGACGCCTTGTCTGTGAAGAGCACCTGACAGTCTGCACTGTGCAAGGGACTCTGGACCTGATGAGAAGGGCTATACATCACTCTCAGGGCTTCATAAAACCCTCTGTAGTCACCGGTGTCTGCGCAAAGCTGAGTTCTCTGCGAGGTTGGTCCACCACACATTAAAAATCTCTCGAAACTTGCACTGGAGGTTGCGGCACACAAGGCGGAAGGCTGCTTTCTTATTAGGACAAGACAGCTGAGTAAGGTGCGCCTGGTGGGTGGATCTCTTCTTCGCCAGCAATTCTAGGATATCCTGGTTGTTTTCATTGAACCAGTCCTTGTTCTTCTCTGTGGAAAACCCTAGGACTTCTTCAGAGGTTTGCAGCACGGTGGTTTTTAGGTGTCCCAAAGCACTTCTGGAGAGGAGTCTGTGAGGAAACTGGGATCCTGAAACCTCGACTGAAGATTCATCTGAAAGTCAGCTTTCACTTCAGCTGACTGGAGGTTGCCAACCTGAAACTTCTTCCTTAGAGCACCTCCTCTCTTTGGCTTGACATTGGGTAACTCATCCAAGAGCTACTCTTCGCAGACAGTGCTGCCCTTGTTGTCCACACAGAGACAGCCCTGCAGCGTAGAACATCCTGCTTCGCAGAGGCTGCCGAGCTCTTCGGACTGGAAGTCAGCTTGAAGAAGACAGAAATTCACCATCAGCCCGCACCTCAGGAAGATTACCATCCTCCCCACATCACCATTGGTGAGGTAGAGCTGAAGACAGTCCACCAGTTCAGCTACCTGGGGTGCACCATGTCGTCAGATGCCAAGATCGACAAAGAGGTTGACAACAGACTGGCAAAGGAAAACAGCGCATTTGGCAGGCTGTACAAAAGAGTCTGGAACAACAATCATTTGAAGAAAGGCACAAAGATCAGCATGTACAGAGCTATTGTACTGACCACCCTCTTGTACGGCTTCAAGTCATGGGTCACCTACTGTCACCACCTACGACTCCTTGAGCATTTCCACCAGTGTCGGAAACATGCCACCAACATTGAAGTCCTCGAACAGGCAGAGGTCACCAGCATCGAGGCCATGCTGTTGAAGATGCAGCTGCGCTGGGCAGGGCACGTCTCCAGGATGGAGGATCATTGCCTGCCCAAGATTATACTGTATGGCGAACTCTCCTCTGGACACCGTGACGGAGGGGCACCGAAGAAGAGGTACAATTACTCTCTGAAGAAATCCCTTGGTGCCTGTCACCTTGACCATCGCCAGTGGTCTAATCTAGCCTCCAATCATGAGGCCTGGCGACACACCATTCGCCACTCTGTCTCCTCCTTCGAGAGTGCACATAGGGCTGGCATTGAAGACAAAAGGAGAAGAAGGCAGAACCGTGACACAGAGCACCAAACCCAGAACAGAATTTCCCTTGCAGCCGCTGTGGCCGGGCCTGCCTGTCCCGTATTGGTCTCGTCGGCCACCAGCGAGCCTGCAACAGACATGGGCAGCTCCCTTCCTAAATCTTTGTTCACGAAACCAAGACATGATGATGATGCTTATTACCACACCTCCTGGACACTTGAGTTGTTTGGGCCTGATCGATCCAGCTCATTACAAGTCTTCCCATAAACATGTTGGTTTCCTCCCACAGTCCTGAGATGTACCAGTTAGTAGGTTAAATTAGTCATTGTAAATTGCCCCGTGATTAGGCAAGGGTTAAATAAGTGATAGGGCTCATTGAACCAGAAGGGTCTCTAAATAAGTATAATCTGTAGAACAAAATGGACAGTCACATTTTGGGTCAAGACCTTTCATTAGGATTGAAAGATAGCCATTATGAAGAGGAGAAGGGAAGGGTTGGAGAAAGAGCTGGCAAGCAATAAGTGGATCCATGTTGGGGGAAGTGGGGGGATGATAGGCAAATGGAAGAGGGGAGATTAGAAATAGCAATAGGAATGGGAAAGTGGTAGAGTCATAGAGAAGCACAGCACAGAAACAGAGCCTTCGGCCCATCTAGTCCATGCTGAAAACCATTTAAACTGCCTACTCCCATCGGTCTACACCAGGACCATAGTCTTCCATACCACTACCATCCACGTACCTATCCAAACTTCTCTTAAGTGTAGAAATCAAGCTCATATTCACCACTTCTGCTGGCATCTCATGCCACACTCTCAGAACCCTCTGAGTGAAGAAGAAGAAGAAAGCCCTTAACTCCGAGTGGAGTCATCGGGACGCCATTTTTTTAGCAGACTTTCTTATTTTACGAGGCCAAGTTGCTAGCTCGACGCTCAACCCAGCACAGATGGAAAGTGTGCAAGGGAGCCGGCTGGATTCGAACTCGGGAACCTTCGCTCCGAAGTCTCTAAGTGAAGAAGTTTCCCCTTATGTTCCATTTACATCCTGAGCCAATAACCTCTGGTTGAAGTCCCACTCAACCTCAGTGGACAAATCACATACGGGAGAAAATCTGAAGATGCCGGGCATGTGACCAGCACACAGAAGATGCTGGCGGAACTCAGCAGGCCAGGCAGCATCTATGGAAAAGAATACAGTTGACATTTCGGGTCCTGCCGAAGGGTTTCGGCCCGTGATGTCAACTGTATTCTTTTCCTCAGTGGAAAAAGCCTGCTTACATTATCCCTTTCTATACCCATAATAATTTTGTATACCTCTAGCAAATCTCCTCTCGATTTTCTAAGTTCCAAGGAATGCAGTCCTAACCTATTCAATCTTTCCTTATAACTCAGGTCTTCCAGACCCAGCAATATCCTTATAAATTTTCTCTGTTCTCTTTCAACTTTGTTTACACCTTTCCTGAGGGTAGGTGATAGTTGGAGGTGACAAAGAGCTGAAGACAGTGGAACATGATAGTAAAGGAAGGCGGAGAGTAGAACCAAATAAGCTGTGGACAAATGGTGCCAAAAAGGGGGAGGAGCATCTGGGTGATGGGCAGGTGGGGCATATGTGGAGGAGGGAAGGAAACAGTGATAGGAAAATGGGGTGGATATAGTGTAGGTTTAATTGGATAGATCAGGAGGAGAGAGAAAATGAACAGAGGAGGATAGCTTACCTGAAATTGGAATACTTAACGTTTATACCATCAGGCTGTAGACCACCAAGGCGGAGTAAGAGGTGTGGATCCTCCATTTTGCATCTACCAGACAGCACAGGCTGGTTAGAGTGAGAGGGGCAGAGTATTCAAGTGATGGATGATTAGAAACTCAGAGTTGACCTTGTGCAAAGTGGTCACCCAATCACTGTTTGATTTCTTCTTTGCAGAGGAGACAACATCGTCCACACCAAAGGCAGCACACTAACATGGGTGAAGTCTCTCTTTTCCCCATTCAGGACATATATCAGAAGTGCTGCATATGCAGTGCCTCCAGTATTACCAAAGCAACGCTCACAACACACTGGGGGTGCTCAGCAGGTCAGGCAGTATCCATGGAAACGATCAGTCAACATTTCGGGCCGGAACCCTTCACCAGGACTGAAGAGGGAAGGGGCAGAGGCCCTATAAAGAAGGTGGGGTGAGGGTGGGAAGGAGAAGGCTGGTAGTTTCCAGATGAAAAACCCAAAGACCCTTCCTGTAATGTTTTGCAACTCTAAAACATAAAACTCATTAAAAGAAAAACAAGAGAGCCGTGAGATACTTCATTTTTACTTTAAACAAGGCGCATACATATGGCACTGCGACATGATGATGTATGCAATTTACATACTTCGTACATGTAACCATAATGAATTATTTAAACAGCAGTGAGTGCTTACTCAAACATTTATTTACAATACTACTCAAATATTAATGATACATTAAATACGCAACACCTCCCATCCTTCCCACAATCTCTTCGACCTCCTGTGGTCGGGCAGAAGGTATCACAGCATAAGAACCAGAAGTGACTGGCTGGGTAACACTTTCTTCCTTGGGTATCAGCTGTCAGACTACTTAACACCCTGCTGCTACCAAGCACACATGTACACCCTGTCTGAATGCCCTGTCCCCTCATTCCCCACGCACTCGCCAACTCACAGACACGCTGTCATCCTGCACCAGCCACTTTTCATCTTTTATTGCTGCTCTTTCACATATTCATGCTACTGTTTGTTTTGTTATAATACTGTGGTAACGTTATACTGTCTTATGTAAATGAGCACCTCGCACATTATTTCAACCCCTCAGACTTCAGGCTATGCCATTCAAGAACTGTTAAAATTATTTTGTGACCGTATGTGCTGGATCATAAGTGGGCATGCAGGTACAGCAGGCGGTGAAAAAGGCGAACAGTATGCTGGCATTCATAGCAAGAGGATTCGAGTACAAGAGCAGGGAGGTACTACTGCAGTTGTACAAGGCCTTGGTGAGACCACACCTAGAGTATTGTGTGCAGTTTTGGTCCCCTAATCTGAGGAAAGACATCCTTGCCATAGAGGGAGTACAAAGAAGGTTCACCAGTTTGATTCCTGGGATGGCAGGACTTTCATATGATGAAAGATTGGATCGGCTAGGCTTATACTCTCTGGAATTTGGAAGGCTGAGGGGGGATCTTATTGAAACATATAAAATTCTAAAGGGATTGGACAGGCTAGATGTAGGAAGATTGCTCCCGATGTTGGGGAAGCCCAGAAAGAGGAGTCACAGTTTGAGGATAAAGGAGAAGCCTTTTAGGACTGAGATGAGGAAAAACTTCTTCACACAGAGAATGGTGAATCTGTGGAGTTCTCTGCCACAGGAAACAGTTGAGGCCAGTTCATTGGCTATACTTAAGAGGGAGTTAGATAAGGCCCTTGTGGCTAAAGGGATCAGGGGGTATGGAGAGAAGGCAGGTACAGGGTTCTGAGTTGGATGATCAGCCATGATCGTACTGAATGGCGGTGCAGGCTCGAAGGGCCGAATGGCCAACTCCTGCACCTATTTTCTATGTTTCTATGTTTCTATCATAATTATATGTATTGTGTTTTTGCACCCTCACCCCAGAGAAATGATGTTTTATTTAGCTGTATAATTGTGTATGGTTGAATGACGACAAACGCAAACTTGAATCTGCTTCACAGTACAGGCCCTTCAGCCCATGATAAGACCCTGGATAGTGGAAAAGAATGAGGCAAAAATACACATGTCACATCTCCTGTGGTTACAGGGATAGGTGCCAAGAGAAGGGGAGGTCTGCTGAAGATAGGACAAACTAGGGAGTCACTGCCGAATCATTCAACATTTTTTATTTAATAAACTTCAGCTTAATCTGATTATAAACTTCAAATCTGAATTCTTGTCTAGTTTTCATCTATTTGCTTAACAAGAATCTAATTGCTTCTGCCTTAGCACTGGTGTTCTACAATTAAGCACACTTCAAAAGGACATTATCACGCGTGAAACACGCGAGGACGTTCAAGGGTTCCAAAAGGCTCCAATATTTCTTCCACCCATTAATGACAGCTCATGAAGTTGCAGCTGCTCACTCAGTGTTCCTGCCACCAGTGCGTTCCTACAAGTAGAAAATCACGAACTTGTGTTTTCCTGTGGTTTTTTCAGTGGATGCTTCAGTTTGTTGGGAGCAGCAGGTTCCCCCTTGACACAAACTAGCAGGGTCATAGAGTCTGAGCACTCTAAACTTTTGTGGATTATTGGTCTGATAAATAAAGAGTGATGCAAAATTTAGTGGTGGATGATAGGAACATTGCACAGCAGTACAACTTTGATTTTGATTTTTCTCTTTATTAAATATTTATTTGATATTGTAACTAAATTCAGATTGTTAAGGAAAAATTTGTTTGCTAAAGGAAGAATAGTTTTTCTCCAGTTTGACATCTGATAAGTTTGGAATACCAACAACATGGCTGGATTTAAGTGGCTGGGAACGGAGTTTTTCACTGTTTGGGAAAGTAAACAAAAATATTATAAGTAGGCCACATGAGATCTGCTCTTCAGTTACAAAGGGTCAGTGTCAAAAATCTGGAAAATTCCCAAAGGGCAGAGAGTTTGTTCTTATAAAATCCTTCAATGGAAAAAGTCTGTGTGAGAATCCCAAGGAATTGTAGGGCTGCAATCAGTAATGAACACAGACCAGATTACTTCAAGATGACCCTTCTTTTGCAATGTAAGAGTCAGAGCACACGTCCCAGAATAAGACAGGAGGGAACTTCCATCTGACCTCATCTGAGCTGTCCTTTTGGGCTGAGTTTACAAGGTGAAGTATATAGTGCCTCACTAGTGTTCATTCCTGTTGGAGGGGGTAGTCAGAAAGTGGAACGCTGCTCACTGTAGCACTTACATCTCTGGGCCAGGATTTTAAATGCCAAACAGAATAAAGAAGGGAAAACTAATTCAACTTATGCCATAGTTGAGGAATGTGGAATTCAAATTCTTAAAAATAGCTGTAGAGGTAAAATGCATCAGCTGAAGTAACTGGTGTCAATGTGCATTTACACAGCAATGTTCTGCATTACTTTAGGCAGTGCCTTGTGACAGATCAGGTCTAACACAGACATCCCACCTCTCCCGGAAGTTCCGGGAGTCTCCCGCATGTTAATAGTGGCTCCCTGATGCTCGCAAATTATATGCAATATCACGGAAATCAATTTTTTTGAGAGCGGGCGAGAGAAAGCAAGAGAGAGGGCGAGAGCTACCACGAGAGAGAGCGCGCGCGCGAGAGAAAGTGAGAGCAAGCAAGCAAGCGAGAGAGAGAGCGAGCGAGAGTGCAAGACAGAAAGCAAGCGAGAGCGCTTGAGGGCGCGTGAGCAACCACGAGAGAGAGAGCGCGAGCGAGCGTGCGCCATGGCAGTGTTCCAAAAAATATATAAAATGTACGTCACCCCAGACCACACCAAAGTGTACCCCTGCCTAATAGGGGTCAAAATAATGACAGTGTTGCTCGCTGCACTGTTTGCAACAGTGACTTTTCTATTGCCCATGGTGGGTTAAGACTGTAAAAGACATGTTAAGGTGAGTTTAACAGGTGTCATTCGTTCATCAGCATAGCTAATGTTATTTAAACTAGCTGGCCAGCTGCTCAGGAGTTACTCTATTGCAGACATCCCACCTCTCCTGGAAGTCTCCCGCAAATTGATGGTGCTACCTCCCTGAAATGAGTTTTTGCGGGGTGGGATGTCTGCTAACAGTCCAATTTTTGTGGTTCTGATGTGTCTGATGATGCCAATATGGGACCAACAGGCTCTTCCACAGATGAAGCAGGTGGTACACGACCAGAGAGTGAAGGTGTAGCTTGGAGCTGTTCTAAGCAGGCTGGGTTTCCAGGCACTCCCAAAAAAAGTGGATTTTAGGTTCACAGTACAATGTCAAATATCCATTCTTCATTTTGAGCAACCATGAGCCAGATATTCTCAATGGCCGGTGGGATTGTAGCATTTTTTGAGAAGGCATTGAGTAAATCATTGAATTTTTTCCTCTGTCCATCTGGAAATCCCTTCCCATGACAGAACGCAGAATACAAGGTCTCTTTCAGAAGTCTCGTGTTAGATCATAAATAATGTGGCCTGCCCAACACAGCCGAGAATGTAAGTAGGGCCTTGGCATAAGTAATGTCGAGATTAACATTAGTTCATGTGTCCCTCCAGTGAGGAATTAATATGCCACGGGTAGTGTAGTGGTTAGCGCAATGCTTTACAGCAACATAAGCAAGATTGGGGCTTGATTCCTGCCACTGTCTATAAGGAGCTTATATGTTCTCCCTGTGACCATGTGGGTTTCCTCTGTGTTCTCTGGTTTCCTCCCACATTCCAAAGATATGGATAAGGTTAGTCATTTGTGGGTATGCTATGAAGCTTGGTGATACTCAGCACAATCCTTGCGGATTCGATTTGACACAAACGATGCATTTCACTGTATGTTTTGATGTGCGTGCGACAAATAAAGCTAATCTTTAAAGAATCTGTAATCTTTGTCATGAAACACAGATCATGACTGAGCAAAATCGCTAAGGGGACAATCTAATCTCCAACCAAGGTAACAGAAGTCCACTCCGCTGCGGTCTCAGTGTCTACGGATTCTATATGCCCTCACGTAATTGCTCAAGTTCATTCTCAATAGGTGTACAGGACTGGCAACAAAATCGAAGAGACCCTGCTGGCGATCACAGCAACTTCACTTCGCACAAAATGCTACAGAGTTGATGGTTAGCAAACATATCAACATATAGCATTATTGCCAAGAGCAAGAACCCCAATCAATCACGTACCCGGGGGATCAAGATGCAGAATGGGAGTGTCCAATTCGAGTCAGCATCTGCAAATCTCCATACAGTGAGCTCTTGGTTTCAGTGCCAAGTGGAAGTTATTCAGGAAGAGATAGAAAAAAAATACATAGAACCATAAATAGTTCTATTACAAAAGTCCTTTATTCCTGTTGATTTCCCCTCCCTGATCTGAGACTGTGTGGCAACATGTAGCCTCTTCCCTGGCTCAGTTTAAAGAATCAAATAGTGTACTTTCATGCTGTGCACGGCCAAGTCAATCAATGAACCATTGGTTAGTCCCAAGGTAGAACGGTGAACAAAACTGAATACTGCCTCGTTGAAAGCATTTTGCCGGAAAGGGCAGAACCAGTAGCAGCAGCAATAGCAAAACATACTGTATTTATATAATATTTGTATAATAGTGTGTCTGTTGACAGCCATGGAATAGGGGAGGAGGGGTGTGAGTGGTGTCGCAGCCAATCTATTGTATACCAAACCTAATTACATTACCCAGAAAACAGAGTCTATTTAAAAAGTGGATGAAGCATAAAATGAAAGAAAATTCCACATTTCCCCACTGAAACCATGATAATTTCTCCGGAAGATGCAATATTGAATATAGTTAATATATCTATTTTTCCCCTTCAAGGTTCTTTCGAAGACCCTGACCTGGAGTTATATGCTGACTACGGTTATTTGCGGGAATGGGACCCGCTCTCGGGGTTTCACGACTGGCCATTACTCAGCACGCCAAGCGCTCAGCCTAAGAGCTCAGCTCGCCTTCAGAGGGCCGAGATCTCATGGCTCTGGAGACGGGCGGGTCAAAGTTTGGAGATCGGTACGTCATGGGAGATGGAAGATCTAAGGCTGTGTGCCCAGAGACCCCAGACCTTTGGGCACAGAGCTCGGAAGAAGCGACGCAAAGGACTTTTAACATCGTAAACCAGCGAGTTGTTTGTTATGTCTCCCCTCTTGCTGTGAAATGGAGACACCTCTTTCTCCCTTATTAAGGAGAGAGAGAGAGAGAGCCTGTGGTATGTCGAATACCAGGTGAACAAGTAGTATTTGGAGTACTGCAAGTCTGTGTCTTTGCTGTTGCTTTGCTCACTCTTGAGTGCTCGGTGGCGGGTGCCGATGCTTTTTTTTTGCTGGTGGGGGGATGGGGGATCGTTGCTTGCTGTCGCTTACGCGCAGGAGGGAGGGGAGCTGGTGGGGACTTGGGGATTCTAACATTTAACTATCATTCATTCTTTGGGGTCATTCCTCTGTTTACGTGGATGGTTGTGAAGAAAAGGCATTTCAGGATGTATATTGTATACATTTCTCTGACATTAAGTGTACCTTTGAAACCTTTGAGTTACTGCCAGGGGTGATGGTGAAGTCTGATACAACAGAGACATTTAAGAGACTCTCAGATGGCACACAGATGTAAGAAAAATGGAGGATTATGGGCTGTGCAGGAGGGAAGGATCAGATTAATCATGGAGTTGGTTTACATTGGCTAGCATAACATTGTGGGCCGAAGGGCCTGGACTATGTTGTACTGTTCTGTGTTCTATGTTACTTACAAATTATGTCCTCCATGTTGGGGGGAATGTTAATGTCATTCTCAGCAATCTTTCCATAATGCCTTTATCATTGAGCGTACATATTCTATGCCGCAGTGGAAGAGAGAGATACTGAGTAACATTGGAGGATCAAAGTGGATGGTTCAAATATGGTAAAACCAGACTTAAGGAGAGCTTCTATTCCACTGTTGTCAGAATCTTGAACAGACCTCTCATATGCTAGAAGGTAAACTCTTGAACTCTTGATCTCCCATTTTACATCATTGTGACCCTTGCATTTTATTTCACCACCTACACTACATTTTCTCTGTAACTATATAACATATAGCCATATAACAATTACAGCACGGAAACAGGCCATCTCGGTCCTTCTATTCCGTGCCAAACTCTTACTCTCACCTAGTCCCACCGACCTGCACTCAGCCAATAACCCTCCATTCCTTTCCTGTCCATATATCTATCCAATTTAACTTTAAACGACATCATCGACCCTGCCTCAACCACTTCTGCTGGAAGCTCGTCCCACACAGCTACCACTCTGAGTAAAGAAGTTCCCCCTCATGCTACTCCTAAACTTTTGCCCTTTAACTCTCAACTCATGTCCTCTTGTTTGAATCTCCCCATACTCTCAATGGAAAAAGCCAATCCACGTCAACTGTATCTATCCTTATAATCTTAAACACCTCTATCAAGTCCCTCCTCAACCTTCTACATTCCAAAGAATAAAGACCCAACTTGTTCAACCTTTCTCTGTAACTTAGGTGATGAAACCCAAGTAACATTCTAGTAAACTGCAACATTATATTCTGCATTCTGTTTGCTTTTTGCCTCAGTGGGGTTTTTTTGCCACTGGTTGCCTCAGGGTAGTTATGTATGGCATGACTGGTGCAGATGGTACACAAAACAGAAGCTTTTCACTGTATCTCAATATACAACTATAATAAACCAATACTAACAGCAATCAATTTCAAAGAAGTTTTTTAAGCATCAAGGAGAAAGATGGCAAAACTTCTGGAGAAGTTTTGCATAAGAATAACCAAAGGTAGAGCGAGAGGAACTGGGCAGCAGACCAATTACCAAAGCAGAAGCTTACACATAAGCCTGGAAAAGGGGGCTTGTATAGATGGTTGCTCGAAGAATAGGGATGATGGACTTGTAGGCCAGTGCTTCCAACAGTTGTAGTTTAAGGAACCAGTGAAAGGATCTGGATGTTGGCCAGAGACAGAAAGGTGAATGTGTAGATAAGACAGTAGGAAGACATTGGGATGACTATAATACCAACGTAGAAGAGAATCAAATTCAGGTTTAATATCACTGGCGTATGTCGTGAAATTTGCTGTTTTGCTGCAGCAGTACATTGAAAGACAGTAATAAAAACTATAAATTGTAATAATAAGTATATATTTAAAATAAATTATATAAGTGGCACAAAAAGAGGGGAAGAATACTAAAGAAGTGTTTGTGGTTCACCGTCTATTCAGAAATCTAATGATAGATGGGAAGAAGTCATTCCTGAAACACTGAGTGCATGTCTTCAAGTTCCTATACCTCCTCCTTGATCTTAGCAAAGAGAGGAGAGCATGTCTTGTAGGATGGGGGTCTTTAATGATGAATGCCGCCTTTTTGAGGTATCACTTTTTGAAGGTGTCCTGGATGATGGGGAGCCTTAGAACATAGAACATAGAAAATTTACAGCACATTACAGGCTCTTCGGCCCACAACGTTGTGCCGACCATGTAATCTACTCTCCATGCTCTCCAATCCAGGCAACATCCTTGTATATCTCCTCCGCAGTCTTTTTGTAGGCTTGTGCTCATAATGGAGCTGGCTGAATTTACAACTGTCTGCAGCTTTTTTCAATCCTATGCAGATGGTGATGCAATTAGTTAGAATGCTGTCCACAGTACATCCGTATAAATTTGCACATGAACAAGTGATAATGGGTCAATCACGGTGAAGTGATGGAGAGGGTGGGAAGATGAGGTGAAAAGGAGATAAAGTGAGACACTGTTGTAGATGAAATGCCCACACCCTTGTTATTGAAGATAACATCTGGGTAGAGAGAGCAGAGTGGTCTGTCCTGTTATGTGGTCAGCTGCTATCCCAATGAATTTGTTTACACAGAACATTGTGGAAGATCTTCTGAATCTCTGCACTTAGAGTTTTTTTCTGTTCAAATGACCAAACACTTTATTTTAGGAGTCAGTTTAAGCTGTTGTGGCAATGTTCCGACTTGAGTGCCTGTGCTGGAACACTGGCCGCTCCACAAAGCTCTGGATTCCAAGATAAACCTCCTTCCCTGTACCACTCGTAACTGACAGCCTGGTCAATCAGGACACTGCCAACTTCACTCACCACAACTGGACAATAGGAGGCAGACAATACGGATTGGGAAAATTCTAAACTATAAATAACAAGATTGTCACATAATCGTGATTGTATCAAAGAACTCCATCTTAATTTTTTGAATAAAGAAAGGCTCTATGCTGAATAACAGCTAGATTATCTTTGAATGTTTCTTGTGAAGCATTTCTCTAACTTTTCTGGATTGGCAATAATGACATATATTGGGAAATGTGGCATCAAAAATACCACTAACTTGTAATTCTTTCGACTTCATTGTTTTGCACAGCAAGTTATTAGTAGAAGATTCAACTGTTTGCTTCCAATCTGATCAAAGTCAAATCAAATTTGACTTTGGAGGAGGAGAAGATGGCGGCGCAACGCAGTTTACGCGGCCACTCCGGTGAATGATATCTGTAATCTGCCAAGTAGGGTGCCGTGCTCAATCCTGATTTGATGGAGACAGACGTGAGAGAATGGAGGAACATCTGGAGAAACTTCTGAAATGCCTTTTTCGCTGCTGCTGTTACTGTGCGATCCAGAATCTCCGAAGGGTGAATCCTTGGCTTTGCTTGTTGCTTGGCAGCCGGGACGGGGTCGAAGCGCTCGGCAGAGATGGTGCTCGGTGCTTGGTGTCGAAGGGCTGGTCGGAGGCTCGAAGTTTTCGGATGGACTCAGGGTCAGCTGTGGTCGGGTGCTTCCAATGCATTGACAGTTGTCGGTGCCTGGAAGTTTATGGCAGACAGAGTTTCTCCCTTCTGCCGCCTGCTATCGGGGACTATCGGGTGTCGATCGGAACTTTGAGACTTATTTTTACCGTTCCCATGGTCTGCTCTTTATCAAATTATGGTATTGCTTTGCAGTGCTGTAACCATATGTTATAATTATGTGGTCTTGTCAGTGTTAGTCTTTGGTTTGTCTTGTTTTTTTTGCGATATCACTCTGGAGGAACATTGTATCATTTCTTAATGCATGCATGCATTTCTAAATGACAATAAATGGGGACTGAGTGTCCTCATAACCTAACAAATAAATAAATAAATAAATAAATTTATTATCAAAGTATCATATTCTGTGTTACCATCTTAGTATTCATTTTCTTGCAGGCATTTACAGGAAAATAAAGAAATACAATATAATTTATGAAAAACTATATAAAAACAAAAACTGACAAATAACCAGGTAGGGAACTCGGCCTAATACATCACAGGTAAAGCCCACCCAACCATTGAGCACATCTACATGAAACATTATTGTAGAAAAGCAACATCTATCATCAAAGAACCTCACCACCCAGGCCATGCTCTTTCCTCACTGGGGCCATCAAGTAGAAGGTACAAGTGCCGGGCTAGCATGACCAGGTTCAAGAACAGGTACTACCTTTCAACTATCTGGCTCTTGAACAAAAGGGGATAACTACACTGATTCTATTTCTGGTGTTCCTACAACACATGGTCTCACTTCAAGGACTCTTAATCTTGTTACTTCATGCTCTTGTTATTTATTGCTATTTATTTATATTTTCATTTGCACAGTTCATAGTTCATTGATCCTGTTTACAGTTACTGTTCTATAGATTGGCTAAGTATACTCACAGGAAAAAGAATCTCAGGGCTGTATGTGGCGACATGTATGTACTCTGACAATAAATTTTACTTTGAATGTTGAATATGCAAAAGACGACACAATTTGTGAAAATAAAAGAATAAGCAATCCAGAGATTAAAAAATTTAGAGTCCTTGAAAGTTAGCCTGTAGGTTGAGAAATCAGTTCAGATTTGTGATGAGTGAAGTTATCCACTCTAGTTCACGAGCTTGATGGCTGAGGAGTAATAACTGTTCCTGAACCTGGTGCTATGGGACCTAAAGCCAATTGTAGTGAGAAGAGAGCATGGTTGGGGTCCTTGATGGTGAATGCTGCTTTTTTTGTGGCAGCAATCCATGTAAAGGTGCTCAATAGTGGGGAGGGCTTTGCCTGTGACAATTTGGGCTGTATTTAACGCTCCAATAAATTTCTATCCTAACAGGTTCCATGTTATCACCTCAATGATCTGAGTTGATAATACTGAAAATAATCCATTCCCATATGATTCCTACTAATACAAAGTTGTGAGTTAAAAGCAGAGTGTCTCTAAAACATGGCGTTTGTTTATTTTTTTTCAGTGTAATCAATAATTACTTCAATGATAGATGATGTTGCACGATTTTGTGTCCAGAGGATTATCAGCAAGATGAACAAGATTAGTGTTAACTGTAGGATAAATTCTTCTCTTGTCTACAGGTAGACATTGTGATTGAGACAGAATCACTGAAGACTAGAAACTAGTCAATACGATGGGTCCTTATTCATCATGAATGATGTAGATAATAATGTGGTGAACTAGATCAGCAAATTTGCAGATGACACCAACATTGGAGGTGTTGTGGCCAGCAAGGCTGGCTACCAGAGCTTGAAGTGGGACCTGGTCCAGCTGGAAAAAGGGGCTGAAAATGGCAGATGGAATTTAGTGCAGACAAGTGTGAGGTGTTGCACTTCAGCAGAGCTAACCAATGTAGGTCTTACACAGTGTATGGTAGGGCACTGAGGAGTACAGTAGAACAAAGGGATCTGGGAATACGGGTTCATAATTCATTGAAAGTGGTGTCACAGGCAGATAGGGTTGTAAGGAAAGCTATTGGCACATTGGCTTACATAAATCAAAGTGTTGAGTACAGGAGATGGGATGTTATGTTGAAGTTGGATAAGTCAATGGTGAGGCCAAATTTGGAGTATTGTGTGCAGTTTTGGTCATCAACCTACAGGAAAGATTTAAATAAGGTTGAAAGAGTACAGAGAAAATTTACAAGGATGTTGCCGCGACTGGAGGACATGAGCTGTAAGGAAAGATTGAATAGGTTAGGGCTTTATTCCATGGAACAGAGAAGATTGATAGGAGATTTGACAGAGGTATATGTAATTATGAGGTGTATAGACAGGATAAATGCAAGAAGGAGTTTGGGAGGGACTACATCTAGAGGTCATGGGTTAAGGGTGAAAAGTAAAACAGTTAAGGGGAACATGAGGGGAAACTTCTTCACTCGGAGAGTCACAAGAGTGTGGAATGTACTGCCAGCACAAGTGGCGCACGCAAATTCAATTTCAATGTTTTAAGAGAAATTTTGATAGGTACATGGATGATAGAGGTATGGTCCAGTGCAGGTTGATGGGAGTAGGCAGTTTAAATGGTTCAGCATGGATTAGATGGGCCAAAGAGTCTATTTTTGTGCTGTACTTTTCTATGACTCTGACTCTATAAGCATGCCCACTGGAGAATCTATTTCCCCTCTCTCCACACTCAGCAGTACAGCACTGTTTCATGCTTTTTAACACAAAAACAACAATAACCATTCACTCCGTTTTCAATGGTTGTAATTACCACCTTAACTTTTTCATACTGAATGTAGACAGGAACATTTGCAGAATTTACAATGGGACCACATTCCAGTGGGAAGGGCGGAACCCCTATTATGGTCTGAGGGGCTCCAAGCACAAAACAACAGACACATAATATATACAGTACCTTTTTTGTGACAGTGTTCAGGGTCGGTTCCAGATGATACAAACAGCCAGAATATTAAGTGACAAAACAGACATGTCCTGAACTGTGTATTAAGTGTCAGGGATATGTCCATGCCAATGTGTTGATGGCCACTTAACCCCATCCCTGATCTCATCAAGAGGGTTTCAATAAGGGCACATAACATGAATAGAATCCGATTCAGAATCAGAATCGGGTTTTTATCACTGACATACTGCATGTCATGAAACCTATCGTTCTATTGCTGCACTATATTTAAAACACTGTAAGTTATAATAAGAATTTTTTAAATTAATAGGACAAAAAGAAAGCAAAAACAGAGAGGTGGTGTTCATGGGTTGATGGACCATTCAGAAATCTAATGGCAAAGGGCAAGAAGCTGTTCCTAAAACAATGAGTGGGGGTCTTCAGGCTCCTGTACCTCCTCTCTGATGGTAGCAACGAGAAGAGGGCATGTCCTAGATGGTAAGAGTCCTTAATAATGTATGCCATCTTCTTAAGGCATTGCATTTTGAAGAGATCTTCGATATTGGGAAGACTAGTGCCCATGACAGAGATGGCTGAGTCTAAACCCTCTGCAGCTTTTTTCAGTCCTGTGCATGGGAGCCCTCATGCCAGACAGTGATGCAACCAATCAGAATGCTTTACACAGTGCATCTGTAGAAACTTGCTGGGTTTCTGATAACGTATCAAATTCCTCAACATCCTGATGAGGTTTAGCACTGGCGTGCTTTTTTCAAGATTACATCAGTATGTTGCACCCAGGTTAGATCCTTGAAGATGTTGAGCAACAGGTATGAAATGCTGGAGGAACTCAGCAGGTCAGGCAGCATCTATGGAAATGAATAATTAGACTTTTCAGCCGAGACCCTTCTTCAGGACTGGAAAGGAAGGGCGAAGATGCCAGAATAAAAAGGTAGGGAGAAGGAAAAGAGGATAACTAATAGGTGATAAGTGAGGCCAGGTGGGTGGGAAAGATAAGGAACCAGAGAAGAAAGAATCTGATAGGAGAGAAGAGTGGACCACAGGAGAAAAGGAAGAGGGAGGAGGCCTAGGGGGAAATAATATGCAGGTGAGTGGAGGTAAGAGGCCAGGATGGGGAACAGAAGAAAAGGGGAGCGGGGGAATTTTTTCCCAGAAGGAGAAATTGATATTCATGTCTTCAGGTTGGAAGTTATCCAAACGGAATATAAGGTGTTGCTCCTCCACCCTGAGGGTGGCCTCATCTTTGCAAAAGAGAAGGCCGTGGACTGATATGTCAGCATGGGAATGGCCATCAGGAAGTTCTGCTTTTGGCGGATGGAGCAGAGGTGCACAATGAAGTGGCCCCCCGATTTACGACAGGTCTCACCAATGCAGAGGAGGCCGCATCAGGAGCATTGGACACAATAGATGAGATGCTATCTCCAATTCACACTGACCGTAGCCTCCTGATGAGGAAGTCAAGGATCAATTTGCAGAGGGAGGTACAAAGGCCCAGGTTCTGATGCTTCTTCTTTTGTTGTTTCACACTGAGAAGATGATTCACTTATTGCCTGGTCTTCTGGCATGCAACTACGATGGTACAGAATCCAAATGTCACACACCAAATGACTGTTTTTGACACCTGTAAACCATCAGTGGAAGTTAAATTGTGAACAGATTTTTGCTTTGAAAACTAGACCTTATTTTAATTCATGCCAGCTCTCCATATAGTTCCACAGTTCATGAATAATCTCGAACAGTTGGCATAATCAAGTACATAGAATGTCCTTGGGGCTTGAACAAAATAATAAATGCCAGATTTATTCAGTGGGAGGGAGGGCAGTGAAAGCTGGTGGGGCAAACTGGGAGGAAGAGACTGCATGTTGATAGATGAAATGTGCTGTGATTATCAGTGGATGAATAGAAGCACTTCTTTTCCCCATCGGGATTTCTGAACAGATAAGATAAGGAGATCCGGTTTAATTGGTGCTGCACCCAACTGTTTTGGACTGTTGTAATCAGTGGAGTGGGATAAGGCCAAGGTCAGTACAGAGGCAGCATCTGTAGGATAGAGAGAGCGATGTTTCATTGCTAATGACGTGAAAGTAAGATCAACTCCTTCACAAGCATCTGCATTTACCCTACAGAGGTCAAAGAAATTAACTCAGTTGTGGAACCTTGCTTCAATTTAGATGGAAAGACTTGGGGCTCTGAAAATCAGCACTTCATTAGCAAATACTCTCAAAAATTAACTAAGATACTGTCTGGTGTATGGTTACACAAAAGACACACAGGAAAGCACTGGAGGAGATTATGCCTTACATCTCAACATGCTCTGTCTGCTCTCTGTATCATCGGAATAACAGGGGTTTCAAAGCATCATTTATATTAACCAGAATAAAAATACCCACAAAAATATTTGAAAGGCTACAAAGATCAGTCTGCTGTAAAGAGCAGTCTTACTAATGCATGTGGAATAATTTTACATGGTATGTACTTTGGGAACATAATGTGCCTTAAAGGGAAAGTCCCTCAAATGTCAGAGGACCATGCGGAGAAGCTGGAGGAATCGGTAAATGCCGCAAAATGTGGGGAACAATGAATTCCCGGAAAACAACACTGAAAGCAACAGAGGGTGGAGCTTGTTGGCTGCCAAGAGTCTTCATGGCTGAGACCATCACAGTCTGTCAGAATATTCCAGTGCTACTGAAGGCCTTGCCAACTGGGATGTGGGTTCCATTCAGAAGAATGTGCCTGGGGCACTCCAGTAAGAACAGCATGCTCCAATGGCGTGTTACTGCGATATTATTTATTGAGTAATTTAGAGATACATTATGGTACAGGCCCCTCTGGCCCTATGAGCCACATTGTCCAGTAACCCGCCTATCTAACCCCAGCTGAATCACAGGGCAATTTGCAACGACCAGTTAATCTCTCTCACCAATCAACTTCCCAGCTCTTCACTTCACCCCTTCTCCCCACCCCCCTCCTGGTTTCACCGATCACTTTGTGTTTCTTCCTCCCCAGCCCCCACCTCCTATTGTTCTCAAGTCCAGACGAAGGGCCTCAGCCCGAAACGTCGCCTATATTTTTTTCCCATAGATGCTGCCAGACCTGCTGAGTTCCTCCAGCATTTTGTGTGCATTGCTTTGGATTTCCGGCATCTGCAGATTTTCTCTTGTTTGCGATTATCCTACTAACCAGTATGTCTTAGGACTACGGGAGGGAACTGGAGAACCCACAGGAAATCTACACACTCATGAGGAGAACTTACAAACTTTTGACAGATAGCATCGGAAATGAACTTTGAACTCCAACACCCAGAGCTGTAATAACATTGCACTAACTGCTACTTTACTGTGGTACAAGCATTGGAGGTTCTGTCCCACTGGGTGCTGGTGAATATTCCTAAATATAACTCCTATACCTTCAAAGCAACAGTGTTGCTGAGAAAAGCCTTGGGCACAGGTAGAACATGGGAGCTTAATAAGATGAGTACCATCTACAAAGCTAAAAAGAAGGATTCAGATCCGTCGAGCTGCCCAACTAGCTTCCGGTAGATCTGCATTTTGATGCCATTACCATTTCATGGAGCTATCTCTTTAAATACACCTGCTTACAAAAAGCATAGATTAGTAAAATCATTGATCTGAACATTATTTCTCTTTGATTAGAGAGGGCAGTAGTAAAGATTTCTCCATGGTATGGGAGTGAGAAACCAGAGGATACAGCTTTGAGGTAAAGAGTAAGCATTTTAGAGGAAATGTAAAGATGGAAATAACTCAGAAAATGTGTAGCTCAAGTGGTTGATGGTTGATCCTTACCAAACTAATGTAAGGATGATTTTTTTTTCACTCAGAGAACAGTTGGAGTTCGGACTGCACTGCCTGAGAAAGTGGTGGAGGCATGGACTCGCATAATATTTTAGAAGTATCTAATCCAGCACTTAAATTGTTAAGGCCTCAAAGTGCTGAATTAGCACAGATGAGTACTTGATAGTTGTCATGGACAGGCTGGGCTGTTTCTGTGCTGTGTGACTATGATTCTACGATTCCCTTTCTGTTCTGATAAGCATTTTCAGTTTTATCTCAGATTTCTATCATCTACAGAAAGAGATTGATATTGAAAAACACAAAATTTTATAAATGTGCTCCTCATAAATTATATAGTCATGTTTTAGATAAAGGGATAATTGATCTTCTTTGAGTGAACTCCTTTCTTCACCACATTGTGCTCTAACAGCTTAGTAGAGTGCTGAGAACCCCAGTTTGTACTTCTAGAAAATGATTCCATGTAACATTGTAATATTGATGATGACAAACCACCAAAATGCAAGGGAAGGACTTCGGATATATATTTTTCAGGCTTTTAATACCAAGACCCAAATGAGATTACAAATGCAACAGACAAAATGCTGGAGGAACCAGCAAATCTGCAGTGTCTATGGAGGGAAATGGACAGTTGATGTTTCCTGTCAAGGCCCTTCCAATTTTGAAAGAGAGGGAAAATAGCCAGTATAAGATTTGGGAGGAAGGAGTGGAGCATGAGCTGGCAGGAGATAGGTAGATCCGGATGAGCTGGTGGTCGGGGTGGGTAAGTGATAGCCAGGTGAGGAAGGGAGAGAGTAGCAAAGATGTAAAAAGCTGGAAGGTGATAGGTAGAAGTGACAAAGCCCTGAAGAAGATGGCATCTGACAGAAGGGGACAGAGGTCCATGAAATAAAGGGAAAGGGGTGAGGTTGGGAACTGGAGGGATGAATATGTTGGTGTTAGGCAGATTGAGAGTATGGAGAAGGGGGATAATAAGTATTCATAGGGCCAGATGGATGAGGGCAGTTCATTCTTGTCTGTTTTTGGCATAACCATGATTTCGTCAGTGCAGCAGATTTAGCAGTTGTGCACGTGTCAGCTAATTATTATATCATCGTGATAGTATTTAACTCCATTCATTCCATCATAGTATTTATCGAGACTTGGACACAGCACAGTAACACTTCACTGCCTGTTTGCATTCGGCCTTGCTGAGAAATTGGACTGTCGAGTCAACTGATTCTAAGACTAGCAGTATTCGTTTTATTCTTAGTTGTTCTTTTCAGCTGCATTGTAGGCTTCATTTTCCATTTGAGAGCTTAGTTAACGGCCCTGTTTGGCCTAATATTTATTGTTTTCTTTTCCCTTTAACACTGTTCGCATTGAAGTCTGTGAAATGTTGACCCACTTCAGTGTCTCTCACTCTGCAAGTTGGGCTATATCCGCACCTGGTGACAGTTTTGCTCACTAATTCAATATATTCAACAATGTATGGACCTCCTTTATTAGAAACATTTCTGGTGTAAGACTATGGCAAAGTGCTGCTGGAGTCCGTGAAGATTTCAGATTCATTGCTAGTTTGTGACAGCCTTCACCAGGAATTCACGAGAATGGAGACAGTAGCCACTGCACCTTTGAGGAAGTAGAAAATTTATCCTGGCTTTATATTCAGTGGCTGATTTATTAGGTTCCTCCTGTTTGTTCATGGTCATAATGTACCACACTTTGAAATGGATGGACTACAGCAGCAGAAGACCACAAACATACACTCCGTAGTCAGAACGGCCAGACTGGTTCAAGCTGACAGGAAGGCGACAGTAACTCAAATAACCATGCATTACAACAGTGGTGTGCAGAAGATGGGCTACAGCAGCAGAAGAGTAGACCGGGTTCCTCTCCCATACCTAATAAAGTGGCAACTGAGTGTACATTATCACTCGGATTCAAATTCAAAAGTGTGCAGGTGGAGAAAATCTGAAATGAAACAGAAAAAAAACCAGGAAATGCTCTGCAGGTTAGACAATATCTATATGGGCAGAATCAGAATTAATGTTTCAGAGCTGTAATCTTTCATTAGTCTTTACAGCAACTCACCAAGACTTTTTCTTAAGTAGCACCATGGCCTCCATTAACATTGACAGACAATTTCTCACCAGATCAGATACCATCATGAAGACATATACTTTATACTTCTTTATACTTTGTCACCAAACAATTGATACTAGAACGTACAATCATCACAGTGATATTTGATTCTGTGCTTCCCGCTCCCTGAATTACAAACTGATAGTAAATATCAAAAATTTAAATTATAGATCATAAATAGAAAATAGAAAAAATGGAAAGTAAGGTAGTGCAAAAAAACCCAGAGGCAGGTCCGGATATTTGGAAGGTACGGCCCAGATCCGGGTCAGGATCCGTTCAGCAGTCTTATCACAGTTGGAAAGAAGCTGTTCCCGAATCTGGCCGTACAAGTCTTCAAGCTCCTGAGCCTTCTCCTGGCAGGAAGAGGGATGAGAAGTGTGTTGGCTGGGTGGGTCGTGTCCTTGATTATCTTGCAGCACTCCGACAGCGTGCGGTGTAAAGTGAGTCCAAGGACGGAAGATTGGTTTGTGTGATGTGCTGCACCGTGTTCACGATCTTCTGCAGCTTCTTCCGGTCTTGGACAGGACAACTTCCGTACCAGGTTGTAAGGCACCCTAGAAGAATGCTTTCTACGGTGCATCTATAAAAATTAGTGAGGGTTTTAGGGGACAGGCAAAATGTCTTTAGTTTTCTCAGGAAGTAAAGGCGCTGGTGGGCCTTCTTGGCAATGGACTCTGCTTGGTTGGACCAAGTCAGGTCATCTATGATATTGACCCCGAGGAACTTAAAGCTTTTGACCTGTTCCTCTAGCACACCACCGATGTAAATTGGGTCATGCGGTCCGCTACTCCTTCTGAAGTCAACAACCAATTCCTTTATCTTGCTGACGTTGATATTACTGTGTCTTTATGCTCACTGGGTGTATTTTGTGGGTCTCCCCATGTATCTTTCCACCAATGTCCATGCCTTGAGATTAAATTGAAAATGAAGCTTTTGTTACAAGTATTTCTCCATATAATTTATGAGTAATGAAGACTGGGTATTTAGATGAACATTGGTCTTAAATTAAACGTTCAAATTTCTGGATTCTGTTCAGAGTTTTTGAGATGTTAGTAATTTTGGTTAGTGCTGTATTAAAATTTCAAAGTCACAATAACAACAAACAGAAACCGATCTGATATTATACTCTGCCTAATCCAGAGCTAATTGCCAAGGATGAATAAAAATAAGAAGGTGCCATAGTTTTTGTCTGATGTTTCCTCTATTGCTCTTCTGGTTGATGTTATGAGAGTAATGATGCCTCTCATTGTCCTCTGTGAACTGCAATAAAGATCCAGGTACACAAAGAAGTTCCCTTCTTCATAACCATCCATTTGTTGTTCTGTAGTTGGAGGAAAATGGAAAATACAACTGACAGGTGCAATATAATAGCATGGTATGACCTCTCTGGATGACTGGTGATGGCTACATTTAAAAGACATTTGGACAGATACTTTGATTGGATGTGGGTCAAATGCAGGCAAATGAGAGCAGTGTGGATAGGCATGAAATTGGGCTGAAGGACTGGTTTCCAACCTGTATTCTCTCTGAACCTATGACCGTTAAAATCTCCTATATTTGGTTGAGGCCGTGTTAAAAGCTCGGGAAATGAATCTCTTACAGGTGTGGTATATTTTTATGCTTTGAAGAGCAACTTTCAAGCTGATGTGATTGCAAAGAATCATACCTGATACCTGATATATTTATAGAAAACTTGCATTCCTAGTGAACCCTTCTTCAAGTGCTCTCTAGTTCTCTTTACCCAAAGGGTTGGAGATGAATGTGGCTTTCCTTGAGGAGAAAATGTATCTCATTTCCCTAATGCAGAAGTCTCTATCACCAGCAGCACCTTGGAACAATCCCAAGGTAAAGAAATTAAGGGACATTGTGACCTTCATATTACAATAAAAGTGGTCCACTCTTGGATCTGAGGTTCACATCATGTCTTCTTCAGGTAGTACATCTAGATCACCATCACCTCACTGTAAAAGAGTCTCTCAGTCATTGGTCCTTGCCTAATGCTCTCTCAAGATGCATGGAAGATAAATCCCCCTGGTCAAAGCATTTATAGAGCACTATAGCTTCAAAACAGGCCCTTCAGCCCATCTAGTCTGTGTTGGCCTGGCCTTCTGCCCAGTCCCATCTGCCTTCACCCAGACCATAGCCCTCCATATCCCTCTCATCGATGTACCTATCCAAACATCTCTTAAATATTACAATTGAACCTATATCTACCACTTCCACTGGCAGATCATTCCACACTCACACTGCTCTCTGGGTGAAGAAGTTTCCCCTCAGAATCCTCTGAAATATTTCACTTTTCATCCTAAACCTATGACCTCTAGTTCTAGTCCTACCCAATCTCTGGGAGAAGTGCTATCCTTATTTTACTGCTCATAATTTTGCACATCTCTATAAAATCTCCCCTAAATATCCTGCACTCCAGGGAATAAAGTCTTAACGTACTCAATCTTATAACTCCAGCAACATTCTTATAAATTTTCTCTGTACTCTTTCAAGCTTGTCAATATCCTTCTTGTAGTTAGGAGACCAGGACTGTACACAATAATCCAAAAACCAACATCTTCTACAACTTCAGCATTTCTCCTCTTCTCCTCCTCCTCTTTCTGGCAGGTTCCTTTTTCTTTTTTATTGGCCTTCTCTTCTTCCTCCCCTCTCAGGATGGAGGCACAGAGAATGGAAATCACAAATCTCTGCGAATAAACAGATATTGCAGATGATATGATCTGAGGATGTAGTCCCAACCTCAACCTCGACCACAGCTTTTCCTATCAATTTAGAGAACGCTGTCTCTTCATATAAATACATTCTCACCAACCAACCCAACTCTGAACCAAGCATCAATAAGCTCAAGTGTAACTGACCACCCGTCTCAGTGGCACGCATTGTGGGGAGATTATCACTTGAGGTTAGCTGCATTTCTGCAGTCTAGGTTGGTATGAAATTATTTGAGGATGATGCCATTATCTACCTACTCTGCAAATTTCTGGCACTTACAAGTGACAAAGTGGCTACTGAGTATCCAATGTGTCAAATGGCGTGAGTGGCACTGAAAATGTGTAACCAAAGTGAAAATAGATTGACGTCTCTACAGCTCATTTTTGAACCCTTAGTGTTTAGGTGGGTTGTCGAGGTGGAGATTTGTCTCTGCCAAAGGAGGTGTAAGGTGCTCCTTCCCTCCACTAGCCTGCAGGTCACCTTGGGCAAGGTGTGTCACCTGGATCAGGGTCACATGAAGTCAGGGGGAAAGGAGGTGGATGGTTGTATGTGCAACTGGTGCATATCACAAGTCCTGGTTATGCCACCACTGACACCAGGCAGACAATCTCTGAAAAGAGTCGATAATGGTTGGGGTCACCCTTCTTGTAAAGGCACTGCCCAGAAGAAGGTAATGGCAAACCATTCCCGTCGAAAAATTTGCCAAGAACAATCATGGCCATTGAAAGACCCATGATTGCCCACATCATACAACATGGTACTCAACAAACAAACAAACGTTTAAATAAACTGTGCTGCCTGTGGGAGATTTATGGGCAGACTGTTTCTCTCACTGAAACAATATCTGAAGCTGCTGAACAATAGCAGATAACTATGGGAAAATGATAGTGTGTATGCTCTCTTTAAGGCTTTGCTAAAGTGATTCTGAATGAAATCTGGGTTTATTTGCTGGAAGCACAGAACGATAACAAACATAGCAAGTATAGTTAAAGATAAATCGGGGGCTTTACAAATGCAGGAAACTTAACTTCAATGTAGTTACAATGTCAGGATGCAGGAATTCATTGGAGCTATTGAGCTTGCTTCCTTTCTGAGCGAACATTCACACACATTTAACGTGAAGCAGTCCCTGACCATATCATGGCAGGAGTGCCTATTGTCTAAAAGTTGGGCTTCAGTCTGCTCAATGAACAATACTAGTGTGGGATGTCTACAGTCGCTGTAAGATAATAACAGTCATATTGCGAGGCATTGTATGCTTCTGATATCACACAGTTTTATAAAGGGAAGCCCACTTCCTTCAGCTATTGCAACTTCATGAGAATGATATGGAGAGAACAGTCTGAAGCTGAACATCACTGTAAAGCGGCTAAAGTTTTTAACTCAAGCTCTGAAGCATGTTATAGGAAGGTTATTTAGGGACAAAGTAAGTCTCTGGAAATAAGCCTGGGGAGCATGATGGATTCATGATTAACCAGTGCGATTTGCTGCAATGTGGACAACACATTAACTTCATGGTTTCAATAGCTAGTCGCTGGTGATCATGTTCTGCAGAAGTTAAGCAAGTGCAGGCTCTGTTATTTGCAGAGACATTGGTGGAAGAGTTGGAAACCAGGGGACATTCCTATTATCTGCAAGGATTCCAGGAAACTGTAGCCGTTAGGTAGAGGGAACAGATAAAACTAAAGGTCAATGTCAGGAATTGAGTTCTGAGGAGTGGGATGGAGTACTGGGACTGGTGTCACATAGTGGCCAAGTTCAATTAATGTACCTTCCAATACCATGTCATTCAGACTATGCCAGCTCTTGCTTATTGCACTACTCTCCTACCCATGGTGTAACAATCATCTTCATTGGTAAAAATGAGGAGGAGAAGATGGCGACACGACACAGCTTGCGTGGCCACTCTGGTGAATGATATCTGTAATCTGTCAAGTAGGGTGCTGTGCACAATCCTGATTTGATGGAGACAGACGTGAGAGAACGGAGGAACATCTGGAGAAACTTCTGAAATGCCTTTTTCACTGCCGTTGTTACTGTGTGATCCAGAATCTCCGGAGGGGAACGTCCCGAATCCTCGGCTTTGCTTGTCGCTCGGCGGCCAGGACAGTGTCAAAGCGCTCGGCAGAGATGGTGCTCGGTGCTCAGTGTCGGAGAGCTGGTCGGAGGCTGGAAGTTTTCGGACGGACTCAGTGTCGGCTGTAGTCAGGTGCTTCCAACGCACCAGCAGTTGTCGCTGCCTGGAGGTTTATGGCAGGGAGAGTTTCTCCCTTTTGCTGCCTGCTATCGGGGACTATCGGGAGTCAATCGGAACTTTGAGACTTTATTTTACCGTGCCCGTGGTCTGCTCTTTATCAAATTATGGTATTGCTTTGCACTGCTGTAACTATGTGTTATAATTATGTGGTTCTGTCAGTGTTAGTCTTTGGCTTGTCCTGTTTTTTTGTGATATCACTCTGGAGAAACATTGTATCATTTCTTAATGCATGCGTTTCTAAATGACAACAAACGATGACTGAGTGTCCTCATAATCTAATCTAATCTAAATCTGTTCCTAACATCCATATGGTCCAGCACATCCGCTAGTTCTGGGACAATCTTAACATCCAGATCTCCCTGCAGACCTATGTTGTGGGTTGATCCAACACAGCAGTCTGTTCCAACCAGTAGTGATCCACCCAGACTGATCTCGCTCACTGAGACAAAGATGATCCACAACTATCGTCAGCTGGAACCTTCAGAGTCATGGTTTGTGTGGAGGTGCTGAGACAGGATGAAAGCACTGGGGTGCACCAGAAACCTCTGGGCATCCACCACGGTAGTGACTTTCATTGGGTAGCTATTGCCAAGACTCCAGCCAGTGACGGTGCTCAAATCATTGAGGACGATAGTGTCTTCAGATTAGCTTTATTTATCACATGTGCATCAAAGCATCGAAGCATACAGTGAACTACATCATTTTGCATCAAATCAAATCTATGAGGATTGTGCTGGGTAGCCCACAAGTGTCGCCATGCTTCCAGTGCCAACGTAACTCACTAACACTAACCTGTAATCGTTGGAATGTAGGAGAAAACGGCAGCACAGGTAGGAAACCTAAGCGTTCACAGGGAAAGTGTACAAATTACTTACAGGCAGCAGCGGGAATTGAACCCTGATTGGTGATCAGGCTTTGAAAGCAATCGTCAAATTGCTGCGCTGCTGTACTGCGTAACTAAAATAAACAATAAAATACCAGAAAAGCTCACTTGCTCAGATAGCAGCTGTGGAAAGAAAAGCACAGTTAATGTTCCACATCAAATACTCTTCACCTCAGAATCAGGTTTATCGTCGCAGGCATGTGACATGAAATTTGTTAACTTAGCAGCAGCAGTTCAATGCAATACATAATCTAGCAGAGAAAAAATATAAATAAACAAAATAAAAATAACAATAGTATTAAATAAACAAGTAAATCAATTACGTATATTGAATAGATTTTTTAAAACATGCAAAAACAGAAATACTGTATTTTTTTTTAAGTGAGGTAGCGTCCAAGGGTTCACTGTCCATTTAGGAATCGGATGGTAGAGGGGAAGAAGCTGTTCCTGAATCACTGAGTGTGTGCCTTCAGGCTTCTGTACCTCCTTACTGATGGTAACAGTGAGAAAAGGGCATGCACTGGGTGCTGGAGGTCCTTAATAATGGAAGCTGCCTTTCTGAGACACCACTCCCTAAAGATATCCTGGGTACTTTGTAGGCTAGTGGCCAAGATGGAGCTGAATAGATTTACAACCTTCTGCAGCTTCTTTTGGTCCTGTGCAGTAGCCCCTCCATACCAGACAGTGATGCAGCCTGTCAGAATGTTCTCCACAGTATAACTATAGAAGTTTTTGAGTGTATTTGTTGATATGCCAAAACCTCTTCAAATTCCTAATAAAGTATAGCAGCTTTCTTACCTTCTTTATAACTACATCAATATGTTAGGACCAGTTCAGATCCTCAGAGATCTTGACACCCAGGAACTTGAAGCTATTCACTCTCTCCACTTCTGATCCCTCTATGAGGAACTCATGTCTAATCCTTCATGTACACCACTTCCCCATGACCCACTAAAATCTTCTGATTTACAAGCCAAAAATATTGGTAACATAGACTTTCACTTTCCTCTCTTACCTGGACTTCAACCACATGCTTATCTTTCCTTCATTCAAAAAAGAAGATGATGTATAAGATGATGAGAAGCATTGATCGGCTGGATAGCCAGAGGCTCTTTCCCAGGTCTGAAATAGCTAACACGAGGGGGCATAGCTTTAAGGTGCTTGGAAGTAGGTACAAGGGCAATGTCAGAGGTAAGTTTTTCACACAGAGAGTGGTGGGTGTGTGGAATGCACAGCCAGCGAAGTTGGTAGAGGCGGATACAATAGGGTCTTTTAAGAGACTCTTAGATAGGTACATGGAGCTTGGAATAAGACCCTTGATAAATGGTCCAGAGGGCTATGCAGTAGGGAAATTCCAGGCAGCTTCTAGAGTAGGTTACAACATTGTGCGCCGAAGGGCCTGTAATGTGTGTAGATTTTCTATGGTCTATGTTCATTCAGATATTCAATCAGCACACCCTGTCCATCCATCACAGGAAAACCAAGAAGAACCAAGAAGATGGTGGAGATACATTTCCTGCACCCACCAGCTCAGATACAGCCACTGTATGCAAAGGATAGCCTAGAGCTGGAATTAGCACAAGGTTTGAAACAGGTCACTAGAGACTGTGGGGACAAGGTCTGAGCAGTTGCCTGCTTGCTGGAAGGTGCAACCTCTACTGTGGGTGCTCAGGCTCTGTAAGAAGACATAATGAAATGGAGACACAAGAGAATCTGGAGCAACAAACAAGATGCTGGAAGAACCCAATGAGTCAGGCAGCATCTGTGGAAGGAAATGGACAGTTGATGTTTTGGAATAAGACCCTTGATAAATTGTCCACAGGAAGGGTCTCAACTCAAAGTGTCTCCATGGTTATTGCCTGACCCATTGAGTTCTCCCAGCATCTTGTTTATAGGAACACGATGAATTATTTTGCACATTGGGAGGCCATGCAGTGTCAGAAAGCATGGATGGGTCCGGTGCAAACTTGCCCAGAATTTGGAGCCTACCCTTATCCATTTTGCAAGTGGTCCGTTCTGTTCGTGCGCAGTGGACACAAACACTGTACACCCACTGATGGTCATCCTTGTGGCATAATGAGGTACCAAAATGCGAGCAACCAATGGAAGGTCAGGCTGTGGAATTATGATCATGGGGGCCTGCTGGGCATAGCAGCAATCCAACAATCTACCCTCCGACAGATTTTCGGGATTGTTGAGGTGCTGCTCCAAGGAGGGGCAGTGGCTATAGTCCATGCATGCAATGAGCTCTTCAGGCCTTTGTGGGAGGCCAGAGAGCATTGAGCTCTGAGGCTTTTGGAGTACCTGAATTAGTTAATTGTTGTTCGATTAATTAATCATTTAGATTTCCTTGTGTTTTTCTTGAGCAACTAGAGTTTTGAAATGCAGTCTCCTGGTGCTTTCTATTTAAACTTGTTAAGTTTATTTTGATAGGCTCAGGGTTTCCGTGTTACTTGTATTATTTAAGTGGACACCGGATTAGCACCAATCCCGGGGCCCTAGTTTTGAGAATGTTATCTCTTGCAGTGTCACTCGACTGAGCCACCGATCTTCTGTTGGAATTCTTATGAATAAAACTGGTCGCCTTCTCTACGTCGGTGTCCATCTTTCCTCTATACTTGTGTTGCGACATTACCAGCACGCATCGTGACAGTGCAGACCTGTTGTCCTCTCTCATTGTGTTGCCATTGGCATTCAGCCACTGCCCTGCTGCTCCTTGTCTACTGGACCCTCAGCCAACTACGGTTCATGAGCATGACCATGGCCAGGCTTCCTAGACCCAGAGCTGTTCAAGAATACTCCCCAAATCTATCACGGAATGGGAATTTATGTCAGTGTGAATAATATGAGCATTGGATTGAGTGTTCAGCTCCAGAAGGTACATAACAGCATTGGCATTAAATGTTGACCAAGAATTTGCATGCACTGCTGCTGCAAGACAACAAATTCCATCACATCAGAAACAAGAGAAAATCTGCTGGAAATGCGAGTCACACACACAAAATGCTGGAGGAACGCAGCAATCCTGGCAGCATCTATGTGTAAGTGATAATAAACCTGATTCTGATTCTGACCACAATTTTCCTGCCAAATATTCGGCGCCATCACCTCAGACTCCGTATCAATTTGGAATCCAACACCTCTCACTCCACTAATAAGTCTCCAGGCAACAAAGTGAAATATTGGCCCTTTACGGGCACTTGTTTTGCTTCAGACGTTTACAGTAATGAACCCAATATCTTGCTGATTTATTAGAAAATGTGAAATTTCACCTTGGTGATGACACCACAAAGAAGGTGTTGTGTGGCTCTTGTGGTTTTGGCTCCATGAGGGATTAATTTACAGGCCAGGGTTCCAGCTTGAGCAAGGGATGTTCTCTGACCCCAAGCACTACAGCACTTGTATGGTGAAGCCCTCACAATACTGCTTGCCTGTTCGTGCTCTACAACAGGGGTTCCCAACCTGGGGTAGGAGTCCATGGAATAAAAAGTCTGGGAACACCAGCCCCATGGAATGAAAAACTTTAGCACGCGAGGAAGGGGCAGGGGATAGGAACAGAGTTGAAAGCACTCCATATTAGGCACAGGAACAAATGTACTGAAAACAACCTTTCAGCTGTGGCATTCTGATTCCACAGCTGGTGTTAGTCAGAACAGAAGCAGAGCTACTTTAGTCATGTGCAGCCAATGTTCACATGCATCTAGGATATCTCTATAGATAGGAAACTCAAGTATAAGGATGCAAAATGCACTCAGTGTCCACTTTACTAGGTAGCTCTGGTACCTAATAAAGTGATCACTGAGTGTATGCTTGACCTCTTCTGCTGCAGTAGCTCAACCGTTTCATGCTTCGAGATGTTGTGCATTCAGAGATGCTCAACTGCACACCACTGCTGGTTACTTGAGTTGCTATTTCCTTACTATCAGCTTGAACTAGTCTGGCCTTTCTCATCTGATCTCTTCCATTAACAAGGCATTTTCATCCATGGAACTGCCGCTGGATTTCTTTTTCACACCATTCTCTGCAAACTCTAGAGACCATTGTGCATGAAAATACCAGGAGATCAGCAGTTTCTGAGATACTCAATCCACCCCATCTGGCAGCATCTATCATTCCACAGTCAAAGTCATTTAGATTACATTTCTTCTGATGTTTGGCATGAGTTGTAACTGAACCTCTTGACCATGCCTGCGTGCTTTTATGCATTGAGTTGCTGCCACGTGATTGGCTAATTAGATATTTGCATTAACATGCAACTGTGCAGGTGTACCTAATGAAGTGGTACTGGTGCATGTAAGCTAGTTAGTTTCTCTGATCGTTTATATAGATCAATTAATCTTCATGCTGTGTAATACCGGTGAATGCATTTGAATGTTTATTTATTTATCTGTTTATCTATCTAGCTATCTGTCTTTTTATTTATGTACATGGCCTCCATTGGCATAGTGGGACAAGGGCAGCAGATGCCAGAAAATTTCTCACCATATCAGATACCATCACGAAGACACATTACTTATTCAGACACCTATCCCCATCCATTGGTACAATTTCAAAAGAAGTTCAATGCAGGAGTTTATTTGAACTCTCAGATCAGATCATTCTCTTGAAATCCATGAGTTATTTAACATTGTTAAAAGTAATGTTCTGAACTTAAGTATATTCTACATGTATATGGTAACTTGTGACTTTTCACAATTCTTCTAAGATTATTACATCTTATGTAACAAATCATGTTGTGATTTGTGCTATATCACTGTTTCATATCTGAGCAAAGCATCTAATGGAACAACTCTGAGTTTAGTTGAGTATTATCTTACTGTAGTATGCCTTCACTTAATTTGAGTAGAACACTTAAAATAATGACGTTATTCATTCTTCCAAATATTTCCTTTTTCCTCTTGCAGTACACAGCTGTATCTGAAGCTTGACGTGATGGTTAATGGGCCACAGATTTTATTGTAACCTTGCAATGACAGGATGCAAGCCGTTGAGGATGGATGGATGTAGTAATCTAGCAGGTGAGGTTTCCTCTATGAGAAACACAGATGAGACCTATGAAGTATTCAATCTGCGAGCAGTTGAACCATGTCCAGGCAGAGGGAGTCTCAGGTTAAAGTATGGCAGGGTAGATTCCTGGCTATAAAGGGTGTGAATCTTTGTTGCCCTTTGCAAAATGAAGCCATACAGGCAGGACAAGCTGCTTTAACAGATTACTGGTGAAGATAACAGATTATCTCTTCACCTCCAGTAATGCAGTAGTATATAGATATTGAAGTCCTGATGAAGGGTCTCAACCCAAAACATCAACTGCTTATTCTTTTCCATAGATGCTGCCTGGTCTGTTGAGTACCTCCAGCATTTTGTACGTGTTACGTCTCTAGATATTGCTTTGAAACGTCAATGTAATGAGCAGGACATGAATCCTGAGATTAGGGTGCTACCACTGATTCAAGCAGATACATCTGATGATCCGCCGTTATTGGGCATGTCTCAATGGCCAATTAGATGGCAGTAAAACGGAGTTAAGGTGCTGTGGAGATAAACCAATCACTGAATTACCACTTTATGAGGAAAGTATCACGTCTTGAGACAAATAATTAGAATCTTGTTTTAGTTATCCCTTACCTTCTCATCTTATCTTGAACAACACCTCAGTCTGATACTTTGAACAATGGTTCTCCAGTTGCAGGGGATTGAATTAGATGGTTGTAATAAATGTATGTTCTTATTCTGGTTCATGGTGCCAGGAACCTAAAGAATCACTAAGAGACATGGACAGATGATAAAACATGAGCATCTTACTCATTCCCTCACTTTGACCACTCTCTGCATCTACACATACAGTATCTCAGTCATATAAACAACTTATTAAAATCAGTTTCAATGCTGTCTCCTTTTAAAAAAGCATAAATGCTTCATAAAAACAAGTATCTACAGATGTTCTCAGGCTCACTTATCATCTTGGATGTTCCCTAAGGTTCATTGCATCATTGGCACTAAAATTACTCCTTTACTGCAGGAAAGATTCACTTCTTGAGATAACTTGTTAGAATCTTACCTTGGTTCATCCACAGTCTCCACTTGACTAACATTTGAAATCTGCACACGATCACATAACTCTTAAGAATTCTCTTTTCCCTCTTTTGGTTAACTTTCATTTATTTGTACACTTCTCAGCTGCCTTCTATTTTCAATATTTCACATTAAACATCTCATCCTGTGAAGTCAGAGTTGCCACCTGGTGTTAACACGTTAACTCTATCATGTTGTTGAAAACATTTTCCTCTGTCGCTAGAAACATTGCTTTGTTTCAGCCTCGCTGTACCTCCACCACTCTTCTCCCAGGATTTGGCTGAATTAAGCTTGTATTCTGGTTGTACATACGTAAGTAATTCATCAGGGATATAATCAATTGTGATTCGCAACGTTGTTCTTTAGTTTGGCAAAATTCTAGCTGATCAATGAATCATTGCTAAACTTAATGACCCTTGTAATAGACAATTTTACAATGCTTCTTTAATGAAGTACTCAGCCACACACCATTCGACACTGTGAATATGGCAAAGTTATTCTGTGTCTAGCATCTTTTTATTTCACAGAGTGTTCAATGAACAAAACTGAGGATCATTACCTGAGACTAGAACTAGTCTAATGATTCATGACATGAAAAAGTGGTCCTCAGTTCTTTTGTCATAGTACAGGTCCCAACATGTTTCATCTTAATCTATTTCAAATGGCAAATGTAAGACCTAAGAAGTTATCCATCCACCGTTGTGCTCTTCGGAAAGATCTTGTTCCAAATTTGTAGCATTGTTTTCTAGGTTTGGCTCTGCAGACTTAATAGATTCTATACTTAACTACTATCTTTAATTAATTTTTTCTGACCCAGCCACATAAACACAAATATTCAATCTGGAACCCTTCTGAGATCTCTCTTCTCAATACACTCAATACGACAAATCTTACGTTCCATCTTAACACGACATTTTCCTATTGACAGCTCATATCATTGGTTATTGATTGTTTTACATCTGGACACATGCCTGACTGGGTCCATTTCCTTCAGAGTTTTCTCATATACTATACTTCCCAGAATTAGGTAATTGATATACTTCAGTATTAACTTTCTTTTTCAAAGCATAGTCAAAAAATCTTCTCAGCTTTAAATAAAACTACTGCTATAATTATTAATATTGGTTTATTATTGGCACGTGTTCAAAGTTCAAGTTCAAAGTAAATTTATTATCAAAGTGCATATATGTCAACACATACAACTGTGAGATTTGTTTCCCTGTGCAATACTCAGTAAATCCAAGAACCATAATAGAATCAATGAAAGACCTCACCGAACAGGGCGGACAAACAAATAATAATAAATAAATAAGCAATAAGTATCGAGAATATGAGATGAAGAGTCCTTGAAACTGAGCCCACAGGTTGTGGTAACATTCAATGACGGGGCAAGTGAAGTTATCCCTGATGGTTCAAGATCCTGAAGGCTGGGAGGGGTGGTGGGGGGTGATACTGTTCCTGAAACTGGGGTGTGAGTCCCGAGACTCCTGTGTCTTCTTCCTGATAGCAGCAGTGAAAAGAGAGCATGACCTGGGTGGAGGGGGTCCTTGACGATGGAGACCACTTTCCTGCGACAGCGCTTTGTGTAGGTGGGCTCACTGGTGGGGAAGGCCTTATCTGTGATGGTCTGGGCTGTATCCATTGAGGGCATTGGTGTTTCCATACCAGGAAATCAACATACTCTCAACCACACACCTATAGAAGTTTGTCACAGTTTTAGATGCCATGCCAAATCTTCGCAAATTTTGGGGAAGTAGAGGTGCTGCTATGTTTTCTTCATAATTGCACTTACATTCTGGGCCCAGGATATGCCCTCTGAAATGATAACACTGAGGAATTTAAAGCAGCTGACCCTCTCCAACTCTGATCCCCTGATAAGGACTGGCTCATGGACCTCCAGGTTCCTTCTCTGGAAGTCAATTATCAGCTCCGTGGTCTTGCTGATATTGAGCGAGAAGTTGGTGTCGGGGCACCACTCAGCCAGATTTTCATTCTACCTCCTATATGTTGATTCTTCACCACCTTTGATTCAGCCTATGACAGTGGTGTCATCAGCAAACTTAAATATGGCATTGGAGCTGTGCTTAGCCTCATGGTGTAAGGTGAGTAGAGCAGTGGGCTAGCACACAGTCTTGTAGTGCACCTTTGCCAATGGAGATTGTGGAGGAGATGTTGTTGCCAATCTGAACTGACTGGGATTTGCAAGTGAGGAAATTGAGGAACCACTTGCACAAGGAGATAATGAGGCCAAAGACTTGAAGCTTATCGACTAGTTTTGAGGGGATGATGGTATTGAATGCTGAGCTGTAGCCGATAAAGAGCATCCTGATGTACTCATCTTTGCTCTCCAGATGTTCCAGCGTTGATTCATTTAGTCCGGAATTGCCACTTCTTTCTGGAGATCTTACCTGGTCCGGTTGTATCTTACTTGGTAGCCAGACATGAATGCCTCTGATCTGGCCCTCACCAGATTGCAGATCTCTTGGTCCATCCAGGACTTCTGGTTGAGGAAGACTCTGAATGATTTTGTGGGGACACACTCGGCCACAACTGTTTTTATAAGGTCTATGACAACCGTGGCGTATTCATTCAGATCAACTGATGAGTCCTTGAATGCGGTCCAGTCCACTGACTCAAAGCAATCTTCTAGACAGTTCTCTGCCTCCCGTGACCACCTCCATCTCCGGAGCCCTGCTTTTGAGCCTTTGCCTGGATGCAGGTAGGAAAAGGGCATATATGAAGACACAGTTTGCACATTTGCCTGATTGCACACAGTTCATACAGATCAAATCATTACACAGTGCACTGAGAAAGAACAAAGTAAAACAGTGACAAAGCAGAATAAAGCTACAATGTTGCCCGGACACACTGGCCATTTAACATTGGGCACATAACACTAACGTACTATAGCTATCCCTGAGCATTGTCTGTATACGTTTCCAAATGTCTGTCCCAACGGGATTTTAAAGTTTCCACAACGCCTTACAGCACGGGCGACCTGGGTTCAATTCCCAGCACTGCCCTTAAGGAGCTCGGACGTTCTCCATGTAATCATGTGGGCTTCCTTCGGGTGCTCCCATTTCCTCCCACGGCCAAAAGACATACCTGCTGGTAAGATAATTGATCATTGTAAGTTGTCCTGTGATTAGGCTAGGATTAAATTGGGGGATTTCTGGGCTGTGGCTTGAAGGGCTTAAAGGGCTGGAAGGGCCAATTCTGCACTGTATCTCAATCAATCAATCAGTAATTAAATAAATAAATGGCTGATGAATGAATGAATAAATAAAACTAGCTAAGTCCATCTTTGCCCAATGTTGGTTGATTAGTATTATTAGGTCTGCCTTTTTTAGTTTAATTCATCAGGCCTAAAATCTTCAATGCTTAATAAAGTTTGCTTTGAGGTATGAAGTATGCTTCACTGTGGACTATATTAGTTTTACCTCTGCTGAACTTACCTCGATGTTATGAAGAGAGATTGGCAAGAGAAGAGACTGAAGGGGCAAGAAGATATATGATTGATGTATTCAAAGTTATGAGGGGCACAGATAGTTAGTAGGAAACTTTTCCATAACCAGTTGTGTCTAAAACACAATGATATAGGTTTAAGATAAAGGGGAGAAGGTTTAGAGAGTTCTGAGGTTATTTTTTCACTGAGAGAATGGCTGGAATCAGGAACGAACTGCCAAAATAGTTGGTTGAAGTAAGTCTTTTCACAGCATTTAAGAAGTATCTGGAGAAGTACTTGGATTATCAAGTCTTAGTAAATGGGACTAGTGTGGGGGGGTGGTATAATTGATGAGAAGCATGACCATAGCACATCCCACCCTGCAAAAAGTCATTTCAGGGAGGTAGCACCACCATTTCAGGGAGGTAGCATTCCCACCCCCCCACCCCTGTTGACCTCCAAGGGTGTATGTAATACTTTGTTTATTGATTTTGTCTAATCTGTAAACCAAGTTGGGTATATGCAGAAAATGTGACATTAAAATATGTACTTATATTATATTATATTATCATACTTATTCTATTACAACTTTAAGCAAGTCTACAAGGAGTTTGGCCTCATCACATAGGACATCAATAGAGTAGCTCCTTAGCAGCCAGCCAGCTGGTTTAAATAACATTAGCTATGCTAATGAACGAATGACACCTGTTAAACTCACCTCAACATGTCTTTTACATTTTAACCCACCATGGGCAATAGAAAAGTCACTGTTGCAAACAGTGGAGCAAGCAACACTGTCATTATTTTTGAGGTCGACTGTAAAAGCCTGCCCATAGAGAAAACTGATAGGTTTACTTAGCAGGGGTCCCCAACCTTTTTTGCACCGCAGACCAGTTTAATATTGACAATATTCTTGCAGACCGGCCAACTGGGTAGGGGGGTGCGGTGTTAATCACGACCGGAATGTAGGTGATGGGGGGGGTTGGGGGAGGGAACTTCAACTCAGACCATGAGAGGCCTGCGTCGGGCATTTTCATGCCTTACGAGGCACAGATTGGAAGTCTGTGTGGGGCGCCACTCCTCACACAGACTAGAGCAATGTGTGATTCAGTGCTTTGCTCAAGGGCACAAGCACGTTGCCACAGCTGAGGCTCGAACTAGCAACCTTGAGATCACTAGACGAACGCCTTAATCACTTGGCCACATGCCCAACACAATATCACAATATAGGTGATAAGTCAACTATAAGTCACTTATAAGTGGCTAATACACTCAATTTCGTTTCTAAAAGGGTTTATCTAACGAATTTAATATTAAACACACAGCGCATATTTCCCTCGCATGAATATAGTGATAAGTGAATTATAAGTCAATAGCATCATAACATTTTAAGTAACATTTGGATATTAAACACACAGCGCATATTTTCTTCGTATGAACATGTAAAGTCATTGCAACACACCAATATCGCTGAATCAGTGGGAGCCCTGGGCTTGTTTTCCTGCAACAAGACAGTGCCATTGAGGGGTGATGGGAGACAGCGATACTCGAAAGGGGTTCCTTGTGTCCAGTCTATTCTGCAATTTTGTTTTCGTTGCATTCATTGCAGTAAACTCCGCTTTGCAGAGATATGTTGGAAATGAAGGCAACACTTACAGTGCTTCCGTGGCTATCTCAGGATATTCAGCCTTGACTTTGATCCAGAATGCCGGCAGAGATGTTGTGTCAAACATACTTTTCAGCCCACCGTCATTTGCAAGCTCGAGGAGTTGATCTTCTTCCCGCACTGACATGGATGACGCGTGCGTAATGACCTCACGTGCGTTCAAATTCAACAGTGGGCGTGACAGGGAGTGAGGAAAGATGCAGCTGACTCATATCGCCAAATCATATCGTTTCCTCGCGGCTGACTCATAGAATGAAGAGAGACCAATCAGGATGCTCGCTCTCCCTCTCCTTCTCTTTCTCAAAAAAATCTATTTCTGGGATATTGTATATAATTTCCAGGCAGCAGGGAGCTGCTATCAATATGCGGAAGACTCCCGGAACTTCCGGGAAAGGTGGGATGTCTGCCACAGTGGGCCGAAGGGCCTGTTTTCAAGCCTTGTGAATCTATGACTCTATTTTAGAAAGCCTCAGGGCAGCACCTGAATAAATGGTCAGTACATCAACATGGAGACAGATGACACAACAGTGGGCAATCTACCTCTGTCAATGCTCCCATCGATGCACCAACCATTCAATCCGATTTTACCCTGCGGTTTTCTAACACAAGTTGTAGAAACACTTTCTCTATTAGCTTAATCAATCGTCCATTGTTCTGACTAATTTCAGTGCTTTGCAAGCTTCTGTAGCTGTTTAAGAACTTCCCTACTGTGAAAGAATCACTGTACTAGAGTTGCTTTAATTAAGTCTGGCTTTAGATTTGCAAGCTAAGGATATATGCCTTTATACTGCAATTTGCTATTACATCAATAACACCAATTTGTGCCATTACCTCTTGCTTATGATCCTGTCTTCATTATGAATCTATATCAGTAAGTTAATGCTGCATTTGTACCTTACACCAGACAGAATTCATGAGCATTTATGTTGCTGTTTTCATAGACATGACACTTTCACAAGAACAAGATTCTGTACATTGATCTGAACTCGCTCATTGATTAAACCGCAAACAAATTTGCCCATATTAACACACACGGGAGGAAATCAGCAGGACGGGCAGTATCTATGGAAACAAATAGGCAGTCGATGTTTCAGGCTGAGACCATCCTGAAGCAGAGAATCCACATTCAATGACAAGTTCACCTGACTTTCTATTGCCGATTTCAAATTTGTAGCTCTCCACAATTCCAAAAGGAAAACTTGAACTGAAATGAATGAATAACTTTTGCAAATGAAATCTTTTTTGCTTTCCATTGCATTAGAAGATTTGGTAATGGAGTTTATATTCGCAGGAAGGATGCTCCTGTAACAGCCTCCCTTTATGCAAATAAATTCTCCCCATCAGCATCAATTTCTATTTTGCAAATTGCTCTATGAAACACTTTCAAGCATTTGATGAGTGAATTGGAAGGTTCACACACTTGATCGTGGACACTAAGGCCCCCAGTATTTTCTGCTTGCATCTGAACCATCATTTTGTCTTCTTCTAATACATGCTGCCTGATGTCACACCAGAACACGAAGAACTTACCACTGTTTCAAAGGCTTAATGGTCACACCCTCAGACTCAGTGAACCAACGTCTTTTATTTACACTCATTTTACCACCAGTTCAAAGCATTCCATTGCAATGTTTTAACACCACTCATGGTTTCTGCTTATACAACACAAACAGGAAGCAGTTATAAGTCTGTTACACAGAGCACAGACCCTCAAATCCAGTGACAACAGTACCCTAGACTGTGGTCCTTCCTCAAAGCTTTTGCACACGGCTATACAGATCTTCAGGGTGCCTTTCAGCATATACTCCCGCGACTTGGTATATGTCTGTCCTCAGTACTTAGCCTATATTGAAAGACCAGTAAGTTTTAGTCTGACAACAGCAGACAAAGGGCAGCATGGTAGTAGGGTTGTGGTTAGCACAATCACTTCACACCACAAATAATCACCAACTGGACGTCGATTCCTGCCACTGTTTGTAAGGAGTTTCTGCATTCTCCTGAGACTGTGTGTGCTTCTTCCAGATGCTCCAGTTTCCTCCCACATTCCAAAGACGCACAGTTAGGGTTAGTAAGCTGTGGGCATGCTATGTTGAAGCCAGATTCATGGTGACACCCATGGACTGCCACAAGCACAATTCTCACTTATTTGATTTGATCCAAGTGGCACATTTCACTGTATGTTTTGATGGTTTAGTCTACATATGACAACCAGCGGAGATAACTTCCCTCCGCTTGCCCCATCACTGAATCTGTTCCCACAACTTACGGACTCACTTTCAAGAACCTTTGATCTCGTGTTCTTGATATTTTTTGCTTATGATTATATTTTTTCCTTCTGTGCTTGCACTGTTTGGTGTCTTTTGCACAATAGCTGTTTATCCGAACTGTTGGGTGATGTCTTTCATCAATTATGGTTCTTGGATTTACTGAGTATAGCTGCAAGAAAAAACTCTCAAAGTTGTAGATGGTGACATACTGTATATGATGACATATATGTACTGTGGGCACGTGGCCAAGTGGTTAAGGCTTTGGACTAGCGACCTGAAGGTCGTGAGTTCGAGCCCCAGCCAAGGCAACACGTTGTGTCCTTGGCAAGGCATTTAATCACACATTGCTCTGCAATGACACTGGTGCCAAGCTGTATGGGTCCTCATGCCCTTCCCTTGGACAACATTGGTGTCGTGGAGAGGGGAGACTTGCAGCATGGGCAACTGCCGGTCTTCCGTACAACCTTGTCCAGGCCTGCGCCCTGGAGAGTGAAGACTTTCCAGGCGCAGATCCATGGTCTTGCAAGACTAACAGATGTCTTTATTATTAACATGTACTTTGATAATATATTCACTTTGAACTCTGAACATGAGCCAATAAACCAATACTAATAATATAATAATAGCAATAAACTGATTGAAATAAATTAGAGTTTCTATTTATGGCTGTTAAAAGAGATAACTTTCCAAAAAGAAGTCAATTATTTGATGAATAAGAATTGACAACTTTTCAACTATGACATCCAAGCCCTCAGATTTCCGGACATAAAGCCACATAAATTACAGAGAGGAGGGCAAAGGAAGAAAGTTACATGAGAGTTCAAAGCACCCTGAACAGAATCAGAGACGAACTGACTCATATGCCCGGTCTCCGTGACAAAAGTAAAACATAGATAGGGGAAAAAAGAGTAAAAGCCGGTTACAAAAAAAAACATTTGACAAGGAAAAAATAAAACAGAGGAAAACAAGACTTCAAAACAAAAGGGAAATCAAGCAATTTATTTAATGATACATGTTCTAATCAATCTGCCAAACCTCAGTGAATGTGGGAGAGCATATCAGAATAGATCACATTCCAGGGTGATGAGGATCTGCTGTTTTCTTTTGCTGATAGTGAGTCTCAAGCCTCCTGTTCTAGTCCAGATATGTTTTCATAAGTCCATACAGTAAATACTCTGTGAAATTTTGTCATGGCAACTACCCTAATCTCGGCAGAGGTTATTTCAGACCCATGTGAAACTTTAGTGGTGTGCTGTTTTTAGGGAAGTTACAGCATTTGAACAGATTCTCTGCGCATGCAAGCAAACAGAAATTTATTAGAAGTAAAAGTCGACTTTATTGCCATTTGTACAAATACATGAACGCACAGGTGTAACAAAAACCTCACTTGCAGTAGCATCTCAGGCACACAGCATCAATGGTCCAATTTAATATCAGAGAACGTATACAGCATACAACCTGAAACTCTTACTCTTGACAGACATCCACAAAACAGAAAAAAACCCAAAGAGTGAATGCTAGAAACATTAGAATCCCAAAACCCCCACTCCCCCTCCCATGCACAAGTGGCAGCATAAGCATCAACCCTCTCCCTCCCTCTCCCCCCACTTGCTCCAGCAAAACCATTAACCCTCCACCACCCACCATACAGTAATAGCAAAGCCCCCAAAGAGACCATGATCCAGAGACCAGCAAAAACTACTGCCCGTCCCAACACTTTGACATTTCTCTCTCACCAGCTTCACGAGTAAAACATAAATTAAGCACAATTTTTACAAGAAAACACAATTAGAGCAGGAGAATAAAGTGCAGTATAGTGCAAAGTGGTCAGGGTGTTGCTGAACTGTACAGGTGATTGGGGCTATGCAGGTTGGTTCACGGACCAAATGGGATGTCGCTGTACTTGAACCTGGTGGTACGGGACTTCAAGTATCTGTACCTGCTGCCCAGTCGTAGTTGTGAGAAGATGGCATGGCACGGATGGTGGGAATCTTTGATGATAGATGTTGACTTCCTGAGGCAACACCTCCTGTGGATACTACCAACACCATCATCTCAAATCAATAACAATTATAATCTGGAGCAACACACAAAGGACTTGGAGGAAATCAGCAGGTCAAGCTACATCTACGGAGGCAAATGGACAGTCAAACTTCTGGGATGAGACCCCTCACAAGACCTTCTTGCTGTCTCTCATGTCTCCACATTTGTAATCTCGTTGGGTCAATATATATTTGCAAGTTTACCTCAATAGAAGGAAATGGTCAATAGATCAATAATGCCACTGAATTAATACCCATGACATGAAAGGTGTACAATGACGTATAGATCCTATAATCATACTTCCACACCAAACTATTTATGTACCATTTCATAAACAGATAAATGTACCGTTGCTTGGAAGATAGAAGTTCCAAAATGCTGCCCATTATTAAAACAGTCTTTGAGTTTCGTTTGCAATATTCCTATTATGATTTACTTCTGGTTTATCCTGAAATATATTGCACATCAGAGAGAGAATGGGAAAATGGCAGGATCCTCTCATGTGGGCCACAGCAGAGCAAGGGTAGACCATTAACTCCAATTCACATATGCAAGGCAGGTTTACTTTAATCTTCTGTTAACAGAAATATTAAATTAGATTAGATTATGAGGACATGCAGTCCTCTTTTATTGTCATTTAGTAATGCATGCATTAAGAAATGATACAATGTTTTTCCAGAATGATATCACGAAAACACCTGACAAACCGACTGAAAAACTGACAAAAACCACATAATTATAACATATAGTTACAACAGTGCAAAGCTACCAACACCATCATCTCAAATCAATAACAATTATAATCTGAAGCAACACACAAAGGACTTGGAGGAATTTGATAAGAACAGACCATGGGCACGGTAAAAAATCTCAAAGTCTCTCGAAAGTCCCATCATCTCACGCAGACGGTGAACCTCCAGCGCCGCAAACTTGCCGATGCAGCATCCTGGAAGCATCCGACCACGGTCCGACTCCGAGTCCGTCCAAAAACTCCGAGCCTCTGACACCGAGCACCGAGCACCATCTCTGCCGAGTGCTTCGACCCCAGCCCCGGCAACAGGCAATAGGCAAAGCTGAGGATTTGGGGTCTTCCCCTCTGGAGATTCTCGATCGCACAGTAGCAGCGGCAGCGAAGCGGGCATTTCAGAAGTTTCTCCAGGTGCTCCTCCGTGCTTCTCACGGCTGTCTCCATCAAATCAGGATTGTGCACGGCATCCTAGTTAATACATATGATGTCATTCGGACGGACGCGCGCGCTGCATCGCGCCACCATCTTCTCCTCCCTGTGGGAAGAGATATGCTGAATTACGAGATGAAATTCCATTTCCTGACCATTGTTGACATAATTTGTGAATATTTTTCAGAGTATGAGTATACTTAAAGTGGAATTCGATAGGTTTTTGATAAGCCAGGGCATCAAAGGTTACGGGGAGAAGGCAGGAGAATGAGGTAGAGATGGATAATAAATTAACCATGGTGAAATGGTGGAGCAGAATCCAGGGGCTGAATGGCCTAAAGCTGCTCCTATGCCTTATAGTCTTATGGTTGCAAATAAGGATTTGACCAACCCTTAATGGATTTCACCATTAGTACAACTCAGTGATTTAGGATTAAAGGAATAATCACTTGACTGGATATAAAAATTTCTTTTTTGAGCTCAAACACTCTCTATCTTCTTCCATCCTTTGCTCAGACGAACCAGGTGTGTCTTTCCCTTCCAAAGATACTCAATCTCTTCCTCAATGCAACTTCCCTTCAATTCCCCACAAAAGTCCCATCTCCCTAAAACTGTCCCCGGACAGCCAAATACCCATACTTACCTGCACTCCGCAGGAAATCAGAAATTTTAGGTGCAGGTATATTATGAACCGTCGGGATTATGTTATCTACATCATCATCTGTCAACAAAGTCACAGATAGCAACACCCCACCCTAAGAGTCAAGCACCACGTCAGTGAAGAATCCAAATTGATACAAAGGACTTGCTGATGATTAGAACAAAAGTCTTTTAAATAACACTTAAACCAACGTCCTCCAGGTGCATTAAAGTAATCTGACGACACTATTTTTGAAAAGAGTAAGAATTTCAGGTTGTATATTGTATACATTCTCTGATATTAAATGGAACTATTGAACTATTCAACCATTGAAAAAACCTTCATCAATGACTTCTTCAAAAATCTTTCTCAATAAAGAAGTTCAATTTTTGAATATGAAATCAGACTGCATCTAACCTTTCTTATGCCATTATTTACCACCACATTTCCCATATTATAACAGCAGGAAACAACAACATAAACTATTTTATCAGCTGTTACATACTCTGCAAGTTCATTACATGATTTGCCATCTAAATACCGGTCTCTTGTTATCGAAAGATAAAACAAACATTTTAAAATTGCCAGCTGTCAATTTACAAAATGATTGTTTCTTTTTTATACAGAGTCCAGGTGAAGTCCTTTCTCGCAAATCAAACATTTCGACCAGTAATTGTGTTCTTCAAAGGGTAGAGTACTTGATTTAAACAATACCAGGGGACGTTGACAATCACTATAGTAATTATCAAACAATAATTACTAAGATTTTTTGTTCCTGTGTAGTTTTGTGGAATCTTAATGATATGACCAGTCTCGTGTCCACACCTGCACATTTCAGACCCAAATATCAACACAATACCCACTACCTCAGGGGACTTGATGCTTTACCTAGAATTAACCCAGTGCTTATTGTATACCGGTTGTTTCTGATGTATTCCAAAAATAAAATGATTCTTTTTTTGTAAATTGCTATTTAATCTTTAAACATTTATGATAAAATTTTGGCTTATGGAGCATTAGAATATGTTGTGGATAATTATGTTTCAAAAGAACGGCAACCATTATTCAAAGAATTAAAGGAACTTTATGCAATGAATTTAAGTGAATGAAGAAACTATATAGCTCAAAGACTTTTATGCTTGTATTGAACAAAATCTATTTAATGCAATGAGTGGATGTGGCTTTTTTAAGTAAGAAGAAAAATTGAACTTAAGCATACTTTGAGAACATGAAGCTCTTTAAAGAACTATACATTTTTATTTACACTTACAATACTCCATGGGACAAGCAACGGACACATTTAAAAGTGGTACTAACTTACTGAATACTCTGCATTTTAGTTTGTGAATTCATCAATCAGTGAGAGTAACATTGTGATGATTTTCACATATAAAGAATGTTTTTGTTGATATCTCTCTTATCACAAAACATTTTCAGTGCATTCCTCTCCACGTCTGCTAGAGTTCAGCTATGTCCAAATGTCCATTAATTCAAAGAAATATTCTAATCTTCCTTAACTAAAAAAGCAATAATTTTTGATGTCTAGGAAGCGAATTATAATTAACAACTCTTAAGGCAATATATACCAGACTATCAGCACTTCTATCTACGTCTGTGCAAACATGATAAGAAATTACATGCACGATAAGAATACTTCTACAACATTCTTGTATTTAAGGGATAGGAAACTCAATTGAATTATATTTCAGAGTTCAGGAAGTACTATACATTTTAATGCTGCCTGTGATGTTAAACTACTTTGTCTCTGGCTCCTGTATTGTTCAACATGAGATCATTTCAAACTCTCATGAACACAAGGGCTTCAATGAATAAAAGATGAAACAACAAATTTCACGACATATGCCGCTGATATTAAACCTGATTCTGATTCTGAAATCTAAGATGAAAAAGCCAGGAGCCAAATCCTTAGTGATTACGGACAGAATGTTATATTATATATCATTGAATAATTGTAATTTGACCACTGAAAGACAATCTCAGAGTATAATAAAACCAATAAAAATAAAGCTGATTAAAAAAAGACTACTTTTTATTCCAAGTTCTAATGACCACCATTTACTGCACCTGCTTGACACATTTTCTGGGGTAAGTGTTCAAGTTATGAATTGAGACTTATCCTGTTGATCTTCCAATTCAGAAGCAGAGAAAGTAGTGTCAGATTCAGCACCACCACCCTGTGACCTAAGCAGGTCTTCCGGGTGAGGCAAAGATTCGCAGGCACCAGCTCCAGCCTCATCCACTGCATTCGGCGCTCCCGCTACACTGGTGAGGCCAAGTGCAGACTAGGTGACCCATTTGCAGATCACCCTCATTTGCCATCCCGAGCTCCCAATTACACATCATCTTTTTGATCCTTCCCATTCTCACGCTAACCTGTCCATCTTCTCCTCTGCCTTGGAGATGCCCAGTGTGAACTAACGGAATATTAATAATAATTTAGAATATATTCTGTCTGTGTGACCTACAACCAAATGAACATTGAATTTTGTAATTTTGAGTCACTTTAACCTTTGGTGTATTTCTACACTCCACACCCACCTACCCCTACCAGTATCTCTCCCTCTGATCCTCCACCAGCCCTCCCATTTGATTCCCCATTTTTGTAACACCCAGCCAGCCCCATTCATCTAAAGCCTCTCCCTGGTTACAACCATCTACTAACAGATATTTCACCCACTGGTTTCCACCACTCCTCCAATCCGGCCTTGTTCCATCTGCCTTTCTCCTCTCCCCTCGTGGGTCCCAACATCACTTCCCCTACCTATCAGATCCTAGCACTGGTATCTGTTGTGCTTCTGCTTATCACCCACCCAGCTGTCTCCACCTTCCCCATATCCTCTTCCTAATCTGGCTTATTTTTTGTCTGAAACATAGGAGATTCTGCAGATGCTGGAAATCTTGAGTAACACACACAAAATGCTGTAGGAACTCAGCAGATCGAGCAGCATCTATGGAGAGGAATAAACAGTTGATGTTTCACGCCAATCTCCAAGAAGATAACAATCTTTTCATAGAGTTTGGAGGCTTACATGCCTTAATGACCCAGAGAGCTATGTTGGCTGGAGTCAGGGCATTAGGATTTGGCTCTTGGTAGAGTCACCCATGCCAAACAGGTCAAAAGGTAGAGACCAGACTAAGCGTGGTCCACTCATCCTCCAGAATCAGGGGTAAAAACAAAATTGTTATGGAAACAGCAATGAAAAATCTTTCAATATCACAGTAATGAAGAATCCTTCAAAATCTGTGTGCAACAGTATGGACAGATAGAGATGGAGTACCTTCATTGCTGCCCTAAATGGCAGTAGCGTAATGGGTAGTAAGTAAATTTCAGGCCAAGACCCATCATCAGGACTGGAACCTTGTCTGCATAAATCTATCAATCATTTACCTCTATTCCCAACTTCACTCCCTCAGTACTCTTCACCCTTCCTCGGTCCGCTAATCTGGCCCTTGTCTCACCTCTCCCCTCTCCTCTTTATTCCATCTCTCTCTCCTCTCTATTCTCAGTTCATTCCTGATGCAGGTTATATGTTGACATTTCCCTGCCCCCCTCAGATGCTACTTGACCCTTTCATTTCCACCAGCAGAATTTTTGTTGCTCCTGTTTCCAGCAATTTTTGTCACTTTTGTCCACCATAACTCATCACTTTTGAGTTTTAGTTATTGATGTCACTGAGCTAATTGGCAATAATCCTGTTTACTGTGAGAGTTCCCACACACCACACACTTAGAAAACGTTCAAAGCAAACAAGATATTGTAACAATCAACAGTAAATTAACAAAAAAAATTCCCAAAGCAAGCGCTTTGCTAAGAGCATACTTTATTAAAATGAAAGGCTGCAGTTTAACCCTTTTGAGTAGTGAACTTTTTTTTAGAACTCTATCTCTGATCAGTTGGTGGGAAGGTGGAGTGCGGGCAAATGTCTGGGAAATGGAGAGGATGCGGGTGAGGGCAGCATCAATGTCAGAGGAAGGGAAACTCCGTTCTTTGAAGAGGGAGGACATCTCAGATGTTCTAGAAAGGAAAGCCTCATCCTGAGAACAAATGCAAGGAAAATGGAACGTCATTTTTACAAGTGACGGGGTGGGAAGAGGTATAGGCCAAATATGTTGTAAGAGTCAGTCAGTTCATAAAAGATATCAGTAGACAGTCTGTCTCCAGAGATGGAGACAGAAAGATCGAGAAAGAGGAGGGAGGTGTCAGAAATGGACCAACTGAACTGAAGGGCAGGGTGGAAGTTGGAGGCAAAGTTGATGAAATAGATGACAGGTGGTAGATCCAACCACCGCTGGTGTGCAACTTGGCAAGTAATCTGTAGATGAGGTGTTCCTTGCACCTACTGTGCTTGTCCTTCCTGGTGACAGAGGTTGATTTTGTCGATGGCATACATGGCAGCCACCAAGCAGTGGCAAAACATACAAAATGCCGAAGGATTCAGCAGGTCGGGCATCATTTATAGAGGAAAACGAATAGTCAACACTGTGGGCCAGGACCTTTCATTATTTTATTTTTTAATTTGGCTTTTCTGGCTCTTCGAGACACACTGCCTAGCAACCCCTGCTTAAACCCGAGCCTAACCACGGGACAATTCACAATGACCAATAAACCTACCAACCAGTACATCTTCGGACTGTGGGAGGAAACTGGAGTACCCGGAGAAAACCCCACGATCATGGGGAGTGCGTACGTACAGACAGAGGTAGGAACTGAACCCGGGTCACTGGACGGTAAAGCGTTGTGCTAACCACTACAACACCATGCCTCCCCTGTTTGGAAGGGAAGGGGCAGGGCCCAGAATAAAAAGTGGGTGAGGGCGATGAAAAGGAGCCATGTGAGAAGCTAGGTGGAAGAGGTAAAGGGCTGAAGAAGAAGGAATCTGAGAGGAGAGGACAGAAGAAGGAGGTGATGGGCGGTGGAGTGGAAGGAGATGAGTGAGAAGGCCACCAGGATGAAGGAAAACCAAGGGGTGGGGGGGGGAGGGGGAGAGAGTGGTTATCAGAAGTTAGACAGATCAATGTTCATGCTGTCAGGTGACCTGACCATCACCTCCTTCTCCTTCCCTTTGTGTCCTGGTCAGCCACACTCTCCTATCAGATCAAACAGATTCCTCCTTCTTCAGAGCTTTGTCTCTAATATCCATACTGTAGTGCATTTAATATTTCGGTAATATTGTAAATATATTGTTTGATTGGGGTGATATGTAAGATATATGGAAATGGCATACGTCATTGCGCCACCATGTCATATGTGAGCATCTCCTGTATTTTACTTTCAATTAGTTTTTAGAGTTACAAAACATAACAGTGGCAACGAGGCAGTTTTGAACTGAACCTGGGACAACTGTCTACCTGTTGAAGCACAGCATGTTTTTTCCTTCGCAAGGTATGTTGTGATGTACTAAATTTTATAAAAATATTAGAATTCCAAGTGACATTTTAACTCTTTGAGGGCTCACAGCATGTAAGGTGTCAAGGTGTCTGTACAAGTTCAACATTGTAAGATTATTAATGCCTAATATTTGCTGAAAGCCGCTGGAGTCTTCCATGGCCTCGGGCACAGAGGTATCAGGATGTCTATCAATGAACACCTGAGTTGTTTGAATGGAGAAAACCATGCTGAGTTAGTGGCATAAGAACAAAAGATCAAATAGTTTGTCTGTTTCTACGTGTCTCTCAATGCTTGTGGGTTGAACCCTTATTTCGTTCGGTTCTTGGGACTTCACCGAGACTGGAGGAATCACAGGACTGGAGACCCAGGCTGGTTTCATGAGTCAGAATTTGGAGTTATCCCAACTACAGTGGCAATCAAGTCCCCAGACGTCGGCAACAATCAAGTGGAGACTAAAAATCGTGAGCCCTGAAATCTTTGTAACTTAACTACACAATATTTTGTGTGTTTTATTTGTGCTTCCTGATTTATGATAATAAATTAGGCTTACGTTACTTTGCTGTGCGTGTACGCTTATTCCCACATTTCCTGGACGTGCTAATCATTTCGATCTGATCAACCCAGTCCATTACACAAGGGGAGAGAAACGTTCCTGTTTAAAAAAGGGCAGAAAACGGACAAAATTAATAAGCAACATGTTTCGTCATGGATTCATAAACAGTGAGTACAGGGTGATAATTGTCAGGATCTGTGGTGATTTTAAGGTCACCAACAGATCTGTACTGAAAGTAGATCGATGCCCTATTTTGTGTGTGTTGTTGCTCAAGATTTCCAGGATCTGTAGAATCTTGAGTCTCCACCAGGCAGTGATGCTGCAGGAAAAGTGTATCTACAGTGGTGGAAGGAGCACCAATCAAATAGATTACTTTGTCTTGGTTAGTGTTGCGCTTCTTGAGAATTATTAGAGCAGCACTTACCCAGGCAAGCGGAAGGTATTTCATCACACTCCTGATTTGTCCTTTACCGGAAGTGAGTAACCAAGCTGTTAAGTGGTGTTTAGGACTGCAAATTATACCTAATGGGAAAAATACCAGAGGCAATAATAATGGAAAACTGAAGGAGTGCTTGTGTGCATGAATGCATGTGCTTCTATTTGTGTATGTACTTGTGTGTGTGTGTGTGTGTGTGTGTGTGTGTGTGTGTGTGTGTGTGTTGGGGGAAAGGAGGTGGAGGGCAGTATTGAGGGAAAATTCTGAAAGAGATAGGACAAGCCAACAATGCACAATTGTAAAATGAATCTTCATAACTAAAGTCTAGCAGGAATGAACAAATGTACAAACATAACCGTATACTTCCTATTTGATTTCCAGCAGGGAAAATGGGCTTAACATGATGCTCTTACAGCTCAGGGCATTGGAATTCAGAGTTCAATCCCAGCGTCCTCCAAAAGGATTTTGTAAATTCTCCCTGTGGAATGTATGGGTTTTCTCCGGGTGCTCCGGTTTCCTCCCATTGTCCAAATGATTAGTTAGTGATTGGGTTAGGGTTAAATCAGTGGTTGTCCAAACAAATAAATAATGCTAAGAAGGCAAAATTGGAAGCTTTATCCAATGCATACAACATTTGTGACACAACAAATTAATAGCCCAAAGAGGAATAAATTGCTGCAGATTAGAAGTAAATCTGATTGCCATCGCCCAGACATGGTTGCAAAATGACCAAGGTTAGGAATTAAATATTTCAGGATAGTTAACTTTTAGAAGAGAAATACAAAGTGAGCAATGGGGAGAATTGGCACAGATAATTAAGAATCGGACAAACGGCAGAGGGAATGGATGGCAGATTTGTTAGAATAATTTTAGTTGGAACTAGGAAAGGGTAAAGTGAGGGAAACATTGGTGAATTTTATCCAAAGGCCTGCGAACAGCAATGGTAATATATGGCACATTGTAAATCATTGTACACCTCTTCAGCGTCTGGTACTCATTGAAAATATACCTAGCCTATCCAATCTCTCCTCATAACTGAAACATTCCACTCCAGGCAACATCCTGGAGAAACTACTCTGTAGTTTTTATCTCCTTCCTCCAGTTTGGCAATTAAGGAAGCATACAATATACCATCTTTGGCTTAACCAACATTTTATAAAGTTGTACCAAGACCTTTCCTATATTGCATGCTTAGCTTCCTCTGCTCTGCTTTCTCCCAAGTTTCATTGGCTTAATTGTCAATTCTTTGAGGAGCACAGCTATCAACTGTTAAGAGTCCTGCCTCATAGTTCTAGCAGCCCAAGTTTAACCCTGACTTCTGGTGCTGTCAAGTCTACATGATCTCTCTAAGACAGCAGCCACAGGCACAAGATGCTGGAATAAACAGGCAACGCTTCAGACCGAGACCCCCAAAACATCAACTATTCATTTCCTTCCATAGATGCTGTCTGAGTTCCTCCAGCATTTGATTTTGTAACTTTATTGTTATTAATTTTTTTTTGTAATTCAAGAGGTAACAGGCCTTTCCGGCCCAATGAGACCACATGACCAATTAACCAACTAACCCGTGCTTCTTTGGAATTGTTGGGGGGGGGGCGTGAAAACAGGCGCTCAGAGGAAACCCAGTCAATCACAAGGAGAAGGTATAAACACCCCACAGACAGCGGCAGAATTAAACCCAGGACACTGGCACCGTAATACCGTTACGCTAACCACTGCGCTACCATTCTCCCTATTTTGTGTGCCTTGCTTGAGACCTCCAGCACCTTGAGTCTCCCTATGACTGCATTGGTTTCCGCCAGGTGTTGTGAACTCCTCCCGCATCTTAAAGGTATGCAGTCTGGTAGGTCAATTGGCAACTGTGAATTGTCCCTAGTTTGTAAACGGGTGGATGGATGGGTATGTGGAGAAGCAGGATTAGATAGGTGCTTTCTCGATGGTTGGTAAAGACTCAATTGTACCAAAGGGCATGTTACTCTGCTGCCTGACTCTATAACTCTTAATCTGTTTCTCTATGACCCTTACTGTAATTCACATTTTTTTCTATATTATGTATTGCATTGTACTGCCTCCACTAAGTTAACAAATTTCACAACATGTACCGGTGACATTGGACCAGATTCTGATTCTTATTGTTATTAGTCCATGGCATAAAATTGGTTGAGAACTCCTGGGTTACTGGGCACGTTTCTCTATGCCTCTTAACCTGTTTCTGACAATACTTAAATCCACTGCCTTTTCTCTCAGCACCATATGTACTGGCCATTTCCCTGATGCGTCGAATCCCAGTTGGTTATCCTTTCTCGACACTGATTACAGGCAATCTACACTGAACTAATGAAGATCCAACTTTCAGCAGACCTTCAGCTCTGGCAGATTGAAGAGCTTTCAAGGGTTTGTGGACTGAAAATACTGTCGTATATGACAGTGTGATTTTGTTTCTCAGTACACGATGGATTTGATTACCTCAGAACCTCCATAATGTGGAAAATCAATGTTTGTATACACCCAGGTTCTCACAATGACTGAGACTTTTGGCTAGAAGCATTGGATCATGGGATCAGCCCTGCTGTGTACAGCAGGCCACACTTCTGTAGTTCATGACTCAAGTATCTCTCCCCCAGCTATGAAAGGTCAGATATGCACAATTTGGGGTATTTTTAACTTTGCTAAATGCTGCAAACTAATCTCCATTTTTCATTCTGGTACATAGTTGGACCATTGTAAAACATCATAAGGAAGAAAGTTCCATTCTCCCCGCAGTAAATGAATGAACTGTGTGTGAAAAGCTTGCTCAGACTTCAGGCTTTATTCTTCCAGTTATTATCTTCAGTCCATTCTTAATTTATTCCCAACCCATTGAAAGAACCTTTTGTTGATCACAGTGTTAAGATAAATCATAAAATGCAGGTGAAACCTCTGTTCCAGTGTCCTTCGCACTTTCAATCAAACTTAAGAAGTGGCCACAATGAATATATCGAGTCAGAATTTATAAACAAACAAACATTTATTAAACCTTGATAAACAATGAAAAAAAAACGAAAACCCTAACCGAAAGCAAATGGCTATGTGGCTACTCATTAAACTGCTACTCAGTACTAACTCTTAAAGTGATAAATTCAAACACAGTTCTTGGAATGGTAAATTTTAAAGTCCAAGAGATTTATATAGTCAATTAGGAGAGACTTTCATGAAGTAACGAATTCCTCGAAGGCATGACGTCACTGCCACTCCCAGTCAGATCCTGCCTCGTCCACAGGATTCACGATGACGGGAATAAAACGGTTTTAAAGGCTCTGACCTTCCTCCTCCGTAGAATAGATCCTGCACAGCCTTTTCTGCTGCCTTTTTAGCAGAGGCTGTCTCATGCAGATCACTTTCTTGAATGAATTCAATAATGGTCGATCCTTTCCAAACTCGTTGAACGTCTCCTTCAGGGTCCCGTCTTCACTCTCCAACATTACTGAAAAGATACATTAACAAACCTGGCAGCGATTGTCAAACTGCCGGCCCAGACTTCTGTACCTTACATTAGAACATAAAACTCCATTTAAAATCAAAACTGCGTCATTTTGCAAATAAGCAGCGGAGCGGAGTATCTCATTGATGTTCTAACTGGAAAACCAACTGCATCACCAGGGGTCTTCCCTTTTATACCCGTGGTGAACATGTCATCACGTGACCTCACATCGGCAGGAAAATTTTATCAGGTGACCTCAAAAAGACCATTACATCATTCTCACAAGAAAGTCACAAGATCTCCTTGAGGTACGTAACAACTTTGAGCTTATAATTTTCAGTCCATCTTCCCTTTTCATTTTATTAGCAACTTCTGAGTCAACTAAATGGCTAAACCTTGTCCCCTTGATATCTTTATTTCCTCAGCATGGTGTGTAGTAGTTGCTTTGCTGTGTTGTTGTTCAGAGAACCATAATTCATCAGTAATGATGACTACTTTAAACACAAGAAACATGAGAGCCAACCTAAATATGATATTCTCTCAATGTGGATACCACACATTGCCAAAAGTGATTGCACATGCCATTAGGAACAGGAAGCCTGTCTGATTTTCTTTCCTCCTAGAGCCAATGTTGTCTCAATTGTAATCTTAACAGAACTCAGCCAGTAGGCACTGGGATCTAAGGGTTTCAGGGCCAATGTACCTCAGGAACAAACATTCATTAGAAAGAATCTTGGGATGAGATGAATTCACTGCATGAGGAATGATTACACAGAATGAGTCCCTTTTTTTTGGAAAAAAATTAGAAGTGATCTCATGGAGAGTTGAAATGTTCTGAGGAGGCTTGGCAGAATCAATGTATTCACTCCTGGCAAAATCTAGAATGAAGAGGCAACATCTCACTTTAAAGGCTCAGGTGCTGGGCTGAGATGAGGAATTCCTTCTCTCATGATGGTATGAATCTTTGGAGTTCTTAAGTCAGCTGCGTGTGCTGAGGTGTTCAATAGTCAATACTGAAGTAGATTTTTGGACTACAGGAGATTTGAGCTTCACAGGACTCTGACAGGAAAGTGAACTTGAGGCCAAACACTAGATTAGCCAAGATTCTACTGAATGGCATAACAGGCTTGAGGGCTGCTTCTGCCTGGATCCTACATTCAACTAGATAACCCCTTCCAACCACTGCAGGAACATTTAGAAAGGTCTAAGAAAATTCTAGAGGAAGTTTTATAGGATGAATAAAGAGATTCTCATTTGGCTATACTTGAGTGAAAGAGGAACACCCACCAGGCACAATTCAAAACATAGCAAACTGTGAATGACACAAATTAACCTGAGCCCTCATGGTTGCAAAGAGTTAAGAAGAATGAAACAGAGACTTTCATCACTAACTTATGACCTTTTTTGGAAGAGTTAAATGTCAAGTATTAAATCATTCATATTTTTTTCATTGGGGAGGCCTCTTCAACATGGAGTTCCACCGAAAATGGATGTCAGCACTTCCAGTCAAATTATCCTTTGACTTTTCGCTCCTCCTTGCTACAAGACAGGAGAATATCTCACCCATTCTCATATGCTGATCTTTGGTTGCTAAACACAAAGAATCAAGTTTCTGTGTGAAATTGGTGGAGATTTTCTTCATGGTTGCTCTTGGTTGAAACAAAATAGAAGTCAATGTTATTCCCATTGTAGAATTGATGGGCCTTGTCTGCTTTCTTCCATTGATATCTATATTTCTGATGAAAGAAACAAACTCTGTTCCATTAGTCTCCTCACCAGCACCCCACAATTCAGCATCACAGTAATAAGTCATGCTACAACAAATAAACAGGTTTATGTAAAGCATTAATATCAATAGGATTAGCAAACAGGAATTTTAAAAAGCGCAGAAGTTGGAAAAATAAGGGCTGAATCTGATAAGCGTGCAGCTGCACCTGTGATGTGTGCAGTGTGCAAATCTTGTGCCCAAGTGATAACAGCTCAAGCATTTCATTTTATAAGACACGGCTGGGCTGAAAAAATAAGTTTGAAGTAATCTGCATTCCGAGAGCTGTGGGCTGTGTTTGTGGAGACTTCCTTTAATTGAATTGGACCTCACACTCCCTGTAAGGCATGACCTTGGAACAAGGCTCCCTCTGCTCACAGTTCTGATCTTTAATAAATGGAAGGAGTTGTTCAGAAGTTTCCCACATGTATGTACAATCGGGGCATTTATACAGCATCCTCCAACTGTTCCTGGTCTATTGGAGCAAGTGTTTGCCTTCTAGCATTACTTTGTCTTTAACAGTTTAGATTAAAGAATAGAAGTACAGTTAGCAGGCCCCAATATAACTCTAGACACAAGAAGTACTGTGGATGGCGGAAATCTAGAGCAATACACACAATGTGCTGGAGGAGCTCAGCAGGTTAGGCAGCATCTGTGGATGGGAATAAACAGCCAATATTTCAGGCCTAGACCCTTCATACTGCCCAATATAATTATTTTGTTCTTCAGTTCCTTCCCATATACTGGTTGAAGGTTAATAGGGTCCTATTTTGTTTTTGCCATTATATAGTTATCTCCCAGGTCATGAGATGAATCCTATAAAAGTTGAAGTCACTTGGTATATATTTAATGTATGAAATTATTTTAAGTCTATAATGGTCTGGAAATAACATACAACAATTGCAAAAGCCAATTATACACAGCTAGATACAAGTCAAAGCTGATTCTAAGGTGTCCTAATAATGATATGCTCATCAAAAAACACGCTGCTGCATTATTAGTGTTACATTACTATAGGTGGCACAGTGACAGAGCAGATAGTTCGTCTGCCTCACAGACCCGGGGACCCAGGTTCAGTCCTGACTTAGAGCACTGTCAGTACACATGTCCTCTACACAACCCAATGGATTTCCTCCGGGTGCTCGAGATTCCTCCCAGTTGGCACAGGATATGAGGGGAGGAGAAGATGGTGGTGCGATGCAGCGCGCGCGGCCGCTCCAAAATGATATCGGTATTTGTTAAGTGGGTACCGTGCGCAATCCTGATTTGATGGAGACAGACGTAAGAAGCATGGAGGAACATCTGGAGAAACTTCTGAAATACCCGCTTCGCTGCCACTGCTACTGTGCAATCGAGAATCTCCAGAGGGGAAGGCCTCAAATCCTTGGCTTTGCCTATTGCCTGTTGCCGGGGTCAGGGTTGAAGCGCTCGGCAGAGATGGTGCTCGGTGCTCAGTGTCGGAGGGCTGGTCAGAGGCTCGAAGTTTTCGGACGGACTCAAGAGTCGGCTGTGGTCGGGTGCTTCCAGGGTGCTGCATCGGCAAGTTTGCGGCGCTGGAAGTTCATGGCAGAGAGAGGTTTTCTTCCTTCTACTGTCTGCGTGAGATGATGGGACTTCCGAGAGACTTTGAGACTTTTTTTTAACCGTGTCCATGGTCTGTTCTTTATCAAATTACGGTATTGCTTTGCACTGTTGTAACTATATGTTATAAATATGTGGTTCTTGTCAGTTTTTCAGTCTTGGTCTGTCTTGTGTTTCTGTGATATCATACTGGAGGAACATTGTATCATTTCTTCATGCATGCATTACTAAATGACAATAAAAGAGGACTGCGTGTCCTCATAATCTAATCTAATCTAATGGACGTCCAAGAAGTCATGGTTTGGAGGCTTGCATGCTTCAATGACCCAGTGAGCTTTGGTCGGAGTCAGGCCTTGTGCTTTGGCTCTTTATAGGGTCACCTTTGTCAAACAGGTCAAAGGGTAGAGGCCAGACTGAGAATAGTCCGTCGCTTCTCCTGGATCGGGCGTACAGCTCAGGGCCAACAATCCTGATTGGTCATTAAAAAATAGTTATGGGGACAGCAATGAAGAATTCTTCTATATCTGTGTGCAACTGAGGGTCCTGACCAACACCTAGGCACAACAGAGAAGGTGGCCAAGGACTGACAAGACCTTCATTGCTGCCCTAAACGCCAGTGGTGTATCAGGCAGTTAGTAAGTATAGGATAATGGATAAAGAATCAAAAATGGGAAATAATAGGCAACTATAAAAGAGAATAAGATGAATGGAATGGAGCTGCTGAGATTGCTCCCCTGGGAGCTAGCATGGAACTGATGTGATGAATGGCCTCCTTCTGTCATTACAAATGTATGATACACCAGCTTCACAAGGGAATTAACAAATGTAACTTAACATTGCTGGATGAGTTTTAAGGACAGATGGTCAAAACTTAGAGAGGAGAAAAGTTGAGAGAAGTGGGGACTTACTGAAATTAAGCCAGAGCCTAGGTTCCAAAGAATTATGACTCAGTGGAGTTTTTAAAAATTGTGATGCTTCCAGATCACGGCTTGTGCAATGGGAGGAGGTGGCTTTGGGGTTCCGATGTTTCTATCATTCATTCTTTGGGGTTTCTTGTTCCATGGATGTCTGTGAAGAGTAAGAATTTCAGGTTGTGTACTGTATGAACCTTTGGAAAAAAATGTGTTTTTTTTAAACCGAAGGGGTTTTGGATCCAGAGGCAGTATAAATCAGTGAGAACTGGAGTGATGGTTGACCAGGGCATAATGTAAGTTAGGATCCCAGCAACAGAAGTTTGAATGAGCACGATTATTGAGAGGGGAACAGTGTCCAGTTAGGTGGGCATTGGGATGATCAAATCTCAAATAAGTAATAAACTTCATGCAGTAAAATATTTCAAGTCCAATCATGTCACCAAGCAAAACTTCAGAAGCGTGGTCTAATATCTCATCCACTTCAGGAGCCTCAAAGTAAGGCCAGGTACATTAGGGACTTCTGAGAGACAGTTAGATAGGCACACGACCGTGAGGGAAATGGAAGGATATGGACATTGTGTAGGCAGAAGGGATTACTTTAGTTGGCCGTTTGATTACTCATTTAATTGGTTCGGCACAACATTGTGGGCCAAAAGACATTTTCCTGTGCTATACTGTTCTATGCTGTAAATAGGGTTCTCATGCAAACCTCTTGCACAAACTCACAATTTTTGCTGATCTTCCTCCACGTCCACGCTCCATTATTCTTCAGTGGCTGTATGGAGTGGAATCAACTCAATGACAAAGTCGGCTGGAAATCCGCCATCCTATTGAGTCATCTTGAGAAATATCTAGAAGAGCTGAGTAATGTTTGAATGTTTTGGCTCCGGCCTCCTCATTGAGACCCTGATGAAGGGTCTCAGACCAAAGCGCCAGCTGTTTATTCATTTCCATAAATCCTGCCTGACTTGTTGAGTTCCTCCGGCATTCTGTGTGTGTTGTTTAGGCTAAATTAATACTGACATCCTGCCACCAGAATCATCATCAAAACTATTTTTAGTGACTAACAGTAAGATGATCCAGCTTTGTTTGTGCAATCAACTTGATGTTCTAACTGCAGCCACTTTAAAGGAGGAAATAAGTGAGTAGTGTGCAGCAGATTTAATCAACAATGCTGGGTTTAAAAGAAGCTTATGTGCCTTTATGTAGAAGGCAGTAATCTATTTGCACTTGTGATTAGATGAAAAGAGATTGCCGCCAATTAATGAGATCCTGAAGAAGAGTCTTGGTGCAAAACATTGACTGTTTATTAATTTCCATAGATGCTTCCTGACCTGCTGAGTTCCTAGAGCATTTTGTTTATGTTACTTTGGATTTCCAGCATCTGCAGACTTTCTTGTGGTTATTAATTTAGCCTAATGGCCCTAAATAACACTTTCCTATGAAGTCAGCTTACAAATGTTGAAACCTAGGCCAACCGTATTGTTCAATATCCAATGGTCTGTTAAGAATTATAGCATAACTTCTGCAGAACTTAATGACACCAAGGAAAGGATGGTTGCTCATTTATGCTGCGGCACTTTCACCACTATCTGCGCATCTCAACTTTATTCTGTTCTTCTTCCATGTGAGGTTTCAGCGCAGATGCTACAGTCTAAAGCCTGGTTTATATTTCTGCGTCAACTGGACGCCGTTACCTCCGCAAGTGGCCTACACGCGTTGTGAGCATTTATACTTGTGCAGCATAGGATGAAATGCGATGCTACCAAGCGCACCAATCACAGTTCTTACGGTCTGCGTCGCCGTGATGCACGGTTACATTTTGGGACAGGTGCACGTCGCAGCAGCGCAGTCTCTCGCGTAGGGTTCCGCGTCAGCTTTGCGTAGGGTTTGCGGCGACGCAGACCTTACAGTGACATGTTGATGCAGAAGTATAAACCAGGCTTAAGTGTGATGTTTAGATCAATATGAATGAGTTTGTCTCCTTTAAAGCCCATGCATGTACCCTTCAACAAATCTTCACATTCCCCCCTGAACATGGCAATAAGGGTGACATGGTAGCACAGTGGTTAGCGTAACACTATTACAGCACAAATTGTAAGATCAAGGTCCAATTCCTACCGCCGTCTGCTAGGAAACTGGAGCACCTGCAGAAAACCTACAGCAACAAGGAGATTATACAATCTCCTTACAGGTAGTGGTGAGCTTGTATATTCTCCCCATTTCTGTGAGGGTTTCCTCTGGGTGCTCTGGTTTCCTCCCACATGCCAGAGGTACAGTTAGAGTTAGTGACTTGTGGGCACCTTATGTTGGCACTGGATGCGTGGCAACACTTGTGGGCTGCCCAACACAATCCTTGCTGATTTGACTTGTCACAAATGATGCAGTTCGCTGTATGTTTCAATGTACACATGACAAATAAAGCAAAAAATTTTTAATCATTACTTATTCACACTAAGTACAATTTTCCAGCCTATCCCTAGATCTCTGTTCTCCTCTCCCTTGCAAAGTTGATTTGCTCACATGATCAGACATGAGGAAGAGAAGATGGCAGCGCGAAGCAGCTCACAGCGGCCATTCCGGTGGTGATGTCTGTTATCTGTCAAGTAGGGTGCCATGCACAATCCTGATTTGATGGAGACAGACATGAGAGCATGGAGGAACATCTGGTGAAACTTCTGAAATGCCTACTTCGCTGCTGCGGCTAATGTGTGGTCCAGAATCTCCAGAGGGGAAGGCCCCGAGTCCTTGGCTTTGCTTGTTGCTTGGTGCTCAGTGCTCGGTTCTCGGTGTCGGAGGGCTGGTCGGAGGCTCGAAGTTTTCGGACAAACTCAGAGTCCACTGCGGTCGGGTGCTTCCAATGGTGCTGCATCGGCAAGTTTGCGGCGCTTGGAGGTTCATGGCGGGGAGAGTTTCTCCCTTCTACCACCTGCGTGAGATGATGGGGCTATCGGGACTTTGAGACTTTTTTTTACCGTGCCCATGGTCTGCTCTTTATCAAATTATGGTATTGCTTTGCACTGTTGTAACTATATGTTATAATTATATGGTTTTGTCAGTTTTAGTCTTGGTTTGTCCTGTGTTTCTTGTGATATCATTCTGGAGGAACATTGTATCATTTTTTAATGCATGCTTTTCTAAATGACAATAAACGAGGACTGAGTGTCCTCATAATCTAATTATAACAATTTTTTCATTATGGGATACTGTACATTGCATTACCTCTAGAATTTTCACATCAGTTTAATGTGCTAACTGCTAATGGCACACTACTAAACTTCCTTTCCAATGAAGGAGCAGTCAGCAACTTCGTTAATAATCATTCCTGGTTTCCAGTGGCCAAACATTTTAATTCCCATTCCCATTCCAACATGTCAGTCAGTGGCCTCCTCTTGCGCTAAGATGGAGCAACAACCTAAAGGTTAACCTCCAGGTTGAGTCGGTTGTGAAGAAGGCGAATGCAATACTGGCATTCATTTCTAGAGGTATAGAATATAAGAGAAGGGATGTGATGTTGAGGCTCTATAAAGCACTTGTGAGACCACACTTGGAGTATTGTGTGCAGTTTTGGGCTCCTTATTTTACAAAGGGTATGCTGACATTGGAGAGGGTTCAGAGAAGATTCACAAGAATGATTCCAGGAATGAAAGGGTTACCGTATGAGGAACATCTGGCAGCTCTTGGGTTGTATTCCCTGGAATTCAGGAGAATGAGGGGGGATCTCTTAGAAACATTCCGAATGTTAATAGACCTGAACAGATTAGAAATGGCAAAGTTATTTCCCATGATAGGGGATTCTAGGACAAGAGGGCATGACTTCAGGATTGAAGGACGTCCATTCAGAAGTGAGATGCAGAGAAATTACTTTAGTCAGAGGCTGGTAAATCTGTGGAATTTGTTGCCACAAGTGACTTTGGAGGCCAAGTCATTGGCTGTGCTTAATGCAGAGGTAGATAGGTTCTTGATTATCCAACTCATCAAAGGGTATGGGGTGAAGGCAGGGGAGTGGGAATGACTGGAAGAATTGGATCAGCCCATGATTGAATGGCACAGCAGACTCAATGGGCCAAATGGCCTACTTCTGCTCCTATATCTTATGGTCTTATATTCCATCCAGGTAGCCTCCAACTAATGGTATGAATATCAATTTCTCCTTCAGGTAAAAAAAAATTCTTCTCCCCCACCCTTCCTCTATTCTCTACTCTGACTTTTTACCTCTTCTCACCTCCCCCGGGTCCCCTCCTCCTTCCCTTTCTCCTATGGTTCACTATCCTTTCCTATCAGATACCTTCCTCTCCAGCCCTTTACCTTTCCCACCACCAGGCTTCCCCTATCACCTTCCATCTAGCCTCCTTCCCCTCCCCAGCACTATCTTTTTATTCTGGCATCTTCCCCCTTCCTTTTCAGTCCCGAAGAAGGATCTCAGCCCAAAATGTCAACTGTTTATTCATTTGCATAGATGCTGTCTGACCTGCTGAGTTCCTGCAGCATCTTGTGTCAGTTGCTTATCATTCCTGTCATTCTTCATATTCGGTGATTTCAGTGAATTGCAAGCATTTTTAAAATCTTGAAATATTACTATAAAATGTTATTAAAATTAATTTATACCTAATTGAACCAGCTGTCAAATTGCAATCCATTTATGTTGTAGTTTTAGGTCTGTCCCTATTTTCTCAAGAGAGATCTCTCTCACATTTGCTTATTTGTTTATCTACCATCCAATCTAATCTTTCTGTTCTCCCAGCCTTTAAGCTTTCAAAGGTTGTATCTTAAACTTTACTTTCAATTGTATGCTTTATAAATGCATATGTAGCAACTGTTTTGTGTAACATTAATATGGGGTGGCAGGGTAATGTAAGGTTTAGCATAACACATTACAGGTCCAGCTTCATGATCAGGGTTTAATTCCCGCTGCAATCTGTAAGGAACTTGGATGTTCTGGCTGTGACCTCCCACATTCCGAAGGTGTTATGGTTAGTGAGTTGTGGGCGTACTATGTTGGTGCCAGAAGCAGGGCAACACTTGCGAGCTGCCCAGTGCATCTCGGACTGTGTTGGCTGTTGACGCAAACAACATGTTTCATGCAGTTTTCGATGTGGATGTGACAAATAAAGCTAATTTCCCTAGCTGTTGTTTTAATCTAACTGGTGGTGTGTGCTCTTTAAAACGTACCTCTCTCTTGTCTCTGCCTCCTGAATGTTATGTAAACTGTTCATCAGTGGTTTCCTGCTGCAAGTGGTTGCCTTCATCGCTGTTGAACGCTGTTTGATTCACAATAGTTTGGCTCATTGAACGCTGTTTAGCCCTGTTTAGAGATTTCATCCCCCTGCTTTCTGTATTTAAAGCATTTTACTTCTCTATTACGGACACACTCACCCTGAATGATACCCATTATAATGGCAGTAGAGCTCCTGCCAGACCCAGTCTTCCCATCACTCACCCATTCTTCATGTTGGAGTTCCCAGTATTACTCTCCCTATCAGTCTATATCCTGCCATAACTTTAAACTTCTGCTCCAATCAAAATTCCATTGCATTTCTGCACAAATCTTTTTGATAAATGCAGCCATCTCAAAACTTTAAATGTTAGATTCGATCTGTTTGGAAACTTGGACCGGATAAGCTCATTAGTTTGTTTGCACACAAACTTATCTCACACACAGGATTCAAGAACACAACAATGTTACAATGCCATGACAGATTAATTATTTTGTGTATTGTTTTATTGTTAATTATCTCCTCTACTTACTGGCATCAAAGATATAACTTCCCATAAGCTTTGACGACACTGGGTTGGAATGGTTCTGAAGACTTTCTCTTACTGCGCATTTATTCCTGTCTTCATTCCTACTGATAAAATTGCCCTCTCTTATTGTGCCTAGCCATATTTTTACCTTCACCTTCTACTCAGAATTTGTAAAATGTCCTGAATAATAAAGGTCTCCCTTTGTTCAATATACATAGGGTGTCTTGGAAGACACCATGATTTCAAATACAAGCAGTCCATAACTGGGGTTCCATTTTATGCTGTGTGCCACTTGAACGGTTTCCTGCCCTTTGCAAAGTGTTTTACTGGCACAGCCTTTTTTTTCTGATTCCCTCATACTCATCTGCATCTCAGACTTGATGTGATCAATCATGAATTTCTCAAAAACATCCTACTAGAACACTCAATATCTTCATCACATCTGATACCCATTATAATTTGCTGGTGGCAATGTTCCGTCTAATTTGTGATGACCAGTGTGCACAAAAATCTTGTGCTGTGCAATTTTTTTTGCCCAGTGACAACAGCATGTGCACACTAAATTTTATGTAGAGGGCTATTCATTTTAACAGCTAGCAAAGCACTGTTAATAAGAACTTTGATCTCCTCTGGGTTTGATCGTTTTCACTCTCGTTCATCTGCACTCTCACAAAACATATGTAGCAGGCCAGTAGAGGGTAATGAAGATTTTCTCACCAGAGCTTTTGTACACCATCCATATGCAATTTGCTTGCTAAATTGTGCTTTAAAAAGTCAAGTTTCCAAATATCTCTCCACTTATTGCCACTTGCAAATTCTCCAGCAACTTTTGCATCGTGACAATACACACAGGTAACATTAGTTTCTGTATTGTACATAAATATTTCTCATAGCTGCACGTTCCTGACCTCATGAGCTTTTGGTGTAGCAGTTTCTACTGCTTCATTAAGCCATTCTGCTTTAAATGAACAAGCAGTTGTTTTGCACTTCACACCTTTTGTTTCTTTAGAATTCGACATAGTGAATCAATAACTTCTTCAATAAATAAGCCAGTTCTAAAATATGCGGACAAATCATCACAAACTCCACATTGTCAACATTGTCCACAACAGAAACTGGAAAAGGAAATGAGATTGTGTACGATCGTAAAGTATACTTAACATGCCAATGAGGTAGAGGGTGACAACTCTTTGTGCGCAGTTTACAGTCCTTTGTGCACTAATAGCAAAAAACAAGTGCGTGCATACACCTTAGAGGGAACACTGGTCAGTGGTCTTTGAGGGACTTCTTAACCTCAAAGCCCACTGCACAGTGTGGAAATTGATACAGACACACGAAAGAGCGCAGATGCAGGAACCTGGAGCAAAAAGCAAACTGCTGAAAGAACTCACCACATCAGGTAGCACCTGTGGTGGCAGAGGGATTGTCAACATTTGAGGTTGTAGTTCTGCATCAGGACTCAATGCAAGGTTATGAATTGAAATAATATGCATATCCTTTGTCCCCTGAAATGTTGTTTGACCCACTGAGTTCTTCTGGCAGGTTGCTTATGAAGAATGATACATGCAAGACAAGGGGAGCTCAAATCAGGTTTGAGTAGTCTGTTCAGGGGTTAGTCGGTCTGCTAGTTCATAAATTTTGATACACATTCCTGCAGGCCAGGGAACTGTTAGTCACATCACAATCTGCAAATCTGTTTGTTTTTCTCATTGCAAATATGACATATTTATAAAGATGCAACTTTGCTGAACTCAGGGTATCCACACTTGCATGTATTCTGATGACGATTCTAACATGCTGGAAGACTGATTGGTCTTGCAAACAAAATGACTCATTAATCAAATAGATACAATGATAACATACCAGAATTTGTTTTCTCTTTTATCCAATCAAACATAAAAGAAAAAGTAAACAAGAATTGCTTTACTTGATTACCTGATACAGAAACTCCTTTTAAGCACTGAAAATCTTGAGATAACAAATCCCACCAGGTAAACAGGAAATATTTGTTCTGATAACAGTCTGGAGGGAGAGGTCAATCTAGAACTCATTTGTTTCGTCGGAAATGGCATCGCCTTCAGGAAGTGCCTGGTTCCATAGTTACAGTACTGTCTTTAAACCTAGTGTTTTGTTGCAAGCTTCGCTGTTAATTGTTACTAAAACCATTTGTTTATTTATTAAATAGATAGGTAATTAGTTAATCACTATTTTACAATTTTGCTGGATTTTGATTTTTTTCATTTGAAGAATCTGCAACCAGTGGGCAGATTTACTTTAACAGAGATCTTATTGGAGCAGAGTACTAATCGTTCCCTTTCTGGTCTGTGGCCTTTGCAAGTGGCTTTTTAACATCCAAAACAAATGAGAAACAACTGTGATAGGGGTTATGGGAATAGCAGGTTTGTTAATGTCTGCTTCATTTGACCATCCACTCCAAATGTTATTATTTTTGGCTCTGCTAGTCAGACAATTAAGAGGGCAAACAAGTTACTGAGAGGAAGAAGGGTGGTGGGGACATCTAGCAGATTCAACAAATGACAAATTTTTTTGCCATGTAACCTGTCATTCCAAAAGTAAATTCTACACAAGGAATCATAAATCTACATCTTTCCTGCTCGTGACAAACCACTTTCCAAAAGTTCCCAATCTTCACAACTGTGTAAATAAAAGATAAAAGCAAATGAGATGTGGTATAAAAGGTCTAAGAGTAATTTTGACATCTCATGTCCACAGCATTTCAACTGCAGGTTGTGTATCCCTTATCCGAAATGCTTGGGGCCAGAATTGTTTCAGATTCTGGATTTTGGAATATATGATAGCCTGGTATTGCCATCATTTCCACCTCTGAATTTATGTGCTACCAGTAAGCAGTCTTTGTTTGACACTTGTTCATCACACATATGTACTGATGTAGCTGTTCAGCGTGTTAGACTGTCATCAGCGATGTTCTCAGCAAACACTAATAAATTTCTCTGCTCTTCGAGATCAGCAGGCACTTTATTATCACAAATCTTTAAAAAATTAATGCCGTGCCTTTTCATAAATTCCTGCAACCAGCCTGCTGAATATACACAACTATCTTCAATTTTCAGTTCATCGTGATAGATCGTTGCTCGTTTCATGATTAGCATACCGTTAAGCAATGTATGTTCTCTCTTTCAGTACCCGATTCAGATATTCATTTTTCACTTTCTGCAGTACTTTCTATTTTTCATTAACTTATGTTCATTACATATGTGAGGTCACTCCTCAGAACTCTAAGTGGTGTGCCGAGACCTGTGCATTGCCTGAAATCCTTATCAGGGCCTAGTGGAATTTTCAATTTGTGACATCCTGTCAGTGCTCAAAAAAAAAGAATTTTGGAATTTCGGATAAGGGGTAAGTAATCTTTCCAAGGGACTTCTTGAAATACTTAATGGAAAAGGCAAAAAAAAATCCTGGAGTTGAAAATCTTTCAAAGAACAGGAAACTATCAGTATTAACCTCTGTGCAAAATGGTTAGATTATGGAGCAACACACACAAAATGTTGAAAGAACTCAGCAGGCCAGCAGCATTTATGGGAAAGAGTAAACAATCAACATTTCAAGCTGAGACTCTTCATCAGAACTCACAGTCTAGAGAAAAATGTGGTGTGGTCCTTCAATATTTCATAATATTTATGTCTGGTTAACTTTGACTCTGCACAGAGAACTTTCAACGTAACTGATATAGTTACCAGTAGTAATTACACATGAAGAAGGCTATATTGACCACACTTATATGTATTTATTGAGATACACCACAGAATAAGCCCTCCTAACCCTTCAAGCCATGCCACCCAGCAATCCCCCAATTTATTTCTACCCTAATCAGGACAATTTACAATGACCAAGACCAATTAACCTACCAACTGGTACATCTTTGGACTGTGGGAGGAAATCAGAGCACCAGAAGTAAACCCACACAGTCACAGAGAGAACGTACAAACAACTTATAGGCGGCAGCGAGATTTAAACCCAGGTCGCCTGTACTATAAAGTGTCACCTTATTTCTCCATTATGTAGGGACTGTAGGTTCTAACATTTATCCTAAACACTGGCTCATAGAGCAATCCCATTCCCTGTTAGTTTCCCCTGCCACCTATTTTCTCCACATTCCCTTCAATTCTCTCACTCGCCTATACACATAGGTTAATTTGTCATTCTAATTTGCCCAATCAGGCCACACATTTTTGGAATATGGGAGGAAACCAAAGGACCTGGAGGAAGCTTATGCTGTCAAAAAAACAAGCATGCAAACTCCACAGCATCAGCACTGAACCCTGTTCATTTTAGCTGAGATCCAGCAGCACTATTAGCTGCACCACTGTGTCACTCTCTTAAAGCTTGTCTTTATAAATACCACAGCTGAGGAAATAAAACTTGTAAAGTACAGTAAATGAACAATTGTTGCCTCTTTAATACTGTATAGGAAATAACCCAAAAGTTTTTAAACAGAAATGCAATGAAAATTGAGGTGCTGTAGGGGCAGTGACTGAAAGTCAAAGGTGTGATCTCATTTACAAATGATGAAGCAGAAAGTTAAATTGAAGAACTGCGGGTCAGAAATTAAATTGCATAGCAATTTCTTTAGAACTGTCATTTTAAAAAATCCTTAAGAATCAAACACAGCAACAAAAATTAGGGGATTTTACATTTTGTGCAATTCAAATGAGGCAGTCATAGATGAGAGCTACAGGGAGGTAGTCACACCTAGGCTGCTGGAAGCAGGTCGTTGAGTGACAGTCGGAGGAGGGAAAGCGAAGGTGAGCAGACAGGTAGTGCAGAACACCCCTGTAGCCATTCCCCTGAATAATAAGTTTACCGTCCTGGATACCGTCGGCGGGGACGACCGACCACGTGTGAGCCACGGTGGCAGGGCCTCTGGCACTGAGTCTGACCCTGTGGTGCAGAAGGGTGGGACGGAGAAGAGGAGAGCTGTCGTCATTGGAGACTCTATAGTCAGGGGAGCAGACAGGAGATTTTGCGGACGTGAGAAGGACACCCGCATGGTTTGTTGCCTCCCGGGTGCCAGGGTCCAGGATGTCTCTGACCAGGTGCACGACATCCTGGTACGAGAGGGAAAGCAACCAGAAGTCGTGATACATGTTGGGACCAACGACATAGGCAGGAAGAGGGATGAGGTCCTGAAGTGTGAGTTTCGGGAATTAGGCAGAAGGCTGAAGAACAGGACCTCAAGGGTGATGTTCTCAGGATTGCTGCCAGTGCTATGTGACCGAGATAGTAAGAATTGGAGGAGATGGCAGTTGAATGCATGGCTGAGGAGTTGGTGCAGGGAGCAGGGTTTTAGATTTTTAGATCATTGGGATCTCTTCTGGGGAAGGTGGGACCTGTACAGATTGGATGGGTTGTTGAGGAGGAGCAATATCCTTACAGGTAGGTTTGCTAGCATGGTTCGGGAGGGTTTAAACTAATTTGTGAGGGGGATGGGACCCAGAGCGATAGAGCAGTGAAAGAAGTGCATGGAGTAAAGCCAGATCTAACATACAGAGAGGCTTTGAGGAAAGAGAAGCAGAATAAACGGTGTAAAGACAGTAAGGTAGAAGGGCTGAAATGTGTGTACCTCAATGCAAGAAGCATCAGGAACAAAAGTGATGAACTGAGAGCTTGGATACATACATGGAATTATGATGTAGTGGCCATTACAGAGACTTGGCTGGCACCAGGGCAGGAATGGATTCTCAATATTCCTGGATTTCAGTGCTTTAAAAGGGATAGAGAGGGCGGAAAAAGGGGAGGAGGGGTGGCATTACTGGTCAGGGATATTATTACAGCTACAGAAAGGGTGGGTAATGTAGCAGGATCCTCTCTTGAGTCAATATGGGTGGAAGTCAGGAACAGGAAGGGAGCAGTTACTCTACTGGGGGTATTCTATAGGCCCCCTGGTAGCAGCAGAGATACAGAGGAGCAGATTGGGAGGCAGATTTTGGAAAGGTGCAAAAATAACAGGGTTGTTATCATGGGTGACTTTAACTTCCCTAATATTGATTGGCACTTTGTTAAGTGTGTTTAGGATGGATTCCTGTCACAGTATGTGGACAGGCCGACTAGGGGGAATGCCATACTAGATCTTGTATTAGGTAATGAACCGGGTCAGGTCACAGATCTCTCAGTGGGTGAGCATCTGGGGGACAGTGACCACCGCTCCCTGGCCTTTATAATTATCATGGAAAAGGATAGAATCAAAGAGGACAGGAAAATTTTTAATTGGGGAAAGGCAAATTATGAGGCTATAAGGTTAGAACTTGCGGGTGTGAATTGGGATGATGTTTTAGCAGGGAAATATACTATGGACATGTGGTCGATGTTTAGAGATCTCTTGCAGGATGTAAGGGATAAATTTGTCCCGGTGAGGAAGATAAAGAATGGTAGGGTGAAGGAACCATGGGTGACAAGTAAGGTGGAAAATCTAGTCAGAAGGAAGAAGGTAGCATACATGAGGTTTAGGAAGCAAGGATCAGCTGGGTCTATTGAGGAATATAGGGAAGCAAGAAAGGAGCTTAAGAAGGGGCTGAGAAGAGCAAGAAGGGGGCATGAGAAGGCCTTGGCGAGTAGGGTAAAGGAAAACCCCAAGGCATTCTTCAATTATGTGAAGAAAAAAAGGATGACAGGAGTGAAGGTAGGACCGATTAGAGATAAAGGTGGGAAGATGTGCCTGGAGGCTGTGGAAGTGAGCGAGGTCCTCAATGAATACTTCTCCTCGGTATTCACCAATGAGAGGGAACTTGATGATGGTGAGGACAATATGAGTGAGGTTGACGTTCTGGAGCATGCTGATATTAAGGGAAAGGAGGTGTTGGAGTTGTTAAAATACATTAGGACAGATAAGTCCCCGGGGCCTGATGGAATATTCCCCAGGCTGCTCCACGAGGCGAGAGAAGAGATTGCTGAGCCTCTGGCTAGGATCTTTATGTCCTCGTTGTCCACGGGAATGGTACTGGAGGATTGGAGGGAGGCGAATGTTGTTCCCTTGTTCAAAAAAGATAGTAGGGATAGTCCGGGTAATTATAGACCAGTGAGCCTTACGTCTGTGGTGGGAAAGCTGTTGGAAAAGATTCTTAGAGATAGGATCTATGGGCATTTAGAGAATCATGGTCTGATCAGGGACAGTCAGCATGGCTTTGGGAAGGGCAGATCGTGTCTAACAAGCCTGATAGAGTACTTTGAGGAGGTGACCAGGCATATAGATGAGGGTAGTGCAGTGGATGTGATCTATATGGATTTTAGTAAGGCATTTGACAAGGTTCCACACGGTAGGCTTATTCAGAAAGTTAGAAGGCATGGGATCCAGGGAAGTTTGGCCAGGTGGATTCAGAATTGGCTTGCCTGCAGAAGGCAGAGGGTGGTGGTGGAGGGAGTACATTCAGATTGGAGGATTGTGACTAGTGGTGTCCCACAAGGATCTGTTCTGGGACCTCTACTTTTCATTATTTTTATTAACGACCTGGATGTGGGGGTAGAAGCAACACACATCAAAGTTGCTGGTGAACACAGCAGGCCTGGCAGCATCTCTAGGAAGAGGTACAGTCGACGTTTCAGGCCAAGACCCTTCGTCAGGACTAACTGAAGGAAGAGTGAGTAAGGGATTTGAAAGTTGGAGGGGGAGGGGGAGATCCAAAATGATAGGAGAAGACAGGAGGGGGAGGGATAGAGCCGAGAGCTGGACGGGTGATAGGCAAAAGGGGATACGAGAGGATCATGGGACAGGAGGTCCGGGAAGAAAGACAGGTGGGGGGGGGAGAACCCAGAGGATGGGCAAGGGGTATATTCAGGGGGACAAGGGAGAAAAAGGAGAGTGAGAGAAAGAATGTGTGTATAAAAATAAACAACAGATGGGGTACGACGGGGAGGTGGGGCATTAGCGGAAGTTAGAGAAGTCGATGGTCATGCCATCAGGTTGGAGGCTACCCAGACGGAATATAAGGTGTTGTTCCTTTAACCTGAGTGTGGCTTCATCTGCAAGCAGGCGTTTTCCACTGAGGCAAGGGGAGAAAAAAACCAGAGGACATGGGTTAAGGGTGAAGGGGGAAAAGTTTAAAGGGAACATTGGGGGGGGGCTTCTTCACACAGAGTGGTGGGAGTGCGGAATAAGCTGCCAGACAAGGTGGTAAATGCGGGTTTTTAACATTTAAGAATAAATCAGACAAATACATGGATGGGAAGTGTATGGAGTGATATGGTCCCTGTGCAGGTCAGTGGGACTAGGCAGAAAATGGTTTGGCACAGCCAACAAGGGCAAGAAGGCCTGCTTCTGTGCTGTAGTTTTTCTATGGTTTCTAATTTCAACAACAGGACACAGAAAATGGTAAAATAGTGGTCAAACCACTGCTTCACAGTTTTAGTGATCCAGATTTAATACTGAGCTCAGTGCTGCTGGCACCACATGAATTCTCTCCACTTGATCTAATTTCCTCCAACATCCCAGAGTTGTGCTGATTGGCATCCTTAAATTGCTGTGGTGAGTTGAGCCCAGTGTGAGGTAGAATCTGGGGAGGAAGTTGATATGAATGTGGGCGAGTAACCTGGGAATTAAAATAGGACTAGCATAGAGATGTGATGGTCAGCATGGAGTTAGTACACCAAAGGTTCTGTTTCAGTATTCCATGACTTTGAAGTTCATCTGTAAAATTCTGTCATAAATGCTTGCCACAGTTTCCTTTACGAACCTTGACCCGCTAAGTCTGCCAGTCCGATCTCATTTGCTCAATCTTTCTGCTGTCTCATCCACCCGCATTGAACCATCATCACCAGGCCATCCCTGGCTCCTGTCAGTGCTGTGCAGGAATTGGGAGGTGAGGTGAAATTAACAAACTCGTTAATACTTCTAGGAAATTGATTTAGCATTTGTGAAGCTTATTTTGGAGGCAAGTTGTGGAGGCACAACTGAAGTAAACCTACAGCATAGATAGAAAAACAATGCTTCAATAATAGATTTAAGTGGCAGTTTTCTTTGAAGCCTTCACCATACTTGAAGCTGGATGGATCTTCTTGATAATACCAATCATATGCATTACATTATCACGAATGAATGTAGTCAAGGCAAACAAGGCAGTAAATTGGCCAACACCAAGCCAAAATGAAAAGCCAAAAACTTAGTACAATGTTGTAGTCAGTGGTAAATTGCTAGATATAATCTCAAGATAATGCAGTGTTCTTCATGGAAATATGTCTCCCCTACTTTTCAAACATGATTCGAGTATCTTCTAGATCCATGGCATTTTCTACTGCTGCTGAGTGGAGTATGTTAACATATGCTCCTCCATTAACCTGTAGAAGACCGATTATCTAATTAAGTCTTTGAATGAACCAGCCATCCACTCATCTACACCAGGGACAATTCACAATGTCCAATTAATGTATATCTTTTCAGATGCGAAGGAGAACTTGAGCAGTCTCAAGGAGAATGTGCAGTCTCTGCCAGATAGCACCTGGTATCAGGTTTGAACCTTGGTCTCTGGTGCTAAGAGGCAATCGCTCCACCAGCTGTACCACTGCGCTGCCCTTGACTACTCACATTTAACTACAACAGAAGATATTCATTAGTTTAACTTTCAATAGAGAAAATTACACCCAAGCAGTAACAAATGCAAATTGCTGTAGTTTTAAAAAAAAGTTTTATTCAGATAACATAAATATTCACTTACTTTTGTTCATTTACCATGTTGAATTAAGGTTTGACTAAAAACTTTAAAAAGGCTCATTAATGACAGCAGCTGAATTCTGTAGTTCTTACTGATAAATATTTTATTGAAGGGGCATAGTTGTTTGGTACAATGCCTTGCACTTTATACCGGGTGTACGGATAGAAGTGTTACAAACAAAGGTATGATCTACAACATGATCATAGTCAGTCAACTTTCAAAAAAATTTTTAAAAAGGATATTACTGTGCAAAAGAAAAAGTCCTGCAGCACCATGATCCTGGCAGAAAGGATACAGATTTCAAATGGGATTTCAGAATATCATTCCTGATTGTTCCACAAATTTTAATCTGCTTGAAAACTTCCCCATCCACCCCCCTCAAAAAAAGTTGACAATAACTTTAAAATGTACTTGTATCACTGTAATATTTCAGTTGAAATATGGAAAAATGTATTATAAAATAACAGTTACTTTAGCCCATTAAAAGGTTTTATATTCTTCAATGATTAGTAAAGAACGGTAGGTTCTATTTTGAACAAATATTAGCATTTTGCAACACATTCAGTTTTATTTAAATGAAGACACAAGAGACTGTAAATGCTGTAATCTGGACCAAGAAAACAAACTGCTGGGGGAACTCAGCGGGTTGAGTAGTATCTGTGGAAGAAGAAATGTCCAATGCTGTAGCTCAAAACCCTGAACCAGGGTCTCAATCTGAAACATTGACTACACTCTTCCCCCCCCGCCCCCCAACAACTGGTTCTCGACCCGCTGAATTCCAGTTTATTTTTTGCTCCAATTTTAGTTAAAACCTGATCATTTTATGATGACATCATTCATTTCCTAGTGATAGCATTCAGGTGTTGCTGATATATTTGCAAAATGTACCAACTCTGGAAACTAAGCTAAGTGCTTTCCAAACCTCCTCCAAACCCCATCGAGTTCTCCTCCTCCATTTTAATCAAACATAAATGTGTTTTGTCCCCTGCCCTCTGATTTACATGATCTGCGGAGATGCAGGAATTTTTGAGGAAAGCACTTGCAGTTGGTTGAGGTGATACAATAGGTTGGAGGCAACCCTTTCTTCTGGGATCTGGCTTTGACCCCACCCCCACTTCAACAGTATGAATGCTTCTTCTTGCGTGCTGGTTATAAGGACCTGACATAACTAAATTCAGGTAGTCACAACCAGAGCAAGACAACACAATATTGCTCAGAATTCGACACAAATTGACACCACATTAATTATGTCACTTCATGATGTAACATGGAATATCTACATTGTGCAACAGGGATACTCATCCAGACATTGGTTAAGGCACATTGTTGGGTTGGTGGAGTTTCAATCTGCATCTTAACCTTTGCTTTACCTGAACTGGGTATAGGTTAACATTGACACAAGTTGCAGAAAGATGGCAAGTTCTTCAGTTTCCCAGCATTAGCTTTCCACTGAAAAATTTAGTCAACAAAACTTTTTAAAAAATGCACTGGTAACAGGTAAATACAGAGGGAAAGCTATGCAGTGTGCGAGAGATTTCTCCATTACTGCTTAGGGATGAAAAGTCATGGGGAAGCACTATTTTCAGGTAAGTACTGCTGGCATGTGCTAAGGGTGCCAATGTGTAAAATCTTTCTATTAGCAGTCAATTCACTCAGGAATTAAACTATGTTTCAATGACCATTCCTAACCTGTTGAACACTGGCAAATTTAAACTCGTCAGAAATTTTTTAAATGACAATTAAAATCATATTTGCCAAAACTCTCTCAAGGAGTGAAAGGAGACATCTAATTGACGAATGGCTTCCAATTCAATGAATTTCTATGTTCCCATCATTGTTTTCAGAAGGGCCAAGAAATCACCAGCTGGGGCTTCTTACTGCAGCATTAACCCTCCAACTGAAGGTCCTGTGAATATGGATCAGTTATGAGACCGTGTCTGAATTTACCTAGCAGAGGACAGCTATAAGTACTGTGAAAGAAAATTACAGAAATGCAATCAGTGTCCCTCTCCGTTGCGGTTGTCAATCTTCTAACTATAGCTTCCAGTCCAGCAGCAAGCACATTACCTGCTGAATGCTTGAGCTGGCGAGTGGTATGTAAAACATACATGTTTAAATATACAGAATGAAGCAGAAAGAAAGTGCATTATAACCCAGTCCTTCCCTTAAGAACAACAAAAAAAGAATTCAATGTGTCTAAAGTTCAGCAATTTCCATGTACAAAAGGTCTTTGTTGAAACCAAACTCAAAACAGTATCTAGTGTATTAACTATTTTCAAGTTTCCCATTGTTTATGTTACTGGGGAACAGTGTGTTTCTCGGTTAATGAAGAGGTAAAAGGTACTGTCACACAAACGCCTGTTTACTACAATGCAAACTGTATTATATAACAGGGAGTACATTGGGCTTTTCTACAAACGTAATGACTCTGCAGTATGTAAAGACTGATCAGGCTTCACATAAGCACTTATTTTATACACAGTAAAGATATAAATGTAATTAAAATGTATGTACAAAAACATCAGCAAGAACCTAAACTTATAACAATATCTTTTTAGCTGCCCCATTACCTTCAAAATATACAAAGTTATACTCATGTGCACATCTACATCTAAACTTACAGCACACACATCTTTTTCTAAATAAAATGTGAGCACAGGACATTTTAACAAGGGGTTAGTAGATGCAATTCAATGTTATTTTTCCCCCCAAAGAAAAGTAGTTCTGTGGTTAACAACAGTCTAGAAACTAAAGTGTTTTCAAACAGAGGTGTTAACATTTAAATGGTCGAAATGCTGTCTCACTAAAAGATTCATTCAAAATATGTCCTTCAAACTTTATTATTGTCATTTAAATACTTCTTGGCATACTTTCTGCTCCCTTCCCCACACCCTATCTTCAACTCTTTTTCTGCTCTTCTTAAAAATGAAGGTCACACATTGTTTTTAAAATTAAAAAAACACATATGTTTACACAATGAAAATCCAGTTTAAATGCTTGGGGTAAAAACAGATCCACATCACTTGTCCATTTCAAGAAAAATCTTTTAAACTGTAATTATTTTAAAGCACCAAGATTTCCTGTCAATGTAATTATCAACATAAGATTTTTTTGACCAGTGTGTTCATCAACCCGCCCTTCCCTGTCCCTTAAATCAACCCAGAAAAGGAGTTCACTCTACTCCTAGCAGTCTGTTACTCTTCATAGGTACATGCATTCAAAAATTCAGTGCTTAAAAACAGATAGAAATCTAGTTTATTCAGATGCATCTTCCACTTCTGCATCTTCATGAGTGACCTTTGAAAGCTCTTCGTGTACCTCCCGCACCATCAGAATACGAGTTAACATGGCATCTAGGATGGCAGGGTCAGTAGGTAAGGTTGAGTACCACATTGGACTGTCAGGCACACATGAGCGCTCAGGCTGAAGGTAGAAAATGTCACTTCTTAGTTTCACACTCTCAGAACTAGGGAAAAGTTTAAAAAAAGCAACTGGTTAGAAGTCATCAACAGATATATTAATATTTTTTATTAATAGTGAAGGATACTATCATGCTATCATGTTTGCTGTTGTGTGCTGGGGCAGCAGGCTGAGGATAGCAGACACCAACAGCATCAACAAACTCATTCATAAGGCCAGTGATGTTGTGGGGATGGAACTGGACTCTCTCACGGTGGTGTCTGAAAAGAGGATGCTGTCTAAGTTGCATGCCATCTTGGACAATGTCTCCCATCCACTACATAATGTACTGGATGGGCACAGGAGTACATTCAGCCAGAGACTCATTCCACCCAGATGCAGCACAGAGCGTCATAGGAAGTCATTCCTGCCTGTGGCCATCAAACTTTACAACTCCTCCCTTGGAGGATCAGACATCTTGAGCCAATAGGCTGGTCCTGGACTTATTTCATAATTTACTGGCATAATTTACATATTACTATTTAACTATTTATGGTTCTATTACTATTTATTATTTATGGTGCAACTGTAACGAAAACCAATTTCCCCCGGGATCAATAAAGTATGACTATGACTATATTTCATTTTTATACCAATATGTTGAAGATCAGTATGCAATATTGCTTGTTATATTCTGTTTACTTTAAATTTGTAGATTGATTTTTTTTTCCAGTGAGCTTTTGCTTACCACTTGGACAGGTAAAATTCAAAGAGACGCACTGGACATCTGAGTGGATTATCTGTGTTTTCAGCCATTTCCATTGCACCTTCATCCTCCTCATCAGTACGCTTCCTCTTTCCAAATAGTAAATGTAGCTTATCTACATTAGAAATAAAAATACATAACTGCAACAGTGTCCTCTGACTAACAAACCCTCATTTCACAATTAAGATTCACCTGTTGCCAACTATAGACAATGTGTTTAAGATAAATTTATTTCAGCCTAATAATCAATGACTGTAACTGTTATAAATGGATTTTCAAAACTGTAGAATCATAACCCAAATTGAATTATAATCAACTTTAATAAAAACTGAATTTATTAAGTACATATCACCTTCCTGTCAAAGAACGCTACTCTTAAGCAAATAGAACTATAAGAAGTACCTATGTCAATACAGTGGATTCCAGTTAATCAGGCCATCAGTTAATCATGGCCACCACTTATTTGAGTCATTGCTTAAAGAACAAAAGCCAATTGAGAAAATAGCTGGGATTCCCTTTACTTAGAACACTGTGCCACTTAGTTGGGGCAGGAGACTGTTGCTGAACACTTTTTAACTAGCATCAGACATGTGCACTTGTGTGGCTTTTATACACGACGCCATGCTTAGAGCAATTTTTGAATAGCGTCGGTTGCATGTGTTTCTATTCAAAAAGCAATGGTCTTTGTCACTGTTAGCTGGTGAGGATTACAACTCCGAATTGTTTTGCTCAATGTGGTTCCAAGCATTCAGGCTTGGAGATGCCAGATATAGCCAGGCGTGAAAATAAAACAAATTCACTCCTTCAACAAGTTTAGAACTACAAAGAACGTGAAGGTATTAACCATCATCTTGAATGTTACAATGAAAATGAAGTTTTGGAGGACATAACCTCGAAAGCTTTGTACGAAGGCAGCCTATTATGTGCACTAGGTGTCTGTGCTGATTCTGTTCATTTATTGACAATCAAAAGAACACGGCAGCATACACTGGATGAATTTATCTGTCAAGAACTATCAGGAACTAACTCACAGTCTTATAGCAGTGTAGTAGTATTGGTAGTGTTCTAAGTTGTTCTGTATTTCATTTAAACGCATAATCCATTATTCAGTTAAACAGTAGTTTGTCTCTTTTTAAACCTTTCTAACTATTTCCGTAAATCTTCAACTCATTGAGGCAGTTGCTTAATTGGACCAAAATGGACTGGTCCCAATTAACCAGAATCTACTCTATATCCCTAATGCAAAACACAATCAATCCTATTCCGTTAGCCTTGCTATGTTTCTCTGTGTTGTATTTTCTGTGCAACTCCTGTGTAATTTGTTAATTGAATCCATGGTCAAAGCAAAAACCTCTTCACTTTGACATTAATCATATGGTGTGACCACGCAGGCAACTGCCTATATCAACAATAACTTCCCGTCTGCTTGGCTTGTTTAAATTTCAGTTAACTCTGCAGTACAGGGACAGGATGGTAACACAGTGGCTAGCATAATAACACTTTACACACCAGCAAGAGAGTTCGATTTCCACTGTAAGGAGTTTGCTGGGTTCCTCTAGGTGCTCACATTGTAAAGAGTTAGTAAGCTGTGGCCACGTTATGTTGGTGCCAGAGTGTGGTGACGCTTGCAGACTGCCCCCAGCATATCTTTGGACTGTGTTGGTCATTGATGTAAACAAGGCATTTCACTGTATGTTCCAATGTACATGTGACAAATAAAGCTAATCTTTTCAATTTAATACTTTAAATTTAATACAAATCTTTAAATAATGCAATTTATTTGTCTTGAAAGTTTAGACATAATAGAGTCACTTCTGTATCTCAGGGAGATTCCCACATCATAACAAAAACAGAATTTGAGGAATTTTCTCACTGTAGTGAATATTTGAATTCATACAGTTACAAGTACATGTAGAAATAGGAATGAGGAATTAGTTATTACAACAAAGTCGGACGCAAGTCACTGTTGTCATAGACTGAAGTAAACAGACTATATTCAGGTTCAAATAAAAGTAATTGCAATTTGACCAAAGATTGTGCTGTTGTCCACATAACAGGAGCACTTTACCAACTACACTGTGTTAGTGATTCCTAATTCTGACCAAGCATGGGATTACAGGGAGGCTCAGCTTTCCTATTTTGGCTGAGCACAAATTGGCTAAACCTGTACTAAGCAAAAACAACCATTCATTCTGGGATTCACTTCCCAATTAAGTTACTTTATATTTGCTAATGAAAAGTGAATTTGTTCGTACCTATATCTTTGTCCTTTTTATACATTGGTGGAAAGAATCGAAGATAGGTCCGCTTCGAAGACTTTGTACACCTCATTACATGAGCAAACGAAAGTTTCATATGTTCACTGACACTTTTCAACTGAAAGTATTTGGTATTGAAAAACAGCAGCGTGTTGAGAAGAACTGTTGGAGAATATGCTCCAAGTTGTTTACATTCCCATAGATGTTCCTCTTCAACCCGGCAAAATAACTGGCCTGCAGACAAAATATTGAGGACATTAAATAAGAAGTAACCTGCTCATAAATAAAATATCCTAAATGTTCCTGCGAACATTTCTATTTCTTAGAATGTGAACATCAGACATGTAAAAACGTCCACCTTGAAGACACAGCTAACTTAAGGTTCAAAAATTGCAAGCTCTTAACATTTGATAAAAACGTAAGCAATTTAGCGAGCCTTTACACTCTGCAGAGTGCACAGGGTAACACATTGTATTTCCTGTCTTAATCAGTTTGAAATGTTATGAAATTACTAAACACTTGTGAGTTTCATTCAGCTGTCTGTAGGCAAGCTCTTTGCAAACTGAGCCATTATTCTTCTGCTCCATTCTGCTTAAAGTAGATAAATCACTTCATTAGCAGGGTTTACTACATCCTGGCTTCTATATTTGACCGAGCAAAGCATCACTACTTTTGTGCAATATGCCAAGTTCAAGTTTAATTGGCATTCAACCATACATGAATACAGCCAAATGAAACAGTTACTCAGAGCCAAGGTGCAAAACACAGTACCAACAGCCATACCCAGCACGAGGCACAAACAGCACATATATGATACAGTCACACCCAAAAACAAATCCAAGTCCCTAAGTCCATGAACATTGAAGGAGTCCACAGTCGAACACAATCCAGCTTGTCTTCTGCCAAACAGACACTGGGGGACCACACAAACTCTAGCGTGAATGCTGCACCACACTGCCTCTTGCACTCTGGTGGAGTGCCCGACTCCGATGCTTCCCCCGGGCAGCTGCAAGTAGGTGACATTGCAGATTAAGGCTTAGTCCTTGCTGCCGAATCCTCGGCAGCTCCCCCGCTGTCTGCTCCTGCTGCTCACCAATAAAGCAAAGAATTGGACTTACAGCATTCCACATCACCAATATCCAAAACAGTCTTGCGGTCACAAGGGACTGAGACGATCAACTGCTGTTAGACTTCGCGAACCAATGCCTCTCTGTCGCAGGCAGCATCACGATCTGCACCAAGTCCAGCTCCTTCAGCTTTCCCACCAATGAGCAACTCGCTGATGTGATAGACCTGAAGTACTTTAAGTTCTTAATGTCCAGTAGGATCTTGCGATCGTAAAAAAAATACGTTTAAAAAAAAAACAGCAACATCTTTGGTTGAGTCTGTAGAAGCAGCTGCATCCAAGCACACCGCCATCTTACCAGAAGTACAACATGTAATTCTCATGTATGTTCATCTGAATTAGTAAACTGACAAACAAAAATTTATTTTTACCCTCAGAAGCATTTTTCCTTTTTGTATGTTTACATTACAGTTTTCCAAGTACAAGTTCACTTGCAACATTACATCATTGCTTTTGATCTTCTGGCCATCTCTAAACAGCCAACCTGCTTGCCCAACACCCAGTAGGAAATGAGCAGAAACTGATAAACAGCCACTGGTTTTGTTGTTCTCATCATAATTTCAGCCTCATTGCACCAACTTTTTGCTAAGTGCCTGAACAAAATCCGGCAGTTCATAAAACTGCTTTACATATTTAACATCAAAATGGATTCTGGACATGTGGTCTGCAAGCAAATTAAGACTTTGTACTTCCACCTCTGCACATTTGCCCAATTCTACCCATTTGCTGGTGAAACTCTTATCCACACCTCTGTTACATCCAGATTTGATTATTCAAACACCCTGCTACCCATATTCTGCTTTCACTAAATTTATCATCTAAAATACTGCTGCCATGTTGAAGCCACCATGGGGCCTGATCACCCATTAATCCAATCTTTATTAATTAATGAATGATGGCTCCTGATTAATCAACGAGTTTCATCACTCCTTGTGTCACTTCCTCCAGCCTGATGTATGTCCTAAGATACTTGTGTTTCCCTAACTCTGCCACCCTGATCATTCCCCAATTCAATAACTATTCTGATTGCAGCTTTTACCTGCCAAGTATGAAATTCTCACCACTCTCACTACATCCCCATCACTCCTAAATCTCTTTGCCTCACTCTACTGCTTCAAGATACTTGTTGAAACCTACTTTGGCCAAACTTTAATCATCGATCTGCTTTGAATTTTTTAAAATATCAGTCAGATTTTCCTTTAGGACACATCTGTGAATCATCTTGGTAAAGGTACTATGAAAGTTCACTGTACCAGCAGAAAACATCTCCTAATCTTAGGAAGAAATGAACAATGGCTTGAATTTCAAATTGGCTGCATACAGCGTACGGAAAATATACCATTCGGTTGTTTAGAATTTTTCAATTTTTTTTTGTCAGCAGAGTAATTTGAAACTTTACCATCAAAGAATGACCTCAAAACAACAAAGGTTCCACAATGCAATTTATTGGTGACAGAGCACAAATACCCAATGGAGAATCTAAACCATGAATACCTATCAAAGAAATCAATATAAAATACCTTAAATAAAAGAATGGAGTATGCACTTTGCCCACTTAGCTACATGAAAGCTGTAACTAGCATTTACTCTAAATCTAATAGGCTCAAGGTTCAAAACCTTTCTTAGGAATAGGAACAAACCTTGCTTCAGCCATCTCACAACGGTGCACTTGTTCTCAAATGGGCAAGGATTCTGCGTACAAACACTTACCACTTGGGAGAAGCGGTGGTTGCCAGCATTTCAGAGCCTTTGTAAGCTCTGATGTGAATTTTGAATAGTAAAGATCTGTGAAGATGTTATCAATCCTGCTGTTTTCAAATATGTACTGAAAGAAATCAGAACATCAGAATTATGACACTTTCCAAAATATGATTGTAATGGATGTTTAGTTACTGTATATTTAGAAATCTGAAATAAAATTTCTGAAAAACTCTCATTATTTGAAACATTTTTAAAACTTGTTGGCTCACTACAGGAACTACACGCACTGGACAGTTTCTTTTAGGACACTGAAGACCCAAAAAACTGCAGAAGCCGGAATCTGCATACTGATAAGACTCAGCAGGCCAAGCAGCATCAGTGGGAAGAAAGAAACTGTCGACCTTTCAGGCTGAGGCCTTGCGTAAGGACTGAGAGTGGAGAGGCAAGATGGCCAGTATAGAGTGGAGAAGGGGAGTAGCAATTAAGGACTCTAGGGCAATTGGTGGACTGAATAAGGATTTAAGATGACAAGCAGGTAAGTGTCAGGCTAGGGAGGTGAATCCGGCGACGTGGGGAGTTGGAAGACTTTGGCAAGTGAATGATAAGAGGAAAAAGGAAAAGCAACAGATGGAGCTTGGTGGGGAAGGGGGTTGGGAGAAAGGGAATGTGAAGGTGAGAATTAGCTGCTGGAAGGAGACGAGCAGAAAAACAGAACTACCAGTGCTGGATTCTGATGTAAAGGATATGAGAACGAAAACTATTAAAAGAGATGCACAACAGTTGAAGCCAGATGGGGGACAGAGAGAGACATAAAGTGAGTGTGCATGCAGATAAAACAGACATGTGAAGTTAGTGGATCAAAACGACAAGTGAGCGAGAGAGGGGAAAAAAAGAGGAAGTGCAGTTCACTCAAAATAGGAAAACTCAATATTCATGCCATTGGGCTATAGGCTACTCAGAAGGAACATAAGGTACTGCTCCTCCAGTTTGTGTTGAGCTTCGTCCTGGCAGTAACAGAAGGTTTAGGATATACAGGTCAGCATGGGAATGAAGAAAGAATTGAAATGGTTGGCAACCGAGAGCTCAGGATCATATTGAAGACTTAGCGCAGGTGTTCTGTAAAACAGTCATCGATGTAGAATAGGCCACATCGGGAGCAGTGAATGCTTAGCTTTCTTGCTCCCATACAGAAATCAATGTTATCATCTTTGCCGCCAACTTCAACCTGCTCTCAGACTTAAGTGGACCATTTCTGGCACTTCTCTTCCTTTTCTAGATTTTGCTATCTCCATCTTAGGAGATAAATTGTCCACTGGTATTTACCATACTGACTCCTGCAGAGACTTAAGACTGCAACTTCTCCCACAATGCGTCATGTCAGGATGGCATTCCTTTCTCCTAGTTTCGCCATCTCCACCACATCTACTCTCAAGCTGAGGCTTTCTGCTCTAGAACATATGAAATGTCCCTTTTCTGGAAGGTGGCTCCCTTTCTGCTGCAGTGGATGAAGCCTGCTCTCACATCTCTTCTGTCTCTTGTACTTCTACTCTCATCTCACCTCCTCCCAAACAGAACTGATAAAAGACTTCCTCTTCCGCTTACTTTTCACCTGAAGACTCTGTAATCAGCAAACCATACTCCATTTCTACCAGCTGCAATGTGATGCTACCACCTACCCCATCTTCTCCTCTCCATCCCTTTCTTCCTCCATGACTACCTGATTCATTCATCCCTCCAAGCTCATCCCTTCCTTACTACCCCTGGCAATTCCCCCTGCCCATGCAGTAGATGTAACACTTGTCCTTTTACCTCCTCCCTTACTACCACCCAGGAATCTAGATTGCTCCTCCAGGTGGGGCATCTCCTCCAACCTTGCCTACTGCATTTGGTGCCCCAGATGTGGCCTCCCCTTCATAGGGTGGCATGGTAGAGTAGTGGTTAGCAGAACGCTTTACAGTTTCAGCAACCTAGGTTCAATATTCACCACTGTCTGTAAGGAACTTTTAATGTACTTCCTGTGACCACGTGGGTTTCTTCCAGGTGCCCCAGTTTGCTCCCACATTACAAAGACATATTGGTTGGTAGGTCGGTTGGTCACTGTAAATTGCCCCTTTATTAGGCCAGGGTTAAATGTGGGATCACTGGGTGGTGCAGTTCAAAGGCCCAGAAGGGCCTATTCTGCACTGTATCTCGATAAATAAGATAGTTAAATAAAATGAACATCAGTGAGATCAAGCGCAGACTTGGCGGCCATTTTACAGAACACCTGTGCTTAGCCTGCAATGGCCACACTGAGCACGCAGTTGCAGACAATTTCAACTTCCCACCCCATTCTCACATTGACCTGTCCATCCTTGGCTTTCTCTACTGCCAGGATGAAGCTCAAAGCAAACTGGAGAAGCAATGCCCTGTATTCCTCCTGCATACTTTGCAAACCCAATGGCATCAATATTGAGTTTTCCAACGTTCGGTAACAATCCACCTTCTCCCTCTGATCCTCTGATTCACGCATCTTGACCCTTGCTCACCCCTCCCCTAGATCCTTTCACCCATCTTTGTCCCATTCCCCCCTCCATTTCCATCAACTTCACACAGAAGGTTTTCCCCACTTTCCACCCCCTGTCTGGTTCCAACTGTCATTCATTTCTCCCTTCTCCTCTCATGGTTCCCATTCTCAACTCTTTACTTGCCAGAGTCAAGTACTAATGGTGTTTTGTGTTCCCGTTTATCTCTCTCCTGCTGCTGCCTCCCATCTTCACACTTTCTTCCCCCTGCCTTGCTCCATCTGCTTTTACTTTATTCTCTTTTATTCTGGCTATTTGCCCCTTCCTTTCCAATCCTGATGAAGTATACAGGCCCGGAATGTCAACTGTTCATTACTCAATATAGATACCATGTGAGTTCCTCCAGCATTTTGCATGTGTTATTTTTCCTCTTTTTATCTGTCTCTATCTATCATTTACCTGCCAAAAACTTCCGATCCCTGCTCACCTCCCCTACCTGGCACCACCTGCCTGTCATCTTACACTCTAACTTGATCCATTAATTGCCCCAGAGTGCTCCCTTGCCACTCCCCTTCTTCACTCTATGCCGGCTACCTCACCGCTCCACTCTCAATCTGAATGCACGGTTTCAGCGTGAAACATTGACAATTTACTTGTTGCAATTATGCTGTTCAATGCACTGAGATCCCCCACCAGATTGCACGTTGTTCATTTTAGACAATGTCAGTGAATCACCTGTCTTTTATTTCCTTTTAGATGTGACCACCATATAAATCCAGCATGCTATCAATTTATAGATGATGGTTCTAAACACTCTGCATTTTACTCAATCACCTTTTCATGCTGATTTTACACAACAATGCCAGATTGCCTGTGCTGCACATGGGCACACATTGAACAGAAGCAGCGAAGACTTCATTGAAATACATAAACATACTGCAGGGTATTCCTCCTAAGTGGAGAATTTAGAACCAAAAGCAAATCTCAGAATACGCCACAACTATTTTTGACCAAAATGAGGAGAACCTTTCTTCACTCAGAAGGTTAGATTTCTTTTCTTCAGCCTGTCCAATGATAGCATTTGCTACTTTAATGGCCAGAAGATCTAATTTATTGAACTGGAAGGAAATCAATCCTCCTACTACATTCCAATGGTTTTCCCAAACTATATTAAGTTTAAATTTAGAAAAAATTAGAAGTGATATTTTTGATCCTTCGGTTAAATTCGAAGAAACTTGGAAACCTTTTATGCAACATTTTCATATGATGTAATTTTGACCTTTCCGAATCCTCTTTATTAACTTAAAATATATGAATAGAGAAGCAGAGCTGACGACATTATTGAACGTGTTCGATTCAAGATATTGGTCTAGCCCTGTTTTATTCTGTTTGGTTTTTTTTGGGGTTTAGTAGTTAAGTTTTTTTTTTCTTTGGGGGGGGGGGTTTCTTTACTTATATATATATTTTTTCATTTTTTTATGACTAATTTCATCACGAGTTTGGAAGTTTATTATACCTATGTTATTTGAAATTTTTTCTGTATATGTTTATTAATTATAAGATTATTCCAATCTCTCTGTATTAACATTGTTATTGTGTTTATAATTTTGAAAATTAATAAAGATTTAAAAAGAAAGAAAGATTTCATTACCCAGGATATCTGGGAACATTCAAGTCAACTGGATAGCAAGAAAACTTATAAACTTATGCTAACCAAGTCAAGTTGCATATGGATAGGATGGAAAATTGGAATTGATGTCGGCATTTGGTCAAAATCTTATTGCACGGTAGAGAAGGCTCAAAGGCAATAACCTCTTATTGTTCATGCCAGGAATGAGGAATATTCTCATGCTTAATATTTATTGACAGCATCAACAGTGGGTTAAACATCCTATTCTGATTCTATATAAAGCCTTCCTTAAACTACATTTGCATTCACATAGAAGTTGTTACACCAACATAATATTACGTATTCTGGCTTCTAATTAACCACTGCATGTTCATACTAGAAAGGCTGAAATCATCTGGCTAAGACTGATAACCCCTCTGAACTAAAATTCAAAGTTATCAAATGAAAATATTTAACTATGTGATCAAAATCCTAATAGGCAGGATAAAATAAGACTCTATAATGCCCAAAGCTGTTACACTGGTGGTGCTGCATATTTTAAAAAGCAACAATATTGGCTCTCTTATTTTGCTGAGTTCCTGCCCTAAACTGTACTCACTAGGTCAAACAAGTACCCATAAGGGATAGGAAATCCCTAACGTGATTTACTCAAAACAAGATTGGCAGAGGCCGTTGTAAAAACATTAGGAGATCCCGGTGTTAAGCACGAAAGGGACAGGATGTATGATGGTAAAGTATGCCATCAATGAACCAGAAATCTTTAAGAGTGATTCACTGGCATTCACTTATTCCTCTTTTATGAAATGCCTGGCCATCTGCTCAGGAGGGAGCAGCCTAGGCACTGCCCAACTGGAATTCTCACGGAGCCCATTGGGCAGTACAAACTTCTGCAGATCTCCCAGATATCAGAATGGATAATCTAACTGCTGATAGCATTTCAGGTTAACCAAATGCAAATACAACAATCTCACTGTAATCAATGGGAGTAGTAAGCTATCCAGACAAGATTTTGATTTCATTTCAATTCTCTCAGTTTAAACATATTAACTATGTATGTATCTCAGCACACGCCTTTAAAATTGTTTTAAAATATATGACACACCCAGAGTTATTTTGAAGATATTTACAATCAATTTAAACAACAGATTTGATAGCTACCAAGACTCACAACAAGGCTGGAAAAGAGAAAACTCTCCCTTCCCTGGGTCTCCTCAACTTGCTACCTGCTGAGACTTGACCTCCCAGCAGAAGGTTGTAACCAGGTCTACAATGGAGGAAGCAGCAGGACACAGGAGACTGGTGAACCCAGAGAAACGAGAGATGTATTCCAGAGTCATAAAATGCAACAGGGAGTTGATGCCATCTGCTGGGCACATGTGTGAATTACACTGAGTATGAATACAGTAAGGAAAGTAGGGTTGGGGATTGAAATATATACATTTCTTCCCAAAAGAAAGTTAATAGCAATGGAGGTCTCTCCCTAAAAGAAATACACTTACTTCAATATAAAATAATAGTATACAATCGGTGGCCACTTCATTAGGTACAAGGAGGCGAACCCAGTTTGGTCTTTTGTTGCTATAGCCCGTCCGTTCCAAAGTCTGACATTTTGTGCATTCAGGGATGTTCTTCTGCACACTACTGTTGTAACATGTAGCTACTTGAGTAACTGCCTGCCTCACCCTTCTTGTTTTTTTCACTGTTTTTAATGGAGGTTGGGATTGAGGACGTGATTTTAAGTTTAACTCTGTTTGGTTTCAAGTTAGCCCATTGCTTTGCTTTGCTTTTAGTTAGTTGCACGGTGGGTTTTTTTGGGGGTTTTTTTTTTCCTTTTCTCTATTGATATATATATAAAAATTAGTATACTATTATGTTACCTTGGTATGTTATGTTTAAATTACATTGTTGGTAGTATTTTTTTTGTATTAATATCTTCTGTAATTTTATTATATTCTAACAGTGTATTAGTGTCTATATGGCTTACCTTTTTGTATACTTATTCAATAAAAAGATTTAAAAAGAAAGAAAGAGTAACTGCCTGCCTCCCTGTCAGCTTGAACCTGTCCGACCATTTTCCTCTGACCTCTGTCATTAACAAGATGTTGTTGCCCACAGAACTGCCACTCACTGGATTCTTTTTTTTTTGTTTTTCGCACCATTCTCAGTAATCTCTCGGGACTGTTGTATGTGAAAATCCAAGCAGTTTCTGAGATACTCACACCACCCTGTCTGCCACCAACAATAATTCCAAAGTCAAAGACGCTTAGATCACATTTCTTCCCCATTCTGATGTTTGGTCTGAACAACAACTGAACTTGACCATGACTACATGCTTTTACGCACTAAGTTGCTGTAACATGTTTGGCCAACATGATAGTTTCATTAATGAGCAGGTATACAGGTGTACCTAATAAAGTGGACACTGAGAGTATATCACGAAAGATAATTATTTTTAAATATTGCATCTTTATAAACGAATAACCGCCAAATGAATTTTGGTCAGTTTTGTATCACTAGTACCTGTTGAATCCCTAGGCAAAGGTAGAAAATACTATCGGGCTCATACTTTTCTCCATTTGGCCTTCTTACTTCTTGAATGAATTGACATAGTCCAAAACTGAGCTCAGCAGCAGTACATGACAAAATATCCTCCTTTAATTTCACTGGTCGAGCTGCAAGTGAATCGATGTAATTCATTAACAATTTGACTTTACCGATAAAATGAACTAAACTAATGAGGTCAAGAAAACCGTTTGGCAAATAAAGACAACATGCTTCTCATGCAGTTCTCCATAATCTGAAGTTTCAATCCTGGTTGGCACTTATAAGGAATAAAATGGCTTTTGTTTTTAGCACACCTCCTAAAAAGCATCACTAGCTCGAATGTTAGTGTATACATATTATCAACCTCCTATCCATGTAGATAAAGCTATTATAACCAAACTTAAAACATGAGAAGTCTGAAATAATCCTTTAATCCAGTAGTGTGTTAAAATTCCAAAATATCAGAGTGAACTGAAGTATTGTCTGCTTGTTACTCATGTTTAAAAGGTCATGACAATTCTACAAATAAACATGGCATTTCCACTCAACATTCTCGGCAGCATTTACCCTGAGTCAACTCTCACTTACAGCAATAAAATTTATTTTATTTGCTTATAGATGGCATTTGCAGATAGATTGCCTCATCCTTGCCCACTTTCTAAAAGGAATGCAAAACATTTCAAGAGATTCTGAAGAGGTTAAGATCTTGACACACTCTTTCTTCTCCAGTTTAGGATTGTACTGATGAATCATAGCAATGATTTGCTACTCTATTAATCATAGTTTTTATGATCACTGTAATCAATAGCCTGCAACTTTCCTTATGCAGTTAAGCTTTTAAACCCCCTCTACGACCTGGCATTTTTGTGGTGTGAACTGAAGGTGCAGGATGGTTGCAATGCGGTGCGTACAGGCAGAATCAAGGCGGTGGGGTCTGTGCCCAAGAGCAGGGATCAAGCCGATGTTTAACCAAATTAAGCACCGGGCTAGACTGGAAAGATCAGGTATGGGCTGAAACAAGGCGGCTGGTCAAGGGCCCAAAAGTGTGTTGAAGTGGCATGGCCTGGGTTCAAGAGCAAGGAACAAGCTGCTATTTGGCTGACTTAAGCGCCAGGCTCAACTGAAAAGCTCAGGGTGTCGGGGTCAGAGGAGAGGGATAGGCCATTGTTCAGCCCTCTTCTTGGCGAAAAGGTCAGGGTGTCGGGGTCAGAGGAGAGGGACAGGCTATTGTTCAGCCCTCTTCTTGGCGATCACACCAAGAACACAATGTGCAATGCTGAAGAGGTGAAAAAGGGTAACAGCAAAAGACCTGCAGAGGTCTCTCACCTCTGAATTAACCTAGGCTATGGCCTGCAACTAACAAGCTCCTGGATTGGCTCTGACTGACTTTGTCGCTGTGGACTCACTTTCATGAACTTCAGTTTTGAATGTTATTTGCTTACTTTTATTGTTGCATGATTTGTCTTTTTTCTCTACATTGGGTGTTTGATGGTCTCCTTTTTCAATGGGTTCAGTTGGATTTCTTTGTTTGTGGCTGCCTCTGAGGAGACAAATCTGAAGGTTGTATATAGTATGTGAAAAAGTTTGTGAACCCTCTGCAAATATCTGGTTTTCTGCACTAATTACTCATAAAATATGGTCTGATCTTCATCTAAGTCACAATAGTAGACAAACAGAATCTGCCTAAACTAATAACACACAAACAATTGTACTACTTCTTGTCATTACTGAGTACACTATTTAAACAACCACATTCTAAGTTCAAAAAAGTATGTGAACCACTGGGGATATGCCTTCTACAAAAGCTGCTTGGAGTCAGGTGTTCTAATCAATGAGTTGAGATTGGAGGTTTGGGTTGTACAGGTGCCCTGCCCTTTAAAAAAATTTAAACAAAGTCAGGTTACTGACAAAGCCTCCACTTCTCAAGAACAATCTCTTTTTGTGCACCATGTATCAATTAAAACAACTTTCAGAGGACCTTAGAAGAAGAATTGTAGAGATGCATCAAGCTGGAAAAGGCTACCAAAGCCGCTATAAAGTCCTGACTGTTCATCAGCCCACAGTAAGAAGAAATGTCTATAAATGGAGGATATTCTGTACTGTTGTTACTCTTCCTGGCAGTGGGTGACCTGCAAAGATCACACCAAGAACACAATGTGCAATGCTGAAGAAGTGAAAAAGAACCCAAGGGTAACAGCAAAAGACCTGCAGAGGTCTCTACAACTTGCTCAATTCTCTGTTCCTATGTCCACTACAAGAAAAACACTGAACAAGAATGGTGTTCATGGAAGACACCACTGAGGAAAACACTGTTCTCCAAAAGAAAACATTGCTGCACATCTCAAGTTTGCAAAGACCACCTGGATGTTCCACAATGTTTCTGGAAGAATATTCTATGGATCGATGACACAAAAGTTGAACTTTTTGGCAGAAGTGCACACTGCTATGTTTGAAGGAAAAAGGGCACTGCACACCAACACTAAAACTTGGTAACAACTGTGAAGTTTGATGGAAGGAGCATCATAGTTTGGGGATGCTTTGCTGCCTCAGGGCCTGGACAGCTTGCAATTGTTGAGGGAACAATGAATTCAAAATAGTTTCAAGACATTTTACAGGAGAATGTCAGGGTAATGATCTGTTATCTGAAGCTTAATAAAAGTTGGATGATGCAACAAGACAATGATCTGAAACACAAGAGTAAATCAACAACAGAATGAGCCAATAGGCTGGTCCTGGACTTATTTCCTGGCAAAATTTACATATTACTATTTAACTATTTATGGTTTTATTACTATTTAATTATTTATGGTGCAACTGTAACAAAAACCAATTTCCCCCAGGATCAATAAAGTATGACTATGACTAAAAAGAAGAAAATTTGTGTTTTGAAATGGCCAAGTCAGAGTCCAGACCAACTGAGATGCTGTGGCATGACCTGGAGGGCTAGTCACACAAGATATCTCAGAAATATTGATGAACTGAAATGGTTTTATATGGAGGAATGGTCTAAAATTCCCTCAAGCCTATGTGCAGGACTGATCAACAGTTACCAGAAATGTCTAGTTGAAGTTATCGCTGTACAAGGGGGTCACACTGGTTACTGTAAGCAAAGGTTCACATACTTTTTCCAGCAAATACATGCAATATTGGATCATTTTTCTCAATAAATAAATGAACAAGTATAATGTTTTATGTGTTATTTATTTAATTGGGTTCTCTCTACCTAGTTTTAGGACTTAAGTGAAGATCTGATCACGCTTTAGGTCACTCATACTTATGCAGAAATAGAGAACATTCTAAAGGCTGCACAAACTTTCTCACCCTACTGTATTTTGATATTAAATGTACTTTGAACTTTCTATCATGGCAGAGAAATCCAAGAGATAGATAATCTCAAGTATCATTGCATGAAATGACATGGAGACATCCAAGCTATTTTCCCATTGGGAAAGAGAAGGAAAAATATAAATTGTTAATAACCTCTAAGGACACTTGCACGCAACCAGCGACATTGCTATATTAGGAAACCTAAAAGCCTAGACACACCCGTTCTCTTGGCATGTACATGACATATGAAAGCCAAAAAAGGGACAAATCTGAAGAATTAAATAAAGAACAGTAAAATTCTGACCACTAGAAGTAAAACAATGATGAATTGTGACTGGACATATGTAGAATTGGAAGTACACATTTTAAATGGTATAAATGCTAAAACAAAATTTATTTATTTCTGTTCTCTGCAGCAACGAAAGATCTAAATTAAAGAAACAAATGCAGCCCCGAGAATATAAAAGATTCAATCTTTAGATTAATGTCTCTACCAGTGACTCACAGCCAAATCGTAGCTCCTCTGTGGGTTCTCCTTTCTCGTTCCGAAACTGTACCCATCTTTTCCAAGCTTTCACACCGTACATGTACTTCAAAAATAGACCCACATCATTCACTCCAGTTACAGGTTCCTTAGCAACATCTCGGGTGTACCCAACAATAGATTTCTTCCTTCCCTAAAGAGTTAAAAAGGAAAGTTCTCACAGCTCATCTGAAAGTTCAGTGGCAAGAAATAACAACTAATTTATATGTTTTATTCTGTCTTGCCTGCTCAGTGAGTTAGCATATACTTTGAAATTCTTCAATATGAAAGCATTAATCTAATTAGAAGATGTAAAAGATGATCTCACCCGTTTCCTTGGTTGCACAAAGCTATCTTTGTTCTTTGCACGTTGCCTTGCCCTATTTTGCCGTGCTGACGCCATTTGGTCTCGACGTGATGATTCAAAGCTAGCTATTTCAAAAATTAATTTAAAGATTAAGCAGACAAATTCAATCTTCAAGAATCTTGACATTGTTTAAATTTTTTTTTAATTCAGATTTTTGACTGAAATCTCTCTGTGAAATAAATATTGTAGACACTTCCATTGAGCTACTTCCTTCTAAGAAGTAGAAATATTTCCTAATGACTACACCATATTCAACTTCATTCAAAATTCCTCACAACACAGTAAGCTATAACCACATATAACAGACCTGTGCAATAATAAAGAATAAGCTGGGAGTAACTAAATTTCACATCTTGCAAATATAAGGCTATGAGACTGACGTACCTCTGTCATTACCTCCGAGTCCTACACCAACACTATACGTGAGGTCTCCAACAACTAGAAACACAATTAGATTAGCCACATAAATATGACGGCTGCTGAATCAAATGTAAATCTGGATATCCAGTGACCACCAGACTCCCTAAAACCAAGGAAAGTCTGCTTGCCTGAATAAGTGAAATCTCAGCAAAAAACTGGCAACCACCGAGGCATAGCAGTCAACTTGAGTTACAACTCATTTACGATCCAACACACATATTCACCTCACCAGTGGTGTACCGCAACCTACAAATCTACGAAACCCACTGCAGCTCCAAATGCTAATTTCAAAATGCAACTTTTTCCAGCAGTAAATAATTACAAGTTTCACAACTTGCAATATTCCCTCCGAATTGTGAACTACCCAGATTTAGAAAAATATTGCAGCACCTTTACTAGTGCTGGGTGTAAATATTTGTACTTCCAACCTGACAGCAGTGAAAGTACCTTAGCTGCACAAAATACTGCAATTCAAATGGATGCCTCACTATTAACTTTCATGAACAATGAAGACTGGGAAAAAAATGCTGGGAAGAAAAGGATTAAAGTATTATATGAGGAGTGTTTGACGGCTCTGGGCCTGTGCATGCTGGAGTTTAAAAGAATGAATGGGGATTTAATTGAAAGCTATTAAATTCTGAAAGGCAAAGATAGAATGGACATGAAGTGGATGTTTACTACAGTGGACGAGTCCTGGACAACAGGGCAGAGCCTCAGAGTACAAGGATGCCCCTTCAGAACAAAGAGGAGAAATTTCAGAGGGTGCTGAATCTGTGGAATTCACTGCCACAGATGGCTGTGGGAGCTAAGTCATTGGGTATATTTAAAGTGGAGGTTGATATGTTCCTGATTAGTTACAGGGAGAAAGCAGGCAAATGGGTTAAATTGGTTTATATGCATTTTGTTCCATTTCTTTCAAGATATTCTGAACCTCACCTAAAAACATAATACATATATTCTGATAATTGTGCATGGTATCACATTCATGGGGAACAGATGAGACAGGTCTGGACGCTTGTCATTACATACTCTCGTATATATATTACAAATTGCAAACATCTCTCCAACATTTTAGCCAGCTGAAGGTGGTTAAAAAAAAATCTTAGGACAATTAGCCTTTCTGCCAGGAAGCACCTGGTCTTCAACTAGGCTAAAATATAAATTAAGTCACCATATAAAGAATTAATCAACATGAGTCTATAATCACAAAGATACCCTTGAAAAATTATGTCCATTTGTACTATTGTAATCAACATTTAACACAAACTGAATGTTTGAATATTTAGAACAAAACTCCTACATTAAAGGAGTTGCTGGTAAAAATGCAGTTGCTACCTCTCGTTAATGATTAGCTCTAAGAAGCTCGTTTCTCGTGAGCTCAGTTATTAATTTATATACAAAAATAGATATTCATCAATATTTGTCACTGAACAATATACTGGAATATACCATGGCATATTCCAGCACAATTCTGAAATGATGTGATGCATTCTGATAATTTTATCTTTTAGCCATATTCCTTCACTCTCTCCTGAAAGTTTAATGACAGAATTGGAAAGTTGTTTAGAAGTTGGACTATAAAGGAATAGCATTATTTCTCATTTGATATACAGGATTTCCAAAGTACCTATAGGCTTTGGTAACAAAGCAGCCATCCTGAAATGCGGTGAACCCCTTTTTATGGAAAAAACTTGAACAGCTTTCACAGTGGGTCTGTGACATTCTTATTGTTGCAGTTCTGAACTGAATCTACTCTGAGCATGCACCTAGTACATGGAAGAACTTACTGTGAACATAACTGTATAATAGTAAGCCATTCAGATTCCACAGGCAGGCTTCACTATTTAATCTTAGTTCCAATACCTACCTGCCTCTGATGTTTTACCTCGTCACTATATTGGATAAAACTGTCAATCTCAAGCTTGAAAGTTTAGTCAACAGGGATTTTATTTTGAGGGACTAAAGTTTGATATTTCTGCTCACTTTTATGAAAAGATGCTTCACAAAGTACCCTGCATTTTGAGATATCCAATCAAATTAATTCTCTGGAACTGAATTACTGAAATCTTGACTAAAACATTTCAATTACATTGCTCTATGTTTAAGAGAATACAATCCAATTAAGATAAATCTGTTGCCATTATTGAATAGGCAACAATATAATATTTAATAAATCAATATTGTGACCTACCTAGCAATATGTTCTTCCTGAAATGCAGGTCCAAAGCCACAGCTGAAGTTTGTACAATGCTCCAAACAACAGATGCACAACTTCCCTTTGATTAATATTTTCTACTTGTTCACTTGCTCTTGGTGTGTTATGTGCCTGCACATACAATTCCCTTCACTAATCCAGTTTCCAATCACTCATCTTTTAGAAAATATTCCTATTTGCCTTCTTTAGATGCAAACTGGACATTAACTCACAAAGAACTGCATGTCGCAGTTTCACACACACACATTTATTCCCTTTAAAATAGAGACACAAGTAACTCCGAATGCTGAAATCTGGAGAAAAAAATAAACTGGTTGAGGAATGGCTGATGTTTCAGCTGCATGACCACCGAGTTCCTCTGGCAGACTGCTTTTTTTTTTGACCCTTTAAAAGTGCTTGGACCTGCCATCACAAACTACTGTTCTCTAGAGTCATGTACAACTTTAGGTGTACAACACTAATCCTGCATCCAAATAAGACAAACTTTTGGCTCCTGAAATAAGAGGATATATAGTGAAATGTTCCCATAAGCATACATTTCCTCAGGACTAAGTGGATATAATCCAGTGGTCAACAATAATCACCATAGAGGCAATCACACTGCATCTTCCCATCTACACCTATGACTGTGTGGCTAAGCATAGCTCCAATATACCATATTCAAGTTTGCTGATGACACCACTGATGTGGGTAGAATCAAAGGTGGTGATGAATCAGCATGTAGGAGAGATTGAACTTTCGGCTGAGTGGTGTCATACCAACAACCTCTCACTCAATGTCAGCAAGACCAAACTGATAATAAACCTCAGGAGAGGGAAATCAGGGTCCTACGAGGGGATCATCGAAGGATCAGAGGTGGAGAGGGTTAGCAATTTTAAATTCCTGGGCCCAACACAAAAGTGCAACTGCAAAGAACAAACAACAGGTTCTCTACTTCCTTAGGAGTTTGCGGAGGTTCAGCATGGCATCAAAAACTTTGACCAACTTCTATAGGTATGTAGTGGAGAGTGTATTGACCGGCTGCATCACAGCCTGGAATGGAAAATCCTACAAAAAGTAGTTAAGTCAGGCCAGTATGTTACAGGTAAAGTCCTCCCAACCATTGAGCATGTCTACATGAAATGCTGTTGTAGGAAAGCAGCATCCATCATCAAAGATACTCACTATCCAGGCCATGGTCGTCTCTCGTTACCGCCATCAAATAGAAGGTAAGAGGACTTGCACCACCAGGTTCAAGAGTAGTTACTACCCCACAACCATCAGATTTCACTCACTAGCCCGTCCACTGAGATGTTCCCACAACCAATGATCTCATTATAAGGACTCTTTATCTTGTTATTTCATGCTTTCATGATTTACTGCTATTTATTTATATTTCCATTTGCACAGATTGCTATCTTCAGCACTCTGGTTGATCATCCATTGTTCCTGTTATAGTTACTATTCTACAGATTGCTGAGAATGCCCTGAGGAAAATTAATCTCTGGGTTGTACATAATGACATATATGTACTTTGATTATTATAAATTTACTTTACTAAGCGGCATCAATGGGGAAAGCAAAAACATTCTGGTAGCTGGGTAATAGACACCTTCAATCTCTCTCTCAATCCCATCTGGCTTTGAATTATATTGCAATTTATGGTTTACACTTTGGATCCATCAGTAAGAATCATAGAGCTTGACTGGTTAACAAAAGGCACTGTTGCTTGCCCCTTTCACAAAGGTCCAAGGTCTCTGTAGAAGGCCTTATACCAATTTTGATTTCTAAAAATTCTAAGAGTTAAAGTAAAATTCCATGGAAAACCTGCAGATATTACCACCATGCCTTTCAAAAGGCTGCAACTCCCAAGCCATTAGGTCTTTGAAACTGTTTAGCTTTAAGTCAAAACATATCATTCATCAAAGATGAATCTGACCAAGGTCACTATATATATGCAGAAACCACAAATAAACAATGAGCAACAAAACTGTGTTTTTCCTCGGTCAGCAAGAACACTGAATGCAATCTAGGATGATAATAATAAATGTATTGAATCCAATACTTTGTCAATTAGCTCAGTCCTGTGATAAACAGCCCGTTTATCCACTGAAATCCATTTGATTTTTGCTTCTGAGTGGAAACAGTAAATGCATTTTGTCAAATGAGATATTTAAGTTTTACTTTCAGATAGAACATGTTAATAAGCCCTTCCAGCCCATCAAGCCCGTACTGCCCAATTATAGCCATGTAAACAATTAACCTATAACCCTTAAGTTTTTGGAATGTGGGAGGAAACCGGAGCACCCGTTGGAAGCCCATGAGGTAACAGAAAGAACGTAAAACCCCTTACAGACAGTGGCAGAGATGAACCCAGATCGCTGGTGCTGTAATAGCATTACGTAAACCATTTCACCACCGTGTCACTCGCAACTTATTCCATGGGTTACAATGAAACTTAAGTTCTATTACTACTAACCAATTGTTATGTCAGCTTCCAGGTCGTCCTCGAGCTCTTCAGTTGGAGGTGATTGCACTTGTGACTCAGCTGGTGGTGGAGGTAGAGATGCAGATATAAGAGATTGTTTCAAAGTAAAGTTGCTTAGTTCATCCTCCCAGCTGTGGGGTGTAGACACTGCCTCTGATTCAAGATCTCCACTGTATGTGCTACCCTGATCTGAAAAGGGAACCACAATACATAGGGCGTTTGTTCAGCTTTCCATGTCACATTCACAAAAGCAAAAAACAAAATCAGAACTTAAGATTTCGGGATAAACCACTTACCCCTCAAGCATTTCTTACAACTCAATATCAGTATTGAGATCTTCCCCAGATCTCATCTTCTCTTCCCTGCCAGTTCCCCAAGCCCTCATTCCCCAATCTTTTGAAAATATATTTCCTCCTTAAATATTCTGTGATCGAGCTTCCACACCTTTCCTGGGTGATAAATTCCTGAAGTTCACAACCTTCTGCAAAAGATTTCTGTGGATATCAGTTTTAAATGACCATTCTCCAAACTTGTAACTATTTCCCCTTGTTTGAAGTTCTCCCACTAAAAGGCATCTCAGTATCTATCCTATTATGCCTCTTTAAAATCTTAAATGTTTCAACAAGATCTCCCTTAAATCTTCGAAATGCCGAAGAACATAGATACGTTTTCTTTAGACACTCATGAAGGAGCATCCTGCTTATTCCAGGAATCTCTTTGAGCCTTCTCCAAGCATGTTTTTAGCCCATAAAAAAGCCTCATTTAACACTTAGTACATTAATTGCTCTGGGAACTGTATTAATATAGGCCAACATTTAAGCACAATTACTTTATTCGGGCAACTTAAAAGTAACTACACTGGTACACTGTTTGGTATATGGTAGAACAGCTCATTCAAGGAGCCGAAGCGAAGTTAAGGTAACGCTAAACAGCAACTCCTTTGCTTACATCTTCGGAAACAGCTCTACTTCCATCTTTAATATCTTTATTTTTCCCTTTCAGGGTTCTTTTGAAGACGCTGACCTGAAGTTACACGCTGACTTCGATTCTTGTGGGAATGGGACCCGTTCTCGGGGTTTCAGGACTGGCCGTTGTTCGGCACGCCGAGGGTTCAGCCTGAGAGTCCAGCTCGAATTCGGAAGCCTAAGATCTTGGGGCTCTGGAGTTGGGCGGATCGAGGGTCAGTGTCACGGCACTCGCATGTCATCTGGGGAGTCGGGATATCTGCTGTGGACCTGAAGACCAGAGATCTCTGCGATCTTCAGGCATAGAGTTCGGAGTTTTAACAATGTAAACCAGCAAGTTGTTTGTTATGTCTCCCCACTCGCTGGGAAAATGGAGACACCTTTTTCTCCTGATTAGGGAGAGAGAGAATCTGCGGTATGTTGAATGCCGGGTGTAATGTGAAGTCTTTGGGGTAACAGCAAGTCTATGTACCTTTGCTATTGCTTTGCTCATGCTTGAGTGCTTGGTGACAGTGTCAATGCTCGTCTTTCTTTTGCCGGTGGGGGGAGGGGGGAATTGCTGCTCACTACCGCTTACATGTGGGAGGGAGCTGGGGGGGGGTGGAATTTGGGGTCCTTACGTTTATCTGTCATTTATTCTTTGGGGCACTTCTCTGCTTTTGTGGATGTTTGTGAAGAAAAAGCATTTCAGGATGTATATTGTATACATTTCTCTGACATTAAATTGGACCTTTAAACCTTTGATTTCTTTTTAAGTTCTGAGCTAAAATGCTGCATTTGTCTATTCAGAATTAAGTCTAGAATTTTGCAGTTAAGCATTTCTATTAGCTCCAGCCACAAGTTCCATCTCTTGCCATTCACTTCATCCCCTTTTCCAGCTATTTGCGCAGAATGATTAAGATCCTGATGCGCTTTGAAATTATTTAAAATCAAAGGCATTTATTTCTCAAAACATTTCTTGTAAACATGCTTTCATCTTAAAACCTTATCATGGCTAGGCAATGTCCTCTTTGCTGGCTTCCCACCCAAAACAAAGCTCAAATCATTCCCATAAAATCAGCATAGCAGCATGATGTCATGCGAGTAATCTGCTTCCAAGTGCCACTAAGTTTAATAGTGGAGTGCAGATTAATTCCAAGGTACACAATTGTTCCTGTACACACAGCGATAATACCTGGCTGTGCCATGATCAAAACCAAAGAGTTTAAAAAAGTATTCACTAAACTTTTTTAAAATCAACAAGACCTTGTACTTCTGGGTTTGTTGAAAAATAAAAAACATGGACATTGTGTAGGTAGGAGGGATTAGTTTTTGAGTTTGTTTAATTTACATTTTAGCTGATGCGACACAACCTGTTCTTACGCTGTACTGTTCTATGTTAAAATATCATCTTCTTACAATTTCAATAAAACATCTAAGGTAATCAGATTCCAAGCTAAATGTAGGACAACTTCATAATAAACAATCCAGTTCAATCTATACTGACCACCATGTGAAACTGTTTTCTCTTTTTCCTCTTCTTCTGCAATCATAGCAGCCATTGTTAGAAGATCTGCTTCAAAGGGATTTGAGGGAATCTTCTCCTTTATTTCCTGGATTGTCTCAATTATTCTGTCTGCACTGTCCAGGGTTGTTGGAATGAACATTGGAACTGGCAGCTGAAATAAAAATAAATTGGTTCTTTCAAAACATCCAGTGCGATTTTTATTTTCATCTCCTTTACAACAATCACAGCAAGCATTTCACCTGCACATTGTACAGCCTAGTTGACCATCATGACATTTCAAAGGAATAAACATAAGACAAGACCATAAGACAAAGGAGCAGAAGTCAGCCATTAGGCCCATCGAGTCTGCTCTGCCATTTTATCATGAGCTGATCCATTCTCCCATTTAGTCCCACTCCCACACCTTCTCACCATAACCTTTGATGTCCTGGCTACTCAGATACCTATTAATCTCTGCCTTAAATACACCTAATGACTTGGCCTCCACTGCCGCCCATGGCAACAACTTCCATAGATTCACCACCCTCTGGCTAAAAAAATTTCTTCGCATTTCTGTTCTGAATGGGCGCCCTTCAATTCTTAAGTCATGCCCTCTCATACTAGACTCCCCCATCATGGGAAACAACTTTGCCACATCCACTCTATCCATGCCTTTCAACATTCGAAATGTTTCTATGAGGTCTCCCCTCATTCTTCTAAACTCCAAGGAATACAGTCAAAGAGCGGACAAACATTGCTCATATGTTAACCCTCTCATTCCCGGAACCATTCCAGTGAATCTTCTCTGTACCCTCTCCAATGTCAGCACATCCTTTGTTAAATAAGGAGACCAAAACTGCCCACAGTACTCCAAGTGAGGTCTCACCAGCGCCTTATAGAGCCTCAACATCACACCCTTGCTCCTATACTCCATTCCTCTAGAAATGAATGCCAACATTGCATTCGCCTTCATCACCACCGACTCAACCTGGAGGTTAACCTTAACGGTATCCTATACAAGGACTCCCAAGTCCAGTTGCATCTCAGAACTTTGAATTCTCTCCCTATTTAAATAATAGTCTGCCTGTTTATTTCTTCTGCCAAAGTGCATAACCATACACTTTCCAACATTGTATTTCATTTGCCACTTCTTTGCCCATTCTTCCAATCTATCCAAGTCTCTCTGCAGACTCTCTGTTTCCTCAGCACTACCGGCCCCTCCACCTATCTTCGTATCATCAGTGAACTTAGCCACAAAGCCATCTATTCTATAATCCATATCGTTGATGTACAATGTAAAAAGAAACGGCCCCAACACGGACCCTTGTGGAACACCACTGGTAACCGGCAGTCAACCAGAATAGGATCCTTTTATTCCCACTCTCTGTTTCCTGCCAATCAGCCAACGCTCTATCCACGTATGTAACTTTACCGTAATTCCATGGGCTCTTATCTTGCTAAGTAGCCTCATGTGTGGCATCTTGTCAAAGGCCTTCTGAAAATCCAAATATACAGCATACACTGCATCTCCCTTGTCTAGCCTACTTGTAATTTCCTCAAAAAATTGTAATAGGTTTGTCAGGCAGAATTTTTCTTTAAGGAATCCATGCTGAGTTCTGCCTATCTTGTCATATGCCTCCAGGTACTCTGTAACCTCATCCTTGACAATCGACTCCAACAACTTCCCAACCACCGATGTCAAGCTAACAGGTGTATAATTTCCTTTTTGCTTTCTTGCCCCGTTCTTAAATAGCAATCTTGCAGTCCTCCGGAACCATGCCAGAATCTATTGACTTTTGAAAGATCATCGCTAATGCCTCCACAATCTCCACAACTATTTCCTTCAGAACACGAGGGTGCATTCCATCTGGTCCGGGAGATTTATCTACCTTTAGACTATTCAGCTTCCTGAGTACTTTCTCTGTCGTAATTGTGACTGCGCACACTTCTCTTCCCTGCCACCCTTGAGTGTCCGGTATACTGCTGATGTCTTCCTTGGTGAAGACTGATGCAAAATACCTGTTCAGTTCCTCCGTCATCTCCTTATTCCCATTATAATTTCTCCAGCATCATTTTCTATCAGTCCTATATCTACTCTCACCTGTCTTTTACTCTTTATATACTTGAAAAAGCTTTTAGTATCCTCTTTGACATTATTTGCTAGCTTCCTTTCATAGTTAATCTTTTCTCTCTTAATGATCTTCTTAGTTTCCTTTTGGAAGCTTTTAAAAACTTCCCAATCCCCTGTCTTCCCACTAATTTTTGCTTCCTTGTATGCCCTCTCCTTTGCTTTAACTTTGGCTTTGATTTCTCTTGTCAGCCACGGTTGCATCCTTTTTCCATACGAAAATATTTTTTTTTCTGGAATATACCTGTCTTGCACCTTCCTCACTTCTCGCATAAACTCCAGCCACTGCTGCTTTGACGTCCTTCACGCCAATGTCCCTTTCCAGTCAACTTTGGCCAGTTCCTCTCTCATGCCACTATAATTTCCTTTACTCCACTGAAATACCGACACATTAGATTTCAGCTTCTCTTTTTCAAATTTCACAGTGAACTCAATCATGTTATGATCACTGCCTCCTAAGGGTTCCTTCACCTCAATCTCTCTAATCACCTCCGGTTCATTACACAATATCTAATCCAGTACAGCCGATCCCCTAGTGGGCTCAACAACAAGATGTTCTAAAATGCCATCTCGCAGACATTCTACAAATTCTCTCTCTTGAGATCCAGTGCCGACCTGATTTTCCCAATCCACTCGCATGTTACAATCCCCCACAATTATCATAACACTGCCCTTCTGACAAGCCTTTTCTATTTCCTGTTGTAATTTGTAGTCCACATCACTGCAGCTGTTTGGAGGCCTATAAATAACTGCCATCAGGGTCCTTTTACCCCTGCGATTTCTTAGCTCAACCCATAAAGATTCTGCACCTTCCGATCCCATTTCACCTCTTTCTAATGATTTAATATAATTTCTTACCAATAAAGCCACGCCTCCCCCTCTGCCTACCTTCCTATCCTTCCAATACACCGTGTATCCTTGGACATTCAGCTCCCAGAGACATGCATCCTTTAGCCACATCTCAGTGATGGCCACAATATCATACCCGCCAATCTGTAGCTGTACGACAAGATCATCCACCCTATTCCTTATGCTGCGTGCATTTAAATATAACACCTTAAGACCAGTATTTGGTACTTTTCGCTTTGATTTCACTGCAACTTTATTGCACTGCAACTCATCCCAATGGCTACAAATTTGCCCTATCACCTGCCTGTCTTTCCTGACATCTTTACTGCTCACTATCTTAGATTTATTTCTGTTTTCCCCTTCCTCTGTTCTATCATTCCAGTTCCCATCCCCCTGCCAAATTAGTTTAAACCCTCCCTAACAGCTCTATTAAACCTTCCCGCCAGGATATTGGTCCCCTTTGGGTTCAGGTGTAACCTGTCCATTTTGAACAGGTCATACTTCCCCCAGAAGAGATCCCAATTATCCAAGAATCTGAAGCCCTCATCACTAAGCCACAGCCAACCAGCTCCTCAAGGTAGCCAGTGCCCAGGTCTGCACAAAAGATTGAACACAGTATAGAACAATCGACAAATATCTTATTTTACTATTAATAATCTTTAAATCAAAGCTAAGAATATTGAAAGATCATTACCTAAGTAATTTAATAAAAATATTAATTATACTACCTTTAGAAAGCATAAGGGAAATAGTATAAGGATGTTGTATTACTATCTGATTCAAATAATGCTTTTCATCTATGCAACTTGATTTTCTTTTCGACAGAGCTAAATCATTCAGGATAATGAACCAAATCACGCTGACATTCAGATACATCCAAGCATGCTCCAGCATCAAGCAGGCACACTGCAAGCCTAGAATACGCCATGAGAGCTTTGCTAAATCTTGCTTGAAGCCTTCCACTTTCAGGAGTTCCATTCAATTGGCCTTCATTCGGTCCAAATAATTGCAGGCAGACAGGGATTGCAGATGATGAGCCAAATCCATAAGATTTGGCCCAATATCTGAAAATTGCAGAATACTTACACTTCAAAGAGAAAAAGAAATCAAGCACTTTGTTATGTTATGCTGACCAAATATTTCATAGAATGAATCACAACAGTCCATTGAGCAATAACGAATTGACCAACTAAAGCAAAAATGTGGCTATGTCTACACTGCCTTCCATTCTGACTTGAGTCTTAAAATTAATTGACAAGAGGGTATACCAGCCCACTGTGACCATGCCTGTGGCAGGTGAAATATTCAGATAAATCTGACTTCTCAGATCCCAGTGCAGACCTGCAGTTTAGAACAATACAAAGCACTCATTCACACCCACCACTATATGGTTTGCCACCCTCCCTTCCCCCTCACCTCACCAAAAAAATAAAATTTCTGTCCTTTAAAAACTGTGTTCTTTTAATCCAGGATGAAGAGACTCAGTTTATAAACTTATAATGTTTATAGAAGAAGCCAAAAATGACCTTCTCTTTCTTGCAAAATCTAAAATTTTCAAACTTCATTTTTTGGAATGTATGGAATCCCTTCAACAGAAAGTTTTCAAGCAATGTTCCTCCGGACCAAAATGCACCAATAATACACAGCACATAAAACAAGAATACTACCATAAATAAGTTAATAAGATATCATTCAAATTACGTGTGAAGTGTGCAACATAGTTTAAAAAGGAAACAGCTTGCTGTCCTAGTGATGAGACTTCAGTGGTAGCAGGGTAGTCACAACCTGGGGGAAGAAGCTGTTACCCAGTCTGACAGTCCTTGCCACAATGCTCCTGGCATCTTCTTCCTAATGGTAGTCAGCCAAAGAGATTGTGGGATGGGTGGCAAGGACACTCAACAATACTATTGGCCCTACGTATGCAACATTCCCAGTAAATGTCACAAATACGGGGGAGGGGGGAAACATGGTAATCCTCTCAGCAATTTGTACTATTATCTGTCAGGTCCTGTGGTCTGATCTCTTACAAACAATGATGCAGCCAGACACGACACTCTTAGTGGTGCCCCTGCAGAACGTTATTAGTATAGGAGTGAGGAGCCTTGCACACCTAGACAATGCTATGCCTTCTTGACTGATGAAGAGGTGTTGTGGGTCCAAGTTAGATCACCCATTATGTGCGCACCAAGGAACTTTGTGGTCTTCATTCTCTCTACAACAGAACCATTGATATGCAATGGAGAATAGTCAATGTGCACCTTCCTGAAGTCCACAATCATCTCTTTTATCTTGTCCATGTTGAGACTCAGGTTGTTGTTCTCACACCACTGAGAAGCCTCTCTACCTCCTCTCTGTATGCCAACTCATCAACGTTGCTGCTGAGGCTAATCACTATACTATCATCAGGGAACTTCGTGATGTGATTTGAGCTGGATTTGGCAGAGTGTCGTGAGTCAGCAGCTGGCTGAGCACACTGCCCTGAGGGCACCAATGCTCAGTGTGATGGAGCTTGAGATGTTGCTGCCAATTAGTGCTGACTAGGGTCGGTCTTTCTGTGAAGACCCAGTTACAGAGTGGGATGTTTTGAGTTCCAACAAGGACAGTTTACCCACAAGGCTCTGAGGAATGATTGTGTAAAACATCGAACTGAAGTCAATGAACAACACGTTGATGTATGAGGCATCATTTTCTAGATGGGACAGAACAGAGTGGAGTGCTGAGATTATGACATCATCAGTGGACCAGTTTGAGTGGTAGGCAAACTGGAAAGAGTCCAATGTAGCTGGAGGGTGGGATCTTCTACAATCTATTGAAAACCGCTCATAACATTTCACGATTGCTGAGCTCAGTGCCACTGGGCACTAACAGTTTAGGCCAGTTACTGTTGCTCTCCTGAGCATCAGATTAATGGTGGCTGCGTTGAAGCCTGCAGGAACAGTGGACTGTTGCAAAGAGTTGTTAAAAATGTCTGTTAAGACCTCTGTTAGCTGGGCTGCACAATCCCTCAGCATCTGACCAGTTATGTTGTCCAGTCCCACAGCTCTGTGTCAGTTTCTCCTGGATATGATCACCCTCACTTCGGCTGGAGCCAAACAGGGTGCCTACTCCTCATGGGGAGAGAGGGCTTTCCTCAATGCCACATCGTTCATTGCATCAAATCATGCATAAAAGGCAATCAAACCCATCAGGAACTGAGGCTTTGCTGTCATAAACAAAGAGGGTGGACTGATTAGATAGATTCTAAAGTGGCTGAGAGGTAGGAAACACAGGATAATGGCTGAAGGTTGTTTCTTAGAATGGAGGCCAAAGACTAGTGATGTGACACAGTGGCTGGTGCTGTTATTTTATTCATTATTTATAGAAATGATTTGGATACAAATATACGAAGCTTGATCAGTAAGCTTCAGAATGACACAAATTTAGGAGGTTGTTGATAGTGAAGAAGATTATCATAGATTACAAGGGATCTTGAACAATTAGGGGAGTGGGCCAAGAAATGGCAAATGGACTCCAATACAGCTAAGAGCAAGGCAATGCATTTTGGAAAGTCAAACCAGCATAGGACTTATATTATGAATGGTAGGGCACTAGATGTATTTCAGAACTGAAGGACTTAAGAGTACAGGTGCACAGTTCATTGAAAGTATGTAACATCATAGATAGACAGGGTAGTGAAAAAGGCATTCTGCATGTTGGTCTTCATTAGTCAGAGCACTGAAAATACGAGTTAAGACATATCCTTGGTGAGGTTGCACTTGGAGCACTACACAAAATTTTAGTCACACTGTTATAGGAAAAATGTGTTTAAACTGGAAAGAGTGCACAAAATATGAACACAAGAGATTTTGCAGACGCTGGAAATCCAGACCAACACAAAATGCTGGGAGAACTTAGCAGGAAATGAATAAATAGTCAATGTTTCAGACTAAGACACTTCTTCAGGGCTGAAACTGAAGAGTGAAGAGACAAAAGTAAAACGGTGGGGGAGGGGAAGGAGGATTAGCTGAAAGGTGATAGGTGAAGCCAGGTGGGTGGGAAAGGTAAAGCAGAGGTGCTCAACAAAACAGTACCCCAATTTATGTCAGGTCTCACCAATGCAGAGGGGGGCCGTTTTGTCAAGCATCTCTGATCCATTCACCAAAAGCAGAATTTCCCGGTGACCAATCATTTTAATTCCTATCCCCATACCATCATGCCTTTCCATGGCCTCCTCTTGCGCCACAATGAGGCCATTCTCAGGCTGGAGGAGCAACACCTTACACTCCATCTACGTAACTTCGAACCTGACGCCACAAACGTCAATTTCTCAAACTTCCAGTAATGATCTCCCCACCCTACCCCACCACCAATCCCCATTCCCGTTTCCCTCTCTCGCTTTATCTCATCACCTCCCACTGGTGCTCCTCCCCCTTTTCTTTCTTCCATAGCCTTCTGCCCTCTCCCATCAGTTTCTCCCTTCTCTAGCCCTGTATCTCTTACTTTCACCAATCAACTTCCCAGCTCTTTACTTCACCCCTTCCCCCCACTTCCCATTTCACCTATCACCTCATGATTCCTCCTCCCCTTCGCCGTACTTTCTTACTCTGACTTCTCATTTTTTTTTCAGTCCAGATGAAGGGCCTCAGCCTGTACTCTTTTCCATAGATGCTGCCTGGCCTGCTTCCTCCAGCATTTTGTGTGTGTTGCAAGGCTTCCACAATGTCACTCTGCACATTCACAAAGCCTTACTCCTCAGTACTGCTGCTAAGTGTGAATTTTGGACTACATCAATTTTCCTCAATTATTATTTAAAATTTCTCGGAAAAAATGAATGACTTTCATCTCATCGTAAGTTCAGTATTGCAGATATTTGCTGATTGTTGTATGACATTATATTCCACTTGCAACTCCTTAGAAAGTGCAGCATTCTAGGGTAGCACACGGAAAATCCTAAGCTAACAACTAAGCTTGCACACCTTCCAAATGCGTAAGAATAGCCATATCCAAAAGAAGAGTCTAATCACCGATCATTGATGTTCAATGCCATTACCTGCATCAAATCCCCCATGTAAACAACCTGGGGATTCGAGTAACAGAAATTCAATCACACTAATCAAGAGCAGATCAAATGTTCGATATCCTGCAGCAAGTAACTCACCCACCACCCCCAAGCACCCAAAAGCCTGTAGTGTACCACCTGTAAAGTACAGCACTGTGACACAGCCTAGGCAATTTGAGCAGTATTTTCCAAATCTATGACTTAAAGATAATAAGTACTGTAAACATCACCACTTATGGGTTCCTCCCTAAGTTTCACACTATATCCCAAGATGGAAATGCATAGCTGACCTTCACTTGGTCTAATTAATGGAATGTCCTACCCAACGGCGACAATAAATACTGGCGGGCAAGATAATAAAAAGCATATCATATATAGTAGCATTCTTCCACTAAAGTTCAAGATATGGAATTAGTAATGATGTGCCAGTTCATGATATTTGCTAATAGGTTCCGCCTGCAATTAGTTTCTTCTTAGCAGAAATACAGTGCCTGTAAAAGTTACTCACCCCACTTGGAAATTTTCATGGTTTATTGTTTCACAACATTGAATCAGAGTAATTTAATTTGGCTTTTTTGACACTCATCAACAGAAAAAGACTCTTTTATGTCAAAGTGAAAACAGTTTCTACAAAATGATCTAAATTAATTACAAATATAAAACACTAAATAATTGATTGTGTAAGTGTTTCAACATTCAGGCTTGGAGATGCCAGAAACGACTGGGAGTGAAAATGAAATGATTTCACTACTTCAGCAAGTCAGAAACTGCTTAGAATTTGAAAGTATCAACAATCAACTTCAATATTATGATGAAAATAAAGACTTGGGAGTATGCAATCGCCAAATACATTGCATAAAGGTAGTCATTATCTACACTTGATATCTGCATTGATTTTGCTCATTGAGTCAACCAAAAGAACATGATAGCGTACACTGGATGAATTCCTCTGACAATAACTATCAGGAACTAATACCCAGTTTTATGGTACTGTAGTAGTATTGATAGTATTTTAATTTGTTCTGTATTTCATTTAAATACACAATTTATTACTCAGTTAAATAGTTGCCATTTTTTAGTACCTTTTAACTACTTCCATGAAACTTCAGCTAACTGGGCAGCCGCTTAATTGGGCCATAATGTTACTGGTCCCCATGTGTTCCAATTAAGTAGAATCCACTGTATTTAAAATTACAAGATGAAATTACATCAAATTGGTGTCTTTTGACATTTAGGTGGAATTTGAAATCGCAATCACCTCACCTCACTATAATATTTACAACACATATGACCTTTTGCAATATTATCTACAATAGCCAACAACAGACCTAATGACAGTTTTGTGGAAAACTTACAGGCACAGGCATCCCAAGTGGTAATGGTGCAAACTGTGTGTAAAGATGTAGAGGTAAGGGTATATAGACCGGGACAGGAATGGGCAATATGACCACTTGTGTCTTCCAATCCTCATCTAGAAACAAGAGAAGGCATGTAATAACATAACATTTTTTAAAGAAGTTGATTTTACTTTTAATCAATTCAAAAGCTATTCATTAATACAATTGTCCATTTCTACCTGGAAAGTAATCTATTCCAGAATTTTAAGCCCCATAAATTCTATACTACAATTATAAGGTCATTTCCAGGAAAATAATCACATACATAGACTAAATAAAATTGCAATGTGCCAAATTACTTCATAATTCACAAATGGTGTGCTTCAGATAACAAAAGAATCTATGTGTGATCTTGACCAGACTTATTATGGTGTTTATGAAAGACAAATCAAGCAATTTATTAAGGTTCTACCCCACTCACCTTGCTTAGGACAGTTGCACCTACAAATCCCAGTGTGAACTGCCGCTTATGGAAACAAGATTGAAGAGAATAATACTTACGTGTATCTTGTATCTTTTCATATCTTCTCAGAAGTGACACTGAAACACTTCTTGTACAACTAACAATTCAGATTTATGGATTCAGTAAATTCTTGATCTACACTCCAGCACACTGCAATAGTTTTGAGTTTATTCCATACTTTCATACACAAAAGGAAATGACTACTTCGATAGATTTTATTTTAGATTAAACTAACATCTTGATGGTTATGTGGACTGCAAGAGGAAGCTTCAGGTATTAGTTGTTTTATACAAGGTTACTAGAAATACTACAGGTCGACCTTCACTAATCCGACTACCTGTAATCCGGTTCCTTCAGTAATCCAGCACTGATTTCAAATTCTCCAAGCAACTGTAATTTCAAATTTCCCGGGCCACCGTTCCAATCTCTGCGCATTGTTTTGGTTGCACTAGATCTGTTTATGTGTTGGCGCGCTCTTGAAAGCACAGACAAGCGATTCCTGCTTGTTTTCCTGCATTTATTAATATCATTTACGTGAGGCGCAGCTGTCCGGCACCCGCCTGTCTCACTCGCCAGCGGCGGGGGAGCTGGCGTGCACTGGGTCGGTCCGCCTTCTCACACGCCTGCTGGCAGTCACGCACTGCCCTCTGGCATCACCCGTCCGGTGCTCCGTTCTCTTCTGCTTATGACGTCAGATCAGGTGCAGCGATCCACTGAGTTTAAGCATATTACTAAGCGGAGGAAAAGAAACTAATGAGGATTCCCTCAGTAACTGCAAGTGAAGAGGGAAGTTAACTCCTGTACATTTACCTGTACCCTTCATATTATCTGTGCCTGTACAGTATATTACTTTATTAAAATTTCACTTGCTACTCATTTAATATTTCTGTTTCATTATTATCTAATTTGTACTGATTCACATGATATCTTAAAGGTATGATGAGGCGGTTAGCTATTGCTTAATGTGATCCTTCTGTAATTCGGCATTTTCACTAATCCGGCACTCCTCAGGTCCCAATGGTGCCAGATTATAGAAGGTCGACCTGCATTTCTAATATACTACTTCATAATAAAGAAGTTAAGACATAAGTACATTTACCATGAAGCTATTTGAACAGATCTGTATACATGAACATTTATTCACACATTACCTGTCTGACAAGCCTTGGTCTGAGTAAGTGGTTTACAAGAAGTCGCTTTGGTCTGTGTGATAGGTTTGCACAGCAGTGCTTTATTCTTGAGAACCTTGGGTGGAGCAGAAGGTCGTATTCGAAGAGCTTCCGTCTGCGTGGCTATCTAAATCATTAAAAAAGCAAAGAACTTGATGTAAACATTAAATGCAAGCAATTCTAGTTGAAATAAGTGTTAACTAAACTTCTTTCTTACCTCTCCAGTAACCTTAGTTCCTGAATTAGTACAAGTCCCACCTGCTAGAAAGAAAAAAAACACTATAATCTGCTTAGATCAGTAAAAAATTACAAAATTACCCCAAATTAATTTAAATATACCAATAAAAAAACTCAAGAAATTGATGAAATTTATTCTTGTGTAGTGTCATTGATCTGAAATATTAATTCTTATTCTCCAAAGAATGCGGCATGACCTGCTGAGGATTCCCAGCATTTACTTTTTACTTCAGATCTCCTTTCTTTCTTTATTAATTTTTTTATTGATTTATAAAGAGCATATATACAAACAAGAGGAGAGTTAACTCAAATATATCAATACAAACAGAAAGTGAAATAGACATTATCAAAATCATACATAGTATTAAGCTAATATGTAGTATATAATAAAAAAAGACAGCTAATTCTCCTCTTATCAATTCATGGAGAGAGAGAAAAAAAACTTTAAATTTTTAAATGGGGGGGAACCCCACTACACTATATGAGAAAAGAGGGAAAAAAGGAGACTGGGCAATCCATTATGAGGATACGACCAAAAAAAAAGAAAGGACTTTCTGATCAAATTTAAAACTTCAAAAAAAAAATTGGAAGAGTAATAAATCAAATCAAATGAAAATATTGAATATTGCCAGAGTTGCTCTAAGACAGCAAAAATCCTAGATTGAGAAAACCCTTATTGCAGAAAATAAAAAAGGACGGTGGTATGGCTTTGCCAAATTTTAGAATGTATTATTGGGCAATTAATATTCGATATATTACTTTTGGATTCATTATTCAGACATACATGAATGTCCTTCATGGTTGGATTTGGTGGAAAACTCAGCGAAGGGCTTCTCTTTGGCCTCTTTACTGAGAGCTCAACTTCCCTTTTTTTTCTAAGATTAGTAGACAAGATTTTAATCCCACTATTGAACATACATTAAGAATTTGGTTTTAGTTTCGTAGATTTTTTTGAGTTAAATAATTTTGATCTTTCTAGTAATATCCATTTCAATTATTTTTTTAAACCATCAATTTTGGATAAGGCCTTTTTAATTTGGAAAACCAAGGGCATAACAACATTTTCCAGATTTGTTTTTAGGGGATTATTTAATGTCTTTTTCTCAGTTAGTGGATAAATATGATTTATCAAACATACACTTTTTAGATATTTACTTCAGATCTCCACCATCTGCATTTAGTTTATTTTCATCCACTGAATAATGACCTCGCTACTAGTCACTGGAATTCAGAAGAATGAGAGGGATCTCGGTGAAAGCTACTGAAACTTGAAAGGCCAGAGAGAGTGGATTTAGAGAAGACGTATCCTATAGTAAGGGAGTCTAGGGCCAGAAGGCACAGCCTCAAAATACAAGGACATTCCTTTAGACAAGAGATGAGGAGGAATTTCTTTAGTCAGGCAGTGGTGAATCTGTGGAATTCACTGCCACAGGTGGTTGTACAGGCCAAGTCATTGGGCATAAATTAAGCAAAAGTTGATAGGTTCTTGATTAGTAAAGTGTCAAAGATCAAAGGGAGATGGCAGGAGAATGGGTTGGGAGAGATATTAAATCAGCAATGATGGAACAGCAGAGAAGATTTGATGGGTCAAATGGCATAATTGCTCTCCTATGTCTCATGTCTCTGCCTTATGTTTCTAATTATCTGCCCAAGAAATAAAGCTTACATTTTCATAGATCTGTAACGCAGACAAGGAAACAAGATTTATCAACAATGTGGAGCATAAAGGCAAAAAAGACTGAAATAAGTATATTCTAGAAATGGTTCCATCACTAGATTACGGTTGCTTTAGAAAGTTTTCTTGAAAGGGGATTAAAGCCACATTAGCAGTCATTGTAAGTCCACCAGAAAGCAGGAGAGAAACTATGATTACAAGAACAGACATGAAGTACTGCAGTCATTGTCAACGAAATACAGAAGAAAACGAGGGGGAGTTTAGCACAAGATTTTGAATTTTGAATTATGAAAGTGTTAAACAGGAAGAAACTGATGAGAAGTACTAGGGATAATCTGCAACTGCCAAAAGGCAAAAAATATTTAAAAAACCATGGATGATGGAAATTTGAAATAAAAGCAGAAAATGTTGGGAATACTCAGCAGGCCAAGCAGTAACTGTGAAGAAAAAGTGTTGTGGGTTTATATCAATATACTTTAATCGGAAATAGAAAAATTGGAGAAATGAAACACTGAGGGAAAAAAAAATGTGTTAGCAGCCAGGCTTGTATGGTTTTTCTTATTCCAGTAGGTGTTAAAAGTATGATAGGTTTTTCCAGAAGGAAGATTGCATTTTTAAAGAGGATAGCATGAGAAACAAGAGTTTAGCAGATTAGAAATCAGTTTTGGATTCATCAATCTGCATGCATATGAAGCGTAGAGAGAAACTTTGCCATGTACTTATACTCCTCTATTCAAGTTAAATGAACGGAATTTTAAAAAAACAAGTCAGGTCCTCTACTTGCTCAGTAGTAAACAGCTTATGATGCAAATTGCATATGCAGGTCAGAGTTGATATTTTCATCAACGATGGGTCGCCAGAATCAAGATTCTTTCCATTCTTTTTCACTACCCAGAGAAGAAAAACTATCAATAGCAGAGAAGATACTATGACGAGTCAAACTACCATACCAGATCAAAGCTGGTTGCAAGGATCAGTAGTTGCTACTTAGTAAATGTTGTGCAATTTGAAAACTTCCTGTCAAAGATATTGAAGATAAAAAAAACACCAAATAGAAAGAAATGCTGAGCGAAAGCCATGAATGCTCCTTCAGTATCATTCAACAAGTCGCTACGTCCTTGCTACAGAATGGTAAAATATTAGTTGAATCTTTTTGCAGCCTTCATACCATTTAAAGTTGTTGTTGAACTGGCAGTATTCTGTACAGGTGGAGAGCTTGCCAATGATATCACATTTGCTATAACAGGAGTTGGCTCTTTTCTCTGACTGCTGGGAACATTTGGTACCGTTACTGTGAAGGAAGACAGTGATTTTCCCGTTAAACGTTAAGCAACCATACAACTTCTTTCAACTCACCTACATTCACAGCTATCAACTAAAGTCAATTTTAAAAAAAATTTGAAGGTTTTAATTATATGAGGATCAATGTAATAGGACAAGATGCATTCACCTCTAGCTGGCTGTCTTATAGGCAAACAATTCAAAGTAAATTTTATCATCATATATGTTAACAGGGAGAAGGCAGGAAAATGAGTTGAGAAGGATATTAAATCAGCTATGATGGAATGGCAGAGAAGGTTTGATGGGACTAATAGCTTAATTGCTCTCTTATGTCTCAGGTCTATGTCTTATGTTTCTAATTAGCTGTGTAAAAGATAAAGCTTACATTTTGCTAGATCTGCAATGCAGACAAGGAAACAAGATTTAACAACAATGTGGAGCATAAAGGCAAAAAAGACTGCAATAAATACAGTGGCATGCAAAAGTTTGGGCACCCCTGTGCAAAATTTCTGTGACTGTGAATAGTTAAGTTAGTAGAAGATGAACTGATCTCCAAAAGTCATAAAGTTAAAGATGAAACATTCTTTTCAACATTGTAACCAAGATTAGTGTATTATTTTTGTTTTGTACAATTTTAGAGTGAAAAAAAGGAAAGGAGCACCATGCAAAAGTTTGGGCACCCCAATAGATTTGAGCTCTCAGGTAACTCTTACTAAGATCTCGGACCTCAACTAGCTTGTTAGGGCTATGGCTTGTTCACAGTCATCGTTAGGAAAGGCCAGGTGATGCAAATTTCAAAGCTTTATAAATACCCTGACTCCTCAAACTTTGTCCCAACAATCAGCAGCCATGGGCTCCTCTAAGCAGCTACCTAGCACTCTGAGAATTAAAATAAATGATGCCCACAGAACAGGAGAAGGCTATAAGAAGATAGCAAAGCACTTTCAAGTAGCCGTTTCCTCAGTTCCTAATGTAATTAAGAAATGGCAGTTAACAGGAACGGTGGAGGTCAAGTTGAGGTCTGGAAGACCAAGAAAACTTTCCAAGAGAACTGCTCGTAGGATTGCTAGAAAGGCAAATCAAAACTCCTGTTTGACTGCAAAAGACCTTCAGGAAGATTTAGCAGACTCTGGAGTGGTGGTGCACGGTTCTACTATGCAGCAACACCTGCAGAAATATGACCTTCATGGAAGAGTCATCAAAAGAAAACTTTTCCTGCGTCCTCACCACAAAATTCAGCGTCAGAAGTTTGCAAAGGAACATCTAAACAAGCCTGATGCATTTTGGAAACAAGTCCTGTGGACTGATGAAGTAAAAATAGAACTTTTTGGCCGCAATGAGCAAAGGTATGTTTGGAGAAAAAAGGGTGCAAAATTTCATAAAAAGAACACCTCTCCAACTGTTAAGCACGGGGGTGGATCGATCATGCTTTGGGCTTTTGTTGCAGCCAGTGGCACGGGGAACATTTCACTGGTAGAGGGGAAAAATGAATTCAATTAAATACCAGCAAATTCTGGAAGCAAACATCACACTGTCTGTAAAAAAGCTGAAGGTGGAAAGAGGATGGCTTCTACAATAGGATAATGATCCCAAACACACCTCAAAATCCACAATGGACTACCTCAAGAGGCACAAGCTGAAGGTTTTGCCATGGCCCTCACAGTACCCCGACCAAAACATCATCGAAGATCTGTGGATAGACCTCAAAAGAGCAGTGCATGCAAGATGGCCCAAGGATCTCACAGATCTAGAAGCCTTTCGCAAGGAAGAATGGGCTAAAATCCCCCAAACAATAATTGAAAGACTCTTAGCTGGCTACAGAAAGCGTTTTCAAGCTGTGATACTTGCCAAAGGGGGTGTTACTAAGTACCGACTATGCAGGGTGCCCAAACTTTTGCTTCGCGCCCTTTTCCTTTTTTGTTATTTTGAAACTGTAAAAGATGGAAATAAAAAAGTAATCTTGCTTAAAATATTTTTTTTAAATGTGTCATCTTTAACTTTATGCCTTTTGGAAATCAGGTTATCTTTTACTCACTTAGCTATTCACAGTAACAGAAATTTGGACCAGGGTGCCCAAACTTTTGCATGCCACTGTATATTCTGGAAATGGTACCATCACTAGATTATGGTTGTTTTCAAAACTCTTTCTTGAAAAGGGATGACAGCCACATTAGCAGTCAATGCAAATCCACCAGAACATAGGAGAGATAAACTATGATTACAAGAATAGGCATTAGATACTGCAGCCATTATCAATGAAATATGGAAGAAAAAGAAGAGGTTTAGCACAAGATTTTGAATTATGAAAGAGTATAAACACGTGGAAACTGATGAGAGGTATTGTGGATAATCTGAAACTGCCAAAAAGCAAAAAAATACATTGAACAACAAATTTTTTCGAAAATGTTGCTTCCTCAGAACTTTTTTTTTGTTTATGATAGACCACATAAAGCTGAACAGAAATATAATTTCAGACTACTTACATCATGTAGGAATTTGGAAAGACAAGAAACTATCTTTTCATTAAATATAATGTGTGTAATTACATCACAGTGCTGACTCTGCAATAGTTCAACTAAGCTAAAGCTGTTTTGTTGATAATTTTCATTTGTACTCAGTGTCTGAGGCTTCTTGCTTAAGTGTTCAACAATACTCAGCCAGTACTGTTGGATTCCAGTTGCCCCGATACTGTTCCTCCATGACTGCAATGTCCTGGTGAAACAGGACATGCTCGTCACTGACAGTGCCATGATTCACACAGAAGTCATCTAAATGGGTATGCAAAAAATGAAATCTTTATTGGAATGTTGCACTTCATGGTTTTGTATGCTGGAAGTATGCTGTCAACCAGCTGTATGTATTTTGGTGCTCTACAACTGCCAAGAAAATTTTTCCATGCAATTTTCTCTGGTCCCACTAGAAGTTCTTTGAACTGCCTGTCGTTGATGACCTGTTTGATTTGTGCACTAACTGAAATGCCTTCCTTAATCTTGGCATCAGTTATTCTGGGAAAAATCTGTCTCAAATATCAAAATCCTTCAACGAAATTTATAGCCTTTATAAAATCTGTCCTGCCATGCAGCATCCACTCTGCCTAAGCATGCCTGGACAAGACAGAAAACTTTTCAGCTTACATTGTGGGCAGCATTTTAATTGACTTGAATAAGAAATTTAAATAACAAATATAAGCACTTTCAAAAAAAATGGTGTGTGACAGGGAAATTTCAAGGTGATTTTCATGATCAGCAGCCCAAAATCCATAAGATACATCCAAAAGTATTCAGGAAGCAAAATCTTTGTTGTCCAGTGATATATAAAAAAACTATGGGTGGGAGAAATTTGAAATAAAAGCAGAAAATGTTAGAGATACTCAGCAGCCCAAGCAGTAACTTCGACAAAAAAGTGGTCAATAATCTTTGCTCAGAAAAAGAAAAAGAAAAAAATGAAGCAGTGAGAATAAACATAAAGTGTTGGCAGCCAAGTCTGTGTAAGTCTTCTTACTCCAGTTGGTGTTAAAAGGCTGTAAGGCTTTGCCAGAAGGGAGATGTGTCTGCATATTTAAAGAGGACGGCATTAGAAACAGGAGTATAGCATGCATAATGTACTACGTGCATGTCAAGTGTAGAAAGAAACCCTTGCCATGTATTTATACTCTTCTGATCACGTAAAATCAATAGAATTTAAAACATCATAATTTCAAGCTCTTAAAATTTAGACTTCTACCACTATTTGGTCTGTAGGAAATTGCATGTAAGAGCAATATATCTGTTCTTCATTTACTTTGTATGCTGTGTTGTGCGTTTAGTATGTCTATTGTGGCAACTATTCATATTGGTGGAGCTTCATAAAAGCAACAGGAACAAGTTACATATCCTTGCTTATTTCGTGGCAGTTTGTCGCTTGGGACCGATGGGAGGTCTTTTTTGATCACTTAATATTGCTTCAAGATTATGTGTTTGCTAATTGCTAATAAGGGATCGTATATGGGTTTGAACTCTTCAGAACAATCATTTCATTGGAGCTGAAGGTTCGCCGTGCAAGTATAACAAGCCCGTGGATTCGTTTTGCCTCAATATTTTGTCAGCAAAGATGTCAACAGTTATATCAAATGAACATCAGCACTCGGATGTGTCCGAGAAACTGGAAGCACCAACCTGGAGCCGCTTGTAGCTGGCAATGGCCTTTTTTGTTGTTTAACACTGTGTGTTTGGATTGGAAATACAGTTTCGAAGTGGTCAACATTGCCACGTCCAACTAGGTTGGATTGGAAAGCTCTATAGTGCTGTTACCCTGAAGTGTTCAACTCTTAATTCTGTTGAAATGCTGAAGAATTGAAACAATTGCTTCCATTGTTGAAAAGCTAAATTGAAACTGCCATTGTTTTATCTCATTTGCGCACTTGGAAGACAAAATGAGCTAGAAGCAGAGGTCTTGAAGCCAAGAGAGAAATGATCATGTGATGTTGAAGCAACACACACACAAAATGCTGGTGAACGCAGCAGGCCAGGCAAATGTTGAAGGTCAGTTTCCTCGGGGAAATAAAAATTTTTACAAAGATAAAGAACAGGCTGTGACAGACTACATATAAGGTTGAAGGCAGCATGCCTAATGTGTTTGCAGTATGTTCTAAAGCCACTAGCAAGGCGCCTTGTGCATCTGATAGCACATTGGTACACATTAGAACAGAGACTGATTTAGCTGGGTTATACACGAGACAACAGATATTGAGGGAATAACTTCGAAGAGGCCAGAAACAACAGAAGGAATAGCTTCAGAGAAATCAAGAAAAACAGGCAGAGCAACGTTGAAGACAGATGGAGTAGTTTAAATTGCAGGAAGAAATTGCTGCGAAGATGGCCAGAATGAAAACACTGAAGCATTAGTTCCTACATTGCCATGAAACAGAGAAAATCCAGCATACTCAATGTCAAGGTGGATGCATTTGAGAATCAAAAGTCTTTGAGCCAAGAGTTTGAATCCAAAGGGGTAGTTCACAGTGCTGACTCTCAGCCTGCACCACAGAGGTACTCTGGACCTGTGCCATACCCAATAGCACAATGTGCTCCTGAGAACATTGATTTATGGTATGATGACACTCATGTTTCAGATGATAAAGGTCTAAATGCCGTGCTGGAGGCCATAAGGATGCCAAAGGAAATAACAAGCGTAGTGATGCAAGAGTAACACATTACATCTCTGCCTAAAAGAGAGATTCAAACCTTCAAGGCAATTCATGGTAGTATCATTCATTTATGAGGGTTTTCAAGAATAGCATAGAAGGGAAGATTGAAGATTATGGGGACCATCTCTACTTTTCTGAATGAAACACTGGAAGTTATCCAAGAGAGCTGGTCAAAGGTTGCCAGTAGGCCAGTCTGGAGCAAGGATATCTAAAGGACCATGTAGGAACACTTTGGTGATGAGCATAAAATTACTGTGGTCCACATGGAAAAGGTTTTCTTGGCCACATATCAAATCAGAAGATGTGAAAGTTATTTAAGATTACAGTCTTTTTCTTAACAGTTGCTGTAATGCTACAGATGATGTGCAGGCCATGCATGAGTTGAACATGCCTGCTAATATGAAAATTGTCATAAATAAATTGCCCAATGAACTTAGAAAAAAATGGAGATTGGTGGTGTATGAATTGTACGAAAGACAGAACCATGAGGTTACTTTCACTACCATTGTTGATTTCATTGAAAGGCAAGTAAAGATGAGAAAAAAAACTGGATTACAAATTCATTCTCAAGTTAAAAGAAGCAGCTTTGCCATACTGTGGCTATTGGGGAAAGTGAAACTGAACCCAAAATTGATGAAAATGGCGCAGGTTCGAAACAAGCCATGAATGAAGCAAACACAGCAGTAAGTATCGCCCTATTATCTCATGGCCTTAAAGGGGCTGGTGATCATGACTGTAAACTTCCTATAAATCCAATTCAGCTGAAGGCTAAGAAGAGTAAGAAAGTGGTTACTTATGCTTTCCTAGATCAAAGTAGTACAGCAGTACCTTGCACAGAGCGCCTCATGAACAAGCTCAACCTGACAGGAAAAGGAACACATATTCTCATACACACCATGGGTCAAGAGAAGGTTGTGAGTAGCTACTTTGTTTCAGGATTATAAGTGGCAGGCTTAGAAGGTGAAAACTATAGTGAACTGCCTAACATCTAACAGAGGAACCATTCCTCATCAGAGAGACCTTCAAGAATGGTCTCACCAGAAGCATGTTTATTTGCCGGAAATCGATTCAGAAATTGAGCTACTGATGGGGTGAATGGGCCTAAGGCATTGGGGCCATTTCAAGTGACTCCCAGTGTTAATGCAATCAAAATGATGTTGGGTTTGATTGTTAATGGACCATTGAAAGGAGACTGTGGTGGCGGAAGAGACCACACTCGGCCAGAGCTAACTTCAGCTTTGTGTTTGGATGAGTTTTGGCAGCAGCAATTCCAGAAAGACTTTCCTGAATGCAATTCAGAGGGACAACCTAGTTTGGCGGGAGAAGAGCACAATCCAGCAGAGACGGCTTAGCAAATGAGGACACTTTGTGTAAATATGGAGATTTCATGTCTCCTGTGTCATAGCAGCATGTTGTTGTAATTATTATAGAATAATTAGGGGATGGGAACATGGCCAAGTGGTTAAGGCATTGGACTAGCGACCTGAAGGTCATGAGTTCGAGCCCCAGCCAAGGCAACGTGTTGTGTCCTTGAGCAAGGCACTTAGTCACACATTGCTCTGCGACGACACTGGTGCCAAGCTATATGGGTCCTAATGCCCTTCCCTTGGACAACATTGGTGTTGTGGAAAGGGGAGACTTGCAGCATGGGCAACTGCTGGTCTTCCATACAACCTTGCCCAGGCATGCACCCTGGAGAGCGAATACTTTCCAGACGCAGATCCATGGTCTCGCAAGACTAACGGATGATTTTTCATAATTCTTGGAAACTAGGAGCCATGTGTCTGTTCTCTATTTGCATTGTATTCTGTGTTGTGCATTTATAATGGTAACTAGTCAGATGAGAAGAGGTGTGGTAAAAGCGAGGGGAGTAAGTTACGTATTCTTGCTTTATGTTGTGGCAGTTTGCGGCTTGGGACCAATGGAGGTCATATCTTTGTTGACCGTTTTATATTTAAGATTGTAAGTTTGCTAATTGCTAATAAGGGATCAAATAAAGGACTCCACTCTTTGAAAGAATAATTTCATTGGAACTGAGGGTGCGTCATGCAAGTATAACAACACCCGGCAGTCGCAGCTAGCAGCAATTGTTTTGATTTTGGATTAGTTTTGCCACCATATTGGATATGATGGAACTCTTAAAATAAAAATGGAAAATGCCATAAATATTCAAAAGGTCAGCCAGCACCTTCGCAGAGACAAATAGAGTTAATGTTTTGATCAAAGACCTGTCATCAGAATCTGGTATCTTCCCATTCTTTGATATGGGTCATTACCAAAGGAAGAGAAACTACCATTAACAGAAAACATACTATGACCAAGCCAGCTACCTTACCAGCTCAAAAGTAGTTGCAAGAACCAGCAAAGGCAAATGCTACTTAGCAAATGTTGTACAATTTGAAAACTTCATATCAAAGATATTGAAGATTAAAAAAAATATATAAAGAAATGCTGTGAGTGAAAGCCCCACATGCTCCTTCACTATCATTAAACAAGTTTGCAATTTCCTTGCTTCACAATGGTAAAATATTAGTTCAGGCTTTCAGCACCCTTCCTACCATTTAAAGTTGCTGTTGAACTGGTAGTATTCTGTATAGGCGGAGTGTTTGCCAACGATAGCACATTTGCTATAACAGGAGTTGGTTCTTTCCTCTGATTGCTGGGAACATTTGGTACCGTTACTGTTGAGGGAAAACAGTGATTTTCCTGTTAAACAATACGTAACCAACAACTTATTTAAACTCACCTACATTCACAGCTATCAACTAAAATCTTTCTTTAAAATATTTGTAGGCTTTAATGTTATGACGATCAATGCAATAGGACGAGATGCGCTCACTTGTGGCAGACTGTCTGGTAGGCAATGTTCTCTTGCAACCAACATTTAAAAGTTCAAAGTAAATTTTATTATCAAAGTACATATATGATTACAGGGAAAAGGCAGGAGAACAGGATGAGAGGGATATTAAATTAGCTTTGATGGAATGGCAGAAGATTCATGGGCCAAATAGCCTAATTGCTCTCCTATGTCTCATGTCTATATTTCTATTTATCTGCCCAAGAGATGAAGCTCACATTTTAACAGACCTGCAATGCAGAGAAGGAAACAAAATTTAACAACAATATGGGGCATAAAAGCCAAAAAAGACGGCAATAAATATATTCCGGACCAATGGTTCCATCACTAGATTAAGGTTTCTTTAGAAAGTTCTTTCCTGAAAGGGATTAAAATCATATCAAATCTACCAGAACATACAAGAAAAGCTGATTACACAAATAAGCATAAGATACTGCAGCTACTGTCAATGAAATATGGAAACAAAAGAGGAGGTCTAGCAGAAGATTTTGAATTATGAAAACATTTAAACAGGAAGAAACTAATGAGAAGTATTAGGGATAAACTGAAACTACCAAAGAGCAAAACATTTAAATAAAAACCATATGCGGTGGAAACTTGAAATAAAAGCAGAAAATGTTGGAGATGCGCAGCAGGGCAAGCAGTAACTGTGAAGACACAATTTATGTCAATACTCTTTGAACAGAAATTGAAAAAAGGCAAAATGAAACACTGAGAATAAACATGAAGTGTTTGGAGCCAGGTTTGTGCAAATTCTTTTATTCCAGTTGGTTGTTAAAAAGGATGAAAGAGTTTGCAAGAAGGCAGATGTAACTGCATTTTTAAAGCGGATGTCATTAGAAACAACAGCATAGCAAGACAGTAAATCAGTTTTGGATTCATCAATCTAATGTGTTGTATGCATGCCAAGTGTACAAGAAAACTCTGCCATGTACTTACACTCCTCTAGTCAAGTTAAATCAATGGAATTAAAAAAAAATTCAGATCCTCAAAATTTAGACTTCAAATGCTCTTTGTTTCGGAGGAAACTGCATATAATGCAAGCCTTAAATAAAAATGGAAAATGCCATAAATATTCAAAAGGTCAGCCAGCACCTTCACAAAGCCAGAGTTGATATTTTGATCAATGATATATCGTCAGAATCAAGATTCTTCCCATTCTTTGATATAGCTGATTACCAAGGGAAGAAAAACTACCATTAGCAGAGAAGATACTGTGACCAGTCCGGCTACCTTCCCAGCTGAAAAGTACTTGCAAGGACCAAAGGCACTTGCTACTTAGCAAATGTTGTACAATTTGAAAATATTCTATCAAAGATATTGAAGATTAAAAAATCACCAAATATAAAGAAATGCTGTGAGTGAAAGCCACGCATGCCCCATCACTATCATTAAATAAGTTTGCAATTTCCTTGCTACACAATAGTAAAATATTAGCTCATTCTTTTAGCAGCCTTCCTACCATTTAAAGTTGCTGTTGAACTGGTAGTATTCTGTACAGGCGGAGTGTTTGCCAACGATAGCACATTTGCTTTAACAGGAGTTGGCTCCTTCCTCTGACTGCTGGGAACATTTGGTACAGTTACTGTTGAAGGAAGACAGTAATTTTCCTGTTAACCGTTAAGCAATCACACAACTTATTTGAAATCACCTACATTCACAGCTATCAACTAAAGTTAATTTTTAAAAAATATTTGAAGGTTTTAACATTATGAAGATCAATGCAATGGGAAAATACATACTCACCTCTGGCAGGCTGGCTGTCTTGTAGGCCATGTGCTCTTGCAACCAAACAATTCAAAGTTCAAAGTAAATTTTATTATCCAAGTACATATATGATTCGAAGGAGAAGGCAGGAGAATAGGATGAGAGGGATATTAAATCAGTTATGATGTAATGGCAGAGAAGACTTGATGGGCCAAAAGGGCTAACTGTTCTCCTATGTCTCATGTCTATGTCTTATGGTTGAAATTATCTGCCCAAGAGATAAAGCTTACATTTTAATAGATCTGCAATGCAGTCAATGAAACAAGTTTTAATAACAATGTGGAGGTTAAAGGCCAAAAAAGACTGTAATAAATATGTTCCAGACCAATGGCTCCATCACAAAATTAAAGTTTCTTCAGTAAGTTCTTTCTTGAAAGGTACTAAAGCCACATTAGCAGTCGATATAAATCTACCAGAACATAAGGGAAAAACTGATTACAAGAATAGGTATGAGAATATTGCAGCTAATATCAATGACATATGGAAGCAAAAGAGGAGGTTTATGATTTTGAATTATGAAAGCGTTTAAGCAGAAAAAAGCTGATGAGAAGCATTGGGGATAATTTGAAACTATTTAAAAGAAAGAAAAAAAAATGGGTAATGAAATTTCAAGTAAAAGCAGAAAATGTTGGAGATACTCAGCAGGCCAGGCGGCAACTGTGAAGTAAAAGTTTTAGGTCAATAATCTTTATTCAGAAATAGAAAAAGAAAAAACAAAATGAAACACTAAGAATAAATACGAAGTGTTGAGAGCCAGGTTTGTGTAAATTTTCTCATTCCAGCTGGTGTTGATTGAAAGGTTTTGCCAGAAAGGAGATGTAACTGCATTTTTAAAGAGGACGGCATTAGAAACAAGAGTATAGCAAGACAGTAAATCAGTTTTGGATTCATCAATTGAATGTGCTGCTTGAATGTCAAGTACAGAATGAAACTCTGCAATGTATTTATACTCTTCTGATCAAGTAAAATCGCACAAGTTTAATGTGGAATTTATGGTAACAGTTTGGCATGGAATAGATTAGCAGACTTTGGCGTTTAGTGCGTCCCATAGATCACAGTCCATGGGCCTCAGCAGATCACAGTGCAATCAATAATCTGGATGAGGGAACCAAGTGCAATATTTCTGTTTGCTGACAATATGAAACTGCGGTATACAACACTGAGATTCATTTACTTGCGGGCATACTCAGCAAATCTATAGAATCGGAACAATAACAGAGTCAATGAAAAACTGCCCAACTAGGGTGTTTAACCAGAGTGAAGAAGACAACAAACTGCGCAAATGCAAAATGAAGAAACAATATTATAAATAAATAAGCAATAAATATTGAGAAAAAGAGATGAACTGTCTTTGAAACTGAGTCTATTGGTTGTGAGAACATTTCAATGATGAGACAAGTGAAGTTATATCCCTTTTTGTTCAAAAGTCTGACGGTTGAGGGATAGTAACTGGTCCTGAACCTGGTGGTACAAGTCCTAAGGCTCTTGCACCTTCTTCCTGATGGCAGGAGCAAGAAGAGAGCATGTTCTGGGCGGTGGGGTTCCCTGATGATGGATGCTACTTTCCTGCGACAGTGCTTCATGTAAATGTGCTCATTGGGATGGCTTTACCCTGCTGCATTGGACCATATCCACTGCCTTTTATAGGTTTTTCCGTTCAAGGGCATTGGTGTTTCCATACCAGGCCATGATGCAGCCAGTCAATATCTGCTCCACCACACACCTGTAGAAGTTTGACAAAGTTTTAGATGTCATGCCGAAACTCTGCAAACTCCTAAGGAAGTAGAGGTGCTGCCGTACTTTCTTTGTAATTGCACTTAGGTGCTGGGCCCAGGACAGGTCCTGTGAAACAGAAATACCTGGGTTACTAATCCTCCAGTGAGGATTACTCATGGACCTCAGGTTTCCTTGTCCTGAAGTCTATAATCAGTATTTTGGTCTTGATGGCATTGAGTGAGAGGATGTTGTTATGACACCACTCAGCCAGATTTTCAATCTTCCTCCTGTAATCTGATTCATCAGCGCCTATGATTCAGTCCACAACAGTGGTGTCATCAGTAAACTTGAATGTGGCACTGGAGCTATGCTTAAGACTCACAGTCAGAAGAGTAATGCAATAGGGTAGGGTGCATTTGTGCTGATGGAGATCGTGGAGGAGATGTTGTCACCAATCTACAAGTGAGAAAATCTAAGATCCAATTGCACAAGGAGATATTGAGGCCTAAGTCTTGGAGCTTGTTGATTAGGTTTAAGGGTAATGAATGCTGAGCTGTCGTTGATTAAAGGTATCCTGATGTATGCATCTTTGCTGTCGAGATGTTCCAAGGTTGAGTGAAGAGACAGTGAAATGACATCAGCTGTGGACCTGTTGCACCAGTCGGCAAATTGGAGCAGATGTAAGTTGCTTCTCAGGCAGGAGTTGATATGTTTCATCACAAACCTCTCAAAACACTTCATCACTGTGGATGCAAGTGTTACTGGGTGAATTACTGGGCAATCCTAAACATTTGTTGATTTTTTTTAATCTACCTGAATATGTGTTGCTAATATGCAGATATACAAATTTTAGAGAACCACTACTCTTCACTGTAGCACTCCCCATTTTGTTATCACTAAGAAGACCACACTAGAGTGGAGTTTCAAACATGGTAATTGAAGAGATTAATAAAAGCATAGACTTTTCAGTGTTACCTTGTGGCTTTTTAGGAGTTTACCTCTCTTTTAATTGGTTGTTTTGTTTTGAAATAAGAATTCAACTTCACAGGGATCAAAAGACTAGCTTTTGGTCAACTATGTAAACAACAAAATTATATAGTTGTCAATGACAAGCTTTGCTCAAGGTCAATTTGATTAATTTATCAAAAAGGTGATTTTCTTTATAAAACAAATCCATTGTAGAGTCTCACAAGTTTAGTGTAGAATTGATGGTAAAGACTTGGCATGGAATAGGTTTTCAGTGCATCCCATGGATCAGCAGTTCACAATGTGATCAATAAGCTGGATGAGGGAACCCCAGTTTTGCATGGGGTTGCAAGTTGTGAAAAGGAGGCATCAAGGCAATTTAGACAAGTGAGTAGGCAAACATAAGGCAGCAAATGCATTACAGCGCAGATAAATGTGAAGTTAGCTACCTCGGCAGGAAAACACAGAAGTAGTTTTCATCTGGTGATACTGGTATACAAAGGGATGCAGGAGGACCTTGTACGGAAAAGAAACATGAAGGTATAGGACGCAATTCAGAAAATAAATTGTATGTTGGCTTTCATCACAAGAAGTTTTAAGCAGAGGAGCAAGGGTGTCCTGCAACAATTTCAGAGTACCTGTTCTGGACCCAGCAGATTAAGTGCAATTGTGAAGAAAGCACAGCAGAGTCCCTACTTCCTTAGGTGTCTGCGGAGATTCTGTATGATATCTAAAACTGACAAACACCTATAAATATGTAGCAGAGAGTATATTGACTGGCTGCATCACAGCCTGGTATGGAAACACCAATGTCTTTGAATGGAAAATCCTATGAAAGGCAGTGGATTCAGCACAGTACATCAAGGGTAAAGCCCTCCCAACCAATGAGCGTACCTGCACTGTCGTGGGAAGGCAGCATCCATCATCAGAGATCCCCACCACCCAGGTCATGCCCTCTTCTCACTGCTGCCATCAGGTAGAAGGTACAAGAGTCTCAGCAATCACACCACCAGGTTCAGGAACAGTTACTACCCCTCAACCCTCAGGCCCTTGAACAAAGAGAGAAAACTACACTCAACTTCACTTGCCCCATCACTGAAATATTCCCACAATCAACGATCTCACTTTAACGGCTCTTTATCTCATGCTCTCATTATTTATTTATATTTACATTTAAATAGTTTTTTCTCTTCTGTGCTCTGGTTGATCTTTCATTGTTCCTCTTATAGCTGAACATTCCCTTCAAGAAAATGAATGTCAGGGTGAATATGGTGACATATTTGTACATTGATAATAAATTTACTTTGAAACTTTGGAATGGCAGGGTAGGCTGGGGGGGCTTCTATTGTCTTAAGTTTCATTATTATTTATAACAAAAGTCCAACATAGATAAGGCAGTTTCATTTTGTACCTTTTCCATCCGGAAGTGATGCTTCAGCTAGGTGAAGTTGATTGCAGAACATGAGAACACAACGAAGGTTACAGAAATGTTTGGTTTGCCCGTGCCATTTAATAGATTCATTTAGTTTACCTTGACGTTTGCAGCAATCACACTTAGCCATCTACAAAAATAAAAAATTCAGACATGCAATTCCACTCTTAGTAAATAAAACAGAAAATATATTCAATATTATTTATACTCACTGCTCAAAACATCAATACCAATTTCTCAGTGTCAGAAGCTTCGATGTTCTGGTATTACTCCGGTATTTGAGGACAATTTTAACTAAGTGCCAAAGCTGAGATACACTGCTGGAACAAGCTGTTTATCAGATGAGGTTAAACTAACCGTAAAGATGAATGTCACAAGTCCATAAGCAAGAAAGCTCCTCCAGGGCCCTAAGATGACATTCTTCTCTCAACTGGTATCAGGAAAACAACTGCTGGACTTGCAGTACAGTCAAGCTTTGATAAGTTAAGCTCTGAATAGCAGGAATTAGATTTTACTTCGAGTCACTTGACACTTGGAGAGCAGCGCAATATATAGACTTGCTGCTACATTTGCCTACAAAACACTCTGCACATTATTCATGATGTTTTGCATTAAAAGTTATGAAAAAAAGGTTGACCTTCCAATCCTGATTATCAAGTGCCTATTCTGAACAGCTGTCTGCATGCAAGTCAGCCACAACAAACTTACTTTATTTTCTTTATTTAGAGATAAAGTCCCTCTGGCCCAATAAGCCCACGACGCCCAATTACACCCATGTGACCAATTAATCTACTAACTCACAAACCTTTGGAATGCAGGGGGACCAAAGAACATAGCCTCAAATTAGAGGGGGAGTCCTTTTAGAATGGAGATGAGGAGGAATTTCTTTAGCCAGAGAATGGTGAATCTGTAGAATTCATTGCTACAGGTGGCTGTGGAAGCCAAGCCATTGGGCATATTTAAGGCAGAAGTTGACAGATTCTTGATTGGTCAAGGCATGAAGGGATACGGGGAGATAGCAAGAGATTTGGGGCTGAGTGGGAAAATGGACCAGTCATGATGAAATGGTGGAGTGGAGTCAATGGGCCAAAAGGTCTAATTCTGCTCCTATATGGAAACCAGAGCATCTGGAAGAAACCCACTCATATTTTTCATTTCCGTGTCCTCTCAATTTAATATATTCTGGTTGTCTGCTCTGTTTTGCTCATTGCATTAACTATCATCTGTCAACCAAGGGTTTCTGGTTTTGGTTCACCTAGCTTAACATCTGAGAATGTATCAAACCTTCACTGAAATATTTTCTGTAAACTCACTCATATCTACAAATAGTTGCTTGTTCTGACTATACTCTTGCAGCTTCTTCTGGACACTTGACCTTGCAGAGCAAGTGCACGACTCCACTCAGGTCACATACCATTCCAACTTAAAAATACATTGACATTCCTTCATTGTCAGTGTTTAAAGTTTGGAACAGTGACAAGTCCTACATTATTAAGCAATGCTTCAGTTATCCCCATGACATATTTTGCATCTATAACTTTCCACTCATACTCACCAAGTTTTGTGTTCACACACATGCACCTTAGCCTTCTCTGTATTTGTTTTCCCTCTGCTCCCCTTAGTACTGATCACTTAAAACCTTCAAGAGCCTCCTTTCCATTAAGGACATATGGAATCCAGAAAAGTGGGCATTTCAACCTGCTCCTCCATTTAATTAGATCATGGCTGAGTATATGTTTTTTAAACTTCAACCAATATATTTTTCTCTACTGATCCATATTCCTCCATTTCCTGAGACAGATGCATTATTATATGCTCTTTCTTGAATAAACATATCAACTGAACATGACTGTCTAGAGAACTGAAATAATTCACAACCAGCAATCTGGTGAATATTAGCTTCCCTCCCTCAAAGACGTATATTCTTTCATAGATACAAAGACGAGACCTGTACAGAACAGTCTCACCACATGTATATATAATTGGAAGAGGGCCATTATCTTGTACTCAGATTTGTTTTCCTTCCAAATCGCTGACTGTACTTTTCAAAGATTTCTGTGCAAGCATATTCACCCTACTCTGAATACCAATATCTTCAAACTCTCATTATGTAATAAATAGTCAACATTCCACACTTTTTAAACAGGGGAAGATTATTTCAAATTTTCCTCCATCTGTCATGTCCTTGCTCTTAAGTCCTCACTACCATCACACTTGGTATTTGCAGCAAACTTTGACATACACTTAATTCATTAATATTGACTGCAAACAGCTTGAAACTTTCAGCATCAATCCCTGTAGCACCCAATTAATCAGTTTCCAAACCTAAAACTAACCCCTTTATTCCTAATTGGTCTCCACTGTTACTTTCTTGTGCCATCCCCTCCTAATTAAGTTTAAGTCCTCCCTAAGCAGACTAGTCAGCATGAAGTTAGAAAACAGGGTAACATTTTCCTTCAAACCTGGTGTGTTTTAGGAATGTTTATAGCTGAATCTTTAGTAATAAAAGTTGCTCAGTTTAAAAAAACTAGTAGCCGTAACACCCTCTTGTGGTAATGTATTGACAATGCATCCAACAATGTTGGCTCAGAATTTACTGAACTAAGTCATAAATCTTTTCAACCTTGGCCAGGTAATAGGGGATACAATGTAAAAAGCAGATGCAATCCAAAAACTATTGCCTTTCATCACTCAAATTTTGAGCCCTCTAGGATTTTTTTTTAAAAGATTAAGAAGTTATTTTTCTATTTTAAAATGTATTTTATTTTCCTTTATTTAAATATACAATGAATGAAACCATATGAGTGCCACCTAGTGTTTCAATGAATAGTATCACAGTTGCTTGCAATTCAACAGCAAAAACAGAAATATTCTCCATGTTGGGCAGAAGAGCTTGCTTCCATATAGGCAATGACTGAAACATTTACCTAAACCTCTGACACAATTCAATGGCAGCTGATTCAGCTTGGATTCTTTAATAGCTCAAAAGAATCATGGTAATATAAAACAAAAAATATTCTTTTATTCACTTTTTTTTCTGGATCTAGGTATCACTATCAAAGCAATTGTTACTCATCCTCAACTGCCCTTTAGAAAATGATAGTGGCTAAACTTGAACCACCACAATCCTTCTAGTGAAGGTACTGGCATAGTGTTTTTGCAGAACAAGTTCCTGGAATATTACCCACTCATGCCCAAGTTAGGAATGTCAGTTAATTGGAGAAAAACCCCACAGATCATGTTATTTCCACGCACTTACTGCTCGTAGCCTTTTTGATCAAAGAAATCATGGGTTTGGAAAATGGTGTCAGAATTAACTGGGCAAATAGCTGTAGGTGGTCCACAATGTAGTCATTGGATGCTGGTGGAGGGAATAAATGTTTGGCTTGGTGAATGGTTTGCGATTTATAAATGAGACTTCATCCTGGATTGTCTCAAGCTTCTTTGGAGCTGCAATGACCCAGCAAAGTGGACATATTTCATTATTTTCTTGACTTGTATATTGTACAAATCTGGATAAATAGCATTGGGGTGTCAGGACTTGAGTTAATCAATGCAGAATACCAGGCTTCTGGTGTGTTACTGCTGTCGCAATAATTACAGGGCTGGCCTAAATTAATTTCTGGTTAACAGTAACCATTGGGATGGCAGGAAACTTAAAGGTACTGCCACTGAATGTTCAGGGTAAGTGTCCACACCAGCTCTTGTTGGCAATGGTCTTTGCCTAGCATTTCTGTCACACAAATTTTACCTGCTACATATCAGCCTGTACCTAAAAGCCATCCTAGCATTCTGTAAACATTTGGACTGATTCAGTTTCTTAGGAGTTGCAAATGGAATTAAACATTGTCGTCATAAACATCTCTATTCCTGAGTTCATGTTGGAAGGAAAGATGTCGATGAAGCACTGAAAATGGTTAAACCCGTTGTGCTGAGATGTCCTGAGACTGGAATGATTGAACTTCGACAGCTGGAAACCATCTGCCTTTGATTGAGGTAAAACTAACAGAGTATTTTCCCTTTGATGCCAATTGACTTGAGTCTTATCAGAGCTTCTTGAGGCCACAACTCAGAAGACAGGGTGTCTCCTAAGGGCACACACTCTTAATCTCTCTAATTTAAATCTTTGGTCTATATCTGGACCTAAACTGTGATGAGGTCTTAAGTCAAATCACCCTGTCAAATCCCACTGCACTGTTGATAGTTTAATATTGTCAACCACATCTACAATCACACTGCTAATGACTGACAACAGACTGACTGAACAGTAGTTATCTGGATTGGACTAACCAGCTTTTTGTTAATAGAATGTACCAAAGGAATTTTCCCATTTAGCAGAAATGCAACAGTTTTTCTGGTCGTGATGCCTTTCCAGTCCTCTCATCTGTTTATTGATAGCTCCTGAAATGAATCATATCTTCCAAAGGATGACTTTTTTTTGATGTTGGGGCCACAGAAGATGGATCATTTATTTTTGGCAACTCTGTCTCAAACATGGCTTAAATGCTTCAGCCTCTTCTTTGATACTCATATGCTGGGCCACGCCATCATTGAAGATGGGGATATTCTCCTCTATCCATTGGCATTGGCTTCTTCCTCCTGCCTATACATCACTGTGCTGCACTGTCAGTGCAAGATCAGCAGGGCTGGAAGTGACTTTGCCATGTCTGAACTTGGTGCCTAAGGTAGTCTATGTTCTTTCTCTGTTTGAATGTGGGAGTCATGCTGCAACTGGGTGGCTTGCTGGGCTATTTCAGAAAGCATGTAAATGTCAATTAAATGGGATGGGACTGGAGTCACATAGAGGCCAGACAGGATAAAAATGATATAATGATGGATGTTGTGGCCATTACTGATATTGGCAGATGTTTCTCTAAATGCCAGATGCCTAATTAAATAAAAATTCCACTTCTGCTGCTACTGTATAGCATTTGAACTGGGTCACCATATCTTTAGTTCAAGCCTTTAAATTGCCAGTTTTGTAATTTCAACCACTACAAGTTATAGTACAGCTGTTCAGTGTCAATAAATCGCAAGTTTTGATTCTTGAAGTTCAAGTACAGTATCAGAGGTTTCTCAGCTTTCTCTCAACCCAAGCCAGTTCCAACCACATAGGCATATGTATTTTGAGGCATCACAAGACCTGTGTAATTGGATGGAGACCAATCTCCAAATCCATGTCTTGCATCTCAGAGCTGTTCCACCAATATTTTTGCTGGACCAACTTTGAAACCCTAATGAATAATTGGATCACTTTAATTTATCTAGAATAAAGTTAAATACAAGACATGGATATGGCAATAGGTCTCCTTCCAATTACACAGGTCTTGAAATGCCACAAAATACCACGCAGATTCAAAATACAATATACTCCTAAAAGATTTGACTCCAGCAAAACTTCACAACACTCACAAAAACATTCAGTATATATTTTATCAGCTCAAACGATAAATGAATAGGAAGAAGCAACATTAAAAACAATAAACATTTTGATCCATTTAACTATGGCTGAACAATTGAGGGCATGTACCTGATAAAACAAAACAGTAAATTTGGACAAACATTCTTCACTGCAGAACTCCTCTATTTTGACTCCAAACTGCTGATTGATCAGGCGTTTTGAAGACTGTGAACAGGAACTACAAGATTTGCAATGAAGTCCCCAACGTTTTACCAATTCATGTTTATAAAGAAGCTTGCAACCTGCAAATGAAATAAGAGAATGCTCTGAAAATATTTCCTAAAAATCAAAACAAACACACTACTTCTTCTTAGAGTCATAGAGCACCGCAGCACAGAAATAGACACTTTCGCCCACCTAGTTCATGCAGAACCATTATGCTGCCTAGTCCCATCGACCTGCACCCTATCTATACTCCTTACAATTTTGTAAATGTCTATCAAATCTCTCCTCGTTCTGTGCTCCAGGGAATAAAGTCCTAATCAATCAGACTTTCCCTACAACTCAGGTCTTCCAAGTCCTGGAAATATCCTTGTACATTTTCTTAACATTTCTTCAATCTGATTGATAGGTGACCAGAACTGTACACAATACTCCAAATTAGGCCTCAACAACATCTTGGACAACTTGAACGTAACATCCCAACTCCTGTACTCAATACTTTGATTTATGAAGGCCAACGAACCAGAAGATCTCTGTACGGCCCTATCTACTTGTGGCACGACTTTCAAGGAACTATGGATATATATTCCTGGATCGCTCTGTTCTAGTCATAGTCATACTTTATTGATCCCGGGGGAAATTGGTTTTCGTTACAGTTGCACCATAAATAATAAATAGTAATAGAACCATAAATAGTTAAATAGTAATATGTAAATTATGCCAGTAATTATGAAATAAGTCAAAGACCAGCCTATTGACTCAGGGTGTCTGACCCTCCAAGGGAGGAGTTGTAAAGTTTGATGGCCACAGGCAGGAATGACTTCCTATGACGCTCTGTGCTGCATCTCGGTGGAATGAGTCTCTGGCTGAATGTACTCCTGTGCCCACCCAGTACATTATGTAGTGGATGGGAGACATTGACCAGGATGGCATGCAACTTAGACAGCATCCTCTTTTCAGACACCACCGTGAGAGAGTCCAGTTCCATCCCCACATCATCACTGGCCTTACGAATGAGTTTGTTGATTCTGTTGGTGTCTGCTACCCTCAGCCTGCTGCCCCAGCACACAACAGCAAACATGATAGCACTGGCCACCACAGACTCATAGAACATCCTCAGCATCGTCCGGCAGATGTTAAAGGACCTCAGTCTACTGTACTCCTCAGTGCTCTACCACTCACCATGTAAGACCTATCCTGGTTTGTCCCCTCAAAGTGCAACATTTTACACTTGACTGCATCTGCCATTCTTCAGCCCATTCTTCAAGTTGGTCCGGCCCCACTGAAAGCATTGATAGCCTTCCTCAATATCCACAACAACCCCAATCATGGTGTAATCCGCAAATCTGCTGATCTAATTTACTATATTATCATCCAGACCGTTGATATGGACAGCAAACAATAATGGACTCAGCAGAGATCCCTGAGGCACACCACTAGTCACAGGGCTACAGTCAGAGAGGCAACCATCTACTACCACTCTGGCTTTTCCAGCAAAGCCAACTTACTAACTCATTCTGAATGTCAAGCTACTTAAACTTCTGGACTAACCTCCAATGCGGGCCCTTGTCAAATGCCTTGGTAAAGTCCATGTAGACAACATCTACTGCCTTTCCTTTATCAACTTTTCTGGTAAACTTTCTTTAAAAACTTTATATTGAATCTCAATTTTCGATGCACTTATGAACCACATTTTAATTCACATTCATCTCCACCAATTACTATGGCTAAAACCTGCAGACTAGCCAAATGGTGGTGTAGTGACTTCAAGGCGAGTGGCCCTAACCAGCTCCTTGCATGCTTTCTGTCTGTGCTAGGTTGAGTTTTGAGATAGCAACTTGGCCTCTTAAAAGTAAGACAAAAATGCCAAAAGAAACGGCAAGGTTTCCACCCGGTGTGCCATAAGGTGAGGAGAGGAATAATAATAAAAACCTGAAAATTACAAAAATCGTTTTTGTTTCTGGCCAATCTTGGAGCTTCTTTTGGTCTGCTACATAAGTCCACTGCTTAATCAAGTACTCAGTATGGTTCCAGGAAATAATCATACCTCTGTATTCCAACATCTAATCTCAGCATAGACAGTGGACTTAGACTTCCCAGCAAATCATTACTTCAAAAATTCTCTCTGTTTTCTCCTGCACTTGTGGAGGCAGCACAACTGCTTGACAGCTCCAGTGACCTGGGTTCAATCCTGAGCTCTGGTAATATATGGAAACTGCATATTCTCCATGTGACTGCTTGGGTGGAATGATTTCCTCCTAGACCCCAAGATTTTTAGCTTGGTGGTTAAAGTAGCCATTGTAAATTACCCCTAGTGTGCAAGTAAAAGGGAGGATCTCTGAGGAATGTGAGAAAGATAAAACAGGATTAGTGCAAATGGTGCTTCATAAGCAGCATAGATTCATTGGGCTGAAGGCCCTGTTTCCATGCTATACCATTATCCCTATTATGATCCTATTTACCTAAAGTACAATCTTTAAAATCAATACTTCACTTCTTAGCTAGGCAATCCCCAGTGATGAAATCATAGTTTTGTAACTAGACTGTAGCTAGATCTTTTATTTTGTTCCTTTTTATAACAACTTTATGAATTAGTGCATTACATAGAAACAGGGTGCTAATACTGTAGGAAAACATTCAATAAAGATCATTCCCTTTCACGAACAACTGGTTTTATAGTACTATAATATAACATAAATATTGTATATTTAAGTAGTCAGATTTTCCTCAATTATGCAAATACTATTTTATTAAGTATTATTTCTTAGGATTGAATCAATTTAGTGAGAAATGCAAATTATCAATGAAGTCTTACAAAAAAACATACTTTACAGGCTAAATAATGACTTCTCTCTTTCCATATATTCTGAACACATTACACAAAAAAATTCTCTTTTCAGATGACCAACGAGCTTAACAGAAACCAGAACCAGTTCAGAAATGAGAAGAGGGTTAAAGTGTCAGCACTTAAATCACAGCAAACTATTTCAGGGTAAAACTATTACCTTCACTACAAAATGGCTTGTCAACATTTGAAATCTTTACAGTTTCCTTTACAATCTTCTCTGACCGACAGTATTCACAGATTGCAACCACAGAGTTGATCCGCTTATATTCATCACAGCAAGATTTTCCACAGAATTGAACCATTTTACCCTGGGGGAGAAAGTTAAATGATTGTTAGTGAAAAAGCTATCAAGGCATCACGTGTATTACTACGCTGATCCAAATAATTTCATCCATAAAACATTATTGTGAAGCATTATAACAGAGGGCTCAAAGAAAAATTTCATTTTGCTACAGGAAATGCAGTTCCAAAGATATACGTTCCTTACCTGAAAATTGTCATAAAAGCCTGAATTTAATTTTCAATTTAATTTTATAATAATACTAACCAGATGGCCAGATGCTTGAAATGATAGAGATAAATTGATACTGCAGCAGAAATGGTCAACATTTGCTCCAACATATCTAACCTGAACGAGCCATACAGCTGCATTCATCTTTGCCCATATCCTTCAGAATGCTGTATTTGTAATTATTTACTTAATACCCACTTAAAGGGCATTCTACATTCTAATATCTTTTTAAGTAGGTCTAGCAAATTTTTTTAAATGCTTAGACACTATCTACAACACAAAAGCAGAAAATGCTGGAAATACTCAATAGGTCAGGCAGCACCTCTGGAGACAGAAGTAACTACTTTTTTCAGGTCAAAATGTCACTTCAGCGTTTGTGCTCTTATTTCAGATTCACGGTATCACACAGTGCTTTGCTTTTCACACTCATTGTGCAATTTAAGATCATTCTTAAATGGTATGCATGTCATGATTAACATAAAACATACCAGAAAACGATTACACTTCCTATTAATAGTTGCACTACGAACACTTTTAGAAAAAGCTCAACTTAAAGAACTGAAACAAAGAAATAAATTAACGGTTGAGGCAAATTACCAAGATACCATCAGAAAATGATTTCAATTAAATAAAGATGAATAACCATATAACAATTACAGCATGGAAACAGGCCATCTCAGCCCTTCTAGTTCGTGCCGAACTCTTACTCTCACCTAGTCCCACCGACCTGCACTCAGCCCATAACCCTCCATTCCTTTCCTGTCCATATAGCTATCCAATTTAACTTTAAATGACAACATCGACCCTGCCTCTACCACTTTTGCTGGAAGCTCGTTCCACACAGCTACCACTCTCTGAGTAAAGAAGTTCCCCCTCATGTTACCCCTAAACTTTTGCCCTTTAACTCTCAACTTACGTCCTCTTGTTTGAATCTCCCCCACTCTCAATGGAAAAAGCCTATCCACATCAACTCTATCTATCCCCCTCATAATTTTAAATACCTCTATCAAGTCCCCCCTCAACCTTCTATGTTCCAAAGAATAAAGACCCAACTTGTTCAACCTTTCTCTGTACCTTAGGAGATGAAACCCAGGTAACATTCTAGTAAATCTTCTCTGTACTCTCTCAATTTTGTTGACATCTTTCCAATAATTCGGTGACCAGAACTGTAAACAATACTCCAAATTTGGCCGTACTGATGCCTTGTACAATTTCAACATTGCATCCAACTCCTATATTCAATGCTCTGATTAATAAATGCCAGCATACCAAAAGCTTTCTTCACCACCCTATCCACATGAGATTCCACCTTCAGGGAACTATGCACCATTATTCCTAGATCCCTCTGTTCTACTGCATTCTTCAATGCCCTACCATTTACCATACATGTCCTATTTTGATTAGTCCTACCAAAATGTAGCACCTCACATTTATCAGCATTAAACTGCATCTGCCATCTTTCAGCCCACTCTTCTAACTGGCCTAAATCTCTCTGCAATAGACTAAGGATAGTTTGTTCCTTAGCTAAGAAAAAAACAATACTATCAGCACACATATTTTGTCCTGTCTCAGCTATGGAAAGCATAGACAAGAGCCTGAAACCAGAGCCAAACTGGATAATTAACTGCTGCGGCACAATTTACTTCATAATATCTCTTTGGCTCAGCAAGGCTTGTAAATCGGCGAACTGGAGAAATGAATATATTAAAAATGTGTGGAATTCCTGAATCCATTAGTCAGGCAATGAAAACAAACATTATTTTTAAAAACTCTTGAAAAAGATCCAGCAAAAAGAATTTAGATGTGGTCAAAAGCTGAGCATTATGCCTGTTTCCGAAAGATGAACATAAGATTTTTTTTCTTGCAAAATATGCAGAAATGTATGAAAGTTAAAACGACTGTACATCAAAAACCCTTACCTTGTATTCAAGCAGCTCAGGCTTAGAGAAGAACAACCGCTGGCAATAATGACATTTTAACCTGACAAATGTCCGACCTACTGTCACCTGCAGAGACTGAGCAAGCCTTTGTAAACCCGCTGCTGCAGATGTGGTGACAGAGGAAGAAGAAACCACAGGAGCACCAGACACCACTGAAGTGGTGGATGGAATGTTTATGGTTACCTGACCCTGCGACAAGGGTACAACAGTTTGAGAGCCTGGAGCAGCCTGGCTGAATAATGCCTGTCAGCAAAGGAAAGGCAAAAATTAGAGAAATTAATTTTATTTTTAAGTTTTCAACATAATTTACTGAACTAATTTTTAAAATCTGTAATAGGACTGAATATTTGTGTATTTGCAATATAATTTTTCTTACATTAAAACTACTTCCAATCATTCTTAACATAAGCAATGAATAAATACTGGTTAAGAAAATAGCTGCCATTGCTTGTACAATCAATCCCATAAAATTTTTGCTATAATTTTTTTTGGTGGGGGGAGAAGTTTTTCTTGGGTAAAGGGCGTGGCAAAAGAAACTCAAATTTTCCCTATGCACCTGAACTACTGTGTCATTCTTCTCATGAAACACTTACTATCTAATTTCTCTATATTAACACTATTTAATATTTTAAATGACATAGTTGGTTAGCATGTGTAATATCCACCTCATTACAATGGGAAAATATTGCTACAAGAAAGTTCAACTGCGCCAATTAAGGAGGACTTGGAAAAGTCACAATTAAACCACAGAAACATCAAAACAAAGTGAGTAAACTTTAGCTTGTTTTGGCAATCCTTGATCATACCTGGATGGATCAACATCCTTTCATCCTTTGGCTCCAAAAATGTATACAATTCTAACTTAAACTTTTTAATTGAGTTCGTATTTACTATTTTTGGTAAGGGAAGAATTTCACATGTTGTCAGATATCTCTCGTAAAGGGCACCTTCTAATTTTAACATTGTGCACTCTGGACTCACGTTAAATGAATATAAATATTGTTATTGTCACATGCATCGAAGTACAGTGAACAACATGCCTTGCATACCATCCAGATTAATTAAGTATAATGGCGCATTGAGGTAGTACAAAGTAAAACAATAACAGAACATAGAATAAAGGGTAACATCGAAAGAGAAAGTGAAATACAGGTAGGCAGTAAGGTGCCTGGTCACAATAAGGTAGCTTGTGACATCGAGTCCATCATATCATACTAGGGAAACATTGAATAGTCTTGTAACAGCAGGATAGAAGCTGCCTTTATATCTGGTGGCAGCTGCTTTTGTACCTTCTGCCTGATGGGAGGGGGAAAAGAAGAGAGAACATCTGAGGATCTCGGGGGGGGGGCGGTATTGGAGTCTTTGGTTATGCTGGCAGCTTTACCAAAGCAGTGAGAAGTATAAACAGAGTCCATGAAGAGAAAACTGGTTTCAGTAACGTGCTGTATCTATAACTTTGCAGTTTCTTGCACTCATGGGCAGAGTAGCTGCCATACCAAGCTTTGATTCATCTGGATAGGTTGCTTTTTATGGTGTATCAATAGAAACTGGTGAGGGTCAAACAGAGCACAAGACAAATTTCTTTCATCGCCTAGGGAAGTAGAGGCATTGTTGAGCATTCTTGTGGAAAGTTGGCGACGTTCACTCCTAGAAACTTGAACTCTCAAACTCAACATCTCTGATGTAGCAAGTTTAATTTCTATCTACTCTATCAAATCCTATCTGAAAACCTGAACCAAACTGACCCTTAACCATCTAAGTTCCAAGGAGTACAAACTTGATATCGTAATCATGCCTGGTAATCTAACCTTTTGCAATGCCTCACACATTCTGAGGCCAATATCCTGTCTAGGCTACAATGCTCTATGGTCTATGTGGTACACAAAAGGTTTTATAAATTTGTATTGCATGCATCCCCAAAGCAGGAGCTATCCAAGTTTTGTTGTGCAAGTTTGTAAAACTCCTTCATACAAACCAATCAGTCACAGAAAAATATGTTCAAAGTACATTTATCATCGAAGTATGTATACCATATAGAGTACAACCTTGAGATTCACCTTGCAGGCAGCTACAAAACAAAGAAACGCAACAGAATCCACAAAAAATCCTACACAATAAAGATCGTCAAACATCCAAAGTGCGAAAAATAACAAATTGTGCAAACAATAAAATAGTAAACAAATAATACACAGAACCTGAACGGCATAATCTCTGAAAGTGAGTCCACAGCCTCAGAGTTAGTTCAGCACAGAGGCTACCCAGGAGTCCAATGGCTGTAGACCACAGTTGCAGTTATTTCAGAGCTGAGGTGAGACCTTCACTCTCATCCTCAACGCCTTAATCGTTTTAACCTAACTCTGGCCTGGAGTTTCAATCCAGCCTGATGTCCTTCTCTAGCAATTATTGCTGTGATCATACTGTACTTGCATTCTGGAGAGTCCAGCTCACCGAATCCTTCACCAGGTTGTTCACGCGGTTCAAAAATACATCTCTCAAAGGGAAATTACAGGCTATGGATTGCAATGATCATAGTTGAGAAAAAATATAATTAGTAGAATAGTCAATAGTTTTGTTAACTGCCCTCAAAATGCCACTGTATATCGCCAGCGCCATCTTGGGAATAGGGAGCAAACTACTGAGCACAACATAATGCTACAACTTGAGCAATATACTTTCCAAAAATTATCAGCGCTGCCTGAATATCATATACAACACACAATGGGGTGGACAGAACTTTAATGATTTGCATGCACTCACTTTTAAATTCTAGTAATGCTACAGTCAATTGTGATAAAGTTTCAATAAAGCTTTGATGCCAGAAAATCAAATATATATATATATTTAAAAACTCTTCAGGATGAAACAGTCACTTTTTAAAGACCCACCTCTCCCCCTCATGTACATTTCTTAATTACAATTGAAATTGTAGTTTTTTCCCCACAAAGACTCTAAATTGGAAACACTGTCATTTTGGAATGCAAGACTAGTTATTCTAATGTCTGTTACAGATATTTTCTAGGCTCAGTATCACTTTAAGGGGTAAATTTCTTCTCAGCCTTTCTTTAATGAGATAGAGCCAAAATCTGCCACAGAAGAGTTGCCTGGATGTTGCTTTCAGAAATACAAGTGACTGAATTAAATGTCTTTAATTGTAAAACATACTGAAAACTAGCAACAGCAGCTGCATAATACATTATGGCCTGAAGTTATCCAGTTGACTTGAAACACAAGTGTCTGATGTGTCCAGTTGTTTGAAAAAAAAATAAAAGGCCAGAAAAACTCAGTGGGTCATGCAGCATCTGTAGCAAATGGATGGTCAACACCTTGGGCTGAGAGCATTGAGGGGAAAATAGGTAGTATGTAGACGAGAGGGAAGGAGGTGAGAAAGACCTGGTAGGTGATGGGTAGACCCAGATAAGGGAAAGAAAATGAGCAAATGGAACCAAATGAAGGAAGAGTGATGAGTCTAGGTATAGGGCTGGAGAGATGGAAAAGGTGAACAATGGGAGAAAGCTTATTTTGACTGGTTGGAGTATTAAGAGAACATTAGTCTCGTTGGTTCCCTGAAATTGGAAACTTCCATGTTCATGCTACTGGGCTAAGGCTACCCAAGTGGAATATGAAGTGCTGTTTTTCCAGCCAGCCTGAGGCCTCACTGTGACAGCGAAGGTAGTGGAGGACTGACAGGTCAGTGTGGGAAGGGGATTTTAAATGACAGGCAACCAGAAGTTCAGGATTCCAGCGCATGAGTGCTCGACAAAACAGGTTGCCTAGTCTACACTTGGTCTCGCTAACGTACAGATCACATCGTGAGCACTGAATGCAAAAGAACAGGGTGGAGGAGAAGCACGTGACTCTTCAAATGGAAGGGCTGTCTGGACCCCTGAATCATGGCCAGCGTTGCACTTCCTACAGTTGCAGGGAAAAATAACAGCGTATGGGAAGGAATGGTTGGGACAGATGAGTGGACCAGGAAGTCATAGATGCCTGCAGAAGAGAGCAATCCCTGTGGAAACAGAAAGAGGTTTGGGGTAGGTGGGAGCTTTGCCATGGCCCAGGTAGCTCACAATTGAATATTCCAATGTATATTAAGTGTATAGTTCGACTTGAAACAAACCTCAGCAAAGGCAGGAATTATTTTAAGCATGTAAGCTTCTATTAAGTGCACAAGGTTGCAAAATTATATTGATAAAGATGTGGCCAATTTCACACTGAAGTATAAACAGAATTTAACAAAATGGGAAAAGTAAAATAAAACAGATTAACAAAAATGTACACAGAGCTTAACTCATTAAGCAGGCTAGGTTTTCATTGTAAAACTGAGGGGAAGTTATAAAGTTTAGCCATTAAAGAACTGCCAGAAAGATCGCAAACCTTCTGCGTTACATCTAGTATTGCTTTCTGTCAAAATATTAACAGATGAAATGCCCCATTCTAAATTTTCTGATAGTCATTCCCCAAAAACAATATGGGGAGGGGGTTAAATATTTGCAAAGACTGGCTTATATGAACTAATCAACAGAAAATAAATGGACCACTTTTTAATTCATGACCAGTAACTATAAGGATACCGGAACAGTCCACCTTGTTGCACATTTGCTGTTAATCCAAATATAGGTGGATTAATACACTGTGAGGACACAGTGAGCTTGCAAATACATAGGTTATGTGAGTGACCAAGTTGATAAAATGTGATTTCCTGTCGTTTTGTTCTCTGTATTCAAAGAAGCAGATGTCTGCATGGGAGGCAGTGCAGAAAAGGTTCTCTAGTATGAATCCTGGGATGATGAGGTTGAAGTGCGAAGAAAGACTGAACAGAATGGGCCCATGTATATACAGGTATAGTCGAATAAGCAGTAATCTTACTGAAACACAAAAAGGCATTATATAATATATGCTGAGAGGATATTTAACATAGCAACTAATGTGCACTGTTTCAGAATAAGGATTCCCCATTAAAGACAGAACAAGATCTTTGGGGGTTCTGAATTTTTGGAAAAGACAAAGAGGTGGAGACATTCAATGTTTTCAAGTCAGAGATCAATAGATATTTAAATTACAACCAGAGAGCCTCATTCAACAATTTCAAAACAGCTTCATCTCCTCCACCATCAGATTTCAGAGCCATCCATGAACAACAGTTCATTATTCCTTGTTTTTGTACTATTTGTTTTGTAATTTATAGTAATTTATTGTCATCGTACTGTACTGCTGCCACAAACAAGAAACATATCATATAAAACAGAGATAATAAATCTTATTCTGGTTCTGAAAAAAAGTTTAGCAAGAGAATGGGAAGTGAGCCAAGACAGGATCTTATTGAATGGCAGAACAGGCATCAAGAATTGACAAGCCTACTCCCACTTGGCAAATAAGAGACCATGATGATCTATGATCGTAAAGCTCTCAACTGTTAACCCCTAATTGATACTGTTTGAATTATTCATTTGGTATAGGATTATATAGTATCTGCACTTCAACATGAATTCCAATTAATAAAGAATAAACTGTTAAATTCCCATCATGAAAGCCAAGACACATAAATCAGGAACACCAACATAATATAAAGCAGCATCAGTAATGAACACAGAAAGCTAACTGGATCACTATAACCCCTAATAAAAGGCATAATCTCCTCCAAGTTTGATCTATATGCAGCTCCTGTATCATTCTTCTTAACTGTCCTCTCAAAATAGCCTTGTAAAACATTTTGTTACATCAATCTTTAAAAGGAATGATGGTTCAAAAAACAGACCTGCTGTCATAGCTCCAAGGCAGCTGGGGATGGTCACTGACCAGCAGCAGCACCCAGCTGCCCCAAAGCATTCAGAGAGCTTCATAATCTGATTTTTTTTAAACAGGAAACTATATAATGGTCAGCGCATTATAGCAGTTCTGATTAAACTGCTACTTTCTCCCAAAAATGTTGCCTGACCTGAATATTTCTTCGATTGTGTTCAGCTCAAAATCAAATGTATGATTAAATAATAATGTAAATTAATGAAATATATTCAACCTAAAATTTAATACATTTATATTTTTCATGCAGCCCCATTTAATACGAAAGCAATCACCTAATTTGACTGGGTGTGTTGAATTTGCTAATTTGTCTAAACCAACTGACCTTGTCTGACCAATTAAAAATTAGTCCACTTATCAATTACAAGTTCTCCACTGTGTAAATTCCCTGAACAACAGTCAGGTTTGTAATTCAAAGTATATCTTCAGATATTTCACACTTCAGACGTTTAGCATAAGCAGGAGTTCAGCTACAAAAGAGGCAGAAGTGAAAATAAGACACACTCGAAGATGGTGAAAAGAAGCTCACTTTTCTCACTTGCAAATCCAGTCAGTTATGATTGGTAACAACGTCTACTCCACAATTTCCATCAGCACAGGTGTCACACAGGATCTCCCTGCTCTACTCGTTTACTCTTACGATTGTGTGACTAAGCACAGCTCTATTGCCACATTTAAGTTTGCTGACAACACCACTGTCATAGGTCAAATCAATAAAGGAAGGAAATTGAAAATCTGGCTGGGCGGTCCCAGAAAAAACCTCTCATTCAATGACAGCAAGACCAATGAGATGATTATTGACTGCAGGAGGAAGAAACTGAAAATCCATGAGCCAGTGTTCACCAGGGGATCAGAGGTGGAGAGTGTCAGGAAATTTAAATTTCTTGGTGTTATCACTTCAGAGAACCTTCCCTGGGCCCAGAATACAAGTGCAATTATGAAGAAATCACAGCAGCACCTCTACGTCCTTACGAGTTTGCAAAGATTCAGCACAACATCTAAAAATTTAACAAACTTCTATAACAGTGTAATATTGGAGAGTAATATTGACTGGCTGCAGCACAGACTATTACAGAAACACCAATGGCCTTGAGTGGAAAATACTACAATATGTCGTGGATACGGCCCAGTCCGTCACAGGTAAAGCCCTCTCCACCATTGAGCACATCAACATGAAACGCTGTCACAGAAAAGCAACACCCATCATCAGGGACTCCCAGCACCGAGGTCATGCTCTCTTCTCACTGGTGCCATCAGGAAGGAGCCTCGGGACTCACAGCACCATGTTTAGGAACAGTCACTACCCTTCAATATTCAGGCTTTTGAACCAAAGGAATAACTTCACTCATCTTCACTTGCCCCATCACTGAAACATTCCCACAACCTATGGACTCACTTTCAAGGGCTCTTCATCTCATGTTCTCAATATTTATAGCTTATTTATTTATTTTTACTTATTTCTTTTTGTACATACAGAGCTTGTTGTCTTTTGCACACTGATTGAATGCCCAGGTCAGTGTGATCTTTCATCAATTCTATTATGATTATTATTTTATTACAAACTTACTGAGTATGCCCACAAGAAAATTAATCTCAGGGCTGCAGATGGTGACATATTTGTACTTCGATAATAAATTTACTTTGAACACTATGAAGTCTCATGAACAACCAGATGAGTTTACTGGCACTGAAATGTAATTCAATAGGTCAGTTTTCCAGACTTATCTATACCAGCAAAATTTGTAAATAGGATCATGGGCATGTGGTAAATATTTTCTTTTCACATTAATGAACCTTTTTGTATTCCCCCAATTTTCATGGCACAAGTCAAAAGCAACACTGACTGCTAAAAATTGTGCATATTATTCGAGTGTTAACAATTCTTACAAGATATGGTATTCAAGAGCTCAGATGAGGAAACCCAGGAACAGAGAAGGCCTGAAAAATGCTTTTCAGAATTTGAAACAAGTCTTTAATAAATTCTCACCTGAAAAGAAGCCACACAATTATAACTGCAGAAGTTCCGAATACTACCATCAGACATAGCAAGGTGGTATTGAGGTGTCACTGTCATTTTACAGTAGTTGCACTGGACACTGGTACCTAATTGATTAAAACACAAAATCATATTATATTCAATAGCACTAAATAATCAACAGCTAAATTAACATATCCACTAAAACCAAGGAAACAGAGTATCCATTAATGAACTAAACAGTTCGAGTACAAGCCAAAAAAGTTGTAATACTTTGTATTTCTAATGCAACATGTACTTCCAGATACACAATTGCAAGAAATTAATAAAAACATACTATAACAATTCTGTCAACATTTGATTACAGGTGCATGTACCCAAATCAAATTTAAAAAGTCATTAAATTTTTTAAATACAGTAAATTTTTTAAATACAGTAAATATTTTGCTGCAAATGTATTGTAGTAAAAATTTTATCTTGCCCGAAATTTAGTGAATCTTTTTTTCTATTCAACCATTCTAACTGAAACAGCAAAAAAAAACATCAAAGCCCATGTTCTTTCAAACTATTATTAAACCCTTGAATTGCAAGTCAACTCATCAGCAAGGCATGATTGCCCTTTTATCATTGATGTTTATTCTACCTCCCCTCTCCCCCAAAGGCTATATGATATGTCTTCCCAATCTCAGGAGAGAGAATTCAATGGAATTGGCTCAGAAAACAAAACCTGCTTCACTGAAGGAGGCTCCCTTATGCAGGCAGATCTACTGCTGTTGCATGGTTTAGCATAAAGCCAGAATCATGTAATGTATGTCAAGGCTTATCCCTTCAATTACAATCTACAGATGCTGAAAATCCAAAGCAACACACACAAAATGCTGGAGGAACTCAGCAGGCAAAGCAGCAACTCTGGAAAAAAAAAAGAGTACAGTTGTCGCTTCAGACAGTGATGTTTTCCGTACTCCTTTCCATGGATGCTGCCTGGCCTGAGTTCCTCCGCATTTTGTGCATGTTGCTTATCACTTCAAAATTGGTTTTGAAGTCATACTCATAGATGTATCTCAGAGGTGCGGAATGCACAAATAATTAAAATTCCTTAAAGCTTGTGTTAATAGTTAAAGAAATTATATCACTACCTTGTGTGGTTACCATTTGTACTCGATAGGCTGAAAGGCAGTTAACTGAGCAAAAATGTTCAGTTTTTCCAAAAGAGTTTATGTTTTCAACCATTTCAGTAGATGCCCTCAGAGATTTGCACCAAGTGCATGGAGTAATCTTTGAATATTTCTGTTGTGAGAATAAACAGTATTAAGTGTACAAAATTCCATTATTTTACTTTCTCAAGATAATAATAAAAGGGAAGTCACTCAGCCCATTTAATTAATTCAACACCAGCATCTTTATCATTGAGCACAGCACAGTCTGATGGATAAGTCTGGAAAGGTGATAGAGGAATTGGAGGAGCTACAGAGAAGAAATTAGTTCACTAATCTTCTATCTGTCCCTTTCTTTTCTACCAAAACAAAAATTCCTCACTGAAAGAGCAATAGTTGTGCATAGAACATATGAATAATGACAAATGAATCTGAAATTCAAAATTCAATCCATACATTTTTTTATTCATCTTCCTAAGCTTCATGACCCAAGTATCTCAGGTAAGTGGTCATTACTTTTGGTTAAGCTAAATTGCACAGTCAAGTCTAGTGATCCCTTTAGGTTGTACATTCAAGTCTAAAATACCCTTATCTGGTCTATGTACAAACACTTTAAGAGGTCAATTGGCAACAGTCAGAAACAAATACTTTAATGAATTCCCATCTCTCTAGTGCTATAATCAATCATAACTCAATCCAGGTTGCATTCATATCTGGGTTTGTATGGCTCAAAAGATTGCATTCAAATCCAAGGTTTGTGTGGCATGGTAGAACATTGAACAGTACAGCTCAAGAACAGGCTCTTCAGCCCACAATGTCGTGCTGAACCAAATATATTAGTAATCAAATGAGGACCGCCCCTGTCTGCTAATGGAGTAGCAGTATTTTTCTGCTGCTCTTAGTTTTCTTTCTTTCCCCCTAGTTTAAGCTTTGAATTTAAAATTTTTACTTGTTGATTCTTGAGGGCGATCAATATGTCTATGTCTACAAGAAGTGGGAAGAATTTACCTAAACCTAGTGATAAAGGTAATGGGAAAGGAAAGGTGCAAAAGGAAGGATCTGATGAAATGCCATCGTGGGCTGAAGATATCATTCGGACACTGAATTCAATTAAGGATCAGAATGGATCAATTAAAGACCAACTGGAAAAGAATAGTAATGAAATGAAGTCATTTCTGAGAAAACTTAAAGACCTGGAAACTCAAGTTATTTCACACAAAGAGGAATTGAAGATAACTAAGCAAAAGTTGTCTGAAGCTACAACTCGTTTGGAAAGATATCAAAATAAGATTATAGACCCGGAAACTAGGTCTCGACGAAGGAATATAAGAATTGTTGGGCTGCAGGAACGAGCTGAAGATGAAGATCTAACGGCTTACCTTGGTAAGCTTTTCCACACTTTATTTCCTATCATTCTATCAAAGCCGCCTGCTATAGAAAGGGCACATAAGGGCGTTTATCTCAAAATCGAAGGACTCCAGTAAACCAAGATCTGTTCTGGTTTGCTTTCATCACTTTAAAATTAAAGATCAAATAATGCGACAGGCAAGAAAACAGAGAGTTTTTAGATTTATGGAATCTGAGCTCCGCTTCCACAAAGATTATCCAAGAGAGATAATGGAACAAAGATCAAAATTTGCCCTGGTAATGAAACAAGCATATGATAAAAATCTTTTCCAGTCTCTGAGGTACCCGACAAGAATTAAAATTTTCCCTGCTAATTCTCCTCCTCGTACTTTTTTTGATCCAAAAGCTGCACTGGATTTTGTTCAGCCATTACCTGCCGTTGTCACCGACGCCGCTGTTGAATGATCCATCTGAAAGGCTGTTTGGCTATTTGTATATTATTCGCATTTTGGCAAGAAGATTTCTGAAGGTCACTTGTATATTTCATCGAGAGACTAATTAAAGAACACAGAGCATTGTTCTTTATTGCATATTATTGGTTTTCCCTTGGAAAGATTTATGGTTTAAGTATCTCTGCTCAAATGATCTCTGGACATCTTATGACTGAGGGAAGAAGATAAGGCGATTTGTTCCTTTAATTTAATACTTGTTAGCTAATTGGTAGTTTTTTCCTACTAATAGGGCTTTTTATATTTTTTTTCTGTTTTATTATAACATTTTATAATTGAATTTAAAGCTTTTTTAAGGAATTAATATTAAACTTAAACATGGCGCTGTTTTTTCTCTCTAAGAGATAACATTATTTTGGTTCTTTCTTGTTTATTAGTCGATGGAATGTAAATACCTTTTTTTGCCGAGACTTTATTGTCTTTTTCACAAGGTCACTCTACTTTTTTTTACTAACTGGGGGGAGGGAAAGAAAACACAGACAGAGCAGTCAGCAGCTTTGAATTCTATCGTAGATCGCTTGCCTTTTTCGGGTTTCTGGGTGTGGGTGGGGTGGGTTTAGAGTTAGGAGTTTTTTCCCATTGGGTGGTTCCGGAGCATGCGTGTTTTTTTATTTGGTTGTATTCTTCATCACCGCCATCTTTGATCATCCTGTATTGGTATGTGCTCTGTGCATGTATAAAGTAGAATGAAATTATAGTATGCTGTTCAAACTGATTAATATAATAAGTTGGAATGTACGTGCTGGAATCATCCTATTAAACGAAAGAAGACTTTTAAAATTATTAACCGATTCCAACCTGATATAATTTTTGCTCAAGAGACACATATCAGGGCGGGAGATCAAAATAGATTTTTTAGATGGTGGAATGGTTTGCAATTCCACTGTACTTCTCAGAGTAAAACAAAAGGCGTGTCTATTTTCATTAAACCTAACATATTTATTCAAGAGGATATTGAATCAGATTCTAATGGTAGATTTTTAATTGTTAAAGGAACAATCTGTAACAGAAAAGTTGTTTTGGTTAATTTGTAAGGTCCTAACTTAGATGATCCTTCTTTTTTTAAAGGTATTTGCTTTACTGCCTGACTTAAATGAATATATGCTCATAATGGGTGGAGATTTTAATTGCTGTTTAAATCCTATGATTGATAAGAGCTCAACCAATCAGCGACTTCCAAATGGATTCGCGTCATTTATTAATTCCTTTTTGATTGATTTTGGGTTGATTGATTTGTGGAAGTATCTTCATCCCGATAATAGAGAATATTCTTTCTTCTCACACATTTATAAAAAATATTCGAGGATCGATTATAGTATAATTGATCCCCGCTTCTTGCCTAGTGTTAAAACTTGCAAATATGACGCTATTGCTATATCTGATCATGCGCCTCTGAGTTTGTCTTTGGAATTTGAAGATGTCATTCTTGCCCGCCCACCTTGGCACATGTCTCAGACATTATTGCAAAACTCTGACTTTGTCACTTTCATTGAAACCCAGACAAAAGAATTTTTTCTTTTTAATGATATAGGGGGTATGTCTAAATTAGTTTATATGGGATACATTTAAAGCATTTTTATGTGGTAAGATTATTTCTTATTCAGCTAAAAAAAAACAAAGTAAAGCAGAATTAGATAGAATTTCAAAACAAATTAGAGATTTAGATAATATTTATGCAATTTCCCCCAATACTGATTTATTTAAACAAAGGGTGGAACTTCAATCACAATATAACCTGTTATTAACTCATCCCATTGAAAGTTATTTGCTTAAGTTAAAGAGCCAATTTTATATGTCTGGAGATAAAAATAATAAACTGCTTGCATTTCAATTAAAAATGGCTGCAGCCAAAAGGCAAATCATGAAAATTCGTAGGAAAGATGGTACCTTAGCTCAGGAATATAAAGAAATTAATAAGATTTTTCAAGATTTTTATGCTGAGCTATATAAATCTCAATGTCCGTTAGATTCCTCTAAAATGAATGTTTTTTTTACAAAAGATTGCTTTTCCTAAAATCTCGGCCGAGGATCAAAAGGTTCTCGATGCTCAAATTACTGAAGCCAAAATTCATAAAGCTATTTTTTCAATGCAATCTGGTAAGTCCCCAGGACTTGATGGCTATCCTGTAGAATTTTATAAAAAATTTGGAAAGTTGCTCTCTCCGTATATGTTTGAAATGTTTAAGGATTCTTTTGTGAAAGGTGACTTACCCTCTACTTTTTATAAGGCCTCTATTTCTTTAATTCTTAAAAAAGATAAAGATCCTACTGACTGTGCTTCATATAGACCTATTTCATCACTGAATGTTGACGATAAGATTTTGTCAAAGATAATGGCCAATCGGTTGGAGAATATTTTGGGTAAAATTATTTGTAAAGATCAAACAGGCTTCATAAAGGGTCGCTATTCCTTTTCAAATGTTCGGAGACTATTTAACATTACATATTCATCCTCTTCTAAAATTCCACAATGTGTTGTATCTTTGGATGCTGAAAAAGCATTCGACCAAGTCGAATGGAAATATTTATTCAATGTTTTAGAGAAATTTGGCTTTGGTGTTAATTTTAATAATTGGATTAAAATGATATATAAAGCCCCTATTGCTACTGTTGCCACTAACAATCGTAGGTCTCCTTTTTTTCAGCTTTCACTGGGGACAAGGCAAGGCTGTCCATTAAGTCCTTTGTTGTTTAATTTAATATTAGAACCCCTTGCTATTGCTCTTCGTCAGGCTAAAAATATCCATGGAATCCTTGTGAATGAGACCATGCATAAGGTCTCTCTTTATGCTGATGATTTATTGGTTTATATATCTAACCTTGACAAGTCCATTCCTGCTTTGCTAAAATTATTTAATGAATTCAGAGGTTTTTCAGGATATAAAATAAATTTTAGTAAAAGTGAATTGTTTCCTTTAAATGATTCTGTCTCTATATATGATAATACTCCTTTTAAAGTTTCAGACTCTTTTAGATATTTAGGTATTATAATTACTAAAAAATATAAGGATCTTTATGAAGCTAATTTTGTTCCCTTAGTAGACTCTATGAAGTATTTATTTAGTAGATGAAATCCACTTACATTTTCACTTGTTGGTCGTATTCGTATAGTTAAAATGATGATTTTATCGAAATTTTTATATTTATTTCAGAATATTCCTGCTTTTTTGACTAGAAAGTTTTTTGATCGGATTGATTCTATTATTTTATCTTTTATTTGGAATAATAAAAGACCAAGAATTAGTAAATGTCATTTACAAAAATTGAAAAAGGATGGAGGTCTTGCTTTGCCTAATTTTAGAATGTATTATTGGGCTGTTAATCTGCGATATATGTCTTTTTGGTTATATTGGGTTGATAAGAGTGATCGGCCAATTTGGGTAGACCTGGAACTAAAAGTTGAAAAACAGTTTTATTTAACCTCGTTATTGGGAGCTCCTTTACCTATGCAATTAGGTAAAGTTGTTAATTTAAACCTATATCCTGTGATTAAGTATTCTTTACAAATTTGGCTCCAGTTCCGCAATCTTTTTAATCTTAAAAAATTTAAACTTTGTAGTTTAATTAACTGAAATTACTTTTTTAAGCCTTATTTGAGTGATCCAATTTTTTTACTTTGGAAAAATAAAGGTATTAATTCTTTTTTGGATTTATTTAAAGAAGATAGATTGATGTCCTTTGAACAATTAATTGATAAATATTCTCTTTCATACTCACACTTTCTGCAATACCTTCAAGTTAGATATTTTTTACAAAAATATTTAAGTAATTTCCCTTACATATTGGAGGCTGACCTGTTAGATACTATTATGAGTATGAATCCTTTGATTAAGGGTTCTATTGGAAGAATTTATAATTTATTATTACAATGGGATAAGCGTCCCTTATCTAAGATTAAACAGGATTGGGAAAAGGAACTTAATTTGACTTCTATGATGGAGGACTGGATGCGGATATTGAAGTTGGTTAACTCTTCTTCAATTTGTGCTAGCCATTCATTGATTCAATTTAAAATTGTACATCGTTATCATTTGACAAAGGAGAGACTTTCTAAAATCTTTCCTAATGTTGATAGTCATTGTGATAGATGTAAAACTGAGATAGCTACACTGACACATATGTTTTGGTCGTGTTCTATATTGGAACAGTTCTGGAAGTCGGTTTTCTCAACAATTTCTAAAGCACTTAAAATTAATTTACATCCTAATAAACTAACTGTGCTTTTTGGAATAGTTCCTCAAAATATTCAAGGTATTTCTGTGTCCGACCAACATGATATTGCATTTGTTACATTGATAGCCAGGAGGGCCATTTTGTTGAAGTGGAAGGATACATCAGTTCCCACTTTGTCACAATGGTTCTCTCAAGTGATGCTATGTCTTAGTTTGGAGAAAATTAGAAGTCGAACCTTTGAACCTTTATTTGATTTTGAGAAAAGATGGGGCTCATTTGCTCGTTATTATCATTTGAGTTAATTGATATAATTTTTCCATGATCTAATTGTAAATTTTTTTAGTATATTTTCTTTCCTTGCTGGCGGTTTGATGTTTATTTTTAGAAGCTTTTTGTATGACGCATGGCTCCGGGGTTGTACACCTAATGGGTTCTCTTTTTTTTTCTCACTTTTCTGCTCAGTAGATTTTTTTTTGTTATCACAAAATTTTGTTTTCGATCTTTAAGATGATGGGGTTTTTTTTGAGGCATTGTAAGTGTTGTTACTTCGATGTACTCATGTTATTTTTCCTATATATACAATAAAAAGATTTGAAAAGAAAGAAAGTAATCAAATGGCTAACTAACTAATCCCCTCTACTACACAATGTCCATGTCCTTCCACTTCCTCCATTCATGGCCTATCTAAATATCTCTTGAAAGTCACTAATCTATCCACTTCTACCACCATTCCCAGGCAGCACATTCAAGGCACCCATCTCTCCCTGTGTAAAAAACTTGCCGCTCACACCTCCTTTGAAATTACCCCCCTCACCTTAAATGCATGCCCCTCTAGTTTTAGAATTTCAACCCTGGGAAAAGGATACTGCCTTTCTAATCTATGCCTCTCATAATCTTATAAACCTTTTCATCAGATCTTCCCTCAGCCCCTACTGCTCCAGAGAAAACAACCTAAGATTCTTCAACGTCTCATGATAGCACATATCTAATCCAAGCAGCATCCTGGTAAACCTCTTCTGGACCCCGTCCAAAGCCTCAACATCTTTCCTATATTAGGGCAACCAAAACTATATGCACTACTCTAGATGCAGCTTAACTAGAGATTTACGAAGTTGCAACAAAACTTCCTAACTTTTGAATTCAATGCCTCGACTAACAAAGACAAGCATGCTATATGTCTACTGATCACCCCCATCAACCTGTGTAGCCACTTTCTGGAAGCTATGAACCAAGCAGTAAGACTGATCAATACCTCCACCCAGTAACTCCAGCACTACTTTAATATTTCCCCTCAGTCACCTTATGTACAGTCTAGCATCACTTTATAGACAAACAATCAATGTGTACAAGCTATCATTTATTTATATTACACACTATTTTTAATTAGTATTGCATTATCTTTTTGTGTGCTGCATTGGATTCGGAGCAATAATTATTCTTACATTTGTGTTTAGGAAATAACATTAAATCATCTTGAATCTTTGCTAATCTGAATTCCTTATTCAGCAAAATTATTGTGTATCAATAATTAGTATCTTATCAGATCCCACTAACGGCTTGAAATCTTCAATCAAATCACTCAATAATCTCCTATTTTCCAAGGAATACAAACCTACATCCTGTAATTTCTCCTCATAATTTAACCCTTGTAATCCAGGTATCATTCTGGTGAATCTACACAGCTTTTTGTCCAAGACTCATTTTAGGGTCGGGAAGAGGATTGAAGTCAGACTTCGCTATAGCTCTGCTGGCTTAAGGAGGCCACAAACCTGTTTAAATGCAGACAAACAAGCAGAACCACAGAACTTCTTACACTGCCCTTCAGTCTGAAGCATGTGGCATTGTGTTGACCCACTGTAACAATAAGCTCCACAGTTATCACAACAATTCATCGTGAGATTGTTTGCCATACGAAACTTGGAGAAACATATATCACTACAAAGTTTATGTACAACGTTCTGGTAGTTCACTTCATGGCGGACCTGAAATAAAAAACAAATATTTATGATATACCTCTGATACAGTGATGAACAACAGTATTCTAATAAACCATATTCACCAACAAAGCTACATGGATGTATATGGTTCTATCACCTCTGCTGCTAGCACATATCAGAAGACACACTTCCAGAGATATTTTTAAAATTTACTCTTGGGAAAATAATTCAGTACTGCTCTCATGCACCTCCTCACAACTGATTACAGAGTAGAAATGCCCACCAAAAATTGTCCTCTTGCTGCCCTATAATTAGCCAATGCTTGAGGCTGCTAAAATAAACAATGTATATAAAATGTGCGTATTTCAGTGATTATTCTTCTCAAAATCTCTCACCAACCTGTTATGACAACTGTACTCTGCAAGATACTTAAGGTTCAGATTCAACTCTATAAATGTATAACACCCTGGCAAAGGTTTCACTGCTAATGTAATGGTCTTTCCGTAGGAGCACTGCTAATGTAATAGTTTTTCTGTAGCAGCAGTGTTTGTGTTATGGCTAGAGATAACAGGAGCTTTGGAATGTGCGCCGTCCAATAAACGGAATTCTTTTTTCTTGTTGTGTGCCTGAGACCGAGGTGATCTGGCTTTTTTGTTCGGCAGAAGGTGGGGAGAGAAAATGCCAGAAAGGAGAAGTTGTAGACACCAGAAAGGAGTGGACTTGGAGTGGGGCAGGGAATCAACAAAGCCCTGGGAACTCAATGGAGGACCAGTGGAAGGGAAACCGTAAGCTCCAACTTGTGCACATTAAACTGTTTCATTAAAATGGGCCCTTTTCTAATTGTTTTACTTTACTAATCCTTCAGTCAAATTAAGAATTATAAAGCTAAATCGTTTAATTGCATATGGTGTACTGTCTGTTATCTCAGGGTACTGATTGTAACAGGGTAACACATCACGCAGCATCCACACAAACAGAAGGTTCTGCACCTCAATCTCACATGTTTGATGGAGCCAGTGACTGACTTCCCTAGACTTATGCAGCCAACATAACCGGAGGGTTACAAATGGATCTACCGGACAACATACATGGTAAAATTATGTATGATATATGAGCAGCGTCTGAGCAGCATCAGTGGAGGGAGATGGACAGTTGGTATTTCTGATAAGTACCCGTCACCTGGACTGAAAGTAAAGGGGACATAGGTACTATGAAGAGAAATCGAGCAAAAGCCTGTATGTGATATGTAGATCTGAATGAGGGGGCAATTGATTGGATGATACAAGTCGGGTAGTGGATAGGAGGGTGGTGATAGCAACAGTTGCTGGGTGCTGAAATTGGAGAATTCCATGTTCGAGTAATCTGCTCCCCATGCCTTTTTCTCTCCTCCTCATCCAGGGATAAACCCCTACTTTCCAGCTCCAGCCCCATCAACCACATTTTTTCTTTCTCTTCCACACACACTGTCTACACATCACCCACACACTCCTCTGACTGCGTCCCCTATCTCCTCCCCAGACTTCCCATTGGCCCTTTCTCCTTCTCTTATTTGGTTCCACTCTTCACCTTCCTTTCTTATCTGGTTCCATAACCTACAGCCCTTGCTGTCTTTATTGATCACCTCCCAGCCTTTGCTACTGTATCTCCAGCCTTCCTCTCTTCACCTGACTCCATCTGCCAATCAACCCCTCTTCATCTGGATCTAACTATCATTAATGAGCTCTTGCCCCAACATCCTCCTCATCTCTTTATACTGGTTATTTCACCTCTATACTTTCAATCCAGATGAAAGGCCTGCACCTGAAATGTTAACTGTCCATTTCTTTCCACAGGTGCTACCTAACTCATTGAGTTTCTCCAGTTAATTAGAACCATTGTCACTGCACACCAATGGCTCTGCTGGAGAGAGAGTGAAAAGTACAAAGTTCCTTGGTGTGTACATAACAGACAATCTAACACAGATCCACAGCACTTTCTCAACGATTCAAGAAGGCACAGCAACGCCTACACTTTGAGGAGATTGAGACGTACAAGGCTCTCCGCCCCATTCTAACAACTTCCTACAGCAGAACCATTGAGTGTGTCCTGTCTGGCTGCATCATTATGTAGCACGGAGACTGCAAAGCATCAAACTGCTAGACCCTACAGAGCATAGTAGAAACCACCAAGAGGATCACCAGGGTCCCCCTTCCCCCTACTTGTGACATTTACCAGGAGTGTAGACAAGAGTCGAAGGCATTGTTGAGGATCCCATCACCATTCCACAATCTCTTTGGTCTGCTACCATCAGGGAGGAGGTACAGAGCATCAGGACTAGGATCACTAGACTGTGTAAAAGCTTCTTTCCTCAGGTTGAGATTAATGAATACCCTGCCACCGCTAAGGTCTCATCACTAGGTCAGTGTGTTGTTTACCGTATACTGTACTGTGTACCCGTGCTGCATGCATTTTGAATTATATTTTCATAGCTTATTCATGGTGACATGTTAGTTATGTGCTGTGTGATGTGTTATATGTTTTGTGAGTGCACTGTGGTCCAAAGGAACATTGGGAATACAATATATTTGAACTTAAACTTGAAATAAAGTGCATTGGAAACTCTGGTAAGAACAATTCCATTGTGTGCCATTCTGTTACTTCTTGCAATACCATTTTGCTTTTTGAAGACATCTTCACAGATAATAGATTCTATTTGCTATTCTCTCAACTACTAAATTGATCTTTATTTCTACAACAGAAGATTTTCTTTGTTATTCAAAGATTGCAAGGAACTGGAACACAATTACAATGAAAATGCCACTTTCAAATTCCTCATGAATAAAATTCATAAAGTTGCCCACTAAACAGAAGAGGGTTATGATAAAAAAAACCAGGCACAAATAGATGTTTAACTTACAACAGACAATTTCTGACAAATGCTGCACTTGGTGGTGATATTACTAGTGGCTGAGGCAGGCTTCCTCTTCATCTCAATTAAGCACTTATGGTTACAGAATTCCTTGTATGGACCCCTACCGTCAATTTGACCCATTACTAGGTCCTTTGGGTTTGTGATTTCTCTGGGGGGACAAAAAGTGACATTTTTAAAAGAAATATTAACAACTTCACCATATTTAAAAAGCATATTAACTCAGTCCAAATATGCTGTTTTATAAAACAATTAAAATAAAACAATATGTGTGGTGTTCTTTTCCAAAATTCTAGCCTTAAAACTACTATTAGATTATATTGTCTCAGGATTGTTTGCCAAAAATATGATAGTGGAAAACTTACTAAAGTTTGAAACAAAGTACAAATGTTATCAGTCTATATAGATAACAATCCACAGATAAGTGTACAAATCAAATCCGGTTTTCTATTCGAGAGAAATATTTCCCTTTCTCCCATCTCAGGGAGTCACTTCTATTTGTTACTTTTTCATATTTCTCTATTTCCCCCGCAGTTGTTCCTTTCTTTAAATGGGTGGATTGACATGATGTTTGCTGTCACAGTGAAGTAACCGATTTCACTTACTGGTGGGTTTAAAGAAGTTCCTCACAATGGAAGCACAACAGTTGGAATGTGAAAACCTGGGCTGAATTCTAAGGCATATGATTTCAACTCAAAATCTATTCCAGGTGCAGGATAAGATAACTAACTATCAAAAACTGATCCTTCATCTTACCTATATGGAACACTTTGACTATGTGAACCTCTATGGAATTAGAATTTTATTCAAGGATTTATTTGTGACAAAACTCCCCAATGATCTTAAAAAAAAATCCACATGAAGACTAGCATCTTACGACAAGAATTTTATTCCTTTATGATGTTGTCAGTTCAATGTATTCTCCAGAACCCAACAAATAAGATGTTACTAAACAGGCTTTAAAAACTATCATATTAAGGACAACCATAACAAAATTAAGAAAAGCATCTTGTATTCATTTCTGAAAATCGAACGAGCAAAATCGACACAGATTGAGGCAGACACATTTTAAGTAGTCGCTGAAATATTGCAACATTTCAGACTTACTTTAAAATATTTTAACACTTGAAACATTTGAAAACAAGAAACTGCCATACACATAAAGGAAGGCCCTAGGCCAGATACGCCACCAAGTGCTAAATATGATTTGGTATGTCATTAAAAATTCATTGACCTCCAGCAATGAATAACTACTTTTCAAAGGATTACTTAACAAATTCTGGAATGATCAATACAGTTAATTTTTAATTAGTCTATTGTCACTGGACTACTGGCAAGAAATCTGGAACTTCAACATTAAGTTATATGCATTAAAAACTCAAAATTGCTGTCAATTTCAAATTAAAAATTACTGGTCAGACCCTGTAGATCACCAGACCACATTGAAGCAACAATAAATTAACCTTGGTTAGAATACAGCACAGATTTAAATTATGAGCATTAATTATACACACCGGCCTTACATTCTTTTCCAGTTTAATAGACTAATATTCGCAAAGAAGCTTATAGGTATTTCAAAAGCAAATAATTAAAAAATCTTTCATGGGGATTGAGCTACCAAAAGTCAGCAGAGTCATCATGACTGAAATGGTGACACTTTGCGTCAGACAGTTTATGATTTTGTAATGCTCTGGTTAAGATTTCTACTGCAATGTTATGAGGTATTTCATTTTAGTAATTTTCTGTAGAAGTACGTGTCCTGCTGGTAGAATGCTCAACTTAGGAATGTTATGTCAGCCAATCAGGATGGTGGGATCAGGAGAAGGTTCTAGAGAGAGCTAGATGGAGAGTAGTAGGGTCTGTGGTCTTTTGGTGGGAGATGCGGAGAAGATTGGGAAATATGCCAGAGGATTCAAACCGACAGGAAGATTCGAGAAGAAGGATTCCAAGATGGGAAGCGCTACCAGTGATTAGTGATGAGAATCCAGCGCCTTGAATAATGGTCTTATCCAGCTTTTGGAAGAGATGAGCTCCAATAGTCATGTGCACATTTAGACTGATCTCGCTGTAACGGCCCTTTTTTTCCCCCTTTCCCTTAATAACTATTTGATAAAACTGAAATTGGTAAATATACTTCCTTTATGATTTTATGCTGGTGTATGATTTGTCATTTCTTGGCAATTGGTAATTCTGTATGGGCTGTATTTACACAGTATTTGCTCAAATCGAGGTCCTGTTAATCAGAACATCCCAACTTCCCAGTTTGGTTGAACTTGAAATCATAGCAACCCAAGATGCTTGTTGTTATAAAAGTGGCCTTCTCATTGCTGAGTCACGTAGTTGTGAGCAGAGTTAGCTACCCAGCCAAGTTTGCATACAAGCCCAGTGAGAGGGTTACAATTTTATAAGAAAACAGGATATCGTCTTAAAATCTGATTTAAGAGAGTTCATTAAGTCTGATATCAGGAACTACCTTTTCAACATAATAGCTCATTGAAATTTAGATTATTTCCCTAAAGGGATAGAGATGTTGAGTCAACTTTAATCTTAGTAACAGTAAGACAAATTACAGCAGCTGCTGTTCATCAGTGACCACACTGGTCAATTGCAGTGGCATTAGATTTTCCCAAGGAAAGCAAAACTTTGCCCTAGCTCTGTGAATTTCAATGATTTTTCTCCTTTTAGGCAAGTGTCTGTCATCTCCAGGGTGACAAATGGATAAAACAGCTTTGAAATGACTACTGCAAATAAATGTCTAATTAACTGGATAAGATAAATATGAAACCATTTAACATGCAACATGATGCACATTAATAGGAGCATCAGAATTGTGAAGGGCTTCTCTGGGAGTGTTTGCATGAAGTACATCTTTATAACCAGACAGATAAAAAGGTGAACAACTGCTGGACTGGAGTAAGTAAGTGTACAAAATTAATTTAAACAGCATTCGGATACCCTCATGAAAAGGCACAACCTGCCCATGAATACAAAGGGGAGGTCAGATGATTTGAAGATCCTTTCTCGCATAGTTTGGTAATGGCCAAAACTGAGATTCCACCTCTATTTCTATAAAGGGAACTTCCACTTTACAACATAGATATAAGTGGAAAATCCAGCTGATTTCAGACACATTGCTATGCTATTGCATCTATTCAGATTGGACTTCAAATAAATTTAAAGTTGTTGGTATTTCCTTGCATGACAAAGGAGAAAAATATAAAACAGGCCTTTTCTGTGGTTAAGAAAAAGATATTCAATTAACTCTGGCTTAAGGATCTCAGAATATCTGAAATATGTCAAAAGTCAATAGTTACTTTTGATATGTAGTCACCAGTACAGAGCAGGAAGAAGTGCCTGCTAATTTTCACGTGACAAAGAGATAAATGATCAGATATTGTCTCAATGACACTGCCTCTGGGATAGGTTTTGGGCATGAAAGGGAATGCTCATGTTCGTCTTCAAAATAGTCCCATGAATTCATTTACCTGAACAGGAAGAAGAGATTTGAGATCTTATCCAAAGCATCTTACGTTTAATATACTGGATTTTTGGATAAGGTTTTATGTTCAAAGTCTCTAACTGGGACTTAATTTAATGATCTAATAATGAAGCAAGTGTACTTATAAATAAGTGAAGGATAAGCAGTTAATTATTCTGATTAGCTAAATGCTTCGATTTTACAACTACAAAAATGAGCAAAATTCAAACTTAAACCTGCAATGATCAATCCAAAAAAATCAAAGATGGGTTGACAGTCAGATACTCATTTCAAGAGCAAAATCTTTATCCTTTATTATTCCTTACTGAACCAAAAAAAGCTTGGTAATTAATCTATCTCCTGAAATACTTTAAGTGTACACTTTGGATTCAAGAGCACACAAGCCATCATTCTATAAATTCTAACTTGCGGGAAAAATTTAAAATCACATGGCACCGTGATTCTATGATATGTTCATAATCATTTTCCTGTTCTGTGAACACACAGGCAGCGAGTCAAAAAAAGTCAACTTTTTATATAGACTCTGGCTGATATACTGCCATTAACCAAAAAAAATTAGTCTGAGGTTTTGACAAACTTCATCTCATTATTGCTGCTAATTGATGAGTTAGTCAATGAGCTTATATAAAAGAAGATAGCTCTCTACCAAGCTGCTCAACAAAAATATACAATTGTTTTATTTGATCTACCACAAATGACAATTGGCAGGCGAAAGTAATCCAGAAATGTGGAAAGCCTAAATGAAGAACAAACATACACCAACACATGGATGTCCCAGTATATTTTGAGAATCTGCTATAAAAAATTTTAGATTTAAAAAAAATGAACCATCATTTCATCTTTGTTCATCAACAAACTTTGCTTGGAAAATTCAAAATTAAGAAATTACCCATCAGGTACACAAACATGTTTTGGAACTCATTAGACAAAAGTAATCTAATTTGTGCAAGTCCAATTTTCTCAATCAACTGACCTGGCATGACAAATTATCCTTATATGATATTTTTAAAAAGTTAATTAAAATACTTGAAGGTTTGTGTTTTGTTGTAAGACTGTATCTACTTACATGTTAGTGAACTAAAATGCTGGAGGTTTTGAAATTGTTTGACGATATCAGGACACACAAAGCCATATTTGCACTGCACAACCATCTTTCACTGATTGGGAATTTCTATGCTCACTATTACTGTTTTCTATTGATCAAACTGAGAAATATATAACTTCTCCTCTGCCTAGCCTTGCTTTCCTTACATATTCAAACTGAAAAGAAAGAGGTTCTGTATTCTCCACAGCATAGATTGTTAAATTAAAGGAAGGTCATACTTGCTGCAGAGATAGCAGTATTTTTTTGCAGGAGGGAGAGGTCTTGAAATTGATGCTGAGAATCCAGTAAGGCAGAGAGTAGAACAGAAGAGCTGGGTTGAACCTTTCCTCTGATAGGCAGTCTGTCCTTTTTGTAGAATTTTCTTACAACCCGAACAAGTGACACGTACACTCATAGCAGGACTTGAAGTTGGCTGTACACTGCCACTTACAGGCGACTTAGCCGTGAGGGGAGAACTTGATGAATTTTGTTGCGCCATTTGGGATACTGCAATACAGTAAGAGAAAGTCTCAAAAAAAATTCAAACATGCTAGAACAAGCATAAAATTCCAATATGCAGTTGCCTGGTTCAAGCTGCTTTCCTTTTTGCTGAACACACAAATATTTTTACAGTCTTCCCGTCTGCGAAATTACAAGTGCAGCCCCCATTGATGCTTTCCAGACTGTAATAGCCATCCTTTTGACTGCAGGTACGTCGTACGGTTGGAGCATCTGCACTCATCACACATCTACCAAAGAAACTGCGCCTTTTGCAGCAAGTGGGGAACATGTTGTCACTGGCTCAGCAGCTACAAATATTCATCATAAATTAACTGCAACAGGTAACCTGTTCTAAGAGGTACATTTGTTGCCTGAACCACCATACAATTGGTCTTATTTAGTATACCGTAAGACCACATCTGAATTTGAGATCCTCATTCCAAATAGCTATTTCTTTAACTCCATTCACTTTTTCCATTCTGCAGATGTCTGTCCCTCTGTGGAATATTCTTTATTTCAAGCCCTTTTCCTCGCCTCTTTTTCCTGCGTTGATTGTGCCAATGCTGTTTCCTTCTGTCATGCAAAATTTGAAAGTTTCATCACCTGTAGTACCCGTTTCCACCCTGCCTCCATATTCACCTGGTCCATCACCGACTCTTCCTCTAACTTCTCTACTTCAATTTCAGATGATTATGATCAGTATGCACTCAGCTACCTAGATTACATTTCCACCTTCTTTCCTGCATTGATGCCATTCTATGCTCCCAGACTCTCCATTCCATTACATTTGCTCTGACAATGCAATCTCCCTCCAGGGGATCTGGCATGCCTTGATCGTTCCTCAACCGTGATTCGCCCTCCACATTGGTAAATGACATCAATTGTTTTCATTCCTGTTTCTGCATAGATCTTTTGCAGCCCACTCTTTCCAGTAGTGCTGGTAAATCCTGTCTGTCATGTGGCAGTGCATTTAACATCTTATGCTGGAAAACAGTGAAATACAAACAGCTGGGATGTAACCAGAGTCAGGAAGTTTAGGAGGGGTCAGGAATATGGGTGAGTTCACAGGCAGAGCTAGCATCACGCACACTAAATTTTTCTGCTTGTTTTGACTCAATGAAACATACCGGTTATCAATTCAACCTCAAGTTAATTTACCAGTGGACACTGTGATATCAGCATTTTGTTAACTATAAGTCCACGTCCCTATTCATTGTCAATGACAAGAACTTACTATTGTGCTTCCTGGGAGATGGTGGAAGTTTATTGGGTGGGGGAGGGGGTCACAATCATAAAAGAGGGTATTCTTCAGAAATGAGATGTTAATCGTCCTGAGCACAGTAAATCATTGGAATTCTCTACTCAAAAAGACTCTAAAGGCTCAGGAGTTTATATTCAAGATCAAAGTTAAGAGATGTTGAAGGAATCATGGAATGCAAGGTTAGTACATGGAAGAGGCACTAATCAGCTATGATCCTATTGAACGACAGAGCCAGCACAATCAGTCAAAAAGCTTACTTCCAACTATTTCAGAATAGTGTTAATACTTCCTTTTTCTTACCTTGAACAGGGCAGCTGCATCTAATTATAGAGGAGTGTTTCATTTTGCCTTGACTCAGGAGATTGCTCTCTACAGACATGGTAGTCCCACTCCAACCCATATCAAAATGGTAGACTTAAATAGTTTTCATTTAGAGGCAGGTATTGACAGAAAACATCACACAAACTATCAACTGTGCATCTCTTACTAATAATGATTATACATTTGGAATCTTAGTCATGTTTTAGAAAAATGATAGGGGCAAAACTGAGCATGAATGAGAAAGTTTGCATAAACAATAATATGAAAGTGGAAAGGAAGTTAGATCTCAGCACATATTATTCAATGGTTGAAGATGGGTCTCAAACCTCTACTGATAAGACAGAAATACCATAGAAACAGCAGAAAGATCCACTAATGTAAAAGTAACTAGCTTTCCCACAAAATTTGATTTTCAGCAGCTTATATTTGTATTGTTTTACTAATGAGTTTTGCTCTTGACTCTAACTTTAACTCTGCCTATCAGTGTAATGTACAACACTTCTGTGGCTTATATTTCTCTGGAAATGACCATAAAGAATATTGAAAACTGAAATTTGAATTGTGTGACTGATCTGATGTTTAAATCCCAGGAAAAAAACCATGTCATGTAAACCAGCATTGAAGTGCTTAAGTACAGTGGATAGCAACACTCACTGGTGGTGGCACAACAGCAGGGTCAATAGTGCAGTTGCTACATAAAACTTCAGCGATCCGGGTTCAATCCTGACCACAGGTGCTGTGTAGAGAATGCACTTTTTTGTAGTGACCTTATCCGTTTTCTTCCATGGGCTCTGGTTTCCTCTCACATCCCAAAAAGACTGGTAGGCTAGTCTTGGCTGTTATAAATTGCTCCTGGTGTACAAGTGAATGGTGGAATCAGGAGGTGGGGGTGGGAGTGCATTTGACTATAGTGTGGAAGAAACCGGATTCCCATAGAATTAGTTAAATGAGTGCTATGTGGTTGATGTGGATTCCATTGGCAAGGCGTTAGTTTCCATGTCCAATGACACTACCTTCTTCACTTCCTACAACCTAGCTTACAAGGCTCATGTTGTATGAATGATATTTAAATACATAAACAATTATGTATTTGAACTGCTTGCCTTTGTCAGAAGTAGGTGCAGACTACATTAATTGTGTCCTTTATAACCATAAGATTTAAAGGAAAATGTGTTAATGCTGTTCTGTCCTGTAAAAATCCATTAATCTCTAATTCAGGAACAAGGTACAATGTGCCTACCAAGATTTCTGCCACTCACTGAGAACACAGCACTGATTTGGAGATCAGTCTCCTGAGGCTTGGAATGCTGGCCATATACCTGAGGTAGAAAGCATAAAATTATTTTTGCCTTCATACAGAAAACCACAATATATTCTCAGACTACTCTTTTTTGGAGGTTGGACATTTTAAATCAATGACTGCAACATGAGCAGCTCAAAACTACTAGAAATTTAATTAGGAGAAATGGGTTTGACTGGTAATATTCTTGCTCTGAATCAAACTAAGACTTGATCACATAACTGGAAATATACTGTATTTATATTACATTAAAGGGATCACATTCCCCCAGATTCAAAAGCATATTATTCAGAAAAGTTACCTTTTCTAAGTCTTATCAGTTTCATGATCCAGATTATGGGAGGGAATGAAAAAAACAGCCAGAATTTCAAACCATGTATTATAACCAAGCACAAGGTAACTCCTACATTACTATAACATTTCCCACAACATTAGCTATGAGATTGCACATGATGAATGGTAGGTTAGATACTGCTGTGAAAAGAATGGTGTAGCAATAACTTATGGTCCTCCAGTATCACCAATATGAAAGTTGCTTTCTTTGTGGCTAAATTGGAATCGAAATTTCTCTGTCCACTTTTTCATGACCTATTAAAATATTATCTGTCCATTTTTCATATTTCATTAATATCTAGCATTCTGTGAACTAATCTAATTCAGCAAGACACTTCTATGCTTAAAAGCATAGCTGAAGTAGATTAATTTACAGAGCACTAGATTTCGTAGATGGCATTTAGTATTCTCAAACTAAACAAGCATCAACAGGCACGCAACAATATATTTAATTTACGCTCATACTTTGCAAGATAAAAACAAATCTACATTTTTACCTGTAATGAATCAGGCTCGTCCTTAATTCTTACACTTGTTTGTGATACCAACGCCTTCTCGTATCCTTCATCCAAAGGTTCATCTTTTATTTTCATACCCGACATAAAATCCACCCTTGTGTTTTTTGAGGATTCGTTATGTCGATGCAAATTTGAGGAAATTTCCTAAAATAATTGGCAAAATCTTTAATAAATGTGTGAAGTTTGCTGAAATCATTTTAAACTTTAACACCAGATACTTTGACAATAGCTACTAAATTCACTGGGGGGGGGGAATGAATTAAAATGCTCTGATAGTAATTTCAATTCAACATACTACGGCCAATTATCTTACTTTTTAATACAGGCCAAGTGTCACTTAGACATGCATTTACTATCCATCATTAAGTTGTCAAAGGATGATGGTAAGCTCCCTTCTTGAACTCCTGCAGCAGACTGGGTTCATCCACTAACTCCATTATTATTTCCCAGTAGTCAGCTTATGTACAGCCTAATGTCACTTTATGAACGTACAATGTATATAAGCTATCTTGCGTATTTAAATAGATTGTGTATAGTTTTGTATTATTATTTGCTCTTTATCTTTTGTGTTTTGGTGCTGCATCAGATTCATATAACAATTATTTTATTCTCTTTACATTTGTGTACAGTATGTGACATTAAACAATATTAAATCTTGAAAACAATGATTATTCCCATTCCTGATGAAGCATTTGAATCTGGTCAGACCGAGGAGACTACATCCACACATTCCTGCAAGCATGTCCCAGAACTGTGATGCTTCACCAACACCCACAATTTAACCAGCAGAGTAATTTCCCCTTAATTCCAATCGACTTCAATCTTACTGATTCTGTATACAGCATTCTGTCAAATACTTCTGCTGACAACAAACTCAAGTGTTTTAGTTTATGCCTGAACCAAACCAGAGGTTTGCAGTTAATTGGACCTGGCAGGACTCAAATTAAATATCAGTGAGCATGACATAGGTAAGCAAATACTGCTTGATGAATGCAGTGAACAGCTCCCTTCATTTCGCCAGTGACTGAAAGTAGACTATATGGCTATATTAGGTTGCCGTTTGACCAACCCATGGAACAGAGCTTTCAACTGAGCTTTATGTCCACAAACATCTGAGGGAGATTGAATGAGCTGAAATTATTTTTTTCAGAGTATTAACCAAATGCATTATTAGCACCAGAAGGCCTGTCCAGTTTCATTCTTACAACTTTGTCATAGCAGATTATAACAACCAAGTGTTTTACTCAGCCTTTGCAGGTAATAGTTAAGATGGAGGCAACCAAATTGCTGAAGGTGTCAGTCAGGGCAAAATGGGTGACCAAATATAAAAGAAGTAACTGAAATACTGTGGTACTGTGGTTCAAAAAGACATTTCAGCCAACCGGTCAATGTTTGCATTTCAAAAACTCATACCAGGTAAATCAGTAAAATACGACAAAAATCTTATGTCAAGATTGTAAATAATATACCTAAAACTATACAATATGTTATAAGGTAGATGATCTTGTAGTGCAGTTAAGAGATTGGCAGGTATGATGTTGTAGGCATCAGTGAGTCAAGGTTAAAAGAAGATTATAGTTGGGAACTTAACATTATGGGATACACCTTTTAACAAAACGACAGGCAAGTAGGCAGAGGGGTATGGTGGCTTTGTTGGTAAAATTGAAAATAAATCCATAGAAAAAGGTTCAGAAGATGTAGAATCCTTTTGGGAAGAGTTAAGAAACTGCAAGGATAACAACACCCTGACAGTCCCTCACACCCACCCCCCTTCCGAGCAACAGCCAGGAAGTAGGGCATAAATTTTAACAGGAAATAGAAAAGGGATGTAATAAGGGCAATGTAGCAAGTCATAGGGAATTTAAATCCGCACACAGATTCAGAAAATCAAGTTGATGCTGGATCCCAAGAGAGTGAATTTGTAGAACGCCTACAAAATGGCTTTTCAGAGCAGCTTCTGGTTGAGCCCACTAGGGCAAAGGCAATTTTGGATAGGGTGTTATGTCATGAACCCGACTTGATTAGGGAGCTTAGGGTAAAGGAACCCTCAGGAGGCAGTGATCATGATATCACAGACTTCACCCTGCAGTTTGAGAGAGAAAATAAAATCGTATGTATCAGTATTACAATGGAGTAAAGAGAATTACAGAAGCATGGGAGCTCAGCTGGCCAAAATTGACTGGAACAGAACACTCACAGGGATGACAGCAGAACAGCAATGGTTGGAGTTTCTGGAGGCAATCCGAAAGTACAGGATAGATAATGCCCAAAGATTAAGTAGTATTCTAAAAGGGAGGATGAGGCAACCGTGGCTGACAACAGAAGTCAAAGACAGCATAAAAGGAAAAGAGAGAGTGTATAATGTAGCAAAAATAGTGGAAAGGTAGAAGATTGGGAAGCTTTTAAAAACCAAAGAAGGCAAGTAAAAATGCCAGAAGGAAAGAAAAGATGAAATATAAAGGTAAGCTAGCCAGAGATATCAAAGAGGATACCAAATGCTTTTTTCACAGATAGCAAGAGAAAAGAGTGGATATCGGACTGCTGAAAAATGCCAATGGAGAGGCAGTACTGGGGCGGCAAAATGGCAGACAAACTTAACGATTATTTTGCATCAGTTAGGCTGACATCAGTGGCTGGGAAGATGTTGGAGAGCATGATATCTTGCTTGTCTAATCTATTGGAGTTCATTGAATAAATATAAGCAGAATAGACAAAGGAGAGTCAGTGGATGCTGTTCACTCGGATTTTCAGAAAGCCTTTCACAAGCCTTTCATGAGGCTGCGTAACAAGATAAGAGCCCATAGTATTACAGGAACGATACTACATGGATAGAAGATAGGCTGACTGTCAGAAGGCAAAGAGTTGGAATAAAGGGCTCAATTCTGGTTGACTGCAAGTGACTAGTGGAATTCCTCAGAGGTCGATGATGGGATCGTTTATTTTCACATTAAATGTCAATGGTTTGGATGACAGAATTGATGGCTTTGTGGCCAAGTTTATGAAAGATACAAAGATAGGTGGAGGGCAGATAGTGTTGAAGAAGAAGAAAGTCTGCAGAAGGACTTAGACAGATAGGAAGAATCAGTTAAGAAATGGCAAAGCAAATACCGCATTAGTAAGTGAATGATCATCATTCTGGTAGAAGGCATAAAAGCATAGACTATTTTCTAAACAGGGAGAAAATTCAGAAATCAGAGGTGCAACGGTACTTAGGAGACCTTGCGCAGGATTCCCTGAAGTTTAACTTGTAGGTTGGGTTGGTGGTAAGGATACAAGGTCAGTATTCATTTCAAAAGGACAAATACAACAGCAATGATGTGATACTGAGGCTTTATAAGGCATTGGTCAAACTGCATTTGGAGTATTGTGAGCAGTTTTGGGCTTCTTATCTAAGAAAAGTTGTGCTGGCATTGGAGAGGGTCCTGAGGAGGTTCACGAGAATTCGTCTGGGAATGAAAGGATTAACGTACAGGAAGACTTTGATGTCTTTGATGTGCAGGCTCTAGGCCTGTCTTGAAGTTTAGAAGAATGAAGGGGGACCTCAATGAAACCTATCTTATATTAAAAGGCCGAGATAGCATGGATGTGGAGAGGATGTTTCCCACAGTGTGAGAGTCCAGGATCAGAGGGCACAGCCTCAGAATACAGGAATGTCCATTTAGAACAGAGATAAGGAGGAATTGCTTTAGCCAGAGGTTGGTGGATTTGTGGAATTCACTGCCACAGACATCTGTGAAGGCAAAGTCACTGAGTATATTTAAAGCAGAAGCTGATAGTTTCTTGGTTAGTCGGGGAGTGGGCAGGAGTATCAAGTTGAGGGGGACAATAAATCAGCCATGATGGAAAGGCGGAGCAGACCTGATGGGCCAAGTGGTCTAATTCTGCTCCTATGTCTTATGTTCTTATAAAATTGAGAGGTATAATGAATTACCATAAAAGAAAAAGACAATGGATATTCAATAATTAAAATATAGAAATGTCTGAAATACTCCGAGTACAGGTATCATCTGTGGAGAAAGAAAAACAGAAAACAAAAATAACTTTCAGGTAACTAACTGTTCACCAGAACTGGTAAAAGTTAAGATTTCTTTTTAAAATACCTGGAAAGATGGAGAAAGGGAAAAATTGAATGATATACGAAAGGATAAGATTGAATAAAGGAATGATGCTACAAGGTGAAGCAGAAGATAAACACAAAATACTCTGCAGATGCTGGGGTCAAAGTAACACTCACAACACCCTGGAGGAACTCAGCAGGTCGGGCAGCATCCGTGGAAACAGACGAAGGGTTCCGGCCCGAAACGTTGAATGACTGTTTCCACGGATGCTGTCCGACCTGCTGAGTTCCTCCAGCGTGTTGTGAGTGAAGCAGAAGATAATCTGACGAGTGAAGAAACAAAAGATCAGGTGAAAGGAGATGCAAGTAGGAGAAGCAAAATCAAGAACCATCCAAAAAAAAAGGGGGGGGGTGGAAAATGCTGCTGAACCAAGCCAGAAAATACTAGAAATACTCAAGTTCTTGAACCCAACTTTGCCTCTGAAAGGCTGAAATGAACCTAGCTTGATAAGATACTGTTCCTCATTATCAAAGTGCAAAAAGTCAAAAGAGTGAATGGAGGTGGTCCCAAACCTCCCACCAAAGATGGGAAATCTGCAATGAGGGATGCCTTGCTTAGAAGGTACATGAAGAAATAGATGCAGAGACAGAAAAATTAAAAGGAATGAACATCAAATAAAAGCTAGGTTGAAGTGTAAGCGGGCTATAATTTTTCTGTGTCACTGGCTTATTGTGAAAGAAGCCTATTCCTGAAATGGATAAGTCAAGAAAAGCTAGTGATAAACTCATGTAAAATTGAAGAGGGTGGAGATGAACAAGATTGAAGAAATATTTCACTTTAGAACAAGAACAGAATATCAATCCAAAAATCAACAATGAACCATAAAAAAGAGACACGAGAGATAACCCAAATAGGCCTGAAAGAAAACTGTTTCAGAGAATCCGAAAAGAATGCTACTTTCAACATTCCAAAGCAGACTATTTCCTCTGGGGCTTTCTGGTTTACTATTCCATCTTCACAAATATGCATGACCTCCAGTCAAAGAATCTTACACATAACCAATTAGATTTTAAATCCTTCTTTTCTTTAAAAAAACAGCTTATTCCTTCCTACCAATAGCAACTGGTTTGTTCACCTTCCAATTTAGAATATACTTAGAGGCATTACAATAGACAATAGGTGCAGGAGTAGGCCATTCGGCACTTCCAGCCAGCACCGCCATTCACTGTGATCATGGCTGGTCATCCACAATCAGTACTCCGTTCCTGCCTTCTCTCCATATCCCTTGACTCCATTATCTTTAAGAGCTCTATCTAACTCTTTCTTGAAAGCATCCAGGGAATTGGCCTCCACTGCCTTCTGAGGCAGAGCATTCCACAGATCCACAACTCTCTGAGTGAAAAAGTTTTTCCTCAACTCCATTCTAAATGGCCTACCCATTATTCTTAAACTGTGGCCTCTGGTTCTGGACTCCTCCAACATCGGGAACGTTTCCTGCCTCTAGTGTGTCCAATCCCTTAATAATCTTATATGTTTCAATCAGATCCCCTCTCATCCTTCCAAATTCCAGTGTATACAAGCCCAGTCGCTCCAATCTTTCAACATCTGACAGTCCTGCCATCCCGGGAATTAACCTCATGAACCTACGCTGTACTTCCTCAATAGCGAGAATGTCCTTCTTCAAATTTGGAGACCAAAACTGCACACAATACTCCAGGTGTGGTCTCACCAGGAACCTGTACAACTGCAGAAGGACCACTTTGCTCCTATACTAAACTCCCCTTGTTATGAAGGCCAACATGCCATTAGCTTTCTTCACTGCCTGCTGTACCTACACCTGGGACTTGAATGGAGGTTGAGCACCTCTTATCCAAAATGCTTGGGGCCTGAAATGTTTTAGATTTTGGAATATTTGCATCGATATAATGAGAGAGCTTGGGGCTGGGACCCAGGTCTAAACACAAAATCCATTTACATTACAAATACCCTGAAGGTAGTTTTATATAATAATTTTGTGCATTATTATGTGTGCATTGAACCGTCAGAAAGGTAAGCTATCACCACCTTGGCCACCTAGGCGGACAGTCAGTACCTGTTTGGCATCACCATCATTTATGTGCTACCTGTAAGCATTCTTTGTCTTACACTTGTTTATCACAGATAAGTACTTAACAGTAAACATGATTACATGCCATTAATATAATGAAAATATAATGTGTGCAGAGTAACAAAAGGAGCACAGCAGCATCAGGAGAATACCTGAACCAGCTGATCAGTAACAAACAGCTGCAGGCTTACAGCCTCTACCTACCTACCAATACTATAGTCCTCTGTCAGGTGCTTCGCACTTACACCACTGTCAAATTTTTCCAACAACTTGATTTTCTATGTTATGAACAAACACAAAAGCTTCCTCTTTTTCTTTTCACAATTACTCACAGGCCTTTTGACATTTTGAACAATATCTTCACAGCACAGAGAAAGTGCAAACCACATGATAATCATTATAGGGAATGCACAAAGGTCTGGCTATGATGACTGTTTACAACAAACTGATGTCAACAGGCCCCACTCAGGATATGTGAGGTCACTACTCAGAACTGTCTGCGATGCACCTGGGAACCTTCCCAGCGCCTTGTGGAATTTTCCATTTGTGGCATCATGTCAGTGCTCAAAAAGCTTTTGAATTTCGGAGGTTTTCGGATCTTCGGATAATAGGCACTCAATCGATATGTATTTGATTTTTGTTCATATTTCCTGTACATCCAAGAAACCAAATACAAATACATACTGGCAGAACACTTTGCAGTGTACTTCAATTCAGTCTTCAGTCTTTTACTCTTTTCCAGTAAAATTCAATTTAATAGAAGGTATAGCACCTCATTACCAACTAGATGTAATAACCAAGGGTCTCGACATGAAATAATGATTTCCATTGATGTTATCTGAGTTGCTGTGTTCCTCCAGCATTTTGTGTTATTCAACCTTTGTTCAATTTTAGATGTTTAGTAACTCTTTCCAGTACTTTGCTGTAATTTCAAACTTCTACCTATTGCTTTCCCTCTACCTTTTATGATTCTGATTTCTCAATTACTTCACCTTCAAGCAGTTCTTTTGTTTCTTTACTAAGCATATTACCTCATTCTTTGTTAATGACATCATGTCATTTAATCTCCCCGGGATATTTTTCTTTCCCTTGAAGCCTTTGCTTTTTCCTTGATTAGAGAATCTTAGCTCACCCATCCCCATCTCCTCTGTCTGTGTGATATATTTAATATGAATAAATTACCTCACTTTCTACTTAAAATAATGAAGCTGTAAGTAACCTTTTAACCAACAGGGAAGTTTTTCTGCAGAGTCCAGCTGAATTTACATCAACCTCAATTTCAACAAATTTTGCACTGCAGGTTCCATGAGAATGCATTTTCACCTTTGACATCGATAGCTTGTTGCACACAGTCTCAAAGATTAGTTAACATATTATGCATGAATGCTTCACCATCTCAAATAATTACCAAGAAAAATATCAATTTTCTTCAGCTCAGGTTCATTGATAAAATAAAGAGTATCTAGTTATAGTCATACTTTATTTACTAAAATGTATAAGTGTTTTTGGCATGACTGCTCTTCAAAAATAACAAACTTCAATTTTAGTTGTACACTTACTTCTTCATATGCCAAAGGCACATGGGGACACTACAAAACAAATATGCCCGCCTGCTATGTGTTAGGGTAGATGGCCAAGTGCTTGTTTAAAGAGGCACATCTTAATGCACCTTGAAGGGAAAAAGAAAGGCAAAGAAATGAGCAGACATTTAGGAAAGCTCCTAGATCCTTGCCTAATAAAGGAATTAGGTCAACTAATTTCAGGAATGACAGAAGCTAGAATCCGAGGACAGCAGATAACTTAGATAGTTAGAAGTTTGTTAAGAGACTATAGAGGTAAAGTGGCGTGGGACATTACAGGGATTTGAGAAGGAAGTCAAGAATTTAAAAAATGAAGCATTACTTAATCAAGAGGAAATGCAAATTGGCATGAATGAAGATGCAGAGTTCACTGAGAGGAAAGGAGTTAACCTCCAAAAGACATCAAGTTTAGAGAGATTAGAACAAGGGAAGCCAAACAGGAGTACATCAGAAGTAAAGATTGTAGACAATAACAACATGGATGAAAGTTTCAATGGCAGGTGAATAGCAGAACTAAATTCTTGGGGGTACACAATGATTTAAAATGCTGACAAGTAGCACACAGTAAGCAATCTCATGGTGTTTGAATTTAATGACAAAAAAACTTTCCAAATACTTTATTTCAAATGCACAAATTGATAAACTGATATATTCCATCAGTGCAAACCAAGAGAAAAAGAAGCATATTGCATTCTGTTCAAGACCTTGGCTCCCAACACAAAAACATTTCCATTTGATCAACAGTACATAAGTATTCAATTTACATGGATATTTCTTACCACAGAGGATGCTCTAACTGCTGTTATAGTTGCTTCCGATTCAAGATCATCGATATCGTGAGTTTCTTCATCTAAGAATTGCAAGCATCGTGTTATTTAGATTAATAATTCGCATTTGTATGATGTCTCAACAGAAACTAAAATCAATCATCAATTTTCTACTGATAAATTTCTGGATAATATTCAGTTTGCCACCAAAATAAAACTGCTATTTAGAAATCCTTGTGATTTACAGTAGCTGAAGAAATATTTAACCTTTAGTTCGACCAGATTAAAGACGTTCATTACGTTTAAATGCTACATTGTTTACTTGTACTCAGCTACGCAAAAAGATATCCAATAATGGTAACAATTTAATGATTATGAACACATTATCGATAAGACATCAATATAAATTAGGAATCAAGTCATTATATGATGGAAAATCTTGATCAGAACACTTCGCTGAAACATATATTAATGGCAGCAGTGGTTTAAACACATATCCACAATGCTCACAAGAGACATCTAGGCTAGTTCAATAGTCCTGAACAAAATTAAACATCCTACAGTGCAGTGGGTAGTATGAAAGAGAAAGAAGCACTTAAGAGTTATTTCCCAAATTTTGTGTATCTGTCGCAACCTCTTATCTTTTCCCTACTCATGCATTGAGCTACACATCAGGTCCAAGTGAAGACCAAATATTAGTTTCTTTTGAATCAGATGATTATTCAGACTTTTGGTTTTCCTCAGGTCAAATTCCTTGGGCTAACCAAGGTAGCCTGAGAGGAAGTCCACCATATGGAAGCAATTGCTTGATTCAGTGAAAGAATGAATGAAGAAGAAAGTTGTGTTTTTAGTCCTACAGAACGTGATCAAAATGTGCATAACCAAACAGATCACCAGAACAGGTTATTTTCCATGGATAATTATAAAAGATTGCTTAGTTTACTAGTAGCCTGTACTGGCGAGAATGTACAGCTGCAAGAAAAAAGTTTGAGAACCCTTTGCAATTACATGGTTTTCTGCATTAATTGCTCTTAAAATGTGGTCTGATTTTCATTTATGCACAATGATATACAAATACAATCTGCTTAAACTAATAACACACAAACAATTGCACTTTTCATGTCTTTACTGAATACATTGTTTAATCATTCACAATCCAGGCTAGAAAATGTATGTGAACCTTGGATTTAATAACTGGTGGAACCTCCTTTAGCAGCAATCATTTCCTGTAGCTGCTGCCAAATAGATTTGCACAACGGCGAGGAGGAATTTCAGACCGTCCTCCCTACAAACTGTTTCAGTTCATCAATATTTCTGGGATACCTTGCATGAACAGCTCTTTTTAGGTCATGCCACAGCATCTCAATTGGGTTACGGTCTGGACGCTGATTTAGCCATTCCAAAGCATGAATTTTCTTCCTTTTAAACTTTGTTGTTGATTTACTCACGTTGCAGATCATTGTTTTGTTACATCTTCCAACTTCTATTAAGCTTCAGGTGATGGGCCTCTACCCTGACATTCTCCTGTAAAAAGTCTTGATGCAATTTTCAATTCATTGTTCCCTTAATGACTGCAAGCTGTCCAGGCCCTAAGGCAGCAAAGCAGCCCCAAACCATGATGTTCCTTCCAACATGCTTCACAGATGGGATGAGGTTTTGGTGTTGGTATGCAGTGCCTTTTTCTCGTTCAAATATAGCAGTGTGCATTTCTGCCAAAAAGTTCAGCTTTTGTCTCATCTGTCCACAGAATATTCTCCCAGAACTATTGTGGAACATCCAAATGGTGTTTGCAAACTTAAGACGTGCAGAAATTTTTTTTGCTTGGAGAGATGTGGTTTCCTCTGTGGTGTCCTTCTTTGTACACCATTCCTGTTCAGTTGTTTTCTTATAGTGGACACAAGAACAGAGATTTTAACAAGTTATAGAGATTTTTGCAGGTCTTTTGACATTACCCTTGGGTTCTTTTTTACCTCCATCAGCATTGCATGTTGTGTTCTTGGTGAGATCTTTGCAGGATGCCCACTCCCAGAGAGAGTGGCAACAGTACTGAGTTTTCTCCATTTGTAGACAATTTCTCTTATCCTGATCTGATGAACATTCAGGTCTTTAAAAATGTTTTTGTAGCCTTTTCCAGCTTGATGCATCTCTACAACAGTATACTACTTCTAAGGTCCTCTTGATAGTTCTTTTCATTGAGGCATGGTGCATATAAACAGATCTTTCTGGAGAAGAGCAGGCTCTGTCAGTAACCTGACTTTGTGTGTCTTTTTTATAGAGCAGGGCAGCTCTACAACTCACACTTCTTAGCTAACCGTATGGACTGGAACACCTGACACCAAATAGGTTTTGTAGAAGGCATTATCCTAGAGGTTCACATACTTCTTTTGAACCCAGATTATGATTGGTTAAATGGTGTGCTCAGTATTGACGAGAAGTACAATTATTTTTGTGTTATTAGTTTAGGCAGATTGTGTTTTTCTATTATTATAATTTAGATGAAGATCAACCACATTTTATGAGTAATTAATGCAGAAAACCAGGTAATTGCAAAGGGTTCACAAACTTTATCTTGTATCTGTATTTTATCCTTGAACCTTTATCCTTTTTTACATCCATTCTCTGGTGCCTTTTCTCCGGAGAGAGTAGGCACATGATTAAAAATAGAAGGTAAGTGATGCAAGGACTGAAGGAATGATGTAGATCACCACTAGTTTGAGCAGCACAAGATTGGGTTAATTTTCTGCCAGATAATCAGCCTACTACCTAGGTAGATCTGACAGCACTGGCTGCAGTAAAGTACAGAATACGAAATATGCACAATTAGTAGACTCAGACCTCATCTTAACTTCTCTATGTCCCTAAACCAAAGCTTCAATTTGGAGTTAATCAGCCCAATTTAAGTCAGTAATATCCCCACATACAACCAAGAAGAGCTCAAATAGTGCCAATACGTTGTTCTGACAAGAAATTTAAACAGATGCACCATTAATCAATAATATTGCTTAAAAACATTGCCACGAGTAAACGTCAATGACACTCCCACACATACATTGAAAAAAATAATTATTTTCTCAAATTTGGAGCAACATTTCTTATTTTTCAATCCATTATGTATTTGTTCCATTACTTTTGAAGGGAATTAGTCACCAGCTTGGTTTTTCACCCAATAACACAGCCTAGATAGGGAAAACCAGGTCTGGGAAATTATGGTCACAAATATGCGGTTGGAACATTATCTTTTCCACAACTCCTACTGCTTCAAAGGGTGAACTGAATCTCCTCTAAAAAGAGCTGTGAGCACTAGAATACATTCCAACTACTATAAAATAATTTGGCTAATCAAATCCCAGCACAGAGCACTGGATAAACTGAGACACTTGCCAAACGATTACTGGCTGAGCAGGATAAAACTCAATTCCATTTTCAGAACAAATAGGAACAGTTAGCTGCAAGGCTCCTCAGCACTGTTAAAGTTCATACATAAAATTGAACAGAAAATGCAACTTGTTCAGCATTCACATTTCCACTGATATTTCTGACACAAAATGTTTGCATATTCAGTCTTCAAAGCAGAGAATTCCAAAAATTCAAGAGCAAAATAATTTCCCCTGCCTTCTTATTGAGAAAATCCCCTCTAGATCTGCAGCATACAACCAGATGAAATAATTCTATCTATCCTGTTAAGCCACATATATATGAGATCAAAGCTCATTCTTAACTCCAGAGAATGCTGCCCCGCTCTACTTAATTTCTGCTTACTTGTCATCACTCTCATGCTAGGAAATAGTCCACTAAGTACCACTGCATAATCAAAACACATTACAATCAAATATCAAAGCAAGTTAATGGTGAATCAAACACCAAATTTGTTACTTGATTCTTTATGCTGCATTGTGTGAAAAAATATTTAATAGACAATTTAGTGAAAAGACTCCAATAGATATGTTGTACCCTAAACATTCCATAACACAGATCTATTTTACTCTATGGGTGAAATCAAATTCCAAAAAAAAAGATAGCTTTCAATTTGAGATTAACCACTTTAATCTATCTCACTGTAACTAACAATTATGTCAATTACAGGCAGAAACTTACATAAGAACACAAGTGCAGCACTTGGCCTCCAGGTCTGCTCTGTCATTCATCAAATCATGCCTGACCTTCTACATAACAGTTGAATATCACAGTTTTGTTATTTCTGGTCCACTGAGCTCTTGCCTTGTCATACGTACTGTAGTTTGGCCCACCTTATCATTGCCAACCAAGTTGCCTTCCTCGGCTACATTTGCCTACGTTTGGTCACTCTCTCTCTAACCCTTTCTAACTATGAATTTGTCCAAATGTCTTTCGTTAAATAGTTCAGCTGTACTCCTTCCACCAACTCACTTGACAGCTCACAGCATACACCCACCATCCTCAGTGGAAAAAACTTGCCCCTCAGTTTTGAGATTTAAAGGAGACCTATGCTCTCTTGTATTGCATTCTCCTATCCAGCTTGTTTATGTCCCTCTGATCTTATGACCTCTTTCAGATCATCCATTAGCCTCCTTTACTCCAGGGAAAACAATCGGAGCCAAAGCAGTTTTTCCTCATATTAAGCCCTCCAGTCCTGGTAACATCCTTGTGAATCTTCTCTTCATTCCCTCGAGCTTAATCACATCCTTTCTGTTAGATGGTGATCAGAACTGCAAAATCTCACCAATGCTGTATATACCTTTAACATAGCTTTCCGACTCAATGTCCCACCTGAAGGAGGAAAGTATGCTACACATGTTCTTCACTACCACTTTGTCTTGCTGTATTGTTAATTCAAGGAACCTTGCACTCATAACCCGAGGTCCCTCTGCTGCACAAAACACCCCAGGACCCTGTTATTTACAAAGTTCTGCTCTAGATTAATTTTCTAAAATGCACTACTTAATACTTGCCTAAATTAAATTCCATCTGCCATTAATTTGCCCACTCTCCCAGTTGATCCAGATCCTGTTGCAAGGTTGGACAACCTTCTTCACTGTGTACTGTACCTCGATTTTGGTGTCATTCACAAATTTACTAATCATGCACCTATATTCTAATCCACACACGAGCCCAGAACTGATCCGTGCCACACGCAGCTGAAACAGGCCTCAAGGTTGAAAAATAACCCTTCACTACCACCCCATAACTCCTTCCACCAAGCCAATTTAATATCCATCTGGCTAGTTCACCCTGAATCCCATGTGATCTTACCTTCCAGACCAGTTTACCATGCAGAACGTCAACAAAGGTCTTGCTGAAGTCCAAAACAACAACATTTACCACTTTGCCTTAGTCAATCCTCTTGGTAACGACTTGTTGAAACTGAAATTCTTGTGACATGATATCCTACATGCAGAAACAATAGTGGCCATCCCTAATCAGACCTTGCCTTTCCAAAGACAGATAAATAGTGTTAGCTTACCGGCCTGAAGTGCCTGTACTTGTCCCTACATTCCTTCCTAAATAAATACACATTAGGCACCTTCCAGTACCTCACCCCTGGCTGAGGAAAATACAAGAATCTCTGCTGGTCATCAGCAATTTCTTCCCTTGATTTCCACAATATCCTATGGAGCAAATAGAACTCGTGGCTCTGGAAACAGGCAGATCGAAGGTTGGTGTTCCGGCAGGAGATCAGTGTATCGTGGGCGTTGAAAATCCATGGCTGTGTGCCCAGAGACCTGAGATTTTAGGACACAGAACTCGGAAAAGGCAACGCAACAGACTTTTAACATCGTAAACCAGCGAGTTGTTTGTTATGTCCACCCTCTCGCTGTGAAACAGAGGCACCTCTTTCTCCCTTATTAGGGAGAGAGAGCCTATGGTATGTCAAATACTCAGTAAACGAGTAGTCTTTGGGGTATTGCAAGTCTGTGCCTTTGCTGTACACTTGAGCGATCAGTGGTGGGTGCTGATGTTTTTTGTTTTGCTGGAGGGGGGAGGGGGATCGTTGCTTGCTGCTGTTCACGTGCGGGGGCAGGGGAGCTGGGGGGGATTTTAGGGTTCTAACATTTAACTGTTGTTCATTCTTTGGTGCACTCCGCTGTTTTCGTGAATGGTTGCAAAGAAAAAGCATTTCAGGATGTATATTCTATACAATTCTGACATTAAATGTACCTTTGAAACACACACACATACAGTGGTATGCAAAAGTTTAGGCACCCCTGGTCAAAATTTCTGTTACTGTGAATAGTTAAGTGACTAGAAGATAAACTGATCTCCAAAAGTCAAAGTTAAAGATGAAACATTCTTTTCAACATTTTAAGCAAGATTAGTGTACTATTTTTGTTTTGTACAATTTTAGAGTGAAAAAAAGGAAAAGAGCACCATGCAAAAGTTTGGGCACCCCAAGAGGTTTGAGCTCTCGGATAACTTTTACCAAGGTCTCAGACCTTAATTAGCTTTTTAGGGCTATGGCTTATTCAAGCATCGTTAGGAAAGGCCAGGTGATGCAAATTTCAAAGCTTTATAAATACCCTGACTCCTCAAACCTTGTCCCAACAATCAGCAGCCATGGGCTCCTCTGAGCAGCTGCCTAGCAGCACTCTGAAAATTAAAATAAATGATGCCCACAAAGCAGGAGAAGGCTATAAGAAGATAGCAAAGTGTTTTCAGGTAGCAGTTTCCTCAGTTCCTAATGTAATTAAGAAATGGCAGTTAACAGGAATGGTGGAGGTCAAGTTGAGGTCTGGAAGACCAAGAAAACTTCCTGACAGAACTGCTCGTAGGATTGCTAGAAAGGCAAATCAAGACCCCCATTTGCCCGCAGAAGACCTTCAGGAAGATTTAGCAGACTCTGGAGTGGAAACAAGTCCTGTGGACTGATGAAGTTAAAATAGAACTTTTTGGCCACAATGAACAAAGGTATGTTTGGAGAAAAAAGGGTGCAGAATTTCATAAAAAGAACACCTCTCCAACTGTTATGCACGGGGATGGATCAATCATGCCTTGGGCTTGTGTTGCAGTCAGTGGCATGGGGGAACATTTCACTGGTAGAGGGAAGAATGAATTCAATTAAATACCAGCAAATTCTGGAAGCAAACATCACACTGCCTGTAAACAAAAAAGCTGAAGATGAAAAGAGGATGGCTTCTATAACAGGATAATGATCCTAAACACACCTCAAAATCCACAATGGACTACCTCAAGAGGCACAAGCGGAAGTTTTGCCATGGCTCTCACAGTCCCCCGACCTAAACATCATCTATAATCTGTGGATAGACCTCAAAAGAGCAGTGCATGCAAGACGGCCCAAGAATCTCTCAGAACTAGAAGCCTTTTGCAAGGAAGAATGGGCGAAAATCCCCCAAACAAGAATTGAAAGACTCTTAGCTGGCTACAGAAAGTGTTTACAAGCTGTGAGAGGGTGTTAGTACTGACCATGCAGGGTGCCCAAACTTTTGCTTCAGGCCCTCTTCCTTTTTTGTTATTATGTAACTGTAAAAGATGGAAATACAAAAGTAATCTTGCTTAAAATATTAAAGAAATGTGTCATCTTTAACTTTATACCTTTTGGAAATCAGGTCATCTTTTACTCACTTAGCTATTCACAGTAACAGAAATTTTGATCGGGGTGCCCAAACTTTTGCATATATATTCTGGTTTTTTGCATGATTTTTATTCTATTCAATATACGTATACGTTATAAAAATATACTGAATAAGATTTACTTTTTTTCTTTCATATTATGTATTGCATTGATCTGCTGCCACTAAGTTAACAAATTTCACGTCACATGCTGGTGATTATAAACATGATTCTGATTCTGACACTTGGTCAGGCCATGGGATTTATCCACCATTATGCGCCTCCAGATTACCAACACTTCCTTTTTCACGCTTTCAATGTTTCAAGACATCATTGTTCTATTCCCTGAATTCCCAAGCTTCATTTGAGCCCTTGCCCATCTCCCCTGGCTCCAAACATGGCCAGCCACACAGAAACTTAAGGGGACCGATTATCTCCCTTGTTACATTACTCTCAGTATTATAGAATCTCTTGTAGTTCCCTTTTACCTCATCTGCCAAGGATACTATGTAACTTCTTTTTCCCCTCCTGATTTCTTTAAGTACGGTCCTACATTCCTGATATTTGCCAAGGGGCTTGCCTGATCCTAGCTGCCTATACCTGAAAAAGGACTCACCCATTTTCCTGACCAGAGCCTTAATTTCCCTCATGAAGCAGGGCTCCCCAATTCTGCAAGACTTGCCCTTCACTCTAACAGGAACATATTGACCTTAACTCTCCACATCTTAATTTCAAGAAACTCTCTCGTCAAAACGTTCATTTACCTGCTAACCATCTCTCCCAATCAAAGTTCAGAAGTATATATCTACTACCATCAAAATTACAGCTAATTGGAGTGGCATCATATAGCTTTCTGGAGTAGAACTTACTGAATAGGTTCGCAAAATCACACTGCCACATTCTTTCCCAACTCGCTTACTTCCTTCACTCACAGCACATGCACAATTTCTATGACTCGAAAAGAGAGATCAAATCTTCCCAGCTATTTGTCAAGGGAGATCTGACTGCAGTGGAGAAGTCCCAAGAAAACTTGGCTGAATCATTGCTGATTTCTTATGTTAGAGATTATGCCAATTCTGATTACTTTTACTCAACATTTAAAACTCTTGTTACCTTTCACTCAAAAAGAACACAGTAATCATATCCAAGGGAAAACTGCTTATATCTGATCACTTTTAAACAGAAATTCCATTTTTATTAAAAATTATGCCATGATAACAACTATATTAACAACTCTTGTAAAACTGTCAATATTCACATTTATGCAATGAAGAAAAATCACTTTCAATTTTTATAGATCTGGATATTGCACAAGTTGCCTACAATGGCAAACAAAGAACAGTATAATGGACTTTCAGTAAATAATTTTGAATTGTTTAACTTAAATGGTTCATGCAAATTGCAATTAACTTAATTAATTTTTTCGCGAGTTAAAATTGATAAATTGGGAGAATTTTGACAGTCATTGAACACTTCTGAATATCAGAAACATTTAATGTTTTTGACAATGAATTAAGCAGAGGTACAGATTTAAGATGGCACTGGTGATTCTCAGCTACTTCCAGCTGGTGGCCAGTAAAACAAGGAAAACAATTAAATACATTGTTCATCACTCTTTTTCTGGTAAATGATCATCACCAGCAATAGACCTTAACTTCCCTTTGGACTTGGAGGCAATTCAATGCATCAAAATCAAGGCAAGGTAGCAGGCCCATCGCCAAGATTGAGGAAGACCCGAGGTCTGATCAATTTAAGCACTGGGCCAAATCAGAAAGGTCGGGTACAGGCCCCAGAGCATATCAAAGCATCAGATCCTGATGTTTGAATGACAATTTAGGCACCAGGCCAGATTGAAAAGGTCAGGGTGGAGGGCCCAAGGTGAGGGACAGGCCGGTTCAGCTCGCTACTCTGCTCTGAACTAAGAGTCTGGGGATGGACTCTCTGTGGACTTCAGTTCAAAACACTATTTGCTTGTGTTTATTGTTTGCATGATTTGTTTTTTCTCTTTTTTTTAAGCCAGTTCTTTTGGGTTTCTTTGTTTCGTGGCTGCCTGTTAGAGATGAATTTCAATGTTGCATAATGTATACATACTTTGATAATAAATTTACTTTGAACACTGAGATGTCTTAACCAGCTTTCAAAGGTTGTTCAGCATTTTCTGACCAGCATCTGTCCCATTCTCACTATCCACTTGCACAAAACTCTGCTGTCCCACAGGATCATGGTACTGAGGACCAGGGTAGCCTCGGAGCACACCGATGCCAGAATGCAGACTTAGCCCAGAGATCAGTAAGTTTTTGCTGCACAGCAAATGCAAGTGTTTTTCCATGGCATTTTGGTCTATTTCAAGCACTTCACTAATCATTAAGAACACAAGTATGAAAATATTTGCAATAATGATAAGAGGAGTCAGTCATCAACTTTTGCAAGTGTATGTCTAATAGCAGCAAAATTTGCTGCTAACTGGAATGACAGCATGCAGATTTTTGGGGGATGAACTGACTGCATATATTCCCAAAATCTCAAATATCTTTCAACATAGTAAGTATCGCTAGGCCAAAAGAAAATAACCTCAACTTTCATTGATTGATGGCACCCAAGGGCCTTATTTTCTAGTCTGTTCAAAAAAAAACAGAAGCTCTGACAATATAGTACTTTCAACTCAGTTGAGGTGTCAGGCTAGATTAGGTGCATGAGCCTTTCAAAGCTTGAGCCCTCAACTTCAAACTGAAAGGCAGTAGCAGCAAGGCTGACACTTTCAGTCATTGACTGTATTCTCATTCAGCAACTGTCATGAACCGTATGCTTCACTCCAATTGCTTTAATGATGCAAAGTGACTGTATATTGGAAACCACCACTGTATAAGAGGGTTCTGTGCATGAGTTTAAGTGTGCTTTTATATTACGTGACATAAAGACTCTCACAACTGAGGAATGTACAACAGCCCACATTTTGAACAAAAAGGCTGGTTATTCTATTATTTAGTTGTGTAACCATCCAGAAATTCAGAACTCCAACACCAACTTATACAAATGCAGAAGTCCTGAACTTCTAGCCAGCTGATTAACACCATCACTCCAGCTTCTTATAGTTGCATTGAAATGCTTGCTGTACCCACAGCAAGTTAATCTGACATACTGTTACTCAAAATCCTTGGTCAATATTTCTAAGATCACAAAAGTAGCTTTAGAAATATGATCATATTGAGTAATTTGATTTCATTGAAATTAACATGAAATTACAATCATTTCCATTCTATCGTTAAAACAATTGAACCTCCATATTTCATAGAGTAACTAAACAAAGCCATTGCAAAGTTAAGACTTGCAGTTTAGATTTGTGCACTGCTGACAAACTCCCTAAACAACATCAAGGTCTTACAGGCACAAACCTTGGAATTTTAATTTAGGGAAACATTTACGACATCAATCGTCACTCTTTCATGTCTTAAGTTATTAGGCATTGAAAAATTCCCTGGACAGAGGAAATTAAGGCTTATTTTCCCTTTCCTTGGACAAAAGCAAGGGTAGTTTTTGGCTGATACCATATGTTGAAATCAATAAATGGCAGGGAAGGTTAGAACCTGTATGCATAGTACCAGAGAAATCTCCAATTTGAAACTAACCTGGAAATATATCTTCATGTTCAACTGCTTTCCGATTTTTTTCGATTATTCCCTTGTCCGGAGCTTCAGCTCTTGGAGAGTCAATTTGTTCTTCCAATATTCGCCTTGGCAAAGGATCAACCAGTGTCTGAAAACCATCACTAATTGCTAGCCTGCTTTCTGGGACAAAATCCTTTTCTAGCCTTTTCACAGGAAACCCCAGAGATTCTTTCAGAGTCACTGCTTTACGTGCCAGCGTTGCAGATATTTCCTCTTCACTCAGAGCAGGGTTTCCACTTGTTCTCAAAATATCATTTCCATTTTCAGCAATATTAAATATCTGTGTATTATGCAAGATGGAACTATCTTCATTCCTGTTAGATAAAATTGTTTTATGAACATCCCTGTTCCCATTCCCACAGTCAAAGCCCTCGGTGCAATCATTATTTTTTAATAAAAACCCTTTCTCAAAGTTGTTAGCACCATCTGATTCACATTCATCAGATTTGCTTCCTATAGATTGCTTTCTACACGTTAGCTCATCAAGTTTAGACTTTCTCCTCTTTTCCTCAGCTTCCTTAAATGTAGTCTGTTCAACTCCATTTTCCTCTTCACGAGTTTGGTTACTCTGAGAGACTTGAATATGTGGACTCATCACTGGATGAAAATCAACTTCATCGTTATCTTCCTCTAAAGGCACAGCAACAAGTTCACCTGAACTCATGTAATCACTTGTATCTTCAACCGACAACATATGTCCTCTGTGTAACAAAGCTTGCTCTTTATTGTTAAAAACATCACTTTGTCTTCCAAATGAGTCTCTCTGGCCAAAGCTGCTTTCGTTCACTGTAGTAGACAACTCAAGTCTTCGCTCAGCTTTAGCTCTATTGGTTGTGCTGAAGTCCAGTGCCTCAGAAGGTGGTTCTCTGGACAGAACCTGCGACCAATCACCCTTGGTATCCATCTCTTCCTCATCTAAAAAGTAAGTGGAAAGGTAGATTAATAAGCACCTATTATTAATTTTCTTAGGCATAATGCAGACCACACATACTGTATATCTCTCCCGCAACATGAGATATATATAGCCTACTCAGTAAAACTATCATACAGGACCAATACAAAATTAGACATCAACTCCCAAAATCAATCTTCAAAACACATCTCTTACTTCCATCCACAGCTCAAGCATGGCAAACTTTTACCTCCAAATCCTATTACTTTGGACAATAACTTCCATTTTAATCAGTTTTACTTTTTATGGATAACCAATCAATCACAATAACATGCACAATTACACAATTATCTAGAGGTATAAGAAATCATGAAGGGTATGAAATTCCAATAAAAATTTCAAATTATATGCAAAAATAGAAATGTATAATATTATAAGCTCATTATTGTTTATCTTTTATATTCACCTCAGAGCCAAATCATTTTACAGGCAGCGAATTATTTCAGAAATACAGTCATTGATATAATGCAAAAAAAATGACAACCGATTAGTACAGTGAGCTCTCACAAAAAAGTGATAATCGCTTTTCATAATATTGTCGAAGGAATAAACATTGGTGAAGATATTAGAGATGAACTCTGCTTCATTCATAGAATATTTTGTATTCACTTCACTTTAATATTAATCCCAAAGAAATCTGCTCCAAGAGTGCACTGCACTGGAGTATCAACTGGCATCCCAAATTTTTGGAGTAAGATGCAAATCACTGATGTTCAAAGTGAAGGAAAAGTGAATCCAACTGTGCAACACCATTTTAAAACATCTTAAAATAACGTTGTTCGTAAGCAGCACAAAATCTCTTTCCACTGTTCTACGATATTATAACTGCTTTGTATTGGAGGCACACACAATTTTACTTATTGATGTCATACACTTATTTTTAAGTACAACTTTAAAGAGAGGATAACAAAAGCTTAGATTAACACTTACCTTTTCAAAAAAAAACAGAAACAAGTGTTTCTACGAATACCATCTTGTTTCAACAACAAAATGAGTTAAAGCCAACTAGGTATCAATATGGGTTTTCCTGTTGGGAGACCTCTTGATGAACCAGAAACAAATCACATTCTCCAAGGAGGTATCCAGACTGCGAAGGTGCCATATCCCAGTGAATGTAATAAGCAGCATTGCAGTAGAGGTTCTTTCATTATCTGATCTGCTTTTGCTTTTCATTTATTCTGGTCTTTCATTTTTAATTAGAGACAGAACAGCTTAAGAGTACAGGATCAGACGGACCCAGTGATATCAGCCTCTAGCAGACAGCTTACCGATGTTTACCATGAACACAAATAATACCTACTTGGAGAAATACCAGAAACAGTAATGAAATTTTTCCATCAAATATCAATCCTCCTATTGAGGATAGCCATTTTCTTAATATATTATTTTATATAGCATTTTTCAGAACTTAGGAATTGCTTTTACATTGTAGAATGAAGCTTAATTACCATTTAAACCCATATACATCCAAGCTTTAGGATTGAAAGGGCAATTGAAAAATGGCAATATTATAATAATACAAAGTTATGGTGAGAAATAGTGTCCAATTTATGTGAGTGAGGCCCTCCATTGGTTAAGGTTGACCAAAGATGTTGCATCCTAGCCAGTATGCAAGCGAGGGCAGTACAATATGGAGATCTTCCCCTTTCCATGCAGCTGATGAATCCAAAGGAACGGCAGAAAACGATACAACTTGACATCAAATGCGTTGCAGAAACTGCCAGTCAGCATTGAACTCAATGTCAGACTGCCTTAGGGACTCCAGCTCCAGATTTTTCCTTGGGCTTTACTCCCAAAGACTTCCCCATTAATGGGTATAGCCACAAAGCAGCGTAAATTCAAGATCAGAGCTTTCCTTCTCCAAAATGAGCTGCCCAAAGTGACTAGTTTTAAGGCATCCATAACCTGCCTTTGCCCCTACTCCTGTCAGTAGAAACTGTTCTGCTGGGCATAGTAGCTAAGAACCACATGAAGGCCAGGAGCTGGACTTGGTTGTCAGAGGTTATTTGAGACACATGTCATTGGGAGCATTTAGTAGGGAGTGGAAGTTTATCCCCACTACCTCCACCGGCTATAACAACCTTAAAGCAATCAATTATCTATAAGCTTCAGGATCTTGACCTCAATACGTCCTTGTGCAATCAGATTCTTGGTTTTCTCATTTGCACACCCCAGTCAGTTCGGACTGCAACACCTCCACCACAATCTCCATCAGCACACGTGCACCACAAGGCTTTGTGCTTAGCCCCCTGCTCTACTCACTTTACACTTATGACTGTGCAGCTAAGTATCACACCCTGGTATGGAAACACTGATGCTCTTGAATGGAAAATCTTTCAAAAAGTAGTAGATACGGCCTAGTCCATCATGGGTAAAGCCCTCCCCATCGTTGAGTACATCCACATGGAGTGCTGTCGCAGGAAAGCAGCATCGATAAAGGATCCCCCACCACCCAGATCATGCTCTCTTCTTGCTGCTGTCATCAGGAAAGCTGTGCAGGAGCCTCAGGACTCACACTACCAGGTTCAGGAATGGTTATTACCCCTCAACCATCAGGCTCTTGAACTAATTGTGATAAGTTCGCTCACTCCATCACTGAACTGTTCCCACAATCTGTAGTGTCACATGACCGGCAACAATGAATGTATCAATTGAGTCAGGTTTTATAAAAAACAAACAAACATTTATTAAACTCTGCTCAAAAACAGTGAAAAAATATTCAAACAACTACAAACGTTTGTAATTTAACCGGAAGTTAACTGCTATACAGCAACTCTGGAACAGTTCTTAAAAGGGTAAATGCAAAAACAGTTCTTAAAATGGTAAATTCGAACACAGTTCTTAGAATGATAAATTCAAAAGTCCAAGAGATTTATACAATCAATTAGGAGAGACTTTCCTGAAGTAAAGAATACCTCGAAGACGTTTCGTTACTGCTGATCCCAGCCGGAACCTGCCTTGTCCGCAGGATTCACGACGATGGAAATAAAACGGTTTAAAGGAACTGACCTTTTCCTCTGGAGAATAGACACTGTGCAATCCTTCCTGCTTTAGCAGAGGATATCTCATGCAGGTCACGATTTCTTGAACGAAGATTCAATAAAGGTCGATCCTCTCCAAAACCGCCAAACGATATCAGCTTTACTCAACTCAGCGAATTCCTGTACTTTGGTAAGGTCTTCACTCTCCAATAGTACTTACAATAGAAAGTACAACTCCACTTTAAAACGAAACTGCGTCGTAAGACGAATACGCAGCAGAACGGAGTATCTGACGAATTAAATAACAAACTGAACTTAAAACTCAACTAGAAAAACTAACTGCGTCACACCAGGCGTCTCCCCTTATTAGTCCTGACGAAGGGTCTCGGTCTGAAACGTCGAGTGCACCTCTTCCTACAGATGCTGCCTGGCCTGCTGCGTTCACCAGCAACTTTGATGTATGTTGCTTGAATTTCCAGCATCTGCAGAATTCCTGTTGTCTCCCCTTATATACCTGGTGAGAACATGTCATCATGTGACCTCACATCGGCAGGAAAATTACATCATGTGACCTCCACAAGACCATTACATCATGCTCATCAGACACTCAATTACATCATGGTCATAAGACAGTCACAAGATACCCATGAGGTATGTACCAGTAGACTCACTTTAAAGGACTCTTCATGTCATATTCTTGATACTTACAGCTTTTTTTTTCTTTTCTATAGTTATTTGTCCGTTGTACGTTGGATGTTCACCTGCCCTGTTAGGTATGGTCTTTCATCGATTCTATTAATGTTCTTGGATTTACTGTGTACGCCCATAAGAAAACGAATCTCAGGGTTGTATAAGGTGACAGACATTACTTTGATAATAGTTACTTCAAACTTAAAAGGAACCCCAATTTATGTATATCCAAAATAATGCAGCGATTACAGTGCCTATAAAAAGTATTCACCCCACCCCCCAAAAGTTTTCTTGTTTTATTGGTTTACAACATTGAATCACAATGGATTTAATTTGGCTTTTTTGACACTGATCAACAGAAAAGACTCTTGTGACACTAATTTCTACAAATTGGTCTAAATGTATTAGAATTATTAAACACAAAATAATTGAATGCATAATTATTCATCCCCTTCAAGTCAGTATTTAGTAGATGTACCTTTGGCAGCAATTGTAGCCTTGAATCTGTCTGGATAGGTCTCTTAATCAGCTTTGCACATCTGGACACTGCATCTTTTCGCCATTCATAGTTCCAAAACTGCTCAAGCTCTGTCAGATTGCATGGGGATCATGAGAAAACAGCCCTTTTCAAGTCCAGCCACAGATTCTCGATTAGACTGAGGTCTGGACTCTGATCTGGCCACTCCAGGACATTAACTTTGTTGTTTTTAAGCCATTCTTGTGGAGCTTTGGCTTTATGCTCATGGTCATTGTCTTGCTGGAAAACAAATCTTCTCCTAAGTTGCAGTTCTTTCAGACAGCACAAGGTTTTCCTCCAGGATCTCCCCGTATTTTGCTGCATTCATTTTACCCTCTACTTTCATAAGCCTTCCAGGGCCAACTGCAATGAAGTATCCCCACAGCAGGATGCAACTACCATCGTACTTCACGGTAGGGATGGTGCGTTTTTGATTATGTACATAGTGTTTAGACTGATAGCCAAAAAGCTCAATTTTGGTTTCACAGACCATAGAACCTTCTTCCAGATGATTTCAGATTCTCCCAAATGCCTTCTGGCAAACTTTAGCTGAGGTTTCATGTGAGTTTTTTTTCAACAGTAGTTTTCTCTTTGCCGCTCTCACATAAAGCTGCAATTGGTGAAGCACCGGGCAACAGTTGTTGTATGCGCAGTCTCTCCCATCTCAGCCAGTGAAGCTTGTAACTCCTCCAGAGTTGTCATAGGTCTCTTGGTAGCTTCCCTCACCAGTCCCCCTCTTGCACGGTGACTCAATTTTAGGCAGATTTATAACTGTGCCATATACTTTCCATTCCTTGATGATTGACTTAACTGTACTCCAATGGATATTCAGTGACTTGGAAACTTTCTTGTATCTATCTTCCGACTTTTGCTTTTCAATAACCTTTTTGCAGAGTTGCTTGGAGTGTTCTTTTGTCTTCATGGTGTCATTTTTGCCAGGATACTTACTCATCAGCAATTAGACCTTCCAGGTACAGGTGTATTTTTACTACAATCAATTGAAATGCCTTATACTGCACACAGGTGATCTCCATTTAACTAACGATGTGACTTCTAAAATTGGCTGCACCACGATGATGTGCTGTGTCATACTAAAGGAGGTGAATACTAATACAATTAATTATTTTGTTTTATATTTGTAATTAATTTAGATAATTTTGGAGAGATCTGTTTTCACTTTGACATGAAAGTGTCTTTTTCTGTTGATCAGGATCAATAAAAGCCAAATTAAATCCACTGTGATTCAATGTTGTAAAACATGAAAACTACTGGGGGGGGGATATTTTTATAGGCACTGTGTATTAAAATCATAGATCAACATTAAAATTATATAAATCACATTCCAACTGCAGTTATTTCAAGTTGTAGTCCCATCATATGGTCAATGCTATTATTTCTTCCAGACAAAATCAGTATTCCAGTTCCCATTTATCCAGTATGTAACTACAAACAGTTAAAATGTAGATTTTGAGGAAAAATATAGTTTGATTTTATGTGAACATTTTATTTATTTTGAAAAGCTATAAATATTTGAAATAATACCAGCCCAATGACAAAATACTTTAACAATATTTATGAAGATAAACGTGCAACTTAATTTCAGTGTTGCTAAAACATCAGATGAACTGATAATAGTTTCCAGCAAATACTTTTTGACTCCGCTTTTAAACCAAACACATTACAATTCTCTTAATTATAACTACTTGTGTTCATTATACTTCTTACACAACATACTCAAAATTTAATTTGTTTAACTTCTCACAAGATAAAAAGTATACCTGCTTAATTACTTCAGGCACGATATTTTAATATTTTGTAAGGACCTAAATTATATCCCATGTTATTGAACTTTCAAATGACTCAAGATCAAGCTTAGAAAGACTGGAGTAAAAAATATTTCCTGTGTAAACAATGTCCAACTGGTACCAAACACTGAGCTATGAGCTCAGCGCCTTTTATGCTCACTTTGACCTTCACAACATGGAGGAACCTACATAAGCTCTCACGGCCCCCAATGACCCTGCGATTTCACACTGAGGTCGAAGTGAGAGCTTCAGAGTGAACCCACAGAAAGCATTTCACCCAGATGGTGTACCTGGCTGAATACTGAAGACCTATGCTAAGCAAGTGGCTGGAGTGTTTACTGACATATTCAACCTCTCGCTTCGGCAGTTTGAGGTACCCACCTACTTCCAGCATACTTCAATCACACTGATGCCCAAAAAGAATGTGGTAACCTGCCTCAAAGACAGTCATCCAGTAGCTCTTTCATCCACTGTGAATTTTTTTTCAGAGGTTGGTTGTGAATCACATCAACTACTGCCCGAGGAGTGACCCGGATCTGCTCCAATTGCCTACCGTCACAACAGATCAATAGCAGATGCTATTTCATTGGCCCTTCACTTAACTCTGGAACATCAGGACAATAAAGAAGCATACATAAGGATACTCTTCATTGATTATAATTCAGCATTCAATATTACCAGCCCCTCAAAATTAAACACTAAGCTTCAAGACCTCCGCCTCGATACCTCCCTGTGTAATGGGATCCTTGATTTCCTGTCTTTCAGATCCCAATCAGTACAGATTTGCAACAACTAAAGGCATTTGGACAGCGGACAATCTGTTCAAAGGAGCATGAGAAGAGGTGATGCACACAGGTCAGCGAATGTGCATTAAAAAGCAGCACTTCTTGGGAGTTTCGGTTTCTGAACAGCAGCCAATGAGAGATCAGGATTCATTAGCAAGGGCAAATAAAGACAAGGCAAGGGCAAGCAGAGCAGTCTTTTGTTGGAGTGGACACTATTAAGAGTGGGAATTTGAAGCTTTAGCTCTTCAAGGCTTCAGCAAGGAGAAGTCTGAGTAAGAGAAAAAGCTGTCGGTAGATTTTCTTTAAGTTTATTTACTGCTTCTTTCTTCATAATTGCAGTTAGAGCATTTTGGATACCACACAGGGAAGCTGAATGTTCCTCTTGTGAGATGTGGGAAGTCAGGGCAACCTCTAGTGTTCCCGATGACTTCACCAACAAGAAGTGCATCAAGCTGCAGCTTCTAAAACTTCACATTAAGGAGTTGGAGCTGGAACAGGTCGACCTCTGGATCATTCAGGAGGCTGAGGGGGTGATAGCTAGGCCACAGAGAGAGTTAATACACCCAAAGAGCAGGATATACGTAGCAGAAGAAAGACACAGCATCAGGTCTCTGGCAGAGTCTGGCTTTGTGACTCAGAAAAGAAGGGAAGACCTCCAGGTTCTGATCTCAGGATTGCTACCCGTGCCACATGCTACTGAGGCCAAAAATAGAAATAATATACAGTTTAGCATAAAGCTAAAGAGTTGGTGTAGGAGGGAGGGCTTCAGATTTCTGGATCATTGGGTTCTCTTTCAGGGAAGGTGGGGCCTGTACAGAAAAGATGGTTTACACTTCAACTGGAAGGGGACCAATATCCTAGTGGGAAGGTTTGCTAGTACTGCACAGGATGGAGTTTAAACTAGAGTGGTTGCAGAAAGAGATGCTGTTAAAACATCAAACAAAATCAGGAATCAAAAATTGAGCATGGTGTAACTAATGTCTGAGTTGGGTGCATTTCAATGAAAGTAATATAGGAAAGACAGATTAGCTCAGGGCCTGGATCAACATGTGGAATTAAGATATTGCAGCCATTAGTGAGACTTGGTTGCAGGAGGGACAGGACTGGCAGCTCAATATTCTGGGGTTCCGTTGTTTTAGACATGACAAAGCAGAAGGGATTAAAAGGTGAGAGGTAGCGGGTAGCGTTACTAGTCAGGGAAAAATGTTACTGCCGTGCTCCGTCATAACAGACTGGAGGACTCATCCAATGAGGCTTTATGAGTGGAACTGAGAAATAAGAAAGATATGACCGTGCTAATGGGGCTATGTTATAGACCACTCAACAGTACATGGGATTGAGAGGAACAAATTTGTAGAAAGATCGCTGACTTTTGCAAGAAACATAAGGTTGTAATTAGTAGGTGATTTCCACATATTGACTGGGATTCCCAAACTATAAAGTGACTAGATGACTAGAGATTGTCAAATGTGTTCTGGAAAGTTTCCATAATCAGTACAAAGAAGTCCCAATTCTAATTCAGATTCTAATTTGGAGTAAAGCCAATTCTTCTGGTGTCAGAAAGGATCTGGCAAATGTGGAGTGAGACAAGCTCTTTCCTGGCAAAGCTGTACTTGGTAAGTGGGAGACCTTCAAAAGTGAAATTTTGAGAATACAAATCTTGTATGTGCCTGTTGGAATAAAAGGGAAGGATAGCGGGCTGCGGGAACCTTGGCTTTCAAGAGATATTGAGGCCCTGGTTAATAAAACAAAAGGAGGTGCATAGCAGGTATAGGCAGGAACAAATAAATGAGATACTTGAGAATAACAAATGCAAGAAAACACTAAATAAAGAAATGGGGGGGGGAGGGCTAAAAGTAGGCATGAAGTTGTTCTCACAGACATGGTGAAGGATAATCCTAAGAGATTCTACAGGTATGTTAAGAACAAAAGAACTGCAAGAAACAAAAGTGGTCCTTTTGAAGATCAGAAAGGTAAACCTTGTGTGGAGCCAAAAGAGATGGGAGAGATCTTAAATGATTTTTTGCATCTGTATTTACTTGGGGAAGGGACACAGAGTCTGTGGAAGTGAGGCAAAGCAGCAGTGAAGTCATAGAAACACGCACAATGCGCTGGAGGAACTCAGCAGGTCAGTCAGCATCAGTTGAAAAGATTAGTCGACGTTTCGGGCCGAAACCCTTCGTCAGGACTGAAGGAAGAACTTTGGGGAGGGTTTGAAGAATGCTGGTACTTGAAAAAAACAGAAATTTTAAAGACAAAAGGGTGGGGGAGGGGAAGCAGGGAGGTGATTGGCAGGAGAACAATCCCAAGTAGCAAAAGGAGGCAGAACTATGAGGGAGGTGATGTAAAACAGGGATAGAGGAAGGGAAGGGGAGGGAATTACCGGAAGTTGGAGAATTCTATGTTCATACCAAGAGGCTGGAGACTACCTAGACGGTATATGAAGTGTTGCTCCTCCAACCCGAGTTTAGCCTCATCATGGCAGTAGAGGAGGCCATGTATGGACATATCTGAATGGGAATGGGAAGCAGAGTTGAAGTGGGTGGCTACCGGGAGATCCTGTCTGTTGTGGCGGACGGAGTGGGGTGCTCGACAAAGCGGTCCCCCAATCTGCATCGGGTTTCACCGATGTAGAGGAGGCCGCATCGGGAGCACCGGATGCAATAGATGACCCCAACAGATTCGCAAGTGAAGTGTTGCCTCACCTGGAAGTACTGTTTGGGGCCCTGAATGGTGGCAAGAGAGGAGGTGTAGGGACAGGTGTAGCACTTGCGCTTACAGGGATAAGTGCCAGGTGGGAGATCCGTGGGGATGGACGTGCGGATAAGTGAGTCGCGGAGGGATCGATCCCTGCGGAAAGCCGAGAGGGGTGGAGAGGGAAAGATGTGCTTAGTGGTGGAGTCCTATTGAAGGTGGCAGAAGTTGTGAAGGATAATGTGCTGGATCCAGAGGCTGGTGGGGTGGTAGGTGAGGACAAGGGGAACTCTGTCCCTGTTGTGGTGGCCGGAAGATGGGGTGAGGGCCGAAGTGCGAGAAATGGAGGAGATGCGGGTGAGGGCATCATTGATCACCGTAGAAGGGAAACCACGATCCATAAAGAAAGACGACATTTGAGATGTCCTGGAACGGAAAGCCTCATCCCAGGAGCAGATGCGGCGGAGACGGAGGAACTGGGAATAGAGAATGGCATTTTTGCATGTGTCGGGGTGGGAAGTCGAGGTAGTTATGACAGTCAGTGAGCTTGTAGAAGATGTCAGTGGACAGTCTGTCTCCAGAGATGGAGACCGAGACATCGAGAAAGGGGAGAGAAGTGTTAGAGATAGACCAAGTGAATTTGAGGGCTGGGTGGAAGTTCGAAGTAAAGTCGATGAAATTGACGAGCTCAGCATGGGTGCAGGAAGCAGCACCAATGTAGTCGTCAATGTATCGAAGGAAAAGTTGGGGAGCAGTACCAGAATAGGTTTGGAGCACAGACTGTTCCACATAACCAACGAAGAGGCAGACATAGCTGGGTCCCATGCAAGTTCCCATAGCTACACCCTCAGTCTGAAGAAAGTGGGAAGAGCCAAAAGAGAAGTTATTAAGTGTGAGAACCAGTTCCGCCAACCGGAGGAGGGTAGTGGTGGTGGGGAACTGGTGAGGTCTATTATCCAGGAAGTAGCGGAAGGCTTTGAGGCTTTCTTGATGGGGAATGGAGGTGTATAAGGATTGGACATCCATAGTAAAAATGAAGCGGTTGGGACCGGGGAACTGGAAGTTATTGAAGAGGTGGAGGGCATGGGATGTATCCCGGATGTAGGTGGGGAGAAGTCATAGACCCTACACAGATTACAGAGGAGGAGATATTTGCTGTATTGATGCAAATTAGGGTTGACAAATCCCCTGGGCCTAACAAGGTGTTCCCTCGGACCGTCTGGGAGGCAAGTATAGAAATTGCAGGAGCCCGAGCAAAGATATTTAAATCTTCCTAAGTGACAGATGAGGTACCAGAGGGTTGGAGGACAGCTATTGTTCTGATGTTTAAGAAAATCTCTAAGAATAGACCAAGAAATTATAGGCTTGTGAGCCTGGCATCGGTAGTGGGAAAGTTATTGGAAGGCATTCTCAAGAGAACAGATTATGAGTATTTGGATAGACAGGGACTGAATTAAGGATAGTCAGCCTGGCTCAGTGTATGGTAGGTCGCATCTAACCAATCTTATAGAGTTTTTCGAGGAAGCTAAAGGAAAGTTGATGAAAGCAGGCAGTGGATTTTATTTACATGGACTTCAGCAAGGCTTTTGACAAGGTTCCGCATGGGAGGCTGGTCAAGAAAGTTCAGTCACTTTCCGAAATGAGGTAGTAAATTGGATTAGAGATCAGCTTTGAAGAAGTAGTGGCAGTCGATGGTTGCCTCTGAGACTGGAGGTCTGTGATATGCTTTTTCCAACAAATACATGTAATATTAGAAATGAGAAAATCTGCAGATGCTGGAAATCCAAGCAACACACACAAAATGCTGTGTCCTGCAGAAGGGTCTCAGCCTGAAATGTTGACTGTGCTCTTTTCCATAGATGTTGCCTGGCCTGCTGAGTTCCTCCAATATTTTGTGTGTGTTGCATGTAACATTGGATCATTTTTCTCAATAAATAAATGAACAAGTGAACAAGTGTAATGATTTTTGTGTTAGTTATTTAATTTGGGTTCTCTTTATCTTGTCTTCGGACTTGCATTGAGATCTGATAACATCTTAGGTCATATTTATGTAGAAATGGAGAAAATTCTAAAAGGTTCACAAACTTTCTAGGACCACTATATAATGACTTGAACGTTCTTTGATAACTATTTTACTTTCACCTTTGAACAAATAAAAGCATTATAAAATCCCACAAAAAAGGTGCAAAAATATTCTAATGTAATCCATATAAGTGTAACTAACCAGAAACAATAACATTGCCAAAAGAAGAAATATAATAAGATGCAATTTAAGGCTTTGAGGTTTAAGGGGACAGATGAGGAATATAGAAATACAAGAATACACAAGCACATGAAAATTGATATGCACGAACAGAAAACAGGACCATTCCCCTGTTGCTTGCCCCAAAAATTCATCAAGTCCATGGGTGATCTATCTCGGACCTAATCCCTCTTCTGCGCCACTTACTCACTAACCTCAATTCCCTGATCTACCTCCTTTTTAAATATCTTCAGTGATCCAGCCCCTGAAGTAGAGAACTCCAGTAAATCACCACCCTCAGCAACAAGAAATTCTTACATACTTCTATTTTAAATAACTTGCACTATCCTTTTACTATTCCCTCGTATTTGAGACTTGCCACCAGACATTTGCCTTGCCATTTTCCCGTTAAGAACTTATAGTTTTTAACAAGACTGCCTGTCATTCATCCAAGTATAGATCTAACTTATTCAACTGTTCAAGTTAGGATAACCCAAATAAACACCCTCTGGTCTGCTTCCAGTGCTAAGCACCTCCTCTCTTAAATTAAATGAACTAGTACACAAAGTACTTGAAGTGGAGATTCACCAATACTTTAAGCAAATACAACAAAACTTGTCAACTTTTAAACTCTTAACCCTTAGTAATAAAGAACAATCTGACATCCTCTTTAATTACATAGAAACATAGAAAACCTACAGCAGAATAAAGGCCCTTTGGCCCACAAAGTTGAGCCAAACATGTCCCTACCTTAGAAAATAAATACTTCTTCATGCTATCTTTGTTTCATGCACAAGAACACCTTGATCCTTCTATAATCCAGTTATCTGTAGTCTCTCTCAATTTTGATTCCTCTCACTGAAATGCATGATCTCACACTTTCACACATTAAGCTCCATTTCCCAAGTTTTCTCCCACTCACTGAACTTACCTATATTCAGCCTCAGAATAAAAATATCTTCCCTGTGGTATGCCTTCTGACTTACTTTCATTAATATACATCAAAAATAGTTCATGGCCAAGAAATAATCGTTGAGAAGAGGGGAGTTCCAATAATTACATCTTACCAGTGCTAAAGCATCCCATTATTCTGCCTTCTATATGAAAAGAGAATCACAGATCCAATATTGCCAATAATTAACCAAAGGGAATGGGATATTTATCAGCGAGAGTTGGGAGAGTTAGCAGCACATTAGAAACATTTTAAGGGATGAGAATTTGCAGGTCATCAAATGCAAAGTTTAACTTTGAGCAAGATAAAATGCAGATTTGGGTAAAAGCAACATTGTTTTGAATGATATGATAAAGGATAACGTGCTTCCAGAGCCAACAAGGGCATTAACAAGCCTTTTGACAACATCACTTCTCAACAAACAGATGTTCCTGAAATAGAATTATAGAATTAAGTAACGATTGGAATGAAATGTTCAATATAACATCAAACGGTCCAAATCGATGTGCCGGGGTCAGGCCCAGAGCGTATCGAGGCAACTGAACCCGATGTTTGGGCAAAGATTCAGGCACCGGGCCAGATTGAAAAGGTGAGGAAGTCAGGGCCCAAGGCAAGGCACAGGCCAGCTCAGATCTGCACTGAACGACAGGATTCTTTTTGCAGATTCATTTCAGAATGGTATTTGCTTGCAGTTATTGTTTGCATAACGTGTTCTTTATTTCTGCACACTAGGTGTTCGACAGTCATTTTTTTAGATGGGTTCCTTTGGGTTTATTTCGTGGCTGCCTGTCATGAGACGCATCTCAAGGTTGTATAACGTATACATGCTTTGATAATAAATGTATTTTGAACTTTGAAACCGGACACAGATTGCAAACGGGTAGCTTCAACCTGCAAAAAAGGCTGTTGACTATTTGAAGACTGTCATTTAGTTAAGAATGATGGGAAAGGCTAATGACATAGTAACAGGACTGAGGCTACATCCACACTACGCCGGATAATTTTGAAAACGCCGGTTTCGAGTAAAAATGACAGGCGTCCACAGTAAGCATTTTTCAAAATATCTCTGTCCACATTAGACGGATATTTGGGCGAATCTCCTCCTACTGGGCATGCGCAGGACACACAGAAAACAAGCGAAGAGGAAACGGGTGCGTGTTTGTCCAGTTACAGAGTAGAAAAACTTAAAAGGAATTGCTCTTGGCTCTCGCGCAGGAGGACTTAAAACTAAAAAAAAATACTGGAGCGTATGGAGGAAACCGACAGGGAGTTCACGGACAGTATGACCCAACTGACGACGAACATTTAAAAACTGACTAACTCTATTGCATTAATAAAGCATCTTGTTAAATGTATAAAACGTCTGCATCAGTGTTATCTTGTATTTTCATACAATGTTACATTAGGCTGTCACACATCTATTGTCAGAGAAGTACTTGCATAAATAGGTGAACCACCTTCATACAAGCAAGGACAGAAAACAGGGCAAAGTGAGTATACTTATTTATTCAGTAAGCTATGGGTCAAAGTATTTGGTGAGTACATCTCTAACCCTTCTGGCTTCAGTCTCGTTGCCGTCTGTTCTGAAATTGTTAGGTGGTTGCGTTCAAGAAAACAACGAACATCTATTCCGGCACGTCATGACGGCATATTTAACTAGTCAAAAAAGCTCACTTTACAATTTAACTCTCACGCCGTTCACACCGACTGCGTGTTATAACAGCTTGCACAGTACCAAGCAGAAGCAGAAAAAGCATTGTTGTTCTGGTGTTGTCATGACAGCGTTTTTAAATCTCTCCGTTTACCCTGTACACACTACAACGGATATTAGGCGTTTTAAGATTTATTCACTCTGGAGACAGTTCCTGAAAATCTCTGTTTTCGGGGGATGAAAACGCCGTTTCAGTGTGGACAGAAAGTCAAAACGAAGAGAAAAAGCTTTGTTTTCAAAATTATCCAGCGTAGTGTGGACATACCCTGAGAAAGGTACCGGAGAGATGCATTTGGTGTCAGTGGACTTGCTACTTTGACTTTCAATGATATTCCCAAAGAAGGCAAGCACAGGAGCTATGTATCTTTTCTCTATCTGTATTATATTCCGTGTCGTGCACTTATTATGGTAACTGGACACAAAACGGGGCGTGGCAAAAGCAAAGGAAATAAGTTACGCAAACAACAGGAATTCTGCAGATGCTGGAAATTCAAGCAACATACATCAAAGTTGCTGGTGAACGCAGCAGGCCAGGCAGCATCTGTAGGAAGAGGTGCAGTTGACGTTTCAGGCCGAGACCCTTCGTCAGGACTAACTGAAGGAAGAGTGAGTAAGGGATTTGAAAGCTGGAGGGGGAGGGGGAGATGCAAAATGATAGGAGAAGACAGGAGGGGGAGGGATAGAGCCGAGAGCTGGACAGGTGATTGGCAAAAGGGGATACGAGAGGATCATGGGACAGGAGGTCCGGAAAGAAAGACAGGGGTGGGGGTGACCCAGAGGATGGGCAAGAGGTATATTCAGAGGGACAGAGGGAGAAAAGGGAGAGTGAGAGAAAGAATGTGTGCATAAAAATGAGTAACAGATGGGGTACGAGGGGGAGGTGGGGCCTTAGCGGAAGTTAGAGAAGTCGATGTTCATGCCATCAGGTTGGAGGCTACCCAGACGGAATATAAGGTGTTGTTCCTCCAACCTGAGTGTGGCTTCATCTTTACAGTAGAGGAGGCCGTGGATAGACATGTCAGAATGGGAATGGGATGTGGAATTAAAATGTGTGGCCACTGGGAGATCCTGCTTTCTCTGGCGGACAGAGCGTAGATGTTCAGCAAAGCGGTCTCCCAGTCTGCGTCGGGTCTCACCAATATATAAAAGGCCACATCGGGAGCACCGGACGCAGTATCTCACCAATATATAAAAGGCCACATCGGGAGCACCGGACGCAGTATGGCATGAACATCGACTTCTCTAACTTCCGCTAAGGCCCCACCTCCCCCTCGTACCCCATCTGTTACTCATTTTTATGCACACATTCTTTCTCTCACTCTCCTTTTTCTCCCTCTGTCCCTCTGAATATACCTCTTGCCCATCCTCTGGGTCACCCCTCCCCCCGTATCCCCTTTTGCCTATCACCTGTCCAGCTCTCGGCTCTATCCCTCCCCCTCCTGTCTTCTCCTATCATTTTGCATCTCCCCTCCCCCTCCAGCTTTCAAATCCCTTACTCACTCTTCCTTCAGTTAGTCCTGATGAAGGGTCTCGGCCTGAAACGTCGACTGCACCTCTTCCTATAGATGCTGCTTGGCCTGCTGCATTCACCAGCAACTTTGAAATAAGTTACGTATTTGTTCAGGGTAGCTTGGGGCTGGGGTCCGAATGATGTCATATCTTTTGTTGAACACAATTAAGTACGCTTAATTTGTGATTAATTACTCTTCAGTTTCAGCATTTCCAGACTGCACGTTTGCAAGTTGCTAATAAAGGAATGAATGCATCTCTTCGACTTTGTGGAACATTACAACTGGAGTGATCCGAGAGTGCATCATACAAGTATAACAATCTGTGGGGGCCGCCAGCAGCGGCATTGGTTTGTTAGAATAGCTGCTACATCCTGTCAACAAAAGATTTTGACAGTTATACCAAACAAATATCAGCATTCAGAAGTGTCTGTGAAATTAGAAGCACCTTAGCCTGAGAGGCTATGGCAAGTAACGAACTTTTGTTGATTCATGCTATGTGGTCTGGGTTTGGAACACAACTTGGAATGGTCATTAAGTGTTCTGTTGAAGTGCTGAAATATTTTGATTGGTGACATCGGAAGTGATTGCTGTTGTTTTGTCTGGTTCGTGCACTTGGAAAACAACACGAATCAAGCTGGAAACAGAGACCTTGATGTGAGAATCAAATTTAACATCACCAGCATATCTCGTGAGATTTATTAACTTTACAGCAGCAGTATTCTTGCATTTTTATTTTATTTCTTACATCCAAGGGAGTAAAAATCTTTCATGTTGTGTCTCCATCTCAATGCACAAGCAATGAAGAGGGGAAATGTGGGAGGATATTGCCCAAACACTAAGTTTGTATACATAAACAACAGGAATTCTGCAGATGCTGGAAATTCAAGCAACACACATCAAAGTTGCTGGTGAACGCAGCAGGCCAGGCAGCATCTATATAATATAGATGCTGCCTGGCCTGCTGCGTTCACCAGCAACTTTGATGTGTGTTGTTTGTATACATAATTGTTTTGTATACCAGTACAATGAAAAACATAAAAATGTAGAGGAAAAATAACTGAGTTACATTAAGTATATGTCTATTAAATAGTTAAATTAAAATAAGTAGTGCAAAATAATAGAAATTTAAAAAGTGATCAGATCCTACTGGCTGTTGATGGAATAGCAGCGCTTTAATAGGTGCTCCTACTCTTTTTAATTTACTGCTTCCAACTTGTTTTGAAAACTTACTTTTAAACACAATATTGCTTTATGATGAGTGTGCTGAAGCTACTAAAAAAGAAGAGGACCCTCCGGTAACTTTGGAATTTATTACGGTGACACTTCGGACACATAAAAATGAACTTTCAGAAGAGTTACAGCAACTCTGTGCTGAATTTAAACCGATGGATGGAAAATTGGATTCGATTCAAAAAACTTTAAGTGAACACAATAAATGGATAAAAGAGAACAAAGACATTTTGACGATGTTCGACTCAAAGACTGACGACTTGGAACAGATCTGTGATAAACAGTTAAAGGTTAATGAAACAGTAAAACAGAAAGTTATCGACTTAGAAAACAGAAACAGAAGAACTAATCTACGTATTCTGGGTTTTAAAGAGTCATTGGAAGACAATCAGCCTTCAGAATTTTTTTGCAAACCTTTTGGTTAATTTATTTCTGAATATTTTAAAATCTCCACCTAAAATAGACCAAGCTCACAGATCGCCTCTACCAAGACCTCCTCCGGGAGGACAACCCCACTCAGTGATAATTTGTCTTCACAACTTTCAAACAAAGGAATTTTTAATTCGTGAATCTTGTCGGAAAGGTATGATTGATTATGAAGACCAGAAGTTCAGAATCGTGGAAGATTTTTCACCCGTGGTGTTGAATGAATGCTTCAAGTTCAAAAAGGTCCTATCTGAGTTGTATAGTAAAGGTTTTAAACCCTCTCTCTGTTACCATGCTAATCTTAGAATCATTTTGAAAAATGGCTCTCAGAGATGGTTTCGTTCGACCGAAGAGGTGCAGGATTTCTTGAGTGCCGAATCAATTTCAGAAGTTTAACTGTTCAATAACTCTTTACACAAATTTATGTTGTGTCTGCCTGATGGATCCTTATTTTTAGAATCAGCAATCTAACTGTTCATTACTTTCTTTTATGAACAATTTTTTTTACTTTTGTACTTTTGGTATACCTTCATATCTAATTTTTTTTGTACTTTACTTCCTTGTTTAGAAAAGTAAGGATTTAATATTAGTAACTTTTCTTTGAGTTAATACTTTAAGTTAATATGTTTTGAACTTTCATATTTCTAATATTTTTATACTATAATTTTTATGAGGTTTTTTTAATATGCTTAATCTTGCTCTGTTTTTTTTGTTGTGTCTTGTTGGAACGCAGTTTTGCCTTGAAAAATTTTTTTGGAGCTTAACCAGTAGATTGTTTTGGGAGGGATGGTAGGTAGCTGTCGACTGCCCTTTGGTCGATTTTCCCTCCTTGGGCGGGGGGGTGATTTTCTTTTTCTCTATCAGCTGTTTGGCTTTCTTAGCTTCATTTGTTGCTTGGTTACTTTTTCTTAAAGCTCATTGTTTGGGTTTAATATATATTCCAGCTGTTTTTATTCAAACATCTCCTTTAAGCAATGTTTAAAATGGACCATATTTTTAATTTACTTAATTTTAATGTGAAAGGATTAAACCATCCTGTGAAACGTAAGAAGATATTTAATTATATTAAGAAATTGAATGTCTCAATTTTTTTTTACAAGAAACACATGTTTGTAAATGTGATAATTTACATCTTTTCAGCCATTGAAAGGGTTTATCTTTCCATTCCTCCTTTCAAGCTAAGGCAAGAGGTGTTTTGACTCTCATAGACAATTCAGTTTCTTTCATTCCACATAATGTAGTGTCTGATACCAATGGGTGTTTTGTTATAGTCTCAGGGAAATTAGATAATAAATTAATGACTTTTGCTCATTTGTATGCCCTGAATATAGATGATCCAGGCTTTTTTGAACTTTTTTTTACTTCTACCAGATTTAAGTTTATATTCTTTGGTTTTTGGAGGAGACTTCAACTGTTGTTTAGATCCTGTTTTAGATCATTCTTCTTATAAACGATAGACTTGTAGTAGATCTGCCTTCTTTATCCAATCTTTTCTAATGAAATGTGATATTGTTGATGTTTGGCTTTTTTTGTATACAATAGATAAAGAGTACTCATTTTTTTCTCACGTTCATCATACATATTCCAGAATTGATTTTTTTTTTGTTGATAACCAATTGATTCTATTAGTTCAAGCCCGTGAATATAAAGAAATTGCTGTTTCAGATCATGTTCCTGTGTTTTTATCTTTAAATCTTCCAGGTATCTCCCAAATAAACAGATTCTGATGCTTTAATCCAACTTTGTTATCAGATAAAGATTTTTTTTTAATTTTTGGAGAGACAAATTATTCTTTTTTTTAAAGAGAATGTGCTAGAAGAGACTTCTAGTCTTATTTTATGGGATGCTTTTAAGGCTTATATTAGAGGTCAAACTATTTCTTTTACCGCAAGTGTTAAGAAAAAAGCTAATAAGGAGAGAATTGAATTAGCCAATCAGTTGAAACAATTAAACCAAAAGTATGCTTTGGTTCCAGAGCCTGTTTTATATAAAGCCGTGTTGAAGTTAAAACTAAATACGATCTGCTCTTAATTTATCCAACTGAAACGCAACTTTTAAAAGATAAAAGTCAGTTTTACGTTAATGGAGATAAAACGGGTAAATTATTAGCTAACCAATTAAAGACCCTTATAGTTAAACTTCAAATTAAAGAAATTTGTAAAGCTAACGGTGATAAAACATCATATCAGTTAGAAATAAACGATGCTTTTAGAGAATTCTACTCTAAACTTTATACTTCTGATTCTCCTAAGGATAATACTTTAACAAATAATTTTTTTAGATCGATTAAACATTCCTACACCTTCTGATGATATTCGAAAATTGTTGGATCAACTTATTTCCTATGTGGAAATTACCAAGGTTGTTCACTCTTTGCACTCGGGGAAGGCTCCAGGTCCTAATGGATTTTCTGGAGAGTTTTATAAGGCTTTTTCCTCTTTGCTTATACCTTGTTTATATTTAGTCCTTTCCGACTCTTTCAAATTAGATAAGTTGCCACAATCTTTTTATGAAGCCTCTATTTCACTATTCTTAAAAAGAGTAAGGACCCAATTGAATGCTCTTCTTATAGACCTGTTTCCTTACTTAATGTTGATACTAAAAATTTATCTAAATCTTTGGCTCGTAGAATCGAAAATATTTTGCCATCTATTATCTCTGATGATCAGACTGGATTTTTCAGAAATCGATACTCCCACTTCAATATTCGTCATTTATTGAATGTTATTTTTTCTCCTTCTAAGGAGATTTTGGAATGTGTGATATCTTTAGATGCTGAGAAAGTCTTTGATTGGGTTGAATGAATTATTGATTTAAAACTTGAGAAAAATTTAAATTTGGGCCCAATTTTATTCAATGGATTAAATTACTTTGGTTATCTCCCTCCACTCAGGTTCTTACTAACTCTCAGTACTCTAAACCACTTAAACTTTATCGTGGAACTACACAAAGTTGTCCTTTGAGTCCTTTGCTTTTTGATTTGGTCTTAGAACCTTTAGCCATTGCTTTCCGGGAATCTAATAATATCACTGGTATTTTAAGGAGGGGTATTACCCACAAAGTTTCGCTTTATGCTGATGACCTTTTGCTCTACATTTCTAATGAGGAGTCTTTACCTTCTCTACTTTCTTTACTTTCCTGCTTTAGTCAGTTTTCTGGATATAAACTTAACTTTCATAAGAGTGAACTTTTTCCTTTGAATAATTTGGTATTAGTTAATACTAACCCTCCTTTTAAAATTGTAAGAAATCAGTTTACTTAATTGGGTGTAACAATTACTAGGAATTATAAATTTCTTTTTAAGGAAAATTTTTTTACCCTTCTGGATTATGTTAAGAAGGCACTTTCAAGTTGGTCACCCCCCTGTTTATTGTTGATTGGCCAAATCAATTCCATAAAATGAATATTTTGCTTAAACTTTTATATTTACTTCAGGCCATACCCGTTTTTATTCCTAAATCCTTTTTTGATTATTTGGATTCTATTATATCTTCTTATATATGGAAAAATAAAACTTCTCAATGAAATAAAGTTCATCTTCAAAAAGCTAAAAAGAATGAAAGTTTAGCCTTACCCAATTTTAGGTTTTATTACTGGTCAGTTAATATACGGGATCTTACATTTTGGTCATATTATATTAATTGAGAGGAATGTCCAGTTTCAGTTTCTTTAGAAGCTAACTCTGTTAATAAATTCTCTATCATTTCTCTTCTCGGATCCTCAATTCCTTTATCTTTCAAGTAATTTAACTGATAATTTTGTAGTTCAACACACTTGGAAGATTTGGGTACAATTTAGAAAATATTTTGGTTTATTGAGTTTTTCACTTTCCAGTCCCATTTTTTCTAACTTTTTTTTAAACCTATGTCTGATGTAGTTTTTAAAGAGTGGAATAGATTGGGTATTAAATGTTTTCATGATTTGTTTGTTGGAGATAGTCTCTCTTCATTTGAACAACTGTCAGTTAAGTATAGCCTACCGAGAACTCACTTTTTTCAATATTTACAAATTAGAGACTTTTTGCATTCTCAAGTACATACATTTCCTAAAAGTCCAGATAAAAATTTACTTGATATAATTTTTAATTGGAAACCCTTCCATAATGCATCTATATCTAATATTTATGGTATGTTGTTGGGAATGAGAAATACTCCTTTAGATGAAATTAGAAATCTTTAGGAACAAGATTTACAGATTTCAATTTCTGAAGACACTTGGAATGATCTTTTTAAATTGGTTAATACCTCATCGTTATGTGCTCGTCATTCCCTTCTACAATTTAAAGTGGTTCACAGGACCCACGTTTCTAAAGATAAGCTGTCTCATTTTTATTCGGATATATCTCCCTTTTGTGATAGATGTAATAATGGACAAGCTTCATTAATCCATATGTTTTGGACTTGTTGAAGTCTTGAAAAATATTGGAAGCATTTCAAACTTTTTCTTTGCTTTTTAAAGTAAATTTTAAAACTAATCCTTTGACTGCCTTATTTGGTATCGTTGGAGGAAATTATATTATTTTGGAGACACATGATCTGCATGCTTTGGCCTTTATTTCTCTCATAGCCAGGAGGGCATTGTTGCTTAAGTGGAAGGATGCCACTCCACCTACTCACACTCATTAGTTACATGATGTTATGTCTTGTTAAATTTAGAGAAGATTCGCTGTTCAATTTCTGAACCTAGACAAGATATTTTAACGTTGCGGAATTATTTTCAAAATCTTTGATTTGCTATTAAGCACAGATGTTGGCTAATAATATGTTTTATTATATGTTAAGGATTTCTTTCTTTTCTTTTTTTTTAAACCTAACAGCTGTTTTTGTTTTCTGGTAGCGGCTTTAGATTTTTTGTATAATAAAATGATCTCTTTTCAATATTATGTTTAAATTTAATTTTATATGGATATGGGGTAATTACACTTTATCTGTGATTTCAATATACTGTAATCGATATATATATCGTACTGTACTGTATTCTTTTATGTAAGAAATTAATAAAAAATATTGAAAAAGAAATTTTTTAAAAAGTGAGGTCATGTTCATGGGTTCAATGTCCATTCAGAAATCGGAGAACAGAGAGGAAGAAGTTGTTCCTGAATCACTGAGTGTGTGCCTTCAGGCTTCTGTACCTCCTTCCCAACAGTAACAGTTTAACAGGGCATGTCCTGGGCGGTGGGGACCCTTAATGATGGAAGCAGCCTTCCTAAGGCATCGCCCCTTGAATATGCCTCAGATACAACAGAGGCTGGTACCCATGATGGAGCTAATTTTACAAGTTTCTACAACTTATTTCAATTTTGTGCAGTGACCCCCCTCCCCCATACCAGCCTGTGATGCAGCCAGTCAGAATGCTCTCCGTGATACATATGTAGAGTGTTTTTAGCTGACAAACCAAATCTCCTCAAATTACTAATAAAATATAACCGCAGCCTTGCCTTCTTTACATCTGCATCAACATGTTGTGTCCAGTTTAGTTCGTCAGAGATACTGACACACAGGAACTTTAAATTGCTAATTCTCTCCACTTCTGATCCCTCTATGAGGATTGGTTTGTGTTTCCTTGTCTTACCCTTCCTGAAGTCCACAATCAGTTCTTTGGGCTTGCCGATGTTGGGTATAAGGGGGTGGCTGCGACATCATTCTAAATAGTATACCTCGCTCCTCTAAGGCTACATCCACACTAGACCGGATAAATCCGTAACCGAAGCTTTTTCTCTTCGTTTTGACCCTCCGTCCACACTGAAACAGCATTTTCCTCCCCCAAAAACGGAGCTTTTCAAAAACGCTCTCCAGAGTGAATAAATCTGAAAACGCCTAATGGCCGGTGTAGTGTGTAAGGGGTAACCAGCTCTTTTTTAAAAACGCTGTCATGACGTGCCGGAACAGATGGCGGTGGCAGCGCGGCATTTCATTGTTTTCTTGAACACAACCTCCAACACCACAACAATGGTGGATGGCTTCATGCGTGTGTTGTTTACTTTATTGACTACGTTAATTTCAACCCCCCACACAACCTAACAATTTCAGAACAGACGGCAACGAGACTGAAGCCAGAAGAGTTAGAAAGGTACTCACCAAATACTTTGACCCATAACTTACTGAATACTGAGTAAATAAGTATACTCACTTTGCCCTGTTTTCTGTCCTTGCTGGTATGGAGGTGGTTTACCTACACCCTATCCTCGTTATATACATCTTCAGACTATGCAGATTCACAGTTATGCGAGGAACCTATTTCTACCAACGTCTTGTTATATGCGTCCAAAACTCACATTATGCGAGGAGCACAGCCTTCCCGCCAATACAAGTCACATGCGCACACCTCAGTCTCACCGTTGGGATGAGAAGCACCGCTTTCCCGCCAATACAAGTCAGGTGCGCGCGCCTCACAATCTCTCTCCCACCACTCTCGCATTGGTTTTGGCAAGGTGTGGATGCACGATCTTAAACTTTTGTTGGTTTTACCTACGGTGCAGTGATTTTGTGCTTGAAATTTTTAACTATGCCTCCTAAGCGTCCAATGTCATGTCTTGAGCCGTCAGCCGAGCGGCAGAGAACCGCTTTAACACTTGAAAAAAAAGTTGGAACTTATAAACAGTGCGGCATCAGCTGAAGGTAACACAGCTCTGGGACGCTACTACCAGGAACAGAATCTTGCCTTTAAAGTTCTTTTGTTGCTTGACAATGCGCCAGTCCATCCTAAACATTTGGACAGCATTCATCCTAACATAGTGCGTTTCCAGCCGCTTAACACAACATCGCTGATTCAACCACTCAACCAAGCTGTGATCCACATTCAACGCGTACTTTTTTTTAAAACGGCAAACTATCTCTCAGATGCTGCAAGCAACAGACGATTTTGAAAATCCCGGGAGTTTACCAACGGTAAGGGAATGGTGGAAGTCGGAACACTTGGCACAAATGGCAATGGACATGGACCCAAATTTAGAAAGGAGTCAGCATTTCAGTCGTTCCCTGCCGTCAACCCTTCTTCCCTACAAGCAAATTTAAAACAAAATGCTGCCAAGCAAACAACCCTCACCATTTTATGCAAATCGCTGTAATCTTCTGCTGCCGACAGTTCTAAGAGTTCTGAGACTCTTCCTCCATCCCTTACTGTGCTTGATGTTATCCTGATGACAACCATCCACCTTATCAGTGTAAAGCTGCCCGACACCACAACAACCACTCATCTCCCGGAGCGAACACACCTGCCACTTTTGGTGAGTACTGTACACCAGAGGATGTTAACTTTCTGTGAATTATTACATTGAATATTACCTTAAATTGATTAAATATAATATAAATGTTGTCTTGTAGTACTGCTTTTGTGTCATATTGGTATAAAAATGTGAATAAATTACAGATAAAACATATTTAGGAATTCCTCAGAGTGCATCCCTATTTTCTCCATTTAAATAGTTATTCACATTATGTAATTTCACATTATGCATCAACTTCGAGGAACGTATCCCTTGCATATAACGAGGACAGGGTGTATCTATGCAAGTACTTACGCAAGTACTTCTCTGACAATAGATGTGTAACAGCCTAATAATCATAGTCATAGTCATACTTTATTGATCCCAGGGGAAATTGGTTTTCGTTACAGTTGCACCATAAATAAATAGTAATAAAACCATAAATAATTAAATAGTAATATGTAAATTATGCCAGGAAATAAGTCCAGGACCAGCCTATTGGCTCAGGGTGTCTGACCCTCCAAGGGTGGAGTTGTAAAGTTTGATGGCCACAGGCAGGAATGACTTCCTATGACGCTCTGTGTTGCATCTCGGTGGAATGAGTCTCTGGCTAAATGTACTCCTGTGCCCAACCAGTCCATTAAGTAGTGGATGGGAGAGATTGTCCAAGATGGCATGCAACTTGGACAGCATCCTCTTTTCAGACACCAACGTCAGAGAGTCCAGTTCCATCCCCACAACATCACTGGCCTAATGTAACATTGTATGGAAATACAAGATAACACTGATGCAGGCATGTTTTATACTTTTAACAAGGTGCTTTATTAATGTATTGCTTGTGCAAACATTCAATAGATGCAATTGTCACGACTTCCAAAATGTCATTTTTAAGTAGTAGCTTATGTTTGGCATAGACGTGAAAATGTTAAGGCCAAGAAAGGAAAATTGTAAGTTTCACTTTTACCGAGGTAAAAATAAAATCGCTTTCGCCCAGTAACTCGTTTGATTGCACATGTTAAATACAGCAAAGTAGTACAGAAACACATGGCAAAAGTAAAGGCAAACAAATGAGGTTAACAGCAAATCTCACTTTTGTCCAGTAACAAGCCTTATTACATTTAGTTGTAGCTGTCATCCCTTTCATCGGTGAAGAGACCATGGCTGTAGTAAATGTTTCCAAGGTGACCCCTCTGTGGGAGGGGGGAAGATGTTGGTGGGGCCACTCGGGGGTCTGTGTGTCCGTAGGTATAGCTATTACAGTGGCTGTGAGGCTGGTATTGAATTGGTGGTGAAAAGTACTGCGGTGGGGGAGCCATCATATTCCTCATCATTGAAAATCCCTCTGCAACAGGGTTAGTCAGTTTTTCAATGTTCGTTGTCAGCCGGATCATACTGTCCGTAAACGCCCTGTCGGTTGCCTCCATATGCTCCAGAATTTCTTTTTTCAGTTTTAAGTCCTCCTGCGCGAGAGTGAACCGCTGTCCGTCATTTGGCAATTTCCTTTTAAGTTTTTCAAGTCTGTAACTAGACAAACACGCACCAAGTCTTTCACAGCGAGAGTTCACACCAAACATGTCGCAGCCATCACCTGTTGCAAACTGTCCGAACTGTCGGAGTCCGGCGTGCTCGTCAAAGCGGGTGAATTCTGTAGATGTGTCCTGCGCATGCCCAGTAGGAGGCGATTCACCCAAATACCCGTTTTATTGTGGACAGAGGTATTTTCAAAAACACCTGGTGTGGACGCCTATCGTTTTTGCACGAAACTGGCCTTTTCAAAATTATCCGGTCTAGTGTGGATGTAGCCTAAGTCAAGACTAAAAGAGGAATTAAACTCAATGGGAAAGCTTTGGCGACTAGAATTGACAATATTCAGAAGGACTACAATAAAATCGTTAAGAACACTAATGATTTAATGGCAATAATTAGAAGTTTCCTTGTACCTGAAGAGCAAGATGTCTCGCAAGTGCCATTTTATTAGGACGATTTTTTTAAAAAACCTTTTGTAAATTTGTTGCCTAGCAACATAACCTGCAGTAGGCATTAATGCCCATGTCAACGCAAGATAAACAAACCAAAAGCGACGCAAATATTGATACACCTACTAATATAATCACAGTCAGAACAATGGTTGAAACATGTGATGTTGAAGGTCAAATTGCTGAAGGAAATGAAAATATTTATAAAGCCACGAGGCATGCTTTGACTACAAAGAAGCTGATGATTTTCAGGATGACATACACCCTGAAAACAGTGTGTCTAACCTGCCATGCCGCAGGTTCTATTGCTAGCAGAGCATCCCATGCGCCTGATACCTCCTTGGCACAAGGCAACACATATTGAGGTATAAGCATGCAGAAAACAAAGAGGAACAGAGGGAAGAGCAGCTTCGGATAGAAAAGCAGCAGGTACAAAGAAAGATGGAGAAGCTGTAGGAAGAAATTGCAGCCAAGATGCCCAAAACGAAAACACTGAAGGCTTCAAGTACTGTAGATGCTAAACTTGCTCCAGCAGGACAGGTCTGTGCCATAAGTTCCTATGTTGACATGGCACAGAGAAAATCCAACATATTCAATGTCAATGTGGATACATTTGTTCCTCAAATGTCTATGAGCCACAGGTTGGGACCCCAAGAGGTAGTTCAGGGTATTCACTCTCAGTCTGCACCAAGGAGGAACCCTGAACCTATGCCATATTCAAGAGCACCAGGTGATTCTAAGAACATTAATTTATAGTATGGTGACACTCATGCCTCAGATGATAGAAGTCTAGTGTACTGGTGGATATCAAGACATGATGGGAAATAGCAAGCTTAGTGACACAACAACAATACATTGCATCTCTGCCTAAAGGAGATTCAAATCTTCGATGGCAATCCATTGCAGTACCATTCATTTGAGGGCTTTGAAGAATATAATTGAAGACAAGACTGACTATTATGGCAACTGTCTCTATTTTCTTGAACAGTTCACTGGAGGTAACACTAAAGAGCTTGTCAAAAGTTGCCAACAAGACAGCCTAGAGCAAGGATAGCTAAAGGCCAAGGTTTTACAGCAGGAACATTCTGGTGACAAGCAGAAAATTGCTGCGGCCTATATGGAAAAGGCTCTTTCTTGGCCAATTACTAAATCGGAAGACTTAGAAGCTCTTCAAGACTACAGTCTTTTTTTTAAAGAGGCTGTTGCAATGTCACTGAAGTGCAGGACCTGCATGAGCTGGCTATCCCTGTTAATATGATGAATGCCATAAAGAAATTGCCCTACAAACTTCGGGAAGACTAAAGATCAGCAGACTGTAAACTGTAAGAAAGTCACAACCGCAAGGTTACTTTCACTGACATCATTGACTTTATTGAATAACAAATAAAGATTGCTACACACCAAGTGGTTGGAAATATACGGGATACAACACCACCAGCTGTAAGCAAAGATGTGAACAAAACTAAGCCAGAAATTCATTCTAAGGCTAAAGGAAGCAGCTTCTGTGAAAAATAAAGGTAACACTGAGCCCAGAACTGAAGAAAAGGATACAGACTCAAAACAAGCCATTAAAGAATCAAACACATAGCAAGTAACTCCCTGGTACCTAATGGCTTTACAGAAGCTGGTGATCATGATTGTAAACTTCCTATAATTTCAGTTCAGGTGAAGTCTAAGAAGGATAACAAGACAGTGGTTACTCAGGCTTTCCTAGATCAAGTAGTACCTCAGTATTCTGCACAGTGAGCCTCATGAACAAGCTCAACCTGATGGGAAAAGGAATATACATTCTCTTACGCACCATGAGCCAAGAAAAGGTTGTGAGTAGCTACATAATTTCAGAATTGGAAGTGGCTGGCTTAGATAGTTTAAACTACGGTGAACTGCCCTCATTAGAAGTATCTTCATAAAAGGTCTCACCTGAAGCATTTAACTTTGCTGGGAATTGAGTCTGAAATTGAGTCTGAATTTGAACTGCTAATTAAGAGCGAATATGTCTAAGGTAATGAAGCCGTTGCGTGTAACTTGCAGTGTTAATGATGGACCCCATGCAATCAGAACAATGTTGGATTGGACTGTTAATGGGCCAGTGAAAGGAAACCTTGGTGGTGGAAGAGACTATGGCTGGTCAGAGCTGACAACAAGATTTCAGCTTTGAACTTGGAATAGTTTTGGCAGCAGCAATTTAAGACAGGTTTCCCTGAATGTAGTATGTAGTCAAGAACAACCCGGTTTGTTAAGAGAAGATCACAATCTAGAGTAGACCGCTTACCAGTAAGAGAGTATTTGTGTGAATATTAAGACTTCATGTCTTCTGTGTTTTAGTAGCATGTAGTTGTAATTATTAGAGTATAATAATTAGGGGACTGTAATGTAGGAACCCTGCATCTGTTCTCTATCTGCATTGTATTCTGTGTTGCATGTTTATTATGGTAGCTAGTCATGTGAGTGGGGTGTGGCAATGACATATTTGTGTTTTGTTCAGATCAATTTGGGGCTGAGGACCAATGGATGTCATACCTTTTGTTAACCGCTTAATTTATGCTTAAGTACACTTAAATTACAATTAATTATGCTTAAGTTTCATCATTTCAAAACAGCATGTTTGCTGGTTGCTAATGAAGGATCAAGTATATTTCTTTGACTTTGTGAAAGACTATTATCGGAGTGATTGGAGAGAGCATCATGTACAACAATTGGTGAGAGTTGCCAGCAGGAGCATTGGTTTTCTAGAAGAGCCACTACCGCAAGTATAGATGCTTTGAAGTCTCCATAGTTAGCAAAGTATGTGTAAATGTGACAATAGTATCTAAAAAAATTATACAAATACACAATTTACACAAATATTTGATTTCAAAGGTGCCTTAAGCCACAAGGCTACCTGTTGCAGCTGCCCAGGAAAGGAGAGGTCAAGATGGTGAGGGAGAGAGCAGAGGCCTCTGTGGGCATGCTGGAATGGGCTGGAGGTTGGCCCCTCCCATTGGTGCTGTCCTCCAGTGTTCACTCAGTGGAAGAGCAAGCTCAACCAATCCGTTCTTAGCAATTATTTAGGCAGCAAACTATGTTACAGATTTATTATGGATACATTTCCTCATACAAGTAGCTTAAGGATGTCCAAGGCCTAGTGAAAGCAGAAAACAGTAATGATGGGACATAACCATAACATTTATCAACACATTCATTCCATTATCTTAAACCCTCTCCAATTTAAAAGCACAAAATAAAATTTGACTAAAAACTGAAATATCAGTTTGCAACTTTTAAAAATATCAAGCAGCTGGAGGTTACAAAGACATTTTAAGCAAACTCCAGATTATGACAACAAATACTTTTAGAAGGTTACCAAATTCTTTATTGGAATTGGTTTGCTATTGTCACACGTACAGAGCTACAGTGAAAAGCTCATTATGCATACTGTTCATACAGATCATTTCATGACACTCTGAGGTAGAGCAACGTAAAACAATAACAATGCACATTAGAGCAGTGGTCCCCAACCACCGGGCCGCAAAGCATGTGCTACCGGGCCGTGTGGAAATGATATGAGTCAGCTGCACCTTTCCTCATTCCCTGTCACGCACTGTTGAACTTGAACATAGGGTTGCCAACTGTCCCGCATTTGCCAGGACACCCCGTATATTGGGCTAAATTGGTTTGTCCCATACGGGACCGCTCTTGTCCCACTAAGGTAGAGCGTTCCTATGAAACCTTTCGTGCTGAAATGGCGTGAAGCAAAGAAGCAATTACCATTTATTTATATGGGAAAATTTTTTTTGAGTGTTCCCAAACCCAAAAAAAACCTAACAAATCATACCAAATAACACATAAAACCGAAAATAAATAACACTAACATATAGTAAAAGCAGGAATATCATAAATATACAGCCTATATATAGCAGAAATAATGTATGTACAGAATACAGTAGTTGGGAAGATGAAGGCAAAACTGATTTGTGGGGGAAATATGGCACCTACATGCATGCGCACGCCACATATGCGCACGTCACGCATGCGCACACAGGTGCCCGTGCAAGGCTTCATGGTCATGGTAGTCTTTCCTGGGGTAAAGTGTCCTGGGATTTGACTGCTACTTTTGTCCTTTATCTGGGAGTGAGAAAGTTGGCAACCCTAACTGTAAAAGACATGTTGAGGGGAGTTAAACCCTACTTGAACAGCCCTCCCCCCCCCCCCCAATCGGCCAGTCCACAAGAATATTGTCAATATTAAACCAGTCCGCGGTGCAAAGAAGGTTGGGGACACCCGCATTACAGCATAATATCTACAGAGAAAATAGTATAGGTAGCAATAAAGTGCAATTGAGGTAGATTGTAACCATAATCTTCTAACAGCAGGATAGAAGCTGTCCTTGAGCCTAATATGTCTTTGGGATTTTTTTTGCTCGTCTGCCAATAGAAGAGGGGAGAAGAGAGAATGCCTGGGTTAGGTTGGGTTTTTGATTGTGCTGACTGCTTTACTGATAAGTACAAACAGAGTTCATGGAGGAGGGGCTGGTTTCTGCGATGTGCTGAACTGTGTCCACAACTCTTTGCCATTTCACGCGGTCACTTGCAGACCAGTTGCCATACCAAGTCATTACGCGTTCAGAAAGGATGCATTAATAAAAATTGGTAAGGGTCAACAAGAAGAGGCATTAGTGAGCTTTCTTGGCTGTGGCACCTACAAGGTTGGCCCAGGACAGGTAATTAGTGATGTTCATCCTGGGAACTTGAAGCGCCAAATGTCCACAGTTTGCATTTGAAACGCTCCCCTTCCATAAGTCAATGACCAACTCTTCTGTTCTTCTGGGTGTACATGATATACTGTGACGTTTTACGTGCAGTTCACAAAACTACTAGCTATTCTACTAAATATACTTCGAGACTATGATCGCTGCAATCCGCAGCCTGTAATTTTCCTTCAGAAGGTGTGCTTTTGAATCATCTGAAAGACCTGCTGCTTTTGTAGTGTCCTGAAGGATTTGGCAAAATGGATTCTTAAGAATGTAAGTATAGCTGTCATAGCAGCCATTGCTGGAGCAGACTCAAATTGGCTGTACATCAGTTCCTTTACCGATCCAGTCTAAGTACCAAGCCAGATTAAAAAGATTAAGGTGCTGAGTTTGAAGGAAGAGTTCAATTTGATGTTCAGCTCACTTCTGTGTGCCAGCCAAGATCTCCCACCTGAGACCATCCCATCTGCTTGGCTTTGACCAGTCTCCCTGTTGCCATCAGCTGGGCGCTGCAGGCATCTTGGATCCACAATGCAGGTTGAGGAGTAGTTGCTGGCCTGTTGCCATCAGACTCCTGGACCAGCTTCACTTGCCTCAACACTGAATGGACTCTACAGTTATTGCCTGCAGCGTAGGGCTCCTAGACTGACTTAATGTACTTCAGCACTGAACCGGCTCCACAGCTTTGGACTTTCGTGTGGGGACTCTGTGGTTCATGTTCTGTGTATTATTTGCTTACTTATTTTATTGTCTGCACAATTTGTTCTTCTTTCACACATTGGATGTTTGTCAGTTTTTCTGGGGGTTTTTGTGGATTGTATTGTGTTCCTTTTCATCGCTGCCTGTAAGAAGATGAATCTCAAGGTTGTATACGGTATACATACTCTCTTAATAAATGTACTTCAAACTTCATTAACATTGTGAGAAAGGTTATTGTCATGATACTGCATTATTAAACACTCCATATCTTTTCTGTAGTCCCAATCAATTTCCTTTGAGGTACACGCACTAGTGGTGACATCATCTGCAAACTCGAAAGTGGGTTAGAGCAGAATCCGGCCACGAAGTCATGAGTGTACAGGGAGTAGAGTAGGGGTCTAAGGATGCAAGAGCGCATCAATGTTTAGAATAATTGTAGCAAAGGGTTTGTTGGCTATCTTTGCTGTTTGCAGTCTGTTGGTCAAGAAGTCAATAATGCAGTTGCAGAGAAGACGTTGACTCCCAGAGTCCAGAGTTTGGTGCTGAGTTTACTTGGAATTATAACACTGAAGGTGGAGCTATAGGCAATAAACAACAGTCTGACATAGGTGCTTCGTATATTTTCAGAAATAAATTTGAACAGTTCTTCAGAAACTTACCAATTTTTGATGGTTCATATGTTTTTTGTCAGAAAACCAATCCAAATCTTCAGTGATATCACTGCTTCAGTTTGCAGTAGTTTCAAATACACTAGATTACCATTAATTAGGGCAGCGCTTATTAGGAACAAATCTTAAGGAACAAAAAGTAATAGAGCCAGGAATCTCCTTATTTATTTGAGACACTGTGCGGCTTAATTTGAGCAGGAAACTTGCCGAATCATTTCTAACTAGCTTCAGATGCATGTACTTGTGTGACCATTAGACACTGCACCATGCTTTGAGCGAAGTTTTTAAATTGCGTCAGTTGCATTTGTCTTTAAAAAGCAACGGTTTTTGTCATTGGTAGTTGGTGAGAAATAAGCAGTAGGATAATTCCAGCTGTTTTGCTCACTGTGGTTTCGAGTATTCAGGCTTGGAAATGCCAGAGAAACGACCAGGATTAAAAATGAACCAATTTCACTACTTCAACAAGTTAGGACCTACAAAGAATTTGAAGGTATCGACAATCATATTGAATGTTACAATGAAAATGAAGATTTAGAGGATGCAATCATCGAAAGAGTTGTATGAAGGCAGTCCATTATCCATGATCTGATATTGTTGGTTTGAAAAGAACTTGACTTGAATGAATTCCTCCACTAATAATAATTAGAAACTAATGCACAGTTTTATAGTACTGCAGTAGTGCTGGTAATGTTCCAATTTGCTCTGAATTTCATTTAAACACATAATTTGTTACTCAGTGTGCCTTTCGTATACTTTTTAATGATTTCCATGAGTCCAGCTAACTGGGGCTGTTGCTTAATTGGGCCAAAATGTACTAACCCCGACGGATCGTAATTGACCAGAATCCACTGTAGTTGCAAGAATGTTCATTCTTGACAAGTATCTGAACAATGCACACCATAAAATCCAGCTTTATTTCCCCGGTGTTTAGCCGTCCAATCTGAAGCACTGATACAACTGAGTAACATAATTAATCTCCACGTTTTCAGCATTTACTATACAATAAACCTCACCTAAAAGGTGGTCAGAAAACACCAACTTCATGGAGTACAATCTTCACAAACTTCTTTCCAATTCACTTCATTATTCACATCACTCTTCTCTTTCTAACTCTGCATAATTTCACTCTTAGTATCACTTCAGAAGATTCATCAGTACTTAATAAAATCTTACATCGGAAATCAATTTCCACACAAGTTGATTAGAAACAAAAATTAACTTTTTCTAAATATTTAACAGGTATTAAACTAATATGTAAAGAAAATATTTTGAACTGTAAAAGCTACTTTGTGTAGAGCACAGTATTAATAAATCTAGTCTTTCAGAAGATTAATGAAATATTGTTTATTAATAAGCTAAACATTCAAAATTGAAGCACTTACTAGCATCTCCATCTTCTTCCCAAGTGCCAGGAGAACGACAAGCTGAATTACTAAGAAACTCTTCATCCTACATAAGTAAAAATGGAGAGGGAGAAAAAAGTAGGTCATCATTCAATAAAACAGCACTGTTCCACAACTTGTCTCCAGTAAGTTAAATGACCACAAAACTCACTTTATTCGACACGCTCGTTAACTAATTCTTTTTCAATTAAAAATTCTTCGATGTACTTTTCCCATCTTCATCTTTCCACATCTCTACAAGTTAAAACATGGCTATTTTCTAATTTTTATTATTGTGATAAAGTTATCAACTTGAAAAGTTAACTGTTTCTCTCTCCAGATGTCTCCTGACTTGAATCTTCACAGTACTTCTCATCAATACTGAGTACACTACTTAAACAATCGCAGTCTAGGTTCAAAAAAAAATGTGACCCTTTGGGGTAATGCCTTCTACAAAAGCTATTTAGAGTGGGGTGTTCCAATCAATGAGTGGAGATTGAAGGTGTGAGTTGTAGAGGTGCCCTGCTCTATAAAAAAAAAAGACACACAAAGTCAGTTACTGATAGAGCCTGCTCTTCTCAAGAAAGATCTGTGTATGTGCACCACGCCACAATCAAAACAACTATTGCCTCTTTCAGCTCAGGTGGCTGAAGGAGTTCGGTGCGAGTCCCCAGATCCTCAGAACTTTCTATAGGGGCACCATCGAGAGCATCCTGACGAGTTGCGTCACCACATGGTACAGGAACTGTACTACCCTCAATCACAGGGATGGACTTTCTCTATTCAGGACACTTACAGCAGCAGGTGCATAATAAGGGACTGGGTGATCATCAGGGACTCCAGCCACCACTGTTCCAGCTGTTTCCCTCTGGGAAATGGTACTGCAGCATGAAGTCCATGACCAACAGGCTCCAGGAAAACTTCTTTCACCAGGCCATTGGATTTATCAATACACATTGATCCAATTGCATATCTGACTGTACATACAAGTATACGGAACAATTATGTATAGAATCTTGTGTTTGGGCAATATCCTCCCACATTTCCCCTCTTTATTGCTTGTATATTGCAACACAGACGCAACAAAGATTTTTATTCCCTTATTGTGAGGTGGATGTAAGAAATAAAATAAATTCTAAATTCTATCAGAAAACCTTAGAAGTATTGTACAGATGCATGAAACTGGAAAAGACTACATGAGCATTTCTAAAGATCCGAGTGTTCATCAGTCCATAGTAAGAGAAACTGTGTACGAATGGAGGAAATTCAGCACTGTTGCTACTCTCCCAAGGAGTGAGCATCCTGCAAAGATTACACATTCAGCACAATGTGCAGTGCTGAAGCAGGTGAAAAAGAACCCAAGGGCAAAAGATCTTCAGAAATATCTCCAACTTGCTGAAGTCCCCATTCATGTGTCCACTATAAGAAAAAAAACACTGAACAAGAATGGTGTTCATGGAAGGATACCACAGGAAACTACTGTTCTCCAAAAGTAAAAAGCTGCACATCTCAAATTTGTTTAAAAAAAAATGCATCTAGTTCCACAACACTTTTGGGACAATGTTCTGTGGACAAATGAGACCAAAGTCAAACTCTTTGGCCAAAATGCACACCGCTATGTTGAGAGGGAAATGGGCACTGCACAGCAACACCAAAACCTCACCCCAACTGTGAAGCATGGAGGAAGGAGTATCATGGTTTGGGGTTGCTTAACTGCCTCAGGGCCTGGACAGCTTTCAATCGTTGAGGGAACAATGAATTCAAAATTGTGTTAAGACATTTTAGAGGAGAATATCAGGGTAACGGCCTGTCACCTGCAGCTTAATAGAAGTTGGATAATGCAACAAGATGATGATCCAAAACACCAGAGTAAATCAACCACAGAATGGTTTAAAAAGAAGAAAATTCATACTTTGGAGTGGCCACGTCAGAGTCCAGACCTTAACCCAATTGAGATGCTATGGCATGACCTGAAGAGCGCTGTTCATGCAAGGCATCCCAGAAATATTGAAGAACTGAAACAGTTTTGTATGGAGGAATGGTCTAAAATTACTCCTCACCATTGTACAAGTCTGATCAGCAGCTACAAGAAACTTTTGCTAGAGGATACTGCTGCTAAAGGAGGTTCTATCAATTATTAACTACAAGGGTTCACATACTTCTTCCAGCCTGGACTGTGAATGATTAAACGATGTGTTCAATAAAGACATGAAAAGTACATGAAAATCAGACCAGATTTTATGTGTAATTAGTATAGAAAAGCAGGCAATTGCAAAGGGTTCACAAACTTTTTCTTGCAACTATACCTTTGAAATTGTTTCCTGCCACATATTCAAATATTCTTTTCTTTTTCAATCTTTTTATTAATTTCATAGAATGAAAACATAACATAACAATAATACAAATAATAGGAGATACATTGTTACAGTTAAAATAAATAATTATAAGACCAAATAGTGTAAATTGACAAAACTCCCAATTGTGTAGAATAGGAATGAATAATACAAAGCAAAAAAAACTAAAAAAAAATATGAAAAAGAAAAAAAAACCCTATCCCAAAAAAAACTAAACAGAATTAGTCAACTAAACTAAAGACTTGGGCAGTACTAACAACTTAAAAATGGGAAAGAAGAAAACCTTAGTGTCAACGACTCCGCTCCTCTCAACCAACAGTACAGAGAGATAAAACAAGTTTGGAAATGGTCAACTTACATCAAATGGAAATGCTGAATAAATGGCCTCCAAGTTCTTTCAAATTTATTGGAAGGGTCATAAACCACACTTCTAATTTTTTCCAAATTCAAACACACCATAGTTTGTGAAAACCAATGGAATACAGTAGGAGGGTTAATCTCTTTCCAATTCAGCAAAATAGATCTTCTAGCCATTAGAGTAAGAAATGCAATCATCCTACGTGGTGAAGAGGTTAAATAACTTGAATCTATCATTGGTAATCCAAAGATAGCAGTAATTGGATGAGGTAATAAGTCTATATTCAAAACCGTTGAAATAATGACAAAAATAGCTTTCCAATATTTTTCCAACAAGGACATGACCAAAACATGAGTTAAAGAAGCTATCTTGCAATGACATCTATCACATATTTTTCTAAATCGTATAAACAAATCAATAATCCAATAGTTAGCATACTTTACGTATATGGTTTCAATTTCAAAGATTTTTTGGGTTTAATCAATTTATTTTAGCAAGTCCTATTTAATCTAATTTCCTTTTTCAACCTTCCACTATGATTAAAGCTTACTTTGATTGGAAAACCAAAGGTATAATACGTTTTCGTGATAATTTAATAATTGTTTCATGTCTTTTGATCAACTTTCTAATAAATATAACTTACCCAGATCTCACTTTTTTAGATATTTACAGATTAGAAACTTCTTAATTACTGTTTCTCCTAATTTTCCACACCCATACCCAATGGACACTTTGGAAAAAATTTTAGATTTAAATCTTTCTCAGAAAAGTGTGGTAGCAATTATATATAATTATGAATTTATCCCCTCATGTTTCCAATAAAATTAAAGCTGATTGGGAAAGAGAACATAAGATTGTTATACTGACTGAAAAATGGGGAAAAAATCTTCAATTGGTTAATTTATCCTCTATATGTGCCAAACATGTGTTGATACAGTTTAAAGTAGTGCACAGGGCCCATATGTCCAAAGATAAACTATCTCATTATTACTCTTACATTAACCCAATATGTAATAGATGTCATTGCGAGATAGCTTCTTTAACTCACATGTTTTGGTCAAATATTCTTCTATGATTCTTGGTTGCAAGCTTATCAAATCAAAAAGTTTCTTCAAACGTGGATAGCACTTCCAACAATATTGCACAAGGTGAAAATAAATAAGACAATCTACTGGATCCATAGAAATAAAAGTAAAAGGCAAATAGTTCAGATATTTTATTTTTAAACTTCTTTTAACTTATTTTAAACTTATTTTAAAACAAAGGAAGGCATGTCAAGTTCTTGTTTCTGGTCTGTGCAAATGGATCATGGAAACCAAGCTGCCCACTAGTTGCTAAAATGGGTAATGCAAGATACAAAAACAATAGACCTAAGTATTTCTATTCACTGCAATACGTTTATGAATTGGATCAGGTTGTGCAAAACTAAGGAAATATATAAAGCAGGCTATAGTTCTTTCATAATTCACAGCAAATTATTACATGTTGAAATAATGACAGAGGTGGTGCTCAGAATATCTCAAATCAGCCTGCTCAATCCTCATTTTTATACCCTCACTACGTTCTTTCACAGCTCATAAGTGATCCGGATGTGAAACGACAATTTAATAATATCCTCCGAGGAAGTCATACACCTATTATATAAAGAGAAAATGTTCACACTTCAGAACTGGAAGAAGTTCAAAAAGTCAGCTTTTAGTGGAAGATGGGGCTGGAACACGCAGAATAAAGGGAATATCTCTGATCGGGTGAGCAGGTGCAAACATATTAACACATACAAAATACTGGAGGAACTCAGAAGATCAGACAGCATCTATGGAAAGGAATAAAGAGTCAACGTTTTAACTGAGAGGAGACCCAAGTCTTTTTTGCCTGTGTAATATGCTGTAAATGATGAGTCTGGAGGACATGACCAGCAGAATAGTCAATACAAATAAGAACTGAGCCAAAACAGTGATAAGTGGCAAACATTATTACATATTTAAATTTATCAAGGTGAGGGACGTCAGCACTGAGGAATGAAACAGTCTGGCTATATGAACACTATGATCATTAAAACACAGGAGCAGAATTAGGCCATTTGGCCCATCGAGTCTGCCTGCCATTCAATCATGACTGCTCCTTTTCTCCCCCTCTTCAACCCCATTCCTCTGCCTTCTCCCCATAATCTTTGATGCTGTGTCGAATCAAAAACCAATCAATCCCTGCCTTAAATACACCCAACAATCTGGCCTCCACAGCTGCCTGTGGTAACAAATTACACAAATTCACCACCCTCTGGCTAAAGAAATTTCTCTGCATCTGTTTTAAATGGGACAACTCTCTCTCCTGAGGCTGTGCCCTAGACACTCCCACCATGAGAAACATCCTTTCCACATCTACTCTGTCTAGGCCTTTAAACATTCCAAAACTTGCATTGAGATTCTCCCTCACCCTTCTAAATTCCAACGAGTACAGACCCAAAGCTATCAAACATTCCTCATACGATAACCTTATCATTCCCGGAATCATCCTTGCGATCCTCCTCTGAACCCTCTCCAATGCCAGGTGATGTTTCAACAGTGCCTTATAAAACCCCAACATGACATCCCTGCTCTTTTATTCTAGACCTCTTGAAATGAATGTTAATGTTGCATTTGCCTTCCTCACCACTGACTCTACCAGCAAGTTAATCTTTAGGGTGTTCTGCACATGGACTCCCAAGTCCCTCTGCATCTCAGATTTTGGATTTTCTCCCCATTTAGAAAATAGTCTGCACATTTATTTCCAACACTATTTCATTTGCCACTCTCTTGCCCATTCTCCTAATCTGGCTAAATCCTTCTGTAGCCTGTTTCCTCAACATTACCTGCCCCTCCAACAACCTTCGTATCATCTGCAAACTTGGCAACAAAGGCATCTATTCCATCATTTAAAATTCTAAATCATTGATATACGGCATAAAACACAAACACAAAATGCTGGAGGAAGTCAGTAGGCCAGCCAGCATCTCCAGTAAAGAGTATTATCAATGTTTCGGACCGAAACACTTCAACAGGACTGGAGGAAAAAATGTGAGTAGATTTAAAAAATGTGGGGGGGGGGGGGAGAGAAACACAAGGTGATAGGTGAAAGTGGGAGGGGAAGGGGTGAAGTAATGAGCTGGGAAGTTGATAGGTGAAAGAGATACAAAGCTGGAGAATGGGGAATCTCACAGGAGAGGACAGAAGCATAGAAGGGAGAGGAGCATCAGAGGGAGGTGATTGGCAGGCAAGGAAGGGAAAAGGGGTTGGGGAATGGTGGGGGGGGGTGCATTACCAGGAGTTCAAGAAATTGATGTTCACACTATCATGTTGGAGGCTACCTAGACGGAATACAAAATGTTGTTCCTCCAACCTGAGTGAGTGCGATAGTAGAGGAGGCCATGATTTGACATATTTGAATGGGAAGTGGAATTAAAATGGGTGGCCACTCAGAGATCCCGCTTCTTCTGGCGGATGGAGCACAGGTGCTTGGCGAAGCAGGCTCCCAATCTACATTGGGTCTCAGAGATATACTGGAGGCCACACCAGGAGCACCGGACACAGTATATGACCCCAGCAGACTCACAGGTGAAGTGTCGCCTCACTTGGAAGAACTGTTTGGGGCCCTGAATGGTAGTGAGGGAGGAAGAATAGCTTGCAAAGGTAAGTGCCAGAAGGAAGGTCAGTGGGGAAGGACAAATGAACCAAAGTTGCATACGTGAGCGCAATCCCTGCGATAAGCAGATAGTGGGGGTTTTCCAGTCCTGCTGAAGGGTCTCAGCCCAAAAAGTCGACTGCACTCTTTTTCAATGATGCTGCCTGACCTGCTGAGTTCCTCCAGCATTTTATGTGTGTTGATTGGATTTTAGCATCTGCAGTTTTTCTCTTGTTTGTGATCTATCTATATACTACTAAAAATCTCATACTCTGTCTGTTTGTGACCTCCAATCAGCACAAACACTGCTTTACAGCGGCAATTTTTTTGGCTACATCGAATTAAAATGTGCTAACTTACAGAATGCAGGCAAAGTTCAGGGTTATATATTCATATAAAATTGCTCATTCCCCAAAAATCAACAGGTTGCCTTTCACCAGAGACCCAATCGGCCATCATGGAAATCAGGATGCCACAGCCCGACGCATGCGCACGGCCAGCCTCGGCAACGACACCTACCAGAGCAAAAGAGCAGGGCAGCTCCATTTCGAGGGCACAAAATAATCTGCAGATGCTGGGGTCAAAGCAACACTCACAACACACTGGAGGAACTCAGCAGGTAGGGCAGCATCCGTGGAAAAGCAGGGAGGGGATAGGCAGGAAAGGTGAAGAAGGAATAGGGGAAAGCACAATGGGTAGTAGAAGGAAGCTGAACCATGAGGGAGGTGATAGGCAGCTGGGGGAGGGGGCAGAGTGAAACTGGGATAGAGGAGGGGAGGGGGAGGGATTTTGAGGGGTCACATTCTGCTAAATCAGCATGTGCAGGATTGGGACAGATCTAACTGCCACCCATCAATAAGAGATAATTAAATCTTATTGTAATGATGTACTTCGAGACACCCATAAAACCCTTTGCTGCAGTCAAAGGACAGCGGTGACTATATCACATCCATTTAGGAGAGCGCCAACCACATCATCAAGAATAATCAGCATCCTTTGGTGTTATTGCTTCGTATCTTCTATCCAGCATTAGGATTAAAAAAAAATGGTTAGCCTAATTACGCCGTGTGGAAAGGGAAGGAGGTCATTATGGTCAAGGGATGACGCCAAACGTCGTCGGGAAATGGCAAGGAGAGAGACAGAACAAGAATCGGATGAGGCCAGGGCCGCACAACTCCAGGATCAAAGAGTCAGGGCAAAAAAAATTGAGAGAAGAAGAGACAGAGGAGGAGAGGCATGCACGTCTCCAGGATCAGAGACAAACAACAAATATCAGAAGAGCTGAAGAGACAGGGGATGAAAGGGCTGCACGTCTCCAGAATGACAACGAGAGGCACAAAAGTGGCAGAGCAACACTCACAACATGCTGGAGGAACTCAGCAGGTCGGGCAGCATCCGTGGAAATGATCAGTCAACGTTTCAGGCTGGAACCCTTCGTCGGAACTGAAGAGGGAGGAGACAGAGGCCCTATAAAGGAGGTGGGGGGAGGGTGGGAAGGAGAAGGCTGGTGCCAGGTGAAAAACCAGTAAGGGGAAAGATAAAGGGGTGGGGGAGGCGAAGCAGGGAGGGGATAGGCAGGAAAGGTGAAGGAGGAATAGTAGAAAGCACAATGGGTAGTAGAAGGAGGCGGAACCATGAGAGAGGTGATAGGCAGCTGGGGGAGGGGGCAGAGTGAAACAGGGATGGGGAAGGGAGGGGGAGGGAATTACCAGAAGTTGGAGAATTCAATGTTCATGCCCAGGGGCTGGAGACTACCCAGACAGCATATGAGGTATTGCTCCTCCAACCTGAGTTTAGCCTCATCATGGCAGTAGAGGAGGCCATGCATGGACATATCTGAATGGGAATGTGAAGCGGAGTTGAAGTGGGTGGCAACCGGGAGATCCTGTCTGTTGTGGCGGACGGAGCGGAGGTGCTCAACAAAGTGGTCCCCCAATCTGCATCGGGTTTCACCGATGTAGAGGAGGCCAACCGGATGCAACAGATGACCCCAACAGACAAGTGAAGTGTTGCCTCACCTAGAAAAACTGTTTGGGACCCTGAATGGTGGCAAGAGAGGAGGTGCAGGGACAGGTGTAGCACTTGCACTTACAGGGAAAAGTCCCGGGTGGGAGGTCCGTGGGGAGGGACGTGTGGACCAGGGAGTCACGGAGGGAACGATTCCTGCAGTAAATGGAGAGGGGTGGAGAGGGAAAAATGTGCTTAGTGGTGGGGTCCTGTTGAAGGTACAGAAGTTGCAGAGGATAATGTGCTGGATCCGGAGGCTGGTGGGGTGGTAGTTGAGGACAAGGGGAACTCTGTCCCTGTTGTAGTGACAGGACGATGGGGTGAGGGCATCTTTGATAACGGCAGAAGGGAAACCATGATCCTTAAAGAAAGAGGACATTTGAGATGTCCTGGATGGCAGATAAGCCAGAAATGATGCCATCAAAAGTATCCTTCGTTAAAGGAGAAGGAGCTGTATTTGCTTTGCCACGTGTCGTTCTTCTTTAATAAACTGAGGTTTTCTACTCGCAAACAACAGGAATTCTGCAGATGCTGGAAATTCAAGCAACACACATCAAAGTTGCTGGTGAACGCAGCAGGCCAGGCAGCATCTGTAGGAAGAGGTGCAGTCGACGTTTCAGGCCGAGACCCTTCGGCAGGACTAACTGAAGGAAGAGTGAGTAAGGGATTTGAAAGTTGGAGGGGGAGGGGGAGATCCAAAATGATAGGAGAAGACAGGAGGGGGAGGGATAGAGTCAAGAGCTGGACAGGTGATAGGCAAAAGGGGATACGAGAGGATCATGGGACAGGAGGTCCGGGAAGAAAGACAAGGGGGGGGGACCCAAAGGATGGGCAAGAGGTATATTCAGAGGGACAGAGGGAGAAAAAGGAGAGTGAGAGAAAGAATGTGTGCATAAAAATAAGTAACAGATGGGGTACGAGGGGGAGGTGGGGCCTTAGTAGAAGTTAGAGAAGTCGATGTTCATGCCATCAGGTTGGAGGCTACCCAGACGGAATATAAGGTGTTGTTCCACTTTTTTTGGTCAAATCAAATTAAAATGCGCTAACTTACAGAATGCAGGCAAAATTCAGGGTTATATATTCGTATAAAATTGCTCATTCCCCAAAAATCAACAGGCTGCCTTTCACCCGAGACCTGATCGGCCATCGTGGAAATCGGGACGCCACAGCCCGACACATGCGCACGGCCAGCCTCAGCAGCAACACCTATCGGAGCAAAAGGGCAGGGCAGATCTATTTCGAGGGGACCACATTCTGCTAATCACCATCAGCATGTGCAGGATTGGGACAGATCTAACTGCCACCCATCAATAAGAGATAATTAAATCTTATTGTAATGATGTACTTCGAGACACCCATAAAACCCTTTGCTGCAGTCAAAGGACAGCAGTGACTATATCACATCCATTTAGGAGAGCGCCAACCACATCATCAAGAATAATCAGCATCCTTTGGTGTTACTGCTTCGTATCTTCTATCCAGCATTAGGGTAACAAAAAATGGTCAGCATAATTATGCCGAGTGGAAAGGGAAGGGTGACATTATGGTCAAGAGATGACGCCAAACGTCGTTGGAAAGCGGCAAGGAGAGGGAGAGAACAAGAATCAGATGAGGCCAGGGCCGCACAACTCCAGGATCAAAGAGTCAGGACAAAAAAAAAATGAGAGAAGAAGAGACAGAGGAGGAGAAGCATGCACGTCTCCAGGATCAGAGAGAAAGAATAAACAGCAGAAGAGATGAAGAGACGGGGGATGAAAGGGCTACACGTCTCCAGAATGACAACGAGAGGCACAAGGGTGGCAGATAAACCAGAAATGATGGCATCAAAAGTGTCCTTCAAATGAGGAGCAGCTATATTTGCCTTGCTATGCGTCATTCTTCTTTAATGAACTGAGGTTTCCTACTTCAGTTTTCAAAGCAAAGTGATACCAATAGCAGTCAGGAAAATTTAATGTTCATTCTGGTCACATCAGACTGCACCACCCTTCTCACAAAGGGTGCCCCAAGGGGTCTAGTTAAATCTAAAACATATTCATCTAATCAACTATTAATACATTCTGAAGCGTCACTGACACAAAATGTTAACTCGTTCCTCTTTTAGTTGATGCCACTTGACAGGCTGAGTTTTTTTTTTGATTCAAACCAAGCAAATGGTTTGAAAACCAAGCCAATTCCAAATCATGAAAGCATTGCCTTTTTATAACTATGATATACTCTTTCAGACAATATTCCACATTTGAACCAAGGGATCTAATTTTTCTCTCTTACATAAATAGTTCTAGAAATTGAATCAGACACTAAATATAGAAAATTGTATAATTGGGCTCACCAGTAACAAAATGTAGGTAACTTACTCTTGTTCAATATGTCTACAGACTGATAGCAGTACATAAAAAAAACTATTGGAATGCTAGAAATCCTTTACGTTTTGTATCAGCATCAACCTGGGCCAAATAGTCTTCATTTGGCCTAGCCAGCTTATACAGCTCCCAGATTTCATTCCACCACTTATTGTCCTGTAATACATTCCCACCCTCACCCTGCCACCTAGAAGCACTCACTGCAATTTACTTACCAACCATCTTTACAATGTGGAATGAAATGACAGCATTCAGGAAAATCTGGACAGAATATACAAAGTCCATACAGACACAAACGGACTTCAGGATCACACCCAGATGATAAAAATTATAAGGTAGCAATGCCAACTATTTCAAAGAAACACAACCGTCAAGAGCAACATGCACAAAATGCTGGAGGTACTCAGCAGGCCAGGTAGCATCCATGGAAATGAACAAACAGTTGACTTTTCGGGCCAAGATTTTTTTTTGTATTAGTAATATCAGACCTTCACATCAAGATTCACGCTTATAGCATTTAGGTAATGATCCATCTATAAACATTTGCAGAGTACCTCCATGGTTCAAAAGTGAAATCTCCACTTCAGAAGAACAAAATGGACAAGATCCACAATTGAGAACTGATTCTTGGATTATGATAACCAAAATGATTATACAGGAAATGATACACACAATAAAAAAAAAGCTGGATAAACTCAGGTCAGGTAGCATCTAACATGTCCTCCTTCCTCAAAGAGTGGGATTTCCCTTCCACTGCCATTGATGCTGCCCTCACCAGAGGACCAATTTTGTCCCTTGTTATTCTTTTGCTCTTAACATACCTGTAGAGGCCCTCAGAATCTCCTCCATCCTTTTTTAGCCCCCCTGATTTCTCTCGTGTTCTTTTGCATTTCTTATGCTCTTCAAGTACCTCATTTGTTCCCACCAGCCTATACTTGCTATGTACCTCCTTTTAAAAAAAAGGACCTCAATATCTCTTGAAAACCGAAGTTTCCTAAACCCGTTATCTTTTACCTTTTTATTTTGACAGGCGCATACAAGCTTTGCACTCTCTCCAAAAATTTCACTTCTGAAGGCCTCCCACTTACCAAGTACACCTTTGCCAGAAAAAAAGTGTGCCAATCCACACCTGCCAGATCCTTCTGATACCTTCAAAACTGGCCTTTCTCCAATTTGGAATCTCAATCTGTGGACCAGAGCTATCTCTTTCCATATTTACTTTGAAGCTAATGGCATTATGATCTCCAGATGCAAAGTATTCCGCTGCACAAATTGCTGTCACCTGCCCTATCTTATTCCTTCACAGATGAAGTCTGTTGTTGGGCCTATAATGTACATACTGATTAAGGAAGCTTTCCTGAATACATGTGACAAATTCAATCCCATCTAGTCCTTTTATAGTATGGCAGTCAATATGTGGAAAGTTAAAAATCACCTGCTATCACCACCTTATGTGGCTTGCAACAGTCAGCAATCTCTCCACAAATTTGTTGCTCTAAATCCTGTAGACTGTTGGATGGTCTATAACATAGCCACATTAACATGGTCATACTCATACCTTTATCATTCCTCAATTCCACTAATAAGTCCTCACTAGACAAGTCCTAAGCACTGCCACGATGTTTTCCCTGACTAGTAACACCACCCTTCCCCTTTAGTCTGTCCTGTCACGTCTAAAACAATAGAACCCCAGAATATTGAGCTATCAGCCCTGCCCCTCCTGCATTCAAATTTCACTAATGGCTACAATATCACAATTCCAGGTGATGATCCACGCCCTAAGCTCATCTGCCTTTCCTACAATATATGTAGGTCAGGACGTTAGTCACACTATGCTCAACCTTTTTATTCCTGTCTTAGTGAACAGGTTGTGGAGACAGATATTTGTGAAGACTTCCAACAATCTGTTCTGGCACTCTGCTTCCTATCCCCCTGCACTCTAGTTTAAACCCCACTATGCAGCATTAGCAAACCTTCCCACAAGGATATTGATCCCCCTCCAGATCAAGTGCAAAACGTCTCTTCTGTACACATCCCACCTTCTCTAGAAGCAAGCCCAATGATCCAAAAATCTGACGGCCTCCCGCCTACACCAACTCCTTAGCCGCATGTTAATCTTCCCATCACTGGCCTCACTAACACATGGCACGGTTAGCAATCCTGAGATCGCAAACCTGAAGGTCCTGCCCTTTAACTTAGCATCTAACTCCTTGCACTCACTCAGAATCAGAATTAATATCACTGCAATTTGTTGATTTTGTGGAAACAGTACAAGGCAATACATAGAGAAAAAAATTAGATTGTATGTATATATATATATATATATACACACACACACACACAATATATTAAACAGTCAAATTAAATAAGTAGTGCAAAAATAGAAATAAAAAGTAGTGAGGTAGTGTTCATGGGATTAATGTCCACTCAGAAATCAGGTGGCAGAGAGGAAGAAACTGTTCCTGAATCATTGAGTGTGTACCTGCATGCTCCTTTACCTCCTTTGTGATGGTAACAATGAGAACAATGCATGACATGGGTGATAGGGGTCCTCAATGATAGATACTGCCTTTCTGGGACATCATTCCTTGAAGGTGTCCTGGATACCATGGAGGCTAGTGCTCACAATGGAGCTAACCAAGTTTCAACCCTCTGCAGCATACTTCGATCCTGTGCAGTAGAATCCTCCCCATTCCCCCAATACCAAACGGTGATGCTGCCAGCTAGAATTCTCTCTACAGTACAGCTGTAGAAATTTGATTGTTTTTGTAACATAGTAAATCTTCTCAAACTGTGCAGAACCTCATCACTCTTCCTGCCTCTGTCATTGGTACCTTTATCCAGTGCCGTTCTGGCACCCGTCTTGCCCCTTCTCTTCTCCTAATCTTCCTATCCCCTCCATCTGGTACCCCTCCTCTTTCCTTTTCTCCCATGGTCCACTCTCTTCTCAGATTCCTCCTGCTTCAGCCCTATACCTTTCCTACCCATCACCTCCCCGCTTCTTAGTTCCCTTTCCCACTCACCTAAGAATTTCCAAAGAAATATAACTATCAAGATTTTGTTTTGTATTAGTTAATATCAGAACTTTACATTAAGATACAAGCTCAGAGCATTAAGGTAATGCTGTAAAAGTTTCAAGAGTATCTCAAAGGGTCAAAAGGGAAGTCTCTATTTCAGAAGCTAAAGGTGGCTATCAATTACATTAAAGAATTACAAACACTTACAAAATCAGCCTAAAGAAAAGTGAGACCTGACAGAAAGTGTACAGTTGCTAGTATGTGGGATACAAATTACAACAAGAGATAGAAAAGGCATGTAAAAAGAACAATGTTATGATAATCATGGGGGATTTTAAGAGACAAGCAGATTTGGAATATCAGGTTGGTGCTGGATCTGGAGATGGAATTTATAGAATGCCTTCAGGAAGGCTTTTTCGATCAGCTTTTTGGTTGAGTCCACTAAGGGATCAGCTATTCTGTAATGTAATGAACAAGATTTGATGAGGGAGCTTAAAGTAAGTTGTATAGTTTGATCAAGAGGTAATGATCAAAATATGATAAAAAAAAATTCACCCTGCCGTTTAAGAGGGAGAAATAAAGTCAGATGTATCAGTATTACAATGGAATAAAAGGAACTACAGAGGCATGAGACAGGAGCTGGCCAAAGTTGATCGGAAGGAGACACTAGCAGGGATGACGGCAGAACAGCAATGGCTGAATCTGTTGTGAGCAATTTGAATGGCACAGGACCGGGAAATGCCAAAAAAGAATTCTAGTGTGAAAATGAGGCATCATGGCTGACAAGGGAAGCCAAAGATAACATAAAAGTGAAAAAAGGCATATAATATAGAAAAAATTAGTGGGAAGTTAGAGGATTTGAAAACTTTTCAAAACCAACAGTAGGTGACTAAAAGGACGATAAGGACAAAAGATTAAATATGATAGTAAGCTAGCCAATAATAAGAGGATACCGAAAAGCTTTTCCAGATATACAAAAAGAGGGAAAAGTAGATATCTGACCACTGGAGAGTTAGTAATGGGGGATAAAGAAATGGCAAATGACAGTGGATTCTGGTTAATAGGGACATATCGGGAATAGTACATTTTGGCCCAATTACGTGGCTGCCCCAATTAGTCATTTTCATGGAAATAGTTAGAAAGATATAAAACAAGATAAACTAACATTTCACTGAAGTACAGAACAAATTAGAACACTGCCAATACTACTGCATATAACTGTATTAGGAAAGGTATGTCGCATCAGAATTTTTCCAGGTTAGCAGACGACTTCTTCCCACGCCGTTCTGACGTAGTGGGAAATTGCGTACCAGGCAAGTTCGGCCGGGTGAAGTTTTCAAAGAGACCACAAAAGCGTGCAGGGCAGCCGGCTGGATTCAAACTCAGGACCTCCTGCCCTGCAGTCCAACACTGGTGCCACTACGCCACCAGCTGGGTCAATTAGATCCTAGAAAAGCTACTCAGACAAACCAACACTGCTTAGAGACTAAGCACAGGAGTTAATCCATTCAATCTAAAAAAAGGTTCCAAAGTCAAAGAATATTTTTGATCCTTTTACGATAACAAAATAAACAGTCTTAATGTATTAAACGTACCTACACTTACTTTAATGTAATTAAGCGTAAGTGAAACGATTTTAAATGTAATTAAGTGATTTTAAGCAGTCAACAAAAAAGTTATCACCCCAGTTCACTCCCTAACTAGACTGAACTTCAAAAGCATGATTGCGTAACTAAAACTCTCTGCTTCTTCCACGGCCCCACCCACGTGACTAACTACCACAATAAACATAATAAGCGTGCAACACAAAATACAATGCAGCCTGAAAATAGGTACATGGCTCCAAAATTCCTTATAGTTACTAGCGGAGGAATTCATCCAGTGTTTTCTTTGATTGACTGGGTTGTCCAGGAAGGGCTAGCACCTCTGGTGAAGGGGCTTGTTATGTATAATCTGGGGCAGTTCACTCACCTTTGGTCCCAACTGGACTCTAAGCGACTCCAAGTAGCTGTGTGCAACAGCAGCTGCACTCCAGTACATTGCTTCAACAGACAGGCTAAAGCAGGTGAGGGCAGCCAGCAGACTTCATTATCCAGTGGGATAGAAACATACCTGTCCTAGCATGAGAAATCAGCTCTGAAAGATTGGGCGATGAGATCCAGTTAGATCCAACAATCAGGAAAGTGGGTCTGCAACGTTCCATGGAGAACAAAGGGAATGATGAGGTACAGAAGACACAATCATTCAAGGAAGACCCCAGTTGTGACAACTACTCATAAATGAACCCGGTCTTCAGAGGTTGAGAGAGTGGAACCACCCCAGTACAACAGCTTTTCCACTTCAAAAACTCTCCTGCACAGGTTTCCTGTCATCAGATATGACGGACAAGCACCAAAAGAACAAAATCAGCGCAGATACAGTGCAGATAATGGACAGCCTTCAGACAATACTTTCGATAATTGCATCCTCTAAGTCTTCATTCAAGATGATCGTCAATACTTTCAAATTCTTTGCAGTTCTCAACTAAGTAGTGAAATCATTTCATTTTCACTCAGGGTCATTTCTGGCATCTCCAAGCCTGAATGCTCAAAACCACAGTGGGCAAAACAGTTCTGAATTGTTACCGCTCATTTCTCACCAACTATCAGTGAGAAAAATCACTGCTTTTGAAGACAAACACACACAAGTGACGCTATTTAAAAAGTGTTTGATTTTAGCACAGTGTAGTATCTAATGGCCACACAAGTGCACGCGAACAACACTAGTTAGAAACTGTTTGGCAACTGTCTCTTGCCCCAATTAAGCTGCAGAGAGTCCCAAATAAACAAAGGGAATCCCAGCTATTTTCTCAATTACTTTTTGTTCTTTTATAGTTTTCCCAAATAAGTAGCTGCCCTGATTAACCGGAATTCACTGTACTTTGTGTGTACTTCACTTTGGGAAATACTAGCAGTATGCCAGAAATCCAAGAGTGTCAGCGCTTAGAAGTAAGTGCAGTTGCTATTACCAAGGAGAAGGCACGTGGGAAGCTGAAAGATATGAAGGGAGATAAGTTATCTGGACCAGACGGACTACACCCCAGGGTACTGCAAGAGATAGCTGAAGAGATTGTAGAGGTACTAAAAATCACTACATTCTGGAATGGTTCTGGAGAACTAAAAAATTGCAAATATCATTCCACACTTTAAGAAGGGAGAGAGGCAGAAGAAATGAAATTATAGGTCAGTTAGACCGACTTCAGTTGTTGAGAAAACATTGGAGTCCCTTATTAAGAGTGAGGTTTCATGAGGTACATGAAAAAATAGGCCAAAGTCAGCATGGTTTCCTTAAGGGAAAATCTTGTCTGGCAAATCTGTTGGAATTCTTTGAGGAAATAACAAGCAGGATAGACAAAGGAGAATCACTGAACATTGTTAACTTGGATTTTCAGAATGACTGTGACAAGGTGCAGCATGAGGCTGCAAAACAAGAGCCCATGGTATTACAGGAAAGGTATAAGCATGATCAGAAATTGGCTGACAGGCAGGAGACAAAGAGTGGAATAAAGGAAACCTGTTCTGATTGGCTGCAGGTGACAGTGGTATTCCACAGGGTTTGGTATGGAGCTGCTTCTTTTCACATTATGCAGCACGTCGACAATTTGGATGATGGGAATTGATGACTTTGTGGCCAAGTTTGCACATGATATAAAGATAGATGGAGAGCCAGGTAGTGTTGAGAAAACAGGGAGTTTGCAGGATCTGGCAAATTGGGAGAATGAGCAATGAGGTGGCAGATGGAATATAGTGTAGGGAAGTTTATGGGCATGCACTTTGGTAAAAAGAATAAAGTCAAACTGTTTTCTAAATGAGGAGATCTCATGCAGGATTCCCCAACTTTCAAGTTGAGATAGTGGTAAGACCGGCAAATGCAATGTTAGCATTCATTTTGAAAGGATTAGAATACAAAAGCAAAGATGCAATGCTGAGGTTTTATAAGGCAATGGTCAGACCACACGTGGGAGTATTATGTGCAGTTTTGGCTCCTTATCTAAGAAAAGATGTGCTAGCACTGGAGACTGTCCAGTGGAGGTCCTCACGAATGATTTAGGAATGAAAAGGTTAATGTGTGAGTTGTATTTGATGGCTGTGGGCCTGTACTTGCTGCAGTTTAGAAGAATGGGGCAGGGTGGGGGGGAGAACCTCACTGAAATCTGTCAAATTTTAAAATGCCTCGTTAGTGTGGATGTGGAGAGGATGTTTCCTATAGTGTGAGAGTCTAGGATCAGAGGGCACAGCCACAGAATAGAAGGACATACATTTGGAACAGAGATGAGGAGGAATTTCTTTAGCCAGAGGGTGTGAATCTGTGGAATTCATTACCTAACTCAACATCATTTTCCTGCATTCTCACTACCAAGAATAGCCTTACTAATCAAAAAACTATCAATTTCCAGCTGAAATATTCCCAATGATTTATGGAGACCAAGGCATTGGGTATACTGAAAGCAGAGGTTGATAGGTTTTTGATTAGTAAGGGCGTTAAAAGTTTTGGGAGAAGGCATCAGATATGATAGAACTGTCAAGCAGACTTGATGGGCTGAATGGCCTAATACTGCTCCTATGTCTTACGGTCTTAAATAGATAATAATGACTGGAATAAGGAACATATCAAGAGCTAATTCATGCCACAGGACAAGGCAGTAAAACTAACCAGGAACAGGAAAGTCACAAATGAAAACAGGAAATGCTTCTTCACAAAAGAATTGAGTCTTAGAAATGAGATAATGGTATAAAAGAGTTATATCCAGAGTTATTTAACCATTAATTAGATACAAAGCTTAGGATATACAAAAGTAGATCCTACAGAATATGCTGGGTCAATAACCTTCAACCATAGATTATACATGGAATCTTCACAATGACTCAGTTGAGGAAATCACAATTGCCAAAATGTTTCTGGGTTCAACAAATGACAATTTAAATCAAGATTCGTAGTTTTATTCAACGGCATTTTACTGTCGGTTCAGAACTCACATGAGTAACTGTATCAGGCTTCTTTCAACACCAATGGCTAATCAAACTTTAACATGGGTGTATTTTAAAATGTTAAAATATTTTAGACATATTTCATCCCCTTCACTTTCAACATCATCTTGCACAATATCCATCCCTTTCCCTACGACTGCCAAATAAACCAGACCATTTGCAAATTTCAAAATTTCAAAGTACATTTATTATTAAAGAATATATAAATTATACAACTTCGAGGTTTGTTTGCTTACAGGTAGGCACAAAGAAACTGTAAAGGATCCAATTTTAGAAAAAAAGACCAACACCCATTGGAACCTGAAAACTGTATGGCATATTTGACCTTAACATTACCGACACAACTGGTCGACAGATGACACAATAGCCACTGTTCTACATACCGTCCTTACACATCTGGAGAAGGAGGATGCTCGTGTGAGAATGCTGCGCTTGAACTACAGTTCAGCATTCAACACCATAATTCCATCCAGGCTCAACAGGAAGCTCAGAGACCTCGGCCTTAACCCTGCCTTGTGTCGCTGGATCCTGGACTTCCTGTCAGATCACCAGCAGGTGGTAAGAGTGGGCTCCCTCACCTGTACCCGACTCTCAACACAGGAACTCCTCAGGGCTGTGTACTAAGTCCCCTCCTTTACTCCCTGTATACCCATGACTGTGTCGCCACCCACAGCTCTAATCTGTTAACTAAATTTGCCAACGATACTACATTGATTGGCCTTATCTCAAACAATAATGAGGTGGTCTACAGGGAAGGAGTCATCTCTCTTACACAGTGGTGTCAAGAAAACAACCTCACCCTCACTGTCCCAAAAACAAAGGAGCCAGTTGTGGATTACAGGAGGAATGGAGATGGGCTAATCCCTATTGACATCACTGGATTTGGGGTTGAGAGGGTAAACAGCTTTAAGTTCCTCAGCATCCACATCACCGAGGACTTCACATGGTCTGTACACACCAGCTGTGTGTTGAAAAAGTCACAACAGCGCCTCTTTCACCACAGATGGTTGAGGAAGTTTGTTATGAACCCCCAAATCCTAAGAACTCTCTACAGGGGCACAATTGAGAGCACCCTGACTGGCTGCATCACAGCCTGGTATGGGAACTGTACCTCTTTTAATCGCAGGATTCTGCAGAGAGTGGTGTGGACAGCTCAGCACATCTGTAGTTGTGATCTTCCCATGATTCAGGCCATTTACAAAGACAGGTGTGAAAAAAGGGCCCGAAGGATCATTGGGGATCTGAGTCACCCCAATCACAATCTATTCCAGCTGCTACCATCTGGGAAACAGTACCTCAGCGTAAAAGCTCCGGGACAGCTTCCTCCACCGGGCCATCAGACTGATTAACTCGCACTGGTTTGAGTGTACTTCTATGTTACATTGACTGTTCTATTTAATATAAATTATAATTTACTATGATTGCACATTTAGACGGAGACGTAATGTAAAGATTTTTACTCCTCATGCATGTGAAGGATTAAAGAAATAAATTCAATTCAACCTTCAGAGCTCACATCTATCAGTACAATCATTAAGACTACTTGTTTCCATCTTCTTGTCAGCCAAAATCCATGACCATGCTACTTCTGCTCTTGATTCCATTGCACCAGTATCTCCTCCCAGATTTTCCTTTCCACAGAACACAGATCAAATGAAAACCTTCTGGTTATATCTTGACGCAAGTGCACTTCATCCTTCGTCTCCAGAATGTTGACGTACACTAATCCCCAATGACGTAATAACAGGATTTTAAAATTCCTTGTTTTTGTTTCGGAAAAAAAAGTCCTTTGACAATCTCACCACTCTCCTATCTCTGTAAATGCCAGCAGTCCATTAACCAAAGAAGATACTTCCACTCGTCAAGTTCTGAACTTTTATCACAAAGTTTAATTCCCTCACCTATATGCGTCAGTCTCTTCAGCTGCTTAGGTCCTAAGCTCTAAAAGTTGTTCTCTAAACTTCATTGCTATTTCTTTTTCCTGTATGAAACTACTTAAAAGTCCCATCTTTGACGAAGCCCTCGATTACTAATCCTGCTATCAATTTTACTATTTTATTATTTTACTATGTTGAAGGAGCTACATAAATGTAAAATTGAATTTTTGTCATTTTCTTTTAAATTTTGCATAGTCTATTTCAGATAGAAATTAAAGGTAAACAGGCTCATTTCATTTTTAATATGGAACTTCTCAATATCACAGCTGTTACAGTTGGCATCTTCATCTAGGAAAAGCAAAACAAGAAAATCAGCAAGCGTTTCGACCATCACATCAAAGAAAGAATTAAATTCATGCGATGGTATGCTCAATTTTGCACTGACAACAGAGCAATGATTTCTCAGGTGAATAAAAATTCATAGCATTATTCTGAAAAATTATTCTTTAATACTGGACATCCTTCAGTAATAAAGGAAACTTAAGATAGGAGAATTTCTGTTTTTTGAAGTTGGGGCAATGGGTAAAAAAAAGTACATGAAATTTACAGGCAAACTCTGCATTACAGAAATTCCAGTAACAAATCTGCCCTTACCAAATTCACATATGATAAAAATTTATTCTAACAGGATGTTTCAATTTTTTTAAGCTCACATTTCTTGACAAATGCGCAGGTGGCATGGCTTCATGCTACACAAAATTCTTATACGGACTGTTTTCTAAGAAAATGGACCACACAAATCCCCCTCCCCAAAACACCCTGCTGCCTGTAATGCAGGGATCACCCTGTAATAAATTATTGGGACATTCGTCCAAATACCAAAGTAACAGAAACAGGTCACTGCCTTTTGAGTGTTCAGCTTGTTTTCTAGGCTCACCCAAGATGGAAAAACTCAATACTGAGTTTGCTTATGGGTATAACTACCTTATTTTGTAACATTGTAAAGCACTTCATCCCTAGAAAGCATACCTCCAAGCAGCTCATCACACACCATATGACTGTCAATCAAAATTCTACCTCAGCTCTGTTTCAAGTTTTGATTCCAGCCCCACTACAAAAACATCGACTGCACAATGACAGTTCAGAATAAAGATGCTATATTTCAGCAAACAAAAATTCCACCTATATCCTATATGCTCTCTCAGATGAAACATCCTTTACAGCAGTGGTCTCTCAGTTATGGCCCACAATTACCTCCATCAACATCTGGTCATATTGCTGTTCGTGGAACCTTGCTCTGAGCATATTGGCTCCCGTGTTTCCTACATTGCAAAGATGACTGCACACTATTGGATGCAGAACACTGGGATACCCTATAATAGTGATGGACATTTTCTAAATGAGAGTTCTCGTTTACTTTTAGCAACAATATATAACAAAACTGTTTTGTACACAAAATTCAAAGAAAAAAAATATGCCATTACAATCTATAATGAAGTATTTTTGCCCATGGTCCACTCTACTCTCCTATCAGATTTCTTCTCTCCAGCCCTTTATCTTTCCCTCCCACTTGGCTTCACCCACCTACTAGCTATCCTTCTTCCCCTCCTCCCAATATTTTAATCTACCATCTTTCCTTTCCGGTCCTGAAGAAGGGTCTCGGCCCAAATCATCGACTGTTTACTCTTTTCCATAGATGCTACCTGACCTGCTGTGTTCCTCCAGCGTTGAGTGCGTTGCTTTTGATTTCCAGCATCAGCAGGATTTCTTGTGTTAAACATCACAATTACTCTTCTGTCCATTTGAAATGCCTGTCATAAACTCAGCTCAGAAAAATCAAGAAGATTCACATTTTTATGCAGAGGGCTACTTGATCCATGGCATCCTTGTCTAAGATCATTGAGATTGCAAAATCAAATTTCTTAACAGCAAGCTTGTTTGACAACATCTTCGCTGTATCATGTGAAAGTTGCAAGTACTGAAATCTACCAAGATTCCAATTGCAAAACATTTCATGTGGAACACATTACTGACTGAATTTATCAATTTAACTTTTTTTGCTTTAAAGATTCAATTAATAGTTAGCATGCTATTCTGAAATGTGTAATGAAACAGAAAATGCTTAATCTGGTAAAACACATAGTCTAATCGTTAATTCTTAAATTTAGATAGTGTTCTGTATTACAAGGAGTGTTCAGCATTGGAATTGGCAGGAAAAAGAATTATGAGAATACTATTGGACTGTTGTAAACAAATAACTAATTGCATTTTCACATGTATGCCATAAATCCTGATGGCTCTCATCTCGAGCGGCTTTCCCACAATGAACACACAAAAAGATAGCAAGCTACCTTTTAAAAACATCCAGACTTTGGATAATTAAATTAAAACAATATAAAACTTTCACTGTTTTAAAGTTCGTATACAAATGTGAATGCAACTTCCTCAGATTAATTGCAAACTGAGCAAACGTTAAAACTCACGATCCGGCTTTCAAGGAGTAAATCTTTATCATCCTCTCAGAAACAAAAGCATAACACGGCATGGGCCACACTAAGTTACTATCGCGATATTAAAAAGGCCCCATTCAAAGTTCCACCTTGTGTCATTTATAAGCTATAAAAACATAACTACAATGGCCAGGGAGCCCTCCCGCCACTTAGGCAATATTTTGAATTGCAAGAATCTGCAGCCAGTAACGTGCTACATGCCTCGCTTGTAAATAATGCAGCTGCACGCGTATTTCACTATAAAATATGGGGTTCGCGGTTTCCGTCCCACTGACTCGGCCGGCCTTACATGTGTGTTTTTGTGTCTCTCCTGGACTGACAAGTGACCCCCTCCTTTCCTCCCCTGCAAACCACTCGCCTCAATGCGCTTCCACCCCCTTGTTTCCAAACCGAGATTAAATATTTGAAATATTTTCCTCCCCTCAGGGAAAACAACAGTGACGCCTGCGGTTGCAGAACTGAAGGCGGCGGATTCGCCAGACCTACCGTGTGCGGTGAACCTGCGCATCTGGAGGCGCAGTGATCGGCCTCCTCTCTCCGCTCCGCCATGTTGGTAACACCAACATCGAGACGTCACGCAAGCCGCCGCGAGACGCACCGTGACGTTCCACCGGACTACGTCACACGCAACGGTGAACCGAACCTACCGTGTTGTGATGTCACCGAGCCAAGGCGATTAATGGGTTTCTGCATGCCGAGCCCGGGGATAAAGTTTCGAGGGAGGTTGGTAACTTCCCGCGTTTTGGTGTTCACTTCTATCCCACATCTCAAAGTCACCCAGTTGGGATTTATATTGCACTTGTTCAGGTGTCGGGGCATTTAACACCACATTAATTTTCATTATAATGATGGACATGCAGTCAAATTGTCGAGAAATTTCCACAAATAGCAACATTACTAGTATATAGCGTCTTTACAATATTGATGCACTGCAAAATCAAAGCAACCAGGCACAAATTTCTGCAGGTTCTGGGGTCCTGAAATAAAATTGAAAGCTTAAAATACTCAGCTTCTGTAAAGACAAGGAAATAGAGTCAGGTCAATGGGAACTCACATCTGGAACAGTAAACTGATCAAGTATGTTAAAGGAAACAATAATGAACCCAAACACAAATATTACTATCGTTCTCCCCATTTCCTGTGCTACTCACCAGGAGCACATGATCCTCAGTAGTCACCTAGAACATAGAGAATATTGCAGGTTAAAATGGTCAATATTTTTATAATTGTTTTTTTAAGTTTTTTTTCTTTTTTATCATCAATTTCATTGTTTTTGGTCATGCATATTTTTACACATGGGAAAAAATGCAATTTTGATAATCAAGAGTGAATTACAAATTGGAAGAACTGACCATTGTGCAACGATACATCTTGTGGAATATGTAGATGATCAATTAATATTTGCATTGAGTTGCAGATGTGTACTTCCTCCATATGTAATATACAGTATACCATCATAAATTAGATAATGTCATGCTTATCTATTAATGAGCTGTTTTACCAAATGGTAAATGGTGCACATAGCGGATGTGATCATTTTATTCCAGCGAAATGTATTTAGATTTGTCCATTAATTGATAAAATAAACTATATAAGATACTGAATGACTCATTCAAACTTTTCCCAAAGCAAATTGCAGATAGCAGAAATGTATTTTAAAAAAGTACAGGGGTGAAATTTCATGGAAAGTTAACTCCAGATTTCTACCAAAAAATCAATTTTAATGTGCAGGCAGCAAACGTATAAAAACACGCAATCTGAAAAAAAATCAATTTATTTTCATGAGGTACATAGATATATCTTGAAATATTGCATTTCCATGCACTTTGTACAACCTTTCCAAAATAAATTCCTTTTGCATTCCTTTCAAATTGGTTCAAAATAATATGGATCCATTTTAAACGTGGACTTAAAACTTCAGATGGAAATATAAAAAATTGACAGAGTGGTTGACTTTAAAATGGTAATTAAATTGTATCTGAATGTACTGGTCTAAAATACTTAAGAGTTAAACCTGCTTTTGACTCCCCACATGTAGTACTATGAGACAGAAATTATTAAGGGTTTTATATGTGTGTATTACTATACTTAAAGTGGAAATTACAGTCCATGATACAAGGGTACAAAATGCAGACAATATTCTGTGATTCATCCATTCATTATCTGTCATGGTTCTGGAGTTCATCAGTGAAATTTCCAGAAACAAAATATACAGTGCGAAGACCTGTGAATTTAATGAAGATGATAAGAAAGAACTTGCACCTATATAATTAGTTTTCCTTTGTCTTGAAACAGAGCAAAAACGAAGTGTTTCTTGGAGCAATATATGGATAGTCCAACTACGGGAAGGACCACACTGGGCTTTGTTTCAGGAAATGAGTTTGGCCAGGTGATTGGCCTTTCATGGAAGAGCATTTTGGAAACAGTAATCACATCTCCTTCAGTTTTAAGCTGGTTTCAAATAAGACTAGGTCTGAAATTTGTAGGAAAATACTAAATTGGGGGAGAGCACATTATTGCATTATTATTCAGGAGTTGGGGGTAGGTAATAGGGAACAGCTATTATTGGGCAAGTCCTCTCTGATGTGTGGGAGTTGTTTAAAGACCAGTTGATCAGACTTCAGAACTGGGCAGCACTTGTAGCCCCTTATTGTTTAATATTATGATTAATGATATTTTCTCTGAGATAGGTACTGTTGTGGGTAAATCACTTTTTGCAGATGTTGCAAACAACAGGAATTCTGCAGATGCTGGAAATTCAAGCAACACACATCAAAGTTGCTGCCTGGCCTGCTGCGTTCACCAGCAACTTTGATGTGTTTTGCAGATGATGCTGCTTTATGGATCAGAGGTAGAAATTTCAATTTATCTGCATACAGGATGCAGTGAGTGATTAATAAGGTCAAACAGTGGGCAAATAGATGGGGTTTTAAGCTTTCAGTGGTTAAAACACAAGTTATGTGTTTTACAAAAAGGATCAATAAACCAATATAATTTGAAATTATATGGTCAAACTCTGGAAGAAGTGTCCGTGGTAAGATTTTTTGGCATGTGGCTGGACAATAAGTTGACATGGCAGCACCATATCAGTAACATCATTAACAAATGTAAAGGGGCATTAAATATCCTTTGGTGTCTATGTGGGTATTCTTGGGGTGTTACATAAGAAGGCCTGTTAACCATTTATATTTGTTTAATGAGATCTGTACTTGATTGTACTGTGTGGTTTATGGATCAGCTTCATCTTCAAACTTAAAATGTTTGGATGTTGTACAAGCACAGGCTTTAAGACCATGTGGTGCAGTAAGGTTGTCCCCTGTTTGGGCTTTACAGGTTAATATGGGATAATTACCCCTACCGTTGCGAAGGGGGCAGAGGAATGATCACCCTGTTAAAAGTGTGTTGGACAACTGTTGGGAGCGTCACAAGAAGAGTGTTTTTAGTTTTGGGTGGATGGGTTCTTATCAAGCTAGGAATATGGGTTTGCTGGATTATGCAATAACGTTCCACTGTAGCTTTTTCGGTAACCCCACCGTGCAAGTGGCATTGATAGGGCAGATGTCTTCAGTGCATCCAAGAGTGCTTCTTGAAGCAATACATGGATAGACCAACTTAGGGAAGGACCACACTGATCTTTGTTTTAGGAACTGCGTCTGGCGATTAACCTTTCATGAAAGAGTGTTTTTTTTTCCAATGCCTTCAGTGGATTTTAGGTTGCATGATTTAATGAAATAAAAGGATCCTGATATGCGTGAGAGTCCGTTGGTTCATCAATATATTAAGGAAAATTACTGTGATATGTTACCCATTTTTACTGATGGATCAAGAGATAATTTAACAAGGAATGACAATGTGGCTGTTTTGTGCCTAAATTACAGGTAACAATAAAGAAACGTCTTACTAACCAGTATATGCAGCAGAATTGCTTGCCAACATTTTGGGCTTACATTGGGTGGAAGAAATTTGTCCTTGCAAGGTTATAATTTGTTCAGATTATTTTTTTGTTTTGACTAGCCTTAAGACAGGTCATTCTAACAGTAGGTCATATTTACTGCTGGAAGCTCTTTATTTCATATTCAAAGTATTGGATTACATGTCTGCTTCCTTTGCATCCCTACACACGGAGGTATTGAGGGGAATAAGCGGGTTGATTGTTTGGCCAAAAAGGTGTTAAACATTCAACTGTGGATATAGACCTTCCACTTAGCAAATCAGAAGCTAATGGGTTGGAGGGGCTAAGAATTAGGATATTACGGCAAGACTTGTGGGATAATTGCCATAAGGGGAGACCCCTTTACAAAATACATAAAACTGTTGGATTGATGGGAGAAGGGGGTAAAACAAGAAGGGAGGGAATTATATTGACTCGACTTGGAATTGGGCATATAATGCTTAATTATTCCTTATATCTTGTTGGAAAACATCACTTTGGAGTATGTAGGTGTTGTCATCATTATGAAACAGTTCAACACATTCTTTTACAATGTGAAGCATGTGAGGTTGAAAGAAAGCAAATGTAGGCTACACTACTAGCTTTGGGGATTATCAATTTTCATTTAAAAACTACTAAGTTATGGAGGTGACTTTATTAAATTCACAATATTGTCATTTATTATTTACAATCTATAGGGCTTTTGGGATAACTTAGTTTTCATTCGATAAAGTACTAGTAAAGGAAAGGTACGCCACATCCGGAGTTTCTCCGGTTAGCGGACAATTTCCCTCCACGCCTCTCTGACGTAGTGGGGAACCACGTGCGAGGCAAGTTACAGCAGTGGTTTGCCATTGCCTTCTGCTGGGTGAGTTTCCAACGAGATCACCAGCTCGTAACCCAGCACGGATGGAAAGCGTGCAGGGGAGCCGGCTGGATTCGAACTCGGGACCTTTCGTCCCGAAGTCCAGCACTGTTGTCAGTACGCCACCAGCCGGGTTGCAAAGAACTAGTAGGTGGTTTGATTTCCCAACTCTCTACACCACACTCCAGTCCAGTTGGTGGTAGTAATGCACCTTTAAGTTGGATTGCCAACTGCCATTAGAAGTCAGAAGAAGAAGAAGAAAAAGTAGTTCCAAACTGATATAATTCAGTAAGGAGGAAGGGCATGGATGACAAACCTTGGCTGAAGAGGGAATTTCGCCAAAAAGAGAAAGGAAGCATATGTAAGGTTTAGGAAACTAAAATCTTACTGGGCCTTTGAGGAATATTAAGAAAGCTGGAAAAACCTCAAGCTGGGGATTAGAAAGGCCAAAAGGGGTCATAAAATGTTCTTGACGAACAGGATTAAAAAGAATATCATGGCAATTTATATTTGCATTAAAAGCAATAAGATAATCAGGGAGAGGGTTAACCACTCAATGATAATGGAGAGAATTTCTGCATGTAGTCAGAGGATGTGGGTGAGATAGTACATGATTAAAACCAAGGAACTGATTGTAGATTTCAGGAGAGGGAAACCAGAGGTCCATCAGCCAGTCTGCATCGGAGGATCAGAGGTGGAGGGGGTTCACAACTTTAAATTCCTAGGTGCTACTATTTCAGAGGCTCTGTTTTGGACCCAGCACTTAAGTGCAATTGCAAAGAAAGCACATCAGTGTCTCTATTTCCTTAGAAGTCTGGGGAGATTCAGCATGACTTCTAAAACTTTGATGAACTTCTATAGATGTGGAGAGTGTATTGAGGACTGGCTACATCATGACCTGATAAGGAAACACCAATCCCTTTGAAAATCATCTGCAGCTCAACATCAGTAAGTCAAAGGAGATGGTGATGGACTTTAGGAAGACTAAGCCTGCATTGCTCCTGTTACTATTAATGGTGAGGTCGTGGATGTGGTGAGGACCTACAAATACCTGAGGGTGCGCCTGGATGACAGACTTGAGTGGAGCATCAACATAGAGGCTGTGTACACGAAGGGCCAGAGTTGCCTCTGCTTCCTGAGGAGACTGAGGCCCTTTGGAGTATGCAACCTTTTCCTTCACCTTCTACCAGTCTGTTGTCGCCAGATCAAACTTCTGTGCTGTAGTGTGCTAGGGCAATGGCATTAACATGGGTGATGCCAACAGGCTCAGTAAAGTCATTAGAAAGGCTGGCACTGTTATAGGAGTCAAACTAGACACACTGAAGGCTGTGGTAGATAAAGGGCCCAATGGGAAATTCTGGACAATGTTTCTCACCCTCTGCATGGCACCTCGGCTGAACAGAGGAGCACTTTTAGTAATAGACTAAGACAACTGCACTGCTCCAAAGAGCGCTATATGAGGTCATTCTTACCCTTGGCTATTAGCCTCTATAAGGAGTCAACCTATAGCTGGGGAAATGATGACCCCCTTCTGTTAGACGGTTTGAGGTAACTTATTTTTTATTCTTCCTTACTTCTCTTCTAATATTTGTATATCTGTACACTTGTAATGCTACTGTGACACTGTAATTTGTTTGGGATAAATAAAGTATCTATTTTTTAAGGCAGGGAAGTCCCAGAGTCTGATGGGTATGTCCCAGGTTACCAGAAGAGAAAGAGGGAATTGCTAGATCCTCAGTGAAAATCTTGATATCATCACCAGTGAAGCCCTTTAGGACTTGGGAGACGCCAATGTGGTTCCTTTGTTCAAGATGAAGAATAAGGATAACCAAGGAAATTATAGAGTGGTGAACCCTGCATGGATGGGCAAGATGACCTCTCAGGCCAAGATTGATGTGCACTTGCAGGAGCATGGCCTGATCAGGGACAGTCATAATTGCTTCGTAAGGAGCAAATGATCTCTTGCAAACTTGACTGAAACTCTACCATGGATGGTCCCATGCCCAGCTACGAAATAAGAAGGGTTGGACACAGGGCTAGCAACCCCATCCCATAAAAACCCAGAGTGAAAGAAACGGCATCACTATCAACAAGACCTTATCCTTGGGAAAGGAAGGATCTTCGCCAGGAAGATGTATGAAGGCCTGTGTTGAAAGTGGAAGCCACAAGGACGATCAACCTTTGACCCAGGACAGAGGACTCTAGCAAGCTGCTATTGGTGACCTATGACCCAGCAGTGGTCATTGACTTAAGAAGAAGAAACTTGAGAATTTTTTTTTGAGGAGGAGATTGATGAATGTAGGGCATTGGATATTGGTAAGGCTTTGACAAAATCTGTCATGACAGATTGATCCATTTTCAGATGTATGGAATCTGTTTTGTTGTTTAGATTCAGAATTGGCTTCCCCACAGAAGAAAGGGTAGGGATGAAAAAGCGAGTCTTGCTGGAGGTCTTGGATGAAAAAGCAGATGAGTGGGTTAGTAAGTTTGCAGATAGCACGAAGATTGATGGAGTTGTCCACAGTGAAGATTGTCAAAGGATACAGTAAGCCCAATATCAGCTACAGTTATGGATTGAGAACTTGCAGATGGAGCTTAATCTGGGCAAGTGTAGGGTGCTTCCATTTGGGAGGTCAAATGCAGGGGAAAAGTATATAATTAATAAACCAGAATACAATAACAAATATATGAGTAGAATTAGGGAATCGTAAAATTTAACTCTCAAGTCCCTTTGAATCTCCAATTTCTGAATTCTCTCCCCATTTAGAATGAGGCCATTAGGCCATTCAGTCCTTACAGACTGACTAAAGAATTTCCTCCTCATCTCAGCTTTAAAGGGATATACCTTTATTCTGAGTTGGTGTCCTTGGACCAGGACTCTCCTACTAATGGAAACTCCCCTCCACTCCATCTCGGGTTTCAGCATCTAGTAGGTTTCAATAGATCCGCACTCTTCATTCTGATCTCTGAGCACAGGACCAGAGACATCAAATGCTCTTCATTCCTTAGATCATTATTGTGAATCTCCTGTGAATCCTCTCCCGGACCAGCACTTCATTCCTTTGATACCCCGAATTCAGAATTCTCTCCCCAGTTAGAAAATACTTCACACCTTTACTCTTCCTACCAATGTGCACAACTCCACACTTCGTTCTGCTGTACTCCATCTATATTCCATCCTTTTTACTTCCATACTCTCCAAATCTGTCCGTCTTTCTGCAGACTCCCTACTTCTGTGACGCGAACTGTTCCTCCACCTGTCTTGTTATCATCTGCAAACCTGGCCACAGCGTATCAATTCCTTCATCCAGATCATTAATGTATAAACTGTACAAGTTGCGACCCCATCCGACATCTTCGGAACTCCATTTGTCACAGGCACCATTCTGTAAAGGACCCCTTACTCCTGCTCTGACTTCCACCAGTCATTCAATCTTCTATCCATGCTAGTAGCTCTTTCTAACACCATGGCTGTTGTCTTGACAAGCACGCTTTTGTGCGGCACCTTATCAGTGACCTTCTGAAACTCCAAGCAAACAACATCTACTATCACTCCTTTGTCTAACTTAAAACTGTTCTGACTTTGCCCTATCATGCATTTCCGAATACTCCAAACTTTCATCTGTAATAATGGACTCCAAAATCTTACCAACAAATGAGGGCTAACCAGCCTTAATAAGAAAGACCCTTAATAGCAAAGATGTGTAGAGAGATCATGAGGAGGCAGATATAATGGTGGCATTTAAGAGGCCTTTGGATAGCCACACAAATATTCTGGAAAGGGGGCAATTATAGGAAGAAAGCATAACAGTGCCACTACTTCCTTAGGAATTTACTGAGATTCAGCATTACATTTGAAACTTTGACAAACCTCTATAGATGTATAGTGGAGAGTACGTTGACTGGCTGCATCACAGCCTGGTATGGGAATAGCAATGCTCTTGAACAAAATATCCTAGTGGATATGGCCCAGTCATCATGAGTAAAGGCCTCCCCACCATTGAGCACATTTACATGAAACACTGTCACAGGAAAGTGACATCCATCATCAGGGAACCCCCACTACCCAGGACATACTCTCTTCTCACTGCTGCCATCAGGCAAAAGGTACAAGAGCCTCAGGACTCGCACCACCAGGTTCAGGAACAGTTACTTCCCCTCGGCAATCAGGCTCTTGAACAAAAGGGGATAACTTCACTCGCCCCGTCACTGAAATGTTCCCACAACCAACGGACTCATTTTCAAGGGCTCTTCATCTCATGTTCTCAATATTTATTGCTATTGATTTATATTTGCATTTGCACAGTTAGTTATCTTCTGCACTCTGGTTGAATGCCCTAGTTGGGTGATCTTCCATTGATTCTGTTACTATTCTGTAGGTTTGTTGAGTATGCCCACAAGAAAATGAATCTCAGGGCTGTATATGGTGACATATACATACTTTGATAATAAAATTTACTTTGAACTTTATGGATCAAGTGCAGGCGGAAGAGATTTAGTTTAATTTGGCATCGTCTTCAGCACAGCCATTGTGCTCCAAAAGGTCTATACTTATGTGGTACTGTTAATGATATACGAGTGTTGAAAAGCCTAGATTGAGTGGACATGGAGAGAATATTTCCAATAATGGGAGAGTCTAATACCAGAGGGCACAGCCTCAGAATAGAAGGACGTCCCTTTAGAACAGAGATGAAGAGGAATTTCTTTAGCTAGAGGGTGGTGAATCTGTGAAATTCATTGCCACAAACTTGTGTGAAGGCCATCATTGGGCATATTTAAAGCAGTGGTTGATATGTCATTGATTAATGGGAGGCCAAAGAGTTAGGCTTTGTAACTAATGGAAAGAAGAATAAGGGAGCCCGAGGATAAATGCTTGTTGACTTCATTATTACTTTTAGTGAGGCACCCTTATGACGTGGCGGGGCAATTCTGTAGGCCATTCACATACAGTACTTCTATATATAACCCGTAATGAATTGTATAACAACAAAGAGAGCTTATCAAAACAATTTATTTACAATATTACTGAAATATTAAATGCTCAACACAAAGGTAATGGTGAGAATACAGGATTGTGGGGCTGTGAGGCATAATAAATCACCGTTGATTGAATGGTAGTGCAGATTTGATAGAATGACCTAATTCTGCTTTTATGTCTTATGGCATCATGATTACAAAATCATGTCAGCTGGCAGAAAGCAATGAACATGTCAAAGATGCTTCAATCATTTTAAATGTGTTTAGAATGTCAAAGACTGTGAATAGAGAAAGAAGTAGAAACAGAAAGTGACTCCTGGTAAGTTAAAGATTTGTGCTGGGATCCATGAACAAAGGCCGGAAAGATTTCGTTTCCCAAATGACTTAATGACAATTGCTAAAGTTTGGCAGAAGAAATGCTTTTCTATTGTAAAGTAAGAACTATAATGGCATCAGATTTTGCTCAGAATGATAATTCATAGCAAAATTATTAATTATCATAATTTTATCATACTTATTCTCCTGGCTTCTCTCCATAACCTATAGGTTATGGTAAGAACCTATCAACCTCCACCCTAAATATAACCAGTTACTTGGCCTGCACAGCCATCTGTGACAAAGAATTCCACAGATTCACCACCCTCTGGTTAAAGAAATTTTTGCTCATCTCTATTCTAAATGAACATCCCTTAATTCTGAGGCTGTGCCTTCTGTTCCTAGACTCCCCCACTATAGGAAACATCCTCTTGACATCCACTCTATCCAGATCTTTCAGTATTTGATAGGTTTCAATGAGATCCGCTCCTCATTCTTCTTATAACTCCAGTACGTACAAGCCCAGAGCAACCAAATGCTCCTTACATGTTAACCCTTTCACTCCTGTGATCATTATGGGACAGAATATAAATAGGTGGATTGTAGGCCAGTTTATTCAATTGTTACATCACCCAATAGTTAATATCTGTCTTTACTTCAAGAAATTGACACCTATAATCTCGACTACTATTAATATTAGGCTGGTGCTGCAGTAAATTTTATAAACACAAGGTGCTGAAAATCCAAAGCAACACACACAAAATGCTGGAGGAGCTCAGCAGATCAGGTAGCATCTATGGAGGGGAATAAACAAACAGCGTTTCAGGACAAGACGCATCATCCATAGATTTCATTGAGTGAATGAAAATCAACAAATGGAACAATGATAGTCCTGCTTTCCTTGTACCGTGACTCAACTCCATTGGTCAAACAGAAAACTGTACATGTGTTGGTACGGTCATGTCTTGTATCCATTCTGGATTGATTACCTTTCAAATGCTGCACAGAGATTTTTTTTATACAAACTCATTCATTACTTGACAGATTCTTTTGACCTGAAAGCAAAACTTTATAAACAGATGCATTTAATTTTGGGTGTTCACAAGCAGCTACACAATTTACCTAATTAAGCCATTTTCCCAAACAAATTATTTTGATATTAATCTATAATAGAGGCAGACTAGGTTATGCATTGTTAATTTTTGCAGTTAATATGTGCTGCAGACCACCTTTGTGCTTGGCAATATTATGTCACATACTATCTCGTAACATCTGAGAGAGAATGTAAATTATGCCCTAATCATGAGGTGGCACTTTAAAAACCACTTGTATTTTCACTTCCCCTACTGTTTTTTTTTAACCTCATTCAACTTAAAATGGTATTTATTAAGAAATGAATACTTTTTTTTTGTTATGGAACTTTATGGTTCAAACTTATACCCTCATTTTTTCTTTCTCTACTTTGAGGTGCATTTAGTTAAGTCCATTCCCCTTCAATACAAATCAGATTTATTATTTGCTGACTTATTCAATAAATTTGTTTTGCGGCAACAGTACTGCGCAAAGACATACAATACTGTGTAAAAGTCTTAGGCACATGTATATAGCTAAGGTGCCTAAGGCTTTTGCACAGTACTATAAGCTGGATTTTATATCATTTCCTGTGTGTGTTAAATTTGATTTGATTTGAAGAACACGGTGGAAAGACAGCCATCTCTATCCTCTCAACACACATCAAAGTTGCTGGTGAACGCAGCAGGCCAGGCAGCATCTGTAGGAAGAGGTGCAGTCGACGTTTCAGGCCGAGACCCTTCGTCAGGACCTGATGTGTATTGCTTGAATTTCCAGCATCTGCAGAATTCCTGTTGTTTGCATCTCTATCCTCTCTTTATTTTCCCTTGAGACAGCGATATCTGTGAGTCTTAAGTTTTTGTTGATATTGGTAAACACTTGGTAGATATAGTACTGTGCAAAAGTCTTAGGCATCCTAGCTATTAAGGCTTTTAAATATTACTGTAAAATTATTAAAAATTACAAAATTAATGCAAAAAGGGAATAACAAGGTAGCACTCATGAGTTCATGGACCATTCAGATATCTGATCAATGCTGCCCATGTTGTTCAACTGGAGGGTGGGGGTGGCAATGCACTTGCCTGCTCCTGCTCTTATCTACCCTATCATAGTCAGAAAATCACTATTCATTGACATATCTTCCAGTCCAAACAAAAAGCCAGCAAAAGTGAACTAGAAAATTGGGTTAACAAATCAATCAATTGATATGCAGAGGATGTTTCAGAAAACATAGAGTGGATGCAAGCTAAAAGGAAAAGTGCAAGATTAAAAAAAAAGTTTGTACATTTATTTAAAATTATAAAGAGATAACAGAGAGATAGTGCTATAAGTGAGTCTGAGAAATTAATAAGGGAAATACGGAGATGGTAGATAAACAGGTATTTCGCACAAAAGATACACCTGAACATCCCCAAAATACCTGTAATTGGAAATTGAAGTGAAATGAGAAAGCATCAAACACTGGGACTGAGTAAATTGTTGGAGCTGAAATCTGTCAAATCTGATCCCTGATGGACTTTATCCCAGGATCTTAAGAAAAATGGCTCATGTGATAGATCACGTGTTGATTTGAATTTTCTAAAATTCTCTACATTTATGAAATTTTCAACTAGAATGATAACAAGCAAACTTAAACTATCATTCTGAAAGGGAGTGAGACAGAAATCAGGAAACTATAGGCTAATTAGCGTACATCTGTCATGATGAAAATGTTATATTCTATTATTAATGACAGTCCTTAGAATAGTTCAAGGTAATCAGGTCAAGTCAACATGGTTTTGTGAAAATTATTAGTTTGTTGAAGTTCTTTAACTAAGTAACATGTGCTGTGGATGAAAGAACCCCCAAAAAAGTCCTGAAAGCGTTAGAAGTGCTGCAAAGTAGATTTACTGCAAATAAAGCTTATCATACAAGACATGGATAGGAGATGCGCTGGTGAACAAAAAGTAGGAATGCATTTTGTTTTGCAAAAGGTAGTACATAGATACTGTAACTAAGAAAAATATCGTAAAAATTTTTGCCAAAGGAATTCCATTCAAAAGTAGGGAGTTTATCTTAGTTATTCAGACTACATTTGGACTATTGGTCTCTTCATTTAAGGAAAGATATAAATATGCTGCAGAGTTCAGAAGAGGTCTACTAAGCTGAAGATTGATGAGCTGATTGTCTTCTGTGGAAAGGTAGGACAGGCTAGGCTTAAAACCACTGGACTTTCTGTCGAAAGGTTGGACAGGCTAAGCTCAAGATCACTGGACTTTCCTCAACAACTAGCTGTCACTATTTTCTTTTTTTAAAGTAGTCCATTTAAGATGAAAACGTGGTGAAGATGTTTCTTCTCTCAGAGGACTGGAAGCCTTTGGAATTGTATTCCTCAAATTTTTTAAGCCAGAGCTGGACAGATGTTTGATAAATAGCAGAGTGATGGGATACTGGAGATAAAATTGGGGAATAAATTGGATTAACCATGATCTTATTAAATGATGGAACTGGCTCAAGGAGCAGAATAGTCTATTTCCTGCTCCTAGACCATATGCTTAAATTAGTGGAGGTATGGTCCAACAGTAAATAAATCTGGCAGCAGGAATGAAAAGGGCAGCTGAGTGTGTGGGACAAGGGGGCTGCAGGGCAGCTGGAATATTGCCTGTCCTGCAGAGGGAGTGGGGCAGATTAGTCTAAACCAGGGTCAGCAACCTTTTTGACTCTGTGGGCCGGATCACGTATTAATGAGCGGACGGTGGGCCAGATAAATGCCATAAAAAACTTGAAATATGGGAGTTATCCATTTAAATACATCTGGTTATGTTTTCCCTCAAATTAATGAATAATGCATGCTAGAAAATCATTTGTGCTTAACCACGGATGCCAATTAGTAATCAAGGAACACACACAAAATGCTGGTGGAATGCAGCAGGCCAGGCAGCATCTATAGGAAGAAGTATAGTCGATATTTTGGGGTCGAGACCCTTTGTCAGGACTAACGGAAAAAAGAAATAGTAAGAGATTTGAAAGTGGGAGGGGGAGGCCCGAAATGATAGGAGAAGATAGGAGGGAGAGGAATGAAGCCAAGAGCTGGGAAGTTGATTGGCAAAAGGGATACAAGGCTGGAGAAGGGGGAGTATCAAGGGACGGAAGGCCTTGGAAGAAAGAAAGGGGGAGGGGAGCACCAGAGGAAGATTGAGAACAGGCAAGGAGTTATAGTAATGTGTGGCTACTGTGTGCCTTCAAATTTAGCTGGTCCATTTCCGACACCTTCCTCCCCTTCCTTGATCTCTTTGTCTCTATCTCTGGAGACAGCTTATCTACTGATGTCTACCATAAGCCCACAGACTCTCACAGCTACCTGGACTATTCCTCTTCCCACCCTGTTAGTTGTAAAAATGCCATCCCCTTCTCGCAATTCCTCCATCTCCGCCACATCTGCTCTCAGGATGAGGCTTTTCATTCCAGGACGAAGGAGATGTCTTCCTTTTTTAAAGAAAGGGGCTTCCCTTCCTCCACATCAACTCTGCCCTCAAATGCATCTCTCCCATTTCACGCACATCTGCTCTCACCCCATCCTCCTGCCACCTCACTAGGGATAGGGCTCCTCTTGTCCTCACCTACCACCCCACCAGCCTCCGTGTCCAACATATAATTCTCCGTAACTTCCGCCATCTCCAATGGGATCCCAGCACCAAGCACATCTTTCCCTCCCCTCCACTTTCTGCTTTCCACAGGGATCGCTCCCTACACAACTCCCTTGTCCATTCGTACCCCCATCTCTTCCCATCGATCTCCCTCCTGGCATTTATCCTTGTAAGCGGAACAAGTGCTACACCTGCCCTTACACCTCCTCCCTCACCACCATTCAGGGCCCCAGACAGTCCTTCCAGGTGAGGCGACACTTCACCTGTGAGTCTGCTGGTATGATATACTGTGTCCAGTGCTCCCGGTGTGGCCTTCTATATATTGGTGAGACCCAACGGAGATTGGGAGACCGCTTCGCTGAACACCTACGCTGTGTCCACCAGAGGAAGCAGGATCTCTCAGTGGCCACACATTTTAATTCCACGTCCCATTCCCATTCCAATATGTCAATCCATGGCTTCCTCTACTGTTGAGATGAAGCCACACTCAGGATGGAGGAACAACACATTATATTCCATCTAGGTAGCCTCCAACCTGATGGCATGAACACTGATTTCTCTAACTTCCGTTAGTGCCCCTCCTCCCCTTCTTACCCCATCCCTAATTTTTTTTCTCTCTTTCCCTCTCACTATAACTCCTTGCCTGTTCTCCATCTTCCTCTGGTGCTCCCCTCCCCCTTTCTTTCTTCCAAGGCCTTCCGTCCCATGAAACTCCCCCTTCTCCAGCCTTGTATCCCTTTTGCCAATCAACTTCCCAGCTCTTGGCTTCGTCCCTCCCCCCCCCGTCTTCTCCTGTCATTTCGGGTCTCCCCCTCCCCCTCCCACTTTCAAATCTCTTACTATGTCTTTTTTCCGGTAGTCCTGACGAAGGGTCTCCACCCGAAACGTTGACTGTACTTCTTCCTATAGATGCTGCCTGGCCTGCTGCATTCCACCAGCATTTTGTGTGTGTTGCTTGAATTTCCAGCATCTGCAGATTTTCTGGTGTTTGCGTTAGTAATCAAAGAACTCAGTTTAGTTGCAATTTATTTCAATCAAGGCATCTTTTGAATCTATTAAAAGGACACAAGGAATCTTTAAACATAAAACGTATGAACATGATGCATTGAATAGTGGTAAATTAAGTATAATAAAAAGAAAATTTTAATGCAAACAGTCGATAAATCAGTGTGAAAATTGATGCTGATTGTTGCTTGAAAGCTTCTCAATATTGGGTGTTAGACTTGTTGATGCCAAGAGCAAGACATTATCCAGATGGGCATCAGTCAGTCTTGTTCTCAAATGGTTCTTGGTGAGCTTCATTTTTGAAAATAATTGCTCACACAGATAAATGCTGCCCAACAAAGATGCCATCTTTTTTGCGTGGTCCACTAAGTTAGGATACTTCCCACTTAGATGAATATATTTTCTATAGAAGTCAAACATCTTCAGAATGAAATTTCGATCTCAATATGTCGTCACACAGCATCTCAATCAAATCCATTTGAAAAATTTCTGATGCAGTGTCCACTTTTTGAGACAATACGTTTTGAGACTTCGTAGCTGGCACAGGTATTTCCTTCATTTTCACTGCTTTTCTTGGCAAAAAAAAATGACATTTGTTTTCCGAAACTAGCCTTCATTCGCTCAACTTCATCTTTCCTTGCTTGCCCAGTAAACTTGTTAAAATTTCCACGATGGCGGGTCTCGTAATGTTGCCTGATATTTGCCACCTTCTTCACAGCAACATTTTCTAGGCAAATTAGACAAACTGGTTTCCCAGCTTGCTCGATGAAGAAGTAACCTAGTGTTCAAGTGTCTTGGAAATTTCAGCACTCAGTGTCTACCTTCCTGAGTTTTGCATTCATTGCCATTGGAATTTTTTTCTTCAATTTTTTTTCAAAACGCGAGTTATTCAACAAGTATCGTAGCACATGTAAATATCTAGATATTTAGCATGGATTTCTTGTTAAAACACAGTGACGCTCTTTCTGTTTACGAATTTGAAAGATCGCATCTGAAAACCTGCGCGTACATGGAGAGTATCTAATACATATTAATAAGGTAGTCTGCCTTCCTGTCATTCGTGTAGACCAGTGTTTGGTTTGGGACAAAACGGAACCTGGCACCAGTGTAACAAGACGCCATGCATGTCCTTCAGTGTGGTCGCGTGAAACACTCAGAATAAGGGAAAAAAATTGTTCACAGGCCGGTCAAAATACCTTCGCAGGCCGGATCTGGTAGGTTGCCTATCTCTGGTCTAAATGCAGGTGTGAAGAGACTAATGAAACAGCTGGAATGGAGGAGTTTGGTAGTGGGAATGAAGGGACCAGTCCACCAACTGAGAGTTAGTCGAACACTGCGAGTGGAAAAGGTACTCTGAAAGCTGGAGTGATGAGATGAGCAGGATATCTTCAAAGCAACTGTAGCTTGAAAGCTTTCCCTGTCCACTGAACTCACCAATACTGACGATGTTTAAACAAGCAGAAATGATAATGTAATTAGATCTTAACAAGAACTAAATTGCTACCTGCAATTATGTTTCTGCTCAAAACAGCCAGCATAGTGAATTTGCTGTGCATAATGGCTTCACAATTTACAATTGGTGGTAAATATCTAATGGATTTAAATCTCTGTCCAATTTAAATGTCGGAGCTTTTAGTGATAGATAGAAATGGGGAGGTGGTGTGTGGGAAACAAGCTTCTCCGTGGAACAACGACATGGCCCTTCTAAAAATATATCAAGATATTTGATATCAATTTTGCTGAAAGGTCTTGTAGGATACACTATCTTGGAATCTTTGGAATTGTTTACCTCAGGAAATTGTGGATGTGGAGTTGTTGAATATATACTCAAGGCAGAAGATTGGTAACCATTTCAACCATACAAGAATCAATCAGCTTAGGAGGAGTGTGTCACCGGGTGAGGTGTGCACATTGTGCACAGCTAAACCTGAAACCCTACAGAGGTGAAAGCATTGAAGTGGCTGGTGCTGCTGGTGTGACGGTGAAACAGTAAAGGCAGGCTAAAACTTCAACACTCGCACGATGCAGGCATTGGACTAAACTGGTTGAGGGGGAGCTAGCTGAAAGAAATTCCCCTGGATTCAAGGGCCATTCACAGGTGAAGTTGGAACATTAGGTGAGGCGCAAGGGAGACATGAAGGTATTTTCAAAAGTGATTTGATAAGATAGGCACATTGAAGGCAGCCAAGCCAAAATATATGGAATTAGAACAGGTTTATTTTTGTCAAATACATGAGGTACAATGAAAAGCTTGTCTTACATACTGTTTATACAGATCAAATCAGTACACAGTACGTCAAGGTAGTACGGGGAAAACAGTAACAGAATGCAGAATAAAGTGTAACATCTACAGAGAAAGTGCAGTGCAGATACAGTACTGGATACAGCTAGGGTACCCAAGACTTTTGTACGTAACTGTATTTGTCAATGTGGAACGGTGAGCAAGTTTATAAATCTGGTAGGAGCAAAGGATGTTGGGAACGGTGAGGGGAGAGCGCCACGGGAGAGGTGTGGGACAAGTGGTAGAGAAGGAGTGCCAAGGGGTGGGTTGCGGAACAGACTCAGACACACCCAGCCCTGGTACACCAGGTTAGGACGTTTGATTCCAAACAATTGGTGTATTGATCATTGCAGAATGTCTCTCCGATGCTTCCCGGTCCCTCCCCTCCCCGCTTCCCAACCATGATTCCCCTTCCCCTACCCGCTTCCAGCTCTCAGTCCACAATAGAGACCCTTATCCAAATCAGGTTTATCATCACTCACATATGTAATGAAATTCGATCTTTTTTCCAGCAGTAGTACAGAGCAATACATAAAATTACTACAGTACTGCGCAAAGGCTTTAAGGCACCCGGATAGTATATATGTGCCTAAGACTTTTGTACAGTACTGTAGAGGATGATTGACTGGTTATCCATTGTATCTGATGATGACAGCAAGAAACCTGTATGGGAGAGCTTTTAAACCTATTCCACTGGGGCAGTTCCACTCTCTTAACCTCAGAGGTCTGCGACCAGTGATATGAGAATCTCTGGTTGCAGTAGAACACCATGACTTTTTTACCGTGCCTTGTCATACCCTTCACTCTCCACAAAGTGTTGCAGAACTGGCTTGCTGGCCACTGTTGCTCTGATCTGCCCAGTCCGCCGGAACTGATTTTGCATGCCCCAATCTCCCCAGGGTATGAAGCCCACCATCTACCCTCACCTGCTTTAACCCACCTGTCTAAGCTAAGTACTGGAGTGTGGCCACTGCCATGCAAACAGGTACTAAGAGCCACAGGTAAGACCTGAGACAATGAGACACAAGAAAATAACAAAATAGATTGTGAGGTCAGGAGTCCATCTTATTGTATTTGAGAACCATTGAATAGTCTTGTAGGAACATGGTAGAAGCTTGTTGGTGCATCTTTTCTGGTTTTTGTACCTCCTGCTCGATAGAAAGAGAGCCTCAAGGGTCCCAAGCTGTTCACTACTCTGAAATCAATAGTACTCATGTGTGGTATGAGAACCAGGTCGTCCCCGTGGAGTGCTTGGTGACTTTGTAGTCCAAGTTCCCCTGCCTTACGCTTGGAAGCCTTGATGCTCTCAGAAGTGGATGGCAAAAGATCTCAAGCGACACACATCAAAGTTGCTGGTGAATGCAGCAGGCCAGGCAGCATCTCTAGGAAGAGGTACAGTCGACGTTTTGGGCCGAGACCCTTGGTCAGGACTAAATGAAGGAAGAGCTAGTAAGAGATTTGAAAGTGGGGGGGGAGGGGGAGATCCAAAATGATAGGAGAAGACAGGAGGGGGAGGGATGGAGCCAAGAGCTGGTCAGATGTTTGGCAAAAGGGATATGAGAGGATCATGAGACAGGAGGCCCAGGGAGAAGGAAAAGGGGGGGGGGAACCCAGAGGATGGGCAAGGAATATAGTCAGAGGGACAGAGGGAGAAAAAGGAGAGAGAGAGAGAGAAAGAATGTGTGTATATAAATAAATAATGGATGGGGTACGAGGGGGAGGTGGGGCATTAGTGGAAGTTTGAGAAGTCGATGTTCATGCCATCAGGTTGGAGGCTACCCAGAGGGAATATAAGGTGTTGTTCCTCCAACCTGAGTGTAGCTTCATCTTTACAGTAGAGGAGGCCATGGATCCGTTATTTATTTATATACACACATTCTTTCTCTCTCTCTCCTTTTTCTCCCTCTGTACCTCTGTCTATACCCCTTGCCCATCCTCTGGGTTTTTTTTACCCCTCCCCCTTTTCCTTCTCCCTGGGCCTCCTGTCCCATGATCCTCTCATATCCCTTTTGCCAAACATCTGTCCAGCTCTTGGCTCCATCCCTCCCCCTCCTGTCTTCTCCTATCATTTTGGATCTCCCCCTCCCCCTCCCACTTTCAAATCTCTTACTAGCTCTTCTTTCAGTTAGTCCTGATGAAGGGTCTCAGCCCGAAACGTCGACTGTACCTGTTCCTAGAGATGCTGCCTGGCCTGCTGCGTTCACCAGCAACTTTTATGTATGTTGCTTGAATTTCCAGCATCTGCAGAATTCCTCGTGTTGGCAAATGATCTCGTACCTTTTCCAAGTCTGAAAGAATGTTTTAAGTAGACTTTGTAGCCCAGAATTTGAGATAACAATCAGAACAAATTATTTTTTTTTAAAATAAGATTCTTGTGGGATTGGAGAGTTGAAAACCTGCAGGTTGCTGGTGTTTCAGAAGGTGAAGCACCTCGTATTTGGATTTTGGAGGAACAAGAGACTTGCATTTATGGTGTTGAGGTGTGGATGACTGATGTATCATAGGAGATAAAGATCAGGTGAGCAGCGTCAGTTTTTGAAGGTTTGGGGGAAGCATACAGTAGGTTTGCAGTTCAATCTGAGGTTTGAGAGCAAGGAAGGGAGGAAGCAAGTGTCATTGGGAACGGAGCTGAAGAAGTGTAGCAGAGATGACTTGGAGTATGGATCAATAAGTTACTTTGCAAGCCTCTGAGGTAAGTGCGTGGTATGAGAACCAGGCTGTCCCTCAGGAGTGCATGATGACATACACTCATGAGCATCATGGTCCAAGTTCCCTTCCCATGCTCTAAAAAGGGCATTGCATGGAGAATCGCATCATCCCGCGTGCATCTGATGCAAAATTATCTCTGAGGCAGGTCACTCCCAGTTGTCTCTGATAAAATCCGTATCGTAGTGGAATGTCAGCTTAGGTTTTTGCATTCATTGTTTTAGATTGGGAGACAAAGAGAAAGAGCACCACCAATGAACCACAACAGACAATAGAAAAAGTATGAAACTGAGGGAAAGTTAATAGAAAGTTTCTATCCTTGACCAGCCATCGAATGACTTTGTCAATTAGCATATATGTTGTATTCAGTGAGGGCAGGCTTGTGCTGTTACGCATCCACAGTTTTGTTTTCCTGGGAGTCCATAGTTTCGTTTACTGTGGGCATCACGTGTCCCCAGTTTCGTTTTACTTTGAGTCCACAGTTTCGTTTCTGTCAGCGTTACCTTATGACATATGCCGACGGTATAAAAGAAATGTGGGCATAGTGCTGAGAGGGGGTCGAAGGAAAGAGAGAGAGAATGAAGACTGCACTTCGAGCTATCCGGCAACAGCTCACAATCGAGAAGGGTAAAGTCTAGTGCTTACCCAAACCCAAAGGATTGGGTTAATCAGCGGCACACTGTGCATCGCGGAGACGTGTCTGTCCCTCATATGATCCATGGGTGTGGATTTCATGACAGTCACTTTGTAAAATCGCTCTTCGTGGACTTCGGAACAGTATTCCTCGGCTGGGATCTTCGGTCATCGTTCCTTCGTTCACTAGCCATGGCCTCTTTGGAATTCGCCGTGATCGCCTCGTCGCTGCACTGTGAATCCACAATTCTCCCCTCTCACCTATTTCATGAATTACTAGGACTCTGTGAACTGCCACTGTAAGACTGTGCTTGAGTAAGATTTGTTAAGAACAGGTTTTAAGTTTGGGAGCTATAGACGCATAACACTGTTAACTTCTGTTTAAGAAAGTAGTTTATTTAATTTTCTATATTTTTGAGTAGATGTAAATAAATATAGTGGTTTTTATATTAAAACCCGACTCAATTTGTCATCTCTTGCTGCTGGTACGTTACGAAATCGTGACAGTGCTCATTTGTAACTCCCAATTACTTGCGACATTAATTATTTATATGGACCCGTATGTAGGTTTTCCACCTATCTCCTGTTGACAGAAGCTTCCAATATTGCTGTCTTCAAGAGCAGGTGGCTAAAAATTGGTTGGACAGTTCCCCTGAAAACATTCAACCATACAGTAACCCAGGTATTCATGCTCTGCTCTGATGAAGAACCTTTGCCTGAAATGTTGACTGTTTATTCCCCTCCATAGATATTCCCTGACCTGATGAATTCTGTCAGCATTTTGTGTGTGCTGTTCAAAGTTAAAAGTAAATTAATGTCAGCATATACTACCTCGAATTCATTTTCTTGCAGGAATTCATAGTAGAACACAGCAAAACAATATAATCGAAGAAAAAGTATAAACAAAGATTGACAACTGTGCAAATACAAAAAAATAAATACTGTAAATAGATAAAGACTAAGAACATGAGTTGAAGAATCCTTAAAAATGAGGCCACGGCTGTGGAACCAATTCAGAGTTGAGGTTCAAAGTTCAAAGTAAATTTTTTATCAAAGTACCTGTGTCACCATAAACAACCCTGAGATTAAATTTCTTGTGGGTATACTCAATAAATCCATAATAGAATAATAACCATAATAGAATCAATGAAAGACTGCACCAACTTGGGCGTTCAACCAGTATGCAAAAGACAACGAACTGTGCAAATGCAAAAGAAAGAAATAATAATAATAATTGAAAAAGCAATAAATATTGAGATCATGTGATGAAGAGTCCTTGAAAGAGAGTCCAGGGCCGGCTGGTGGCGCAATGACATCGGCGCCGGACCCGGGAGCGGAGGTTCCCGGGTTCAAAACCAGTCAGGTCCACTCCTGAGTACGCTTTCCATCCATGCCGGGTTGAGTGTCAAGGTCGCAACTCAACCTCATAAAATAAAAGGGAAAAATACTACAAAAATGTTTGTGTGAGGAGTGGTGTGCCACATAGTCTCTCTCTCGCTCTGCGCCTTGTAAAAAAGCCATGAAAAAGACATCATCACGGACGCACACACACAGACTCACACGCACAGACTCACACGCACGCAGGCACACACAAAAAAAAAGTAAGTGAGTCCATAGGTTGGAGGAACATTTGAGTCATGAGGCAAGTGAAGTTGAGTGAAGTTATCCCTTTGATTCAAGAGTCTGAAGGTTGAGGGGTAATAACCGTTCCTGAACCTGGTGGTGTGAGTCCTCTGTACCTTCTTCCTGAAGGCAGCAGTGAGAAGAGAGCATGACCTAGGTGGTGGGGAACCCCGCTTTCCTGCGACAACGCTCTGTGTAGATGTGCCCAACGGTGGGGAGGACTTTTCTGTGATGTACTGGGCCATATCCACCACAGTTATAACAGTAAATCAAGTAGAGCAGGGGGCTAAGCATACAGCTTTATGGAGCCTCAGTGCTGATGGAAATTGTGGAGGAGATGCTGTTGCCAATCTGAACTGACTGGGATTTGCAAGTGAGAAAAGTGAGGATCCAATTCCACAAGGAGGTATTGAGGCCAAAGTCTTAAAGCTTATTGATTAGTTTTGAGGGGATGACAGTAATAAATGCCAAGCTGTAGTCAATAAAGAGCATCCTGAAACATGCATCCTTGCTCTCCAGATGTTCCAGGATTGAGTAACGAGTCTATAAGATGGTATCTGCAGTGGACCTTGTAGTGTGGGACCCAAGGCTCCTTTACCTCTTTCCCAGTGGCAGCAGGGAGAGGAGAGGATGGGCTGAATGGTGGAGATCCTTGATGATGGATGCTGCTTTCTTGTGACGGTGCTCCTTGCAGATGCCTGTTAGTCATAGCATCAAGCTTTCAGTCTTAGTTTCCTTTAGACCTCCACAAGCGTTAGTAGGCTGCCAAACTGGGTTATTGAAATCTGTCCAGACACAAATCTATGTGAATAGTGGTAGATAGGCAGGAAACATCTTCTCAGCAGCCTAACCCAGCAGCCATTCTCCTTGTCATTGAAACAAAGAATACACCAGTGTAAAAAGGGTTTTTGTGCCTGCATCAGCACTTCCAAGAAACTATACAACTAGTGCAACTTCCCTAATTCATTCCCTTATCTATGTAAAGTTTTCCACCTTGTTTTCTTTTGAAAGTCATTACTGAATCTGCTTTTCTCCTTCTTTGGACAGTAGATTCCTAATCCTCATAACCTGCTGTGTTCTTTATTCCCCCATGGTTCTCTGACTAAATCACAAAAATCTATGTTGACTAGTTAATAGCCCTCAATACACAAGAGCACTTTCTCACTTACTCTGTCAGAGCACCTAACGTCCTCTCAACCATTGTTGCTCTGAACAAAACACCTGCTTCCTCAAATTCTCTAAATAACAAAAGTGTTTTCTTCTTCTTGTATGTTTACAAAAAACGCAGACATAATACATTCACTGGTACTTCCTTGCTTTTGTACTTGAGGATAAAGTTTTCATAGAGGCCGCCCTTGGAGTACAGCACTGTGTATGGTTTAGGGTCATCGTGTTATTGGAAAGATGAGATTAAACTTCTTCCCCTCTGCCATCCAATTCCTAAATGGACATTGAATCTTTGGACACTACTTCACACTTTTTTAATGTACAGTATTTCTGTTTTTGCACTTCTTTTGTAATCTATTCAATACAGTATACATAATTGATTTACTTGTTCATTTATTTTTTTGATTTTATTTATTATTATTATTTTCCTCTGCTAAATTACATATTGCATTGAACTGCTGCTGCTAAGTTAACAAGTTTCACGTCACATGCCGGTGATAATAAACCTGATTCTGATTTTGATTCTGAAACTGGAAAGAGGGCAGAAAAGATTTAGAAGGATTTTACCAAAACTAGAAGGCCTGAGTTATAGGGAACCAGTTGGCGAGGGTAAGTCTTTATTCCTTGAAACATAGGAGAATGACGGGTGACCTTACTGAAAGTCAAGTCAAATTTATTGTCATTTAACTATATACATGTATATAACCATATAATGTATATAGAAACGGATTATGTTTCTTCATACCAGGGTGTATAGCACAGTAGTACACGTAAGACACATAGCACAGGATAACTTATGAAGGAAAGAATAAAATCTACAGATGAATCACTCATAAATAACAAACTAAAGTGCATAAATACTAACTATTGTAAGGTACAGAACAGATTAACCAGTGACACAACGAATACAATGCAGCAGGGAGTTCAGAAGCCTAATGGCCTGGGGGTAGAACTCATTCTAACCGTTCTTGTTTTTGTTCATTGTAGTCTCCTGCCTGATGGTTGAAAGTCAAAAGAGGATGCTGGATGGCTGGATGGATGGGATCCTTAATAATACTAAGCGCCCTGCATATGCACGCTCCTGATAAATGTCCGCGATGGACGGTAGGGAGACCCCTATGATCCTCTTGACCATTTTCACAATGTTTTGTAGGGACTTCAGGTCCAATGCACAACTGCTCCCGTATGAAACTTGTCAAGATGCTCTCAATGGTGCTCCTGTAAAATGCAGTTAAGATGGTGGGGGGAGCTTTGCTTACGTCAGTCTTCTTAGGAAGTGGAGGCACTGCTGTGCCTTCCTGTTCAGGGAGGTGATATTAAGGGACCATGTGATGTCATCCATGATGTGACCTCCCAGGAACTCAGTGCACTTAACTGTCTCTATGGAGGAGCCAAGTATTCGCAGAGAGAGATGGTTCTTCTGCACCTTTTTGATGTCTGCAATGATCTCCTCTGTTTTCTCCACGTTCAGTCTTAGGTTGTTCTTCTCACACCAATCTACCAGCCGTTCCACTTCCCCTCTATACTCTGTCTCGTCATCATTCCTGATAAGGCCAACCACTGCTGCGTCATCCGCAAACTTGATGACACGGTTTGAGCGGGATCCTGCAACATAGTCATGCATTAGCAGTGTGAACAGCAGCGGGCTGAGCTCACAGCCCTGGGGAGAACCGGTGCTCAGTGTAATGGGACAGGGACATTGCTGCCCACATGGACTGACTGTGGCCTTACTGTTAAAAAGTCCAGTATCCAATTGCAGAGGAAGGTGTTGAGAACAAGCGAGAACAGTTTCCCCACCGGTTTCTGGGATATGATCGTGTTGAATGCCAAATTGAAGTCTATAAACAGCAGTCTGGCATATGAGACCCCATTTTCCAGGTGGAACAGGCAAGAGAGTCATCAGAGGGGACAAAGTGGAAGGCAGAGGCTATTGCATCGTTAGTGGGATTAAAAAAAAATGTTTAAAAATATCAGAGGCCTAGATAAGGTCAATAGTAACAAGTCATTTTTTTTCAGGATAGAATAGACCCAAATTACAAAGCATATATTCAAGGTAAGAAGGGAAGAAGACTTAAGGGACAATTTTTCGGTGGTGAGTACATGGAATGAACTGCCAGCGGAAGTGGTTGAGACAGGTACAATAGTATCATCTGAACACTTGGATAGGTATTGTACAGACATGGAGGAGTGGGCCTTAGAATGGAAGGGTCAAAAGCAGCAAGTTGGGAAGGAACTACCTAATTTCCTGGGTAGGAAAGGGTAGGAACTGCCTCAGAATACAATGTTGTCCCTTTAGAACAGAGAGGAGGAGGATTTTTTTTTTAGAGAATGCTGAATCTGTGGAATTCATTGCCTTGGCCAGCTGAGGAAGGCCAAGTCATTAGGCATACTTAAAGCGGAGGTTGGTAGGTACTTCACTAGTAAGAGTGTCAAAGGTTACAGGGAGAATGAGATTAAGAGAATAATGAGTCAGCCGTGATTGTACAGTGGAACTGCCCCCTATGTCTGAGGGTCTAATGGGAACAGTGGCCAACGTGGGCTTGTTGGCCCAAAGGGCCTAAATCTGTGCCACTTTGTTGTACGATGTATTCTCCTTCACCAGTGCCAAACATGCAGAGTTGTCAATGGGTAAATGTTCCATTCTGCTTCTTTAATTCAATTCCATTGACTTCAACAAGACCTGGTTTCAATAGAAGAATGGCTGCTACTGCTGCTATAATATAAAGTTATCAGCACATGGCTGCTGCTATATCATCTAGTTATCTTCAGTCACCCCTACCCTTTGGATCAACTAGGAAGAAGGTGATCAGATAGCCATTAGAACCAGAATTCCTTTAAAATTTATTTTTTCTTAACTCAGCCCAAAAACTATGAAGCTAATTGTATATTCTCATTAAGATGAATCAGCAGATTCATAATCCAATGTGCTCCAGACGAACTTTTATTTACAGAGCCATTAGTGGAGAATTCTTTTCAAATCCTATCTCCACTGCGACCCTCGCCCCCACCAAACCTTTCTTTGAAGGGGAAAAAGGAACTTACTTTTTAGCATTTTCTTTTAGGACTGTTACAGTAATTTATCACATCTCCCAATTTACAATCCAATGGGAAATTCCATGTCAGCGAAAAGGGAAATGAGTCTAAAGTTAGAACATTAGCTGGATACCTTATGATGTACTGCTTTAAAGAAATTAACTCAGGAGATTACACGGGTCATTGGCTTTGTGGAAATATACTTGTATAAGTAACAAAACTATATTTTTGCCTGTAACAAAATGGAACCTGTATTGTACCAGAGTACTTTGCTAACAGTGCTCGGGCAACATTACATCAATGGACCTTGAATATATGACAAACTGCAGAAAGACAAGCAGATTTGGTTACTGGAAGAATGCCAAGTACACTAAGCAGACTAACAGAATGTACCATGTCTTTGAACTGGCGTTTGTAGATAACACATGTATAAAAGAGTGACTATACTGTCTATTATTGGAAGCTGGTGCGTGGTAATGGCCTTCCTTGCAGCAAGTGAAATATATGTGCTTATGATTTCAGTTTTGAATGAGACCCCATTTTCCAGGTGGAACAGGGAAGACTATTGGGTCATCAGTGGGGACTGTTACGTACCCTGTAACTGGGTTGCCAAACCAGCAGAAATGGATCACTCAGTTGGAGTCTGGATTACTAGAACTAAGAAAGTTTTATTAAAGAAACAAGCAACACAGTACTCTAATCAAAAGGATAATAAATGCAACAGTTTAGCAATGATAAACACACATGTACACAGAATTAGGATAACAGGATCAATCAAGCTCTATCGTCGTCTAGGGGTAAATGACCAGTTTCAAAGTGACGCAAAGTTCAGTTCAATTTAGTTCAGTTCAGTTCACAGTAATCACTGCCGTGGGAGATGGACAGTGGGGGGAAGGAGAGAGAGAGCAAAACGAATGAATATTCAAACGGCTTCCACACAGACCTTCAATATTCTTCGCAGTCAGCTTTCAGGCGAGCCCTTTGTGATGTCTTCTGAGGTCACCGACCGTGACCCCTCCGTTTCCAGATACGATCGTTTCTCTGCGGTGAACCTGGCACCCAGGCAAGGGTGGACACACACCAGGTTCCTGCTGATCGTGCCTTTCCACCCTGCGCGTCTATGGCTTGGTCCCGCGACCAGCCTTCCAAAACTTCCCACCGACGTGGGAGACGCACCACTTCCAGGGTCTCGTTACCTCGGGGTGTCATGTGTGTCTTGCCTTAGCGAACCTGTCCCTTTTTATCCCCCTGCTGGGGTATCGCCTGTCCATCACTTCAAACAGTTCAGGGTTCAAAGGGGGAGCCGATCTTGACAGCTCTCCTTCCGTTAAACTCTCCCGTCCCTTCAATAACATCTCCAAATGCTGCTCCATTGTTTTCCTTATCTCTCTTTCTCCTGAAGACAGGTGGCAGACCAACTGCTGATCCCACTGGTGCCAGCACAGGACAGCTAACATCTTAATCTATGTGTATTCTCGTCACAGGACGAAGTGGAAGGCAGAGGCTATTGCATCGTCAGAGGGGACAGTGGAGGGCAGAGGCTATTGCATCGTCAGTGGGATAAAAAATGCTTATAAGTATCGGGGCTATTTCAATTCCTTTCAGTTAATTGGTGTTTGTTATAAGACGTGGTGAAAAGATGCTTGACAGCTTCTTGAGCGCAAAATTGAACAATGAACTAAATCTGGTGAGCACTAGTGGCTCCTTCGTTTTTTTTTAAGTGGCATTGTGTCTTGGGGGTTGCCACTGGGATCTGTGCTCTCTTAGTTTCATGGCAATGATCCAGATTTCAGTATACAGGACAAAATTTCAAATTTGACAATTGACGCTAAACTCATAAGTGAAAAAAAAACATGGAACATTGTAACAGCAGAGGAGCATGTGGACAACTGATTTTTGGCAGACATGTGGAAGATGAAGTTTACTGAAAGAATTGTGAAATGTTTTTTTACAGAAAATATGGAGTAGTAATGTAAACTAAATAGCAGAATGTTAAAGAACCCACAGATCCAGGGGTACCTGCGCATACATTTTTGATCTTGGAAGATAAATTATGAAAGTTGTTAAAAGCTATTAAAATGCTATTTTGCTTAACTTAGTTAGCTCTGAAAACAAGCACAATCTAAGTAGTACAAAATCTTGTTGCTAATAAATTATGATAATTAATGCATACACTGAGGATCCTCCCACTTTTCACCACAACTTAATGTATAGTACAATGTGTATAAGGAGTTGTTGGATCATGTGGTACATATCATTCATTGAGTAATTCTGACCTGGAAAGCTATCAAGAATGATGCAACATAAGCAAACAGCTTTTCTGATAATCCACTGAAAGATTGGAGAGTGGAGGTGGAAATCCTCAGGAAAGTACAAAGCTGCCAAGTTGCGAGGTTAGTATCTCTAAAGACCTGTTCATCAAAAGCTGTTCAATAATACAGCCTCCCATTGATTATACTTTCTTATTCTTCTTTGAACAGCTTGTCCTACCCTTTATGGCCTCCACTTATACCAAGAGAATGGGTCATTCAGCAACTGATGTTTAAAAGAATCAGATACCCAAATTATTCTATCACCAAAAAAGTAGAAGGTCCAAAGTAAATCAGGAGGTGGAATACAGTTGAGAGTCAGAGTCATGGAGGGATGAGGGAGTTTTGAGCGTAATGCAGTCATTCATCATTTTGTTTTCCAATGAAATTCCATCACTATCACAATTCACAACAGAATTTTCTGTTACTAAGGTGCATTTAGAGGAATTAACTCTGGGTCAAAAGAAGGTAAGTGCTAAGTATATCCATTTTAAGGGAAGACATCCTTGCCATAGAGGGAGTACAAAGAAGGTTCACCAGATTGATTCCTGGGATGGCAGGACTTTCATATGAAGAAAGACTGGATGAACTGGGCTTATACTCGTTGGAATTTAGAAGATTGAGGGGGGGATCTGATTGAAACGTAAAAGATCCTAAAGGGATTGGACAGGCTAAATGCAGGAAAATTGTTCCCGATGTTGGGGAAGTCCAGAACGAGGGACCACAGTTTGAGGATAGAGGGGAAGCCTTTTAGGACTGAGATTAGGAAAAACTTCTTCACACAGAGAGTGGTGAATCTGTGGAATTCTCTGCCACAGGAAACAGTTGAGGCCAGTTCATTGACTATATTTAAGGGGGAGTTAGATATGGCCCTTGTGGCTACGGGGGTCAGGGGGAATGGAGGGAAGGCTGGGGGGGGGTTCTGAGTTGGAGGATCAGCCATGATCATAATAAATGGTGGTGCAGGCTCAAAGGGCCGAATGGCCTACTCCTGCACCTATTTTCTATGTTTCTATAACTGTGCAAGGGAAATTTTTTAATTACTTACAGGCAAAGATGCAATCTCAATCATCCACTTGACCTTTTGTTGAAATTAACCACACACACACCACTCATAAACCTGAGAAGAGCAGATGAACAGCCTCAATAGGGCTGATGATTCCAAAAAAAATGAACCAAGTTTTATTGCATTTTTTTTCATTGCCTTCCAGGTATTCTGTTGATGTTCTACAATCAGAATTACACAAGTTTATTTGGATTTTTATGAAAAAGTTTAAATTTAACTGCTTCAGTTCTGATATGCACACCAATTATCTAGAAGAGCAGTAGCTTGTGAACATTAATAATTTAGTTTGAGCTGTAGTCAATATTCTGATTTTTATATCTAGTACAAATTGTTAAAAATGTGCAAGTTTTGGAATGCCAAATTTTGTAATTTTTTGATTGGTGAAAGTGAGAGGCAAAGTTACAAGGACTTTGAAAGGCCTAGACAGGATGGACAAGCAAATGTTGTTTCCTACAGTGGGAGAGCTTACAACCAGAGAGCACAACCTCAGAATAGAAGGACCATCCCTTTAGAACAGAGATATGGAAGGATTTTGTTAGGCAGAAGATGGTGAATCTATGGATTTCACTGCCACAGTTGGCTGTGGAGGCAGGTATTTGGGTATACTTAAAGAGGAGGTTGATAGGTTCCTGATTAGTAACGGTACCAAAGGTTACAGGGAGAAGGTAGGAGAATTGGATTGAGAGGGAAAATAAATCGGCCATGATGGAAGAGCAGATTTGATGGGTGAATGGTCAAATTCTGCTCCTATGCCTTATGGACACAGGCATAATGACAGGAATCTTACTTCCAACCTCGATCCAGCCACTGCAACAGGAGTTTTAATTTTAGTTCAATGAACCTCTTACACACTTCAGGTTGTGAAGCCACAGGGTGCCTTCCAAGGGTTTAATCAGTGATTAAAATATACAAAATCTTTAAGTAGAACTATATTCCCCTTGGGGCTAGTAAGATGAAGTGAGGCATGAGTGTCTACCCTGCTTCAGGAGGTTAATTGGCTGTTTAAATATTATACTAAGTCCACCTGCCTTCACTTTAGCAGTCATTATATATTTAATCCCAGGCAGAGATTCAAAGACTCAGGAAACTGCAAGTGAGAGTAGTTCAGCGGGACTAATGAGGTGCAAAGTAAAGTCTGTTTGCCGAGGACAAAAATCTATTTTCTCCGAGTCTAGCTATCTACTGAGTAAATCCATCCATCGTCTCATGCTCTGTCTGCTCCCTACTATGACTACCATCGATATCCTGCTGAATCTCGGCTGCTTTCCTGAATCATCCTCAGTGATGCTGGGAATCAAACTGAAGAAAGTTATGAACTCAGTCAGCTGCATCATGGGCACTCCCCAGCATCCAGGACATCTTAAAGGAGCAAAGCCTCAAAAAGGCCACATCCATCATTGAGGACACCCATCACCCAGGACATGCCCTCTTCTCATTTCTACCATTAGGGAGGAGGTACAGGAGCCTGAAGGCACACACTCAACGATTCAGGAACAGCTTCTTCCTCTCTGCCATCAGATTTCTGAAAGGACATTAAACCCATGAACACACCTCACTACTTTTTTCACTCTTTGCAGTATTTATTTTATATAACTTTTTAAATTTAATTTATTCTTTTATGATTATACTTTATTATTTTACTTACTTACTATTAGCATTGCACTGCCACCGCATAACAACAAATTTCACGACATATGCCGGTATAGGAAACCTGATTCTGATTGTGATTCTGATGCCCATCCACTATTGGACAGCCAGAACAATGCAGCACTGTCCAAAATCACCAACAGAGCACTCACTACTCCAACTCAACCCCATGATATAACACCCTGAGCAAAACAGGAAATTTGCTCTGTCATTGGAAGTTTATGATCAGCAATGCACAGTCTGCCAACCACTCAGATCAAAAACATTGCATGATTCACCCTTGAACCCAGTTTAGATAACTCTTACAGTTTATCCCCAACTCACCCTGAACCTACCCATAATCTTGACTCTAAACCTCATTCCTTGCAATCTGGAGTCCCTTGCCCCTGACCCCCAGTACATCCATCTCACAGCCTGTGATATTATAAAGTAAGCTTCCCATCTGGAAGAGCTTGGGCTTAACATTCTCTTTACTTTTTTTTCACATCTGCATGGACCAAGCATTGCTCTGAGCCTGAAAACTGTGCAGTGCTGCAAATGTTTTTTTTGTAATATGTATGTCAAACAAATACAAACCACAACTCACAACACAAGTAAATGATGTCAGGCAGTCAAAACAACTGACAGGTACAATGGCGAAAGTAAAATGTTTTGACTAGACTGTGTCGGCATTCAGCAGACCGGTGGCGCATTGACAATAAGCTACCAACTTCCATTCTGTGTTTATTTTTACAATTTGTACCAGTGTTGTAACTTGAAAGACTGACAATATAAATACATCGAAGCTCTAAAATATTTCAAATTCAGGTTGTGGTACATTTATTATTTAGAAAAATTTATGGATTTTATTCATTAACACATAATTGCAGGGTATTTCATAATTAACATATTCAAAATTATATTAACATTATATAAAAGAAAATCACAATTGCGCAGCAACGAAGGCTAGGTGCGTGGGAGCATTTTAGTGGCTGCACACATGCTCAGTTTAGAGGGAACAGTGTTTGGGCTTACCAATCATTACTGCCTATGGATCCGAAACCTACAGGAAAAATAATCAAGGAGCTCTGCAAAAATAAAGTCTCCTGGAGATTTGAGAAACCAATTTGTTTTTTTATCCCCCAGACTCTCAACAGTAACTCCATACCCCACAGTATTTGTCTCCAGGCTAAAATCTGGGTCATGAATGAGCTGCCTCACTGACAATTACAGCCCGAGGTTTACTTACAGTATAGAGCTCTTTTGGATTTCAACTGCCTACATGTCTGCCCAATTCCTGTTGAGCAAGTGGAGTGAAAATAATTCTGATTGACTGGATGAGAATTGTTGGTTGAGATTTAAATTACAGAGTGAGATTAGTTCAGTGATAGAAAGGAAGAAGGAGCAAGAGAGAATGAGAAAATCTGAAATTAAGTAGAAAAAAATCATAGATGCAGATGGAAACAAAAGGAAAGCAGCGACATTGAAAGTAGGAACAAACATTTTGAAGAAGCAACAATATCAGGGAGAAGAATGAACAACAGAAGGGCAAAATAAAATTGAACTATTTATGTATGCTGGATTGTAATGACAGCTAGTAAATGCAAACACCTGCACCGAGCAGCATTCATTTGTATCAAAGTCAAAAATTATCTTTTAACTGAAACTTTACATCAAGACATAAATAGAAACATTTGTGACTGATGATCATCATTTAGGCTAAAGGAGGATGGAAAATTTAAGGAGGAAATTCCAGAGCTTAACCGTTTTTGCAACTAAAAATTAGCCCCAATAATTGGAACCAATGAAGAGTCAAGGTGAGCAGAGTTGGGTGGTTTTAGGAAGCTATGAAGATCTGATATAAAGCTATGGGTCTGCTGCAATAGGAGCCAATGTTACACAGGACTGATAAGTGAACAAAATGATCTCATACACATAAAAGTTGCTGGTGAACGCAGCAGGCCAGGCAGCATCTCTAGGAAGAGGTGCAGTCGACGTTTCAGGCTGAGACCCTTCGTCAGGACTAACTGAAGGAAGAGTGAGTAAGGGATTTGAAAGTTGGAGGGGGAGGAGGAAATCCAAAATGATAGGAGAAGACAGGAGGGGGAGGGATGGAGCCAAGAGCTGGACAGGTGATAGGCAAAAGGGATACGAGAGGATCATGGGACAGGAGGTCCGGGAAGAAAGACAAGGCGGGGGGGACCCAGAGGATGGGCAAGGGGTATATTCAGAGGGACAGAGGGAGAAAAAGGAGAGTGAGAGAAAGAATGTGTATATAAAAATAAGTAACAGATGGGGTACGAGGGGGAGGTGGGGCATTAGCGGAAGTTAGAGAAGTCAATGTTCATGCCATCAGGTTGGAGGCTACCCAGACGGAATATAAGGTGTTGTTCCTCCAACCTGAGTGTGGCTTCATCTTTACAGTAGAGGAGGCCGTGGATAGACATGTCAGAATGGGAATGGGATGTGGAATTAAAATGTGTGGCCACTGGGAGATCCTGCTTTCTCTGGCGGACAGAGCGTAGGTGTTCAGCAAAACGGTCTCCCAGTCTGCGTCGGGTCTCACCAATATATAAAAGGCCACATCGGGAGCACCGGACGCAGTATATCACCCCAGCCGACTCACAGGTGAAGTGTTGCCTCACCTGGAAGGACTGTTTGGGGCCCTGAATGGTGGTAAGGGAGGAAGTGTAAGGGCATGTGTAGCACTTGTTCCGCTTACATGGATAAGTGCCAGGAGGGAGATCAGTGGGGAGGGATGGAGGGGACGAATGGACAAGGGAGTTGCGTAGGGAGTGATCCCTGTGGAATGCAGAGAGAGGGGGGGAGGGAAAGATGTGCTTAGTGGTGGGATCCCATTGGAGGTGGCGGAAGTTACGGAGAATAATATGTTGGACCCGGAGGGTGGTGGGGTGGTAGGTGAGGACCAGGGGAACCCTATTCCTAGTGGGGTGGTGGGAGGATGGAGTGAGAGCAGATGTACCTGAAATGGGGGAGATGTGTTTAAGAGCAGAGTTGATAGTGGAGGAAGGGAAGCCCCTTTCTTTAAAAAAGGAAGACATCTCCCTCGTCCTAGAATGAAAAGCCTCATCCTGAGAGCAGATGCGGCGGAGACGGAGGAATTGCGAGAAGGGGATGGCGTTTTTGCAAGAGACAGGGTGAGAAGAGGAATAGTCCAGATAGCTGTGAGAGTCAGTAGGCTTATAGTAGACATCAGTGGATAAGCTGTCTCCAGAGACAGAGACAGAAAGATCTAGAAAGGGGAGGGAGGTGTCGGAAATGGACCAGGTAAACTTGAGGGCAGGGTGAAAGTTGGAGGCAAAGTTAATAAAGTCAACGAGCTCTGCATGCGTGCAGGAAGCAGCGCCAATGCAGTTGTCGATGTAGCGAAAGAAAAGTGGGGGACAGATACCAGAATAGGCATGGAACAGAGATTGTTCCACAAAGCCAACAAAAAGGCAGGCATAGCTAGGACCCATACGGGTGCCCATAGCTACACCTTTATTTTGGAGGAAGTGGGAGGAGCCAAAGGAGAAATTATTAAGAGTAAGGATTAATTCCGCTAGACGGAGCAGAGTGGTGGTAGAGGGGAACTGATTAGGTCTGGAATCCAAAAAGAAGCGTAGAGCTTTGAGAACTTCCTGATGGGGGATGGAAGTATATAGGGACTGGACATCCATGGTGAAAATAAAGCGGTGGGAGCCAGGGAACTTAAAATCATCAAAAAGTTTAAGAGCGTGAGAAGTGTCACGAACATAGGTAGGAAGGGATTGAACAAGGGGGGATAAAACCGTGTTGAGGTATGCAGAAACGAGTTCGGTGGGGCAGGAGCAAGCTGAGACAATAGGTCGGCCAGGACAGGCAGGTTTGTGGATCTTGGGTAGGAGGTAGAAACGGGAAGTGCGAGGTGTGGGAACTGTAAGGTTGGTAGCAGTGGATGGGAGATCCCCTGAGCGGATAAAGTCGGTGATAGTGTGGGAGACAATGGCCTGGTGCTCCTTAGTGGGGTCACGATCGAGGGGTAAATAAGAGGAGGTATCCGCGAGTTGTCGCTGTGCCTCGGCAAGGTAGAGGTCAGTACGCCAGACTATAACAGCACCCCCCTTATCGGCGGGTTTAATAATAAGGTTAGGATTAGTGCGGAGGGAGTGGATCTCATATTTGAGGGATAGAACAGCAGTTTCAATTATTCTGTTTTAAGACTCTTATATGGACCTTTTATACAAGAAAGATGATCTCTTGATCCACCGCACCATGGCCCTTATCCCTTATTTGTTGATCTGTAACTGTAACACTATATACAGCATTCTGTTATTATTTGTCTTTTGTACTTTGATGTACTGATGTTTGGAATGATTTGTCTGAATGGCATGCAATCAGAATCAGGTTTATTATCACCGGCATGTGATGTGAAATTTGTTAACTCAGCAGCAGCAGTTCAATGCAATACATAATCTAGCAGAGAGAAAAAATATAACAATAATAATAATAAATAAAATACATAATCATAGATAAACAAGTAAATCAATTATTTAGCATCTCTAGGAAGAGGTACTGCCTGGCCTGCTGCGTTCATCAGCAACTTTGATGTGTGTTGCTTGAATTTCCAGCATCTGCAGAATTCCTTGTGTTTGCGAAATCAATTATTTATGTTGAATAGATTATTTTAAAAATGTACAAAAACAGAAATACTGTATATTAAAAAAGTGAGGTAGTATCCAAAGCTTCAAAGCCCACTCAGGAATCGGATGGCAGAGAGGAAGAAGCTGTTCCTGAATCGCTGAGTGTGTGCCTTCTGTATCTCCTACCTGATGGTAACAGTGAGAAAAGGGTATGCCCTGGGTACTGGAGGTCTTTAATAATGGACAGTTCAATCAAAGCTTTTCATTGTACCTCTATCTGTGTGAGCATAATAAACCAATTACCAGATGCATAGCCAGCCAATAGAGTTCTGGTATGTTCAAGAAACAATAAAAATAAGGATGAGGATTTCAGCCAAGCCAGGTCTTGAGTATGGCTACATAAATGGATGGCAACAGGTTTAAGTGTAGTGCCTATGTGGTCAGATAAGCTTTTCCAAAGGGTAATTTAACAGCACAAGAGATTATGAACAGCTAATTCTAGCCACAGACAGTGGTATCTTAGGGGAAAAAAGTTTGCTGAAATAAAAGACAAGTTAATAAATAAGAACAAGCAGGAAACAGCTTCCAGATAAGATAAGCAACATGACTTCAGCATCCTGCAATGTGGATTCCACCTGCCAAAGACAGGAGGCATGAATTATATCAGCTCCTCTTATAGCCACAGGGAATAATGTCTGTAATGGATTAGCTCCGTCTGTCTTGTATTAGTCCATCGTAAAATTTAGACTCAAAATTAAGTTTTAAATTAATAATATTAAGGCTTGAATTTGCATTACTACATATTGAGATAAATTTCACCAGCAGCCTTAATCTCCATTCCCTTCATCATTGAGCACATTTACAAGAAGCCACCATCCATCATCAAGGACCCCCACCCTCTAGGCCATGCTCTCTTCTCACTGCTACCATCAGGAAGAAAGTTCCAGGAGCCTTAGGTCCCACACCACCAGGTTCAGGAACAGTTATTACCCTTCAACCATCAGGCTCCTGAACCAGCGAGGACAACTGCTCACCTCAACACTGAACTAATTCCACAACTTGCAGACTCACTTTCCAAGACTCCAAAACTTATGTTCTCAATATTTATTTATTTAAACTGTATTTGCACAGTTCGTCTTCTTTTGCACATTGGTTGTTTGTCAGTCTTTGTTTATAGGTAATTTTTTTCATTGATTCTATTGTGTTTCTTTGTTGTACTGTGAATGTCTGCAAGAAAGTAAATGTCAGGATAGTATATGGTGATATATATGTACTTTGATAACAAATTTACTTTGAACTTTTAACATATGTCACCACTTGATTTAAATTGTGGAGGAGCAACTCCCTTCGTAATAATGCCAGGACGATTAAAGACATTAGTTGAGATGTCTATTCACACCATGGAAGTATGTGCAGCATTGGAGACACATGACATTTTTTTAAACTGATGCTGCTTGCTGATTATTATTTATTATTGATTATTATTTATTATGGTAATGGGCCCTTCTGGCCCAATGAGCATTGCCACCCAATTTCATCCATGTGACCAATTTGCCTACAAGCCCATACATATTTGGAATGTAGGAGGAAACCCACATGGTCACAGGGAGAACGTACAAACTACTTAGAGACAGTGACAACTGTAAAGAGTAATGCAAACACTTGGAAATGGTCAATTGCTGTACTTTATCAACTACTACATGTTAAGCATAAGTAATTCCAGGAATCCCATTTACCAGTTATAATTGAACAACACGCCTGCAGTGTTTGAATGGGAAGAGAGCAATAAATCTAACCAACAACTGCTGAAAGTAACTGTGCAGCTTGAGGAGAACGGTTTGCTATGGTGCACTGCAGGAAGCCTGTTTCAAAAAACAAACTGACCTTCAGGTCCTAGTTGAAAAAATAGAAACCTAGAGAGAGAGAAATGTTGCATTCTGGGTGCTATCAGAGGCCAAGTGTGTTGGTAGTAGGAAGCCAGGCAAAACCAAACAGAAAGCTAACAATAATTGCTGAGTTCTGGTCTTGACAGACTGCAAAAATATTGGCATATTGATTTGAAGCAACACACATAAAAGTTGCTGGTGAACGCAGCAGGCCAGGCAGCATCTCTAGGAAAAGGTACAGTCGACATTCCCGAAACCTGGACTGTATCTCTTCCTAGAGATGCTACCTGGCCTGCTGCGTTCACCAGCAACTTTTATGTGTGTTGCTTGAAATTCCAGCATCTACAGATTTCCTCGTGTTTGCGGCATATTGATTCCCTTAGCTTTGGCTTTTAGGATTTTTGCAGACTGGGAAATGGAGAAAATCTTTCAAAGAGGGTTAGTAGCTTACATATATACTGGAGAAGAGGTTTTACTTTTTTCATTAGCACTCATTGATGGAGGGAACCATTGGGTTAATGATTCATATTTTCCATTTGAGAACTTGATTTGGTGCAGTACACTGACATTGTTGAGGGAACTCTAACATTGCCCTCATGGGGGCAAGCTCCAACATCATAAATGACTAAAGACAGGAAAGGAAAGATAACCATTCACGTGAGAACATTGGGTGACTTAGAATCTACCTTGTAAGTTTTTAAAAGGACTCCAGCAATAGCTGGTATTTACATTCTCATCGGTGAAACCCAAAGCTTCTCTCTGTGACTAGGAGAATTTTTTGATTCTGACGATTGCAGAAGCCTATAGAAAATGGAAAGCAGTTTTCAATGCCATCGGACTAGAGAACATCTACAATCACAGCTCATGCCTTGCAAATGGTGGAACAGCTTAATGTGTGTAAATGGGTAAAATATCACAAATGGCTACTTCTAAGCACAAGTCCTTACACAATGACTGAGGCTTCCCAGTTAAACTTTTGACATGTTTTTTTAATTGGTACAGTCTTCCTTTGATTCTATTATGGTTATTATCCTATTATAGATTAAGTATGCCCACAAGAAAATGAATCTCAAGGTTGTATATGATGACACATGTGTACTTTGATAATAGATTTACTTTGAACTTACAAAAAGACACCATCATTGCCTCTTCTATATTTAACTATCATGATTAAAAATGCAATGTAAACATAAGATAATTTATTACTCAGCTCCAATCAGGATGCCACGTGAGGGAAATCCTTGAAATATAGAGAAATCAAGGTTGATGGGCCACATGTTAGAAAGTTTGGAAACAGTGAGAAAAGATCATTTAAAGTGGAAGTAGTACATGTATTTGGAAAATTGGGGGGAAAGAATGAAAGCAAAATGAGTTTGAAGTTTTGTATGCAAATTCAGTTGCACATTGCACACAACTTAAGGGGAGGTCTATCCAATCATTAGTAGGAGGAACTGCAATCTAATTGAAAGGGAGAAGAGGCAGAATGGAATCAATCTGGGATCAGTCTGAGTTCAGGAGGAGGAATTGATTGTAAGAGGGCTGTCATGGCACTCACAGGTGAGGTGTGTTGTTTTGAAGGTGGTAAGCAGGCAGGGATGGGCTGGAAGTGAGAAGGATGAGGTCAGGAGGTGATCAGTCCTTTGCTGGAAGCATTACTGTAATAGCAAAAGAGTTTGGCTCAATCAAGGCATTGGATGGCATTTGGTCCATTTGGAGAAAGTGATCGGGGTAAATCAATCCAGTTGTTGTGTGGAGCAAGTTGATCTGGTTCCAGAGGTCTGGTCTGGCTGCCTTAATGAGACTGGGATGGTTTCAGTCAGATAACAGTGACGGGAAGACTTTGGTGGACAGGGTAGATGTCAATTCACTCATAAAAATGCACAATCAATCCAAACTAGAAAGTGGAGTATTTGATCATTTTTGTTGAGTGGGGAAACTGGTCCACTCACAACATGAATTGAATCATTTCTTCCCATCCCTGCCCACAAGCATTGCTGGCTAAACACTTGGATTCTTACCTTGCATTCTTTCAGCTGCCAAGTTTCCCAAGGCTCTGTAAATCTCTCCTGATAAGATTAAATATGATCTTAAAATGGATCAATATGATCTTGATCTACTTGTGAAGGACCCATCTTCTAATTGCTAAGTAGTCATCTTCAGACACTCACCCCAATCTCCGTTAATCCATGGAATGGATAACTACACTCATCTATTCAGATCTTCCCACAACCAATGATCTCACTTCAAGGACTCTATCTAGTTATTCATTGCTATTTATTTATGTATGCATTTGCACAGTTTGTTGTCTTCCATGCTCTACTTGCTCTTTCAACAATCCTGTCTATAGTTACTATTCTATAGATTTGCTGAGTATGCCTGCAAGAGAAAAAGAATCTCAGGGTTGTATGTGGTGACATGTATGTACTCTGATAATCAATATTACTGTACTTTCAGCTTTGAAATCTCACACAGTTGACGCTTGTAACCACTGACAACAACATTAATAACTTCTATAAATTAAAATAGCCTGACAGTACCTTGGTTCTTGTATCCTGTGCAACAGATATACAAGGACGCTCTGGAGTTGATTGAAATAATGATCTTCCTGAAGAATGCATTCCGTAATATTGGTTGGTATAATCGAGATGAGATGGACCCGCCACATGAATAGATTTAATGGAACCCTTGTTGGTCAAGTCCATGGCTTCCTCTGAACTTTCTTTGGACCAGAAGGCGGGATATGATGTTGTGGCTTTAGCTGTGGGGTCCATGTGTAAATGTGGAATGTAGTCAGGAGAACTTGGCTCAAAAGACAGCTGGCCACAACTGAAATGTTGCCCACAAATCCGAGAATACATTGTTGGCGTCCAGCCCTTTCTGGTAAGCTGGATTGCTTTGGTAATGGCTGCAGTATGACTTCCTTTCTTTCTGATGACAGTGAACCATCGAATGTGAGTGTCCTTACCCCGGCGGCTTCGGCATCCGGCAACACTGCAACAGTCTCCGTGGCTGTTTGAGCGTGAAGTGGGTTTTTGGACAATGACAGATTTTGGATCGATTCCAAGCCTTTGGCAGAGAACTCTCTGAAAGTACACTCTTGTTCCTGAAATTGGGAGCCCATATTTTTTACAAAGCTCTCGAAGTTTTGCTTTTGGGCCTTCCTTAATCTGCTGGATGGTTAATGATATTTCCTCTGAATTTATGCTATCCATTGGTTAATGCTGAAAAAAAACGAAGAGTTACCACAATTAATAAATTCTTCTTGACCACCATCCTCCTGATTTGCAGTGATCACGTTCCAGTCTGTCACTAAACATGCAAATCAGAATATGCATTGCTTCCAATCAGAGAAGGGAATTAATAATCTGTTGGTGCCACTTTTCTGGTTAAAATGCTAAACCGGGGGCCTTGATGCTTTCTTGGGTGGTTGATGAATATGCCTGAAGCTATTTTGAAGACTAGCAGGAGAGTTATCTCCTATGTCCTGATGAAAATTTATCCCACAAGCAACATCCAAACAACAAATTAGCTGATCATTATCACTCTGCCCTCAGTGGGGCTTGCTGTGAAGAAAATGATTGCTGCATTTCTTGAATTTCAACAGCAACTACATTTCAAAAGTATTTACAGTATTTGGCTAGATAGAGCTTTTGAACATAGAAGTTCTGAGGGTGCTTTATAAATGCAGATATTTTTTGCTTTATTCAAGATATCAGGTCCACTTGAAGGGAGGCATGTGGTTGGCATACATCCAAATCGGTTAGGTATTGACAGCAGAGGCTGGATTGTAAGTGTATTAACATTTCAGGACAGGGATAAGTACAGTGTTCTTGGCATGAGATGAAAGCTAATGATTTGTATTTATAATTAAATCTCACAGTTAAATGCTGAAAAGTAACCAGTGTAGAATTTTGATATTAATTGAAAAGACAATCTTGAAGTATAACAAACTGCTTGTGTAAGAATTATACAGTGTATAGGCTTGCTAAAGAGTAAGGGAAGGTTTGCAGTCTATGGTTTGTAAACCATGTAAGACTGAGTTCCCTTAAACTTGTTAAATGTTTTAATGATGCAGATTAGCTTTAAATTATATACTTGGACTGACTCACTGAGTAGCTGATGCTGGGTTAAACACACTCAGGCAAAAGTAACCATCAACAGTGAAAGAAAAAAGAATTGAGAGTAATGCATGTATCTAAATATAAACATTGTCATCACAATTTACATGGTCTACTGTAACTTTGCTTAATGTGAAGAGATGAAAGGAAATGTTGTAGAATTATAACGAGAATCAATAAGTTCAATGGAACTGGCAAGTGCTAAAAGTCCATCTCTTCCTGTCAAGTAAGGGTGGATATTAATAAGTCTAAAGGACAGTTGAAGGAAATGGAATGAGCAAAATCAGAGAAAAGATGGCCGATAACAACATAAACTGCTCCTCGCAGATGGTGTGACTTTGAGTTTAATCCTGACCTCCAGAGGTGTCTGTCTGGAGTTTTCCCATTCTCTCTGTGACCACATGGGTTTGCCCTAGGGCAGGGGTTCCCAACCGGGGGTACATGAACCCCTTGTTTAATGGTATTGGTCCACAGCATAAAAAAGGTTGGGAACCCCTGTCCAAGGGGCTGCATTTTTTTCACGTCTCAAAGATGTGTGTATTTCAGAGGTTTGTGGGGTTTCTGTAAACTGCCCGTTGTATGTAAGTGGCTGGGAAAATCGAAGAAGTGGGGGATATTTGTCAATATTTATGAGTGAATGCCCCTAGAACTCTCAGCCTGCACAATGGGGATAAATAGTTTCAATTGTGGCATTCAAATGGAATATGAGGGAAAATAATTCAAGACCAGGGAGAAAGAGCAAGAAAAGGGGATTGAATAGGTTAGAAGGGGGACAGCACATACAAATAAGCAAGATGTCTATGCCATAATAATTCTGTAAGTCCTTGGATTCAGAGCTTTAATTATATATTACCCTTCTCTTGGTAAGTTGGGAAAAGGAAGAGGAGTAATATAGGAATGCGGGAAGAACATATTGGGATTAACATAAATGGGCGCTTGTTGGATTTGAGAGGAAGTGGGAGAAGGTCCTGATTCTGAGCTGTACATCTCCGTGGCCGTTCATCACCAAAGGAACTCCCACTCTGTTTCTAGACTTGCTGGCAGTACTGTATGAAGGGGATGCTCCTGGAGTGACTCCCCATGAGGAAACAAACTTTGTCAGATGGTGAAAAGCAAGTGGGAGCACTATAGGATTCAGGGTGGTATTAATGGGGTAGGAATAGCCTAAAAGTTGTACAAAGAGGGTTGACGAAATCCACTAGTTTATTAAGAAAACTAATACGAACTGAATGTAAAACACAAGAGATTCTGCAGCTGCTGGAAATCTTGAGCAACACACAAAGTGCTGGAGGAACTCCGTAGGTCAGGCAACATCAACGGAGGAGAATAAACAGTTGACATTTCAGGCCAGGACCCTTTACCTGAACCTGATGAACTGAACAAACTGCTTAAAAAGAGTGAAATGCCCTTTACAATGTAGTTTACATATTACTTTTCTCACAATAACATTTAGAAGCTAATACATTTTATAATCTTAAAATGATGTGCCTCTCATGTGAGATGTGGCAGTCTTGGGGGAACGCCCCTCTCCCGCAGAGTCACATCTGCCAGAAGTGCATACAGCTGGGTGATCTAGAAGACCATGTAAGGAATCTGGAGCAGCAGCTGGATGACCTAAGATTCATAAGGGAGAATGAGGCAGTCATAGATGAGAGCTACAGGGAGGTAGTCACACCTAGGCTGCCGAAAGCAGGTTGTTGGGTGACAGTCAGAGGGGGGAAAGCGAAGGTGAGCAGACAGGTAATGCAGAGCACCCCTGTAGCCATTCCCCTGAGTAATAAGTTTACCGTCCTGGATACTGTTGGTGGGGATGACCGACGAGGTGTGAGCCACGGTGGCAGGGCCTCTGCACTGGGTCTGACTCTGTGGTGCAGAAGGGTGGGACGGAGAAGAGGAGAGCTGTCATCATTGGAGACTCTATAGTCAGGGGAGCAGACAGGTGATTTTGTGGACGTGAGAAGGACACCCGCATGGTTTGTTGCCTCCTGGGTGCCAGGGTCTGGGATGTCTCTGACTGAGTGCACGACATCCTGGTACGAGAGGGAAAGCAACCAGAAGTCGTGATACATGTTGGTACCAATGACATAGGCAGGAAGAGGGATGAGGTCCTGAAGTGTGAGTTTCAGGAGCTAGGCAGAAGGCTGAAGAACAGGACCTCAAGGGTGGCGTTCTCAGGATTGCTGCCAGTGCTACATGACAGTGACGGTAAGAATTGGAGGAGATGGCAGTTGAATGCGTGGCTGAGGAGTTGGTGCAGGGAGCAGGGCTTTAGATTTTTGGATCATTGGGATCTCTTCTGGGGAAAGTGGGACCTGTACAGATTGGATGAGTTGCACCTGAACTTGAGGGGGAGCAATATCCTTGCAGGTAGGTTTACTAGCATGGTTTGGGAGGGTTTAAACTAATTTGCAAGGGGGATGGGACCCGTAGCGATAGAGCAGTGAAAGAAATGCATGGAGTAAAGCCAGATCTAACACATAGAGAGGCTTTGAGGAAAGAGAAGCAGAATAAAGGGTGTAAAGGTAGTAAGGTAGAAGGGCTAAAGTGAGTGTACCTCAATGCAAGAAGCATCAGGAACAAAGGTGATGAACTGAGAGCTTGGATACATACAGGGAATTATGATGTAGTGGCCATTACAGAGACTTGGCTGGCACCAGGGCAGGAATGGATTCTCAATATTCCTGGATTTCAGTGCTTTAAAAGGGATAGAGAGGGGGGAAAAAGGGGAAGGGTGGCATTACTGGTCAGGGATACTATTACAGCTACAGAAAGGGTGGGTAATGTAGCAGGGTCCTCTTTTGAGTCAGTATGGGTGGAAGTCAGGAACAGGAAGGCAGCAGTTACTCTATTGGGAGTATTCTATAGGCCCCCTGGTAGCAGCAGAGATACAGAGGAGCAGATTGGAAGGCAGAATTTGGAAAGGTGCAAAAATAACAGGGCTGATATCATGGGTGACTTTAACTTCCCTAATATCGATTGGCAGCAGATTACTTCCAAGGGTTTAGATGGGGCAGAGTTTGTTAAGTGTGTACAGGACGGATTCCTGTCACAGTGTGTTGACAGGCTGACAAGGGGGAATGCCATACTAGATCTAGTACTAAGTAACAAACCGGGTCAGGTCACAGATCTCTCAGTGGGTGAGCATCTGGGGGACAGTGACCACCGCTCCCTGGCCTTTAGCATTATCATGGAAAGGGATAGAATCAGAGAGGACAGGAAAATTTTTAATTGGGGAAGGGCAAATTATGAGGCTATAAGGCTAGAACTTGCGGGTGTGAATTGGAATGATGTTTTTGAAGGGAAATGTACTATGGACATGTGGTCAATGTTTAGAGATCTCTTGCAGGATGTTAGGGATAAATTTGTCCCAGTGAGGAAGATAAAGAATGGTAGGGTGAAGGAACCATGGGTGACAAGTGAGGTGGAAAATCTAGTCAGCTGGAAGAAGGCAGCATACATGAGGTTTAGGAAGCAAGGATCAGCTGGGTCTATTGAGGAATATAGGGAAGCAAGAAAGGAGCTTAAGAAGGGGCTGAGAAGAGCAAGAAGGGGGCATGAGAAGGCCTTGGCGAGTAGGGTAAAGGAAAACCCCAAGGCATTCTTCAATTATGTGAAGAGCAAAAGGATGACAGGAGTGAAGGTAGGACCGATTAGTGATAAAGGTGGGAAGATGTGCCTGGAGGCTGTGGAAGTGAGCGAGGTCCTCAATGAATACTTCTCTTCGGTATTCACCAATGAGAGGGAACTTGATGACGGTGACGACAATATCAGTGAGGTTGATGTTCTGGAGCATGTTGATATTAAGGGAGAGGAGGTGTTGGAGTTGTTAAGATACATTAGGACGGATAAGCCCCCGGGGCCTGACGGAATATTCCCCAGGCTGCTCCACGAGGAGAGGGAAGAGATTGCTGAGCCTCTGGCTAGGATCTTTATGTCCTCGTTGTCCACGGGAATGGTACCGGAGGATTGGAGGGAGGCGAATGTTGTCCCCTTGTTCAAAAAAGGTAGTAGGGATAGTCCGGGTAATTATAGACCAGTGAGCCTTACGTCTGTGGTGGGAAAGCTGTTGAAAAAGATTCTTAGAGATAGGATCTATGGGCATTTAGAGAATCATGGTCTGATCAGGGACAGTCAGCATGGCTTTGTGAAGGGCAGATCGTATCTAACAAGCCTGATAGAGTTCTTTGAGGAGGTGACCAGGCATATAGATGAGGGTAGTGCAGTGAATGTGATCTACATGGATTTTAGTAAGGCATTTGACAAGGTTCCACATGGTAGGCTTATTCAGAAAGTCAGAAGGCATGGGATCCAGGGAGGTTTGGCCAGGTGGATTCAGAATTGGCTTGCCTGCAGAAGGCAGAGGGTGGTGGTGGAGGGAGTACATTCAGATTGGAGGGTTGTGACTAGTGGTGTCCCACAAGGATCTGTTCTGGGACCTCTACTTTTCGTGATTTTTATTAATGACCTGGATGTGGGGGTAGAAGTGTGGGTTGGCAAGTTTGCAGACGACACAAAGGTTGGTGGTGTTGTAGATAGTGTAGAGGATTGTCAAAGATTGCAGGGAGACATTGATAGGATGCAGAAGTGGGCTGAGAAGTGGCAGATGGAGTTCAACCCGGAGAAGTGTGAGGTGGTACACTTTGAAAGGACATCTCCAAGGCAGAGTACAAAGTAAATGGCAGGATACTTGGTAGTGTGGAGGAGCAGGGGGATCTGGGGGTACATGTCCACAGTTCCTTGAAAGTTGCCTCACAGGTAGATAGGGTAGTTAAGAAAGCTTATGGGGTGTTAGCCTTCATAAGTCGAGGGATGGAGTTTAAGAGTCGCGATGTAATGATGCAGCTCTGTAAAACTCTGTTTAGGCCACACTTGGAGTACTGTGTCCAGTTCTGGTCACCTCACTATAGGAAGGATGTGGAAGCATTGGAAAGGGTACAGAGGAGATTTACCAGGATGCTGCCTGGTTTAGAGTGTATGGATTATGATCAGAGATTAAGGGAGCTAGGGCTTTACTCTTTGGAGAGAAGGAGGATGAGAGACGACATGTTAGAGGTATACAAGATAATAAGAGGAATAGATAGAGTGGATAGCCAGCGCCTCTTCCCCAGGGCACCACTGCTCAATACAAGAGGACATGGCTATAAGGTAAGGGGTGGGAAATTCAAGGGGGATATTAGAGGAAGGTTTTTCACTCAGAGAGTCGTTGGTGCGTGGAATGCACCGCCTGAGTTGGTGGTGGAGGCAGATACACTAGTGAAGTTTAAGAGACTACTAGACAGGTAAATGGAGGAATTTAAGGTCGGCGGGTTATATGGGAGGTGGGGTTTGAGGGTTGGCACAACATTGTGGGCCGAAGGGGCTGTAATGTGCTGTACTATTCTATGTTCTATAACATATTTCTTTGTACTAAAAATGTAACTCGGAGAACTAAACTGAGTAACTCTAAGAGTTAACGAGAGGTGGGTAATTTATAATGAAAGCCCTGGATCCAAGCATTTATAGAATTATCTTGACACAGAGATCTTGCTTAATTATATCTCCTATCCCCCTTCTGACCTATTCAATCCCCTTTTCTTGCTGTTTCTCCTTGGCCTTAAATTATTTTCCCTCATATTCCTTTCCTGGGCCCATTCAGGTCACAAATGGCGGCAAACAGACGAGTAATGAACATTCCACCTTCAGTAATGGAAGAGCCCTGTGAGTTAACAGAACAGAACTCTATCAGAAGTACCACATGGCTGATTCTTAAAGCCTCCTTCCCTAGTCCACCCCAGTGCAAATAACATTGCCAGTGAAGTTCCATCAATAAATGTGACATCATTGGCCATTGTCCAAAACCAACTGTGCACTAAACAAGCCGTTTCTTTCCAACTACAGAAGTAACAGCTACTCAACGATGTTAGAAATGGATATACAATTTCAGCTAAATAGGTGAGAATAATTAGAGATAAAGCAAGTTGAAAGATGCAGAGAAGAGGGCTGGTGAATAAAAGGCAAGGTCTGTGATTGGGAGGAGTTGTGAAAAAGTTGGTAAAACTGCATGGTGAGAGGAGCTGGAGAATTAAATGTCTGGATGTAACTGCAGAATTGTTATCTGCAATTGTCACAGAAACATGGGATGACTGCTGTAAACCTGAACAATGATTCTTCCCCCTTTCTTTCCAATCCTGATGAAGGGTCTCAGCCAAAATGTCAATCCTTTATTCTAATCCATAGATGCAGCCTGACCTGCTGAGTTCCTCCAGCACCTTGGGTGTGTTACTCTGGATAACTGAATGGTTTTTCTGGTTAAATAAGCAGAATTGGCTTCAGCTGATATTTACCTAATGAAGTTATGGGAACTACATTTATCGGATTATCAAATTTACGAAAGATTAAACACAGAAATTCAATTTCTGATTTGAGATTTCAATATAAAGTACATCAGGCCCATTGTCAGGAGATTTATCATTATTGTACCCAGCATAAATCCAATCAGTTTAGTCATCAATCTTTAGGTCTTAAATTAGTTCAGAAAACAGAAAGATTCACAATGTTCACCACCAAACAACAGAATGTCCAGAGAAGCACAGTGCACATATGCTGAGACCGTATGTAATGTCGGAGCAGGTGACAAAGTAGCAAATTCCCATGTGTGTGTGCTTTCCAGAAGTCCTTTAATGTACAAGGGGCACAACATTTAAAACGATGGAGCATTCTTTCTGAGAAAAAGGACAGGGAGTAATCTAACTGTAACTTTAAAACATAATGAGGCTGGATAGTAATCGTGAAGCTTGTAACCAAAACCAGAGGTCATAAATAAAAACAGTAACAAGTCCAAATGAAATTCAGAAGAAACCTCTTTACAAAGTAGAATGGACGTGGAACTTGTTACCATAAAGTAGTTGATACTAAGTAGCACAATTTAAAAATATGCAAAAACAGAAATACTGTATATTAAAAAAGTGAGGTAGTATCCAAAGCTTCGAAGTCCATTCAGGAATCGGATGGGTTCTGAGGGTTTTTTTTAAAGAAACAGTCAGATGAACAGTCGGAAATGAAGGAGAAAGGAACATGAGGATATACATAAAGGGTTAAATGAAGCAATAGGCTCAATTTACTAAATTAAACCATTGAGACTCAGCGTTAGAAAACCCTGCCTAGCAGTTATCTAGTCTTATCATCGCATACTGTGTTGTCACCTATTCTGTTCCAGCCATTGTCTGATAATATCTGTTCAGGACCAAACATATTCATATCTCATGAAAAAAATATATAATTCTATTTTCTAGTACAAAATATGCATATTGCAGAGGAGAGTATGTGAAAATACCAGAAATTCTTAGTAGCTGAATCACATCAGTTCCTTAGTAGGCTCTGAAATACACTGTATCATGACCATTTTAGAACTGAAACTGAACTATTGTGTCATATTACTAACAGCATAGGCAAAGTACTTAACACCTAATGTAGCAGAATGAATTCTGTTTTCTGAAAAAATGGACTTTCTGTTCATTATTTTTATTTCATGAGGCCACAGTGAGTCATTTTATTCACGAATATTCTTAATTTTGGATAAACCAATCTTCAGTGGCAGAGTATGTGGCAAGTGAGAAAATGCATTCACTCGAATTGACTGAAAATTTATTTGCAAAAACTCAAAGTTGGAAAATTGTATAAAATTAGCTTTACTAAAGATTAGCTTTATTTGTCACATGTACATCAAAATATCAAAACATACAGTGAAACGTGTTGATCACATCGACAACCAGCACAGTCTGAAGGTTGCGCTGAGGGCAGTCTGCAAGAGTTGTCATGGTTCTGGCAACAACATAGCCTGCCCACAACTCACTAACCCTAACTCATACCTCTTTGGACTGTGGGAGGAAACTGGAGCACCTGGAGGAAACCCATGCACTCACGGGGAGAACTTACAAACTCCTCAGAGCAGTTTTTCACTTTAACTGACACTGTGAATGTTATGCAAAGATCAGACTAACGTCACTCAAGAACAGGATTTCACTCAACTTCACTCGCCCCATCACTGAACTGTTCTCACAACCTACAGACTCACTTTCAAGGACTCTTCATCTCATGTTCGTGATATTTATTGTTTATTTACTTATTATTAGTATTTTTTTCTTCTGTATTTGCACAATTTGTTGTCTTTTGCACAATAGTTGTTTGCCCATTCTACTGGGTGTGGTCTTTCATAGGTTTCATGGTGTTTCTTGGATTTACTGTGTATGCCTGCAAGAAAATTAATCTCAGGGTTGTATATGGTGACATTAATGTACTTTGATAATAAATTTACTTCGAACTTTGTAATTATACAGTCCACGAGGATAGGCTACTGATTGCATCCACTTATATTGGCCTACATCTTTGTGCTTTGAAGTGGCAGCTGAACAAACACTTGCATGAACATGTGTCTCTGAGGTGTGCTTGGATAAACAAACAGCCAGTCAATAATTTCTGTATTGCAGCATTGTAGTTGTCAATTGTTAGTACTTCTTTCACAATAAAACAGACCGGAATAAGAAGACACTAATACACCTATGGTCTTGCATCAACACAAGTCATAATATACCCGCAGGCCAATAAAAATATGATTAATACAGTCATCAGCTCTGCATGTACACACATATTCCACTACAAAGGGATACATACTGTGTTACATTATGAGAACCCTTCCTATAGCACTTTTATAGATGTGCAGGCAAAGCTTGTAGTCAGGTCCATAGTTTTAATCTTGGTTAGTCAGAGATTATTTAAAGCACTACACGAAACTTTTGTCTCTTGCAAACATCCTGAAGAGGCGGCCATTCATGGGTCAGTCTCTTCAGTAAGCAGTTTGCAAAGAATTCCTACAAGAGTGTACAGAAATCAGCACTTCAAAAAAGATCCAGCCTCACCTCACAAACAACCCACCCAACCTCTATGTTAACACTGTCTGCCCCAGCTGTGAGAGAGTCTGCACACTGTCCTGGTCAGGGGCCTTAAGACTGAGTCGAAGTACATAAGGCATCCTCAATCACAAGAGGATGCCTAAAAAACTTTGTTTCAGCAAGCTTGCTTTGCAACCAAGTATTTTTTTACAATAAAATGACTTATCTTTTGAAAAATAACAGGGAGCCTGACAATGCCATTGAATAAGACGATAAAATATCACAATTGTTTTTCAACTGTTAGGGAGAATCAAAATATAGTTTTAAAGCAGTGAAAACTAATTTATAGCCCCTTATTTCTCATGTTGTTCTTTCTGTCTCTTCTTCTGCCCTTCTCCCTACTTTCTGTTCCTTTTCTGCATTGCATTGCTTTTTCTTTGAGCAGTGGTGTCAGTAATATTCCAAAGCAACTGATATTGAAATGACAGTTACACTAAAAATGGCAGCCTCTTGCTCAATCACTGTGCTCCCGCCTTTACCTGTCCATCCCCAGTTCTCCCCATAACATACCAGCACCAAGCTACTTTCCTCCTTCGAGCCGCCTTCTAATTGGTTTTCTTGTTCTTCGCTTAGCTTTAAACGTGACATCTGAATTTCACCTCTCCAGTTCCCTTCTCCGTGATTATTCAGATTGGAGATTTTCACTGAGAACAAGTCCCATTCCAACCTCCCACAACGTTCCTTCTTCTCTGCTCTTTTCAACGGGACTTCATATTCTCACAAAGGGTGGCATCCAGCATTAAGGACCTCATCATCCAGGACATTCCTTCTCCTCATTGCTACCATCAAAGAGGAGGTACAGGAGCCTGAAGACACACACTCAACATTTTATGAACAGCTTCTTCCCTTCTGCCGTCAGATTTCTGGACAGACAATGAACAAACCTAAGAACATGACTCACTAATTTTGCTCTCTTTTTGCAGTAAGATTTAATTTAACTGCAAAACTGCAAAAAGATTTAATTTAAATTTTTAATATATTTCAATCAGAATCACGTTTGGTATTTCCAGCATATGTCGTGAAATTTTTTGTCTTTGTGGCAGCAGTAAAATGCATTACATAATATTATAGAAAGAAATGTGAATTATAGTAAATATAAATATATATATATATGTTAAATTAAATAAGGAGTACGAAAACTTTAAAAAATGTCGTGAGCTAGTGTTAATGGGTTCAATGTCCATTAAGAAATCTGATTACAGAAGGGAAGAAATTGTTCCTGAATCATTGAGTGTGTGCCTTCCGGCTTCTGTACCACCTTCCTGATAGTAGCAATGAGAACAGGGCATGTCCTGGGTGATGGGGGACCTTAATGATGGATGCCGCCATTTTGAGGTCTCCTTGAAGGTGTCCTGGATACTATGGAGACGAGCGCCCATGATGGAACTGACTTAAGTTTACAAGTCTCAGTTTATTTTGATCCTGTGCAGTAGCCCCCCCCCGCATACCAAACGGTGATGCAGCCAGTTAGAATGCTCTCCACAGTACATCTGTCGAAATAGTGTAAGTTATAGTTTTTTCATGTATTACACTGTACTGTTTCAGCACAACAATAAATTTCATGACATGCCTGTGATATAAAACCTGATTCTGATTCTGAAATTTCACTTACAGTATTTCTTAAATCAAATAGAATGAAGAAATAAACTGCTCTCTTTTTGTATTTTTCTAATGCTTACGACGCCAACATAAAACTTAAGTAACAATCAGTCTGGAGCATTCAAAGTTCCCAAAGGCTTAAAAAAAATAACCCTTTTAATGTCATTATTTGAAGTCTCCCATTTTTGTTGTGAATGTAGCTTGACAGTGATTTGCAGAACTCCTTCTCCCTAATCAAGTGATAAACACATTAAAGATAAACAAGCAATCCTAAAGTTTTAAGCGCAGAATGAGTGCTATATATACTGTTTACTCTCCATGGCTAAACCTAAGGCATTAAGGAGATTCACTAAAATTATACCAAAAGGAAAAGGCTTTGGTTACGAGCAGAAATGGAGAGAAATGCAATTTGCGTTTGTGAAGAAAAAATAAAATGTATTATAAATTGTGCAGGTTTTGTTGAGGTAAATGGGAGTAATTCAGTAATCCAGAAGTTGCAAATTTAAGATCACTACCAATAGAACAAAGGGAGAGGGTATGAGATTTGTATATAGCACATTTACAATTTGGAGTAAGTTCTCTGTAATGGTGGTGGAAACAGAATCCACAATAGCTTTTAAAAGCAAAAAAAAAGATGAATTTGGAGAAAAGAAGCAGGAGGCTTGAATGCTAGATGACTTCAAAATGCATGTACAGGAGCAAAAGACCCAGTAGCCCTTTTCCTGTGCTGTAAAATTAGATCATTCCATTAAACCACAAAAAGCAAAATAGAAAACCCTTACACCATAAAATAAACACATCAGTGAATCCTTTCAAAATGCCACTGCCTGGATACATCTGATCAGAAATTCTAAAGTCTAAAACATAGTAATCAGAATTAACTGATTATGCACCTGTGTGTGTGTGTGTGTGTGTGTGTGTGTGTATGTATGTATTTGTGTGATTGTGTGTGTGTATTTGCTTTATTACATTTTAATGGCAGGGCAATTTGTAGCAACCATTTTTAAGTTTCTTTTCTGTTCCTTTCTTCACTGGAGCTTTCAATCTTATAATACACACATGCCATGCCCCTTTTAGGAGGCCTACTGTCCATCTCTGAACGGTATGAGACCAGAATACAGTTAAGGATCAGCACTACAGTGTTTGAAAATTGCTTACCGGTTATTTTTTCCTTTAACCTTTTAACACACCTTTCCCGCAGATTTTTCTTTTAATACAACCTATTAAATCTTTGTACCTGCAGCCCTTGACATAAATATGTCAAAGGAGGCCTCTTTCTCACTCCATTAAGATTAAAATGTTTAAAAATGTGATATCATTTCAGCTGACATTGGTGAAAAAAAACACATAGAAAGAACTGCAGTGCATTTAGTTTAAGCATCTGATCCTGAAACACTGTGGTACACATGTTTGACACTTACCCTGTTGTTTAAACCCACACACAGTGAAGCCAGGCATCCAAGCTGACATAGAACTATTCACCCAAGGAATCCCATAATGCAATAGAGGTGCTGTAAACTGGGTTACTGCAAGTGCTGAAAAAGCAGGGACTCTCATTATGAATTTCAGGATGTAAGAACATGATCCTTTCACAATATGATAATAAGAGTCCTTTGATTATTTATTTACTGTTTTAATTAATAATAAAAAATAAAATTCCATACTTTTATATGAAATGCAATATCAATCAAACAGTAACTAAATGAGAAAAAAATTGAATTAACATGACTGAATCAATCTTTGTACATGATTTCTTTAAGTGTGTCTTTTGTATTTTCCTCTCATTTTTGCTTCAGCCCTGTTTTTGCTGCCTCCCACCTCCTACTTTACCCAGGAACAGAATAATATGAATGAGAGTCTTTTCAGTTTCACAATCAGTAAGACCCATAATTGCATTTCCTCGCTAAGCTTATTTAAGCTGTAACAGAGGTAGAAGTACACATATATTATGTAATTAATCACACAAATTGGTAAATTTGTTTATGCATACTTCTATAGAACTAATTACACATGTAAAACCAAACAAGTGATTAACTTGGTTACAAACAAGAGAAAATCTGCCGATGCTGGAAGTCCAAGCAACACACACAAACTGCCGGAGGAACTCAGTTGCAACTTTTGTTACTGTCTTGAGAATATAAGGCTAGAAATAACCATTTGATTATAGATGCAGTGCTCATAGGTGAAGACTCCTGTACTAATGAGAGGGATTATGTTATAAAGAAATTAAATGATACCCAGCAGAAAACAGAATCACAATCAGAATCAGGCTTAATATCACCTGCATATGTCATGAAATTTGTTAACTTTGCAGCTGCAGTACAAAGCAATACATGATAATACAGTAGAGAGAAAAAGAAAACTGTGAATTACAGTAAGTATATACCATATTATATATAATAGTTAATTCAATTAGTGCAAAAATAGAAAATTAAATAAGTAGTGAGGTAGTGCTCATGGGTTCAATATCCATTCAGAAATTCAAAGATTCAAAATACATTTATTATCAAAGTGAGCATGTCCTTATGAGGCACTGCTCCGTGAAGCTGACCTGGATACTAAAGAGGCAAGTGTCCATGATAGAGCTGGCTAATTTTACAACTCTCTGCAGCTTACTTCGATCATGTGCAGTAGCATTCCCCCTCCACATGCCAGACAGTGATACAGACAGAAAAAGAGGGGAAACATATTATGGTTTCTCATAAGTTTTTAAACCATAGTTCTATGGTACTATTTGCAAGGCACTAATATCAGTATAATATCAATCTGAGATGTTGGAAAGTGATGTGTCCATTTTACACAGACTCACAAATCAAACCTGCCCCAGTGGGTTAACTTCCATCCATTTGGCTGCCGGTTAAAGCAGAAAGTCTTCCCAAAGGGCAACAGACTCGAATGGCAGCAACTACATGTGTAACTGTTTAACCACCGATGATTTTGGATGTGATCTCAGAAGCACCCATTCGCATTGATATCAGCCTCTATATACATTTGCCGTGTGTGTGACTAGTCGCAAGAGTAGCGCAGTTAGTCACAGCCACCATTATTGCATTAATTTGGATCTGCTGCTTCACCTACTTGACAATGATCATGGAGATTGGTTCTCTTGGGGTATGGTTTGGTGTAGCATTTCTAGTTACTGCAAAAAATACCTATAACAGCTATAAGAGAGACAATAATGGAAACTTTAAACTGGTTTCCACCTCCTCAAAGGAGTCTGCAGCGAAGTATCAAAATGGTCAGACCGCTCTCCACATTGGTATCACATTGAGACCTCTCCCAACATCAGCCGGCAGTCAACAAGGTTTGGACCTACTAAAGTTTTGTCTCATGCCTGCGGTTACATCAATAAATCTTGGGTTTTATTTTGCTTCATTTTTGCAATTCATGTAGATCTCCTTTCATAATGGCTTTCAGAATCTTTCCTACTCTCTCTGACTGATAGACAAGTGCTCTCCAATTCAAACTAGTGATCACCAACCAAGGCTTAATTTAACTTTGACTTACACTACACTATATTTTCTGCCATTTAGGGTCAAGAGTCATGAAAGTGGAGGTTAAGGGCCCTCCATGTATTTATAATATAAAAAAGGTTTATTTTAATTTTCTCTTTGTTTTCTAAAAATAGTTTAACATTCTACTTTTCAATGGCATTCCCATTATGTTGAAAAATGGCCAGGGATTTCTGTCCTCTGGTACAGTTCAATTGTGTATATTTGGAGTAGAAATAAATTCTCAGGTAACAAAAAAATAAGAACAGTATATCAGTGGGTACTTGAAGCAATCACATTGAAAATAATCACCAGTGACCCAAATTAAAACCTGGGGATTCAAACGCAAATGGAATGGAAAGATCTAGGATGCACTTAAAAAAAGAATATACAAATCTCTCAAGAATATTGTGAACAGTAATCTGTAATTCTGGTTGTGTAAATAACCATTTATATTGTCTATATTGTACACAGGTAGAGTGATCTCAATGTATCAAAAGCTATCATAATTTGGAAAGTACCTTCATGGACTGAAAGACATCAAGTGCTGCTATAAGGAAATCCTTGCTATCTTGGTTTGACTCAATATGTCCAGCACCTACATGTAATATAATCTGGGAAGTGCAAGGATATGTACCAGTAACTTCAAAGTACAGCTCTGCGTAAGCTAGTGAAGACTCTGATGAAATGAAATCAATGATGAATGAAGAAGCTATTTTGTGTTACACCTGATGAGTCATAGAATCACAGAAAGATCCATGGAAGAAGGATATCATTGAGTTCATTCCAGATCCTCAAGGAAAAAAAATCTGTATTCACCATTATTCTTCTATCAGCTCCAAAATCCTATCCGATTCATTTTTGTAAGTTATTCATGAATCAGCAATCACCGTCCTTTTTGGGAAGCACTTTAAAAGTTATAATAACAAACTGCACCTTTTGTATTTTAACATCATCAGTATTTTCTTTGATGATACCCCACTGCCCAGGACATGCCCTCTTCTCATTGTTGCCATCATGTAGGAGATACAGAAGCCTGAAAGCACACACTCAGTGATTCCAAGAACAACTTCTTCCCCTCTGCCATCTGATTTCTAAATGGACATTGAACCCATGAACACTACCTCACTGCTTCTTTTTAATTTCTGTTTTGTATTATATATTTTAATTTAACTATTTAATATGCATTTATATACTTACTGTAATTTAGCTTTTTTATATTTATTATGTATTGCATTGAACTGCCGCCACAAAGTTAACAAATTTCATGACATTTGTCGGTGATATTAAACGTGATTCTGATTATGAAATCTTTTACCTCTAGTTTCTAACTTTATTTCGTTTCTTATTACGTTTACTCTTTAAAAAAGTGTCATTGAATATTTCCATTAAATTACATTGTATTTCACTGCGTTAAAGAAGACAACCTATAGAAAAACATAGTTGAGACGCCACTATCTTACCAAGTCAGTAACTCTCCATTACACTCTTGCTGAGGCTTTATCGCCCATTTAAAAATAGGATGCTAATTGGGATTGAGAAACTGTTTATATTACCTTACACTTGTACTCTGTGTAACAGTCATGTTAGTTGGTAGACAATGATCAACAATTAGTACTAAAAGTTTTATAGAGTCTGTCTGTCTTTACAACTTCTAAAATTTTTAGTATGAATTGTTGATCCTTTGTCTACCAACTAACATGAATTGCTACATAATTTCCTGCATTAATTTTCACCTTTTATGTGTTGTTCCATTTTATCAGCCTGATAATGTCCTCCTGAAATCTGTTTCCATCTTCCACAGTGTTTATTGCATATCTGTTTAAAATGATTCCCTGTATATGTCAAGTCCAGACTATAAATGTACACCAAAGACTGGCCCTTTACACATTTCCCACTGTTACATAAAGCAAATATTCAGTATCATTTTCAACATTCTGCATTTTTGGCAATATTCTTTTAATTCCGCGAAGTTGAATATTGCTAATTATCAACATGCTTTATCAAAGGTCTTTTGAAAGATCATAAATCAACTGTACTGACTCAGATTGTGGCAATTACAAATTAATGAGCAATTCAAAAGCAGGTCCTTTCTTATTTGCACACTAACTGCTTCAACTACTTCAAGTGCTTTTGCATAAATGCTGTGATATTCTAGCTAAAGCATTCCGGACATGAAGCAGATTCTCTTTATAATAACACTGTTCAAGTCTATAATAATAGTGTTCCAGATTTTATGTTGACCAGTTGCAGTCTGTTTTCCTCAATCTGAACTTCTGGGTTAAATGTGAAGCATAGGTTAATATTCTCATTAATATCTGTTATCTCTGAAGTCCTGTGAATTTAACATATTGAGAGATATTTTAATAACTTTTGCTGCGTTTTAAGCACAATTGCACGTATTTATGATCTGCATGCTTTCCAAAATATTTTTTCTGGGAGGAGATCCATAATTGGATGTGGCTGTTCTACTCATCACTAGTGCAGTCCTAATTAGCAGGTGGAAGATGATCTAGTCTCAAGCCGAGCAAACCTGCATTTTCTTCTTTATTGTGTGTTGTACTGATTATAATCAATACCAAGTCCATCAGAGACGAAATGGGTTTATCAAGTAAGACGATCCGCACTGCGGACGTGTTAATCTCTAAAGACGTACGGTTAATGCTAGTAGATTGTGGAAATGCTATGTTGGCATCGGAAGCATGGTTACAGCTGCCGGTTGACCCCAGCATAATCTTCATTGACTTGATTTGACGCAAGTGACGCTTTGCACTCTTGTTTCAATGTACACATGGTAAATAAAGCTAATATTTAATCTTTAATCTCCTTGCATTTGGATGACTGCATTACGTTTTCCCTGGATCCAGTGTTGTTCCACAGATGGATGAACATCTGCAGCCAAGTAAACCCGCTCTTGGGAGAGTTAATGTCAGGAAAAAACACTTTGACCGCCAGTCCAGCTGATCATCTGACCCTTTCACTTTTAGGTCCAATTACCTGAAGGTGCCTGGACTCTGAAGCAGAGACAGGACTTGTATCAAGACCTGGGTGGAATGTATAGCCAAAATGAAGCAGACATTGGGATCATGGAAGTAATTTTCTGACCATAATGTGTGGAAAAACCTGGTCTTCAGATGTGAAATGTCCTTTGGTTTGCTGTATGTTGCCTTACTACAGTATTCATCTGATCCTGCGGATTGTAAATGGACTTTATCTGCAGGACACAATGTAGAAATCGCCTGATTAGGTGGGGGGTGGTATTGGGAGAATGCATCCTGGTGTGGCCTTCAATTTGATGGCTCCTTTGGTAAGGGCTACATCCAGCTATGACAAAAACGGAGTGTGACTGTGGGTCTGATCTCTCCCCATTTTGCTGTTGTGTGCTTCATTGAGTTGGACTGCACCATATCCATAATATATTCTAGAAGAGCAATTTGATCACAGGTCACTCAGACAGTGGTCTGCAGTAATAGATGGTAGACTGTGTTCAATAGTACATCTGGCAATACTGGCTAAGTCATTTGATAGAATGTTTCTTCACCAGAAACTTCAAACATCAAGAACCATGCGCCCTGCTCAAATCCTTCATGTGAAGCATTATTATATATTTGAAGTAGCAAGAGTGGGGTTAAAACCATTATTCACCTCCGAGAATATGCATTTGTCAAGATGGGCTAGAAAGATTCTTTCTTTTTTTTTTGTATTTTCTTTGGTAAATTATGTATAATGTCACTTTATGTTTGCCTGAGTTTGTTATGTACTGTGCTGCTGTTTCTAAAAGCTCATCTTTGAAGCATTTTTACCTCAGGTATATATGACATAGTTACAAACTTGAACTTGAAGGGATGCAATGGACTTTGTCACAGTCCAGTCTAAAAAGCTGCACAATAAAGCACTCTATGCTCTGTTAGCTGTAACCACGATTGCAAAAAAACAACTGATGCTGTAAGATTATCAGCATCGTTGAAAGATATACTCCAGTCTGCCTAAAACCAGCTGGATCTTTCAGTCCGTGAAATGATGTGAGAAGAGCATCTTGATCACAACCCAGTCAGGTAGTGACTGATTGATGCAAACTGGCACACTCTGAGGGAAAAGAGTACATCGACAGAGGTATGCCTAATCTTGGTTCTTGCAATGTCTCTTTGGAAAAAGGCCAGAGATTAGTCCCACTGCACACTGATGGGCTGTTAAAACCCACAGTTCGCTCAATGAATATAGATAAGGGAAAAGTTCATGATATGTTAATGCAATATATATATTCTAAGCAAGTAGAATGAGATGGTTTGTATCCTTTGGCCCACTGAGTCTTGGCAAAATTCTGCTTCTATATCTTATGGTATTGACAATGATGACATAAATTTCTGAATTAAATATTTTCAAATTTTGTATATAAAGTATATTTTAAAAAGCTTCGAAACATAAGCCAGTTAATGGAATGGACAGATGAAATTTGTTTCACGGAAGTATGAAGTATTTCATTTTTGTTAGGGATCATTCTAGTCATGTCATTATGAACAGAGTCACTGTAGATTAACTAACGCAAGACATAAAACCTGTACACAATTTGATGGGATATTCTGAATCTGTCTCATTGAAACTACAATGGGGATGATAATAAATGAATATTCCTGCTAATTGCACGTTGCCAAAGGTGTATCCTTGCCACTTAATGTACAGTGTGGGACAGATCTGTTTTCTTTCTTAACTTTCTGGTTAGTTGTATATTCATGGAGTCATCCCTCAACACTGTAACAAAAATGGTGTATTTTGGGTGCCTGGCCTTTGTAACAGACAACAGTATTCAAGGTTCAAAGTAAATTTTATTATCAGAGTACATATTTAGGAGCAAAGAGGTCCTTCTGCAGTTGTACAGGGCCCTGGTGAGACCACACCTGGAATATTGTGTACAGTTTTGGTCTCCAAATTTGAGGAAGGACATTCTAGCTATTGAGGGAGTGCAGCGTAGGTTCACAAGGTTAATTCCCGGGATGGCGGGACTGTCATGTGTTGAAAGATTGGAGCAACTGGGGTTGTATACACTGGAATTTAGAAGGATGAGAGGGGATCTGATTGAAACATATAAGATTATTAAGGGATTGGACACGCTAGAGGCAGGAAACATGTTCCCGATGTTGGGGGAGTCCAGAGCCAGAGGCCACAGTTTAAGAATGAGGGGTAGACAGTTTAGAACGGAGTTGAGGAAAAACTTTTTCACACAGAGGGTTGTGGTTCTGTGGAATGCTCTGCCTCAGAAGGCAGTGGAGGCCAATTCTCTGGATTCTTTCAAAAAAGAGTTAGATAGAGCTCTTAAAGACAGCGGAGTGAAGGGATATGGGGAGAAGGCTGGAAAAGGGTACTGATTGTGGATGATCAACCATGATCACAGTGAATGGTGGTGCTGGCTCAAAGGGCTGAATGGCCTGCTCCTGCACCTATTGTCTATTGTCTATACAACCTTGAGATTCTTTACCCTTTGGGCATACTCAACGAATCTATAGAACAGTAACTATAGCAGGATAAATGAAAGATCAGCTAAAGCGTAGAAGACAACAAACTGTGCAATTGCAAATATAAAAAAGTTACGAGAGCATGAAATAACAAGATAAAGAGTCCTTAAAGTGAGATCATTGGTTGGGGAACATCTCAATAGATGAGTCTTTTGTTCGAGAGCCTGGTGATTGAGGGGTAGTAACTGTTCCTGAACCTGGTGGTGTGAGTCCTAAGGCATTTGTACCTTCTGCCTGATGACAGCATCGAGAAGAGAGGTTGGCCTGGGTAGTGAGGATCTTAATGATGGATGTTGCTTTCCCTCAACGGCATTTCATGTTGATGTGCTCAACGGCTGGAAGGGTTTGCCTGTGATGTACTGGGCCGAATCCACTACCTTTCATAGGATTTTCCGTTCGAAGGCATTGGTGTTTCCATACCAGGCTGCGTTGCAGCCAGTCAATACACTTCCACCACACATCTATAGCTGTTTGTCTAAGTTTTTGATGTCATGCCAAATCTCTGTAAACTCCAAAGTAAGTAGGGGCGTTGTTGTGCTTTCTTTGCAATTACATTTGTAAGTGATGAGTACAGGACCCATCATACGAGTATTCAAAGGGGTTCTGCTATTTGGGATCAGCTATATGATACTGTAAATTTGAATATATTCAAAATATTAAAGTATTTGATTACAGCAATTTAAAGTGTAGTTAATTTAAAGTATTATTATCTTTGTCTTGATAAAGTCTAAAATATTGTGTCAAGAGAGAAAGATTCCCTTGGACTCTCTCTGTCCTGGAAGGTTACTGTATAAATAAAGACTTTTATATTTCCCCTTTACAGCTTCCATGTGACGTAGTTTTAATTCAGTTAGAACAAGGGATACCATTTTAATAGCTTGAAGGAAAAGAAATACTTGGTGATCTCTTTGAAGATGGCATAGAAAGAAATAATGCAGTTAGAATATGTACATTATCCCTGGTTTTATAAACAGATGCATCAAGTACAAAAGCAAGGATCTTTACAAAGCCCAAGCTGGAGCTCTGTATCCACCGATAGGGTAGCAGACACCAACAGAATCAACAAACTCATTCATAAGGCCAGTGATGTTGTGGGGATGGAACTGGACTCTCTGACGGTGGTGTCTGAAAAGAGGCTGCTGTCTAAGTTGCATGCCATCTTGGTCAATGTCTCCCATCCACTACATAATGCACTGGGTGGGCACAGGAGTACATTCAACCAGAGACTCATTCCACCGAGATGCAGCACAGAGCGTCATAGGAAGTCATTCCTGCCTGTGGCCATCAAACTTTACAACTCCTCCCTTGGAGGGTCAGACACCCTGAGCCAATAGGCTGGTCCTGGACATTTCATAATTTACTGGCATAATTTACATATTACTATTTAACTATTTATGGTTCTATTACTATTTATTACTATTTACTATTTATTATTTATGGTGCAACTGTAACGAAAACCAATTTCCCCCGGGATCAATAAAGTATGACTATGACTATGAATTACACATTTTAGGAAGAATGTTGTCTTTTAAGACTTTCTATATATTTATTCACTATAACTGCACCAGGGCACGAGTCATATTTAAAAGAGGTGAGGGAGGTTTATGCCCAAGTGGCCGCCCATTTTAATTCCACTTCCCATTCTCATATGTCAGTACATGGCCTCCTCTGTTGTCGTGACGAACCCACACTCAGGTTGGAGAAGCCTCCAACCTGATGGCGTGAACATCGATTTCATGAACTTCCGGTAATGCCCCCACCCCTCACCCCTCACCATTCCCCTTTCCTTCTCTCACCTTATCTCCATACCTGCCCATCAACTTCCTCTGGAGCTCCTCCTTCTTTTCTTTCTTCCATGACCTTCTGTCCTCTCATATCAGATTCCCCCTTCTCCAGCCCTGTATCTCTTTCACCAAATTGCCAGCTCTTTGCTTCACCCCTCTCCCCAACTCCTGGTTTCACTTATCACCTTGTGTTTCTTCTTCCTCCTCTTCCCCCACCTTCTAACTCTGACTCATCTATTTTTTCTCTCATTCTGGTGAAGGGTCTCAGCCCGAAATGTCAGTTATAGTCTTTTCCATAGATGCTGCCTGACCTGCTGAGTTCCTCCAGCATTTTGTGTGTGTTGCTTTGGACTTCCAACATCATTCTTTTTGATAAAGTGAAGAGAAACTATTTTAACCAGCTGATGAGTCTGTGGCCAGGTGACACAGATTAAAGGAATTGGCATGAGCACCAGTGGGAGCAGAAGCAGAATAGTTTCTTGTTAACACAAACAACAGGAATTCTGCAGATGCTGGAAATTCAAGCAACGCACATCAAAGTTGCTGGTGAACGCAGCAGGCCAGGCAGCATCTGTAGGAAGAGGTGCAGTCGACGTTTCAGGCCGAGACCCTTCGTCAGGACTAACTGAAGGAAGAGTGAGTAAGGGATTTGAAAGTTGGAGGGGGAGGGGGAGATGCAAAATGATAGGAGAAGACAGGAGGGGGAGGGATGGAGCCAAGAGCTGGACAGTTGATTGGCAAAAGGGGATACGAGAGGATCATGGGACAGGAGGTCCGGGAAGAAAGACATGGTGGGGGGCGGGTACCCAGAGGATGGGCAAGAGGTATATTCAGAGGGACAGAGGGAGAAAAAGGAGAGTGAGAGAAAGAATGTGTGCATAAAAAAAGTAACAGATGGGGTACGAGGGGGAGGTGGGGCCTAGCGGAAGTTAGAGAAGTCGATGTTCATGCCATCAGGTTGGAGGCTACCCAGACGGAATATAAGGTGTTGTTCCTCCAACCTGAGTGTGGCTTCACCTTTACAGTAGAGGAGGCCGTGGATAGACATGTCAGAATGGGAATGGGATGTGGAATTAAAATGTGTGGCCACTGGGAGATCCTGCTTTCTCTGGCGGACAGAGCGTAGATGTTCAGCAAAGTGGTCTCCCAGTCTGCTTACAGTAGAGGAGGCCGTGGATAGACAATGTCAGAATGGGAATGGGATGTGGAATTAAAATTTTAATAGAACACATTTTAATTCCACACCCCATTCCCATTCTGACATGTCTATCCACGGCCTCCTCTACTGTAAAGATGAAGCCACACTCAGGTTGGAGGAACAACACCTTATATTCCGTCTGGGTAGCCTCCAACCTGATGGCATGAATATCGACTTCTCTAACTTCCGCTAGGCCCCACCTCCCCCTTGTACCCCATCTGTTACTTATTTTTATGCACACATTCTTTCTCTCACTCTCCTTTTTCTCCCTCTGTCCCTCTGGATATACCTCTTGCCCATCCTCTGGGTCCCCCCCCCTTGTCTTTCTTCCCGGACCTCCTGTCCCATGATCCTCTCGTATCCCCTTTTGCCTATCACCTGTCCAGCTCTTGGCTCTATCCCTCCCCCTCCTGTCTTCTCCTATCATTTTGGATCTCCCCCTCCCCCTCCAACTTTCAAATCCCTTACTCACTCTTTCTTCAGTTAGTCCTGACCAAGGGTCTCGGCCTGAAATGTTGACTGCACCTCTTCCTACAGATGCTGCCTGGCCTGCTGCGTTCACCAGCAACTTTGATGTGTGTTGCTCTAGTTTCTTATTAAAATTAGATTTCATAACATTTGTTATGAAATGAAATGAGGTTCCTTAAAAATTTTAGAAATAAATTCCAGTGATTTTTGAAAAGGCATCATACAAATGAAGGGGATAAAATTCCACAGCAATGGTGAAATAGAAGATAACTAAGAATGATTGGATAGTTATTTGAGAGAATTAGCACTTGCACTATAGGATAAACAGTATCCTAATATTCTGCACACTTTTGTCATTATGCAATGTACTCAGGCACCAGAATTTACGCTGATACTTTATGAATTCTGGGGGCAAGGCCATACTTGCATTTATATATTTAGTTTTGATAACTGTAAAATAAAATTTGTTGCTGAATGGCACGTACAACTATGACAACAATCAGAGGGAGATTGAACTAAAGCAACAAAAGTTTATACGTTCGCCCCAAAACTGTGCGGGTTTGCTCCAGTTTCCTCCCACAGTCCAAAGAGGTATTGATTGGTAGGTTAATTAGTCATTGTAAATTGTTCTATTATTAGACTAGGATTAAATTGGAGGATTGCTGGGTGGGCTGGCTCAAAGGGCTGGAAATGCCCATTCTGCACTGTATCTCAATAATTAAAAGTGATGGTTAAATAAGTTTTTAAAGAAAATACTGCCAAATGCTTGCAGATAGAGCAAAATATATTATTTTAATATAAACCAGAAGATTCAAGCCTAAAATTATAAAACATAGAAAATGTTGCTCAAGGGGTAGGAAAATCTTTCAAGTAATTCAAGGAGAGTTTGAACTATTTATTACAATGCATTGGTAGAAAATGATAGAAATTATTGGCAAAAATGATGGGTAAGTGGTGAACGACTTACGACTTAAAAAAGCAGAGAGAAAAGGTAGCTCCCCATATTAGGATGCGATCCCCTATTGGTCAGTGAGGGAAGTGGCTGCAGGAGGTTTGGTGGATTGAATGGTTAGATCCAAGGGAAAAGAGCCTCCATTTCCAAAATGACAAGACATTTACCTCCTTCATCCTCCCTCCCCCCATAAAGAAGGAATCCTTTGTCTGCAAAGCCTTTGAAGCTGATTGGTTGTTTGACCTCCACTATAGGCGCAGTGTCAGTGATCGACACTGGTTATAACTAATCAGTCTTCAAGAGCTAGGCGGGTAATGCCAGCAGAGAACCAATAAGACGCCGATAAAGGCGGGATTCCAGACGACTATATAAACAGCGAGCGCCCGCCTAAGCGCTTACCAGGCGCCATTTTGTGTACTTCTCCACGTTGACCTTAGCAGTGGTTCTGAAACAAAATATTGTTATTCCTCCTAACAAAAGTAATAAAACTGCAGAATGTCTCGGGATCGTTTCAAGAACCGCACCGGATTCCAGAGGCGAGGTGGTATGAGCCCTCCATTCCGCGGCGGCAACCGCAACAATGCGCCCAACCGCCCCAACGGAGCGGGAAACCCGGTGGAGGCCCCCAAGCAACAGCCAACACCCTCGTCGCAGAGCCAGGTGACAGCTCCGGCGCAGACTCCGCCTCAGAAGTCGTCCGCTCAGGGCTCGCAGAAGTCTCAAGAGCCCGACAAGAAGAACGGCGACGCCGCGACCGCTCAGTCCCCTGGCGCGGCCCGGAGCGGAGGCGGCGAGAGCAAGTCGGCTTACCCGGGCGGCGAGGGCCAGAGCCGGCAGCAGCGTGAGTCGAAGAGCGAGATGGAGAGTCGCCAGGCGCAGGACGTACTGCGGGCCCAGTTATCACTGCTCCGGAAGCCCGGCGAGAAGACCTACACCCAGCGGTGCCGCCTTTTCGTCGGCAACCTGCCGAGCGACATCACCGAGGATGACTTCAAGAAACTATTCGAGAAATATGGCGAACCCGGCGAGGTTTTCATCAACAAAGGCAAGGGGTTTGGCTTCATCCGGCTGGTGAGTGTGGCCCGGGCCCCCTGGCGGTCGGGGTTGGTGGGGCAGGCGCGCTCCGGGAATCGCGTGGGCGTGTTACGTGAACGCGCGCAAGACTCTCCCATAACATGGGGCCGTGCTCCCGATCCTACCATTCACTCACCTTCCCCCACATCTACTAAAAGTTACCCTAATGTCCATTTGATCTGCGATTATTGTAACCGGCTATTGTAGCCATCGTGAAAACTCCTGCTTGCATCGAGCTAGGGCCACCAGAGGTAGCTTGAGAGATCAGGAATTCGTTTAGTGAAATAGCGGGATAGAAGCGGTCCTTTGAGCCTGGTTTGGGATATGCAAGGGATGGTGGGCATCAGGGTTTGAATCCGGGTATCTGGAGCTGGGAGGCACTGCAATTCTAGTTGCCATGCTTGCACCGAGCACCTTTGTAGTAGCATTACTCGCATCACGCCGTATAGCCTTTGCCTTTGAAACATCGCACGGTTGGTTGAGCGAGCAACGTGTGAACTCTAGCTCACCTTGAAGTGAAACCCTGTACTACACCTCCCAAAATGCACAGTACGGGCTGGTCTCATTGGTCCGTGGATGTCGCATTTATCCGTACAGCAGCAAATATCCCTAAGTGTTTGTCATGCAATGTATGACGAAGTTCAAAAAGTTTGTTTGGGCTTGAGGTGTTGACTTAATTTTCAATTTTCTTTTAATTGTGATATTTGTCACTATTAAATGCCATTTTGTGTATATATCAATGCGCACGCAATACTAGGGAACTTTCAAGTCAGAAAGCATTACTGAGGGGAATAGACAGTGGATGTTTGGGTTCTGCTAGACTTCCTGAGTTTTTCCTTTATTCAAAACTTCCAGTATGTGCACCATCTCTAGTGTTAATGTATGCCTCATGTTCCTTTAATGAAGTTTTTGTTTTTTTCTAAAGGAAAGCAGAACTTTGGCTGAAATAGCCAAAGCTGAACTTGACGATACACCGATGAGAGGCCGGCCACTTCGCATTCGTTTTGCCACTCATTCTGCTGCACTGACTGTCCGCAATCTTTCCCCTTATGTTTCAAATGAATTGCTAGAGGAAGCTTTCTCTCAGTTTGGTCAAGTGGAGAGAGCCATTGTGATTGTCGATGATCGTGGGAGATCAACAGGCAAAGGCATAGTTGAATTTGCTACAAAACCATCTGCACGAAAGGCACTTGACCGATGTAGTGAGGGTGTATTCCTATTAACAGCGTAAGTAGAACTGCTTTTTATGTAAGCTACTTGGTTTGTATTTAAAGCTTAATTTCAAGTGTATTGTTCAATGATATTTTTGTCATCACAATGAGTCCATCTTTTAACACTACATGATTGAAGTCTAGATGTTTCAGCAAACATTTAATAATGGTAAAGACCATCTTCGGTGCAGCTTGGAAGCTTTAAAAAAGAAACTCAAATTTTATTCACTCTCTTTTAGATCTCCTCGTCCAGTAATCGTGGAACCAATGGAACAATATGATGATGAGGATGGCCTTCCAGAGAAACTTGCCCAAAGGAATCCAATGTATCAAAAGTGGGTTTTTAAAATTCAAGTATAATCCTAGTAGTAAAATATAGAAGTTCGTCAGATTTCTTAACTGTCATTCTTTGTTTTTTATGCGCTTTGCATATTATATTTGTTTGAAGTAGTGGAATAATTGATGTGGAATACTATGACTTTTTCTGCAGAGAACGAGAGCATCCTCCTCGTTTTGCTCAGCATGGAACATTTGAGTTTGAATATTCCCAGAGGTGGAAGTCACTTGATGAAATGGAAAAACAGCAAAGAGAGCAAGTTGAAAAGAACATGAGAGAGGCAAGGGATAAGCTGGAAAATGAGATGGAAGATGCATACCATGAACATCAGGCAATGTTGTTGAGGCAGGGTATGTTTGAATTCTGTTTTGATTCAGGGTGTCAACCTGCAACAATTGCAATTCCTTTACTTCCATGGATGTGGTTTGCTCCAGATCCAGCATCTTGTCTACCTGGTTGTTGTGGTATTGAAGAATACCATTCATATTTGGCAATTTCTTACAAAAAGAAAGTAAGACTTTAGTGTACATATTGATATTCTATTGAAGGAGATATTTTCTATGCAGTTACTGTTTTTAGTGTTGTGTATAGAATTTGTAAATGGTCTTTTGTGTGTGAACGAAGATTGAAACATTGTGAAGTGAGATGTGATAATCTTTGCCCTATCAATAGCGTGGATTTGATCCCTAATAATACTTCTGCTAAAATTTGATCTAGATCTCATGCGGCGCCAAGAAGAGCTGCGGCGCATGGAGGAGCTCCACAGCCAAGAAGTTCAGAAGCGCAAACAGCTTGAGTTGAGGTGAGAATTTTAACTCCTAATATGAAACTGTTATTACGTGAGTTTTTTTGTAGGCTTTATTACTCAAACTTATCTAATTATTGAAATTTAACCCCACAATTTGTCCATTCTTCAGGCAAGAGGAAGAACGTCGTAGAAGGGAAGAGGAAATGTTGATGCGGCAAAGAGAAAAAGAGGAGATGATGAGGCGCCAGAGGGAGGAGAACTTCCGCATGGGCTACATGGATCCTGTGAGTTTCCTTATGTCAGTCTTGGAATTATTTTAAAACACTGCTCATATGTAGTCACTGGATGTTGAAGTTCATAAATAACAATCATTGTAATAGCACCAGCACTTGTCGAGTTGGGTTGGGCTTTTAGTGCTGTAAAACTCAGCTTCAAATTCTAGATCCTTAGTTTTTCATTTTGTATTAGCTGAGAGTAAAGTTGCCTTTTCAAATATATTTTTTTTCCCTGGTACCTGTCCTGAAGTCACACTAGATATGACTTGAAGCAACAATTAAGAGTGTGAGATTTGCTTGGTGGTTTCATCTTTATAACGTACCTGAGCATGTCTTCACCCCTTTCCTCTCAATTATAACACTTCATATTGCTGACAACATTCTTAATGCTTTCAGTGATGGTGACAATATCTGTTTAATAGAATACAATTGAATATGTCATACAATATGACATTTAATAGCTTGGAACCATAGACTATACTGCTGGAGGCTCAGGCTATTTCGTATTATGTGGTTTGTCTAGAGATCTTTAAAGACAAAAGCAGATAATCTCGTGATGCCTTTATTTGACAAATGTATGGGTATTTAACAGAATTGCTTATTTTGCATGTTGATGAGGGCATCTGTCAGTTTTAAACTGATGTGTACGTGAGTAATTTCAGGCAATGGCATCACCTGGATTGGTAATCTTGGCCATAGGTTATTGTATCTATCATAGTCATAAAAGATTTTTATTTCCTTTCTAGAGAGAGCGTGAAATGCGAATGGCTGGAGGAATGACAGGTAAAATATGGATTTTGCTGTACATGTGTTTTTCCAGAAAGATCAACTTGAATATTTGTAAATTTAGTGGTTTTCATTCTCTTGCAATGGAAAGGACATAAGTGTCACTTGGAAGATGGTTGAGGGGGTGATTGAGATAATGGACATTACTCATTGGCAGGAGGTCCACAATTGAAATTGTCCATTGTGAGAGGAGTCATGGGTTTTTCGAGGGGATGAGAGATCAGATTAATAAAGACTAACTACACAGGTAAGTGCAACAACTGGATTTGAACTCAAATATTTTGTGAATTGTGATAAATTAAAAGTAATCCCCAGACATAATAGAGTGATGTAGGTCTATGAAATATAACTGGGAGGGCACAAACTAAGTATAAAAGTTAACAACAGGAATTCTGCAGATGCTGGAGATTCAAGCAATATACATCAAATTTGCTGGTGAACGCAGCAGGCCAAGCAGCATCTATAGGAAGAGGCGCAGTCGACGTTTCAGGCCGAGACCCTTCGTCAGGACTAACTGAAGGAAGAGTGAGTAAGGGATTTGAAAGGGGGAGGGGGAGATGCATCTGACGAAGGGTCTCGGCCTGAAACGTTGACTGCGCCTCTTCCTATAGATGCTGCTTGGCCTGCTGCGTTCACCAGCAACTTTGATGTATGTTGCTTAAGTATAAAAGTTGTCTACTTCACCGCTTTGTCATTTGAAGGGGTGTTGCAAGCACATTGGCTTGTGCTTTGGATGTTTCAAGGAGAGAGAATAAGTGAATTACTTTCAAAGGGATCTTTTGATTCAATTTCACATGGATGCTGTATATTCAGGCATTTGCAGATAAAGTGATAAACCTGAACTGACTACAGGAGTCAGTTGCTGATAAGTGACCTCAAAATTTGTGGATATTGTGCATTTGAAAGTTCTAAGGTCAATCTGAACCCTGTTGAAAAAGATTTTTTCTTGGGAATTTAAATTTCTTTTAGTTGATTTTGCATTATTAGCGACTTCTGGCTTGTGTAGACAATGTGCAGATTTCCTGCATTGCCATTCTAATTTAGTTTTTTGATAAGCTTTAATGCAAGTATGCTTGAGGTAGTTATATCAAGTTTTTTTATATTCCTCGTTGAATTGTTTGAATTTCAGAACAATATACTACAGCAAATCAAAGCTTTCCACCAATGGCAGCTATGGCCTATGAAGGCCACAGTACATTAAGCAACCCTGGAGGACCTAGTGCGATGACTGGACAGATGATGAGCACCAGTGCGAACACCAGCGACATGGCAGGGGTAAAGCATACTTACGGTTAAGAGTGAATGCTTGAATGTATGGCCTGGTTGTAGAGTGAAATGAATGAGGGTAGTTGGTATGAGGAAAGTATAGAGAAAATGGAAATGAATATTCTGCAGTATGAGTAAAGATTTTGAGCTTTTCATCATTGAAACGAAGCACAAAATGGCAAACTTCGAAATAGCTTGATAAGAGCTGAATAATTTCGTTTGGACTGTCATTGGGGTGGATTCAATTTCTGAAAAATGCATTTACTTGTAACACCAATATCATTAGGGGTTAATATTAACCAATTTTGCATCTTAACTGTTGGTTATAGGATCTAGTTGCCATGTCACAGCTCAGGTTTGGCTGTGCCAAACGTTATACAACGTAGTTATGCTATGCTTGTAAGTTCAAATGAAATCAATGTGATTGTAGGGCAGGCGTTGTAAATTTTGCTTAGTTGAAATATATTTAAATTACCTACTTAATTGAATTACCAAGCTTCTAGTGTTTAGAATCTGAATGTAGGGTTGATGGTTTGTTGATGGGGCAGTGCCAAAGGGGGAAATGAGGTTTGTGAGAGAAAAATGTGTTTTTCTTTTCCTCAAGCTGCAAGCAGGAAAGCAATGACTGAACTACTTGCATTTATGGCAGGAATAAAAATGTTCCCGTAGTAACTTCAGATTAGCTAGTGGGGGATTTCAGAGGTTCCAAGTGGTGCTGGAAGGTGCAGTTGTTCTGATTGAGCAGGCTGATTGTCTTACTCTGTCCAGTCAAATCAGGTTTTTGTTCCACAGGAAGTTGATATCAAGTTCTGATTTCCAATCCTAATGTTCCAGTATTTGCATTGTTTACATACCCTTTCAACATGTGGTTCCAGTTTACAACAAACTACAATATTGGAATGAGTGAGGGTGTCTTGTGATTGCAATAACTCCATTATAAATTGCAGAAATATCTACATCTTAATGGACAGCTGTAAAACCATGAAAATAGAATAGGAAAAAGCCAGCTATTCCATGGCTGTTGTAACTGTTCAGCTGCAGTTAATAAATAATATATCCCTGCATCTTGGCATTACAAATCCTGACCTTTGCTAGGTCTGGTATAGTGGATAGATGCAGTGGACCTGAGTTTAATACTTGGAAAAACTGAAGTCATCTGGCAAGATTCGGTGTGTTGAAGGTCAATAGATGTTTCTTCAGTTCATGATATAAAATTTGAGACTGGTCCTGACATGTTCTTCAAATTCCAACTTGTCTAATCATGGATTAACTAATGTTTCAGCACTGTTCTGGTGAATTGCTTCAAAGCCCTCGGGTCTTGTACTGGATGATTGTTTCGGCAGTATATGCCAGCACTTCGACTACAGCGTGCCATGTTGCCCCGTGAAGTAAATTGAAAGATGCTGAGTTTCCTCTAGCATAACATGTCATGGGTCATGGCAAACCTGCTTGCCCTATCCTCAGCGTTTGAGGAGTCCTGTGCAAGTGGTAAATATAGTGAGGCATATTAAATTAAAAATTGAGGAAATTGTCCTGATAAATAATGGACTTTAGTGCATTGAAGTACGCTGCAAAAACATATTACTCAGGTAATCCTGAATGGTAACAATGATCCAGTGTTGTAGTACTTGTGTTGTACTGTGATTTGTAGTTTGCAAGCTAAATCGCGTTTTAAAAAAAATATAAAATTGCTTTTGAACAGTTTGTAAAGACGTGATTAAAGATTAAATTTTCATTAAAATTAGAGACTGGGCCTATCATGCCTCAATATAAACAGTTTTTTTAACTGCAACGTAATTATTTGCACTTACCAACTCTTCAGTACTACAATACTGGCTTGTTAGTCAGATCGTTAAAGGGGAAATAGGTGGGAATATATTGGTGGTTACTTGTGACTTCGATTGAGGCCAGTGGCTATTTAACTTGAAGTGCTAAAACTCTGCATCTCTGACAGATTCAGTGTGGAGATTGCTATGATAAGCAGCTCTAAGCCTAAATTAATTTTGAGCCTATTATACTGCATTCCTAAGTTGGTATGTGGTTTGTTTGCACTAAAAGCAGAATAGCCATTGTTCTTAAACTGGCACAAGTCATGGGAGGATTATACCCACCATGGATTCCTCCATGTGCTGGTTGGTAAACTAATGAACAACTTGCCCTCTTTTTTTTCTTTTTATGTGCCTGGTACCTGTGGATCGCCCCATTCCTGGTTGTAATCGACGAACGTTGACTGCGGATGCCTTTCCTGACCTAAATGTTACACATTTTCCTCACTTTGTAATGTGGAACTTGTATGGACTTTGATTGCTACCATGTGTGATGAACTTCCAATAGCGTAATGACCGCTTTGGACAGGGTGCCCCAGGTCCAATGAATGCTCAACCCCCACGTCCTATGGGGCCTACTGGTCCCAATTTTAGTAGAGGGAGAGAAGAATACGAAACAGCTAACAAGAAGCCTAGATACTAAAATTTATAGCTCCACCTTAGTGTGCATTCCAGATAGTCTCATTTAGATGAGAACTCTTCATAATTGCGTTTTTTAGTTGGTGGCAAAGTTGCATTTTATGCCTATTCAGATTTGTGTATTGACTAAACTTTGTAAACTGTAACAATTCACGCTGGCACATTGTGAATGTTGAATTATGTCAAGCAAGTGATAGTGCAAACCGGCATCTATTCCAGTTCTTCAACTGTAAACTGAAGTGCCATTAAACCTCTAGAAAGTATGCTCCATGTATTTTTGAGTCATTGTAGAAGCATGCTAAATTGTGTAGGCTAAATGCTTGTTTTGAAATGGTGGAATTCTGTATTTTGGTCATCTTTTTAAATTAAAACTCATTCATAGTGCTAATTTGAAATGAGTTGTTTTTAACCAAGAGCAAAGTGTTGATTTGAGGCAAATTGTCAACTTCCATAAGTGGAACAAAGTATTGCTGACTATTGCAAACTCTGTGTCACTTATCAAAGTTAATTGCACAAGTAAGGAGTTGGGAATCAAGTGCACTGTAAACACCACTAGCAGTTGTCTGGTTTTTAATGGTAAAGATTTTTTATAACCTGAAATCTGACCATTGTATTGATGCAATTTGCAGTGGGTCTAAGAGCCCAGCAGTGTTTTGTTTCCATGCACAATCAATGGGCAGCCAGTATATGGATTTTGTTTTTTTGTTAGTGCTATTAATTCAAATTGTTGTCAAAGATGATTTTCCTAATAGAACATTTCTAATTAGATTTTACCTCAACTTTTAAAACTCTTCTCTTCTGATTCTAGTGTTGGGTAAAGTTGGACTAATGACATTTCTTCCCAGAAACTTGCAAGCACACCCAGTCTGGGGTGGCAGTGAGATCCACTGACAAGTCCAAGTTTCTGATTTGGCAACTAGATTTCAGAGCTTTGCATGTTCTCAGATATTGGGAGGTTGGGATGATTATGCTGCAGCTGGTATTTAAGATAAGTGTATTGACAAATGCTAAGCACAGCTTTTAGTTTTTCGTGTTTCAACTTAAAATAACCGAACATTAAAGCTGACATTCTGTGATTGCCAGCTTTGTATCATTTCAAGTGACCTTTTCCATGTAAACCTAGATTGAAGCTGTAACCTTGGATGCAAGTCTGCTTCTGCCCACACAGTGCTTTTTATTTAAGATGGTTTCATGTAGCAATTGGGCACCCTAACTGACAATTTTTCGTTGTCCCATGGAAACTAAATCTCATTGTAGTGGCTCACTGAAACTTTTGGTGTTGAGTTTGATTCATGGTTTAGCAAGAAGTATATCTACTATATTAGGATGAGGAAGTAGAAAGTACCTGGGGTAGAGAGATTGCTTTCCTTAAAGGATTTCACAAGCTGTTTGCTTTTCTGCAATTTGGCATATGCCTTCTACATCCCAGAAGTCACTTGTCTAGTTATGGCAAACGTTTGGGCTTGCTAGTGTTTTGGGCAAATTTTCTAATTTAAAAAATTTATAGCTGCTGTGCTTTTTCTAGTTAATTTTGCACAATTTCAAGTAGTCATAGCATGTCCCAGCTTGTGTTTGAACTGTTTCTTACTGTTTCTTTCTGTTTCTATTTGAGGCAGTTTAATGCTGTCTACCCTGTTCTAAGTTAATTAGTGGATTAGAAATGACAGCTCATAGTACAATCTCAACTTGCAGGTAAAGACCCTATATGGCTTGCTGCTAAATGACATTGGTTGTCTTGCCATGTGATGCCATAAAGATGTTACCATTATTCCCAATGCTCTAGTGATGGTTAATTACTATGTCCTATCCAGTGGATTCTTTTCAGTGTTAGGCCTGTAAACCAATTTATTGGGTTTTGTAAGAAACAGAAATTTGAACCATCATATCCCAGTTCTAAAGTTTGGAATTCTGGAACTTGAGCAATATGTATTGGGGTAGTCAATACAGTGCAAACTCGTGCACAATATTTTGCAATACCCAGGAGTTACTGATACTGATGCACATTCTTTTATCTTTGGACCTAATGCATCACCAACTACACCAAACCATTTTGCAAAATCTATTTGGACTTGGATTTTTTTTTTAGTTACGTGTTGCCTATGTGGTTATTCAGGTTCTACAGACAGCTTTGCTGTGAAGTTGGGACAGTATCTTAAAAGTGCTCTGAAGACTAACTGATTTTTAGTTTCTATTTAAATTTATACCTGATGAAAGATTTTCTCTGAAAGATCTGCTATTAATGATCCAGAAAGCCTTTTATAATCTACTGACCTGATAGGGGTCCAACTTTTAACTTGTGAAAGTTTCACTTAAAATTATTGATTTGAGAAGTTGGTCCTTTTGCATCGTGAATGACTAATTGGAAAATTTCAATAATGGGAATCCAGTAGCACGATCTGGAAGGTGCAGATCTGCTCATAAGAAAGAATTTGCAACAGGATACCTGGACCAGCAGAACGTGACTTCTATATCTTCTGCCTGTAGAAGCTGAAGAGCTTCAATGGGTAACTGGAAACCAAGCAGTTACATGCTGTGCCAACAAATAATTGCTGTTTAGCATTGTGATAATGGTAAGTGTTAAAAACTTATTTGTGGGGATGGGAGGTGGGGCATGTTTGAATATATAATCAAATCTACTTGTACTCCATTTACATGGCCCTGCTAGGCTGTAGTTTTCTAGTGAGGGCAGCTTGCTTTAATCAATTGTTGAGTTCGTATTCCTGAACATGTGCTGCAGTTCAAGACCAGATTTTTTTAATCAAAATTCTCAGATTTAATGTTGCCTCACTAAGAGCTGCTTAGTTGCGACTAGGCTTAAAGTTCTTGATCAGGGTTTCGAAGTAAAAATGTCCCAGGGTAAGCAATGTGGTTGATTGCAAATGTGGGTATTTGCCCTCTTAATCTTGTAATTAGTCACAGTTGGCCCATGTGGATTTAAATGATCAACTACTCTGGCTTGCTGTTTAGTAACTTACAGGCTTGCAATAATATTTCTGTTCCCTTAAAGTTGCTGCATTTGAATATGGGTCTCATAAGTAGGTTTAGCATATTTTGGTTGGGAATGATACGACAATCCAGGGTTCTACCTTCAAATCTATAAGGTTACTTGATCGGTTCAGTTTTGTGATGCTCCTAACTAGGGGCTTTTGTGAACCCTTTTGAGTTCACTTGTTAGGGGAATTTTCAATTCTTTATTTAGGTGGCGCAAGCAGAGCTTGGAACTATTTTTTGAAATGCCCCTTTTCTAATTATGGCACAACTCATGCATTTGGTTGCAATGGGTATGTTATTAGTGAATTCTTTCATTTTTGAAATTAAAGCAAAGTCTTTGACCTGAGGCTTACTTAGTATACTTCTTATAATACTTAGTTTATGATAGCAGTTAATCTGCATACGTACTGTAAAGGAAAGTAGTTGTTGCCATTTTGGTATTCAGGTGCTTGAATTTTGCAATGCCCATTACATCTGGGAACAAATTGAATAACTTGTCTTCCCCAGTATTCTTCAGTGGAAGTTATAACAGTTTCAGATTCTCAGGTCACATGGCAACGCATCTGAGAGTTACAAGCCAGCAAGTGGCTGCTGGCAGCCATTGTGCTGCACCCTTGCAAGTAATGCCACTCTACAGCGAATAAATACAGTCAGCTTGTCTGCAATACATTACATTGAGGATCTGTAGTACTGCAAATGGGATTGGGCAGTAAGACCTGGAGAATAGTATTCCTGCTTGTTCTGCGGTACACAGTACAGACTGCATACAGGTATGTACAAATAACTTGTTAAAATGTCTTTCGTAATTTCTTAAATCAGTGAAATGGTTCAGGCATCACCCTTCTGACAGAGTGATTACAGTGCAGCACTTTTAGTTGTTTGTTGGCATTCAATGCTGATTGGTATCAATGATACATAGCAGCCCAAGTGATGTACAGCTACTAGTCCGGCTTTCAAATACTGTACCACAACATTAAGATCGGAATGCATCTGTGGATTGCAAACAAATGGTTAGATGTGCTTGCTGTCTTCAATTGTACTTCTGGCTTCAAGAACCTGTTATGTGACTTAGGCTTTAAATAGGAAGGTTGTAGCTTGTCTGTTCAACTTTCCCTTTTTCTAAAAGCTGCATTTGCATTTTAAGCTTTACCAGGGCCATCAATGAAGCAACATGATCGACATAAATTTGCAAAAGATCACAGTGCGATAACTGAAATGTCAATTGTAATTTTGTTTGGGGTTTGGAGAAGGGGAGGGCTGGGTGTGTAATTGCCTGCAACTACAGAGGCAGCTTGATCTGCCATTGAGTTTTTGAATAGTGGAAGTTGAAATAATACTACTTATTTACGTGCTCTTGAGTCTGTCAGACCCCCTTAGTCTGAAACGTGTTACCTATTCATTGTACTTGGTTATTCTCCTGTAATTTTTAGTATAGGCTGGATACTGTATGCATTTTAGCTTTTGACAAGCTAATTTCGTGATGACTAACTGCAATCTACCTTGAACCACTGGGTTATCTGGCCAGGAATCCTAAGACCAGGCATTGTATAATATACTTGAATATAGGATGATTGATCTAAAGTTCAGATTTTTAATATATACCTTTTGCATATGGCAGATATCATTTCTGTAAATGTCATTCACTACTTCAACTGCATCTGGCAATATATACTGAAAATAAGAATTTATTACTAATTTACTGCTTTGGTAGAAAATCAATCCTTATGCCATGCTTTGACTGGGTATATAGCTATTTGGCTGTTCAGGCTTCTGGATGTCATTAAAAGTCATTAGCTTGAGTAGCCCTCAGCCAAATCACATTTCTTTGGCTTTGCTTTCTTTGAAGCTGTTAATCAGCAAATGGCTTATTAGTCAATCCAGTAAAAGAGAATGTTCCAATAATCATGATCACATCAGTACTGAGTTTGACATAGTGGTAGCTTTCTGATAAGCTTGTCTCTGAAATATAATTCCACATTCTTGAAACCATCCAGGCGGCAAACACTTGATAAACATAATGAAAAGTTGATTTTTGTTTTAGTAGTTCGGATTACTTAGATTAACTAAACGTTTGTAAAGAATGTTTAAGATTAGGCTGCAAGAAGTTGTAAATGTTGTCTTGGTCGTTGACCTGATTGTTCAAGTCTTTGGCCATTTTAGTTTATCCTGTTGCAATGCTGGAATTTTGACACAGGGCATCTGTGTAAATTGCAGTATTCTCTGGTGAAAGCTGAATTTAGTTCACAAAGCAAACAGCAAGATTAACACTTAATGCAATATTAGAGCTGAAGTGTTGGTCATGCTTGTATTCTGTTTTTGGGAGATATATTTGCTAAATCAAAAAAATTCTGTTTGGACTGAGCAACGAAATATGCTTGCTGTGTAAAAGGCAGTCTTTGGCTTGTCCCTAGTGCTGAAATCATGTTTCAATTCTTTATATTGGACGAGTGGGATCTGAAAATAGATAGTTAAGTGTCTGCACTGTATTCCTTCTTGATTATCTTCTACAAGACTGAGTTTTTTCAGTTCAATTTGGCTACAATATTTTGAGCATCTGTGCAGGAGAGTGATGCCAGAACATAATAGGGATACTTGGTGTCTATTAGTGTTGTAAAACAGGTTAGAATCACTTCTAAGATGACTGTAACTTCCCTTATGCCTGATTTGGCATCATCTTTCTGTGCCAACTTGGTCAATTTATTGGCCTCTTCAAAGCTTTAGAATTATTAATTTTTGAATTGTTTTAACCTTGTTTTCATAATGCCTTATTTGCCAAAGTGAAGCTTGGCTTAATGCATAACTTTTGCTTTGCACCTTTCTGTGGAGCTTTGCAGGCAAGTCAGTACAAAAGTACAGTTGTTTTTCTGGTGTAATTCACTGATACACATCAGTTGTGTGAAAGATACATTTTCTCTGTATCCTGCCACCAGTTAACTTACTCCTTCCCCATAATTATTAGTCTATGGGTGCTACTGTGGAAACAGTGGCACTGAGACTACTGGGGAATTCAATTTTTTTTCTGTTCTGGATCACATTTAGACTGGTTTTGTATGACAAAGTTTTCTGATGTAATGTGATCTGTGATAATTAGTTAACAGTTGGTGTTGTGTTCACACTAACTTGATGTGTTCTCTTTAGGCATGGAAAGAGCTTGATGCATGTTGACAAGCAGCTTTTGCATTAAAGTATGCTGGTAAGTGCCATATTCCAGAATTCTGGCGTAGACTTTTGATCATGCTTAGAGGGCTGTGAAGAATGTTAAGCCTGAAGTCTTAGATACGTTTGCACAATGGCAGAAAACAGCCATTTGACCCATTTGCCCCCACTTGTCCCCTGCCCATCATTCTATTTGTACCTGAATCTGTGTCATTGTCATTGGCCCTGTAGCTTATGCTACTTTGCATCCATGCATAACTCTACCTTAAGTCAGCTCTTAACTAAAATTGTGCATCTTGTTTAGCAATGATGACCAGAACTAAACAGATCCATGGGCTTTATTTTCCTTTCATTAGTTTGCCTTGTGCAATATGCCTTACTGAAATGTTCCTTAAGATTTCATGTTTTGTGCTGTGTGGCTTTGCATGTGAACTCTGCCCTGTTTTTGCTTTAAAATTCCAAATGTTTTGAGCATCTCATACACAACAGGACTGGTGTGTGATTGTCTTACACTGACAACCTAGTAATGGAATGCAACTTACATTTTGGGTAGAGTAGCCTACTTGGTTTGGGAAGCAATGTTGTGATTGAAAATTAAACATCCTGATTTCTGCTTTTATTTCCAGCTTCTGTGTAAAGCCACATAACCAGAATGTTTCAAATCTGGTCTGTCATTCTTGCGTCATGAAGAGGGGTGAGTATTTTAAACTTGAAAGCCAGTTATTACTATTGTATCCGTTCTGCATGAAAGCTTGCAATTATTAGTCTTAATTGCATTCTCAGTTCGCATTTTAATACATTGCTGCTTGACATGTTACTCTTTTGTACCTGAAGTGCAGAACATTGGAAATTCTGTGTAAATCATTGCTATCTTCGGGAACATCTATTTGGAATGAAGTTTTGATCACAATAGATGCAGGAGTAGGCTATTCGGCCCTTCAAACCAACACCACCATTCACTGTGATCATGGCTGATCATCCACTATCAGTGCCCTTTTCCTGCCTTCTCTCCATATCCCTTGACTCCGCTATCTTTAAGAGCTCTATCTAACTCTTTTTTGAAAGAATCCAGAGAATTGGCCTCCACTGCCTTCTGAGGCAGAGCATTCCACAGAACCACAACCCTCAGTGTGAAAAAGTTTTTCCTCAACATTCTAAATTGTCTACCCCTTATTCTTAAACTGTGGCCTGTGGTTCTGGACTCCCCCAACATCGGGAACATTTTTCCTGCCTCTAGCGTGTCCAATCCCTTAATAATATGTTTCAATCAGATCCCCTCTCATCCTTTTAAATTCCAGTGTATACAACCCCAGTCACTCCAATCTTTCAACATACCACCATCCTGGGAATTAACCTCCTGAACCTATGCTGCACTCCCTCAATAACTAGAATGTCCTTCCTCAATTCACATTCAGTGAATTTTGATTCTGTCCTATCAGATCTTAATACCCCACTAGCCACTGAACCTAGAAACTTAACTGGTTAATTTACATTTGTAAACTTGGATTTCCTGATTTTTTTTTTTATTTATACAGTTTGGAACAGGGCTATTTGCAATGACTGATTAACCTGAACGTCTGTAGAAGGCAGGAAACCAAAGTACCTGGAGGAATCCATGTGGGCAATGGTAGAACATACAAATTCCCTGAAGACAGTGTTGGAATTGAAATCTGAACTCCAAAATGCCCCAAGCTATAATAACATTGTACTAACTGATGCTACCATTGTCTGATTTTAAACTCCTTCTAAGACTATTCAATAAAGAACTGTAGTAGAGCTGGATGGGTGGATGGTTGAACTGCAAATCATCTTTTATTGGGCATGCTTACACTGGGAGAAGTTGGATAAATCCTTGAGGTGGTCTTTGGTGTGCTGAGAATGGAAGGATCCAAAATGCGCTGGTATGGAAATTGTAATGATGTTGCAATATAGCAAGTTGTTCATAGCAGATTTTGCACTGAAAATGGTCACATGCAATTAAAGCAACAGATAAAAGTTGAGTGTCTCGGCCGGAAACGTCGACTGTACCTCTTCCTAGAGATGCTGCTTAGCCTGCTGCGTTCACCAGCAACTTTGTGTGTTGCTTGAAATTCCAGCATCTGCAGATTTCCTCGTACATGCAATTAAACTTGGATTAACCTTTTGTATGCATAAGGATTATTCATAGTGCTTTGATGCATTTTTTTATACTTGATTAGTTAGACTTCTGAGCCAGTTAATAGCTTTTGACAAAACAAATTTTTATTCATGCAAGTTGGATTATTCAAATTCAGCAGAAGATTGAAAAAATACCACGGCCATCTCCATACTGAGAATATTGTTTATTACAATTTAGAACATGTGTAATAGACTGTTTAAAAAATGAATACAAGCCTTAACTTTTTTTTTAATTCCCCACAGGATCTTGGATGGCGGTTCACCTGGAAATCACAGCCTCAATTCATGACACCAGTGTATTGTCATTGTAAATAAAATTAATAACTCAGTTTTTGGAATTGTCGTCTTTGTAGGGATATGGTTGACAAATTGGAGCTGTTTTGAATCACTTGCGATTAGCACTTGTTGATGTAGTCCTGATTAAGACTGATAAGATCTTAAGCACAGTGCCATATTTTGCTTTTTTTTTGGAGGGCTCCTGGTAGGTGTTGTCCATGTACTTGATCTTGTTTGCCCAAGTAACTATAATCATTGGGAGAAGGTCACTTGTCCCCTTTTAGTTTGCTCAAGGTTTCGTCTACCATTAATCATGTCACTTTGTGCTCTTAACTCCAAGTACTATCATAGGGGTTCAACCTTGTAAGAATACTGAGTCAATCCAGTTATCAATGTGGTAACCTCTGAATTACTACTTCCACATTAATATCTTTAAAGATGCCAAAATGTGTGAAGTATGTCAGTTGTTCCTGTTGGTTCTCCAAATAATATTTGTATCCAATCCCCTTGCAATGAACTTTGATTACTGTAGTACCTGCATTGCTGCATTTTCCATGTTAATATTCAGATCCCCCAACATCTGAGAATGCCATCTCTTTGGGTAACGCCATTAAATATGGTTGGTTAACCAGTCTTTCTGTTCCTCAAGTTTACATCACACCACAGATTTTATTTTCCATAATAGATTTTGGTTTCTTCTAAGTACATTTATTAACGTATGTAGACACGAAGCACGGAGTTGTGGTGTGGGTCTTGAGGCTTCTCTATCAAAGTTCAGACTGATAATGAGAGGAGAGCATAGCCTGGCTTGGGGTGGTGTGTGTGGCAGGGTACTTGATGATGGATGCTGCTTTCCATGAACCGTGCTCTGTGTACATCTGTTCAACGGTGGGGATGGCTTTACCTTTGTTGGACAAGGTTGTATCCACTACTTTTTATAGAACTTTCCGTTCAAGAGCATTGCTGTTTCCAGTCGTACTCCCCTCCACACATCTGTAGGTGTTAGTCAAAAGTTTTAGAAAGCACTTGCATGTTGGGCCCAGGACTGATCCTTTATTATGGTGATGCTGAGAAATTTAAAGTTGCTGACCTCCTCCCAACTCTTGATTTTCCCCCAATGAGAACTGGTTTATGGACCTCCAGTTACCTCCTGCTGAAAATCATCTCAAAGGTGGTTGTGGCACCACTGGACCAGATTTTCAATGACCTTCCTATGGGCTGATTCATCACCACCTTTGATTTGACCAAATACAATCTGCATTGGAGCTGTGCTGTGTTACCCTCACCATAAGTAATCTGAACTGACTGGGGTCAGCAAATGCAGAAATCAAGGATCTAGTTACACAATGAGATATTAGAGGCCTAGATCTTGAAGATTATTGATTAGTTTTGAGGGGATGATAGTATTAAGTGCTGAGCTGTAGTCAATGAAGAGCCAATGAAATGGCATCTGCTGTTGACTTGTGATGGTAGACAAATTGAAGCAAACCCAAGTCACTTCTCATGCAGGAGTTAATGTTTCATCATCACCCTCTAAGAACTTTATCTCAGTGGGTGGAAGTTCTATGGGAAAGTAGCTGAGGCAGGTTGCCACATTCTTAGGCACCAGTATAATTGAAGCCTGCCTGAAGCATGTGGGTACCTCAGACTGTCAAAGCAAGACATTAAAGATATCAGTGAACAACACAGCCAGTTAATCAGTATTGGTCTTTATTACCCAGGTACTCCATTCAGGCAGGATGCTGTCATGTCAGCCTCATACTGAAATCACAATAATTTGGGGGTATGGGAGTTTGTGAAGGTGCCTCCATGTTTCAAAGGCGTTGAGCTCATCTGGGAATGAAGCCTTTTTGTCACCTATGTAGCTTGGTTTTATCTTGTAGGAGGTGACAACATCAAAGCCTGCCACAGCTGCTAAGTATCCTTCTGTGATTCAAGTTTGGTCCAGTTTTGCCACTTTGCACGTGATTTGCTTTCCAGCGATAAATTTTGGGATGACTTGTATTTAGCCTAGTCACCAGACCCGAATACCACTGATCCTACCCTCATATTTTGGATATCATGGTTCATCTAGGGCTTCTTGTAAGGGAAGACTGGATGATTTTGTGGGGGAACATTAGTCTATGACTATTGGAAATACAGGAAAGATTCTTGCTTGGATAAAGTAGTAGCTGATTAGCAGGCAGCAAAGAGTGAAAATAAAGGGAGCTTCTTCTGGTTGGCTGCCGGTGACTAGTGATGTTCAAAATAGGTTTTTTAATGTTATGTCCATAATTTGGCTGATGGAATTGATACAGATGATATGAAGATAGATGGAGATGCAGGTAGTTTTGAGGAAGTAGAGAGGCTACAGAAGCACTTGTACAGATTAGGAGAATGGGCAAAGAATTGGCAGATTAGATAGTGTTGCAAAGTGGTTTTGCATGGCATACTAATTTCTAAATGGAGGGAAAATACAAAAAAAAGAGGCACAAAGGGTCTAGGGAGTCCTTGTGCAGGATTCCCTAGAAGTTTATTTGCAGGTTGAGTCTGGTATGTAAGGCAAGTGTGTCAGCATTCATTTTAAGAGGACTGGAACACAAGCAAGGATGTAATGTTGAGATTTTTTTTATAAAGCACTGGTGAGGACTCACTTGGAGTATTATGAGCAGTGGAAGAGGATTATCTTTAGCCAGAGAGTGGTGAGTCTGTGGAGTTCTTTACTGTAGGCAGCTGTGAAGGTCAAGCCTTTATGTATATTTAAGACAGTTTGATTGGCCAGGGCACAAAAGGATATGGGGAGAGGGTGGGAGATTGGGGCTGAGAGGGAAATTGGATTTGCCATGGTGAGATGGTGGAACAGACTCGTGGGCCAAATGGCCTAAATCTGCTCCTATCTTGATATTAAATCATTAGAAAGGGGTGATATAAAATTGGAAGGTGTAACGTGTCTATAGGTTGAGTTAAGAAATGGGAAGGATCAAAGGACTCTAATGGCAATTGTACACAGGCCTCCAAACAGCAGCCAGGATGTGGATTACAAATTACAGTAGGATATAGAAAAGGCATGTCAGTAGGGCAATGACATGATAATCGTTGGGGATTTTAAACATGAAAGTGGATTGGGAAAACCAGGTCAGTACTGGACCTCGAGAGAAATTGTAGAATTGTCTAAGGGATGGCTTTTTAGAACTGCTTGTTGAGCCCACTAGGGGATCAACTGTGCTGAATTGGGTGTTGTCCAATGATCCAGAGGTGATAAGCTTAAGATTGAGGTAGACCTTAAGGAACAGTTATCACTATATGATTGAGTTCAAATTGAAATTTGAGAGGGGAAAAAATAAAATCCAATGTGTTGGTATTAATCAGTGGAGTAAGGGAAATTACAATGGCATGAGAGGGGAACTGGCCAAAGTTGACTGAAAAGGGACATTTGCAGGATGGACAGCAGAGCAGCAATGGCTGGAGTTTCTGCATAAAATGAGGGAAGTGTAAGACATATATTCCAAATAAGAAATTTTCAAATGGAAGGACACTACTGTGGCTGGTAAATGAAGTCAGGGCCAAAATAAAAGCAAAAGAGGATATGCAAGGAAGCCAAAGCTAGTGAGAAGATGCAGGATTGGGAAGCCCATGAAAACTTGCAGAAGAAACTAAGAAGGTCATTAAGGAAGGAAAAGAATTATGAAAGGTGACTAATACCAAAGTTGTTGAATGTTTTTTAAGCATATAAAGGGTAAAAGAGAGTCGAGGGTAGATAAATGACCAATAGAAAATGATGCTGGAAATATTGTAATGATAGACATAGAGATGGCAGAGGAACTGAATGTGTATTTTGCATCAGTCTTCACAGTGGAAGACAGCTGTAGTATACCAGACATTCAAGAGTGTTAGGGAAATGAAGTATGTGCAGTGAAAATTATGACTGGGTGCTCAGGAAGCTTAATGGTTTGAGGGTGGATAAATCTCCTGGACCTGATGGAATGCACCCTCGGGTTCTGAAGGAAGTGGCCAGAGAGATTGCGGAGGCATTAACAACAATCTTTAAGAATCGATAGATTCTAGCATTGTACCGGAATACTGGAAAATTGCAAATGCCAGTTAAGAAGGGTGGGAGGCAGCAGAAAGGAACCTGTTAGCCTGATGTCAGTGGTTGGGATGTTGTTGGAATCGATTGTTAGGGTTGAGATTGCGGAGTACTTGGAGGCATGTGACAAGACAGGCCAAAACCAGAATAGTTTCCTGATAGGAAAATCCTGCCTGACATACCTCCTACAATTTTTTGAGGAAATTACAAGCAGGGTAGACAAAGATGCAGTAGATGTGTACTTGGATTTTCAGAAGGCCTTTAACAATATCTCGTAAGGCTGCTTAGCAAGTTAAGAACCCATGGAATTACAGGGACGGTGCTAGCATGGGTGGCACATTGGCTGATCGGCAGAAAACAGTGGGAATTAAGGAATCCTATTCTGGCTGGCTGCTGGTTACCAGTGGAGTTCCACAGGGGTTGGTTTTGGGACTGCTGCTTTTTAATGATGTATGTCAATGATTTGGATAAAGGGATTAATGGATTTGTGGCTAGATTTGCCGATGATACAAAGGTAGATGGAGGAGTGGGTAGTGTTGAGAAAACAGAGCCTGCAGAGAGACTTGGATAGTTTAGATGAATGGGCAAAGAAGTCACAAATGAAACTTAGTGTTGGAAAGTGTATGGTCATGGACTTTGGTGAAAGAAATAAAAGGGCAGACTATTATTTAGGTGGGGAGAGAATTCAAAATGCAGAGCTGCAAAGGGACTTCGGAGTCTTTGTGCAGGATATCCTAAAGGTTAACCTCCAGGTAGAGTCTTTGGTGAAGAAGGTGAATGCAATGTTGGCATTCATTTCTAGAGGTATAGAATATTAGAGCAGGGATGTGATGTTGAGGCTCTAGAAGGCTCTCATGAGAACACTTAAAGTATTATGTGCAGTTTTGGGCTCCTTTAAGAAAGGATATACTGACATTGGAGAGGGTTCAGAGAGGATTCACGAGAATAATTCCAGGAATGAAAGGGTTACCGTGTGAGGAATGTCTGGCAGTTCTTGAGCTATATTCCCTGGAGTTCAGGAGAATGAGGGGGGGGATCTCAAAGAAACATTCTGAATGTTAACAGGCCTGAACAGATTAAATATGGCAGAGTCGTTTGCCATGGTAAGGGAGTCTAGGACAAGAGGGCACAACTTCAGGATTGAAGGATGTCCATTTAGAACAGATTTAAAGCAACACACATAAAAGTTGCTGGTGAACACAGCAGGCCTTTGGAATAATAAAAGACCAAGAATTAATAAATGTCACTTACAAAAATTGAGAAAGGATGGAGGTCTTGCTTTGCCTAATCTAAGAATGTATTATTGGGCTGTTAATGTGCGATTATATGTCTTATTGGTTATACTGGGTTGATAAGAGTGATCGGCCAATTTGGGTAGACCTGGAACTGAAAGTTGTAAAACAGTTTTATTTAACCTCGTTATTGGGAGCTCCTTTACCTATGCAATTAGTTAAAGTTGTTAATTTAAACCTATATTCTGTGATTAAGTATTCTTTACAAATTTGGCTCCAGTTCCGCAATCTTTCTAATCTTAAATTTTAAACTTTGTAGTTTAATTTATCGAAATTACTACTTTAAGCCTTCTTTGAGTGATCCAATTTTTTTTTACTTAGGAAAAATAAAGGTATTCTTTTTTGGATTTATTTAAAGAAGATAGATTGATGTCTTTTGAACAATTGATAAATATTCTCTTTCATACTCACACTCTGCAATACCTTCAAGTTGGACATTTTTTACAAAAATATTTAAGTAATTTGCCTTACATATTGGAGGCTGACCTGTTAGATACTATTATGAGAATGAATTCTTTGATTAAGGGTTCTATTGGAAGAACTTATAATTTATTATTATAATGGGATAAGCATCCTTTATCTAAGATTAAACAGGATTGGGAAAAGGAAATTAATTAGACTTATGATGGAGGATTGGTTGTGGATTTTGAAGTTGGTTAACTCTTCAATTTTGCTAGCCATTCATTGATTCAATTTAAGATCGTACATCGTTATCATTTGACAAAGGAGAGATTTTCTAAAATCTTTTCTAATGTTGATAGTCATTGTGATTGATGTAAAACTGAGATAGCTACACTGACGCATATGTTTTGGTCTTGTTCTATATTGGAACAGTTCTGGAAGTCGTTTTTTTCAACAATTTCTAAAGCACTTAAATTAATTTACAACCTAATAAATTAACTGTGCTTTTTGGAATAATTCCTCAAAATATTCATGGTATTTCTGTGTCTGACCAACATGTTATTGCATTTGATACACTGATAGCTAAGAGGGCCGTTTTACTGAAGTGGAAGGATACATCAACCCCCACTTTGTCACAATGGTTCTCTCAAGTGATGCTATGTCTTAATTTGGAGAAGATTAGAAGTCGAACCTTTGAACCTCTATTTGATTTTGAGAAAAAATGGGGCTTATTTGCTCGTTATAATCATTTGAGTTCATTGATATAATTTTTCCACGATCTAATTGTAAATTTTTTAGTATATTTTCTTGCTGGTGGTTTGATGTTTATTTTTAGGAGCTTTTTGTATGACGCATGACTCTGGGGTTGTACACCTAATGGGTTTTTTTTCCCTCACTTTTCTGCTTAGGTTTTTTTTGTTATCACAATTTTTTTTTCAATCTTTAAGATGTCTTTTTTGAGACATTGTAAGTGTTGTTACTTCAATGTACTCATGTTATTTTTCCTGTATAATATAACAATAAAAAGATTTGAAAAGAAAGAACGCAGCAGGCCAGGCAGCATCTCTAGGAAGAGGTACAGTCAACGTTTTGGGTCGAGACCCTTTGTCAGGAATAACTGAAAGAAGAGCTGGTAAGAGATTTGAAAGTGGGATGGAGAGGGGGAGATCCGAAATGATAGAAGACAGGAGGGGGAGGGATGGAGCCAAGAGCTGGACAGTTGATTGGCGAAAGGGATATGAGAGGATCATGGGACAGGAGGCCTAGGGAGAACGAAAAGGGGGAGGGGGGAAACCAGAGGATGGGCAAGGGGTATAGTGAGGGGGCAGAGGGAGAGAGAGGAAAAGGAATGTGTGTGTATATAAATAAATAATGGATGTACCCCATCTGTTATTTACTTATATACCACCTCCCCCTCGTACCCCATCTTATTTATTTATTTATATACCACCTCCCCCTCGTACCCCATCTTATTTATTTATATACCACCTCCCCCTTGTACCCCATCTGTTATTTATTTATATACACACATTCCTTTTCTCTCTCTCTTTCTCCCTCTGTCCCCCTCACTATACCTCTTGCCCATCCTCTGGGCTTCCCCCCCCTCCCCCTTTTCTCCCTAGGCTTCCTGTCCCATGATCCTCTCATATCCCTTTTGCCAATCAACTGTCCAGCTCTAGGCTCCATCCCTCCCCCTCCTGTCTTCTCCTATCATTTCAGATCTCCCCCTCCCCCTCCCACTTTCAAATCTCTTACTAGCTGTTCTTTCAGTTAGTCCTGACGAAGGGTCTCGGCCCGAAACATCGACTGTACCTCTTCCTAGAGCTGCTGCCTGGCCTGCTGTGTTCACCAGCAACTTTTATGTGTGTTGCTTGAAATTCCAGCATCTACAGATTTCCTCGTGTTTGCATTTTTAATATCCTAGTGGGAAGGTTTGTTAATGCTACACAGTAGGGTTTAATCTGGAATTGCAGGGGAGTGGAGAGGTTGTAGAGGTGGATGTTGGTAAGACCTCAGACAAAGTCAAGGATCAAAATGTTGAGCATGGTGCGACTAGTGTCCTGAGCTGCTTATATTTCAATACAAGAAGAATTGTAGGAATAGCAATTGAGTTCAGAGTATGGATCAACACCTGGAACTATGACATTGTAACCGTTAGTGAGACCTGGTTGCAGATGGGGCAGGACTGGCAGCTCAGTATTCTGTGGTTCCATTGTTTTAGACGTGACAGAGCAGGAGGGACTAAAGGAGGAGGGGTGGCACTATTAGCCAGGGAAAATGTCATGTCACGGCAGTGTTCAATCAAGACTGACTGGAGAGGTGTTATGGGTGGAAGTGAGAAATAAGAAAGGTACTTGTCCATTTACAATCAAATGTGACACGGATTAATTCCTCTGTTGATAAGTAATACACATTTTTATTGTACTGCAATAGTGATAGTGTTCTAATTTGTTCTGAATTTTATTTAATACAGAGCAAATATATATTAAATATTAAATATATCAATTATTTCTCAGTTGCCTTTTTTTATACCTTATTAACTACTTCCATGAAACTTCAGTTAATTGGGGCAGATGTTTATTTGGACTAAAGTATTCTTGTCCTGATATATCCCAATTAACCGGAATCCACTGTATTCATCTTTCTGAAGTGAATAACTATTTCCTCTGACTACTGACATAAGCATTTTGTCAATAATAGCTGTTAATCTAACTAGTCCATCAAGTCCTGGAAACCTGTCTACCTTTATTTTCTTTAATATCCCTTGTAATTGGGATTTTTGTATGTTAGCGCATGTGATATTCTAAGGATATTAGAAATGCCTTCCTTGCTAATGTTGCAAAATTTATTCAGCATGGCTGTGCTTCAGAAGGCTCCAAAAAAAAATCCTGGCAACTACAGACCAGTGAGCCTAACACTAATGGTAAGTTATCAGAGGATTTCAAGTGACAGAATCTACATGCATTTGATAATGCAAAGAATGATTGGGGGTGAGTCAGCATGACTGTAAGTGGGAAATTGCATCTCGTGAATTTCTTTGAAATTTTTTGACACGGTGATCAAGAAGCTAGATGAGGGTAATGCAACAGTTATCCTCGTGGATTTTAGCAAAGCCTCTAACAAGATACTACATGGTAGGTCTGTTTGGAAAGTTAGATCACATGAGATTCAGAGTGAGCTAACCAACTGGATCCAAAATTGGCTTGATGATAGGAGTCAGAGGAATACAACGGATTGTTTTTCAGACTGGAGGCCTATGACCAGCAGTCTATTGTTGTTTGTAATATTTATAAATGGTTTTGAATGTGAATGTACAAGGAAAGATGTGCTGGCATTGGAGATAGTTCAGAAGAGGTTCATAAGGAAGATTCCAGGACTGAAAGGGATTATCATATGATGAGTGTTTGGCTCTGGGTCTGTACCCAGTGGAACTCAGAAAGATGGTTGGGGGGGGGAGCAATCTCAGTGAAATCTTTCTAATGTTGAAAGGCCTAGACAGAGTAGATGTGGAAAGGATGTCTCGCATGGTGGGGGAGTGTAGAATAAGAGGGCGCAGCCTCAGGATAGAGGGGCATCCATTTAAAACGGATGTGGAGAAATTTCTTTAGCTAGAGGGTGGTGAATTTGTGGAATTTATTACCACAGGCAGGTGTGGAGGCCAGGTTCTTGGGTATATTTAAGGCAGGGATAATTGGTTCTTGAATGGACACGGCATCAAAGGTTACGAGGAAAAAGCTAGGAGTGGGGCTGTGGAGGGAAAAAAAATCAGCCATGGTTGAATGGTGGAGCAGACTTGATGCGCCAAGTGGCCTAATTTGACTCGTATGTCTTATGGTATGATAACATTAACGTGGCTATATTACAGACCACCCAACAGGCCGAGGGATTTAAAGGAACAAATTTGTAAAGAGATTGTGGACTGTCATAAGAAATCATAGTAGATGATTTTAACTTTTCACATATTGACTGGGAATCCCATACTGTAAAAGGACGAGATGGGATACAGGTTGTCAAATGTGTTTAGGAAAGTCTCCTTTATCAGTGTGTAGAAGTCCAATGAGTGTGTAATACTGGATCTGCTATTAGGGAATGGGACAGGGGTGACAGAAGTGTGTGTAGGGGAACACTTTGCATCCAGTGACCACAATGCCATTAGTTTCAAAGTAAATATGCAAAGAGATAGGTCTGGTCTGTGGGTTGAGATTCTAAATTGGAGATGGGCCAATTTTGATGGTATCAGAAATGACCTAGCAAGTGTGGATTGGGACAAAGGTGTACTTGGAAAGTGGGAGGCCTTCAGAAATGAAATTTTGAGAAAAGAAAGCTTGTATGTGCCCGTCAAAGTAAAAAGGTAATAACAAGTGCAGAGAACCTTGGTTTTTAAGAGATATTGAGGACCTAGTTAAGAGAAAAAAAGGTGCACAGCATGTGTAGGCAAGTAGGAACAAATGAGTTGCTGATGGAATACTAGAAATGCAAGAGAACACTTGAGAAAGTAATCAGGAAGGTGAAGAGGAGGGCATGAAGTTGCTCTAGCTGACAAGGTGATGGAGAATCCTAAGGGATTCCTTGGTAATGTTAAGATCTAAAGGATTGCTAAGGACCAAATTTGCCCTTTGTAGATTTGTCCTGGGCGCAGATCGTTGGGAGTAGGCAGTTTAAATGGTTTCAGCATAGACTAGATAGGCTGAAAGGTTCGTTTCTGTGCTGTGCTTCTCTATGACTAATCTCATGATATCTGTAACCTCCAGATTTATACTCTGTCCCTTCTGTTGCTGTGCTTCATTGGTTCATATTTATATCCTCCTCTCCACTTCCTACATCTTGTTCCCACTGAGTTTTAAATCATGTTCCCCTCTCTCTGCAGTTAACTAGTGCATGCACTGAGCATAGTTCTGTTGTAGATCAGAGGTTATTTGGAAATTCTGCCTCATTTGGTGTGCAAATCTGCTTCTTGTCTTGGCCACATTCCCACCCATGTGTCATGACAATTTAATTTTCTCTTCCTCACCCCCTGCCCCCATCAGGTTGCCTTCCAGCTCAGTGCATATGTCTTAAATCCCTGGTGTCAGGCAGGCAACAGAGCTTTTGAGATACTTGCTCTTACTGCGCAGAAGTGTTAATCCACTATACTGCTGTTACCCTTAAATATTTTGCTTCTACATTCCCGGGTAACAGTGTAAAAGGTGATTCATTACTACTAGGTGAGAGAACCTAATCACCCTCCCACTGGACAATCGAGAAAGTTAGCATCCCTGCTGTCTTCTGATTTGGAATCTGCACGTCTTGTGCAGTGCTTTATTGTCAGGAAAGGTAAATGGATAATGGATTGAATGGTGGAGTACCTAATGGGATGGCAATGGAGTAACTGATTTATTTATTTTATTGAAATACAGCGAGGAATAGGCCTTTCCAGCCCTTCAAGCCACTTCCCCCAGCACTCCCCTAGTCTATTCTTAATTTAATCCAAGTCTAATTATGGGACAATTTGCAATGACCAGTTAACCTACCAACCGGTAGGTCTTTGGACTGTGGGAGGAACCTGCAGCACCCACATGGTCACATAGAGAATGTACAAGCTCTTACAGGCAGGGGCAGGAATTGAACTCAGGTTGCTTATACTGTAAAGCATTGTGCTAATCACTATGCCACGGAGTCACCCCCTTTGATAGTATTGGATTTGCATTGAAGTTACACTTCTAAGCAACTGACTCTTCAATCACCCTGGCAAATGGTGTTGGAATGGTCTTGAAATATCAACCTCATGTGAGCTATTTGTAGCTGGACCATTTAAATGCACTGAAAACACCAAAAAGTTGTGTTAGAGATTCTGGTAGAGCCTTTTAAATCCATTTGTTTGTTCCATTGCTATAGTTTCAGTAGAGTGTGATGACTGTATCCTGTAAAGTGGAGGAAATAAATTCCTTAACCCATAATGCCCAGTTGGGTTTTGTTTTGCAATATGAAGACTGGACCAATTTAGAGCAGGCCAAAGACCAATAAGTTAATCCTTATCTTTACAATTAACACATTGAATCTGACATCAGAAGACGCATATTTGTGAAGAAAATATTGATCAGCGTTAAACCACCCTACTGCCAGAGTTTGACTTCCTAATGATGGAACTGCAAGTATCTATTCAGACTGGTCCCTGAAATTGAAGGATGTCATGACTGCACTTATGTTTATGCTATATCCATAGATTGGCAAAAGACACCTGTTGGTATACGAATTGGTGTAGTTTAATTGAGGAATTTTATTTGAAGTGCATTTAAGATTTCATTAAAATGAAAGTTGAACTCTGGCATAGGCAGAAGCACATGTATACATGGGTGCAACACAAAACTTCATGTAGCATTTGCATCATAGCATCAGATACACACATTCATAAGAAAAACATAAATTAAGTATAAATGATACAGAAAGAAATCAATTAGAACAAAAAGAAACAGTTAAAAAATAAAGTAGTCCATTGCAGTGCAGAATGGTCATACTGTTGTAAAACCATGATAGCAATTGGGAATGAGCAGGTTGGTTTTACAAAGGGATGGTTGAAGAGAATTAGATATTCTCAAATCTGCTGGTCCGAGGCTTCAAGGTTTGGTAGCAGTAAGATGATGTCATAGCCTGGATGGTGCTGATTTTTGACAGATGTTGCCTTCTTGATGCAGCGTCTTGTAGAGACCACTAATGATGAGGAAGGATGCGCCTGTGATGAATTGGGCTGAGTCCACTTGACTGAAGTTTGGGTTCCTGTGAATTCATATTGCCAAACCAAACAATGCTGCTCCCAGTCAGAGTACTTTCAGCACTATAGAGTACTGTACAAGTCTTAGCCACATGTAAAAAAAATCTAAATTGAAGATGCTTTCAAAAATAATGACAAAAACTTCCTAAATACAAAAAACTATAAAGAGCAATAAACATCAAAAACTATAAATCAAATCAATATTTGGTGTTACTGTCCTTTGTCTTCAAAACTGCATCATTTCTCTGAGATATACTGTCATGCAGTTTTATTTTTTTTAAAAATGGCTGGTAGGTTGCTCCAAGTTTCTTGGAGAACTTGCCACAGTTCTGCAAACTTTGGCTATCTTGCTTGCTTTTGTTTTTCCAGATAATTCCAGACAGCCTCGATGTTGAGATCAAGCTTCTGTGGAGCACTACCATCTGAAATCACATAAAAATTCCAGGGTGTCTAGGATGTTTTGCACAGCACTATGTGTAGAAAAATATTAGTGATCATGTGCTCCATTGATGGATAAATGAAGAGTGACACATTGAAACTTCTTAAGCTTAAGACCCTGGCAGACGTTCCTTGTGATTGCATCTATTTGCTGGGCCCAGAAGCGATCATTTGCTATGTTATTATTCAGGAATTCAAAGCTGCTGATGCTCTCCATCGATGTAGATGGGTGCATGTTTGCTCTCCTTCTCCTTCAACAATCAGTCAATCAACCTTTTAGCCAAATATATATTTCTATTGCAATAAATGCTATAATGGTGGATCAGATATTCAGGTTCTAAAAAATTAATGTAAGCAATTAATACTGGAGGTGCTTAAAATGAAATCTTAAGACCATAAGACAAAGAAGCAGAAGTCAGCCATTCAGCCCATCGAGTCTGCTCTGCCATTTTATCATGAGCTGATCCATTCTCCCATTTAGTGCTGCTCCCCCAACTTCTCACCATACAGACAGAAACAGGTGAATTGATTATGGGGAGCAAGGACATGGCAGACCAATTGAATAATTACTTTGGTTCTGTCTTCACTAAGGAGGACATAAATAATCTTCCAGAAATAGTAAGGGACAGAGGGTCCAGTGAGATGGAGGAACTGAGCGAAATACATGTTAGTAGGGAAGTGGTGTTAGGTAAATTGAAGGGATTGAAGGCAGATAAATCCCCAGGGCCAGATGGTCTGCATCCCAGAGTGCTTAAGGAAGTGGCCCAAGAAATAGTGGATGCATTAGTGATAATTTTTCAAAACTCGTTAGATTCTGGACTAGTTCCTGAGGATTGGAGGGTGGCTAATGTAACCCCACTTTTTAAAAAAGGAGGGAGAGAGAAACCGGGGAATTATAGGCCGGTTAGCCTAACGTCAGTGGTGGGGAAACTGCTGGAGTCAGTTATCAAGGATGTGATAACAGCACATTTGGAAAGCGGTGAAATGATCGGACAAAGTCAGCATGGATTTGTGAAAGGAAAATCATGTCTGACGAATCTCATAGAATTTTTTGAGGATGTAACTAGTAGAGTGGATAGGGGAGAACCAGTGGATGTGGTATATTTGGATTTTCAAAAGGCTTTTGACAAGGTCCCACATAGGAGATTAGTGTGCAAACTTAAAGCACACGGTATTGGGGGTAAGGTATTGGTGTGGGTGGAGAATTGGTTAGCAGACAGGAAGCAAAGAGTGGGAATAAACGGGACCTTTTCAGAATGGCAGGCGGTGACTAGTGGGGTACCGCAAGGCTCAGTGCTGGGACCCCAGTTGTTTACAATATATATTAATGACTTGGATGAGGGAATTAAATGCAGCATCTCCAAGTTTGCGGATGACACGAAGCTGGGTGGCAGTGTTAGCAGTGAGGAGGATGCTAAGAGGATGCAGGGTGACTTGGATAGGTTGGGTGAGTGGGCAAACTCATGGCAGATGCAATTTAATGTGGATAAATGTGAAGTTATCCACTTTGGTGGCAAAAATAGGAAAACAGATTATTATCTGAATGGTGGCCGATTAGGAAAAGGGGAGGTGCAACGAGACCTGGGTGTCATTATACACCAGTCATTGAAAGTGGGCATGCAGGTACAGCAGGCGGTGAAAAAGGCGAACGGTATGCTGGCATTTATAGCGAGAGGATTCGAGTACAGGAGCAGGGAGGTACTACTGCAGTTGTACAAGGCCTTGGTGAGACCACACCTGGAGTATTGTGTGCAGTTTTGGTCCCCTAATCTGAGGAAAGACATCTTTGCCATAGAGGGAGTACAAAGAAGGTTCACCAGATTGATTCCTGGGATGGCAGGTCTTTCATATGAAGAAAGACTGGATGAACTGGGCTTGTACTCGTTGGAATTTAGAAGATTGAGGGGGGATCTGATTGAAACGTATAAGATCCTAAAGGGATTGGACAGGCTAGATGCAGGAAGATTGTTCCCGATGTTGGGGAGGTCTAGAACGAGGGGTCACAGTTTGAGGATAGAGGGGAAGCCTTTTAGGACCGAGGTTAGGAAAAACTTCTTCACACAGAGAGTGGTGAATCTGTGGAATTCTCTGCCACAGCAAACTGTTGAGGCCAGTTCATTAGCTATGTTTAAAAGGAAGTTAGATATGGCCCTTGTGGCTACAGGGGTCAGGGGGTATGGAGGGAAGGCTGGGTTCTGAGTTGGATGATCAGCCATGATCATAATAAATGGCGGTGCAGGCTCGAAGGGCCGAATGGCCTACTCCTGCACCTATTTTCTATGTTTCTATGTTTCTATAACCTTTGATGCCCTGACTGCTCAGATACCTATCAATCTCTGCCTTAAATACATCCAATGACTTGGCCTCCACTGCTGCCCGTGGCAACAAATTCCATAGGTTCACCACCCTCTGGCTAAAAAAATTTCTTCACATCTCTATTCTGAATGGGCGCCCTTCAATCCTTAAGTCATGCCCTCTCGTACTAGACTCCCCTATCATGGGAAGCAACTTTGCCACATCCACTCTGTCCATGCCTTTCAACATTCAAAATGTTTCTATGAGGTCGCCCCTCATTCTTCTAAACTCCAAGGAATAAAGTTCAAGAGCGGACAAACGTTCCTCATATGTTAACCCTTTCAGTCCCGGGATCATTCTAGTGAATCTTCTCTGTACCCTCTCCAACGGCAGCACATCCTTTCTTAAATAAGGAGACCAAAACTGCCCACAGTACTCCAAATGAGGTCTTACCTGTACCTTATAAAGCCTCAACATTACATCCCTGCTCCTATACTCTGTTCTTCTAGAAATGAATGCCACCATTGCATTCCCCTTCTTTGCCACCGACTCAACCTGGAGGTTAACCTTAAGGGTATCCTGCACGAGGACTCCCAAGTCACATTGCATCTCAGAACTTTGAATTCTCTCCCCCATTTAAATAATAGTCTGCCTGTTTATTTCTTCTGCCGAAGTGCATTACCATACACTTTATATGAAGTTCTCCAAAACATCTCCATTTGTTTCTATTTTCCCTTGAGTAGCCATGATTTGATCAGTAAATGCCGAGGAGAAACATCTGTTAAAAATCCCGCCTGTGTCTTGAGGTATAGGCTGTCCTGCTAATTTCTGAGGTGACTGACTCTCTCCTTAGTCACCCTTTTTAATATAGCTGTATAACCCACCTGGTGTTTTCCTTAACCTTGCCTGCTAGGTCCATTTCACATCCTCTCTGCCCTCCTGTTTTCCCTTCTAAACAGTCACCTGATGTTGCCTGACCTGCAGAGTTCTTTGTGTGTTACTATGCAATGCATGTTGCAGGCCAGGCCAGTTCAGTGTCAACCGTCCAGTTCAAATTAACCTCGAAGGCAGCCAAGAGACTACAGGTGCTGGAAATCTGGAGTAAGACATAATACGCTGAAAGGACTTAGCAGGCCAGGCAGCATCTATGGAAGAAAATAAGTAGTTAACATTTTGTCTAGACTTTTCATCAGGATCCAACTTCAAAGACACTAGTATCCCCAACACCGACCATTAGGAATTACCTCATACTTCCCAATCATCTGGAAAATGGCCATTCACTGCTAATATATTGCATTCCTTAGAAAGTTTTGTAAGCCTTCTCCATTTATTCCCTTGGGCTATTTTCTTCAAATCAAATCAACTCAACTCTGTTAATTCATCAAGTGCACTTTAAAAATATGGATGTTTACAGTCAACTTTATCAGGGAACTCAAAGAAATCAGGCATGGCCCTAACATTTACTGATTTCTTTTGACACATTTTTCCAAGTAGACTTATTTGCTCCAAGTTATTACCTAAAATCCCCATGACTGATTGCTTTGTAATTCTTAATTTTTTTTCCTGTTCTTTTTATTAAAAGGTGTTAATTATTGTTTATTTTCACTTGTGAAAGATTTTTTGGAAGCCCTTTTGTGGCACCTACAAATCTATTAAATCGTATACTCTATTTGTCACCTTCATTTGTTTTTTTTTTAGTTTTTACACTACTTGTATTCTACAACATTCCCCTGAATTTTGTTTATTATGCTGCCTTTTTTTCTGTTTCACTATAATCCTTACTTTACCAACCCAGTGAGTACCAGATTTGGATGTTTCTCTGTTGTTGGGCTCAAGTCCTGTAACTTGGCACACTCATGCATTCTTAAAGTGCACATTTGACAAAAAGTCTGCATCAGATCATGTTTAGCAGTGGGTTAGCAAACTTGCTGGGAAATTATGCTTATGAAGCAGATGAATATTTATGGTACCATGCATATTATGTGGTGATATGTCACTAAAAAATTAACAATAGATTAGATTTATAGCAGTCTTTTCTAGGTGCACGTAACTGTGCTCAAACCAATTGATCGTGAATGGGGGGGGGCAGCATTTATTGATGCACTATATGCTAATTTGTTATTTACATCATCCAGGAATACATCACATAAAACAACAATGGCTTCTGGAAGCATCATGGTTTAGATATGGGAAAATATTAGTAAAATGGCAGAGGAAATTTTTGCAACACACATCAAAGTTGCGGGTGAACGCAGCAGGCCAGGCAGCATCTGTAGGAAGAGGCGCAGTCGACGTTTCAGGCCGAGACCCTTCGTCAGGACTAACTGAAGGAAGAGTGAGTAAGGGATTTGAAAGTGGGAGGGGGAGGGGGAGATGCAAAATGATAGGAGAAGACAGGAGGGGGAGGGATAGAGCCAAGAGCTGGACAGGTGATAGGCAAAAGGGGATACGAGAGGATCATGGGACAGGAGGTCCGGGAAGAAAGACAAGGGGGGGGGGTGACCCAGAGGATGGGCAAGAGGTATATTCAGAGGGACAGAGGGAGAAAAAGGAGAGTGAGAGAAAGAATGTGTGCATAAAAATGAGTAACAGATGGGGTACGAGGGGGAGGTGGGGCCTTGGCGGAAGTTAGAGAAGTCGATGTTCATGCCATCAGGTTGGAGGCTACCCAGACGGAATATAAGGTGTTGTTCCTCCAACCTGAGTGTGGCTTCATCTTTACAGTAGAGGAGGCGGTGGATAGACATGTCAGAATGAGAATGGGATGTGGAATTAAAATGTGTGGCCACTGGGAGATCCTGCTTTCTCTGGCGGACAGAGCGTAGATGTTCAGCAAAGCGGTCTCCCAGTCTGCGTCGGGTATTTTTTTTGCCACTGTACATCGTTATTAGTTTTGTTTCATTTCTTTTGAAATTAGGAATATTTACTGCAAGTAGACATTGAAAGTTCAGTATTGGCTATTAAATATGAAAGTTCACAATGCAATAATTTTCAAAAGTGGGCTAGTTATTCTGGCTTCTTCTGCCTTTCTCTCCAGTGCTGATGAAAGGTCTCGGCTGGAAACATCAATATATCTGTGGCTTGACTTACGGAGTTCCTCCAGCTCTTCGTGTGTGTTCCTCACAATTTCTAGTATCTGTAGAATCCCTTGTTTTCTAAAAGGTTGATTGGAAAGTGGGACTTATTTACCAGGTGTTGTCTAGGTTTAAAGTTTCATTGAATAGTGCATTACTTTAACATTTAACAGTGAATAATGCAGCACAGTACAGGTCCATCAGCCCACAATATTGTGCCAACCCTTTAACGTGCTCTTTCCGTTTTCTTTCATCCATGTGCCTTAAATGTCTCTTAAATGTCCTTAATGTATCTGCCTCTACCGCCACCTCTGGTAATGCATTTCACATACCTACCACTTTCTGTGTTTAAAAACCTACCTCTGACCTTCTTAACACACAATCAAGTTTCCTTAGATCCCAGGCCTCCTGACTTCCTGAATCAGCCTACCATGGGGAACCTTGTCAAAAGCTTTATTAAATTCCATGTACTGTATACCATATCTGCCATTCTACCTTCAGGAATTTGTTTTACTTTTTTTTGAAGAAGTCAATCAGGCTTGCAAGGCACAACCTGCCCCTCACAAAGCTTGGCTGACTGTCCCTAATCTGGCTATGTTTCTCTAAATGCTCACAAGCCCTGTCTCTAAGAATCCTCTCCAATAGTTTGCCCATTACTGATGTAAGACTCACTGGTCTTTAATTCCCAGGATCATCCCTATTACATTTCTTGAATGAAGGTTTAACATTTCCTTCCATCGAATTTTCTGGTCCTCATCCTGTGGCCAGTGAGGATGAAAAGATCATGGCCAATGGCACAGCAATCTCCTCTCAGACTTTCCGTAGTAACCTGGGCGTATATCGTGTCCTGTTCTGGGGACTTGTCCGTCCTAATGATTTTCAAAATTTCCAGCACATCCTCTTTCTTAATGTCGACATGTTCCAGCAAATCAGCTTCCTCTACACTGACCTCCCATTCATCAAGATTCCACTCACTGGTGGCCTCCCCTACCTCCTCCAACTCCAGGCATGTTTACTCATTTATCCCTGTTTGCTCGTACTCTCACTTCAGTCATTCTCCTTTTCATACATATCGAGCATGCTGGGGTTTTCCTTAATCCTACTTGACAAGTACTTCTTATGCTCCCTTCCAGATCTCCTCAGTCCATTCTTAATCTCCTTCCTGGCATCATTGCAACTCTCTATAGCTCTGACTGATCCTGTATTTTAATCCTTAAATATGCTTCTTTCTTCCTCTTGACTAGATATTTCACATCCCTGGTCAACTTTTGCCCAAATATACAATGCAGGATAATAAACAATTTTACATTTTCTCTATTGCACATGTTATCTAGGAGTTGAGGCCTGGGAAATTCAAGAGTGATGAACAGCAGCTTGAAGCAACATAATCTTGGCCCTCTGCGCTTGCAGTCATTGAACTGGGAGCTTAGGTCACCAAAGGGAGAAGTGTAACCAAAAAATAGTTGTGGTACCAACAGCTTCCCCTCATTAAAGAGAAGCCGAAGGAAATTGGTGGTATTAGTCTTGAAAGAAATTGTAGAAAGGGGTGGGAATACATAGATGAGAAAGGGAACGCAGTGATGGCTTGTGCAAAATTTCAACGAGGGAATTTGTAAATTATTCTTGGTGGCCAGCAACTCAACAGCCTACTTTCAGACTCACTGTAACTTTGGACAGAAAATGAACAACAGAACCAAGTTTGAAATCGGAACTGTAAATATTCCAGGTTACAACTCAAGGGTGTTTGTCTCTTTAAATATTAAATATGTGTCAGTAGTATGCAAGAGCAATCCCGTAAGTTAACTTCCCCACCTTTCTTCATTGGCTTGCATTTTCTCCTTTCAAGCACTTATAACTACTGCAATTCCACCTGCCTGCATTGAACACTCTCTTCACCCTTTTCCCGATGTATATTCCAGCCTTGAACTAATTCATCGTCATCATCATCATTATGTGCCGTGTTGTATGACATAGGCAATCATGGACTTCCATCTTCTCTATCTATGACCATGGTTGTTCTTGGTCTTGCATCTTCTTACCAGCCGTTGAACTAATTACCTGTTTTAGAAGAAGCTTTTCCTCACATCACTTCTGTTCCTTTTGCCAAGTACTATTAAACCATGTGGCCTTAAAAAGTTTTCATAAAATTGAAGTCGGTGGGCAAATCAGGCGAAAATCATCTTTTAAGTGGAATCACACCTAACGAAAAAAGATTATTTCAGACCAGTATAATAAGTTCACCTACTTCAATCATCTATCCTTCATAAATAACTAAATTAATATGCTCTATGATTGTGCAGAGTTCAGCTGTATTTACATTTTTAGTTAATATGCCATCAATTGGAAATGAGCCGAAATGTCAAGTAATAGCTATGCTTCAGATCTGCCACGTACTTACAATCAACAAGAGAGACACTAACTTCATCTTTGCATTCTTGTTAATGAGGGGATGATTGAAGCATACAAAACCACTAAATATGCTAAGTTGTGTGGTTGGATGATCAGGTTTATCTTGAATGAAACACTCAGTAAAGTTTAGAAATAACTTGCAGATCTATCAGTGATTGAATAGCAGATTAATAACCTTTCGATATAAATTTTTTGTAGTGCTGTGACTGAGTTGTAACAAATATTGTTATTCAGAATTTCCTGTTTTTGCTTTAAGCTTTTTCCAATAATTTGTACATAAAAACCCCTCAGACTATCAACCCATTTTCTCCCTCTTGTACACAAGTGAGATAAACCTGAGAAGATTGATATCTGTTGATCTATGATAATTGATAACCTGGATCATGGATAATTATAAGATCTATAATACAATACTAGGCTTCACCAATTCATTATTTATATACTGATATTTGTTAAGTATTGAAATGGTTATTTATAAATATACTAATACCAATGGCATTTTGCCTAATCCCACTGAGCTAACTGTCTTAATGTCCCGCTTAGTTCTGATCTTTGAATTTTATTGAACTGAAGAAGTAGGAACAAGTTGTCAGGAATGGCTTGTTGCCACCATCCAATCTTCTGGTACAACTTCTGTGGCCAGTCCAGTGAGGATGAAAAGTTCATCACTACTGGCTCAGAAATCTCAGCTGCACTCCTTACTCAGATTCAAATAGTTGTCCAGGCTAACGTGATAAAGAATCATCTCCTCGGCGATATCACTCTATAAAGAGTCATCAGCTCCGGGTCTCAGAAGTATTTACAGGGACAAGGATCACTACTGCCCAGTAGGCGATGAGTTTTGTGCTCGATCTGAGGCCTCGACTGCGAAACTCCCTTTTCCTCAGTCGATCAATTGTGCTGCTGTAGTGAGGTAGTGTTGGATTTCATCATCAATGTGTGCTGCAGTTGAGATGTCAGCAAAATGATCAATGTTTTCAAGGTCACACTGTGAACCTTTACGGTGGGAGTGCAGAAGAGAGTAGCCAGTTGAAGACCTTTGACTTGCAGATGTTAGGAGATATTCCCATCCCACCATACAATATGCTTTCAATTAAATATCCTTGTCTTCTTAGCATGCAGTAATGTGAGTGAATTGCTACATTGCTGCACTGCATGCTCCAACTCAGCTGCTGAACATTGGGTGATCTTGCTTCTGGAGTGTAGTTTTGTTTGAGCATCTTCCCAGTGGTGCTGCTGCTGTTTTGGGAAGTGTGTTGGGCAAGAAATACAACACTGCAACATGAGGGATTGAGAACATCGACAGCAGTCAACCCAGACCAGTCTTGCCAGCACCCATGACTAGGAAGAAGCCTGCTATACACAAACTAAAAAAAACACATAGCCTCAGGAGCAGATGCTATGCTCACTGAACCTGGCACAAAGAACTTCAGTCATGAATCCACAGCCTCGATATCCACATCTGGGAACAAGAAAATATTCTAGGGAACGGAGGGATGCTGCAACTTGACTGTCTTCGAGAAAGGAGTTTGGCTGATAACTATAGAGGAACCTATCTATCTGCTGTCTGACAGCCCACTGCTTGGCTTTTTCTAAATCACCTCTGTGGCTCAAGCACAGTGGACATGATCTCAATCAGTGAAATGCAGACTTCTGGGTGGAAAGAAATCTCCCTCAGATCCCCTCCCAGTCTCTTACTTCTAATGTTAAACCCATGCTTTCTCTCATGGGAAGAGTTTTGTTATTGTCTTCCCTGTCTATGGCTCTCAAAATTTTGCATGTCTCTCTCAGATTCCTCTCGAGCCTCCTATGCTTCACAGAAAACAAACTCAGTCCTCGTTGAAATACAGAGTATTGAAAGGCCTAGACAGAGAGGACGTGGAGAAGTTATTTCCTACAGTGGGGGAACCTAGGACCAGACTCAGAATACAAGGACGTCCCTTTAGAACAGAGATGAGGAGGAATTTCTGTAGCAAGAGGGTGGTGAATCGCTGGAATTTGTAGCCACAGACGGCTGTGGCGACCAATCCATTGGGAATGTTTAAGGCAATGATTGATTAGTAAGGGCGTCAAAGGTAGGAGAGGGATAATAAATCAGCCATAATAGAATGGCAGAGAAGTATCAATGGGCTGAATGACTAAAGTCCTCTCTTATGGCTCATGGTTTCACCTTAACCAAGTTCACGTAGTAGATCTCTGCAATGACTTCAGTTAGTTTTCTGCTTACGGGATCACAGCACTCAAACGTACTCACCCAGTTGTGTCTTGAAGGCAGTGTATTTATTGAAGCACAATTCTAAATCTGTTCACTGCTCTCTCGTTTAAATGCCAGTTTATCTAGCCAGTGAGTATTGGCTGCAAGGAAGGACTGTCATGGTTAAAAATGATCTGGACTCTACCACTGGTGATAAAAGCACTGTTTTCTAGATGGGAAGTCAAAGGCATTTGAGGATGAAAAGGGCTATTAATTGGATTTTTGCAAACCGAACCAGCATTTGAGGGGTTTGGTTATATCATTGGCATGGAATACAAATGTATTATTGCCATTAAAAATAATTGGAAGATAATATTTCATCATGCAGTTATCTTGAACGAAACTGTGCGCTTGTTCAGTTATAACTGAAGGCACTGACCATCTATTGTGAGTCAAAGCCTATTATGTTCCCCAGCAGATGGTAGAAGTTCCAAGGCCACTTATTCATCTCAGGAAGTCAGGCACAAAAGTCCTAGTGACACAACCTGTTTCCATAGGAACACAAATGAACTGAAATGATCAGGGTTTGCGCTAGGGTGCACAGGAAGTGACTCGGCAAAGAAGTTAGACTAAGATAAACAAGGCAAACAAAGAAATAATTCTTAACTATCAACAAATAATTATTCCCTTGAGAAATAAATCGTATCACAGCCGACAATAAAGACTGAAGGAAGAGGCTTTTAATGCTGCCAAAAGTAGTAAGCTTTGGAATAGAAGGCTTTCAAATTCAGCAAAAGACAGTCAAAAAATTAATAGAGAGAGGTAAACAAAATAAAATTTAACTAGAAAACAATGTAAGCAGAGACAGTAAATATTATAGTAAACAGTAAACAGATGGTAGATGGGTGGCCACCTGAGGAAGTCAGGGGAGTAATCAGTCAGTGCAGGGTTCCCATGTGGCCATTCCCCTCAGAAACAAGCATACCCCATTGGATACTGCTGGTTGGACGACCTATCAGGGCAGAGCAGCAGCAGCCAAGCCAAGGGCACTGAGGTCAACTCTGAGGCTTAGCAGGAAAATCAGGCGGAGTGCTAGTGAGAGGAGACTCGATAGTTGGGGGGTGGTGTGGACAGGAGATTCAGTGGTGGCAAAAGAGAAGCCAGGATGGTGTGTCACCTCCCAGGTGCTAGGGTCCAGGATGTCTTAGAGTGGCTGTGGAAGTTTCTCAAGAGGGAGGGTAAGCAGCCAGAGGTTATAGTGCACTATAACATAGGTAGAAAGGTGGAAGAGAGCATAAGGAGTTAGGGAAAAGGATGAAGAACAGGACCTGTGGATTACTCCCAGTGCCACGTGCTACTCAGGGCAGAATCAGGATGATGGCACTGATGAATAAGTGGCTGAGGAAGTGGTGCAGGGGGCAGGGTTTCAGATTTCTGGATCATTGGAATCTCTTCTGAAGAAGGTATGACGTGTACAAAAGGATGGGTTAAACTGGAACCCAAAGGGGACCTTTATTCTCATGGGCAGGTTTACTAGAACTGTAGGGGATGGTTTAAACTAAACTGGCATGAGATGGGAACCAGAGTGTTAGGGCTGAGAATGGGGCAGTTGGTATACAAGTCGATGAAGTGTGTAGTGAGACTTTGAGGATGGTCAGGCAGGTGATAGGGCAAAATTGCATTCAGTGGGATGAGGTGAGGTGTAACATGGAGGCCAAATTGAAAAGGGTATTGAATTCAGGAATGAAGTGTTATATCTGAATGCACACGGTATACAGAATAAGGTAGATGATCTTGTAGTGCAGTTAGAGTATGGCAGATATGACGTTGTGGGCATCACTGAGACGTGGCTGAAAGAAGATCATAGTTGGGAGATCAACATCCAAGGATAGACATTGTATCAGAAGAACAGGCAGGTAGGCAGAAGGGGTAGGATGGCTCTGTTGGTAAAAAATGAAATCAAGTCATTAGAAAGAGGTGACATGGGATTGGAAGATGTAGGATCCTTGTGGATAAAGTTACGAAATTGCAAGGGTAAGAATACCCCGCTGAGAGTTATATGCAGGTTACCGAACAGTAGCTAGGATGTGGGATATTAATTCCAACAAGAAATAGAAAAGACATGCAATCCGTTCAATGTTACAATAATTATGGGGGATTTCAATAAGCAGGTAGATGGTGAAAATCAGGTTGGTGCTGGATCCCAAATGAGGGAATTTGTAGAATGCCTAAAAGATGGATTTTTAGAGCAGCTTGTGGTTGAGCCTACTAGGAGAAAGGCAATACTGTATTGGGTGTTGTGTGATAAACCAGATTTGATCAGGGAACATAAGGTAAAGGAACTCATAGCATCCATTTATTGCCTTCTTCCTATCAAGTGATAGTCGATAATTTGTGGCTCTTTGTTCTTAATTGGCAATGAGCTTGAATCACTCCAGGCAGCCACCAACCCCAACAATCACAAATCTGCATGTTATATCCACCAAAGAACATCTAACAAATAACTTCTTATTTGGAAATGATCTCCAGCCCAACAGATTACCTGAAATATCATTGCATCTTCTTTAAAACGTTGATCAAGCTAAGTATGTCAAGTTCACAAAAATGGAGAATAGAGTGTCTTCACAAAATGGCAGCCTCCGTCCCCCAAGCATATGGCAAGAACAAAGACAGTTAGTCTGTCTGCTTCCACTGTCCTTGATTCATTTGAAATCACTGATTTATAAAATGTAGTTCTTTCTGGCCAACAAAGGCAAGCTCCTCTCTCGTGCCTCTGTACTTGCCTTTATTCCATTGCAATACTGATAAATGTGACTTATGCTTCTCCCTCTCAAATTGCAGTATGAATTCAATCATATTATGATCACTGTCTCCTAAGGGTCCCTTTACATTAAGCTCCCTATTAAGATCTGGGTTATTACACAACACCCAGTCTAGGATAGCCTTTCCCTGAGTAGGCTCAAGCACAAGCTGCTCTAAAAGCCATCTCGTAGGCATTCAACAAATTCCCTACTCGGAGTATGAAAAATTTGATCTCGTCCTTTAAGTATAAGATCATTTCGCTCTATGTTTAACATACTTTTGGCATTGCAATCATGTTCACATTATGAAGCAACAATACATGTTAGTCTGCATTGTCAGTTCACTAAGGAAACAACCCGTGTGTAATCAATAAGTAGACATAGGAACATAGAAATCCTACAGCACAATACAGGCCCTTCGGCTCACAATGCTGTGCTGAACATGTACTTATTTTAGAAATTACCTAGGGTTACCCGCATCCCTCTATTTTTCTAAGCTCCAGGTACCTATCCAAGAGTCTCTTAAAAGACCCTGTTGTATCTGCCTCCACCACCGTCGCTGGCAGTCCGTTCCATGCACTCACCACTCTCACTGTAAAAAAACTTACCCCTGACATCGCCCTTGTACCTACCTCCAAGCACCTTAAAACTATGCCCTCTCGTCTTAGCCATTTCAGCCCTGGGAAAAAGCCTCTGACTATCCACACGATCAATGGCTCTCAGTACCTGTGCTCCTCACTAAATAGATATTTATTCGCTGTTTTATTAGTCACAGTAGAGGGAGGGATACTCTGGGGCTATGAAGTTACATTTTATGGTGGATTGAAATTCTGTTGCTTTTGAAAGCCTCATGGATTCCCAATTTGTAACATTAGATTAGTAGTCAATTTAGCAAGGGAGTAGTAACCCAGCACACAATAAATGCTCCAGGAAATATGAAGACTTGACTTTATCACCGCAAGGACATGCAATTATCACTGGGTGTATACAATCACTGCAGTGGAAAGGATATAAAATTCAAGCTCAGTCTGCTGTGAAGTGTAATTTCCAGTTTAAAAGATATCTGTTTTGACTTGAATCAATAGCTGGGGAAGGGAATGTAGTCAGTGCTAAGGGCAGGAAGTTTATGAGTGTAATCAGTGCTGAGGGCAGGGAGTTTATGCAAGGGTCAAAGTCGTTCTTCAGAATCTTAAGGATACTGTTAAGAGCACTTTACAGCTCATGTGACGTATCTCCACCCTGCCATCCAAAAGTTTCCCTAATGGCTTCAATATCCTAACTCCATATGTTGATCCATGCCTTGGACTCATCTGCCTTTCCTACAATACTTCCTGCATTGAAATACATGCATCTTTGAACATTAGCCCCACAATGCTCAACCATTTGCTTTCAGACTTTGTCCAAGGTCTCAACAACAACTGTCTCCACAACCACTGTACAATCTGTTCTGGCGCTCTGGTACCCAGCCCCCTGTATGTTAAACCCTCCCGTGCAGTACTAGCAAACCTTTCTGTTGTGTATTTTATACTTCAGTAATATTTGAGTAATCTTGTATATATATATAGTTTAATTAAGCATTCTTATTCATTTAAATAATTATGGGTTGTATGTAAAATTACATTACATTGCATATGTTATCATGCTGCCATGTGATACATGCACAAGTCATGGAGTTACACCTGCATTTCGACCCCCTTGTCTTCCAGGTGATCAGGTATTTTTAAAACAAGCCCGACATGGCTACCAACATGTTGAAAGTGCAGCAAGATAGTCAAAATAAAATGAAATGCAGCGAGGAACGATTGAGTTATGAAAAACATGTGTTCTTTGGAAGGGAAGACATGAATGAGTTTTTTTTTTAAATAAAGAAATTGGAAGAATTCACATGTCTCTAAAGAGTGAGTACCGAGTGACAATAATCATTTTCAAAAAAAGCGGAAGTGGCTGGCTACATCAGAAAGATTGATGAGGTTGATTACACAGTAGGTAATTGGCTCATGTTTACTGTACTATTGGAACAGTACTTTGAAGCAAATGAAATAGCTAATGAAAGCAAGTGCCCATTTTGCTAAGTGCTTTGCATTTAGAGGCACACAGTTTGCTTCAAAGTTCAACTGATCCAACCAAACCAGCAGAAATGAACTTTGGTGGAATTGTCAAAGTCATACAGGAACATTTGGAACCAAAGCCATTGTTGACTGCAGGATGCTTTAGTTTTCATAAGGAGAATGAAAAAAAAGTGGAGTCCATTTCAGTGTACGTAGCTGAATTGAAGAGATTGAGCGTGGGCTTAATGATACACTAAGTGGTTGTTTAGTTTATGGAATGTGACAGGAAAGCTTTCAAAAATGGCTCTCAACTGAAGTACAACCCACAGTGGAAATCGCTGTATCAATGGAAACAGCAGTCAGAGACACAGTTGAGTTGCAGTCATGAATGAAAATGAGCATGAATAAAATTGCAATGACCAAACAGAAGCTGGCCTGGCCAAACGAATTGTGTTACCATTGTGGCAGTGGCTCATATTCACCAAACAATTGCAGGTTTAAAGATGAAACTTGCAGAAAATGCAACAAAGTAAGTCATGTACAAAAAGTAAATCGGGTAGACAAAAATAAATGGGCTGCATAGGGAAGAGGAAATGCTAAAAAGTCAAGTTGCAGTTTCAAAAAAAGTGCTGATCTTCCTGCTGCTGCTGAAAGATGATAATATTGACACAGGATTGTGTAGCCTTGAGAGTTACAGTGTGAAAATTAGCAATAGACAAGAAATATGGCTTATACCAGAAGCAAATGGTAAATTAATTAAAATGGAATTGGACCCTGGTTTAGCTGTTTCAATCATTGCAGAAAATGAGTTTTAACAGCATTTCAAACATATTAAACTAGTGCCTCTAGATATCTAACTAAGAACTTATACTGGAGAAAATATAACTCCTGTGAGAATGACACTTGTGACACTCCAAGCACTCAGTGTTACCTGGATGATATCATTGTTACTGGTAAGGATGACGAGGAACATCTCCAAAACCTCAAGCCAGTGTTAAAAAGATTGGAAGATTATGGGTTTAGAGCATGACACGACAAGTGTGAATTCTTTAAAACAAGCATCACTTCTTGTGGTCAGATGCATGACACACAAGGAATACTCAAGTGTGCTGAGAAAATTCAAGCAGTGGTGGATGCCCCAAGGTCAAAGAACATGCCACTGTTGTGGTCCTTTTTTAGGATTTGTCAACTACTATAACAGGGTCCTTCCTAACCTGGCTACGGTGCTCCACCCCTTGATCTTGATGGACAATGCAGTGTGAGGTGGCTTTCAAAAAGGTAATGGAAATGATGATGTCAGATGCTGTACTCACACATTATGATTCACATCATCCAGGGAAACTTCCCTGTGACACCAAGCAGTCCTGTCGAGGGATGACAGAAGTGATCAAAAGTAGCTACTCATAAAGATTAAGGACTGAACTGGACCACTGTCCTGCGCAGTGCAGGTTGCGTCTGATGTCATCTGGAAACAACACATCAATCAGTTGAGGAAAGCGGAGACAACTGATAGAGCAGAAAGTTGGCTACTGCTATCAGAACCACTTCCGGCAGTCTCAGAGTCAACTCCTACAAGCACCACAGAGGAGACCCCAGAACTTGTTTCACAGCCACGAGTCCCACCTGCCAAGCAGAGTGATCCCCTTTGTCAGGAAAGACGTTACCCCACAAGAGTAAGAAATCCTCCACAGCGATGAAATCTTTAGGCCTGAATGGGACAATTTAAAATTTATTATGTTGTGAATGTCTGTATATAGTAGTCGTATTATTTAATATATTGTGTATATTGTTACATCCTCTATTGAATTGGAGTTTATAGCTAAGCAGGGAGGAGTGTTTTGTATTTAATATATCAGTAATATATGAGTAATCTTGTATTTATATTGTTTGATTAAGCATTCTTGATCATTTAAATAATTAATTACAGGTTATATGCAAAAGCACGTGAATTGGATACATCACCATGCTACCATGTGACATGTGCACTCCTAATTTAAAGTAAACTCGAACTAGACCAGTAACTCCCATTTCTTCCTTTGAATTAGTTTTATGGTTTTCAAGTTACAAAACGTTACTCTTCCCACTTGGATATTAGTCCCCCTGCAGTTCAGGTGCAAACTGTCCCTTCTGTACAGGTCCCACCTTCCCTGGAAGAGAGACCAAAATGATCCAAATATCTTATGCCCTCTCTCCTACACCAACTCCTTACCCACAAATTAAACTGTATAATCTACCTACTTCTGGCTTCACTGGCACATGGCATGGGTAGCAATCCTGAGATCATAATCTTGGAGGTCCTGCCCTTTATGAAATATGAAATAAGTCCAGGACCAGCCTATTGGCTCAGGGTGTCTGACCCTCCAAGGGAGGAGTTGTAAAGTTTGATGGCCACAGGCAGGAATGACTTCCTATGATGCTCTGTGTTGCATCTCGGTGGAATGAGTCTCTGGCTGAATGTACTCCTGTGCCCACCCAGTACATTATGTAGTGGATGGGAGACATTGTCCAAGATGGCATGTAACTTTATATGGGCTACGACCTCTGGCTGCTCACTCTCTCACTTATGTATGCCGAGGACTCGATCCAAGTTGTCCCGGATCCTGGCACCTGGGAAGCAACATACCATCTGGGAACCTTCTGGGTGAAGAAATCACATTTCTGTATTGAGGATATTTCTGTATTGAGGACCTCTTATTTTGAGATTGTTACTCCAAGTTCTGGAAACGTTAGTCAGGAAAAACATTATCATTGTATCTTGTCAAGTCTAGGTTTCAACTAAATCAACTTAAAAAAAAAAATCAGTAGGTCTAATGGCATTACATAGCACATCTACGCCCATCCTCCCATCCTAGAAATCAATGGTGATTTTTTTTTCACTGCCCTCTCTCTATTGGAAAAATAAGGAGAACAGATCTTCACATAACAATGAAGGTGCAGAGGTGTGGCCTCATATATAATTCAAGTCCAATGAAGAGAACGGGCGAGGTTATGGTAGAAGGAATACATTGGGGGAAAATGTGAGGTTAGGTACTCTGGAAGAAACAATAAAGGAAAGGGTATATTTTAAATGGTGAGAGATTAAAAGGTGATCAGATCGCACCGGATGTCATTGTACATGGACCACTGGAAAATATTGTGGAGATTCAACAAGGACGTGGGCACCAAAAAACTTAGACAGTCTGCCATTGCAGGAGAGCCCAAGTGCAAGTATAAGATGTTGTTTGCAGGCGAGTTTGTATGTACAGTGTACAAGTCTGGTCTCCTATTCGAAGAAAGGATATTATTGCATTTGTGGTTGACTGGTTGAGAACTCAGGGTCTACACTCCATAGAGTTTAGAAGAAAGGGGAGTGATCTGATTAAAAAAAACGGAAGATGCTTACAGGATTTGACAACGTGGATGCAGGTTTGATGTTTTCCCTGGCTGGAGTGTATAGAACCAGGCGTCACAGTCTCAGATCAAAGGGCACAGATGGAAAGAAACATTTTGCCCAAAGGATGGGAAATCTTTTAAATTCTTGACCAGTTGGGAGGTGGAGGTTCAGCCAATGAACATATGCAAGATAGTGATGATTAAATATTTTAGGATTCAAAGCAAATGATGTTAGTGGAGGAACAGATAAACCACGATCTTATTGAATGTGAAGCTGCCACAAAGGACCATATGGACTTCCCTTGTCCCATGTTCCTCACATTCATGTTTTACTCATTATTGAATCCTGTTGTAACATATAACTTGGCTTCCCATGGCCTAATATATCTCCATGCCAATGTTCAGTCATTTGGATTCAGACTTATCACTTTAACATGGCCAAAATATACAGTGAACTTTGTCACTTGCATTAACAACTAACACAGGGAAGGATGTGCTGGGGACAGCCCACAAGTATTGCCACACATTCTGGGTCGACATAACATGCCCACAACACTTGGCAGAACATCACAGAACACAACAAATCAGAACATACCAATCAACAAAGCAACAACAGCAAAACGAGTCCTAATCCCTCCCTCCCTCTCGGCCACCCACCAGGCAGGGTCACTGAACAACTTTTCAGTCCGTCTCCAGTTAAGAAAAAACATCCTCATTTTCTGTTCTTTCTACCAAAATGAATTTCAGATATTGTTCCTCCATCCCTAATTATTTCTCCTGAAATTCTACCAGCTCCTGTGTGTACAGTGTGATGGGGCAGATAATATTTTACTTCACAGCCACCAATGTCTATCATTTTACACAGAAACATACAAACACAAAGATGTAAGGCATAAAGGGAAATGATATACAATTAAGATGTTTAAGTTTTTTTAAATCTTAACAAATCAAGGTGTGCAGGATTTCAAATGCTTTTATGGATTAAAGATTTTTCTGTCTGAAACTTGGATTGTGCTTGGAGAATGTTATGAGTAGTGGGCACCATCCTGATGGTTGGGCAGCACGGTAGTGTAGCGGTTAGTGTAACGCTGTCACAGCTTGGAGTGTCAGAGTCAGGAGTTCAATCCCAGAGTCCTCTGTACGTTCTCCTCGTTGAATGCATAGGTTTTCTCTTGTTTTCCCCCACAGTCTAAAGGCATACTGGGTGGGTTAACTGGTCATTGTAAATTGGCCTGTGATTAGGTTATGGTTAAATCGGGATGTCAGAGGTTGCTGAAGGCGCAGCTTCTAGGGGCCAGACAGGCCTATTCCTCACTGGATCGCGAAATAAATAAATAAATAAAGCTGTGCCATATTGACCCAAGCAGTTATCTCCTGGGTGAGGTACAGGCTGGCATCTAATCAAGTTCTTTTGCCATAAATGGTTGAAATATAAAGGAGTTTAGTAAACTTATTTTCTTGCAGAGTTGGAGACAGTATTTTTCTTACCATGGCCAAAACAGTAAGGTCATTAAACTTCTTCCAATACTATTCATTTCTGGTGCTCCTGATTAAGGAACATTGTGGTTGCTTTAGAGAGGAAAATTCTAATATATGGCAGTACCGTGCAAAAGTCTTGGATGCATATATATTTATAGCTAGGGTACCTAAGACTTTTGCACAGCACTGTAGTAATTTTATGCATTGCACTGTACTGGTGCAACAAAAAAAAACAGATTTTGTGACATATGTGATAATGCTAAACCTGATTCTGATATGGGTCTCTATTGTGGACTGAGAGTGGAAAGGGGACAGGGAGAAGGGAGTCATGTTTGGGAAAAGGGGAAAGGACGAGCAGAGGGAGCGGGATGCACCAGAGGAACCCCAGACAAAGGATCTCGGTCAGAAACATCGATCATTTACTCTTTTCCAAAGATGCTGCTTGGCCTGACGAGTTCCTCCAGCATTTTGTGTGTAGGACATTCTATAGTGATCAATCCACCAATTGTGTGGAACCAAATGACCTTGCCTGGTGTCTCGGAGCTAGATGTGTCTACACCCATGCCATCCCCTGCCCCTGGCACTAGTTCACCACCGGTCCCACACCCCACCTGTGGTACTCCACCTTCACCGTTCCCAACATCCTTTGCTCCCGCCAGATTTACAAACTTGATCTCCGCTCCAAGTTGACAAATACAATACTATGCAAAGGTCTTAGGCACCCTAGCTATGTATATGTGCCTAAAACCTTTACACGGCACTGTATTTTGCAGCATCTGCTAAACCTCCTGTGTTTTTGTTTTAATTCGAGCATAACATTATATTTATTTTAATGCTGTTTCACAGGATCGTGCCTTACGCCAGCGCTGGTATTAACTGACCATGAGATTTGCACGATTCCTGCTTCACATGCTGGCGCGAATATGTGGGTCACGTGTCGTAAACCATTTTTACCCCCCCCCGCAGTGAATACTTAAGGGAAGAGAGTAGAAACTTGATACAAACAATCTCGCCGCCCACTAAATAAAACAATGAAAGTATAAATTTCCGACCAGAGGTCGGCCAGCCCTTTACAGTGTGTTCTACTCAAAGGAAGACAACTGAACCTGCTGTTGTTGGTAGAACTGGAAACATTAGAGCAGGAACAAACGTCAGGCTGGATTTATTGAAATTTGCAACAGATAAAGCCCTATTTAAACTAACAGAGGAAATATTTAAATATTTTCCATAGAAGCAAATATCAACTTCAAAAGAAATAAATTGCTCCGCGTGTTTGGAATCGCGAAGTAATGCAGAGTTTGGGAGATGGGCTATGCTTTCGGTTGGTTTGCTTTTGGCAGGTAACAGTGTTTGCCTGGATGTCCCTTTAAGAGTGCTTGCGTTTTGCCCCCCGTTGCGTGTGAACTTGGTGAATTGGTGCTCATGGCGCTCATGTTCGTGTCTCTCCGGTTGGTTGTCGGGTTTTTATTCGTTTTTACGGGGATGATCAAGGTGACGGATCGGATCTCCCCTGAACTGTACGCCGAGGGGGTGAGTGTTAGCTGGGGTAGACGCCCCCGTCCGTTCCGTATCCCGGGACAGCAATCAGCAGCGCCCCTTTCCGCCTCTGTTCAATGGCGCTAAATGAACGCCGGCGGCAAAAGGGGAAGCTGGCGAGTCGTGAGCGTTTCTGTACAAAACAGAAATTCCGCACGGGGTCGAGGAAGCGACACGTCTGTGTAACTCCCCACAATAAACGTACAGCAGTTTAGATGTCTAAGCGTGGCGATTTTTACTTGCAGTGCCACTGCGGTTCCGGATCTCCGAGCGCGGTTACATTTCAACTCGGTGCTCAGTTTGCACCGAGATTTGTTTCCAAGAATCTGACACAAGTTCAGGGCGAAGCGGCTTTGTATTGACTCGCCAAGGTAAAATGGGGGTACATTTTTGGGAAACAAAATGTGACAATATTAAAAAAGACTGAAGTGCGCGTGTTAATGGGACTGGAACCTAGTTTTGAAAATGCTGAAGTCCTCAAGGGTAAAATCACGAGGGCGAATGCATTCAGTCTTTTACCCAGCTTTGGGGCGTCAAGAATTGTAGGGCATAATTTTAGGTGAGGGGGAAAGATGCAATCTTCTTACACAATAACAACTTAAAATAATAATTTGGACAGGTACAAGGAGTGGAACGGGATTTCCAACCTCGGGTCCACAGACTCCTCTGTTTATGGCATAAAAAGTTTGGGAACCTCGGATTATGGGCCAAGTGCTGGCAAATAGGACTAGTTTGGAAGGGTATTGTGGCTGGTATAGGAGAGTTAAGGGCCTGTTTGGAGTGCTCTGTGACTGTGGTAACAAATATGATGTCCTTAATGGGTCAGCCCATTGGGTTTTCTACTGAGGTTTATAACAAGGAATTTTATTTGTGTTAAAATATTCAGAAGAACTCAGTAGGTTGAATGGAATCTGTGGGAGGAAAGGAATTGTGAATGTTGATCAGGACTGAGAGGAGTGAGGCAAGATAGCTGGAGTTTATAAGGGGAAAAAGTAAAGACAATGCAGTTTTTTGTTTCTTCATGCAGATGATGCGGCTTGGCGCTAAGGAAACTTGGTGATGAGGATATTTGGTAGGAATGCTGTCCTCCATAAAATGAGGGTTGCCTGTAATCAGTTCTCCCACACCTGCCCATTAACACCTACAGAGGTATAATTTACAGTAAGCCAATGAACTCAACATGTTTGGGAAAGGAACCAGAGCGCCTGGGGGATATCCATGGTTAAAAAGGGAAAACCCACCATGGACAGCATCCGAGTTCAGAATGGAACCTAGTCGGCAGTGTTTGATGTGGCTTTGTACTGCCCTTTTTGTGTTCAGAGAAGTTCTGGGTACTTTTCTGATTGGGTGGTGATGTTGGCAGCTTTGGTGATTATAATTGAGAAGAACGAGAGTGTTTACAGTATTAGTGTTATGGAATATGGGTGTCCAGGGAGGTGTAGCACCTCTGGTGAAAGGGCTTTGTATTGTCATTCTGCGGCAGCTCATTAACATTTGGTCCCCACTGAACACTTGGTTCTCATGTGTGGCTCCAAGTGCCCACACCCCAGTTCACCGCTTTGAGAGGCAGGCTAAACCAAGTGAGGGTAGCCGGTGGGCCACAACCTGGTGAGATAGGGACATGCCTGTCCTAGCATGTGAATTCAGCTCTGGCGGACTGGGTGCATCAGATCAACGGGGAGATCAAATGGTCATGAAGACTTTCCTGCAATATTTTGTGGAGAGTGAAGAAGTCATGGTCACTCACTACAACCAAGAAAGACCCCATTTGTGATGACTACTCATACCGCTGGACCCGGACTTCCCAGATTGAGAGAGTGGAATTGCTCCAGTGCAAACGCTTTTTAAAAACTCTCCTGAACAAGTTTCTCAACGCAGTTCTCATCATCTAAAAATAACTACACAAATCCAACTGTCATCATTGGAAAAGACAGACAACCAATCATTCAATCAATCAACATGGAATCCAGGTAAAATTGTTGGTTCACTGTGAACGAGGTCCAGGGAACGTGGCTGGTGGACAAGGTGAACTTAGAGACATCAGGACAAGAGATAAGAAAGCCCAGAATGTAGGGAGAATGTACCTGCCTGTCCCACCAGAGTCTGGTATTGATGATGTCCACCTTGGGTAGACTGTTACATATATAATCCCTAGAGGGGTTGCTTGACACTCTCATGATAATGTTGCTGTCTTGATTTCTTGGTGTTCAAAGGAAAATGGGGTTGAGAGGGACAATAAATCAGCTGTGATGGAATGACAGAGCACTCAATGGGCTGAATGACCTAATTCTGCTCCTATGTCTTGCCACAAAGCCAATTCAAGTGTTTTTTTTAAAGAAATCTGAAGTAGGAGTTCTGTTTTTGAAGATGTTGGTATGCTAGTAGAATAGCACTGCTAACTGATGTTCAAGTTCCACAAGTACAGTAAACTTTGACAATAGAGGGTACCACAGCCAAGCTCAATGCTGGCCATCTGTGAACTCAGCACTAGTAATTGACATTGAGAAACTCAGTCAGCGATCTTTCCCTCATTAACCCAAGGGAACTGCTGTCAGTTATACTGTAGCTTCACACATGACTTTCTCGCAGAGATCAGCTAAGTCAGTAATATCTTGGGATACGATGATATGCAGAACACTTTGACAGGAAAAGATGGAAGAGCTGAGAGATCAGTGTACTGACTCTCCTTGCAAACCTCAGGGGAGTCTAAGATGACACTTGTTTTGATGTGAATTTGTCACTGGTACATCACTCCCAGAGGCAGTAAACAGCAGGGGCCTTGTGCTGATCCATTTCTGGAACTAGCCCTGCATGTAAGCACTTTCTATCACATGAGAACATCTTAAAATTGTGTTTTTTTAAAAAAGAAACACAGCCCATATAGCTACATTCCTTTTATTTTAATGACTTTGGCATCTAAGATTAACAAAAAATAAGATGGTTTATCTAGTTAATCTTGTTTGCAGCAACACTGCAGACAAAACCACTTCATGTAGTTAGTTGGTGTCAATAATTTCCTGATTTACAGTATAATTGGGAACACAACTGTGGCATCATAAGAATGTGCAAAAAGCTGCATTGTTTACAAGGATTCAGATTAATGTATCACATGTACATCAAAATATACAGTGAAATGTGTCATCTGCATTAACAACCAACGCACCCAAGGATGTGCTGGGGCAGCCTGCAAATGTTGACACACATTCCAGTGCCAACATAGCATGCCCCCTATGCTCATCTCCCAAGTCAATGTGCTGGTAGGAACATTGGAATCACTAAGACAGTCTCTGATACAAACAGCATTTTCCCCCACTAGCGCTGTTTGGCAAAAATGAATCTTAAATTGACGTCATTTTGGAGAAACCAAGTGCAGATTGGGTGATCGCTTTTCAGAACACTGGGTGATCGCTTTTCAGAACACTGGGTGCTCTGGAGCACCTGCACCAAGTCCCCATGCAATCACATCTTCCTAATAGCTATTAGATCATATTTGTATGTAGTTATTTGTGTCTTCAACTCACCCATTTTTTTTATGCGGTTGCTGCATGCACTCAAATAAAGAATGTTAGCTTTGATTTTTTTTTCACAATCTTACTCCAATTGTTTTCTTTTGATCCACGTGATTTTGTTTTTTCTTCTGCCCCTTTCTGTCCCACTTTGTCATTTCCTCCTTGGTATCCTGTGTCACTGCTCTCCTACAGAGGAGAAGTTCACACCCTGCACACACAGGTGCCAAGATAACAACAACCTCTCCCTCAATATCCAAAAAAACAAAGGAGCTGACTGTGGATTACAGAAGGAATGGAGATGGATAACATCAATGGGACTGCAGTTGAGAAAGTGAGTAGTTTCAAGTTGCTCAGTATACACATCACTGAAGATCGAACCAGATTTGGGAACAGCTTCTTTCGAACTGTGATAAGACTGCTGAACGGATCCTGACCCGGATCTGGGCTGTACCTTCCAAATATCCGGACCTGCCTCTCAGTTTTTTTGCACTACCTTACTTTCCATTTTCTATTTCCTATTTATGATTTATAATTTAAATTTTTAATATTTACTATCGATTTGTACTCCAGGGAGCGGGAAGTGCAGAATCAAATATCACTGTGATGATTGTACGCTCTAGTATCAATTGTTTGGCGACAATAAAGTGAAGTAAAAAAAGTAACCTGGACTGTACACACCAGCTCTGTGGCAAAAAAAAGCACAGCAGCATCTCTTCCACATCAGGTGACTGAAGAAGTTCGCCATGAGCCCTTAAATCTTCAAGACCTCTATAGGGGCACCCGTTGAGAGCATCCTGACTGGCTGTTTCACTGCCAGGTATGGGAACTGCACCAACCTTGATTGCTGGGCACTGCAGAGAGTGGTGCGGACAGCCCAGCACATCTGTGGATGTGAACTTCCCTCCACTGAGGACATTTACACAGCAGGTGCGTAAAGAAGGCCTGGAAGATCATCGGGAACACCAGTCACCCCAACCATAAACTGTTTCAGCTGCTTCCATCTGGCAAACTCTACCACAGCATTAAAGCCAGAACCAACAGGCTACGGGACAGCTTCTTTCTACAAGCAATTAGCCTTAGAAATTCACATGTCTGCACACTGCGACGGAGTCATAATGCAATGATTTTTACTCCCTCACGTTGTGGGACGGATGTAAGATTTAAATGAATTCACATTTCCTCTTGATGTATTAAATATCTTGTCCTTGGAGCCCCAACCCTTCTGAAAGAATGTTAGGCAAATACTTGCTCAGCTAATTCTTAAACACCTTGCTCTCTTACCAGGTGTGGTAAGAAACTCTTAGATAGGCACATAGATGATAGGAAAGAGGACTATGTAGGAAGGAAGGATTAGATTGATCTTAGAGTGGGTTAAGTGGTCGGCACAACATCGTGGGCCAAAAGGCCTGTATTGTGCTGTACCGTTCTATGTTGGCCCCACTGCGTCGCATTTACTGATGTAAATTTGCATTATTCTTTGGTTTCCTTGCCTTATGAGTGAGATTGTATGACGATGCAAGTAGTCAATGAATTTGACAGCCTTGAAATTATATCCTAAAGAAGGGTTTCGGCCCAAAACGTCAACAATCTATTCATTTCCTTAGATGCTGCCTCACCTACTGAGTTCCTCCAACATTTTGTGTGTGTTGCTTTGGATTTCCAGCACCTGCAGACTTTCTCATGTTGTTGGAATTTATACCTGCCATCTAAACGTTTCCTTTGAATGAAATCCTTTATTACATTTAATGAGAGGGCACCGCCTCATATGAATGGGCTCAAATATGTGTATGGCTTAATTCCAGTGCTCGTGTCTCTTAACAGCAAGTCACCCAGTGGTGCATTCACAGTTTGATTGTTCAGAGATTTGTCTGTCAGCAGTTTTAAGGCTAAGAGCGCTGTTGGTGGTTTTGGCAGCAGTTCATTTAACTGGGATATAATTATTGATTACCACTTTGCTTTTGAACCTCATTTCTAGATAGCTTGACAAAGCTGGGATTAGCCCTGTGTCAGGACGTTACTAACTGCTGGTTGGAGAGAAGGGACCTCTTTGAAGTAAATTATCTCCATGGCTGATTACTGCACACGGTGGACTTTGTTCAGAAACCTCTCTAGTTAATCTTCAGTAGAAACACGCTGGTGTTGACGTGCACGCTAGTCTAGTGGGCTCTGACTTGTTCTCAATTTTTGAGACACCACAATTAAAGATATTTTGGGTTAGGGGTTGAGGGATAGGGAAATTGGCACCTGTGACAATACTGGTATTGATTTGTCAGAGTGGATGGATTCATGGGGGGGTGGGGGGGGGAAATCTCTTGCACAGAAAACTCAGGCACCAGCCATGAATAAGTCTCATTTAGACCTCAGGGTGATGGACTCATGTCAATATGCACATCACAAAACAATTTAGTCTGGCTGCCAGCTTTGCACATTTTCCTTAGTTTGGAATAAGTTCAAAAAAGTTTCAGCACACCAGGTGCTATGTAACAACACAAGCTTTCTATTGGTATTTTTCAGAGTGTTTGTGTTTAATGTAGGGCTATTTTTTTAACAGATAGACATTTTTTAATGTTTGAAAGCACATTTTAGGGAGCCGAGTTAGTTCATTTCTAAGTGAGAATGGACTCTGTTGTACACATTATGTTTTTCTAGTTTCTGGTCGCTCCGTTTTTTGTTGGTATTTTGGGCGATTTTGATCGGGGCTGGTCTGTAGATAACGAACAGCACAGAGCTAGATTGAAATGAACTGATCTGATCTGAATATGCCTGGGCTCTTTTGATTTTGTGTTTTATATTCTGTGTTTTTTTTTCCTTTTTTGCCATTTGTGAGATTTGTTTCTCTTCTTGGGGGGGGGAGGGGGTCGGTATTGATGTTTATCTTTGAACGGTTTCCAGGATTTTCTTTTGTTTCGTGGCTGCCTGTGGGAATGAAATCTCAGGGTTGTATACTGCATGCAAACTTTGAAAATAAATGCACTTTGAATCTTTAGAGTTACTCTGACCTGCTAAAACCCATGGGAGGTGGCGCAGTAACGTAGCGGTTACCGCGTGCGTTTACAGCACCAGCTGTAAGATCGTGGTTTGATTCCCACTGCTGTCTGTAAGGACTTTGCCCGTTCTCCTGTGACTGTGTGGGTTGTGGAGCTGGTGACGCTTGTGGGTTGCCCCCAGCACATCCTCACTGAATGAGATTGAAGCTAGCTATACATTTCACTGGGCCAGGCAGCATCTATTGGAAGAAGTACAATCGACGTTTCAGGCCGAGATATTGACTGCACTTCTTCCTATAGATGCTGCCTGGCCTGCTGCGTTCCACCAGCATTTTGTGTGTGTTGCTTGAATTTCCAGCATCTGCAGATTTTCTTGGTATACATTTCACTGTATGTTTTGATGCTTCAATACACATGTGGTGCTCCTTGATCCTTGATGATAAATGTAAAACGTAGCAGTTCCGAATAATGTACTTTTATTTCTGGCTTGGCTCGTGTTCTTGCATCTCCAGAGGCAGTTCATTTTATATGAATGTCACTTCCTGTACCTAAGCTGTTTTTTGTATCATTTCCTGCGCAGGTTGGTTTTGATTCAATTTGAAGCATATGGTGGGAGACGTTCATTTCCATTACTCTGTTTTTGCTTTTGTGACAGCAATATCTTTTCACAAGTAAGAGATCTTATTGAAAACCCTGAAGAAAGTTTTAGTCTGTAGTGATTTTTGAGGAGTTGTTTAGTTCTCTGCATAGCTTTGTAGAGCACACAGGGCAGTAGAGTGAAAAGAGCAGGTTTTCAAAGGCATTGTGTGTGGACTAGAGATGCATCTGAATGCTATAGATGATAATTTTGGCTTTGGACTTGAGCAATATCAATTGCTGAGACCTGGAAGTCAGTTCAGAATTCAATTCAAGTTTAATTGTCATTCAACCTTGTATGAATACTCATGAATACAGCCAAACGAGACAGTGTTACTCCAGGGTCAAGGTACAAAACACAGTACCGACAGTCACACACAGCACAAAGCACACATAGCATGTATAAGATGGAAAGGTACAACCACTCAAACTGCAGCCAACCGATGGCGCCAAAATCTGCAGATTATCTCAACAGAGCTTGTCTTCTGCCGAGCGAACACTGGGAGGTTGTGGGGTAGGGCAGCACTGACTCAAGTCTGGATTCTGTGCCACACTGGCTCCACTGCTTCTCCCTGGCAGCTGTAAACAGGCAACACCTCAGCTTGAGGCCTAGTCCTTGCAAGATGATAGGCAGAAATAGGATATCAATTAAATACAACCACTCAAAATCTGTATGTATATATGTAGTCCAGACCCTCAGTCCATTGTCCTGCCAAGCACTGCGGGGTAGGGGCAGCACCAATTCCAGCCCGGATGCTGTGCTACGCTGCCCCGGTGGAGTGCACTGGCTCTGATACCTCTTTCCCTTGAGGCCCAGAGTCCAACTGAATATTGCCAAAATCTGCAGTCGACCACAATGGAATGTGGTGCATCTACAGTGTCTTCTCGATGCTCAGATGAAACCACAATTAGTACAGCTGCAGCACAAACTTGCAGAAGGAATGAGAGCAGCAAATGCTAACTGTGGAGTTGAGATGCAAATGGAGAAAGCATGCTTCAGCATGGAGGAAGCAGGGATGAGGTGCACTCAAGGAAGAACATGTCTGTCCCAGCAGAGGCAAAGTGTATGAAGCAGCAGCTGACTTAGACAGTGGTGTCTGTAACTGGTCATGCTTTGCCATCACAACAGCCATTGCATCTTACCAAAGAATATGTCCAAATGCATCTTGGTTATAAAAAAGACAGTGATGAAGCTGTCCACACCACTCAACCAGCATGACTTTGAATTGAATTGACTTTATTTCTTACATCCTTCACATGCATGAGGAATAAAATTCTTTACGTTACATCTCTCTCTGAATGTGCAATGTGCAAATTATAGTAATTTGTCATAAATAGTATGTACGGTAAGATATATAACAGAACAGTCAATCTAGCTTAGGAATATAACTGGGTCAGCTTGAACTTATCAGTCTGATGGCCTGGTGGAAGAAGTTGTTCTGGAGCCTGTTGGTCCTGGCTTTAATGCTGTGGTACCATTTCTGGATGGTAGCAGCTGGAACAGTTTGTGGTTGGGGTGACTCGGGTCCCCAGTGATCCTTCGGGCCCTTTTTATGCACCTGTTGCAGTAAATGTCCTGAATAGTGGGAAGTTCACATCCACAGATGTGCTGGGCTGTCTGCACCATTCTCTGTAGAGTCCTGCGATTGAGGGAAGTAAGGTTCCCATACCAGGCAGTGATGCAGCCAGTCAGAATGCTCTCAATTGTGCCCCTGTGGAAAGTCCTTAGGATTTGGGGACTCATGCCGAACTTCTTCAACTGTCTGAGGTGAAAGAGGTGCAGTTGTACTTTTTTTCACCACACAGCCGGTATGTACAAGTGAGGTCCTCGGTGATGTGTATATTGAGGAACTTGAAGCTGTTCACCCTCTCAACCTCGGATTCATTGGTGTCAATAGGGGTTAGCCTGTCTCCGTTCCTCCTGTAGTCCACAACCAGCTCCTTTGTTTTTGCGTGAGGGAGAGGTTGTTTTCTTGACACCACTGTATAAGGGTGATGACTTCTTCTCTGTAGGCTGCCTCATTATTATTTGAGATACGGCCAATCAATGTAGTATCGTCTGCAAATTTAATTAGCAGATTGGAGCTGTGGGTGGCAACACAGTCGTGGGTGTATGAAGAGTAAAGGAGGGGGCTTAGAACACAGCCCTGGGGGAATCCTGTGCTGAGGGTCAGAGGGGCAGAAGTGAGGGAGCCCACTCTTGCACATTATCCAGGTATCCATAGTCATGGTCTGCACCAGTAAAGACCTCCTCTCGCAGTTCCATGGAGAGTTTGTAAACTGGATTTGAAATTGGCTGTGTGGGAGAAGACAGAGTGGTAGTAGATGATTGCTTATCAGACTGGAGGCCTGTGACTAGTGGTGTGCCTCAAGGATCTGTTTTGGGACCATTGTTGTTTGTTGTCTATATCAATGATCTAGATAATAAAGTGGTAAATTGGATCAGCAAGTTTGCTGATGACACTAAGATTGGAGCCGTTGTGGACAGCGAGGAAGGCTTTCAAAGCTTGCAGGGGGATCTGGACCAACTGGAAAAATGGGCCAGAAAATGGCAGATGGAAACTAATGCATACAAGTGTGAGGTGTTGCATTTTGGAAGGACAAATCAGGGTAGGACATACACAGTAAATGGTAGGGCACTGAGGAGTGTGGAGGAACAAAGAGATCTGGGAGTTCAGATACATAATTCCCTTAAAGTGGCTTCATGGGTAGACAGGGTTGTAAAGAAGGCTTTTGGCATCCTGGCATTCATAAATCAAAGAATTGAGTATAGGAGTTGAGATGTTATGGGGAGATTGTATAAGGCATTGGTGAGGCCAAATTTGGAGTATTGTGTACAGTTCTGGTCACCTAACTATAGGAAGGATATCAGTAAGATTGAAAGAATGCAGAGAAGATTTACTAGGATGTTGCCAGGTCTTCAGTTGAGTTACAGGGAAAGATTGAACAGGTTAGGACTATTCCTTGAAGCGTAGAAGAATGAGGGGAGATTTGATAGAGGTTTGCAAAATTATGAGGAGTATAGACAGAGTAAATGTGAATAGGCTCTTCCCACTTAGGTTAGGAGAGAGAAATACGAGAGGACATGGTTTTAGGGTGAAAGGGGAAAGGTTTAGGGGGAACATTAGGAGGAACTTCATCACTTAGAGTGGTGGGAGTGTGGAACGAGCTGCCATCTGACGTGGTAAATGCGGGCTCACTCTTAAGTTTTAAGAATAAATTGGACAGGTACATGGATGGGAGAAGTCTGGAGGGTTATGGACTGGATGCAGGTCAATGGGACTAGCGGAATAATGTTTCAGCACAGACTAGAAGGGCCGAATGGCCTGTTTTCTGTGCTGTAGTGTTCTATGGTTCTATGGTTCCACCACAGCAAGAACCTCAGTCAGGAATTGTCACTGATGCCAATCCTATCTGCACAGGCGTGGATAGGCTGAACTTCCACCCATCCCAAGACCCACATTTGGCAAACCAGTCGCCACAATGTTTTGATTCAGGAGCTGCAGGTGCATTAGATTTGGCTTGGTATCTGGCTTGTTGAGACTTAGTCACAGCAAGACTAAACATGTTCGACAGATAGTCTGCCTGTTATCTGACCTGAAAGTTAGGCTTTCACAAGGGCTAAGCCTCAAACCTAGTAAGAGCTACACCTTCTCTGGAAGTGGCTTGGTGGGGAGTCGCTGCAGAGCAGTTCACATTAACAACCCAGCTATGGGTTTACAAACGTTGGGGCAGAAGCTGAACAAATGCTGTGGCTCTCTGGAGGTAGTCTAAGAAAATCTCTTCAGCAGACGCTATAATTTTCCATAGCTCTTACACAAAGAAACACAGAGGGTACTGGAGCTTGCAGATTTGCTGTTGGAACTGCAAGCCGCAAAAAATAAGGGTTACCTACTAGGGCTGAGTTTCTTGGACACAGTGAGGAATAAACCCTATAGTGGAGAAACTACTAATGTTAGGTAACTGAAGATCTCAGGTATATGTCAGAGCATCATGCCCTGTATCTGCTATTTGCATTCTTTGTGGAATTTACCTGCCACAACGCAGAAATGTAAAATGACCCCAGCTTTAAGTTCTCAACTTCTGGTAACACATCATTCGAAGAGAGGTCTCCAGCAACAACATTGAAAACCAAAACCCGGATTACAGTCAACAAAACTGAAGAGGTAAACTGGATTATGAAACGTGATAGACCAAAAGAAACCAACCTAACCCTTTAAAGAACTGCAGAGGATTCACAGGAAAAAAAAAGCTTGCAGACCGGAGACACTTTCTAAAGGAACACTCAATTTGTTCGGCAGGGTGGAGTTATGTCTCTACCGAAGGCGGTGTAAGGCACTCCCTACATATAGGTCACCTTTGGGCAAGCTGCTTGGCCCCCGATCAGGGTCATATGAAGTTATGGGAGCAGGTGGTGGATGGTCGTACGAGCAGCTGGTGCACATCACAAGTCCTGGTTATACGACCACTGACACTAGGCAGACAATCTGAAGAGAATAGATAATGGCAGGGGTCACCTGTCTTGTAAAGACACTGCTCAGAAGAAGGTAATGGCGAACCACTTCTGTAGAAAAATTTCCCAAGAACAATCAGATCACCATGATTGCTGAAGTCATACGACATGGCACATGTCAACCACATCATCGAGTTTGCCGTGGTGGGTCTCATCAGCAAGAATGATGAGTCAGCATACAGAGAGGAGGTGCAGTGGCTAATGGACTGGTGCAGAGCCAACAACCTGTCTCTGAATGTAAACAAAACAAAAGAGCTGGTTGTTGACTTCAGGAGGACACAGAACAACCACTCGCTGCTGAACATTGACAACTCCTCCGTAGAGATCGTTAACAGCACCAAATTTCTTGGTGTTCACCTGGAGGAGAATCTCACCTGGTCCATCAATACCAGCTCCACAGCAAAGAAAGCCCAGCAGTGTCTCTACTTTCTGCGAAGGCTGAGAAAAGTCCATCTCCCACTCCCCATCCTCACCACATTCTACAGAGGTTGTATTGAGAGCATCCTGAGCAGCTGCATCACTGCCTGGTTTGGAAATTGCACCATCTTGGATTGCAAGACACTGCAGCGGATAGTGAGGTCAGCTGAGAAGATCATTGGGGTCTCTCTTCCCGCTATCACAGACATTTACACCACACACATCATCCGCAAACCAAACAGCATTATGAAGGACCCCACACACCCCTCATATAAACTCTTTTCCCTCCTGCCATCTGGAAAAAGGCACCGAAGCATTCGGGCTCTCATGACCAGACTATGTAACAGTTTCTTCCCCCAAGCCATCAAACTCCTCAATACCCAGAGCCGGGACTGACACCAACCTACTATACCCTCTACTGTGCCTGCTGTCTTGTTTATTATTTATTATTATTTATTGTAGTGCCTGCACTGTTTTGTGCACTTTATGCAGTCCTGGATAGATCTGTAGTCTAGTGTGGTTTTTGTGTTTTTTCTTACGTAGTTCAGTGTAGTTTTTGTATTGTTTCATGTAGCACCATGGTCCTGGAAAACATTGTCTCATTTTTACTATGTTCTGTACCAGCAGTTATGGTTGAAATGACAATAAAAGATGACGACTTGACTTGACATTATGAATATACATGATATGATTATGAGGACCCTTTTATTGTCATTTCGTAAGGCATGCAATAAGAAATGATAAAATGTTTTTCCAGAATGATATCACGAAAACGCATGACAAACCGACTTAAAAACTAACAAAAACCACATAATTATAACATATAGTTACAACAGTGCAAAGCAATACCGTAATTTGATAAGAACGGACCATGGCACAGTAAAGGTCTCAAAGTCTCTTGGAAGTCCCATCATCTCATGCAGACGGTGAACCTCCAGCGCCGATGCAGCATCCTGGAAGCATCTGACCACAGTCCGACTCTGAGTCCGTCCGAAAACTCCGAGCCTCCGAGCACATCTTCGACACCGGGCACCGAGCACCATCTCTGCCGAATGCTTTGACCCCGACCCCGGCAACAGGTGATAGGCAAAGCTGAGGATTTGGGGCCTTCGTCTCCGGAGATTCTCGATCGCACAGTAGCAGCGGCAGTGAAGCAGGCATTTCAGAAGTTACTCCAGACATTCCTCTGCGCTTCTCACGGCTGTCTCCATCAAATCGGGATTGTGCACGGCCCCCTAGTTACACATAATCGAGATTCATTCAGAATGGCCGCGTGCGCTGCGTCGCGCCGCCATCTTGTCCTCCCTTGAATATGTTTCAAGTGTTGTGCTTTGACTGCACGTACTGAACAAAAGACTGTAGAGCTATCATGCACTGCACTGATCGCAACAGTGGCCAGCACATATCAGCACTTCATTCAGGGCCCGCACCTTGGGCTACTACTGGTTCCAGCACACCCGCAGCAGAGCACAACGGGGAGCCAGCTTAGCATCAGATGTAACTACTTCCTCATGCACAGTGGTACGCAGGACAGTCTCCCAAAGCAAATCCTGCTCTAAACTATTTCCAATCAACCTCTATCCGAAAGGACGTCCTGAGGAGAAAAGTAAAGCCTTACGTGCTATTAGATTATCAGAGCAATCGGTCTTGGGCAAAATCAGCATTCTTTGTCGTATTCAAAGTTCTGTTTCCCCATACACTCCAAAGACATGTTCTGGAACATCGAAAGTTGCCAGAAGAAGAGCCAGTGGAATTGTTGTGGAGTCAATAGGAGGGGAGGTCTGCTTACCCTTGCCAAATATCATTGTGTAGCCATATTCCCAGCTCCTGAAGGTGCACGTGGTATTCATGTCATAAGGCCGTAGATGACAAAATTTCCCCACTTTGCTCTTCTGATAAGGTTTGACAGAGACACCATCTGTGTGCACAAGGGATGTGAACAGCCCAGTGGCTGGCACATCGTGCCTTATGCCCAATGACTGGACTTGGGTTGGGCCATAATGGGTTGTCGTGGCTATCCCTCGAGGTCGAGGATGATGGTATTCGTTCTGAAGAAGTGGCTGACAGAGTGAAGATGCCTGTGCGTGTATTTATTTAACGTGTACTTGATGTTGCACTCCAAGAAGCACACGATACTTCACAAATCCATCAACTGATTCCAAAGGCAAGGAAACCACGACGATTGGAGCTGATGGGTTTGTTGCAGCCTTCATCTGCCTTCACAGCCATTGAGTTTGAAGTAACTTCGTCTGCCTGTTCCACCGTTGAGGACTTGGTTGGACTGTTCTTTGTCAGGGACCTCACCCTCGACCTTACCGCCATGGGTGACCCTACCAGGAGCATAGCTCCAGACAGCATCGCTCTTGGGATCTCAGGACCACACAAGCTTCTCCACCGCGACAAGGTGACAATCCACGGAGAAGCATAGTGGGTGAAGTCTGCCTCGATGATGCTCATCAGCCCACTGACACCACATTTAAGACTAATGTCCTTGATAACCAAAGAGCTGGACACAGAACGAGATGATATCAAGCAGCAAGGTTATGCTTGGTTACATATTGAATGAAGCAAGGAGATTCAATGTTTACGTACGTAACAGGATCTAACCTATCATGTGATCAACTCAGAAGAGCCAGTGGAGCTGTGTTCCTCGTGATATAAACCCGGCTGACTTGGCCACAAGAGTGCTCCGAGCTAATCAGCTCACCCTCCCTTCATGGTTAACTGCCCCACCGTTTCTTGGTGATCCTCAACTTAAATGTGGTCAGCAGGAACCTTTTAGTTTAGATGTAGATGTAGAACTACGTCCTCAAGTGTTGACTAACATCACTCCGTTATCAACCCTCCAACTTGGCAGTGCATGCTTTGAGCGTATTCCGAGCGGCAAGTCGCTTGCCAGGCAATTGCCCAGCTCTCATGTATTGCTCATTCCGTTACAGGAGTAGCCGAAGACAGCCTTTGCAATGGCTGGCACATTTGTAAGACACCTCTCAGTGCAGACCAACTGAATCGGGCGAAGGTTAGAATCCTTCTTGTTGTTCAAAGGCAGGTGTACGCGGAGGAAGTACTGTGCATCCCAAAGCAGGAATCTCCCCCAAAGCAAAGTCCTCTTAGTAAACTGTGTCCCTTTCTTGACTCTGAGGACGTATTAAGAAGACACATCATACTTCAGAGGAAGCTCACCCGTTGGACATCATGTAATCTCTCTGCTCATCAGACATTATCACGAACAAGTATGTCGTTGAGGCCGTCGCTTTACTAAAGGAGCTGTAAGAGCGGCCGGTTTATAGATTGTTGGAGGAAAGTGAACTACCAGTAGCCTTGGGTGACATGTTGCAAGTTTTTGGAGCGTAGACAGTAGGAACAGCAGATGGCGGACTTGCCAGCAGATCGCTTAAGCACTGACCCAGCATTTATGTATGTGGGTTTGGATGTTTTCTGGTCGATGGTCCATCACTGCAAGGAAAACACGTGGAGGTCATGCAAATTGTGAACGTTGAGCTGTTATTTTTACATGCATGAGCACATGTGCTATTCACATTGGAGCGATCGAATCAATGGACTTATCTGGTTTCATCAATGCCCTCCGACATCCCTTCGCAATCAAGGGACCAGTGAAGCAGTTAAGGCCTGACTGTGGAGCCTGTAGAGAGCTTCAAATTGATGCCAAAAGCTGCAACATTAACCATGTGAACAACTACCTCTCTGACCATGGTTACACATGGATTTTCAATCCCCCGCAGGCTTCACATATGAGCAGTTCTTGGGAAAAGATCATCGGCATTGCGCATCGGTTCCTTGATACAATGTTCCTTAAAATTTGGTCTCTGAAGTTCACACATGGCATGCTGATAACCTTTATGGTTGAGGTCACAGCTATTGTAAACTCCAGACCACTTACTTCAGTCTTTACAGATGCAGATGAGCCTCATACTTTAACCCCTACACAAAAGATTGGCTCCCCTCTTGATCCACCAGGTCACTTTAACAGTGCACACCTACACAGGGAGCAATGGAGGCAAGACCAGAGTTTGGCCAAAACGTTTTGACTGAGGTGGTGAAAGTGATTACTTTAGAAATCTCCAGAGTCAGAGAAAGTGGAGAACTGAGAAACCAAATTCAAAAGCAGGTGAGGTCATCTCACTGAAAGACAACCAAGCTAAGAGGTATGAGTGGCCTTTAAGGTTAGTCAGACAAACCTTCCCTAGTGAAGGTGGGAATGTTAGAAAGCTCAAAGTGAGAATGAGTAAAGATGGTGTAGTAAGACTGTTTTCAAGACCAGTATCTGAGACTGTCTTTCTTTTGCCAAAGACTTGATGAAATGATAATTTGACTTTTAGTTTCATTAGTTAAGTTTGACATGCTACGGATGCTAGATAGGTAGTGTTCTAGTTCATTTTGTATGAACATCACTTCCTCCTGTACATATCATTTCCTGCATGGGCTCGTTTTGATTGAACTTGAATCATGCAGTGGAAGACATTCATCTCTGTCCACTCTTTATTTGCCATTGAAACAGCAATATCTTTTCTCAAGTAAGAGGTCTCATTAAAGACCCTGAAGAAAGCTTCCATCTTGGGTGATTTTTGAGAAAAGTTACTTAGTTTGCTGCATAGCTATGTGTAGGCATAACAGGCAGTAGAGCTCACCTTGAGAAAACACTGGTTGTAATAGTTCCAGATGCTATAAACTGACTTTGTATCACCCCTGCCACAGGGTTCAGATCTCAACCAGCCCCTGGCTGATGCCACCAAATAGGAAAATGTACTGGAGAAGAATGGCTAGTGAAGGAGTTTACTTGGATTAAGCCAGACCATGAAACACCTGTTTAAAGTTCAGAGTAAATTTATTATCAATGTACATGTATGTCACTATCTACAACCCTGACATTAATTTTTTGCGGGCATTCACAGTAAATACAAGAAACATGATAGAATCAATGAAAGACCGCACCCAACAGGAAGGACGAACAGTCAATGTGCAAAAGTCAACACATTGTGCAAATATGAAAAGATTAAAAAGAAATAATAAATAAATATAAAGAACATGAGTTGAAATGTCCTTGAAAATGAGTCCATAGGTTGCGGGCACAGTTCAGTGATGGGGCAAGTGAAGTTGAATGAGGTTAATCACCTCTGGTTCAAGAGGCTGAAGGTTGAGGGGTAATAACTGTTCTGAACAGTTAATGCTTAAATGTTAAATGTTTAATGCTAGCACTATATACACTATATTGTGGAAGAAAATTCTTTCTTCAAGTCCTCTTCATGGTGAGCATCCAATCTTTACATTAAGTACTGTAGTAACAATGTGATTATTTGAGTCAAGTTTGATGTTCTTCTCAGTGATTATTCCCTTAATGGGGGACACCTGTGCGTGACTTTGTTTAACGTGGGGAAGCTGAAGCACGGACAGCCACCCCGTGGTCCTTGACAGATCAGGGTCGGGGTCCAGTCGCATTGAATGCAAGGTGACTGGACCCCGTTGCTGCAGCCTTCCTCTGCCTTCACTACCATTGGGATGTGTCAACATCTTCTGCCAGCTCCTCCGTTGAGTTCTTGGTTGAATCACTCATTGTCTGGAGCCTCCCGCTTGACCTTACCACCGTGAGTGATCCTACTAGGAGCTCAGCTCCAGATGGTACCATTTTCGGGATCTCTCCACCACGACAAGGTGTCGAGCCTCAGTAGATACACAATGTTTGGTACTCTATGTTGTGGAAACAAAATTCTTTCTTCATGATGGTGATGAGCATCCCATATTTACTTCCTTTTTCGGGCAGCTGCCCTCTGACAGAAAGCCAAGTGGGAGCCATAAATTAACTATGCTCAGTGAGCTGTAGGTGAGCAAGAGTGGCCAAGTGATAATTGTCCTGTAATCTTTTGAGATTATTTGATATCATCAGTAACAGACTTAAAACAAGGCATAAATAACACTCAAACACGAGGAAATCTGCAGATGCTGGAAATCCAAACAACGTACACGAAAAATGCTGGTGAACGCAGCAGGCCAGGCAGCATCTATAGGAAGAGGTACAGTCGACGTCTCGGCCCGAAACATCGACTGTACCTCTTCCTATAGATGCTGCCTGGCCTGCTGCGTTCACCAGCACTTTTCGTGTGTGTTGCATAAATAACACTGCTATGATATCAACTTGATGGACTAGTTTCAGGCAGATCAGCCACTATAGTATTTTCTGGAGCATAAATAAATGAGGCTAGGAAGGAATGTTTAATAAAACTTGTCTATGTAAAATATAATTGATGCAGAATAGGTTGCTTAAAGATCTGGTATAAATAGGATAAAAGTAAAACTAAGAGAAGATGATGGAGAGATATATTGAGAGGATCAGCCAATAAAGTTGATCAAAGAAAACAACCTAACTTGGACAAACATGTCGGAGGAACTCAGCAGGTCAGGCAGCATTTAGGGAGAGGAATAAACAGTTGAAGTTTTGGGCCGAGACTCTCTATCAGGACTGTTGAGGAGGGGGGAAGAAGCCAGAATAAAATACTGGGGGGAAGGAGTTGGAAGGTGTTAGATGAAACCAGGTGAGGGGGGACGTGAGTGGGTGGTATAAAGTAGATGGACTTCCACTTGTTTCATAGGTTCTTATGTCTTTTGATGTTCTTTCCCTTTATCTGTGTTTTGTTAACAGCTGGGGGAGTTTGTGAAGTTCGCAGACGTATTTCCATTAAAGAGGTTCGGGATCAGCATAGAACCCCTCACTTTCCTAACAGCGGTGGGCTGGATCGAGCTGGTTGGAGGTTTGCTGCTAGCAGTTGGGCCCAGAATCTTGCAGGAAATCAGTGATGTTGTCCTCTCAGTCATCATGATAGGTAAGGAATGGCGCAACACGCACTTCAGTCAGACATACTGTGAACACAGCTGGACGTGTGTACACATTGTTCAAATATTTGATCTGCTGACGTCCGTGCAGAACCCGCAGGTCTGCGAAACACTTTGGATTGCAGACAAGAGTTCCCAGAACCAGATGTGTCAACTTACGGGTACAACGGAGATAAAATGGTATCTTGTTCTCAAGGTATATGAAGGGTAAACAGTAGAAGGATATTAAACTCCACATGCAAAAGAAATTTAGAGCATGACAAAAGAATAGGAGATGATACCAGGAGGCGACCCACAAATTTGGGACTGACGTCAGGACCGATCTCCTCACAGTTGGAATCGAACTAGGAGGAATTGAGGACGTTGACCTATCACCAACTGGTCCAGGTTAGGCAATTCACTGTGCAACTCTTTAATTAATCAAAGCTTGCACTTTATTGACTGTGCATGAATATCAACACAACTCTGTCGACCCCAGGCCAACAACTTAAGTCATGAATTCTATTGTTCCCTCTGTGCCAGAATTCCCTCAGACCACTTTTCCAATTTATAACACTGAAACAGGGGATCTCCCGTTGGCGAAATCATTTTTCTCCCAGTCCCGGCAAGGGGGTCATCCCTTTGCAGCTAATGTAGAAGTCTCTCAAGCTACCATTCTGAGTGAAAAGTACATCTAAAAGCAAGGGTTGCAAAGCCACAGAAGAGTGTGCACGCGAATCATTACAGTCTGAGTTGTGTCGGGCGTCTTGTGTTAAATCTAAGATAAAATAGCGATGCTCCCAACCACCAAAAGGGTTGGAGTTGAGGTGGGAAAATGACTTCCTTTTCATTCCTAAAGTCAGGGATGAACGTCAGTACATAATTCCAGCGGAAGAGAAGCAGTTCCTGCAAATTACCCTGTTGTAAGTGGATGGTAAGAAATAGCCTTTTCCTTACCCACTGTTTCTGTACTTAATTTATTTTACAAATTGAGATGTTTAATTTTCTAACTCTTATATTGGTTCAATGCTGTTAAATAAGCCATAAGAGTATGAGGGTTATTCTGTTCCCCGATTCTTGCAATATACGGTGTCACCTTGGGTCAAGATGAGGTTAGTGTGATAATTAGTGTCAGAACCTGATGGCGCTAGACTCCTGGATTCAGGCCTGTCCTCAACTCCAGTCTGTTTTGAGCTTTCATCTTTTCTCCATGATTGCATACCCTTCCTCTGGGTGGTGTGGTCTCCTCCCACATCCAAGAGAAGTACTAGGTGGTTATAAACACAAGAGATTCAGTCCTGAAGAAGGGTCTCAGCCTGAAACATGGACTGTTTACTCTTTTCCATAGGTGCTGCCTGTCCTGCTGAGTTCCTCCAGCGTTCTGTGTGTTTTGCTTTGGATTTCCAGCATCTGCACGTTTTCTCATGTTTGAGATTCTGCAGATGCTGGAAACCCAGAGAAACGCACACAAAGTGCTGGAGGAACTCAGCAGGCCAGGTCGCGTCTATGGAGAGGAACAAACAGTTGACGTTTCGGGACAAGACCTTTCATCAGGACTCTCATGAGGAAAATGGCACAGAAACAATAGTATGGATGCTGGAAATTTGAAATATATGAAACAGAAAATGTAGGCTACAGAGAAACACATTGGGTGGTATCTATGTGGGAGAAGAGAGATATAGAGTTAACAATTCAGGGTAGAGGAATTAAAATAGAGATCATCAGGAATGGAGGAAGGGAATTAGAGCTTTTACAAAGCTAATCCTTGTGCCATGACTGAGGATTTCAATAGAAGAGTCTGTGGCTGATTTGAGACAAAGGAACTGGTACCTGTGACAGCTGTTGGGCTATCCATGAATAATGTTTGTATTTCATTGGCCCTGGAGTGTGCGTGGTGATTGGTGTTTATTTCGGAGTAATCCTTGAAAGGTTTTCTCTAAAGTTTCTCTGTTGGAAAGACAATGTCACAGATGGTAGCGCCCAACCCAAAGCAGCCCGTGATTGTTTCCCACTCTTCATCCTCTCCTCACTCCTCCCCACCTTTCTTTCACTGAACTACTTTCACTGCTTCTCGAGACGGGAAGGGAATTAACCAGGGTGAACAGTCTCAGTTACTACCAGTGATTCTTGTTAGGAAGTGCATCTTTCATTCAAAATCTTGCTGATTCTAAGCGTAGCAGCTATTCGAACAAAGCAATGTCGCTGCTGGTGACTAGACGAGTAGTTATCTTCTATGATGTGCCCTCTGATCAATCCAATAGTAATGTACTAAAAAGTCAAAGAAATCTATTCAATCCTTTATTAACACATACAATCTTGAAGTGACGTAATTAAGTGGTCTACTACAGATAGGGCACCCAGCGGACCCCAGCTCTAAGCTACCGAGAACAAAGTACAAATACGTAACTAACCACTTTGCTTTTACTGTGCCCCCACCCACGTGACTAGTTACCATAATAAACGCCCAACACGGCATACAATGCAGATAGAAAACAGATGCATGGCTCCTACACTAAGAAAGCCCCACTGGGCAAGGTGGGCGAATAAAAACGAAGGGGATAATTTGCATGTTTCCTATCACTAACTTTGGGAGATGAAGGGTTGCAACTCCATCCTTTCGTCATCTTACATTTAATTGACCTGTTGATTTATTATGCCAAAATTCTGATTACATGCTGTGTAATTAAGAGGATGAACAAAATACAGAGCTAAGAGTGTATGACTCTTAAAAATACAACATTGGAATCAACAGTTCTGACCTTTCCACCGTAAGGGTGCAAATTGTGCTGACGTACTGTTCAGTGGGGGTGTTAGTGCTGCAGTACTTCAACCTGGTTACTGTTTTTCATGTATCTTCCGTTGACCCCACAGTGATTTAGTGACCCAATGAATGAAAGCTGAAGCTTTGGTTCACACTCCAACACTGTGATATGGAGGTTGCCTTCTCTCTCCTCTCTGTTGCTCCACCGTTGTGATAAGCCTCTGGAACCTAATCTCAAGACTTTCTTTTTCTCACTCCTGTCTTCCTTCCTATTTCTGTTTTTCTCCCATCTTTAACTGTCACACATTTATCTTCCTCTCTACCTCCTGACCTCCATCATCTGACCTTCTCCTCTCTCTCTCTCTCTCTAACCCCATCTCTTTTTCTCTCTCTATCTCATTCTCCATTTATCATCTTTCTACCCTCCCTCTCTCTTTCATCCTTCCTATTTCAGCTCTCCTCCTCTCTCCTTTCCATCCCACTGTCTTTCACAGCTCCCCACTCTTCTCTCCCTTTCTCCTCACCACACCTCTCCATCCATCTTTCTGCAAGTCCAGAGCCCCTGTCTAATTGGGTACAGCAGTGGGAACATCGTGCTCCAACTATACAGGCCTCTGGTGATACAGCGCTTGGAGTACTGGGCGCATTTCTGGCTGCCAAGCTATAGGAAGGATGTCATTAGCCCAGAAAGCCATTAGTGCAGAAAAGAGTGTTGCTGGGACAGAATGGTTTGAGATACAGTACTATGCAAAAGTCTTAGGCACATATATATAGCTAGGGTGCCTAAGACTTTTGCACAGTAACTGTAGTCATTTTGTATATTACATTGTACTGCTGCTGCTACCAAAAAAAAACAAATTTCATTACATATATGACTGATGATAAACCTGGTATGTGTCTGTACTGTGGACGGAGAGTGGGAAGGGGGCAGGGAGAGGGGAATCATGGTTGGAAAAAGGGGAAGGGAGAGAGGAAGCATGGTTGGGGAAAAAAGGAAGAGAGAGGAGGATCATGGTTGGGAAAAGGGGAAGGGAGAGGGGAGGGAACTAGGAAGCACCAGAGAGACATTCTGTAACGATCAATAATTGGAATCAAATGACCCTGAGTGGTGTCTCAGGGCTGGGCGTGTCTGCACCTGCGCCATCCTCTGTCACCTGTCCCATGCCCCTCCTGCAGTGCCCCACCCTCACCATTCCCACCGTGCTTTGTCCGCGGTTTACAAACTCGCTCTCCGCTCCACGTTGACAAATACAGCACTGTGAAAAAGTCTTTGGGCACCCTTGGCTATTATATTTGCCTAAGACTTCAGCACGGTAATGTGCAAGAAGGGGTTTGAGAAGTTGGGGTTGTTTTCCCTGGAGTAGGGAGGCTTATAGAGGCAGTTTAAATCCTGAGAGGCATGGATAAGGTCATGGTCGTTTTGCTGGGTTAGGGCAGTCCAAAGCAGAAGATTTAAGGCGAGATAGTAAAGGTTTAAAGGAGAACTGAGGGCAGCTTTTTTGAGGGTGGTTGGTATATAAAATGAGCTACTGGAGGAGGTGTAGAGGTGTGTTCAATTACAATTTTTAAAGCAACATTTGAGAAATAGTTGATTCGGTGCCCAGGCCTCTCCACCCTCACCCAATCGAGAGATTTCACACTTCTGAGGTCATTGCCTTAGTGGAAAGGAGTGTAGCTGGAACCTTGCTTGCTGACACCGTTAAAAGGCAGGACAATGTATATCCAATCGAGGTTAAAGGCAGGACAATGTATATCCAGTCAAGGAGCACAGTAGTTTCATTGATCCTATATAATGGATGTGGATAGGATAGAAGCGGTAAGAAGAAAGGCTTTATTGCCACACTAAAAATTCTGTGGAAGCTGAAAATCCTTGCCACAGTTCAGGCCTGGTGAAGAGAGAAGCAGCGAAAATGACTCTGGGCTTGTCACCGCAGCTTCCATTTCTCTCGAATGGGCAAGAAATTTTACAGAGAAATGCAGTGCAGGCCAGAGTTTAGCACGAGAGTGGCAGTGAATAAATATTTGACAAGGGTGATGGTGGCAGAAGTCAGTGACACTGGCTTTATTTGCCTCCCTTGCAAAACTTGGCATTGCAGGACGTGTGAATGGCCACAGGCGAGCTGCAGAGGAGGAAGGTGTGGGGAGAATCTGGCAGAAGTAGGCAAGCCTTTAACCAGCGTCAGTGTCACGTAAGAAGGACCCCCACAAGAGCCCTTGTACCAGTTCAGCATTTCCCTACCCTGATCTCCAGAGAAAAGTGGTTAAGCCGTCTGGGTGATGCATTATCTTGGGAGCCCAGCGTTAAATTGTAGGGTTCCGGTTGCAGGAAAAGGAAGACACATTGAGTGTTTTTCTCGCAAACACAAGAAAATCTGCAGATGCTGGAATTTCAAGCAACACACATAAAAATTGCTGAAACGCAGCAGGCCAGGCAGCATCTACAGGAAGAGGCACAGTCGACGTTTCGGGCCGAGACCCTTCGTCAGGACTAACTGAAAGAAGAGATATTAAGAGATTTGAAAGAGAGAGGGGGAGGGGGAGATCCAAAATGATAGGAGAAGACAGGAGGGGGAGGGATGGAGCCAAGAGCTGGACAGGTGATTGGCAAAAGGGATACGAGAGGATCATGGGACAGGAGGGCTAGGGAGAAAGAAAGGGGGAGGGGGGAAGCCCAGAGGATGGGCAAGGGGTATAGTGAGAGGGACAGAGGGAGAAAAAGGAGAGAGAGTGAGAAAAAAACTAATAATAAATAAATAACGGATGGGGTATGAAGGGGAGGTGGGGCATTAACAGAAGTTAGAGAAGTCAATGTTTATGCCATCAGGTTGAAGGCTACCCAGGTGGAATACATGGTGTTGTTCCTGTTCACTCTCTTAATTTTGCTGGTCCCTGGTGTATGTAGTCGAGTGACTGTTTATGTGCTATTATTTATTCAAATTTAAAGTTGCAGTACTCCTTGATTCTATAATGGACCACTAGATGGTGCCAGAAGCAAACGTAAACTCAATCTTGTAAGTTTGACAGCGTAGAGAAAGCACTAACATAAACAGGATTGTCTGCAGTTGCTGGAAGTTTGAAACAACACATACGAAATGCTGGAGGAACTTAGCACGTCGGGCAGCATTTTTGGAGGGAAATAAACAGTCGACGTTTTGGTCCGAGGCTCTTTATCAGATCTTATAGAAAATGCAATTGAAATGTGAAAAATATGAAATGTGTTATTTTAAGCAAAAGTGGGGAATGGAAAGTCCAATATTTTATTGAATTCCTTTAGAATCTGGGCAGTATCTCTTGATAACACTTTGAATTTTGAGAGCAAAATTCTGGAGGGACTTATCAGACCAGGCATCATCGATGGAGGGAAGTGGGCCAGGTGAAAGGTCTCAACCTGAAATGCCAGCTGTCCACTTTAGTCCCTTCACCTGTCCCATTTTCCTAAACAAGTGCTTCCTGACTCACTGAGATCCCCCAGCATTTGTTGTTTTGCTCCTGATTCAGGCTTGTGCGGGCTCCTGTGCCTCCAGTATTGGTTGAAGCTTGGAGCCTGGAGTTACGACGCCATCCTTTACAGAGGGCCGTGAATGCCTCTGAGTTGCATGGAAAACTGCAGTGACATCCGACCAGTTCAGGCACTGAGATGCAAAAACCATCTGTCAAGCAGTTCAACTAGGGCCTCCATTCCCTGAGCTGCAGAGTGTCATAATTTTCTCTCATTCCACTGAAAGTTGTTCAGAAGAAACAAGCAATACTGTCCTCAGTATGACCTAGGGGGGGCATCAGAATCAGGACTAGGTTTAATATCACTGGCATGTGTCATGAAATTTGTTGTTCTGCTGTAGCAGTACACTGCAATACATAGTAATAAATTACAGTAAGAAACAAATATGTTTTAAATTAAGTGTGCAAAAAGAGATCAGAAAGAAAATAAAAAATAGTGAGGTAGTGCACATGGGTTCATTTTCCATTCACGTATCTGATGGCAGAGGCGAAGCAGCTGTTACTAAGATGTTGGGTATGTGTCTTCAGGTTCCTGTACCTCTTCCTTGATGGTAGCAATGAGATGATGGCATGTCCTGGGTGATAGGGATCCTTAAATAATAATAATAATAATAATAATAATAATAATAACAAGTACTTTATTGATCCCGAATGCGAAATTCTTTCATTACATCAGTAACATTTAAAAACACACTTAACAGTATGCACACTTAACTAATTACAGTATAAAGTACAGAAAAATAATATTCACAATTATAATGGACAAATGTGCAATAATAATATACAAAGTAATAAAGCACAGACTATTGTAGTATTAGTCCTGGGTATGACTCCAAACTGCAACAGGTGATGAGGCTCTGATTGGGAACTTTCAGAGTTTTGGGGAAAATGGAATTACCCCTTAGTCATTCATTGCTCCCAGGGCCGCTCTGACCTGGAACGGTAGCACCTGCAAGGGTTCTTGCTCAGGAGACGAGTGAAGGCCAACGGCAGATCCGGCAGGTTCAGTAACTGAGCTTGGATGGAGAAGGCAGATGAGCCAGGACCTCAAACGTCAACGGCTATAGTACAGGCGGATGAACATTTGGGAAGAGAAATGGTGATTTCTTTACTTCACCCAACGGTAGGCAATAGCAAACCACCGTTGCTAGATACTAGGTTTCCTAGAATCTATTTGCTAAGAAAACCATGGTCAAACTCACAAAATGTATCGCACAATAACAGTGTCAAGAGGATCTTCAAGACAATTCTGAAGATGTTTCGCTCGGTAGGGTTGATTCTGGCCAGCAGGGGATCCCCAACCGTCATCAAGCTACTCCTCATAAGCTACAAGTAACACAAAAGAAAATTATTGCCACTTGGAATGTAAGAACCCTATATCAAGCAGGAAGATTGGACAATGTGATAAATGAAATGGAAAGACTAAAGATGAACATCATGGGAATTAGTGAAGTTCGTTGGATAGATGCTAGAAAATGTCAGATTAGAAATAAAACACTAGTTTATTCTTGCGGAACATCCCATACTAATGGAGTAGGAATTCTTATGGATGAAAACATGGCAAAAAGTGTTTTAGGACATTGAGCAATAACAGAAAGAGTGCTCCTTGTTAGATTCCGAGGACCACCATTTGATTTAGCAGATATACAGGTATATGCACCAACAACAGTTGGAACAAATGACAATATAGATAAATTCTATGAAGAGCTTGAACAAGCAAGGAATGCTTGCAAATCTCAAGATATTGTTATTGTCTTGGGAGATCTAAATGCTAAAGTAGGACAAGGTGCTGATGGAAATACCATAGGAAAATTTGGACTAGGGGAAAGAAATGAACGAGATGAGAAATGGGTAGAATGGCACAAGATGAATAATCAGGTCATTATGAATACCTACTTTAAAAAACATCCAAGACGCTTGTGGACCTGGAAAAGTCCAGGCGATAACACTAGAAGTCAAACTGACTTTATTACTATAAACCAAAGATTTAGAAACTCAGTGACTCAATGCAAAACATATCCAGGTGCAGACTGTAATAGTGACCATAACCCAGTAATGTCATGTAAAAGTAAAACTTAAATAAGAAGTAAAAACCTGAACAATCCCTTGACTACTTGCAATTAATTAAAGAAGAAAACTTAAGACAAAAATTTACAATTGAAGTAAGGAATAGATTTCAAGTCTAGAAATAGAATCTGTTGAAGATAATAACAATCATGTAGAAATGAAATTTAACTCTCTAAAGGATATCTTGGTAGAATCAGCAAAGTCAGTGATTCCTAAAAAAGAAAAAAGCACAAAGAATAAATGGATGAAAGATGAAATCAAAAATCGAATGAAAGAAAGGAGACGGAAGAAAGCAAATCCTATAGAATAAAAGTCCTTAGATAGAAAAATTAAAAGCTTATGTCAAAAAGCCAAAGAAGAATGGTTAAACCAGGAATGTGAACAAATAGAAAGAATCCCTATTACTGATCCAAAAAGGTTACATCAACAAATCAAGAATATCACTGGTAAAAAGCTCCTCTGTTCTTCAGGTGGATGTTTGAAAGCAAAGGACGGTACCATTATCATGGAAAAAGGTAAGATTATGAACAGATGGACTGAGTATATTCAGGAATTGTTTGAAGACGATCGAGGTGAAAAACTTGAAATTAAGAAAAACATTGAAGGTCCAAGTATTTTAAAATCTGAAGTTTGTAATGCAATAAATAAGATGAAGAAAGGAAAGGCAGCAGGTCCTGATGAATTAGTAGTAGAACAAATTATCGCCCTTGAAGATTAAGGAATTGAAAAACTTACTGATTTAATCAATGACATTTATGAGACTGGAATAACACCAGACGAGATGAAAAAATCAGTATTTATCATTCTTCCTAAGAAACCTGGAGCAATAGAATGTGAATTACATAGGACCGTAAGTTTAATGAATCATATCACCAAGATACTTCTAAGAATTTTGATGACAAGAACTAAAGATAAGATACAACCTGAAATAAGTAAAGAACAATGTGGTTTTGTGAAAGACAAAGGTACAAGAAACGCAATATTGATGTTAACGATACTATCAGAATGAGCTATTCAAGTGCAAAAAGATTGTTTGCTTGTTTTATCGACTACACAAAAGCATTTGATGAAGTGAAGCACAATAAGTTATTTGAAATATTACAGAAAACTCTAGATCTAGATTCGAAAGACCTCCGCCTAATCAGAAACCTGTACTGGGAACAAACTGCCGCTGTAAGAATAGATGGAGAAGTGAGTCAGTTTACAAAAATCAAGAGAGATGTTAGCCAAGGGTGTGTTTTCTCCCCTGATATTTAAAATGTGTACAGTGAAACAATATTATAAAAATTAAGAGACATCTTGGGAATCAAAGTTGGCGGTGAAAACATCAATAATTTCAGATATGCAGATGACACTGTGTTAATTGCAAGTACGGAGGAAGAACTACAAAACTTAATTGATATAATTGTTGAAGAAAGTGCAAAAATGGGTCTATCTATCAATTGCAAAAATACAGAATGTATGGCGATATCCAAAAAGTAGGAGAATCCTATCTGCAGGCTGAGAATAAACAGGGAAGACATAAAACAAGTAAAGAACTTTTGCTACTTAGGAAGCTGGGTGACATCAGATGGCAGGTGCGACATGGATATCAAAAGAAGAATAGGGATGGTGAAAGATTTCTTTACGAGAATGAAGAGTATACTGACCAATACTAAACTAGGCATGACAACCTGCCTCAGAGTACTGAAATGTTAGGTTTATCCAGTTTATGTTATATGGCTCAGAATGTTGAACAATGTCTAGTAACATGAGGAAACGAATTGAAGCAGCAGAGATGTGGTTTTTGAGGAGGATGCAAAGAATATCATGGATGAAACAAATATCTAACGAGGATGTCATGAACAGAGCAAACACAAAAAGAGAAATAATGTATGAGATCATGAAAAGGCAACGTAACTTCATTGGACATGTGATTAGGAAAGAGGAGTTAGAATGCATGGTAATTATGGGAGAGATTGAAGGGAAGAAAGTAAGAGGAAGACAAAGACAAATGATGATAGAGACAGCAGCCAGAGAACTGGAAATGAATTCCAATGAATTGATCCACTTGACCCGAAACAGGAGTGTGTGGGCCATGGCAGTCAAATCTCAAACTGGGCATGGCACCTGATGATGATGATGATTATAGTATGATGGGTGTTCCCCTGTCACACAGAGATGAACTGTTGTATCTGCTTATTGCATTTGGTAGACTTAATGATAAATGTTGCTTTTCTGAGGCATCACCTTTTGAAGATGTCTTTGATGCTGGGGAGGCTAGTACCCATGATGGAGCTGGCTAAGTCTGAGATCCATTCTTTTGATCGCAAAAATAACTTTCTTGCCCTCACAATCTAGCACGTTATGATCTTGCACTTTATAGTTTACCTGCACTGCACTTTCTCTGTAGCTGTTACTCCTCGTTCTACATTGTCATCGTTTTCCCTTTTTCTACCTCAATGCACTGTGTAATGATCTGATCTGTATGAGTAGTGTGCAAGGCAAGCCTTTCACTGTATCTCATTATGGGTGACAATAATATTCCGATTACAAATAAACTAGAATTTTCTGAATGTTAGTATTGAAAGAACATGTGCAGTTCTTTGGAGTTTTGGTGATGATAAGACCGACTCTAAAACATTGTAATTTAACACTGTTTTCACCTTGTATACCAGCCCTAAGAGAGGGCTTTATCAGTGGTTTTCTGAAAATGTGGCCTCACTGTGCATCGGCTTTATTTCCTTCCTTCTTTTTTTCTCCAGTGTGACTCCATTCCTTCCACCAACAACAATTCTCCATGCAGGTACTGGAAGTTCTGCAGAACATTGTGAATACCTTATCTAACAAAGGATGTGCCCGGCATTGGAGGGGATTCAAAGGAGGTTCATGGAAATAATTCATAGTTCATAGTTCGTAGTCATACTTTATTGATCCCGGGGGAAATTGGTTTTCGTTACAGTTGCTCCATAAATAATAACTAGTAATAGAACCATAAATAGTTAAATAGTAATATGTAAATTATGCCAGTAAATTATGAAATAAGTCTAGGACCAGCCTATTGGCTCAGGATGTCTGACCCTCCAAGGGAGGAGTTGTAAAGTTTGATGGCCACAGGCAGGAATGACTTCCTATGACGCTCAGTGCTGCATCTCGGTGGGATGAGTCTCTGGCTGAATGTACTCCTGTGCCCACCCAGTACATTATGTAGTGGATGGGAGACATTGTCCATGATGGCATGCAACTTAGACAGCATCCTCTTTTCAGACACCACTGTGAGAGAGTCCAGTTCCATCCCCACAACATCACTGGCCTTACGAATGAGTTTCTTGATTCTGTTGGTGTCTGCCACCCTCAGCCTGCTGCCCCAGCACACAACAGCAAACATGATAGCACTGGCCACCACAGACTCATAGAACATCCTCAGCATCGTCCGGCAGATGTTAAAGGACCTCAGTCTCCTCAGGAAGTAGAGATGGCTCTGGCCTTCTTGTAGACAGCGTCATTGTTCTTTGACCAGTCCAGTATTCCGGGATCGAAACGCTTATCATATGAGGAACATTTGATGGCTCTGGGCCTGTATTCACTGGAATTCCAAAGAATGAGAGGGAGATCTCATCGAAGCCTATTAAATGTTGACAGGCCTCGATAGAGTAGATGTGGAGAGGATGTTTCCTGTGGTGGTGTAGTCTAAGACCAGAGGACACAGCCTCAAAACAGGAGGACATCCATATAGAACAGAAGTGAGGAGGAATTTCTTTAGCCAGAGAGTGGTGAATCTGTGGAATTTGTTGCCACAGGTAGCTGTGGAGGCCAAATCATTGGGTAAATTTAAGGCAGAGGTTGATAGATTCTTGATTACTCAGGACATGAAAGAATGTGGGGAGAAGGCAGGAGATTTGGGCTGAGAGGGAAATGGAACACCTATGTTAAATGGTGGAGTTGACTCGATGTGCCAAATGGCCGAATTCTGCTCTTATACCTTATGGTCTTCATACAGGTCACTGATCATATTAGTTGAGAGGTAGTAATATAGAATTCCTCTTTTAGCTCACCTAGATAGTCATATGGTTATATGACGTACAACAAGACTTCAGATGCCTCAGATACTTTATCTCCCACCTGTGCTTGAAGGATATTCAGTGGAAATAAAAAGAACCATGAGCAGAAAATGCAACTTGCTAGCGACAGAGATGCTATTTGCTAGTGGCAGCAATGGTTTAGCTGAGCTAAGCACTAGCATTAGCTGGCCAGTAGTGTAGTGGTATCCGTACCGGACTTCAAGTCGTAGGTTCAAATCCAGCTGGCGCCTTGCACCCTCTCCATCTGTGCTGAGCTAGCAACTTGTCCTCATGAGAAAACGAGCTAAAGAAATGCTAAAGAAACAGCAAGGTTGCTACTTGATGCGCCACAAGCCGTGGGGAGGAAGAACACAAGCACCAGCACATTGTGTGAAAAGCAGAAGGCCAGCAGCAAGCAACAGACAAAGGGAAGCTGATCTCTGGAGCAGAAATCAAGTTTAAAGGAACAGTCTGCCACAGTTACCACACAGCCAAGCTGGTCCTTAAGTACTAAAGTTCTGTTTTGAACAGTTAGCATGTCCTTAAGTGTTGGTTTTGTACAGCTTCCCAAGAAATATTATGCTGACCTAAAACAAAGACAGTGGAAATGTAAAAATGTCATGTAAAGGTATCATTTAAAGGCTTTGTGGCAAAAAAAAAGCACAACAGTGTCACTTCCACCTCAGGCGACTGAAGAAGTTCGGCATGGGGCCCCAAATCCTCAAGACCTTCTACAGGGGCACCATTGAGAGCATCCTGACTCTACCACCGCCTGGTACGGGAACTGCACCAACCTTGATCGCTGGGCACTGCAGAGAGGGGTACGGACAGCCCAGTGCATCTGTTGAGGCGAACTTCCCTCTGTTGAGGACATTTATAACAGCAGGTGCAGAAAGAAGGCCTGGAAGATCACTGGGGACACCAGCCACCCCAACTATAAACTGTATCAGCTGCTTCCGTCTAGCAAACGATACTGCAGCATTAAAGCCAGGACTGACAGGCGACAGGACAGCTTCTTTCAGCAAGCCATTAGACTTTAAAATTCACTTGTCTGTACATTGTGACGGAGTCATAACACAAAGGTTTTTACTCCCTCATATTGTGGGATGGATGTAAGATTTAAATAAATTCTAACATTCCAACATTCAACAACATTTACAAGGATGTTACCAGGACTGGAGGACCTGACTTATAGGAAAGGCTGTATATGTTAGGATCATTTTTCCTGGAGTGTAGGGGAAAGAGGGGAGATTTGATCGAGCTATACAAAATTATGAAGGGTGTAGATAGGGTAAATGCAAGCAGGCTTTTTTTGCAACACACATAAAAGTTGCTGGTGAACGCAGCAGGCTAGGCAGCATCTCTAGGAAGAGGTACAGTTGACGTTTCGGGCCGAGACCCTTCGTCAGGACTAACTGAAGGAAGAGCTAGTAAGAGATTTGAGAGGGGGAGGGGGAGATCCAAAATGATAGGAGAAGACAGGAGGGGGAGGGATGGAGCCAAGAGCTGGACATGTGATAGGCAAAAGGGATATGAGAGGATCATGGGACAGGAGGCCGAGGGAGAAAGAAAAGGGGGAGTGGGGGAAAGCCCAGAGGATGGGCAAGGGGTATAGTCAGAGAGACAGAGGGAGAAAAAGGAGAGAGAGGAAAAGAAAGTGTGTATATAAATAAATAAATAACGGATGGGGTACGAGGGGGAGGTGGGGCATTAGCGGAAGTTTGAAAAGGCAATGTTCATGCCATCAGGTTGGAGGCTACCCAGACGGGATATAAAGTGCTGTTCCTCCAACCTGAGTGTGGCTTCATCTTTACAGTAGAGGAGGCCGTGGATAGACATATCAGAATGGGAATGGGACGCGGAATTAAAATGTGTTTCCACTGGGAGATCCTGCTTTGTCTGCCAGATCTGGAAGGTCCAACTGCTGGTGAGTCAGTATCCAGGTAAAAACTACACTGGAAGGTCAAAATAACACATCAAGCAACTTGGCGAAAAGGTTGTTGTTGAATATCAGTTGGAGTATAGATAAGTCAGTCATCAAGAAATGGAAAGAGTATGGCACAGCTGTAAATCTGCCTAGAGCAGGCCATCCTTGAAAACTGACTGAACAAGAAGGGGACTAGTGAGGGAGGCCATCAAGTGACTAATGACATCTCTGGAGGAGTTACAAGCTTCAGTGGCTGAGATCGGAGAGACTGCGCATTCGATTACTGTTGCCCAGGTGCTTCACCAGTCGCAGCTTTATAGGAGAGTGGCAAAGAGAAAACCACTGTTGGAAAAAGTCTCACATGAAATCTTGGGTAGAGTTTGCCAGAAGGCGTGTGGAGAGTCTGAAGTCTGCTGGAAGAAGGTTCTATGCACTGACAAAACCAAAACTGAGCTTTTTGGCCATCAGACTAAAAGCTTTGTTTGATGTAAACCAAACACCGCACGTTATCAAAAGCACATCGTCCCAACTATGAAGCATGGTGGTGGCTGCATCATGCTGTGGGGATGCTTCACTGCAGCAGGTTCTAGAAGCCTTGTGAAGGTAGAGGGTAAAATGAATGTGGGAAAATACGGGGAAATCCTGGAGGAAAACCTGATACAGTCTGCAAGAGAACTGCGACTTGGGAGAAGATTTGTATTCCAGCAAGAAATTTATCCCAAGCATAAAGCCAAAACCACACAGGAATAGCTTAAAAACAACAAAGTTAATGCCCTGGAGTGGCCAAGTCAGAGTCCAGACCTCAATCCAATTGAGAATTTGTGGCTGGACTTGAAAAGGGTTGTTCACTCACGATCCCCGCGCAATCTGACAGAGCTTGAGCAGTTTTGTAACGAAGAATGGGGGAAAATTGCAATATCCAGATGTGCAAAGCAGATAGAGACCTATCCACTCAGACTCTAAGGTTGTAATTGCTGCCAAAGGTGTATCTATTAAATATTGACTTGAAGGGGGTGAATACTTATGCAATCAATTATTTTGTGTTTTATATTTGAAGTTACTTTAGATCACTGTGCTCTGTTTTCACTTTGGCATGGGTCTTTTTCTGTTTATCAGTGTCAAGAAAGGCCATATTAAATCCACTGTGATTCAATGTTCTAAAACAATAAAACATGAAAACCTTCAAGGGGGTTGAATACTTTTTATAGGCACTATATTACAATATTCCCTTTATAAAATGTGAAATGTTTCCTTATTTATATTGTTATAGAAAACCCTCAAACTACCTATCTAAATATACACTCGCTTAGAATAGCCATCCCCAGTCGTTGGTGGTAAATGTACAGTACCATACCCTAAAGGCATACATTGAGTTGTGGATACAATGTACACCTTGCTGATGCTTCAGTGTTACCTGAGATAACACTATTGGCAGGTGATAAAGTTCAAGGTATGTTGCTAGAATAAAACTTCAGAATCTAATTTAGAAAGTGGTTGCAAGGGTAGCAATGTGTAACAATATATGCATAACATGTTCTATTTGACATACTGAAGTTGACCCACAAGGTTCTTGTTGGAATTTTGTCAAAACTATTTCATTGACCAGTCAAAGCTAACCCGCTGTTTATCATCTTAGCACATATCCATGCGACTTGTTGCCTCTCGAGCGTTGCTTGAACCCAAGTCCACACTCCTTAACGAGTGGCTTTCTGGCCGAAATGAGGGATGCACGTCATCCAAGAGTTTATGAAGCTTGCATGAAGACTGATCGCAGGCAGGAGTAGGCACCCCAGTTTTCTGACAGGAATCCTGAGGCATTGGCAAGGGAGAGTGGAAGGTAGGCCCACTAATTACATGAGACCAAGTAATCTCAAGGGAGTTAGACTCTAGTATGCTGGGTGCCAGCTCCGTGCTATAGTGTGATATCTTGTGCAGTTCCTGTGTCTATCATGACTTCATATGGTGTCTCTATGATGATGTGAGTGGAGCATTTGGCTCTGAGCACTGCTGGGGAAACCTCAAATCCTGGCAGTCACTCTGCAGGCTGCAAAATTGTAAGTGAAGCTTATTGCCATGTTCACAAGTACAAAGGGCGGCACAATAGCACGGTGGTTAGTGTAATGCTCTATAGCATCAGCGATCAGAAATTTTGGGTTCAGTTCCCGGCACTGTCAGCAACAAGTTTGTACTTTCTCCCCTCGACTGTGTGCGTTTCCTCCAGTTCCCTGCTGCTTTCCAGACGTGCAGAGGTTAGCAAGTTGGGGACATGCGATGTCGGTGCCGGAAACAGGGCAACGCTCGCAAGCTGTTGCCGCAAAAGGTGCATTTCACTGTATGTCTCGTTGTACGTGTGAGAAATAACGCTAATCTTTTAAAAAAAAAATGTGGATGCCCGGGGGCAATGAAATAGTTTCTTGCAACTGCGTCACAGGCACATAACATCAGATACACAACTTCACAAGAAAGACATAAATTAAGCATGAATTGTACAAGAAATCTCCAATTAGAACAAAAAAGATGCCTGTTGTGGTGTGAAATGCCAGAGTGTTGCTACACTGAGGTGGTATTGAGGGTCATACTAGCTGGTTCAGAATCCAAATGGTTGAAGGTGGCTTTGGGAATTCAACTGGGGACGTCTGTGCTGTACAGCATTGTGCTAATCACTGTCCTGACGAAGGGTCTCGGCCCGAAACGTCGACTGTACCTCTTCCTATAGATGCTGCCTGGCCTGCTGTGTTCACCAGCAATTTTTATGTGTGTTGCTTGAAATTCCAGCATCTGCAGATTTCCTCCTGTTTGCGTGCTAACCACTACACTACTTTTGTCGCCCCAACTCTTACAATGATATTCCCATCAGCTCTTCTCGCCCTCTTTCACACACTAGGGGTAATGGTGCGGTGGACAATTAACCTCCTAATTCTCATGCCTTTGGGACGGAGGAGTAGAATGGAGCACCTGGCGGGAAGCCCACACAGTCAGAGGGAGAATGTGCAAACTCCACATAATAAACCAGGGTTGAACCTGAGTCACAGGAGCTATGAGACAGCAGTTTTGCTAGCTGCACCACTGCGCTGGCCACAGTCGTCTGCTGTCTGGAGACCTGTGGACTCTTCGTGCAGTATGTGACAGCGTAATGGGTTTCAGTTGAACCACAGGACTGCCGTTTGCCCACTTTCCTGTATGATGTTTCCTGTGCAAAATGGTGGTGTGAGCAGCTACTGATGAGGCTGCTGCAAGTTGAATACTGAAAGTTCAGACACCTACGTGCGCTCGGAGTACAACACTAAAACAGCGGTGCCCCGCCATTGACCTATGGCAATGGCATTGTTTTTAAAAGAGATCTTTGTATATATGGCAAAGTTTGAGAATCCAGTTGACTCACCACTCAGTGTTGTTTTGTCTGCTGTGGAAAATAGCTAGTCTGTCAGTAAAGAGAGAGAGAGAGAGAGTGTGTGTGTGTGACATCAGCGATGCACAGTTGCTGCAGTTCTGCTCAGCAGTTCTCTTTCCCTTCCTGTAATGGGAATCTCTGGTTCAAGCCCCACTCCTGAGCCTTGAAATCCTGGCTGACACCAGGACTGTCGCCGTGCGGGAGTGCTGCATTGTTCTTGGTGAACTCTTTCAGACGAGGCGTTCAACTAAAGATCCACATACACTCACAGGCGTTTTCCACTGACGTAAAAGGTCATTAAGCCCATCAAATCAGTGCTGGCTCACAGATCAATTACAACCCCCTACTCATAGAACAGTACAGCACAGAAACAGGCCCTTTAGCTGATAGTGTCTGCACTGAACACAATGTCAAATTAAACCTTTTCTACCTACATATGATCCATGTCCCCCCAGTCTCTGCATTTTCATGTGTCTGTCCTAACCTCCTCAAACACTACTGTTGTATTTCTTTCCAGCCTGGCAGCACATTCCAGACACTCTCTATGTTTAAAAAAAAAACTTGCCTTACATATCTTTTAAACTGGCTCATCTCACCTTAAATGCCTGTCCTCTAACACTTGACATTTGTACCCGGGGGAAAAAAATATTGACTGTCTACCCTATCAATGCCTCTCATAATTTTATGAACTTCTAATAAGTCTCTGCTACGCCTCTAACGCTCCAGAGAAAGTAATCCAAGGTTTATCTAAACAGGTTCATCGAACATAAACTCTAATCCAGACAGCATTCTGCTAAACCGTCTCTGAACCCTTTCCAAATCCTCCACGTCCTCCCTGTAATGGGGTGATTGAATTTGCACACACTGCTCCAAGTGTGACCAAATCAAAGTTTTATAGACTTGCAATATTCTCTTACCCAGCTCATGAAGGCCAGCATGCCACCTGCTTTTTTTAAGCACCCTATCTATTTGAGGGGCCACTTTCAGGGAGCTATGGATTTGCACCCTAAGATCATCTTTCCCTCAGGAGGAGGAGAAGATGGTGGCGCGACGGCAGTGCGCGCGGCCACTCCAGTGGTGATGTCTGTTATGTGTCAAGTAGGGTACTGTGCACAATTCTGATTTGATGGAGACAGACGTGAGAGCACAGAGGAACATCTGGGGAAACTTCTGAAATGCCCGCTTTGCTGCTGCTGCTGCTGTGTGGTAACCGGAATCTCCGGAGCAGAAGGCCCCGAATCCTCGGCTTTGCTTGTTTCAGCGGCCGGGGTGAGGTCGAAGGCGCTCGGCAGAGGATGGCGCTCGGGAGGCTGTATCGGAAGGGCTGGTCGGAGGCTCGAAGTTTTTGGACGGACTGACTCAGTGTCGGCTGTAGTCGGGTGCTTCCAATGCATCGGCAGTTGTCGGTGCCTGGAGGTTTATGGCAGGGAGTTTCTCCCTTTTGCTGCCTGCTATCAGGGACTATCAGGAGTCGATCAGGACTTTGAGACTTTTTTTTACTACGCCCATGGTCTGCTCTTCATCAAATTATGGTATTGCTTTGCACTGCTGTAACTATATGTTATAATTATGTGGTTCTGTCAGTGTTAGTCTTTGGTTTGTCCTGTTTTTCTGTGATACCACTCTGGAGGAACATTGTATCATTTCTTAATGCATGTATGCATTTCTAACTGACAATGAGTGTCCTCATAATCTAATCTAATATAGCCTATTCTTCTTACATCGCCATCACCTGAGATTCAGTTTCAGATTTAGATTTATTTATCACATGCACATTGAAACATACAACAAAAACTTAACCAACACACCCAAGGGGGTAGCCCACAAGTGTCGTCACACAGCTTCCTGATGCTTTAATTTTATTTTAAATTGAGATAAAGGATGGAATAGGCCATTCTGGCCCTTTGAGCCATGCCCCGATTTTAATCCTAGCCTAATCACAATAACTAATCACATCTTTGTGACTGTCAGAGGAAACACATGTGGTCAGGGTGAAAACGTACTACTTACAGGCAGTGGCAGGAATTGAACTTGGGTACATATAATCAGGGGGCAAAGGTTGAAGAAAAGGAGTATCAGATTCAGAGTGATTTGAGAATGGATTATTTTTCACCCAAAGAGTGTTTGAGATGTAGAACCCATCTCCTGAGAGGATAGTGGAGACAGACGCTCTCATAAGCAGTATTTTGACATTTGGTTTGTATAATTTATGTGCAACATATAATTTATATTCTGTGTGTAACCCTCAGGTCCGGCCAGCGGCGTTAGTCTAAGGAAGACAGTCTCTAGCCCCGCCAAGCATGTGGATGCTGTGTGATATTTTCCCCTGTTACAAATCAGTAGCACAAAGTAACTGACAGTACACTGTATGCAATTAAACAATTTAGCTTTATAATTCTTAATTTGTCTAGAGGGTTATTAAAGAAAAACAAAAAGAAAAGGGCCCATTTTAATAAAACAGTCCAATGCGCATGTTGGAGCTCACGGTTTCCCTTCTGGTGGTCCTCCATCGATTTCCCCTGGATTTCGTCGACTCTCGGCCCCAGTCCAAGTCCACTCCTTTCAGGCATCTTCTCTCTTCATCTTCCGCCGAACAAAAGACCCAGATCACCTCATTCTCAGGCACACAAGAAGAAAAAATACTCCATTTATTGTACTGTGCACATTCCAAAGCCCCTGTTATCTCTAGTGTTACGTACCCCGTAACTGGGTTGCCAAACCAGCAGAAATGGATCACTCAGTTGGAGTCTGGATTACTAGAACTAAGAAAGTTTTATTAAAGAAACAAGCAACACAGTACTCTAATCAAAAGGATAATAAATGCAACAGTTCAGCAATGATAAACATACATGTACACAGAATTAAGATAACAGGATCAATCAAGCTCTATCGTTGTCTAGGGGCAAATGACCAGTTTCAAAGTGACACAAAGTTCAGTTCAATTTAGTTCAGTTCTCAGTAATCGTTGCCGTGGCGATGGAAAGTGGGGGGGGGGAGGAGAGAGAGCAAAACGAATGAATATTCAAAACAACTTCCACACACAGACCTTCGCAGTCAGCTTTCGGGCGAGCCCTTTGTGATGTCATCTGAGGTCACCGACCATGACCTCTCCGTTTCCAGATACGACCATTTCTCTGCGCTGAACCTGGCACCCAGGCAAGGGTGGACACACACCAGGTTCCCGCCGATCGTGCCTTTCCACCCTGTGCGTCTGAGGCTTGATCCCGCGATCAGCCGTCCAAAAGCTTCCCACCGACTTGTGAGAGGCGCACCGCTTCCAGGGTCTCGTTACCTCGGGGTGTCGTGTGTGTGTCTCGCCTTAGCGAACCTTTCCCTTTTTATCCCCCTGCTGGGGTATCGCCTGTCCATCACTTCAAACAGTTCAGGGTTCAAAGGGGGAGCCGCTCTAGACAGCTCTCTCTCCCGTCCCTTCATTACACATCTCCAAATGCTGCTCCATTACTTTCCTTATCTCTCTCTCTCTCCTGAAGACAGGTGGCAGACTAACTGCTGATTCCACAGGACAGCTAACATCTTAATCTATGTGTATTCCTGTCATACTTCCCCCCTTTAAGGATTTTTACCAGGGGGTAAAAATTACAAACATGAATACATTATTTGATACACACACAAATATACAATTTGAAGTTGTCAACACCTTGACAGACAGTCAGCAATCACATTTTCTGTTCCTTTTATATGTGTTATTAATAATCCCTTAGACCAGGCTCCAACTTAGCAAATTTCATAGTGGCCAGAAACACTGATGAATTGCGATCAATGTAACCTCTCATTTGGTTTTGTCCCGGACCACAATAACAAGGGTCGTCCCATTCCGACTTAGTTTTCTCTCGCAAGGGCTTAGTAGGAGGGGGAGGGGTAGTGACCGCAGAGTTATTGCAAAACTTCCTACAGTACCCCACCATCTCCAAGAGCCTTCTGAAGGCCCTGTTGTCTGTCGGGGTTGGGAGGTCAGCGATAGCCTGCACTGTAGCTTGCATCGCTGCCAGCTGCCCCTGTGTTACCACAATTCCCAGGTAAGTGACCTTCGTGTGGCCGAACTCATTTTTTTCAAGGTTCACCATCAAGCTGGCTTCAGACAGCCATATTAAATTGCCAATACACACCCCTGTGTTCGTCAGCCCTTTAGTCACTGAATTACTCATTCTATATGGATGTTGCTCACTAGGCTGACGTATTGTAACAGACACCACCCAACGTCCCAGTTCTTTGCATCGCCTTGGGACAAACAAACACACGGGTGCGAGTCGTTTAATTACTTCTCCTAAAGAGTCGCTTTGTTTGGGGATTAAGGGAGAGTCCCTATCAGCAGACCTGGCCAAAACAATAGCCTTCTCCCATCTGGTCGATACCATACTCATCTTTTCAAAATGGTTTTTTTCTCTTATCAGGGGGCCCCGAGCTTCATTGATTTCCGTGCTAACATCGACTAGGTTTGTTAGCATATCAAAAGCCTGTGACCGTCTCAGTTCGCGTTGGTCATAATCAATAACATCCTTCCTCCTGGGCAGCCGGTAAACCTCTTTCATGATTCCACCAACTGTTTCCCCCAGCACCGCAAAATGTCCACCGGGGGGGTACCTTGTGGGCCAGGTTAAAAACCTCATCCCCATAACTCTTTTGCACCACCCCCCATTCCTCATCTGCGGGCATGGTACTTTGTCTCCCTTGCTTCCTTAGCACTTCCTCCTCCACACAATAGCCTACTAGTTCCCTTGTCAAGTCTGTGTCAGAGAGAGCTGTCTTTGCCAAAACCATCAGCCCCTTGTCCCGCTCCTACGCCTGCACAAATTCTTTCCTGGCTAATGCTACGTCTGTCTCAGCTCCCTCACTACCTCTTGCCTCACTACACTCCTTCTTTTCATTTTCTACCCCCGTCTCGTACAAGGTTGGCAGGAACGTCTCAGCTAAATTTACTACCGCAGCCCCATGATGAACCTGTGAGTCCATGGGCGGGGCCTCAATGCTGGCAGGCTGACCTGTCAATCTCACGACTGGGAACACGATTCCCCCAGCAACGTCATTACCGAGCAAGACTTCCACGCCTTTCATCGGTATTTTGTACCTCACCCCGATCGTGACTAGTCCAGAGACCAGGTTGCTTTGTAAGGGACTGACTCTGTCCCTTCCCCAACACCTTTGACCTTTACCTCCCCAGTCTGGGTCTCTGAGCTAAACTCTAATACACTCTTCAGTATTAGTGACTGACATGCTCCCGTGTCTCTCCAGATTCGCACTGGAACTGGTTTTAACCCCTCCTTCACTGACACCAATCCGGCCGAGATTTCCCTCTCGTGCCCTTCCTGAACTTTGGCAGACCTGTCCTTCCCTAGCGGTTTGTTTACCAGCTCGATACAGCCAGTCAAAATTGCTGTTTTCCCTTTTCCCGTCTCCTTCTTTGAGGCAAAGCACCTGGACGCAAAGTGTCCGACTTTCCCGCAATTATAGCAGACGATCCCAGGAGACTTCCTACCAGACTGCTCCCGGTCTACCTTATCCTTCTCACTAGTCCCCGGCTTACTTTCTGACTTTTCTGGCGGACTCTCCCCGCCGTCCTGACTACCCTTCTGGTAGCCTTTACTTGGGGCAAACTTCATTTTATGCGTCAACGCATACTCATCCGCTAACTTAGCAGTTGCGGCTAATGTGGCTGCCTCTTTCTCATCTAGGTAGGGTCTCATACCCTCAGGGACACAACCTTTAAACTGCTCAATCAGGATCAGCTGTAGCAGTCTGTCATAATCCCCCTCTACCCCCTTCGAGGCGCACCAACGCTCACAATATGTCTGCATCTCACGGGCAAACTCTAAATACGTGCGGTCCCACTGCTTCCTCGCATTCCGGAACCTCTGCCGGTATGCCTCCAGGACCAACTCATAAATCCTGAGGATGGCCTCTTTCACCACCTCATACCTCTGGGCATCTTCCACGGACAAAGCTGAGTAAGCTTCTTGGGCTTTCCCTTTCAGTACACTCTGAAGCAAAACAACCCACTTATCCCTCGGCCAGTCCTGACTTATAGCCACTTTTTTGAAATGGAGAAAGTACCGATCCACGTCGGTATCGTCAAATGGGGGAACCAGCCTAACCTCCTGGGTCGCCCGGAACCCTCCACCTTGGTTCGGCATGAGCCCCTGCTCTGCCCTTATCTTTAACTTCTCCAGCTCGAATTCCCTTTCCCTCTGTTTCTCCTCTCGCTCCAGCTGTCTCTCTCTCTCCCGCCTTTCTAACTCTTTCTCTTGCCTCTCTAACTCTCTCTCCTTCTCTTCTCACTCCAACTGTCGTACCCGGAACTCGTGCTGGAGTCTCAGTTTTTCAAGCTGCACCTGTACCGCGTCTCCAGCAGGTTTTTCAATAGACACCACCTCCAGCTCGCCTTGGGGAAACACACCTTTAGATACATAGTGCTCTACGATAGCTCTGTGTATTTCCTCTCTCCTCATTGTCGACTTCCCCTTAGCAAGATTCAACTGTTTGGCCACAGCTACCAATTCCAAATTCCTGGCATCCTCTAATGCCTCCAAGGTCGGCGCCTTTATAAATTCCTCAGCCTCCATTTCTGCTGTTTGTCTTTTCTTTCTTTCGGGAATTTTGACCCAATCAATTAACTCCGTCCCAAATTTAGCGTTCAAAATCGCTGACGAGAACCCCACTTATGTTACGTACCCCGTAACTGGGTTGCCAAACCAGCAGAAATGGATCACTCAGTTGGACTCTGGATTACTAGAACTAAGAAAGTTTTATTAAAGAAACAAGCAACACAGTACTCTAATCAAAAGGATAATAAATACAACAGTTCAGCAATGATAAACATACATGTACACAGAATTAAGATAACAGGATCAATCAAGCTCTATCGTTGTCTAGGGGCAAATGACCAGTTTCAAAGTGACACAAAGTTCAGTTCAATTTAGTTCAGTTCGCAGTAATCGTTGCCGTGGCGATGGACAGTGGGGGGGGGGAAGGAGAGAGAGCAAAACGAATGAATATTCAAAACAACTTCCACACACAGACCTTCGCAGTCAGCTTTCGGGCGAGCCCTTTGTGATGTCATCTGAGGTCACCGACCACGACCCCTCCGTTTCCAGATACGACCGTTTCTCTGCGCTGAACCTGGCACCCAGGCAAGGGTGGACACACACCAGGTTCCCGCCGATCGTGCCTTTCCACCCTGTGCATCTGAGGCTTGATCCCGCGATCAGCCGTCCAAAAGCTTCCCACCGACTTGTGAGAGGCGCACCGCTTCCAGGGTCTCGTTACCTCGGGTGTCATGTGTGTCCTGTCTCAGCGAACCTGTCTCTTTTTATCCCCCTGCTGGGGTATCGCCTGTCCCATCACTTCAAACAGTTCAGGGTTCAAAGGGGGAGCCGCTCTAGACAGCTCTCTCTCCCGTCCCTTCATTACACATCTCCAAATGCTGCTCCATTGTTTTCCTTATCTCTCTCTCTCCTGAAGACAGGTGGCAGACTAACTGCTGATTCCACAGGACAGCTAACATCTTAATCTATGTGTATTCCTGTCACACTAGTCATAGCCCAAACACTGCTGCTACAGACAACCATTACATTAGCAGTGAAACCTTTCCCAGGACATTACATGTGTGTTGTCTTTTTCTATATGCCTGTGATGTTGCTGCAGGCATGCTTTTCCTTGTACCAGTACCTCACCATACTTGTGCACAGGACTATTATTGCGACTTGATATTTTGATGAGTCAAGTGCAGGAAAATAGGTTCAGTACGGATAGGTACTGAATAGCTAGCTCTGGAGGCTGAGGGGCTTGTTTCCCGGCTCTGGCACTTTGACTGCTGTCTGTTGGACAATCTGTTGTTGGATCACTGCTGGGTTGATACAGACAAATCGATTGTGTACCTCTTTTGCCTGCAGGATTTTCTGTCTCTGCTTTAGTGCAGTGGTCCCCAACCTCCGGGCCGCGAAGAATGCAGCGATGCAGCGGTAGCTGGAACGCACCCAGCACATCTTTAAGAGAAAAGCCGAAATAAACAAGCTAATTAATTAGGTGCCGCCTGGCACGTAAACGTCGGCCCAGATCAGAGGTGACGCAATCCTTTAAACAGGCTGATCAATGAAGGGCACGACGGAAACTGCTTTTGACTGGCCAATGAGCCAACCCGCTCCGCGGGACACCATATATGAAACAAGAATGTACAGCCTGCAGATAAACGCTTCTGAGAGAAACTGAAAGAGCAACGTTGACAACACTTTTCATTATGGCCATGCTGGTGACGCTGTTGAACTAGTAATCCAGAGATCTGGACTAACAGTCCACCCTTCAATTCAGGTTAATTCCCAGGACAGCTTCCAAACAAATGGCAATCACTCTGCCACTACAACCTCATATGTGACTTCCTCCTCTCATGTGACATCCACATCAACCACTCTGCCAGCACATTTCAGACTTCTCCCCCCTTCTCCCCTGATTGCAGCTGCCAAGCCCCCAGATCGTGACCCATGACCTGATCCCGAGGTGTGCCTGTTCTGCAGAATGGTTTCGGCCTGAAACGTCGACTGTACTTTTTCCCATAGATGCTGCCTGGCCTGCTGAGTTCCTCCAGCTTATTGTGTGCGAAACTGAACAGTGGAAGGATCTTGGTTGTGCCAGACTTAAAAATGTCTTCCTTTCTGCATAGGGATGCCTTGGGCCTTTGTCTGTCAAGCAATGCATCTTTTGGCACATAATGTACTGGAAACTGTTCACAGTGTGAAAGCAAGTCCAGGATTTTGTTCTTGACAAGTTGTGTCAATTCTGCCTGTCAGGCTGGACAAATTAGCTGCTGGGATATGCTACAGTTGGACTGACCCATCTACTCTGGCTTGGGTCGAGGAATTCAATGGATTTGATTGGTTCCCTCCCAGTCGTAGTGGACTGGGATCAACTGATTGATTTGTTTACAGGTATATTTTGTGAATCTGGGTTAAAATCACGGAATTTTCATGAATGTAGTGTTCTAGTTTTGTTTGTCTGTGTTGTGGTTAAAAAGAGTGTGAAGTGGTTGCAGGTTTGATACTGGGGTTACTGCCAGGAGGGATCGAAGACAATCAATTAAAAAAGTCTGATAATGTAATAATGATCATTTTTACATTGATTATCAGTTTCAGTACATTAAATACATCCAGAAAAAAAATGTGGAGCTAGAGCTTGATGTATGATGAAATGTGATAAAGTATTGGATGGAGTATGATGACATCTTGGAGAGAAGTGTTCTTTTTTTCTCCAGTGCTCGGGGAAAAGAGGCTAGACTGCGCAGGCATGTGACGTAGAGCGCCAAAGGTTTAAAAAAAGACCACCATACACAGCGGGCAGCGGTGAGAGGGAGCAGAGTGGGACGGCTTTGACTCAACAGGCTTCAGTGTGGACAGGCCGAGGCGAGGGTAGGTTCCGGTAGGTTTTGTTTTGTTTGTTTAGAGTAGAGAGACTTCCAGGCAGAGTGTTGGAATGCTCCTCTTGCAGGATGTGGGAAGTCAGGGAGACCTCCGGTCTCCCCGACAACGACACCTGCAAGAAGTGCATCCAGCTGCAGCTCCTAACAAACCGCGTTAGGGAACTGGAGCAGGAGCTGGCTGACCTCCGGATAATTCGGGACAATGAGGAGATTGTAGATAGTAGCTTCAGGGAGGTAGTTACACCAAAGGAGCAGCACATAGGTAATTAGGTTACTGTCAGGCGAGGAAAGGGGATAGGGCAGGCAGCGCAGAGTTCCCCTGTGGCCGTTCCCCTCAACAACAAGTATACCGATTTGGATACTGTTGGGGTGGGATGACTTACCTGGGACGAGCTGCGGCAGCTGGATTTCTGGCACTGAGTCTGGTTCTGCAGTGCAGAAGGGAGGGTGGAAGAAGAAGAGAGTGGTAGTGATAGGGGACTCGATAGTTAGAGGTACAGAAAGGGGGTTCTGTGGTTGTGACAGAGACTCCTGGGTGGTTTGTTGCCTCCCAGGTGCCAGGGCCAGGGATGTCTCTGATCACGTGCACAGCATTCTGAAGCGGGAGGATGATCAGCCAGATGTCATGGTGCACATTGGTACCAATGACGTAGGAAGAAAGTGTGAGGAGCTCCTGAAGAGTGAGTGTAGAGAGCTTAGTAGGAAGTTAAGAAGCAGGACCTCGAGGGTGGTAATCTCAGGATTGGTACCTGTACCACGTGCCAGTGAGGGTAAGAATAGGATGCTCTGGCAGATGAACACGTGGCTGAGGAGCTGGTGTAGGGGGCAGGGTTTCAGATTGAAGAGAAGGAGGTTCTTGCTATCTTGAGGCAAATCAGAGTAGATAAATTCCCAGGACCTGGCAGGGTATTCCCTCGGACCTTGAAGGAGACTAGTGTTGAAATTGCAGGGGCATTGTTAAAATGTCGGTATCTACTGGTGAGGTGCCGGAGGATTGGAGGATAGTTCATGTTGTTCTGTTGTTTAAAAAAGGCTCTAAAAGTAATCCAGGTAATTATAGGCTGGTAAGTTTGACGTCGGTTGTAGGTAAATTACTGGAAGGAGTACTAAGAGATAGGATCTACAGGTATTTGGATAGACAGGGACTTATTAGGGAGAGTTAGCATGGCCTTGTGCATGGTAGGTCATGTCTGACAAATCTATTAGAGTTTCTCGAGGAGGTGACCAGGAAAGTGGATGAAGGGAAGGCAGTGGATGTTCTCTAAATGGACTTTAGTAAGGCCTTTGACAAGGTCCCGCATGGAAGGTTAGTTAGGAAGATTCAGTCGCTGGGTATACATGGAGAGGTAGTAAATTGGATTACACGTTGGCTCAGTGGAAGAAGCCAGAGAGTGGTAGTAGAGAATTGCTTCTCTGAGTGGAGGCCTGTGACTAGTGGTGTGCCACAGGGATCAGTGTTGGGTCCATTGTTATTTGTCATCTATATCAGTGATCTGGATGATAATGTGGTAGGTTAGATCAGCAAATCTGCTGATGATACAAAGACTGGAGATGTAGTGAACAGTGAGGAAGGTTTTCAAAGCTTGCAGAGGGATTTGGACCAGCTGGAAAAATGGGCTGAAAAATGGCAGATGGAGTTTAATACAGACAAGTGTGAGGTATCGTGGTATTGCACTTTGGAAGGACAAACCAAGGTAGAACGTACAAGGTAAACGGTAGGGCACTGAGGAGTGCAGTAGAACAGAGGGATCTGGGAATACAGATACAAAATTCCCTAAAAGTGGCGTCACAGGTAGATAGGGTCATAAAGAGAGCTTTTGGTACATTGGCCTTTATTAATCAAAGTATTGAGTATAAGAGTTGGAATGTTATGGAGAGGCATTGGTGAGGCCGAATTTAGAGTATTGTGTGCAGTTTTGGTCACCAAATTACAGGAAGGATATTAATAAGGTTGAAAGGATGCGGAGAAGGTTTACAAGGATGTTGCCGGGACTTGAGAAACTGAGTTACAGAGAAAGGTTGAATAGGTTAGGACTTCATTCCCTGAAGCGTAGAAGAATGAGGGGAGATTTGATAGAGGTATATAAAATTATGATGGGTATAGATAGAGTGAATGCAAGCAGGCTTTTTCCACTGAGGCTGGGGGAGAAAAAACCAGAGGACATGGGTTAAGGGTGAAGGGGGAAAAGTTTAAAGGGAACATTTGGGGGGGGGCTTCTTCACACAGAGAGTGGTGGGAGTGTGGAATGAGCTGCCAGATGAAGTGGTACATGTGGGCTCACTTTTAACATTTAAAAAAAAATTGGACAGGTACATGCATGAGAGGTGTGTGGAAGGATATGGTCCAGGTGCAGGTCAGTGAGACTAGGCAGAAAAATGATTCGGCACAGCCAAGGAGGGCCAAAAGGTCTGTTTCTGTGCTGTAATGTTCTATGGTTCTATTTATTTACTGTGACAAGATAAGACTTGTGTGACATGGGCTAATCTTAACAAGCAGTTTGTCACATTTGAATAAAAGTAACGACTGTGGTTTTATTTATTGTGTATAGGAAATAGCTGTTTACTGCACTAATTCCGAGCATCCCTGTAATATGCTGGTTCAAAAGATTTGGTGTATGAAAAGTACCATGTCATTTTTAAATCATTTTTGAACCCTTATACTGACTTGTGGTTTTCATTATTGAAAAGTTCTGCAAGTTTTTAACTAGTTCTCACCACTTTGAAAATGCAACGCAGACGGGAAGTACACGAGGAAGGTAACTTTTAAGAAATACTTAGTTTGACTAACCACTACTGCTGAATGAGACAAGATCTTTTTTTGGGAAAGTCTTGTCTGTGTACAGTGAAATGAAAAAAAGACAGAATGAATTCAGAGAAATTCTGTACCTAAGACTGGGAGATGTTTGTCCATGAGACTGTTTATGTCAGTGTCTTAGCTTAGTCACCTGAGCCTGTGCAGTGAATGTTTGGTGAAAAAGGAGCCTGATAAAGATAATCCATATTCTTTACAATCAAAGATGAGACTGGTTGCTGATAGAATGTTGGAACAGCATAGCACAGGAACAGGTCTTTCAGACCACAGTGTCTGTGGCAAACATCTTGCCAAATTAAACTAAATCTCTTCCGTCATATCCCTCCATTCCCTGCATAGTCATGTGTCCATCTAACGAAGGAATTGGTTGTTGACTTCAGAAGAGTAGTGGACCACACGACCCCATTTACATTGGTGGTACGCAAGTGGAACAGGTCAAAAAATTTAAGTTCCTCGGGGTCAATACCACAAATGATCTGACTTGGTCCAACCAAGCAGAGTCCACTGCCAAGAAGGCCCACCAGCACCTTTACTTCCTGAGGAAGCTAAGGAAATTTGGCCTGTCCCCTAAAAGCCTCACTAACTTTTATAGATGCACTGTAGAAAGCATTCTTCTGGGGTGCATCACAACCTGGTATGGAAGTTGTCCTGTCCAAGACCAGAAGAAGCTGCAGAAGATCGTGAACACAGCCCAGCACATCACACAAACCAATCTTCCGTTCTTGGACTCACTTTACACCGCACGCTGTGGGAGCAGTGCTGCCAGGATAATCAAGGACACGACCCACCCAGCCAACACACTTTTCGTCCCTCTTCCCTCCGGGAGAAGGCTCAGGAGCCTGAAGGCTCGTACGGCCAGATTTGGGAACAGCTTCTTTCCAACTGTGATAAGACTGCTGAACGGATCCTGACCCGGATCTGGGCTGTACCCTCCAAATATCCTGACCTGCCTCTCGGTTTTTTTGCACTACCTTACTTTCCCTTTTCTATTTTCTATTTATGATTTATAATTTAAATTTTTAATATTTACTATCGATTTGTACTCCAGGGAGCATGAAGAGCAGAATCAAATATCGCTGTGATCTATCGCTCTAGTATCAATTGGCGACAATTAAGTATAAAGTATAAGTAAAGTATAAGTATAAATAACAGCCTCTTAAATACCACTGTTGCTTTTGCTTTCCCCACCATCCTGTTCCAAGCACCTACCAAAGTTCAAAGTATTGTTAAAGTATGTGTACCATGAGATTCGTCTCCTCACAGCCGACTACAAAATAGAGAAACCCAAAAGAACCCACATGAAAACAGAAGACTGACGACCAATGTGCAGAGAGAAAAAAAAATCAAATTGTGCAAACAGTAAAAGTAAGCAAATAGCATTTAGAACAAACGTGAGCCTCAGGGCTCAGAGCAGCTGGAGCAGGCAACAGCCCCAGCCTCAGTTCAGCTCCTAGCAGAGTAAACATTGCGGAGCCTGCAGACACAATGCCCAGAGTAGCCTGTATTGTTTTTATATACAGAGAACACTCTCTGTATATTAAAAAAAATTACCCTGCATGTCTTTAAACTTTTTTCCCCTCTCACCTTAAATACCTGTCTTCTGGTAGCTGACATTTCGGCCCTGGGCAAAACACTCTGCTCCTATGTTTTATGGTCTTTCTTTTTCTCTGCCTCTGGTTATATTGTGAACTTCCGTCAGGTCTCCCCTTAGCCTCCAAAGCTCCAGAGAAAACATCCCTAGTTTATCTGGCCTCTGATAATGCAGAATTAGCTAGGTGATTAAAATAGGCTTCAAGAGATATAGACAAGCTAGGTGAGTGGGTGCAAACATGGCGTATCGAATATGTAATCTTAAAAATGTGTGGTCATTCACTTTGACACACGGAACAGAAGGACAGATGATGTTTTAAGTGGTAGATTAAGAAATGTTGATATTCAAAGGAACCTAAATGTCCTTGTGTACAAGTTACCGAAATGTAAGATTAAAGTTCAAAGTAAATTTATTATTGAAGTACATGTATGGCACCATATACAACCCTGAGATTCATTTCCTTGTGGGCATACTCAATAAATCAATAGAATAAAAATAATAACAAAATCAAAGAAGACCACACTAGCCTGGGTGATCAACCAGTGTGCAAAAGAGAACAAACTGTGCAAATACAAAAAGAAAGAAATAATAAATAAATAAATAAATAAATACATAAACAAACAAACAAACAAGCAAGCAAGCAATAAATATTGAGAAAATGAGATGAAGAGTCCTTGAAAGTGAGTCCACAGGTTGTGGGAACAGTTCAGTGATGGGGTGAGAGCTTGATGGTTGAAGGGTAATAACTGTTCCCGAACCTGGTGGTGTGAGTCTTAAGGCTCCTGTACTTTCTTCCTGATGGCATTAGTGAGAAGAGAGCATGTTCTGGGTGGTGGGGCCCTCTGATGATGGATGACGCTTACCTGCAACACCATTTCCTGTAGATGTGCTCAGTGATGGGGATGGCTTTACTTGTAATGAACTAGGGAATATACACTACTTTTTTGTAGGATTTTCTATTCAAGGGTATCTCCATACCAGGCTGTCAGGCAATTACACATCCATAAAAGTTTGTCAAAATTATGGATGTCATGCCAAATCATCACAAACTCCGAAGGAAGAAGAGGAGCTGCTGTGCTTTCTTTGTAATTACAGTCATGTGCTGCGCCCAGGACAGGTTATCAGAAATAATAACACAGAGGGATTTAAAGTTGCTGATCTTCTCCACCTCAGCCGAGGACTGGTTCATGGGCCTCTGCTTTCCTTCTCCTGAAATCAATAATCAGCTCGTTGGTCTTGCAGACATTGAGTAAGAGGTTGTTGCCATGGCAACACTCAGCTCGGTTTTCAACCTTCCTCCAATATGCTGATTCATCACCGCCTTTGATTCAGATGGAGCAAAATTTAGGAAGTTGTTGGCTTTTTTTACAAGAGGACATGAATATAAAGGGAAAAAGTGTCTGACTGCAATTACAGTATATGAGCCTTGCTGATACTGTCCCTGGAGTATTGAGTAGAGGTTTGGTCTTTAACTCAAAAGGATATATAGGAGTGCAACAAAAGGTGCGTCCAGAGATGGTAAGATTGTCATTCAAGGAAAGGTTGAGTAGACCGACTCTTTTTTAAGAGTTTGGAAGAATGGGAGATGATCTTGTTCGTACTTAAAGGATCAAGTTTCAACTTTATTTGCTGTACACATTTACGTGTACTAGGAAATTGCTATGTTGGTGCTACATGCAACAAAAAAAACTTAACATTCAACAATTATACAGAATAAAGAATTAGATAAAAATAAAGTTATGAGCACAGATATGTAATAAAATGTACACAACCATCAGCATGTGTTTACCATGTAAACAGCATTATAGAAAGTGGTTTTAACTGTTTACAGTGCATTGCCGTGACTGAGGTAATAGATGTAGAGTGGGGCGGATGTTGGGGGTCTAATTAGAATGGTTGGTCAGTTTAACTGCTTGGGGAAGGAAACTTTTATAACCATATAACCATATAACAATTACAGCACGGAAACAGGCCATCCCAGCCCTTCTAGTCCGTACCGAACTCTTCTCTCTCCTAGTCCCACCGACCTGCACTCAGCCCATAACCCTGCATTCCTTTCCTTTCTATATATCTATCCAATTTAACTTTAAACGACACCATCGAACCTGCCTCAACCACTTTTGCTGGAAGCTTGTTCCACACAGCTATCAGTCTCTGAGTAAAGAAGTTCCCCCTCATGTTACCCCTAAACTTTTGTCCTTTAACTCTCAACTCATGTCCTCTTGTTTTAATCTTCCCCACTCTCAATGGAAAAAGCCTATCCATGTCAACTCTATCAATCCCCCTCATAATTTTAAACACCTCTATCAAGTCCCCCCTCAACCTTCTACACTCCAAAGAATAAAGACCTAACTTGTTCAACCTTTCTCTGTAACTTAGGAGATGAAACCCAGGCAACATTTTAGTAAACCTCCTCTGTACTCTCTTAATTTTAGTGACATCTTTCCTATAATTCGGTGACCAGAACTGTACACAATACTCCAAATTTGGCCTTACCAATGCCTTATACAATTTCAACATTACATCCCAACTCCTATACTCAATGCTGTGATTAATAAAGGCCAGCATACCAAAAGCTTTCTTCACCACCCTATCCACATGAGATTCCACCTTCAGGGAACGAGGCACCATTATTCCTAGATCCCATCGATCATTTTAAGATGGCATGAAATTCTTTTGCTTTAATAGCCCTGTAGCACTTTCCAGAAGGGAGCTTTTTGAAAAGGTAGTAGGCAGGGCTTGACAAGGTGGGGGCAGGGTTTCTCCTTATGAGGAGTTCAAAAACCATAGTTACTGTTTCAGAATAAGGCTTGGCCGTTTAGGATTGAAATGAGGAAAAAATCCTTCACTCTGAGTGGTGAATCTTTGGAGTTCTTTGCTCTCGAGTTCTGAAGGCTTAGTGACTGAATTCATTCAATCAGATCAATAGATTACAGATATTAAAGGAATTAACCGATAGGTGAACAGTGCAGGAAAATGTAGGAAAATAGTGTTGAGATTGAAAATCAGTGCTAATCTTGATGAATGGTGGAGTAGCCTCGAAGAGTTAGTTTCCCTTAAATGTCACTTACTAACACAGGAGAAACCATACGTAAGCAGGCAACCTGCACCCATTAAAATAAATGATTTTCTTTAGCATGGCCTCTTGAGTAGCAATCCATAGGCCCATCGTGGAACCTAGGGAGCAAGCCAGGAAGTGTCTTAAAATGCAGATCATTCCCATTTAAATAAGTTTATCTTCTCCAGGACCATAGCCCTTGGGCCGGTGACAGTGACATGACCTATCGGTCCTTAAGAGCAGGGGTCCCCAACCTTTTTTGCACCACGGACCGGTTTAATATTGTCAATATTCTTGCGGACCGGCCGACTGGGGGGGGGTGGGGGGGGTGTTCAAGTAGGGTGAAACTCACCTCAACATGTCTTTTACAGTTAAAGTTGCCAACTTCCTCACTCCCAAATAAGGGACAAAAGTCGCAGTCAAATCCTGGGACACTTTATCCCATGAAAGACTACCATGACCATGAAGCCTTGTGCGGGCACCTGTGTGCGCATTCACGTGCGTGCCGACTTCCCCCCCACAAATCGCTTTTGCCTTCATCTTCCCGACTATACTGTACATACGTTACTTATACTTTATATAGGCTGTGTATTTATCATATCATTCCTGCTTTTACTATATGTTAGTGTTATTTATTTTCAGTTTTATGTGTTATTTGGTATGATTTGTTAGGTTATTTTTTGGGTCTGGGAACGCTCAAAAATTTTTCCCCATTTAAATTAATGGTAATTGCTTCTTCGCTTCACGCCATTTCGGCACGAAAGGTTTCATAGGAACGCTTTACTTTAGCAGGGGAAATACGGGATAAAACAATTTAGCCCAATATACGGGATGTCCCGGCAAATACGGGAGAGCTGGCAGCCCTGTGTTCAAGTTCAACAGTGCGTGACAGGGAATGAGGAAAGGTGCAGCTGACTCATATCGTTTCCTCATGGCCCGGTGGTTGGGCACTGCTGATTAAGAGCTACTCATTTACACTCTTAACTGGTGTATGTCGGTGAAACCCGACATAGATTGGGAGACCGCTTCGTCAAGCACCTATGCTTCGTCCGCCTGAAAAAGCGGAATCTCCCGGTGGCCACTCACTTCAATTTTACTTCCCATTCCCATTCCGACTCCGACATGTCAGTCCATGGCCTCCTCTACTGCTGCGATGAGACCACGCTCAGGTTGGAGGAGCAACACCTCCCGTCTGGGTAGCCTCCAACCTGATGGCACGAACATTATTTTCTCAAACTTCCACTGATTGTCTCCCCTTCACCATTCCATTCCCGTTTCTCTCTCTGACCTCACCTCCTTACCTGCCCGTCACCTCCCTCTGGTGCTCCTCCCCCTTCCTTTCTTCCATGGTCTTTAAAGGGAAAAATAGATAAGGGGACGGAAGGTAACTACAGGTAGGGTGGAGTGCAGAATGGACATTACAGAAAATGGCCTTCATCTTATTAAATGAGCGGGTTTTAAGGGTCCATTGGTATATCCCTGTTCTCCATTCATATGTATTCCTGCAAATAATCTATGCAGCTCCCTTCCCCTCCCAGTACACTCATCCTCACCCTCTGACTTGCCCTTTCTTCTCATTTGGGCTTCCCTTTGATTTGCCCCCACACTTCCTGCTCCCAGTCCAGGTGGCATAAATTTGACTATGTTTAGTATGTACCGGGTTTAACCATTCATGACAAGATCTGACTGGGCCACATCAAAGTACCTCACTCTGTACTCGGGTTCATCTGGAAAGCACCAGTAACTCTTGCTGCTGGTCTCTGTCTGTAAGCTCTTAAGTTGCTCCACCCCTTCTAAAAAAAAGTGACAGCTTTCTTTGTCACCAGCATTGAGACCGTCCATTGATTTCTTTCTCTCTCTCTGGTTCCCTTTTCCAATTGATTAAACCTTTACCACAGGTGTTTCTGCTTTCTGTAAATGTGCTTTGTTTCTCAGTTTCGCTCTTACCTCCACATACCCACTGAGCACACCTTGTCTAGGACACTCCATCCTGCATTCAACCTGAGCCCAACTCAGCTGCTGACAACCCACCAACCATGGTATATGAATACCTTGGATTCCACAAATACAACTTTGAATATACTCAACAGCTGAGCATCCACAACCCTCTAGGGTAAAACATTCCAATGATTTGCAAACCTTGAAGCAAAGAATTTCCACCTGACCTTAGACCTAATTATTTTCAGATTCTCCTTACAAGAGAAACGTCCTGAGTTCCTTCCGAATCCAATATCTTTCAGGGGGTTTGCAACTCATCCTTAACTCTGGAGATTACAGGTCCATATTTCTGCCTCTCAGTGACAGCTCCTCATTTCCAAGAATCAGTGGCCTGTTGCACTGTCCAGATTTAAATATTTTTCTTTCTGCGATAGAGGAAACCCACTTACTTCCAGTACTCCTGATGTTAACTTCAAACTCCTTGATCAAGGTTAACTTTCTATTTGACTCCCTTTTCACTTGCTGTGCCTCCTTGTTAACTTTCTTTGATCCATATCTTGCTGGCTGAGACATCTGGAGTCCATAAGCAACCCTTTTCCCGAGTAGCAGTTGGAAGTACCTTTAGAAGTTAAAAGGTTTCAAAGTACATTTGTTATCAAAGAGTGTGTAAATTATACAACCTTGAGATTTGTCTGCTTACAGGCAGCCACCAAAACAAAAAACCTGAAAGAACCCAATTGAAAAAGGAGACCGACACCCAATGCAGAGAGAAAGTGAAAAATAAGACATACACACACAAATCAGGCAAACAATAAAAGCAAGCATCAGCTTTCCAAACCAAATTGAGTCCAGAGGCAGCTGGAGGCCTATGGCCTTGTTCTAAGTTCAACACATACCGGGGCGAATTGCCACAAATCGCGTAGCAGCCGGAGGGGGCCCATGGCCTCGGTGTTGGTTCCCACAGCGGGGCAAGTCGCCGGGAAGGTCACAGACACGGAGCACGTAGCAGCTGACGTCGTTTCACAGCCTCAGCGCTGCAGGGAGAAGGGTAAACATCAAGGAAGAGTGAGTGGAATCGGCGAATCTGTACTAATAAGGATTTAACATCTGAAATTCCCTGCATTCCCATTCAGCTTTTCAAACGGTCTCTTAATTATTTATTGAGGCAATGTGCGGAATAGACTCTATTGGCCCATCAAGCGTGCTGCCCAGCAATCCCTGGATTTAATCTGAGCCTAATCATGGGTCAATTTACAATGACCAATTAACCTACCAACCAGTACATCTCTGGACTGTGGGAGGAAACGGAAGCACCCGGAGGAAACCCATGTGGTCTCGCAGAGAACCTACAGGCAGAGGTGGGAATTGAACCCCAGTCGCCTGCACTGTAAAGTGACATGCTAACCACTATGCTACTGTGCTGCCCGATCCTCTCTGGTCCTCTTACGGGTGACTAACTAAAAGACTTGAAAGCCGCCTTGCTGTAGGTTCTACTTTTACCTGCAAGCATTCAAGTTGTTTTGAAGCAGACAGTGCTTGTACGGTTTACATTATTTTGTGTTTCACGTCACTAAGTAGCTCAAAGTGTGCAAGGTCTTGCAAATTGAATATGTTGATGTTTGTAATCAAAATGATATTAGATAGATAGATAGATAGATATACTTTATTGATCCCGAGGGAAATTGGGTTTCGTACAGCCGCACCAACCAAGAATAGAGCATAAATATAGCAATACAAAAACCACAAACAATCAAACAACAAAATGCAAACTATGCCAGATGGAAATAAGTCCAGATGGAATTAAGTCCAGGACCAGCCTATTGGCTCAGGGTGTCTGACCCTCCACAGGAGGAGCTGCAAAGTTCGATGGCCACAGGCAGGAACAACCTCCCGTGATGCCCAGTGTTGTATCTCAGTGGAATATGGCCGGGGTCCAACAGCAAAAAGTTCAATATTCGGTCTACAAACACGTTCCTCGATCATAATATGACCTGGATTGCACCATCCGTTGTTAACCAGAACAGTAAGCACCCAACTCCTTTATGCTTACCGCTCTCAGTGCACTTCTGGTCAGCCCGAACGGTTTGGAAGCCGTCCGTGGAAAAGATTTGATCGGGTATGTCCTCGTGCAGCCCCGTTCCAGTAAAACACATAACACTGCACTCCCAAAATGTTCTCTGATGCCTGGCTAGTGCCGTGAACTCGTCCATTTTATTACCCACCGAACTCCTCCATAAGTCTCTGTTGTCTCGACCCGGTCCTCTTTCCTCGTTTATATGATCAGCAGCACACAAGTAGGATTTGCAGCTCTTCGACCTTGCATGATTTTCTGTGAGATGTTTGTAACCAGAAGAGTGCTGAAACAGCACAACAATCTCAGCAAGGGATTTGAAGCCTGCATGAACAAGGCAAACAGTTTTGTATCTCTCTAACCATCAGATATAAATATTCTTAGAGGGATAAACAGTCTTAATCAGTAAGTGAGAATTAGTATAGGCAATTCAGTGACAAAACAGGCAAAATAAAGAGAAGGAAGGAGTTTGAACTCAGAAAGAGAAATGTAAAGAGACAATTAAAAAGTGGAACAGCAAAATATTTCAACATTTTGCTTCCTATATTATAATTAGAATGAAACTCACATTTTTTTAAAAAGAAAATTATTAGCATAAGTTTGTTTGGCAATAAGACATACCGTTGCTCAAAATTTGAACAGGTAATCCCTAATCTTTACAGATGTATTTTGTGGTTATGTCGACATACAGCCATGCTAGGAATGCTAAGTTTTTCAGTAAAATTCAGGAGAAGCATTGCACCGCGACAAAAGATTTTTGATTTCTGTGTTTACTAGGAAACACATGGACCTACTCCTTAATAACTCCTTATTTTTACCACAGAATTTTGACCAATAACATAACCTCGGCGTTATAGAAACTACGATGGCAATAAAGCACCTTCCATAACATCAGAAGAAACCAATGTGATTCACAGCCAAAAAACTACGTCTGAAGTTTGGCTGCTGTTTCGTAGGCAGAAAGAGACTAATTTTTGCTCAGGAAGCTTGCAAATATTGGTGAGATAACTAACCAATTTGATCTCTTTGGTGTTTGCTAAAGACTGATAGCTTGTCTATAACTGTAAAAGCTTGACGGACCATTTGGGCCATTATTATACTGATAGGTGATTTTTTAATGTAGTGTTGCCTTCTGACATAATGTTTATTGATACATATACAAGTTATTTTGTTAGCAGGTTATAGATAACTGTTTGCAAGTTTCGTTACCACTTCCTTGAATAAATCAAGAGTTGGTTGAAAATATGAAACACTTAAAATAATCTTTTAACATCCAGTGGAATGGAATAAAAGAGGGAAGGATTGATTTTAATTTGATTTAAGAAGTTGAAATAGCATTTTAAACTGGCAGCTTTTATCATGTTTTTTTCAGAATGAACACTTAATCCTGACTTTGATCAAGATTTCAACATTTAAAGTTGCAACAATCAAGTCTCTCAAGGTTTACTTTGACTCCACTTTGTCCTGCAAAGGTGTCCATTATCTGCAGAGAGACATCAGGTTCTTTGTAATCTTACTTGTTTACTGCTGGTTACGTCACTTGCGTTTAGGGCGGCAATGAAGGTCCTCCATCTCTGTCTCTCAACACAGATATAGAAGAATTCTTCATTGCTATTTCCTTAACACAAGGGAAGGGCATTAGGACCAGCTTGGTTCTGGTGTCGTCGCAGAGCAATGTGTGGTTAAGTGCCTTGAGCCATGCTGCCTCAGCCAAGGCTCAAACTAGCAACCTTCAGATCACTAGACGAATGCTTTAACCACTTGGCCACACGCCAACACAAAACACAAGGCCCTGACTCCAGCCAACGTACTTAGCTGTCCGGGTCATGGAGGCGTGCAAGCCTCCAAACCCTACGACAAGGTTGTGGTCCTCTTGGAGGTTCTTTGTGATCATCAACGTCTTAATTTCAGCTATTATTTCTCATTGACTATTTTTATTCCTCTCCTAGGATCCTTTCACAAGTAAAAGAGTCTCTGTCAACATTCATTGAAATTGCACCTGCTTATGTGGATTCACAGGGGAAGAATGTAAGGGTTGTCAAATGCTTTCCGTGCAGAACAGTACCTGATTCTTGGAGGGAAATTCCAAACCATAGCATTTAATTGACAGAATAATGGGAAAGTGTCTGATTACAGGCATTGATTTTTTAAAAAATGGTTTCATCTGCACAGGAAGAACATGTCAGAATGACTCACTTACTATCTCATCTGAGAACACTGGATCTGAGGGCACATTCTGATTTTTATCTGCTTGCTGTAATTTGATATACTGTGGTTTTTAAAATTTTTAGTATATGACAATCACTGACATATAGAAGTTGCTTTTGTTTAAATTTCAAAAGGGTAAATTATTTGCTTATCTTTTTTAACGTTTTGTCCTGACAAATGTCTTGTTCTCCCTTGAATGGGTTATTCACAGTGTCCAAAATGGCTGACTTCTATAGGTTGAAATCATTCTCTATCAAATAACCAATATCCCTTAGAAATGGAGTCAACATCATCCATGTAATATGATCTGTATGTAGTAGGAATATCCATTGTTCAGCCTCTGCTGAATTCAGCTGACTCTTCTATGTGTTTGGAGGTCAACGTACTGAAGTGTGATGTGAGATTGAGTTGACTCGGCCTGTGTGGGTTGTAGTCGAAGAGGGGAGTTTTAAAGAAGTTGAGAGACATTTTAAAGTGGTGAACTCCTTTTCTCACTGAAAAATGTTGACAGGGCTCGACAGGCAGGCTGTAGGTAGGGTAATTGCCTCAGCCGAGGAGGGGTAGCATCGAGAACTAATGGTCACAGTCCTATGATACAGGCAAGATTTAGGACTGAGATGAGGAGAAACTTCACTCATAGGATGTAGAATCTGTGAAGTTCCTCACCACATGGGACTGGGAACTCCTAGTCACTGAATATTCCAAGAATGGGATATATAAAACAAACTCCTGATTTTGAGCACACTAGGGCCCCATTCCCATATTCCCTCTAAACCAGACGTTCCCCACATGGATCCACGGACTCCTCAGTTATGGTAAGTGTCCATGACGTTAAAAAAAGCATGGGAACCTCTGCTCTAAACTCATCAGGGTCTGTTCCCATATTCCCTTTGTACTTGCCTGGTTCACCGGCATTTTACTGTACTACTGTGTAACATTTTAAAATGTTTTAATTAAAACTGTCTTGGTATATTAACAGGAGGAAAATCCAACATTCCAGGAAATTAGCCGGTCCGGCACCATCAAGTCCCCAACGATATTGGATTATTAGAATTTTATTGTAGATAGTTTTCTGAACTAAAGTGGGAATGGGCAGAGAGGAATGCTGAGATATATTGTCCGTGAAAGTGGAAAAGAGTCGAAGGGGAAAATAGCTGTTCTTCATTCTATTTTTCTGTGTTCCTTTGATATGACATCATCACTGAGCTGAATGTGTTGCCTACTTACAGATGGCTTTGTAGTGGTAGACTTAGCCAGGGTTGTGTAACTGTGCTATCATTCCTAATCCCCTTCCACCTAATGCAGTTCACTTCCATTGTGCTTTATGATGTGGGTAAGTTAAAAATGTTATTACAACTGCTGAAATAAAATGATGAACAACAATTTAGATGTTGGACGTTTTCCCTGAGACTTCCCTACTGTCATCTTTAGAAATAGTCTGTCCTTAAAATCTGGAGATGTGGCCGAGGGGGAGCAGTAAAATTTGTTAAAGAGTGACTGTTGGATATTTACCCCTGTTAGTTTATGGCTTTATAGGTGAGCTGTGCCGCATACTGGCACTAAAGAAATCCCTTTATATATGTGTGCCAACTTCTGACTTCCTTGGTGTACTGATGCTGCTGCTTTGTGTGTGATACTGGCATTGGTTTATTATTGTCACATGTATCAAGATACAGTGAAAAGCTTGTCTCGCATACTGTTTATACAGATCAAATCATTGCACAGTGCACTGATCTAGAACAAAGTAAAGCAATAACAATGTGAAATAATGTGTAAAAGCTACCATAAAGCCTGGTTTATACTTCTGCGTCAACGCGTCGCCGCAAAGCCGACACAGAACCCTACGCGAGAGCCTGCGTTGCGACACGCACCTCTCCCAAAATGTAACCGCGTGTCACGGCAACGCAGAACGCAACAACTGTGATTGGTCCGCTTGGTAGCATCGCATTTCCTCCTACGCTGCAATAGCTTCCAATTGGGCGACTGAAGGGCAGGGAAGGAACTCTGGCTGCAATGCTTTCCATAAAGCTTTACAGACCTCCGAAATTATGGAGGACACATTTCGCTTTTACGAAAAAAGACGCTCGCTTCTTGTTTACCCCGAGAAAGACTACCATGACCATGAAGCCTTGCGGGGGCAGGTGTGTGCGCAAATTGCAGAGCGACGCAGACACACCAACGCGATGTATAAATGCTCACAACGCACGTCAGTCACTTGCATAGGTAACGGCGTCCAGTTAATGCAGAAGTATAAATCAGGCTCTAGAGTGCAGCACTGGTAAGGGATAAGGTGTAAGATCATAGCAAGGTAGATTATGAGGCCAAGATTCCATCTTATCATACAAGAGGTTCCATTCCTGAGCCTGAAAACTGGGAGAGGAACTGTCCTTGAGCCTGGTGGTGTCAGGGCTGCACTTACTGACACCTCCCAGCCTGCTCATACAGGCATCTCCCAGTCTCCACCTAGCCAATAGGATTCACCTGCTGCTCTTTCCAGACTCGTCACCTGCAGCCTATTTAACCTCAGTTCTCATTCACAGTCCTTGTTCATTCTGCGAACCAGCTAACCTCAAACGGTTTCTCCTGGCTTTCACTCTCGCTGCTTACAGTTTACCTTGTGGCCTGTTGTGTTCGGTTTCTGTTCTCCTTTGTTTTGTACCCCCGCGGCTTGCTATTTGGCGGTCTAGCATTAGTGTTATCATTCACCACTGAATCCCCATCGGCCAGGGGGATGAATGGAAGATGGTGTTCGCACACCGGCCACTCCGAATACTTGCTGATGCCTTTCGGACTTTCCAACAGTCCCGCCATTTTTAAGCCTTCAGTAATGAGATCCTCTGAGACATGATACACAGGGATGTGTTTGTCTTCCTTGAAGACATCTTCATCTTCTCCAAGAACCCCCAAGACCACATTTATTACGTCTGTTCAGTCCTTGAGCTTCTCTTTGAAAACCAACTGTAGTGCAGTTTAGAAAAATGCTACTTCCACACCCCAGTCATCTCCTTTCTGGTTTACGTCCTTTCACACCAAAGGCATAACCGTGGACCCAAACAAAATGCGTGTCATCATGGGATGGACTCGGCCACGTGGCTTTAAACAGCTGCAATGCTTCTTGGGTTTCAGCAACTTCAGCTTCATCAGAAACTACAGCTAAGTCGCCACTCCTCCCGCCTCCCTCACCAAGTCGCCTACCTTGCGGATAACCTGGTTTGCCACCGCAGACCGGGATTTCAAGGAGCTCAAGAGCAGCTTCATTACAGCTCCCATTCTCTGCCATCTGGACACGACCATACCTTTCGTGGTAGAGGTTGTAGGCGCGGGAGCCATCTTCTCCCGGCGAGGAGTGGACGAGAAGACGCACCCATTAGTACCATAATGGAGTAGGGGACAGGGAGCTACTTGCTATTAAATGGGCCTTGGAGGAATGAAGATTGGCTGATGGGAAATATCGAGCCCTTCCTGACCTGGATTGACCACCAGAACCTCATATCCATACAACAGACCCACACGTTCAACCCACGTCAGGCTTGGTGAGCCCTCTTCTTCGAACAGTTCAACTTCACCACCTCCTACTGGCCTGGTTCCAAGACCACAAAAGCAGAGACATAGGATTCAGCCAATGGGATTCACCCGACGCTCATTCCAGACACATCACCTGCAACCTATTTAACCCAGTCCTCATCCACAGCCCTTGTTCACTCATCGAACCAGCCAACCTCAAGCAGTTTCCCCTAGCTTTCACTCTCCCCGCATAAAGTTTATCTTGTTGCCTGCTGCGTTCAGTTTCTGTTCTCTCTAGTTTTGTGGCCCCTCGTGGCATGTTATTTTGTGGTCTATTATTAAAGTTATTTATTGCTCACCTCTGAATCATCTCCACAGCTCTGCTTTTTGGATCAAGCCTTCTCGACATTTCCTGAGAGGTGGTATATGCTTTCAGGCTTTTGTATCTTCTGCCCAATGGGAGAGGGGAGAAGAAAGAATGTCTGGAGTGGGTGGTGTCTATGGTCATGCTGGCTGCTTTACTAGACAGCATGAAGAATAGACAGAGACTATAGAGGGGAGGCTGTGAGGTGCTGAGTTGTGTTTACAACTTTCTACAGTTTCTTGTGGTCAGGTACAGAGCACTTGCCATACCAAGCTGCTGTGCATCCAGATGGAATGCTTTCTCTCGATTAAATTTGGAGAAGAGCTTAAAAAGCGAAAAGAAAGGTAGCCCTCACTTTCCTGGTGCCGGGGGATGTTTGGATCGTGAGTACAATGATTATTTCAAAATTACCCTCTGTCAGATATAACTACTGAAGGGGATTTATATGGTGTCTGATTTGAACTTGGCAGATCAGCTGGGAACAAGCAAGTTAGAAAAGAGAAAAGGCAGGGAAAGAGAGTCTAGCCGATGCCTTAAATTTACAGTTTGACCTGAATAAGTCTGTAAGCCTCAGGTACGGACAACTTTACCCTGAGATTTGCGCAGCTTTCAGTAGATGCTATTTTTAAGATTTTTAATGGAGCCCTTGGAACATAATTTTTTGTGTATTTTTATGTGCACTGATTATTGGTTTGAAATAGAAAATCTGGCACAGTCAAAAGTGTTTCGAATTGTCTCAGTATTCTTGAATTTTGTCCATTTTGCTTTGGTTGGTATCAGTCGAGGGTCAGTTGTAAGGACTGTGTAAATTCTCCCCATTCCTGATTGGTCCCGAATCAGGCACTGGAGAGCGGAACCGAGACTGATACATTCACTTATGATACATTTAAGGGTAGCCATGCCATCTTCAGTTGAGATTTAAACCGTGACTTTCCATGGCATCAGAGATGAATAGAAGATACCTTCTGGTATTGATTTGGAAAAACAGCAGCAGCCTTTTTGGTATTCTTTCCTTGCCATTATTTATCCTTCAACTAATGTCACTAAAATACACTTTCTGTTTCTTACCACAGTTGGTGGGAAATTCCTGTGTGCAAACCAGTTGTCCATTTCCCTATATTATAACTGTGTGCGAACTTTAAATGTACTCCATTGGCTGCAAAGTGATTTGAGCTGGTCTGGGGTTTGAAAAGTGCGATTTAAATGTAACTATTTTTTGTGTTGAAGTGCCTTTACATTACTTTCATAGTCACTCTGACAGAAAAGAAATGGGAGATTATGAGATTTAAAATGCTAATTGACTAATGTTTACAGCTTGTTATATGTTCTTGTTTCTTTTGCAATGTGTTCACATGCGCTGAAAATCATTGGGAGCTGTAAAAGTATTTGTGGTTAAAATGCATACTTCTCATCGTGCTATGGTGGGATTATAATGTGAATCCAACAGATTTGCTGCAATAACAGTGGATTATATGTGCTTTTAAAGTTTATAATTCATTCATGATTAATTTTAATTGTTGTATTAAGACAAGTTTGTAATACAGTGGATTCCGGTTAACTGGTCCATTGGTTAATTGGGGCAGCTGTTTATTTAATGCAACTCTTAAAGAACAAAAACAAATCGAGGAAAATAGGCAGGATTCCCTTTGTTTATTTGGGGCACCATGCTGCTTAATTGGGACAGGAAACTGTTGCCGAACAGTTTCTAACTAGCATCAGTCGTGTGCACGTCATGCGGCTGTTAGACACTACATCATGCTCAAAGCGAACAGTTTTAAAATAGCATCACTTGTGTGTTTGTGTTTAAAAAGCAGTGATTTTTGTCGCCCATCATTGGTGAGCAATAAACAGTAAGACAATTCAGAACTGCTTTGCTCACTGTGGTTTCAAGCATTCAAGCTTGGAGATGCCAGAAACAGCCGGGAGTGAAAATGAAATTACTTCACTGCTTCAAGAAGTTAGGAACTATAAAGAGTTGAATTCATCTTGAATGTTACAGTTAAAATGAAGCTTTAGAGGATGCAATCATCAAAAGCACTGTTTGAAGGCAGTCCACTATCTGCACTGATCTGTTCATTTACAGTCAATCAGCGTACACTGAATGAATTCCTCCGATAACTATTAGGAACTAGTACAGTTTTATAGCTCTGTAGTAGTTTTGGTATTGTTGTAATTTATTCTGTATTTCACTTAAACACATAGTTTGTTACTCACTTAAATAGTAGTCTTTATTGTATCTTTTTAACTATTTCCATGAAACTTCGGCTAATTGGGGCAATGGCTTAATTAACCCAAAACATACTGGTACTTGCTCTTTTCCACTATGGGCCAAAAACTTCATTAGAGTTTAAATATTCCTATTATTAAAGAAAAACAGCTGTCTTTCTGTGTTTGTATCTATGTATCTTTCTGTTTTACTGAACCTTTTACTAACTCTTTCATATTCACCATTCAGCATCTGAACCTGAACCCCTGTTCCATTCCTTAGTTCTTCATTACCTCTGCCTTCCGCATGCTGTCATTTCACAACTTAAGATCCAAATGTTTAAAAAATGGGCCGGCTGGTGGCGCAATGACATCAGTGCTGGACTCTGGAACCGAGGTTCCCGGGTTCGAACCCAGTCGGGTCCGCTCCCGAGTATGCTTTCCATCCACGCTGGGTTTAGTGTCGAGATCGCAACTCGACCTCATAAAATAAGGGGAAAAATACTGCGAAATGTCTGTGTGAGGAGTGGCAGGCCACACAGTCTCTCTCTCTCTCTGTGCCTTGTAAAGCCATGAAAAAGACATCGTCCCGCCAACATCGCGCACACACACACACGCACGGACGCATGCACATGCAGACGAACACGCACACACACGCCAAAAAGAAAGATCCAAATAAAAAGATTGTGTTTAAATAAAATGTATTCTAAATACATTGAGTGAAATTAATCACCTTCGAAACAGCACGATTTGTTCTGCTGACCACTCTGAATTTTATGAAACTTGACATCAGTTTTATTACTTGAACTGCTTTGTGAGACATTACAAAGAAAAGAGTAAGGGACTTACATGGATTAAGCTGATGAAATATCTGCCTAGAGTGTGCCATTAAATGATAGTCAGTTGGCATGGCCTTACAACGCTTTACAGTACACATAAACTGGGCCACTGCCTGTAAGGAGTTTGTACGTTCTCCCCATTCCCGCCAAAGTTTCCTCCTACAGTCCAAAGGTGTACTGGTTGGTAGGTTAATTGGTCATTGTAAATTGTCTTGTGATTTAGGCTCAGATTAAATTGGGGGATTGCTGGGTGGAGTGGCTCGAGGAACCGGAAGAGCCTATTCTATGCTGTATCTCAGTAAATAAATAAAAGAAATATTTTGAAGGGTGCTGCTGTATTGAAAGGGAAGCCAACATGTCAGAAGGTTAACTGGATGGCGCAAGTTGAGTGGAAAGTAGGTCCCTGTTCTGCTGAGTTCAGACACAGGAGATCCCTTGGGTGTAAGACTTGCTTTCACTTCAGTTCATTGAGATTCAAGGCGACTTGACAAAACTGGAGTGAGAACCGGAGTCTGTGTCTTGGGTGGAGCAGTTTTGGGAGATGGTGCAACCCACTGTACATTACTGAGGTGCTGTGGTCTGATGAGTGGGCTTAAAGTTCTCAGTGCCAAGCTGAGGTTCCACACCTGGACACGCCAGCATGGAGTTTCCTGACATTTCATGTGAGTGCTGGAAAACCGACCGGCGTAGGAGATAAAATCTAGGCAGAGTTCTGAACCGCAGTTTAATTGAAGGAGTGAAAAGGTGCTGTCGGAATGCGTGGCTTGGAAGCTGAGGGTGGGACCTTGTTACATCATCATTCCTTCATCAACCCCATTTTACAGTTCAATCTAAAACATTATCTTAATTTTTAAGAAAAAATTTAGTGATACAGTGCAAAGTAGGCCCTTCCAGCCCTTTGAGCTGTGTCATTACAGCAAGGCTCGACAAACCAGATTAACCCTCACCGAACCACGGGACAATTCACAATGACCAGTTCACCTCCTTTGGACTGTGGGAGGAAACCAGAGGAGCCGATGAAAATCAATGCATTTCATGTACAGAGACTCCTTGCAGAGCAGCGCCGGAATTGAACTCCGAACACCGGAGCACCCCTGAGCTGTAATAGCGTCGCGCTAACCGTTACGCTATCGAGACGCACAACTTCTCTTTATTGCCTACGACCACCTAACAGGCATCCTTTGCATCGTGGTTCTTGCTGAACTGTGAAGTTTTCTTCTTCCTGGTCTTCTTCCAATCTGCTCAATGACCTACGTCAGATCTTACTTTTCAAATTAGATTAATTTATGTGTGGAAACTGCTGCTATCTTTGAGAGTGGAAGTGTCCATCTCTCTTCATGGTTCAGTTTCCTAACATCGGGTGAAAAATTCTTCTGCCACTTCCACACTAGAGGTTGGGGATGGAGTTCATGGTCTCTCTGTTCTCTGGCACTTCCAAGTCTTTTTGCCAGGGAGTGACTGAATGCATCTGCCCAGATACGATGAATGTGTTCAAAAGGGCCTCCTGTCATTTGTGCCCATAGGCCTTGCGGATTATTTATAGTTTCTCTTGTTGCTGCATTCTGATAAACGTTAAAGTCCAGCAGAGGAATGAATTGAACAAAGGTTCCAGCCTATCACTAAAAGCAATCTTTTTGGAATAAAAGCTGTTTTTTATTTATTTGTTGAGATACAGTGGGGAATGGGGCCCTCTCGCCCCTTGAGCCTCGTCGCCCAGGAATCCCCAATTTAAGCCTAGCCTAATCACAGGACAATTTATAATGACTCATTAACCTACTAACTGGTACGTCTTTAGACTGTGGGAGGAAACCGGAGCACCCAGAGGAAACCCACGTACAAACTCCTTATAGGCAGCAGCGGGAATCTCACATGTAGCTAACTACATGTTTCTTCCTTTCTTCCTTAGCGAGGCATCCTGACAGAAGCGGAGATCCTACCTTGAATCTTCCAGCGTTAGTAAGTGACCTTAACCCCTAGAAGTTGGCTGGGATTGAGATGGTCCATTAATGCAGGGGAAAAAAAAATTGCCTCATCTCATGAATCACTTATATTCAGCAGTATTTAAAACCTTTGTATCTGACCTAGCTGTTAATGTCCCCTTCATACACCATTGGCCAAATCAGCTACAACACTTAATGCAGTATGACCAGACCAGTTAATCATTTAAACCTGGCAATCTCCTACTGTTGCTCTGTAGTGTACATCTCATGTTCAGAAATCTATGGTCCGTGAGCAAATCTAATCGAAAGGATGCAACCTTTTAAATTTTTGATTTCAAGGAATAAAGGTCTGATTCTTAAAAACCACAGAATAAAGTTTTTGAGATTGTGTGAAATTTTTGGGACTGTTTTTCACAAATACCTTGTTAGTTTTGTGCAGTTGTGAGCTATGTTGAAGGCATGTCAAGAGAGGAAGGTGCTTTCCTCTTGGTAGCTCATCCCCGCTGTGTGGTTTTTGCCCGTAGTATCTAGACCAGGGGTTCCATCCTGGGGTCTACAGACCCTTTGCTTAATGGTATTGGTCCATGGCATAAAGAAGGTTGGGAATCCCTTATCTCGGCTAATGAGGATATAAACAATGGTGGTTCCTCCCCAGTTTGTATCCATGATTGCCAACCAGCTTATCTCAATGGAAAGGGAATGTATCAAACACTAGCAATTAGGACTAGGTGTGAAATGACATGAAATTTCCTTGCAATATATAAAATATACTATAAAGTACAATAAGACATCATATAAGTAAATATAAATAAAGTAAGAGCAAAAAGAGAACAAAAGTGGTGTGTGTTTATGGGTTCATAGTTCAGACAGATATCTGATGGTGGGGGGAAGAAGCTCTTTCTAAGATATTGAGTGTGTATCTTCAGGTTCCTGTACCTCCTCCCTAATGATAGTAATGAGTCCTAAGTTGAGGGGGTTCTTAACGATGGATGTCCCCATTTTGAGGTATCACCTTTTGAAGATGTGGAGCTGGCTGAGTTTACAATGCTCTGCAGCTTTTTCTGATCCTGTACGTACCGGACAGATGCTTTCCTTCGCACATCTGGAGAAATTTGTTAGTCTTTGGTCACGTACCAAATCTCCTCAAACACCGAATGAAGTTTTGCCACTGGTGTGGCGACTTCATAATTTCATCAATATGTTGGGTGTCAGAGACATTGACACCCAGGAACTTGAAACTGCTCAACCTTTCCACCGCTGATCCTTTGAGGACTAGAGTGTGTTCCCTTGACTTCCCCTTCTTGAAATCCACAATCAATTCCTTGATCTTCCTGACGCTGAGTGCAAGGTTATTGTGACACCACTCAACCAGCTGATCTTGCTCACTGCTGTACGCCTCCTTGTCACCACCTGAGATGCTGCTGACAACAGCTATGTCTTTGGCAAATTTATACGGGGATGGCATTTGAGCTATGCCTAGCCACACAGTCATGGGAGCAGAGGGCTAAAGCAGGTAAAATGTTGCAGGTTGTTTAAGAAGCTGGAGCTTTCTTTGATGAATGGCTCCACCTTGACGTGTTACATCAAGTGGATTTTGTGCTGTAAAGTGGTAGATTCTGGGGAAAGCTCTGAACTTTGTAAAAAGCAGCTGGTAATATATTTTAATTTTTAAAATTATTTATAATTTTTCAGGTGCCATCTATTCCCTGCTGATGCTGAAGAAGCCCCTTTACATGTGCATACCTGCCGCCGTCTGCCTGGGCATATTACTCGTACTCCTCTATGTCTGGGGAAGAGACAGAGAGAAGCAGAAAAAAGAATGACCGACTCGTCTCAGTTCCATATTCCATGCATCAGTTTAGGTTCTGCGCAGTATCAGAATTGTTTTTTAATTCAAAAGTTATGTAAAACATGCTAACAGCAGGGATTTAATGCCATATTTTGATAAGCAAATTCTGTAGGACGGCTGGAAAAAAGCAGGTGGAAATGATGGAATGCTCTCTGTCAAGGAGATAACACACTCATGGAGAAAGCAATCCAACTGGTAAATTGATAGCAGAATGTGACTGGGTTTTATCATCAGGGAGGGACATTCAGTTACTGAATATCTAATTTGACTGGAGTAAATCACTGGTTAGTGTCAGAATATTAAATTAAGAGCAGGAGCATCTAATTCTTCAGACCCGTTCCGCTGTTTTGCAAGATCATGACTGATCTGCCATGAAACCATTTCTGAGCACAACACCCATTTTCCGTGATTGCCTTCATACCCATAAGTCTATCAGTCTCTGTTTAGAGTTAATTCAGTGACTGAGCCTCTACACCCTTCCATGGTAGAAATTCGCCATGCTTTGTGTAAAGAAACTCACCCCTATCTCAGTCCTAAAGATTCATGGACTAATTCTGAAATTGTGACCTCTGTTCCCACACACCTCAGACAGGAGAATCATGATGCCTGCACCCAGGCTGATGAGCCCTGAAGAATCTAGTCCTCTCAAAATGAATGCTAACATTGCATTTCCCTTCCTTACCTCCGACTCAACCTGCAAATCAACCTTTAGGGAATCCCAAGTCCCTCTGCACCTCTGACTTTTGAATTTTCTCCGCAAGTATGCGTCATTACATACCATCCAATCCGGAACTGCTATTACCCTAGTGGGCTCAACCACAAGATGGTCTAGAAAGCCATCTCATAGACGTTCTACAAATCAGCACCAAACTGATTTCTTTCATAACATGCCTCTTCTATCTCCCACATCTTGGCTACTGTTCAGAGGCCTGTATATAACTACCATCAGGTTCTTCGTGCCTTTGTGATTTTTATTTTTACCTCTATCCACATATACAAATGCGATTTCCTCTTGTTTTCCTTAACCTTAGAGAATACAGGTCTAATTTACTCAATGTGTCTGTTGATAAACCCACCATCCTGGAACTAGTCTGATGAATTTTCACTATGCTCTCTATGGTAAGAGTATATATTCTTAGATAGGAAGTTCACAGGCTTCTCTGATTAGTGCCAAATACTCCCAGATCTTAGCAGATAGAGTTACAGAGTCACAGAGCACTAAAAGCAGCCCATTCAAATCCACCTGATCCACACCAGCTGAGGTTCCCTTCTCAGCTAGTCATATTGGCCCAGGTTTGTCCTGTATCCTTTCCTATTCATGTACCTGTCCAAGTTCACTTTCGGTGTTTTTAATAGACTGTACCAGTGAAAAAGGATCTAGTGCTTTCCTGGCATATATGATGAATGAAACTCTTCTCGGGCTTCCAGCAAGGTACAATATTGATTTTATCTGATATTTGGATGGCAGAGTTTGCCATGGAAATGTTGGTTGAAAGCAATGCCTGCACCTGGCTGGAAGCCTGAGAAGAGTTTACTGTACTAGCCTTAACTTCCCCAGGCAGCTCATTACATGGCCATCCTCGAAGTGAAAATGTTGCTCCTCGAGTTTTTATTAAATCTCTCCCTTTACACCATGAACTCATGTCCTTAAGTTCTTGATTCCACAACCCAAGTAAACTTGGCTGTGTACATTCACCCTATCAATGCTTGTCATGATTTTATATGCCTCTGTGATATATGCCATCGCTTGTTCTCTGACGCTCCAGTAAATAAGGTCTCAACCTGCTCAACCTCTCCCTATAACTCAGTTCCTTAAATCCTGGCAACATTCTTGTAAATCTCTGCAGTCTGCCCAGCTTAATGGCTTCTTTCCTCCAACAGGGTAACCGTAACTGAATATAATATTCCAAATGAAACCTCCCTGATGTTGGTTTTATGAAATGTTTTCTACAAATGACCCACTGTGAGTTGACTATTGTACAAATTTAGAAATAAATCATAAGCACTTACAAATGATATGATATTCATGGATGATGACCTTTTTTTTACTTTTTTGTTAAAATCTTTTTGTATTTATCAAATAATTAATCTGCCGCTCTGCAGGGAAGTAATATATCATCTTACATTTGAAGTGTAATTGGAGGAGTGTAGTTTGTTCTGTGCTCTTGAAATTTGAAATCTGACCAAATTCATTCGGTGATGAAAGATACTTGGCAGGTGTGGACCAGGATTAAACTTCAAGAAAAACATTCCACACCGGGCTGGGGCAGGGTTCTAAATAGTGTTAATTCCAGCACAAGTGAACTGGTAATTGTGGTACTTCATTGTTATTAAAATATATCACTGCTGAGGTTATTGTCAGTAAAGAGGAAACAGCAAGCAAGCACTTTTTACTGATAAATGAAATCAAATCACACATCATTAGGTTGTCTCTTCAAAACATTGTGCCTGTTCTGAGTAATATCACAATTGAGATTCAGGTAAAAAATAGTTTTAATAAAGAGTTGCACATTGTAAACCTTCGAATGGAATTAATTTTCAACAAAATTAAAACGGTTCTGCTGGAGCAACTCCCTTTGCCACCTCTAATTGAGTTGGAGGGAGATTAGAACAAGGGGACTGGAATGTCACGAAACTTATGGTGGGTTAGGGAATGCAAGATAATTCTTTAACCATGGAGAAGTGAAAATGTGGAACTTGTTACCACAAATAGCTGAGGCTTTTAGCATTGATATACTTAAGGGGAAGCCAAATAAACCCATAAGGAGAAAGGAATAGAAAGACTTGTTTATAGTTATAATTGGTGGAATATAGAAGGAGATGTGCACAGTATAAAAAAATCAGTCTGGGCCTGTGGAGCTGAACGCCATTTGCCTGTTTTGCAAATGTAATGTAACTACATTTGGTGGCCACTTTATGAGGTACATTTGTACACCAGCTCATTAATGCAAATATATAATCAGCCAATCATGTGGCAGCAACTCAATGCATAAAAACATGCAGACATGATCAAGAGGTTCAGTTGATGTTCAGACTATACATCAGAATGAGGGGAGAAATGGGATTTAAGTGAGTTTGATCATGGAATGATTGTTGGTGCCGCATTGGGGTCGTTTGGGTGTCTCGGGAAATGCTGATCTCTTGGGATTTTCATGCACTATAGTCTCTAGAATTTTCAAAAAATGGTGCGGAAAAAATCCAGTGAGCCGCAGTCCTGTGGGTTAAAACACCTTGCTAATGAGCGAGGTCACCAGGACAATGGCCAGACTGGTTCAAGCTGACAGGAAAGCAACTTTAACTCAAGTAACCACATGCTGCAACAATGGTGTGCAGAAGAGCATCTATGAATGCACAGCACAGAAACATAGAAAACCTACAGCACAATACAGGCCCTTCCGCCCACAAAGCTGCGTCGAACAGGTCCCTACCTTAGAACTACCAAGGCTTTACCCATAGCCCTCAATTTTTCTAAGCTCCATGTACCCATCCAGGAGTCTCTTAAAAGACCCTATTGTATCAGCCTCCACCACTGCCACCGGCAGCCCACTGCACGCTCTCACCACTCTGTGTAAGAAACTGACCCCTGACATCTCCTCTGTACCTACTTCCAAGCACCTCAAAACTATGCCCTCTCGTGCTAGCCATTTAAGTCCTGGGGAAAAGCCTCTGACTATCCACACAATCAATGCCTCTCATTATCTTGTACACCTCTATCAAGTCACCTCTCATCCTCCATCGCTCCAAGGAGAAAAGGCTGAGTTCACTCAACCTATTCTCATAAGGCATGCTCCCCAATCCAGGCAACATCCTTGTAAATCTCTGCACCCTTTTTATGGTTTCCACGTCCTTCCTATAGTGAGGCGACCAGAACTGAGCACAGTACTCCAAGTGGGGTCTGACCAGGGTCCTATATAGCTGCAATATTATCTCTCGACTCTTAAACGCAATCCCACAATTGATGAAGGCCAATGCACCGTATGCCATCTTAACCACAGAGTCAACCTGTGAAGCAGCTTTGAGTGTCCTATGGACTCGGACCCCAAGATCCCTCTGATCCTCCACACTGCCAAGAGTCTTACCATTAATACTATATTCTGTCATCATACTTGACCTACCAAAATGAACCACTTCACACTTATCTGGGTTGAACTCCATCTGCCACTTCTCAGCCCAGTTTTGCATCCTATCAAAGTCCTGTTGGAAACTCTGACAGCCCTCCACACTATCCACAACACCCCCAACCTTAGTGTCATCAGCAAATTTATGAACCCATCCCTCCACTTCCTCATCCAGGTCATTTATAAAAATCACAAAGCGTAGGGGTCCCAGAACAGATCCCTGAGGCACACCACTGGTCACCGGCCTCCATGCAGAATATGACCCGTCTACAACCGCTCTTTGCCTTCTGTGGGCAAGCCAATTCTGGATCCACAAAGCAATGTTCCCTTGGATCCCATGCCTCCTTACTTTCTCAATAAGCCCTGCATGGGGTACTTTATCAAATGGCTTGCTAAAATCCATATACACTACGTCTACGACCCTACCTTCATCAATGTGCTTAGTCACATCCTCAAAAAATTCATTCAGGCTCGTCAACTTGTCAAACTTTGAAGTGAATCAAAATCAGGTTTAATATCACTGGCATATGTCGTGAAATTTGTTGTCTTTGTGGCAATAGGAACAATGCAATGCATAATAATAGAAAAAAGCAGAGTTACAGTAAATAAATTAAAAATGTATATATAGTTAAATAAGTAGTGCAAAAATAAAAATAAAAAAGTAGTGAGGTCGTGTTCATGGGTTCAATGTCCATTCAGAAATCGAATGGTAGAGGGGAAGAAGATGTTCCTGAATCATTGAGTGTGTGACCTCAGGCTTCTGTACCTCCATTGTAGTAACAATGAGAAGAGGGTATGTCCTGGGTGATGGGGGTCCTTAATGTTGGATGCCACCTCTTTGAGGCATCACTCCTTGAAGGTGTCTTGGGTACTATGGAGACCAGTGCCCATGACGGAGCTGACTAAGTTTACAACTCTCTGCAGCTACATTTGACGCTGTGCAGTAGTACCCCCTCCACCCCGTTCCAGACGGTAACGCAGTCAGTTAGAATGCTCTCCATGGTATACCTAGACGGATTATAGCAACAAAAGACCAGACTGGATTCCACTTTTGTTCTTAATAAAGTGGCCACTGAGTGTAATGAATTGACATAATGCTGTGTTAACCGTTATAAAAATTTAGAATTATGTTTCTAAATCAAGGCCCACCTTTGGTGCAACTTTATATTTGGCCCGTATTTTGGAAGACCACTTCATAGAACATAGAACATAGAACATAGAATAGTACAACACAGTACAGGCCCTTCGGCCAACAATGTTGTGCCGACCCTCAAACCCTGCCTCCCATATAAACCCCCACCTTAGATTCCTCCATATACCTGTCTAGTAGTCTCTTAAATTTCACTAGTGTATCTGCCTCCACCACTGACTCAGGCAGTGCATTCCACGCACCAACCACTCTCTGAGTAAAAAACCTTCCTCTAATATCCCCCTTGAACTTCCCACCCCTTACCTTAAAGCCATGTCCTCTTGTATTGAGCAGTGGTGCCCTGGGGAAGAGGCGCTGGCTATCCACTCTACCTATTCCTCTTATTATCTTGTACACCTCTATCATGTCTCCTCTCATCCTCCTTCTCTCCAAAGAATAAAGCCCTAGCTCCTTTAATCTCTGCCAAAGAGTAAAGCCCTAGCTCCCTTAATCTCTTAATTTCTTTTGAAGTCGTTTCTCAAAGGGAGGCATTCATTAGCAAAATCTATTGCAATAAGTGCTTTCTTTTAGAAATGAATCCAGGGCTAGAAAGAAGGTCAAAAACCATGCAGTGTTTGATAACTACCTGCTCCTGTGCTCAAGATGAAGGGAAAGGTAATGTCTATTGTAATAGGTCAGTTGTTCTTGGAAAATCTTCATTAATGATCCATTTCAGAAAGCAAAGGTTAGAAATTCCCCACATTCTTGCCAGTTTGTGGTGTTCAAGTAAGTGGACAAGGTCTGATGTGTTGGAAAGTGGGAGAGTGAAAATAATGACATTATTTCCTTAATGGAGGAGATAGGAGAGCTTTGCCCAGAGATAATGGGTACTTGTGTATACAGCAGGAAAACATAATCTGGTCCAGTGATTTGTGGCCAAGCAGTTTTATGCTTGGAATGTATTCCTGGAATCTAGTGTTGCACATTTATTTAAGTGGATCATTTGTTAATCATGTAGACCTGGCTGCAGTTAAAATGCATATTTACAGCCTTGTTCATAATGAACAGCTGGTCCTGATGTCCATAAAATCACATATCAAGTGGAAAACTATTATGATTAGCTTCTCTTTATCATCTGTTGCAAACAAGAATTGTCACTTTAAGTGGGCCTGTCTCCATGATGCAGTATGGTGGGTGAACAAAGCGCCCAATGTCATTTAACTAGTGTGCATAATCACTTCAACATTGCATCTTCCAATTCATTCTCTTCTACCAGTTCTGCCCATCAGACCAGGGCTCTTCTAAGTATTAAATCCATCAACCCAGCTTGATTCTATCACCCTCATACATTACCACCAACATTATGTGCCGTGTCGTATGACGGTCACGGTCTTCCATCTGTCTTTAATCTGAGAAGTTCTAATAAGTTCTTCAAAACTTGGTGTCATCCTTTGACGTCATGCACTGTCAATCGCAACATTTTCTTTCATCAGTTTTTCCTATCAGGATAAGATGTTTGAGCTTCTCTTTCCTTAGTACATGTCCCAGAAATTCCACTTGCAGTTTCCTGATTGATGGTATCAGCTCTCTTCGTATTCCTGCTTTTCGCAACACTTCCTCATTTGTTACTGTGTCCTTCCATGATACTTCCATCATGCTTCTCGAAAACCACATTTCTGCAGCTTCGAGTCTTCCCTCATTTTGCTTTGATTTATTATTGAAATAAACTCCCCCCCATTACTCTCTCAAAGATGATCAATTTCAGTTCTGAAACTTTCAATGGACCCCACCCTCAACAGCCTTTGCATTGGGGAGGCATGATAGCATTGCTTTTTCAGTTTCCCAGAATCTTGGTTAACCCTCTCCATTCCAGACACAGCAATTAGGCTTGATGGTTCACAGTACACTGCCAAGATAGAACTGCTGAGTCTTTCAAAGGCAGGGGAGGTGGAGTTTGCTTCATGATCAACTCCTTGTGGTGTACAAATGTTGCAATGCTGTCTCAGTCATGATCACCCGACCTGGAACACTGATTTAGATTTTATCTGCTGCGGGAGACTTCAGCGATCATCTTGGTAGCAGTGTACACCTCACCTTAGGCCAGAGTGAAAAAAGGCTCCAAACGAACTGAGTGATGTAATCAGCAGGCATGAAACGGCAGATCCTGTTGCCTTCCCTGTCATTATTGTGGACTTTCACCAGGCCAGCTTGAAAAAGTCTCTAAATAATTATTTTCAACAACCATTAGAAGTTAGAACATCAGAAAACTTCTGACACGAACAGGCTTTTCGGCCCAACAAAGCTTGCCAAGTTCCTATTCACATAGTGTGTGGAAACAACTACAGAGTTTAGATCTGAACATCTCTACTGTACTTCTCTCAATTACACAAGTAGGTAGTTTGTTCCATGTGTCCACAACTCCCTTTGTAAAGAAATGCTTCCTAATGTTAGTCTGAAATCTCCCCTTAACCAGTCTCCACCTATGGCACCCTGTCCTTGATGATGGATTAATTTTGAAGTAGCAGCTGACATCCACCTTAATTATACCCTTAATGATTTTGAACCCTTCTATCATGTCTCCTCTCATTCTACGTCAAGTTAGGCTAAAATAATTTAATTCTTTCAACCATTCTTCAAAGCTTATACCCTGCGGACCTAGAATGTGTCTAGTCACCCTTCTCTGGACTCTTGCCAATATCTTCACATCCGTTACACAATATGGAGACCAAAATTGTACTCAGTATTCAAGGTGTGGCCTCACAAGCACATTAGGGAGAATGTCTCTAGACTTGAACTCCACCGAGCACATTATATAGCCCAGCATTCTATTAGCCTTCCTAATCGCTTCTGTGCATTGTCCAGATGTTGATAGTGATGAGTCTACCAGGACACCCAAATCCTTCTCATACAGTGCATTTTCTAACTCAACACCCCCATAGTGTATTTATATCTAATATTTCTACTTCCTATATGTAATACATTACATTTACTTAGATTAAATTTCATCTGCCACTTATCTGCCCACATCTGGATTTTGTTTAGATCTAACTGTGTTGATTCTGCTGCCTGAATTTTATCAGCCCACCCCCCTAATTTTGTGTTATCGGCAAACTTTACTAGTTTATTTGTTATCTGCTTATCCGAATAATTAATGTAAATTAAAAATAGCAGTGGCCCCAAAACTGATCCCTGCAGAACCCCACTTTTAACATCTTCTAGCTGTGAAAATGATCTTCTCACCATTACAACAGGAATTCTGCAGATGCTGGAAATTCAAGCAACACACATCAAAGTTGCTGGTGAACACAGCAGGCCAGGCAGCATCTCTAGGAAGAGGTACAGTCGGTGTTTCAGGCCGAGACCCTTCGTCAGGACTAACTGAAGGAAGAGTGAGTAAGGGATTTGAAAGTTGGAGAGGGAGGGGGAGATCCAAAATGATAGGAGAAGACAGGAGGGGGAGGGATGGAGCCAAGAGCTGGACAGGTGATTGGCAAAGGGGAAATGAGAGGATCATGGGACAGGAAGTTTGGGGAGAAAGACAGGGGGGCGGGAACCAGAGGATGGGCAAGGGGTATAGTCAGAGGGACAGAGGGAGAAAAAGGAGAGTGAGAGAAAGAATGTGTGTATAAAAATAAATAACGGATGGGGTACAAGGGGGAGGTGGGGCATTAGCGGAAGTTAGAGAAGTCGATGTTCATGCCATCAGGTTGGAGGCTACCCAGATGGAATATAAGGTGTTGTTCCTCCAACCTGAGTGTGGCCTCATCTTGTTTTCTGTTTTTGAGCCAATCCTGCACCCATTCATACACCTTACCCTGAATGCCTACCTCCAGTAATTTGATTATTAACCTCTTGTGGCATAGCTTGTCAAAAGCTTTCTGAAAGTCCAAGTAAATGATATCAACTGCTCTATTGTTATCATAAGTTTTAGTTGCCTCTTCGCAGAACTCCAGCATATTAGCAAAACATGATTTCACCTTTCTGAACTCATGCTGACTCTCTGCTAACATGCCTGGTCTTATCAGCTGTTTTTCCATCTCATTCTTTATTATTGTTTCCATTATCTTGACTGTGATACACATTAAGCTTACTGGTCTATAGTTACCAGGATCAGTGCAGTCACCCTTCTTATATAGCGGGACAACGTTAATCTATTTCCAGTCCTTAGAGATTTTACTAGTCTTCACTGACACTTGAAAAATACTTGCTAGGGCTTTGTATATATAATCACTGACATTTTTAAGTACCCTTCGATATATATTGTCTGGCCCTGGGGATTTATTAACTTTCAGTCTTTTTAGCTGAAGCGGGACCTCACTTTCTAAGATCTCTAAGTCACTTAAAGCAACCTTATTTTTCTCTACGTTTACTGGCATATTGCTTACATCTTCGCTGGTGAATACTTTAGCAAATTATGAGGAGTATCCACTAAGTCCTCCTCTGCATAATTTAAAACCCCACTATTATTCCTAATACACTTAACTTCCTCTTTGACTTTTATTTTACTACTAAAGTATTGAATAAATCTCTTGGAGTCAATCTCAGCACTATCAGCAATAACTTTCTCAACCTAGCTTTTGGCAATCCAAGTTTCCCTCTTGACTATAGCTTTCATATTTTCTTATGCCCTATGGCTAACATCATTACTAATTTTTATGTATTCTTTATATAGATATCTTTTCTTAATTTTTTAATGTATATCTTTATACTTCCATGTCATTGATCTATTGTTTTTATTACTTCTCCAGACCTTGGGTATGAACATTTCCTGCACTGTTTGTACGACCTCTCTAAATCGAACCCATTGTTCGTCAACTGACTCTACATCAAGCAATTCCTTCCAGTTTACCTGCTGAAGTCTTTGCCGCATCTGCACAAACTTTGCTGTCTGAAATTGAGTTTAATGGCTTTGGTTTTTACTGATATACTCTCTCAAATTACTTCAAGACTAACGATGTTATGATTACTTGTTCCTAAAGGCTCGACAGCTTCCGTACTCAGAAGTCTAGCGTGGTTGCTACAGAATATCAAATATATACCGGCCTCCCCTCTTGGTGGTGCATCACACACTGGGTCAAAAAACAATCATTCAATAACTCAATGAATTCACTTTCCTGTAATCCCTTAGTCACTGGGTTCTCAACCCTCAATATTTGGGAAATTAATATCACCCATAACTAGAACATCATCCTCAGAATTTGCTTTTCTAATGTTCTGATAGAGTTGTTGATTAAAGTCATTATCAGCATTGGGGAGGGGTCCTATAAAGTACACCCAATGTTATTCCTTTATCCTTACAGCTTTCAATTCTAGCCCAGATATCTTCACTAGGTCTTGATTCATCTCTTATCATAAGCAGCCTCATATTTAAATTCTCTTTTATGTATGTGGCTACCCCTCCACTTTTACAATCTTGTCTATCTTTCCTAAGTAACATATATCCTTTAAAACGATATTCATCACCATACTTTGAGGTCAGCCAGCTTTCAGTTATTGCTATTGTAGCATGTTTGTACGCACTTGCATATAATTCCAGCTCATTTATTTTATTCTTAGTACTTCTTGCATTTATACAGGTCATCATTCTATTCCAAGCCATTTGTATATTTTTATATTTTTGAAGCCTGTAATTGGTTTATGCCCTAATACGTTATTCTCCACTCAGGTGTTTAAACAGCTGAGCCTGGCCTGTTCTAAGTTCCCTGCCCATCCCCCATTCCCTAGCTTAAACAGTCCTCAACTAACTGAAGCGTTAGCCTGCCCGGTAAATTAGTGCCCCTCTGGTTCAAATGCAACCCGTCCCGGTGGTACAGATTCCATCTGCCCCAAAAGGTGCCCCAGTGTCCCATAAACGTATGCTCCTCTAACCTACACCATGATTTGAGCTGCACAGTAAGTCTTCTAATCTCCTCCATCTTACCTGGACTGGCGCATGGCACAGGCAGAATGTCCAAGAAGACAAACTTGCCAGTTCTGTCCCTAAGCTTCCCACCTAACTCTTAAAATTTGTCTTGCAGAGATGACAGCCTGCTCTTCCCTGTGTCATTTGTTCCGGTGGACAATGGCTACTGGATTCACCCCAGCTCTGGCCAGAAGTTTATGTACCTCATCCAGGGAGGTCTCCTACTTGTGCTCCTGGTAGGCAATACACTATGTGAGATTCCTTGTCAGTACACACATGATTCTCAACCCCCCTGATAATGGAGTCCCTTACTATCACTACTTCCTTTTTTTCTGGGTTTAGGTTTAGGATTAGACCGGGTCCTGTGGGGCTCTGCTGTCTTGCCTACCACCTCAGAGGTTTCATGGTTATAGCTGACCATCTCTTGATATTCAACGTGGTTGGACACTTCCAAATCACTTGTAGCACCAGAGGAACCAACACACCGGACCACTGTTACACCACCATCAATTGTGCTTACCGTGCTATGCCAAGCCCACACTTTGGAAAGTCTGAGCACCTGGCTGTACTTCTACTCCCCAAGTTTCAACAAAGAACGAAGACTGCAGCACCAGTAGTGAGGACCAGGAAGGTATGGACCAGGGAGGCGCAGGAGCGCTTACAGGACGGCTTTGAATTGGTGGACTGGACTGTATTCAGGGATTCATCTTTGAGTCTGTATGAGTACACCATAGCTACCACTGACTTCATTAAAACCTGTGCGGATGAGTGTGTGCCTATGAGAATTTTCTGTACATACTCAAATCAAAAGCCATGGGTGAACCAGGAGGTTTGTCGTCTGCTGAGAGCTAGAACTGTGGCATTCAAGTATGGTGACCCAGTCTGTACAAGAAAACCAGGTATGGCTTGTGGAGGGCAATTTCAAGAACTAAGGAACAATTCCAAAAAGTTTGGAGGCGAAATTGGGTGCATATCAACTCTGGCAGGGTTTGCAGGCCATTATTTCCTCCAAAGCATGACCTAACATCATGCATGGCAGCGATGCTTCGCTTCCAGACAAGCTCAATGCCTTTTATGCTCACTTTGAAAGGGAAAATAAAACTATACTATGTGGATCCTTGCAGCACCTGGTGACCCTGTGATCTCTGTCTCAGAGGCTGACATCAGGCTGTCTTTTAAGAGGGTGAACACTCGCAAGGTGACAGGCCCTGATGGAGTACTTCTCTAAGACCTGTGCCAACCGACTGACTGGCGTGTTCAAAGGTATTTTCAATCTCTCATTGCTACAGTCGGAAGTTCCCACCTACTTCAAAAGGGCAACAATTATACCAGAACCCAAGAAGAACAGGGAAGGCTGCCGTAATGACTATCGTCCAGTAGCGCTTACATCCATGGTGATGAAGTGCTTTGAGAGGTTGGTTATGGCTAGAATTAATTCCTGTCTCAGCAAGGACCTGGACCCACTGCAATTTGCCCATCGCCACAATAGGAATATGGCGGACACGATTTCATTGGCTCGTCATTCAGCCTTGGATCACCTGGACAATACAAATACCTATGTCAGGATGCTGTTTATTCACCACAGTTCCGAACTTAACACAATCGTTCCCACAGTTCCGATTTAAAAGCTCCAGAAGCAGGGCCTCTGTACTTCCCTCTCCAAATGGGTCCTTGACTTCCTAACCAGAAGACCACAATCTTTGTGGATCAGAGACAACATCTTCACCTTGCTGACAATCAGCACTGGCACTTCTCAGGGATGTGTGCTTGGCCCACTGTTCTACTCCCTTTGCACCTATGACTGTGTGGCTAGGCACAGCTGAAATGCCATCTTTATTATTGTTGACAGAATTTCAGGTGGTGACAAGAGGGCGTACTAGAGTGAGGTATATTAGTTAGTTCAATGGTGTCACAGCAACAACCTTGCCATCAACATCAGTAAGACCAAAGAACTGATTGTGGACTTCAGAAAGGATAAGAAGTGGGAACACACCCCAGTCCTCATCAAGGGATCAGAAGTGGAAAGAGTGAGCAATTTCAAGTTCCTGGGTGGCAATATCTCTGAGCATCTAACCTGGTCCCGACATGTTGATACAGCTACAAAGAAGGCATGAAAGCAGCCTTATTTCATTAGGAGTTTGACGAGACCTGGTATGTCACCAAAAACACTCGAAGATTTCTACAGATGTACCGTGGAGTGCACTCTAACTAGCCGGTATTGGTGTGGGCTGGGGGGGGGCAACTGCACACGATCAAAGTAAGCTGCAGAGATTTGTAAACTTAATCAGCTTCGTCATGAGTGCTAGCCTTTGTAGTTTCCAGGATATCTTCAAGGAGTGATGTCTCATAAAGGAAGTGTCCATCATTAAGGACCCCAGGCCATGCCTTGTTCTCATTGCTACCATCAGGATGGCAGTTACAGAGGCACAAAGGCACACACTCAACAATTCAGGAACAGCTTCTTCCCCTCTGCCATCCAATTTCTGAATGGACATTGAACCCATGAACACTACCTCACTACTTACTAAAATTTCTGTTTTTCCCATTGCTTATTTAATTGAACAATTTAACCTAATGTATTATTAGGTGCATGGTGACATTTGCGAGCTGCCCAGCACACCTCAAATGATGACGCAAATGAAGCATTTCACTGTATGTTTGAATGTACATGTGACAAATAAAAACTAATCTTTATCCTTAGGAAGTTTTCATGGCCAACAACTGTAATGAAACCAAATGACATAAACGTGGGAAAGTCTGCAATGCTGGAAATCTAAAGCAACACACAAAATGCAGGAGGAACTTAACAGGCCAGGCAGCGTCTATGGAAATGAATAAACCGTCAAGTTTTCGGGCTGAGACCCTTCACCAGGACTGAATTTGCAAGATGAATTTTTTTTTCTTTTCGGAGACTTCAAAGTTTTTCACATAAAAGCAAATTTTGAAGTCAAAAAACCCCCCTCCGTTTCACTCTTTCTCTCTGTTTCAGGAAATCCTTGACACTCCGTTAGCTGAAAGAGATCCTGTTGTGTAGAGACCTGTACTTGTCGGTAATGTAACTTCGTGACATTGCAATGATCTGCTCACGTTGACACTTTGTTACTGGAAGATTAGCTTCAAAAATTATCACAGGCACTGAGAACAGGAAGTGAATATTAAAGAGAATTTCCCCAACTAGCAAACTCATAAAGAAGCAAGATTCTAATGACCCATATAATGTAAATTTAATCACGTTACCAAAGAAGCCATAACCCTGTGTTTAATTTTCTTTGCTCTATGTTACTTGCGGCTTGCTTAAATACTGCAGTGGAAATATTGAGAGAATTAGCTGTTTCTGTTTCAGGAAAATTATGAGAATAGAATGGAATACACCAAAAGCAACACCATGAACATCAGCAGATGACAGGGAAGGGGAGCTTACCCTTTCTGATTATGTGCTAAGACTAAAACATTTTTAGGTTTGTGATGAGACTAAGCCCCTTTTGTCCATTTTATATTTTTGGAGCTACCATCTTTAATCCGGCAATGTTCACCTAACTTACTTGTTCTCATCAGTTTTTATTCTGGGCCTTGAATGAAACGAAGATATTTCTGACAAAAACATGAAAGATTTATCCATAGATCAGTGAATGTTATTGCTACATGATAGAATTAATCTATAACAAGTTGACAAGTAAGCCTGTCTAACCAAGGTCACTTTTCCCTTGAGTGTTAAAAGATGAACCGGTTGTTGCACATTATAAAGATGAGAAAACATTAGGCTGAATTTTTTTTAAATGAATAAACATAAAAAATTGAACAAACATTTTTAAAAATTGAAAATAAAACTGCAGATGCTGGAAATCTGACATATGAACAGAAAATTTTGGAAACGTTCAGTAGGTCAGGCAGCATCTGTAGTAAAAGAACCAGATTTTATATTTCAGATTTTTGCTTTTATATTCTAGTCCCTCAAAATGAATGCTAACATTGCATTTGTAATCCTTACTACAGACTCAACCTGCAAGTTAACCTTTAGGGAATCCTGCACTAGAACTCCATAATCTCTTTGCACATCTGATTTCTGAATTCCCTCCCTGTATAGAAAATAGTCTGTGCTGTTATTCCTTATTCCAAAGTGCATTACCATACACTTCCCTACACTACGTACTGTCTGCCACAGTTTGCCCGTTTTCCTAATCCATCAAAGTCCTTCTGCAGACTCCCTGCTTTCTCAACACTACCTGTCTTTGTATCATCCACAAACTTGTCCACAAAGCCATCAATTCTGTCATCCAGATCATTAACATATAACATGAAAAGTAGTTGATCCAATACTGACCCATGTGGAACGTCACTAATCATCAGCAGCCAACCAGGAAAGGCTCCCTTTATTCCTACTTTTCTCTTTAAGCTAGTCTGCTCATCTTTCATCCTTGCTAGTACCTTTTCCTGCAATACCATGGGCTCTTAACTTGTTTAGTGACCTCGTGTGCAGCAGCTTGTCAAAAGCCTTCTGGAAATCCAAGTAAACATCACCCACTGACTCTCCTTTGTCAATCCTGCATGTTATTTCCTCAGAGAGTTCCCGCAGGTTCATCAGGAAAGACCTCCCCTTAAGAAAATCATGCGGACTTCAGCCCTTTTTATTATGTGCTTCCAAGTACCCTAAGTCCTTAATAATGGACTCTAAAGTCTTACCAACCACTGAATTCAGGTTAACTGGCCTAAATTTTCCATCTTTTCTCTCTCTCTCTTATGCATTTCCATGCATTTCCATACACCATAAATTCTGTCCCTAAGCATCTTCCACGATAAATGTATGTCCTTCCCACTGAACGGCCCACTGGTCTATATCTCCTGCAGTTATCTCTGTTGTCCTCCCTCTAGAAAGGAATGACATTGGTTATTCTCCAGTCTACTGCCACCTCACCTGTGGCTTGAGAGGATATGATTTCTCCTTTTGCCAACCTTTTTCTTGCCTCCCCCTCTGTTACCTGTTACCTGGGCTCATCCCGCTGCAGTTGGTTCAAACTACCCTTCATTCTCCCCCTCAAATTGTTCCACCTATTGCCCTCTGGTTTCTGTCTCACCCCTCCCTATATACTGGCTCACTTCTCTCTATACTCTTTAGTCATAATGCAGGGTTTAGGCTGGAAACCTTAACCAGTCCTTTACCTCCACAGATGCTGCTCGAGCTGCTGAGATTTTCCAGCAGTTTATTTTTACTACAAAGATCTCAGTAATTTCCTCCCATCCTTCCTTCAGTAACCTGGCATAGATCCCATTAGAGTTGGGGATCTCATCCACATTAATGCTTTAAAACACAACTAGCACCTCCTCATTCTTAATATTGACACACCCTAGAATATTAATGAAGCCCTCCCTAATCTCACCATCATCCATCTCCCCTTTCTTGGTGAATATCAACATGGACTCCAGCTCACTGTGATTACAATCTTATCCTTTATCTTAGACTTTACAGTTTATTCTGCATTGTTATTGTTTTACCTTGTTCTACCTTGTGTAGTCATTTGATCTGTATGCAAGACAAGCTTTTCATTCTAACTTGGTGTATCTGGCAATGCTAACAGCACAAAGTAAAGGCATCCGTTAGTCTTGCGGGACCATGGATCGGCGCCTGGAAAGTCTTCACTCTCCAGGGCGCAGGCCTGGGCAAGGTTGTATGGAAGACCAGCAGTTGCCCATGCTGCAAGTCTTCCCCTCTCCACGACACCAATGTTGTCCAAGGGAAGGGCATTAGGACCCATACAGCTTGGCACCAGTGTCGTCGCAGAGCAATGTGTGATTAAGTGCCTTGCTCAAGGACACAACACATTCCCTCGGCTGCGGCTCGAACTCACGACCTTCAGGTAGCTAGTCCAATGCCTTAACCACTTGGCCACGTGCCCACTATCAGCACAGCAGTTAGTGTAACTCTATTACTGCACCAGTGACCTGGGTTCAGTTCTGCCACTGTGCGTGATGCTTTCCTCCCACACGCCAATGACGTTAGGGTTAGTAGCTTAATTGGTCACATGGATGTAATTGGGTGGCATGTTCTCAATGGGATGGAAGTGAATAAAAAAAATCATAAACCAAATTCAATATCGAACTACACACACAAAATGCTGGAGGAGCTCAGGAGGCCAGGCAACATCAATGGGAAAGAGCACTGTTGACGTTTTGGGCCAAGACTCCAGTATCTGAAGACTTTCTCTTGTTTGCGATTCAATACCAAACTATATATTTAGGAACTTGCCCACTGCCTCTCGCTCCATGCAGTTAAGGTAGTCACAAATGAACAGTCCAAGTTTCAAGTCAGGGTGGGAATTCTACGTTCTGGAGCATCCAGGAGGCATTCTTGTATTTTTTCCAAGATTTAAGATTGCACATTGTAAATTTTCAGTATACGAGTGTAAAGGAGAACAAAATGGCTGTTACTCCAGATTGGATGCAGCATAAAAAACACAATACAGAGACAGAAAATATAAATATAAAAGCAATCTTATAAAACACAATGTACAAGTAACTGATATATACATAGATCTTCCGCCAGTGAATCTCAGCGACTTCAGGCTAACGAAACAAGGAAAACAACTAAATACTTTGTTAATCACTCTTTTTAGGCAAACGATCATCACAGCTAATAGTCTGTTAGTTCCCTTTAGACTTGGAGGCCATTTTAGGTGCGGGTGCCAAGGCAAGGCGAGGCAGCGGTCCCCTTGCCAAGAGCAAGGAAGACCTGAGGTTTGATCGATTAAAGCGCTGTGCCAAATCGGGAAGGTCGCGTATAGGCCGAATCCAGGTGGCGTTGTCCAGGCCCCAGAGTGTGCGGAATCAACCAAACCCGATGTTTGGACGATGATTAAGGTCCAAGCCAAATCAGAAAGGTCAGGTACAGGCCAAATCGAAGCATTGGGGTCCAGGCCCCAGAGCATTTCAAGTGACCGAACCCGATGTTTTGACGACGATTTAGGCACTGGGCTATATTGATAAGGTTGGTGGGGAGGGGTCAGGGCCCGAGGCGAGAGATGGGCCAGATTGTATCGCCTCTGATCTGGGCCGACATTCTGGTGGCACCTAATCAATTAGCTTGTTTATTCCAGCTTTTTTCTTAAAGATGTGCTGGGTGCGTTCCGGCCACCGCTGCACTGCTGCATTCTTCGCGGCAATGTATCGGTCCGCGGCCTGGAGGTTGGGGACCACTGATTTACTTGGCTCTGTGCTGAGCTAAGGGTCCATTGACAGACTCTCTTTATAGACTTCAGTTCAGAATGATTTTTGCTTGTGTTTATTGTTTGTAGGATTTGTTTCTCTTTTGCTCTGTACATTGGGTGTTTGTCGGTCTTTTTAAAATGTTTTTTTGGGGTTTCTTTGTTTCGTGGCTGCCCGTTAGAAGACAAATCTCAAGGTTGTATAATGTATGCATACTTTTATAATAAATGTACTTTGAACTTTGACTGACAGTATGCACATAAAGTGACTCTAGCTGATGTGCATGTAGCGATAGTGGGGTGGTACGGTGGAGGTATTGATCAGCCTTTTGGCTTGAGGGAAGTAACTGTTTTTGAGTCTAGTGATCTGGCATGGATGCTGCATAGCCTCTTCCCTGATGGGAGTGGGATAAACAGTCCCATGAGCAGAGTGTGTGAGATCCTTCATGATATTGTTGGCTTTTTTCTCGCATTTCCCTATGTATACTGTACTTATGTGATGTGGAAGGGACTCTCGGGAAATGCAGGGAGCTGCTGGGAAGGTGACATGGTCTTTGTTGCAGTATGATTGTTGGAAGACAGCCAGCTTTGTTTTGGAGGTCCAGGAAGAGAGTTCCCTGTTCAGCTTGGTAACCCAAAGCCACTTTGAAGATACTGCATTTCCTGGATTCTCTGTACTTCAACAGAAGATGGGAAAGTAGACCTCAGTGGAGCTGTCGATTCTCTGACACATTGGCGGACTGTAAGCAGGGGAGATCATCACTGTGCTGCCTCAGCCTACCCTGATGCCGGAAATGGTTACTCTGAAATCATCAGGTGAGTTACTGCAGCAAATCCACAGTATATATTTACGTATATTTATTCAAGGTAATAAGAAGAATAGATAGAGTGGAGAGCCAGCACCTCTTCCCAGGGCACCACTGCTCAATACAAGAGGACATGGCTTTAAGGTAAGGGGTGGGAAGTTCAAGGGGGATATTAGAGGAAGGTTTTTCACTCAGAGAGTGGTTGGTGCATGGAATGCACTGCCTGAGTCAGTGGTGGAGGCAGATACACTAGTGAAGTTTGAGACTACTAGATAGGTATATGGAGGAATTTAAGATGGGGGCTTATATGGGAGGCAGGGTTTGACGGTCGGCACAACATTGTGGGCCGAAGGGCCTGTACTGTGCTGTACTATTCTATGTTCTATGTTCAGTTCCTTCAATGTGACATTTAACTCCTTTCCAGCAGATTATTCCCCTCTCAACCTATATATTGCTTTCACTTTCTCATTCCAGCATCTATACAGCTCCCACTGACGCACTGCTTCAGTTTTAGCTAATATCACACCCCTCCTTCGTCATGAGCAAGCAGCCTCTATCCGTATACATTTGCTCTTACTCATAGGCCGCCTCTCTCGCTATCAGAAAGGGGAATACAGAGTACTGCTGACCCTCCAATATCTACACTTGGCATTGAGCCATAGAGACAACACAGAGGCTGGTCCTTCAGCACACTGAGTCTGTCAACTGAGCATTAAACTGGGGCCTGGTGCACTCTTCCATACAGGTCCTGCATGTCCCAAATCCTGTGTGGTCCGGGCAATAACTGAGACTCAGGAAACACAATGGGAAAGCATCGCACTTTCTCCTTTCCTCCTCCCCCACCAAAATACAAATCTTGGGATGAGGCTTTACTGCCTCTGAAAGGTATCATTGATTTTAATACAGTAGTTTGCAAAAATCTCTGAAATTCAGAGACATATAAGTGCTATTAAAATAGAAATAAGCCATTTATTTTCAAGGAATCCCATACCACCATGCTCAAGAACATCTGATTCTCGTCAAACATTTGGATTGAACCAACCTGCACAACTCTAACCAATACCTCAATAAAGCAACACCATGACAACTTCGACCAATTTTCACTATAAATGGACCTATTTTTTGTTTTTGCTCCTTCTTGTTAAAATTATGTATAATTTATTTTAAATTTATGTTTGTCTTGTGGATGCTGCTTTATCGATCCTGTGTGCCTGTAATGCTGCTGCGAGTGAGATTTCCATTGTACCTGTGCACATATCAACACACACAACATGGTGAAGGAACTCAGCAGGCCAGGCAGCATCTATGGAAACGAATATACAATCGACGTTTTCAACTGAGACCCTTCTTTAGATTATGAGAACACTCAGTTCTCTTTTATTGTCATTTAGAAATGCATACATGTATTAAGAAATGATACAACGTTTCTCCAGAGTGATATAACAGAAAACAGGACAAACCAAAGACTAACGCTGACAGAACCACATAATTATAACATATAGTTACAGCAGTGCAAAGCAGTACCATAATTTGATGAAGAACAATCCATGGGCACGGTAAAAAAAGTCTCAGAAGTCCTCGAGTCGATCGACTCCCGAGTCCCCGATAGCAGGCGGCAAAAGGGAGAATCTCCCTGCCATAAACCTCCAGGCACTGTCAACTTGCAGATGCCTTGGAAGCAGCCGACCACAGCCGACACAGTCAATCCGTCCGAAAACTTCGAGCCTCCTACCAAGCCCTCTGATACAACCTCCCGAGTCTATCCTCTGCCGAGCGCCTTCGACCTAGCACCGGCCGCTGAAACAAACAAAGCTGAGGATTTCGGAGCCTTCCACTCCGGAGATTCTGGTTACCACACAGTAGCAGTGGCAGCGAAGCGGGCATTTCAGAAGTTTTCCAGATGTTCCTCCGTACTCTCACGTCCGTCTCCATCAAATGAGAATTGTGCATGGTCCCCTACTTGACAGATAACAGACATCACCACCTGAGTGGCCACGCACGCTGCCGTCGCACCGCCATCTTCTCCTCCTCTTCAGGACTGGAAAGGAAGGCAGAAGATGCCAGAATAAAAAGGTGGGGTGAGGGGAACAAGGATAGCTAGAAGGTGATAGGGGAAGCCAGGTGGGTAGAAAAGATAAAGGGCTAGAGAGGAAGGAATCTGATGGGCAAGGAGAGTGGACCTGATAGTATAGGAGAAAGGGAAGAAGGAGGGGACCCAGGCGGAGTTGATATGCAGGTGAAAAGAGGTAAGAGGCCAGAGCAGGGAATCGAAGAAGAGGGGAGGGGGAAGGATTATTTTTTAACTGGAAGGAGAAATCGATATTCATGCCATCAGGTTGGAAGTTACCCAGACGGAATATAAAGTGTGGCTCCTCCACCCTGAGGGTGGCCTCATCTTGGCACCAGAGGGCAAGAACCAACATGTCGGAACGGGAATAGGAATCCAAATTTAGCCACCGGGAAGTTCTGCTTTGGGTGGATGGAGCGGAGGTTCTCGATGAAGGGGTCCTCCAATTTACGACAGGTCTCAGTAATGTAGAGGAGGCCGCATCAGGAGCAATGGATGCACTAGAACACCGTTTAATGAATGTATGGACCCATAATTCTGATTGAAATCTTTGTGACCTTATTGTTGGCAGTTCAAGAAAAACTAGACCATACTCCCAGTTGTCTCTGAGTCCATTTTACTTTTAGTGAACTGACAGGTTTGACCTTTCAGATCTGTTGGTAAGCTTTGAGCTTTGGCATTTCACACTGCAATTAGAAACTCTGGCAAAACTCATCGTGATCTGACCCTGTTTTTGTTAAGTAGCAAGTGACCTTTAATTTTGTATGGCATGAGGCTGAGAAATTTATTTCATAGTTGCTGAGTGGCACTATGTGGGTGATCAGCATTTAATTTCTTTTGCTGATCGCTGGAAAATGAGTTTTATCTTCATTTAATGCTTCCTGCTGATAAATGACACAGTTGGCATCTCTTCTTCAAATTACACCTTATAAGCAGGAAGGCTCATAACATGTGACATGACTGCACTTATCCCATAAGGCAAGGTGTCACAGGGAGGCTGCACTGGGCGATGTGAATCATAATGTGTAAGTATAGTGCTGATGCCACCATTTCCTTTGCCTTTTTGAAAGCAACTTCACTTTGCTTTGTCCATTACCATTACTTCCCAGACTGTAATAATGAGTTCAAGAGCACAGTAGCCAGGTTTGGCAGTAATCTGATAAAACCTAAGAAAGGACCACAATTGTGACACATCCTTTGACCTTGGGGCGTCCACAACTGCTTGAATTTTCTCAGCACACTTGTGTAATTCTTGTGTGGCAATGGTGTGACCACACTAAGTAATGCTTAGTTTAAAGAATTCACACTCGCAGTGTTATGCCCTGAGACCATAATCTTCTCGTCCTTTTAATACTTTTTAGCGATTTAGGAGATGGCCCATGCCATCTTTACTGGTACAATGATGTCATCCAAGTAATACTGAGTGCCTGGAGAGCCTTGAGCACCTGATCCATAGTTTTCTGCCAGAGTGCAGGTGCAGATGCTGCTCCAGAAATAAGCCTATTAAAGCAATAAACCATTTTGTGAGTGTTTGTGGTGAGAAACACTTTGGACTCTTCGTCCATCTACATCTGTAGGAAGGCCTCAGCTAAGTCCGCTTTGCTGAAGTGTTTTCCTCCAGAAAGGTTTGCAAAGATATCTTTTTTTCCTGGGCAGATGGTATTGGTTTACTTTCAGTACTATTTTGTTGGTGACCTTAAAATCACCACGGATCCTGACAGATCCATTCTTGCCTACTGGGACCAGTGGTGTTGCCTGTGGGCTCCACTCAAACTTGGAAGGAATTCCTTCAGCCTCCATACAGTCGAACTCACTGTCTACTTTATCACAGATGATTTACGGAACTGGGTGGGCTTTGTAAACTTGGAAGTGACATTTTCATTTATCACAATTTTACCCTTGATATGATTGGGCATTCCAATGCCACCCATGAACAGTGCTGTGGCATCATCCAATACCTTTCTTAATTTATTTTCAATTGACTCTATTACTGTCATGGTCCGGATCGGGGTCTCTTTAAATTTACATTGTTTATGTTACGATCCGGACCATTGACTCCCTGTCTCCCTTTGGTTCCGTTTTCCCGTGTCCCTCGGCCTTGGTGATTAGAGGCAATTTTCTCTTGGCTGAACCGGTAGTTTATAGTCTCCGGCTTTCAGCCGTTCGGCGCGAGAGCGTTTGCAAAGTCACCAAGGTACGGCGTGCCAATGTCATCTGGCCGGAGCAAGCCTTGTCTCCGCCCGAAGCGAGTGCTGGTAATTCGCCCTTCCTCACCGGAGCAACCCTGTCAAGTTACCTCGCCAAAGCGAGCGTGCAAAGTTTCCTCACCGAGGTGGGTCCATCAGTTAACCCGCCGGAGGGAATCAAGAACCGCTGTCTACTGTTCCCGGGCCGAGTCGAGAACTTGCCACTACCCGGAGGCTCCAAGTCAAGTCCTGGCTCTGGAGGCATTCGAGTACCAAGTCAATTCCTGATCCCAGCAGCATCTAAGTACCGAATCAATTCCTGGTCCTGGCGGCATCCAAGTACCGAGTCAAGTCCCGTCCCTAGCGGCATCCAAGTACTGAGTCAAGTCCCGGCCCTGGCGGCATCCAAGTTCCGTGTCAAATCCTGGCCCTGGCGGTCTGTGATTCCTGTCCTACCCCACTGTCTGAATCCCTTCTCTGCCTCTCTCGCCTCTAGCCCTTGTCTGCAGCCCTCGCCTGCACCTCGGTCTAGTTCTATCACCGGAACTAGATAGGTACTGTCTTGTGTTCTTTCGTGTTGGTCTTGTCTTGTCCTTGCCTCCGTGGGGTAAGTCAGGCCGCCTTGCCGTTGCCCCGTGGGGGGTCATGAGTCCCGGCCCTATGTCCTGTACCCAAGGAGGGGTCCGGGCTCTCTGTTCTGTGTGTGAGTCCCGGCCCTATGTCCTGTAAACACAAAATAAACTGCAGATGCTGTAAAAGGTTAAAGGAATACTTTCAGTATGCTGGATGAACTCAGCAGATCGGGCAGCATCATTCAGAAACGATGAGTCGACGTTTCGGGCCGGAACCCTTCATCAGGACTGAAGAATGAAAGATGGGGAAGGATTTGAAGAATGCTTGTAGCGTCAGTTGATACCAGCTATGCCTGCCTCTTCGTTGGTTATGTGGAACAGTCTGTACTCCAGACCTATTCTGGTACTGCTCCCCAATTTTTCCTTCGGTACATTGATGACTACATTGGTGCTGCTTCCTGCACCCACGCTGAGCTCATCAATTTCATCGACTTTACCTCAAACTTCCACCCAGCCCTCAAATTCACTTACTCTATCTCGGACACTTTTCTCCCCTTTCTCGATGTTTCGGTCTCCATCTCTGGAGACAGACTGTCCACTGACATCTTCTACAAGCCCACTGACTCTCATAACTACCTCGACTATACCTCTTCCCACCCCGCCACATGCAAAAATGCCATTCCCTATTCCCAGTTCCTCCGTCTCTGCCGCATCTGCTCCGAGGATGAGGCTTTCCGTTCCAGGACATCTCAAATGTCGTCTTTCTTTAAGGATCGTGGTTTCCCTTCTATGGTGATCAATGATGCCCTCACCTGCATCTCCTCCATTTCCCACACTTCGGCCCTCACCCCATCCTCCCGCAACCACAACAGGGACAGAGTTCCCCTTGTCCTTACCTACCACCCCACCAGCCTCCGGATCCAGCGTATTATCCTCCGCAACTTCCGCCACCTTCAACAGGACCCCACCACTAAGCACATCTTTCCCTCTCCACCCCTCTCCGCTTTCCGCAGGGATTGGTCCCTCCACGACTCCCTTATCCACACGTCCATCCCCACTGATCTCCCACCCGGCACTTATCCCTGTAAGCATAAGTGCTACACCTGTCCCTACACCTCATCTCTTGCAACCATTCAGGGCCCCAAACAGTCCTTCCAGATGAGACAACACTTCACTTTTGAGTCTGTTGGGGTCATCTATTGCATCCGGTGCTCCCGGTGCGGCCTCCTCTACATCAGTGAAACCTGACGCAGATTGGGGGACCACTTCGTCGAGCACCTCCACTCTGTCCGCCACAACAGACAGGATCTCCCGGTAGCCACCTACTTCAACTCTGCTTCCCATTCCCATTCAGATATGTCCATACATGGCCTCCTCTACTGCCGTGATGAGGCTAAACTCAGGTTGGAGGAGCAACACCTCATATACCGTCTAGGTAGTCTCCAGCCCCTTGGTATGAACATAGAATTCTCCAACTTCCGGTAATTCCCTCCCCCTCCCTTCCTCTATCCCTATTCCACTCTACCCTCTCCCCCGACTCCCTCATGGTTCCACCTCCTTCTTCTACCACCCATTGTTTTCAGGGCTATGACGTCAATGCTTCCCCTCCCCCACCCCTTTGTCTTTCAAATTACTGGTCTATCAACTGACGCTATGAGCATTCTTCAAATCCTTCCCCATCTTTCATTCTACAGTCCTGACAAAGGGTTCCGGCCGGAAATGTCGACTCATCGTTTCTGACTGATGCAGCCCGACCTGCTGAGTTCATCCAGCGTACTGAGAGTGTTCCTATGTCCTGTACCCAAGCAGGGGTCCTGACTCTGTGTTCTGTGTATGTGTCTATGGTTCCATGTACCTGCTCTCCCGAGACCGAGGCTCTGTTTTTCCATGTTCCTCCTCTCCCTAGCCCATGTCATGTTCATGCCTGGTTCTGGGGTCCGAGCCCGAGGCAAGACCCAGGTACTGGGTCCTTACCCAGTCTCTGGCTCGGAGTCCATACCGTAGCCTCTTCATGTCGCCGCTAGTTCTGGGAGCCGATTCCGAGTCCAAGCCCAGACCCCTGGTCCCAGCCTAGTCGTCGTCCTGAGTCCTTGTCCGGTTCGCTATTCCTGCTCCTGCCCAGCTCTCCTGGTATCGAACAATAAACTAAATCTAATTAACCTCACAAGATGTGTCTTGCATTTGGGTCCACCCTTGCTCCCTATACCCCACCATTGTGACAATTACAGGGAATTTGGCGTGCAAATAGTGGATGGATCTCCAATCAAGTTGTAGTTGTCTCAGCCAATCACAGTCCTAAAATGCTGGCCCCCTGTTTTTACCATATCTAATGCCAAAGTGGCTTGTTGATTGTTATATTTCACTGCTACAAATGCCATTCCCACAGGAGTTACCTTTTTTCCAGTATAAGTTCTTAGTTGGATATCTGCATGCTTTGGTTCAGTATCTTTAAAAGGCCGTTCAAACTCATTTTGTGGAATGACTGAAACAAGTGAGCTCGTGCCCAATTCCATTTTAGTTAATTTGCCGTTCACTTCTGGTGAAAGCCACATTGCTTGGCTCCTGTTAGTTTTCACATTGTAAATTTCAAGGTTACCCAGTCTTCATTATTTATGACAGTTGTCCCCTTGCTAGGGAGATGTGAGATGCACAACTGACTTTTATTTATCTTTAACCTCTCATGTGGTAGCTGAACTCTCACCTGAGGTTTCTCTGCTGTTAGGATTCAGGCATTTGCGACTCCATTGCCATCTTTGGAGTCTTCATCTCACTAATTTGACTATATTGAGTCTGGATCTGTTTCATTGTCACCAACGAGTTGTTCCTTTTCTCTTTGATGGAGAAACTCTCATCATGTTATAGTCAACGCAGTGTAAGATACGAGTCGGGGAGCTAATGAACTCCAAGGTAAAGTAACAAGTTTTAGTTTAAGATTCTATTTGCCTAATATCATTTAATTCAGAAAGAATGAAAAAAGAAGTACTTTTGGAATGATACTCATCAGATCTTTATAATATACTTCAAGTGGCACGCCATTGTTACAATTTAAACATGCAGGTGATAATCATCTGTATAGAGTAGATTATTTGGTGATGCTGTCCACTGGTTTGAGGACTCAGCTACTGAGACATAGTAATTTCATTTGTCTACACAGGGATAACTTACAATGAGTAGAAAGCCTTTCTCAAACATCAGACGTGAAACTGACTTGACCGCTTACCCACACTGGCTGATGTTATAAAGATTTCACCCTTTCTTCTCCGACCACATCCTGATCTCTTCTATTTACGCATTTAATCAAGAGCACCATGTCTGTTAATAAATAGTTACCAAATATGAATGCTATTTTTCTTATGGTATCAGAAATAGATTGAAAGATATTCTTCCATTCTTATGAAAATACTTATCAAGTAAAATGCCTTTTCTTCAATAAATAATTAGTAAAAAAAAATGTTCCAACCTAGGGATGCAAGATTAATGAGGGTTAGTTGTGGAACAAAGCTGTTTTTGACCTAGCACTGTCTTTTGACACTAACCATGCCAGGACACGTTTTATGGCAGGTGTCTGTTTTTTTGTATTTAATATTTCAGTAATTCTTGGGTAATCTTGTAAATATATTGTTTAATTAATTAAGCATTCTTTGGATTTTATATAATTCATTATGGTTATATATAAATATACATGAATTGTATACGACATGGTGCTATCACATGTGCACCTCACTGAAAGTAAAACACAAACTTATACTCTCATCATTTTGGACTCCCATCTTTTCATTGAAATTAGTTTTTTTATGTTTTGGAGTTAAAAAAAACATAACAGCGGTGACAAGGTATTATTTAAAATGAACCTGAGACAGCTACTGACCTGCTGAAGAGCAGCAAGACTTCTGAGTTTAAAAAAAAAGCACACTAAGGAAGGGTCAAGTAACAGGAGAGTATGACACATGCAGAGACAGTCAAATTAAAAAATAGGCTGAAAATGGAAACATTCATCAGCTCATAAACAGTGATTACTGAGTGATAATGATTATTTAAAAAAATCAGAAATGGCTGGTTACATTGGAAAGATTGATGCGTTCAAATGCTCAATGGGTAACTGGCTCATGTATTCTGAGCTAATTGAACAATATTTTGAAGCAAGTGAAATGGCCATTGAGAAATGAGTATCAATTTTGCTGAGTGCATTGGGTTTAAAAGCAGACAGATTGTTTCAAAGGTCAACTGCTCCAATCAAACCAGCCTAATGAGCTTTGTTGATATTGTGAAAGTAATGTAAGAATGTTTCAATTCAAAACCATCGTTGAATGCAGCACACGTTAGATTTCATAAGAGGAATCAGAAGGAAAAGGAGTCCATTTCAGTATACATGACTCAATTGAAGAGATTGTCTGAGTATTGTTAATTCGGTAATGGGTTTCATGATGCACTGAGATATCATTTACTTTGTGGAATTTTACAAGAAAGCATTCAAAAATGGTCCCTAACTGAAGTAAAACTTACATTTAAATGAGCAGTAGACATAACTGTAGCAATGGAAACAACAGTTGGAGAAACAATTGAGTTTCAGTCAGGAATGGAAGTGAGTTCGAACAAAATTGCAACATCTAAACAGAAACTGGTCGGCCTGGCTGAACAAATTCTGTATTATTATGGCAGGGGATTACATGCACCAGACCAATGCAGATTACAGGCAAAATTTTCAGAAAATGCAACAAAGTAGGACATGTACAAAGAGTAGGTAAAAATAAATAGACTGCACAGCGAAGAGATATAGATAAAAAAGTCAAGTTGTAGTTTCAAAATGAGCACTAATCTGCATGCTGTTGATGAAAATTTGATAATGATAAGAGTGACACAGGACCGACTAGCCTTGAGATTTACAATGTGAAAACTAATAATAGACAAGTGATGCAGCTTTTGCCAGAAGTGAATGGCAAATTAATTAAAATGAAATTGTACACTGGCTTGGCTGATTCAGTCATTCCACAAAATGATTTTGAACAGTATTTCAAAGATACTAAACTGAAGCCTGCAGATATCCAATTAGGAACTTTCACTGGAGAAAAGATAACTCCTGTGGGAATGATATTTGTAACAATGAAGTATAACAACCAATAAGCCACATTGCAAACAAAAGAAAATCTGCAGATGCTGGAAATCCGAGCAACACACATAAAATGCTGGAAGAACTCAGCACGCCAGGCAGCACCTGTGGAAAAAAGTACAGTTGATGTTTTGTGTGTGTTGCTCAAACAAGCCACATTAGGTTTGTATGTGGTAAAAACAGAACATCCAGCATTTTGGGGATGTGAGTGGCTTAGACAACTACAACTTGATTGGAGATCCATCCACCACTTGCATGCCACATTCCCTGCAATAAAGTCAACGTTAAATGAATTTAGAAAAATACTGGATAATACTGCAACTGTCTCCATGCTGTACACCATGAATCATTGCCCCACAGAGGGCAAACAGGTGTAGGTGCCAATCTCTGTGCCTCTGGTTGGAAAGCATTTTGGACCAAGGAAGGACCATGCTGTTCGGAGAAATCATGAAAGTGACGAAAGTAGTGGTCCGACTACAACAGTTTTTGTAGGCAACATATCTGAGAAGGCTTCTGATATGTTAATCAGGCAGTTACTTGCAAAATGTCGCTTGGTTTTAAGCTGGAAGAGAATTCAAGGAACTTCAGGAACATTGCAATCGTTTGGCTTTTGTAAATATCAAGAATCAGATTTTAATCTGCTTGCATTAAGGTTATTACATGAACTTCAAATGGGAGATTAAAAGCTGTTTGTTAAAGTAGATGCAAAGGCCAACCAAAGTCCATCTGAATGAATGGAAGGCCAAAAAAAAAGGAGTCAATGGAGATAGGATAACAGAGGATTTGTCAGATGATGTTCTGGATGAAGGAACCAAGAGGTGACATCAGAGGAGCCCCAGAACCTGAGGTTGTTTCATAGCCACAAGTCTCACCTACCATGCAGGGTGACTCCATTGCCAAGAAAGACGTTATCCCATAAAAGTAAGAAAGCCTCCACAGCGATTAAACCTTTGGGCCTGAATGGAACAATTTAAAATTTACTATGCTATGGATGTCTGTACAGTGGTTGTATGATGTAGCATACTGTGAATATAGTTGAGATACATTCTATATTGAGTTGGAGTTTATAGTTAAGTAGGGAGGAGTGTTATATATTTAATATAGGCATCCGTTAGTCTCATGAGACCATGGATTTACTACTTGGAGGGTTTCCAGGGCGCAGGCCTGGGCAAGGTTGTATGGAAGACCAGCAGTTGCCCATGCTGCAAGTCTCCCCTCTCCACGCCACTGATGTTGTCCAAGGGAAGGGAACTAGGGCCAATACAGCTTGGCACGGGTGTCGTTGCAGAGCAATGTGTGGTTAAGTGCCTTGCTCACGGACACAATACACTGCCTTAGCTGAGGCTTGAACTAGCGACCTTCAGATCCCTAGACCGATGCCTTAACCACCTGGCCACGCGTCAACACGTTGTGTATTTAATAGTTCAGTAACATACGAGTTATATTGTGTGATTAAGTATTCTTTGTTGTTTACAGCATATAATTTATTATGGTTATATATAAAAATATATGCATTGCATAATTCATCATGCTACCTTGTGATATGTGCGCTCCTCACTTAAAGCAAAACACGAAGTGAAACTCACATCGTTTTGGACTCCCGGCTTTCTATTGAAATTAGCTATTATGGTTTGGAGTTACCAAACATAGCATCTGTGTTTATGTTGTCTGCAGCACTGTTTTGTTTCTTCCCTCAGAGACGTGAATCTCTGGAACTACAGTATACATCCCAGATGAAGATGGAGGCCAGGCCATTAGAAATAATAAAGGTGGAGATTGATAAATATTTGGAAGATTGAGAAATTGAGGCCTATGGGGATTGGCACAAAGCAGGAGTTGAGGCCAGCATGCAAAGGCCATGATCCTATTAAATGATAGGCCAGGCTTGAGGGGCCTGGTGGTTTACTTCTGCTTCTGTTTCTTGTGTTCCAGTTCAGTTATAATTTGATTATTATGATTATGATTATGAAGACAAGTAGTCTTCTTTTATTGTCATTTAGTAATGCATGCATTAAGAAATGATACATTATTTCCTCCGGTGTGATATCACAAAACACAGGATAGACCAAGACTGAAAAAACTGGCAAAACCTCATAATTATAACATATAGTTACAACAGTGCACAATACCATAACTTGATGAAGAAGTCCGTGAGCACAGTAAAGTTCAAAGTTTCTCAAATGTCCCACATCTCACGCAGACGGGAGAAGGAAGAAAAACTCTCCCTGCCATGCCGACCACAATCCGACTCTGAGTCATCCGAAAACTTCGAGCTCTGATCAGCTCTCCGACACCGAGTATTGAGCGCCATCTCTGTCTGAGCGATTCGACCTCCTTCTCGGTCACCAAAAACAGGCAAGGCCGGGGATTTTGAGGCCTACCCTCCGAAAGATTCCTGACCACACAGTAACGACAGCAGCGAACGGGCATTTCAGAAATTTCTCCAGATGTTCCTCTGTGCTTTCACGTCCATTCTCCATCAAATCAGAATTGTCCATGACCCCTATTTAACAGATACGATATCATTTTTCATCAGAGGGCTGCGCACACACGGTGTGCCGCCATCTTCTCCTCCTGCCTATTGTTTATATTTATATATTATTTTTATTTAGTTAATCAGCACGGTAACAGGCTCTTTCAGCCTACGAGCCCGCGCCACTCAATCACACCCATGTGACCGATGAACCTACTAACCCCTTTGCCTTTGGAGTGGGAGAGGAAACCAGAGGACCAAGAGGAAATCTGTGCGGGCACAGGGAGAACGTATAAATTCCTCACAGACAGCAGCAGGAATTGAACTCAGATCATGCCTCTCCATAACATAGTTACATAAAGTTTTCACAGCTGCAGGATGTCCAAAGGAGTTCAATTTGAGTAGCTTTATATATATATATATATATATATATATATATATATATATATATATATATAGCACTGTCATCATTGTAATATATAATTGCACTATGTAGATGGTGGCATTATATTGTATTGGTTCAGATCATTGCTTGGATATCAAATTAAGTTTAAATAATTATTCTGAGGAGAAGGCAGGTCCTGAGTAAATCATGGGCTTGTTGGACTAATTAGCCCAACAAGACTAATTAACTATGAGAATTTGAATTGTTGTCAACAATAATTAAAAATATTTAGAACGTGTGTGTGTTTTGGTAAACCTCATGCTGGCTTGTCTGCAGAAAGGATCTTCATTCCTGCTGGACATGGGCACATGGCAAATAGTGTCCAATATTCACGATTGACGATCTCATGCAGAGAAGATGGTTTGTAGGGGAAATGCATGTGGTCACACTGACAGAATAAAACAGGCTGAGATTCCTAATGGGGACAGGGCAGGTGGAGCTCAGTTGAGTGAATATAATGAAGAAGGAGACTTTCACTCACTTGGTCACTCCACTCTCAACAGAGCAGTCCCACTCTACCTGTTACTTCTCTGTAAACCTGCAGCTTTCATATCACCCTTGTTTTTTTTTTCCACTTATCCTCTCATGGAATTTACAGTAGCCAACAATCATTAGCACACGTGGGAGGAATCTAGAACTCTCAGGAGAAATTGTAGGGAGAAGGTACGAATTCCACAAAGAAGATATCCAAGGTCAGGATCAAATCCCAGTCACTGAAACTGTAAACACACAGCACATGAGGGATATAGACAGGGACAAGGCTTGCAGGCTTTTTCCTCTTAGGAAGTCTGGACACGTACATGGATGAAGGAAGCATGAAGCGCTATGGCCAGCGTGCAGGCAGGTGAAACTAGGAAGAACCAGGATGGCACTGACTAGATGAGCCAAAGGACCTGTTGGTAATGCTCAATGAAGATGGCTGGCTGTTGTGCCTTTGTTCCACCTCTTCATCCCGCCACACAGTACCAGACCCAAGTGTGTTTATGCTAGCACCAGATGCAGAAAGAGAAGTTGTTCCATCCTGAATGCTAACCTTCTCTCCCCCAACAGGGAGACAGAACAGGTTGTAAGAGCACAAACGCAGGAAGGTCTGCAGATGCTGGAAATCCAAAGCAACACACACAAAATGCTGGAGGTACCTCGGCAGGACAGGCAACATCTAAGGGAAAGAGTAAACAGTCAACATTTTCGGCCAAGACCCTTCTTCAGGACTGAGAAGGAAGGAGGGAAGATGTCTGAATGAAAAGATTGGTGCTGGGGCGGGGGGGTGGGAAAAGGCTGGCTGGAAAGTGATAGGTGAAGCCAGGTGGGTGGGAAAGGTCAAGGGCTGGAGAAGAAAGAATGTGATGGGAGAGGAGAGTGGACAATAGGGGAAAGGGGGGACCCAGAGGAAAGTAATAGGTGGGTGAGAAGAAGTGAAAGGTCAGAGTGGGGGATTGTTTCCTGGAAGGAGGAATTGATACTCATGTTATCAGGTTGAAGGGTACCCAGGCAGAATATAAGATGTTCCTCCACCCCGAGGGTGGCCTCATCTTGACTGTAAGAGTGGGACAACTTCTTTGACTTACCCTGATAACAGGAAGGCTCTTTAATTTGATAATATGACAAATTTTCATGCCAATTGTGACATGTAAAATCCAGCCATGAATCAGGAGGCACTCAAATGTTCAGACACTGAAGAAAATAAGATCATGACTAAATCAGCTCTATTTATTACTAATCCCATTCCTTGTAAAAACCACAGCCTGCTTCTGTGCAAGAGCTACGCGGGTTTAACAAACACTGCTTAATGCTCTAAAACAAACAGGCCATTTGGATTGACGCATAAACTGTGTGAATGATGCCTCAGTGGTTTATGAAAGTCATTTGAGTCCTGAATTTGCACCGCATGCTAAATGTACACCAGACCTCTCTGCTGATTTGTGAAGCGGACACTTTCCCAATAATCATCTACATTTTGTAATTTAAGAAGCTTGCTGCAAATTTGCAAGAGCAGTTAATTTTCCATTGCACACGATAGCAAGCACCAATGTGGCTGGTGACCATGCCAGCAAAATAAAGTTCACTCAAGAAGTGTAAAAAGCAAATCTATTATAAAAATGGATAAAGTATGCAATATGTTCCTCATTGTAATTACTTACTGCCTGTTACACCGCTAGCATTTAGGGCAGCAATGAAGTTCCTCCATCTCTGGCAGTGTTCAGGGCTTCCTTCATCATGTCAGTAGCTTCTTTTTAGTTTTCACCACTGTCAGTCATGCAAGTCCTGGGTGGAGGCTCAGGAATACTGTCGCACACAGATGTTGAAGGATTCTTCATTGCTATTTCCATAACAATTTTGTTTTACCAGTCACAGTTGTTAACCATGAGCTGAAACCCCGAATCTGGAGGACCAGTGGACCACTCTTGGTCTGGCCTGTACCCTTTGACCTGTTTGGCATGGGATATCCTGCCAAGAACCAAAGCATAAAGCCCTTACTCCAGCCAACATAGCTCTCTGGATTATTGAGGCCTTCAAACCATGATAAGGTTGTGATCCTCTTGCAGGCCTCTTAGTAATATGCTCCTTTTTATGACCTGTCTCAGAGATATCAGCATTGCTCCAATTCTGGTCTACTGAACAAATAGGAACATAACTTCTCCACTATTTGCATTCTTGCCTTCCATTGCCAATTCCTTTGCAGACCTTTTTTGGCTGTTCCTTCCTATTTGCTTTTTATTTAAGGCAGCTTTTAAATCCTAATTCTTTGACCAATGTCCTTCTCATCTCCTTATGAAGCTTGGCATCAGATTTTGTTTGACAGCAGAGCTGTCGTTACTTTGCCGTGTTAAACTTGCAATGCAAATATAATGATCTAGAAATAGCTCTGACTTTTGAACAACACAGAAGCCAATAATGTGAAGTAGATGAAAGCAATGTTTTGGAGTGTTTCTTCTACTGCAGTCCTCACAAAGGATCACTTTGTTGCCATGGAGAGGCCAATGAGTTCCCAAGAAGCTGAGAGCAATGTCATCCAGTGCTTAGCTGCTGGTAGGGCACCCATGGTGGTAAGGTCAAGGGGAAGGATCCAGACAAAGAGTGATTTGACCAGTTGATGGAGTGGCAGAAGATGATGACACATCACAATGAAGTGAAGGCAAAGGACGGCTGTAGCAGTGACGAGTCCCCAGTCATCTTGCATTTCAGACTCCGATCTGTCAAGGAACACGTGGAGCCTCCCCATGTTAAATAAAGCCATGCACAGATGTTCTCCATGAAGGGAATGACCCCTTAGGAGAACATCAAACCCGACTTGGGTGATCCTGCTGTTACTGCAGTAGTCTGGCATGTGTGAGCCTTACAAATTTTGTGCACATGAACCGCCCCCCCCGCCCCGTACTAATTCCACCACAGCTGAGGTTGGGAGAGAAGCCAGATGGGTTGCAGATCTTAGATCCTGGATTGTAGATAGAGCCTGGGACAATGCTGGAAGCCCAGAGCATGAAGTGAGGATTGTGGTGTTAAAGTTGAGACATTGAAAGTTAGGTTTGGGATTCAAAGGTTCACTATCAGGGGACAGGTTTGGGTTGAGGTGAGGCTGGTCTGGAACATATTGAGCCAAGTGATCTCGATGAAGAGCCACACTGAAGGAGTTCATGGACGCAAGCAGTGAGTAGAAACCTTAAAGGAGATCTAGCAATAGGAGGATCCATATACCACATACCCAGAGTCCACAGAAGCAATTTGACGTCCTGAGAAAACCAAGTGCTGGTTCATGCCGCTTGTAAAAAATGAAGGAATTAATTGCAGAAGTCGGTTAAGTGGAGGAATGATTACATTAATGCAATGAGCAGAGTATGGCCTCTCTGGGCACCTTCCTAGCAGTACCTTGTACCTCCCAGGCGGGGTGTGAATCAGAGGGTAGGAAAAGACCAATTGATCAGCTGAGTGTGCCAGGTTCGTGATTCTACTTACCCATCTCTAATGCAGCCAGATAAAGCTCGGACTACGTGGTTGCTTCGTATCTCCTCTGTTCGTGGTGGTGTTTTCTCTGCTGTTTCCACCTGATGTTGCTGCTGCTTTGAAAGATGCAAATCTTGAACATAGAACTGTATAGCACAGGGGCAGGCCCTTCACTCAACAATCTTTATGCCAAAAACAATGCAGAATTAAACCACATAATCCATTACCTGCATGAATAGGAATATTTAAGAGTGATATGTTTTATGTGCAAATAGAACCGACTTTGTTTAATTTGACATCGTCTAAGAAACTCTTAAAACTTGACGGCAGTGCACACGGCCTCTCCGGTGAATGATATCTGTAATCTGTCAAGTAGGGGACTGTGCACAGTTCTGATTTGATGGAGACGGATGTGAGAGTACAGAGGAACATCTGGAGAAACTTCTGAAATGCCTGCTTCACTGCTGCTGCTACTGTGTGATAACCGGAATCTCCGGAGCAGAAGGCCCCGAAATCCTCAGCTTTGCTTGTTTCAGTGGCTGGGGCTAGGTCGAAGGCGCCCGGCAGAGGATGGCGCTCAGGAGGCTGTATCGGAGTGGCTGGTCGGTGGCTCGAAGTTTTCGGACGGATGGACTCAGTGTCGGCTGTGGTCGGCTGCTTCCAAGGCATCGGCAGTTGTCGGTGCCTTGGAGGTTTATGGCAGGGAGTTTCTCCCTTTTGCCGCCACTATCGGGGACTCGGGAGTCGATTGACTCGGGGACTTTGAGACTTTGTTTTACCGTGCCCATGGTTTGTTCTTCATCAAATTATGGTATTGTTTTGCACTGCTGTAACTATATGTTATAATTATATGGTTCTGTCAGTGTTAGTCTTTGTTTTGTCCTGCTTTCTGTGATATCACTCCGGAGAAACATTGTATCATTTCTTAATGTATGTATGCATTTCTAAGTGACAATAAAAGAGGACTTCGTGTTCTCATAATCAAAAAAAACCCATCACCTCTCCTTCCATCATCACCCCTGGCAGCCTACTGAAATCTGTTGAATTTTCCCGGCAGGAATTAAAGCAATACTTTTATGAGGTCAGGGATTCCCATCCAAAGGATGCAATCACATCATTCCCTTAGAAATGTCAACTTAATATGGAATTAGTTGGAGGTGTGGTGAAGGGGAGAGGTTCCAATTTGCATGAACTTCAGCCGACTGAAACCTGTTGAATTTTCCAGGCAGGAATTAGAGCAATACTTTTATAAGGTCAGGGATTCCCGTCCAAAGGATGCAATCATGTCATTCCCTTAGAAACGGCAACAGAATGTGAGAATCGATGGAGGTGAAAGCGAGGGGTTCCAATTTGCAGCACTTGAGGTGGATGTTGGGAGGGAATGAGGTGGGATGGGAGGTGCAGGGGTTGCTATTATAAATTGGAGGAGTGTGGACGTGTCCCAGTGCCAAATTGGGAGGCAGGGGAGAGAGGGAGGATTAATGTCTTATAGTAGATTCGAATTCAGATTTGTTTATCACATGTACATCGAAACATACAGTAAAATATGTAATTTTGTTACTACCAATACACCTAGGGATGTACTGGAAGCAGCCTGCAAGTGTTGCCACACACTCGAATGCCAATACAGCCTAACTACAATCCTCAGCAGAGCAACACAAAACACAAAAAGCAACAAAATAAGAGCAAAACAAGGCCATTGCCTCCCTCCCTCCCACCCATGCACGGACGTTCCTCCAACTCCTGGACAGGCTTCAGCCATTGGGCTTCAACTTCCAAACTTCCAATCGACACTTGGGCTCCGACCTTCTGTATCAACTCCCCAGACCAGCCAATGACAGGGCCCCAAGCTCTAGGACTGATCTCTGGGTGTGCTGACGAGTTGGCTCTCATGCCTCCTCCCTGCAGGGATATCCGATCCCGGGTTGTTCTTCATCCCCAGCCCATATCGTTGGCCTACGAGCTCAAAGTGAAGGCATAGACTCCAGATGACCTTCATCCCATCTTCACATTCCTGGCCTTCAAGTGCAGAATTTTGGGATGGAGCCCTGGCCTCTGACTCCTCCACATCCTTGTTTCTAAAGCTAACCTGATCTCTAACTCTCCTCTCTGCCCCAATCCTATGAGCTTAAAAATCAACTAAGCCTGAGCTATGATCTTGATGGAGACCACAGCTTGGTGCCACCTTGACCAGAAGTGAAGAAGATGCTAAGCTTCAGAAATGAAACACAGCCACAGCACTAACAGCATAACCCTCAACATTTGTAACTGTGAGCTCAGTCCCTGCTAAAGTCACTCCACTCACCCACAGATTTCCCCCTGCCACCTTTCCGATGAGATGTTATTAACAGTTTTCAAGTCTGGTACCCACAAAATCTACTGTCCTCATAGGGCTTCCCCTGTGAGGTGAATTCCCTGGTGCTAGTAACATTCTCTTCATCACATATAACATTAAAAATGACAGAACAGCAAATTTACTCTTAGTTGTTTTCTTTTCACAAAAAATATTTTAGTTTATTCTCAGTTAGACATGGTAAAGGAGAGAAAACAGCTGATGAGAGTTCATCAAGAAACGGCAACTCTAGTTTCCTCTCCTCAGATGCTTCCTGACCAGCTGAGTACTTCAAGCATTTGCCCTTTTCATTAACAAAAATGTAAATATGCTTCATATTTCGTGTCAGTGGACTGTAATGGAATGCAGAGCAGCTGAATTGAACATGTTAATTTGTTAGGCCAGAAGTGGAGTCTGTAACCATTTCTGGTTCTGTTACTTTAGAAAAGCCATGAAGGTCTTGGACAATGGGCAGAAAAGAGAGGAATGGTCCTTGGGATGAAAGATACCAGCCATAATGTTAAAGGAGCAAAAGAAGATAAGAGCAGATTTGATAAAGAAGCGCACAGAGCAGAATTATAAAGCAGTTGCAGTACAGAAAGAGACCATTCAGCCTGTCTAGTTTTCTAAGTTAAGATCAAATCAGCTCGGCCACACCCCTGTCCTATTCTCTTAATGTTATAAATTATTTCCTTTCAAATAATTAATCCAGCCTGCTTATGAACACTACAATTGAATCAGCCTTCATTCCAGATGGAGGCAATACACTCCAGATCCTAACCTTGGAAAGTAATTTTATTTTTGCCATTTTACTTCATAAAGAAAGCCCAGGATCCCTCTGTGATGAATATTCACTGTCCAGTGCCCGAGGGAGGGGAGGGGGCTTTCACTCTCCAGGGTCCGAGAGGGGGTGCTTTTTGCCAAGCTTAGCTTTCTTACACAGCAGCTGACTCTTCCAGGGATCAAAGAACTGTTTCTGAGCAAGTTAAACGGCCAATCAATACTCCTGGCTCAGCGTCTTGTTGCAGGCGAGAACCAGTCTTCAGTTCTTAATGTAAATTCCAAGTAATAATCAGTCTGAAGTTAAAAGGGCAGCTTCACAAATAAACAGCACTGTCTAAAGAGCACAGGGTGCTGGTCCGCGGTACAGGGCTGGCTGGGGAAGAGATGAAGTGATCTAGCCTTTGAAGAGTGAGCGGCTACAGTATAACCTCCTTTTAGTGAGGGCACCCATAGCTATCTATACCTGATAGGACTTAAAATTTTTGTTTGAGTCCAGCAATTCATGGACAGCAAACCCAATACCATCGCACTCATGCATTTGTTCCACATTCTCAACCCACCCTGACACTTCACACGATCTAAGCGTCTTTATCCCCAAACCCCTCTGCTCTCCTGCCCCTTCTAGAACTCTGCTCACTACTTACCATGCTTCTTATTGTTGTTACAAATGAGGAGTTTCACATACCTCAGCATTAAACTTTATCTGCCACCCATCTGCTCTTTCGACTGCTTTGTCGATCTCATCTTGAAGTCTGTTTGCGTCGTTACAGTTCTCCACAACTCCAAGTATTGTGTCATCAGCAAGTTGAAAAATAACTCTCTGTACTCTTACTCTAAGTCTTTAGTATATATTAAGGAAAGTAGTAGTCCCAGTACTGACCCAGGGAATCTCCTCTGTACACGTCATTGAAGATTCTGGGAATGAAGGGGTTAACATATAGGAGTGTTTGGCAGCATTGGGCCTGTAGTAACTGGAAATCAGAATACATGGGGATCTCATTGAAACCCACTGAATGTTGAAAGGATTAGATATGGTTGATGTGGAAAGGATGTTTTCTGTGGTGGGGGTATTCAGAACTAGAGGGAGCAGCCTCAAAATTGGGGAGAAAAGAGGGAAACTGCCTTTTAGAACAGGGGTAAGGAGGAATTTTTCTGAGCCAGAGAGTAGTGAATCTGTGGAATGCTCTGCCACAGACTGCATTGGAGGTCATGTCCGTGGGTATATTTAAGGCAGAAGTTGATAATTTCCTGATCGGTCAGGGCATCAAAGGATATCGCAAGAAGGCAGGGGTTGAGTGGGATCCGGGATCAGCCATGATGGAATGGTGGAGCAGACTCGATGGGTTGAATGGCCTAATTCTGCCTCGATGTCTTATGGTCTGACAACTAAACTTTCTGACTGTTGTATATTTGCTGTTAATTATCTGGGCTGATACAGACCTGCATATTCCAAGCCAAATATGTGACAGCTTAATTAATTGTCACTTTTGAACGCCAGAATATATCACACAAGCCACATTTACTTCATTAATTTTGTGGATTTTGGATCCAAAATTGGCTTGGTGGAAGAGTGAAGGTGGAGGATTGTTTTTCAGATTGGAGGCCTGTGGCCAGTGATGTGCCATAGCGTTCTGTTCTGGGACCCAGTTGTTTGTTGCCTTTCTTGTTAATTTGAATGTGAATGTAGTTAGCATGGTGAGTATGTTTGCGGATGAAACATACTCACAAAATTAGTATTATGGTGGACAGTGAAGAAGGCTTTCTAAGAGTACAACAAGTTCCAATTCATCTGGAAAAGTGGATAAAGAATGGCAGAAGGAATTTAACTCAGGCAAGTGCAATGTAATGCATTTTGGGAAGTTCAACAAGGGCAGGACTTGCATAATAAATGGTAGAGCCTTAGAGAATATTGTAGAACAGAGAGACCTTGGAGTACAAATTCGTATGTATTTCCATGAAAGTAGTGACACAGGTAGACATTGATGAAGAAGGTGTTTAGATTAGATTATGAAGACACACAGTCCTCTTTTATTGTCATTTAGTAATGCATGCATTAAGAAATGATACAATATTTCCTCCGGTGTGATATCACAAAACACAGGACAGACCAAGACTGAAAAAAACTAACAAAACCACATAATTATAACATATAGTTACAACAGTGCAACAATACAATAACTTGCTGAGGAAGTCCATGAGCACGGTAAAAGTTCAAGGTCTCTCAAATGTCCCACATCTCATGCATACGGGAGAAGGAAGAAAAACTCTCCCTGCCATACCTGACCACGGTCCGACTCCGAGTCATCCGAAAACTTCAAGCTCCTGATCAGCTCTCTGACACCGAGTACTGAGCGCCATCTCTATCCAAACGATTTGACCTTCATCTCGGTCGCCAACAGCAGGCAATGCCGGGGATTTTGAGGCCTTCCCTCCAAAAGATTCCCGACTGTGCAGTAACGACAGCAGGGAACGAGCATTTCAGAAATTTTTCCAGATGTTCGTCTGTGCTTTCACGTTTGGCAGAGATTAAAGATTAGAGGTATCTTTCAGAGAGAGTGGTGGGTTTGTTATATGAGCAGACAGAGAGATTGAGGATGTTGGCACTGTTACAATGTTTAATGGGCAAGTGCATGGATAGGGGCCAAACGTGGGCAAATCAGACCAGATCAGGTAGGCAACTTCATTGGCAAGGACAAGATGGGCTGACGAGTCTATTCTGTGTTATATATTTCAATGGCTCTGTGTTATGAAAAAAGTCTCCATTAAGTTACTTAAACAAAATTTGCCTTTATCAAATCTATGATAGCTTTCTCTAATCCAATTACACTTCTCCAAATGACTGCTTGTCTCGTGCATAATTATTATCTCTAAGAACTTGCTCTACCACTGAGCTGAAACTGATTGGCCGGTAGATCCTATGTGCCCACACCTTTTTTGAACTGTGTGCAATTTTCAAGTGTTCAAGCACAAACGCTGAATCTGTAGATATTTGGAAGGTTCAGGCCTCGGCCTCTGCAGTGTCCTCCCTGTTACGTACCCCGTAACTGGGTTGCCAAACCAGCAGAAATGGACCACTTAGTTGGAGTCTGGATTACTGGAACTAAGAAAGTTTTTATTAAAGAAATAAATAACACAGTACTCTAATAGTAAGGATATAAATGCAACAGGTTAGCAATGATAAAACACACATGTACACAGAACTAGGATAATAGGATCAATCAAGCTCTATCGCAGTCTAGGGGTAAAATGATCAGTCTCTAGTGATGCAGAGTTCAGTTCAGCTGAGAACAGTTCGCAGTAATCGCTGTTGTGCCGTTGGAGAGAGAGAGAGAGCGAGCGAATGCAAATTTCGATTCACAGACCTTTGATGGTCCTCGCAGTTAGCTTTTGGCGCGAGCCCTTTTAATGTCTTCTGAGGTCACCGACTGTGACCCCTCCGTTCCGGATACATTGGTTCTTCCGCGGTGAACCCGGCACCCAGGCAAGGGCGGACACACACACCGGGTTCCCGCCGATCGTACCTTTTCACCCTGTGCGTCTATGATCGGTCCCGCGACCAGACCTCCAAACTCTTACCAACTTGTGGGGGCACACCGCACTTCCGGGGTCTCATTATCTCGTGATCTTGTGGTGTCTGTCTTGCCTTAGCGAACCTGTTCCTTTTATCCCCCTGCTGGGGTATCGCCTATCCATCAAACTTCAAACAGTTCAGGTTCAAAGCAACCGGTCTGTCAATACTCGGGACGGTGTCTCTTTTCGTTAATCTCTCTGCTCTCTCAGTAACATTTTGAACGTTTCTCTATTTGTCTCTCTTATCTCTCTCATCAGCATCAATCTTCTGATAACTTGGTCTCTCGTCACATCCCTCACTTCCCTCCGCAGACTGATTTCCATCTCACCTGGTCATGGTGAGTTATTGAGTGCCGGCAGCCTTTCTGGTACCTCCTCTTTGCCCATCTGGAGTTTTCAAGTGAGATTTGAAACTTGTATTTTAGTAATCATGAGACACTTGATTTCAAATGATGTGCACATTAATTCTTCAAAAAGGTAATGGACTAGGTGCGGTATGATTTTAAGGATGAGGGATTTCAGCTGTAAGTTTAGACTCTTGATTACACTGAAGCAAGGAAGGTTGAGAAGATCTTTGATAGAATTGTGAGGTCTTGACTGGTTTGGAAAGAAAGAGTAGTTATAGGGAAGATGTGGGGAGGGGGCGCACAGTGGCACAGATAACAGAGCCACTGCTTCATGGTGCCAGAGCCCCAGGTTCAATATTGACCTTACACTACATGCTGTCTATGTGGAACTAGCACCTTCTCCCTGCAACTGCACGTGTTTCCTTCTGGTACTCTGGCTTCCCCCCACGTCCCAAAGAACCAGGGTGGAGTCACAAACATCCCAAATGTTAAGTGGCCTCTGTAACATGCTGGTGACTGGGGGAGTTGTTGGCGAGAATGCGAGAAGTATTAAAAGTGGGACTGACGTTCGGGTAATATACGTGGATGCCTGATGTTTATTGCAGACTAGGTAAGCCGAAGGGGGCCTGTTTCTGTCCTGTATTGCTCTATGACGCTTTTTATACTCCCACAAGACAAAGGTTCAAAGACCTGGAGGCAGAGATTGAGATACAAAGGGGATGTGAGGAGAAATGTTTATTAATCTGAGAGCAGTGATGATTTGGAATTCACTGGCGTGGAAATAGAGTCAATGAAGAGAGAGATATGATAAAGGGAATTGTATAGGCAATTGAAAAAGAATAATTTCCAAAGCAAGGGGTGAGAGCATGGAAATGGGGCTGGCAAGATTGCTCAGCCAGGAGCTGATGTAGACTCGATGGATGAAATGGCATCTTGCTAAATTGCAGCAATTCCGTGATCCCACATGTGAGTGGAGTGTTGGTTTCAGCCGGTGTGTGTCATGGTCTGGCTCCGATGATTTAGGAGCACAGCTGGTTCAGCATGTGTTGTTGTGCTTGGTACGTGTGTTTCATAGATCACCCAGTGGAGTCAGGTACAAGTACAATGGGAGGGATCATTAAAACCACAGAGAAATGATTGCTGTGAGCAGGTGCTTGTGTCGCTTCTATTCCAATTAAATGCATTGCACTGGTGGAAGCTAACTACCACGGACAGATGGTTTCTTCATTCAGGATTAGTTAACCAGGAAAATGAAGGAGATGTCATTTAGATGGCAAGAAGGCCTGGGCAAACTGTTCACTGTGCCTGAAGTCCACGTTCCCCAGGAACTACAGTGACTGCAAAAGCATGTCACACAGACACAGACATTTTGTTTTTGCAGTCTTTTTTTCCCTCCCTCTTCATTGCCTAATTTATTTCTTTGTGCGGTCTGTACCTGGATGCCAGACAGACTGCTGCAAGTAAGTATTTTATTGTACTTGCATCTTAATGTCCTTGTGTGCATGATGATAAACTCGACTTGCCTTGACTTCTTTTTCATAAATAAACTCAGTCTGAGGGTACTTCAGCCATGAAGAATTGTACAATTATTTCCAAAACACACTAAGGTCCAAGTTTTTATATATAGGCATCCGTTAGTCTCATGAGACCATGGATTTGCACCTTGGAAGGTTTCCAGGGCGCAGGCCTGGGCAAGATTGTATGGAAGACCAGCAGTTGCCCATGCTGCAAGTCTCCCCTCTCCACGCCACCGATTTTGTCCAGGTAAAGGACATTAGGACCCATACAGTAGAGAAATGTGTGGTTAAGTGCCTTGCTCAAGGACACACACGCTGCCTCAGCCAAGGCTTGAACTAGCGCCCTTCAAATCACTAGACGAATGCCTTAATCACTTGGCCACACACCAACACCACTACTTTAAAAGTCCTGCCTGTATTCACAGTTCACTCCTAAGTATCAAGTCATCTGAAGATCTGGAAGTTATGTCCCATAGAGCTGATTCGTTCAGAGTCCCCGTGAACCTATCCGCACCCATCAGCTTTCTTATGTATGAGAGATAGAATGATAGAAGAAGACAGTGAGGTGGTGGTTGGGGTGAGGGTGGAACGGGTCCAGAGGTAATAGTGGAAGTCTGGAGAAGAAGGTGGGATTGGAGATATGAATGGAGATTGGAGGTTGATGAGGGTTGAGAGGTCATGGTAGGGACCTGGAATAGTTTCGTTCCTTCTTCTGATCAGTCTGCACCCCGTAACGTGTTGTCAGGTTCCTCACCGGTGCAGATCACCTTTGGCTCCATTGAAACTTCATTGCCAATGAGGTCACATCAAGCTGCTGTCCTACGTTTCTGGAGAGCTAGGTTCAGTGCTGACCTTGGGCACTGTCTATGTAGACATTTCACCTTCTCTCTATGACTGCACGGGTTCCCTCAGGGTGATATAATTCTACTCCCCTTCCCCTGCATATCCCAAGGTTGTGTATGTTTCAATGTCAAAAGTCAAAGTTTATTGTTATATATATTTTTGTGTTTAATTACTTTTTAAAGTGTTAATTTTATCAAAGTCAAAATTCTATTAATTGTCATATGCACAGGTACATATATGCACATGTGCAATGAATAACTTGCAGCAGCATCACAGGAACATAGAGGCAGTGCTCACAAGAAAGACATGTATTAAACATAAATCATAAGTTTTACAAGAAAGAACACACAAATGTCCATTTTAGTGCAAAATAATTGAAGTGGTTATCGAGCTGCTAAACCGTGGTGATTAGGGTTGTGATGGTTGGTTCAAGAACTGAATACTCGAAGAGAGGGAGCAGAAGTGGTGTGGAGTTCGAGCTTCTCTACCTCCTGCCTGATGCTAGCTGCTAGAAGGTGACATGGTCTGATTAATAGGGATCTTTGATGATGGATTGTTGCCACCTTGAGGCAGTACCTCCAGTAGATACTATGAATCGTGTGGAAGGATGTGCTCATGATGTATTGGATTGAGTCACTGCTCTCTGCAGCTTCTTATGTTCTTGCACATTCAAGTTGCTGTAACAGACCAAGATGCAACCAGTCAGGATATTTTCAACATTACATCTGTAGAATTTTGTCTGAATGGTCAGTAACATGCTGAACCTCCTTTACTGTCGAAGAATTTAAAGACACTGGCCTGCCTTCCTTGTGATTGCATCTATGTGCAGGACCCAGGACTGGTCAAGCAATATGTTAACACCCAGGAATTTGAACTGCTGAACCTCTCCCTCAATGTTGACTGACACAGGTTTGCTCTCCTTCCCCTCCCTGAAGTCAACAAGCAGCTCCTTAGTAAAGCTGATTGTAGGTTAATTGGCTACTACTGTGCAGATGAACGGTATAATCTGAGGGAATATGTAGGGAAAGGAGTGGGACTGGCTTCGGATTTGTCTAAGTGTGTGCCTGGGGCAACACAGTAGCGAAGCGGTTAGCGCTATGCTGTACAGTGCCAGCTGTCAGATTGGAGTTCGATTTCTGTTGCTGTCCGTGAAGAGTTTGTGTGTTCTCCTTGTGACCTCAGGGGTTTTAGTTTCCTCCCATATTCTGAAGACATACGGTTGTGGGCATGCTACGTTGGTGCCAGAAGCGTGGCGACACTTGCGGCCTGCTCAACATGGCCTTCGCTGATTTGATTTGGTGCAAATGATGTGCATGGTGACAAATGAAGGTGGTCAGTAAAATCTTAGTGATTTCTGGGCCCGATGCTTCCCACTCCCTGGATTAAAGATATTAAATATTAAAAATAGTAAAAATTAGTAAATATTACGAATTTAAATTATAATTCATAAATAGAAAATAGAAAAGGGAAAGTAAGGTAGTGCAAAAAAAACCGAGAGGCAGGTCCGGATATTTGGAGGGTACGGCCCAGATCTGGGTCAGGATCCGTTCAGCAGTCTTATCACAGTTGGAAAGAAGCTGTTCCCAAATCTGGCCGTATGAGTCTTCAAGCGACTGAGCCTTCTCCCAGAGGGAAGACGGACGAAAAGTGTGTTGGCTGGGTGGGTCATGACCTTGATTATCCTGGCAGCACTGCTCCGACAGCGTGCGGTGTAAAGTGAGTCCAAGGACGGAAGATTGGTTTGTGTGATGTGCTGCGCCGTGTTGACGATCTTCTGCAGCTTCTTCCGGTCTTGGACAGGACAACTTCTGTACCAGGTTGTAATGCACCCAGGAAGAATGCTTTCTACAGTGCGTCTATAAAAATTAGTGAGGGTTTTTGGGATCAGGCCAAATTTCTTTAGTTTTCTCAGGAAGTAAAGGCGCTGGTAGGCCTTCTTGGCAGTGAACTCTGCTTGGTTGGACCAAGTGAGGTCATTTGTGATATTGACCCCGAGGAACTTAAAGCTTTTGACCTGTTCCACTTGTGCACCACCGATGTAAATTTGGTCGTGCGGTCCGCTACTCCAGCGGTCCCCAACCACCGGGCCGCAAGGCATGCGCTACCGGGCCGCGAGGAAACGATACGATTTGGTGATATGAGTCAGCTGCACCTTTCCTCATTCCCTGTCACGCCCACTGTTGAGCTTGAACGCACACGAGGTCATTACGCATGCGTCATCCATGTCAGAACGGGAAGGAGATGAACTCCTCGAGCTTGCAAATGACGGCGGGCTGAAAAGTATGTTTGACATAACATCTCTGCCAGCATTCTGGATCAAAGTCAAGGCTGACTATCCTGAGATAGACACGGAAGCACTGAAAACGTTGCTTCCATTTCCAACATATCTCTGCAATGAATGTGACGAAAACTAAATTGCGGAATAGACTGGACATAAGGAACCCATTTGAGTATCGCTGTCTCCCGTCACTCCTCGATAGGACCGTCTTGTTGCAGGAAAACAAGTATTCAGCCCAGGGCTCCCACTGATTCAGCGATATTGGTGCGTTGCAATGATTTTATATGTTCATATGAGGAAAATATGTGCTGTGTGTTTAATATCCAAATGTTACTTAAAATATTATGATGCTATTAACTTATAAGTGACTTATATAACCATATAACAATTACAGCATGGATACAGGACATCTCTGCCTTTCTAGTCCATGCCGAACGCTACACTCACCTCGTCCCACCGACTTGCACTCAGCCCATAACCCTGCATTCCTCTCCTGTCCATAAAGCTGTCCAGTTTAACTTTAAATGATAATATTGAACCTGCCTCTACCACTTCCACTGGAAGTTCGTTCAACACTTACTTCAAGCTCCCCTGTCCTCCCCGATAATTGACTTATCGCTATATTCATGCGAGGAAAATATGCGCTGTGTGTTTAATATTAAATTCATCAGATAAACCCTTTCAGAAACGAAATTGAGTGTATCAGCCACTTATCACCTATATTCTGGTCGTGATTAACACCCCGCCCCCGGACAGAATTGTCAAAAACGATATGCAGAAAAGAAATCGGCACGTGCACGCTTACGCATGCGCACTGGTGCCCGCGCAAGGCTTCATGGTCATTGTAGTCTTTCTCGGGGTAAACACAATGTATTTGACTGCTACTCTTGTCCGTTGGCAACCATTCCCCCCCCCCGCCCCCCCAGTCGGCCGGTCCGCAAGAATATTGTCAATATGAAACCGATCTGCAGTGCAAAAAAGGTTGGGGACCCCTGCACTACTCCTTCTGAAGTCAACAACCAATTCCTTCATCTTGCTGACGTTGACGGATAGGTTATTGTCTTCGTACCATGCCACCAGGTTCTTAATTTCCTCTCTGTACTCAAACTCATCATTACCCGAGATACGGCCTACAATTGTGGTGTCATCAGCAAACTTATATATTGAGTTTGATGGAAACTTGGCTACACAATCATGGGTGTACAGTGAGTACAACAGGGGGCTGAGTACACAGTCTTGTGGGGCACCGGTGCTCAGAGTGATCGTAGAGGAGAGCTAAGTAGGCCCTTCCTTCTCTGAGGCTCAGTATGCATTTGAATATTGAAAGAAATAACATGTTAATGGGTGGAAATGTCCTTCCTTGGACTAGTAACTTGGACTTTCTGGATGAATTTAGATGGGTTAAAACAAAGGCTGGATGCTGAACATGGAGTTCAAAGTATTTATGCTTCTATCAAATGGGTCTCCATTTAGCTATTATCAATTATACTTTTTATTTACTAGCATCTCAGCTGTTAGTAGATGAAGGAGCAGTTTAGATCCGACACACTGACCTGAAAGGAAATCTCATTCATGTGAAATCTTTTATGAGAGGGTCAGGCAGACAAGAGATGCAGAGGGACAGGCCAGCTCAGTGTGCTATTGAATCGCATTGTAACCTTGAGGGTGTGGCAGATCATTAACCTTTTTTACGTTTTTAAACTCTTATAAATACACATATATTTTGGAAGCATATTTTGTGGCTAAATTTAAATGCTCTAAACTATTTTTATCATGACAGGAAATTAGAATGTCTGCTTGGTACCCACACAAAATGGAAGTTTAATGTCATCCTAAATTCTTTCTAGAGTTACACTGCACTTTGCATTCCCACCGGGGTCATCCACTTTCCTGATCTAAAGCAGACTGCAGATGTCCTCTCAATTTATACAGAACTATGGATTATTTTGTTCTGTGACCTTGGGCATAGACCCAACAATTTCATTTGGCACTTTTTCAGATGTTATGGGGCATTCATACCAACATACATTCAAAGCACGATTCCAGTCAGTGAGTGGCCAAAATTATGTTTGTAAGTTGGGATAAAACAGTTCCTTCAAATTAAGTGACACAATACTTGCAATCATTCTGACTTTGATCAGATAGAACAAAAGGACTGAAAGAGGAGAGGGAAGGTTCCATCAGATATGAAAAGTCCATCGAGTTATTTCTGTTATCTCAGACTACTGAATCAGTACATTTCACCACATAAGTCACACAGTCAACCGAAGAAAAGTCATGACCAGTGCAAATGCAACAATTTTTAAAATCTAATCTTGTGCAGAAGGAATTCGTAGGAGGAGAGAATAAACTGCACCAAAACCTGACAAATAAACATTTATAATCTCCATTAACTGGGGGACCACTTCATCGAGCACCTCCACTTCATCTGCCAAAAGCAGAACTTCCCTGTGGCCAAACATTTTAAATTTGATTCCTATTCCCATTCCGACATGTCAGTCCATGGCCTCCTCTTGTGCAAAGATAGGGCCACCCTCAGGGTGAAGGAACAACACCTTATATTCCATCTGGGTAGCCTCCAACCTGATGACATAAATATTGACTTCTGCTTCTGGTACAAAAATATGTTCCCTCCCCCTCTCCTCTTCTTCTATTCCCCATGCTGAGGCCTCTTACCTCTTCACACCTGCCCATCACCTCCCCATGAGTCTCCTCCTCCTTCCCCTTCTCCCATGGTCCACTCTGCTCTCCTTTCAGGTTCCTCCCTCCAGCCCTTTATCTCTCCCACTCACCTGGCTTCACTTAGCACCCTCCAGCTATCCTCCTTCCCCTTCCCCCACCTTTTTATTCTGGCATCTTCGCCCTTCCTTTCCAGTCCTGAAGAAGGGTCTCGGCCCGAAACACCATTTGTTTATTCACTTCTATAGATGCTGCCTGGCCTGCTGATTTGATCCAGAATATTGTGTGTGTTGCCTTGGATTTCCAGCCTTTGCAGAATTTCTCATGTTTGTTATAATATCCCAGATAGTTAAGAATACTATTGGTGATTTTGAGGAAGAAGGATGGCTGTTTCTCCAGACTCCATTTCAATAGTAAGGAACTTCGACTAGAGTGTCTAGAGATATATAGAATTTAATAGGGCTTTGCAGACCTTCAGGCTGTTGAAGATACAAAGGCCCAACAACCAATTCCCAATTCACCACCCTTGTCAGCAATACTAGGCTGATCAAATATCACTGCTTCTTAAATTAGGGTCTGTGAATCCTTTGGCGGCATTCCCGGAAACCGACAGAGAGTTCCTCCCGCTGCACCCCTGGCACTTTAACGGATGTGCCCTAGTTCAAAGGCTATAGTTAGGAGCTGGAGACAGGCCCTTGTGCGGGTGAGATCAGTATGGAATCCTGTCAGCAGCAAGCGCAAGGCTGAATCAATGTAACTCTCTGAGACAACCATTTTAATTTTCATTATACATGAATTCCACGTTGCTGTAACATAATAGTGTTGTCAGAGAGAGTAAACACTACAACAGAAAGAAAGCAAGTTGAGTTTATTGTCATATGTAAAGGTGAAATGAAAAACCTTCTTGCAGCAGCATTGCGGGCACATGGCATCATATACACAATGTTAAATAAGAAAAAATACAAATTAACAAGATAAATCAGAATCTCTTGTCAATCCGCAGTCTCTTTTGATCTTGTGCATTGGAGCCTCCAGAATCAGGTTTAATATCATTGGCATATGTCATGAAATTTGTTGTTATGTGGCAACAGTACACTGCAAAACATAGTATTATAAAAACTGTAAATATATATATAGTATATTTATAAAGTTAAATTAAATAAGCAGTGCAAAAAGATTTAAAAAGTAATGAGGTAGTGTTCATGGGTTCATTATCCATTCAGAAATCTGATGGCAGAATGGAAGAAGCTATTCCTGAATTGCTGAGTGTGTGCCGTTAAGGTCCTGCACTTCCTCCATGATGCCAGCAATGAGAAGAGGACATGTTCTGGGTGACGGTGGGGTGCGGGGTGCTGGGGGGTGGGTGAGTTGGGTGGGTTTTTGATGATGGACGCTGCTTTTTTGAGGCAGCAATCCTTGAAGGTGTCCTGGATGGTGGGGAGGCTAGTACCCATAATGGGGCTTGACTGAGTTTTCAACTCTCTGCAGCTTATTTAAATCATGTTCAGCAGCTCCTCCCCACCCCCATACCAAACAGTGATGTGGCCAGTTAGAATGCTCTCCACGGTACATCTGTAGAAACTTGTGAGTCTTTGGTGACATACCAAATCTCCTCAAACTCCTAATGTAATATAACCATTATCATGCCTTCTTTGTAATTACGTCAATATGTTGGCCATAGGATAGATCCTCCAGATGTTAACATCCAGGAAGTTGAAATTGTTCACCCTTTCCACTTCTGATTCCTCTATAAGGACTGGTGTGTGTTGCTTCATCTTACCCTTCCCGAAGTCCACAATCAGTTCATTGGTCTTACTGAATTTGATGCAAGGTTGTTGCTGCGACACCACTCAACCAGCTGATTATATCTCGCTCCTCTACGCCTTTTCATCACCATCTGAAATTAGGCCAACAATAGTTGTGTCGTAGGCAAATTTATAGATGGTAATAGAACTGTGCCTAGCCACACAGTCATGGATGTAGAGAGGGTAGAGCAGAGGGGGAAGCACACATCATTGAGGTGCACCTATGTTGATTATCAGTGAGGTGGAGATGTTGAGAATCCAATGGAGATGCAACCAGGTAGAAAACTCTCAATGGTACATCTGTAGAAACTTGCTAGAGTCTTTGGTTACATACCAAATCTCCTTAATATCCTAATGGAGTATATGGGCTGTTCATGCCTTCTTCATGATTGCAAATATTATCACCTTTAATTCAATCAACACACAACATGCCGGAGGAAATTAGCAGGCCAGGCAGCATCTATGGAAAAGAGGAATCAGTCAATGTTTTGGGCCAAGACCCTCATTAGGATCTGAAATAATCATAAGAGCATAATAGTCTGTTTTCAATTCCTGTGCAGAATGCTTCTGAAACGTGTACCATGTGGGTTTCACACTATGGTCTTCTTCCACTTTAACCTATCAACAAATCTACAAAGGCATTGCATCTGTACAATAAAGCACATTTTGGTTAAGAGTTGTACTTACATCAGGAAGTGCATATTTGGTAAAATTTGCAGTTAGATTTTCCTGAGGTCTTTCAGATTGCTGAACCCAGTTGGGCACGAGTGTAACCATAGGAACAATTGCACATTTGGAATTTTGGGATTGGGTGGGATGATGATCTGGCTTCCAGACGTGAGTCCTGATGAAGGGTCTCGGCCTGAAACGTCAACCACTTACTCTTTCCCATAGATGCTGCCTGGTCTGCTGGGTTCCTCCAGCATTGTGTGTGTATTGCTAGGATTCAATATTACTTTTAACTATACAGTACTGTGTAAAAGTGTTAGACAATTATATATAACTAGGGTGCCTAAGACCTTTGCACAGTTCTGTTGTAATTTATGTATTGCACTGTACTGCTGCTGCAAAAAAACAACAAACACATTTCATGACATATGTGAGTGATGATAAATCTGATCCTGGTATTGTGGACTGAGAGTGGGAAGGGGGCAGGGGGAGGGGAGTCATTGTTGGGAAAAGAAGAAGGGGGTGGGGAGGGAGTGGGAGGCATTAGAACATAGAGAGATGCTCTGTAATGATCAATAAGCCAATTGTTTGGAATCAAATTATATGCCTGGTGTCTCAGGTCTGGGTGTGTCTGCACCTGTGCCCCCCACCCCCCACCGCTAGAACATTTTCTCTGCCACCTGTCCCACAGCCTCCTTGCCATTCCCAACAGCTGCATCCTTGCCAATGTGATTCTGCTGATTCTAAACATAACCCTCTCCAGTGATCATTCAGGGCCATTGGGTTCTGTAGAAACACCTGATCAATCCTGTTCACTTACTGGTTGCCAAAGAAGCCACTGATATAACACTATGCTATACTGGTCTCTATGACCTTACCTTCACTCTTGGTCCTGCCTCACCTGCGGCAGGTCTGTACCTCCCACGTTGACCTTATCAGCCTCCCTAATACAGGTCCACAATCCCTTATCTGAAATCCTTGGGGCCAGTTGCATGTCGGAATTCAGAATTTTTTGGATTTCGGAAAATTGATAATTATATTGATAATTAACCTGTTTCAGTGCTGGTGGACTTTAGGACCTGGGGGAGATCCAGACCTACACACATCCTCCCATATACTTTAAATCATCTCTAGATTACTTATAATACCCAATACAATGTAAATGCTATGTAAATAATTGTTATACTGTATTGTTTAGGGAATAATGACAAGAAAAAAAAACTGTACATGCTCAAACAACGAGTGCTGGAGAGAGAAATTCCAGGTTTTCCCAATCCGCGCTCTTTTACAAATACTATTACAGTTTATTTATAGAGTAATATACTGATAAATGAAATAGTGGGATAATTATAGACCATAAATACACTAGTACATTTTATTTCTAACAAAAACATTCAATAAAACATAAAAATATACAGCTTTAAACGAACCGAATGAAACACATGGTAAATGCCTTTTAGGAATAAATGTAGAACGTAAATACTCTAGGACATATACAAGTTCAAACTAAGCTAAATACGTACAGGTACCTCTAGTTAAGTTGCATTACATCTGGCAAACAAAGCTAAATACTCTACAGGTACCTGATGGGCCAGGAACAGGATTCTCAAGTTTTGAAGCAGCACTACGACAGACGGCATTTTTAAAGACTTCTTCAAGTGTCATCTGTCTCATTGACATAGGTTTATGTCTAAGCAATCTCTCTTTAACTGAGTAAACTGCCATAATCTCTTGCTCACTGATAAATGCACGTTGTTCAAGGCCAGCAATTAACTTGAATTGAGTGACGTCAGCTGTTGGTGCATCTAACAAGCCTTGTCACGACACGCTCCACACTCCACAAAAAAAAACTTCGGTTTCCGGAGCTTTTCGGTTTTCAGAATCTCAGATAAGGGATTGTGGACCTGTACTCATAGAGCTGAACTGGAAGCAAATCATCCCTGACTCTGTGGAAATGCCTACAAAGAAGGATTAAAACAACCAACACAGAAATTTGTGGAAGGCTGTCTGTGATAATTCATCTATTTTGAAAAAGCATCTTTTGATTAAGCGACTTGTGAACAATTACCATATTGGAGGGCTCCTGAGGAGGGACCATTTCTCCAGGTGGAATCCCTGATCTGTGAAGACTTCCCCCATTGTGGAGAAGATCACCTTGCACATTGGCAGTGATGAGAGTACTGACTCAGAGGATGTGCCCATGTCTGAAAGCCAGATCATCGTCCCACCCTGTCCCCAAATTCCGCATGAGCCTTTGTTCCTGTGGCTACACTTGCGCCCAACTGGATTCAGCAATCTGAAAGATCCCGGGAGTATCTAACTACAAATTTTCCCAAATAAGCACTTCCCAGGGTAAATACAACTCTTAACAAAACTGTGCTTTATTGTACAGATGCAACCCTTTGCAGATATGTTTATAGGCTAAAGTGGAAGCAGACCCCGGGGTGAATCTCACATGGTACAGGTTTCAGAAGCACCCTGAGCAGGAATTGAAAGTAGACTATTACGCTCCACGTATGATTATTTCAGACCATGTTGCTTGGCAGGCAGCCTCTAGGGATGTTTCAACAGAGCATAGGCAAACAAATATAAAACAAAAACAGAGAATTCTGGAAATACCCAACCAATCAAGCCATGTATGTGGGAAAAGAAACAAGCTCAGTAATTCATTTTGAGGACCCTTCTTCAAAACCATCAGATTTCATAGAAAAATCACACAATATAACAAATTTTATACTGTTACTTGGATTTCTGAGAGTCTTCGAGGAATATTTTTTTTGAAGTGTGACTCTTTCTAGCCAACAGTTCAATTACCATAATGAATTTCACAACAAATGACCCACAATATTTCAGGTGTCCAAAGGAATAATGCAATGGAGAGCTGCCACACAGATCAGACTGGTTTTCTGCAAACTCATCACCTTGTTTTGTCAGCATTGTGAAGTCTCCAAGCTCCACTGAGATTGCGCCAGGGGTCCCAATGCACAAACACTGATAAATTTTATTGTTGTCGTATGGATCGTAAGGATATTTCTACATAAAGATGAAAACTTTATGTATCGATATCATAAAGGTGCTGGAGGCAGATACGATAGGGTCTTTAAAGAGACTCCTGGACAGGTACATGGAGCTTAGAAAAAAGAGGGCTATGGGTAATTACAGGTAATTTCTAAAGTATATGTTCGGCACAGCATTGTGGACCGAAGGGCCTGTATTGTGCTGTAGGTTTTCTATGTTTCTTTGTCTATGTTTTTATCTGCTTAGGTGTCTTCAGAAACAATAAGGTTGGGAAATAGTGAAAAATGAAAAGGATTTTTTTGATTTATTTTGTAGCTGTCACTTTATACTGTGCCATGGCATTCAACTAAGTGACGCAAAGCTATCAATGTATCAAGGGTGGGTCAAATGGTAGCACTTTCTATTCTGTGGTGTTGAAGGTTCAAGTCCTACACCAGATACTCGTGTCCAGGAAGAGCCTCCCGTGCACTACTGAGGAAATGCTGTCCTGTTGGAAATACCGTCTTTCAGAGGAACCACCAGATCTCCAAGGCCCCACTTGCCAGAAGGACTAGATAGAAAGGTCTGCAACAGGTCTCTTTTTCAGAAAAATGAGGGAATTACCCAAGGTTGATGCTTATTCCTGCAACAACGCTCCCAAATCAGATTATCTGGTCATTATCACAATACTGGTTGTCAAAAGTCGCTGTGTGCAAATCACCTGCAGCATTTCTCCTTAACAGGTACACTTTTATAATACTTAATTAGCTGGAAAATGCAATGGGATGTCAAAGAATCCTTCCTTTTAGTTTCATTATAATAATTCCTTTTCAAATTTTGGATTTTTTTTACCTTTTTATTGCATTGACAATAAAGACTTTCCTTTTCATTCATGGTTCAATCATTTCATTCCTTCCTCTTACAAAGAGTTGAGAGATCCTGGCCTTCCAGCATGTGGAACCTGCGTTACAGCAGCTGCCTGTAGCATTCTCTTGTAAGAGCCGGCCTGTGTCTAAGACTAAGGTTATAGCTGAACAGCAGCTGCATTTGATTGAAGGGAAACTGTGCACAACTGTTGTGGAAGAGATTTAAAGGTGCCCCATGAGTACTTGCAGAGGAGCCGAGTTGAACTGTTAAGTAAATTTATTAATGGTTACTGGAAGTCATTTTTGATTTTGTTGTTTGTTGAGTTGGGTCCTTTCAAACTAAGTAATGGAATATATGCAGCTTTTCCACAATCCTAACTATTATTTTCATGGTCGCTAAGATAAATATTTCAATTGAAGTTTTTTTGTCCTTTATTTCCTCTCTTTCCCAGCATTTTCTCCCTTCCAGGTTTTGGCCCTGTGACTCTGAGCAACACACACAAAAATGCTGGAGGAACTGGGTAGGCCAGGCAGTATCAATGGAGGGAAAGAAAGATTGTCCTCTCCTATCAGATTCCTTCTTCTTCAGCCCATTACCTCTTCCACCTATTACCTCATAGCTTCTTACACCACACCCCACTCTTGAAGCATTTTGGCCCAAAACATTGACTGTTCCATTTCCCTCCATAAATGTTTCCCTAGCATTTTTTGTGTGCGTCTCTGGTGTCAGCAAGCTATTCAACTGTGGGATGATCACACATAATTCTCAGACATGACAAAATCTGCAGATGCTGGAAATCCAAAGCAACACATAATTCTGCTCTGTCTTCAATTAGTGTCAACACAACAGGAAATGGATGGCAGTCTGCTGTAACAAACAAGTGCAATTACTGCTTATTAATTCAGGGGACTTTCCAGATCTCTTTCACTCATCTATAGACTCTCTTAACTGGCCAAATAATTAGGAAATAATTAGAAATTATAATAATAGCCTATACACCTTCACTTACAACTTTCTTGCAGATCCGGTCACTAGATTACAGAAAGGATGTTGGGTGCAGAAGAGGTTTACCTGGATGCTGGCTGGGTTTGAGAGTATGAATGATAAAGTGAGGTTGGACAAGCTTGAGTTGTTTTGTTTTCTGTAGCATACAGAAGCATATAAAGCACGTGTACTTCGATAATAATGCACTTCAATAATAAATTTACTTTGAACTTTGCTAGGCTTTGTTTCTGCCATTAAGGAGACATCTGACAGCCACTTTGCATTATTACTGTCCATATCATATGGCAGATAAGGCTGAAAATATGGGAAGTGTATTCTTGTCGAGGTCTAGTTATATAATTGACTTCACTGCCATTTTTGTGCCAAAAGAGAAATCTTTTGATAATGTAGTGAGAGGCATAGATAGGGCAAACAGAATCTTTTCCCCCAGGTATAACTGTCATATGGGTGGGAGGGTGTGGAGATATGTCTCTCCTTCCCTCCACTAGCCAGTAGATCACCCTTGAACAAGATGTAGCACCTACTTCGCCCCCCCCCCCCGATCAGGGTCATGTGAAGCCATGGGGGGGCAGGTAGTGAATGGTCGTATAAGCAGCTGGTGCATATCACGTGCTGGTTAAGCGACCACTGACCCCAGGCAGACAATCTCTGAAGAGTATTGATAATGGCTGGGTCACCCTTCCTGTAAAGGCACTGCCCAGAAGAAGGCAATGGCAAACCACTTCTGTAGAAAAATTTTGCAAAGAACAGCCACGGTCAAGACCATAATCATTAATGTCATATGACACAGTGCATAATGAATGAATGAGTAAACGTCAGGTATTAAAGGCATGCATTTAAGATGAGAGGGGGAAAGTTTAATCGAGACATGCAGGAGAAGTTTCTATCCCCATACAGAGAGTGGTAGGTGAATGGAACAGGCCTCCTAGGGTAGTGCTGGAAGCAGATAAATTGGTGGCCTTTAAGGGGCTATTAGACAGATGAATGTGCTGGGAAAGGAGGGATACATGTACAGGCAGAAACAATTTAGTTTAATTCGGCATTGTGTTTGACACAGATATCACAGCCGAAGGGCCAGTTCCTGTGCGGCAGTGTACTTTGTCCTGTGTCCATTTCAACTCTAAGTGGACAGACAGTGACATTATCTAATGCTAATACTAAGGCCACATTTAGACAGAGATTGAGAAGCACACTCTTGAACAATCAGCTCGTTACTTAGCCTCATTCCTTCCCCACAGGGACCACTTTCCTTTGATCTTCACCCAGGAAGTATATCTGACGGAATGACTTTGAGAACTGAAGATGTACTGTAAATGCTGCAGGATATGAAAACTTCAAAGAATTTCAAAGGGTGCAAAGTGCTTTACAGCCAGTGAAGTAAATATAAACTACCTTGGCAATTACTGTGTAAGAAAAAGGTATCCGAAAGTCGCATCTTGTTGAATTTTGTCCTATGTACCGAGGTATGTATCTTTTTTTTGTAATTTATTTTTTATTAAAGTTCATCATCAAACAAACATTTCCATAAGATGTATTTCAGATATTGTACATATATATCATATAATCATATTTGCCACAAATCTCCACACAATATACACCTATAGAAAAGAGAAGAAAGAAAGAACAAGGAAAAGGAGAAAACTATGTACAGAGTAGGGAGTGATCTTATTTTTTACAACATATTCATTGATTTGTGAGAATAAAATCAGGCCTATGAGGTGTTATGTAGTTGAACCATTTTTCCCAGTATGAATCAAATTGTTCCAATTTATGATTAACAGATGCTGTTATCTTCTCCATTTTGTAAATGTCCATTGTAATTTCCATCCATGCGTTTAAAGTTGGGGTCTCCTGTGATAACCATTTCCTGGTAAGAGTCTTTTTACCAGCCACCAGCAGTATATTCATTAAATATTTATCTCTTTTCAACCATTCTTGAGGTACATACCCAAAATATATGGTCTTACTTTCTAAGGGTATTTCACATCTAAAAATGTCTTGTAGGGCATTATGTATCCCACTCCAATAGTCTTTGATAACGGAGCAATCCCAGAAAATATGATAATGGTTTGCATTTTGATTTCCACAATTTCTCCAGCAGACAGGGAGGTTACTATCATAATTGGATTTCTGAGAGGGTGTAATAAAATATCTTATCAAGTTTTTCCACCAGAACTCCCTCCATTTCTGTGAACTGGTACACTTCCATTGATACCTCCATATTATTGTCCATTCTTCCTCAGATATAATTATCCCTCCTTCCTTCTCTCATTTTGTTTTAATGTATGAAGTCGAATGTGTTTTAAGATTTGACAAACCCTAATGGAGGTTTAGGTGAGATCCATACGTAAGAGTGAATCAGTAGATAATGAGCTGTGGATCTGATTGGGTAGCAGTCTTAATGTAATTGGACTAAGGGTGATTGTGAAACTTTACCTCACTTTTTGTGGAACTATATTAGAACAAAGTGACAAAATGTGTGATTCTGGAGTCACATAATCAAAAAGGTGTCTCCAGGTGAGCTTGAGAGCTGGCATGAACTTTATGGGTTGTATGGCATGCTGCACTGTCATACGAAGACATGAAGTATAGCTGAGAGGAAGGGGTCAGCAAGTAATTAGTTTGTGATTGTAAGGTGTTGGTTTAAATGTGATATGAAGAATCTGGAAGTGCCGAATGAGTGTTTTGGCGTAGTCGGGTATTTGAAAGAGGGGATCCACTCTGTGCCTACTTTATTAGGTACACCTGTACATCCGCTTGTTACTGCAAATATCTGACCAGCCAATCATGTGGCAGAAACTCAGTGCAGAAAATCACATAGACATGGTCAAGAGTTTCAGTTGTTGTTCGCACCAAACATCAGAATGTGGAAGAAATGTGATCTAACTGACTTTGACCATGGAATAATTGCTGGTGCCAGATGGGATGGTTTGAGTATCTCAAAAACTGGATTTTCACGCACAACAGTCTGTGGAGCAGAGGTTCCTAAACTGGACCCCTTGCTGAATGGTATTGGTCCATGGCATAAAAAAGACTGGGAACCCCCTGCTCTAGAGTTTAAAGAGAATGTATGAAAAACAAAAAAAAAATCCAGTGAGCAGCAGTTCTGTGGGTGAAAATGTCTTCTTAATGAGAGAGGCCAGAGGAAAATAGTCAGACTGGAAGGCAACAGTAACTCAGAGATGGTCTCTGCACACCACTGTTGTAATGCGTTATAATAGCGGTGTGCAGAAGAGCATCTCTGAACACACAACACGTTGGACATTGAAGTGGATGGGCTAGAGCAGCAGAAGACCATGAACGTGCACCCAGAGGCCAGTTCATTAGGTACAGGAAGTACCGAATAAAATGACTACTGAGTGACTAACTGGGAGAAAGTTTCTGGAAATGCACGCGGAAGGTTTAGGATTCATCATGATTCCCATCAAACAGATCTACTCTAATAAGGAAGTCCCTGAACTGATAACTCCAATCATATTTTGGAGCAGGCTTTGATTACATCATTAAAAACCTCACTGGTGGAGCCTGATTCCCAAACACGAAATAAATCTGAACTTATACCGATGCTCTAATAGCCTGTGAATGCTTCAGGGCCTGAGGACAGTGGGAAGGCCGTGGGGTGAGAGTTTGCTACCCTCAATCATTCATTCACCCGGCTGAATCACCCCTTTAAAATCACCGAAAAGGTTTTCTTCATCTTAAATTCTTTGTTTAAAATGAAGTCTTAACTTATTATTGAGGAGTTCAGAATGGAGCAATGTGACAAACACTCCATAACAAGGCATAAAAAAAAGAGAGAAAATCTGCAGATGCTGGAAATCTGAGCAACACGCACAAAATGCTGGCCCGAAATGACGACTGTATTTTTTTCCGTAGATGCTGCCTGGCCTGCTGAGTTCCTCCAGCATTTCTACTCACACTCCTCTCCAAATGAATTTCCTGGTAAGGTTTCCATCCCTTGCGGTGGAGCATTTTGCCCTCAGCTATTGTTGTGTACGAGAGGGAGAGTGCAGAGCATACCAGGATGCCTCCATACGGGATACTCAACTGAACTTTATTGATAACCCTGCTTGTGCAGTTTGTGAACTCCTTCCATGTGGGGGTGGCACTGGAATAACATCATTAACTACCACTATAATTATTGAGTACAATTGTTCATAGATTCACTTTTTCCCATAGTGTATTGTGGGAAAAACGGCATCGTAGAGCAAAGGCTGCTTTCCAACAGTGGAAGGAAAATACTTTGCAGGTCAGACGAGCAGAGACTATGGGCTGAACAGTTAGCTGGAGCCTTTCACTAAGGCATGGTGAGATGTTAAAGGTAAGAAGCTTGAAGCAGATGTGCTGAAGGACTGAAGAGCAGTGGGACTAGCAGAGACAGCGATGATGGATGTTGTATGTGCGAGAGTTGATGATTAAATGAGGGAACACAGAGCAGTGCAAAGTGCTTATTCATGAAGTTAACTCCAATGGTGGCAGAGCTCCGGGTCAGTGTTTCTGCAGCGCCTGGAGGGTGATGGGTACGGATCGTCAGTGGCTCGGAAGTGGATCACGAAGGAAAGGCATCAAAGGAATGCTGGTGATGAGCATTACTTGTTCAGTGTCAGGCAGTTCGGAAGATTAAAGCATTCACATCCAAATTTATGTATGCTCGGGTAGAGGTTAACAAAGGTCAGGTAGTCACTCCATGGCAGCATAGTGGCATGGTGTTTAGCATTATGCTATTTACAGGGTGAGTGACCCGGATTCAATTTCCGTAAGGAATTTGTATGTTCTCTCCGTGACCCCTTGGGTTTCTTCCCACATTTCAGACGTACAGGGTTAGTAGGTTAGTTAGTCACATGGATGGGCAGTCTGGGCTCGTTGGGCTGGAAGGGTCTTTTACTGAGTTGTATCTCTAAATAAATAAATTTATATGTAGGATATGAGGTGACGAAGAGACGGTATTGAGTGGATCTACCTCACAGATGAAAGCTGGTCTCCTGGTGTAGGAGAAACTGTTTTAAGGTATTTGAGAACTCATCGAGAGAAACCTGCTATGATGAATGACAATGTAGGAGGCTTGCTGGAGGAAGATGCAGTGGTCACAGTCAAAAAGAATATCATTGGTGTTGCAGAGATAGTCAGGCTCTGAACTGGAGGTTCTCTGATAGGGCATTCCAAAGAGCTTGGCATGAAATGACATGAGAATGCAGCTGATTTTGTTTTTTCAAATACTTGCTGACTACAACTACCACCGTAATTTGTTAACAAGGCAAGCAGCTTTTAGACAATAACCATTTTCATTTTGCGATTCAGTCTTCCCCAGATTCAATCTGCTTCCTCCAGTGGATTAACTTGCCTCTATGAAGGAAGAACATTGTTCATTTTAACTATCAAATGTCCTCACAAACCATTAGCACTATTCCCTGATTAAATTATTACTGGGATGAGATATGTGACCATTTCCTCTTAGCCTGCAAACTAGATTAAAACACTGATACTGGTATTAAACAGAAAGTCCCGTAGACAATTAAGTGATAAAAAAAAACTCCACTAGCTCCCCGAAGTGCTAAACCAGTGTAGTCAGTAAGATACACGTACACACAGTAATTTACAGGAAATCAGAATTTTGATTAAAGTGGTGAAAAGAGATGAAACCCAAGCCGTCATAGAGTTCCAAAACAAACCACGAACCAATGAATTAGGAGAGGTGTGTCTAAACAGCAACTGTCAAAAGGGCTAGGAATTCCAACTTTGTTTTGGGTTTTCAGTTTACATGAACAATGACTGCTAGTGTGTAAATTGCACCAAGAACATGCCACTGCAAGATTATCATCCAGTTTATTTCTTCAGCACATTCTGAATCCACAGATAATCAATTACTGACTTGGGGACACTGGTGAGTACTTCAATTCAAATTTCTAATTTATTAGCATAAAGAGGCTCGAAGGTGTTTATACTTCAATCTTACCTCGTTTGCATCAGATAAAACTCCTTTACTTCGCTGTATAGTTGGCTGCCTGTTATTTTCTGTGCCTTTTCAAAGTACTTATCAAATGATGTAGGCAGTATAACCTGAGATGTTTATGTTGAGTTTCAACCCCTGACTGAAACGTGGGATGACTAAGGTGACCCCCGCTTGGAGCCCATCAGTGTTGCAGTGCCTCTCTCTGATTAGAGAATGAGAGTAAATGGATTGAATCATCTGTTGTTTCAGTCTTCGGTGTGGGACAGTTTACTTCTCTGGTTTAATGACTCCCCCCACTTTCTAATTTAAATTCAGAGCATGTTGTGTGGAGGAAGGCCATTAACCCATAACCTGCTCCTTAACATCATTTCTGTAATTCAAATTATACAAGCACACCAAGATTTTTGTAGAATGAAGAAACTGCCCAAGACTTTTGTAGAACCAATAATTTCAAAATTGAACCCATGTACACTACCTTATTACTTTTCTTTGTTGTACTTATTTTAATTTAACTATTTAACATATATATACAGTATACTTACTGTAATTCAGTATTTTTTCTTTATGTCTATTTCTCATATATTTCATTGTACAGCTGCTGTAAAGTTAAAAAAATTTCACAACATATGCCGATAATGTTAAACCCAATTCTGAAAAAGATAATAATGAGAACCCTCTATAATTTGCAAATTGCATTCTTGTTTTTTTTCTGTGAGTAGTCAGCAGATCAAAAGTGAATTTTGTCCTGTATTTTATTAGAGAGTAAGGGTTAATGGGTTGAGTATGAATTTAAGTATAATGGGCAATCTAGTTCGTATCATCCGAGTTATCCAATCACCAAAAGCTTATTCATCAGTGTGCATGCTGGCTAAATATAGAGCTTGTTCAAATTTCCCTCCTTGGCTTGCTATTGGTTGTCTGTTCTCTTTGCGTATAAAATAGGTACTGTTCACTTAAAGGAACATTGTCCTCAATTATGATGTCTTAGGTGTTTTATTGTGATGAAGTTAATTAAGGTTGTATTAGTTTAATGGCAATTGATGTAATAAAATGAATCTGAAAATGACATTTTGAGTACTTGTAGGATCAAATGCAGTATGAACTTAATCTGACATCACACTGTTTCATGTTGATTAACATTTCCAGCTTGCTCCAGATATCAACCCTACTTTCAGAGTTCTCTGATACAGTACTGTGCTCGAGCATTGTGTTCTGTGCTCACTATAACAACTCAGCAACTGATTCTCAGTCTCCATTTCATAGGTTACAGACACATAGCACTTTCTCAGTTTAACTTCTCACTGCAGGTTTGTATGGCTCATAATTTTTAACGACCTTGTTGAACCTAATTAGTTCCTTAACCACCCCCAATTACTCTTGAGAGTAATTGGGTCATTTAAACTTCTGGTGATTGCGTAACTTGGGTGACAATGAGTGGATTGCCCGTTTTTACTTATCATCGACACTATTTCCATTGAAGTTAAAATGAATCATGTTGAAACTGCAGGTGGTCTTGTCAGCTGTCTGGTACGTTGCTCACGTGCACAGCCAGTTACTCAGGGGCATTCTGCATTCGTTATGGGAGAGTATCTGTACTTACCTCTGGATCTCAGATTCCATTGACGGATTGAATTTAACAGACGTGAGTGCGATCCGCAGAAAGATATCCTCTCGTGCTTTATGTGCTGGCGTCCAGAGACAAACTTCTTCCCTTTGAATGGTGTTGAGGCACTCAGGCAAGGGGGCTAATGCAACCCAATCTTCTCTGTGCCTTGTTTAACATTAATGAATATATAAATGAACAGTAATCAGGCTTAACTGATTGTTCAACTCTTTTATTTTCTCATTTCCATTCTAGGTTGATTGAAGGCAGAGAGTTATGATTTCTCCCCTTACCTACAGACACTTTGACTAAAATTCACTAACTTCATAGTTTGAGAATCTGTTCTGGGTATTTTCCATTTTTGTGAATCTCGGTATCATGCATGCAGCAAATGGCTTTAATGTATTTATGATAATGCCAAACAGTTACACTTGTAAGCATAGTCATTGTGATAAGTTTGTTTCACATTGTACATCATGCAGCCCCCACACTATCGATCTGTGGTGAATTTTCTAAAATTACTATTACATCAATGTCAAACATAATGACAAAAAATGGCCGTGATGTTATTTCCACATGCTCCTGCGAAAACAGAAAGGCATGTCACAACATGTTTATTTATATGTTAATAAGCGAATGAAATTTAGTTACTGCAAACATATGCGAAACTAACATTCAAATATAATCCTAAATTGTCCGCATATAAATACGTCCCAGAAGTCAGCAGAAATTAAATGTCCTATGAATTTATGGAAAATACACTTCATTTTAAAATTATTTTCTTTTCTTTTCCTTTGCTTTTGTAGGATCTCCTTGGTCTGCAGTTTCCAGAGCTCCATCATTAGCGCCTGATGGTGCATGGGAGTGTCTGAGACTAATGTTTATTTAACATCTCTTCCTGTGGAAATTAATTGGTTCTCTGTTCATCACTTTCCCAGAGAGACATAAACATGCATCCCAACCATCTCCTATGTGCATATTGGAGTTAACATTTACCGGCTTCAATGAGACCTTAAAATGAAAGCTGTTTTGGAACTAGCATTTGATAGAACATAGAACATTACAGCCTAGTACAAGGCTTTCAGCCCACATTGTTATGCCAACCTTTTAACCTACTGTAAGATCAATCTAACCCTTCCCTCCTCACTATCCCTCAATATGTCAATCTAAAATTTCCTTAAATGTTCTAATGTATCTGTTTCTATACTGCCCCAGCAGGGCGTTCCCCACATCCAGCATTCTGTGCAAAAAATGTAGATACTGTGCAAACATCTTAGGTACATATATATAGCTAGGTTGCCTGTGTCTTTTGCACGAATCTGTAGTAATTTTATGTATTGTGTTGTTCTGCTGCCACACAAAAAAAATTCATGACATATGTGACTGATGATAAACCTGATTTTGACTTGGGTTTCTATTGTGGGATGGGGGCAGGGAGAGGAGAGTCATGGTTGGGAAAGGGGGAATGGAGAGGGGAGGGAGCAAAACGCACCAGAGAGACTTTTTGTAATGATCAATAACCCAACTGTTTGGAATTAAATGACCTTGCCTGATGTCTCAGTGCTGGGTGCATCTGCTCCTGTGTCACCCCCTACCTTTGGCACTCCTTCTCTGCCACCTGTCCCACAGCCTTCCTGCAGCACTCCACCCTTTCCATTCCCAATATCCTTTGAACCCGCCAGATTTACAAACTCGCTCTCCGCGCCATATTGACTAATAAGGTACTGTGCAGAAGTCTTAGGTACTCTAGCTACACGATACATACAGGTCCAAGACCTCTGCACAGGATGTACTTTGATATCCTCCCTATATTTTCCTCCAACCACCTTAAAATTATGCTCCTCATATTAGCAATACAAACGTCTACGCTTTAAAGTTGTAGCGGACAACTTTGTTGCTCTCTTGATCAGGGAACCACATTTTACATAAAGCAGAACAAAAAAAGCCTGTGCCAAATGCCAAGTGAGAACTCGGCTGATTACAGAATGTTCAAAACACAAATAATAAAGGAAGTAAGGGACATATAAGAGAAAATGAGAGAAAAATGGGCAGCAAACATAGAACAGAATCTAAAAGTATTTTACAGATATGTGAACAGCAATAGAGGTGTAGGAAGGGAGGGGAGGCTGAAGGGAGACGGAGGAAGGAAAGCTGCTCGTGGAATCAGAATTTATTATCACTGACACAAGTCATGAAAGCTGTTGCTTTGTGACAGCAGTTCAGGACAATACACAAAACATACTATAAATTACAATAATAAATATATATCAAATATGGAATAAGTTGTGCAAAAACAGTGAAGTAGTGTTCATGGATTCATTTATCACTTCAGAAATCTGACGGTGGAGGGGAAGAAACTGTTCCTAAAACCCTGAGTGTGTGTCTTTGGGCTCCTGTACCTCCTTTCTGCTGGCAATAATTTGAAGGGAGCATGTCCTGGGTGCTGGGGGTCCTTTAATGATCGATGTCTCCTTTCTGAGGTTTCTCTCTCCACAGATACTGCCTGATTCAAGTATTTAAGTATGCCTGCCATTTTACCTTTGGTTTTGCTTCAAAGTTTTAGAATTTGCTGTTTCAAGGACAGAATGGTGAAGAGGTTTGATTTGTCGTGGATGGAATTTCACACCAAGAAGTGTGAAGTGCTAGCTTTTGGCAGAAAGGATGGGAAGAAGCAACAAAACTGAATGGCACAATTTGAAAGAACAATAATTCATTGGCTGTGGAGGCCAGGTCATTGAAGTGGAGGTTGACAGGTTCTTGATTAGTAAGGACATCAAGGGTAATGGGGAGAAGGCAGAAAAATGGGGTTGACAGACATAATAAATAAGCCATGATAAAATTGTGGAGAATTCTTGATGGGGTGAATAGCCCAATTCTGCTCCTCTGTCTTATGGTCCATGGCCAAGAAGAGCAAGGACATTTCAGAGTGTATATACATTGTTGATCGGAAGTAGTGAGTCAGATTCAGAAAATGATTAAAAAGAATCTGGAACCCTGAGCTCTATAAGGAGAGTAATTCAGTACAAGAGCACAGAAGTCAAGGTGGATCTTTATAAAACACTGGTCTTAGGCAGATGGTTCATGCACCATAAAGATGAGAAGGCTTTAGAGTGGGTACAACAACAAAATACTGAAATGACAGCAGAGCTGACGGACTTCAGTTATGTGGATAGATTAGGGAAGCTGTCTTTGCTCTCCAGTACAGGAGTTTCTGGGTGCCTGATGGTGATATTTAAAATCATGGCAGGTAAACTGGGTAGAGGACAGAAAATGGAGGTGATTGTCAAAGAGAATCAAAACAAACTGCAGAGAATTATTTTATGCAGTGAGTATATGGACACTGAGGCTTTCATCTTAACCACTTAGCCACATTTACCAAGCAGGTGGTGTACCAGTTTCATAGGTGTCAAGGTTATTTGCAGTGCAGCTACAGTCAACGTGTTGGAAAGGTATGAACGGATAGCAATTGTATTTAGATCTCACAACGCTGACCAGTTTAGGAGATCATCCATTTTGACTATCGAGCAATCGAGTGTGGCACAGACTTCGCAGCTGCTAGTGTGATAAACATTCAGCAAGTGTATGTTTCATTTCAGACCACGAACCTCAGGGCTGTAATTAGAAGTCCAGGCTACAGTAGGCTTTTCACGTGAATGAGAGCCAGAGCAGGTGGTGTCTGGGTAGGTTGTAGTCTGACTAAAACATCACAATACATTGTTTCTTCTTAGAATTCTGATTTCCAGTGTCAAACTCAGCACGCCTTTTCTGTCATAATCAAAAACTCAGCAACTGTGGAAAGACAAACGGTTAATGTTTCAAGTCTGGGACCTTCGACATAATCAATCTTATCTTCACTTTTTAATCCACAGCAGTTTGTGGAGAATACGGGTTAATGCTCCACACTTTTACCAGCTTTACTGTGAAATTGGGAGGCATGCACCGGGCTAAATTCCAAGACTCAAATTTTATTTTCTCCCTGGGAGGAATCTCTAGTTCAGGCACCTTTGGGACAATAAAGTAAAGGGGTGGAGGAGGGTAGACACGAGTTTACCTTTTAATCTGACACAGCACAATTGCACACATTAATGCTTTGTGACTTCCAGCAATTCTGCTACTGGCAGCAGGTGAGGAATTGTGACCAAGATCACTCCCTTGGAGATGATCGTGGAAAATAGCTGGCATCCTGGGCCTGGTTTTTGGAGGGGAGAAAGTCTACCACTACTACCAAGTTACACTTCTTCACAAACCACAGGTAGAATGTACTGATTAAAGTCTGCTTAATCTTTTGCAAACTATAATCAAGACGCCTTCATTTATTGGTCTGCCCTGATTTGGTCTTGAAAACCTAATCCGTTTTTCACAGTTGTTGACTTTTGTATCTCGAATCACTTTCGTATAGGCACATATAGAAATGTTGAACCTCTAACACCCAACATTTTTTAATTATCTCAGCCTATCTAGCGCGGTAGAGTTGGAGACAGTATGCTTAGCGTTTTAGCATGTGGTTATACTGAATGATACATAGGGGATTTCTGCAGGATGTGCTATGCTGTTGTTATTGATTTCTTATAAATGTGTCATTTACGCAGAAAGTGTGTCGTAAACTCAGCAGATGTTACTGTGGTCCTGAATGCCTGTCTCACATGGACAAACATTGTCAGTTGGTAATTGTTGGTACTGCAATTCACTTTGCCATTCATTTAGAACATTCTGGACAAATAATGAGAACTCCACATAGTAGATTCAATGAAAGGCTATCAGCCTAAAGCAGTTAGCTCTACTCTTCCCTCCACAGAAGCATCTTGACCAACTGAGTTTTTTACGGTTTCGTTATTTAATTGTTGAATGGTGGAGTTTGTAAAGTACAGGGTTTAACATCTCCTACTGAAGGATAATCCATCCTGAGATAAGGCAAGTGTCATACTGAAAGAAAAATGACATTTAGGAAGAAAAATAAAACCATAAGAGCTTTTACAAGTGTATAGAAAGGAAGAAAGTAGCTGAGGTAGAAGATGTGGGTATGAAAGAGACAGAAGAACTTAATCACAATTGCTGGAAAAATGTACAAGGCAAACTAGTGGGACTGTAGGCTGACACGCCCCTGAACTTGATGATCTGCCTCCCAGAGCTTTAAAATGTAGGAGGTGTAGAAGTAATGGATGCATTGTTTACGATCTTCCACAATTTCTTAAATTCAAGGAAGTTCCAACCAACTGGAAAATGATAACTCTAATCACTACAGTTCAGCAATATTATGGCCACTTCGACCACTTTGCATTTAAATTGACATTTTTTTGTTCTAATTATGTTCTTTCTTGTAAAAATTGTGTTTAAGTTCTGTTTTCCTTATGAATGCTTCTTATATTTCTAAGTACCTGTGATGTTGCTGAAAGTACATTTTCATTGCAGTTGGTCATGGGCTGCAAAAGGCTCTTGAACCTGGTGTAAACTGTAGCACTTTCTGACATACATTTCAAAGTTGCTGGTGAACGCAGCAGGCCAAGCAGCATCTGTAGGAAGAGGTGCAGTCGACAAGGAGAGGAGACAAGGGTCTCGGCCTGAAACGTCGACTGCACCTCTTCCTACAGATGCTGCTTGGCCTGCTGTGTTCATCAGCAACTTTGATGTGTGTTGCTTGAATTTTCAGCATCTGCAGAATTCCTGTTGTTTCTGACATACATTGTTCCATTCTTACAGGCTGTGTGCTGCAGAGGGATCCAGCTATGGAAGAAGCTATGAATGCAACATTGTCGCTGCGGTGGAACGTGACTGACGAGCCCTTAAATATGATGTAAGTTTGCATTACAGTTTGGCTGTCCAGTGTCCATTACTAAATAGGACGCTTATTAATGTTGCGTCTCTGCCGACTACCACGTTGGTGTTGGCTGCTCCCTTCAAAAAAAGAGAAAGATTACAAATGCATATTCCAGAACAGTAAATTGATTCGTTTCTGTCTTGCTCACTGAGGGAGAAATTGTAGAAAACATCCTCCTTTTAGTATAATACTGCTCCTAAAAATAAAACTTCACTTAAAATGCTCAGACTTTACCTCATGCTGCCATCTATTTGAACACTCTGTGGGTGAGACGGTAAGTTGGTTGCTTTTTTCCACCTCCATTCAATATGATGCAGAAGTAAGCAACACATCTTGTGGAGATCTGACAGCTAACGGTGCCTTCTGTTTGAAAAATATCACATACTGTAGAGATACCGATGGTGAGAAACTATCTCATCATTTTGATTACATATCTCACACCTGCAAAAAGGCATTCTCCACCGATTTCCTGACAGTGAATGGAATGTGTGAAAATATTATTGCATCAGAGGCAATCTTTTCCCATCAGGTAAAACAGAAAATAAACTTAAATAAGGTGCAGAATATGATAGGTTCAGTGAAATATACAATAGAAAGGTGTAATTGCGATACTCAAACTCTGACAAGAAATAACCAGCATCGGAAACAGTTTGCTCTTTGGTGGCTGTAGGACCTGTGCTGTGTTTTGGAACATGGAGCCACCCAACTTTAGCTCAGATTCAGTGCTGAGCTGAAATCAGTCTAATTCACATCATTCAGCTGGTTCCATACAGTCAGATGACACTATCATGTGGTGGGCTGCCAGGAAAGAGTTCAGTCAGTTCTGAACTAGATATGGATAGTTGATAAGTTTGTGGCATAAGGTAGAAGGAGTCAACTTTAGACAATGACTACAGTTACTGGTATGTTAAAGCAAGCATTTTCAGGTTTTTCTTTCCTCTCAAAAAGAGTAAATTAATTAAATAGGTGCACGTAGCTACTGTCAGCTAATGCGATTATTCCCCCAACGACCTCCCTGCTGAGGTTGATAACATGCACATCATTTGAATGAGGTTGTCCTTCACCAACTGCAGTCTAATGACAGTGTGTCCCACTTGTACTGAGAGAAGCCAGCACTGTTTGTAGTTGCTGCAGGAAAGTTGACCTGGCCGACCAAGTCCAAGGTCAATGAGCCCAGTGCTTGAAGTCAACATCAGATAGAACCATATTAGATTATAGTTCTGTGCAAATATCTTTGGCACATATAGATATTGCTATGCTACCTAGTACAATTACACAGTACTGTATTTGTCAATATGAAGTGGAAGGCGAGATTGTAAATCTGGCGGGAGCAAAGGATGTTGGGAATGATGAGGGTGGAGCGCCACAGGAGGGGTGTGTGACAGGTGGCAGAGAGGGAGTGCCAGGGATGGGATGTGGCGCAGGTGCAGTCAAACCCAACCCTGAGATGTCAGGCAAGGTAATTTGATTCCAATCAATTGGTTTATGAATCGTTACAGAATGTCCCCCCGGTGTATTCTGCTCCCTTCTCCCTTCTCCCAACCATGATTCCCGTTTCCCGGACTCCTTCCCACTCAGAGTCCAGAATAGAGACCCATATCGGAATCAGGTTTATCATCATGAAATTTGGGTTTTTATTTGTGGCAGCAGTACAGTGCAGTCCTTAAATTTCTATAGCGCGGTGCAAAAGTCTTAGGCACCCTAGCTATATATATATGTATGTGTGTGTGTGTGTGTGTGTATACACACACACACACACGCACATGCACACATGCACACACGCACACAGGCACACACACACATATATACATAGCTCTGCTGGCTACCCTTACCTGGTTTAGCACGTCCATTAAAGGGGTCACATGCAAAAGGCTACTTGGAGCAACAGGGGAGTGCTGAGTGTCCAGTGGGGACCAAAGGTGAGAGAGCTGCCCCAGAATGGACCCGACAAGCCCCTTCTCCAGAGGCGCTACCCCTCCCTGGACACCCATACACCCCAGCAGTATGGGCTATATCGTAACTGCTGTCTATTCTACAATCCCTTTGGTATTCACTTCCATAACTGTAAGTTCTTGATTAAAAGTGTGCAGTTTACAGTAGAACACAGGTTTATCCCATGTTAGCTAAAATGCATCAGATTACTACTCACAATACATAAAGGAATTTTTTCATGTAAACTTATTAAAATTAAAGTAATTCTGAAGAGAATTTGTCAATTAAGACCAAAGTGAAATTCTTGATTATATATATTTTTCATATGTTTTCTTTAGTCATAGTCCTGTCTGCTCCTCATTAAAACAGCTGCTTCTCCTTTCAGCTGCAGTGACAGACATAATGATGGGGCTATTACAGCATTAGTCTCCCTGTGGGCAGTTTATGACATTGGGATCAGGCAGCAGTAAGGCAGGAACATATGGCTATAAATCTGATCAGATTCATATGTACATTACAGCTGCAAGTGAAGCAGGAAAACGACGACTGTGTGGAGCGTGAATACATTCCATTCTTATACTTGGTATATTTTGTCTTGGTACATTTATAAGAGGCCATCAGATATCGGAGCAGAATTGGGCCATAGTGCCCATGGAGTTTGTTCTGCCATTCCAATATTACTGATTTATTATCACCCTCAACCCCAATCTCCTGCCTTCTTGTAACCTTTGACATCTATTAACCTCTGCTTTCAATATACCCAATCATTTGACCTCCATTATCTTCTGGGACAATGAACTCCACAGACTCATTACCCTCTGGCTAAAGAAATTCCTCGTTGTTTCTGTTCAAAAGGGGCATCCTTGTATTCTGTGGCTGTGCCCTCTGGTCCTGGGCTCCCCCACTCTCCATGTCCAATATCTAGGCTTTTCAATATTTGATAGATTTCAGTGAGATTTCAGCCCCTTCCCCCATTCTTCTAAGCTCAAATACAGGCCCAGAACCATCAAACACTCCTCACATATTAACCCTTTCATCCCCAGCATCATTCTCATGAACCTCCCCGGGACCCTCTCCAATGCCAGCACATCTTTTCTCAGATAAGGGGATGATAACTGTGGCTGATAATAACAGTTAATTGCTTATGAAAGATTTTGGCTAAAATAGCAAAATCAGAAAATGTTCCTAAATTTAAATTTTTCCCAGAGTTTTAAACTTGACTTAATTTTCAGTTAGTAATTTTTCAAATATTTGTTGAATGCACTTTTATGATGCCCTGTAATTTCTAAAGTGTACCTTTTGAGTTAACCCATGGTTTTTTTGTTGTTCTACAGAGAGACAGCAATGAACTACAGTGACAACCGCAGTTTGATTGAGAGAGCTGTCCATGAGGCATGTATCACCTGGCACCCAGTTCAGAACTTCATTCTCCCACTCGTCTACGTGGTGGTTCTGTTTGTAGGACTCTTCGGCAACTTCATTGCACTTCTCATTTTCCTTCAGAATGCCTGGAAGATCAAAAAAGCGATCCGAGTGTACCTGATTAATCTTACGCTGGCAGACATCACATTCAATGCCACTCTGCCTTTCTGGGTGGTTTACTACTTTAAAGGTGGAGACTGGATCTTCTCAGAAGCCATGTGCCGGATGGCAGGAGTGTTCTACTATGTGGCGACATACAGTGCCATGACCTTTATGATCCTCATTAGCATTAACAGGTACTGCACGGTACGAATGACAAAGCTCCCAATTCCTCTGAATGAACCAACGGGATCTCTGTACACCTGCGGCTTCGTCTGGATGTTTTGGTTAGCTTGCGGCATTCCCGCTTTGATGCAGCGACAAACGAACAGGTGGGGACTTAACGCCACAAGGTGTTTCGAAGAATACTCTGACAGAAGAAGTTACGTGTATGCATCTTTCGTATTCTTCCTCATATCCTTCTTGTTCGTCCTACTGAGCTACATTTCAATTATGAAAGCTCTTTCCTCCCAGGGGAACGCTCTGAAGGGCATGCATCGAAGGTTGGCAAGGTCAATGGTGCTAGGAATGCTTATTGTATTTTTGGTCTGTGTTTTACCTTACCACCTTTCCCTAATCCCCTGGGAGCTAAGCAGGGCTAACTCCAAAGAGGCAGCTGGCTGCTCCCCTCTCAAAGGCATAGACATAGTGCACAAACTGAATTTGGCTCTGCTGAGCATGAACAGTTGTGTTGACCCCATCATCTACTGCTTCTCTGTGAAGAGATTTCGCCGAGAGTTGAACAAGATATTCAGAAAACTGGTCCGCCGTTTGCCATTTCAGCCACATACGATCGAGCCTTCAGAGACTCACATCAGGTCAAATTCACTCACTACCTCATAAACTTCAAGTGATAAGAACTTGCATCACATCTTAAGTGATGTGTCAGCGTCAATTTCGTTCCAGTGCTTTACACCTCTTCAGCTCAAGTAGAATACCTGAGGCCTTCCATGGGTGAAATTACTGTCAACTTTATTGTTATAAAGCACCACTGGGCTCTTTCCATTTGCACCCAGTACCAGACGAAACTTGACGGCTCAAAAGATGGTTGTGACACTTTCGATGATTGAAGAATGGATTCTCATCTTCTATTTTTAATGTATAAAAATGCAAACATGGACATTTTCAGTATTTATTGCCAACTTCTGTGCCTGGAGCATCAAAGACAAAAATATGGCATATCTGTCACATTGATAGTTTTGATGGAACATTGCCTACATGATAATGTATTGGGGATATTTTGGTGTGGGAGATTTTCCAAAAAAGTTTACCACTTCTAATGTAACACGTGAAAAAGCAAGAAAGGCACAAAATGCTTGTATCTAGTGTGGGAGTTCTTTCTCATCATGGCTCCTAACATAAATATTCCACTCCTGATAACATCAAGGAATTGCAATTCAATGCATGACACTCATATTTTTCGCCATTGCAAACAATCATGGTCATACTGGTTTCTTTGAAATGTAGTTTACGAGCTTAATTTTGTGACACTTTTGAACACAAAGTGCTTCATAAATTTGTGTTCTGTTACTTTTTTAAAGCTCTGATATATTTATGTTTTTGTTTGTACACTTTTAAATCTTGACCTTGACTTTGCTTAGTTACCTTATTGAAGGTAATTAACACAGGAATCCAGGCTTTCAGTTGTTAATGAGAATTCCATGAAGCCTTATTGATTATGTGGTTGATGCTTGCAAATGAAAGCTTACACACTAAGTGTAAAACAAATCTGCAACTATTTATAGAAGAAAAAAATCAGTTGCTGAATAATTTGATGCATTAAATATGCGCTGGTAGTTTCGTCCCCATTCACCATCCAGTCCATTACCATTCTCCCACTCACTCACCATATGCTGAATATATTTCGAGCTACCAGCTAACTTGGTTTTGCAGGAGATTTGACACTTTGCCTCAACAATACGTTTGCAACATACGAGCTTCCCTGCTCTGCATTTAAAGGCAATGCCTTGTTACATTTTCTTTAATACTTTTTGCTTTTACTTTAAGTTTGTATTCTATGTATCATTTTGTCAACATATTCACACTATGGAATTCTGAAGACCTCTTTTTGGGCTTTGAGGCTCTGGTGAGAAATATTACATTTTTTCAAATGACTTTGCATTGCTGTGTTCTCAAGACCATGACAATAAACCTATATTGCACCTTCCTGATTGTTTTATTTTTCCAGGAAGAATTTTCCCCAATGATCCATCTAGGATTATGTGCAAACTCATCTTTGTCTGAGTTCAAAACCAAGAAAAACATATCAGGGCAGAGAATTCCACAGAAGCAAAAAAGTTAAGTCTTTACTTTAGATTTCCAGTATCTGCAGTTGTTTATTTAAAGTTTCATTTTCTGTAGCATTCTGACTGATGACATCTTCTAGTCATTCATAAAATGGTGGATATGTGCCACAAATCCAAAGGCCTGCACAAACAAATTGGAGATTTGACCTCAAATCCCATAATTTGTAAAACCTTACCTACAATCTTAAAAAAAGTAGCATGTGATTTACTAATGACCTTCAAAGAAGGAAATCTGCAGTCTTTCTTTGACTTACTTTTATTGGTGAATCCAGACTATTTTGATTGACTCCTAAATGTGCTGAAATAGCTCAACTAGTTCAAAGGTTGCAACAAATACTGCTTTGCCATCATGTATAGATACCCTGAAATTATATTTTACATACAAATACAGAACACAATGATTAAGAATAACATCTGGAAGGATTGTTTCAGGCCTATAGAGAATCAAGCCCTGATCACAGATGGAGCATTTCCGGTAACCATGGAGATGTAGCTTCCTACATTCCAGCTGAAGATTAACATCATTGAGAATCAAATAATAGTTTTGGTTTGGAAAATACATTTTCAAAATAACATCAACCACATTTTACTTTATGGAGCCCAATATTTGCACGTAAACATGTACAATGTCAGATATTTGAGATAATTGACAATGAGTGTAGAGCTTAAGGTGGTATCATGAGTATTGAATAGAAGATCAAAGACATAGATCAAAGCCTTTTAAGTTCTATAATTGAACCATTATAAGCTACATAACAGTATAGGCTACACCTATTTCATAGGTATCTGTGATCCAAGCATGGTTAGAGAATGAGAAGTGCAGTTACTGAACAGGAACAGATGGCCATTGATATTTGGGAACTTTGATATCTGCCCTTTAAACAGAGAAGTAAAATAGGGAAATTCCTACAAATACCCTTTTATTAAATAGAAAAAAACCTGAGAAAACAATTTCAAACCAAGCCAAAATGTTCAAATGATTTGTGGCCAGAAGTGTGATTAATACAACCTGGATTACTAATGAATATTTCTATGTAAAATGATACAATAAGAAAACCAAAATGTGGCACTTGGGAACTACAACTTAGATGTAATTTGTTCTTATGTGGTTACACTATTTCACTGGTTTAATGCTTGCTGTTCTTACAATTGTTGTGAATCGCATTGTAAATTATGCCTTGTATTCTAATCTTGCTTTATATAACTGGTCTTTAAAATATAATTTTAATATCAGCTTTATTGCTTGTTTCTTCATTGCTAGGCTATTCAGTAAACATCACGTACAGGCTAGGGCTCCTTTTTGCAGATTTTTAGTCTAATGAGTAGTTGAGGGTGGTTGATTGGGGTCTAGAGGACATTCAGGGATAAATTCAATAACAATTCGCAGAGGGAATTTATTTAGCTACAGGCTAGTTAAGAACATATGATCTCCAGATAGCTCAAACAACAGGAATTCTGCAGATGCTGGAAATTCAAGCAACATACATCAAAGTTGCTGGTGAACGCAGCAGGCCAAGCAGCATCTATAGGAAGAGGCGCAGTCGACGTTTCAGGCCGAGACCCTTCGTCAGGACTAACTGAAGGAAGAGTGAGTAAGGGATTTGAAAGCTGGAGGGGGAGGGGGAGATGCAAAATGATAGGAGAAGGCAGGAGGGGGAGGGATAGAGCCGAGAGCTGGACAGGTGATAGGCAAAAGGGGATACGAGAGGATCATGGGACAGGAGGCCTAGGGAGAAAGACGGGGGGGGGGTGACCCAGAGGATGGGCAAGAGGTATATTCAGAGGGACAGAGGGAGAAAAAGGAGAGTGAAAGAAAGAATGTGTGCATAAAAATGAGTAACAGCTGGGGTACGAGGGGGAGGTGGGGCCTAGCGGAAGTTAGAGAAGTCAATGTTCATGCCATCAGGTTGGAGGCTACCCAGACGGAATATAAGGTGTTGTTCCTCCAACCTGAGTGTGGCTTCATCTTTACAGTAGAGGAGGCCGTGGATAGACATGTCAGAATGGGAATGGGATGTGGAATTAAAATGTGTGGCCACTGGGAGATCCTGCTTTCTCTGGCAGACAGAGCGTAGATGTTCAGCAAAGCGGTCTCCCAGTCTGCGTCGGGTCTCACCAATATATAAAAGGCCACATCGGGAGCACCGGACGCAGTATATCACCCCAGTCGACTCACAGGTGAAGTGATGCCTCACCTGGAAGGACTGTTTGGGGCCCTGAATGGTGGTAAGGGAGGAAGTGTAAGGGCATGTGTAGCACTTGTTCCGCTTACACGGATAAGTGCCAGGAGGGAGATCAGTGGGGAGGGATGGGGGGGACGAATGGACAAGGGAGTTGTGTAGGGAGCGATCTCTGCGGAATGCAGAGAGAGGGGGGGAGGGAAAGATGTGCTTAGTGGTGGGATCCCGTTGGAGGTGGCGGAAGTTACGGAGAATAATATGTTGGACCCGGAGGCTGGTGGGGTGGTAGGTGAGGACCAGGGGAGCCCTATTCCTAGTGGGTGGTGGGAGGATGGAGTGAGAGCAGATGTACGTGAAATGGAGGAGATGCGTTTAAGAGCAGAGTTGATAGTGGAGGAAGGGAAGCCCCTTTCTTTAAAAAATGAAGACATCTCCCTCGTCCTAGAATGAAAAGCCTCATCCTGAGAGCAGATGCGGCGGAGACGGAGGAATTGCGAGAAGGGGATGGCGTTTTTGCAAGAGACAGGGTGAGAAGAGGAATAGTCCAGATAGCTGTGAGAGTCAGTAGGCTTATAGTAGATATCAGTGGATAAGCTGTCTCCAGAGACAGAGACAGAAAGATCTAGAAAGGGGAGGGAGGTGTCGGAAATAGACCAGGTAAACTTGAGGGCAGGGTGAAAGTTGGAGGCAAAGTTAATAAAGTCAACGAGCTCTGCATGCGTGTAGGAAGCAGCGCCAATGCAGTCGTCGATATAGCGAAGGAAAAGTGGGGGACAGATACCAGAATAGGCACAGAACATAGATTGTTCCACAAACCCAACAAAAAGGCAGGCATAGCTAGGACCCATACGGGTGCCCATAGCTACACCTTTAGTTTGGAGGAAATGGGAGGAACAAAAGGAGAAATTATTAAGAGTAAGGACTAATTCCGCTAGACGGAGCAGAGTGGTGGTAGAGGGGAACTGATTAGGTCTGGAATCCAAAAAGAAGCGTAGAGCTTTGAGACCTTCCTGATGGGGGATGGAAGTATATAAGGACTGGACATCCATGGTGAAAATAAAGCGGTGGGGGCCAGGGAACTTAAAATCATCGAAAAGTTTAAGAGCGTGAGAAGTGTCACGAACATAGGTCGGAAGGGATTGAACAAGGGGTGATAAAACAGTGTCGAGGTATGCAGAAACGAGTTCGGTGGGGCAGGAGCAAGCTGAGACAATAGGTCGGCCAGGACAGGCAGGTTTGTGGATCTTGGGTAGGAGGTAGAAACGGGAAGTGCGGGGTGTGGGAACTATAAGGTTGGTAGCAGTGGATGGGAGATCCCCTGAGCGGATAAAGTCGTTGATAGTGTGGGAGACAATGGCCTGGTGCTCCTTGGTGGGGTCACGATCGAGGGGTAAATAAGAGGAGGTATCCGCGAGTTGTCGCTGTGCCTCGGCAAGGTAGAGGTCAGTACGCCAGACTACAACAGCACCCCCTTTATCAGCGGGTTTAATAATAAGGTTAGGATTAGTGCGGAGGGAGTGGAGAGCAGAGCGTTCCGAAGGAGTGAGGTTGGAATGGGGACAAGGTGCGGTGAAGTCGAGACGGTTGATGTCCCGTCGGCAGTTGGCAATAAAGAGATCCAGAGCAGGCAGAAGACCAGAGCGGGGTGTCCATGAAGAAGAGGAGGGTTGAAGACGGGAGAAGGGGTCATCGGTGGGGGTGGAAGAGTCCTTGCCGAAGAAGTAGGCTCGGAGACGGAGACGGCGGAAGAAAAGTTCCGCATCGTGGCGAACACGGAACTCGCTGAGGTGTGGGCGAAGGGGGACAAACGTGAGGCCCTTACTGAGAACAGAGCGTTCTGCCTCCGACAGTTGAAGGTCGGAGGGGATGGTAAAGACCCGGCACGGATGAGAGCTGGGATCAGAGGGGGGAGGGGGGAGGCTGGGGGTGTCAATGGAGAGAGGAGGGTTGGGGTGAGAGGAAGATGGAGCCTCTGAGGGCCCAGGAGTTGACGGTGGGATCTTAGGAAGACGGGGTTGCAGAGTGGTGGTGGGGGAAGGGGAGACGGGAGTCACAACAGCAGCACATAAAGACCCGGCCTGGAGTTCAAGGCTGGAGTCGCAGTTGGTGGTTGCGTAATCATTTCGAATGTGTCCATGGTCGTTGCTGGAGTCCGGGTTTTGAATATGTCCTGAGGTGTTGGAGCCGCCGAGATCAATGGCAGGCGCCGCAATTGAAAGTTCATGCCTGCTAGCGTCGGGGCCGGCAGGCTCTGGAGTCCGTAGATGTAAGATCTTGCGATCTTTGCCTAACATGACAAAGTCAAAAAAATGGCGATTGCAGGCGTGGATCCGACGGAGGATGAAATACCGGGTAGGACCATTACAGACGGCGAAGAAAGTGTCCCGAAGGTGTGGAAGGGTCTGGGATAGGGACACCAAGTACCTCCTCATGGCGGAGAGCGTCGCCTTCAGAGCTTGACGGGAGAAGCGGCGAGAGGCAGAGTCAATAAAATGTGAGTACCTGGGATCCTCAGAAGGTCCAAATTGAGAGGCTTGGAAACGAATCCTAAAGCCAACTGGAGTAAGTTGGCGACGGAGGCACGTTCCAAGAAAGGATACATGGCTGTGATAGCGAGTCTGAGTCAAAATGTGGTCGAAAAGTTGAAGAGCCGAAGAAATTACAGATGGGGAGCAGTGAGAGATGGTTTCACTGAACTCCCGTCGAAGAGAGGATCTAAACTTCTTCGGTGTAGGCATCACCGGAAGAGGCTTCGCAGTAGTAAATTTAAACGCAAACAACAGGAATTCTGCAGATGCTGGAAATTCAAGCAACATACATCAAAGTTGCTGGTGAACGCAGCAGGCCAAGCAGCATCTATAGGAAGAGGCGCAGTCGACGTTTCAGGCCGAGACCCTTCGTCAGGACTCCAGATAACTGTTCGATTATAGTTGCCTCATCATCATCTACCTGACATTGTCCTGTCCTGTCCTGTCCACCAAAGGCAGAATAAATCTCAAAATTACTGCCCAATCAATGCGATCACAATCATTAACCAAGTGATGGGAAGCTTTTGTTGATTATGCTGTCAAGAGGTTAATTAGTCACAAATGTCCATTTGGATTTTGCTCGGGCCAACTCCATTCCATAACTCATCACAGCCTTGGTCCAATCCTGGAACAAAGAGCTATACTCCCAGGGTGAGACAAATATAGTTGCATTTGACATCAAATCAAAATTTGATTGACTGTGGCAACAAGGAGCCCTGGTAAAACGGCTGTCAATGGGAATCAAAAGGAAACATGGTTGGTGTCGTAGTTTGCACAAAGGAAGCAGACTACCATTGTTGCAGGTCAATTATCCCAGCCCTAGGACATCACTGCTGGAGTTGCTCAGGGCCATGACTTTAACTAAGTCTAACCTTTTTCAACTGCTTCAACTTTGCTTGTTTCAGATCAGAGATGGGATGTTTGGCGATGAGTTCATAATGTTCAACTCCATTTGCATCTCCACAGCAAATGATGTAATCCAAGCCTATGTTAGGCCTGGACAACATTTAGACATGGCTTGATTCAAAGGAGATGATACTTATGCATAAAAGAGGCAGGCTATGACCGTTTCCAACAGGAGAGAGATTTAAAGGACCTGTCATACATATCCAATGACAATATTAGCTCTGAGCTGCCATCATCAGCATCTTTGGGATACTGTTGACCAAAATCATGACTGGACCACCTACATAAATACCATGGCTACAAGAGCAAGTCATAGATTGGAAGTCCTCTGGTGAATGATTCACCTCCTGACCATCCAGAGACTTTCTATCATCTACAAGGCACAAATCAGGAGTGTGTTGCAAAGTTTCCATCTGCACAGAGTAGTAGAGGCCCAACAATGTTTAAGAAGGTTGACACCATTCGTTGGCTCCCTACTAGCCTCTCTATATTTTTACTCCCTCCACCACTGGCTGCAGTGTGTAGCATTTACAATGTATGTAACATTTACAACATGTGCCACAGTTATCTACCTAGAGCATGAGTTCCCAACCTTCTTTATGCCATGGACCCCTACCTTTAACCGAAGGGTCTGTGGACCCAAGTTTGGGACCCATGACCTAGAGTATTTCAACAGCCCTCTTCCAACCCATGATCTTTACTATCCACCACCTGCAGGGTCTGCTTCAAGAGTTTTCCGATTTGGAAATATTTCATCAATTCTGCATAATCCCTCCAAGAGGACCGCAACCTTGTTGTTGGGTTTGAAGGCTTCCGTGCCTCAATGACCCAGTCAGGGCTTTATGCTTTGGCTCTTGGTAGGGTCACCCATGCCAAGCAGGTCAAAGGGTAGAAGCCAGACTAAGAGTGGTCCATTGGTCTTCCAGGTTCAGGGGTTCAGCTCAGAGCAAATACTGGGGGCAGGGGGTAAAACAAAATTGTTTAGAAACAGCAGTGAAAAGTCCTTCTACATCTGAGTGGCCAAGGACAGACAGAGATGGAGGACCTTCATTGCTGCCCTGAACACCAGTGGCATAATGGGGGGAAAGTAAATTCCTTCATCATCACTGGATCCACACGGTGGAGCTTCCAATCTAAGTGCATTATGCAAGTATCTTCTCCAGAAAGACTATGGTGCTTAAGAAGATGGCCCAACACCATAATGAATAAATTAAAGAGATTCCGAAATGAGAAACACAGGTGAAATATAAAGGGAAGCTGAATAAACACTGGAGAGTGAAAGGGACATAAAGAAAATCTGAGATGGTTAGGTGGGGGTAGGGTTGGGAAGAGATTCATGCAGAACAGGAACAGAGGTTGGAAAAGATGATTCATTACTGTGCTAATTATTCCATATACATCCTCATAATTTCAAAACTACTTCCTTTCTTTTCCTTCAAAGGACCACACCTTGTACATTTTTTTTTTTGCAAATTGAGTAATATGAGTTCGTCCAGTAGGCGCCCATGCTTTTAGCAGCAAATATCATTCAGCCTGCTTTTGGGTCGCCCTCCTTGGTGCATTAGATGAAAGAGGGCTACCGGACTGCCAGTATCAAAGGGAACAAGGTTAACCAGAAGTATTCACGGTGCCATTGTGAGCAATTTTTGGCTTCTTCAACAACACTTTTCTGTCAAGTTGTAGCATTTCAAAATCAGTCCAATGCCTGAACTTTGAAAATCCTCTTTATGTAGGATGAATGCTAAGCAATCTCTTTCACAGAGCCCACACAAAGTAGAGGGCGGACATTACATTGCAATAATTGATGCACCTCAGTTGTTGCTAAATGGAACAGTGCTTGATTCACAAACTATCCAAAACATGATCAAAGTTTCCATTGTTGCAAACATAATACTCATGAATTTTCATCCATTACTTTGGCAAGTGTTAGCCCAAACAGAAAAAGATGGTAACTTTATTTTGGAGTTCAATTGTTCAAAGGTGTTGCGGAGATTTTCATAAATAACTAGTTATGTTTCCAGGGGTTCCCAACATTTCTAATGCCATGGACCAATACCATTAAGCAAGGTGTCCGTAGATCCCAGATTGGGAACCCCTGAGATAGACTTTTGGATTCAGACTCAGCCTGAACTTTAAGGATGTCAAGGAGGAGACTTGTTAATTTACACCTACGTTCTCAAATGTTCTTATAGCACAAAAAGAGGCCATTTGGCCCATCAACTTCATGCTAGCTCTGTGAGTAATTGCACCTATGCCATTCCCTCATTTATTTCACAGCAATTTTTACCTTCTCTCATTCTACCCTGCTGCTTCTCTTGTTCACCTTTGGCACTTGGGAGAAAAGTGATACACCCAGAGAAAAATCCACGTGAATACTAAGGGAGCAGGCAAACTCCACATAGATAGCACAGGAAGTCAGTATCAAGCTTAGCTTTCTGGTCCGGTGAAGGAGATCATAATTTTTCAAGTACTTGTTAAGTAGATGAATTGGTAAATATTTGAGGGGCAGGAGTTTCCCGGGTCTTGAAGATTTGCCAATAATTGAATAGTTCTGCTGGGCACTAGTATAATCAGAATCAGGTTTAATATCACTGACATCGATTGTGAAACGTGTTGTTTTGTGGCAGCAGCATAGTGCAACACAGTCTCCGTTCAGAAATCTGATGGCAAAGGGAAAGAAACTTTTCCTAAAACATTGAGTGTGAGTCCTTTTGGCTTTACCTCCCCTCTGATGGTACTAATAAGAAGAGAGGGTGTCCTGGGTGATGGGAATCCTTAATGATGCCTATTTGAGGAGGCTGCTTTTGAAGATGTACTCAATGCTGGCAGGTCTAGTGCCCGTGATGGTGCTGGCTGAGTTTGCAACCCACAGCAGCTTTTTTCAATTCTGCACAGTGGCCCTCCATTGCAGGCAGTGACGAAAATATTTAGAATGCTCTCCACAGTACATCTGCAGAAATTTGCTAGAGTCTTTGGTGACTTAAAACAGCTTCATATTCTCCATCAGCACAGGTGCACCACGAGGCTGTGTGCTTATCCCCCTGCTCTACTCGCTTTACACTTATGACTGTGAGGCTAAGCACAGCTCCAATGTCATATTTAAGCTTGCTGACGACACTGCAGGGTAATGCAATGGGCAACAGATGACACATATTGTTCACAATAGAAAATGCTCTACATAATTCACAAACACCCTCATTAAGTGGTTCTGTTTAGGAGGTGGTGTCTGACGTAATGACGTCAAAGTAAGGTGACTACTTTTGGTTTGTTCGTAGTGGAGGTAAAGGAGTGCAGCTTTTTTAAAGCACAGAAAACGACTCTCGCATGTTTTATTCACAAAACCCTACACTGATGGCTCTGACATTCTGAGATGATTCCAGAGCTTCTCAGTGATATGTCGACCAACACAGTCGTTTTGAAGCTACCTGTGGTTTGGGAGCAGCGTGCCACATGCGGTTTGCACAGACGGAAATCCCATTCGCAGGGCGAGAAATCACAGAGGGCAATACCCACTCAGTCTGGGATCGCTAAGTAGTTCCACTACAGCCAGAGTGACGAGTCCACCTACATGTGATAAATTTGTCACTCTGAAAACTCATCTCTTACAGGCTTTCAGACTGTCTGACTCTGAGCGTGCCAAATAGTTGTTGTCCTTTACCCGTCCTGGGTGACGCTAGGCGATCAGAACTAATGGAGTACATGTTGTCTCTCCTGGGCAATCACTAACCCTGTTTTATTTTTAAAGAACTCTTCATGCAACAAATGCCTGATCAAGCTTACACAGCACCCATGAAGGACTATAGGGAGTTTACTAAAATGGCCGATATTCTATGGCCATCCAGGCAGAAGTGCATTGTTCCTCCACTTTTCCCTGCCTCAATAAACCCTGCCAGAAGAGCCTCCGTCAGGCTCACAGGCGCAGACTGGAACCAGGCAACACCAGGCTTATGACTTTACCGTGCACGTTTCGGTGTGAATGCCAAGAAGTGCCGACCACCACGCAGCTTCTTCAGTGCCAGCACATCGGGACATCGTAGATCTCTCAATGTGGTGGATACCAGCCGCCGGGCTCGCCTATTGTTCATTACAGGCGATGCTTCCTGTGTGACACACTCAAGTGAGTGCACTGCCGGGTTCTCCCATTGATTAAAAAGTGGAGAGTGACAGACCATCGCTGGAGGCCTCCAATGGGATCAGATCCGGATTTATGGGACACGATGTTTGACGCTCTGCTTCAGTGGATGGTGCTGCACATGGGACTTTGTCTTGGCTAAATTTGCAAGTCCTCTGCTCGACGCAGAATTCCTGTGCTCCAAAGGACTATTAGTAGATCTTAAGAACTGCTGGCTGGTAGACACAAAGGTCTTTGGGTTGTTACCCTGTACGCCCAGTAAGTTCCCCATGATGACTCTGTCACGTACCCCATGACGGGAATAAAGAACCAGTAGAGATGGAAAACATTTTGGAGTCCAATATTGCTATTAACTAATAATATTTATTAGTAACTACACAATACAAATATGAATGTAGATAAATCAAACAGGTTAGCAATGATTTTATATATATATGTAAGTGTGGAAAAATATATGAAAATCAAGGTTCTTCAAGTCTAGGGGTAAAAAGATACAGTCTTACGATGATGAGTAAAGTTCAGTTCAGTTCATGGTATTGAGTTGAGTAGTGATAGAGAGAGAGAGAGAGGGAGAGATTTGAGTCTTCAGGTGAGCTGGTGCCATTGATCTTCTCGTTGTCCTCTGAAATCCTTTAAAACTCACCGACTGTGACCACAACAAAGGGGACCGGTTTCCTGTGGTGGTGCTATCACCCAGGCAAGGGTGGACACATGGACAACTCCCCACCGGTCACTGCCTTTTCTTTTCGCTGCAAGAGCGACTGATCGATCCGCCTGATCGACCCTCCAAAAACCCACATTTTCTGCGGGCATAACAAAGCTGACTCAGTGTCCAAAACATGTGTCTGAGGTCTATATTTTCTGACCTCCTGTTTATCTCACCGTGCTGAGCACCAACTGCCATCCAAATAACTCCTCCTTCTCTTCTCTGTGTAAGAAATGCACAAGCAGGCAAATGTCCTTGAGAAGTATTAACACGCTACCGAAAAATCATAACACTGATTGTCCATCAAATAATGCCGCCTTCGGTCAGCATAGCAACTTACGAGCTGCTTGGTGCCATCTCCAACTCAGCAGAAATCCAAAAGTTAGCCAGTTCTTTCTCGTGCCTTAAAGTGACAGTCCAACAGTTAGTCTTCGTCTCTCTCTCTCTCTTTTCTTTTCAAAAGCACAGTTCATAGACCCCGTCACAACTCTGTCTAGTGCATGTACTACCACATGTGAATTCACTCGCCTGCTCTGAACCTCACCAAGCCCACGTTTTCTACTAAAGTCATGAAGCACGGGGTCAAGCACCACATTTCCATAACTGGCTCACTGGTCCACGCCTGTGCACGTAGACTGGACTCAGAAAAACTGAATGGCGCCAAGGCTGAGCTTGTCAACGTGGAAATGCTTGGCACTGTACTCAGATCGAATAGTCCTTGGGCTTCACCCCTCCGCACCGTCCCTAAGCATGATGGTGGGTGCTGTCCGTGCGGCGATCGCTGCCACTTCGCGAGCCCACCACCCAGATCATTACTGGTCCCACATATTCAAGACTTTTCAGCATGTTTAGCCAACAAAATCGTTTTTTCTAAAGTGGATTTCGCCAAGGGCTACCATCCATTTCCAGAACTGCAGCTATAACCCCGTTTGGCCTATTTGAGTCTCTGCGCATGCCATTTGGGCTGATAAATGCAGCACTGACTTTCCAGTGACTAATGGACTCTGAGTTAAAAGACTTAGATTTTCTTTTAGATGACCTGGATGACATACTTGTCACCAGTGCAAGCAAAGCGAACACTTATCACATCTCCGCACAATTTTCAAGCCAACATGGGCTGATTATTAATACCGCTAAATGCCAGTTCGGGTTGTCTGCTACTGATTTTCTTGGCACCTGCATCTCTGCAGAAGATGTGACACCCCTGACATCAAAAGTCGCTCTATTTTATGGTCTCACAAACAAGAGAAAATCTGCAGATGCTGGAAATTCGAGCAGCACACACAAAATTGCTGGAGGAGCTCAGCAGGCCAGGCAGTGTCTATGGAAAAAAGCACAGTCGACGTTTCAGGTCAAAACCCTTCCATAGGATTGGAGAAAAAAACTGCTGAGGAGTAGATTTGAAAGGTGGGGGAGGAGAGAGAAACACCAGGTGAAACTTGGAGGGGGAGAGATGAAAGAAAGAGCAAGGAAGTTGATTGCTGAAAGAGACAGAAGGCCGTGGAAGAAAGAAAAAAGCCGGGGGGAGGAACCACAGAAAGAGGTGATGGGCGGATAGGCGGGCAAGAGATAACTTGAGAGAGGGAAAAGGGGATAGGAAATGGTGTAGGTCGGGGGAGGCATTACTGGAAGTTTGAGAAATTGTTGTTCATGCCATCAGGTTGGAGGCAACCCAAACAGAATATAAGATGTTGTTCCTCCAACCTAAGTGTGGCCTCATCATAACAGGGGAGGAGGCCACGGAGGGACATATCGGAATGGGAATGGGAAGTGGAATTAAAATGGGTGGCCACTGGGAGAACTCGCTTGTTCTGGCAGATAGAGCATAAATGCTTGGCAAAGCGGTCTCCCAATCTATGTCGGGTCTCATCGGGATACAGGAGGCCACATCAGGAACACTGAAAACAGTATATGACGCCGTCAGACTCACAGGTGAAGTGTCACCTCACCTGGAAGGACTGTTTGGGGCCCTGAATGATAGTGAGGGAGGAAGTGTAGCACTTGTTTTGCTTGCAAGAATAAGTGCCAGGAAGGAGATCAATGGGGAGGGATGAATGGCCAAGGGTCGTGTTGGGAGCAATCCCTGCGGAAAGCAGAAAATGGGGGGGTGGGTAGGGAAAGATGTGTTTGGTGGTGGAATCCAATTGGAGGCGGCAGAAGTTTCGGAGAATTATGTGCTGGACTTGGTAGGTGAGGACAGGAGGAACCCTATTCTAGGTAGGGTTGTGGGAGGATGGGGTAAGAGCGAATGTGTGTGAAGTGGAAGAGTTGTGGCTGAGGGCAGCATTGATGGTGGAGGAAGGGAAGCCCCCTTCTTTGAAAAGAGAGACATCTCCTTCATTCTACAGAACAGATACGGAGGAATTGAGAAAAGGGGATGGCGTTTTTACAAGTAGCAGGGTGGGAGGAGGTGTAGTCCAGGTAGCTGTGAGAGTCCATTGATTTTTAATAGACATCGGTGGATAAGCTGTTTCTGGAGATAAAGACAGTGAGATCAAGAAAGGGAAGGGAAATGTCAGAAATGGACCAGGTGAACTTGAGGGCAGGGTGGAAGTTGGAAGCGAAGTGGATAAAATCGACGAGTTCAGCACGGGTGATTTTTCACTGCCCCACATGACCAAGGGACTACAAGAATTTTTAGGTATGGTGAATATTTATCGCCGTTTCATTTAGTACACTGCTGAACTTATACACCCCTTGTATAGTGCCCTTAAAGGCAGTGCCCCTAATTGCATTCTTGAGTTGTCAGCGGATACGACCAGAGCATTTGACGACACCAAACGAGCTCTTCCAACATATTATTCTCCATAACTTATACCACCTCCAACGGGATCCCACCACTAAGCACATCTCTCTCTCCCCCTCTCTCTGGTTTCTGCAGGGATTGCTCCCTATGCAACTCCCTTGTCCATTTGTCCCCCCCATCCCTCCCCACCGATCTCCCTCCTGGCACTTATGCTTGTAAGCGGAACAAGTGCTACACATGCCCTTACACTTCCTCCCTTACCACCATTCAGGGCCCCAGACAGTCCTTCCAGGTGAGGCGACGCTTCACCTGTGAGTCGGCTGGGGTGATATGCTGGGTCCGGTGCTCCCGATGTGGCCTTCTATATATTGGCGAGACCCGACGCAGACTGAGAGATCGTTTCACTGAACACCTACGCTCTGTCTGCCAGAGAAAGCAGGATCTCCCAGTGGCTACACATTTTAATTCCACGTCCCATTCCCATTCTGATATGTCTATCCACGGCCTCCTCTACTGTAAAGATGAAGCCACACTCAGGTTGGAGGAACAACACCTTATATTCCGTCTGGGTAGCCTCCAACCTGAACATTGACTTCTCAAACTTCAGCTAATGCCCCACCTCCCCCTTGTACCCCATCCATTATTTATTTATATACACACATTATTTTTCTCTCTCTCCTTTTTCTCCCTTTGTCTCTCTCACTATACCCTTTGCCCACCCTCTGGGCTTCCCCCCTCCCCTTTCTTTCTCCCTGGGCCTCCTGTCCCATGATCCTCTCATATCCGTTTTGCCAATCAACTGTCCAGCTCTTGGCTCCATCCCTCCCCCTCCTGTCTTCTCCTATCATTTTCGATCTCCCCCTCCCACTTTCAAATCTCTTACTAGCTCTTTTTTCAGTTAGTCCTGACGAAGGGTCTCGGCCTGAAACGTCGACTGCACCTCTTCCTAGAGATGCTGCCTAGCCTACTGCGTCCACTAGCAACTTTTATGTGAGCTCTTTCAAACATGACCCTGCTGGCGCAACTGCTCCTGAAATCACCTACAGCCATCACTCCCATCGCCTCAGACTAGGCTGTGTTCTGAGGTCATCTTAACTCAAAATGTTTTGATGAGTTTTTCGGCATCAGGATTTCCATTGGGATGGTGGGATGATGTGCAATTTGAAGTGTGAAGCCGAATAAAAGGATATGAAATTTCCAGAATGTTTTCTCAGCTATTGAGAACAGCCTGCAGGAGGCCGTGGAGCTCCTCGGAGGCTGGGTGCAGCTGTAGACATGATGTGGGGAGGTAAGATAGATGAGGCATGATAATGCAGTGGTTCTTTCATCAGGGAAAAGGTACAGGAACCTCAGGACCCACAGCATCACGTAAGCTTCTGAAACAAGTAACCCAGGTCACAACATCCCTTCACCAATAGATTTATCTGCAAAATGAACAACCTCAGGATCACTCAGGATAAACAAGTTTTCGTCTCACATTTGCAATCCCAAGAGTGAACATATTGCTGATGCATACCACATGATTGAACAGGAACTGCCATTGGAGCCAATAAGGAAGTTGTTGATTGGGCACGTTGAAGAACCTGGGGTTCAGATTCCATTTGTAAAGGAAGGATACTTGCATGGAGCTAAATACGCTCAAGACTGTGGAGATGACAGTGGACTTCAGGAGGAGACTCCCCAATACTCCCCCCACTCACTATACTCAACAGTATTGTGTCTGCTGTGGAGACCTTCAGGTTTCTGGATGTCACAATCTCCCAGGACCTGAAGTGGACACCCAACGCAGATACTCCTATCAAAAAGGCTCAGCAGAGGTTGTATTTCCTACGTCAACTCAGGAAGTACAACCTGCCTCAGAAGCTGCTGATTCAATTCTATTCAGGAATAATTCAGTCTGTTCTCTGTTCGTCCATCACTGTCTGGTTTGGATCAGCTACCAAACAAGACAAGAATAGACTCCAAAGAACTGTCAGGGCTGCGGAAAGGATTATTGGTGTGAAGCTGCCCTCGATCCAGGACTTATATGCATCTAGAGTCAGGAAGCGAGCAAGCAGCATCATTGTAGACCCATCACACCCTGGACATCACCTGTTCCAACTCCTTCCTTCTGGTAGGCGCTTTAGATCACTGTATGCCAGGACAAATAGGTACAAGAACAGTTTCTTTCCGTATGCCATCAGTCTTATGAACACTTGAATTTTAGTCTATTATAAACCAAGTCCACCTGTACATACACTGGTATACAGCACCTCATTGTATATCGTTCAGGATTATTTGCACTGTTGTTTTGTTTGCTTTTTGATTCTGTACAGCGAGAGCTCAGGGAAACCGGTATCAAATTCCCTGTATGTGTCCACGTACTTGGCGAAAATAAGGATTTTGATTCTGATTTGTCTTTGGATGTGGTTGGGATGGGGTGGATGGTCAGGAGGACGATCAGAAAAATGGGATAATGGAGGACGAATGGAAACAAACACCTGGTCTTAAAAATATTGGCAACAAAGAGTGTTGGTGTGCGGGAATGAGCAATGGTGATCGAATAAGGTGAGGCTCTATTAAAAATACTAAAACAATTATTCCGCCTCCATTTTAGATTTGTGTGTTAGGCGCATGCGAATTGCAGTTCTTGGCTGAGAAGTAGAAACTCAAGTAATTTAAAAATGAGCATTGCACATTGCTTGCTCATGCCTTCATCTATTTTTCAGGAAATATGTTGCTGATGCATATGTACTAAAAAAAAATTTCATTACACTCCAAAGCATGGCCTCACCAGCATCTCTATAGCATTATGAGTGCACCAGTTCAGATCAGAACCACCTCTGCTACATTTTTGGGCTATAGTTGTTGGTAATGATTTTGATATTGGCAATTACATGACTAGACTTAACAACGCCTAACTCCATTTTGGTCATGGGAGTCCTGCAGAAAACGGGAGAGTGACTTGCTATTACTTATATCCTTTTGTGCTCCATGGAGCATGCAAAGGGGAATATAACATCCAGATTAATGTCACAGAATAATAGACTCTGAAAACTTACCCTTGTTCCTCAATCACACTTTATTTACTTGTGTACAAGGAGAACAGTCGGCTGGTGGCGCAGTGAGATCAGCGCCAGGCTCGAGAACGGAGGTTCCAGAGTTCGATCCAGTGACAGACCGCTCCCGAGCGCGCTCTCCATCCGTGCCGGGCTGATGTCGAGCTCGCAACCCGACCTCGTAAAAAAAAACACACTGCCACCTCCAGTTTAAATTCCCACACGGAATATTGTGGAGGATCAAATACCCAATACCCAATACCCAACAGCATGGCCTCTGTCACCACATTGTTCTGAAGTTTGAACAAAAAAAAATTCCCATTTTTATACAGAACTGACTACTTCATATTGACCAATTGGTAATATTGGTATGTTCAAATTCCTTATTTGCATGATCAATCACCAATAACTCTACGGGAATACAGATATCAATCGCCAATATAATCTAAATGTTAAAGGCTAATAATACTTCAGAATTAGTAAAGAAACTGACCAGTAACAAGGGTCATCCTAGAAAGCTTCATTTGCTTCATTATTTTGACTACATATACCAAATGGTTCTGCTCCCCTGCTGTGCAAAGAGAAGTAATGTTCTTCAATGACTTTTCTTATCTGGCTGAATGCACACAATCTGTAAACTACGCAACACACATCAAAGTTGCTGGTGAACGCAGCAGGCCAGGCAGCATCTCTAGGAAGAGGTACAGTCGACGTTTCAGGCCGAGACCCTTCGCCAGGACTAACTGAAGAAAGAGCTAGTAAGAGATTAAATATCGACTGCACCTCTTCCTAGAGATGCTGCCTGGCCTGCTGCGTTCACCAGCAACTTTGATGTGTGTTGCTTGAATTTCCAGCATCTGCAGAATTCCTTGCGTTTGCGACTCTGTAAACTATCCTTGCTTGGACATTGCCTTGCTGCACAACTTCCTCAGTTCCAAGCAGACTGGGGTGGATTGACTGGAGATTGGGGTCTGGCCAAACTTTTCTTGCAAATAAGCAATATTTCTACTTTCTGATTTGTTTTTCTTTAAATTTAGATTCACGAATTTCGATGAAGTCAGAAAATGATGGAAATATTCATCAGGCCCAAGGTGGATCTAACAAACTGAATTATTGTTTCTGGCCAATGGCCTTTTATCAGTCCTGGAAGACTTTAGAGGCATAAATTTTGACTTTTATGTGCTGTTTACTTCAGCCTAATTGGATGACATAGAAATTTTCCCAGAACAAAATGTGTCAACGACAATTTCTATTTAATTTTCCATCAATCAGCAAAGTCAGCTGAGAGTCAAGTTTGGGCACCTGGTATTATTTTCCTCTCTAATGATATGGTTTCCAGTGGGTGGGGTAAGTGTTTGATACTCAGTGGGGAGTGATTGGGTGCACACAAGATAATACATGGGACTTACCCTCATGATGTCCCAGTCCTATAGCATTAATATAATCCTGTTTCTCAGTTGTGCAAACAGAGTCCACTATTTTTATTAATGCTCTTTAATTTCTCTGGCAATACTCCAAATGGAACACTGCACAGGGAATGATTTAATTAGATAAGGAAACTCAGCTTTGCACCTCTGAATTTTTTTCCATTTTTGATGGAATGTCAGTGGGCCAAAACAATAAACCGCCCGTGTTTTTCTGAGCAGAAATGCACTCTTGGCCTGATCATTACTTTTGTTTTTTTTTTGCTTTCTTTGTTACAACGTGAAAGCCTGTTAATATAAGAAAATATACATCACTTTTATATACATAAGAAAGTCTGCAGATGCTGGAAGTCCAAAGCAGCACACACAAAATGCTGGAGGAACTCAGCAGGTCAGGCGGCACCTATGGAAATGAATAGACAGTCGACGTTTCAAGCTGAGACCCTTTTTCAGGACTGAGAAGGAAGGGGGAAGATGCCAGAATAAAAAGGTGGGGAGAGGCGGTGACGGGGGAAGGAGCTAGAATATCAATTTCTCCTTCTAGTAAACCAATTTAGATTGGATTAGATTCAACTTTATTATCATTGTGCTGAGTACAGATACAAAGCCAATGAAATGCAGTTAACATCTGACCAGAAATGCAAAGGATAGTGTTATTTATGTAAGGGGTTTCTTCTTTTATGTTACTGCGTAGTCTGATTAAAATGGCTTCTTTGTTATGTTATAATTGAAATGGCTTCTTTGTTATGTTAACTGCTGAGAAAGTCCTCCTGCCAGCAGATTGTTTGGATCATATTACCGATAAGAGGGTGAACAAACCAATTGGGATAGATGTTATTCTTTTTTTGTGTCTGTAAGTTAGTGTGATGCGCGTGTTTTTGGGGAGAAGGCGGGAGAAAGAGACAGAGGATGGGACCAGGTGCTGTGAGTCCGCTAACAGGGTCAGACCCCGATGCCCAGGGTGTTTGGTGAGGAGAGGAGACGGAGGCGGACTCGTGTGAAGCGTCTGGTTGACCACCGTTGTTGGTCCCAGGCGGCCAGTCGAGGTGGTCCGAGGGGTCGCAGGGTGAAGAAGGAGGGTCCTGAGCTCCAACTGTTTGTGCACAAAGAGATTGAACTTTGATAAGTGTGGCACCTTTTATTTTCCTTTTATATTTTATTCTCTATTAATTATATAGTTCCAGTAATATCTATAAACTGTAAATCATTTAATCGTATCTGGTGTATTGTCTGTTATTTGGGCAGGGTGGGGTACATCACACAGCATCCACACAAACTATTACCCAGTTTGGCAGGGCCGAGGGCTGTTTCCCTAGATGACAGCGAGCTGAGCGACCCTGAGGCTGGCCGGAGGGGGCTACATTTACAAAATAACTGCGAATAAAAAGTAAGTGCTACAGCACACAAATATGAAAGTACTGAGACAGTATAATATGGATGCAATACTGCTTAGCGCTGTGATGTGAGGTTCAGCCGGGTCACAGCCTTAGGGAAGAAGTTCTTCCTGTGCCTGCTGGTGCGGGAGCGGAGGCTCCTGTAGTGCCTACCGGATGGGAGGTGAGTAAAAAGTCCAAGGTTAGGGTGAAATGCATCCTTGATAATGCTTTTCACCCTGCCCAGGCAGCGTTTATGGTAGATGCTCTCAATGGTGGGCAATTGGGTGCCGATAATCCACTGGGCAGTTTTTACCACATGCTGGAGTGCTTTGTGGTCCGATACGGGACAATTGCCATACCACACTGAGATGCAGTTGATGAGTATGCTCTCAATGGTACAGCGGTAAAAGTCTGTCAGGGTCCTGGGACAGAGGTGAGCTTTCTTCATGCTCCGCAGGAAATATAAGCGCTGTTGTGCCTGACTTAAAACCCTTGACCTTTCCCACCCCGCTTGGCTTCACCCATCATTTTCCAACTAGCATCCTTCCCCTCCTCCCACCTTTTTATTCCGGCATCTCTCCAGCATTTTGTGTGTATCACCTTGTATGCAAAATGACAGAAGAAAACATTTTCTTTCTGAAAGAAGCCTCCATATGAAAACTTGAGGATACCAATGAAGCTTTAAAATACTGTGCTGAAGAATTTTAACCCTAGAAGAATGTTAAATGTTATCACACTTGGGGAGAAGGAAATATGGATCAAATTAAAATGCAGTAAAACCAAATATGTGGCAATTAGTAATGCTATTAGTTTTTTTGAAAGTAAATACAAAGGAAGCCAATGAATTTACCATGCTATGCAAGCTTTTGAAAGTGTAAAAGCATAATCTTTATGTGTAGCACAGCAGGTCTTTAAACTCTCAAATATATATCCAATTTGTTTTTGAAAGTCACCAGTGACTCAGCTACCCATGCAATTATAAGGCAGTACGATCCAGATCACAACAATACCCGTAACTATTTCTGCACATATCTGCTTTGATTTCTTTATTGCAGTTGTGTTAAGCGGTTTCCTTTTATTTTTAATCAATGAAAGCAGATTAAATGATCGAAACTGCTTATCCTATTAAATTCTCCTCTCTGGATGTACTGCAGTTTCTAAACTGCTATTTCTTGAACTTGATTAGTTTTATAGGGCTGGTTTAGAATAATGACCGTGCAAAATATCACTTTAAATTCTCATCAGAAAAGCTTTCTCTATTAAATTTAATAGTTACAATCTTATTTGGTTCCTTAAGGGTGTTATAGCTTGGGGTAGTAACGGGGACAAGCTCCCACTACCTATTAAATGCTCTCAATGGTATGCACCTCAGATAGCCTCTGACAACCAAGTCCATCTCCTGGCCTTCACATGTGGCTTAGCTCCTAAGCCCAGCAGAACCATTTCTACTGACAGGAGAAGGGGCAAAGGCAGGTGACTGCCTTAAAACCAGCTGCTTCGGGCAGATGGGGCTTGTCAGCCGTGGTTGGCAGTTCATCAAGGAGAAGGAAAACTCTGATCTCAAACCCCCGCTGCCTTGCAGCTACACCCACTCATGGGTAAACCCTGAGGGAAAAATCCAGAGTTGGAGGCCCTAAGGCAGTCCTACTTGGAGTTCAACGATGACTGGCCACTCGTGCGACTCTGCTGGTGCCGAACTGTATCCATCGTTGCCGTTCTTTTGGTTTCATCAGATGCGTGAAGGGGAGCTTACCACGTGGGTAATAGCTTGCTCTCCATATTGTCGTGCCCAGGTTTGTGTAACTAGACAGCTTAGATACAAAATCCATGGTCAACACTGACCTATGGAGGCCTATCTTATATTTAAAACCTTTAGCTTTAAACTCCACACTACTTATTGTATAAAACAACTAAATTCCATGTCTACATTATTAAAATAGAACACAGAACAGTACAGCACTGGAACAAGCCCTTCGATCCACAATGTTGTGCTGAACCGATTAAATTATTAATCAAATAGCCAACTCTTCTAATCTCTCCTCCCCACATAATGTCCATATTCTTCGATTTTTCTCACATTCATTTACCTATCTAAACATTTCTTAAAAGTCTCTGTTTCTGCCTCTACCACCATTCCAGGAGGCATATTCCCAGCACCCACCACTCCCTGTGTAAAATATTTGCCCCACACATCTCCTTTGAAATTGCCCCCTCTCACCCTAAACGCATGCCCTCGTGTTTTAGACATTTTAGCCCTGGGAAAAAGATATTGTCTGTCTAACCTATCTATGCCTCTCATAATCATATAAACCTCTGTCAGATCTTTCCTCAGCCTCTATCACTCCAGAGAAACCAGCCCAGGCTTGTCCAACCTCTCTTTATAGCACATGTCCTCTAATCCAGGCAGCAGCCTGGTAAACCTCTTCAGTACCCTCTCCAAAGCCTCAACGTTCTTCCTATAATGGGGCGAACAGAACTGTATGCATACTCCAGATGTGACGTAACTAGACTTTGATAAACTACAACTACTACTACTACTACTACATCGACTCAGGCCTAGGGGGCCGGCGTCGGGCACGATGACAGACTCTCCATTTCTCCCTCTCCCTCATCAGTGTGCTCAGTTCATCTACATTAGCCACGCCGCTGTCTTCTAGGAGCATGTTGTCCATAGTCTTGGGAGGGCGCCCAGGGTTCATCCTCCCGTGCTTGGGCTCCCAGATGATGACTAGGCTGGCAGGTAGACAATGCCTCACTAGTTGCAGCCTTCTCGCCTCGATTTTAGTGGAGAGCATCTGTAGGTCATTATAGAGCTCGACGTTCGTCATGTGCTGTTGCCAACTCTCGTCAGGAGCCATCCAGAGCATTCGTGTATAGCAACTATCTGGAGACTTTCGCATCGTCTTGGTGAGTGTCCACGTCTCGCATCCGTACGTGAGAATGGACTCCATGACTGCTATGAAAATCCTCTTTTTAAGCCCTCTGGTCAGGTTCGACTTCCAGATTTCCTTCATGTCGCTCATAGCCCTCCACGCCAGCGCCTTCTGTATCTTTATGTCCTTCTCCGAACTCATCATTCTTGACCCAAGGTACTTGATGTCAAAGATTTTCTTAATGGTATCATTCTTTATGGTCTTGAGAGTACCTTCATCGCAGTTAAACGCCATGTACTCTCTTTTTAGCGTTTAGGTGAAGTCCAACTTTATTGCACTCAATTTCCACTTTTGTCAGTAGCTGCTGTGCTCCCTCCATCTGGTCAGAGAGTAGGACTATGTCATCTGCAAAATCGAGATCTGTGAGCATAGCTGGTCTGACCCTTTTGGTTTGCCATGGTTTTATGGTAAAACCAAGCTTGTCATGATCTTTGGTAGCTTGACACAGAGCATAAACAAGGACAGTTATAAAGATGTAGGGTGCCAGAGTGTCTCCTTGCAGCACACCAGCTAGGAGCTCAAACACTGCTGTTTCTCCATCTGGTGATACATCTTTCGCCATGGTTTTGGTATAGCTGGGCTCTATTGCTCTCAGTAGATGGTCTGGCACTCCGTAAGCTTTCAGGATCTTCAGCATTTTACCTCAGTGAATGGAGTCAAAAGCTTCACAAAAATCGATGTAAGTAAGCATGGCTGGTAGGTTGTTCTTCTTGACTTGCTCGATGATTCTACGGAGAGCAAGTAATTGCATTACTGTTGTGCGCTTCTGCTGAAAACCATTCTGATTGAATCTTAGCTTAGGGTCAATGGTGGTGCGAATCCTGTTCAAGATCATCCGATTGTATAGCTTTGCTAAGATGCAGGTCAAGCTGATACCGCGGTAGTTATCTGTCTTCGTGAGGGATCCAGACCTGAGGACTGGGATAATGTTTGAGAATGACCACTGTGCTGGTTTGTCGCCTTTCATCAGTGCCGTATTACATATGTCCAGCAAGGTGTCGTCCAGGTCGCAGTTCTTCAGGACATCTGGTGGTATCCCATCTGGTCCGGCGCTCCTGCCCTGTTTGAGTGCATATTTGGCCTTCTTCAGTTCCTCAATGGTGAATGGTTTGATAAAGCTATAACACAACTTTCTGACTTTTGAGCAACACACATCAAAGTTGCTGGTGAATGCAGCAGGCCAGGCAGCATCTTTAGGAAGAGGTACAGTCGACGTTTCGGGCCGAGACCCTTCGTCAGGACTAATAGTCATGACTTTTGAACACAATGCCTTGACTAATAAAGGAGTTCATAGAGCCATAGATTCGTAGAAAAGTCCTGCACAGAAACAGGCTATTTGGCCCATCTAGTTCATGCTGAAACCATTCTAACTGCACTGGGACCATGGCCCTCCATACCCTTACCATCCAGGTTCCTATCCAAACTTCTCTTAAATGTTGAAATCAAGCTGGCATGCACCACTTGCTTATTCCACACTCTCGCCACCCCCTGAGTGAAGAAGTTCCTTCATTTTTCTTTATAGAGACCAAACAAATCATTTTTAATCTTCCCTGTCTCAATGAAAGGAGATTTAATTTGTTCAGCCTTTCCAGAAAGTTGAATTATCTCAGTTCTGGTATCATGCTTGTAAATCTCCTTTCTGCATTCTGACTTTAATCAAATATTCATGTTTAATAGGACCCACTTTTGACCTCAATGTGCAATTATCTTTTTTTTTTACTAAACCTCATGTTGTTCACTGAAAACACCCTTTCATTCAGCCTTTACTGGAAATCTAAAATTTAATATTTGATTTTATCATTAAGATTCCAAAATACTGCTTATATTGTTCAAAAACTTTTGATATAACTACAAAAAAAGCAATAAACAGGTAAACCCAGGACAAGTACTTAATTACAGTATAAAGAAAACAAATCTAAATTAGAAAAATAAAGTAAATAAGAAGATACTTAGCCCTAAGAAAAGTTTTTTGCAATACTGTAAAGTATACTTTACTGTTGACAAGTTTAGCACATTGCAGATCTCTGTTAGACATCCAATTCATTAACAGCTAGAATTCTTAGCCAGTTAAAAAAACTGATGTAAATGAAGTGGCATAATACAGGAAATGTGTACTCTAATTAAAGGAATAACACTTGAAGAAGCAATAATGATGAATGGAAGCAAATGATCTCCCAACTAGCTTCTCAATCTTTATGTAGGTATAATTTAGAAAAGAGCCGGGAAAAAGTCAGTATCTGGAAATTCATCAGAAGTCTTTTCATGAGTTTAGGATGTGATCAATCATAGACAAACATGGAAAAGTCTCTATATGCTGGAAATGCAAATGCCAGAGGAACTAGCAGGTCAGGCAGCATCTATAGAAATTAATAAACAATTGAGGTTTCAGGCCAAGAAACTTCTTCAGGATGATAATAATAGATAATGTTTTACAGTGCCCTAGTTTTTACCGAACATTGACTTGAACCAGCATGCTTTGTTTCACCTCTTCTTATGTCTGCCTTCGAATTTCCTTGTAAATTGTATTCTGCGGAGGTTGTCACTTTTATCTTTTATAAAACTGAAGCACTTACTCTGTCACGATATTACCCCGGGGAGCAAGTTATTATTATACTTTACTGTTGACAAGTTTAGCACATCACAGATCTCTGTTAGACATCCAATTCATTAGCAGCCATTGTAGCCAGTGTAACCATTAGTAATAATTAACAGCATTGTTACTTGGACAGTTCTGGTGGACTGATGAGTTATGACTATGAGCAGATATTACACACCAGGTGGCCAACAATATTTGCTGTATTGTGCCATAAAATGGAAGAATATAATTGGATATAGTTGCACGTGGCTTTGTCTTGAAATATTGCTGCCAAGCACGGAAGAACCACCAACTTATTTTAAGTTTTACAATTACCAAAAAAAAGCTAACTGGCCAAACTACGTTAATTCAAAAAACATCCAATATTTAGAAACATTCATGTATGTCTTGAGAGATGCATTTGGGACATCTTGTGAAGGTATTTTAATCAAATCAATTCTGCCCTGGTTTGTAGTGATATTTTAGTGGTTGTCTTCCAATCAGTTTAGAGTCATAGAAAAATAAAGCGCAGAAATCTAGACCGTGCTGAACCATTTAAACAGTCTATTCCCATCGACCTGCACTGGGACCATAGCCCGCCATAGCCCTACCATCCATGCACTAATCCAAACTTCTCTTAAATGTTGAAATTGAGCTCGCATGCACCATTTGCACCAGTAGCTCATTCCACACTCCCATGACCCTCTGAATGAAGAAGTTTCCCCTCATGTTCCCCTTAAACTTTTCACCTTCCACCCTTAACGCACGACCTCTGGTTGTAGTGCCACTCAACCTCAGTGGAAAAAAAGGCTTGCTTGCATTTACCTTGTCTATACCCCTCATAATTTTGTATACCTGTATCAAATCTCCTCTTAATCTTCTATGTTCCAAGGAGTACGGTCCTAGCCGATTCAATCTTTCCTTATAATTCAGGTCCTCTAGACCCGACAACAGTTGTCTGGCTTATTTCTGACTAAGTTTAGTGGCTTATTTTGAGGATAGACTCCAATATGTTTGTGGGTGAATTCACTTACATGTTATAATATAGGAAGATATGTTTCTGCTCATCAAGTACATGAGGATTCCTAACAGAGCCATTGCATCATTCCAATCTCCCCTACCTCCTCTTATTTTTCCTGTAACCCTGCAGCATATTCTCTCTCACATGCCCATTAATACCCCTTGCAATTCTTTTTGCTACTGACTTACATAAGGGACAATTTTCATTTGCCAGGTCACTCACTGGCACATCTTTAATTGAATATATAATGATGGAAATGTAGGGGTATTATACCCATCCAAACTGATAAATATATTCTAAGAAGGGGGAGGGAACGTCAACTCAGACCATGAGAGGCCTGTGTCGGGCATTTTCATGCCTTACAAGGCGCAGATTGGAAGTCTATGTGGGGCACCACTCCTTGTACAAACTAGAGCAATGTGTGTTTAAGTACCTTGCTCAAGGGCATAAACACGCTGCCACAGCTGAGGCTCGAACTAGCGACCTTGAGATAACTAGACAAAAGCCTTAACCACTTGGCCACGTGCCCAACACATTCTAAGAAAATGGCAGGTTTATTTTGGTCAGGTATAGTTGATGAACATTTGGGGTATTTAGCGGTATGAAACACAATAGATCAGGTTATTGGAATGACATGACAAGGTACTTCCTGATCACGATGGCTGAGGTGATTTGGTGACGCTGGTTATGATGAGATCATTGGAGCAAGTGCAGGAAATCTGTGAATTGCTGAGGTGCTTATGGAAGAATTTGTTGCTGAGTTTGATTTGGTGCATTTTGTGAGGATACATTCAAATTGGAGCTTTTGATACTTAATGAAGTGTGTTATGACATGTTTTTATGTGTAAGTATTATGTGAATGTGTGCAGGACTTGATGTCTTGTGAACATTGTGCTCTGAAAGTAAGGGATTTACTGATGAATTATGAAGCACTTTCTTGAGAGATTGGCTGATTTGTGAGTAATAGCAGTAGCAAGCAACTTTGTTGATGTTCACGCAGATGAATTTGCCAAGAACCTCATTTTGATTTTGAAGTCTGATGTGAATCCCAATTGTCATTGTCAGCTATTTGACACATTGTGACATTTTTTAGGCTTTCAAACTAACTTGCTTATTATTATTAAGAGAAAAAAGTACATGATCATCTTTCAGATGGTGTTTGAAAGTTTAACATAACCAGAGTGCCCTCAAAATGAAAACCACTGCATCGCAAATCAGCTGAAGATCCCTAATTATTTATTTCCCATCAGCATTTCAATTCAGTGTAGTTGCAGAAAAGAAAGATCAGAGGATAAAAGAAAATTTCCGTCAAACTTTCATACAATGCATTACACCTTGACTGAGCCACCTTCCTGGGTAGAAAGTTTCAAAGATTCTAAAGAATTTCAAAGCCTCAATAGTCATGGTTGAAGAAATATTTTTCTAACGCTGTTCTGAAATGTTGTATCTGTATCTACTCTGCCAAGGCTTTCAAGAATTTCAAACCAAATCATCCCTTGTCAGCAAACTCAAGCTATTGCTCACAGCTAGTTATTGGATATGTTCTGCCAATACAGCTCTGCTCTGCATTCTGTATCAAATGCATGTGAGTTGCCATCTAGGATTCTCATCCACACAAAGCCAAGGCTGCACCAGGATTATCAAGTCCAATTTCAGTCTGCTTACCTGAGAAGGTAGAGGGGTGGAGATATTTCTCTACCAAAGGAAGTGTAAGGTGCTCCTTCCCTCTGCTAGCCTGCAGGTTACCCTTGAGCAAGGTGTTGCCCCTGCTTAACACACCTCCTACCCCTCCACCATCAGTTCAGGGTCATGTGAAACCATGCGAGCAGAGGGGGAATGGTATTATGAGCAGCCGGTACATATGACAGGTCCTGGTTATGTAGCCACAGATGCCAGGCAGACAATCTCTGAATGGTATTGAAAATGGATGTGGTCACCCATCTCGTAAAGACACTGCCCAGAAGAAGGCAACGGCAAACCACTTCTGTAGAAAAAATTGGCAGGAACAATAATAATGGTCATGAGACCATCATCACCGATGTCATGCAACACAATACATAAAGATGATGAAAAGGGACATTTTTGCGAAAGAAATAACATACAGCAAATATCCACCAGAGTGATTTCTGAGGAGGCAGGTGTTTCATGTGATGAGAGAGTTAGGATGTTAGGCTTTTATTCTTTAGAAGTTAAGAGGATTCAGCAAAGTAGATATGGAGAGAATGGGTCAAGGAAGTTGGAGACGAGGAGGTTTCATGGGTGGCAACTCAGAACAAGAGAAAGGGCATTTAGTACAGAAATAAGGAGAGACTGATTCACGTATAAAACATAGAACATGGGCAGGTACAGCACAGGAACTGTTCACTCATCCAAGATGTTGTGTTGAATTAATTAAATTAATAATTGTATGACAACTAAGGGCTGGCTGGTCGAGTAGTGGCATCAGCACTGGACTTGAAGTTCAAACCCAGCCGGCTCCCAACCTGGGCAGCCACAGTATCTGCGCGGAAGAAAGGCCTGGCAATCTACTTCCGTATCTGGCCATGAAAACCCTATGGTCCATAAGGTCACGAAGAGTCAGACTCGACTTAACGACCGAACAATAAATGACAACTAAACAAATCCATTCTGCTCCACAACACTCATATCGTTCCATTTCCTGCACATCCATTTGTTTATGTAACATAGAACATAGAATAGTACAGCACAGTACAGGCCCTTCAGCCCACAATGTTGTGCCGACCCTCAAACCCTGCCCCCCATATAATCCTCCACCTTAAATTCCTCCATGTACCTGTCTAGTAGTCTCTTAAACTTCACTAGTGTATCTGCCTCCACCACTGACTCAGGCAGTGCATTCCATGCACCAACCACTCTCTGAGTAAAAAACCTTCCTCTAATATCCCCCTTGAACTTCCCACCCCTTATCTTAAAGCCAAGTCCTCTTGTACTGAGCAGTGGTGCCCTGGGGAAGAGGCGCTGGCTGTCCACTCTATCTATTCCTCTTAATATCTTGTATACATCTATCATGTCTCCTCTCATCCTCCTTCTCTCCAAAGAGTAAAGCCCTAGCTCCCTTAATCTCTGATCATAATGCATACTCTCTAAACCAAGCAGCATCCTGGTAAATCTCCTCTGTACCCTTCTCTAAGGGTCTCTTGAACAGCACTCCTGTATTTGACTCCATCCGTGGCAACACACTCCAGGCACCTCACACTCTGTTAAAAAAAAAAGCTTGAACTTGCCCCTCTTATTACCTCTGGTAATGGACATTTCAACTCTGGGGAAAGCATATTGCCTGTCTTCTCTATCCATGCCTCTCATAACTTACAAAGTTCTATCACAGCTCCCTTCAGCACCTGCCACTCCAGAGAAAATAACCCACTCAGTCCAACCTCTCATTATAGCATGTGCTCTCCAATTTAGACAGCATCCTGTTAAGACTCTTCTACACCCTATCCAAAGCCTCCACATCCTTCCTATAATGTGGAACTCAGAGGGTGGACTTTTTGTAGAGTTGAGAAGGTTGATTCAAATCTGAAGTGAGTAGATTTTTCACAGAAGTGGATCAGCCACGATCCTATTGAATGGTGGATCAGGCGTGTAAGGTCAAATGGACTATTCTGGTCTTGTTTCTTATGTAACGTGTCGGGGACTAGTTTATCTTTAAAGCTGGCTCTAATAAATTCATCAATCATACTACCAAAAACGATTTGAACATCACTCAGAAAATGCCGGAGGAAGTCAGTGGGCCAGGCAGTATCTATGGGGGGGGTGGGGAATGATCAGTCGATGTTTTGACCAACTTTCAGACTCCCAACATCTGCAGAATCTGTCTTGCATCCAAAAGGGCTTGTAGTTTTCTGTTTGTATTTCGATTGGAAGGTGTCCAACTAAAGGGCCATGGTCTCTTGTTCAATTCAGTTCTTAGAGGGCCTGACATACTTCCAACTCCTCGTGTTCTTATACTAAGTTTTCGTCTTTAGCTACAAAATAGTGTTTCTCTAAAGCAGAAGTAATCTTTTCACATCACGCACTGTCAAATGGACTTGTTTTAGAATATATTCCCTTATCTTCAAAAATTAATCACTAAACCAATCATGTTACCACGCATAAATTCAGCTTCCTCTGTGTATTCCTCTGTGGTGATTACAGAATTGTACCAATTAAGATCGATCGCTTCCTGCTTGGATTTTTGGCTGAGCCTGCTTTTCATTCAGGTAAAAAAAATGCTGTAGATTTTGTGTTTAAAGTAGACACTAGATGGCAACAAATATCTCTGGTTAGGCCACAATGTATTAGGACTCAGTCCCTCATCTGATATAACTCAGAGTTAGCCGGAGCTACACCTGCGACAGCAGGGCGCGGTTGTCAATGACAGGTGACATTTCCCATAATTCCCCGCCTCACAGAATCTGCCCCGAGCTTTGAACCAAGCCACTTGGGATTGTGGGCCATCTGTTTGGCACATGCGCAGTGCAAGTTGGATGTCCCAGCTGTGTGAATGGTTCGCCGGTCGTGCTCAATCATCCTGACCTCCGGTCCAGTGGAAAGTCTAGGGTCAGTGCATAGAATGGAGTTGGACTGTATGCCAGTAAACTCTCAGTAGTTGTATAAAGAGGTTGGGAACAGAGTAACTGCACTTCAGTTCTGTTGAAAGCCTCTGACATAGGACAACTGCTGCTCGCTCCCCACTGACGCTGCCTGGCCCACTGAGTGTTTCCAATGTTTTGTTTTGCTTCAGATTTTCAGTATTTGCAGTAACCTGCGTTCACATTTTTAATTTAAATTGACTTTAAGTGAAGAAGATTACTTGCCATTTAAGGGAAAATGGGCTATGAGGAATAATGAGCAAGAAGTCAGATTGAGTATATTGTGTGCAAACGTGGAAATTTCTTGTATATTAATGGAGAAATTGTCTTTGATGTTTATTCAGCAACCAGTGCAGTGGTGTTAAATCTCATCAACATGCAGAAAGCATTGACATTTGTTGATAACGCTTAAAAACATTTATGGAGTAGCTAGTAATTTGCTGCTGCAATTTGAATAACGAATTATTTCTTTCAGCTTCCTTTCTCATTTCCCCCTTCTGTTTTAGCCTTGGCTCAGTTAGTTGCCTTTATGGGCTGTTTCAGTCGTGACTGCATTTCCACAAAGCATATTAATGGCAGTAAGGACATCCCGTGGTTGCGAAAGGTGCTATAGGAATGCAAAAAGTTTTTTTTGTATATCTGCATGGGTCAAGGAGCTGTTTAAAGCTGCTTTGAATATTTCTTGAGGAATACATGCAATGTGCTGGAAGAAATCAGCAGGCCGGTAGAAAGGAGTAAGCATTCGAGAGTAAGGGGGAAGAAGCCCGAATGGGAAGGTGGGGGGAGGAGAAAGAATACAAGCTGGCAGGTGATAGGTGAATCATTTCATCTCCAGTCCTGATGAAGGGACTAGGTCTGAAATGCCAACCCTTCATTCCTCTCTATAGATGCTGCCTGACCTGCTAAATTCCTACAACACTCTGTTCCTCAAGATTACCAGCATCTGCAGAATCTCTGGTGTTCTTGAATATGTCTTTGCACAATGGCAGTTTCTAGAACATGCCTCCAATTCACTTGTGTTATTTGGACAGAAGCGGAGCGATGTTGTGTTAGTTGATGCCAGAATTTGAAGCAGGAATGGGCGACTCAGTCCAAAAATTCTCACCTTGCCAAGAGAAAGTAATTTACCTTACCTCTGCCTTCAATGGATGACTTTTTATAGAGTAACCCCTCATTCTAGAATTTTGCACAAGAGGAAACAAACTCTCTATATGACCCTTGTCAAGACTATATATTTTTTTAGATTATGAAGACACGCAGTCTTCTTTTATTGTCATTTAGTAATGCATGCATTAAGAAATCATACAATATTTCCTCCGGTGTGATGTCACAAAACACAGGACAGACCAAGACTTAAAAAAACTAACAAAACCACATAATTATAACATATGGTTACAACAGTACAACAATACCATAATTTGATGAAGAAGTCCATGAGCACAGTAAAAAGTTCAAAGTCTCTCAAATGTCCCACATCTCACGCAGATGGGAGAAGGAAGGAAAACTCTCCCTGCCACACCCGACCACGGTCCGACTCTGAGTCATCCGAAAACTTCGAGCTCTGATCAGCTCTCCAACACTAAGTACTGAGCGCCATCTCTATCCGAACGATTCGACCTCCATCTCGGTCGCTAACAGCAGGCAAAGCTGGGGATTTTGAGGCCTTCCCTCCGAAAGATTTCCGATCATGCAGTAACAACAGCAGCGAACTGGTGTTTCAGAAATTTTTCCAGATGTTCCTCTGTGCTTTCACGTCCGTCTCCATCAAATCAGAATTGTCCACAGCCCCTACTTAACGGATATAATATCATTTTTCACTGGAGGGCTGTGCACGCACGGCGCGCTGCTCTCTCTCCTCCCGCCGTGTATGTTCCAATTAAACTTTTTCTTCCTCTTTTACATCCTTCCTAAGGTATGGAAGTGAAATGACACACCCATATTATGTGCTGATGAAACTGTCCATTACATTTACTGCAGAGCCTGCTGTCAGCCATTAACCTACGCACATTGATCAACAAATTGTCTAAAGGTTTTTTATTTAAAGAATGCACATATTTCAGAGTCCCCTAGAGTGCTTGAAGGGTAACAGAATGCTGTATTGTACCGAAATGCAGAACCCAATATATGCACAACAAGGCCCCATGTAAGTAACAAGATAGTAACTAGATTACCTACATTAATGGTGCTGCTTGTGGCTAAATACTGATCAAGAATTCATTCAACCTCCACGAGAGGGGGTGAAGATGAGCGTGTGAGAGGTGAGGGGGAGTGTGTGGAGTGAGTTATGAGGGCTGAGGGGCTGAGTGTGCCCAGGCCACCAGAGGGCACTCACCACCCCTCCCACCTCAGGCACAAGCAGTGTGTGTGTGGGATACTTAACCTCTTTTTTGTTCTTTTCCTCTTGTTTTTTTCCTTCTTTTTCATAGTCCACCTGCTATGAGTCATTTTTGTGACCTCTTTTATTCTGGACAACACAATAAAGAGAATATGAGGTTAATATAATCTCCATGGTGACGGAGTACAGTCTGTAATGCGAATAGGGAACTTTCAGTACCGTAGTCCATACTAACTAAGGCATTTTTCTGTTGATCTCTAGATGAAGCTGGAACTTACAGACACATGGAGACACAAATACTCTTCTAAACCTCCTGTTGTGGTATGTAATTGAGTCATGAAGTTTCTTGTTTAATACTTTTTAGCATTGAGGCAGTGCACATAAACCAGGGCAGCTCAGTAAGTGATCTAATCTGTCTGAGTCAAGAAGGAGAGATGTCAATCAAGCACCTCCTTATAACCCTACCATTGCCATTCGTGCATTTGTCAGTTCCTTGAATAGGTCAGGGTCACCCAATTTGAATGTCACAGACCCGGACTTCAGTAAGGAGTAGATCTCTCAGTTCGTCCTTGTTTTCCAGCTGGTGGACATCTGGATTGACCCCTTTAGTACATCAGGGGCTCCCAACCTGGGGCCCATGGACCCCTTGCCTAATGGTTTTAGTCCATAGCATAAAAAAGTTTGGGAACACACTTACTGATCAAATATGTGACAACTTATGCAAACTCACTTCTGTTGGCCGCTGAGTCCGTGATCATGGACTAGTCTATGGACTCAAAATAGTTGTGTAGAAGCTCATCTGTTTCCCCAGGCCAGCACTACATGACCTCCTGTACTGGATTCTCAAGTTTCAATTTTTGTTGGTACGCAGGGAGAAGGACCATAGACTTGAATTACCATTTGCTATGTTCTCATTGGCCTTGAATGACCATTTGGTATGTTCCCATTGGCCTTGAATTACCATTTGTTATGTTCCTATTGGCCTTGAATCACCATTTGCTATTTTCCCATTGGCCTTGAATCACCATTTGCTATGTTCCCATTGGCCTTGAATCACCATTTGCTATGTTCCCATTGGCCTTGAATTACCATTTGCTATGTTCCCATTGGCCTTGAATCACCATTTGCTATGTTCCCATTGGCCTTGAATCACCATTTGCTATGTTCCCATTGGCCTTGAATTACCATTTGCTATGTTCTCGTTGGCCTTGAATGACCATTTGGTATGTTCCCATTGGCCTTGAATTACCATTTGCTATGTTCTCATTGGCCTTGAATGACCATTTGGTATGTTCCCATTGGCCTTGAATTATCATTTCCTATGTTCCCATTGGCCTTGAATTACCATTTGCTATGTTCCCATTGGCCTTGAATTACTATTTGCCATGTTCCCATTGGCCTTGAATTACCATTTGGTATGTTCCCATTGGCCTTGAATTACTATTTGCCATGTTCCCATTGGCCTTCAAATTCTACAGATACATCACAGAGAGTCTCCTATCCTATCATGGCTTGCTATGGCAATTGCATTACCTAAAACAATGAGTAATTACAGAGAGCTGTGGGCACAGCTCAGTCCATTCATGAAAACAGGCCTCCTGCCCAGAGCTTCTGTCCACATATGGTCTGTTCTCTGTCTAAATATCTAGCTGCCTCAGAGAAGCAGTCAACATAATCAAAGACCCCTCCCACCCTGGGCATTCTCTCCTCCCCCACCCCTCCCCATTGGACAGAAGTTAATAAAGATGGAAAATATGTATCACCAGGCTCAGGGGCCATGTGACCATTGAATAAACCCTGTACGATGAGACAGCTGCTCGACCTCACATCCACCTGTTCATTGTCCTTCATCTACACTACGTACTCTGCACTTCCTCTGTAACTGTAGCTCCACCTTCTGCATTCTGTTACTGCTTTTCATATGTGCTACCTTAGCGTACTTGTGAAATTACCTAAAGGGATGCACGAGAAAGTTATTCACTGTACTTCAGTACACTGTGTGACATTAACAAAGCATTTTCCAATATCTGTGCATCAGGGTAAGACTTTATATCTAACTAGGTCCTTCTGGACATTCGAGCCACACCGCCCCAGAACCCTGATTAACCCCAACCTAATCACAGGACAATTTACAATGACCAATGTACCCGGTACATCTTTCAATCGTTGAAGGTAACCAGAGCGCCCAGGGAAAACCCACGGCGTTCCACGCATTCCTTACAGAACGGCGCCGGAACTGGACCCTGAAATCCGAAGCACCCTGTGCTGTAATAACGTTGCGCAATGCTACCGTGACGCCCTGTTGACTCATCAGATAATATCAATAAATGTGCTGGTGTGGCCAGGGTGATATGTAAGAATGGGAAAGTACGTAGGGGTCTGGAGAATGGTTCACAAACAAGAAACAATACCAGTATCATCAGGGGCAACTTTGAGGAGATAGGAAAAAGGGAAATTGTTCTGAGTTGATTCCTTATTCACTGGAAGTGAAGAGTGTGGGCTGGCGATCTGCCTTCTGCATTCTACCTGGGTTGCATGTGCACAATGGCACATCAGTAATGACTGCACCTTCCACCAGTGGGTAAGAATGAGACTGATTATTCTAGGCGTTCAAACCTCTTGATTCAAGCCTGCTGTCAGCTGAGAGATTTTCCATTCAAGGCAAAACCTTTTCCTGAGATAAAGATAATTGATTTCCTATGTACACCAGAAGACCAATTATAAGATCTATTACCAGAGGTCTTTTCATTGAATGTAGCTGGATAGATAACTTGCAGAATGAAAGGAGAAAATTGGGATAGAGTTTGAGTATAACTTGGACCTGGTGATTGCTGAAAATCTGGAAAGTTTTTCTTTCTAAGTGACTGCAGATTGAGTGCCAAGTTTGTATAGATGTGATGAGAGGGATCAACATATCTATCATCAACTGTGATATATGTTTCAGAATTTGGAGCTATCCTGTTAATATTAGTGAGTAAGTAGTGGTTAGCACGACGCTCTACAGTACCAGTGACCTGGGTTCAATTTCTGCCACTGCCTGTAAGGGGTTTGTACATTTTCCTCATGAGCACGTGGGTTTCTTCCCACAATCCAATGACATATGGTTGATCAGTTAATTGGCCATTGTAAATTATCCCGTGATTAGGTTCGGATTAGATCGGGGGTTGCTGAGCGACTCACCTTGAAGGTCCAGAAGGGCTGGTCTCAATAAATAAACTGTGAAAAAAAACAATGTTGACGAAACAGACTGCATCCAGACTTGACAAGAATGTTTCCATAATGAAATCAGTAAGTTAGCAGTAACCTGTAACACATGAAGTTGTTTCCAACCTTTAACAATTACTTATTTTTTGTAGGGCAACACACACAAAATGCTGGAGAAACTCAGCAGGCCAGGGGGCATCTATGGAAAAGAGTCGACGTTTCGGTCCAAGACCCTTCATCAGGACTCGTCTTATTTTTGGTTGCTGTTTGATAAACCATCAACAACTTTAACACAATAGGCACCTAACCATTCATTGCAGAATCCTGCACCAAAACTTGGAATTGTGGCAATACAATCCTCCGACTGTGTTGGTCTTTGACCCAAAGCAACGCATTTCTCTGTATGTTTCGATGTGCAAGTGACAAATTAATAAAGCTAATCTGAATCTTTAATCATTAAACTAAAATATCATGCTTTTAGCCTTTTATTCAGACTTCCATCAACCAGAGAAAAGAATAGGCAAAGGTTTGCAAAAATAAGCAAAGATCTGCAAATGCTTATAACAGCACTATAAGTGTGTCACATGAATGATCAGAAAATGACACAAATCTTTAAATCACTAAAATCTGCAATATTCTCATATTTAATCAATGTAGAGGAAAAACACAGGCAGGATATGGTTTGTGGTCATATGATATTGAGGTGTCTCTTTCCACAGATATTTATAATGACCTTGAATCTGTCAGTATAGCCTTCACTGTGGGCTGCAGACTGGAGTGGGAACCAATAGCCTTTCAATTTCAAGATGCAGCCTCACTCACAGAGGGAATTGACACAAAGTCACCCCTCTTCTCATAGACAGTTGCTGATAGAGATCTGTCTAGCAGGCATGATTTCAGTGCAGGGTCAGAGAACATTTGACCTCAGTTGATCTGGGATTCTCTCCTTGTTAGCTAAACAGGTAAGGATTTGGCAGGAATACAAAGAGAAGCGGTTGGCATTCTACTGGTAAGCAGACTCAAGGTCAGTCTTTCAAATAAACAACTTTATAAAATGAAACTACCCCGATCAGGGCAGCTATCAAATGTGGCATTTAAAACAACAAGGTAATCTGTAGATTATGTGTGGGCTGTGTGATAGTCTGTTAAGATAGGCACAAGGATTGTGATATATTAACCTAACTTAAACTAGCAATATGTTGACCTTTTACTACCTGAGAATAATATTCATGCATCTTGCAGCCAATGCTGTTTGAAAGGCCACCATCCCCTGCTTTACTGCAGTCTGTTCCGCTTTAGACCCCAGCGCCCCTGACTACATCATGGCTTTAGGGCTGAGGTCCAAGCAATGGTGGCGTGAGGTAAATCCAATCCTCTATAATTCAGTATGTGGTGCCAACACCCTCACTGATAAAGAATTTGATGAGATGTGCCCACATTTGCTATGAATGGTATTTTTGTACCCAACCATCTTCTTTTGTATAAGGTTTGATGCCAAGCAGTGGAGTTTTTTCCACTTGATTGTTGTCTTTCTGTCAGTGGCAGGTACTTTCAACTCATATCTGGAGTCTTGCTCTGGAGCAAACCTATGATTGGGTATGGAGATAAATAGTCTTGGTAGAACGGATTATGGATGCTCAGGTTATTAGTGGGTGAACGCCTCTTAGCAGCATTGTCCTAGAATCATAGAAATGTAGAGCATAGAAACAGGCTCTTCAGTCTATCAAGTCTCTGCCAACCTTCTGCCACCCATTTGCAACAGTCTGAACTTCAGGACATGGTCAGATTGGCCAGAGGTGGTACTATTCATCTTGATGGACATTGATGTCTCGTGCAACACTCACAGCACACTGGAGGAACTCAGCAGGTCGGGCAGCATCCGTGGAAACGATGAGTCGACATTTCGGGCCGGAACCCTTCGTCAGGACTGAAGAGGGAAGGGGCAGAGGCCCTATGGAGAAGGTGGGGGAGGGTGGGAAGGAGAAGGCTGGTAGGTTCAGTTGAAAAACCAGTAATTTGAAAGACATAGGGGTGGGGGAGGGGAAGCAGGGAGGTGATAGGCAGGAAAACAATGGGTAGTAGAAGAAGGCGGAACCAAGAGGGAGGTGGTAGGCAGCTGGGGGAGGGGGCAGAGTGACATAGGGATAGGGAAAGGGAGGGGGAGGGAATTACCGGATTACCGGAAGTTGGAGAATTCTATGTTTATACCAAGGGGCTGGAGATTACCTAGACGGTATATGAGGTGTTGCTCCTTCAACCTGAGTTTAGCCTCATCATGGCAGTAGAGGAGGCCATGTATGAACATATATGAATGGGAATGGGAAGCAGAGTTGAAGTGGGTGGCAACCAGGAGATCCTGTCTGTTGTGGTGGATGGAGTGGAGGTGCTCAACGAAGCGGTCCCCCAATCTGCGTCGCGTTTCACCAATGTAGAGGAGGCCGCACCGGGAGCACCGGATGCAATAGATGACCCCAACAGACCCCATTGATGTCTTGTGCCCAGAGTCCATTATTGACCTTCCTAATTTCAGTTCTTCTGAGCCAGAGGTTCCCATCCTGGGGTCCATGGACCTCTTGCTTAACAGTATTGGTCTATGGCTTAAAAAAGTTTGGAAATACCTGTTCTATATATTCAAGAAACACCAGTTTATCAGCCGAGAGAAGACAGTTGGTGGTAATCAATTTCTTTGCCCACGTGTGACCTGATGTTTTGATATGGAGCTAATGTGGAAACTCAGGACTACTCCCTCCTCCATGTATGTTATTTGGTTGCTGCAAGTAACTGTTCCATTTGGAAACTGCCCTGGTTAATGCTGGGTGATCTGCCCAGTTTTACCATTTTTCTGTTTAAATTGCGATGGTACTGTTGCATGATTGCTGGCCACTTCAGGGGGCAGTTTCGGGTAAGCCTTTATGCTGCGGATCTAGAGTTGCACGTTGCTCAACTCAGGCGAGGGTGGCAGATTTCTGCCCCTGAAGAACATTACTGAACTATTTAGTTTTTGCCACAATCCAGTCATTTCCTGGCCTCCATTACTGGAAGTGGTCTTTTTTTTAAACCCAGTTTATAAACTGCATTGCTCCCTCGGTGGGAATTGAACTTGTGTTTCTGGATTGCTATTTGGATTGCTAATCAGGTATCTTAACCATTGCACCATCTTCACACCAATAACTTTTTAAGTAGTGCCCCATTCTATACACTATGGTTTCTGATTACTAAGATCATCTCCCTTTTACTTTGCAGGGTTGCCTTCGAGGATGGTGGTGTTGTGTCAGGCAGATGGCATAACAAAGACCCATGTATCCCCTTATTTATGAAATCACTGAAAAAATATTTACCCTGTGGTCCATGTTTCTGGTAAAATTCTAATCATTTGCAATTTTGCTACATGCATCAACCAAAGCAACTTCTTTCAAATGACCTTTCTCCCTCCAGTATAGGATTTGGTAGTGTTTAAAATTATGTCAATATTTCAATGAAAAGCAATGTAAACTACAAGGGTTCAACAAGTTTGCAACTCAGATTTCAGTGGAGTGGAAAAGCACCAAATCAGATTTCGGTGGAGTAGAAAGGTTGAAATGAGAGGGGCAAACAATTAGTTGCTTCTGTGAGTGCAATAATGAAACAGAATGCAGGAGTAAAGAATAGAATGCTGCACTTTATCTCCGAGACATAGGTAAGCTGCTAATTAGACTTGTACAATGTGTGTCAACACTGAAAGTTGATCAGAAGAAGCAGGCACTGTGAAACCTTGCCTATGCAAATACAGAAGTTTGAGAAGGATTTTTACTCAGTCAGAGCGTGCAGTGCTTGAATGGGTATGTGAATTTCAATGTTGAAATATGAAAATGAAAACTCCAGGCAAGTGGTAGAATGACTTGGTATGTTTGTAAGGTACTGTGCTGCAAGTATATCTGATTTACATTTATACAACCAAATGGAATAATATTCCTCAGGACCACCATCTACCCACAAAACAGATATCACACACAGCACATAAATCAAAATATTACCATAAATAATATAAATTAAAATGAAAATTATAATTAAACTGCAAAATTCACATCTGAAATTTTCACCCTTAACTCTATCGCGTTTGATAGCCCTTATATTTTGTCCCAAAACCTTAACTTCCTGCTCAGTTAATGACCTTCACAGTCCTTAATCAACTCACTATTCATCAACACATCTGTACGTTGACCTGCATTATTTTTCATTAGTGAAATGTCATTACAGCCATTTCTAGGTCAATTTGCATGACTTGGAAAAGTTTACTTGTCATGAGTCAGTGAGCAGACATCAAAGGGAAGATTTGAAAAAGGCTGTATAAGGTAAGTTTAGCTGCTTTAGGCTGACCGGCAGAGGGACTGATTATTGGAAGGAAGATTTAAAAAGAGTTTAGGTATAGCCGAGTGGCCTCTTCTTCTGCCAAGTTAAGGCTAAACACAGATTAGAGGAACAATACCTCATTTCCATTTTGGCAACCTACATCCAGATGGTATTAGCATTGATTTCTCTAACTTTCAGTAAATGCTCTCCTCTCCCCTGCCAAAAAGCTAATTTTTAAGGCAGTTATGCTCTGTGTATGCATGCCTATGAGAATGAACTGGACCATCAATGGCGCAGACAATATGGAATCGTTGAAAAAGGTAGGCATAGCAATATCAATGCAGAATAAAAAAGTGTGTTGAGATCATGTAGAGGTGATGGAACAGTAACTTTTTTATATTCATAATGACAGCTGAATTTTTGTGCTCTGGGATGAAGACATTCTGTGGTTGGGTGCGGGAAATTGGTCACAGTTTGACGTGATTTACCATGGGGTTTACCAGTACCCTTTGATTTACTCCAGGATGTCTGCGTGTGTGTGTGTGGGCTTGTACAGATCTTGGCATTCTGCAAGGACATAGATAGGAGGCGTTGGGGGTGTGGGGGACTTTTTTTTTAAAGTTGGCAAGTCTTTGAGAAGGATATTAAGAGAGTATTTTACTTCTCTTCTGATCCCACAGTCTGTACTTTAATGTCTATCTTCAATGCCTGGCAAACCGACTTGCATTTTACAGGGAACAACAACATCATCACGTGCAGTTCTGATAGGGAAATTGCTTTGGGATCGTAATAGAGTCACAGAGTTGTATGGCATGGAAACAGGCCGACAAAGGTGCCAAGCTGAGCTCGTCCCATTTGCCTGCAATTGGCCATATCCCCTGAAACCTTTCCTATCCATGTCTTTGCCTAAATATCTTCAGGAAGGAGATACAGGAGCCTCAGGATTCACACCACCAGATTCAGGAACTCAACTATTCGGCTTTTGAACCAAAGAGGATAACTTCACTCGCCCCCATCACTGAACTGCTTCCACAACCTATGGACTCACTTTCAAGGACTCTTGATCTCATGTTCTCAATATTTATTGCTTATTTATTTATAATTATTAGTTTTTTCTTTTTGTACTTGCACTGTTTGTTATCTTTTGCACACTGTTTGAACTCCCAAGTTGGTGCGGTCTCTCACTGATTCTGTTATGGTTGTTATTCTACTGATTTATTGAGTATGCCTGCAGGACAATGTATATGGTGACATATATGTACTTTGATAATAAATTTGCATTGAACTTTAAACTTTAGACTTTGCAATTGCATTGATCTCTACCACTTCCTGTGGCAGCTTGTTCCATACAAACCACCTATCATGTGAAAAACTTGCTCCCAGATCTTTAAACTTTTCCTATCTCACATTAAACTTGTGCCTTCTAGTTTTAGACGTCCCTAGACTGGAAAAGAAGAGGGTAGAATCCAGAATAAATGGTTTGGGGGGGCAGGGTAGATGGGGAGGAGCATTAGCTGGCAAGTACTAAGTGAATCCAGGTGGATGGAGAAGGTCGGCCGGTGTGGGAAGAGGAATTGGGAGCGAAGTGAGAAGCTGGGAGGTGAAAAGGGCTGAAGGAGATGGCATTTAAGGACGGTAGACCATGGAATACAGAGGAGGTGGTAGGGAACCAGAGGAGGAAGGTGTGGGTGATGGGCAGGTTGTGAGAGCAGGAGGAGGATGAAGAGGTGAGCATTTACTGAAAGTTAGAGAAATCAATGTTATTGCCATCAGGCTGGGAACTACCAAAACAGAAATGAAGTGTTGTCCCTCCAATTCGCATCTAGCCTTAACTTGGCAGTAGAAAAAGCTGCTCTGCTAGAGCTCAAATCTTTTAAATCTTTTCTTCCAACAATCTTTTGCTAGGTCTGTCAGCCAAAAACAGCTAAGCTTATCTTTTACTACCTTTTTCAAATCTTCCCTGTGATATCTGCTCACTAACTCGTTGGAGAGGAAGAAGCTGTTCTTAAAGTAATGAGTGTGGTTTTTCAAATTCCTGTACCTCCTTCCAGATGGCAGTAATGAGAAGATGGCATGTCCCATCTGGAACGTGTCCCTGATCATGGATGGCACCTTCATGAGGCGCCACCATTTGAAGATGTTCTCAGTGGTGGGGAGACCTGTGCCCGTGATGGATCTGGCTGAGTCTCAAACCCTTTGAAGCCTCTTGTTATCCTGGTAAGCAGGTGAATTGGTGCCTTCTTACAGGCAGTGATGTAACCAGTCAGAATGTTCTCCACGGAACATCTGTAGAAATTTTGTCAGAGTCTTTGGCGACATTCCAAATCTCCTCACACTCCTAACGAAGTATAGCCACTGGCACAACTTTGTCATGACTGCATCACAGGGCTGGGCCCCAGCATAGACTCTCTGAGATGTTGGTGCCCAGGAACTTGAAGCTGATCACCCTTTTCACTGTTGACACCTTGACAAGGACTGGTTTGTGTTCCCTCAACTTCCCCTTCCTGATGTCCGTGACCAGTTTCTTGGTTTCGCTGACACTGAGTGCAAGGTTGTTGTGACACCACCCAACCAGCCTATTTCACTCCTATACACTTCCCTGTCACCGTCTGAGATTCCACCAACAACAATGGCGTCACCAGCTCTTTAATGTAGTTTCCCACTTAAAGCCAGAGATAATATGAAACCCCATAAATTTGGTATGGATAGCCAACTTTCCTGGTGTTAGAGGAGGAACTCTATGAGACATATCCGGAAAAAGGAAACTGTTAATGTTTACACATGCATAATACAGCCATGCATATAAATATAGGATTCCAAAGCTTGACTGAGACTTCACAAAGATTGCTTTAGCTTGAAGAAACCCTGTTGATTATCTGCAGTCATGACGTTCACCTGCTCAACTGAAATGATGTTTTGAGACATCAACAAACTTCAAGTCCTGCAAACCCCCTCCCCCCCACATGACCTCAGTGGTCTCCAACCTTAAATGTTGTCTCTCTTGACTCTTGATCAGTGTGATGCCCAAGCACCTCAGTTAAGCTTTCTCGATTCTTGAACTTGGAACTAGACGTGCAAGCATACCTTTGCATAAAATTGCCTCCAATTAGTGATCCAATCCTGACCAGCCTCATATTTTCTCAGCAGCTTCAATCATTAGCCCAACGTGGACCCTATTACTTCAGGACCCAAAACTACTGCTGGCAGCTTTCAATTTATCTGTTCTTTATTTTTTTTGGAATGTATGCCACTCTATCAGACACTATTTCCCCTTGTAACTATTACCGCACCTCATATTCAGTTATCTGTGTACTTTGGTCATTTTCAAAATCCATTACAACACCCGTATTTTTGTTTGGAACAGATACCATCAAACTCAGGCTATGCCCCGTGGTGCTATAATTCTGGACAAAGTTGGATAAGGTCGTCAGAGACATCACCCATCCATACCAGTGCTTAGAGTGGTGTTGAGCCTTCCCTTGGATACTAGCCATTGTTCTGTAGAAGGTGCTCCCCCAGTATTGTTTGCCTATAGCATCTGAGCAACCAGATCTTACCCTGGTCTATTCCTTCTTGGGCAATAGTAGGGCTACACACAGGATGCAGGGGTATCCTCAATGTGTGGATGGGTTTTTGTCCCCACAAAGCTTCCGCATTCACTTCCACAATTGGGGCTTGGACAAGTGCATCTATAAAAGATAGGCTGGGTGAAAATGACAACAAGCTGGTTTATCCATCTTGCGGTTTTGACCACTGCTTTCCTCAGCCAGTGTGGCAGCTGGGTGTGTCATCTTAGATGACATTACCACAATCTGGGATATTCACCATTTTGCACTTAGAATAAGAGCTGTTGGATCAGCCCTAGTTTGACAGGGATGTTGGAGCAGCAACAGCTATACTTCTAAATAAGATGCCAATCTGGTAAAGCTGCTGCACAGGAGCACATGAATACTAAGTAGCATATACAGCCATGAAATGCACCAACCCTAGAGACCTGACAGCCGATGGAATCAAAGCTCTGCTGTCCACCTTGCCTGGTTATGAAGTTAAACGGTTAACAGGTGGAGGAATCTAAGCACGTCCCTTCCTCAGAGATGGTGGGGCCAAGCATTTGAAGGTTGAAACATTTGCAGTCACCTTCAGCTACAGATGCTAGGTGAATAATCTATCTTTGACATCCATCTCCCCATTGCAGAAGTCTATCGTTAGTTAGTCTAGTTCGTTTCATGCAGTTTCAAGGAGAGCACAAGATACAGTAACAGTATTGCAGGAAACAGCCTGGCTATAGTACTGAGGACTTGTACCGTGTCTCTTGTTTGGTCGAAAGAAAACAGTTAATACGCTTCTGCTGCTCCTGTGACTGCGACCAGGTTTAGAATTCCAAATGGCTTTCTATCACAAGTGTAGAATATATCAATTAGCTGCATGCGTGTTCATGGTATAATTAATCAGCTTCATGTTTGAATTGACTGAGAATTCATAGCATTTAAATTTGCTTCTTGGCTACTTCCCAACACCCAGTTCAATCATTAAAGCTTCAAGCTTCAACTGCAGATGTTTTAGTGCAGGGGTTTCCAACCTGGGGTCTACAGATCCCACAGTTAATGGTAGGAGCTCATGGTATAAGAAAGGTTTGAAATCCCTGTTTTAGGGAACCAATCTGGGTGGTTAAGGGCGACTTTAAGACGTTTAAGTGTACTTCTCCTGCATTAATCTGGAAATCCTTCTCTGGAGTAGCATTAATAAAGAAATTTACTGTCCCCAGCATTAACATTTGACCTATATTTGTAACAGCGGCAAAAACTGCAGTTAAAAAAGTGTTAAATATGCGTGGGCTTTTGACAAACCTTATTCATAAATACTCCCACTGCTAATAGCAAAGATTTCGGTTCTGTGCTCTAAGATGCAGTGTGTGGTTGCCTTCAATTTGCAATAAGACTAGTTGTAGGTACAAGTGAAAGAAAATTTCTGGGACTTCAGAAGTGCCCAATTCTCCGTTCTCTGTGACTTGCTGGTCATGCCTGCATCCTGAAAATGAATTTAAAATAAAAGCTGACAGTGAGTTGAGATTTCTTTTGCAAAGAATTGATCATCTGTTTTTGAAGAGTAGGCATTCTTACGTTAAGGCTAAACATGGATGAGTTAAACTGTCAGCATGTCCTGCAGACATTGTCCAGGCTTCTCCTTCTGTCTTCCTTTTGATAAAATTGCTAAGAAATGAAAAACTGTTCTGGTTATATGGATAATGGTGAAATAATTGGATATACAGTAGTTACATTGCCTGCTAAATGAGCCAAGGTTTTGTCTGTATTAATTCCCAGATAGTTGTTTGTGGAAAATCAGAGTATGTAATTTCTTTACAAGTTCTAATATCATCCAAATACATATCAAGGAATCAATTTCTGATGTTAAAAATAGTAAGTACCTAAGAAGGTTAATAAAACGTAAAATTAATTCAAATTCCAAATTAAGTTTCTTTTATATCAACATACAATGATTTGTAAAATATTTGACCCCCAACCCTTTGTTCAAATAAAGGAGTATTACAACCAGGGATTTTGATCAATTTTACTCAGAATTTTATTTGTGAATCACGTTCTTTTTTTTTACAGTAGAGTCTAAAACCAGGGAAAACAAAAAATTCAAAAACTGAAGTGTCAGAAGTTCGAAAGTACTCATTCCCCTGTGCCCGGTTCATAGATGAACCACCTCTTGCAGCTATTGCAGCTGGTAGACTTTTTGGATAAGACTCTATCAGCTTTTCAGAACGTGATGGAGCAAGATTCGCCCATTCCTCCTTGCAAAATTAATCAAGCTGTGCGAGGTTAGTTGGGGAGTGGCAGTGGACAGCAATCTTGAGGTCTTGCCAGAGATGTTTGATCGCGTTAAGGCCAGGACTCTGACCGGGTCAGGATTGATGTGAAGAGGATTTCAGCTGAATACAGAGAGGTCCTGGATAAAAACCTGCCAGAAAGCTTAAACTGGGGAGGAAATTCATCTTCCTGCAGGACAATGATCTAAAGCTCACTGCAGGTGCAACCGTGGAGCGGCTTTAAATGAAGAAAATTGATGCCCCTGAGTGGCCGAGTCAGAGTCCTAACATTAACCCGATCGAACATCTCTGGCAAGTTATCAGGATTGCTGTCTGCCACCACTTCCCAACTCACCTGGCACAGCTTGAGCAATTTTGCAAGGAGGAATGGGCAAATCTTGCTCCAACACATTGTACAAAGCTAATGGAACTGTAAAAGCTGCAAGAGGTGGTTCAATTCAGTACTGAGCAAGCAGCTGAGATCTCAGCTTTCGAATTTTTAGTTTTTCATTCTTTCCAATCTTCACCGTTTTAAAAAGGAGCATGTGGTTCAGAAACAAAAATTCTAGTTAAGTGGATCAAAATCTCTATGTGAACAAAGGGTTGGTGGCTGATTGCTTTTTCAAGGTATTGCACCTATTTGCAAAACCTTACATTATCAGTATTATCGAGCAATACAGCACAGAAAATGGCTCTTTCACCACTATGTCCAGTCCCACAAATGAGTAGTTTTCTACGCCGATCCCATTTATCATGACATAGTGCAGACCTGCACCTTGGCAATTCAAATGCTCATCCAAATACTTCTTAAGCAATGTAAGCATAGCTATCTCTACTATCATCCCCTTTGTGGAACCCCTCTAAATCCCTTGCTGCTTGCCTTATAAACATATGTCTTCTGGTTTTAGACTGTTGTGCTGTGGGGAAAAGTTCTGTATCTTCTGCTTAGTGTTGTCAAGTTACCCCAGAGCCAAGAAAGCAAAGAAAGCAAACCCAGACTATTCAGTCTTTCCTCGCAAGAGAAGCATCCCATCCCAGACAGCATCCCAGTGAAACTCTGCAACCTTTCCAGTGCAGTCCCCTTCTTCCAGTAGAGTGGCAACCAGAACTGGAACTTTAGCTGTGATCTTAGTAATGCTTTATAATGCTGTACAAGACCTCCCTGCTTCAGGACGCTGTGTCCTAGCTAATAAAGACAAGCATCACATAAACCTTCTCCACCACCCAGTCTATCAATTCTGCCACCTTCAGGGATATTTGGACACGTACAACAAGATCCATTTACAGTAATCCTCAGTACACCTTTGGGCTCTCATTGTGTATGTTCTATCCTTAATACACTCCTCAAAATGCATTACCATATGATTATCAGGATTAAATTCTATCTGCCATTGCTCTGTCCAATTTACCAGAAGGTCAATATCATACTGTAACCTAGGAATACTCTTTTAACTATGGATAGCATCACTATTCCTTACTAATTTGTTCATTGGCAGAATGTGGCTGATTACTGGCAAGGTTTAAATTTATTTTCCATTCCAATTTGCAGTTGAGGAAGTGTTGGTAAACCGCCTTCTTCAACTGCTGCAAATGGGGCAGTTCGGGTACTCTCATCGGCCTGGATGGTCAGCAGCTGCAGGATTTTAACACAGCATTGATGAAAGAGTAAGGTTCGCTTTTCAAGTTGGGATGGCACATGACTTTGAGGCATTTTTTAAAAATTGTGATGTTTCCATGTGCTTGTACGCTGAGATCTGGGAGATTCAATCAAGGAGGCTCTGGTTATTCAATGCTCATCACCAGTGGAGCATGTTGCAGCTGATTGTAAACAGAGAGAATCCCGAATCTTGGCCTCCAAGAAGGCCACAACTTTGTCATGGTTTGGAGGCTTACGTGCCTCCATGATCCATAGAGCTGTGTTGGCTGGAGTCAGGGCTTTATGCTTTGGCTCTTGGTAGGGTCACCCATACCAAACAGGTCAAAGGGTAGAAGCCAGGCTAGCTAAGTTCTCCAGGTTCAGGGGTTCAGCTCAGAGCTAACAACCCTGACTGGTAAAACAAAAGAAGAACCATTCTGCGTCTGAGTGTGATGGTATTCTTGAGTCTCCGCCTGGGACTTGCATGACTGACAGTCATGAAAACCCAGCAGAGGCTGCTAGATGATGAAGGAAGCCCTGAAAGCCGCCAGAGATGGAGGACCTTCATCGCTGCCCTAAATGCCAGTGGGGTAACAGCCAGTAACACCCGCATCATGGGGTGCTGAGCGAGAGGACAACTGGGTCTTGGATGATATCAAACGCGTCTCATTTGTTGGAGTTGTCCAAACAAGAGAAAAAATATTTCAAGTTCACTGCTGTTGTGCTTTTTAGGTGTTGGATGTTGGGGAGTCACCCACTGCAGACTACTTAGCTTCTGACCTGCTCTTAACAGCTTGATCAGTTAAGTTTTTCTTTGATGCTGACTTTGGGATGTTGCTGCTGGACTCAAGTAGGAAAAGTCATTGAATGCTAAAGGGAGCAAAGAACAAACAGGGACACTGCAGACGCTGGAAATCTGAAATTAAAACAGAAAATGTTCAAGTTGCTCAGCAGGTTGGGCAGCATCAGTAGGCAGAGAAACTGAGTTAACGTTTCAGGTTGAAGAGCCCTGTGTCAGAACTGGGAATGAGACCGTGAAACGTGTTCAACTGCAGAGAGGGTGAGGTGGGATATCTCTGATAGGGTAAAATCAGGATGATCAATGCATGTAAAGGAGAGGCTAAATAGTAAGAACATAGGCAAAATGACATAGCCTAAAAGAATGTAGGAGTTGCAAAATGCAGACCAGTAAGACATGTTCGTTTGTTTATTCATTTATTTATTGAGATACAGCTCAAAGTAGGACCTTCTGGCCTTTCAAACCATGCTGCCCAGCAACCTCCTGTTTAATCCTAGCCTCACAGGGCAATTTACAATGACCAATTATTCTACCAACTGATACATCTTTGGACTGTCTTTGGACAGGAAGGTCTGGTATGTGTCCTCCACTCCCAGAGGAAAACAACAAAAAAAGGATAAAAGAACCAATAAACTAGTTGAACCAAGGTCATGAGTGACTCATTGATTGACACAGACTCCTTCCTTTTGCTTGCTGCTTCACTTCTCCATCCCACTCCCATTCTGAGCCATTAGTCTGTAGTCTCCTGTATCGTTACAATGGAATCCAATACAAGCTTAAGGAACAAGACCTTGTCTTCTTTTGAACTTAAAATTGTATGTTCCAATTTCAGATAATTTAATTTCCCTCTGTATCAGGCATCCATCTGTGATATTGGCTCAGGTGAAAACAATTTCAACTGTATATAACTTCCTATTTTATTTTGCCACATATATTATTCCCTGACAGGTCCACTTTATGACCAATACTGATATGGGCAAACTGGTACTTGAAAATTATATCAGATTCTTAAGCAGAGCCAAACTTTTATATTCAAATTGAGTCTTGATTGTTTGGGCAGGTCCTCTTGAATGACATGGGCCAAGTTTTAGCAGTAGGTGGAATACCACAATTGTTGGCCAGCTAATAGCTTGCTCCTGCCAAAATGGCCTTTCCATCCTCGTTACACTGAAAGGCTTTTATGGTACATGCTCAGTTATAATTTCAATGTCATAATAACATTACACTAACAATCAACTGGAGTCAGGTCTGTATCTTCATGCTACAAAGCTTTGAATCAGGTTTGAACAAACTAATTTTCCAGCCATTCTGCTTTCAATTGATATGGTGTCAAGTAGAAGGTTAGACTGAATATACCCTTGCTAGTCCACATGTTGCTTGTCTGATATAGTACAAGATTGGTTACCCAACCCCACCACCTTTCTTCAATGTCAGACATTCTACACTGCCTGACTCCCACTGCAAAATGATCAGAAACTTCCTTCGACTAAACTCTGGAAAAACCAAAGGATCTAATTCTTCTATGTCTATGAAATTGCTTATGGAATTTGCAGAAGATATTTTGAAATTGTCAGCTGAAAGTGTCTTGATCCTTCATGAACAGTTCTAGGTGCCAATGGTCCAACAACGTAAATGAGATATGACATGATTATCCGTGTTTCTTCCTTTAAGGTGCATTTTGAAACTACCTTTTGACTAAACTTTTGGTCATCTGTCTTATCAACCCCTGTCAAAATCTGTTTGATCACTCCCACAAGGCACCTTGGCAATCAAGTTCTCTGAGAGATGAATATGTTAAACTCTGGACAGTTTGTTTGTTCGTTATGTGCTGCGTCGTATGATGTAGGCCATTATGGTCTTTCCAAGACCATGATCGTTCTTGCTGAATTTTTCCCTGGAAGTGGTTTGCCATTGCCTTCTTCTGGGCAGTGTCTTTACAAGACGGGTGACCCCAGACATTATCAATACTCTTCAGAGGTTGTCTGCCTGGCATCCATGGTCACATAGCCAGGACTTGTGATATCCGCCACCTGCTCCCATGGCTTCACATGACCCTGATGAGGAGTGGGGGGGTGGTGTCTAAGCAAGTGCTACACCTTACACCCCCTTTGGTAGAGTCATATCTTCAGCCCAGCACCCAAACTGTATGATTAGAGTGATCAAATAGTGATCCAAAGCTAAAATTCAAAGTCAAAGGAAAGTAAAGTCCTTTGACGTGAGTAGCATATATTATGTGCCTTATCCAGTCCTAGAGTTAAGTCATGTCAAAATGCAGCAAATTATTTCTAATGTAGCAAGTTCCACTGGCAAAATAAGCTGACAGTAGTGGTACATATATCAATGATGTATCTGTTCACATGTTTAGTATTCTAATATACCTTGTCATTTTAGTTTAGAAAGTGAATATCAGGAATTACTGGATATGTAATCTTCTTCTTCTTCTTCTTGGGCCATTAGCTCCCAGTGGAGCATAGGCATTGATGATGTCCTGACCCCATCATCAAAGTCAATGGTATGGTTGAAGCCATCAATGTTTCTGTAATCCATTGTACCCACTGTACAGGGTATTGGCTTATGGAGCTTCACCAGAGCCCATCTGGCCGGCCTTATACATTTTCACCTCTCATGATAGGAACGTATGGTTGGGCTTTGAGAAGCACTGGATCTGTAATAAGGATCTGTAATTAAGAATGAAAATCAGGTCTGTAGATATTGATGTATGGAAATTCCTAAAAACTTCGTTCATGCACTTCTTTCCTGCCTTTTCAAATATAGCTGCCCATACATTTAGGGAGGGAGGGAGAGAAGGACAAAAAAGGAGGGGGTGTCCAAGTAAGAGCAAAATGAATAATAAATTGGAAGAAGTGCAAGCAAATTGCTGTTTCACCTTGAAGGATGTTTAAGTCCCTGGATGGGGAAATGGAAGAGGTGAAAGGACCAGATGTTTTACTTTCTGTAGATGCATGGGAAAACACCATGAGAAATGATTACAAAGGCAACAGAGGCTACAGATGCTTGAATCTGAGAAAAAAAAACCAGAATGCTGAAAGAACTCAGCAGGTCAAGCAGCACCCGTGGAGGCAAAAGAAGTAAGTCAATATTTTGAGTCGTGATCCTGCATCAGAAAAGAGGTGGAGAAGAGTGAGTAGACTAGGGAGTTAAGAAATGGAATTGTTCCTTCAGAAAACTGAAGTGGGAGGCGAATGAAAGGTTTCCTGAGAAATAGTGGCAAATGTGAAAGGAAATGCTGGCATTTCTTCCTGAATGATCGGGAAGCTCGAGAATGCTGCACAAGACTGAAACACTAAAGTACTAAAGCTTACTAACAGCATTCCAATTTGATATATGCTTAGGGGTTACAGACAGGCCTGCAACTTCCCCCCAGTTCCATAGAACATAGAATAGTACAGCACAGTACAGGCCCTTGGCCCACAATGTTTTGCCGACCCTTTAACCTACTCGAAGATCAATCTAACCCTTCCCTCCCACATAGACCTCTATTTTTCTTTCATCCACGTGTCTTGAAGGAAATCAGGCAACAATCCTCTGATTTTCTAGTTACATCTGGTGTACGTTCAGCAAATCCATCTATTTCACTGGAAACAAATGACTACAAAGCAGAGGAATAACTTGAAGCTAATTTACATTTTTAGTTAATTAAATGTGGTTGTTTTTTTGTTATTGTTGTGCTTTTAAATGCTTTTCCTTTTAAGTTTTTTGAAACATTTTGAATAGTGCGATTAATTTTTAATTGTTTTGGAATACAAGTACCCAGAGACATTTGATGACCTTAGTGTTTGACAGATAATTAAATCTTGGCGCAACACTTTACCAGCTGTCGTTTGTGTCTCCATGGACATAACTTGTTCAGGTCCCATAACTTGTGCTGCAAAGAGCCTTTCCAGTCACGTCAGAGCTGACTTTATTTTGAAAGTTCCTTGTAGAAGATGAGCTACCAGTAAATATTGGAGGGAGGATAGCTGGTGGGGTCACTGCCTAGAAATCTGAGATTGTAACTACCTCATAGCTCATTGTCTGCAGTTTAAAATTTAATGTCTTGTGGCTATTGTTGCCGCAATAGAAAGCCACAATGCTTGTCTAGGAATTAGTTTCACTACTCATGGTAAAAAGAAAGTTTGCTATCTTAAACAGAGAAGCCGATATTAAAAAATAAGCAACACGAATTGAACAAGTATTTGGCAGAGTAAAATCAGTCTGAATTTTATTTCTGAATCAGTTCCAGGTGTCAGTGGGCAAGGGGTGTGTGAAGTTATCATTACTAGAGAGAAGGTTCTTGGGAAACTGAAAGGTCTGAAGGTAGATAAGTCACCTGGACCAGATGATGTGCACCCCAGTGTTCTGAACGACAAGGCTGAAAAGATTGTGGAGGCATTAGTAATGATCTTTAAAGAATCACTGGATTCTGGAATGGTTTCGGAAGACTGGAAAATTGCAAATGTCATTCCACTCTTCAAGAAGGGAGGGAGACAGACTAAAGGGAATTACAGACCAGTTAACCCAGACTTCAGTGGTCGGGAAGATGTTGGAGTCGATTATTAAGGATGAGGTCTCAGGGTACTTCAAGGCACATGATAAAATACATCATAGTAAGCATGGTTTCCTCAAGGGAAAACCTTGCCTGACAAATCTGTTGGAATTCCTTGAAGAAATAACAGGCAGGATAGACAAAGGAGAATCAGTTGATGTTGTGTACTTGGATTTTCAGAAGACCTTTGACAAGGTGCCACAGAAAAGGCTACTGAACAAGCTGCAGGCCCTTGGTATTACAGGAAAGGTTTTAGCATGGATAAATCAGTGGCTGGTTGGCAGAAGGAATAAAGGGAACCTTTTCTAGTTGGCTGTCTGTCAGTGACTAGTGGTGCTCCACAGGAGTCTGTGTTGGGACCGATCCTTTTTACGTTGTATGTCAATGAATTGGATGATGGATGGCTTCTTTGCAAAGTTTTCAGATGATAAGAAGATAGGTGAAGGGGCAGGTAGCTTTGAGGAAGTAGAGAGGCTACAGATGGACTTAGATAGATTAGGAGAATGGGCAAACAATGGCAGATGGAATGCAGTGTTGGGAGTGTATGGTCATGCGCTTTTGGTAGAAGAAATGAAAGGGCTGATTATTTCCTAAATGGAGTGCAAATACAAAAAATTGAGTTATAAAGGGACTTGGGAGTCCTTGTGCAGGATTCCTTAAAGGTTAATTTGCAGGCTGAGTCTGTGGTAAGGAAGGCAAATGCGATGTCAGTATTCATTTCAAGAGGACTAGAATATAAAAGCAAGGATGTACTGCTGAGACTTTATAAAGCATTAGTGAGGCCCCACATGGAGTATTGTGAGCCATTTTGGACCCCTTATCTTAGAAAGGATGTGCTGAAACTGAAGGGTCTTCAACGGATATTTACGGAAATGATTGCAGGATTGAATGGCTTGTCATATGAACAGCATTTGATGGCTCAAGGTCTGTGTTCACTAGAATTCAGTAGAATAAGGGGTGACTTCATTGAAACCTATTGAATGGTAAAAGGCCTTGATAGAGTGGATATGGAAAGGATGTTTCCTATGGTGGAGGAGTGTAAGACCAGAGGACACAGACTCAGAATAGAAGGATGTCCTTTTTGTATTGAGATAAGGAGGAAATTCTTTAGCCAGGGAGTGGTGAATCTGTGGAATTTGTTGACACAGACAGCTGCGCAGGCCAAGTCTTTATATATATATATGGCATAGGTTGATAGATTCCTGATTGGCAAGGGCATGAAGAGATGCGGGGAGAAGGCAGGAAATTGGGGCTGAAAGGAAAATTGGATCAGCCATGATGAAATAGCAGATCAGACTCAATGGGCCAAATGGCCCAATTCTGCTCCTGTATCTCATGGTCCTGTGGTCTTGTGAAGAAAATGGTGATGGAAAATCATTGTAACAATGTTTTGTTTTTGCTCAGTGTTGAGGATTGGTTAGAAAAGCAGCACTTCAAAAAGAGTGTGGGTGATGAAAGTCGTTCAGTTGAAAAGTTGAACAAATACTCTTGTTTCCAACCACAATAAGGACTGCAATTCAGATAGATTTCTTCCACATCTCAAGGGAAATGTGCAGGTTAAATTGAATGGCCTATATTTAGTTTATTCTAAGGTATTGAAAGAATTGGCAGAGGTTGGTGGTACTCTATGGTACATAATTTAAATCACTCATTGAAAAATAGGATAATTAAATAGAAGAAAATGCAATATCACTATTACAAAAAGAGGTTTAAATTAGAAGGTAGGAACTATGGACCAGCGAATTTAAATGGAAACACAAGAGATTCTGCAGACACTGGAAATCTTGAGCAACAGATACAAAATGCTAGCAGAGCTCAGCAAGTCAGGCAGCATCGATGGATTGGAACAACAGTCAGCTGTTCAGGATTGGGCTCTTCATCAGAGCTTAGGTGTGGAGCACCTTTAGAAATTGTAGAAATCAAACCATATCCAGATTTTGGTTTCCTTTTTTGACCTATTCAACATCTACCAATGGCTTGACCTCGTTCCTCGCTCATCCTATCCTTCTCCAACATATCTCTCTCTACTCTTACAATCAATTCCTCAATGCTAGGCTGTGGTCTGCATATCACTACACTATATTTTCTCCACTGGTTAATCCATGCTCTACACCTGTCTGACTGGTGCTTTCCTTCCTATTCCTGAGCACCAATCAACCTTTGTTCCATCTGTTAAATCATTCCCATGAGCATAATCACTGTTAGTACATGACACCTGCCATCTTTTCCTGTTTTATGCTTCTTTATAACCAGAAATGCTCAACTTTCTTCCTGGCTCAAGCAGATGCCAGGTTTTATTTTGTTATTATACACTTCCTGCAAAAGTAGTCAGCAGGGTTCAACTATGCAGTAAGTCAAATCTCACTCCTCCACAGTCTTATCCACGTCTCTTTATTTTTTTCTCTCTCTTCTTTATTCCAATCTTTTCCCCTTTCTTTCTTATCCATTTTGCCAGCATGCTCAGTTTAGTGCCTACTCAGTCCAACAGTTATTCTCCCATTGAAGATATTGATTCTAAGCTAGTTTCAACAAACCACTTTGCATTTGGTATTTACGGAAGGTGGAGTGAGATACCTAAGGAGCAATCACTTTATGATTTATTGCGAGCTGCCTCTGATCTTTAACCTGATGGCAATAGAGTATTTCTGTAGAGATGAAACTGCAACAAGCACAGATGCATTTGGCTCAGTGTTCTAACATACGATCTGATGACTGCAGTCCCAGTGCATGCATTGTTTCACTCTCTTTCTTTTCGCTGAGGTCCTGCTGACTTCATTGGCATGATGTGATGACCACAGGATTGCTCAAGTATATGTGAGTGACATTTTTGGGGGTTATGTTACACGCTGAGCATTATAGAGCATCCATTACACTAAGATATTTTCTCATAACTTTAACATTTTTCTGAGTGTAACTGCCATATCAAGTGGAATAAAAATCTGAAAATGTTCTACAATGCTCTATGAAATTGCAATTGTACAATGAATTTTCTGTGTAAAACACGCCTGAATTTAGTAATTATTTTGTTCTGTGCTGTGAAACATTGCTCAGTTTTACAAGAAGCTTATTTTCCTCAAATTTGAGTGTCCTTGTAAGACTACAGTGTTTCCATTGTGCAAAGAATCTATAAATTGCCCTTTCTTATGATACCCAAGACTGCGGCATGACATAAATTTCAAAAGGTAAATCTCAGCAAGATCTTTGTAAGGATCAATATGCTGCATTCAGGGATAAAGCGTGTTAAGGACATACCCAAGGCTTGGTTAAGGGAGATGTAAAAATAAGATATAAAAGATTTTACCAGGTGAAGGATTGCTGTATGTAGGAGGTTTCCAACTCCAGAAACAGAGACGCCAGTCAGCCTTGGAGTTGTAGTGTGGAAATGGGACTGGGAGGGAGGAAGCAGAAAATGTCTCATTTGGAGCTGTTTGGTATATTCACCTGAGGTTTCAAACCACACTACAATGCAGTTACTCATATCAACACTGAAACTCTCAGTGCTGTCTGGATCGGAAATAGTGAAGGCCACTTATCAAGGTGAGACTGGGTGGTTTTAAGCTCCACAGAGCTGTGTGCTGCAGCAAGTGAGAAACACCTAGATCTCAGAAGATTAGTGGATAGACAACAGCTCATGCTATTGCCTAGTTCCCCATCTTCTGATCCAAAACTCCTCCGGCAATGGTCATTTCTGCCAGTCAGAAGGCCAAATAAAGAGCTCCTTTGCTTTCCTGCTGTAAAAAGATGTGGCATTTTTTCCCCCAGAGGAAAGTTAAACAATCATTTAGTGTTCAGTTCCAATAAAATCTTTGCGTGTTAAGAATCAGCCATATTCTGTGAATTCCTGAATGACGTGGTATCATTGCTCAAAGACACCGTTGCTGAGAAGACAACAAAGGGATGGATTGTCAGCTCCATAACAAAACATTCAACAGGCACTTCTCAAAAAGAGTCACATAATAAAGCCCTAGCCCATTGCTGCTAAAACACAGAAGGCCACTGATTGAGGTTAATGAGATTTCTAGCTGTGCTTTGCCACTGTGATAGGAATGCAAATAGCATTTACAGCATTAATCACTAAGGGAACATGGAGCTGTTCTTAAAGTGCGCATACTTTACCCATAGGTCCACTTATTGGGTCTCGTGATGAAAACGTAAGTAAGAGTGTGGTTAGGTTGAAAGTGCCTTTACGTTACCCATAGGCCCACTTATTGGGTGTCGGGAAGATGACAGAACTAATAGTGTGGTTAGGTTGACTGTTAGTCCAAAGATGAAGACTATCAATTTACAGTAATAATATAGGAAAGAGGGTTAGTAAGTCTGTGGATGACAATAAAATGGGCGAGCTTATAGAAGTTTATAAAACCATGAAGGGTTTAAATAAGGTGAAGAGCCAATGTATTTTTCCCCAGGATAAGAGACTTCAGAGGACATGGGTTTAAACTCAGAGAGGAAGCATTTTAAAGAGACCTGAGGGATAAATTCTTTCTTGTAGAAGTGATATGTGGAACAAGCTGCCCAAGGAATGGTAGGGATAGGTACAACCACGACATTTAGAAAATATTTGCACATTTACATGGATAGGAAAGATTCAGAAAGGATTATAGGCTAAACACAGGCAAATGAGATTAGCTCTGTTAGGCAACTTTGTGGCACACATTAGTTGGTCCAAACAGCTCATTTCTGTGGGGTATGTCTGTATGACTTCAAAGATGTGTTTAGATGCCACTAATAGAGCTGGGAAATGTTAACTAAATAACCTCTGGGTTCTCTTTTTAAAATGTAAGTCCCTGTGTCAATGGAGTTCTGTGTGCATTTCTGGTGTTCTCACTTGAGGAATTATATACTGGCTTTGCAGGTGGTGCAGAGGAGGTTCACAGATTGATTCCAGAGATGAGGAGATTTGACTATAAGGACAGATTGAGCCACCTGGAACTCTGAAGAATGAGAAGAGATCTTATAGAATCATATAAAATTATGAAAGGGGTAGATAAGACAGAGGCAGGAAAGTTGTTTCCACTGGTAGGTGAGACTAGAATTAGGGGACATAGCCTCAAGATTCAGGGGGGTAAATTTAGGATGGAGATGAGGAGGAACTGCTTTTCCCAAAGAGCAGTGAATCTGTGGAATTCTCTGTCCCATGAAACAGTGGAGGCTACTACTGTAAATATATTTCCGCCAGAGAAAACAGGATCTCCCAGTGGCCACACATTTTAATTCCACATCCCATTCCCATTTTGACATGTCTATCCACGGCCTCCTCTACTGTAAAGATGAAGCCACACTCAGGTTGGAGGAACAACACCTTGTATTCCGTCTGGGTAGCCTCCAACCTGATGGCATGAACATTGACTTCTCTAACTTCCGCTAATGCACCAACTCCCCCTCATACCCCATCCGTTATTTATTTACATACACACATTCTCTCTCTCCTTTTTGTCCCTCTGACTATACTCCTTGCCCATCCTTTGGCTTCCCCCCGCCCCACTTTCCCTTCTCCCTGGGCCTCCTGTCCCATGATCCTCTCACATCCCCTTTGCCAATCACCTGTCCAGCTCTTGGCTCCATTCCTCCCCCTCCTGTCTTCTCCTATCATTTTGGATCTCCCCCTCCCCCTCCCCCTCCCACTTTCAAATCTCTTACTCACTCTTCCTTCAGTTAGTCCTGACGAAGGGTCTCGGCCTGCAACGTCGACTGTACCTCTTCCTAGAGATGCTGCCTGGCCTGCTGCGTTCACCAGCAACTTTGATGTGTGTTGCTTGAATTTCCAGCATCTGCAGAATTCCTCTTGTTTGCATATTTAAGACAAGGTTGGTTAGATTTTTGCATAGTAGGAGAATTAAGGGTTAAGGGGAAATGACAGGTAGGTGAAGATGAGTCCATGGCCTGATCAGCAATGATCTTATCGAATGGCAGAGCAGGTTCAACGGGCCGGATGGCCGACTCCTGCTCCTATTTCTTATGTTCTTATGTTCCAAGTCATTTATATCTGTCCAGTAGGGAAGCAAAACTATTACCCTTATCCATCTGGCCTTTATCTGATTCTAAATCCATAGCAGCAAGTTATTCAGTTATACCAAAACTGCTTTGTTAAGACACAAGTATAAAACCATTCAAACCATCTGCATCACTCAAAGAACTGAATGTTGAGAAGAGCTGATACAGATCAAGACTAGAGGCCTTGGGAATGGTGAGGATAGGGAGGCTAGGAATAGGAGGATAAGGCAAATGATTATGAGGCTAAAGAAATGATGCAGGAGGAGATATCTTTGGCTAGTTGAACCATTGGGTTCTCTTCTGGGGCAGAGGTGACCTGCGCAAAGGTTCAAAGGTTAATTTTATTATCAAAGTATGATAATTTTATTATCAAACAACTCTGAGATTTGTCTTCACCAGATAGCCATAAAATACAGAAAACCATAGAAGAAGTTGAAAGAAAGACATCAATCCCCGCCTCATAAGAAGAATAAACCCATAAGAAATTTTAAGCAGCTGTATGAAATCTATGCTAGAGACAAGGATCTTTAATCCCTCGCTGCAAGATGATAGTTCCAGACTATTATTGACTAATCTGCACAATTGGTATATTTAAAAATTGTTTTTTTAAACAAAAAAGTATTTTTGAATTTTAAACTATTTTTTTAAATTAAAAAATAAAGAAACTTAATCCATTCAGCAACATTAATACCCCCTTATAGTCCAAGCGTACAGATTGTAGAACATTCTTTGGAGATCTTAAATGCCACTAATAGAGCTGGGAAATGTCAATTAAATAACCTTTGGGTTCTCTTTTTAAAATGTAAGTCCCTGGGTCAATGGAGTTCTGTGTGCATTTCTGGTCTCCTTACTTGAGGAATGATATACTGGCTTTGGAGGTGGTGCAGAGGAGGTTCACAGATTGATTACAGAGATAAGGGGATTTCACTATAAGGAGAAATTTGGCCTGTCCCCTAAAACCGTCGCTAACTTTTATAGATGCACCATAGAGACCATTCTTCTAGGGTGCATCACAAACTGGTATGGAAGTTGTCGTGTCCAAGCCCAGAAGAAGCTGCAGAAGATCGTGAACACGGCGCAGCACATCACACAAACCAATCTTCTGTCCTTGGACTCACTTTACACCGCACCCTGTCGGAGCAGTGCTGCCAGGATAATCAAGGACACGACCCACCCAGCCAACACACTTTTCGTCCTTCTTCCCTCCGGGAGAAGGCTCAGGAGCTTGAAAACTCATATGGCCAGATTTGAGAACAGCTTCTTTCCAACTGTGATAAGACTGCTGAACGGATCCTGACCCGGATCTAGGCCGTACCCTCCAAATATCAGGACCTGCCTCTTGGTTTTTTTGCACTACCTTACTTTCCATTTTTGTATTTTCTATTTATGATTTATAATTAAAATTTTTAGTATTTACTATCGATTTGTAATTCAGGAAGTGGGAAGCTCAGAATCAAATATCGCTGTGATGATTGTACGTTTTAGTATCAATTGTTTGCCGACAATAAAGTATAAAGTGTAAGTAAGTATAAAGATCTGGTAAGAAACTGCTGATATTTCTCCACAAGATATTGGGTTATCGCCACTCGGTGTATTGGAGTTTGCCATTTTGGTCTCCTCAGTGCAGCCCCTTATCCCGGGCCACTGGACCAGTGAGGCAACCGCTCTGCTAGCTGTGCTATAGAGCCGTTCAGAATATTGCAAGGTTTTGGCAGAACGCATGGGAAGAAAATGTTTACCACTGCAGGGAAGGTAGGTAAATACAGGATGCAGATCAACATAATTGGTAAAACAATTACGGCATGTTAATTGATAACAGCCTGCACACAGGAAAGGTGGTGAATGTAGATTTGACACAAAGGAACTTGGAAAAGGTTAAAAAGGCTATGGGAAACTGCAAGAACTTGATTAATTGAAACTTTCAAAGAGCTGATCTTTGAATGATGGTCTGGACAATTTCCTCAGTTGAATTAATCTTCAGCTTCTGCTCCATTTGATTGGTAGATTTTTGCTGACTTTTAAAATGTTTTACTGTTTTATTAATATAACATTTTATTAGTGATGTTTAGATGGTAAAAAAATACAGTGTACTTCTGACTGTCGTGATAATTTCAAAGCTCATGAATACATATATACATAGTAAAGGCATCCGTTAGTCTCGTGAGACCATGGATCTGCGCCTGGAAAGTCGTCACTCTCCAGGGCACAGGCCTGGGCAAGGTTGTATGGAAGACCAGCAGCTGCCCATGCTGCAAGTCTCCCCTCTCCACGACACTAATGTTGTCCAAGGGAAGGGCATTAGGACCCATACAGCTTGGCACCAGTGTCATCGCAGAGGAATGTGTGATTAAGTGCCTTGCTCAAGGACAGAACACATTCCCTCAGCTGGGCTCGAACTCATGACCTTCAGGTAGCTAGTCCAATGCCTTAACCACTTGGCCACGTGCCCACATATATATACATACATACACAATTGACTATCTTAATTCTTTCTGCAGTGTTCAATTGAAATATCAACCGTTCAATTACATTTACAGCTGAATATAAAACTGCTTTGATCTGTCAACTTGATCTTCCTACCATCTGGTGTGGCCTTGTCGCATGTCTACTGGGAAGGCCCATGGCCAGAGGCAAAGCAGCTGGCAAACTCAAAATCCTCTGCAGGGAAAGCAATGAAAGAGGGCAGGAGTGCTAATGAGGAATGACTTCACTTCCTGCGGCAAGCACTGACCATCTGCACAGATGTAAAATGTAACTGAACAGCTCAATATAGGCAAACAGTGGTAGGCAGTGGTGTACGATACAATGTACCCTGCTCCATCTGTCACAGAGGAAGAGCCAGTATGCCAAGTATCCCTGTGAGAATAAGCAAATCAAGAAAATGGCAATAGAAGAGAACAGCAAGGTGAAGGAACCATGCTTAACTTTAATTCAGAAAATGTACAAAATCGTCATCATTTTGGGACTTTTTAACATGAGTTAAAAAGTTGATTTGCTATGAAACATATCAGCTCCAATATTATGCATCTATGGACATAGTCCTTCAATTCTGTTTTTATGCTCGTTAAAAAATGGTTGATCTCAAACTGCTTCCCTCAGTTCTGCCTCTTTGACACTTCGCTTAGCCTGAATTGAGTTTAAAAGTAGAATTCAGATGATCACAGGTTATCATTTGGAGAAAGGGTTCCTGGGCCTCACGGCTGAATGTCCTATCTCTAATTTTAAAGATCGTGTGTCAACGTCTCTGAGGATCTATCCTGGGCCTAACATATTGATGCCATCATGAAGAAGCCACACCTGCTGATATATTTCATCAGGAGTTTGAGGAGATTTGGTATGGCATCAAAGGAAGTTTTTACTGATGTACCATGGAGAAGATTCTGACTAGCTGCATCACTGTCTGGTATGAAGGTTTCAATGCACACGATTGGAAAAGGCTTCAAACGGTGGTAAGCCCAGCCTGCACCATCAAGAGTAGATAAATGGAGATTGTGCGTTCTGTCTTATCGAGTCCAAGGACCTACAGTTTTAACTATAAGTTACAGTTGTGTTCGCCCACCTATGAGACCTGGGCACTAGCCTCCTCACCATCAAGGACATCTTCAGTAGGTGATGACTCAAGAAGGTGTTATCAGTCATTAAAGACCTTTACCATCCAGGCCATGCCCTCGTCTCATTGCTACCATCAAGGAGGACCCTGAAGACACACATTCAATGTTTTAAGAACAACTTCTTCTCCTCAGTCATCAGATTTCTGAACAGACCCTGACCCTATGATCACTACCTCACTTCTTGCTCTCTTTTTTTTGCACTCATTTATTTTTTTAAAATATATTTCTTCTTTTAACTGTTACGGCGAGACAGAACAAACAATGTCTATTGGTTGGCTGGCAACCAATCCCAGGCTGACTTTTACTGATTGGTTGTTGTTCCTTTCGACGTCTCAAATGTTCTTGGGTAAACTGTTTAAAAAGCCGTGCTTTGAGATGCACTGTTGAGCTTTTTGTAGTTGCGTGGTTTCACTAAATAAGGGTTTATTTTGTCCTGCAGCTTTGTTCTATCTTCTGGCTTCGGTTGTCACAGGCAGATGAACGCAACAAAAACTCACTTAAAACAACAGGTTTCAGGCAGGAGGACATAAACTCCAATGATCTACTCAGAACTGCAAAACTACATTTCTGAGGACAGATCAGAATAAGCATTAAAATACAAGTGCACAGGTCCTTCTCACTGTAATTCACCTCCCAGTCAGTTGGCAGCGTTGTTCATGATCAGCCCATCGGTAAGGCACTGAAAAGCAACAGATTTCGTGACATAGGCCAGTGATAGTAAACCTGGTTCTGATTCTTCTACAGTTATGGACATTTATTTTCAGCTGTCTCTTCAGAGAGATCTTTTCTAACTTCCCTTTCAGTTCCTTTGAAAACATTTAACACCTCTATAAGATTAACTTCCATCTCCATATTCATAAGAATTCAAGCTAAATGCATCTCATTCATCCTCATAATTTATTTCTTTAAGCTCTAGTAAAACCTGATCATTTCATGTTGTGAACCATTTGATTGTGCAATAGACTTACTAACAAACATTTGATTTGAAAATGTGCTCTATATTTGAAAAATTAAATATTCTTGAATGACTCTTTTATTCTTAGATCTTGTCTCATTCTTCAGATCGCTTTAAATTAAGATGAAATCCAAGTCAATTAACTGGTAATATATTTACTATTTTGATCCACAGTTTTGCTTTTGCACTGAGTCCTTACTCGCTTTTACTTAGATTTATATTCCTTTGTATCTCCAAACTAAATTGAATTTTCCACTGATTTGTCCATTCTGCCAACTCATGTTAGTGTTCAGGATGTAAAATACTTCCAAATCTTCTCTCGTTCAATTAACACCCGTCTACATTAAGACCTTTTATTTGTCTATCAACACAGGAATTTTGTTACACCCTCAGGGCGGAGGAGCAACGATTTATATTCCATCTGTGTACACTCCAACCTGTTGGCACGAATATCGATTTCTCCTTCCGGTGAACAAAATCCAAACCCTCCCCCCACCCTTCTAATTCCCACTCTGATCTTTTAGTTCTTCTCACCTGCCTGTTACTTCTCCCCTGGGTCCCCTCCTCCTTCCCTTTCTCCTACCAGATCCTTTCTTCTCCTGCCCTTCCTTGACCTTTCCCACCCACCTGACTTCACCTGTCACCGTCCAGCTAGCCTCTTTCTCCTCCCCCAACATTTTTATTCTGGCATCTTTCCCCTTCCTTCTCAATCCTGAAGAAGGATCTCGGCCCAAGACATTGAATGTTTATTCATTTCCATTGTTGCTGCATGACCATATAACGATATAACAATTACAGCACGGAAACAGGCCATCTCGGCCCTTCTAGTCCATGCTGAACTCTTACTCTCACCTAGTCCCACCGACTGGCACTCAGCCCATAACCCTCCATTCCTTCCCTGTCCATATATCTATCCAATTTAACTTTAAAGGACAACATCGAACCTGCCTCAACCACTTCCGCTGGAAGCTCGTTCCACACAGCTACCACTCTCTGAGTAAAGAAGTTCCCCCTCATGTTACCCCTAAACTTTTGCCCTTTAACTCTCAACTCATGTCCTCTTGTTTGAATCTCCCCCACTCTCAATGGAAAAAGCCTATCCACATCAACTCTATCTATCCCCCTCATAATTTTAAATACCTCTATCAAGTACCTCCTCAACCTTCTACGTTCTAAAGAATAAAGACCCAACTTGTTCAACCTTTCTCTGTAACTTAGGTGATGAAACCCAGGTAACATTCTAGTAAATCTTCTCCGTATTCTCTCTATTTTGTTGACATCTTTCATATAACTCGGTGACCAAATCTGTACACAATACTTCAATTTTGGCCTCACCGATGCCTTATACAATTTCAACATTATATCCCAACTCCTATACTCGATGCTCTGATTTATAAAGGCCAGCATACCAAAAGCTTTCTTCACCACCCTATCCACATGAGATTCCACCTTCAGGGAACTATGCACCATTATTCCTAGATTCCCTCTGTTCTACTGCATTCCTCAATGCCGTACCATTTACCATGTATATCCTATTTTGATTAGTCCTACCAAAATGTAGCACCTCACATTTATCAGCATTAAACTCCATCTGCCGTCTTTCAGCCCACTCTTCTAACTGGCCTGAATCTCTCTGCAAGTTTTGAAAACCTACTGTATTATCCACAACTCCACCTATCTTAGTATCATCTGCATACTTACTCATCCAATTTACCATCCCATCATCCAGATCATTAATGACCTGGATTAGTGTGTGTTGCTTTGTTACTTTACTACTTACAAACTGTGTACTAAAATTTATGAATTTTACCTCACCTTAACAAAATCACTGTCGTTAGTATGTTAATTGATTTAATGTAAATTGCTTCTAGTATCGTTCATTCACCAGGTCGAAGGTTCAGGTGCCTTACGTCTGCACCATCAGGTTCAAGAACAGTTACTACCCCTCAACCATCAGGCTCTTGAACAAAAAGGGATAACTACACTCATTTAAGGACTCTTGTTATTTTGTTATTTCATGCTCGTTATTTATTGTTATTTATTTATACTGTATCTGCTTTTGCATAGTTTGCTGTCCATTGATCCTGGTTACAATTCCTGTTCTATGGATTTGCTAAGTATGCCCACAGAAAAAAGAATCTCAGGGTTGTATGTGGTGGCATACATGTACTATGATAATAAATTTTACTTTGAACTTTGAAATTTAATCTAAGCATATTTCAAGAATATCAATATTTTCATATCCATGTCCACATGTCAATTCTGAAATGCATTCATAGTTATTTTGTTTATCTTCTTGCATGAGAATATTTCATTAGTGGCTATAGAGGTAATTAGAGGTAATATGGAGGTCACATAAGGGGTAATGAGTTGTGCCAACAAGCTATCCAACAGCCTCTGCAATTATCCAGCAGTGTCCTGATAGTCAGTGTTTTATGCACCATAGGTATGATCATTTTTCTTAGATTAACTTCTTAGTTTTGTTCTGCATTCTCTAAATTTAGTCTTCCAAGTTCTTTCATTGAGAAAAAAATAAATATTTGCTTAACATTTCCAAAAATAGAACCCTTCCTTAACTTCTGGGTAATCATATAATCTCTATATCCCAACACAACCCTTAACTATTAACATTTATTTTATTTGACTATTATTTTCCAGATTCTATTTTTGCCTTTTAAACATCATTTTTCTCTCCTAATCTTTCTTGTCATGATCTTTAATGCTTTTAAATAAGTTATGGCTAATTTTATAATAAGCTTTTGTGAAGGGGGATACTGAGCAAGATGTTCAAAGGTAGGGACCATAGAACAGATTTTCTCAGAAATTGGAACAATTGCAATACTTCTTTCTGGAGAGGAAGTCACATTTACCTTCTGGGTAATTTGCTGATGATCTTGGTTTGTTAATCAAGCAACTGCGCAGTTGTTGAAATGGGATTTTAAATGGATGTGCTCCAGTTATATTTAGTAGCCAGAAACTGGGCATATATTTCCTTTCTCCCTTCCATCTGGAAACCATGCTCCAACCCACCCTCTCTATTCTCCATTTGAAGCCTGGCCTGTTTGAATCACAGTCTCTATTCATATTGAGGGCACAGCAAGGTGGTGAAAACTGACTTGGCCTCTGGTGCCAGACTCGGGCAAAGCTTTTGCCAATGTCTCTGGAATGGTAAAGCAGGAAGGTCAGGCAACATTGACCTACCTCTCCTGCCTCCATTCCCACCAACAAGGACAGAACAACAGAAAGTGCTTCATCTAACCTAAAATATTAACTCTCTTTCCCCAAATGCTCTCTGATTTGCTGAGCATTTCTGGAATTTTCTGTTTTTCCATCGGAATTCCTGTATCTGCAGTTTTTGATGATCCTAGAACTCACCTTACACCCACAGAAGTGTCAGGTTAAGACGTCAGCAGATGGAATAAAGCAGGAACTGGCTGATAGGTTTTTGTAAGCAATTTTAACAGCACTGTCATTCTGATTATGCCTAAGAGAATGAGTTTAAATCAAATCAATAGTGTCTAAATGACATTTTGCAAGGACTTTTACTTTGCTTCATCGGATTAATGTTCTGAAATTACTCTGGATGCAGGCTCTGAAGAGCAGGCTGACCCCAAAATGAAATGGAATTACTTGCAGAGGCCAATCAGATTGCAATGCAATTTTGATATGTTGATTTGATAGGTTTTCTGTTAAAGCTTTGAAAATTATGGTGAATAGATATCCAAAAAGAAATGATATATTTGAAAATTACCTCAATAATGCTTCAAAGTTAACAAAATGTAGATTCTGCCAGTTTCAATTTGCCAAGGCTTCAAAACAATATTGAAAGCATGCTTCCTAAGCCCAAGAAGTGACTTACCTCAAGATCTTCAGAATATTGGGTGAGCTATTGTAGATGTAGGGCATCTAATGGCACCTGTTGTTTGTTAAACTCGCTACTGTAGCTTTCAAACCAAGAAAACTTTGACCAATTAGAGTGGGATATTAACAGAGACAGCTGTGGGGAGGGTACTAAATTCCATATAGGAAGTCCAATTTTCCTTTTGTCCAGTATGAAGTTTTACACATGATTGCTTCTTTACAAAGGTATTTTTAAAAGTTTATTTAAATTAGTATTATTGTTTTAATTTTTGGAAGTTAATTGTGATTTTATTTACATTTTTAATAGCAAAATTTAATTACTTGATATTTTTCTACTGTTTCTCATGCTTCTTGTTAAAAATGTTTTAAAACTATGAGAAGGCCTTCTACTAGCAGGAAGTGTCACGGGACCAGTGAAATGGTCTGTGGGCCTTGTTGACACTAGTGACTTGCTCCGTCACATACAACATCTATTGCCTCTTAGTGAGATGTTGAGATAATTAAAAGCTGTACACTTGGCCGCAAAAATGTCCGACGGCAAGAAAACTGAGCCAGGTGCAATGTGATCTTAGCCCTTATCATAGATTGGCTTGGGTGGATTGTTATAGATCTCCTCTCCTGTACCATGTTAGTAGAAACTTCCCATTGTACTTATAAGGAGAAATCAAATCAAGTCAAGGTTATTGGCATTTAACTATATTCATGTACTGTATATCATCAGATAAGACAATGTTGCTCCAAACCAGAATGTAAAGCATAGTAGCACACATAACACACATATAACACCCAATAACTTAGGAACGTAAGGATGAAATCTACAGATGAATTACGCATAGGTAAACAAAAAGTGCATGAAGTAAATATTGTCGGGTACAGAACAGATTAACCAGAGACACTTCGAATGCAATGCCGCAGAGACTTCAGAAGCCTAACGGCCTGAGGGAAGAAACTGTTTCTCATCCTGACCGATCTTGTTTTTATGCATCGGAGTGTCCTGGCTGATGGTAGAAAGTCAAAGAGGATGGGTGTGATCCTTAATAATACTAAGGACCCTATGTACACAGCACTCCTGATAAATGTTCCCGATGGATGGTAGGGAGACCCCTATGATCCTCTCAGCCATTCTCGCAATTGTGCAGGATTGGGAAGCATAGCTGAGGAGCCTGTAACAAGAGAAAATCTGCAGATGCTGGAAATTCCGAGCAACGCACACAAAATGCTGGAGGAACTCAGCAGGCCAGGCGGCGTCTATGGAAAGAAGTGCAGTCGACGTTTCGAGCCGAGGAATCTGTGACTGAGTTCCTGAGTTGTTGTTAAAAGTAGCTATAAATTGATGTTTGGATGAATAGTCAGATACAAACCAGTGAACAACACCTACCAAGCTGCCAAGAGGATGAGTTAAGTTACTGGCACCCAGAGGTGGCTAGGCTGCTTGTTCAGGTGGTACTTACAGGCCTCTCCTTACAAGTTCTGTACAAATCCACAGTTTTTGCTATCTATAATTAGTTTACAACTACCAGAAAGTACAGGATACATTAAATAAATTTCAATATTAAGGCAGAATGCTGTCTTTGCAAAACTACTAAGATAACTCGTTCGTTCGTAGTTTGCCGAGTCGTATGATGTGGGTGATATTGGTCTTTCCATGCCCATGACTGGTCTTGGCAAATTGTACAACAGAACTGGTTTGCTATTGTCTTCTTCTGGGCAGTATCTTGACAAGACTGGTGACCCCAGTCATTATCAATACTCTGCAGAGATTGTCTGCCTAGCGTCAGTGTCACATAACTGTGACTTGTGATATGCATATGACCATGCACTACCTGCTCCCACGGATCCACGTGACCCTGATCGGGGGAGCTAAACAGGTGCTACACCTTGCCCAAGGGTGACCTGCAGGCTAGCGGAGGGAAGGAGCGCCTTACACCTCCTTTGGCAGAGTCATATCTCCACTAAGACTGTAATTCTTGCATATTCATATTGTAGAGCACAGCTGGGGTATGTCTGAATTTGCTACATCAGTTATGCACAAATATAGGAGAAGGCGTTAGCCTCAACATTATTTTGGCAGCCAAACCTGGCCCAGAGCATCAGCAGTAAGTGATGATAGCCTTGTGCACAGCGAGCAAGAGATCTGTATGTGTTCAGGCAGAACGTGATTTCTCATTCAATGGAGAAAGTATACAAATATCGATAAATAGTGTATTGCTGCAGGCACAGTGATTACAAACATGATATTAGGACAAGGACATTCAGTCCTGACATTGGGGAAAACTTCATTCAAAGTACAGTGGAAAAATGGAACACTGAACAAAAGTCTGTGGATGCCAAGACAAATTAACTTTTCAAGCATGACAGCAATATATTTTAATTAGGTAAGAATATCAAGGGATACAAATTAAAGGGCAGTGTTCACAGTTGAGGTACGATTTAGATGTGTTCTGATTGATTTGGGGTCCCGGCTGAGGTCGGTGAATTGTCTCCTTATCCCTGTGACACAAATATTAATGCACAAACCGTTTCTCCCATCGGATTATTGCGCAGAGTGTGATATCTGTGACAGTGCCTCTATCAACACCCTCAGTGGGATCATATGATTAGCAGTAATCCTCTTTCTTTTTATTTGAAGAGGAATTGATTTGTCTGCTTTTGGAAGCAGCATTGCAGGAGGGTGATGAATTAATGTCATACCACGACAAGGGAGATTCCTATTTAATGCAGCATCATGCACTCACTGTATTTCTCTTCCACTTAATTTTCAAGTAGGACTTGCATTTAAATTCCATAATCTCAGGATGTATCAAATAGTTTTCAACCAGTGATGTACTTTTACTCAAGGTCAAAGTCAAACTAAATTTATTATGAAGGTTCGTAGATATTACCATGTGCTAACTTGAGGTTCATTTTCTTGCAGACATTTGCAGGAAGAAGATATACAATCGAATTTTACAAAAATATGATACATAAACAGACAAAGACTGAGAACAATATTTAAAAGAAGCCAAACTGCGTAAGTAAAAAACAATACTCAGAATGTGAGGTGTAAAGAGTCCCTGAAAATGAGTGTAATTCGTAGAATCAGTTCAGAGTAGTGGTGAATGAAGTTATGCACACTGGTACAGGAGCCCCATGGTTGTAGGGTAATAACTGTTCATGAATTTAGTGGTGTGGGCCCTAAGGCTTCTGTACCTCCTGCCTGATGGTGGTAGTGAGAAGAGGGCATGGCCTAGATGTGGAGGAGCTGTCTGATAATGGATGCTAGCTTCTTCCAGCAATACTACATGTAAATGTGCTCAATCATGCTGAGGTTTTTGCCTGTGATGGACTGGGTTGCATTCACCACTTTCAGTACCCTTTTCCATTCCCAGTCATTGGCATCTACATACAAGGCAATGATACAAACAGTTAGGATATTTCCAACATGCAGCTATAGAAGTTTGTCAAACCTTCTGGTGACCTGCTGAATTTATTCAAACTTCTAAGAAAGTAGAGGCTCTATCATACATTCTTTGTGATGGTACCCAGAAAGATCCTCTGATATGTTGACACCAAGGAATTTACAGCTACTGACTCTCTCCACTATGTTTCCCCCAATGAAGACTGGCTCATGGTCTATAGTTGTAATCAGCTCTTTGATTTTTCTGACGTTGAGTGAGAGGTTGTTGCTGTGGCACCATTCAACCGGATTTTCAATCTCCCTCCTATACCTAATGTTCTAATGTAAAAGAAGTGGTGGTCAATTTGTGCGTAGCAAACTCCAAGTTGATTTTATTTACTATGTGATGTTGGCGGAGGGGCAACTATTTGCTAGAACACAGAAGTGATTTCTCTGCCATCTTTATGTGTAGCTTACATGTCATTTATAATATCATTTTATGGACTATAATTAAGCACTAAAACGTGATTGTGCATTTATGTAAGTATTTGGGGGCAATGAGTTTTGAAGGGGTTATTGGAAAGCAAATAAAAGTGGGCATGTCTACTGCCTCTGTAATAATGTGTATTTGTTGATAACGTATCTGTCCTCGAGCGTGAATGAGGAAAATAATGAGACACCAATAGATCTTTTGCATTCACCTGAGAGTGCGAGTGGGAACTCCAGTTCAAATTTTATCCAAAAGACTGATCAGATGACAATATGGAATTCCTGCTGTACTTTGGTGAAGTATTAGTCCAGAGTTTGTGCTCTGGAAGGGAACTTTAATCTATACCTCTTCCTCAAGTACTACCCTTGATTTACCAATGAAACACAAGGCAAAGGCAACATGCTTGCAATGGTAGGATTGAGCAGAATTTGACAGACGGATGGATTAGAGTTTTCAATTATATAATAGTGACTTATACTCCAGATGAATGCCAGAATGTTACTGTTCTAGAGAGGCCAAGGGGTAGATATACAGCATTAATGAATATGAGCAACAGGAGGTTGCTACTCTATAAATTGTTCTTTTCTATGATGACTAATTTTATAAGAGGATAACAGATTCTGACCTAGATTCCTCAAGTGGGAAAACTTGCAAATTGACCTTAATACAATTTGCTCAGCTTTGTTCTTACTTTATATTAATATTTATTTTTAATTCTCCATTCTTATCATTGAAATCTATGTCGACAGTCATAATCCCCTTAATAATTGGGAACTTGCCAAATTAAGTTATACAATACTTGGCTGTCACACTGGTTTGGTGAAGGATCCTTCAGTTAATTAGCTTCTGCCTCACAGTCAGAACCGGAATAAGTAAGGAAAGCTCATAGTGTAATGAATAAACTGGGGAGTTTTTCTGTGGGGCTCTTGACAAAACAGGGTTCTTTACATCAAAATGGTTTCTAGCTCTTCCAGGTCCTTCAGTAAACTTTGGAAAGGTGTGGGCTTTCTCACTTGGATTAACACATTCAGGGAAGATGGAGTTAAACTGAGAAAATGGACCTGAGGTATAAGTTAAACACAATCTAACTCAGGGGTTCCCAAACCCTCAGTTAATGGTAAGGCTGTATGGCAAAAAACAGTTTGGGAACCCCTGAGAATAACATTTTTGAGTTGCGAATAGTTAATCTTCATCAACAAGAATAACAGAAACTTTGTCACCTTGCCACCAAGAGCTTTGACGAACTTCTATAGATGCACAGTGGAGAGAATCCTAACTATGGTGGCCTGGTATGGAAACACCAATGCACAGAAATGGAAAATGTTACAGAAAGTAGTCGATGCAGTGCAGTCCATCACAGGCAAACAGTGCTGCCACAAGGAAGCAGTATCTATCATCAAAGACCCACACCAATCCAGGCCATGTCCTTTTCTTGTAACTCAATGGTAGTAACAGTTACCACCAAGATCAGGAACAGTTATTACACCACAACCATCAGGCTCCTGAACCAGCGTGGGTAACTTCAATCACCACTGCTCAGAACTGATTCTATGACCTATAGACTCACTTTCAAGGATTCTTTACGACTCTTGTTCTCAGTATTGGTTTCATTTGCACAGTTAATCTTCCTTTGTACTTTGGTTGTTGTCGGTCTTTGTCTGCTTATGACTAGTTTTTCATGAAATCCTTTTTTCCCTGCAAGTAAAAGAATCTCAATGTAGCTTACGGTAACATATATGCACTTTGGTAACAAATTTACTTTGAACTTTGAACAAAGAATTATAAGGCAAACATAAAATACATAAACTATAAAATGGAATTAGAAAGAAGTACTGAGAACACCATTGGAGAAATTCCCAGCATCTGCCGTATTTCTGATAATTATTCAAAAGAAATAGAGCAATAAAAAAAAAATTACTTTGGGGCTATAGCACAATGGGAATTATGTTCCTTAGCCCCTAAGAATGAAAATCACAATGTGGGTTTAATTTATAGTCACTGAATGGGATACAGGCAGCATGCTGACTGATTTCAGCATCCAGCCAGCCACTGTTAACTGTGCTAAAGCAACCTGCACTGCAGAAACCTGGTCTGCTCTAAAAACAAGGAGACATATTCTGGATGGTGCAGTAGCTAACGATTACTCTATCTGGGCACAGTGAAGAAGGGCACGACGCTGGAATCATAGCTTTGTTTACTGGAATATAATCCGATAAGGTGATCAATGGAGAAATCCCCACAAATATGCTGTCAAAAATGGCACCTTTCTTTCTTTTCTTCCCCACCCACCCCACCAACCCGCCTACAGCTCTGTGCAAAAGTCTGAGGCACATACATGTAGCTAGGCTGTCTTAATTCTTTTGCACTGTGGTAATTTTGTGTAACGCTGCAAGAAAAAAAGATTCATGATGAGAGTGATGATAAACCTGATTCTGATATGGGTCTCTATTGTGGACTGAGAGTGGGAGGGGGGCAGGGAGAGGAGAATCATGGTTGGGAAAAGGGAAGGGACAGGGGAGGGAGCGGGAAGCACCAGAAAGTCACCCCCTACCCCTGGCGCTCCTTCTCTGCCACCTGTCCCACACTCCTCCCATGGCACTGCACCTTCACCATTCCCAGCATCCTTTGCTCCCTCCCCCCCCCCCAACACCCCCCAGATTTACAAACTTGTTCTCCACTCCACATTGGCAAATGCAGTGCTGTCCTGGCTAATATACACGTGCCTAAAATGTTTGCTCAATACTGTACTTCTTTGTAGCTGGTTACAATGTAGCTAGTGAGGAGAGCTGTGCCCTCCTGATAGTGAGGTACTCAGAATCAGAATCAAGTTTTATTACCGTTGACATATGTTGCAAAACTTGTTCTTTTTTTACGGCAGCAGTGCACAGCAAGACATGAAAAAATACCATAAGTTACAATAGGAAATATACACTATAAAAGTAAAAAAAGTCACGTAAAAAGAGAGAAATATTGTGAGATAGTGTTCATTGCAAGTTCAGAAATCTGATGGCGGAGGGGAAGAAACTGTTCCTAAGATGTTGAGTGTGAGTCTTCAGGCTCCTGTACCTCCTCCCTGATGATGGCAATGAGATGAGAGCATGTCCTGGGTGGGTCTCCTCATCCTGCCCACTAGAAACAAAGAGTTGTTCTGCTATGAATTCTCAAGAGAAGTCCAGGTGGTGGAACGGATCTTCGAGCTCTTCTTTGTTTTGCTCTGTCGCATTCTTCTCTGCATCATGGCATTTCATTGTATGCAAGCTGTTCACCTGTGCATGGCTTCCTTGCAGCAGTATGTTGTTGACTTGTTGAGTCTGTTCAAATGCAGATGGTACACTGTATAGACAAAGAACAAATGCCTGGTGACGGCTGCCAGGAGACTGAGTGCTGAACTTGTTTATTATCACACCAGCTGGACATGAATGGTGTGGGATGACTTCCAGCTGTGATACAACTCTGAATTGGCTGATATTAACCTACAAATCAAAGAGTGTGTGGTAATTTTGTTTTGTACCCGCTGTGAAGCTGAAATACTCACAAATCTATGTGTTTACTAGGCCGGCGGTGAAGCGGCGACATCTGCACCGGACTTCAAGGCAAGTGGCCCCGGGTTCGAATCTGGCTGCCAGCTTTCCATCCGTGCTGGGTTAAGCGTTGAACCTCGTTTAAAAAAAACAGACACAAATGCTAAAGAAACGGAAAGGTTGCCACTCTATGCGCCACAAGATACGGAAAGGAACAATAACACCAACATGTGCTAACTGCTGTCCGGCAAGAGAGAATGAAATAATTGTGGCTCTCTCAAAATGGTTGGCGGCTTACTTTAAACAACCATGAACGTCAAGGGAGGAAAGTTTCAGATTTCCAGGAAGTATCAAAGATTCAGGCTCATGGCAGCTTCTGGTGAAATGTTTCCTTCCCAATTTTCAGGGCATTATTGTGTTTGGAGCAATGGCACGTTCCATGAGGACATCCTCACTTCAGCTCCTTTGCCATAAGCTAATTAGTCATAGTCATACTTTATTGATCCCGGGGGAAATTGTTTTTCATTACAGTTGCACCATAAATAATTAAATAGTAATAAAACCATAAATAATTAATAGTAATATGTAAGTAATGCCAGGAAATAAGTCCAGGACCAGCCTGTTGGCTCAGGGTGTCTGACCCTCCAAGCGAGGAGTTGTAAAGTTTGATGGCCACAGGCAGGAATGACTTCCTATGATGCTCTGTGTTGCATCTCGGTGGGATGAGTCTCTGGCTGAATGTATTCCTGTGCCCAACCAGTCCATTATGTAGTGGATGGGAGACATTGTCCAAGATGGCATGCAATTTGGACAGCGTCCTCTTTTCAGACACCACTGTCAGAGAGTCCAGTTCCATCCCCACAACATCACTGGCCTTACGAATGAGTTTGTTGATTCTGTTGGTGTCTGCTACCCTCAGCCTGCTGCCCCAGCACACAACAGCAAACATGATCGCACTGGCCACCACAGACTCGTAGAACATCCTCAGCATCGTCCAGCAGATGTTAGAGGACCTCAGTCTCCTCAGGAAATAGAGACAGCTCTGATCCTTCTTGTAGACAGCCTCAATGTTCATACCTAATTGTCATATTAAAGCACTTGTGTCTGTGAGCAGCAGTTTTATGCTGAAGCTTGAGTTTGAGGTAAAGTCCTTTGCACAAAGTACATCAGTCCCTGCAGATTTAGCTAACCTGTATGGTCTCTAGACATGCCAAACCACTGTAGAAGTGCACCATCTACAGTTTAAAAAGAACAATTAGCAACTACCCACTAAGTGGCTGAAGATCCTCCTGGAAAGTGCAAGTGGGGGTTTCATATTCAACTCTGCCCTGATGTCTGCTCAGTTGGTACACTGCTTCTGACCATATCGGCATATCTGTACACACCCAAGAGGCATTGTCGTCACCAGCTAACTGGCGGGGTGACATGATAGCATAGTGGTTAGCACAGCGCTTTACAGTACCAGCAACCTGGGTTCAATTCCCTCTGCTGCCTGTAAGGAGTTTGTATGTTCTCCCTGTGACCACATAGGTGCCCTGGTTCTCCCCATCCCCCCAACAGTCCAAAGACATACTGGTAAATTGTCCTGTGATTAGGCTAGGGTTAAATAGTGCAACAGCTGTGTTAAGGGCCGGATTCCACACTATATCTCAAAATCTAAATACAGACTCTGAAAACTTGCACTTGTTCCTCAATCACACCTTCTTTACTTGTGCACAAGGAGAGCAGCATGTTCCCTGTAACCAAACTGCTCTGAAGTCTGAACTAACAAATGCCATTTTTTATACAGAAATTGATGAGTTGTATACAATAGAAACTTTGTGTACTTCTGAATTCCGTCATCTGCATATTTAAGTACCAATTACAACACCTATTTCAGGTGTTAATAGCCAATTAAATCAAAATGCTAAAGACCAATAATACTTGAAAATTACTTGTCCAATGGTAAGCTTTGTACTAGAATTCCTCATTTGCATCTTTATCTTGTCTTTCGAGGCTCAGTGTCTTTGGTTCCCAGGGTTAAACAGAAAGATTGAACAAAGTGTCTGTGCTCTTCTGTTAGTGCACCATTTTAACCCTTGCCTTGTGGCAATTTCTTTTTTTTGTAATTTATTTTTTATTGAAGTTCATCATCAAACAAACATTTCTATAAGATATATTTCAGATATTGTACATATGTATCATATAGTCATATATGCCACAAATCTCCACATAATATTTATCTGACGAATACCAACATTTTGGAGATGCCTTTAGCAGTTATTGGCTGGTGTGACTGAGTCTATAATATCCCTGCAGCAGTTGCCATGTTGGAAGCAATTAAACTTCTGACCCGTTCAAAGAGCAAGCCTATGGAGCTGGATTTTATAACCCTTTTGCTCTCTACACCAAAATGTGACCATACTCCCTAACCAATTTTATAATGTAACACAGGTGAATCTGTAAAGGCATTGCGTGAGGTTTTTTTAATCAGCTATGAAGAATGATATCAAAAGTTATGGTTTTTAATGATGGGGGTTATATAGATTAAGAGAAGAATGTGTGTTAGATGCTAATAAGGTGATATATTTTCAACAGTCACCAAGAGATTGCCATAAGGATAAAAAAGGAAGCTGAAGAAGTTAGATTCCATTTTTCACTTTACTCTGCATGGAAATTCTTTGAAGCAAAATTAAACAAACTGAAATGTTAAATAATTGGAGGAGAGAGGAGAGTACTCTCAGGACTACATGCTCTGTGTTTGTTGGATGGGTGTTCAGTCACAAGATATTTTGTACTTGAAATATGTATTTTGGGTTCCTTATTTTGGAAGGGATATACTGATATTGGAGAGGGTTCTGAGAAGATTCACGAGAATGACTCTAGGAATGAAAGGGTTACTTCTGGCAGCTCTTGGGTTGCATTCCCTGGAGTTCAGGAGAATGAGGGGGGGATCTCATAGAAACATTCTGAATGTTAAAAGGCCTGAACAGATTAGAAAGGGCATAGTTATTTCCCATGGTAGGGGATTCTAGGACAAGAGGGCACAACTTCAGGATTGAAGGATGTCCATTTAGAACTGAGATATAGAGAAAGTAGGGGTGTTAAATCTGTGGAATTTGTTGCCTCGAGCAGCTGTGGAGGCCAAGTCATTGGGTGTATTTAAGGCAGAGATAGATAGGTTCTTGTTAAGCCAGGGGAATCAAAGGGTATTGGGTGAAAGCAGGGAAGTGGGGATGACCGAAAGATTTGGATAAGCCCATGATTGAATGGCAGAACAGACTCAATGGGCCAAATGGCCTACTTCTGCTCCTATATCTTATGGTCTTGTGGTCTTATGGAAAGGTAAAAGATTTCTGCTCTTGATTACCGTCCATGGTTTCTGACCGAAATTACGTAGGGTGAGCATAGCATTATGCCCAGAGTTCCCTAATACTCAAATAGCTTGCTAATGTTCAAAGATTAGGTTTATACACAATAGCCCCTTTGTTTGCATAGAAATGCAATTGAGCAAAATTGGCATTTTTTTTGCAAGAGGGAGGAAAGGAGCTGTAAACTGAATAAAGCAAAGAGATTTGAATGCCAAAAGTTACAAAATTAAAAAAAAATAAACTCCCTTCTTCTGTTTTGTAGATGATGCTTAAAAGCCGTCCATGGTCTCATGGCTTATGCAGCCTGGGTTCAATCTTGATCTGTGCTCCCCTTCCTGTGTGGAGTTTGCAAGTTCTTTGACTATGTAAGTGTCCTCCTACATCCCAAAGACTTGATATGCGGTAAAACAAATAGGCCACTGTAAATTGCCCCTTTGTGCAATGTGCAATTTATGCAGGGGAATGGTAGAATCTGGGGAGAGCTGATACGAATGCAGGGGGAATAAAATAGGATTAATGTAAGGTAAGTATTAATGGATGCTTGATAGTTGGTGCAGATTTGGTGGACCAAAGAGTCCGTTTCTGCACTGTACGACTCTGCGAGGGTGATTTCTGCTGTGTGGCAGGAATGGACAGAGGATAGCTCGGCAGAAAGAACACACTATCTCTCATAAACAAGAGAAAATCTGCAGATGCTGGAAATCCGAGCCACACACTCAAAATGCTGGAAGAACTCAGCAGTCCAGGCAGCATCTGTGGAAAAGAGTACAGTCGACGCTTTGGGCCAAGGCCTTTCGGCAGGACTGGAGAAAAAAAAGCTGAGGAGTAGATTTAAACGATGGGGTGAGGGGAGAGAGAAACACAAGGTGATAGGTGAAACCTGGAGGGAGAGGGATGAAGTAAAGAGCTGGGAAGTTGATTGGTGAAAGAGATAGAAGACCATGGAGGAAAGAAAAGGGGGAGGAGTGCCAGAGGGAGGTGATAGGTGGACAAGGAGATAAGGTGAGAGAGGGAAAGTGGGATGGGAAATGGTGAAGGAGGTGGGGTGGGGGCATTACCAGAAGCTTGAGCAATTGATGTTTATGCCATCAGGTTGAAGGCTACCCAAACAGAATATAAGGCGCTGTTCCTCCAACCTAAGTGTGGCCTCATCACGACAGTGGAGGAAGCCATGGGTGGACATATCGGAATGGGAATGGGAAGTGGAATTAAAATGGGTGACCACTGGGAGATCCCAGTTGTTCTGGCGGACGGAGCGTAGCTGCTTGGCGAAGTGGTCTCCCAATCTACGTCGGGACTCTTGGATATATCGGAGGCCACACCAAGAGCACTGAACACAGTCTCTCATATCCACTGGACTTCTATGTGCTCTTGTTGCAGTGGCTGTAAATTTCAAAGCATTCCCAGGATTTCTTCTCCATTCAGAGAAATCATAGGCCAGTGATTTACAGGAATCAGAGGAACCCTGTATTTTTTTTTCTGGGAGTGCTTGAGAACATCCTTGGATTATTTCTTTTGACCTCCTGCTAATTTCATCCCGTGATAAGCTTGAAATTTCTGGAATCTGATGTTGGGCACATGGCTGTCATGACCTGCCGACCAGAGTTGACTGCATATAATTAGCAGTCCATTGCTGGGGACACTGGCCTAGATGAGGAGACTGATGTTTATTTGCTAATCCTGCCAGTGGATTCTGAGGATTTTCCTGAGACAGCAATAGTGGTATTTTTCCAAGTCTCAGAGCCATACAGGGGGACTCTGTGGTAGACCATGTGCTTTTTGCTGGCTTTAGGATCTTCCCTTTCAAACACTCTCTTTCTTTAAAACAGGGGTTCCCAACTTGGGGTCCATGGATCCCTCAGTTAGTGGTAGGGGTCTATGGCATGAAAAAGGGTGGGTACCCCTGCTTTAAGATGTACTGAAGGCAATGGTAAATTTCATCACTGATGTGTACCTTGCCAAGTGTTGCTTTCCAAAGTATGGAGACCATTCTGACTTAGGGCAGCACTCTGGCACAGCGGTCTCCAACCACCGGGCCGCAAAGCGTGTGCTACTGGGCCGCGACGAAACAATATGATTTGGCAATATGAAACGATATGAGTCAGCTGCACCTTTCCTCATACCCTGTCACGCCCACTGTTGAGCTTGAACGCAGGCGAGGTCATTACCCTTGCGTCATCCATGTCAGTGCGGGAAGAAGATCAACTCCTCAAGCTTGCAAATGACGGTGGGCTGAAAGTGACAGTTTGACTTAACATCTCTGCCGGCATTCTGGATCAAAGTCAAGGCTGAATATCCAGAGATAGCCACGAAAGCAATGAAAACGTTGCTTCCATTTCCAACATCATATCTCTGCAAAGCGGGTTTTCTGCAATGAGTGCAACGAAAACTAAATTGCGGAATAGTCTGGACATAAGGAACCCCCTTCAAGTATCGCTGTCTCCCATCTCCCCTCGATGGGACCATCTTGTTGCAGGGAAAAAGGCCCAGGGCTCCCACTGATTCAGCAATATTGGTGTGTTGCAATGATTTTATATGTTCATACCGGGAAAATATGCGCTGTGTGTTTAATGTTAAATTTGTTAGATAAACCCTTTTAGAAACGAAATTGAGCGTATTAGCCACTTATAAGAGACTTAGTTGACTTATCACTTATATTCCAGTTGTGATTAACACCACCCCCACCCCACCGGCCAGCCGATTTGCAAGAATATTGTCAATATTAAGCCGGTCCGCAGTCCAAAAAAGGTTGGGGACCCCTGCTCTAGCATACTGGTTAGCACAGCACTTTACAGTACAGGTAACCCGTGTTCAAGTCCTGTCACTGCCTGTAAAGAATTTGTACATTCAACCTGTGGGGTTCTTCTGGGAGGCCGTTTTCCTCCCACAGTCCCAAGATGTACCAGTTGGTAGGTTACAAACAAGAGAAAATCTGCAGACGCTGGAAATCCGAGCAATACACACAAAATGCTGGAGGAACTCAGCAGGCCAGGCAGCACCTATGGAAAAAAGTACAGCCGACGTTGCAGGCCGAAATGTCGACTGTTCTTTTTTCCATAGATGCTGCCTGTCCTGCTGAGTTCCTCCAGCACTTTGTGTGTGTTAGCTGGTAGGTTAATTGGGCATTGTAAATTGGCCCGTGATTAGGCTGGGATTAAATCTGGGGGATTGCAGGGCAGGGTGGCTTGAAGGGCCAGAAGGGCCTATTCTGCACAGTAACTCAATAAATATATAAATAAATGTCTCTGGCAAGAAGTGAGGCTATACATTTTCAGTTTTCAGTTTCTTTAGACAGCTGAGGTTTTTCTGGAGAATTGGATTGTTTGGATTTCTGTCACTGTATGTCATCCTACCTTTTTAATGTGAGTTACCTGCTGTATCGACTTTCCATTTCTTTAATTCAGTATCAGTTGCAATTGATTTTCTTGTGTCTTTCACAGTTTAAAGTATATACAGGCCCCAATAAATTTCAACATTCATTAACAATTTTTGTGTAACGTAAAATTGGAAAGAGAAATGCATGAAGCCAATGGATTGAGGTGGAGATAACTGATTATGTACCCACAGTGAAAAAGCCAGCCTAACTGAAGGGAGTGGACCTTAAGTTCAGGAGCAGGATTGTCGCAAAAGAGATAAAAGCAGCTACCATTTGTGACAAAATTGGCACATCAGTGGGTAGAAGTAGATGTCACCTTTGAAAAGTCAATCTTGGGATAGCACCGGTGTCTCAGAGAGGAATGTCAGAATGAAGAATTAAATTTTCTGATTTTCACTCCTTGACATCAGTGGGACTTCAGATGCTAGAAACTGCAGATTAAAATAATTAACTGAAGAGCCCATATAAAGGAGTTACAATATACAGAAAGTTGAAATGGTTTCTGAAAGATACATCTTTATGAACTCAGCCATTAGGTAGTCTCTGCATTGTGAATAAAATTAATGTTAAAAGCTTTAGAGCTCAATATGATTCTAGGAGAATGTGACGAGAGGAAGAAGGTCAATTAATTTCCCTGGGACCATCAAGCATTTACCTCAGCCATGTTTGCATTCACAATCATCAGTCATAATTGCTGTATCTGCTGGCTTTGCTCAACTGAGTAGTCTGGGCAAAGGCCACTAAAATGACTCACCTTTCAAAAAGAATAAATTTTGAATTTGCTTAAACATAGTAGTGCAGAATTGCAAAATGAGAGATAAAGGAGTATAGCGGTGAGATAGATTGAAGAATAAACCTATGAATGCAAAAATTAACACCTCCCTTTGAAAGCAAAAGATTCAAAGCACCAATTTGTTTCTGAGAGGAGTCTTTCATCTCAGTTGGAAATAAGGGAGGAAATTACTTCAATGGAGTGATTATTTTAATTGAAGTCTGCACTCCTTTCACTGCTGCCATCGGGAAGGAGCTTTTTCGGTCCTACAACACAAGGTTCAGGAACAGTTATTACCCTTCAACCATCGGACTCCTGAACCAGCAAAGATACCTCCACTCACCTCAACTCTGAACTGATTCCACAACCTACGGGCTCACTTGCAAGGACTCTATAACAAATGTTCTCGGTATTATTTATTTATTTATTTGCACAGTTTGTCTTCTTTCGCACATTGATTATTTTGTCATTCTTTCTGTGTAGCTTTTCATTGATTCTATTCTATTTCTCCATTCTAGTATGAAAATAAAAGTATGTAGACATGGTCAACAGGTTTGGTTGTTCAGACCAAACATCAGAATGGGGAAGAGGTGACCTAAATGACTTTGACCTTGGAATAATTGTTGGTATCAGATGGAGTACCGATCTCCCGGGATTTTCAAGCACAGCACTCTCTAGAGTTGACAGAGAATGAAGTAAAAAACGAAGATAAGAAACATCCAGTGAATGGCAGTGAGAAGGTCAGAGGAGAATGGAGAGATGGGTTCAGGCTGAGAGGAAGGTGACAGTAACTCAGATAACCATGTGTTACAACATTGGTGTGCAGAAGAGCATCTCTGAACACACAACATGTTGAATCTTGAAGCGGATGGGCAAAAGCAACAGAAAACCTTGAGCATACACTCAGTAGCTACTTTATTAGGTACAGGAGATACCTAATAATAGTGACCACTGAATGTCCATACTTCGATAAAAGATTTACTTTGTTCTTTGTACTTTGTTAACTCCACCATGGATGGTCCCAAGCCTGACTGTGAAAGGAGGAGGCTGGGCTTAGGGCTTGCAACCTCATCCTGCAAAAACCCGGTGCGGCAGAAACACCAACAGGAGCTCCAAAGACCTCATCCCTGGGAGAGGAAGGATACACCAAGAAGATGGGCTATACCTGGAGACAGTGTGAAAGACTGACCCAAGATAGGGGACTCTGGCAAGCCACTGTCGGCTGCTTGTGCCCCTGTAGGTGTGGTGGCCACCCTAAGAAAGTTTACACCACTGATGTGGCTCCCAACTGTTCGGCCAGGCACTCCCATTTCAGTGTGATTGCTGTCTTGGTGCAGCCCACAGCAGGAGCAAGAAGTTATGGATGGCAAAAACTCAAAGCCAAAGTAAAATTTGCTGCAAACTCCCTATATATCAGCTTGCAACCTGGGGGAGGGCTAGATGGTCTTTTTTAGTTTTAACGCTGCTACCTAGAGGAAGATCCATCCATAACAGACTTATGAGGCAGCTTGCCTCAAATAAACATGATAGCTGAAAGAAGGCAAAGGTAAATCTCTAAAATGGAGGAGGAGGAGAAGATGGCGGTGTGATGCAGCGTGCGCGGGCACTCTGGTGAATGATATCTGTAATCTGTCAAGTAGGTACCGTGCACAATCCTGATTTGATGGAGACAGATGTGAGAAGCACGGAGGAAGATCTGGAGAAACTTCTGAAATACCCGCTTCGCTGCCGCTACTACTGTGTGGTCCAGAATCTCCGGAGGAGAAGGCCCCGAATCCTCGGCTTTGCTTGTTTTGGCAGCTGGGGAGAGGTCGAAGGCGCTCGGCAGAGGATGGTAGTCGGGAGGCTGTATCGGAGGGGCTGGTCGGAGGCTTGAAGTTTTTGGACGGATGGACTCAGTGTCGGCTGTTGTCGGCTGCTTCCAATTCATTGGCAGTTGTCGGTGCCTGGAGGTTTATGGCAGGGAGTTTCTCCCTTTTGCCGCCTGCTATCGGGGACTCAGGAGTCGACTGAGACTTGAGACTTTTTTTTACCCTGCCCATGGTCTGCTCTTCATCAAATTATGGTATTGCTTTGCACTGCTGTAACTATATGTTATAATTATGTGGTTCTGTCAGTGTTAGTCTTTGGTTTGTCCTGTTTTTCTGTGCTATCACTCTAGAGGAACATTGTATCATTTCTTAATGCATGCATGCATTTCTAAATGACAATAAACGAGGACTGAGTGTTCTCATAATCTAGTAACACAAAACACTCTGCACGTGCTGGGGTCAAAGCAACACGCACAACATGCTGGAGGAACTCAGCAGGTCGGGCAGCATCCGTGGAAACGGACAGTCAATGTTTCGGGCAGAGACCCTTCGTCAGGACTGAAGAGGGAGGGGGCAGGGGCCCTATAAAGAAGGTGGGGGGAGGGTGGGAAGGAGAAGGCTGGTAGGTTCCAGGTGAAAAACCAGCAAGGGGAAAGATCAAGGGGTGGGGGAGGGGAAGCAGGGAGGGGATAGGCAGGAAAGGTGAAGAAGGAATAGGGGAAAACACAATGGGTAGTAGAAGGAGGAGGAACCATGAGGGAGGTGACAGGCAGCTGGAGGAGGAGGCAGTGTGAAACTGGGATAGGGGGAGGGAGTTACCAGAAGTTGGAGAATTCAATGTTCATGCCATTCCCACCATCCCCCCACCTTCTTTATAGGGCCTCTGCCCCCTTCCTCTTCAGTCCTGATGAAGGGTCTCGGCCAAAACGTTGACTGTCCATTTTCACGGATGCTGCCTGACCTGCTGAGTTCCTCCAATGTGTTGTGCAGAAGGCAAAGGTAACTGGAAGAGGAAAATATTACAAGACCATTCTTTGCAAGTCAGGCAGTGCATGAATGAGACCTTTGGGCTACACAGCACTCCTGGAAAAAGTAAAGTGATCAGAACTCACCACTTCCCTGCCCCTCTCCCCCTTGCTTCACTCCCATCCCATGATCAAACCTCCCATATCGCACTGGTGGAAGGGAATTGAAAGTGGGAATGGGACTGACAGGATGCTCTGCTAGGAGCTTCCACGGACGCAGTGGGATGAACATAAGTTCACTCCCTTTCTCAGCCTCCAGATTCCAGCTGCATTTATCCCACCTACCACCCTCACACCCTGCAGCCTCTTCCATGGACAGATGACTTCTACTTCCCTGCCATCCTCTCGGGGCATCTGGTTCTGATGAGGAACCTCCAGCTGGGCCTCAAGGAAAAAAGTGCTCCTGGATATTCTAGATGCTCTACCTCTTCCAAAACCTCTGTTGTGGACACCTCCCCCTCCCCCCAGTAATTCACTCCCCATGCATGAAACAGGCCATACCTCCTCTTGTCCCAGTGGTTTTGGCACACCTATTCTGGGTGGCGGTGTAGATACGTCTCTACTAAAGGAGGTGTAAGGCGCCCCTTCCCTCTAGCTTGTAGGTCACCCTCGGGCAAGGTGTAGCACCTGCTTAGCCCCTCAACCAGGATCACATGAAGCCACGGAAGCAGAAGGTGGATGGTTGTATGAGCAGCTGGTGCATATCACAAGTCCTAGTTATGCAACAACTGACTCCAGGCAGGCAATCTCTGAAGGGTTTGGTAAAGGCTGGGGTCACCCATCTTGTAAAGACACTGCCCAGAAGAAGGCAATGGCAAACCACTTTTGTAGAACTATTTGCATAGAACAATCATGGTCATGGAGAGACAATGGCCGCCCACGTCATATGACATGGCACCTAACGAATGAACGATTTTCCATTAGTAGGAGCTGCTCTGTGTGAGAAACTGGGCACATGATTAAAAAAAAGGTATAATTTTTATTATGAGGATGGAGGTTATAAATTGCCTTATAGAAAGATCAAGTAGTTTTCATAAGCTTGCGGTGAAATTAGTTAGAAATGTCCTTGATGTGGTGATAAGCTTGCAAATCCCTTTCGGTCATGAGCAAACAGACCTGTGTGATATGCACAGGAACAAAAACAACAGGAATTCTGCAGATGCTGGAAATTCAAGCAACACACATCAAAGTTGCTGGTGAACGCAGCAGGCCAGGCAGTATCTCTAGGAAGAGGTACAGTCGACGTTTCGGGCCGAGACCCTTCGTCAGGACTAACTGAAGGAAGAGCTAGTAAGAGATTTGAAAGTGGGAGGGGGAGGGGGAGATCCAAAATGATAGGAAAAGACAGAAGGGGGAGGGATGGAGCCAAGAGCTGGACAGGTGATTGGCAAAGGGGATACGAGAGGATCATGGGACAGGAGGTCCGGGAAGAAAGACGGGGGGGGGGAACCCAGAGGATGGGCGAGGGGTATAGTCAGAGGGACAGAGGGAGAAAAAGGAGAGAGAGAGAGAAAGAATGTGTGTATATAAATAAATAATGGATGGGGTACAAGGGGGAGGTGGGGCATTAGCAGAAGTTAGAGAAGTCAACGTTCATGCCATCAGGTTGGAGGCTACCCAGATAGAATATAAGGTGTTGTTCCTCCAACCTGAGTGTGGCTTCATCTTTACAGTAGAGGAGGCCATGGATAGACATGTCAGAATGGGAATGGGATGTGGAATTAAAATGTGTGGCCACTGGGAGATCCAGCCTGGGGTGATATATTGCGTCTGGTGCTCCCGATGTGGCCTTCTATGTATTGGCGAGACCCGACGCAGACTGGGAGACCGCTTTGCTGAACACCCACGCTCTGTCCGCCAGAGAAAGCAGGATCTCCCACTGGCCACACATTTTAATTCCATATCCCATTCCCATTCTGACATGTCTATCCATGGCCTCCTCTACTGTAAAGATGAAGCCACACTCAGGTTGGAGGAACAACACCTTATATTCCGTCTGGGTAGCCTCCAACCTGATGGCATGAACATTGACTTCTCTAACTTCCGCTAATGCCCCACCTCCCCCTTATACCCCATCCGTTATTTATTTATATACACACCTCCTTTCTCTCTCTCTCTCCTTTTTCTCCCTCTGTCCCTCTGACTATACCCCTTGCCCATCCTCTGGGTTCCCCTACCCTTGTCTTTCTTCCCGGACCTCCTGTCCCATGATCCTCTCGTATCCCCTTTGCCAATCACCTGTCCAGCTCTTGGCTCCATCTCTCCCCCTCCTGTCTTCTCCTATCATTTTGGATCTCCCCCTCCCCCTCCCACTTTCAAATCTCTTACTAACTCTTCCTTCAGTTAGTCCTGACGAAGGGTCTCGGCCCGAGACGTCAACTGTACCTCTTCCTAGAGATGCTGCCTGGCCTGCTGCGTTCACCAGCAACTTTGATGTGTGTTGCTTGATATGCACAGGAGACAGCCAAGCTTAATGGTGTGCTGCAGGAGCAGTAACTTCAGGAAAGAAGGGGTTACTTCATAGATTGAATTAAAGTAAGTACATCTCCATAAATCTAACTGTCATTTGCCAAAAGTGAATCTATTGTTTGAATGGTAATCAAAGGGAAATTAAAATATTCTTCTTCTACAGAGGAGGAGGGAAGGAAAACAGAGTGAAGAATCTGGGTTAGAGAGATAAAGACTGAAATAGCTGACAAGCGACAAGTTGCTCATCAAAGTGGAAAATAACTCTGAGTAAAATGTTCAAGTCGTATTCTAAACATGAAGTAATAATCCAGCAACTAACACTAAATTACTACTGAGTGATGAACTTCTCACAAAGTTATCAGCAACAATTATTAGTACTCATTACAGAGTTTCCTCAGACAGGAGTTTTTATTGGCTAATCCGTGACTTGTTTCAAGTGTCAGCCCCACCCCGCCCCCCACTTTCTGGTTTCTGCTGGGATTGCTCCCTACGCCACTCCCTTGTCCATTCATCCCTCCCCACTGATCTTCCTCCTGACACTTATCCTTGCAAGCAGAACAAATGCTATACCTGCCCCTACACCTCCTCCCTCACTACCATTCAGGGCCCTAAACAGTCCTTCCAGGCGAGGCGACATTTCACACGTGAGTCTCTAGTGGTCATTTACTGTGTTTGGTGCTCTCAGTGTGGCCTCCTGTACATTGGTGAGACCCGACGTAGATTGGGAGGCCGCTTCGCCAAGTATCTACGCTCCTTTTGCAGAACAAGTGGGACCTCCCAATGGTCACCCATTTTAATTTCACTTCCCATTCCCATTCCGATATGTCTATCCATGGCCTCCTCTGCTGTTATGATGAGGCCACACTTAGGTTGGAGGAACAACACCTTATATTCCGTTTGGGTAGCCTCTAACCTGAAGGCATGTACATCAATTTCTCAGACTTCCAGTAATTTCCTCCAATGCTCCCCCACCTTCTTCTCCATTTCCCATCCCCTTTTCCCCCTCTCACCTCATCTCCTTGCCAACCCATCCATCGCCTCCCTCTGGTGCTTCTTCCCCCTTTTCTTTCTTCCATGGCATTCTGTCTCTTTCACCAATCAACTTCCCAACTCTTTATTTCATCCCTCCCCCTCCAGGTTTCATCTATCACCTGGTCTTCCTCTCTCTCCCGGCCCCCACCTTTAAAATCTTCTCCTCAGCTTTTTTTCTCCAGTCTGGCCGAAGGGTTTCAGCCCGACCCTGAGCCTTTCCTGGATTGGATGGTTTATCCTCAGATTACAACATGAGCAAGCTGAACAAGTTGGTGAAGTGTGACGACAAGAGCATTGGCAGATTGGCAGCTTTGAGGGAAGGTGCTAGATTGTGCTTCAATAAACACAAGAGATTCTGCAGATACTGGAAATCTAGAGCAACACACAGAGTGCTGAAGGAACTCGCCAAGTCGGGCAGCATCTGTCGAAGGGAATAAATATTTGACATTTCAGGCCAAGACCCTTCATCAGGACTGGAAAGGAAGCTGGCAGAAGCCAGCCCTTTCTGTCTCCTTTCTTTCCAGTCCTGATGAAGGATCTCAAAAGTTTATTCCCCTGACTTACTGAATGGCCCCGGCAGATTATGTTTCAACATGTGTCTATACATTCCAGATTGAAGAGGCAAAACTGGGATGATAGGATCCTCCCCAATCTTCATGTAATGTCCCAGTGGCTCAATACAAAAAGCACAAGTAAATCAAAACAACGTTGCTGAAGGTAACAGGGTCCTGCTGAAGGGACTCGGCTGTATTCTTTTCCATAGATGGTGCCTGGCCTGCTGAATTCCTCCAGCATTTTGCGTGTGTTGCTCGAATTTCCAGCATCTGCAGGTTTTCTCTTGTTCAAGTTAAATATTCCTGTCTGAATAACTGAGGATCACGAACCATATGTTTAATAAGTACCAGGGCAGGAATAGGCTGATTGTGAATAATACGGAGAAAATTTACAAGGAAGTTGCCAGGTCTGGAGGACCTGAGTTATAAGGAAAGATCGAATTGGTTAGGACTTTATTCTTTGGAACATAGAAGACTGAGATGAGATTTGATAGAGGTATATAAAATTATGAGGGTATAGATAGGATACATGCAAGCAGGCTTTTCCCTCTGAGATTGGGTAGGATACAACTAGAGGGCATGGTTTAGGGGTGAATGGTGAAAAGTTTAGGGAGAATGTGAGGGGAAACTTCTTTACTCAGAGGGTTCTGAGAGTGTGGAGCGAGCTACCAGTACAAATGGTGCATGAGAGCTTGATTTCAAAATTTAAGTGAAGTTTGCGTAGGCACATGTAGGTACGGTTATGGAGGGCTATGGTCTCGGTGCAGGTCAATGGGAGTAGGTGGTTAAATGGTTCAGCACGGACTAGATAGGGTGAAGGATCTGTGTTTTCTGTTGTACTTTTCTATGATTCTATGACTAGTTATTTTCCCTTTGAGTGTCACTGGAGTGCATCATGAGCTGCTGTATTCCTGTAAGACAGTGGGGCTAAGCCAAGGATTGCTTCTTTGGAAGCAACATAGATTTATGAGTATAACTTGGTCAGTGAAATTTCCAAAGCTTATTTTGATACCTGAGCAGGTGTTTGGAGTATTTTCTCCATTATGTCTTTCGACATCAGGGACCAGGAAGTTAGAGAATGATGGGAGGAGTAAGAGTTTAATTATGATACCTAGCTTTGATGAATGCTGGGTTGGCTTGATAGACCACTTCTATTGTTGCCCTTTGTTTGTCTCTTTTCATATGCACAATTTATGACCTGCAGTATTTTACACCTCTTCTGCTTTACATGAGACTCTGTGGCAGGAGGATTATTTTACAAGGCAAATGCTGTAAATCGCAGATCAATTTACATCAGATCATAGCCTGCCAACTATCTCCTGTTTATTGGTTTTAATGTGTTGTGCAGCATGTCAACATTGAGTAGTGTATCAGTGAATTCCTTCATCATCAATTAACCCAATGATATTTGCTCTTTGTGATTCCACTGACAACTTGCGAGAGCTGCCGGAATGTTTCAGGGTTGACTTGGAATCTTCTTGTTTTGCATTGGTGGCCGTAGTGAATAACATTATTAGTGTTTACTCTCGTGGGGAAGGGGGATCCCAGGAAATGGAATATGGAGCTTTATTGCCCAGGGTTGTTGATATACAGCAGGGGACATTTAAAGAGGATTTTTGCATTCAGATATTTAGCATAAGACCCATTTGCTTGTGTATTTAAAGGAGCAAGCTAACAGTAACTTAGAGCTTCTCCTCGAAAATCACGTCATCGTTGACAGAAATTGGGGTGATGTTTTTTCAGAATGATATCACAGAAACACATGACAAACCGACTTAAAAACTAACAAAAACCACATAATTATAGCATATAGTTACAACAGTGCAAAGCAATACCGTAATTTGATAAGAACAGACCACGGCACAGTAAAAGTTTCAGAGTGTCTCAAAGTCCCATCATCTCACGCAGACGGTAAACCCTCAGCGCCACCAACTTGCCGATGCAGCATCCCAGAAGCATCCGACCACAGTCCGACTCTGAGTCCGTCCGAAAAACTCTGAGCCTCTGACTACCTATTCAACACCGAGCACCAAGCACCATCTCTGCCGAGTGTTTCGACCCTGGCCCCGGCAACAGGCGATACGCAAAGCCGAGGATTTGGAGCCTACGTCTCCGGAGATTCTCGATCGCACAGTAGCAGCGGCAGCGAAGCGGGCATTTCAGAAGTTACTCCAGACGTTCCTCCGTGCTTCTCACGGCTGTCCCCATCAAATCTGGATTGATGCACGGCCCCCTAGTTACACATATCGATATTCATTCGGAACGGCTGCACGCGCTGTGTCGCGTCGTCATCTTCTCCAGCCTCCTCAATACCGAAGTGATGCTTGGATAGACACACGGATGGGAGGTCATTGAGAGCAGGATGACAGGACAAGGCAGAATAATAGTTTGGCACGGACTAGTTAGGCTGAAGGTCTTGTTTCTGTGCTATAGAAACTGTTTCAAATGTGATTGAAATAGAGCCACAGAGTTTTAAATGTTCATCTTCTAAAATTATGAGAAAATGGCCTCCATAACAGTTTAAAATTCTGGCTTGCAAATCATCTGGTTAAGTCAACTTTTTCAGAAAATGCTCTTTTTGAGGATGCTTTGGTAATCAGTCCAGCTGGATGGTGATACGTTGCTGTATCAATTTATTTTCACACTCCAGATAAACAGCTGTGGCATTGTACTGGATAAGCTTAGCACTGACAAATAATGGGTGACTTTTATATACCTTGAAAGGGGTTTCACCAAGAATGAAAAGAAACATAATTGGATATGACGGTTTGTGGAACGTTCTGGTGCCCAACAGTGACTTGAATGAAAGCCAGAGCTCACTGCCTTTGAGAAAATAACAGATATGGCTATATTGTTAAAACAGATATGAAAGTGTTACAAATCCTTTACTGGGATAAATGGAAAATGCAGTGCATTGAACAAAATGCTAATTTATAATATGGAAGGATAATATAACTCGTCTTTTATCAAAATAATTGAGTGACAGCTAAGGGATACAATGTTCCATATATGAGATGTTTAAAACGATGATTGACATTATCACTTCTGTCTTGTTTCAACTTGGCTCCTTAAAAAAATAAAGACTGCTCTTTATTAAAAAAAGACTCTGTAGTTTGCTGGAAACCTGGAGGTACACAGACAGACAGACAGACACACACACACACACACACACACACACACATGCACACACAAAATGTTGGAGGAACTCAGCAGATCAGGTGGCTTCTGTGGAGAGGGATAACTAGTAAATGTTTTGGGCCGAGACCCATCATCTGGACTGGGAAGCTGGGAAGTCAGGGGGAAGAAGAGAGCTACAGAGATCAGAGGAAGAGCAGTGAGAGAGGGTCGCACTGAACTCACCTTGAAGGGAAGACTTGCACTTCAGGGTAGGCGTACAGTACACAACAGAACAGCAAATCATAAGTACAAAGAATTTTGCAGATGACTGTAGTCTTCCTCTTCTTCTCTGCTAAAGTTTGGTGCAAATAAGATATACATTCCGTATAAGTAACTAAGATTACCCCAATTTCACCAGTCCATCAGCAGTATTCAAACAATGCTTAAGTGTCCATGCATTTTGAGGCTAGTCTGCAATTTACCATTGATTTCTTAACTGAAACATATGGCAGGTTGAAACTTGCAATATCTACAAAACAAAATTTCTTCACCAATCTGCCTCTGAGATCCAATGCAACTCTCTGCCAGTTTAGGTTCACTGGGAAACCCTCAAAAGCATGGATCTTTCCCCCTATCCCAGGGGCCACCTCTCAGGGAAGGCAACAATCAACAATAAAAGTAGCTATCACCTTCACTTCACATCTTCACATCTCAATGTGAAGTTGAGATCAGAAGGAGAATAGGTATGGCTAAGACCCAGTTCATGAAGCTAAAAGATCTACTATACAATCGGAAGGTAGACATCTAAAGTAGAATCCACTTCCTCGAGTGTTATGTATGGTCAGTACTGAGGTTTGGATCAGAAACATGGACCCTGAAGAAGGATGGCAAGAAACAAATTAATACTTTTGAAATGTGGTGCTATTGACGAATGTTGAAGATCAGATGGTTAGAGAAAGTTTCAAATGAGAAGGTTTTGTCCGAAGTTGATAGACCACAGATATTGCTGGTGAAGATTATGAAGTTAAAAGTTGCTTATTGTGGATACGTTATGCGGGGAGATAACATCTTGTCGGACTTGCTATATGGAAAGGTCGAGGGAAAGAAAGGAAAGAAAGGAAGAGGAAGGCAAAGAACAATGTGGCTGGATAACATCAAGGATTGGGCCAAGCTGGTCAAGACTAGGGATGTTGTGGACAAGTGTCGGGACAGAGCAGCGTGGAGGGAAATCGTCCTCCAACTGGAAATTCCAGATGTGACCTGATGACGACGACAATCACCTTCACTACTGTAGCATAGTCTTGTGCAAGCTGAGGAAGTGGATATTTGAAGGCTAAGGCCTCAAATATGGGCAAAGCACATGGTCCAACAGGCAGCAATGATATGCTTCTGAAATTAGCTCTACCTATTACAGAATCCTTGGAAACCCCAAAGGAACGGAGAAGTATCCCTTGAGATATCTCTGCAAAATCTTCAAATCCATTGCCAAGTAAACACAACATTGTTAGTATTCTCTCCTAGGCCAACATCTGCAACATTGTGGTTTTAATTGCACTCAATCAGTTCAGCTGGGATTGCCATCCTATTTGCATTCCCAACACCGTCATCACCACCTTCTCAAGTGCAACTAGGGATGGGCAATAAATGCTGGCTTAGCTGGCAATGCCTGTAAATGAATAAATTTTTTAAAAAAACATACACTTGAAACGAGTCCAACCATCCTAATGAGAAGAGATAGCCAAGTGGCAGAGGAAAATAATTGAGGACATTCTCTGGACCTCCATAAAAATGTAACTTATCTGATTCATGGGAATACGTTGCCCTTGACTTCCACAAATGCAGCAGGACCATTCAGAATGAAACCTACAACCTCAGGTCCATGTTCCATGGGCACACCAAAGGCCGATGTAAACAGGAGTAGATTACCTCATGATCACTTCCCCCATCCATCTATCCTTCTGTCCTCCTGCCCCATGTGTGATGGATTTTGATGATCCCACATTAGCTTCATCAGTTGCCTCAAAACTCACAGAAATACAGTGAAAACGAGCCATGCATATCCCAAAGGACCACTTGAGAAGAATGAATAAGAAGCTATTGTGAAGATATGACATATAGTCAGAGCAATGTAAAAAGAGACCTGAGGGAAAATGTCTCTGAGTTAGATATATCAAGGTCATAAAATTGTTTATAAGGAATTTATTTACAATTTCACCATTCCTGATTTACTGAGAAAAAGTAATCCCAGGATGAGAAAGAGCACGGTCTGTATTATTGCTTTAGATTAAAAGAAATAATTGTTAAGCAGATGCCAATGAGATGAGAATTTGTCAGCATTTTGGAGTGCCATGCATGGGCTGCCTCAGTGTAATGACCTAAGAATTTCATTTGCTCTCTTCTCGTCGGTTTTATTGAGCAGTGCCTTGGTTATTTTAGCCTAAGATAGAAGAAGCAGCTCAAAGGTGATATTGAATGTCAGAAATGTCAAAGTAAAGACTGCTTTGGGAAGATAGGCAGCATTTCAAAGATTTGTACCAAAGCTTATCCTTTTGAGTAACGCAGCGTTAAAAGCTTTGCCTAATGAGGGGCTGTCAGTACAAAGCTAGTCAGAAGAAACATCTGCAAAGCCAATTTGAATGCTTTTCTATTCCTGCCATTTCAAAACACTTCAAATACTCAAAGTATTCACTGGTTAAGAAGTATTCTGTTAATGGCAGTGTTCAGCTAAGGTGGATAGTGAAAATATAAGGACAGTAGAATAACTCAACGTTACATTATAAGATAAGGGTAATAAGTTTTATCAATAGCCATATAATAAATGGAGGAGAAGGAAGCATTAACGGAGTGTATTGGGTTTAACGCTTGAGTGCATGAAAGCCAAAAAAGTATCAAAGGCTGCAAAGAGCAAGTAAGTGTGGAAGTCAAGTTCCTTATTGGGTCTGGAACATGATCCAGTCATTGGAAAGAGAGTTCCAGATGCAGTGCAAGGGGTCAGATTATGGAGGCTGAATAATTCTAAACTGTGATAGGAATTCTGTTGATGATCAATTGGAATGCTTGCAGCAGGCATAGGGATATTGATTTCTGGCAGAGTCACAATTTTGATCAGGGTTATGTTGGGAAACCTGATGGAGCAAATGGTCCCACTTCTGCCTGTAAGGAGTTTGTACGTTCTCTCCGCGACCATGTGGGTTTCCTCCGGGTGCTCTGGTTTCTTCCAACAACCGAGAGAAGTACCAGTTGGTAGGTTAGTTGGTCATTATAAATTGTCCCGTGATTAGGCTAGGATTAAAATCATGGGATTGCTGGGCAGCGCAGTTTGAAGGGCTAGAAGAGCCTATTCCGCACTGTATTTTAATAAGTCAATAAATAATGAACAGTATGAATCTGTGGAGGGATGTTGTGAAGAGTTGGCAGTGATAAATATGCTTAGTAGTTTGTTTGCTGTGAAGAAATTGCTTGTGCTCATTTCTGGTAGAGGATATTCCCATCAGAAAATTGTCTGAAACCTCACGGTGGAATTCAATATTGTGTGAATGTCATATCTTTGCTCTTATGTTCTGACTTAATCATGGTGAATAACGTTCATTTCTTAATTATTGCTTAAAATAGTTAGAAAGGCATACAGCATTTTCAGGAGATATCCTTGTACTCAGTTGCTGGAATATTGATGTTTTGCTGTCTGATTGTGCAGACTTGACAGATCACTGCCTTTCCCGTGGGGGACATTGCTCCTGCCTGCCTGGCAGCCTGCAGCAGATTTTCAATGCAGTGATCTAGGGAAGGGAGTGATGTGACCAGGCACCATGCAGAGTCATTTAAGATATCTAAATGTAAGTGTGACTTTAAACAAATGGTTTCACCTCATGGAATGGTCTTGCTTTATCTGGAACTCCAGGTTTAATCAAAGGTTACTGCCTTCACTGAAGAATATTAGTATTAATATTGGTTTATTATTATCACATGTACCAGGCTTTTGTTTACATGCCAGCTGGACAGATTATGCTATACATCAGTTTACCAAGGTAAAAGGAAACCTGGAAGCAAAATATGGTGTTACAGTTCTAGAAAAAGTGCAGTGTAGGTAAGACAGATAAAGTGCAAGAGCCACGACGAGGTAGATTGAGAGACCAAGAGTTCCTCTTTTAGTGTGTGAGAGGTCCATTAAAAGAGTCCAACAACAATTCGATAGAAACTGTCTTTGAGCATGGAAGTTCATACTCTCAAGCTCTTATATCTTCTTCTCAGTGGGAGAGGGAAGAAGAGAGAATGGCCTGGATGGGAAGGATTCTTGATTACGTTGGCCACTTTTCTGACGCAGCAGGACGAGTAGACGGCTTCAGTGGAAGGAAAGCTGGTTTGCGTGATGGACTGGGCTATGTTCATTTCCTGCAATTTCTTCAGCAGAGCGATTTCCATCTAGAGCTTTTTGTATCCAGATAGGTTGCATTATACAGTGCATCACTAAGATTTGGTAAACTATAAGACGGTAAGATATAGGAAGCAGAATTATACCATTTGCCCCATCGAGTCTGCTCTGCCATTTCATCATGGCTGATCCATTTTCCCTCTCAGTCTCAACCTCCTGTCTTCTCCCCATATCCCTTCATGCTCTGACTAATCTTTCAGCCTCTGCCTTAAATATACCCAACGACTTGGCCCCCACAGCTGCCTGTGGCAATTAATTCCACAGATTCACCATTCTCTGGCTGAAGAAATTCCTACTCATCTCCTTTCTAAAAGGATGCCCTTCTATTTTGTGGCTGTATCCTCTGGTCTTAAGACTCCCTCACCATAGGGACCATCCTCTTTACCTCCACTCTATTGAGTCCTTTCACCATCTGACAGGTTTCAATGAGGCCATCCCTCATTTTTCTGAATTCCAGTGAGTAGAGGCCCAGAGCCATCAAACACTCCTCAGATGACAAGCCTTTCATCTGAAACTTGGTGCATTTTGTTGGCATTATGAGTAAGTAGATCCTGTTAATATTCTGTTCACAGTTCTATCACAATTTATTTGTTTATGCACGTGGCTACACAAATGAACTACCATTATTGCAGCGCTGGCATCAAATCAGACAGTGGCTGCTTCTGTGAATAAGATGGCAATGGTCAAGCGCAAAGAAATCAGAGAACAGTGTTTTCTAAACACAGATATTCTTCAGTTTAAAGATTGGTGTTATGATGTCATCAACCCTTAGGTTTCTATATTCTCTTTACTAATCTATTTTAGCTATAATTAATTGTGTTCTGTTAGGAGAGAGGGAGAGAATGAGACACAGATAAAGTCCAGGGGCAATTACTATTACAAAGTATTTCTCTAATACATTACCAGTGTAATTACTTTCATTGGTGCAGTAGAGTTTATAGGTGCAATTGTATCAGCAATGATGGCTATTGGCCATGCTACACTGAAACCAGCCATGAATGCTACATACTGGTCCAGCAGGGGACCAATAGATAGCATCAATACTAAAGGTAGGAATGTTATGAGTCAAATGGGTGAAAAGATAGGAGGCCTTGATACAGTTGCTATGGGATCCATCCATCCTCATAATATCCAGTCAACATAACCATAGGTTACCATAGGGCACATAGTACAAGAGTGCAAATCCTTAAAGGCAGTGAATATCAACCCACATGGTGGTGTCTTTATGCCTCAGAGAGAATGGAAAGTGTATGAAATGGAACTGATGGGGTGATCCATGCATTGATAAAGACTCTTTGAGTTGTATTCAGTGCTTGAGAGCAGTAGGATGAACAATAATGGAATGTAACACACAAAATGCTGGAGGAGCTCAGGAGACCAGGCAACATCTGCGGAAAAGAGTAAACAGTTGACTCTTCCAGCAGAGACCCTTCATCAGGACTGGGGGAAAAGATGAGAAGTCAGAGCAAGAAGTTTGGGGTAGGGGGGGAAAGAAGTACAATGAGGTAGGCGATAGGTGAAAGCGGGAGGGGGGAAGGACTGAAGTAAAGAGCTGGGAAGTTGATTGGTGAAAGAGATAAAGGGCTGGAGAAGGGGGAACCAGGTAGGAGAGGGCAGAAGACCATGGAAGCAAGGGAAGGGGAGAAGCACCAGAGGGAGGTGATGGACATGGAATGTAATTCACTCATCATGAACGCAGTCAGAACAATAGAATTTGAGCTCTCATTGCAATGACTGTTGATGCCGTGTTCCATACATTGCTTGAGTGTATTGCAAAGATTAACTATGTCCAGTGCATGAATGCCTTGAGATAATAAAGGTATAATGGAATGTTTCACTTAATCTTACCATGTCCTGAGGTTCGATGTCATGTTGGCATCTTTCACCTTTACAAGGCTACAGTTAAATGGACCATGCCAGTGCATGTAGCCAATGTCTAGAGTAGTAACCCAACATGTTATCATTGTGCAGGAGTTCATCAGAAGTAACTCTGCCAACATTTATGATGCTCAAAGTGTGAACACAGAGATTAGCCATCATGAAATTACAAGTTCACTGCTCCACTGCACAAGGGTTGCTGTGACTTTACTTCCATTTGGTATAATCTTGTCCTTCTGCTGAAAATTGTGTTTTTTTGAAGGAAATAAAATCCATAAAATAGAGAGAGATAATAACCGAAAGCTTACCCAGGAATTTAACTATTGCCCAGAAGCTAGATTACATTCCGTTTCCCTGTACTGAATGCCCAATTAGGTCCCCAGAAAGAAAGCTTACAAAATTAGCCAAATCCAATATAAAACCCAGAAACAAGTGCTAACACGGCCCCTGAATGATTCCCATTGGGAACTCACCTAACTCTGTGCATTTCCTGATGCTTTGCCTTGAAAGAGCATGACAGCCACAGAGCATCAACACACAGTTCGGGAGACGAAGTTTTCAGAGGAGAGGCAGATAACTTCCATATTCAGTCAAATAGAGATACGAGATGCGTGACAGTAAGAAGATCCTGTGCACAAGGGAGTCCAGGAGATGTACCAGCCCCATCATCAGAAGCAGCTAAATAATCTCCACTAGGAGTGAGAATCCTCTCAGTATTGAAAGACCCATTTTATGATCTTGCAAAGTATTTTATGATTACACCTGCAGAGTGTAGATCCTCCCAGGAAATATATTTATGTTGATATCTGAGTTCTTTAGGCAATGTGCTACTCACAAGGAAACAGATGCTGTAACAAGCTATTTAAGAATTTGAAACAGGAATTCATTCATGTTTTACAAGCAGTGTAGGTGGACTTGAGAAATGGCATCGGAATTGACTTAATGCATCATTTTTGCTCTTTGTGCACTACGCTGGTATTATAGGTTGTCGTGTGGAATTGTTCACATTGTAGAATTTTACACAGGGTACTTTAAAAAAATCTTTGGAACTAACTTGTATTAACGGCAGCCAATGTTTGTTTCCTGTGCTTGGCTGTGAAATATTGATGCTGACCAGTGACGTGGTGACCAGAATTGAACCCAATGCTCCAGCTCAGGCAAGATGAACATTTTAAGAAAGATTTAGCCCAACTTATATACTTTATTTCTCAGATTATAAAGAACAAACTTCTGTATGTCTTATTAGTTGCTTTCTTAATTTACTTTGCCATTTTTGATGACTTGTGTACGTGCCTTGAGGTCCCTCCGCTTCTCCACCTCATTTAGAATTGTATCCCTTATTCGATGTTGCTTCTATTCATTCTTCCTAACAAAATGCATGACTTCACCTTTCTCTATCTCAACTTCATCTGGCCATTCCACCAGCTAGTTTATATAGTCATTGTCATAGTCATAGTCATACTTTATTGATCCTGGGGGAAATTGATTTTCGTTACAGTTGCACCATAAATAATAAATAGTAATAGAACCATAAATAGTTAAATAGTAATATGTAAATTATACCAGGAAATTATGAAATAAGTCCAGGACCAGTCTATTGGCTCAGGGTGTCTGACCCTCCAAGGGAGGAGTTGTAAAGTTTGATGGCCACAGGCAGGAATGACTTCCTATGATACTCAGTGTTGCATCTCGGTGGAATGAGTCTCTGGCTGAATGTACTCCTGTGCCCACCCAGTACATTATGTAGTGGATGGAAGACATTGACCAAGATGGCATGCAACTTAGACAGCATCCTCTTTTCAGACACCACCGTCAGAGAGTCCAGTTCCATCCCCACAACATCACTGGCCTTACGAATGAGTTTATTGATTCTGTTGATGTCTGCTACCCTCAGTCTGCTGCCCCAGCACACAACAGCAAACATGATAGCACTGGCCACCACAGACTCGTAGAACATCCTCAGCATCGTCTGGCAGATGTTAAAGGACCTCAGTCTCCTCAGGAAATAGAGACCGCTCTGACCCTTCTTGTAGCTGCAATCTATCAGTACATAGCACTTGATTTTTTATCATCTACTAAAAGTAGTGGGCAGAGCTAAGTCCATCACAGGCAAAGCCTCCCCACCATCGAGCACATCCACAGGGAGCGCTGACACAAGAAAGCAGCATCCATTATCGAGGACCCCCCTCGTTCAGGCCATGCTTTCCTCTCAGCGCTGCCAATGGGAAGGAGTTACAGGAGCTTTTTGTCCCAGACCACTGGGTTCAGGAATAGTTATTACCCTTCAACCATCAGGCTCCCTAACTAGTGTGGATAACTTCACTCACCTCAGCGATGAACAGATTCCACAACCTATGGACTCATTTTCAAGGACTCTACAACTCATGTTCTCGGTGTTTATGTCACTGTAATTTCCTTTGGGATCAATGAAATATCTATCTCTATCTATTATTTATTTACTGATTTCCTTTTTTATATTTTCACAGTTTGTCTCCTTTTGCACATTTCTTGTTTGTCAGTCTTTGCGTGCAGTTTTTCATTGATTCTACTGTTTTTCTCTGTTCTACAGTACTTTGGTAATACATTTACTTTGAACTTTGCAAATAAAGAAATTGTGGATATTGAACACCCGTGCAATCCAGGTTAATGAAAGCAGCAAGCCAGTAGCCTCTTCAGTTGAGTACTGATGAATGAGAGGGTCTGAACTGATGCTGAGCAAGAGGTTTAGTTTTTGCATCGTTGCTTTGGCACTGTTGAACCAGGAATAGGTTGCAACAGTGACCTTTGCATGTGGTTGTCAGCTGGATGAACTGCTAGAACCGAAATGAATAGCACAATATTGGGCACTGAGAGACAGGTGGCATGACAGGCCAATTAATCCTTCACAACACCGGGAATGGGTGGAACTTTGTCCTGCAGTAATACCCGGTGTTTGCATACTCCAGCACCACACATAACTTCACGCATGGGCTATGGACCATTATTTATGTCTATGGACTATTATTCATCACTAAGGATTCACTTTAGTTCTGAATGCTGTCGCTTGCTTTTACTGATTGCATGATTTGTGTTTTTTTTTCTCTCTCTGTGCATCGGTGTTTGTTGGTCTTTTTTTCTAGGCTTCTTGTTACGTGGCTGCCTGAAAGGAGACAAATAGGAGAAGATGGTGACGCGACGGCAGCGTGCGCGGCCTCTCTAGTGACGAATATCTGTTATCTGTCAAGTAGGGGACCGTGCACAATCCTGATTTGATGGAGACAGACGTGAGAGCACGGAGGAACATCTGAAAAACTTCTGAAATGCCCACTTCGCTGCTGCTGCTACTGTGTGGTAACCGGAATCTCCGGAGCAGAAGGCCCCAAAATCCTCGGATTTGCTTGTTTCAGCGGCCAGGGAGAGGTCGAAGGCACTCGGCAGAGGATGGCGCTCGGGAGGCTGTATCGCAGGGGCTCGTCGGAGGCTCGAAGTTTTCTGACGGATGGACTCAGTGTCGACTGTGGTCGGCTGCTTCCAAAGCATCGGCCAGTTGACGGTGCCTGGAGGTTTATGGCAGGGAGTTTCTCCCTTTTGCCACCTGTTATCGGGGACTCGGGAGTCGAACGACTCGGGGACTTCTAAGACTTTTTTACCATGCCCATGGTTTGTTCTTCTTAAGATTATGGTGTTGCTTTGCACTGCAGTAACTATATGTTATAATTATTTGATTCTGTCAGTGTTAGTCTTTGCTTTGTCCTGTTTTCTGTGGTATCACTCCGGAGAAACATTGTATCATTTTTTAATGCATGCATTTCTAAATGACAATAAAAGAGGACTGAGTGTTCTCATAATCTAAATATCAATGTTGCATAATGTATACTTACTTGATCATAAATGGACTTTGAAATTTGATGCAGCCAAAGCGGACCATCAGGATGATGGCTACGTCGCTTATATTTCCATCCTTCCTTTCTCCCCCCCACCCCCAACCCCAATTGTTTGGACACTTGTACATCTTGTCACTATAAGCACAATGGGCACAATCCACTTTGGAAGAAATTGGGGAGCTCAGATGTCAGCCATTGTGCAGTATCGGTTAATGGGCTTCACCTACAACAGGGTATAGCAACACCAAAAGCACCTATTACTTAAGAGCCAGTCCTGTCTCTGATTCATAAATTGTCTCTGCCACAATTAGCCTCTGAAACACAAACTCCGGGCATGCTGTGTGGCATCACATGATCAGTTGACCATCTGAGGCCTCTGGTATGGGAATGTCCACCAACTGTTCCCACATTCACAATTTCTGCTTTGAACAGGCTGTTCACTCTGGTTGGTCCTTGCTGCGTGCCCTGACTCCTCTGAACTAGAATCCCAGCACAAGGATCAGAGGATCAGTCAGAGAAGTTACAAAGGAGCATGGCCTCACTTCTGCTGCGTTTCACTCCAGCCTCAGAGGCCACTCAAACTGGAAGCGGACGTTTGTAGTTGCAGACCACAGTGAGTCCAAGAAGAAGCCAGCAATATTGTCATGAACACGATGGTTCTGGTCTTGGATGCCCCAGCTGTCCGGTGTCAACATCGTTCTTACGACAAAGTTGCTCTTAAATCCTCACATTGTTTCCAATGGCAACATCCTGGAATCCTGGGAAAGTTGTAGGGGCAAAGTTGTTCTGCAGTACCCAAATTAATACCACTCTAACTGATGAAATTGAAAGCTCTGTGCATTCCTGTGATAATTACTTTTTCTTTTGCTGTTCATGTGACATCATCGTCTGGGAGATTTATATCACCGGTGTCTAGAGATATATATGTAAATTAGGCCACTGTGCAAAAACTTACTTGTAAGTCCCTTCATGCAAGGAGCTAAAAGAGGATAATTGGCTATGGAAGGAGAAAGACTTTGCATTTCTTATCAGAATCTCTCAGTTGTCTATCATGATTAGTCCGGTCAATATCGTGACTCATGTTAGTCGCAATCCAGCCACCACCTGCAGCTTTAAGCATCACATTACAAACAGTACAGGCTTCTCTCAAGCTCCTTGAGTAACTAATATTTCACTGCCTGTCATGCTTGACAGCATCTTTCAAGAGCTTAGTGAATGCTTTTCTTTACAGATATTGAAGCAGTACTTCCAGAGAAAGTCTTTCAATTGTTGCCTCAGCAGAGATGCCCAAAAACCTTTTGACACATTTTAGTAATGAAGATAAAGTGAGTTTCTACCAAAGTGCTAGATTACATTGCGATGTAATACATGTAGAAATATGAATATATTATAATCCTCAAGCAAAAGCTTGCAAAACTATATCCAGATTAATATGTATTTGATTTGAGATGAATGAAGATGGATATCGGGTTTGCTTTGATTACATGCATATGGGCGGGCACACACTCAGACACTTGGAGAGAATATGTAACCACAGCAGTCTTTCTTCAGTGCCTACTTCCATCGTTCCTATTCAAAACATAGCATTAGTAAAACATAGTAAACACCTTTTAGTGTCCACAGATGAGACTGAAACTACCAAAGGATGCACGTTGCAGCATATAGTCACGGTGCTGTTCCTTCAGTGGGTCCCTCAGTGGTGGCACCACTGACAGCACTCCCACATTGGGGGCTTCGAGACAGGAATGACCAGAAGCCCAGAGTAGGCCATGGATCACAGGGCAGAAGGCTGCGCAGACTCTTTGCACAGAAGGTCTTCAGAGTCACCGACTGTACTTGGGCTTCACATATGAGCTTTTTCATGTCTGTGGTAAGATGACTTTGCAGTCTGCAGGACAACAATCATTTGTACTCTTGTAACTTCGCTGCTCTGTGGAGGTGACTCTTCCTGGCAGCTGTATTCTTTATTTGCTATGTTTACTTCAGTATTAGAGAGGTTACCCTAGCTGTAAAATAGGAGATTAAGTTCACTGACTTTGATTTCAGTGAAGATCAGGAGGCGTTTCTGCACTGGGCGTTCTTTACCTATGAGTGAGGCAGATATGCACTGTACTCATTAGGGCTTCTTTCAGTAACCTGATTCCCTTCACTAATAGGAAGAGTTTTCCCTCAAAAAATATCCAAGTCATCAAAGATTATGAGGAGACTTTTATGCTGATAAGCACCATGTCTCCCGGCAGTTCCCGTGAAGGTGTCTCCTCAGCCTGACAGCCTCAGCAGCCAGCACTGCCCTTGAGGGGTGGATCACGGAGGACAATAACTACTCTGCTTCCGTGGCTTCTGACTCCTGCCCACGCTCCGACCACATCGCCTGAGTGTCAGCCTTGTAAGTAAAAGGACATCTTCTTCACGAACAACTGAGCGTGAGAGGGTGACTTTTGTATAAAGGTGATTCTCCTGACCACCCTATATTGGAATTGATCCACATGGGAAAGGAAGTGACTCCATTTATTAGCTCCACCACCACAGAACACCAACAAACAGAGCTCTAATGTCCCCTCAGGTTCGGCTTTACCTTTATGACCTAACACTTCAGAGCTCCATTCGCTTCAGTGGCTCTCTGTATTTCCTGATGAATGGCACATTGCTTACAACATTCAGATCTCAGCACAAACTACGCCTTTCCCAGAGTAATTCCACTTTGCATATGCTTGAGTTTGAAGCCCTCTGAGTTGAGGGCTTTTATGCTTTAGATTGCTGATCGTTATCTGTGGTGGATACACACTACTGTGGCTGATATTACTGAAGGTGAACCACAACAAATAAATTGTTTGGCTTTATGTGCAGAAGGAAGATAAATGCATGGAGGACCTCTCTCTTCAAATTAATGAAATCCACATTTATGCAGCAAAGAGAAATCTGTCATGGAACTGCAAGAGGTTTTTCATCCATTGAACCAATTGACCATTTCAAAGTACAGTGAGGAAGAACTGATGAAGTCCCAGTGGTAAAACCTCCAAGATTCAGCCTGTTCACAACAATTAGATGTGATCTCTGTACTGCTATACCGTTCTGCTCAAGCATTCACTTCAGGGTAATGCTCTCTCAGTTGTTCCTGTCACTTTTAATCCTGCATGTTAAGGAAGGCTCCAAGAAAATGGACAGCGGATGGATTATCTCACCATGTAACCCTGCTCGTGTATTTCTCCCCGTGATGGAGATCCTCCCTCAGGATCTTTCTAGCATGGAGAAAATAGACCAAATGGAGGGAAGAATCCTGCAATAGGAAACTTTTCTCCTTTCCGTGGAGTCAGCTGCTGATGCAGTCTGAACTGGATTTGGCTCAAGAAGAAGACGTGTAAGGAAGGGGCATATAAGGAGCAGAATTAGGCCATCTGGCACATTCAGCCATGGCTGATATATTTTCTTTAGCAACCTCATTATCTTGCCTTCTCCTCATAACCTTTGACACCCTTACTAATCAAACTTGGCCTCCACAGCTGTCTGTGGGAATGACTTCCACAGATTTACCATACTCTGGCTAAAGAAATTCATTCTATGTTCTGTTCTACAGGGACATCCTTTCATTCTGAGGCTGTGCTGTCTGGTCCTAGTCTCTCCCACTATTGGAAACATCCTCTCTAGATCCATCCTACTTTGGCCTTTCTATATAGTGATATGCCATTGCTCAAGCAGAAGAAGGTGAATCAGTGTGTTTCTGTGCTTGAGTGGGAGAATAATCTCCCCATAAATTACACAGAGACATAGTACAAAGTATCAGAATAGGAGTCAACCATTTGGCCCTTAAGTCTGCAGTGCCATTCAGCATCAGCATTATTGATTCTCTTTCTCAATATCTTATTCCCACTTCCTCCCTTTACTCTTTAATACTTTTGGCGTCTAGAAATCTCATGGGGTCATAGAACACTACAGCACAGAAACAGACCCTTCAGCCCATCTAGTTTATGCTGAACCATCATTCTGCCTAGTTCCATCGACCTGCAACCAGACCAGAGCCCTCCATTGGTGTACCTATCCAAATTTCTCTTAAATGTTGAAATCGACCCCACTTCCACCACTTGCGCTGGCAGCTCATTCCACGAATTGGTAGATTGGAAACCGACCAACCTCCATAAATATATTCATTGTTTCTGCTTCTACAACGTGCTGTGGCAGTGAATTCCACAGGCTCACCACTCTCCGAGTGAAAGAATTTCTCTTCAATTTAAGTCCTAAATGTCTCGTTCTCTTTCCTGGGACTATAATCCATGATTCTAGATACCCCAGCTGGTGAACATCTTCCCTACAACCAGTCTGTCAAATATAGAAACATAGAAACATAGATAATAGCTGCAGGAGTAGGCCATTCGGCCCTTCAAGCCTGCATCGCCATTCAGTATGATCATGGCTGATCATCCAACTCAGAACCCTGTACCTGCCTTCTCTCCATACCCCCGATCCCTTTAGCCACAAGGACCATATCTAACCCCCTCTTAAATATAGCCAATGAACTGGCCTCAACTGTTTCCTGTGGTAGAGAATTCCACAGATTCACCACTCTCTGTGTGAAGAAGTTTTTCCAAATCTCGGTCCTAAAAGGCTTCCCCTTTATCCTTAAACTGTGACCCCTCGTTCTGGACTTCCCCAACATTGGGAATAATCTTCCTGCATCTAGCCTGTCCAATCCCTTTAGAATTTTATACGTTTCAATAAGATCCCCCCTCAATCTTCTAAATTCCAGCAAGTATAAGCCTAGTCGATCCAGTCTTTCATCATATGAAAGTCCTGCCATCCCAGGAATCAACCTGGTGAACCTTCTTTGTACTCCCTCTATGACAAGAATGTCTTTTCTCAGAGTAGGAGACCAAAACTGCACACAGTACTCCAGGTGTGGTCTCACCAAGACCTTGTACAACTACAGTAGAACCTTCCTGCTCCTGTACTCGAATCCTCTTGTTATGAAACCCTATATAAATGTTGTATATTTCCTTTCATTCTTCTAAATTATAGTGAATATAGGCTTGATTGATTCAATGTCTTCCCATATGACTATTTTGCTACCCCATGAATCAGTCTGGTGAACTTCTGATGCACTGTCTCAATGACAAGTATATCCTTTCTCAGATAAGGAGGCAAAAATTGTATGGACTACTTCAGAAAAGTCTCAGCATCCTATATGTCAGATATCCTCGCCTTATTACTCAGTGCCTCTTGCAATGAAGACAATATATAATTTGTATTCTTAACTGTTTTTTCTTTTCATTGATTGTTGTACAAGGGCATGCATTGTGTATCATTATTTTCAATCTTTCACCATTTAAATAACACTGACTTTCTATTTCTCTTAGCAAGGTGTGTGAATTCACGTTTATTCATGTTAGACTGCATCTGCTATGTATTTATTTAATCACTTAGCTTATGCAGAAGCCTGCCTCCCAATCCAAATAATTTTGTCCATAGAAATTATTGACCTATAATTCTGAATAGCTGGGGCCTAAACACTGTTTCCTGTAGAACAGAATGGGTTGCTGACTGACACCTAGAAAAGGCCCATTATTCCTACTCTGTTTCCTACCTGTCAACCCATTTTCAATCTATTTGTGTAATACCGCCAGCTTCACATATTTCAGTTATGGATACTCACATAATGTGGGATTTTATCAAAAGCCTTCTGAAACTCTAAATACACCACATCTACTAGTTTCCCCAGTTCCGGCCTCAAAACGCTCTCTCACAAGTTGGTGGGTTGTTCGAAGGTTGCTCTCAGGTAGGGAGAACAAAACTGCAAAATACTCCCAGTGTAGTCTCAACAAGACCGTGTATACTTTTAGTAAGGTTTCCTTACTCCTATACCAGAACCTCCGACGAAAATGTTCAATATACCACTTGCTGCCTTAACTCCTTGTTGAGTCCACTCTTTGGTTTCAAGATGGCTGTGCCATGATGCTTCTGTACATCCACCCTGTCTTCCCTCTTACCCCCACATAGGACGTAAGTTCAGGGTGAAAGGTGAAATATTTTAGGGGAATTCTTCACTCAGAGTTTGGTGAGAGTGTGGAATGAGCTGCCAGTGGAAGTGGTGGATGTGGGTTCGATTTAGACACTAAAGAGAAATTCGGGTGAGGACATGGATGGGAGGTGTATGGAGGCTATGGTGCAGGTAGTTGGAAACAGGCAGTAAAAGCAGAAACAGGTCAGCATTGACTAGAAGGGCCGAAGGACCTGTTTCAGTGCTGCTTGGCTCTGTGACTCTAATAAAATAATACTCTCTGGATTTTTTTATCAAATGGATCACATATTCTATATATGAGGCCCTCTGCTGGTCAGTGTTGACCTTCGATTTTGCATGCAGCTGTCTTTGTGATATGCAAGCCAGGGCAGTATGATATGGAGAGCGAACTGTTGCCCATGCAAAAGGCTCCCACTCTCCATGCAACTGATGAATTCAAAGGCATGGAGGAGACTGATATATTATAAGTTCCTGGGGGAATATCAGTTTTCAGCTCCATTAATTTTGTTTAATGTGGACATCAGCTGCATCCTGTTGTTCCTAAAGATCTTTAAGTTGTTCTGATGTAGCAGAGATCAGATTTCCAGATGGATCATGTTGAGATTGCATAGGAGCCAGACAGACTTTGTGTGGCCTCTGCCTGTGCTCCCAAAGTGGAGATGCTATTTTCAAGATTCCACACAACCCACTGTGGGACCTTGAAGATGAACCCTTCTGTGTTCTTTAATATTTTTTATATTTTGGCAGGCTAGCCTGCTGAGCATTCGAACCAACCTTGTCCTGTAAACATCTCGGTCATGGGCATCGTCTGAGACCTCTGTGGTAGTATGAGTGTATGGACCCAATCAGCTCTGCGAATTCTTGCACCGAGTACCTGATGCCAGACTGCAGGCCAATAAGTGCCACAAGTCTCTATTTTTCAGTTGTTAGTCTCTGAAGCTGGGTGGTGGGGGTGGAGATACGTCTCTACCAAAGGAGGTGTAAGGCGCTCCTCCCCTCTGCTAGCCTGCAGGTCACCCCTGGGCAAGGAGCAGCACCTGCTTAGATTCCCCGCCAGTCATGTGAAGCCCTGGGAGCAGGAGGTGGATGATCGTATGAGCAGCTGGTGCATATCCAAAGTCCTGGTTATGCGGCCAATGACGTTAGGAAGGCAACCTCTGAAGGATATTGATAATGGCTGGATCATGCATCTTATAAAGACACTGCCCAGAAGAAGGCAATGGCAAACCTCTTCTGTAGAAAAATTTGCTAAGAACAATTATGGTCCTGGAGACTACGATTTGCCCATGTCATATGACATGGCACATAATGGTGACGAGTCCCTGTATTCCTCATTGTTAATAGCATCCACCTCATCCACCTCCTCTCCCTCCACTCCAACCTGCTGCTCTTCTATCTGCTCCATCTCCTTGTTCTTCTACTCGTTGTTATGATGTTTTTGTCTGGCTGGGAGCTGTCTTCCTCTTCCCGACAACCTCCTTCCTGTCCATGGCAGCCATCAAATGTGCCACCACTGGGGCGTGGTGGGTGCCTCCGAGGACCAATGTCCTACTTGAATTGCTGAAGTGTTGGCAGCTGAGCTGAACTGAGCGTGACCCCATTGAGAACTGAGCTGGTCACCTTCTAGTGGTTTAGTAAAATAGTTGTTCTTGACCAGTTTATTGAGAGGTAAATCAGTTTCAGATTTATTCAGATATAGTTATCACATGTACATCAAAACATACAGTGAAAGGCATCATTTGCTTCAACAATAAACCAGCACATATAAGGATATACTGAGGGCAGCCCGCAAGTTTGGTATGGGCCCCCAAATCATAAGCTCTTTCTATAGCGGCACAATTGAGAGCATCCTGACTGGCTGCATCACGGCCTGGTATGGAAACTGTACTTCTCTCAATCGCAGGACTCTACAGAGAGTGGTGCGGACAGCCCAGCACATCTGTAGCCGTAAACTTCCCATTATTCAGGGTATTTACAGGGACAGGTGTGTAAAAAGGGCCCGAAGGATCATTGGAGACCAAGTCACCCCCAACCACAAACTGTCCCAGCTGCTACCATCCGGGAAATAGTACCGCAGCATAAAAGCCAGGACCAACAGGCTCCAGGACAGCTTCTTCCACCAGGCCATTAGACTGATTAATTCATGCTGATACAACTGTATTTCTATGTTATATTGACTATCCTGTTGTACATACTTTTTAATATAAATGACTATAAATTGCACATTGCACATTTAGACGGAGACATCACGTAAAGATTTTTATTCCTCATGTATAGGAAGGATGTAAGTAATAAAGTCAATTCAATTCATTTCAAGTGTCACCACACATTCTGGCACCAATCTACATTCTGGTTCCTGATATGGCATGTCAAAAAATTAGATGGCGTCCAATTTCCAGACAGCAGGTTGTAATCGTTAAAGTTCTTACACTCTTGAATGACATTTGACAAACATGGTTGAATCTGAAGAGGTAATGAGCTTTCACCGTGGGAGGTGCATTGATGTATTTTTGTTTGGATGAACTTTCCAGTGAACAGAAATGGCCAAATACAACATAATCTTTAATCTAGTCCCCCTTGTGCCTTGGATTCTGCATGTGCATCCATACCCCACCGATTTAAATTCTGAAAATGCCCGGGGGAGGAATATATAAAGAGTTTGGGGCACTCTGCTCTCTGTTTCAAGTTTTGTATAAAAGCAGCAGAATGCCCAAGTCTCATCTGATGAGGATCTGTGCTCTATTCTTTTCTTTTTTCCCTGAATTTGTCACTCTTATAGAGATCAGGTCAGGGTGCCAGAAGATGTGTGTCAGCAAGGTAATTGGAAACGTACACTGAAAAATGAACAGTAAAGTTAATGTATTCATGGCTGAAAATTAATTTCTTGTCAGCGATAAGAAGAACCAGAAAAACAGGACAAGTGTTGATCTAACACCTCTATCGATCGCTTCAAGCAGAGTACAATCCATTGCAATTTAGCTGTGAGAACATTGTAATAATAGTGGCTAATTAATTATCAGCCGGCTCAGATAATTACAGAGTAGTATGTGCTATTTTGTACATGCCCTGTATTCCTTTTTTACAATTATGGAGATATTTATGACAAATTAAACTAAACGAACAATATTCTCCTTCCTTCATGCAGTCTTCTGTTTCACTATATAAATTATTTTGCTTTACTTTTTAAAATTCTGTTGTTGAAGGTACTCTGGCTGATTCTAAAATAGTGATTATTGTATCTTGCTAAGGATATTTTTATTACACATTTGTTCAATGTTTAAAGTAAATTTTATTATCAGAGTATATACTGTATACGTCACCACGTACAACCCTGAGATTCATATTCCTGTGGGTATACTCAGCAAATCTATAGAATAGTAACCATACAAGAATCAATGAAAGATTAATCAGAGTGCGGAAGACAACAAACTGTGCAAAATGCAAGTATAAAATAACGAGAATATGAAATAACGAGATGAAGGGTCCTTATAGTGAGATCATTGACTGTGGGAACATCCTAATGGATTGGTAAGTGAGTGTGGTTATCTCCTTTTGTTCAAGAGCCTGATGGTTGAGGGATAGTGACTGTTCTTGAAGCTGGTGGTGGAAGTCCTGAGGCACTTGTAGCTTCTACCTGATGGTAGCGGCGAAGAAAGAGCATGGCCAGGGTGGTGAGGATCTCTGATGACGATGATGATGCAAAGCCATGCCCAAGTAAGGCATGTGGTACACATTTAGCTCATGAAACCCTTGGCTTTGCTTGCTCTATTGGTTTCAAAATTCAAGACATGGTATGTGGTACATTGAATTCCTCCTCTATGATCTCTGGTCTTTAGGGAGATTACCAAAGAGGTGAAGTGGGGACAGGACTGTATAGTGAGGCAGAGTGGTGTGGGAAAACAAGAGAGAGTTGAGATCAGCCGTGAGGTATATCAGCTGCAATGAATTATTGAAGAAGGTGCCAACCTGAAAGAAGATGGCTCCTTCAGATGCCCAGACAGGCCTAATTAGGGCAGAGACTTTTACCTATCATTAGATGGAGACTCACTCCGGTGATCTGTGCACAGAAGTACTGGCAGCAACTTCTGTATGTGCTTTTCAGCTTCAAACTGAAATTGGTTCTCCAAATTCAAAGATGTGGGCATCAGAGATCATGAGAGTTAGTAATTAAAAGATTTGCTTTGTGTAATTCTCTCATTTTGCCTCCTTTGAATTCTATTCCCTCAAGTTTTCACATTGGTGTATCATCTGCTGTGTTGTTGCTACACACATAGCACTGAGCAGCACGGGAGCAGGCCATTCAGCCCATAATGTTGTGCTGAACCAACTAAAAAGCAAATCAAAAACACAGAAAAAATACTAATCTCTCCTACCTACATGAATAGAACGAAAGAAGAGCCGGACTCAAACTAGCAACCCAAGGATGACGACCTTTCTTCTACAGTCTTCAGCTTTACCAACTGAGCTATTGAAGGAAAGTTCCTGTCCTGAAGATTTCCTTCCACTGCACTTGGTAGAGCACATAACAGTGCCCATTCTCTTTTCTGCATCCAGTTCTGGGCATGTTGCTTTCTCTCCTGTTCAGGAGACAGAAATTCCACCACCTTAACAGACCATCTTTTGGTATCGTGTCACCTTTTACACAATGTACAGACACCAAACACATTTTCCACTTCTCATTCCGGAAAGACTGTTGTGTCTTTGACGCATTGGCCAAATCCTCAATTGTCATTAATAGCCTCTCCCTCACACGTGGTACCTTGTACAGTAGATGCAGAAGCTATGACACCCAACCCTTCATCTCCTTCCTTTCCACTATCCAGTTCCTCAACACTCCTACATGAGAAAAAGTGATGAAATATGAAGCCCCGCAACCGGTTGGATGAGCATTTCAAAATCACAAAAGCAGTTACCAATCACAGGTATTGCACATCTTTATACACCACTGAGAATATCTAGGTCACTCTATGTACTAGGCATAGGATTCATTAAGAGTGGAAGCATATGATCAGAGTCAAGCTATTCATGGCATTGAATCTGCTGCGACATTTCATCATGGATGACTTATGTCCTTCTCAACTCCATTCTCCTGCCTTCTCCCGGTAACCTTTCACACCCTGACTAATCTAAAACCTATCACACTCTGCCTTGAGTACACCCAATGACCTGGCCTCCACAGCTGCCTGTGGTAAAAAATTCCACAGACTCACAGCCCTCTGGCTAAAGAAATTGCTCCTCAAATCCATTTGAATTTCCCTCTATTCTGAGTCTGTGCCCTCTGGTCCTAGACTTCCCCACTACAGGAAACATCCTCTCCACACCCACTCTACCCAGGCCTTTCAAGATTCAATGAGTTTCAATGAGATCTTCCCATCCCTCCCATCCTTCTAAATTCCAGCGAGTACAGGCCTAGAGCCATCAAATGCTCCTCATATGGTAACACTTGCATTCCCGGAAACATTTTCATGAATCTCTTCTGAACACTCTCCAATATCGGCACATGCACTCTGAGATAAGGGTCCCAAAACTGCTCACAATACTCTAAGTGAGACCTTACCAATGCCTTATAAAGCCTCAGCCTTACAAAAGGCCTAAAAATGAATTATGAACTTTGTAGGCCTTACAGACATTCCTTGCTTTTTCTTAATTTATTTTGTTGATAATGCATGATTTAGGACAGTGTGACAAAATTTCTGGGTTCTCATCTTTCAGTTAAGGCATCTTCTGACCTTTGAACTCATTGTTGAGTAAAAGATTTACAAATCATAACCATTGCTTCCACTGACCTGGACAGCTGGTTCAGTAATTACCCTGTTTTTGCCATTTACAATATATTGAGACACAATTTTTTTTACAACTTGTCTCATTACCAACTATATTTGTTTTTCAGTTGCCTCCATCTTTGACTCTATCAGAGAGACATCCTTTCTTTCTCTTTGCCCTTATGAGCTTTTGTACTTAAACTGCTCCATTTTTAGTTCCAATGAAAGGTCTGCGATTGGAAATGTTAAATCTTCTATCTGCATAGATAGTGCCTCAGCTGCTGAGGATGATCTGGCATTTTATTTTTGATTTATTTCTACATTATTTAAATTGCATTAAATAATATGTAAACAAACCTAACATTTTACCATGGCATAGCTTGCTTCCAGCTGTTCTTTTTGAAAATCAGGACATTTTGGGTATCCCATGTGATGCCTCATAAGCCATGTGATATGGCTGGAGAGGGGTTGTCAACAGTGGGCAAAATGAATCGAGAAGAAAAAACAACTTACCATCCACATCGTTCAAGCAAGGTGGCACTGGTGAACCACAGCGACATGTTGTGGGCAGCTTGCAAAACTTCTAAATATACTTCTGAACTACTCTCACTACAATCTGCAGCCTGTAATTTTCCTTTAAGTAACATACTTTTGAACTGTCTTAATGAGCGAGCAATTTCATGATCTTCTGAAGGCCTTGGTAGACATAACTCTCAAGCATGCAGGTATGGCACCTTTAAGTGAATGAATATACATTACCATAGCCAGCAGAGAGGGAGGAAAGGAGGACTGTAAGCTAGACTGATGCACCAAGAAATGGAACTCCCTCTACTCATCATCTTGTTCACAAGTACAGTCGATGGAGAACACTGTTGAGAAACTAAGAGCAAGTTTGCCGTCTTGAAGGAAATTAAGGAATTGCTGCATTCTCCGTTTCCTGGAGACATGGCTCACTCCAGACATGACAGATGCATTGGTGAAACCAGGGTGCTTCTTGATACACAGTATGGGCCGGACTCCTGATTCAGGGAAGGCAAAAGGTAAGGGTCTGTATTTCATGATAAACTCTTTGTGGTGCTTGTGTGCTGTCGCACTTTTGTTTGCCCCACCTGGAATATCTAATGATTAAAGTGCTGACTATTCTATTTACCAAGACAGTTCTCCTCCATGATCCTGACTGCAGTTTACATATCGCCAAAGATAGATGTTGAGTAGGCACTCGAGGAACTGAGTGCAAATGCGGAAAAGCCTACCCCGCCACTTTTCAAATCATTGTCAGGTATATTAACCAGGCTTGTTTGAAAAAATCTCTGACCAATTATTATCAACGTATCACCTGCAGAACTAGGGGTCCCAGCACACTCGACCACTTCTAAACTACAATTAGAAATGCCTACTATTCCATGCCTAGACCACATTTCAGGAAATCTGATCACTTGGCTGTCCTCCTCCTAACTGTATATAGAGGCTAGAGAGCAAAGTTGAAAGTTCAAAGTAAATTTATTATTAAAGTACATACATGTCACCATATGCAACCTTGAGATTGTGGGCATACTTAATAAATCCATAATAGAATAATAACTAATATAAGATCAATGAAAAACTACACCAAATTGGGCTTTCAACCAGTGTGTGCAAATCCAAAAAGAAAGAAATAATAATAATAAATAATGAGCAATAAATATTGAGAACATGAGATGAAGAGTCCTTAAAAGTGAGTCCATAGGTTATGGGACTATTTCAATGATGGGGCAAGTGAATTTGAGTGAAGTTAACCCCTTTGGTTCAAAAACCTGATGGTAAAGGGGTAATAACTGTGCCTGAACTTTGTGATGTCAGTCTTGAGGCTCCTGTACCTTCTTCCTGGTAGCAGCAGTGAGAAGGGAGTATGATCTAAGTGGCGGGGATCCCTGATGATGGATGCTGCTTTCCTCCAACAATTTAGATGTGCTCAACGGTGGGGAGGACTTTACCCATGGTGGACTGGGCCATATCCACTACTTTTTGTAGAATTTTCAATTCAAGGGCATTAGTGTTTCCATACCAGGCTGGGATGCAGTCAATCAATATACCCTCCACCACACATCTACAGAAAATTGTCAAAGTTTTAGATGTCATGCCAAATCTTCTCAAACTCCTAAGGAAATAGAGGCACTGCCGTGCTTACTTCTGGAGCAAGGCTACAGAGATAAGGAGAACAAAGAGATGGTTGTGGGAGGCAGAAGCGTGGAAATGGATTGTTTCGATTTGGTGAACTGGACCATGTCAAGGACTCATTAGATGATCTGGCTGCTGCACAATATTAGAGTTATGGTGCAAAAAATATTCTTGCTGTTAAGGTCTTTGCAATGTGTCACTTAGAAGATGCTGGAGAAATGTGGAAGAATGTCTTGTGGTCAGATGAGATGAAAGTGGAACTTTTTGGCCTCAACCCTAGGAGGTACGTGTGGCATAAATCTAATATGTGGCATCAGCCAGGTAACACCACCCCTACTGTAAAGTATGGTGGAGGTAGCATCATGCTATGGGGATACTTTTCAGCAGAAGAGACTGGAAATCCGGTTAGGATTGATGGGAAGATAAATGCAGTGAGATCCTGGATAAAAACCTGCTATCCTCTGCCAAGAAGCTTAAACTGGGGAGGAAGTTCATCTTTCAGCAGGACAATAGCCCCATACACACTGCTAGAGCAATCATGGAGCAGCTTCAAATGAAGAAAATTGATGTCCTTAAGTGGCCTAGTCAGAGTCTTATCCTTCACCCAATCAAACTTCTCTGGCAAGACCTCAATATTGCTGTCCACTGCCGCTCCCCAACTAATCTGGCAATCTTACAGGGAGGAATGGGCAAATCTTGCTCCATCACATTGTGCAAAGCTAATAGAGATTGATCCAAAAATACTAATAGCTGTAATATCTGCGAGAGGTGGTTCAACTAACTACTGAGCAAAGGGGGATGAAAACTTTTGAACTATTAACATTTCAGATTTTGAATTTTTAACTTTTCATGCTACACAGTTTTCTTTGCTTTTTGGGCTTTTCTGTGGAAGTAAAGGACCAAGTGAATCACAAATTCAACTTCTCAGGTAAATAGATCAAAATTCCTGGTTATAATACTCATTGATGTGAACAAAGGGTTGGCAGCTGAATACATCTTCAAGGCATTGTATGTACTTTGATAATAAATTTACTTTGGACTTTCAACATTTCACCGTTCTTTAGAGCAGTAATTGCGCTATTTGTTCACAGTGGATTCACAAGGTTGTGCATTAATATTTAATAAAGTGCTATTATTTTGTCTTATATATGAAGATCTTAAGTCCTCCAACGTAAGAGTCCAGTCAGTTAATTAGTTTTATGTGAATTCTCAGAGCATGCCTGTCAAACCCATTCAACAACTTACTTCCCTGTAATATGTTCTTCCTCATACGCCTATTGGGGGCCATTTACGGTCGAAATTAACCCATTGGCACATCTTTGGAACAAGGGAAGAAGCTGGAGCATGCAAAGGAAATCTAGACAGTCACAAGAGAATATGCAAGCACCACTGTTGTGGTATGTTTACTTTGCCAAATGGAGGGCTCTTATTGGTTAAACTTCTTTCAACTCTGTGCTCAAAGCATTGTTACTATGCATTTTTATGTTACCTACAGAAAAGGGTATGCCCAGATTAAGGAGGCCAGGCAGCACCTATGGAAAACAGTACAGTCAATGTTTTGGACCGAGACCCTTCGGCAGAACTGGAGAAAAAAAGATGAGGAGTAGATTTAAAAGGTGGGAGAGGGGAGAGTGAAATCTGTTTTTTTCCATCTGATGCACTATCAATTACTCCAAAAGACTGGAAGTAGAGTAAATACTGAAAGGCTTTTATTAACAGTAAAATGGACCAGCGTCCATGCTGAATATTTGTCCTGTACTGAGGGAGGAGCTGTGGCACAATTGCCTTTATTCAGGGGTCTGTGGGAGGAGCCACAGGAGCAGTCGGCAGCGGGGCGTGTCCAGTTACAACCTATATACATGGTTTACCACACCATCGATGCTGCCTGGCCTGCTGAGTTCCTCCAGCATCTTGTGTGTGTTGCTTGGATTCCCAGCATTTGCAGATTTTCTCTTGTTTATGTCTAGATTAAGCTTCTTCCTACAACATAGGAAAACGTACTTCTTTTATGGCTCTTCTGGCACAAACAACTCACAAGAACAATCCCTGGAATTATTATTTGTGTATTTTTTTGGTGCTTTATGGTTATTCCACAAAAGAATCTATTGTGTTTAAATCTAAAAGCAAAATACAAAATGCTGGAGTCAAAAAGCAAGTTACTAGACACTAGCAAAGAAAAGACTTGGTTCACAATTCAGGTATGTAACCTGTCTTCAGCTCACACTCTCAGTTCAGCACTGTTTTTGTGCTCAGAGTCAGCAGAATGTTGCATCAAGGCGCCAGTGTCTTTAGAAAAGAAATTGCTGCAACGAAAACAGCTGACATCAAATCATTCACTGTTCATTTTAATGGGCAAATGTGCTTCTCAGGATAACATCCAATAATCCCAAATCCTCAAGTAACTGTCCAAAAATGCCACCTCCATTATATTTTTAGAACTAGTATAATTTAAAAAAATGATTAAAACAATTCTTGCTCATCAATTTTGAAGTTTTTATTTATAAAGGCTTCCTTCACAGTTATAAGTGCATGGTCAGACTGTTTCAAGGCACCGCTGCTGACATAGTTATTTCCTGATGGGTACGATGCAGGCAGTGTTTGGCCAGATGGAGGAAAAGTGCTAATGTCTATTCTCCATGGTAAACACCTCGCACAGTGGTCTCCTTATAGTCTCTTCGTCACAATATCCATGCCTGCTTGTTCTGTGTGAGAGCCTAATCATGAACACACACACACACACACACACACCATTACAGAAACATGGTTAGCAGGCCCATTTACATTTTCAATGCTTGGGAGTAGGTGTTGCCTAGTGATGCCTCAGTGTATTATAAATAGCCATTACTAAGAAGCTAGCCTAAATCTCAATTTAATGGATTGGAAAAAGTGATTGGATTATTTTCCAGATTATATTTAATGCAATTTTCCTGCATTTCCAGAACACGCAGAGACAAATATTCAGGAATGAGGGAAATATAAATATTATTCTGTCAATTTTCTGTCCCTACACTTCCAACACAAGCTATTTTCGCAGCGAGTCACAGAACACTACAGCACAGAAAATGGGCGTTTTATCTCCTAGTACTTTTCACACTTAACCTATCACCTGTAGTTCTAGTCTCACCCAACTCAAGTGGAAAAAGTGTGCAAGCATTCACTATATCTATACCCACTCATAATTTTTGTATACATCTATAAGATCACCCCTCATTCTCCTGTGTCCTATTCAACCCATCCTTGTAACTCAGATCCTCAAGTCCCAGCAGAATCCATGTAAGTTTTCTCGGCCCTCTTTCAAGCTTGTTGGTATCCTTCATCTAGGCAGGTGATCAAAACTGCACACAATACTCTAAATTTTCTAAAACTGCACACAGTGGTTTCGCCAACATCTTACGCAACTTCAACATAATATTTCAACTCCTGCAATCAGTACACTGATTTATGAAGGCCAACATGCCAAAAGCTCACTTTAGGACTTTATTCACCTGTGATGCCACTTTCTCAGAATTGTGGAGCTGTAGTTCAAAATCCCTTTGTTCAACCACACATCTAAGATGCACTGTGTAAATCCTACCCTGCTTTGCCCTCCCAAAGTGAATATTCTCTCTTCTGCTCCCTCCATCGGGCAGAAGATGCAAGAGTCTGAAAGCATGTGTTGCCAGACTTCAAAGCAGCTTCTATTCCATCGTTATTGGATCACTTATAAGATGGACTCTTAACTCTACATCATAAAGGCATGGCATCCCATTGTCTACCTGCATTGCCCTTTCTCCATAATTTTAATTGTAGCTCTATTCTGAATTCGGTTATTGTTTTCCCCTTGCACTACCCCAGTGTACTGATGTAATGAACAAATCAGTATGGATAGTCATAGTCATACTTTATTGATCCTGGGGGAAATTGGTTTTTGTTACAGTTGCACCATAAATAATAAATAGTAATAAAACCATAAATAGTTAAATAGTAATATGTAAATTATGCCAGGAAATAAGTCCAGGACCAGCCTATTGGCTCAGGATGTCTGACCCTCCAAGGGAGGAGTTGTTAAGTTTGATGGCCACAGGCAGGAATGACTTCCTATGACGCTCTGTGTTGCATCTCGGTGGAATGAGTCTCTGGCTGAATGTACTCCTGTGCCCAACCAGTACGTTATGTAGTGGATGGGAGACATTGTCCAAGATGGCAAGCAACTTGGACAGCATCCTCTTTTCAGACACCACCGTGAGAGAGTCCAGTTCCATCCCCACAACATCACTGGCCTTACGAATGAGTTTGTTGATTCTGTTGGTGTCTGCTACCCTCAGCCTGCTGCCCCAGCACACAACAGCAAACATGATAGCACTGGCCACCATAGCACACAAAACAGTTTTTCACTGTGTATACCTGTGTGTAACAATAGTAAACCAATGACCAATTAATGGGCAAAAGGTAGAGGTTCTATCAATATTATGTGAGATAGTCTCTCAGTACCAAAGGGAGCAATGAAGAAGGGACTGCAACAGACCAGTTGATAATTTGAAGCCTACACTCCTTTGCTGTCTGGAGAAGATCTTCCCTTGGAATTTGTGGGAGGCTGGTTCAGAGATATTTAAAATGTCCTTAGTGATATGTGAGGTGCTTGAGGACTGGAGGATGGCTAACGTTACTTTGTTGTTTAAGAAAGGCTCTAAGAATAACCAAGGAAATTCTAGGCCGGTGAGCTGACGTCGGTCGTGGGTAAATTTTTGGAAGGTATCGTCTATATTAATGACTTAGGTGATAATGTGGTGAAGTGGACCAACAAACTTGCAGATGATGCCGAGATTGGGGGTGTAGTGGATAGTGAGGAAGGCTGTCAAAGATCACAAAGTGATCAGGACCAGCTAGAAAAATTGGCTGTAAAATGGCTGATAAAATTTGATGCAGACAATGTGAGGTGTTGCACATTGGCCTTCATAAATCCGGTTATAGAGTAGAGGAGTTGAGATATTATGTTGAAGCTGTATAAAGCATTCATGAAGCAAAATTTGGAATATTGTGTGCAGCTCTAGTCACCTCCCTTCAGGAAAGATATCAATAAGATTGAATGAGTACAGGCAACAGTTACAAGGATATTGCCAGGACTTAAGGACCTGTGTGGATAGTCAGAGGCTTTTTCCCAGGGCTGAAATGGTTGCCACAAGAAGACACAGGTTTAAGGTGCTGGGGAGTAAGTACAGAGGAGATGTCAGGAGTAAGTCTTTTACTCAGAGAGTGGTGAGTGCGTGGAATGGGCTGACGGCAACAGTGGTGGAGGTGGATACAATACGGTCTTTTAAGAGACTTTTGGATAGGTACATGGAGCTTAGGAAAATAGAGGGCTATGGGTAAGCCTAGTAATTTCTAAGGTAGGGACATGTTCGGCACAACTTTGTGGGCCAAAGGGCCCGTATTGTGCTGTAGGTTTTCTATGTTTCTGTTTCTATGAGTGAAAGGGAAAGGTTGAATAAGTTAGGATTTTATCTTGCTGGAGTGCAGGTTAATGAGGGGAGATTTGATAGAGGTGTACAATATTGGGGGGGGGGTGGTATGGACAGAGTAAATGCAAGCAAGCTTTTCCACTGAAGTTGTGTGAGGCTAGAACTAGAGGTCATAGGTTAAGTGTGAAAGGTGGCATATTGAAGGGGACCATGAGGGGGCTCTTCTTCACTTAGAGGGTGGTGTGATTGTGGAATGATCTTCCAGAGGAAACGCTGGATGCAAGTTTGATCGCAACATCTAAAAGAAGTTTGGGTAAGTACATGGATGGGAGGAGTATGGAGGTCTCTGATCCAGGCGTGAGTTGATGGGACTAGGCAGAATCAGTTCGGCATGGACTAAATGGGCCAAAGGGCCAGTTTATGTGCTGTAGTGCTCTATGACTCTAAGATTGTAATATCATACCATTCAAGACAGTCTCCCTGACGCATAACGGAATGCCACTGACCATTACTGAAGGTAATGGCATAGCTACCTGACCACGTTCAGGTGGGGCTGGGTGCTATTGTGGATTCTGCAAGAATGTGAAAACTGCAACACATAGCACAAATATCATTCGTTCAATACAATTTAAATTTTTTAGTGTAATAAGATATTTATGGACAAGATGCCTGTTTGGTTCCTGTCTGGAGAGATTCTATGCATAGTTTCCAATTACTTCTCAAATAATTCCAGGGAATTGGCTTCCACTACTTTTTTTTCTGTCAGCCCATTCCAGAGGTGATCATTTGGGATGTGGAAAGCTCGTCTGATATCAATATTAAATGGATATTTTACTTGTACAAGCCCGTGTGACTTTAATATACCCCATTAAATTTTAAACTGTCTTTGGAATTAAATTTAATGATCTCATATATCTTTATAAGGTGGCCTCTTAGCTGCCTCCATTGCAGAATGAAGAAGCCCAGCATTCTCTAGTCTTTCTTGATAAGTAACGGCCCTTCATGGTTTTATTAGATTAGATTAGATTATGAGGACACGCAGTCCTCTTTTATTGTCATTTAGTAATGCGTGCATTAAGAAATGATACAATATTCCTCCGGTGTGATATCACAAAGCACAGGACAGACCAAGACTGAAAAAACTAACAAAACCACATAATTATAACATATAGTTACAACTGTGCAACAATACCATAACTTGATGAAGAACAGGCCATGGCACAGTAAAAAAGTTCAAAGTTTCTCGAAAGTCCCACATCTCACATAGACAGGAGAAGGAAGAAAACTCTCCCTGCCATGCTTGACCACAGTCTGACTCTGAGTCGTCCGAAAACTTCAAGCCTCCAATCAGCTCTCCAACACCGAATACCGAGCACCATCTCTATCCGAACGATTTGACCTCAGTCTCAGTCACCAGCAGCAGGCAAAGCCGGGGATTTTGAGGCCTTCCTTCCGGAAGATTCTCGATCGCGCAGTAACAACGGCAGCGAACTGGCGTTTCAGAAATTTCTCCAGATGTTCCTCTTTGCTTTCATGTCTGTCTCCATCAAATCAGAATTGTCCACGACCCCTATTGTTTGTACCGCCTCTAGTGCTTGAATATAACCCTTGTTTCTCAGTAACCCATAAATAGGTTCAGTAATTAAGGCATGGTCAAATCACAGCAAAGAACATTTCAATCTCAGCTTCTTTTGACTTGTACCTTTGCATTGCTGGTACTACACAATCCAGGAAGGGTTATCAGCACTGTTGGTCAAAACGTCAACTGCAAATGCATAGAATATTTGTTAATGAGTAAGGCACTGGTTAATGGAAACTAACTCAGAATAAAATGGCTGCTCCAAATCAATGCTAAGAACAATGGCTAGCAACTGATGTGTAACAGTTTGCCTGGCAGCATAATGCAATTTACCTTGGGGGCCATGTACCACCTAAAACATTACAAACTAAAAAGCTTTCCTTGGCAGCTTCCTTAATGAATATTATCGCCTGTTGTACCTGTTTACGGGCAGTACACAGAGAAATTGGGCATGATGTAGGCAGGAATGTCCTATGACAAGACTTTTCAAACTGCAGCCCTCTTCATACTAACGAGAGTATTTACACATCATGACCCATCAAATAATATGAAGAACTGCTTTAGCTCTCAGTGATAGACTCCATTTCCTGAATCCATACATATTTCATGCATCATTTATAAAGGCCTGTGCACAAATCTCAGTGGTCATTTAGGTATAACCTGAGGGTCAAGCAGAGAAATCACTTCTAGTCTCTTGTAAAACAGACATCACTCTGTTTCTGCCATTTCAGCATTGGGATTGGGGAGGTAAAACTATGTTCTCTCATCATTCATTTCCAGCACTTACAAAGGTCAAAACTCAGTTGCTTTTATCAGGAATGGTAGGAACACCAAACAGCTAAAACAGAGGTGCTCTAGTGAATAAAACTGACCTATTTAGAGAGTTAAAACCAATACACATGTACAATACACTATTTTTCTCATTGCTATGTTTCTGGTGAATACATTTCGAAGTAAATTGATTATCAATGTACATATATGTCACATATAAAACCCTGAGGCTCATTTTTTGTGGGCATACTCAATACTAGGGGTAAGATTATAACTACGGGTAAGGATAGAGAAGATAGAATTACTCTGTTCCCTTTCCTAGATGGATGTAGAACCAGTGGACATGGAATGAAAGTGATTAACAAAGTGCAAAGTCCAAAATAAATTCATTATCAAAGTATATTCATGTCACCATATACAACTCTGAGGTTCATTTTCTGTGGGCATCCATAATAGAGTAATAACTATAATAGGATCAATGAAGGACTGCACCAACTTCAACATTCAACCAGTGTGCAAAAGACAACAAACTGCAAATACGAAAAAAAAGGAATACTATGTAAAGAAGCAATAGTCCATTGGTCGTGAGAACAGTTCAGTGATGGGGCAAGTGAAGTTGAGTGGAGTTATCCCCTTTGGTTCAAGAGGCTGATGGCTGAGAAGTAACAGTTACTCCTGAACCTGGTGTTGTGAGTTCTGAGGCTCCTGTATCTCCTTCCTGATGGCATCAGCAAGGAAAGAGCACGACCTCGGTGGTGTGGATCCCTGGGGATGGATTCTACTTTCCTGCATCAGTGCTCAAAGTAGGCGCGCTCAGAGCTGGGGAGGGCTTTACCCATGATGCACTGGGCTGCATCCACTACCTTTTGTGGGATTTTCCATTCAAAGGCATTGGTGTTTTCATACCAGGCTGTAATGCAGCCTGCCAATATACTCCCCACCACACTTCTGTAGAGGTTTGTCAAAATTTTAGATGTCGTGCCGAATCTTCGGAAACTCTTAGGGAAGTAGAGGTGCTGCCATGCTTTCTTCATAAATTGCACACACACTGGGCCCAGGATAGGTCCTCCAAAATGATAATACCAGGGAATTTAAAGTTGCTGACCCTCTCTGCCACTGATCCTCTGACGATGGCTGGCTCACGGACCTCTGGTTTCCTCCTGAAGTTAATAATCAGCTCCTTGGTCTTGCTGACATTGAGCAAGAGGTCGTTGTTGTGGCACCACTCGGCGAGATTTTCAATCTCCCTCCTTTCTGCTGATTCGTCACCACCTTTGATCCAGCCTGTAACAGTGGTGCCAACAGCAAACTTGAATACGGCATTGGAGCCGTGCTTAGCCACACAGTCGTAAGTGTAAAGCGAGTAAAGCACACAGCCTTGTGGTGCACCCGTGTTGAGGGACATTGTGGAGGAGGTGTTGTTGCCAATCCACACTGACTGGGGTCTACAAGTGGGGAAATCAAGGATCCTATTGCACAAGGAGGCTTAGAGGCTAGGGTCTTGAAGCTTATTGATCAGTTTTGAGAGGGTGATAGTATTGAATACTGAGCTGTAGTCAATAAAGAGTATTCTGATGTACGCATCTTTGCTGTCCAGAAGAGCCAATGAGATGGTGCCTGCTGTGGACCTGTTTAGCAGGTCGCCCAATTGGAGCAGATCTGAGACAGGAATTGAACTGCTTCATCACCAATCTCTCAAAGCACCTTACCACTGTGGATTTCAGCACTACTGGATGAGAGCCATTGGAGCAGGTTACCATGTACTTCTCAGGCACTGGCACAAGTAAAGCCTGCTTGAAGCAGCTGGGTAACTCAGACTGCCAAAGCAAGAGTTTAAAGATCTCAGTCAACACTCCAGCCTGTTATTCTGCACAGGTCTTTAGTACCTGGGCATGTAACCTGTCTGGATTGGATGTTTCTCATGGCTGCTCCCCCCTGAGGGCAGCTTGCATGACAGCCTCAGAGACTGAAATCATAGGATCATCAGGGGCTGTGGGTGTTTGTGAAGGCTCCCCCATGTTTTGATAGTCAAAGCGGGAATAAAGGCATTGAGCTCATCTGGAAGCAAATCCCTGCTGTCACCTATGGTTTTACTTTAGAAGAGGTGACAATATTCAAGCCCTACTACAACTGTCAAGCATCCTTCATTGCCTCAAGTTTAGTTTTCCAAAGTTAAGTGGCTACGACTATTAGCAAACTTGGTCTGGATCTATCACAATGCTTTGAATGGATGTGCAGAAGTATACTACAAAGTAAGCAATATGCCAAAATACCTGATTATTCTCTTTGAATTTTAATGACTTTAGTGGTGTACAGTAGTTGGAAAAGGTGTCAACATCCATCAAAACAGAAACAGGTTATTTTGAAAGCCTTAATTAAAGGTTCAGACTGTCACTTGAGTGTGACTGATGACACACAATTAATCAGTCTACCATTAACTTTTCCCAGTTCAGGACTAATCTATTGTATAAAGTCATTCACTTCTTCTATTCAAATTTCAATATTGTTGTTCTTAAGGAAAAAGTCAAATGGTAGAAATTCATCCATTTTCATTTGAGCAAAATGTGCTTATGTATTAAGTGTGTGTGCGTGTGTGTGTGATGTTGCTGAATATTGGAGCAAGTAATACATCATCATAATTAAATATGTATTGTATGTATAAATTTATTTCCTAGGCAATAAGAATATATTGTAATTACAATACAGTATTATAATATAATACAATATATTATAATCTATTATTATGATATAATTATAATTATAATAAAAATCATCCAGCTATTAAATAATCAATTATTAATCATTTAATAATAAATAAACATGCAACAAATATTAAGTAATACTATTATTTAGGGAGTAAATAATTATATTTACTCTACAAGTTTAAATATAATTTCTTTCTGAATAGTGTAGGTCACCTTTTACATTAATATTTCTATTTAATTATATAAAACGGCTCTGATCTTGATCCAAGAAGAGCTTTGATCATAATTGGTGTGAAACTTATAATCCCTTTGAGATTTTTGATAATGACCTCTTTGGATACTTCGGGTACAATTTGTAGAATTCTCAAACAGAAACTAAGGCAAAAGAACCCAAGTTTAAGAATTGCTGAAGTTCAAATTGTCAATTAGTTAGAATAAAAATAATTTAGTATTCAGCAAGTGTGGATAAATCTTTACCTTTATTAGGATGCATGAGTCAGAGCTGGTCACCTTAAAAATAATTCTGCGTCCTTGTTTAAATGTAAAGAGAAATTACTACAATCAAGTATAACCACACTCTCAATGTAAAGTGATTTAAATTTATAAACTAGATTACTCTTTTTAAATTGCAACACTATTTCTGCTGAATGTTCTGTGGACTGTATCCTGGAACCATTTCACGTTGTAGCTTGTGAAAGAAAATCTGACTTTTCTAATTGGATTCTTTCAATGTGTGTAGAAATCCAATTACCCGATCGGTTCTTTTGATTGTAAAGTGCAAGTTCTGAGCTGTAGAAAGGTGATGGAGGATGTGGAACTTTTATTCGCAGTTTGGTGTGTGAAGTCCAAGAACTTGACTTTCTGTTAATAATGAATAGTGTCTTGTAAATCTACACTGTGATGAGCTCCTTCATTCTATGAGACAGTATCTGTCGGTACATTGAATTATTCTCTGTTTTCATATATTATATACATTATTGATAACATACATTTATAGCAATAAAGATGATCTTGATGAAAGGATGAGTAATATTACCAAGCTGTTTCAAATTTAGGAATTGATTCTATTCAAAAAGTGAGGGCTCATCTTTACATACCATGATTCCATTGCAAGTATCTCCCAAATTACAAAAAATATATAAAGTTTTGATGATATCAAAAGTGGAATAATGCTTTCATGTTGCTCACAAGGCTTTGTTTTAAATTCTAGAGTTGTACCTCTGTCCACATAAGGACTAGCAATCATTATTAAAGAGAATGAGATGTCATTTAGATTTATTGTTCTGACTGCGTCTGTTTGACCTGATGAGAGAATAGCAGTTGTGAACAACAGGCAAATGTGTTGCTGAGCTCCAAAATGAAAATATAAAAAAAATATTATTCTAGAGAAATGAATGAATTATCTCAAAGTTAAACTTTTTAGAAAAAAAACACATGCATTTTTTGAGGAGAATTCAAAACAGAATATATTGTATTGACTAATTATCACACCTTAGTTGAGTTTAACTTGCTTTAATGGAGTTAAATATCAAGGATTGTTTATAATCAAAATGGGAGATAAACAGCTGCAGGTGCTAGAAAACTGAAATAAAAACAGAAATTTTGGAAACATTCATCAGGCCAGGCAGCAGCAGTGGAACAAGAAACACGAATAATGACTCAGGTGAAAGACCTGCCACCTGAACTGGTAAATGAAAAAAACAAATTAGCCATAAGCCAGAGGAAAGCTGTGGGAGAGGTAGATAGGAAAATAGAAATAAGAGTGGACCGGAGTTGCTCAGGAGATTCAATTGTTTACGGAGTATCTGATTAATAGATTAGAGGGTAGTTACAAAAAGGAAGTAAAAAAGGAAAAAGGCACACTGATGCTATGTAATGTAGATAAGAGCCACTACTGCAGGAAATGCCCAGCTTTTAAGGCAGCATCTTTAGAGAGAGGACCTGAGCTAATATCATAGATGGATGATCTAACAGCAAAACTGGCCAATTGTGATGAACTTTGAGAATAGGTTATCTGAAGTAGCTGAATTAGATCTTGATCCCTGATAAGTGCTCGGAGGGTGTCATATACAGCGTGGAAACATGATCTTCAGCCCGACTGCTCCACGTGATCCCAGCTGCTTCATGCAAGTTAGTCCCATTTGCCAGCATTTGGCCGATAATCTTCTAAACCTTTCCAATCCATGTACCTGTCCAACTGTCCTTTAAAAGTTGTTATTGTAACTGCCTCGCCCTCTTCTTCTGGCAGCTCATCCCACATAGATGCCAGAACCTGAGTGAAAAAAGTTCCTTTCAAGTTCTTATTAAATCATTCTCATCTCACCTTATCCTATGTCCTCCCGTTATTGATTCTGTAAACTTGGCAAAGATACCAAGTGTATTCATTCCCTCTATGCTTCTCATGATGTTATACACTTCTAGAGGATCCCATCTCAATCTCCTGTGCTCCAAGGAGTACGAGCCCAGTTTGATGTAATTTTGATGTTCCTGCCATCAGATAGGACAGAGTGGGTGTGGTTGAAGTGACAGGTGACTGGAAGACCCTGTGGATGAAACAGAATTGCTCCAGAAAGCAGTCATCCTATCTTCATTTGAATTCCCCCATGTAGATGAGGACAATCCTTCCATCACGTTGGAAGATGTACAAATGGGTGGTGGCTTCACCTGGAAAAGCTGTTTGGATCCCTGGATGGTGATGTGGGGGGGGAGGGTGGTGACGGGGGTGGTTAGAGCTCCAGTGGTTGCAAAGCAAGATGCCATGAGAAAGGGGTGCAGTTAGTGAAGATGGGAGTTGCAAAGGGAACAGTCACTTTGGAATGCTGAAAGCACAGGGGATGGCTAAATGCATCTGGCGTCGGCAGAAATTGTGGAGGATCACTGAAGATGGAGGCTGCTAAAGTAGAATGTGAGGTTCAAGGGAACCTGTTCAGGAGAAAGGGGGTGAAATTATACAGAAGGACAAAATAGGTGAGTGGGCTCTTTAATTATGTTGCGGGTGAGCAACAATTATAGATAAAAGAACACATCTCAGAGACATCTCTTTGGGAAGTTTCATCATCAGGGCAGATTTGATGGAGACGATAGAACTGGGAGTATAGACTGGATTCTTTAAGGGTGGGAGGAATTGTTGTTGATGTAGTTGTGGGATTCTATGGACTTGTAATGGATATTGTTCTGTTACCTCTCCTGTGGGGGAATTCAGAGAAAGGGACAAGCTGGAGATAAGCAATGTGAAAAATGGGAACAGGATGGAAATTTGTAGGTAAAGCAATGGGATCTTCAGGTCTGTGTATAAAGAACAACACCAAAGCAAGCATCAATGTACTGGAAAATGAGCAGAGGGAAGGAGTCGGAGTTGGACTAAAGGGACTGATCCAAGTATTTCACAGAGCGATGGGCATAGCTTCAAAGTTCAAAAGTTTAAAGTAAATTTATAATCAGGGTACATATATGTTAGCATATACTTAAGATTCATTTTCTTGCACACAAAGAAATACAATAGAATATACAGAAAGACTATATAAACAAAGACAAACAACCAATGTGCAAAAGAAGACAAATTGTGTAAATAAAAGATAATACTGAGGACATGAGTTGTAAAGAGCCCTTGAAAGTGAGTCTGTAGGTAGTATAATTAGTTCAGAGTTCTGGTGGGTAAAGTTATCCATGCTAGTTCAAGAGCCTGGTAGTTGTAGGGTAATAGCTGTTCCCGAACCTGGTGGCGTGGGCCCGAAGGCTTTTGTATCTCCTGCCTGATGGTCATAATGAAGGGAGAACATGGCCTGGATGGGGGATAGCTTGGGCCAATATGCTAAATCTTTGGTCTGCAGTAATTGAGTGGTGTTGAAAGAGAAATTGTTCGATGTGAGAATGAGTTCAGCAAGGTCAGTGAGTCTGTTGATGTAAGGAACTGGTAGGGCCTTATACCACACTGGTGTGAAAAAAGAGATGTAGAGAGATTGTACATCCATGGTGAAGATGAGCTGGTTTGGACTAAGAACTGGAAATTGTCATGGTGGCAGAAGCATCAGAGGGATCGCAAAGTGGGAAGAGACTGGGCCAGAGAAGAAAGGGAGTTCTGGCAAGAGGAAGTGGGTATGGTGAGTTGCCATGTTTGTTGATCTTCAGGAGGAAGTACGTGTGGGGTGGGGAAATATAAAGCCTGTGGCTATTGAGAGAAGGGGAAAGGAGAGCTTTGATTGTTTGGGAACAATGACCTGATGTTATGTCGTGGGGCCATGACTTGTTTAATACTGTACCCAAGGCATCCTTCTCTCCTCGGTCAAGTACTGAAGGTGATTATATTACATACTGTATGAAAATCACACAAGCACAGCTCAGATTACTTGTTCAATACAACTCAAAATAATATCTTCTGAAATAAACCTATCTAATTTGCATTTTAATAAATCAATACTAATCACTTTCACCAACTCCTTAGAGAGCCTGCTGCATAAATTAACCACTCACTCATTGAAGTATTGATTCCACAGATTGACATTTTAGGTAGGTTATTCATAAAGCAGAGTAGAAGGATTAATATACATCCAAGCAACTGATGGATGTGGGTACACGCTATCTGAAATTGAAAGTGCTTTGATTGCACAACATGCACAACTGTCATACTGATAAGCACAAAATTCACATAAGCAGAATGAAATGGCTTATACAAGTGCTTCTCTGTGCAAAAGGGAAGATGGATGGTTATACTTTTTTCAGGATTCTAAAAGAATGAAATAATGTAGGTTAAAGCAAGCTATTTCACCCTATTCAATACAGTAGAACAAGAGGTCTAAGGGTTTGTTCAAATCCCATCTGGAGAAACAATTGTTCAGTGAATGAGTGACCAGTCAATGGAACTGGATCCCTAAGGAGTGATGGAAGTGATTAATATTTCCTTCCATGTGAAAATTAGATAGATTTTCTTCAGAAAATTGCATTTTGGTCTATAGAATAGACCTAATTTGAGATGATGTTCATGTGTAATGCAGTTGACCTAAGGTTCACAATCCTCTTCAGTGTTTGGATATTTTCATAACATGTCCAGATTTGTTGCAGACTAATTGATCGAGATTGATTGCTTAGATTAGAGAACAGCTGCTTGATCATTGCCTCAAATGCCTTCTGGGGTGATTGAAGGCAACTCATGTTTCTGGAATAGATGACACTGAATTTTTTTTTGAATTAGATTTCTCCCAATGTGAATAAATTCAAACTGATAAATCTTTTCTCAAAAGTAATGATTACATTTTTCAAAAAAATGTAAAAGTACATTACTCTTCTTCAAAAGCTTGAAAAGCATAGTATTCTTCATCCTGTGATTATGGTATTCAATGTGATCTTTAATTTATTGGCGAGGCTCTGAGTGTCACAAGGCTGGTGAACACTTTTTCAAATTTATTATGTTAAATTTTTCCACACATTAAATAATTGAGTAGGTGGAGGAGTTCAGTTGGTGTAGAGATCTGTGACAACATTTATACAAACCTGAGACATGGGTTTGGACACTAATGGGATAACAAGCCATCCTGATATGAAAAGTTTCCTTTTTGTAGCGAGATCATCACTATCAAAATCCATTCTGAGAAGTGATCCTGATATCAGCAATTCATTTAAAGAGAATTGCTGATGCAACTTGTGTTGTAACCTTAGACGTTCTTCACTCTCCATCATGCCACTAACTTTGATCACTATCTCCCTGGTTGCTTACCATTTATAAGAGCTAGCACACTTCTATTATTTGTTGTAAAGAGGGAATTTCACCATCAGCATTCCTTATTAAACATAATGTTGAATGTGACATCCTCTAGCGTCACGTTCCATAGATGACTTTGCCCCTCTTAATCACCTTTAATTTTAATTACAGAGCCACAGTAAGTTTCTTGACACACATGCATACGTGCCTTTATTAAATATCTTGCTCCTGCAGCATTTTGGTTCCATTGTACAGTACACTGGAATATAATCCACAGAGATCTTGTGCAAAAAAAACAAAGTTGATATAATGTGAAGCGACCACTCATTTCTGCACTTGAATAAATGTTCCATTATTGTCTTCATGAATTTAAAAACAAAACATAGTACCTGTAGTTACAATCTCAGCTTAATTTCTGTCCACACCCTTGTTACGTATGCCATATGAAAATAAATAAAACAAAAATACAAAACCAATACGGTAGTGGCAATTCTTAAAAAAAAACAATACAAACAACATTAGAATCCCACCAACCCTGTACCTTATACTCAACATCAAAAATATGAATAAATACATCTCATCTTAACTAAGTGATAGGTACACACGTGCTTAACTTCCAAACGCATATAGGCCAGACCCTGAAACGAGTTCTCCTTGCTCACGCGACTAGGCCGATAAGGAACTTTGCTCAACCACACTATCCAGCGCCGATACCTTACTCACAAAACTCTTTCCTCACCAAACCTGGGAAAAGCACTCGAACATCATGCTCTTTAGAACATGGTAACTCTTCGTTCTACTCCACCCGTCCAAAATGACGTCACTGTTTTCTCTTAAAGGCACAGGCAGCTATTTTAGCATTACCAGGGTAAATACATAAGTGCACTTTTATGATAAAAAATGATACTCAGTGGTCACTTGCTTACGTATAGCTGAGGCAAGATGCCCCAACTCTTCTATTTAGTGTCCTGATGGGTCAAGTTTAGCATGCCACATGCCTCCTTCACCACTCTGTCTAACAGTGTGCTACTGTCAGCGAATTCGTACTTACAACACTTGCCAGGGCCCTACCATTCACTGATTATGTCCTGCCCTGATTTCTCTTCCAAAAATGCATTATTACACACTTATGAGTTAAATTCCATCTGCCATTCCTTTGCCACCTTTCCCCACTGATGCAACTTGTGTTGTAACCTTAGACGTTCTTCACTCTCCATCATGCCACTAACTTTGATACTATCCACAAACCTACTAATCATGTCAACTACATTCCCATCCATATTATTGATATGACCATAAGAAACAGGAGCAGAATTAGGCCATTGGGTCTATTCTGCCATTTCATCATGCCTGATCCATTTCCCTCTCAGCCCCAATCTCCTGCCTTCTTTCCATAACCTTTCATGTCCTGACTAATTAAGAACCTTCCAGCCTCTGCCTTAAATATACCCAATGACTTGTCCTTTACAGCTGCCTGTGGCAATGAATTCCACAGATTCAGAACTCTCAGGCTAAAGAAAGTCCTTTTTATCTCCATTCTAAATGGATGTCTGTCTATTCTGAGGCTGTGCCCTTTGGTCCTGGATTCCCATCATAGGAAACATTCTCTCCACATTCACTCTACTGATGCCTTTCAACAGTTGATAGGTTTCAATGAGGTCCCCTTCATTCTTCTGAATTCCAGTGAGTACAGGCCCAGAACCATCAATCAGTCCTCATATGGTAACACCTTCATTCTAAGAATGATCCTCGTGAACCTCCTCTGAACCCTTTCCAATGTCCTTTCTCCGATAAGGGGCCAAAATTGCCCACAATACTCCAAGTGAAGCCTTGCTAGTGCCTTATAAAACTTTAACATTATGTCCTTGCTTTTATATTATGATAGAAATAGGCAGCCCAACACTGATCCCTGAATCCTTTATGAAAGAGAACAGTCTTTGTTGAGGCTGAAAAAGATGGTTGAAACACTGTCATGAAGAACTCCTGCAGTGATGTTCAGGGACTGAGATGATTGGCCTCCAACAAAGGCAGTCATTTTCCCCTGGGCCTGGGCAAGTTATAACCTCAGACATTGGAATGATTTCCACCATATGCACAGAGACCTCGGTTTTTAGCAAGACTCCTTCAAGCCACACTTAATTTGATGTTGAAAACCAAATGAGGACACTAGAAATCTAAAATAAAAATGTAGCAAATTTTGGAAATGCTCAGCAGGTCAGGTTGTGGAGAATTAGTGTTTCAGGTTGGAGATGTTTTGCCGGAACTCAGTCAAGTATTTCCTTGAAGTTATTCTTACCTCATCTCTTGAATCTAGATCCTTGATTCATGTTTGGATTAAGTCTGTGTTTAGGTCTGGAGCTGAGTGATCCTAGTGATATCCAACTAAGCATTGATGGATAGATTATTAGAGAAAAAATATTAGAAGATTATTGTTGACAATATCCTTTATCATTTTGATAAAAATTGAGAGTAATTGAGCGGTAATTAACCAGATTGGAATCATCCTGCGTTTTATAAACAGAACAGACCTGGGTAGTTTTCTACAAGGATTTCCCTGCATTGTAACTGTATGGGAACAGTTTGACTAAAGTTCAAAGGTTTCAAAGGTACATTTAATGTCAGAGAAATGTATTCAATATACATCCTGAAATGCTTTTTCTTTGCAACCATCCACGAAAACAGAGGAGTGTCCCAAAGAATGAATGTCAGTTAAATGTTAGAACCCCAAGGTCTCCCCCAGCTTCCCTCCCTCCCATATGTAAGCGGCAGCAAGCAATGATCCCTCCTCCCCCCACCAGCAAACAAAGGGATTGGCACCCACCACCGAGCACCCAAGCATGTAGCAAAGCAACAGCAAAGACACAGACTTGCAGTACTCCAAAGACTACTCGTTCACCCAGTATTCGACATACCACAGTCTCTCTCTCTCTCTAATAAAGGAGAAAGAGGTGTCTCCATTTCACAGTGAGAGGGGAGACATAACAAACAACTCTCTGGTTTGTGATGTTAAAAGTCTGTTGCATCGCCTTTTCCGAGCTCTGTGCCCAAAGATCTCAAGTCTCTGGTATGACGACAAACCAAGTTATCAGAAGATTGATGCTGATGAGAGAGGTAAGGGAGACAAATAGAGAAACATTCAAAATGTTAATGAGAGAGGAGAGAGATAACGAAAAGAGGCACAATTCAGAATATTGACAGACCGGTTGCTTTGAACCTGAACTGTTCAAAGTTTGATGGACAGGCGATACCCCAGCAGGGGGATAAAAAGAACAGGTTCGCTAAGGCACGACTGACACCACGAGATCATGAGATAACGAGACCCTGGAAGAACGGTGTGCTCCCACAAGTTGGTGGGAGTTTGGAGGTCTGGTTCACGGGAACCGACCATAGGCGCACAGGGTGTAAAGGTACGATCGGTGGGAACCTGGTGTGTGTGTCCGCCCTTGCTTGGGTGCCGGGTTCACCACGGAAGAACGGTCGTATCCGGAACGGAGGAGTCACAGTCGGTGACCACAGAAGACATAAAAGGGTCCGCCCGAAAGCCAACTGCGAAGAACATCAAAGGTCTGCTTGAATCAAAATTTGCATTCTCTCTCTCTCTCTCTCTCTCCAACGGCACAACAGCGATTACTGCGAACTGTACTAAGCTGAACAGAACTCTGCGTCACTTCAGACTGATCACTTTACCCCTAGACTGCGATAGAGCTTGTTTGATTCCTATTAGCCTAGTTCTGTGAACATGTGTGTTTTATCATTGCTAACCTGTTGCATTAATATCCTTACGATTAGAGTACTGTGTTACTTATTTCTTTAATAACACTTTATTAGTTTCTGTTAAACCAGACTCCAACTAGTGGTCCATTTCTGCTGGTTTGGCAACCCAGTTACGGGGTACGTAACACTGGGGACACAGCCTTAGATCTTCCGACTCCCACGACACACCGATCTCCTGCCAGGACACCGACCTTCTCCAGAGCCAGGAATTCTCGGACCTCCGAAGGTGAGTGAAGCTTTTAGGCTGCGCCCTTGGCGTATTGAATAACGGCCAGTTGTGAAACCCCGAGAGCAAGTCCCATTCCTGCAAAGAACTGTAGTCAGCGTGTAACTCCAGGTCAAGGTCCTCAAAAGAACCCTGAAAGGAAAAAATAGTGATGTTATAGATAGAAATGGAGCTGTTTTCGAAGATGCAAGCAAAGGAGTTGCCGTTAGGTGTCACTGACTCACCTAAGCTCCCCCTGCTTCTCATTTTGAAACACGCACCTCTTATGCTACCAGTTGGCATCTGGTCCCATAGCCTTTGCAATGTCTGGTTGCTCTCAGATGGTGAATCAAAGACTGTCTACTATGATGGCGGAAATCTCAGGAGAAATCCAAGATGGATCATCCATTTAGCTGAACATGGTTGTGAATGCTTCATTCCTGTGATTGGTTCTCCTGACATCATTGAGGATAGAGGGTCCTGATCAAGGGTCTTGGCCCAAAACATCAACTATTTATTCATTTCTATAGATGCTGACCTGCTGAGTTCCTCCAGAATTTTGTGAGTGTTGCTCAGGATTTCAAGCATCTGCAAAATCTCTTTAACATTGAGGATGAGACTTTAATATTAACAGTGAGGATGGGACCGATTGTGAAGTCTCTTCCCATTCAACAGCACAACATCATTCATGCCAAAGTGTGCAAGTACTCCAAGCTTCCTTGCTTTCTGAGCCTTTTATGAAGAAATTCTGTTCTGCGGCTTTTGACGAGCATAATTCTTCTGCCTTACTCGTTAGATCACATTTTTTTGAATATGGTTTGATCCTCTGCTTTCAAATGCAAAACCTTTAGGTGCTGAAAGACTGAAATAAAACTGAAAATGGCGAAGTAACTTTGAATGTTAGGCAGCAATTACGGATAGAAAGCATTTCAAATCAATGACCTTTCATCATCCAAACTGTTTTAATGGTAGAGTGAGGATTGTGCTGGTGTACATTTCGACTGTAACTGATATCCTGTGAACTGTTCCATGAAATGCTTTTTTTTTCTGTGTCTGTCTTATTCAGCGTAATGATAGTGCCGCACAAAATGGTGGACTCTGTCTCCATTGCGAAGAGAGGACGACGTGGCGGTTACTTCTGCCAAAACTTTTATGGATGGATGCAAAGGCAACAAATAGATTGGTGAGGATGAAGTTTATCCATTATGCTGGTTTGCACACTATCAGAGAATCAGTCGGTAGAGATAGGACAAAGCCACTCAGAAATGGACATTGAGGTCACGGTGCAGAGAACATTCTGTTCTCTTGCTAAATCTGGTGTTACTTCCAAGTACTGTTCACATGGAAGAGTACTGTTTCATTGGTTACAGGAGCACAATAAGCAATAATCAGGAGGAAAAATCCTTCATATACATGATGTCCTATAACTTCATGGACTGCCGAGTTAATATTACAGACTCCCAGATGTACTTCTTCCCATTTGTACTGCAATCTCTGGAGATTCTCTCCTTTAGATAGTTTTGGATTGTGATGGAGATGTCTGGAAATTTGGCCGTAAGTTAGTCATAGTCATAGTCATAGTCATACTTTATTGATCCCGGGAGAAATTGGTTTTTGTTACAGTTGCACCATAAATAGTTAAATAGTAATATGTAAATTATGCCAGTAAATTATGAAATAAGTCCAGGACCAGCCTATTGGCTCCGGATGTCTGACCCTCCAGGGGAGGAGTTGTAAAGTTTGATGGCCACAGGCAGGAATGACTTCCTATGACGCTCTGTGCTGCATCTTGGTGGAATGAGTCTCTGGCTGAATGTACTCCTGTGCCCACCCAGTACATTATGTAGTGGATGGGAGACATTGACCAAGATGGCATGCAACTTAGACAGCATCCTCTTTTCAGACACCACCGTGAGAGAGTCCAGTTCTATCCCCACAACATCACTGGCCTTACGAATGAGTCTGTTGATTCTGTTGGTGTCTGCTATCCTCAGCCTGCTGCCCCAGCACACAACAGCAAACATAATAGCACTGGCCACCACAGACTCGTAGAACATCTTCAGCATCTTCCGGCAGATGTTAAAGGACCTCAGTCTCCTTAGGAAATAGAGACGGCTTTGACCCTTCTTGTAGACAGCCTCAGTGTTCTTTGACCAGTCCAGTTTATTGTCAATTCATATCCCCAGGTATTTGTAATCCTCCACCATGTCCACACTGACCCCCTGGATGGAAACAGGGGTCATTGGTACCTTAGCTCTCCTCAGTTCTACCACCAGCTCCTTAGTCTTTTTCACATTAAGCTGCAGATAATTCTGCTCACACCATGTGACAAAGTTTCCTACCGTAGCCCTGTACTCAATCTCATCTCCCTTGCTGATGTTATGAACCCATGAGAAAGATAATGACATTCCACTGCTGGGATGGACTGTGGAGCAACTCCTCCAGTCTGGACACTGGTCCCCAGTTGTTTGTGAGGGTGCTTTGCTCAGCTCACTGGCTGGGAGTAGACTGGATGTTTGCCATTGTTGAACTTCAGTTACCAATGACTAGTATGACTGGTTCTATTCTTTCTCTGTTTATCACAATAGCTTGATACAACTAAATCAATTCTTGGCCATATCTGCGGCATTCAAGAGCTTATGAAAAGTCTGGAAGCGCTGAAGGATATCAGTAAACAAGTGGATTTTCAGGGTGGCCATTATAAGGACTATTTGTTTTCAACATTCGAGATCACTAATATTTTAAGTTCCACCTCTACCATAATGGAATTTGAAGCTGTGTGTTTAGTTTACTAGGCTAACAATTTAACTACTGCATGACTGCTGTACCAGATTCCATGGATGGTGCCTTTGTGTCCATTTCTATTTGCTTACCTTCATTTTGAATATTGAATTGGGAGGCATGATGACTTTTGATGTTGGGAATTTAATCCAACAGTTGAGTGTTGATAGAATGCTCTTTTTAAAGAAATTTTAGTTAGTCTTGGATCTTGAAAGGCTTGGGCAGAGTGAACATGGAGAGGTTGTTTGCTCTAGTTGGAGAGTCTAGGACCAGAGGGCACAGCCCCAGAATACAAGGACATCCCTTTAGAACAGAGATGAGGAGGAATTTTTTTAACAGAGGGTAGTGAATCCATTGGAATTTGTTACCAGAAACAGCAGTGGAGGCCAAGTCCTTGGGTTTGTTTAAGACAGAAGTTGGTAAGTTCATAGTGTTAAAAGTTACAGGGTGATGGCAGGAGAATGGGCTTGAGAGAGATAATAAGTCAGCCATGATGGAATGGCAGAGCAGACTTGATGGGCCAAATGGCCTAATTCTGGTTTTATGTCTTATGGCCTTATAGAAATAGACTGAAAATACTGCAGAGTGGAAACCATAATTTCATGGTTTGCTATTTTGAACAAATGTAAGGTACTGAATGAAAAGTCTGATCTACAACAGATGATTTGTATGAAAAATGTTTCTTTGGCTACTGACTATGTTTTTATATACTTCGATCAGGGAATGGAATCACTCATCAACCCGAAATGTATCTCTTTGTTCCAATCTACAAAAAAATTGTATTCCTGTGGCTAACCAGTGCTTTTTAACAACGGTTATTTGAATCAGAACCTGAAAGCTATCTGTTGCAGTCAATCCATACTTTTAATTAGAAGTCTTTGCTAATTATGCTTCCTGCTGCTTTTAAATATGTAAATTTCTTAATAAATAATTTCTGGCTGCAACAGCAAGGGAAAATGGTCCAACATCTGTTCAGGAGCAGCAGGCTTGTTGGAGGTGGAATACCTCAGTGGCTACACCATTATTCTCTCTGTTGTTGTGGTACCATTCAACCAAATTTTCAATCTCCCTTCTATATGCTGATTCTTCTTCTAACTTTGATTCAGCCAACAACAGTGGTGTCATCAGCAAACTTAAATATGACATTGGAGATGTACTTAGTCACACAACCATAGGTATAAAGTGATATCAAAAGCAATATTGTTAAAGAAAGGCTTCCAGACATTGCTAATGTAGCATTTTGAGAACCTTAATATTGATAGGTGGTGGCTGATATGGAGGTGGACTGAATGATTAGCAGAGAAATGAACTGTGATCCCATGGTTTTACTTTTTGTCCATATCTATGACATATGACAAAAAATTGCAGAGTACAATTTTCTCTGATGGTACAGATTTTCAAGAACCTTTAATCACTTCTAATCCCACCTTCTGAAATGCTGAGAATCAATCTTATTCTGTCTTTGTGCATCCTGATGGTGCATAAAATACATAAGGAAAAAAAATGGGTCTTTATACATTTATGTGATTGCAATATTCTTTTATAAAAAAGAGAAAGGCTTTACAATTTAAGTGATGTAATATTCTCAATGGATAAAATATGATTCTGTCGAAAGCTATTATGGTTACACATTAAACGCAAAGATCAGTGTCATATGTGGAGTGCATGCAAACACAATGCAAATTCAAGGCTGCAATCACAGCAGTAAACCAATTACTGTATAAAAGGAAATAGTCTTTGATGGAAACGTATTCTGAATGAAGAATAAGCATTCAGCTTGTCATGTCAGACAAAGCACAAATCAGTGATAAATAAAGAAAACCTCCAATGCTTTAAAGGAAGCAACAATTTGATTGAATTGATAATATTCTACTTCCTAGATCAGGGGTTACCAACTTGGGGTTCATGGGCCCCTTGGGACCATGGCGTTAAAAAGGTTGGGAGCCCCTGTTCTAGATCAAGAGGAAGTACATTTGGAGTTCATCAGATATTCTTGCCTAGAGCTTTATTGTAGGTGTTTAACTGTAAAATCTGAATTCTTCAGTTATGGAATAACGAAAGTTCCTCATGCATGGCGTGTGTCAGTGAATGATCTTGTAAAAATGATCCTCTACTGTTGCATTAATATATTACCCTTGATCAAAAAAACACATCCAAACATAACGCGCAGTGGCTACAGAGATAGAAGTGGAGACTTGACCAAAGTTGTTTATGACAGGCCGTCAAAAACTTGGGCAATAAGTGCAATTTTAAGACGGTTTCACAGGAGGAGGAGGAAAAAGAGAGTCAAAGGAATTTCAGCTGAAAGTTTGAACCATGGGCCTGTTAAAAGTGTGCTCGTTAATAATGTTGCAAGCTGCTGAGTTTGGAAAGCTAGAGCTCAAATAGTGTCTGGAGATTTGTAAGACAGGTGATAAACACTTTGCGTAGGATGAGCTCAAAGCTGCAGAACATGGAGATCAGGGATCAGGAGACTTTTAGAATGGTGAAATATGGGAAAAACAGTGACTTGGTCAGTGCTTCAACAGGAATCATGCAGAGGCTGGGGAGGGGGCAGGCGGAAGGGTTATTAGATACACTTTTTAATGGAGACCATGTGAAATTGAAGAATCACCTCGCGGTCAATTTTGCTATTGAATTAGAAAACCTGGTTTCACTTTGAGTGGAAATGGACCATTGGTAAATGTTCTTGGTGTTGTCATCATGGGAAAGTTATGGATTATCCAAGTAGGATGATAATAAACATGACAGAGACAGTGGAAGATTCAAGATAGATCGTGGAAATGCAGAGTTTCATTGACATGCAGATGAAAGCTGGCACCATATATTTGGATGAGGTTTCCAAGGGTCAACATGCAAGAGGGAAAGGTATATGGGATGTTTAGAAGTGTATTTGTGTAGCTACCAACTGTATGTTAGCATCATCCTTAGATCTTAATACATTTGAATTTGCACAGTGATTGAAATTCATAACATGCAATAGCAGCATTGAAATAAAAAGGCTTTCATGTATTTTCAACACTGCTAATAATTCAATGATTCTTAAGTCCTTGGTGTTTTGGTGGAACCATCTGAGGGTAAGGCACTGACCTGGAGAATGGAGGAGAAATATTAAAGATTTATGGTGTGATTAAGCTTCTATTCATTTCATGCAGTCCTCTATAACCTGGATCAACACGTTGACATCGTGGAAAGCTTGCATGCTTCAAAGGCTCCATCAGGCGATGCCAACGCAGGGCCACCCACATTGGAAAAGCTGCAGACGAGATGTCAGATGAAGATTGATCCAACCCTGGCTCCCAAATGGACAGACCTCCTGGGCCACACTTCATCATGAATCAAACCAACCAATTAGAAGTGTGAAGAGAAAAACACCTACCATATGAAACAACAACGACAACATTTCATACAGTTACCTTGGGCAAATATATAAATGTTGAGGAAAACAAGGGTGGAAAGTTTACTTCAGTCACACAAATATCAATTGTGACTCTGCTACGATCTATTTTACTTTTGTGTTTAAAAATAATCATCATGGTCTTGATGGTATAAAGGCCCTGTTTCCATGTTGAATGATTCTAAGATGCTGAAGCATGATGTGGCAAGAAATATGGTTTAGATCTCCAAGGTGACGATATGTTCAAGAGGGTTGGTGACCAAAAGAAGAATGGACACATTGATGTATTTTTCAGGAATGGAGGAGCTTTGGAGAGGGTGTAATACTGGAAAGAGGCTTGAAGTTAGGCAATCAGCAATGTTAAGTGGATTGGGAATACTGAGATAGAGATAAATTGGAGAAAAATATGTTTATAATCAGGGGATTCTAAAGAAGGTCTTACTGGGTTATTCTTGGTTGAGAATGATGCAGCAGTTCCAGCAGAACAGAAATAATAAGAGTTCCTGTTAGATGTACTTGGGGTACTGAAGGAAGGGACTAGAGCTTCCTCTTTACAGCTTGTGTGAGAGTTCAGTACCTGTTGGAAACAAAATACATGTCAGCACCGGAATTGTAATCCTAGACATTGTGGAATGTTACCCTGGAGCAACCTATAGGTTCTGTGCTGTTGATACATTTCTTATAGTGAGTAGATCAACTGGGACAAACAGAAAGTTCGCTGTGAAATCTCAGTGAACCAGTAACATATTGGCAACTGTATAACTTAGTTCAAGGTTCAGTATAGATCGTGGAAGTACAAAGCTTCATGGACATGCAGGTAACAGCTGACACCATATATCTAGATGAGGTGATATCATCAAAGATCTCCTACGTCCTTGCCATGCCATCTCCTCACAGCTACCATCATGGAGGAGGTGCATCTGAACCTGAAGCCCACACCACCAGGTTCAAGAACAGCTACATCCCACTAATCAGTCTGCACTCAAATGGACTTAGTTATCTTTCTTTCATTGTATTCTTTGTTGTAAAGACTGTGTATAAGTTATATTTAATTTATGTTTTTTCTTGAGAATGTTGCTCATCTGATGTTCAGGGCTGTGATGCTGCTGCAAGCGTTTCATTACCTGTGTGTCCAGAGTTCAAAAGTTCACAGTACATTTTAGATTAGATTAGATTATGAGGACATGCAGTCCTCTTTTATTGTCATTTAGTAATGCATGCATGAAGAAATGATACAATATTCCTTCGGTGTGATAGCACAAAAACACAGGACAGACCAAGACTGAAAAACTAACAAAACCACATAATTATAACATATGGTTACAACAGTGCAACAATACCACAACTTGATGAAGAATAGTCCATGGCACAGTAAAAAAGTTCAAAGTCTCTTGAAAGTCCCACATCTCACGCAGATGGGAGAAGGAAGAAAACTCTCCCTGCCATGCCCGACCACAGTCTGACTCTGAGGCGTCCGAAAACTTGAGCTCTGATCAACCCTCCGACACCGAGTACAGAGCACCATCTCTATCCGAACGCTTCGACCTCAGCCTCGGTCGCCAGCAACAGGCAAAGCCGGGGATTTTGGGGCCTTCCCTCTGGAGATTCTCGATCGCACAGTAGCAACAGCATTATACGTTTATTATCAAAGAATGTATAAATTATACAACCTTGAGATGTGTCTGCTTACAGACAGCTGCAGGCAAGAAACCTGAAAGAACCGGATTAAGAAAAGGACCAACCTCCAATGCACTGGGAAAGGGAATAAAAAACACAAATATGAAAAAATAGAAGCATTCCGAACCAAACTGAGTCCTGAGATCCAAATCCCCAGAGCAATCCAAAGCCTCGGTTTCAGTGCATCATATTAACAGCGTAAATCGTTGCAAAGTTCACAGACACGAAGCACAGCTGCGCAGACAGATACGTATGCATATGGCAATAAACTCAATGTTGACTTTGACTTTGAGATATTATTCCCTTATTTAAGGTTAAAGGCTTCGTGTTCCCTTGAAGCTTTACAATGTTGATCATTAATATATAAAAAAATTGAAGGAATTATGAGTTTTAATGGAAGGCCATTAACATGAGTCATTCATTCTGTTTCTGTCCTCACAGATCCTGATAAATAACTCTAGCTTTTTCTCTACTTGTTTGAGATTTACTCTGCCACGGAGAAGGTTGAATATGCTGTTTTTTTTATTTTAAGAAACATTTTGTCACTTGTCTTAAATGCAGTTTTGTTTTGTATTGTTCCCTCTATATGTTTACAGTAACCCAGAGACTAAAACTCTCAGTACAAAGATTTAAAAGCAAATGCAGAATCAGGAAATCTGAAATAGAACCAGATGGTGCTAGTGCAGGTCAGACAGTATCTGTGGAAAGAAAAACAAAGTCAATGTTTCAGAAGATCAGACACCCTTCAGCAATACCAAAAAAATTCTGTCAAGACGTTTAAAGGTAAGTCTCCAGATAGAAATCGTAAGCTCAGAGTTATATGGCTAATCTGTGCTGAAGGATCCTGTTAGTAATTCTAATGCCAATGGTTACTGAGGTGAGTTTTGCTTGTATTTACAAACAATAAAATCAAATCACAGTCAGTCAGACTGTGTACATTGAGAGAGAAAAACAGTTGTCACACTCAGCCTTTCAAAAGAGCTAGGAAAAGTTGGAGATCAAGGTGTTTTAAGATGCTAAGAAAGGGAAATGGCTGAGCAAACAAAATGGAAGATTCATGAAGGGGCAGTGGAGATTATATCACAAGAAAGATGAAAGGGATGGTAATCAGACAAGTAAAGACATGAAAGATTGCTGAAAGGAAAACACGCAATATTTTCTTACCAAAGACTGCGTATGGGTGACAGTCCTGGAGTCAGCTAGAGAGGAATCAGAATCTTTTTTAATATCACCAGCACATGTCACGAAATTTGTTAATTTTGTGGCAGCAGTACAATGCAATACACAATAACAGAGAAAAGACTGAATTACAATATGAATATATAAATCGAATAGTTAAATGAAATAAGTAGTGCAAAAAAAGAGGAAAAAAGTAGTGAGGTAGTATTCATGAGTTCAATGTCCATTCAGAAATCTGGTGGCAGAGGGGAAGAAGCTATTCCTTAATCATTAAGTGTGTACCTTCAGGCTCCTGTATTTCCTTCCTGATGGCAGCAATGAGAAGAGGGCATGTCCTGGGTGAATGGGGGGAGGATTGGGGTTCCTTAATGATGATTGTCCATTTTTGAGGCCCTGGCCCTTGAAGATGTCCTTGTACTATGGAGCCTGGTGTCCATGATTTGATTGGATAGTTCCCTTGTCAATCAAACTTGGAGATGTCACTCTGTATGTGACTGAGGTTGCTACTATACACTATCTGCTGTCTTTCCTCCATTCATTCTGTCTTTCTGGACAAATTATTCTGATTTTGCTTGGAGAAATGGCTTTTTTTTCTTTTAGTCCATAACTTTCAGTTTACTTGAACGAGTTGACTGCCTGCTGTACGGCAGACTGTTTGTCTTGAGTCATTATCCCACCCTTATGCACCCCCCTCTAGTTGTTTGTGTTACAGAGCGTTGGTGACAAATGCTCTGTTAACTGATATAGTTGAAATTGATTTTGAGTCCCCAAAGCTGAAACATCTGCAGAGCAGTGCTGTTCTTTGACTTTCATTGGAGCAATGTGAGAAGCTAAGCTCATAAAGTTAAGAGCATGTGTGAGAAGAAAACCTGAAGTTACAAACAACAAGTGACAGTACAAGTAAATCACTGCTTCTGGAGAAAAATGTATGGGGCATCGATATGGAAAGTGAAGACTTCAAAGTACAATTATGATTATGATTATGATTATGAGGACACGCAGTCCCCTTTTATTGTCATTTAGTAATGCATGCTTTAAGAAATGATAAAGATGTTTTTCCAGAATGATATCACGAAAACACATGACAAACTGACTTAAAAACTAACAAAAACCACATAATTATAACATATAGTTACAACAGTGCAAAACAATACCATAATTTGATAAGAACAGACCATGGCACGGTAAAAATCTCGGAGTCTCTCGAAAGTCCCATCATCTCACGCAGACGGTAAACCCCCAGCACCGCCAACTTGCCGATGCAGCATCCTGGAAGCATCCGACCACAGTCCGACTCCGAGTCTGTCCGAAAAACTCCGAGCCTCCAGCCACCTTTTCGACACTGAACACCGAGCACCATCTCTGCCGAGCACTTCAACCCCGGCCCTGGCAACAGGCGATACGCAAAACCGAGAGACGATATATCCTTAGTAATCTGGTAATGTATTATGAACAAGGATGTGGTAGAGATGGGGAAATGAACAATGTTCTCTCAGTATGTCACAGAGTAAAATCAGTTCTGCCTTACTTAATATAATATTGGTTCTAAATTAGTCTGCAGAATTGAGTATCATTGTCGCTCAATTAGTCAATTCGATATGAACTTCAAGAAAGCACAACTCTTAATTGTGGCAGTCAGTCTTCAACTGAACAGTAGGTATGGTGCATGCAGCATAATGATACAATCTACCACACTGTGTTAGCATCCACCAGCCTTAATGTATAATTTCTTTGAGCAGCCAATGGGACATATATTGTACAAATTTTTTTATATAAAAAAAGTCTGAGTGATGCTGTTCACATGGATATAGGTTTTATGTTGAGGCTTATATGCTGTACTTTCCTGCAGCTTAGCTAATTCTAGTTTTTACAATTTTATTTTACTTCGGTATAAAAGGCCAAACAACGTTTATTGTCCATTCCTAACTGTTTCTCTCCAAGGTGCTCCCATACACCTTTACTACAGCCATTGTGGTGCAGGGAATGACTGTTTCAGGTGATAAAAGAGGTTTCAATTAATCTACCTTGTATTGGATGGTGAAAAGCTTCTTCAGAGTTGTTGGAACAGCACGAATACAGACGAGAGAAGAGTATTCCATCATATCCCTGATTTGTGCTAATCACAAGAGATTCTGCAGAGGCTGAAGGGCCTCGGGCCAAAACACCGACTGCTTATTCCCCTCCATAGCTGCTGCCTGACCTGTTGAGTTCCTCCAGCATTTTGTGTGTGTTGGCTTTACAGATGGTAAATGGAGGGCCAGGTGGTGAATCATCTGTTGTGTTATACCCAGCATCTGACCAGCCATTGTAGCTACAGTATTTATGTGTTTGGTCAAGTATGATCTTCAGGATGTTGATGGACAGTGACAGTAACACCACTATGTGCCAAGAGTAAGTGGTCAGTCTCTCTTGTTGAGATGGTCATTGCCATGTTCTTTTACAGCAAGAGTCATACTTATCATTTATCATTCCATGCCTTAGTATCCAAGGTCTGGTCTTGCATTAGGTCAGACATGCTCTGCTTCTTCATCTGAGAACCGGCAAATGGATTTGAACACTGTGTAGTCATCAGCAAGATCTCTAATCATCAATAGCTGAATAGAATTGGACCTTGAAACTCCTGGGACTGGGGTGAATTTCCCTCAGCAACAACAGCTATCTTGCTTTGTATGAAGTTTAATTTCCATGTTCTGAGTATTTTTCCTTTGACATCCATTAACTTCAGTTTTAGCAGAGTTCCTCGATGCCATAAGCAATCAAATGCCGCCCTGATATCACGGGCAGGTGCTTTCACCTCACTTCTGTGATTCAGCACTTTAGTCAATGTTTGGATTAAGCTTACGTTGAGAGTTTATGCTAAGCACCAAACCCAAACTAAACATCAGTTAGCAAGTTAATGCTGAAGAAGTATTCCTTGATGGCACTGTTGATGATAATCCCCATCACTTTGCTAACTACGAATAGACCAATTGGTAACAACTGGTCAGGTTGGATTTGTCCTGCTCTCTGTGAGTGGGACATACTGGACAACTTTATATTTTGTTGGGCAGATGACAGTGTTGTAACTGTCCAGGGCCAGGTTAGCAGAGCAGCTTATTCCAGAACACAATTTCTTTCAGTACTGCATCTCGGTTGGTGTCTGGCTGCTTGGTATAGCTATATCCAGTATTCTTAGCTGTTTTGCAATATTACATGGAGTCAACTGAACTGTTAAGAACAGGTTTGTTTCATGGGGATCTCAGCAGGAAGAGAAGATGGATCATCCACAGGGGCATCCGGCTGAACATACTGCCCGTGTTTCTACCTTGTCTTTAGATCTCATAAGGTGAGGGATAGGAGTATTCTCCTTCTAGATGTTTAACTTCCCATCACACTCATGACGAGATGTGGTCGAACCTCAAAGCTTTGATTTGATCTGACACCTATGAGATCAATTAACCCTGACTTTTGCATCTTCACCAGGATGACTTCTCAGTAGTGCACCCAGACTGCACCCCTGCACTCCTCATTGACACAGGCTTGAAATGTTAGATTAGATTCAACTTTATTGTCATTGTGCCGAGTACAGATACAAAGCCAATGAAATGCAATTAGCATCTGACCAGAAGTCCAAAAGAATGGCATTATTTACAAAATAACTGCGAATAAAAAGTAAGTGCTACAGCACACAAATATAAAAGTACTGAGACAGTACAATATGGGTGCAATACTGCTTAGTGCTGTGAAGTGAGGTTCAGCAGGGTCACAGCCTCAAGGAAGAAGCTCTTCCTGAGCCTGCTGGTGGGGGAGTGGAGGCTCCTGTAGCGCCTACTGGATGGGAGGAGAGTATGAAGTCCATGGTTAGGGTGAGATGCATCCTTGATAATGCTTTTCACCCTGCCCAGGCAGCGTTTATGGTAGATGTTCTCAATGGTGGGCAATTGGGTGTCGATAATCCGCTGGGCAGTTTCCACCACCCACTGGAGTGCTTTGCGGTTCGATACAGGACAATTGCCATACCACACTGAGATGCAGTTGGTGAGTATGCTCTCAATGGTACAGCAGTAAAAGTCCGTCAGTATCCTGGGACAGAGGTGAGCTTTTTTGATGCTCCACAGGAAGTAAAGGTGCTGTTGCGCCTTTTTGATCAGGGTGAAGGAGTTCAGGGACCAGGTGAGATCATCGGAAATGTGGACACCAAGGAATTTGAAGCATGATACACGCTGCACTACAGCTCCGTTGATGTAGATGGGGACATGAATGTGGCTTCTAGCATGCCTGAAGTCCACAATAATCTCCTTGGTCTTCTGGGCGTTAAGGGCCAGGTTGTTATTGGCACACCACGCGGCCAGGTGCTGGGCCTCGTCCCTGTAGGCCGAGGATTCCCTGAAGGAATCAACAAAGTGAGAGATGTGCATGCTCCTGAGGCTGCAAGCTTTGATAGTATACATTTCTCCAGCTGTTTCATGTCCCATGGTGTAGCGTGAATGTCCAGTTTTTAGTTACCAGATCTGCTGTAAGTCCATTTAGGGCAACAGAGCACGAAGCAAGGTGTCCTTGGTGTGAAGACTGGTCTTTGTTTTAAGGGCTGGGCAGTAATTACAACTACCAATGTTGTCAATAACAGATGTGCCTCAGGTGGGTTTGTCTCCCATGTTGGTTCATTCCCTTCCTGTCCACAGTCAAACCAGCTGCCATGTCCTTCAGCACTCAACAGGAAGTGAGGCTGCTTATCCAGGGCTGGTGTTGGATATTGAAGTCTGCCACTCAGAGTACAATCTGCAGCCTTGCTCCTTTCACTGCTTCTTCTAGAGACCACAATACCATCTCCTCAGTGGGAGCATAGGAAAGGGGCAGAGCTGGTGGGAAAGAGGATCTCTTCTGTTGGTGGAACAGACCATTCCTAGGTGGAGGAGTTGGGTACATATTTGATAAATACAATAACTACTTACGGTCTATGCATGGCAATCCCAGTAAGTCCCAAGTTGTTTGTCACATTTGAATAGTCGAGGTTTCTTTTCCAGGTTTATTCATTCTCTATTATGTAACTAAGTGGCCAGCTAGCTTGAAATTATACTAGTAAGTCTGGAGTTACATGGAGTCCAATCGTATCAGGTTCCATGGCAGACTTCCTCCCTCAAAGAACATCAATGTACTATTTAGGTATTTACAATAATCTTGTAGTTTTATTGCTATCATTACTAATGTTTTTTTTTCAAATTTATTAGTTATTAACTGAATTCAGGAGCCTCAGGACTCACAACAGGAATAGCTATTACCCCTCAACCATCAGGCTTTTGAACCAAAGGCAATGACTTCACTAACCCCATCACAGAAATATTCCCACAACCTATGGACTCACTTTCAAGGACTCTTCATCTCATGTTCTCAATATTTATTGCTTATTTAATTATTACTATTTCTTTCTTCTTGCTGTCTACAAGAAGGGTCAGAGCCATCTCTATTTCCTGAGGAGACTGAGGTCCTCTAACATCTGCCGGACGATGCTGAGGATGTTCTACGAGTCTGTGGTGGCCAGTGCGATCCTGTTTGCTGTTGTGTGCTGGGGCAGCAGGCTGAGGGTAGCAGACACCAACAGAATCAACAAACTCATTCGTAAGGCCAGTGATGTTGTGGAACTGGACTCTCTGACGGTGGTGTCTGAAAAGAGGATGCTGTCCAAGTTGCATGCCATCTTGGACAATGTCTCCCATCCACTACATAATGTACTGGTTGGGCACAGGAGTACATTCAGCCAGAGACTCATTCCACCGAGATGCTACACAGAGCGTCACAGGAAGTCATTCCTGCCTGTGGCCATCAAACTTTACAACTCCTCCCTTGGAGGGTCAGACACCCTGAGCCAATAGGCCGGTCATATTTCCTGGCGTAATTTACATATTATTATTTAATTATTTATGGTTTTATTACTATTTAATTATTTATGGTGCAACTGTAACGAAAACCAATTTCCCCGGGGATCAATGACTATGACTATGACTAATTGTATTTGCAGAGCTTGTGTCCTTTGCACTCTGGTTGAAATCTCAAGTTGCTGCCCTCTGCCATTGATTCTATAATGGGTACTATTTTATTATGGATTTATTGAGTATGCCCACAAGAAAATTAATCTCAGGGCTGAATATAGTGACATGTATGTGCTTTGATAAATAAATTTACTTTGAATTTTGAATGTTTCAATTCCACAGTTGTCATGGTGGGATTTAAACTCAAGTCTCTGATTTACTAGTTCGGTGATTTATCCTCTGCACCATAATTTAGCTCAGTTTTCTCAAGAGTTCTGTAGGAATCTTGCAAACAGCAGGAATTTCTTTAGAGAGTGTGCCAGCTTTGATTTAACTGTTCTATTTATAAAGTTACCACAGATTATTACCATGCCTGTGTGTGTCAGGATTTCTGCATTCAACTAGACTCTAGGTCTCTGTTGTTTTAGGACACTTGAAAAATATACCAAAACATACTGGCGACATCACTGCCAAATTTCTGCTTCCAGTAGAGGCTTCCACTCACTTCCCCTCCCCTTCCCATTGCCAACCATATTCTTTCCCTAATCTCCAGGTTCCTTATGTTGGATTACATTTGGTTCCCATCATCTGGGTTAAACTTTGTGATTATTTTAATACTTTTCCCTTTATTCCTTGTTTTCTATCTTGGGGTGGCTCTTGTTCAATGACAACCATCCTACAAATTTTATCCCACCATATTATTCAATTTCTGTGAGTAAACACATTTTTCAGTTACCAGACTGCTGTAAGTCTTTTGTTGGCTCAGATTCTGACAGAACTCTCTTGTCCCTTGATTTCAAAAATTTTTTTAAATGTTTTCTAAGTCTGTACACCTTATTCATATTATCCACTCTTACCATAGATACATACCTTTTATCCTTTGAAATTGGTTTTGCGCCAGCTTGGTTGTCATACAATGTATTTCATATCCTTCACAAACTCAGCAAAAGCTTACATGCTATGTTTTGTTTAGGACACAATGCACCCACAACTTCACCATATTTCTCTAATCACCACAGTTGGGTTTTGTTTCCCTCTGGGGTCAGTGCATCATTAATTCCTCCACATAATCCATGTTTTACTATTTGTCTTTGCTGCCTTCCAGGTTAGGATGGCAAGGTAGAGATACGTCTCTACCAATGGAGGTGTAAGGCACTAATTCCCTCCGTTAGTCTGCAGGTCTCCCTTGGGCGATGTGCAGCATTTGCTTAGCACACCCTGGGACGGTCCTGTGAGCAGCTGGTGCATATCACAAGTTCTTGTTATGCGACCACTGATGCCAGACAGACAGCCTCTTAAGAATATTGATAATGGTTGGAGTCACCCGTCTTGTAATGACACTGCCCAGAAGAAGGCAATGGCAAAACACCACTGTAGAAAAATTTGCACATGATCGCCTACGTCATACGACACAGCTCATAACGAGCAAGCCCTCCAGGTCTGCTGCTGCTGTATTTCCCAATTCGTTCATCTCTCCCTGCTCTGCCAACATCTTGCTCCCTGCAAACTTTCAACTTTCTAGTTGTGTGGCCAAGTTCCTATATTTCCCTTAACTTCTAGAGATTTCTGCTGTGAGAATGGCTTTCTCCTCCCTCTGTGTCATTTTCTATCCTTGATCATCTCTGCCATTCTGGTCTCTGTTGCTATCTCTGTGAGCTGCGCAACAGCAACTGCTGGCCTGAGCAAGACCACCTAGTGCCTTGCTCTCCAATTTGACTCTGTGGAGTCGAGGACAAAACCAGTAGTCATCAGGATGAGGGGAGGAGGAGAAGATGGCGGCGCGACGCAATGCGCTGCGGCCACTCCGGTGAATGATATCTGTTATTTGTCAAGTAGGGTGCTGTGCACAATCCTGATTTGATGGAGACAGATGTGAGAGCACGGAGGAACATCTGGAGAAACTTCTGAAATGCCTTCTTCACTGCCACTGCTACTGTGTGATCCAGAATCTCCGGAGGAGGAGGCCCCGAGTCCTTGGCTTTGCTTGTTGCTCAGCAGCTGGGGCAGAGTCGAAGCGCTCGGCAGAGATGGTGCCAGGTGTTTGGTGTCGGAGGGCTGGTCGGAGGCTCAAAGTTTTTGGACGGACTCAGAGTCGCCTGTGGTCGGGTGCTTCCAATGCATCGGCAGTTGTCGGCGCCTGGAGGTTTATGGCAGGGAGAGTTTCTCCCTTTTGCCGCCTGTTATCGGGACTATCGGGAGTCGATCGGTACTCTGAGACTTTTTTTTTACCGTGCCCATGGACTGCTCTTTATCAAATTATGGTATTGCTTTGCACTGCTGTAACTATATGCTATAATTATATGGTCTTGTCAGTGTTAGTCTTTGGTTTGTCCTGTTTTTTTTTGCGTGATATCACTCTGGAGGAACATTGTATCATTTCTTAATGCATGCATTTCTAAATGACAACAAATGAGGACTAAATGTCCTCATAATCTAATCTAATCTGTCTGTCTCTGCTTTACGCTGCATAGTAATTAGATGGAAAGCATACTTTCCAAGTAAACCAATCCAACCTCATCCTAATACCTTCAGCTTCTACTTTGAAGTTTGTTATGATAATTCACCCCTCTGCTTTCCCACCACCTTTGATATCTGTGCATTTCATTTCTCACTGGTGTCCCCACTGCCTTTCTAGTGTATGTGCCTAACAGGACACTAGCGGGACAAGTCCAAAATAATACCTGTGGGTGTCTCATCCCGTCACAAAGTAGTTTGGCACATGCACATTTATGTTATCGCGGTTGGGTCAATTATTTTGATGGTGGTTGTGGAGTTGCTGCAGTCGTTTGTCATATCATGTGAATATCAGTCAATGTGCAATACCTGATGTCCCCTTTATGGTGTTCCGGGCACATTTATTGGTATATTCAGTGCATGCAATTCCTTGCTTCTGAGCAAGTTAGGGATTGTAGGTCTTCATGTCACCTCCTGTTTCTTGGTTCTCCAAACCAGTGCCAGCTGGCCAGTTTTATTACAATTTTAATAGTGGCTACCTAAAATTAGAGATACTGGATGCTTGTTTTCCTCTCATTAGTAATAGTACAATCATGTCAATCATGGCTTAACTGACCCTTGGGTTCCCAAGGTTAGCTGCTTTCTGACTTAAACCACCCACTTGACCATGTGTTGAGTGTAGGAGATACATCTGCCACCAGTATTATTGACCCATTCTCCTTGCCCAAAAAACAGGCACGTACACCATAAAATGACCAAAACTCCTTCATGGAAAATCCTAACTAAAGTAGTGGATACGGCCCAGTCCATCACGGGTGAAGGTCCTCACCACCATTGAGCACATCTATGTGAAACGCAACAATGCAGCATCCGTCATCAGGGACTCCCACCATCCAGGAAAGCACTCGTCTTGTTGCTGCCATCAGGAAGAAGGTGCAGGAGCCTCAAGACTCACACCAGGAGCAATTAGTACCCCTCTACGTGTTATGGCTATTGTTCTATGAATTTTATTGAGAATACCCACAAGAAAATGAATCTTAGAGTAGTATATGATCACACACACACGTGTGTGTGTGTGTGTGTGTGTGTGTGTGTGTGTGTGTGTGTGTTGGCACGTAGCTAAGTGGTTAAGGCGTTTGTCTAGTGATTTGAAGGTCACTAGTTTGAGCGAGTTGTGTCCTTGAGCAAGGCACTTAACCACATATTGCTCTGCGGCGACACTGGTGCCAAGTTGTATGGGTCCTAATGCCCTTCCCTTGGACAACACCAGTGGCGTGGAGAGGGGAGACTTGCAGCATGGGCAATTGCCGGTCTTCCATATAACCTTGCCCAGGCCTGCGCCCTGGAAACCTTCCAAGGCGCAAATCCATGGTCTCATGAGACTAACGGAAGCCTATTATATATATGTACTTTGATAATAAATTTACTTTTTTTCTCAGTGTCAAAGGCTATCTCCTCAAAACTAAGGGTCTTCATGATAAAGATCTTATTATTTAGCTCGCAGGCTAAGCTATCCCACAAAGTTGCAGAGTCTTGGTATGATCTTTAGGCCAACCTTATAATCACCTATTCTGTTCTCTGACATCTGGTTAAGTGCATGGAACTTGGATCTAAAATATTATGGATGTAATGGGTTTAGCTCCTCAATGACCTCAGCAAAGAGAGCAGCCCTTACACTCTGCGGTGACAATGGGCTTGTCAATGTCACTTAATGCCAGTGCCTATTTAGCCGGTAAATCCATATGCCACCATATCGCAGAATGTTGCAGGCTTCCACACCTGCAGATTGCAGCACCAGCGCAATGGCACAGCGGGCGTAGCTCTATGTATGTGATAGTTAGAATCTGTGGGGTGGGGGAGCTGATGAAAACATGGGGAGAGTAGATTACAGGGAAACAATTGGGGGATGGGATTGCTCTCTGCCTATGGGCAAAATGACTCCTCCTATATCACCAGGAGATAGAGTTATAGAAAAGTACAGCACAGAAACAGGATCTTTGGCCCGTCTAGTTCATGCCAACCCACTTAAACTGCCTAATCCTATTGATCTGCATCCGGACCATAACCCTCCGTACCCCTGCCGTCCCTAAACCTATCCAAGCTTCTCTTAAAGCTCACATTTTCTTTTAAACATTGAAATTGAGCTCACATGCACCACTTCCACAGGCAGCTCATTTCACATTCTCACAGCCCTCTGAGTGAAGAAGTTTCCCCTCATGTTCCCCTTAAACATTTCACCCTTCACCCTTAACACATGACCTCCTGTTGTGGCCCCACCGAATCTCAGTGGAAAAGGCCTGCTTTCATTTACCCTATCATAATTTCCTTATAACTCAGGTTCTCCAGTCCCAGTAACATCCTTGTAAATTTTCTCTGTGGACCTTCAAACTTACTTATATCTTTCCTGTAGGTAGGTGACCAAAACTGCGCACAATACTCCAAATTAGGCCTCACTATTACCTTGTACAACTTCAGCTTAACACACCCTCTCCTGTACTCAATACTTTGATTTATGAAGGCCAATGTGCTAAGATACGGAGGGAAGAGGTGTACCAGCTGACCTCTTGCCCTGCCCCTGAAGGCAACCTTGAGTCCAACAGTGCTGGCATGCAGATTGGATCTACTTTGTGCGAGGCCCCTCAACTTAAGTCACCCTTAGCTAGGATATTATGGAACTTATTGCAGTGGGATTGTTGATCTTTGAGAGGTCAGCATAGTCAGCCAGCGTGAAGCAATTTGACGAGATATAGCCATGAGACTCACATTTTTAAGGTAGTAAGAACAAGTAGCATGCAAACACTATACTTTCCAGGACAAATAACATTGGTACTTGCTGTCTAGGTTTATGTGACAAATCATCAGTTACTCATGAGATTGTGGATAATTGTCTATAATTATGCAAAACTTACCCAGTAGGAGAAGAAGAGGAGAAAATCACATTTTTTACCGTTTGAGTTCAGCCAACACAGGAATAGATCGGTTATACGATTAGTAACATAATGCACATGGATTTATATGTTATATTTACTACCATCTTGCTTGTTTATTTCTACCCTCATTTCCCACCTCCCCACCTACCTTTCACAGAGCTGCAGATAACAACCCCTGGTGTTATCTGAAAATGATGCACAATGTTTGCTGCATGTATTTTCCTAAAGTGTGAGGTGTTTAAATTTTAAATGGTTTCTCAATAAAATATTAAGAAGTTCTGTTGGCCCCAGGTCTATTTATTTTTCATTTTTAAATTATTTGTGATTTTGTATTTGTTACACTTGTGGGCAGATTTCATCACAAGAGGAAAGTAATATCCCTCATTATGACATGTTTAAGTGCAATCAAGATCTACCTCACTTACACTAGATATAGGCTGGAACCATTGGGTTCCTTTGTTTATTACAGAAAACCCTCATAAATTCTTATACTGAAATATTATTGTAATGAGCTATTAAGAAACCTGGAATGGAGAGAAATTGTAGTTGTGGAGGGCTTGCAACCATCAGTCTGAGACTCTGTGAATTGTAAACATCATTATAAACTCAGAAGAATCTCAAATCAAAGTGGTGAGTGAATCACAAACACAAAAAAATCTGCAGATACTACAGATCCAAAGCAACATTCACAAAATGCTGGAGGAACTTAGCAGGCTGGGCAGCATTGATGGAAAAGAGTAAACAGTGAACATTTCCGGCTAAGACCCTTCATCAGGACCCATGAACAACCCTGAGATCACAAACATGGAGGTCCTGTCCTTTAACTTAGCACCTAACTCCCTGAACTCACTTTGCACGACCTCGTCACCCTTCCTGCCTATGTCAATGGTCCTGACGTAGACCACAATGTCTGGCTGCTTACCCTCCCACTTAAGAACACTGTGGATTCGATCTGAGATGGCACTGACCCTGGCACGTGGGAGGCAACATACCAACCACAAATCTCATTCTCATCCACAGACCTCCTGTTTGTTCCCCTAACCAACTTGCAAAATTTCTTCTTGTGAAGGTAATATAGAGTTATTCTGAGGACATGCTGGAGATAGCATGTCTGATGTACATGTCCATTAGAAAATCAAGGATATGATAGATAGACATGGTTTTTCTCTCCCTTCATTCATTATGTGCAACTAGAATGAAAAAGAAATGTCGCCTTCTGCTCTCCGAGTATACTTCCCTGACAAGTATTGAACGTTATTAAGAGTTGACCCCAGAGGTGTTAACTGGGCTAGAATCAGTTATAAAGCCCTCCTTCTTAGTCTAGTAAGTTCATAAATACAAATTGATCTGTTCCAGTCAATTATTTCATACCCAGCGGTAGAAAATAGGAAAGTCGTCATTAATTTGGAACGATTGCACAAAAGATTCATGAGGATGTTACTGGAATTATAGGGATTTATCATAAGGAACGGCTGGTTAGAGTGGGAGTTTTCATCCTGGAGTTTAGGCGTCTGAGGGGAGACCTTATATAAATTCAAGAGAGCTATAGGTAAGGTCACAGTCTATTTTCCAGTCTAAAACCAGAGGAAGTAGATTTAAAGTGAGAGGGGTAAATGTAATGAGCAGCAGAAGAAAGCTGATGTGGCAGATACAATTAGAATGTTTACAAGACATTTGGATAGATGCATAGATGGTAAAGCTAAGGGATATGGGCCAAATGCAGGCTAATGGGGCTAGTTTGGAAAGACAGCTTGATCGGCAAGGATGAGTTATTGCTACGGGACTTGTTTCCGTGTTGTAAAACTCTTTGACTTTATGACCCCGGAGTCTTATATTTGCAATTAGTATTGGCTAATGTAATGATGCCTCTTTCTCTTGAAAGTCTGCACTGTCCAAGGGAACAGAATTCACATCAGTGAAGAACATCAGGAGAATTACTTTCCCCTAAGCTACAATTTGTGTAGCAAATGCGGGTGTAATTACCACTTAAACATCAAAAAGCAATTTGATGCTTTTTAGTGATTTAGTTTTTGTAAAGCCATTCAATGAATACTCTTTGCTTACTGTCTTAAGTTGTTTAACTGGCTTGGAACTACATTATGGACTTTTAAATGTAATGCAAATGAGCACTTACTGGTATGATATTGGGGAAAATTGGAAATATAATCACAGTTGTTCACAGAAGCTGGTAAATCAATGAAGTTGGAATTTCCAGGTAAAGTTGCTCTTGTTCTTGGTACCACAAAGGACTATATCAAATACTGAAGTCTAGAGAATAAAAGAAAAGGCTGGAAATCTGAGATAAAAACAGAGAACTTTAGAACCACTCAGCATGTCAAGCAGCATCTGAGGAAAGAAACAGAATTAATGTTTCAGATTGAAGAGCACTAGGAAAGAAAGAAGACAAGTAGGTTTCCAACTACAGAGGGAATGGGCAGCACAGAGTGAATATTTCTGATAGGGCGAGACCGAATGACGTCACATTGCCAAAAATCACTTGCATCTGGGTTTATTTTTGGTAGTCAAATAACCAGCCATGTAGCAACAGAGAGAAAACAATAAACATTTGTAAGAGGGTTATCTCTTTATGAGAAAAAAATTGGATGAGAAAAGCCAATTAGTATCTCAAGTGACTGCAGGCGCTCACATGATGTTAAACTTGCGTTTTGAGGAAAATTGAATTTATTTTAAAAGGATGCCTGACAGAATACAAGATTTGCTGTGAATATGAATAATTTTTACAAGTGTAATAATTAATCAGTTGATGTGCTTAAAAAGTATATTTGTTATAGATATATTTCATTTTCATTCCATAGAGATATTTAGATGTACAAGTATATTGGCTTCATGTGATAGAAGTTACCTGCATTGGTTAAAATCGTAACTAATTTTATGATCAATACCATGGGCTTGATGTAAAATTAGTGTGATGAAAGTTGTATGAGTCCCTGTCTAATCTGCCACAAAATATTATTAAACATATAAAAATAGGGAGGAAGAAACAGGAGTCAGCTTTATAGACCCTCAAGCCTGTTTGACCACCAAATGAGCATTGCTAAACTCTGAACTGTTTCCATATGCCCACCTTTTTCCTATATCATACAATGAGATGGCTTAGCAAGTCTCAGATTTAGAACTGGCCCAGCAATAATTACTGTTCACAGAAATCAGTTCAGAATTTCTACCAGTCTCCTAGTTTACTAATATTTCTCCTGAAAGGTTAGCTCTGATTGTTAGGTCAGGTTCTGTAGCCTAAAGTGGCCCAAACAACAAATCCAATTTGCCTTGTTGGCATTTTTTTCATTCCCTTTAGTAATTAGAAAACCAATTAATCATGGACATTTATACATTCCATGGAACAGAACCCTGGATTATGTAATCCCTCCTCCTAACAATTTAACCTTGGATTAGATATCTGGTCAATCTATGCTGTGCCTCCAGCAGGCCAGATATGCCTCTCCTAAGCTACAAGGCACAGAATGGCTCAAGCTTTACTTCTGCACAGCGGAAGTAAAACTTGGATTTAACCCACATGTATTTTAGTCTCCTAAATGTATATGTCAACCTGTCATCAGACTTTCTATGACATATTAATGATATTTGAACTTGGACCTTCGGACCTGTGGACCTTTGGACCTCAACTACTTCTAGTTTTTCATCATTTATATTTATTTTATTTTATTTAGAGATAGAGCGTGGGACAGGCTATTTTGGGCCAAAGAGCCACACCAATCATCAACCCACCTAATTAACCCTAGCGTAATCACAGAACAATTCGCAATCACTAATGAACCTCTTAACCAGGAGGAATGTGTGAGGAAGCTGGAGCACCTGGAAGAAATCCATGCCTTCCACGTGAGGACGTACAAACTCTGAACTCTGACGCCCCAAGCTGTAATAGTTACACATTAACAACTATGCTACTCTTTGATCCAAAGTCTATGACCTCACTTTTGCCCATAGAGTTGATTCCAGTTAATTGGGACAAATCGGGACCAGTGCATTTTGGCCTAATTAAGTGGCTGTGTCAATTAGCCAAAGTTTCATGGAAATAGTTAAAAAGACAAATTGAGTAACAAATTATGTATTTAAAAGAAATACAGAATAAATTAGAGCACTACCAATAGTACTACAGTACTGTAAAACTGTGTATTAGTTAATAATGTCTGCAGGAAAGTGGCATCTGTCATCAAGGACCGCCGCCACCCAGGTCATGCTCTCTTCTCGCTGCTGCCATCAGGAAGGAAATACAGGGGCCTTGGGACCCACACCAGCAGAAACAGTTATTAAAGCTCAAATATCAGCCTCTTGGAGCAGAGTGGATAATTTCACACAACTTCACTCACCCCATCGCTGAACTGTTTGTACAAACTATGACAACACACATAAAAGTTGCTGGTGAACGCAGCAGGCCAGGCAGCATCCATAGGAAGAGGTACAGTTGACGTTTCGGGCTCTTACTAGTTCTTCTTTCAGTTAGTCTTGACGAAGGATCTTGGCCCGAAACGTCGACTGCACCTCTTCCTAGAGATGCTGCCTGACCTGCTGCGTTCACCAGCAACTTTTATGTGTGTTGCTTGAAATTCCAGCATCTGCAGATTTCCTCGTGTTTGCGTACAAACTATGGATTCACTTTCAAGGACTCTTCATTTCATGCTCTTGATATATATTGCTTATTTATTTATTATTATTATTATTTCTTTTTTGTCTGTAATTGAACAGTTTGTTGTCTTTTGCGTGTTGGTTGTTTGTCAATCCTGTTAGGTGAGGTCTTTCATTGATTCTTGTGTTTCTTGGATTTACTGTGTATGCCGGTGAGAAAACATATCTGAAGATTGTGTGAGGTGAGGTATATGTACTTCAATAATAAATTTACTTTTAACATTTGAACCTTTAATAGTTATCAATGGAGGAATTCATCCAGTGTATACAATGAACAAAGTCAGCATGGACACAGAGTGCAGATAATGAACTGCCTTCATGCAATGCTATCGATGATTCTATCCTCCAAATCTTCATCTTAATTATAATACTCAAGAAAATTGTCGATACCTTCAAATTCTTCATAGCTCCTAACTTGCTGAAATAGTGAAATCGTTTCATTTTCACTCCTGGCTGTTTCTGGGATCATCAAGCCTGAATGCTTGAAATCATAGTGAGCAAAATGGTTCTGAATTGAATACTGCTTATTCCTTGCCAACTATCAGTGACAAATTCCACTGCTTTTTGAACACAAATGCATGCAACTGATGGTATTTAAAAACTGATCTCTCCAAGCATGATGTAGTGTCTAACAAGCACACAGCTGCATGCCACTGATGCCAGTTAGAAACTGTTCGGCAACAGTCCCTGTCCCAATTAGAAAACCTACAGCACAATACAGGCCCTTTGGCCCACAAAGCTGTGCCGAACATGTCCTTATCTGAAAAATCACCCAGGGTTACCCATAGCCCTCTATTTTTCTGAGCTCCATATACCTGTCCAGGAGTCTCTTAAAAGACCCTATCGTATCCGCCTCCACCACTGTTGCCAGCAGCCCATTTCATGCACTCACTACTTTCTGCGTAAAAAAATTACCCCTGATATCTCCTCTGTACCTACTGCCAAGCAGCTTAAAACTGTGCCCTCTCGTGCTAGCCATTTCTGCCCTGGGAAAAAGCCTCTGACTGTCCACATGATCAATGCCTCTCATCATCTTATACACCTCTATCAGGTCACCGCTCATCTTCCGTCGCTCCAAGGAAAAAAGGCTGAGTTCACTTAATGTATTCTCATAAGGCATGCTCCCCAATCCAGGCAACACCCTTGTAAATCTTCTCTGCACCCTTTCTATGGTTTCCACATCCTTCCTATAGTGAGGCGACCAAAACTAAGTGCAGTACTCCAAGTGGGGTCTGACCAGGGTCCTATATAGCTGCAACAGTACCTCTTGGCTCCTAAACTCAATCCCACAGTTGATGAAGGCCAATGCACTGTATGCTTTCTTAACCACAGAGTCAACCTGCGCAGCAGCCTTGAGTGTCGTATGGACTCAGACCCCAAGATCCCTCTGATCATCCACGCTGCCAAGAGTCTTAACATTAATACTATATTCCGTCATCATATTTGACCTACAAAAATGAACCACCTCACACTTATCCGGGTTGAACTGCATCTGCCACTTCTCAGCCCAGTTTTGCATCCTATCAATGTCCCGCTGTAACCTCTGACAGCCTTCCACACTATCCACAACACCTCCAACCTTTGTGTCATCAGCAAATTTATGAACTCATCCCTCCACTTCTTCATCCAAGTCATATATAAAATTAGGGGTCGCAGAACAAATCCCTGAGGCACACCACTGGTGACCCATGTCCATGCAGAATATGACCCGTCCATAACTACTCTTTGCCTTCTGTGGGCAAGCCAGTTCTGGATCCACAAAGCATTTTCCCCTTGAATCCCATGCCTCCTTACTTTATCAATGAGCCTTGCATGGGGTACCTTGTCAAATGTCTGACTGAAATCCATATACAGTACATCTACTGCTCTACCATCATCAATGTGCTTAGTCACATCCTCAAAAAATTCAATCAGGCTCATAATGGCCTTTCACAAAGCCATGCTGACTGTTCCAAATGATATTATGCCTCTCCAAATGTTCATAAATCCTGCCTCTCAGGATCTTCTCCATCAACTTACCAACCACTGAAGTAAGACTCACAGGTCTATAATTTCCTGGAACAACATCCTCAACCCTCAAATCCTCCGGAACCTCTCCCGTCCCCATTGATGATGCAAAGTTCATCGCCAGAAGCTGAGCAATCTCCTCCCTCACCTCCCACAGTAGCCTGGGGTACATCTCGTCCGGTCCTGGTGAATTATCCAACTTGATGCTTTCCAAAAGCTCCTGCACATTCTCTTTCTTAATATCTACATGTTCAAGCTTTTCAGTCCACTGTAAGTCTTCCCTACAATTGCCAAGATCCTTTTCCATAGTGAATACTAAAGCAAAGTACTCATTAAGTACTTCTGCTATCTCCTCTGGTTCCATACACACTTTTCCACTGTCACACTTGATTGGTCCTATTCTCTCACGTCTTATCCTCTAGCTCTTAACATACTTGTAGAATGCTTTGGGGTTTTCCTTAATCCTGTCCACCAAAGCCTTCTCATGGCCCCTTCTGGCTCTCTTAATTTCCTTCTTGAGCTCCTTCCTGCTAACCTTATAATCTTCTAGCTCTCTATCATTACCTAGCTTTTTGAACCTTTCATAAGCCCTTCTTTTCTTCTTGACTAGATTTACAACAGCCTTTGTACACCACGGTTCCTGTACCCTACCATCCTTTCCCTGTCTCATTGCAATGTACCTATGCAGAACTCCATGCAAATATCCCCTGAACATTTGCCACATTTCCCTGAGAACATATGTTTCCAATTTATGCTTCCAAGTTCTTGCCTGATAGCCTCGTATTTCCTCTTACTCCAATTAAACGCTTTCCTAAACTGTCTGTTCCTATCCCTCTCCAATGCTATGGTAAAGGAGATAGAGTTGTGATCACTATCTCCAAAATGCTCTCCCACTGAGAGATCTGACACCTGACCAGGTTCATTTCCTAATACCAGATCAAGTACAACCTCTCCTCTTGTAGGCTTATTGTAGAAACCTTCTTGAACACACCTAATAAACTCCACCCCATCTAAACCCCTCTTTCTAGGGACATGCCAATTGATATTTGGGGAATTAAAATCTCCCACCAAGACAACCCTGTTATTATTACATCTTTCCAGAATTTGTCTCCCTATCTGCTCCTTGATGTCCCTGTTACTATTGGGTGGTCTATAAAAAACACCCAGTAGAGTTATTGACCCCTTCCTGTTCCTAACTTCCACCCACAGAGACTCTGTAGTCAATCCTTCCCTGTCTTCCTCTTTTTCTACGTCCGTGACACTATCTCTGAACAACAGTGCCATGCCCCCACCTCTTTTGCCTCCTTCCCTGTCCTTTCTGAAACATCTAAAGCCTGTCCCAAGTCAACAGACGGAATCTCGGCAATTTTCTCAATTAGTTTTTGGTCTCTGAGAGTTGTTTCAAATAAGCAGCTGCCCCAATTGACTAATGGCCCAGTTAATCAGAACCCATTGTATTGAAATCCATTTATCACTATTTTGTATATTCAGTTACTCTGTTTATTTCTTGTCATAGTTTAATGTTTTAATATACACTGCTTATTATGTTGCCCATCTTAAACAAACACGGAGAGGAAGAGTTGCACTGATTTGGGCGGACACTCAAGGGTGGCACGGAAGAGAAGTGTGCGCAGTCACAATTACGACAGAGAAAGTACTCAGGAAGCTAAATAGGCTAAAGGTAGATAAATCTCCTGGACCAGATGGAATGCACCCTCGTGTTCTGTAGGAAGTAGCTGTGGAGATTGTGGAGACATTAGCGATGATCTTTCAAAAGTCGATAGATTCTGGCATGGTTCCAGAAGACTGGAAGATTACAAATGTCACTCCGCTGTTTAAGAAGGGGGAAAGGAAGCAAAAAGGAAATTATAGACCTGTTAGCTTGACGTCAGTGGTTGGGAAGTTGTTGGAGTCGATTGTCAAGGATGAGGTTACAGAGTACCTAGAGGAATATGACAAGATAGGCAGAACTCAGCATGAATTCCTTAAAGGAAAATCCTGCCTTACAAACCTATTACAATTTTTTGAGGAAATTACCAGTAGGCTAGACAAGGGAGATGCAGTGGATGTTGTATATTTGGATTTTCAGAAGGCCTTTGACAAGGTGCCACACATGAGGCTACATAACAAGATAAGAGCCCATGGAATTACAGGAAAGTTACATACATGGATAGAGCATTGGCTGATTGGCAGGAAACAGAGAGTGGGAATAAAGGGATCCTATTCTGGTTGGCTGCCGGTTACCAGTGGTGTTCCACAGGTATCAGTGTTGGGGCCGCTTTTTTTTACATTGTACATCAACGATTTGGATTATGGAATAGATGGCTTTGTGGCTAAGTTTGCTGACGATACGAAGATAGGTGGAGCGGCCGGTAGTGCTGAGGAAACGGAGAGTCTGCAGAGAGACTTGGATAGATTGGAAGAATGGGCAGAGAAGTGGCAAATGAAGTACAATGTTGGAAAGTGTATGGTTATGCACTTTGGCAGAAAAAATAAACGGGCAGACTATTATTTAAATGGGGAAAGAATTCAAAGTTCTGAGATGCAACGGGACTTGGGAGTCCTCGTACAGGATACCCTTAAAGTTAACCTCCAGGTTGAGTCAGTAGTGAAGAAAGCGAATACAATGTTGGCATTCATTTCTAGAGGAACAGAGTATAGGAGCAGGGATGTGATGTTGAGGGTCTATAAGGCGCTGGTGAGACCTCACTTGGAGTACTGTGGGCAGTTTTGGTCTCCTTATTTAAGTTGGAGAGGGTACAGAGAAGATTCACTAGAATGATTCCAGGAATGAGAGGGTTAACATATGAGGAACGTTTGTCCGCTCTTGGACTGTATTCCTTGGAGTTTAGAAGAATGAGGGGAGACCTCATAGAAACATTTCGAATGTTAAAAGGCATGGACAGAGTGGATGTGGCAAAGTTGTTTCCCATGATGGGGGAGTCTAGTACGAGAGGGCATGACTTAAGGATTGAAGGGCGCCCTTTCAGAACAGAAATGCGAAGAAATTTTTTTAGCCAGAGGGTGGTGAATCTATGGAATTTGTTGCCACGGGCAGCAGTGGAGGCCAAGTCATTGGGTGTATTTAAGGCAGAGACTGATAGGTATCTGAGTAGCCAGGGCATCAAAGGTTATGGTGAGAAGGCGGGGGAGTGGGACTAAATAGGAGAATGGATCAGCTCATGATAAAATGGCGGAGCAGACTCGATGGGCCGAATGGCCTACTTCTGCTCCTTTGTCTTATGGTCTTATGGTCTTATGGTCTTATGTATCATTGGCTGATGGCCAGGCTAACCCAAGTAAAAATTTTAGTAGTTGCTTTAGCTCTTCTTCCTTTTAATACTTCATTGAGCTTGATCACATTAAGAGCCTAATAAGATAAATATTCATGTGACATTGGAGGATTAATGCAGGCTCTGTGTCAGAATCAGAACTGGGTTTAATACCACTGGCATGTGTCGTGAAATTTGTTGTTTTGCGATAGCAGTGCAGTGCAATACATGATAATAAAAAAACTATTAATTACAATAAGAAATATATATTAAAAATTAAATTAGATAAGTTGTGCAGAGAGAGTGCAAAAAAAGAAAATAAAGTAGTCAGGTAGTGTCCATGGGTTCATGGTCCTTTCAGAGATCTGATGGTGCAGGCCAAGAAGCTGTTCCTAAAATATTGAGTGTGTCTTTAGGCTCCTGTACCTCCTCCTTGATTGTAGCAACGAGGAGAGGGCATGATCTGGGTGATGGGGATCGATAATGATAGATGCCACCTTTTTGAGGCATCACCTTTTGAAGATGTCCTTGATGCTGGGGAGGCTAATGTCCATGGTGGAGTAGGCAGAGTTTGCAACTTTCTGTACCCTTTCCTGATCCTATGCAGTGGCCCCTCTGTACCAGTCCATGATGCAACCGGTTATAATGTTCTCCGTTGTACATAATATGGCCTGAACATTTATTCATTTTAATAAGAACTATCCTAAATAGACTCCAACTTTGCTGCTTTTTTCAAAGTTAAAATCTCCCATTCAAACCATCAAAGATAAACATTCTCTTCCATAACTGATGTTGTATGATTTAGCATAAGAATGCCAAGGAAATAGGTGGATGTTGGATGACTAGCACGTATTTCTTCCTCCCCTTCTTGCATTATTGTGCTGAAGTCTGATACAGGCTCTTAGTAAGATTTCCCCCACTGCCTGCTCTTTCCCTTTGGTTACAACAATCCATTTGTTGAAATTGACTGTGTTGAAACATGAAAATGCCTTAACTGAATAAATTGCTCCTAAAGCCAGAGCAGCCCTTTGGTTAGATATTTGAAGGGTTCTTTTCATTGTTTGAACTCAAAAACCTTTCATTAATGAGCACATGCAAGCGATATGGGTATAGAGGTAAGGAACCAGACATTTTTGGGTCCCTGGTTTTACTATCTACGGATTTCATAGTCTGCGTTTATCAAAAACCACAGGAGATCAGGAGAGAACACAGATGGTAAACTTTAGTAGACACACAGCTCAAGCTCTCCTTCTCTCTCCCGCTCTCTCTCATTTGACTTCTTTCCTCCACCTCTCTTTCTCTCCACTCTCTCTTCTCTCCCCCTCCTCTCTGTCTCTCTGTCACTTCTCCCTCTATCTCTATCCCTAGCAAGCAAAGGGAAGATAAGTAAAAGAGACTTGGAGTAATAGACAACTGGCAGTAGAAATTGGATTTACAGTGGGACTAACATTTACATTTAAAGAGAGCTTAGATGAATTCCACCTCCTTCTACTACCCATTGTGTTTTCTCCTATTCCTTCTTCACCTTTCCTGCCTATCACCTCCCTGCTTCCCCTCCCCAACTCCTTTATCTTTCCCCTTACTGGTTTTTCACCTGGAACTGACCGGCCTTCTCCTTCCCACCCTCCCCCCACCTTTTTTATAGGGCTTCTGCCCCTTCCCTCTTCAGTCCTGACGAAAGGTTCCAGCTAGAAGCGTTGACTGATCATTTCCATGGACTGCCCAACCTGCTGAGTTCCTCCAGCATGTTGTGAGTGTTGCTTTGACCCCAGCATCTGCAGAGTATTTCGTTTTTAGATGAAATGATCACTGTTTTTACAAAAGTCCAATTCAATAGGCCAAAAAAAATCCTCATTCTGTGGTGACATGCCTTTATTGGAGGTTAAGAGAGGTAATATTATAATAGCCTCTCTTTCTCTCCACCCCTCAGTGTAATGAGCTCAGCCCCGTGTACCCATGAATACCTCGCTGGTCAATCTGCTAACATCTGCTGATTGAGCAGGTTATTCTTCCAGAATGCAATCCTGTCAGCACTGGTCTACCTGCCACTATCTGCTGGTGACTATCAGGGTACAGGTCGCTGATTGCAGTGACCTCAAGTTGAAAGATCTTGCTTTTAATGAAAATCTCTGCTGGCTATTACCAGCTGTAATTGCAGCTTCCACTTTAATCTAAAGCTATGTTCCATAAGCCTTTAACCCCTGGCTGTGAAGCAACACAATTACATATTTTCAATAAGATCTTGATGGGAAAATACAAATTTCAAGCTTTCCTATCACCCTTGTAGCTTCAGTGAACTGAGTTTGCCTCATGAAATTACATGAGTAAACCAATTAATGTTTGACACAGTGAAGTTTTGGTTGTAGAAACTCTTTGTCTGCATGGTTAATCAGTTCTTGCAATATTTTTAACTTAAAACCCTTTAACAGAAAAGCATTTTCAAAGATTTTGTTTCAGGAACCAAAGCCTCTGGAAATGTTAAAGCCCAAGATATTACTACCTGGTGAGTTTTAGTTTTTTTTTGCCTGATAAAATTTACAAGGAGTCACAGAAAAGAGATGCAACAAACACAAAATGCTGGTGGGACTCAGCAGGTCAGTCAACATCTATAGAGAGGAAAAACAGTTGATGTATTGGGCTGAGACTCTTCCTCAGGACTGGAAAGGAAGCAGGAAGAAACCAGAATAAGAAGGTAGGGTAGGGGAAGGAGTATGAGCTGGCTGTAAAGTAAGTTTATTATCAAAGTACATATATACAATCATGAGATTCATTTTCTTGCAGGCATACTTAATAAATCGGTAATAGAATCAATGAAAGTTGCACCAACTTGGGCACTCAAGCAGTGAGCAAAAGACAACAAACTGTGCAAATACAAACAGAATAAATAAATAAATAAACAAACAAACAATAAAAAAAATTGAGAACATGAGATGAAAAGTCCTTGAAAGTGAGTCCATAAGTTATGGGAACATTTCAATGACGGGGCAAGTGAAGTTATCACCTGTGGTTCAAAAGCTTGATGGCTGATGGGGAGTAACTGTTCCTGAACTTGGTGGCACAAGTCCTGAGGCTCCTGTGCCTTCTTTCTGATGACAGTAGTGAGAAGAGAGCTTGGCCTGGGTGATGGGACCCTGATGATGGATGCTGCTTTCCTGCAATAACACTTTGTGTAGATGTGCTCAATTTTGGGGAGGGCTTTACTCACAATGGACTGGGCCACATTCACTACTTTCAATAATGATAGGTGAAAGCATGTGAGGCCCATAACAGAGATGGTTAATGTCAGTAAATATGTACCTCTCTTTCTCCTCCCCATCTCTCTTTCTCTCTCTTTCACTTTTCACAGTTTGTACAATTATGCATCCATTGGTTCTCTGATAGCACAGTTACGTTCTGAGTCTATGGATCAGAAGCAGCCTTTGCTGTTCAATTTTCAAAGCCCTTTTACATCAATACAGTTTTTCAACTGTCTTGCTGCAGATATGGATTAAGTAGGCCTACAAACAGAAGGATAGAGGGCACCAGAGAAGCTAGCAGTAGAAATGTGAATGACCTCCAGTTGACAAATGGCAGAGTGAGGAAGATTAACCAGGAATACTAAAGTAAACAAAAGTTCGAAAGTACATCAACATGTGAGGGATACAGGCTTGGACCATGTAAAAGCTCTCTACGCTGTCTTGTTGTCTTGCTGTTTAGTCCATCCTTCCCAGGGAGTATCCGAACATTCTTTTGTTTTCACCTTTTGCATCTTTGTTTAATTCATGAGTATGAATGGAAGCAATTCAAAAAAAGTATAGTAATAGCATATCTTAAGCTGGTAATTTATTTGTTTATAAACCTCCACACTGAGGGGTCCATGGTCCCCTCTATTAATGGTAGGGGTCCATGGCGTAATAAAGTTGGGAACCTTTGCTCTACGGGATTCTGAACTGCATATCAATTGTAAACAACAGGAATTCTGCGGATGCTGGAAATTCAAGCAACACACATCAAAGTTGCTGGTGAACGCAGCAGGCCAGGCAGCATCTCTAGGAAGAGGTACAGTCGACGTTTTGGGCTGAGACCCTTTGTCAGGACTAACTGAAGGAAGAGCCAGTAAGAGATTTGAAAGTGGGAGGGGGAGGGGGAGATCCAAAATGATAGGAGAAGACAGGAGGGGGAGGGATGGAGCCAAGAGCTGGACAGGTGATTGGCAAAGGGGATATGAGAGGATCATGGGACAGGAGGCCCAGGGAGAAAGAAAAGGGGAAGGGGGAAGAGGATAGGCAAGGGGTATAGTCAGAGGGACAGGGAGAAAAAGGAGAGTGAGAGAAAGAATGTGTGTATAAAAATAAATAACAGATGGGGTACGAGGGGGAGGTGGGGCATTAGCGGAAGTCATGCCATTCTCTAACTTCCGCTAATGCCCCATCTCCCCCTCATACCCCATCTGTTATTTATTTTTATACACACATGCTTTCTCTCACTCTCCTTTTTCTCCCTCTGTCCCTCTGAATATACCCCTTGCCCATCCTCTTCCCCCCACCGTCTTTCTCCCCGGACCTCCTGTCCCATGATCCTCTCATATCCCTTTTGCCAATCACCTGTCCAGCTCTTGGCTCCATCCCTCCCCCTCCTGTCTTCTCCTATCATTTCGGATCTCCCCCTCCCCCTCCCACTTTCAAATCTCTTACTAACTCTTCCTTCAGATAGTCCTGACGAAGGGTCTCGGCCTGACACGTCGACTGTACCTCTTCCTAGAGATGCTGCCTGGCCTGCTGCGTTCACCAGCAACTTTGAAGTGTGTTGCTTGCATATCAATTGTATTTATTTTATTGCCTTCAGCCCCTAATAAACGATTCAATAAGAAGACTTCTTCTGAAGCATGAGCTGCAAAATCTTCCCTTAAATCAAATAAGGAAGGTGAGTATTCATTAAGAGACTCTACATTTCTTTTCTCCCCAGCTGTCATAATCTCTTTCATCTTAAACTATTTTTGCAAAAATATGCATACAATTGGTTTATTTGGTTGTCTTGCCTATAACTTTAGTTCTTTCATAATTCCTCCTTACCTCCTTGATTTGATAGATTTCAGTATGTTGAACAAGACTGGTGTGTTGCCAAATTTAGCTTCCCCACCTGCTTTCGTTTGCCTTTAGTTTCAGTCTAAATTGATTGTCCACCCATGGAACTGCTACACACTGACAGTTGTTTCTCACTGGGATATTCCGACTCTGCTGGGAACTCGTCTCACATTTAAATATAAGCTGCTAACTAGCCCGCAACACTTTCTCCTGCTATAGTTTATTTCAATTCACAAATAAAGTGCAGGATTTTCTGGGTTCGCACTCTTAGGTAAAGAAATAGTTGGTCCCTGCATGTCTGATTCACAAAGCCATTGACATGCAGCCTGTGACCATTCAGTCCTGTAGATCACGTACTTGACCATGGGAGAAGATAGAACATCAATTAAGTTTTCAAACGAATTATTTTTTATTGCTCACCCCCACCTCTTCTCACATCATTATTTTGCAAATCCATTCCATTTCATGATGCGGGATGAATAAGCAAATCTAGTAAAATACTGTGGCGACCCACTTTCTGGCACCCACGAACCGGCTCACGTAACAGCGCGCACAGGCAGAGGGCCGGCAGCAAAAAGGGCGCCAGGCCATCTTCACCAGCAGGGGGAAAATCCCGCGCGCAGAAAGGGTCTGGAAATATGCATTCCCCACAGTAGTCCTACCCGGGGGGGGGCAGGAACGGGAAGGCTTTAAAGCGGGCCGCGAAGTTTGAATAAACCTCTTTCATCGCAACTCTAACTCACCGACTCCGTGTGGTTATTCTAGCGCTGTGTGTAGCACATCGCTACAATTGGTGACCCCGACGGCCCAAACGATATTTGGACCAGAGATGACCGACGCTGCATCTGTTCATGCAGTTTCGTTAAAACTGCCAAGCTTCTGGACGCTGCGACCCCATTTATGGTTCGAACAAGCAGAAGCACAATTCCACATTCGGCAGATAACCTCGGAGTCCACTCGCTACTACTACGTGCTGAGCTCCCTCGACCAGGAGACTGCTGCACAAGTTGAGGAGTTTATACAGTCGCCCCCAGAGGACGGCAAATACACAGCATTCAAAGCCCTGCTCATAAGGACTTTCGGACTCTCACGACGCGAACGAGCACGCCGCTTAATGCACCTGGATGGTTTGGGAGACAGGCCGCCGTCAGCATTAATGAACGAGATGCTGGACCTGGCTGAAGGACACAAACCCTGCCTCATGTTTGAGCAGGCGTTCCTAGAGCAACTGCCCGAGGACATATGCCTGCTGCTGTCCGACGCAGATTTCAGCAACCCCCGGGAGGTGGAGGCCCGAGCAGATGTGCTGTGGAGTGCCAGGAAAGAGAGAGGGGCATCCGTCGCACAGATTACCAAGCCGCGTGCCCAACGACAGACCAGACCAGGCCCGGCAGCAGAGCCTACAAAACCCGGCGACGGGAGTGAGGAGCCCAACGAACAATGGTGTTTCTACCACCAGCAGTGGGGCACGGAGGCCCGCCACTGCAGACTGCCCTGCAAATTCCCGGGAAACGCCAGGGCCAGCCGCCGCTGATGGCTACGGCGGCTGGCCATCAGGACAGCCTCCTGTACGTCTGGGACAAGCAGTCGGGACGCCGCTTTTTGGTCGACACCGGAGCGGAGATCAGCGTCTTACCTCCAACGAGTTACGACACCCGCAACAGAGAACCGGGACCCACCCTGAGGGCCGCTAATGGCAGCACAATACGAACCTACGGCACCCGCACGGTGCGGCTACAGTTCAGCTCCAGCCGGTTCACACAGGCCGCCGTGGCCCAACCACTGCTGGGGGCAGATTTTCTACGAGCCCACAGCCTGCTGGTCGACTTGCAAGGGAAGCGATTAGTCCACGCCAAGACTTTTCAAACGTTCTCCCTGGGTGAAGCACAGTTGCCAGCCCCACACCTGGACTCCATCACGCTGTCCGACGATGAATTCACCAGGGTCCTGGCGGATTTCCCATCAGTACTGACACTGCAGTTCACGGCAGCCATGCCCAGACACGGAGTACAGCACCACATCCCGACCCAGGGACCACCCCTCCACGCCTGTGCTCGAAGGCTTCCCCTGGACAAGCTCCGACTGGCGAAGGAAGAGTTCAAGAAGATGGAGGAATTAGGGATCATACGATGGTCCGACAGCCCATGGGCCTCCCCCCTTCACATGGTGCCCAAGGCAACGGGGGGCTGGAGACCATGCGGTGACTACCGCAGACTGAACGAGGCTACAACGCCAGACCGCTACCCTGTGCCGCACATTCAAGACTTCGCAGCAAACCTACACGGCGCAAAGATCTTTTCCAAGGTAGACCTCGTCCGGGGATACCATCAAATCCCTGTTCATCCGGACGATATCCCCAAAACAGCACTTATCACCCCGTTCGGACTTTTCGAATTCCTCCGAATGCCATTTGGTCTAAAGAATGCCGCACAGACTTTCCAGCGGCTAATGGACGTGGTGGGACGCGACCTGGACTTTGCATTCATCTATTTGGACGACATCCTCATAGCCAGCAGTAGTCAGCAGGAGCATCTGTCCCACCTCCGCCAGCTCTACTCCCGCCTGAGTGAATTCGGCCTTACAATCAATCCAGCCAAATGCCAGTTCGGACTCGACACCATCGACTTCCTGGGCCACAGGATTACTAAAGACGGGGCAACCCCGCTGCCCGCCAAGGTAGACGCGGTCCGCCACTTCCCCCGACCCAACACAATCAAAGGCTTGTAGGAATTCGTGGGTATGATGAATTTCTACCACCGTTTCCTCCCCTCAGCAACCCGAACCATGCGCCCCTTGTTCACCCTAATGTCGGGTAAGGGCAAGGACATTACCTGGAACGAAGAGGCCGCAACCGCTTTCGTTAAAACCAAAGAAGCCTTGGCAAACGCTGCGATGCTAGTGCACCCCAGAACGGACGTTCCTATTGCCCTCACGGTGGACGCATCCAACACAGCAGTCGGTGGAGTGCTGGAACAACTCATCGAGGGTCGCTGGCAACCCCTGGCGTTCTTCAGCAAACACCTACGACCACCCGAACTCAAATACAGTGCTTTCGACCGGAAGCTATTGGCACTATACCTGGCAATCCGGCATTTCAGGTACTTCTTAGAAGGTAGGCCCTTCACCGCGTTCACAGGCCACAAACCGCTTACCTTTGCGTTCACTAAGGTGTCCAACCCCTGGTCGTCCCGCCAGCAGCGACATCTGTCCTACATCTCCGAGTACACGACGGACATCCGGGTCTCTGGGAAGAACAATGTCGTGGCAGACGCACTATCCAGACCTACCATACAGGCCCTGTCCCAGGGGGTGGACTATGCAGCGCTGGCAGAGGCACAGCAGGCAGACGCTGAGATCCCCAGTTACAGGACTGCAGTCTCCGGTTTGCAGCTCCAAGACCTCCCCGTAGGCCCAGGTGAGAGGACCCTACTATGTGACGTAGCTACTGGCCAACCCCGCCCCGTCGTCCCAGCAGCCTGGCGCCGGCAGGTGTTCGAATCCATTCACAACTTAGCGTACCCCTCCATCAGGACAACTGTCCGGCTGGTCTCCAACAGGTTCGTGTGGCATGGACTTCGTAAACAGGTCAGTGAATGGGCCAAAACGTGTATGCAGTGCCAAACGGCCAAGGTACAGCGACACACCAAGGCTCCACCGCAGCGGTTCGAACCCACCCACCGGAGGTTCGACCACATCCATGTGGATATCGTGGGGCCCCTGCCAGTGTCACGAGGAGCGCGGTACCTCCTAACTATGATAGACCGGTTCACCAGATGGCCAGAGGCAGTCCCGCTCAGCGACACCACCTCCGAATCCTGCGCCCGAGCACTGATCGCAACCTGGGTAGCACGCTTTGGGGTACCGGCCCACATTACCTCCGACAGGGGCGCCCAGTTCACCTCCAGCCTGTGGTCGGCTATGGCCAGACTTTTAGGAACACAGCTACACCACACAACTGCCTACCACCCACAGTCGAACGGACTAGTGGAGCGCTTCCACCGTCACCTGAAATCGGCTCTCATGGCCCGCCTGGAGGGGCCTAACTGGGTGGACGAACTTCCCTGGGTCCTGCTCGGAATCCGCACCACGCCCAAAGAGGATCTACACACCTCGTCGGCCGAGTTGGTGTACGGCGCGCCCCTGGTCGTCCCAGGAGAGTTCATACCAGCCCCAATGGGGCAAGAGGAAGAACCCACAGCAGTCCTGGACAGACTATGGGAGAGGCTCAGTAACCTGGCCCCCATACCCACTTCACAGCACGGACAGAGCCCGACCTGCGTACCCAAAGACCTGCAGAACTGTAAGTTTCTTTTTGTACGACGGGGCGGACACCGGGCACCGCTACAGCGGCCCTACGAGGGGCCGTTTAAGGTGATCAGGAACAACGGGTCCACGTTCGTGCTGGACATTGGGGGGAGAGAGGAGGTTTTCACGGTGGACCGACTCAAACCGGCCCATGTGGACTTGGCGCAACCGGTCCAGGCTCAGGCACCGCGGCGCAGGGGCAGACCTCCCAAACAGAGGCCGATCCAGACTGTGGACATTGGGGGAGGTATCGCCGGTTCTGGGGGGGGGGGGGGTTATGTGGCGACCCACTTTCTGGCACCCACGAACCGGCTCACGAAACAGCGCGCGCAGGCAGAGGGCCGGCAGCAAAAAGGGCGCCAGGCCATCTTCACCAGCAGGGGGAAAATCCCGCGCGCAGAAAGGGTCTGGGAATATGCATTCCCCACAGTAGTCCCGCCCAGGGGGGGCGGGAACGGGAAGGCTTTAAAGCGGGCCGCGAAGTTTGAATAAACCTCTTTCATCGCAACTCTAACTCACCGACTCCGTGTGGTTATTCTAGCGCTGTGTGTAGCACATCGCTACAATACTACATTTTTATTCAACGGATCTGAAGAGTGAAGAGGACTAGTTAATGACAGCACCAGAAGAATAGTGTGTGACAGACCCACATGGAAACCAGACTTTTGCACTGTGTAAGTAAGTGCATGATTAACTTATAAAAACTAAAAGCAAAATGTATACTTCTCAGCATGTGATCAGAAGGTGTCAATGCTTTGTAATTAGTTGCTTATAGTCTATTTTCTAAATGTCTCACATTTTTGGTATCTATACACTGTGTATCAAATCCAGAAATAACTACAAACGTATATTACCACATGATTAGTTGACGGCATCACAGTTTCAAAGGATTTGAACTCCTCTCAAGAACGCTATAAAATATTAACAGTTAAAAGCATCAAAGAATACTTTTCCCATGTCTGAAAGGAGATCTCATACTTTAGTTGTATGCCTTAGGAAATCAGTAGACCTTTTGAATGAGGGAATTGCCATGTCACTTAATGAGGGTGAAACTTTTAGATTATATATTACATTATGGAGCATAGTGTCATAGAAAAACACAGCACTTTGGCCCATTTTCTTTGTGCAGAACCATTCAGACTGCCTATTCCCATCGACCTGCACTGGGATGATAGCCCTCCATACCCCTACCATCCATGTATCAACCCAAACTTCCCTTAAATGTTGAAGTCGAGCTTGCATGCACCATTTACGCTGGCAGCTCATTCCACACTCACATGGCCATCGGAGTGAAGAGGTTTCCCCTTATGTTCCCCTTAAATTTTTCACCTTTCATCCTTAACCCATGACCTAGTTGTAGTCCCACCCAATCTCAAAGGAAAAAGCCTGCTTGCATTTACCTTATCTATACCCATCATAATTTTGTATACCTCTATCAAATCTCTACTAAATCTTTTACATTCCAAGGAATAAAGTCCTAACCTATTCAATCTTTCCTTATAACTCAAGTGCTCCAACATCCTTGTAAAATTTCTCTATACTCTTTCAACCTTATTTACATCTTTCCTGTAGGTAGGTGACCAAAACTCCACACAATACTCCAAATTAGGTCTCACCAATGTCTTTTACAACTTCAACATCTCTTGCACTCAATACTTTGATTTATGAAGGCGAATGTGCCAAAAGCTTTCTTTATGACCCTATCTACCTGTGACACCACTTTCAATGAATTATGGACTTGTATTCCCAGATCTCTTTTTTCTAGAGCACTCCTCAGTGCCCTACCGTTCAATGTGTAAGACCTACCCTGGTTGGTCCTCAAAGTGCAGTGCCCTGCAATTGTCTGCATTAAATTCTATATGCCATTTTTCAGCCCATTTTTCCAGCTGGTCAAATCCTTCTGCAAGGTCTGATAGTCTTCCTCGCTGTCCACTACACTCCCAATCTTGGTGTCATCTACAAATTTGCTGATCCAGTTAACCACGTATCATCCAGATCTTTGATCGAGATGACAAACAACAATAGACCCAGCAACAATCCCTGTGGCACTCCACTAGTCACAGGCTTCCAGTCAGAACGGCAACCATCTACTACCACTCTCTGGCTTCTCCCTCAAAGCCAATGTCTAATCCAATTTACTACCTCATCTTGAATGCTGAACGACTGAACCTTCTTGACCAACTTCACATGCGGGACCTTATCAAATGCCTTGCTAAAGTCCATGTGGAGAATATTCAATGCCTTACCTTCATCAACTTTCCTGGTAACATCCTCAAAAAAACTCTATAAGGTTGGTAGACATGACCTACCATACACAAAGCCATGCTGATTATCTCTAATCAGTCCATGTCTACATAAATATTCATATATCCGGTCCCTTAGAATACCTTCCAATAACTTTCCCAGTACTGATGTCAGGCTCACCAACTTATATTTTCCAAATTTATTCTTAGAGCCTTTTTTAAACAGTGGAACAACATTAGCTATCCTCCAATCCTCTGGCCCCTCACCTGTTACCTAGGATGATTTAAATACCTCTGCTCAGACCCCTGCAATTTCTGCTCTTACCTCTTCCATGGTCCAAAGGAATGCCTTGTCAGGCCCTGGGGATTTATCCACCTGAATTTGCTTCAAGACGTCAAACACCTCCTCATCTGTAATCTGCGTAGTCTATAAAACCGATGCTGTTTTGCTTCACTTCTATAGACCCTGTGTTCATCTCCTGAGTAAATCCAGATGACACAAGAATCCATTTAATATCTCCCCCATCTCTTTTGGCTCCACACATGGATTATGATTCTGGTCTTTCAAATGACAATTTTGTCCTTGACAATCCTTTTGCTCTTCACTTACCTGTAGAATCCGTTAGGATTCTCCTCCACCTTGTCTGCTAGGGCAACCCCTTGCCTTTTTTTAGCTGTCCTGATTTCTTTTTGAAGTGGACTCTTGTATTCCCTATACTCCATAAGCACCTATTTGTTACTATTTGCATGTACCTGCTATGCACCTCCTTTTCACTCCTAGCCAGGGCCTCAATATCTCTTAAAGGCGAAGGTTCCCTAAACCTGTTATCTTCCCCTTTTATTCTGACAGGCACATACAAGCTTTGTACTCTCAAAATTTCAATTTTGAAAGCCTTCCACTTACCAAGTACGCCTTTGCCAGAAAACAGCCTGTCACAATCCACACTTGCCAGAACCTTTCCGATACCATCAAAATTGGCCTTTCTCCAATTTAGTATCTCAACCTGAGGACTACACCTACCCTTTTCCATAATTACCTTGAAACTAATGGTATTATGATAATTAGATGCAGCGTTCCCCTACACAAACCTCTATCACCTGTCCTGTCTCATTCCCTAATAGATCAAATGTTGCACACTGTCTCTTTGGAACTTCTATGTACTGATTAAGGCAATGTTCCTAAACTCTATCATGTCTAGTCATTTTACAGTATGAGAGTCCCAGTCAAAATGTGGAAAGTTACAACCACATACTATCACAACCTTATGTTTCTTGCAACAGTCTGCAACCTCTCTACAAATTTGTTCCTCTCAATCCCACAGACTAATGTGGCCTTATCTTTCTTATTCCTCAGATCCACTTATAAACCTTGTCGTCAGTTGCTTTGGTCTCTCAACAAAGCTCCATTAACCAAGTATTGTCGGATATTGGCCCCCAGATGGAATGTTTTACTACTGCATTCCCGAGGAGGACAATCCCGTCCAGACTTCCTTTCTTTGGAAGCACGATGCTATCTACCTGCATGGTGAGTAGGAAACCCTCAAAGTTGCCTCCTCTCATCTTCTTGTCTTCTCCCTCATCTCACCCCCAACACTAAGTGCTGCTCCTGAACTGCTGGCCAATTTTAGAGAACTCAATAGAAACACTTGCTCTAGGTGCTATTGTTCAATGTGTTGTCCTGGCAGTGGAAGTGTTCCTCGATTATCTCTTAGTTGGCGTTACAGGTGCAAGCATTGCTCTATGAGAAGCCTGCTTTCTTCTCTTGCTTAGGTTTCAGATGAGTAAAAGGAGTCAGGTATTGAGCAGATGATCATAGTCATAGTCATAGTCATACTTTACTGATCGTGGGGGAAATTGGTTTTCGTTACAGTTCCTTAAGATCCTTAAGTCTATTGGTTTTGCTGAACTGTTGCTCAATGAGTGCATCTCAACTGTCCCCCATTCTCAGATGTTGACCATAGTCATTTCTGGCCATAACCTCAGGTCATCGGTGTTGAACTCTCAACTGATTGACAGTTGAGTCAATGGCTCCCAGCAACACTGTAATATGTTTTCTCCTGGGGAAACGCCCTCACTTCTTAGACTGTGGCTCTTCACCAACAGGTAGAGGTCCATTTTCCATCCCCGTATAAAATGTGAGATTTTGCTTGGGTCTGTTCCACCCACCTTGAGTGAAGTGATGAGAGTGAATGTTTGGTGCCTTTGTCACTTTATAGGAGGGGGGTGACGAAGGTAGTTCCAACTCACCTGTGCAACATCAGAGAGATCTCTGCATGGATCGTCGTGAGGAAGTGGAATCTCTTCAAGAACTTCTCCCCTATTAAAGTAATGTAAATGAAGTGACTCCAGAAATGCAGTGTGATTAGAGTAATACATCATGGAAGTAGGCCCCTCAGCCCAAGTGTTCCATGCTATTTGCTCGTGTTTGGCGTCATTCCTTTAAACCTTTCCTATCCAAGCACCTTTTAAATGTTGTTAATATGCTGCTTCCTCTGTCAACTCTTTCCACATACTGAACACTCTCTTGATGTAACAGATGTCCCTCAGGTTACTCAGCTCATCTTAAACCTATGCCTTCCAGTTCTTGATTCCCCGACCCTGGGAAGCAAAATGTGCATGTACACCCCATCAATCTCCTTCATAATTTTATAGACCACCCCTCATTCTCCTATGCTTCAACTAAAAAAAGACCAAACCTGCTCAAGACCTTTCTGTTGGCTCAACAAAGCTTAATTAGGGAGAGACCCAAGTTTTGGAGTCAGCGGGAAATGATCTTGAAATAAACATTCCGACTAGACCTTGTGGCATTGATTTTGCTTAATTCCAATATGACGTCCAGTCTAGTTCTGTCCATTAGGAATCAATAGCTTCCAGGAACAGGGTAGTCATTAAGTATTGGGGATATGATAGTACATCGGCACTGTGGTTTAGTTGATCAACTTGCAACCGGATTTCTGCATCATTGATCTAGAGGGATAGAATCAAATTGCATTTAAATTAACAATAGATAAAAGAAATCTGGGATTTAAAAATATCAGTAACAGGAAGGGCTACAAAACCCTTGTAAAGACCCATCTCGTTTACTAATTTCTTCTGGGATGAAAATCTGTCATGCTCAGCTGGTTGGGTTTATATATGACTCTGGGCTCTTAGCTGCCTGTTCAGTTCTGGATTAATTAGATGTTGGTGGCAAAAAGTGGTACCATCAGCAGAGTCCACATTGCATAAAATCATTCTTTAAATGATTTTGAATTGAATAATTTTCAGCACTGTCTACTCACTTCTCACTCACTGCTGCCGAAGGGACGTGTCTGCGTGTAATGGTCTCTCTCTCTCTCTCTGTCTCTCTTTCACTCTATTCTCTGCTGTTGCTGGAGGAAGGTTCCTGCATTCAAATGGTCTCTCTCTCCCTCTTGCTCGATGCTGCAGGAGGGTTGTGCTGGACTCGTAGGTCCTGGGCGAGGTTTAATTGATGCGGTGATGTGTTTCTGGTTCCTGGTCACTCCTTTTCCTTTCGCTATTTTGGGTGATTTTGCAGATTATGAACAACACAGCATTTGATTGAACTGGACTGAAAATGCCTTTCGATTTTATGTTCTGTGTTTTTTGCTCTTTTTTTGCCATTTGCACAATTTGTTTTTTTTTTGCGTGGGGATGGTGAGGGGGGGATCTGATATTTTCTTTGAACAGGTTCCAGGGTTTTCTTTGGTTCGTGGCTGCCTGTGGGAAGATGAATCTCAGGGTTGTATACTGCATACATACTTTGATTAAAAATGAACTTTTAATCTTTGGAGACTTCTCAAACAGCAGGGCAGTAGCTAGAAATACAGAATGTGAAATGAGGATGGAGGATGGGTTCGAATGGGAAGCTGAAATTTCATGTTTAAAAAATATTATAAAGTCCCAATAATTTTTATCTCATGGAATGATGTCACATTGGTTTCCAGGTCTGGAGAAGCTGCTTAACCATAATTATACCTTAGATTGCAATTAACAACTCGGCTACAATTCATTCATACCATGAGCTGGTACATAAGGAGTTGGTGTTCACATCACTGATTCAATATTGATTGCAACTGTGAAGACAGCAGCAGCTTCTCTGTGGAGGGGCAGCATTTCACTGAAAGCAATTTGCAGATTTTCATGCTTGCTGCACATGATCTGGCACCAGACGTTGCTGTCAGGTTTACACAGAGCAGCTTCGCTGTTTTTTTTTAAAACTACTAATTCTGAGCCATTATCTTTGCTTAGATTTATACCCATCTTAACTTGAAAGTGCTGTGTCTGTGTGGACTAATGATGACAATAAACCCAAAAACTTTATTCCTCTCTGATGTCTAGAAATAAGTCATATTGCAGTGAAAACATATGGAATGAATTGGAAGTCTTACTTCTTTCTGGTTCCAGAGGATTTATTCCACAATGGAAAGCTGCTCTAAAGAGCATGTTCTGCTGTGGCAGCAGTTGTCAGCACTAGAAATTGGCTCCATCGTACAGGCAGCTATGTAAAGAGCATCAGCAGAAACTCAGAGTTTTGCCTGAAGCATCAGCTCTTGGAGCAGATGCAAAAATCTCTAGGGCCAAGGTATTTATCTTCAACACAAAACTTCTGCTCATACCAAATAAATTCAACTATTTCATATATTTGTGGAGTGTTATCTTTGCTGAAGTACTCACTAAATAATTCTTCAGGACTTTTACAACCTTTGTATTTCCAGCAAAAAAAAAGAACTGTGTTTTTCACAAAAAAAAAATCTGAAGTAATCAGAATTAATTAATTCCCTTAAATGTCCAATACTCTGTTAATATTTAACTTCTGTGATTAGTTACATGATAAGGTCAGAAGGGTCAGAGAGTTTACAATGAAAAACTAAGAGACAATTAAATTATTTGTAATGGTAATATGATTAATTATCATGGAGAAGCAACACGTGGAATTGTTCTGTAATTCCATCCATTTGTCACCATTAAGCCAGTTCCTTCCAATCTTCATTACTGATTCGAAAGTAGTTCCAATGAGTGCTAAAAAATATTGCAGCCAGAATTTTACTCTTAAATCCTAGTTGTAAAAGCTATTGCCGAGCAAATTACCCTTTCCTGGGAAAATGAGGGAACATTTTCATAAAACATACTAATCTATAGCTGCTTGGAAGATCATTTATCCCTGCTTAGCTCTAGTATGCCATTTCAGCGATGTTTTGTCTCCACTGTCCTACCCTGAAGTTAGCCGTTTTAGCTGATTTCCTTTTAGTAATCGATTTGACTACCTTGACAGAGTAACTGTAACTTTCATATATTTATGAATATGTTGCTAGGACTCCAGGGCCTGAGCAGATGGAGAGGTTAACCAGGCTGGGGTCTTCATTCCTTGGAATGCAGGAGAATGAGGGGTGATCTTATTAAAATGCTTAAAATTATGAGAGGTATAGATAAGGTGCACAGTAACAGTTTTTCTCCTCAGGGTAGGGGAGTTCAAAACCAAGGGGCATAGATTACTTTACTTACTTTATACTTTATTGTCGCCAAACAATTGGTACTAGAACGTACAATCATCACAGCAATATTTGATTCTGCGCTTCCCACTCCCTGGATTACAAATATTAAATATTAAAAATAGTAAAAATTAGTAAATATTAAAAATTTAAATTAGAAATCATAACTAGAAAATAGAAAAATGGAAAGTAAGGTAGTGCAAAAAAACCGAGAGGCAGATCCGGATATTTGGAGGGTACTTAGGGTACGGTCCAGATCCGGGTCAGGATCCGTTCAGCAGTCTTATCACAGTTGGAAAGAAGCTATTCCCAAATCTGGCCGTATGAGTCTTCAAGCTCCTGAGCCTTCTCCCGGAGGGAAGAGGGACGAAAAGTGTGTTGGCTGGGTGGGTCGTGTCCTTGATTATCCTGGCAGCACTGCTCCAACAGCGTGCGGTGTAAAGTGAGACAACGGACGGAAGGCTGGTTTGTGTGATGTGCTGCACCGTGTTCACGATCTTCTGCAGCCTCTTTTGGTCTTGGACAGGACAACTTCCATACCAGGTTGTGATGCACTGTAGAAGAATGCTTTCTACGGTGCATCTATAAAAATTAGTGAGGGTTTTAGGGGCCAGGCCAAATTTCTTTAGTTCTCTCAGGAAGTAAAGGCGCTGTTGGGCCTTCTCGGCAGTGAACTCTGCTTGGTTGGACCAAGTCAGGTCATTTGTGATATCGACCCCAAGGGACTTAAAGCTTTTGACCTGTTCCACTTGCGCATCACCGATATAAATTGGGTCGTGCGTCCGCTACTCCTTCTGAAGTCAACAACCAATTCCTTCATCTTGCTGATGTTGAGGGATAGGTTATTGTCTTCGCACCATGCCACCAGGTTCTTAATTTCCTCTCTGTACTCAAACTCATCATTATCCGAGATACAGCCTACAATTGTTGTGTCATCAGCAAACTTATATATTGAGTTTGATGGAAACTTGGCTACACAATCATGGGTGCACAGTGAGTACAGCAGGGGGCTGAGTACACAGCCTTGTGGGGCACCGGCGCTCAGAGTGATTGTAGAGGAAAGTTTGTCCCCTATTTTTACAGCCTGGGTCCTGTCTGTGAGGAAGTTGAAGATCCAGCTGCAGATCTGTGTGCTAAGGCCCAGGTTCTGGAGCTTAGGAATCAGTTTATTTGGAATGATGGTATTAAAAGCAGAGTTGTAGTCAATGAAAAGGAGCGTTACGTATGTGTCTTTTTTCTCCAGGTGTTCTAAGGAGGAAGGTAGGGCCAGAGAGATGGCATCTGCCATTGACCTGTTGCTCCGGTAGGCAAATTGCAAAGCGTCGAGGTTGACCGGTAGGCTGTTGTTGATGTGTGCCATAACCAATCTCTCGAAGCACTTCACAGCAATTGATGTCAGAGCCACAGGTCGATAGTCATTCAGGCATGCCACCTTGCTCTTCTTCGGCACTGGGATTATCGTTGCCTTCTTAAAACACGAGGGGATCTTAGACTGGAGCAAGGAGCAGTTGAAGATGTCAGCAAACACTCCAGCTAGCTCGCTTACACAGGTCCTGGGACACCATCTGGGTCCGTCGCCTTCCTTGGATTTATCTTCAGGAAGGCCCTTCTAACGTCCTCCTCGGTGACGAAGAATCTCGATGCCACCAGGTCGGGTTCATCCGGAGGGAGCGGGACGCTCCTCTTCTGTTCGAATCTTGCTTAGAATACGTTAAGTTCATCAGGAAGAGAAGCGCCACAGTTATTGATATTCCCAGTCTTTTCTTTGCGCCCAGTGATCTCATTTAGACCCTGCCATAGTCTATTCACATCCCTTTAGTTAGCCTGGGCTTCCAACTTGGCTCGATATTGCCTCTTGGCACCCTTAATAGCTTTCCGGAGTTCATGCCTGGATTCCGTGTAGCAACTGGTATCCCTGGACCTAAAAGTCGCAGCTGTAGCCTTTAAAAGGGACTTGACCTCATAATTCATCCAAGGTTTCCGGTTAGGGAATACCCGGATCGTCTTGCGGGACACACAGTCGTCCGTGCATTTCCAAATAAAGTCCGTGACAGCTCAGGCATACTCATCAAGGTTAGCTGCCGAGTCCTTGAATATTAACCAGTCCACCGATTCAAAGCAGTCACGGAGGACCTCATCCATTTCCTCCGTCCAATGCGACACAACTTTTGACACCGTGATGTCCCGCTTCAGTTTCTGTTTGTAAGCCGGGAGGAGGAGTACGGCCTGACGGTCCAATTTTCCAAAGTGAGGTCGTGGGACGGAACGGTAGGCATCCTTGACTGCTGTGTAGCAGTGGTCAAGTATAATTGGGCCTCTAGAGGGGCAAGAGATATAACTTTGGCAGCACCTTTCTGAGGTTGGCCTGGTTAAAGTCCCTGGCTGTAATGAGCAAAGCCTCCGGATACCTGGTCTCAAGTTCACTGATGTTGGCATACAGTATGTTCAGAGCACACTCACAACACGCTGGAGGAACTCAGCAGGCCAGGCAGCATCCGTGGTAACGATCAGTCAACAAGCAACACTCACAGCAAAATACCAATGCCTTGGAACAGAAAACCCTGAAAAAGGTAGTGGATTCATCCAGTATATCATGGGTAAAGCCCTTTCAACCACTGAGCACATCGACATGAAACACTGACACAGGAAATCATCATCCATCATCAGGGGTCACCACCTCTTAGTCCATGCTCTTCTTTCACTGCTGCCATCAGGTAGAAGGTACAAGAGCCTCAGGACTCCCACCACCATGTTCAATAGTAGGCACTCTACCCCACAACTATCAGGCTCTTGAACAAAAGGGATAACTAAACTCACGTACCCCATCATTGAGATGTTCCCACAACTGATGATCTCACTATAAGTTCTCTTTATCATGTTATTGTTATTTATTACTATTTATTTAAATTTACATTTGCACAGTTCGTTGTCTTCTGCATTCTAGTTGATCTTTCATTGATCTTGTTGAAGATACTATTCTGGAGATTTGCTGAGTATGCCCACAGGAAAACAAATCTCAAGGTTATATATGTAATTTGATGTCAAAATTTACTTTGAACTATGAACTTTGAACTTTTCCTACCAGTGGTTTGGATTCCTCGCACTTCCCAAAGGCATACGGATTAATTGGTCACATGGGTGTAACTGGGGTTTGTGGACTTGTTGGGCCGGAAGAGCCTGTAACCCATGCTGTATCTCTAAGCGAAACAAAAGTAGGTAGAAGTAGATGAGGCTGTCTACAAGAAGGGTCAGAGCCGTCTCTATTTCCTGAGGAGACTGAGGTCCTTTAACATCTGTCGAACGATGCTGAGGATGTTCTACAAGTCTGTGGTGGCCAGTGCCATCATGTTTGCTGTTGTGTGCTGAGGCAGCAGGCTGAGGGTAGCAGACACCAACAGAATCAACAAACTCATTCGTAAAGCCAGTGATGTTGTGGGGATGGAACTGGACTCTCTGATGGTGGTGTCTGAAAAGAGGATGCTGTCCAAGTTGCATGCCATCTTGGACAATGTCTCCCATCCACTACATGATGTACTGGTTGGGCACAGGAGTACATTCAGCCAGAGACTCATTCCACCGAGATGCAACACAGAGCGTGATAGGAAGTCATTCCTGCCTGTGGCCATCAGACTTTACAACTCCTCCCTTGGAGGGTCAGGCACCCTGAGCCAATAGGCTGGTCCTGGACTTATTTCCTGGCATAATTTACATATTACTATTTAATTATTTATGAATTTATATTGCTATATTTGTACTCTATTCTTGGTTGGGGCAACTGTAATGAAAACCAATTTCCCCCGGGATCAATAAAGTATGACTATGACTATGAAATATTAACTCTGTTTCCCTCCCCAAAGTGGCTGCCTGTCCTGCTAAATGTTTCCAACGTTCTCTTTCCTCTCACTTCACAACTTAAATAACATCTATCAGCATTACCAGTTTGTACAAATGTTTTGTAGATTTCTTTACTTAGTAACAATATAAATCTGCAGAAAGAGGTGGGAAAGGAATTCCCAAATGATGAAGTTTCCATGAGTTACTATTAAAGCTGAAATGATATGCGACGCTAACCTGAATAATAAATTTAGAGTAATTCATACTGTTTTTGGAAGGCAACATCAATAACTATAGACCCATGGGTACCTGGATGACATGCAGTTCCCTGAATTCTTAAACATCCAGATATATTTGTCAGGGCATTTTTCACAGAGAGATATTGGATTTGGAATTTTTATTAACTATGTTATCATTGATTATTCTGTGTGTCAATCCTGATTTCCATAAGCATAGGTTTTCAAATCTGGGAGAAGGCGGAGGATAGAGAAACCGCAGTCTGCATCTTTACCCCACTGCCACCCTTCAGACACGTCAATAAAGTTCAAAGAAGGAGACATGAAAAATGAATGGATTATTATTTAATATTAATACGCAGGGTAAGTTGGCATCACAAGAAAAGTTTGTAAGACTGTTTATTATAATTTTGTTTCTACAAGCTGCAATATGAGTGCTTCTGAGGATCAAACTTTCTCTGTCCTGTGTGCTGAACAAGCCATCGAACCTTTTACTCCCATGACACAATAACAGGCCAATATGCCACCAATAAGGAAGATGGAATTATCCACTGACCCTGAAATTGCCTTGCTCCGAGGGTGGGCCTGAGGAACTGGGGAATCAAACAGTAGGCAGGCAGGACAAGTCTGACAGACTGGGGGAGTAACTTCGAGGCAGATTTGAACACACTGGAAGTGATCCCTGGTGTTTAGAGTTGATGGAGGTGGGTATTAATAGGGATTCATACAGTGCTGGGGGATAATCTATCAAACTGAATGCTCTTTTCACAAGAAATTAATTTTTGGGACTGACTTTAGAAACAGGAAATATCACAAGAGACTTTGCTGTGGCTTACACAGTCTATTGGATTGCTAATGTCACTGGGATAACATTGAGAGCAATATCTTGTCCTTGAGTGATATATATCATTGCAGGCAGGCTTTCTAGAGCTGTCGGGGAGGGTTTGAACAAAATTGGCAAGGGGTTGGGAACCGGACTGATAGAGCTGAGGATGGGGCAGCCGGCATGCAAGCAGATGTAGTACATAATGAGAATGTAAGGAAGGACAGGCAGGTGACTGGGCAAAACTGCAGTCAGTGGGATGTTAAAGTGTAACGGGGGCAAAATAAAAACAATTGATGGATACAGGTCTAAACTTGTTATGTTTGAATGCAGGCAGTTGACAGAATAAGGAAGATGACCTTGTAGTGCAGTTAGAGATTGGCAGGTGTGATATTGTGGGCATCACTCAGGTGTGGCTCAAAGAAGGTTATAGTTTAACATCCAGGGATGCACATTGTATTGAAAGGACAGGCAGGTAGGCAAAAGGGGTGGGGTGGCTCTGTTGGTTGAAAATGAAAATGAAATCCTTAGAAAGAAGTGATATAGGATCGGAAGATGTAGAATCCTTGTGGGTAAAGAAACTGCAAGGGTAAAAAGACCCCGGTGAGAGTTATATACAGGCCTCTGTACATTAGCCAGGATGAGGGCTACAAATCTATACAGGAGATAGAAATGGCATGTAATGAGGGCGTTATTATGATGGTCAGGGGGATTTCAATATGCAGGTAGATTGGGAAAATCTGATTGGTGCTTAATCCCAAAGGAGATAATTTGTAGAATGACTATCTGATGGCTTTTTAGAGTAGGTTGTGGTTGAGCCTACTAGGGAATAGGCTATTCTGGATTGGGTGTTTTGTAATGAACTGAATCTGATTAGGGAGCTTAAGGTAAAGGAACCTTCAGGAGGTACTGATCATAATATGATAGAATTCACCCTAGAATTTGAGAGGGAGAAGTTAAAACCAGATGTATCAGTACTACAGTGGAGAAAAGGAAATTACAGAGGCATGGGAGAGGAACAGACCAAAATTGATTGCAGGGGACATTAGCAGAAGGCATGGAATAAATACATCCCAGTGAAGAAGTATTCTAAAGGCAGGTTGATGCAACCACTGTTAACAAGGGAAGCCAAAAACAAAAAAGCAAAAAAGAGGGCATATAATAGAGACAAAATTTGTAGGAAGTTAGAATATTGTGAAGCTTTTAAAAACCAGCTGAAGGGGAAAGATGAAATATCAAGTTAAGGAGGGGAAAGATGAAATATCAAGTTAAGCTAGCCAATAATATCAAAGAGATATATGAAGAGTAACGGAGAGGAGAGAGTAGATATTGAATCACTGGGAAAAGACACTGAAGAGGTCGTAATACAGGACAAAAAATGGTAGATGAACTGAATAAATATTTTGCATTAGTCTTTAGTGTGGAAGACACTAGCAGTATGCTGGATGTTCGAGAGTGTCAAGAACCACAAGTGAAAATAGTTGCTATTACAAGGGAAAAGTGCTTGAGAAGCTGAAGGGCCTGAACGTAGTTGTCACCTGGACCAGATGGACTACATCTCAGGGTTCAGAAAGAGGTAGCTGAAGAGATTGTGGAGGCATTAGTAATCTTCTTTTAAGAATCCCAAAACTCTGGCATGTTTCCAGAGGACTGGAAAATTGCAAATGTCACTCTACTCTTCAAGAAGGGAGGAAGGCAGAAGAAAGAAAATTATAGGCCAGTTGGCCTGACCTCAGTGGTTGGGAAGATGTTGGAACTGATTGATAGGTATAAGGTTTCTGGGAACTTGGAGGCACATAGGCCAAAGTTAGCATTGTTTACTTAAGGGAAAACCTTGTCCAACAAATCTGTTGGAATTCTTTGACGAAGTAACAAGCAGGATGGATAAAGGAGAAACTGGTACTTGGATTTTCAGAAGGCCTTTAACAAGATGCCACTCATGAGGCTGCTTAACAAACTAAAAGCCCGTGGTATTACAGGAAAGATTCTACCATGGATAGAGGATTGGCTGTTTGGCAGGATCCAAAGAGTGGGAATAAAAGGAACCTTTTCTGGCTGATGGCAGGAGACTAGTGGTGTTCCATAGGGGTTGATGTTGGGACCGCTTCTTTTTATCTTATTTATCAATGATTTGGATCGCAGAATTGATGACTTTGTGACCAGGTTAGCAGTCAATGCAAAGGAAGGTGGAGGGGCAGATAGAGTTGAGGAAGCAGGAAGGCTGCAGAGGAAAGACAGATTGGGAGAATGGGCAAAGAAGGGAGAGATGGAATGCAGTGTTGTGAAGTGTATGGCCGTGCACTTTAGTAGAAGCATAAACTATTTCTAAATGAGGAGAAAATTCAAAAATCCAAGGTGCAAAGTGACTTTGGAGCTATCGTGCAGGATTCCCTAAAGGTTAACTTTCAGGATGAGTTGGTGGTGAGGAAGGCAAATGCAATGTCAGCATTCATTTCAAGAGCACGAGAATATAAAAGAAAGGAAATGCCGAGACTTTTTGAAATTTTAGTGAAGCCTCATTTAGAGTATTGCGGGCAGTTTTGGGGCTTCTTATCTCAGAAAGGATGTCCTGACATTTGAAAGGGTTCAGAGGAGGTTCATGAGCAGAATTCTTTGAATGAAAGGGATGTGGAGCGTTTGATGACTCTGACCCTGAACTCACAGGAACCTAGAAGAATGAGGGGAGATCTTATTGAAACCCATTGAAGATTGAAAGGGTTAAATAGAATGGATATGGGGAGGATGTCTCCTGTAGTTGGGGAGACTAGGAACAGAGAGCACAGTGTCAGAATATAGGGACATCCATTTAGAAATGATGATGAGGAGGAATTTCTTCAGCCAGAAGGTGTTGAACCCGTGTAATTTCTTGCCACATCTGGCTCTAGAGGCCAGGTTATTGGTACTTTTAAGGCAGAGGTTGATGGGTTCCTGATTAGTTAGGGGGTGAAAGGTTATGGGGAGAAGACAGGAGAATAGGGTTGTGAGGGAAAATCGATCAGCCATGATGAAATGTGGAGCATACTTAACTGGGCCGATGGGCCTAATTCTGCTCCTATGTCTTATGGTCTTATGGGGTTTGAATTTTTTGAAGGAAATTTACAGAGTTTCACTAGTGTAGACAGGTGTCCCATGGGTATGGAGTACCATGATCTGCCTTGATATGTCAAATGAGGTGAGGCACAATATGTGGAATAATTTTCAGCAGGCATAGATTTAATTAGGTTTTGTGAACGTTAGTGGAAAGAGATAGTTCTTAATATCAGTAACCAATCCATTCGTTGAGCAACAGCCTCATGGATGCAAAGGACGGCTCAGTACCATAGCGGTTAGCATAAAGCACGTATAGCCTGAGAGACCTGGGTTCTGTTTCACACCTGTCTGTAAGGAGATTGTTCCTTCTCACCATGACTGCGTGCAATTTTCCTGGTGCTCCGGTTTTGTAGACGTTCGGAATAGCAGGCTCATTGGTCACATGGGTGTGGTGGGGAGGCCCAGGCTTGTTGGATCAAATGGCCTGTAATTGTGCTGTATACCTAAATAAACAAAAGTCAAATAAAGCTTCTCAACACCCTTTTGGTCTTGTGCATAATATAACTCAGATCAGGCTGGTTACAAGTTTGATAAAGGCAATGGCAGATTCGAGCTCGACCCCAAACTGATTTGATTTCAAGGCTGTCCTTCAAACGTAGAGTTTATACTGCATCATTCATCTATCTGCTTGCTGTGGGGATGTTTCCTGGAGTGGTATGACAGCTACTGAAGGAATTGAAATCAGAATCAGGTTTAATATCACTGGAATTTGTTGATTTGTAGCAACTGTTCATTGCAATGCATAATCATACAATAAGCATATATATAAAAAAAGAGAGGGAAAAACACTGGGGTAGTGTTCATTAGTTTATTGTCCAAAAGAAATCGAATGGCAGAGGGGAGGAACTTGCTCCTGAAATGTTGAGTGTGTGTCTTCAGGCTCCTGTACCTCCTACCTGATGGTAGCAATGAGAAGAGGGCATGTTATGGGTGATCAGGGTCCCCAGTGATGGATGCTGCCTTTTTGAGGCATCACCTTTTGAAGGTGTCCTGGATGCTGTGGAGGTAGCACAAACCGATTACTGACAAAATGGGCTTTGGCGAACATTTCCTTGATGTGCATCCTCAGTGGGAATACGTGTAGAGGCCCGCGGAATAGGATTAGCTGCGGGAAAATAGAGGAGGGAGAGCAGGAGACACTCTCCTCCCGAGAACATCAAGGAGGAATTCTCCTTCATAAATTCCAGTGTGGGAGACATTTCGACTTTTCGCTTATTTTTCTAAGATTTATTTTATTTATAAAGTTTGCAATTATGTGGTGCAGTGCACCTTTATGTTGCCATCCTCAATATAAACCATATCTTTAAATTAAAGCATCATTTTAGCAATTTATTCTTTGCATACATTCCTTGATCAAAACTCATTCAATCTCAGGAAGAAGGTTCTCGAAGAGTTCTCTGGGCCTCTCCTTTTTTCTCTCAATGTCTTGCATTTGGTTTATAGTAAAGCTGATCTATACAAACACATTATACCTCCACCTAAAGGCACCCTAAGCTTCTTAAAGCAGCCTCATTTCAAGTGGTGAGAGCCACTCCCATACCTGGCCCTCTTTTAGCCTGTAAGAAAAGCAACAGGACAACTTTTGCTCAATGCACTGTGACGCTGCTATAATGAGCCAGGTAAACCTAGGGTTGAAGATGCTTCTTTATTGTCACCCCTGCACTCATTTGTAGACAACTTAACCCATAAACTATTTGAGATAAAATTTATAAACTTCCTTGCTAAAATCTTAAAATAATGAATATTTGATTCAATTTTTGAAAAAAAAAGATTCCTATTTGGTGTTGTTCTCAGTGGAGAGAAATATTTCCTTTGTAAAAAGGTTTGTTCCCTGTCAATACTTCAGTTGTATTACACTCAGAGAAGTATTTTAAAGGGAGCCATGATGACTATCCTTAATCAGACCATGTCTATTCAAATACTCATATATCCAGTCCTTTAGAATACCTTCCAATAACTTCCCCATTATTGATGTCAGGCACACCAGCCTATAATTTCCTGGTTTACTTTTAGAGCTGTTCTTAAACAATGGAGCAACATTTTGCTATCCTCCAATCCTCCAGCACCTCACCTGTCGCTAAGGATGATTTAAATATCTCTGCTGGAGCCCCAGCAATTTCATCACACTTGCCTCCCACAGGGTTGGAGGGAACACTTAGTCAAGCCCGAATCTGCCTCAAGACAGCAAACATCTCCTCCTCTGTAATCTGTAGATTGGAATTGCTACTAAAATGATGTTGAAATTCCTTTTCTCTGAAACCAATTGCTACTCTATCTTTTTGCTTCCAAAGTCACCTCTTGAAGCTTTATTCTGCTAATAAACAGGAACTCTGACCGGTTGGTAAAACAAGAGCTGTGACTTCTCTTGTGCTTCAAATCCTGAATATTGCTGAGTAAACAGAAATTTCACCTGATCGATGCAGCAATAACTATTTACATTTCTGTGGTGCCAAAAGCTTTAGTTGGAACCTACCACCCCTCTATATACTGCAAATCATACATGTCACGTCTGCACTAGAACTGAATTCCATGGAGGAGAATGTTAACCTAATTCATCTGTGGGTAAAGAAAGGGCTCGTCAATAAAATCCCTTACTGATTTCCTGATCGATGAGCCTAATTTTAACCAACATTTCCTGTAAATTGGTGCCTGATGACTGGGAGGTTGTTAGATCTCTGCCTCCAGGCAAAAATCAAGAGTGATTTTGTTACAACATACACTGTGACTATATAAAGCAACATGCTAACGGAATTAGATGCGACTGAGTGGGATGGGTTCGGATCAGGCATGAGGTAAGCTATCGTAGTTTTGAGGCTTGTGAAGCTTGGGAAAATTGAACCGTTGATGAGGGTGCTCCAACCTCCACTGCATGTACCTCCAATTGAGCCCAGCTCCATTTCTTACCAGTGAGATTTGCCTTAAGGCCCGTTTTTGTGACAGACTTCCTGTAGCTGAGCCTTTGTGTGGTACAAACCAACAGCACCAGCGATATGAAGTCCACTCTTGGCAACTGGTCAATTCCTGCTCTCTCTATTCTTTTTGTTCACCATGAGACATAGGACGTTCGGCCCATTGAGTCTGCTAGGCCATTCAATTGTGGCTGATTTATTTTCCCTCTCAACCCAGTTTCTCTTGCCTTCACCTTGGAACCTTTGATGCCCTTACTGATCAAGAACCTGTTGAACTCTGCTTTAAATATACCATTGGTAAGAAAAAGGAACATTACAAACAGACGTAGAAGCAGGCCTAGCATTCAATGTAATCATAGTTGATCAGATCGTTGGCCTCAGCTTCGATTTCCTACCAAACCCCTTCCTTGTAGTATGGAAAGCTATCCAACTTATCCTTGAGTATACTTAATATCTTGGCATCCAAAGCAATGTAAAATATCTTGAGAGATGAAATTCTTCCATATACCATTCTCAAAAGATGAGCTCTTATCCTAAGTGTGGTAAACCATATATATGTTGTAACTGGGTTAACTGTCTGGACACACCCCTCTGCTGACTGCCCCTGTGGCTTCTCCCACAGAGTCCTGAATAAAGGTGATTTCGCCTTGCCCTTCCCCCTCAGTCCAGGGGCAGACACTCAGCATGGAGGTCGTATTGTACAGTGAATAAAAGTCTTTCAGTATTTTACCCAACTTCAGTCTTTTGGAGTTATTGAAGGTGCTTCACTAAGACCAAACTGTGCATTTGATCTGAATAGAGGCTCTAGCATTACAAAGGCTCTGATTGGTTCACCGTGTGGTTCTGTGCAAGACAATATATAGAACAACTCCATAAAATCCTCACAACACCTATTCAGTTACTTACTTCCTGCTTGTAACACCACTGGTGTATAGGGCAACAATGAAAGTGCTCCATCTCTGACAGTGTTCAGGGCTTTCTTCATCGTGTCAGTAGCTTCCTCTCAGTTTTCACTACCGACAGCCATGCAGGTCCTGGGTGGACACTCAGGAATACCATCACACTCAGATTTAGAAAGATTCTTCATTGCTGTTTCTGTAACAATTGTGTTTTTTTTTTACCAGTCAAGGGTTTTAGCCCTGAGCTGAACCTCCAAACCGAGAGGAGCAGTGGGCCACTCTTAGTCTGGCCTCTACCCTTTGACCTGTTTGACATGGGTGACCCTACGAAGAGCCAAAGCATAAAGCCCTGACTCCAATCAACATAGCTCTCTGGATAATTGAGGCACACAAGCCTCCAAACCACGACAAGGTTGTGGTCCTCTTGGAGGATGTATCCAGAAAAGCCTATCAAAAACTATACGTTTCAAAAAGACCATATCTCCTGCCTATAAACTCCAGAGAAGATGGACAAGGATGAACACACTACGTCAGGATGATCAAGCTATTGTCTTGTTCTGCTGTTCATGCTGGGTATACTACGTTGTGCCCAAATGTGAGGCGACACCCGCACATATTTAGGTTGCATTGGTTGTTAAAGGAAATAATGCAGCTTTGATGTATATTTGATAAAGAACTGAATCCGAATATGAACTTGAATCTGGATTTTGTCCTGCTATCCACTCAAGGTGCAGCTAAGATGCCAACCAAGCAAATCATTCAGACTGACCTTTTGGTCAACTTGGGTGCAATTTGGTGTAGAGTTTGCTGTGGAATAGATCATTGTGCTTTGCGTAGCACTGAGTGTTAATGGAGAGCTTGTGCATTTGATCTCAGTAGCTGTTGCTACAAAGGTTTAGCATAATGCCGTGTGCGAAACAATGTGCACTACAATGACATAAAGGAGAACTTTAATAACAGTGGATTCTGTTGTGTGGAGTAGGTTCACATCAGGTATGAGGAAGGGAAGTGTGTTTTATTGAGCTATCTGCTTGAATCCCAATTGAGATTGCTGCTGTTCCATGAAGTGGGAAATCTTAGAAGCTGAAACTGTGCAGTATGCAAGGACACCAGTGAAGGCACGAGCTTCCTTCCCACCACACTATCACCATCACATCATCTCCACTTCCACCCATTTTTCCTTCTGTAATGCCTGCTGAGATGCCCCCCCCCCCCCGGCAGTTAAAGCTAATAAATTCACTGAACGGGCCAGAAGTTGGGGTGGAAGCGGAACAGTTATTAGTTTTGCCTCCTCACAGCCTCGGGATTCAAGCCTGACCTCGGGTGCTGCATTAGTGGAGTTTGCAGGTTCTCACAGTGAACTGTGAAGGTTTCCTCTTGGTGCTCTGGTTTCCTCCTAAATCCCAAAGATTTGTTATGGTTCATTGGTTAAAGTAAGCTGTCACTTAAAATAGGCTGATATCAAAGACAATTTAAGGGAAGTTCACGAGAAGTAGTAAGCTGCAGGGACACAAGAAAGTAAGAAAGAGATTGGAATTCATAGAATTCCTTCCTCGGGAGTTTGCATGGGCTTGATGGGCCAAATAGCCATTTTCTGTATCAATATAAGATAGAACATAGAACACCATAGCACAGGAATAGACCCTACAGCTGACAATATTGTGCCAAGCCAATTAACTTAATGATCAAATGTCTAACTAATCTCTTCTGCCTACACAATGTCCATATCCTCCCATTTCCTTCACATTGATGTGCCTATTTAAATGTCTCTTAGAAGTCTCTAATGTTCCTGCCTCTACCACTGTGCCAGGTAGCGCATTCCGGGAACCCATCATTCTCTGTGTACAAATCTTGCCTCTCACATCTTTGAAATTACCTCTTCTCACATTAAATTCATGCCCTCTGGTACTAGACATTTCAACCTATGGAGAAAGATACTGTCTGTCTACTCTATCCATGCCCCTTATAATCCAATAAAATTCTATCATGTCTCCTCTCAACCTCTGTCGTTCCAAAGAAAACAACCCAAGTTAGTTCAATCTCTCATTATAGCACATGCCCTTTAATCCAGGCAACATCCTGGTAAAACTCTTCTACACCTGCTCCAAAGCTTCAACATCCTTCCTATAATGGAGTGACCAGAACTGTATGCAATACTCCAGATGCGGCCTAACTAGAGTTTTATAAAGCTGCAGTATATCTTCCTGACTTCTGAACTCAATGCCTCGACTAATAAATTCAAGCATGTCATTTGCCTTCTTAAACACCTCCATCGCCACTTTCCTAGCCCGCTGTGAACTTGGACTCCAAGATCCCTCTGTGCATCAGCACTGTTAAGGTTCTTGTCCTTAGCAGTGTACTGACTCTTTGCATTTGACCTACCAAGGTGCAACACTTCACATTTGGCTGGGTTAAACTCCATCTGCCATTTCTCCACCCATATCTGCAACTGATCTGTATCCTGTTTACCAGTCTTCTACGATATCCACAACACCACCAATCCCCCTATCAGAAAGCCATAGAATACCACAGCTCAGAAACAGGCCATTTGGCCCATCTAGTCCGTACCCATCCATCTAAATTTTCATCCAGCTCATTTATATACATCACAAACAACAGAGGTCCCAGTACAGATCCCCGTGGAATACTACTAATCACAAACCTTCAGCTCAATTAAGTCCTTTCAACTACTACCCTCTGTCTTCTACGCACAAGCCAGTCATGAATCCAAACAGCCAATTCACCATGGATCCCATGGGTCTTAATCTTCTGGATGAGCCTCCCATGAGGGACTTTGTCAAACACTTCACTAAAATTCAGGTTAACAATATCCACAGCTCACCTTTGTCACCTCACCAAAAGATACAGTCAAGTTAGTACGACATGACGTGCCCCACACAGAGTTTTCCCAAATGCTGGTATATCCGTTCCGTAAGAATTCACTCCAGTAACTTCACTACCATTGAAGTGAGACACACCGGTTTATAGTTTCCAGGATTACTCCTAGTTTCCTTCTTGAACAATGGAACAACATTGTGGCTAAAGGGATCAGGGGGTATGGAGGGAAGGCTGGTACAGGGTTCTGAGTTGGATGATCAGCCATGATCATACTGAATGGTGGTGCAGGCTCGATGGGCCGAATGGCCTACTCCTGCACCTATTTTCTATGCTTCTATGATTCTATTAGCTACTCACTAGTCATCTAAGACCTTGCCTGTGGCTGGAGAGGACATGAGGATACTAGTCAAGGCACCAGCAATCTTTCCTCTTGCCTCTCTCAATAACCTTTATACTTTATACTTTATTGGCGCCAAACAATTGATATTAGAACGTACAATCGTCACAGTGATATTTGATTCTGCGCTTCCCGCTCCCTGGATTAAAAAATATTTATTATTAAAAATACTAAAAATAGTAAAAATTAGTAAATATTAAAAATTTAAACTAGAAATCATAAATAGAAAACAGAAAAATGGAAAGTAAGGTAGTGCAAAAAAAACCGAGAGGCAGGTCGGGATATTTGGAGGGTACGGCCCAGATCCGGGTCAGGATCCGTTCAGCCGTCTTATCACAGTTGGAAAGAAGCTGTTCCCAAATCTGGCCATACGAGTCTTCAAGCTCCTGATCCTTCTCCCGAAGGGAAGAGGGACGAAAAGTGTGTTGGCTGGGTGGGTCGTGTCCTTGATTATCCTGGCAGCACTGCTCCCACAGCGTGCGGTGTAAAGTGAATCCACGGACGGAAGATTGGTTTGTGTGATGTGCTGCGCCATGTTCACGGTTTTCCGCAGCTCCTTTCGGTCTTGGACAGGACAACCTCCATACCAGGTTGTGATGCACCCTAGAAGAATGCTTTCTACGGTGCATCTATAAAAATTAGTGAGGGTTTTAAGGGACATACCCCATCAGGGTGGCGGGATGGAGATGCAGCTCTACCAAAGGAAATGTGAGGTGCTCCTTCCCTCTGCTAGTCTGCACCTTGGGTAAGGTGTAGCATCTGCTTAGCCCCCTGATCAAGGTCACGTGAAGCCACGGGAGCAGGTGGTGGATGGTTGTACAAGCAGCCGGTGCATATTACAAATCCTGGTTTTGTGACACACATGAGGCTGCTTAACAAGATAAAATCCTATGGCATTACAGGACAGATACTGGCATGGATAGAGGCTGACAGGCAGAAGGCAGTGAGTGGGAATAAATGGGGCTTTTTCTGGTTGGCTGCCAGTGACTAGTGGTGTTCCTCAGAGGTCCGTATTGGGACCACTACTTTTCACATTATTTCTTAATGAATTGATGGCTTTGTGGCAAAGTTTGGAGATGATACAAAGATAGCTGGAGGGGTAGGTAGTGCTGAGGAAACAAAACGATTGCAATAGGACTTAGGCAAATTGGAAGAATGGGCAAAAATGTGGCAGATGGAATACAGTGTTGGGAAATGTATGATAATGCATTTTGGTAAAAGGAACAATCGTGCAGATTATTATCTAAATGGGGAGAAGGTTCAAACAGAGGGACTTAGGTCTGATACCAGCAGGCAATCTCAGAAGAGGATTGATAATGGCCAGGGTCACCCATTTTGGAAAGACATTGCCCAGAAGGAGGCAATGGCAAACCACTTCGGTAGAAAAATTTGCCAAGAACAATCATGGTCATGGACAGACCAAGATCACCTATAGCATATGACACAGCACATAACGAACAAACTATATGCCATCAGGTCCCAAGGACTTATCCACCTCAATGCTCTTTAAGAGACTCAGCACTACTTCCTCCTGCATCTCAAAGTGCTCTATCATATCAATACACTCAGCACTGATCTCCCTATCCTCCACACCCTTCTCCTTGGTGAATACTGATGTAGAGTACTCATTAAGAACCTCACCCACATCCTCTACATCCAAGGAAACGTTTCCAAAGGATATGGCAAGAAGGCAGGTGTGTGGGGTTGAGTGGAATCCGGGATCAGCTATTATGGAAAGGAGGAGCAGACTCGATGGGCTGAATGGCTTAATTCTGTGCAAATGTCTTATGGTCTTATGGACTTTTCATGGCCCCTTCTGACTTTCCTAATTCCCTTCCTGAGTTACTCTCTGGCTTCTTTATAATCCTCAAGGGCTCTGTTTGATTCTACCTTCCGAAGCTTTACATTTGTTTCCTTTTTCTTCTTGACTAAATTCATCACCTCTTTCGACCTGTTGTGTACTCCGCACAGTTGGTCTTTAAACACTGTCCACATGCCAGATGTGCTCTTGCCCAAAAACAGCTGTCGCCAATCAACTCTCTAGTTCCTGCCTAAAGCTCTCATAATTTGCCATGCTCCTATTTAATACTCTCCAACAAGGTCCATTCTTAATCCTTATCTACAGCTATTTTAAAACTTACGGAGTTGTAGTCACTAACAACAGGAATTCTGCAGATGCTGGAAATTCAAGCAACACACATAAAAGTTGCTGGTGAACGCAGTAGGCCAGGCAGCATCTCTAGGAAAAGGTGCAGTCACTATTCCCTAACTGTTCATTCACTGAAAGTTCAGTCATCTGTCCAGGCTCATTACCCAATAACAGGTCGAGTGCAGCCCTTCCTCTTTTTGGTAGACAGCTAATGCAGAAGATCTACTCTGTGACTTGAATGATTTCCTAGCATCCACCATTATAGTGATATGAACAAGAATTAAATATTTGAATGAGCTGAACATTGTCATGCTCAGTTCGTTAATCAGAAGGTACAGATCACAGCTCCAGAACAACAGCCAGGCAGAGCACGTCTGGGATTAGAGTGTGGAGGAGAGGTGAATTTCCATGCTGGCAATTATTATGGATTTTGGAAGCTGGGTTCAAACTGACTAAGCACAGAATTCTAAAATTCAAAGGGGAATGCTTTATCAGTTTTGATAAAACCATGCTATAAACACGAACAGTTCCTATCAATCCTACAAAATAATTTAAATGAAGGAAAATTAATCCCATAATTAATTCTGCACAGCTCTTTGCGGAACAAGAGGATTCATGTTGATATAAATATATTTTAGCAGCAGTTAAATAACTGTTTTTTTTCCCCCTCACTTGCTCTCAGCAACTCCTTACCAATTGTGCCACATCTCAGAGTTATGGCAAAGGTGTCTGGCCTACACGCACCTTCTCTCACAGCGACCCACCCTAGATTGCAACCCTTGAGAAAACTGTCCTGGTCGTACATCCACTCACCCCAGCAAAGCTCTCACGTGAGGTTAGGGGAGTGGGCACGTGTGTGGGGGAAGAATGAGGCTTGCTTTGCTGTTATTACTTTGTCTCTTGGCATGTTGTGTTTTGTTGCGCTCTATGTTGCTCTGCTGAGCAAGGTTGGCAAACTATGTTGGCACCGCATGCTTGGGTACGTTGGTTGTTAAACGCAAATGATGCATTTCACTGTCTGTTTTGATGTTCATGTGATAAATAAACCTGAATCTGAAGGTCCGTTCTACTCAATAAGTCCAGACGATCAACAAAGCATAGGTGCTGCCTGGTTTAGAGGGCGTGTCCTATCATGAGAAGCTGGACCAACTCGGGTTGTTTCCTCTGGACCGGCGGAGCCTGAGGGGAGATCTGATAGAGCTTTGTAAGATCATGAGAGGCACAGAGAGAGTTAGATGGGGAGCATCTTTCTTTTTCCCCAGCATAGATGGCATGCATTGAAGGTGAGAGGGGGTAGGTTCAGAGGGGATGAGAGGGGTGAGTTTTGTACTCAGAGTCATGGGTCCTGCAATGAGCTGCCTGGTACGGTGGTAGAGCCAAGTACATTGGAAGCTTTTAAGAGATGTTTAGATAGACACATGAATATGAGGAAGAAGGAGAGATATGGACATTGAGTAGGTAGGAAGGATTAGTTTGGGGTTATTTATTTATTTACTTATTAGCTGGTTCGGCACAACATTGTGAGTCAAAGAGCCTGTTACTGTGCTGTACTGTTCTAAGTTCTATGTTCTATCAGGCCTGGTCGTTAAAGTAACCAGATCTTATGGGTTTGGGTGTATTCTTCACTCCCCACATTTCATTTTATCAATCCGACTGTATTTCATTCTCATTTAACATTCACCCTTGCACCTCTTGCCGTGTACATTATAAGTCACAATAATTTTTTATTTCTGTCATGGGCAGGTGCAACTTAATTTTTCTGTTCAACGGTTTTCCTCATGATTCAGGTGTAGGTTGGAATTAATTCTCTGTTTCATTCCATTCTGTCTCCATAAAACTTTGGTTAGTGGTTGAAAATTATATTGCTGAATAATTTCTAATATTAGATTGAAATCTCTTTGGCTCATTGGTGCTGTAACTATTTCCGGTGTTGTAACCGCTCGCATCCCCTGTTTCGCAGAATCCTGGTTAACCCCTTCTGTACCGGACACAGCAATTCAGATTGACACATTCATTATACACTGTCAGGACAGGACTGTCGAGTCTCTCAAAAGCAGAGATGGAGATTTATCAGGATCAGAATCAAATTTCACCAGCTTATGACGTGAAATTTGTTAACTTAAACAGCAGCAGTTCAATGCAATACACAATATAGATAAATAAACAAATAAATAACAGTATACATAAATTGAATAGATTAAAATCATGCAAAAACAGAAATTCTGTATATTAAAAAAAGTGAGGTAGTGTCCAAGGGTTCAATGTCCGTTTAGGAATCGGATGGCAGAGGGGAAGAAGCTGTTCCTGAACCGCTGAGTCTGTGCCTTCAGGCTTCTGTACCTCCTACCTGATGATAACAGTGAGAAAAAGGCATGTCCTGGGTGCTGGAGGCCCTTAGTAATGGACGCTGCCTTTCTGAGACTCTGCTCCCTGAAGATGTCCTGGGTACTTCGTAGGCTAGTACCCAGAATAGAACTGACTATATTTACAACCCTCTGCAACTTCTTTCGGTTCTGTGCAGTAGCCCCCATACCAGACAGTGATGCAGCCTGTCAGAATGCTCTCCACGGTACATCTATAGAAATTTTTGAGTGTATTTGTTGACATGCCAAATCTCTTCAAACTCCTAATGAAGTATAGACACTGTGTTGCTTTCTTTATAACTACATCAGTATGTGGGGACCAGGTTAGATCCTCAGAGCTCTTGACAGCCAGGAACTTTAAACTGCTCACTCTCTCCATTTCTGATCCCTCTATGAGGATTGGTATGTGCGGCTTTGTTTTACGCTTCCTGAAGTCCACAATCAGCTCTTTTGTCTTACTGACTTTGAGTGCAAGGTTGTTACTGTGACACCACTCCACTAGTTGGCATATCTCACTCCTGTACGCCTTCTCATCATCACCTGAGATTCTACCAAAAATGGTTGTATCATCACCAAATTAATAGATGGTATTTGAGCTGTGCCTAGCCAGGCACAGTCATGTGTATATAGAGAGTAGAGCAGTGGATAAGCGCACACCCCTGAGGTGCACCAGTATTGATTGTCAGTGATGAGGATATGTTATCACCAATCCGCACAGATTGTGGTCTTCCGGTTAAGAAGTCAAAGATCCAATTGCGGAGGGAGGTACAGAGGCCCGGGTTCTGCAACTAACTTCTCAATCAGGATTCTGGGAATGATGGTATTAAATGCTGAGCTATAGTCGATGAACAGCATCCTGATGTAGGTGCTTGTGTTGTCCAGGTGGTCTAAAGCCATACGGAGAGCCATTGAGATTACCAATTGTTCCACATCTCAGAGTGGGAACTCCGCCTGTAGCAGTGAAAGCTTGAAAATGTCCTTGAATACTCCCACCAGATGGTTGGCACAGGTTTTCAGAGCCTTACCAGACACTCCATCTGGGCCTTCCGCCTTGCGAGGGTTCGCTCTCTTCAAAGACAGCCTAATATCGGCCTCAGACAGAGATCACAGGGTCATCAGGTGCAGCAGGGATATTCACAGCTGTAGTTGTGTTCTCCCTTTCAAAACGGGCAGAGAAGGCATTGAGTTCATCTGGTAGTGAAGCATCGCTGCCATTCACGCCATTGGGTTTCACTTTGTAGGAACTAATGTCTTGCAAACCCTGCCAGAGTTGTTGTACATCTGATGTCACCTCCAACCTCCTTCAAAATTGTCACTTCACCCTTGAAATAGCCCTCTGCAAATCATACCTGGTTTTCTGGTACAGGCCTGGGTCGCCAGACTTGAATGCCACAGATCTAGCCTTCAGCAGACGATGTATCTCCTGGTTCATCCATGGCTTCTGGTTTGGGAATGTACAGTAAGTCTTTGTAGTCTTTGTAGGCACACACTCATCCACACAGGTTGTAATGATGTCAGTAACAACTGCAGCATACTCATCCAGGTTCGAGGAGGAATCCCTGAATACAGTCCGCTCCGCCGATTCAAAACAGACCTGTAGGCGCTCCTGTGCTTCCCTTGTCCAAACCTTCTTGGTCCTCACTACTGGTGCTGCAGTCTTCAATCCCTGCTTATACTCAGGGAGTAGAAGTACAACCAAGTGATCAAACTTCCTGAAGTGAGGGCGTGGAATAGCATGGTAGGCATTCTTGAAGGTGGTGTAGCAATGCTCCAGTGTGTTGTTTCCTCTAGTATTGCAAGTGAGCTGTTTATGGTAATTGCTTAGTGATTTTTTCAGAATGGCATGGTTAAAATCTCCCAAAACAATGGTGAAGGTGTTCGGGTACGCTGTTTCGTGCATGTTGATTCCATTGCTCAGATCATCTAAAGCCTGATTGACATTGGCCTGAGGTGGCATGTAAACCGCTACCAAAATGACCCCAGAGAACTCCCATGGTCAGTAAAAAGGACAGCACTTACCTGCTAGATATTCCAGGTCGAGTGAGCAGAATTGCAACAGCACTGATATACTTGTGCACCAAGAAGAGTTGATCATGAGGCATACTCCACTACCCCTGCTTTTGAGAGACTCTATAGATCTATGTTGACGATGTCTAGTAAACCCATCGATCTGAATCACTGCATCCAGTATGGAAGGGGTTAACCAGGATTCCGTGAAACAAAGGGCACATGCGTGTATACCTCCTGATTAACTCTTCTTGGTGCACAAGTGTATCAGTGATGTCCCAATTCTGCTCACTAGGCCTGGACCACATCGCAATGAAGAGTTGTCCTGCTGCAGGGGATTTCAGTGATTATTCTGGTAGTGATATACATTCCACCTCAGGCCAATGTCAAACAGGTGCTGGGCGATCTGAGTGATATGATCAACAGGCATGAAACAACACATCATGACGCCTTCCCCATCACTTTGGGGGATTTTAACCAGGCCAGCTTGAAAAAGTCACTGAATAATTATCATCAAGAAATCACTTGTAGTACCAGAGGAATCAACACACTGTAACACTGTTACACCACCATCAAAAATGTTATTCCATGCCCTGACTTTGGAAAGTCTGATCACCTGGTTGTACTTCTACTCCCTGAGTATAGGCAGAGACTGAAGACTGCAGCACCAGTAGTGAGGAACAAGAAGGTTTGGACAAGGGAAGCACAGGAGTGCTTACAGGACTGCTTTGAATTAGTGGACTGGACTGTATACAGGGATTAATCTTTGAATGTGGATGAATATGCCACATTGTTACAAAATTCATTAAGTCCTGTGTGGATGAGTGTGTGCCTACGAAAACTTGCTGTACATTCGCAAACCAATCGCCATGGATGAACCAGGAGGTTCACCGCCTGCTGAGGGCTAGACCTGAAGTCAGGTGACCCAGGTCTCTACAAGGAAACCAGGTATGACTTACAGAGGGCTACTTCAAGAGCAAAGAAACAACTCTAAGTGAGGTTGGAGGCGACTCCGGATGCACATTAACTCTGGCAAGGTTTGCTGGCCATTACTTCCTACAAAGCAAAATCCGACATCATGAATGGCAGTGGTGCTTCACTACCAGACGAGCTCAGTGCTTTTTATGCCTGCTTTGAAAGGGAGAATATAACTACAGCTGTGAGGATCCCTGCTGTGCGGGTGACCCTGTAATCTCTGTCTCAGAGGCGGAATTCAGGCTATCTTTACAAGGGTGGACCTTTACAAAGTGGCAGGCCCTGATGGTGTACCTGGTAAGGCTCTGAAAACTTGTGCCAACCAACTGTTGGGTGTATTCAAAGATATTTTCAACCTCTCATTAGTAAGGTCAGAAGTTCTCACCTGCTTCAAAAGAGCAACAATGATCCCAATGCCCAAGAACAGCAGTGTGAGCTGCCTTAATGACTATCGTCCAGTAAGACTCACATCTACAATGATGAAATGCTTTGAGAGGTTGGTCATGGCCAGAATCAACTCCTGCCTCAGCAAGGACCTGGACCTGCTGTAATTTGCCTGATAGGTCTATGGCAGACATAACCTCAATGGCTCTTCACACAGCCTTAGATCACCTGGACAATACAAACACCTATGTCAGGATGCTGTTCGTTGACTATACCTCTGTGTTTAACTCCTTCATTCCTTCAGTCCTGATTGAGAAGTTACAGAACCTGGGACTCTGTACTTCACTCTGCAACTGGATCCTCGAGGTCCTAACTGGAAGGCCACCAACTGTGCAGATTGGGATACCTATTCCTCACTGATGTTCAACACTGGTGCACCTCAGGGGTGTGTGCTTAGCCCACTGTTCTACTCCCTTGTACTCATGATTGTGTGGCTAAGCATAAGTCAAATGCTATCTATAAATTTGCTTACGATACAATCATTGTTGGCAGAATCTCAGATGGATCTGGGAGGGTGTACAGGAGTGAGATATACCAGCTAGTTGAGTGGTCTTGCAGCAACACCCTTGCACTCAATGTCATTAGGACCAAAGAGCTGAATGAGGACTTCAGAAAATCTAAGACGAGGAAACGTGAACCAATCCTCAGAGAGGGATCAGAAGTGGAGAGAGTGAGCAATTTCAAGCTCCTGGATGTCAAGGTCTCTGAGCATCTAACCTGATCCCAACATATCAATGCAGCTATAAAGAAGGCAAGGCAGTGGCTATATTTCATTTGGAGTTTGAGGAGATTTAGTTTGTCAACTAAAACACACACAAGAACTTCTACAGATGTACGATGGGGAGTATTCTGACAGACTGCAGCACCGTCAGATATGGGGGAGGGGGTTGCTGCTGCACAGGATACAGGATTTAAAGAGGCTACATAAAGTTGTAAAATTACTCAGCTCCATCGTGGGTACTAACCTCTGTAGTATCCACGATACCTTCAAGATGCTTCAGAAAGGCGGCGTCTGTTACTAAGGACCTCCATCACCCATCAGAAAGGAGGTAGAGAAGCCTAAAAGCACAAACTCAGAGATTCAGGAACAGCTCCTTCCTTTCTGCCATCCGACTTCTAAATGGCCATTGAACCCATGAACACCACCTCACTTTTTTATTAAAGCAACATACATCAAAGTTGCTGGTGAACGCAGCAGGCCAGGCAGCATCTATAGGAAGAGGCGCAGTCGACGTTTCAGGCCGAGACCCTTCGTCAGGACAGGACTTTTTATTATTTTATTATTTCTGTTTTTGCACTACTATTTTTAATTTAACTATTTAATGTACTGTATATTTACTGCAATTTATTTATTTATTCAGTCTATGTTTATCATGTATTGTACTGCTGCCACTAAGTTAACAGGTTTCACAACTAATGCTGGTGATAATAAACCTGATTCTGATTTCAAAATGAACATTTCAGAAGCTAGGATTATATCCGTTCCTATCTGTTTGCAGCGGGATACATATTGACATATATTTATATTGCTGATTGCATTTAAAATTGGCTAAACTGGAAATTTTACACCACCTTCAATGGAAAATTATTAAATTCTATACTTGTTAGGCCATTACATTCAACTTTAATCTAAAGAAATTAGATTTTCATTATCATTGCCAAAATTATCTGGAAATCAGCAGTACTGAATTTCATTCCAGATTTAGAACACCCAGATAAAATATAACTTAAGCAGTACATTTAAAAAAACTAATCTATTTACTCTAAATGTCTGATATAAACAGAATGTTTGTCATTTGTAGAATCATCAAATCTTATAATAATATAACACAAACTGATACCATTCAGATCTTTACGTTGCTCTTCTGTAGGGCAGTCATGTTTATCTCTACTTTTTCTCCAGAGACCTGTAATTTTATTCCAGTGTTTCTCCAATTATCTTTTTCAAGTTGCAATTTAAACTACTCCTATGACCTTTTTACTCTAAATCAAACTAACGTGTCATGAAAACTAATTTTGCTCATCTACCCTTTTTTTTGTCAATTATTTTAAATCTATGTCATCTGTTTGCTGAACCTTCTGGTACTGAAAATAATTTATAATATCAAAATTGTTCATTGATTTTGCACTTCTTGATTGAATACCCACTTATCATCATAAGGAGAGCAACCCAGGGTCTTTCATCTCTACCCATGACTATCATGTCCCCCTTCAGTAAATCACCCCTAAACTCTGTCTTAGACCTTGAAGATCTTCTTGAATGTGGTATCCAGAACTGAACACAACAGCCCAATTATGACCTCTGCTGCTGCGATGAGGCCACACTTAGATTGGAGGAGCAACACCTGATAACACCTGATGACCAGTTGATGTGTGTTACCTGATATTCCATCTGGGTAGTCGATTTTCTCGAGCTTCCAGTGATTGCCCCTCGCCCTTCATTCCCCATTCCTGTTTCCCTCTCTCACCTTATCTTCTTACCTGCCCATCACCTCCCTCTGGTGCTCCTCCTCCTTCCCTCCATTCCATGGTCTTTTAACCCTCTCCTATCAGAATCTCCCTCCTCCAGCACGTTCTCTCTTTCACCAATCAACCTCCCAGCTCTTTACTTCACTCCCTCACCCTCTCCCGGTTTCACCTATGACCTATAACCTTGCACTTCTTCCTCCCCTCCCCCCACCTTCTTACTCTGACTTCTGATCTTTATTTCTCAGTCCTGATGAAAGTCTCAGTCTGAAGTGTAAACGGTTTACTCCTTTCCATAGATGCTGCCTGGCCTGCTGAGTTCCTCCAGCGTTTTGTGTGTATTGCTATGGAGAGTAAGTGTTAGCTTTCCTACAACTAAATTTGAGTTCCTGATACAGATACAGTAAATAGAGCTGTTGAAGTCTCTACAAACCATTGTCTGTAACTGGAGATCAAGATTAGATTAGATTAGTTTTATTCGTCACATGTTCCTCCAGCATTATGTGTGTGTGTTGCTTAGGATATAACTAGAGTTTGATAAGGGCTGAGCATAACTTCCTTGCTTTTGAATGTGTTCTGTGTGAGCTCAACATTTTGAACCAAAGCCCTGACTTTCAAAAGGACATTGTGATCCAGAATGCACTGACTGTTAGCTGATGGGTTAGGTAAGCTGCTGAACATGCAAAATTGCATCTTCGACCTCTGTATGGAGCTGTTTAAGATGATTTGAGGTATTGACTGTGTGGATAGCCAGAGGCTTTCTCCCAGGGCTCAAACGACTAACATGAGGGGGCATTGTTTTAAAGTGCTTGGAAGTAGGTATAAGGGGGACGTCAGAGGTAAGTTTTTCACATTGCGAGTGCTGGGTATGTGGAGTGCACTGCCAGTGACGGTGGTAGAGGCAGATCCAATAGCATCTTTAAAGAGACTCTTAGATAGGTACATGGAGGTTAGAAAAAGAGAGGGCTATGCAGTAGGGAAATTCTAGGCAGTTTCTAGAGTCGGTTACATGGTCTGCACAACATTTTGGGCCAAAGGGCCTGTAATGTGCTGTAGATTTCCATGTTCTATGTTCTATATTCTATATACTGAGGTTAGTAATTAGCTAGAAGTAGAGTGCAAGCACATCTAAACTCTAATACCTCCGCTGGATTCCTCACTGAGCTGAGGAGATTCTGCTAAACTGTCAGTCTGGCTGTACTTAATAATATCTCTTCAGCTTTAAGCCAGCATAGCTGGAGCATCTAGTGTGCCCTAGTCATTTGAATGAGTTTGCTAACTTTCATTTCAGTAAATACAATGGTGATGCAGTGGTAGAAATCCAGAGGCCAGGACTACCAGTCCAGAGACCTGAGTTCAAATCCAATCATGACTTCTATAGAATATAATTTCAGCTGATAATCTGAATTTTTTTTGGGGGGGGCGGAATCTGCAACCCGTCTTAATGTTAACCTCAAACATTATCAGATTGTATTAAAACCCCAAAGACATAAAGATGTCCTTCACGAGAGTAAATCTTCCAGCCTTACCCGGTCTGACTTCAGATCCAGTCCACAGGGTTGACTCATAGGCCAACTGTAGGTGGTCCACCTCGCCTGAAAAGCAGACACAGGAGATTCCAGCTTCTGGAGTCCTCAGCAATAAACAACAACAAAAACTGGATGAACTCGGCTGGTTGGGCAGCATCTGTGAAGGGAAGTGACAGTTGATGTTTCTGGTTGAGACTTTGCACCGGCACTGAAAAAGAGAGTGGAGATAGCCAGTATAAAAAATGAGGGGCTGCAAGAGTTGGCAAGTGTTGGATCCAGGTTAGGTAGGGTGATAAGCAGATGGGGGAGGGAAGAGTGAAAACAGTCACAGAAGGTGGGAAGTGGTATTTATTTATTTACTAAAATACAACGCAGAGAAGTCTCTTCTAGCCCTTTGAGCTGCACTACCTAGCAGCCCCCAATTTGAGCTGATCCTAATCACGGGACAATTTACAATGACCAATTGACCTACCAACTGGAACACCTTTGGACTGTGGGAGGACATTAGAGCACCTTGAGGAAACCCACACGTCCAGGTGGAGAACGTACAAACTCCTTACAGGCCGCATGGGGGATTGAACCCAGCCAATGGTACTGTAAAGCGTTGTGCTAACCACTGCACTATCGTACCACCATGATAAAGGGCTACAGTTGATAGAATCTGATAGGACGGGAAGGTGGAGCGTGGAACCAATTTAGGGAGATATGGTGGGCAGATGGGACCGGTAAGAGTGGACACAATGGGAGGAGTGTGGACAACTGGGCTCAAAGGCAGATCGTGATGTAGGTGATGTAGTAAACACTGGCCTTGTCAGTGGTGCTCAGGTCATAAAGAATGAATTGAAGAGAAATGTGTTTTTTATTATTTCAATATAATTGTGTACCTAATTAATCATACAAGGATAGACAGGCCATTCTACCCATTGAAGCTGCACTGCTACTCTGTGTGTCACTTACCTCAGTTACTGCTTCCTCTTTATCTATTGGCGTCCAGAAATCAGAATCGGAATCAGGTTTATTATCACCGGCAAATGTTGTGAAATACAATGCAGTATATGATAATATAGGAAAATAGTAAATCAATTACAGTAAGTATATATATAAAATAGTTAAATTAAAAATAGTGCAAAAACAGAAATAATAATAAAAAAAAGTGAGGTAATGTTGATGGGTTCAATGTGCATTTAGGAATTGGATGGCAGAGGGAAAGAAGCTGTTCCTGAATCACTGAGTGTCAAGAAGGAATCTCTTTCCTTCTTGAATAATGATGAGACAGCCTACAGAGGAGAAGTCAACGCCCTGACACGGTGGTGCCAAGAATACAACCTCTCCCTCAATGTCGAAGAAACAAAGGAGTTGATCGTGGATTACAGGAGGAATGGAGACAAGCTGGCCACTGTTGACATCAATGGGACTGTAGTTGAGAGGGTGAATAGTTTCAAGTTCCTCAGTATACACATCACTGAGGAGCTCACCTGGACAGTACATACTGGCTGTATGGTTAAAAAAAAAGCACAACAGCACCTTTTTCACCTCAGACAACTGAAGAAGTTCGGCATGAGTCCCCAGATCCTCAGGACTTTCTACAGGGGCACCATTGAGAGCATCCTGACTGGCTGTTGTCATTGCCTGGTGCGGGAACTATACTACCCACAATCGCAGGGCACTGCAGAGGGTGGCGTGAGCAGCCCAGTGCATCTGCGGATGTGAACTTTCCTCTATTCAGGACACTTACAGCAGCAGGTGTGTAAAAAGGACCCAGAGGAAAATCAGGGACTCCAGTCACCCCAACCACAAACTGTTTCAGCTCCTACCGTCTGGCACATGATACCGCAGCATTAGGACCAGAACCAACAGGCTCCAGGACAGCTTCTTTCACCAGGCCATCAGATTTATCAATATACATTGATCTGCTTTTGTATCTGACTGTACGTTAATTTGACTGTGTATCAGACTGTACATGTATATAAAACAATTATGTATACAAATAGGGTTGCCAACTGTCCCGTATTAGCTGGGACATCCTGTATATTGGGCTAAATTGGTCTGTCCCATACAGGACTGCCCTTGTCCCTTATTTCCCCCGCTAAGGTAGAGCGTTCCCATGAAACCGTTCGTAAGCCAAAATGGCGTAAAGTGAAGAAGCAATTACCATTAATTTATATGGGAAAAATTTCTGAGCGTTCCCAGACCCAAAAAATAACCTAGCAAATCATACCAAATAACACATAAAACCTAGAATAACGCTAACGTATAGTAAAAGCAGAATCGGGAAGATTAAGCCAAAACCGATTTGTAGAAAAAAATCGGCACATACGCGCATGCGCACACAGGTGCCCGCGCAAGGCTTCATGGTCATGGTAGTCTTTCTCGGGGTAAACACAAGTGTCCCGTATTTGACTGCTACTTTTGTCCCTTATTTGGGAGTGAGAAAGTTGGCAACCCTATACACAAACTTAAGTGTTTGGGCAATATCCTCCCACATTTCCCCTCTTCACTGCTTGTATATTGCAATGGAGACCCAACGTAAAGAATTTTAACTCCCTCATGTTGTGAGATGGATGTGAGCAATAAAATAAATTCTAATTATAATTCTAGTTTCAGTGGCTTGGCCTCAAAAGCCCTCTGTGGTGGCCCATTACTCAGGCCCACCTCCATCTGCCTAAAGGAATTAGTCTTCATTTTATACGTAAATATCTTTACCCCTATGCTGAGACTGTGACTTTTCATTCCAGACACTGCAGCCAGGGGAAACATTCTCCCTGCATCCAGTCTGTCCAGCCGTATGAGAAACTTATGAATTTAAATGAGAATCTTTCCCAGCCATCTCATTTTTATTGCAGAGAAGCCTGGGTACTTAATCCCTCTTCGTATGACAGCATTATCATCCCAAGAATAAGTTGTTTTACATACAGTACTGTGTAAAAACCTTTGGCACACTTATATAGCTAGGGTGCCTAAGACTCTTGTACAGTGCTATATTCGCCAAGGTGGAGTGGGAGGCAAGTTTGTAAAACTGGCGGGAGCAAAGGATGTTGGGAATGGCAAGGGTGGAGCACCACAGGAAGGGTGTGGGACAGGTGGCAGAGAAGGAGTGCTGGGACAGAAGGTGGCGTGGCTGCAGACATACCCCACCCTGAGACACCAGGCAAGGTAATTTGATTCCAAACAATTGGTTTATTGATCATTACAGAACGTCTCTCTGGTGCTTCCTGCTCCCTGCCCCATTCCCACTCTCAGTCCACAATAGAGACCCATATGAGAATTCAGATTTATCACATATGACATGACATTTGTTTTTTTTCGTGGCTGCAGTATAGTGCAATAGAAAATTACTACAGTATTGTGCAAATGTTTTAGGAGACCTAGCTCTAGAGCATATGTGCCTTAGGCTTTTCCACAGTACTGCATGTATATAAAATTGCCTCAGATAATTAACTGTATCTTAATAAAATAAAATGATTAAACAATATTTATATCTGGTTAATTGAGACATATTGGGACCAGTATATTTTGGCCCAATTAGCTGAAATTTCATAGAAATGTTAAGAAGGCATAAAAAAAGATAAACTACCATTTAAATGAGTAAGACATTATGTACTTTAATGAAATACAGAGCAAGTTATTTCACTACCAATATTACTACAGTGCAATAAAAATGTGCATAAGTTCCTAATCATTATCAGTGGAGAAATTCACCCCATGTACGCTGCGTGTTGTTTTGATTGACTGTAAATGAATAAAATCAACACAGAAAACTCCTACAGATAATGGACTGCCTTCATACAATGCCATCAATGATTGCACCCTACAAGTCGTTCTTTTCATTGCAACATTCAAGACGATTGTTGATACCTTCATAGTTCCTCACTTGTTGAAGTAGTGAAATCATTTCAATTCCACTCCCGGCTGTTGGATATGTGGAAAATGAGCAGTTTCACTCACTGACAGATGGCGTTATATCCATGGCACTGTGATCTTCTACTTCCGTTCAATAGATGTGAAAATACAGACCATTCTTTAGTTGCACTGAAGACATGGAATCTACTTTGACTAGATGATATTCAGGAGACCAAAGCAGGTAAGGATGGCTCGGCCCATTGCTGAAGGATGTTGGTGAAACATTTGTGCCTTTCAGATAATCCTGGAGATTTCCCTGTCATTCTATTTGGTATTAATGTGAAGATTGTTAAACGTGCTGACTTAATTTCATAACCCAGTTCGGAAAGATTTGAAGTCAATGTTTCTAGATTACAGGAGACATAAGAGACTAAGAAACTGATTCTTCCAGCAAACTGTTTATTACTTCTAGGTGAAAATTAGACCATGAAAACATATTTGTTGATTCCTTCATTTTGGTAGTAATAAAGAAATGTACAGCTCACGAAGGGAATAAAGAATAGAATAGAGATGGCATCTTTAATATTATGCGCTTTGCCTGTGGCTCCCTCACAAAAACCTGGTGAGGGAGCCACATACACTTAAATCATAAACACTTGAAAGTCTGCAGATGCTGGAATTCCAAAGCAACACACACACAAAATGCTGGAGGAACTCAGCAGGTCAGGCAACATCTATGGAAATCTATAGATAGTCGAAGTTTCAGGCCTAGACCCTTCTTCAGGATTGGGAAGGAAGGGGGAAGATGACAGAATAAAACGGCGGTGGGAGGGGAAGGAGGCTAGCTGGAAGGTGATATGTGTAGCCTAGTGGGGGAGAAAGGTCAAAGGGCTGGAGAGAAATGAATTGGATAGGAGAGGAGAGTGGACCGTAGGTGAAAGGGAAGGAGGAGGGGCACCAGGGGAAGTTATGAACAAGTGAGAAAAGGTTAGAGTGGGAAATAAAGGAAGGGGTGGTTTTGTTTACCAGAAAGAGAAATCAATGTTCATGCCATCAGGTTGGAGGCTACCCAGATGGAATATAAGATGTTGCTCCTCCATCCTGAGGGTAGCCTCATCTTGGCACAAGAGGAGGCCATGGACCAATATGTCATTGTGCACTCTTACGATTCTTTTATGCTTTCTTCCTCCAAGATAAGGCTGTTTTAGGGTTAGAAACAAAGTGCTTTGTTAATTACATACAGCTTCAATGTGTTGCTTTATGCTACGTTATTAATGCTCTCTAGGATGGTGTAATGCCCCATATACATCTCTGGCCTAGGCAAGCTGTTCTGCATTATGATTTGATACTGTGTGTGTGTGTTTTCCTACAAGGATCTGTCCCTGCATGATGAATGCAAACTCATCACAACAAAAATTGGGTTGACAAGAAATACGTCTGGGTGGGGGAGGCTGAAGCACGGATTACAAATACAGAATTTCATAATTAGGAACAAGAGAGTTTTATTTTACGTTTTGGTACAAAAATCAAGTCATTTGGTGTTTTATGTATCAAAATAACCCTTTATGGAGTGCTAAGGATGTACAGTAACATACACTCCTGTACTTAGCATCATTTTCCATACTGTACATAATTAATCTGTGTATATAAGCTATCTTATGTATTTATATTTATTGTCTTTTTTATTATTGTGTTCATCATCCTAGTCTGTTTTTTTATATGGAAATGGTATTAAACAATCTTGGATCATCAACTGGCAATATTATTCAGAACTTCAAGGATTACTTTCAAAATACAGTTTTAATATTTAAGCTAATCTCCTTTTATTTTTACCCTTCTTTAAACCTTAGAAGTTTATCCGGTAATAAGGGTTTTAACAACGCGCCAGCTGCATTTCCTAACATACTTAAAGCTTCGATTGTCCACTTCATTTTTACTGCACAGAACATGAAACAGTCAGTACTCATCCCCTGGTTACGGATCATCTCAGTCCCAGTCAGAAATTGGCTTGGTAATAGGAGGTAGAGAAAGAGGGTTACTTTTCTGATTGGTGGAGTACAACTAATGGTGTTGAGACCTTTGATGTTTAAGGTATGGATGTGAATGAACATTCAGCACAGTACAGGCACTTTGGCTCACGGTGCTGTGCTGTCTTTTTAACCTACTCTGCGATCAGTCTAACCCTTCCCTCCTGCTTAGACCTCCATTTCTCTTTCATTTATATGCCTATCGAAGAGAATCTTAAATGTTCCTCCTATATCTGCTTCTACCATCATCTCAGCCGAGCATTCCGTGCACTTACCCCTCTGTGTGTAAAACCAGCACCTCTGACACCTCCCTACAGGAGGAATAATCAATAGCTTTGCAGATAATACTGAAATTCATGGTGTTACATATCGCATGGAACATTGTTCATGGATACAGCATGACTTAGATAAGTTGGAAAACTGGACGCAGCAATAGCTCCTGGAATTTGGTCCTGACAAGTGCGAGGTGATGTATTTATTTGTTTACTTAGCGATACAGTGTGAAACAGGCCCTTCCATTCCACCGAGCTGCGCTGCTCAGAAACCCACTGGTTTAACCCCAACCTAAACACGGGACAATTTACAATGACCAATTAACCTATCAATTGGTACGTCTTTGGACTGTGGAGGGAACCAGAGCATCTGGAGGAAACCCACGCACAGACAGGACAAATGTACAAACTTCCTTACAGAGGGCGTCGGATGTGAACTCCGAAATCTGACGCCCTGAGCGGTGATAGCAATGTGCTAAACTCTGTGCTACCATGGCCCCGATTTGGGAGGGCAGACAGGGGCTGGGCATACACACTAAATGATAGGGCCCTAGAAAGTACTGATGAACAGAGGCATCTTGAGGTACAAGGTCATAGGGTCCTGGAAGTGGCACCACAATCGATTAATATGATGAAGAAAGCATATTGGGTGTTTGCTGTGGGATAGAATATAAACAAGCGGTTATGCAAATGCTGGAAATCTAGATCAACACACACAAAATGCTGGAGGAGCCCAGTAGGTCAGGCAGCATCTATGAAGAGGAATAAAGAGCCAACTCTTCAGGCTGATTCCTTTCATCAGAACTGAAAAGGATGGAGCAAGGAGCCAGAATGAGAAGGTGGGGAGAAGGTGAGGAACACAAGCTCAAGGGTGATAGGTGAAGCCAAGGGAGGGAAAAGGAAGGTGGGTGGGGGAGGAGGATGAAGTAAGAAGCAGGAAGGTGATAGGTGGAAAAGGTAAAGTGCTGAAGAAGAAGGAATCTGATAGGAGAGGAGAATAGACCATGGCAGAAAGGGAAGTAGAAGGGTCACCAGAGGGAGATGATAGGCAGGTGAAGAGAAGAGAAGGGGTAAGAGGGGAGCCAGAGTGGTGATTGGAAAAAGAGAAAAGGGAGAGGGAGGAGAAATTCCCAGAGGTTAGAGAAATCGATGTTCAAATATAATATAATAAGAGTGTGTGTATTATGCAGCTGGAGCACTGTACCGGTTCTAGTTGCTATACATCAGGAAGAACGTGATTGTGCTGGAGAGAGTGCAGAGGTGAGAATGTTGTCCAGGTTGGAACACCTCAATTAGAGAAAAAAAACACCAGATGGATTTAATTTGTTTCCCTAGAACAGAGGAGGCCGATAGTTATGTAAGGTTATAGATGGGGTATATTTCCATGGTCTGGACATTCAAATCATGAGGACATAAGTTTAAATTGAGAGGTAGGGAGTTTTGAAGGGATCTGAGGGAGAATTTTTTTTCTCACCTGGAAGAAGTTGGAGTCTGGAATGTGGAATGTACTAATAGAAGAGGTGGTGGAGGTAGGTACTCTCATAACATTTAAGAAGCATCGAGAGATTTCATAAATCACCAACACATTGAAGGCAATAGATGTAATGTGGGTAAAATAAGACCATAAGCTACATGAGTAAAATTAGGCCATTTGGCCCATTCAATCTGTTCCACCATTTCATCATGGCTGATCCATTTTTCCTCTCAACCCCAATCTCCTGCCTTTCCCCCACTGCCTTCTGTTGCCATTTTAAAAATTCCCAATCCTCTAACTTCCCAATAATATTTGCTCTATTACATACCCTATCTTTGGCTTTAATTTTGGGCTTGACTTCCCTTGTTAGCCATGGTTATATCACCTTCCCTTTAGAATGCTTCTTCTTCTTTGAGATGTATATATCCTGAGCCTTCCAAATTGCTTCCAGAAATTCTGGCCATTGCTGCTCTGCCGTCATCCCTACCAGTGTTCTTTTCCAATCAATTCTGGCCAACTCCTCTCTCATGCCTTTGTAATTTCCTTTACTCCACAGCAATACTGACTTTAGCTTCCCCTTTTCAGATTTCAGGGTGAATCTGATCATATTATGATCACTTTCCCCTAAGGATTCTTTTACCTTAAGCTCTCTAATCAACTCTGGTTCATTGCGCATCACCCAATCCAGAATAATCAGTCCCCTAGGGGGCTCAACCATGAGCTGCTCTAAAAACCACCTCATGGGCATTCTATAAATCCCTCTCTTGGAATCCCACATCAATTTGATTTTCCCAATTACCTGCATATTGTAATCCCTCATGACTATTGTAACATTGCCTTTGGCATACATTTTCTATCTCCCTTTGTAAGCTATAGACTACATCCTTGCTACTATTTGGGGTCTGTGAATAACTGCCATCATGGTCTTTTTACCCTTGCAGTTCTTTAGCTCGATCTACAATGAATCAACACCTTCTGACCCTATGTCGCCTCTTTCTAATGACTTAATTTCATTTACTTTACTAACAGAGCACAGTCACCTTCTCTGCCTTCCTGTGTATCCTTTCACTACACTGTGTACTCTTGGACATTAAGCTCCCAGCTGTAATCGTCTTTCAGCCATGATCAATGATGCCTGCAAAATCATACTTGCCAATCTGTAACAGTGCTACACGTTCATCAAACTTATTCTGTATATCATTCAAATACAACACCTTTAGTCCTGTATTCACCCTTTTTGATTTTGTCTGCCTTTCACGCTGCAACTCATCCTGTTGACTGCAATTTTGGCCTATCATCAGCCTCTCCTTGCTGGGAGTCTCACTACACATTGCCTCTCTTTGTAAACCAAATACATCATCTTCAGCACCATCACTCTGGTTCCCATCCTCCTGCCAAATTAGTTTAAACCCACCCAAACAAATCTAGCCAATCTGCTTGCAAGACTATTGAACCCTTTTGGGTTCAGATGTAACCCATCCCTTTTGTACAGGTCATCGTTTCCCCAGAAGGGATCCCAATGATCCATAAATCTGAACCCCTGCCACATGCACCAATTCCTCAGCCATGCAGTCACCTGCCAAGTCATCCAATTACAATCCTCACTGGCATGTGGCACAGGGATTACTACCCTGGAAGTCCTGTTTCTCAGCTTTCTACCTGGCTCACTAAAATCTCTCTTCAGAACCTTCTCACCTTGTCCACCTATGTCATTGATGCAAATATGCACCAAGACTTCTGGCTGTATACCCTTTAGCTTGAGAATGTCATGGACACAATCTGAGACATCCTTGATCCTGGCATCAGGGAGGCAAGATACCTTCTCTGTCGTGCCCATCTCTGAACCTCATCTCTGTTCCTCTGACTAAAGAATCTCCTATCAACACTGCAGTCCTGTTTACCTCTCTGCTCTTCTGAGCTACAGCACCAGACTCAGTGCCAAAGGTCCAGTCACTGTGGCTCCCCCTCCCTCCCCAGTAGGTCGTCCCCTCAATAGTATCGAAAGTTATATATTTATTATTGAGGGGAATGGCCAGAGGTGTACTCTCCACTGGCTGCGCATTTCCCTCACTGCTCCTGACAGTCACCCAGTTACGTGTCTCCTGCAGCCTAGGGGTAACTACCTCTCTCTAGCTCCTGTCTATCACCTCCACATTCTCCCGTATGAGTCAAAGGTCATCGAGCTGCGGTTCCAGTTCCTTAATATAGACTATTGTAGATAGGTACAATGGTGGAATGGACATGGTTGGCCAAAAGCCCTGTTTTGTGCTGAAAAGGGAAAGCACTCACCAATGGAAACCTAGTGCTGTATTCAAGTTCAGTTCTCTGGCTGGCTCGTTAGTCCTCTTTTCTTACAACCACTGTTTGCAGCTTGCAGTCTGAACATGAGTTCAATATTCTATTTTAATTTCCTTTGTACCTGTTGATAAGCATTGGATGTTTGAGCAACTGATCCTGTGGGCAGATGACCATGTACAAACGTTTCTCATACATTAGAGAATTCTTAATCACAAAAGCCTTATAATAGATAAGAAAGGGTAAGGGACATAGATTATGGTAAATGGGACTAGCTTAGATGGACATTTTAGTTGGTGTGGACTTATATGAATCTATGATTCTTTGTTGAAAATGAATCATTCCTGTTTCATAATAATCAAATATAGAAAGTGATTATTCCCTGAGGCACAGCCTTGACTGGGATGAAAGCTGTTTGCATATGGAATAAAAATTAATGAAAAGTCAGTCTTACATTAATTTATAATTGTTCAGTTTTCATCTTGAATTGCTAAAAAGAAATACAATAAAATCCTTTAGAAAAAGTTTTTTTTTAAGATTCAGTCATTTGACATGTTTGGATTATTTTTCTAATTTGAATTTAACCTGTAAAAGTGTAAGAAATGGTTTGAATTGATTAATCAAGTTGCATGCTGATACTGTATAAATAACACAAGCCAATGGACTGAATAGTACAGCTCTGATTAGAATGATTAGTTATTCTAAATGATCAACAGAAAGGCATCTAGCATTAAGTATGGTTGCAGAATTTAGTTCCTGACATTTCCTTTCTGCATTTAATATCTGGTCACCTCAATTGGTTATAAAACTCTGCGAAGTTGGAAGTACTAATTTCTGAGCATATGTGATTGTTGAAAAAAATACCCACTATACAGATACAATACAAAGTCAACATACAAAAGAATTTAATATCAAAGTACATATATGTCACCACAAACAACCCTGAGATTAATTTTCTTGTTGGCATTCATATAAGTAAGTATAAGAACCACAATAGAAATAATGAAGGACCACTCCCAACAGGACAGACAAAAAAAACTCTGCAAAAGAGAACAACTGTGCAAATACAAAAATAAATAAAAAGTCATAATAATAAATAAATAAGCAATAGCTATCAAGGAATGAGATGTAAAGTCCTTGAAAGTGAGTCCATAGGTTGTGGGACTCGTTCATTGATGGGGTGAGTGATGTTGAGTGAATTTATCCCCTCTGGTTCCTGATGAATGAGGGGCAATGACTATTCCTGAACCTGGTGGTGTGGGTCCTGAGGCTCCTGTACCTTCTTCCTGATGGAAACACTGAGAAGAGAGCATGGCCTGGGTGGTGGGGATCCTGGATGGTACTTTTCTGTGACAGCGCTCCAAGTAGATGTGCTCAGTGATAGAGAGGGCTTTACCCATGAGGGACTGGGGTGTATCCGTTGTTTTTTGTAGGCTCTTCCATTCAAAGGCATTGGTGTTTCCATAACAGGCTATGGTGCAACTAGTTAATATGCTCTCCACCACACATCTATAGAAGATGTCAATGTTTTAGATGACATGCTGAATCTTCTCAGACTTCTAAGAAAGCAGAGCCACTGCCTTGCTTTTTTTCATAATGGTACATGCTGGACCCAGGACAGCTCCTCTGAAGAGATAATACCAAGGAATTTAAAGTGTTGATCCTCTCCACCTCTGATCCCCTGATGAGGATTTGCTGATGGACCTCCGATTTCCTCCTCCTGAAGCCAATAATCAGCTCCATGGACTTGCTGACATTGAGTGAAAGGTTGTTATTGTGGCACCACTCAGATGGATTTTCGGATTCTCTCCTATATGCTGACTCATCACTGCCTTTGATTCGGCCAATGGCAGTGGTGTCGTCAGCAAACTTGAATATGGAATTGGGGTTGTGCTTAGCCTCACAGTCGTAAGTATAAAGTGAGTAGAGCAGGGGGCTAAGCACACAGACTTGTGGTGCACATGTGCTGATAGAGAATGTGAAGAGCTATTATTGCTTATTCGACTGACTGGGGTCTGTGAGTGAGGAAATCAAAGATCCAGTTGTACAAGGAGGTTTTGAGGCCAGGGGCTTGAAGCTTATCGATCATTTTTGAGAGGATGATATATTGAATGCTGAGCTGTAGTCAATAAAACATGATGTATGCATCTTCACTGTCCAGATGTTCCAGGGTTGACTGAAGAGGCAGTGAGATAACATCTGCTGTTGACCAATTGTGACAGTAGGCAAATATCCACAAAATGCCACAGTCTTATAATAAGCTTCGTTTCTGTATGTCTATTGTTATTGAAACTTGAATTAGTTTCAAGAAACAGCATAAAATGAATTAAAAGTATACTGTATATTAAAATCAACATCTGCTGCTGAAATCCACAACATAGGGCAAGGTTTTGTAAATAAGATACATACACTGTGCAGAATTTTGGATATTTACAGAACATGAAGGAAGGGAGGCAAACCAGGAGCACACTTGAAATTTGATGAGAGTTACAGGCAGAGGTAGACTACAAGAGGCATTAAATTATAATGAGTCATATTTACATTATAGGTAGGACGTGGAAGCCTATAGGATAGAAGAAGATAGCATCAATGGTTGTTGTAGATTTCAAGGGGACATTGACAAGATGCAGAGCTGGGCTGAGAAGTGGCAGACGAAGTTCAAAATGGAAAAGTGTGAAGTGATTCACTTTGGTAAGTCGAAATTGGGGGATCTTGGGGTCCATGTCCACAGATCCCTCAAAGTCTGGTGTTTTGACCTTTATTAGTAGGGGACTGAGTTTAAGAGCCTTAAGATAATGTTGCAACCTCATGGGCTGAGGGCCTGTATTATTCTGTGTTCTTTGTAAAATGAAAAAATCTGGCCCTTTTAATTAATTAAATGAAGGTTCCAAAGCTCAGCTCAGGGTCAAATATAAAGCCTATTGTTCTACCCCAGTAAGTGGTCAGGGGTGATTTCTTTATTCCTTTATTGGTATCTACCATTTCCATGTACTTACGTATGGAATGGTTGATCTGAACCATTCAACATCAGTGGTCTACCCCAGTCAACCGGGAGCCTCATCTGGATGGCATTCAAACAAAAGCTTGTCACTGTATCTTGGTACGTGTGATAATAGTAAATCAATTACCAATTACCAGGGTTTGTCACAGGTGAACGGACAACATCTCTGGGTGTCTATCAGTTGCTCACCTATACTAATGAGAATAGGGGGAAAGAAGATCAAGGTTTTTGCAAAAAGTTTTAGTGGCTATCTTTGCTTTCCTCAAAGTATGGGTGATAGTATTCATTTTTTAACATTTTAAAGAGGAGGAAATATTTTTGTGCTGTCCATCCAGATGTTAATGCTGGATACTCTCCAACATCCCCCTGGTGCCCCTCCTCCATCCCTTTCTCCTAAAGTCCACTCTCCTCTCCTATCAGATTCCTCTTTCTCCAGTCCTTTACCTTTCCCTCCTACCTGTCTCCACCTATCACCTTCTAGTTGTCGTCCTTCCCCTCCCTCCACCTTTTTATGCTGGCGTCTTCCCTCTTCCTTTCCAGTCCAGAAGAAGGGTCTTGGCCTGAAATGTCCACTGTTTGTTCACTTCCATGATTTCCTCCAGCATTTTGTGAGTTTGACTCTCCAATTTCAGCTGTCCAGTGCTGCAGAAGTACCAAGGTAAATGGAAGAATAAATACTAATATGAAACAGGATATAAAAAATGTTCTCAGCGAAAGGGTACAGATATTAGATAATTAGTTTTTGAAGGCATCCCACACATTATTTACAAATAATAATGTTTAACTAAGGAAGGGTTTTACCTACTGCTACTGAATAATGGACTGGGAGATAAAATTTACACTGAGAACTGCAGACCCAAAGTTCTAGATAATATGAAATGAGTGATATTACAACAAATATCTTACAAAAATGCATTATTAAAGAAGGCTGATATATATTCATAAATAGTTACCTATGCTCTCTGTTCAGGCACATATAGCGAATAAATTTAGCCACCAAATTTCAAATCTGAATATAGACTGTAGGTTAAATTTGAAATGCAGCTCTGAACAATGCGTTCCTAAAAGCCGTAAATCACAGTTAATAGGAAGACCAGGCAATGGGTGGTTGTGATTCAGGTGCGAAGTGGGGTGTGTGAAATTTATGTGTTGTTCAAAAGAAGCATGTGGATGAATTATAAAAATGGAATTGTCCTTTGATTTTAGCACACAAAATATTGTATTGCATTGAGTCGAACAGACCTCTTGCTCTGAAAGGGTTTCAATACTTTGCCTGCTGTGTCACATTTTGTTTGAATAAAGAGACTATTTCATGTCTACCAGTACTTCTCTCTGGTTAATTGTTCACGGAACAACATATGGGAGCTTCGTCTGGGATGCCTCTACAACCCATTGTGTGGACAGTGATCTGAGCAGTCTAAGTGGCTGAATATTTTTAAAATTAGCCCTCACACTTGGACCTCTTTGGGTCGATGGCTGTAGAATCGCTAGGTACCACAAACACGATGGAGAGCTGAACTGGTAGATGTAAAAGTATTGTGGTATGTGTGCGTGCATACATGTTTATGTAAGAGACTAAACTTTGTGTGTTAATTTAGCGAGACGGGGCCACCAGTTGTGAAGGGTGGTTATTGAAGGTTTGGGATGCCAGTGTATACTTGTTCCGGGAACTGTATTTTAGCACATTCGTTTGCAAGGGTGTGTGTGCCTTAGTGTAACGGTTAGATGCAAAGGAATACAACAGGCATCCTGAGTTTAGACACACACACATGGCAGACTGTGGAGTACATACTCTGCAGTTCTAAGTGTGTACTGGTGAAATTGCACCCATCATTTATATTTTCCGTAGCGTGGGAATTAATGTGGAGATATTTCGGGGAGAGGTTTTACCCAGATATATCTGTCAAGGTGGCAGTTACTGAGATCAGGCAATGTCCAGTCGAGAACCCTGATGACCCAAGCAACCCTTGACCTTGATCACGGCCATTCATAAACCCTGGGGTGAAGCAGAGCATTTTTTCAGAGTTGCCCTCACTCGAAGTCACATGTGGGAATTCAGAATTCTGGCGCAAGCTGAAGTAAATGATTGAAATTCACCAGATGCACTCTAAAGGTATCCATGTGTTGGTGAAAGTGAAGCGCTCGAGGAATATGTGGTTCAGTATGGCCCAGGGAGTGCAGGATGGGACATAGGCAACTACAAGGAGCACCAGCAATGAAGAGAGATATTGCTTCCTTAAAGGGGAAGTGAGGCAGCAACTGGGGGGAGGTGAGAGTAACTGGGGATGGATAATGTCAGTGATTCAGAGAGGTGAAGAGCCAGTCAAAGAGTAACTTCACGTAAACCGAGTGTATGAAGAGTATTCAGGGTTGAATAATCCAGGGAAGGATGGCCAGTCTTCCTGAAAAAGCTGAAGGAAGGCCTGAGCTCAGTCCACAAGGAGGTTTCAGATTTGGGGATAGCGGTGGGATTGACCTACTCTGTGATAGTATCATGGGCCAGTGAGATAGACCAGAGGAGGGAAGAGAAGTCATAAAGTGGCAGCAGTGAATGTAGCTGCCGTGACGTCAGAGAGAACTTGCTTTGTGTGCCAGCAGCCGGGGCATGTAGCAAGGAACAGATGTGGGAGAGTGAGGGAGATGATTTGTTGCAGCTGTGGATTTTTAGGCCGTAGTTGTAGGCAGAGCTCTGAGAAACGAGGACGGTATGAAAATCATTCACCAAAGCAGGCAACATCCACAGCAGCGATTTCCTATTTGGCTGCTGACCAGATTGTAGAACTGGTGAGGTCCATTCCCAGCAGTGGTCATTTGCAGATGTACACCAAAGGCTTATTAGGGGGCCAGCAATGCAAAATGTTAGTGGACACGGGATTGTCAGTATTGATAACTGATCTCCCCTTGCCCACGACTGGAGAGGCAATTCACGTTACCAGTATAGGAGGTGAAACAATGAGGGCAGAGAGAAGTCAGCCCCAGGTACTTGAGATTGAGTGAGTTCAGCTTCCTGTAGATTTTAGGGTACGCCCAAACAATGAAGGTACTATCCTGGGAATAGACACACTGATTAGGCAGGTGCAAGCATGGACTCAGGAAAAGGAGAAATAACTTGGGCAGAACAGGGACAGCAAATGTGTGAGAACTGCAAAGCAGCGGACATGTGCCACAGAGAGACAAGGTGATGTGTGGGAATCATATCAGGACGTTCCAATGGAGGGGCCGAGCAGAGTCAGGAGCTGTTAGGAGGAGTGCAGCTGCCTGAGCTGATTACAGTAAAGGCTCACCAGGAAGGGGATAGGAAGGAGCAGAAAGGGAATAAGTGGGCAGACATCAGTGTGAGGAGGGAAGCAGAAGAACAAGAAGCAACAGAAATCACGAGCGTGCAGGAAGAAACTACAACTGCCAATTTAGTAAGATTAAACAGAGATGTGAAAGATCACTGTAACCAGGGTAAAGTGCAGAAGGTTTGAGCAAAACAACAGAAGCATATTGCTGATCAGAGAGAGCCAGAGGGAAAGGAGATAGTCCTCCCACAGCCCGGTGACTAAGTAATGGTGCGGGTGCTGCCAGAAAGGGCAGGGTTTGCTCCCAGATGAACCGGGCCACAGATGGTTACTTTGACTGAAGGCACTTGAGTCTGTGTACATCTCGGTGAGGTAGCCCGTTGAAACACTAGACTTGGGTTAAAGTGTACGACTCACCTTCGTATCGCCCCGAAAGACAGAGCGGGGGATCAAGTGTACCCAGCAACAGCGTCATTGCAGAGAACCGAAGTGATGGTCACCATCTGGCTGCACCAGACCTGACCACAGCTGATGGAAACACACACAGCAAACGCAAAGGCAGAAGATACTGTGAGCATGACAGAAAGCCATGAAAACCACTTTAATGTGTAATGGTAACGGTATTCTGTATTGAAGGCTGGTGGCTGAAGGCAAATAATTAGCTGTAGAGCATAGAATAGAAAAGATATTGGGGAAAATAGATTATGATTATGATTATGAGGACACGCAGTCCCCTTTTATTGTCATTTAGTAATGCATGCATTAAGAAATGATAAAAATGTTTTTCCAGAATGATATCACAAAAACACATGACGAACCGACTTGAAAACTAACAAAAACCACATAATTGTAACATATAGTTACAACAGTGCAAAGCAATACCATTAATTGATAAGAACAGACCGTGGCACAGTAAAAGTCACAGAGTATCTCGAAAGTCCCATCATCTCACACAGACGGTAAACCTCCAGCGCCGCCAACTTGCCGATGCAGCATCCCGGAAGCATCCGACCACAGTCCGACTCCGAGTCCGTCCGAAAACTCCGAGCCTCCAACCACCTCTTCGACACTGAGCACCGAGCACCATCTCTGCTGAGCACTTCGACCCCGGCCCCGGCAACAGGTGATACGTAAAGCCGAGGATTTGGGGCCTTCGTCTCCGGAGATTCTCGATCTCACAGTAGCAGCGGCAGCGAAACAGGCATTTCAGAAGTTTCTCCAGACGTTCCTCTGCGTTTTCACAACTGTCCCCATCAAATCCGGATTGTGCACAGCACCCCTTGTTACACATATCGATATTCATTTGGAACGACCGCATGGGCTGCGTCACGCCACCATCTTCTCCTCCCTCCTAGGAGAGGAATCCAAATTACAGCAGAGACGTCAGGTTCCATGACTTTGATGGCTTGGCAGAGAAAGAAAGAATTGCACATGGCATCTGAAGGCAGTTCTGAATGGGGAGTGAATACAAATGAGCTGGGTCCTTTCAGCAGTTGGGCCAGTGATAGACTAGACAGTTTGGTAGGGGGTGCCACCAGGGTGAGGTCCTTGTAGTCACTCAAATAGAGACCACCCCAGCCCCTCCCGCAAGTCAATGAGAGGGCCTGTGAGTCTGAGACATTCATCTTGCTAGTGCCCCAGGAAAGAGAGAGTTTTAGCTATCAGAGAAGGAAGGGGTGAAGATAAAGAATGTGATCCAAAATGCATTCGGCCAGAAGGGAAGGAGGAAACAGGTATACAAATGACAAAGCTGCATTTTTAAAGACTGCTGTTCACATTTCTGGTGTCTTGTAAGTAGCTATTAGTGGTGATAGGGTAGGTACAGATGCACTTAGAGTGATTGGGAGGGATTCCAAGGCAGGGCATTTCTGCTGCCCTATTTGAATAGATTCTCCTTAAAGTTGGCCTTTCCTGGTACATTTATTTTTGTCCATGAGGGCCAAGATAAGGGACTGTTAGAGCGATTTTTGGGGTTAGCACATATAGCAAATAACTTCAGCCACCAAACTTCAAATCTGATTATAGACTGTAGATTAAATTTAAAATGCAGCTGTGAATAATGGGTTCCTAAAAGGTGCGAATCACAGCTAATGGGAAGACCAGGCAATGCAGATTAAAATGTACTTAGATACCTGTGGTGTGGCTGAGAAGCGGGCAGTATGAAGTTTGTGTATAGTTCAAAGAAAGCATTTGGATGCATTGTAAATATGGAATTGTCCTTTGATCTTCAGTATATAAAATATGGTGTAGCATTGGGTCGAGCAGACCTCTTGCTCTGAAAGGGTCTCGGTATGATGCCTGCTGTGTCTCATTTTCTTCAATAAAGAGATGACTTCACGTCTACCAGTACTACTCTCTGGTGGCTTTGTCCCTTTCTTTGAAGTGACATTTCTTATTCATCATTCAGATAGGGTGCTTTCCACATTAGGTATGGTGTTAATGTCTTACCTAAACGCCATAGTAGATAAAACCAGGAGTCAGAATATCAAAATAAGGGATTGGTAATTTATGAGAGCTGATGAGAAATTTCTTCACCCAGGATGCATTCAATCCCTGGAATTCTCTTCTCAAAAGGGCTGTGGAGGATCAGTTGCCAAATATTTGCTAGACAAAGATTGATAAGCTTTTAGATTTTATCGTGATCAAGGGATATGGGGTAAGTGCAGGGGAATGGCACTAAGATCAAAGGTTAGAAATGATCTTATTGAATAGCAGAGCAGGTACAGGGTGATTGGGGGTGGGGGGAGATGGGGGTTGAATGAATGGTCTGCTGCAGCTTTTGTTATCTTATTTCTGTTATACTCTGGCAAAACCAAAGTGTTATAAAGGACCTGTGAGATGGAGAGTACAGATAGTAATGAACATCGTTGCCTGAAAACTCTCATCAGTCTGTAAATAAACCCATATGCTTCATCCATGTGACTCTACACGAAACAATAAGATTTCCATGTGATCATTGGGGACAGGTGATTATTTAAATACTAAATGCAAAAGATTCTGCTGATGCTGGAAATCTTGAGTGACACACGCAATATGCCGGGTAGCTCAGCAATTCAGGCAGCATCCATGGAGGGGGCGAGAGCAGCCGACGTTTCAGGCCGAAGCCCTTCATCACGACTCCAGTGAAGGGTCTCGGCCCAAAATGTCGATTGTTTATTCCCACTGTTTAAATAAGGTGATTTGAGAAGTTCCCAAGCCATGACTGCAATAGTCATTTGCAGTTAAATTAGCTGTGGTCAGTTAAACTTGGAAAAAATGTTTTAAAAACAGCATATTTAAGATCTGTAGTATATGATTTCCATTTTCACAACTCGAGCTTCATAGGCAGCTTAGTATAAGCAGTTACTAAGCATGTTCTCAGCTCTGTTGTTTGCCTTTCCACTATTGTGTGCATGGGGAAGGAGGCTAATCTGAGCTCATGACAGGTCACGAGTCATAACTGCCTTTCAAAGACCTGCCTCCGTAGCTTATCCTCGAAGTGTTTGATGACATTTTCATTGCTCATTAACCGTGTTCAAAAGGAGCAGAGCTGAGGGCTTCTAGTGGGCTCAAATGCATTGTTCTAATCTTTCCTGAAAGAGAATATAAGAAATACAACTTCTTGAATATTGCTGAAATATTAGATTTTCTCTAGTCTTGTTCAATATCAAGATTAAAAGAAAAATGTATTGTATCATTATTATACTGTCTCCTATAACCACTTCATTGCTAATATATTTTTCATTATCTCACTTTTCAATTGCAAAACTATTGTTGCTTACTACTTTATTGGTGAACTGTTATTTAAAATTGGCTGTGATTTTCAGCCATGTTTTCAAGTGGAAACGGGGAAGTAACTTGCCCAAAATCGCCATGGCAACTTACTGCCCCATTTGCGGAACCTTCCGCCATCTTAACCGCACTTCCTTCTGGCCAAGGCTCCCGTAGGGAAATAGGTGTGCGCCTCATTTCACAATGCCGACTGGGAATTATTGAAATTAATAGGATGCTGATACATAATTCATGCCCAACTAGACAGGGCACATATTACATATGTTCTGTCCAGTCGTGTAGGAAGGTTGCCAAGCTGTTATTTTAGGGATTAGTAATTAATATCACTCTTGGCACTGCATTTGCATCTACACTGCTTTGCAGGCTCACTGCATGCAATGAGACAAGTCAAAGATTACTTTTATTTAAAAATAGATTATTCAATATCCAGAGACGAGAATAATAGTTAGGTGGCAGAAAACCTATGACAATTACTTACTTGCAGTCTTCCAGTTATCAGCTTGCGTTTCCTTTCTGAGTGTATTTAGCCTGAGTGGCCACACAATGAATTCACTGCTAATTTTGTTCTTAGTGAGTTTTAGTGAGCAATGTTATCTCAGGCTGTGGTAAAGGAGATAACAGTATCTCTGAGGATGACAGTGATATCTAGGAACACTCGACTTTGGTCCATTAGCACTTGGATAAAACCTGAGGGTCTGGCAGTGCTATAACTATATTGTAAAGTCTCAGTCGAGAAGAAATAGAAATAAAATTCTCCAGGGATCTGAGATCATTATGAAATAAATCTAAGGGTACAATGGATCTGGGAGCAAATGGGAGCAACCAGAACGTAAGGAATATAGTCTGTGTGAACGGTAGAAGTTCTCTGAACTCAGGTGAATGGGTCTCAGAGATCAGCATCATTAGCAAAAGGTTTGAACAGCATTTAGGATATTGAAAAATTGGGTATCAGCAAGTCCAACAGCCATGAATTGTAGTGTTATTTTATTTGGGGGTGGGGCTGAGGGGGTAGGAATTGTCAACCTTTCAGACTGAAATCCTACATCAGGACTGAGAGTGATGAGGGAAGATAACCGGTATAAAGAGGAGCAGGGAGTAGTGGTGAAACAGGGGCCAGTGAGTGATTGGTGGACTGGGAGGGGGGGAGGTGAAGGATGATTGACAGATTGAGCCAAGTAAGGGAGGGAGAAGGGTGGAGCTGGGTGACAGAGGTAAATGGTTGGAGGTACACAAAGAACAGGCAAATAAGGGCAGGTGGGATGCGCGAAGATGGACACAGTTGGGTGGGCGATAAACAGAAACACACTGGCTACCAGCGCTGGAATCTGAAATGTAAGACAGGCGATAATTGGAATTGGTTTATTGTTGTCACATGTACCGAGATAGAGTGAACATAGTGTTCATACAGATCCACTTACCAGACAGTGCATTGATGTGGAACAAGGTTAAACAATAATAATGCAAAGTGAAGTGTAACAACAACAGAGAAAGTGCAGCACAGGTAGACAATAAAGTGCAAGATCATAACAAGGTACATGTCGAGGTCAAAAGTCCAACTTATCAAAAAAGGCAACTATTTAATAGTTTTATAACAGTGTGGACAAAGTGTCTCCTTCAGCCTGGTGATACATGCTTTTCAGGCTTTTTCATCTTCTGCCTGATGGAAGAGGGGAGAAGAGAGAATGTCTGGGGTGGGCAGGGTCCATGACTATGCTGGCTGCTTTAATGTGGAAGCAAGAATTCTAGACAGAGTCCAAGGGGCGGGGGGAGGAAGTTTCTGTGATGTTCTCTGCTGTGCCCACAGCTCCCTGCAGTCTCTTGCAGTCACGGGCAGAATCCGCTATGCATCGATAAAACTTGGTAAGAGTTGATGGGGGCATGCCAAATTTCTTTTAGTCTCCTGAGGAAGTAGAGGCATCGGTGATCTCTCTTGGCCATTGTGTCTACGTGGTTAGACCAAGACAGGCTATTGGAGATGTTCACTCAAAGGAACTTGAAGCCTTCACCTCAACGCCATTGATGTAGACAGGAGCATGTGCACTGTTCCCCTTCCTGAAGGCAATGACCAGCTCTTTCATTTTTGATGGCATTGAGGGGAAAGCCTGTTGTCAGGACACCACAATACTAAGCTCTCTATTTCCTTCATGTTCTCCGAATTGCCATTATTTGAGATACAACCCATTATGATGATATCATCTGCAAACTCACAGGTGGAGGTAGAGCAGAATCTGGCCATGCAGTCATGATTGTACAGGGAGTAGAGTAGAGGGCTGAGGATGCCATCTTATGGAGCAGCATTATTTAGAATAATAGTGTTGGAGACGTTGCTGTCTAATCTTGCTGATTGTGGTATGATGATCAGGACATCAAGTCAAATCAAGTCAAGTCAAGTCAGGTCACTTTTTATTGTCATTTCAGCCATAACCTAACAGAACATACTGAAAATAAGACAACGTTTTCCAGGACCATGGTGCTACATGAAACAATACAAAAACTACACTGAACTACATAAGAAAAAACACAAAAACTACACTAGACTACAGACCTATCCAGGACTGCATAAAGTGCACAAAACAGTGCAGGCACTACAATAAATAATAATAAATAATAAACAAGACAGCAGGCACAGTAGAGGGTATAGCAGGTCGGTGTCAGTCCAGGCTCTGGGTATTGAGGAGTCTGATGGCTTGGGGGAAGAAACTGTTACATAGTCTGGTCGTGAGAGCCCGAATGCTTCGGTGCCTTTTGCCAGATGGCAGGAGAGAGAAGAGTTTGTATGAGAGGTGCATGGGGTCCTTCATAATGCTGTTTGCTTTGCAGATGCAGCGTGTGGTGTAAATGTCTGTGTTGGCGGGAAGAGAGACCCCGATGATTTTCTCAGCTGACCTCACTATCCGCTGTAGGGTCTTGTGATCCGAGATGGTGAGAATCCTGCTGCAGATCGAGGCATTGATTCCCACTCTCCAGAGCTTGATAATGAATTTGGTTAGAATAATAGACCATAAGACCATAATAGTGTTGAGGGTGGAGCTGTAGTCTGTGAACAATAGCTTGAAGTAGGTGTCTTTACTGTTCAGATGCTCTAGAGATGTGTGTAGAGCCAGGGAGGTGGCATCCACTGTGGACCTGTTTCAGTGGCAGGTAAATTGTTGTCGAGAAGGCTGGAGTCAATGCATACCATGACCAGCCTCTTCAAGCACTTCATGGTGGTAGATGTCAGAGCCACAGAAGGCAGCTCTTAAGGCACATTAACTTGTTTTTCTTGGGTATCGGGATGATAGCGGTCTTCTTAAAGTAGGTGGGAACCATAGATTGAAGCAGAGAGGGGTTTGCAGTTACCTACACTAGCTGATCTGCACAAGATCTGAGGGCACGGCCACACCACCTGGGCCAGACAATTTACGCATGTTCATTTTCTGGAAGGCACATCTTTTGTCTGCAATGGGTTCAGGGGCACCGGAGGCTATTGGGGAGGGTGGTGAAATTCCCACTCCCTTTTGTTCAAAACATGCACAGAATGTGTTTATTTTATTAGGAAGCGATGTGTGTTGTTAGCGATGCTGTCTAACTTCATTTTGATGCCAGTTATAGGATGTAAGCCAGCCCAGAAATGATGGCTAGTCTGGGACTTGATTTTGGACTGGTGCTATCTCTAAGCTTTGGAGATAGATATACAGAGATCATATCTTGATTTCCTGTGGAGCCGTCTCATCGTGACTCATAACAACCTCACTCTTTAGCTAGCCCTGGAAAGTTGGAATGTTCTACTACGGGAACGGAAATTCTGGTGAATGTTGTCTAAATGCTGCCCCATGCAAAGTTATCATTCGCCAGGAAATAACATAAAATTACAGTGAAGTATATTTACCAATATTTCAACTTTAACAAACAGTTAACAGGAAAAGAAAAGAAAAAGGGCCTATTACAGTTAAACCAGTCTAAATGTGTACGTAAACATTGGAGCTCATTTCCGAAGTAGTTGCTTTACTCACAGCGCTAAACCCACATCACCAGTCACAAATCGAACTTCCCTCAAAGAAAGTCACCAATGAACTGGCTAACACAGAAGTACTGGCACTTCCAGCTTGGAACCACTTGCCTGCACAGAGCAGTCCTTGCAGTCGGGTCTTCCTTTTGGGTGGGATCCTCCAAGCATCTCCCCTTGTGCTCTTCTCCGCACCTCCTCCCAAGTAAAACCCAAAGTCAGACACCTTCCCTCCAAAATCTGACACTGCCAAGTTCTCTCGAATGTTCCGTAGCATCCAACTGGACATTACCAAGACAAGCCCAGCTGGCTGATACAACATCCCTAAGTTGGGCAAATGGCTCCTTATCTCGTCTGAAGCCAAAGCACTCGAGTATGAAACTTAACTAACATAAAACACTGCATTTGCAGAAAACTGCTGAAATAAAACATCTAACAGCATAGCAGTAGAAATATAATTTTAACCAACGCATAACACTTGTAAAGGTCAGGGCCTCATTACGTGAATGTTATACACCTAGACTTCAGTAGAACGTAGGTCTCCCTATTTATCTATGGTTTCCAGTTTTGGAACACTGGATTTCCTTTGGTACACAATCCTCAACATACTGTACTTGCTGATAAAATCCATGATAGTAGTGACATTCTCATCTAGGCGGGCAGCTGAGACTTTGAACATGGACCAGTCTGCTGACTCAAAGCAAACTCTAGTATTGTGCAAAAATCTTAGGCACATGTATATATATAGCTTGGGTGCCTAAGACTGTTGCACGGTACTGTAGTATATTTATGTATTGCACTGTACTGCTGCCACAAAAAATAAAACAGATTTCCTGACATATGTGAGTGATGATCAACATGATTCTGATATGGGTCTCTATTGTGGACTGAGAATGGGAAGGGGGCAGGGAGAGAGGAATCATGGTTGGGAAAAGGGGGAGAGTGGAGGGAGTGGGAAGCACCAGAGATACATTTTGAAATGATCAATAAACCAATTGTTTGGAATCAAATGACCTTGCCCGGTCTCTCAGGGCTGGGTGTGTCTACACCCACACCACCCTCCCCTCCACTGTCCTTGGCACCTTTCCCACACCCCTCCCTCACTATTCCCAGCATCCTTTGCTCCCTCCAGGTTCACAAACTCACTCTCCACTCCATGTAGACAAAAACAGTACTGTGCAGAAGTCATAGGCACCCCAGCTATACACATGTGGCCAAGAATTTTACACAGTATTGTATTTCTCATCTATTTCCTGAATCCAGCATTGTACACCTTTCTGTACTGAATCCTCCTGATTCAGATGTTGTTTGTACATAGGGAGGAGGAGCACAGTCTGATCTACCAAAGTGTGGACGGGGGAATGGCTCGGTTGACATCTTTGATGGTTGTATAGCTATGGTCCAGAAGGTTTGGGGCCCTGGTGAGACAGGAGATGTATTGGCAGCATTTTGGTAACAAACTCCAGAAGTTGGCCTGGTTGAAGTCACCCCCAATGACAAAGAGGGCCTCTGGGTATCCCTTTTCAAGGCTGTTGACCAGCAAATATAGTTCGTTGGGTGCAGGCTTTATATCCATCTCGGGTGGAAGGTAGACTGCTGTCAGGATAGCTGAAGTGAGCAACCGTGACTCTTCATCCTTAGATATTCCAAACTGGGTGAGCAGGAGCTCATCATAACCATCAGCATGAGTAACTGATTAAAGAGAAAACCCCTCTGCCTCTAACTTTATCTGTGGATGCTTCATGGTCTGTCTGGTGAACTGAGAAGCCCTCAGGTAGAATGGTCATTCACATCACCCATTTTTCTCCCCCTCCCCCTCCCCCTTCTGCTCCCATCCACCTAGCACCCACCTATTTCGTCCATCGGCTCCCATCCCTACCCCATCTGGTTTTGTTCCCATCTGATCTTCGCCACTCCCCCAGTGGCTCCCATGATCGCCTTCCTTATTTATCAGAGTCCAATGCTGGTGACCTTTGCATTCCTACTTATCACCCACCTAGCTGCCTCCACCCTCACACTCCCATCTGTCCCTATCTGTCTCTTACTTTGTCTGCTTTCTTCCATCATCCACCTGCCTCTATCTTAACTCCACCCTTCCCAGTCCTGCACCTGGTTTGATCTGCTCGTAATCCTTCACCTCTCTTCAATCTACCAATCGTATGTAGGCCCCTCCCTCACAACACCCCCTCACCTCTTTATTCCCCTCTCCACTCTCGGTCTTGATAGGGGACTTTCGCCAGATACATGAATGGTACCTTCTCCCCCCATAAAGGCTGCTCAACATTCAGTTTCTCTAGCATCTTGCTTTTCACCGGGTATTACTGGAATTCAATATCCCATAATCTGTCAATTACTTGTCAGTTCTTTCTTAACCATCTATCAATTTCAGTTTTAAGACATTTCTGCTTCTTGAGACTAATATTGGGAAAATCGTAAGTGTGACATTGCATTTTTTTTACATAGGATCCAAACGGCTATTGGTTTGTTAAGATATAAAGTGGTTAATAACCGTGTATTTCTTGAAGTGAGCTACCCAATATAGAGTGCCAAAGTTAGTTGCTTTTGCCATACAATTTTCTTGATGTAAAATGGTTAGCAAAAGGGAGTTTTCAACACCAAAATTTCAAGTTCAATAAACAACAAGATATTCTACACAGAAATGACTTCCCTTTGATAAGCATCACAAAAGAAGCTATAATTACAGGTTCTGTTGTCCACAGGTGTTCCCTGTTGTAAATTAGGTTAAACATCTCCCGACTTATCTAAAATAATACTTTGAAAGGCCAACCATCAGCCTTTCAAGGTCTCCTGGAGAGCAGAAATGTCCAGTTCACTTCCTATTGATGCACAGTTTATGTGCTCACTTTACAAAAACTTTATTTTTGATTGTTGAGATTAAATTCTTTAGCCAAAACTCGAACTTTTAAAGCAGATGGAGAAATTAAAGTAAAAAAATACTTTGGGCCAAGTCTGACAGTAAGCCGACAGCTCCTGAAGCCATCTCCAACGGGATCCCACAACCAAGCACATCTTTATCTCCATCCCACTTTCTGCTTTCCACAGGGATCGATCCTTGGGCGACTCTCTTGTCCCTTGTCTATTTGTCCTTCCCCACTGATCTCCCTCCTTGCACTTATCCTTGTAAGCAGAACAAGTGCTACACCTGACCCTACACCTCCTCCCCCATTCCCATTCAGGGCCCCAAACGGACACTTCACCTGTGAGTCTGTCGAGGTCATCTACTGTATCTGGTTCTCCCAGTATATTGGTGAGATCCGACATAGATTGGGAGACTGCTTCACCGAACACCTGTGCTGCAACCACCAGAAATAGCGGTATCTCCCAGTAGCCACCCATTTTCCACTTCTCACTCCCATTTTGACATGTCAGTCCGTGGCCTCCCCTACTGTCGCGATGAGGCTACACTTAGGTTGGAGAAACAAAACCTTATATTCTGTCTGGGTGGTCTCCAACCTGATGGCATGAACATCAATTTGTCAAAATTACAATAAAGCACCCCTCCCCCCTTCACCATTCCCCATTCCCTTTTCCCTCTCTCACCTTATCTCCTTATCTGCCCATCACCTCTTTCTGGTGCTCCTGCCCCTTTTCTTTCTTCCATAACCTTCTGTCCTCTCCTATCAGAATCCCCCTTCACCAATCCTGTTTCTTTTTCACCAATCAAATTCCCAGCTCTTTGCTTCACCCTGCCCCCCTCCTGGTTTCACCTATCACCTTGCTTTTCTTCTTCCCCTCCCCCCACCTTCTAACTCTGACTCCTCAGCTTTTTCTCTCCAGTCTTGATGCAGGGTCGGCCCGAAACCTTGACTGTATTCTTTTCCGTAGATGCTGCCTGACCTGCTGAGTTCCTCCAGCATTTTGTGTGCGATGCTTGGATTTCCAGCATCTGCAGATTTTCTGTAGCTCACGAAGAGGGGCTAGTTTGCTGTAGTGTAAATGTAGCCACTTCACAGATTGCTGCAAATCAGAATATGGATTTGGAGCCACAAGCGCAAAATGCTGGAGGAAATTAGCATGTCAGGCAGCATCCATAAAAATTAACAAAGAGTCATCGTTTTGGGCTGAGACCCTTCTTTAGGTTTGGAGCTGGAAAAGGCCACTTGCTTCCAAAACCGATCTGTCATTGAACTCCTGGTAGATCTGATCTTAGCCTCAGTTCCACATTCCTATCTAAACATAGCAACATTTCACTTCCCTGCTTACTAAATACCTTTCTATCTTTGTCTGTCAACAAAGGCCCTGTATGCGCCACCATTTAAAGCAGAGAGTTCCAAAGATTCATGATCCTCTGAGATAGAAAATTATCTCATCTCATCTCTGTCTTAAGTGGCTAGCCTTTTATTCTTCCCCCAAGCACACGTTTTTTTGTAGTCTCCTTATGTCCTCGACTTAGGGGGCACGGTAGTGTAGAGCAGGGGCCCCAACCTTTTTTGCACTGTGGACAGGTTTAATCTTGACAATATTCTTGCAGACCTGCTGACCGGGGGGGTGGTGTTCAAGTAGGGTTAAACTCACCTCAACATGTCTTTTACAGTTAGGTTTGCCAACTTTCTCACTCCCAAATAAGGGACAAAAGTAGCAGTCAAATACAGGACACCTGTGTTTACCCCAAGAAAGACTACCATGACCATGAAGCCTTGCACAGGCACCTGTGTGCGCATGTGTGTACGTGCCGATTTTTTTCTACAAATCGATTTTGATTTAATCTTCCCGATTCTGTTAAGTGAAACTACACTGTACATACATTATTTCTCCTTTATATAGGCTGTGTATTTATCATATCATTCTTGCTTTTACTATATGTTAGTGTTATTTTCGGTTTTATGTGTTATTTGGTATGACTTGGTAGGTTATTTCTTGGGTCTGGGAACGCTCAAAAATTTTTCCCATATAAATTAATAGTAATTGCTTCTTCCCTTTACGCCATTTCTGCTTACAAATGGTTTCATAGGAACGCTCTACCTTAGCGGGGAGAAATATGGGACAAGGGCGGTCCCGTATGGGACAAACCAATTTAGCCCAATGTGCGGGATGTCCCGGCTAATACGGGGCAGTTGGCAACCCTATGTTCTAGTTCAACAGTGCGTGACAGGGAATGAGGAAAGGTGCAGCTGACTCATATCGTTTCCTCATGGCCCGGTAGCACATGCTTTGCGGCCCGGTGGTTGGGGACCACTGGTGTAGCGGTAAATGCAACAGAATTATGGCCCCAGCAACCCAGGTTCAATTCAGTCGCTGTCTGTAAGAAGTTTGTACATTCTGCCCATGACTGTGTGGCTTTCTTCTGGGCGTTCCAATTTCTTCCCTCATTCTAAAGAGTGAGGGAGGTTAATTGGTCACATGGGTGTAATTCGGTGCTACGGGTTCAGAGGGCCAGCAGGACATGTTACTGAGCTGTATCCCTAAATAAATAAAGTAAATAAATACATGTTTTCCTACTTTTTGTATCTTTGTATCATCTACTAATTTAGCGCCTAACCTTGTTGTCTTCCTTTAAGCCATTCACGTAAACTATAAATGTTGAGGCCCCTTCACCGATATCAAACCATTTATTGCTTACCAATCAGAAAGAGACATATTTATGCCAACTCTGTTTCTTATTAGCCTGCCAATCTTTTCACTACCTCAGAATGACGTACTTCTGGTTTCCGCTCGCTCCTGTTTTTGTTGCTATTTTGTGCGATTTTTATCGGGGCAGACAGGCCCTGCGGCCTGAAGTTAACGAAAGACACAGCGCTAGATTGAACTGAACTGACCTACACCTGAATTTTACCTGGATCCTTTCGATGACTTTGTTGGTTTATGTTTTATATTCTGTATTTTCGTCTTTTTTTTTCTTGCCATTAGCTTGATTTGCTTTTTTTTTTGCGTATTGGGGATTTAATGCTTTTTCTCTGAATGGTTCCATGGTTTTTTGTGGCTGTCTGTGGCAAGATGAACCTCAGAGTGTATATACCACATTCATAATAAATAAACTTTGATAAAAAATGTACTTTGAATCTTTTGAATCTTTGAATGTTATTCCCTACACCCCAAGTGTTTATTTTCTGCAATAGCCTCTTACCAAATGCCTTCTGAAAAATTAAGGATGGTACATCTATTAGTTCCACTTTATTTACAGCCCATGCTAATTCTTCAAAGAACTCCAATAAATTAGTCAAACATGAATTCCTTTTCACAAGCCATGTTGAATTTGCCTGATTACCTTTAATTTTCCTAAGTGCTCTGTCATAACATCTTGGATAATAGCTTCTAACATTTTCCCCATGAGAGATATTAAGCTTACTAACCTGTAATTTCTTGCTTTCAGCCTCCTTTGTTTTTGAATCAAGGAGTTACATTTGCAATTCTTCAACCTAATGGCCTCTTCCCTGATTCTAGGCAATTTAAATCCTAGAAACATTCAACTATATCACTAGCCCTTCCTTTAAGACCATAGCATTAGGTCCATCAGCTCTTGGAGATTCATCAGCCCACAGTTCTAACAATTTTTCTCAGTTCGGTTGGCACAATAATCTGATATTTTCTTCATGTCCTTAGAACATAGAACAATACAGACCAGTATCAAGCCATTCGACCCAGATATCTTGCTGATCATGATACCAATTTAAAATGCACATCTGCCTGCATGTGGCCAATATCCTTCCATTTCCTGTCTGTTTATGTGTCTAATTGCCTTTTAAATGCTGCTCAGGTCACTCATCTGAGTGCTACTGGTACCATGTAACCCAGTACTGCCTGTCGCATGGTCGGGTGGTCGGTGACTAAACCGGCTCCCCCACCAGGCTTGCTTGGTGAGGAGGGTGGCTAGACACCCTGCAGGACAAAAAACAAGACTTGTCAAAGAGCGGATGAACCCTCTCATAGAGTCAACGGCCATCTAGCAAACACGTGCCGTGAAGCGCGGAAAGGACATCCCTTGCATCGAAGCTTGGTCTGGCCATTCACTGCAACAGAACTTCCCCCCGGCCGTCTTGGACCCCACCATGCCGCTGGATCCGGGAGGGGATGTCGAGAGGGTGGGTCTGGACCTGTGCAACCCCCTACTCACCTAAGATCCATTCACGCACAGGCTGTTCCTTTCTGAGGAGTGGGTACCACCCCACTAACTGACCGAAAGGAACCATCATCGTCCTATGGGATGGATAGCCAGAGAGAGAGAGAATTGCTGCTATCATATGTGCTTCCACCACTTTCTCTTGCACCTGCCACTCTCTGTAAAAAAAAATTGCCTTGATTTAATTGACTTTAAATTCCACTGCCACCCATCCCGATCATCCTAAACCTATGCCTGTTCATATTTGACATTTCAATCCTGGAGAAAGACTCTGAACATAATCCCATCTACATCACTCATAATTTTACATACTTCTGGTGCAGTTCCACCATGAACATGAATACATGGGCTTGTCACCATCCTTGAATATTGTACACTCATTTTACATCTGTACAATGTGCCAAAGAACACTGGATGCATTGGTCAGTAGGCACTGAAAATCATGGTGTGTTGCCTTCTGAATCATCCTTCCTTTAAACTAACAAGAACTACAAAGATTCACATAAGTCACTTCATTCCCTGATATATGGACTTCACTGTGTAAAAAAAACCTGTCATTTCCCTATAATTATTGTGAAAATTTGAACTGAACATTAATGTCAAAAGAAATATATTTGATCACTTCACAAACAGCTTTGTAGGTCAAAAGAAAGGAGACTGGTGGCTTTAGCTTTGATGTTATTTTCTCTTTATGATGCTGCCAATCTCTACAATTGCTAGCTCTGATTTGCCATTTTCATGACCATCTGTGAATACTTAACTATCAAGGTGCCTTCAATTCTAGTTCCCCAGGGAAATGAGTTTGCAATAGGTTTCTCTGTGGATGGTAAATGAGATTTCCAGGCAACCATGCTGTGTAAAGTTGCATCATCTGAACTAGATTGATTTTTATCTTGCAAAATGAGGTTGAAGGCTTTAAGGAACACCAGCGGCAATACTTAACTGATTCATTGATTTTGATTCAGGTATTTTTATTGAAATCATACTATGTATATCGAAGACCTTGCTTCTTATTTATTTTACTTATTTAGAAATACAGTGTGGAACAGGCCTTTCTGACCCATTGAACCACACCACCCAGCAACCCACCAGTTTAAATCTAGCGCAATTTACAATAATCAACTAACCTACTAATCGGTACGTCTTTGGAATATGGGATGAAACTGGAGCTCCCGGAGGAAACCCACACGTTCACGGTTTGAACATACGAACTCCTTACAGACGGTCAGAATTGAACTCTGAACTCCAACGCTCTGAGCCGTAATAGAGTCACACTAACTGCTACACTGCCGTGGCACCCCTTGTAAAAGGAATTTAGGTTAAATGGTTCAAATGGTTCAATCTAATATCATAGAATGTGTACAGTATACAACCTGAAATTCTTACTCTTCACAGACATCCATGAAACAGAAAAAAGCCCTAGAAATGAATGACAGAAACATCAGAACCCCAAAGCCCCCTCCCCTCCCACACACAAGCAGTAGCAAAAGCATTAACAGTTCCCCCTCCCCCTACTTGCTCCAGCAAGCATGCAAACAAAAAACCATTCTGGTATTAATAGACAGTAGATATTCATTGACCCAAGCCTTGGAAACCAATAAATATGAAGCAATGATGCTGCATTAGTGATGAAGGTTGAGGACAACTGCACAGTTCCTTTTGAAGAATTCTATGTGAATGAATGAAAATCACCATCCTAATGCTTCTGTTATTAATATCTAATTATCAGCCCTTCCATCTGTCTATAATTTCATCTTTCTGCTGGCATTTGAAGATCATATATAAAATTAATGGCTTGGGACTTTGGAGGTTTTTTTGGCTGAAGTGATTCAGCTTGGTATTTTGAGGCGATTGAATATCCACGAAGCATGCACCATGGGGTAGCGTATCAGCTTTGTGCAACACTTTACAGCAGTGGTCCCCAAACACCAGGCCGCGGACCGGTACCGGGCCGCAAAGAAACGATATGAGTCAGCTGCACCTTTCCTCATTCCCTGTAATGCACTGTTGAACTTGAACATAGGGTTGCCAACTGTCCCATATTTGCCAGGATATCCTGTGTATTGGGCTAAATTGGTTTGACCCATATGGGACCATCCTTGTTCTGTATTTCCCCCGCTGAGGTAGAGTGTTCCTATGAAACCTTTCATGCCAAAATGACGTGAAGCAAAGAAGCAATTACCACTAATTTATATGAGAAAAATTTTTGAGCGTTCCCAGACCCCAAAAATAACCTAACAAATCATACCAAATAACACATAAAACCGAAAATAAATAACACTAACATATAGTAAAAGCAGGAATGATATGACAAATACACAGCCTATATAAAGTAGAAATAATGTATGTACAGTATAGTTGGGAAGATGAAGGCAAAACCGATTTGTGGGAGAAAATAATTGGCATGGACACGCACACGCACATCACATGCACACGCACATCACATGCGCATGTCATGTATGCGCACGGCAAGGCTTCATGGTCATGGTAGTCTTTCCTGGGGTAAAGTGTCCCGGGATTTGACTGCTACTTTTGTCCCTTATTTGGGAGTGAGAAAGTTGGCAACCCTAACTGTAAAAGACATGTTGAGGTGAGTTTAACCCTACTTGAACAGCCCTCCCCCACCCCCGCCACCGGTCGGCCGGATCGCGAGAATATTGTCAATGTTAAACCGGTCCGCGGTGCAAAAAAGGTTGGGGACCTCCACTTTACAGCGCCAGTGACCCGGGAACATTCCCTGCTGCTGTGTGTAAGGAGTTTCGATATTCACCCCGTGACCACGTGGGTTTGCTCTGAGTGCTCTAGTTCCCTCCCACATCCCAAAGAGCAGATTAATTCATCACGTGGATGTAACTGGGCAGCACAGAAGGACCTGCTACAGTGCTATATCGCTAAATAAATATAAATTAAGAAATGTTAGACTCCAAGCATTTCCCAATCATGTAATGAAATCATTATCTGGATATAATCTGCTAAGCATCCGTAATCTATCTATAAAAGTATTTTACTGTGTGGCATATTTGATTGCATGTACATTTGGTACATGTTCATAGTCTGAACTAAAGAAACTCAAATAAACCAGACACGTTTTAAGGGAATTCTGTGTTTCTCACAAATTAATTTCACACTCAAGTTACTTCACTAAGGATCCATAGTGTAGGATATACTATGGTTTCATTTATTTTATATTTTAATCTGGTATCATTCCATTTTTATCTCCAGTCATAATAAAACCATTGTGCGTAACTTGAGACATTGTATCTCACCAGAAGGTTGTCATTCCTCTGGATAGCTCGTTGAATAAACTTCAAGGTACATAATCCATAAGTGGAGGTCGCAGGTTAAGGATGAAAGGTAAAAGAATAGATATTTAAGGAGAACCTGAGAGGGAACTTTTTCTCAGAGGGTGGTGTGAGTGTGGAACGAAATACTAACAAAAGTGGTGGAAGTGAGTTTGACTGCAACATTTAAGAGAAGTTTGGACAAGTACATGAATTGGAGGGTCATGGAGGGCTATCGTCCAGATGCTGGTTGATGGTTCTGGGGAGAATAACGATTTGACAAGGACTAGTTGGCCCAAAGGGCCTGTTTCCATGCCCTATGACTCTAAGTTCTAAAAAAACACCAAATCAATTCACCAAGGCTTCTTTAACAGAACCTCCTAAAACTACTATAGAGTGCTTAAAGTGAGATCATTGATTGCAGGAACATCTCAATGGATGGGCAAGTGAGTGTTGTTATCCCCTTTCATTCAAGAGCCTGATGGTTGAGGGGTAGTAACTGTTCTTGAACCTGGTGGTGCGAGTCCTGAGGCTCTTGTACCTTCCACCTGATGGCAGCAGTGAGAAAAGAGCATGGCCTGGGTGGGGAGGATCTCTGATGACGCTTTCCTATGACAGCATTTCATGTAGATGTGCTCAATTGTTGGGAGGGCTTTACCCATGATGTACTTGCTTCACCTTTCCAAAAGCCTTTCCAGAATTGAACAATAAGTATCGTCACATCCTCAGAATTAATTTTGGCTTGGAATTGGAATTGGTGTATCATTATCTTGTGTGCCAAGGTACAGAGAAAAAAACTTTGTTTTGCGTGCCAACCATACAGATAATTTCAAAACATAAGTACCCTGAGATAGTACACGGGAAAACCATAACAAAAGTGCAGTATATGGTGTTATTGTTACGGTAACAGAGAAAATGCAGTGCAGGTAGACAATAAGATACAAGGTACAAGGGTCATATTTAGGTAAATTGTGAAGTCAAAAGTTCAGTTTTAACATACAAGACGCCTCTTGATTTCCCAAATAGTCATAGTCATAGTCACAGTCACAGTCATAGTCATACTTTATTGATCCCGGGGAAATTGGTTTTCGTTGCAGTTGCACCATAAATAATTAAATAGTAATAAAACCATAAATAGTTAAATAGTAATATGTAAATTATGCCAGTAAATTATGAAATAAGTCCAGGACCAGCCTATTGGCTCAGGGTGTCTGACCCTCCAAGGGAGGAGTTGTAAAGTTTGATGGCCACAGGCAGGAATGACTTCCTATGATGCTCTGTGCTGCATCTCGGTGGAATGAGTCTCTGGCTGAATGTACTCCTGTGCCCACCCAGTACATTATGTAGTGGATGGGAGACATTGTCCAAGATGGCATGCAACTTGGACAGCATCCTCTTTTCAGACACCACCGTCAGAGAGTCCGGTTCCATCCCCACAACATCACTGGCCTTACGACTGAGTTGGTTGATTCTGTTGGTGCCTGCTACCCTCAGCCTGCTGCCCCAGCACACAACAGCAAACATGATCGCACTGGCCACCACAGACTCATAGAACATCCTCAGCATCGTCTGGCAGATGTTAAAGGACCTCATTCTCCTCAGGAAATAGAGACGACTCTGACCCTTCTTGTAGACAGCCTCAGTGTTCTTTGACCAGTCCAGTTTATTGTCAATTCGTATCCCCAGCTATCCCCAAATCTACCTAAACATGACCCTTGTCTCATAATATTGGGATTTTAGTCTGGTGGAGCATGTTTTCAAACTTTTGCGTCTTCTGCTCAAAAGATCATTGGAGAAGAGAGAATGGCTGGGGTAGGTGGAGTCTTTGATTATGATGGCTGCTTTTCAAAGGCAGCAGGATTCATTCCTCTCCAGCCCTTTACCTTTCTTACCCACTTTTTTATTTTGGCCTCTTCTCCCTTCCTTTCCAGTCCCGAAGACAAGTCTCGACCCAAAACATCAACTGTTTATTCTTCTCCGTTGATGCTGTGTGACTTGTTTAGTTCCTCCAGAATTTTGTGTGTGTTGCTTTGGATTTCCAGCATCAGCAGAATTTCTTATGTTTAAGAATTCTAGACAGATTTCATGGAGGGGAGGCTGATTTTCCTGATGGATTGAACAGTGCCCACAATTCTCTGAACTCTCTTGCGGCCTTTGGCAGAGCAGTTGCTATGCCAAGCCATGATATATCCAGAGAGGATGTTTTCTAATGTGCATCTATAAAAACTGGTGAAGGTTAATGAGGACATGCTAAATTTCCTTAGTCTTCTGAGGAAGTGAGGTGTTGGTGTGCTTTCTCAGCTGTAGCATCTAATTGGATGGACCCGAACAAGACATTTGGTGATGTTTACACCCGGGAATGTGAAGCTCTGCACTATTGAAATATACAGGGGCTTGTGCTTCATCCAGCCTCCTGAAGTCAATAACCAGCTCTTTTGTTTTATGAATATTGAGGGAAAGGCTGTTGTTGTGACACTATAACACAAGGCTCTCTATCTCCTTCCAGTACACTCTCGGTTTCTTTCATTTATAAACTATAGAATTATTTTCAGCTTAGACCCCTCAGTCAAGGTCAAAAACAGCTCTGCAATTTGTGATCAGTTTGTTGGCACAGGTGATAGTTGTTAACACCATAGCAGGACAGCTGATGGCTTCTTCCCAAGTCTGTTGCAAAGAGACACTGTGCACTTCCATACAAAGGGGTAACAGTAAAACCACAGATGTTTGCCTGCATAACTTTGTTTTTAGGAACTAATGCAGGTGCAACTTGGACAGAGATTATGGTGTTTAAAAGACATTTGGATATGTACTTGGAAAGGAAAAAAAGGGGAGGGATATGGGCCTAATGCCGGCAAATAAGATTAGTGTAGACAGACACTGTGGTTGCCATGGAGAAGGTAAGCTAAAGGACAGTACAGCTCTAAGACTTTATAAGTGATCATTGCATCAAAATGTGTTGCATAACAGGCAGAAAGATGAAGTGTAAGGAAATGTCAAATAATTCAAAATGCCATTTTATAGCACTTAAAAGTCTTAAGGTTATACAGCATGAACCAGGCCCTTTGACACAACTTTACGTGCCAACCAAGGTATCTTCCTGTCCTAATATTACCTGGCAGCATTTAGTCTCTAACTCTTTCTTATCCATGTATCTGGCCAAATAGTTTTTAAACACTGTAGTTGTACCTACCCCTACCACTTCCTCTGGAACCTCATTCCATATGCCTGCCTTTCTATGTGGGAAAAAAATTAAACCTCTGGTCTCCTTTGACTCCTTCCCCGTTCACCTTAAAAGTTTGCCTTCTAATTTTACATTCCCCTAACCTAGGAAAAAGACTGCGACCATCCACTTTATCTAAGCTTCAAATATGTTAAAAACCTCTGTAACATCAGCCCTCAGCCTTCTCCATTCCAGGGAAAACAGACCCAGCTTAACCCATCTCTCCTTACAACTCACTCACTGCTCATAATGCCACTAGTGTTTATGGCAGCAATGAAGGTCCTCCATTTCTGGCAGTGTCCAGGGCTTCCTTCATCGTGTCAGTAGCTTCCCCAAGTTGTTCACTACTGTCAGTCATGCAAATCCTGGGTGGAGACTCAGGAACACTGTCACACTCAGATGTAGAAGGATTCTTCATTGCTGTTCAATTTTGTTTGACTAGTTAAGGTTGTTAGCCTGACCCGAACCCCTGGACCAGGAGGAGCAGTGGAATTCATATCCTGTCTATAGTATTGGCGATCAGACCTGCAAACAATACTCAAGGTGCAGACAAATCAATATCTTATACGGCTGTAACATGACCTCCCAACTCTTGTACTCTGTGCCCCATGCAATGGAGGCACGTGTGACAGTGCACATTGGCAATATCAGAACCCAAGTGCAGAGGAAGGACAAACACCGATGTAGGCACAGCGTTAAGAGTTCACTCAATATAATTCTGAAAGAACATTGGTAGTTTGGCCAAGCGACACTGCAAGAAGTAACATTCTCAAAACTAGGACCTTGTGACTAGCGCTAATCGGCCATCCATTTAAATAATACAAGTAATATGAAATCCCAAGCAACACACATTAAATGCTTGAGGAACTCAACAGGTCGGGCAGCCAAGCCTATCAAAATAAACTTAACAAGCTTAAACAGAAGTCACCAGGATACTGCATTACAAAGAGTAAGTCACTCGAGAAAAGCATAAGGAACTCTTAAACGATTAATGCCTGTCATTAAACAATAATTAACCATTTCAGGTGCTCTATAAAGCTCAGAACCCAGTGCTCTCTGGTGTTCCACACAGGCCTGAAGAAGTCATCACAGGCAAGCATACCCTAGGCTTTCTTCATTACTTTGTATCATCACTTCCAGGGAATTTTATACTTGTATCCCTAGATCTCGTTGTCCTACAGTTCTCTCCAAGAGTCTGTCATTTACTGTGTAAGTCCTGCCCTGATTTAACTCAAAAAAAACATCACCTCACACATGCTTGAATTAATTCCTATTTGCCATTCTTTTCCCACTTCCCAGTACATCTAGATCTTGTTATAACCTTAGACAACCTTCTTCACTGTTTATCACAACACCAATTTTAGTGTCATCCGCAAGCATACTGATTATGCCACGTATATTCACATCCAAGTCGTTAATATACATACAAACAAGGCTTTCTATCTAGCAACAGAATGAACTCTCCTATAAACTATTTTTAGTGCATTGATTGTGTAATTGTTTCAAGTGCATTTGTGTTATTCTGAAGTTATTAACCCGCTTATTTTGCATGGGTTAAAGGAAATTGACTAAACTTGCTATTCATAAGGATAGATATAAATAAGGCCTTTCCACTTTAAACTTAATTTGTTTCAGCTGTTGGACTGGCAGAGTTCGGGACCAGAAAATGAACTGTTCAGGTTGATAAGAGCATAAGTGATGTTGACAGGTTTTTAATGAATGTATGAATATGAGCAGCTAGGATTAATTATTTATGCTGTAATAAATGTGAAGGCTTCAGGGGCTCTATCACAGCAGATGTCACAAAGGGAAGCCAAATATTAAAATAATCACATTGATAGACTCACACCTGAAAAGACTAGTAAACATCACCATTGGCAGTTACTAATCTGCAGAGTTCCCCAAACTCCCCATCAATTGTTTTTTTTTGTGAATTTTATTGTGCCACTTGTGGGTCCATAGCAGATAAACTAATTAAGACTAATGGTTTTCCTTAGCCAAGACCTTCACTATGAATTGGGGCTTGTCTTCTATTATTCAACAATTCATGGGTCATATTGTTTATGGATTTTTTTTTACCATTGTTCATTGATACCTTTTTGGCTGCTGTATGTTACTAGCTTAAAAGAAAATAAGGGGGAAATGATATGATTTTTATTGAAATTCTTACCTTTAAAGGAAGAGTAGCTCAGGCATGAGATGCAGGGTGGCTTCACAAGTTTTTAAATAACACAGCATACTTCTCTTACTGCCATCAAAATAATTACCCAGACGGGCAGAATTACTAATTCACCTATGAACAGTCATGGCAGATAGGGCAGTACAGCACTGGACAGGCTATTTGGCCTACAGTGTTGTGCTGATCTTGATGTCAATTTATACTAAATGTCCTTGTCCTGTATATCATCCCTTTTCCTCTATTTCCTTCATATTCATAATCTAAAAGCCTCTTGAACTCCATAAACAGCCAGTTTGCACTACTATTCAGGGTAAACTATTCTGGACAGCACAAAAAACACCTCCTCCACCCCCCATCCACATTTAGGGATGTCCTCTAGAGTTTGACATTTATAACATGAGGGAAATATTCTGACTGACTACCTTAAGTATGCCTCTCAGAATTTAAAAAAAAAGCCTTGAGAATGTCCCCTTAGCCTCCAACACTCTAGATCAGGGGTTCCCAACTTGGGGTCCATAGACCCTGTGTTTAGTGATATTGGTCCATGGCATAAAAAAGGTTGGAAACCCTTGCTCTAGGAAGAACAACCTAAGTCTGTCCAAACTTTCCTTGTAGATCATACCTTCTAATCCAGGCAATGTCCTGGTAAATCTCTTTTGCACCCTCTCCATAGTCTCCACATCCTTCCTATTATGAGGCATCAGATCTGCATACAATACTCCAAGTGTGTTCTGACTAAAGGTTTGTACAGCTGCAGCATGATTTCCTAACTCTTAAATTCAACACACCAACCAATGAAGGTAGGCATTCCATATGCCTTCTTTACCACCTTATCCACTAGCATACCCACTTTCAGTAAACTATGGATTCGGAACCCAAGATCCCTCCATACCTCATGCTGTTAAGGGGGTCTGCCATTTACTTTCTCCTTTTGTTTGACCTTCCAAAGTACAATATCTCCCACTTTCCCAGATTAAGCTCCATCTACCACTTCTTTGCCCATTTCTATAAGTGTTCTATATCTCACCGTATTTTTGGTAGCTCTTTACGCAGTCCACAACTCTACCATTCTTGGTGTTGTCCACAAATTTGTGAATCTATCCACTTTCATTTTCATTCAAGTTATCAATATATATCACAAACAACAGTGGTCCCAGCACAGATCCTTGTAGTACAAGGATCTGTGCTGGGACCACTGTTGTTTGTGATATAAGGCTAGATGGACAGCTAGCCTTCCACCCCTTGCTCCCTGAATCCAAACTTCATCCCACATCTTTATCTACCCTGAAGGACCTTATCAGTGAGTTTCCATATAACAAGCTAATAGTGCAATACCCAACTGGGAAAATAGTTCTGTTGCATTCTGGAATTTAGTGAAAGTAATTTCTCCTTCTGAACAAGGCCCCATGCTGTTAAAAGATGAGAGGCCCTCTGGATTTAGGCACTAGAAGTGTAAGTAATTTAATTTTATAGTGACGTGAAGCAGGGAGGAGCAGGAATTTTCATGGATACACCACGTGACTGTTAAGCATTGTTAATCTGAGCTCATAGAACAGAGAACAGTACATTACAGGAACAGGCCCTTCAGCCCACAATGTTGTGCTGAACCGGCTAGAAAGTAAATCAAAAACACCCAAAAATGAATCCCTCCTACCTATACAATGTCCATATCCCCCCCATCTGCCTCACATCCACTTGCCTATTTAAATGTCTCTTAAAAGCCTCTAATGCATTTGCCTCTCCCACCATACCAGGTAGCGCATTCGAGTCATCCACCATTCCCTGAGTAAAAAAAACTTAGCCTCACATCCCCTTTGAACCGACCCCCTCTCACCTTCAATGTATGCCCTCGGGTATTAGACATTTCTACCCTGGGAAATCGATACTCTTTTTCTACTCTACCTATATATAGGTAGACGTTAGTCTCATGAGACCATGGGTTTGTGCCTTGGAGGGTTTCCAGGGCGCAGGCCTGGGCAAGGTTGTATGGAAGACCAGCAGTTGCCCATGCTGCAAGTCTCTCCTCTCCACGACACCGATGTTGTCCAAGGGAAGGTCATTAGGACCCATACAGCTTGGCACTAGTGTTGTCACAGAGCAATGTGTGGTTAAGTGCCTTGCTCAAGGACGCAACACGCTGTCTCACCCAAGGATCGAACTAGCGACCTTCAAATCACTAGACGAACGCTTTAACCACTTGGCCACACGCCAACACTAGCTTTGCCTCTCATAATCTTGTAACGTCAATCAGATCTCCCCTCAGCCTCTGCTGGTCCAGAGAAAACATCCCAAGTTTATCCAGCCTTTCGTTATAGCACATGCTCTCTAAACCAGGCAGCATGCTGGTAAGCCTTCTCTGCACCCTCTCCAAAGCCTCAATGTCCTTCCTATAGTAGGGTGAACTGTATCCAATTCTCTAAATGTGGCCTAACCAGAGTTTTGTAAATTTTCAACAGAATCTCTTGACTTTTTAACTCATTGCTCTTGTATGTGGTCCATGCTACAAAACCTTTGGGTTTACTTGCAAGTGCTCTGAACCTTCACTGAATGGTGCAGCGATTTTAATGGTGAGAATGGCAAAGTTGCAGGAACCTTTGATCACACATTCCATAAGTGTTAACCTCTCCACAGCAGCTTCTGGAGTCCTGCCAATTTCACCCCCAGGAAGCGTCAGACATCAAGTGCTGCGAACTTATCATTTTATTGGTTCCGAAATGAGTTTGTTGTTTCCCCAGCCATTATACCTTATAGGCAGAAGGCCACATTTCAAATCATGCTAATTGTAGGCTTGCATGCTAAGTTTTTTTTTGGCGTTTGGATCATGAGTATTATTTGGCACTCGTAACATGATCTAGTGAGATCCTGAATAATAACAACTGTATCCTAACTTGTGCCAATGATGGTGTATGATGGAGATTAGACGGAAGTCATTGTGAGCACGAGAAAGTCTGCCGAAGCTGGAAATCCAAAGCAACACACACAAAATATCATAGGAACTCAGCAGGTCAGGTAACATCTATGGAAATGAACAGACAGTCGACGTTTCGTGCTGAGACCCTTCTTCAGTACTGAGAAAGAAGGGGGAAGATACCAGAATGAAAAGGCGGGGGAAGGGGAAGGAAGCTAGCTGGAAGGTGATAAGTGAAGCCAGGTGGGTGGGAAAGGTCAAGGGATGAAGAAGAAGGGATTTGATAGGAGAGAAGAGAGGACAATAGGAGAAAAGGAAAGAGGAGGAGATCCAGGAAGAAGTAATAGGCAGGTGAGAAGATGTAAAAGGTTAGATTGGGGAATAGAGGAGGGAAGGGGATATTTATTTACTGGAAGGAGAAATCATTATTCATGTCATCATGTTGGAATATACCCATACAGAATATAAGGTGTTGCTCTTCAAACCTAGCACAAGAGGAGGTCATGGACCGGCATGTCATTGTGCACTCTTTTAATTCTTTTTTGCTTTCTTCTATATAGCCGTTTTTTCCCCCAATATTTTTTCAAAATGCACTTTCCTATCTTCATTAGTACGGCATGGGTATCTTGTGTGCTCTCTGTGCAGTCTGCACCCACTAACTCTGTTGGCTTTTTAGTTCATAAACACAAGAGATTCTGCAGATGCTGGAATTCCAGAGGAACGTTCTCAAAATGCTGATGGAACTCAACAGCATCTATGGAGAGGAATAAAGGTTCAGGATAAATAATCAATGTATTAGCCCAAGACCATTCATCTGGACCAAGACTCTTCCTGAAAAGTTGAATCAGAATTGAATCAGCTTGAATATCACTGGCGCCTATATCATGAAATTTGTTGTCATATGGCAGCAATACATTGCAATATATAATAACTGTAAATTACAGTAATATATATATATTAAATTAATAAGTAGGCAAAAAGAGAAAAAGAGGAAAAAAAATAGTTGGGTAGTGTTCACAGGTTCAACATCTATTCAGAAATCCGATGGCAGAGGAAAAGAAGCTATCCATGAATTGTTGAGTGTGTGCCTTCAGGCTCCTGTACCTCCTCCCTGGTGGTAGCAATGAGAAGAGGGCATGTCTTTGCTGATGAGGGTCATTAATGGTGGATGGCGCCTTTTTGAGGCTCCGCTCTTTGAGTCTTTATTCCTCTCCATAAATGCTGCCTGAACGGCTGAGTTCCTCCAGCACTTTTTGTCTGTTAGTCTGGCTTTTTAGTTCATCTGCTTTTCGATATATTGCCACGGTTTCATGTTTTTATTGCACCAGATAAAGGCCAATGTGCATGAATTTGTCCTGCTGCATTTGCCTTCTACTCTGAGAACGATGACTGAAATAAGAAGACTGCAACTGCATGTAGTAGTCATTCTGGACAACCCCTGGGATGTATTATATTGTGCGCCTATATTTCAAGACTTATGGAAATAATCATGATTTAAAGAGGCACTTTGTAACCAAAAAATGTATGAAAACTGGAATAGAATCAAAAATAACAAATGCCAAAAGACGGACATGTACATAAAGTTGATTATCAATTGAAAGGAGAATATAAATCAGTATTTTGAGTGAAACCCTTAGGTAATAGAAGAGTATAGAAGCAGAGATGGGCCAAATGGTCTAATTCTGATCCTATGTCTTATGGTCTTACAGTGTTAGGTTTCAAAAGACAAATGCATGTTTGGATGATAGTCTTTACATTAATAAATAAAATCTCAGTTCTCAGCCTAATGTAGCCCCAAAAAAAATATTGTGGAATGTGTAATCTATTTTCCCGATGCCAAAACCACCCACTGGGAAGTCTCTGTTAATAGACTCAAGTACTACAAACACTAGAAAAACCTCACAGAATTGCACAAAAATGAAAGAAGCAATACACAATAACCGATAGGATATGTAACATCTAAGTGGATGCCTGTTCTGGGAATTTCAGAGAAATAACATCCCAAAATACTGAAGGTTCTTGTATCAACATTTTCTAATTTAAAAGGATCAGTCAGGGTTGATTTTACAAATCATATGCATTAATACGACTAATTGTGGGACAAAAGTGTAGTGAGGGAAGAAGGGTTGTGCTGTGTCATACTACCATTACTAGACCTGGGCACCTCCAGCTTTTATGCACAGCTTATTAAATTGAATTCACCTTATTATTTACATCCTTCATGTAGATGAGGAGTAAAAATCTTTACGTTACGTCTCCATCTATATGTGCAATGTGCAACTTACAGTAATTTATAATAAATAGTATGTCGAACAGGACAGTTAATATAATATAGAAATTCAGTTGCATCAGCATGAATTATCAGTCTGATAGGCTGGTGGAAGAAGCTGTCCTGGAGCCCGTTGGTTCTGGCTTTTATGCTGCGGCACCATTTCCTGGATGGTAGCAGCTGGAACCGTTTGTGGTTGGGGTGACTCGGGTCCCTAATGATCCTTCAGGCCCTTTTTAACACACCTGTCTGTAAATGTCCTGAATAGTAGGAAGTTCACATCTGCCAGATGCACTGGGCTGTCCGCGACATTCTCTGCAGAGTCCTGCGACTGAGGGAAGTGTAAACACAAGGTCTGTACCATGTAACGTGGCTATGTATTTCCTCTGTAGGCAATATCATTCATTTCAGTGCCTTATGAAAATAAAATTAATCGTGGTGCCAGCAGATATATTTCTTAATCCCAGTCTGGCTCCTGTGAAATGTGACCAGTGTCCTGCCATCATGTAAGATTCCTGTAAAAAAGACTAAGGTGCAATGATATATGTGCAGGAAAGAGATGCAGATGCTGGAAAGAAACAGAATGCTTGGTATATTCCACAGGTCAGGCAGCATCTCTGGAGAGAGAAATAAGACCATAAGACATCAGAGTACAATTAGGCCATTCACTTCATCAAGTCTGTTCTATATTCAAGTGATATTTGAGTAATCTTGTATATATAGGTCGATTAAGCATTCTTGTTCATTTAAATAATTCATCGAGAAATACATGAATTGCACATCATCATGCTACCACGTGATACGTGTGCGCCACACTTAAAGTAAACACAAAGTCAGACCTCGTTTCTTTTCTATTATTATGTATTGCATTGTACCGCTGCCGCACAGACAACCAATTTCATATCATATGCCTGTTTCTGATTCTGATCTCCAGATTCCCGTGTCTTCCATTGATTTAGTTTAATGTTTTGAAGTTACAAAACATAATAGAGTCTTCTCCACCATTCGATCATGGCTGATTTATTAAACCTCTCAACCCCATACTCCTGCCTTCTCCCTGTAACCTTTGACATCCTTACTAATCAAGAGAATATCAGCCTCTGCTTTAAATATACCCAAGGACTTAGTCTCCACAGCTGCCCGTGGCAATGAATTCTACAGATTCACCTCTTCTGGCTAAAGTAATTCATCTTCATTGCAATTCTAAAGGCATATCCTTATATTCTGAGGCTGTGCCCTCTGTTCCTAGACTCTTCCCATTACAGGAAACATCATCTCACTATCCACTCTTTCTAGATCCTTTAATATTTGCTATCTTTCAATGAGAGTCTCCCTCATTCTTCTAAACTCCACAAGTACAAGCCCAGCTGCTAATGCAGTTAAAGAAGATAATACGTTTTGTTGATGAGTAGTCAATAATGCTGCCCAAGCTGATAATGTCATTGAATGGTCATTGAACTAAGTGATAACTTTTTCTTTCTTCACATATGCTGCCTGACCTCTGAGTATTGACAGCATTTTCAACTTGAACGGATGAGAAAGGGTTCCAGAATTCCAGAATAATTGAATCCTACTGCATCCTTTACAGCACAACAGGTAGGATCACAGCTGCAGAATGCACACTTGGAAGCCTAATTTGCCGAAGAGTGGTCTTTGAAGACACGTTTGAACCGCAGGGAGGTGAGTCGGCGCCAGATGTGCAAAGGATGAACTAGTTGCTTTATAGGTCTTTTTTTTCCTAATCCCCTGGCCTTGAACACTGGAACTCAATTATTCCTCACTAATAATCCTGGAAACCTTGTCCAGGGCTGCCTTAGTTCTAAATTTCCAAAGAACAGTTCTTCCAATATTTACATCAATATTTCACCAAGGAAGCAGATTGATAAAGTGCTGCATGCAACCGGTGACCAGTGTCAAAGCTAATGCATTTTGTGGAAGCATGATGAACTGCCTCAGATCATTAATTGTGACTTTACAGGGTTCAACTCAGTGCTTCAGCAGAATGCTGTTTACGTCTTATGGTTTAAAAGGGAACTTTCAGATGCTCCTGATAGCTTCTTCTGTAGCGTGTGAGGAGAAAAGGGCGGGCTGCAGATCACCAAGCCCTGTGAGTCTGGCCTAGATAGCAGCATGCCTTTGGTTGAAGACATACAGTGACAAGACTTGGAGAGCAACACCTAATGGTGCTGTAGTGCTGCCAATAATCCCAAGGACCCAATGCCATATGCTCCCAACAACGTTCAAGAGGCAAATGATGTCCTAGAGCTCTCTCCAATGTACCTTCTTCACCAGCTTGCCGAGGAGGTTCCTGTGACTTGAGGAATGAAGAGAGACATTCATATTTAGATTAGTTTATTAAAATATACACTAGGGAGCAATGAAATAGCTCTCTCACATGAAGCTTACAAACAGTATACGAGGTAATATTGAATGCAGAAATAAACCAAAATAACAAAATGGTACAAAAGTAGTAATGAAATCTGAAGAGTGCAGAAAGAAATGCTGGAGTTACAATGACAGACTAAGCGAGAGAAGTAGAATTAACAGACGGAGAATGTGGCCGCATCAGTGGGAAAGAGGTGATTGGTTCAGAACTTCGAAAATAGTGGAGAAGAAGCTGTTCTTGGGTCTGGTTGTTCAGGCCTTCAATTCCCGTGTCTACTCCAGAAAGTAGGAGTCAGAGCATCAGAGTCAGTGCACTCCAATGGGGGCAGTGGGGCACGGCATCCAGGCTGGAGTTGGGGGCTGTCCCCCCAGCGTTCACTCAACAAGAAGACAGGCTCTGTTGCAGTTGTCTGCAGATTTTAGCAGAGTTGGTTGGCTTGACTTTGGACTCCTTTATTGAGTGGCTGTATTCTGCTACCTTATTCGTGCAATGTGTGCTTTGTGCTGTGTGTGACTGTTGGTACTGTGTTTTGTACCTTGACTCCGGACTAACGCTGTCTTGCTTAGCTGCATTTCATGAGCATTCATTTATGGTCGAATGATAATTAAACCTGAATTGAATTGAGTTGAATTGAATCAAGTTTAATAGCATCAGCATATGTCGTCAAATTTGTGAACTTGGCTGCAGCAGTACATTACAATACATAATAATAAAAAAAACTGTGAATTACAGTAAATGTGTGTGTGTGTGTTTGTATGTATTATATATAAAAGAAGTAGTGAGGCAGTGTTCATGGGTTCAACGTCCATTCAGAAATCCGATGGTAGAAAGGAAGAAGCTGTTCCTGACTCAGTGGGTGTGTGCCTTCAGGATTCTGTACCTCTTTCCTAATGGTAGGAATAAAAGAGGGCAATACCTGGGTGGTGGAGTTCCTGAATGATGGACTCTGCCTTTTTGAGGCAGCGCGCCTTGAAGATGTCCTGGATACCACAGAGGCTAGTGTCCATGATGGAGCTGACTAAGTTTACAACTTTCTGCAGCTTATTTCGATGCTGTGTAGTAGCCACCCTCATCCCCCCCCCATACCAGATAGTGTTGCAGCCAGTTAAAATGCTCTACACGGTATACCTACAGAAATTTTTGAGAGTTTTTGAGAAGAGGAGAAAGAGAATTGGCAGGATGATAAGCATACTTGATTGCAGTATTAGACTTCCTGAGCTGGCACACCATTAAGAAGAGCTGAGGGGAAGATGGTGATGAGCCTGTGGTAGTGTTTACCACTTTCTCCAGTTTCCATCAGTCCAGGGCAGACCAGTTGATATACCACAGTGAGGTGCATCCATAGGAGCTCAAGAAAGTCTTCACGGACAAACTGAATCGTCTCAGATGCTGAAGGAAGTGAATACATTGATGCGCTTTCTTGATCACTGAGGAACTAGGTTAGATTGCTGGTGATAATGGCTGTCTAGGAGCTTGAAGCTGTCAACTGTCTTTATAGCTGGCCAGGATAAAATGGGAATAGAGATTGGGACATGCAAGGCCTGATTAAATGTCTAAGATATGCAATTGTTAATGCAGCCATTTGTAATAAGCCATTGTCCTGAGTGAAATTGTCAGCCTCAGCTTTAACAGAGCTAACTTTTATTGCACCCTCTTTTTTCCAGTTTTATCTAGATCAGACACACAGTGAAGCTGTTCCTTCATCTGTCTTGCCCCTGACTTTTGTGCTATTCAACTCTTCTCCTAAAGAAGGAAATAATATTAAATATCTCCTCATAATCACATATATGTGGGACTTCTGCAGATCATGTAAAATCTGAGAAGTAAGATGCCAAGAACTGAAGGGGGATTTTAGGAAAGCATTCAGGCCATGCTCCTTTCTTGTTGCTGCCATCAAGAAGGAGGTGCAGGAGCCTCAGGACCCACATCACCATGTTAAGGAGCAGTTATTACCCCTCAACCATCAGGCCCTTGAACCAGAAGAGATAACTTCACAACCGAACTGTTCCCACAACCTATGGACTCACTTTCAAGGACTCTTCATCTCATGTTCTCGATATTTATTGCTTATTTCTTTAATATTGTTATTTTTTTTCTCATTTGTATTTGCAGAGTTCGTTGTCTTTTGCACATTGGCTGCTTTTCCATCCGGTTGGGTGCGGTATTTCATTGATTCTTTGATGGTTCTTGGATTTACTGAGTACGCCTGCAAGAAAACAAACCTCAGGGTTGCAAATGGTGACGTGTATATATTTGGATGATGAGTATACTTTGAACTTTTCCCGTAATCTATAGACTCACTTTCAAGGACTCTTCATCTCCTATTCTTGATATTCATTGCTTATTTGTTTATTATTATTATTATTATTTCTTTCTTTTTGTATTTGCACAGTTTTGTTGTCTTTTCCATATTGATTGTTTGTCCGATCTGTTGCCGGGGGGGGCGGGTCCTTCATTAACTTTATTGCATTTCTTGTATTTACTGTGAATGCCCACAAGAAAATGGATCTCAGGGTTGTATATGGTGACATATATGTTCTTTGATAATACATTTACTTTGAAATTTGAACTTTGAAAATAACTGCTTGAGGCTGAATAAATGGAGAATTCTCAATGGATCTCAAAGTTGAGAACTTGAGAAGACACTAAAGTACTGAACAGGTAGGAAGTTTCAATGTGCCCTGCGACGCTGGAAAAAAGTGTGATGTACAATGATGATGAGAGTGGGCATGTGGCCAAGTGGTTAAGGCATTGGACTAGCGACCTGTAGGTTGCGAGTTCGAGCCCCAGCCGAGGGAACGTGTTGTGTCCTTGAGCAAGGCACTTAATCACACATTGCTCTGCGACGACGCTGGTGCCAAGCTGTATGGGTCCTAATGCCCTTCCCCTTGGACAACATTGGTGTCGTGGAGAGGGGATTCTTGCAGCATGGGCAACTGCTGGTCTTCCATTCAACCCTGCCCAGGCCTGCGCCCTGGCGAGTGAAGACTTTCCAGGTGTAGATCCATGGTCTTGCAAGACTAACGGATGCCTTTACTTACTTACGATGATGATTGCTAATATAGTCCTGGAAACCAGTCGAGCAACTTTTCTCTCTAAGTTACAATTATTACACAATCCTCTATTTGTAACTCCTTTGGATTGTGTTTAGACCAGTTGGAGGCTTATATTCTTCTTCTCTGAACTAATCTGCCCATTTACAGGACAGGTTAATTATCCCTCAGGTTAACAATGAGGCCAAGATTCTCGATCATGTTAAGTTCCATCTAATACAAGTCATTGACATCTCAAGGATAATAATTCAATGTTGTTGAATTCGCTCAGTAATTATTGATTTATAGCACAACAGATTGAGGAAATTCACCTGTCTAATTCCTAGATGAGAGGGTTTTGCTATCAAGAGAAGCTAGACATATTGAGTTTGTATTCCTTGGAGTTCAGAAGAACAAGGATGACCTTATTCAAATGTATGAGAACCTAAAAAGGCATGCCAGTGTTGAGGTTGAGATGTTTCCACAGGTGGGAGCGTCAGCCACATAAGGGCAGAGCTACGATATAAGGGACAACTCATTTAAAACTAAGATGCATCGGGTGGTGAATCATTGGAATTCTCTGCCCTTGAGGTCAGTGGACTCAACTCATAAGATACATTTAAGGTGGAAATAGATAGCTATTTAAAAGATTGAAGAATTAAGGCTTGTAGGGAACTGGCACAGTTGTGAAGTGGAGGTAAGCATAAATCAGCCCTGATCATGATGAAGAGCAGGGCAGACATGGAGATATCTGGTGGTCTACCCTTGCTCTTTCTCTCTTGTATTCTTGAGAGGTATGACTATGGAGTAATTGATACTCCAGAGTGCTGTTGAACAGCTGGATGCCTCTATATTAGCATATGCAAGAGGTGGTTACACTGTCCAAGACTGAATGGAGACGTGGACGTGACTTTCCTCATTTCCTGGAAATCCCAGGGGTTTGACACAGCTTTCAGTGAAACTACATCTCTTATCTTGGTGAGGCCAGGTATCTTCGTTTATAAAAACCTTATCTCACAAGTGTCTACCTAAGAATGATATCAGTCTCATATGGTAAAAGAGAATACATTTTAAAAGGTTATCTCAGCGATATTAATCCAAAAGGTTACAAATGTCAAAATTCAGATAAAGAAAACTGAAAAATACTGAAAACTGTGAATAACATATCATCCCAATTGTGGGGATAAATTTCTCCAGTGCTCCTTTTGATATTCTAGGGATAAATATACCTCAGTATTAGTTCTCTTTAGCTCTCATTTCTCAATCTAATTCTATGTCTCCCTCCACTTCAAGGCTGTCTAAATCCTTTAACTGATGCTATTAATGGAACAATCAGGTTAGATCACTTATGATGGACAATATGTTAATGCATTTGAGCCGAATTAACTATTCCACTCTGTGCTATGTTCAGGTAATTGTGCTGCTGTGAAAATTCACTGTGCATTTCCACACATGCTAGTTACCTAACATGAAGATAATTGCATACACACCAGTGTCAGGTTATTAACCATCTTTTAGCCTCCAGACGATTCGCTTCAATGCAATGGCAGGAATGTTGAACTCTCCACTTTCAAGCAACCGGTTTCCCTTCTGTCCCTTTGCTCTCTCTTCCTGATCCACTCAGTTCCTTCTGCACTCATATCCCCAGCAGCATCACTCATTTCCCACCCCTTTCTCTCCTTCGTGTGTTGGGCACGTGGCCAAGTGGTTAAGGCATTCATCTGGTTACCTCAAGGTCGCTAGTTCGAGCCTCAGCTGTGGCAGCGTGTTTGTGTCCTTGAGCAAGGCACTTAACCACACATTGCTCTAGTGTCTGTTTGAGGAGTGGCACCCCACACAGACTTCCTATCTGCGCCTTGTAGGGCATGAAAATGCCTGACGCAGGCCTCTCATGGTCTGAGTCGATGTTCCCTCTCTCCCCTCCCTTCTCTCCTTCAACCACCTCTGCTCATTATGCCTGCTCTCCTCCCAAAGGTCCCCTCCCTCTACTGTTCCTATTTTCTCACCCTATCTTCCTTATTTGGTTCCATGCTTCACGCTTTCCTATCAGATTCCATCTTCTGCTGCTCTTTGTTGCTGCCATCTCTGATCTTCCCTCCTTGTTACTAGTTCTATCATCCTTCCTCCACATGAATCCACATATTTCTTGCCATCTCTCGCTCCATCCTTTCTCCTCACCCCACCATTCTGTGTATCCCCCTTCTATAGAGTCATAGAGCACAACAGGACAGAAGCAGGCCCTTCGGTCTATCTAGACCATGCCAGCCAGGTTTACTGCCTAGTCCTATCTACTAGCACCCAGACCTCCCTCATTCAAACTTACCTATCCAAACTTCTCAATCCAGATGAAGGGTCTCAATCTAAATGCTGAGTGGCCTTTCTTTCCACAGATACTGCTAGCCCACCGAGTTCCTCCTGCATCTTGTTTAATCTTTGATTATTTTGATCCATTGGTCCTAATCAAATGAACAAATTAATCAAATTTAATTAGATGAACAAATCAAAAATGAAAAATTGAAAAAAAAAACAGAATGAAACTATGACACGAGGAATTCTGCAGATGCTGGAAATTCAAGCAATGCAAATCAAAGTTGCTGGTGAACGCAGCAGGCCAGGCAGCATCTCTAGGAAGAGGTACAGTCGACATTGCGGGCCGAGACCCTTCATCAGGACTATGAAACTATGAATGAAACTATGCTGGGTCTCACCAATATTCAGGAGGCCATACCGGGAGCACCAGATACAGCGGATAACCCCAACAGACTCACAGGTGAAGTGTCACCTCCTCATCTTTTTTTCTCCAGTCCTGATGAAGGGTCTCGGCCTGAAACATTGACTATACTCTTTTCTATAGATGCTGAGTTCCTCCAGCATTTTGTGTGTATTGCTTGGATTTCCAGCATCTGCAGATTTGCTTTTGCTCTCAAATGTACAAATATAGTTTGCTTAAAAAAAAATGCCTGCCTGCAAGGACACAGCATTTCCAAGAAAAAAAAGTAATTAACTAACTTCACTTGATTACATTTGGTATGCATTTTGTATGCACTCAAATATCTTTCAATCAGCCAATGAGTGATTTTTAGACCCTCTGAAAATACAAATTTCTGGTGACTGTTTTAAAATGTCCTGACTCATAGTAAGATAAGAAACAGAAGGAGTGGGCCATTTGGATCCTTGCTGTTCTTCATTAAATAGGGTGAAGACTGGCACTTTCTTGTATAAGCTCCTACCCTTTGATTACCACTATCCAGCTCACTCTTATGATGCTCGTCAATTGAACTTCCATGGCCCTTTGGGTAGAGAGTTCCAAAGTTTTTTATCCCAGACCTGAATAGTTGACCCCTTGTTTTGGGACTGTGACTCTTGTTCTAGAATTTCTCCACAGGGAATCCATCAACTATTCATCTAGCTTGTCAAACACTCTGGGAAATTTCTACGACTCAATAAAATCACCACTAGTTTTTTTTCCCTAAATTATAGAGGGCATAGACCCCGCTTACTTACTATCTCTCAGTAATAAAATTGGTTTGTTGCTGTCCTCCATCATAGGTATAAATCACACTGTGAATATTTGGATACTTTGAACTGAACACTACCAACTCATAAACCTTTCACTTCCAATCAAACTTCATTTTAGAAGTAGAATGCAGCACACAGCTGCACAATGAGCACAAGCAATAAAAATGAATTTTTAATCCATTTATTCTTCCTGAAAAACAGAAGGCAACTGTTTGCTAAGGATCATTAATTACTGGGAACGTAGTTTTTCCTTGCTTCAGAAACAAATCTGATGGGACATTAAACAGCTGAAGACACAGGAGACTGTAGATGCTGGAATCTGGAGCAACAAACAATTTTCTGGAGGAACTGAACCTTGTGTGATTATACTATCTCTTGCAGTCGAATCTCTGGGGTATTGGGGTTTGTTCTCAACCTACAGTGAGTTAAATCAAACTGATTATTTCTGATCTGTGTAAGTAGATCATGGATGAGCTGAACATGCAATTGCTTATGTATGTGTTTGTTATTTTTTTAGAGAAGACACTCCTGAATTCTTAATTTTCTTTCTTCTCTTTTGTTTTGAATATTTTGACATTCTCTACTTTAAAGTACAAAGTTCAAACTAAATTTATTATCAAAGTACATATAAGTCCCCATATGCTACCCCGTGATTCATTTTCTTGCAGGCATTCACAGTAGAACAAAAAAGTACAATATAATCAGTGTAAAACTACAACCTTGTCTTTTTACCAATAAAATTTTTTAAATCAGAATCTTCCTTGTTGTTAAAGATCTCTGTTAAATAATGCTGCTTTTTTCCTTTAAAATATATCCAGTTCCTCTGTTCTTTCTCGGTCCTTGAAAATCTATTTCTCCTCTGCCTTTAGTGCCTCTCTGTTCCTTCTATAACATGGCAACCAGAGCTGCCAAAAGGATGTAGTGCTTTCCCAGCGTATATGACGAATAAATTCTTCTCGGGCTTTTAGCCGGGTACCGGTATTGATTTTAATCTACATTTTGATGACAAACTCTAGAGTTTGTCATTGAAATGTCGGTTAAAACCAAAATGTGTACCCAGCTGGAAGCCCGAGAAAAATTAATTCATTGACCAGAACTGCACTTCAAAATAGCACAACCAAAGGACAGTATAAATTTATCACAGATACACTCGAACAGACAATACAGGAAACACTCACCAGGTCAATGGAGAGAGAAGCTGTTCACGTTTCAGGTAAATGACCTTTCATCATTTCGGAGGTGAATAATGTAGACACATTTAAAGGAAAGTTAAGTATGTATTTGAGCGTGAAAACATCCAAAAGTTATATTGAAGAAAGGTAGGAGGGGAATCAAATAAATGCTGAAATGTTCTGGTTGTGATAAATGGTTTGTTTTTGTGCTATGTATTTATATTAAGTGTAAAATATTGTGAGGGCATGTGGCTAAGTGGTTAAGGCGTTCGACTAGCGATCTGAAGGTTGTGAGTTCGAGCCCCAGCCGAGGCAGCGTGTTGTGTCCTTGAGCAAGGCATTTAATCACACGGTGCTCTGCGACGACACTGGTGCTAAGCGGTATGGGTCCTAATGCTTTTCCCTTGGACAACATCGGTGTCGTGGAGAGGGGAGACTTGCAGCATGGGCAACTGCCAGATTTCCATACAACCTTGCTCAGGCCTGCGCCCTGGAGAGTGAAGACTTTCCAGGCACAGATCCATGGTCTCGCAAAACTAACAGATGCCTTTACTTTAAAATATTGTGGGATGTTAGATTCTAATCCCCATGCCCAATTACTTAAGGTCCCAATGAGAACTCTGGGTTGAAAGCTCCAAATAACAGAATCCACCTCCTTTCTCCAGATACACTGAAGGGAGAGCTGCAAGACTCAATGTTTGGCTTCTTATTTAACAGCATAATGTGAATACAGGATCCAAAATCAAGATTTCTAGAGGGCACTCTAAAAAGAATAAAGAATGATTCCTAAGATTTTGGAGATGAATTTAGTTTGGAGTGCAACTGGGAATCTAAGTAGCAATTACATTTTAGCACAGGATAAACAGTCTGTTGTATATTAGGAGATGGCAAGACAACACAGCTATAGAAAACATCACACACAAAATGCTGGAGGAACTCAGCAGGTCAGGCAGCATCTATAAGAACAAATAAATGTTTTGGGCTGAGACCCTTCACCAGGACCGGTCATTCCCATTTGCTCATTCCCATAGATGCTACTGAACCCCCTGAGCTCCTCCAGAATTTTGTGTTTGTTGATGTGGATTTCCAGCATCTTGTGTTTACAACTATAGAAAAAATTTAAAAGGATTAACATAAAGGTTGGGATGTGAAAGATAAAATCTTAAGTTAATACTTCCATTGCATTGAAAATCAATGTAAAATCAAGCAGAATATTGAGATGCATATTCAGAATTATGCATTTACTTATACAATGATTAAATTTTATAGTTTCCGATCAGACTTCACTTAGAATAATAACACAAGAACACATGAATTGCCAAAGCTTCTGAAGCAATATCAAGAAGAGGAGATGAGAATTGTATTTTCTATAAATAAAAGATAAGTTTAAATTTTAAAAGCCACAGAGAAGCCGAACAAATATTGTTTGGTTTTGACAAAATGAACTCAGCAAAACCCTTCAATTAATTAAAACGAAGATAAATTTATATTTTCTAAAATGCTATAAAGTTAAGACAGACATTGAAACGTTTCTTTACTCAAATAGGAACATGTATTGGAAATACTTCGGAAGTTGTGTAGCTCGGGAGGGGTTGATGGTTGAGTTGAGGTACGATTACTTGCAAATAAATTGCCAAGATCGGAGAACAACTCAACCCAGCCAGGAACATATATTTGTACACATTTACCCGAAGAGCTAGAACAGTCACAAAATGGGGAGACATAGGGTTATGGAGAGCATGGAAACAGGCCCTTCAGCCCATCAAGTTCATGCCAGCCATCAAGCATCTGTTTTTTTATACTAATACTCCTACCCTAGCACCTTTTTCATATTCCGATACCAGACCAAACCCCCAGCTTCTTTCACTCATCTGCAAGCCAGGGCAATTTACTGCTTCCAGTTAACCTACCAACTCACAGAGTTTTGGATGTGAAAGAAACCCCAGGGCACTGGAGCTCAGGGAGGCCAGATAAATTCCACCAAGAAATCACTGGAGGGTTGAACCCACTGGTCACTGGAGTTGTGAGGCAGCAGTCCTACCAGCTGGACTGCTCTCCATTCTCTCGTTCAAAGAGCAGTGAGGACAGGAATGAATTTGATGAACTTTCTCTGGTCCCTTGACTCTTCTTATACACTGATAGAAGTGTCCTTGATCTTTTTCTTTTCTTCCAGAAGGATATCTCCCCTAACCTGATGTTCTTTGTTATTTCAGACACTGCAGTGAACAACAATAGTAAGATATTTTGGATATCTTGCCTGATCCTAAACCTTGGACCAGAATGATTCACCACTCTCTGCTGCATCTGCAGGGTAAGGGCATGTGATAAACCATTCAGGTGTTCCGTGCTCTGAACTCTAGCCATGCACCAAGTCAAGCAACTCTCTTCAAAGAAAAGTAACAGCAAACATCAAAGGCCTGCATCTGTTTACTGTATGGGTTCCATACTGTTTGCAAAGCATGCATTGTCAAAGATTTTTTTATCAATGTCTTTTTTTTTGCATTTTGACAGCACTGCACACATCCTGATGCACTCATATGTACAGTATGTGTATCATGCAGAAAGGGGACCTAAAACAGAATTAGCATTTGGGAAAAGGAAGTTTCTGATTACAACAGCAAACTACTACATGCTCAATGATTCAGGAACAACTTCTTCCCCTCTGCCATCCAATTTATGAATAGACATTGAACCCATGCACACTACTTCACTACTTCTTTATTTCTATTTTTGCATGGCTTATTTAATTTAACAATTTAATATATATACTTAGTGTAATTCATGATTTTCTTCGCTGTTATTACATTTTGCGTTGTACTGTTGCCACAAGGACAACAAATTTCACAGCATATGCTGGTGATATTAAACCTGATTCTGATACTAGCTCGGTGGTGCTGGAGTGTTGGGTTTTGGGCAAGGTTTAATCGACACAGCTTGTGGATAGGACTCTGTGGTTCACATTGTGAATTTGTTTCTGGTTTCTGGTTGCTCCATTTTTGTTGTTATTTTGTGCAGTTTGGATTGTGGCAGACTGACGCTGCGGTCTGCAGTCAACGAACGACAAGACGCTTGATTGAATTGAACTGAACTGAATATTCCTGGACCGTTTCAATGACCTGTGGCTTGATGTGTTGTACTCGTGTTTTTTGCTTGTTTTTTGGTGCCTTTTGCACAATTTGTTCTTTGCACGTAGGAAGTTTGGTATTTTTCTTTGAACGGGTTCCATGGTTTCCTTTATTTCGTGGCTATCTGTGAGAAGATGAATCTCAGAGTTATCTACTGCATTGTACATACTCTGATAATAACTGTACTTTGAATCTAGAATGTTTGAATCTTTGAGAAAATGTTGGAAATACAGCAAGCTTCTTGCACTGCTGGGTATTACTATATTTTCTATTTCATTACAAACGTTCTTTTATTCAAATAGGGACATATAGTTGTATAAATCTACCCGAAGAACTTCCTGAGTACAAAACAATTGGGTTTTGAATTAAGTTCCTTCATGCAGCACACAAAAACATTGCACTAAGTGGATACGTTTCTCAACCATCGACCCTGAAAAATCCCCAGGCTTTCCCACAATCTCCTCCTGTAACATAAGTAGAAGACTGGTCAAATTCCCTTTGAAGCACAGATCCATTTGAAGTGGTTTCATCTTTTCTTGGGAGATTCCGTTTTGTAAAGGTCAAATTCTCCCAAGTTCTGTAGAGGGGAACAGAATGAGAATTGTTCAGCCTGGTCCAGACCTAGAACAGCAAGAGCCACAAGTGTGCTGAGAAAGTTACATTGGGCAGGACTGAAACGATTCACCAGAAGGAAGGGCTCAATGTTCCCAGCATTTTCTACTTTTACATTGACAAATTTGGGTGTTTTCTCCAAGATCTTGATGTTTGCACTGTGTTCATGTAGAAAAGCAGAGAGGCAGTGCTCCCTACATGGCAGAGCCACCGATTCTTCCCGAGTTTCAGAATCTGCAGGAAAACTAGCAGAACTGTAGAAGATGGCACGATTTCTGACCCTGGTGATCTAGGATAATCATTTTGGATGGGGACCATATGCTGTGCCAAAGCAGTTCATCCCATACCAGCCCTTTGGGTGACTGACGGATGAGGTTGCTGAATGGACAGGAGTTGCCCGGAGTTCACACTAGAAATAGTATGGAACTGTTTGTTGTGTGTTCTGGTAGATAATTTTGTGAATACTGGCAACTTTGTTTTTGCTTTTCACTAATTTCTGTAAGTTTGATTTTTTGTTGCAGCAAAAAAAAACACCCTTTCTCAAAAGTGCTAAGTGACTTCAGCCATCTTTTCGTTGGTTATAACCCACAATCTCATGGTGGAGACCCTCAGCAGGTTAGGCAACATTTGTGGAAAGAAAATGAACTGAAACATGATCTATTTCTCTTTCCACAGATGCTGCCCAATCTGCTGAGTGTCTGCGGCCCTTCCTGGTTTCATTTTCAGATTTCTACCATCTGTAGATTTCTAACGTTCATTTATGGTGTCCAGTTAGAGATCTTCGGAGTGCCTGACAGTTCTAAGCATAGCTGCATCAAAAGGAAATATTTCAGAAATTAACCTATCACACTATTTTTTTCCCTTTTCTGATGCAAATATAGCTTGAAAAGCAAGATTCACCCACAGAATGTAACCATCCCTGATGTAAAGATTATCTTTGTACATATTCATTCTGATATTTGACATCCTAGCAAATTACAATGATGCAGGCACTACAGCTGAAAAGCCTGCCTCCTCCCTTCAGTCATAGTAACCATGACTCAGAAAACTGGGGCTGTGGCGTTCTCACCTTGCATGGATAATGTCTCCCAAGGAAGCAGTTCTTCAAGGGATTTAGGCAAGTATATGGCAAAGACATTAAAACCTTCTTAGTTCTGAAGAGCAGGATGCTTTAATGAAATGGGCCACGCTAACGTGAGCATCCTTACTTGGTGTTAAAGAGCACTGTTCAGGAAAGGTGCAGATGCCAAGTACAGAGTGAAGCCACTGTTTGGATTACCACCAGCAAAGAAATAAATGTGCTGTTGTCAAGAGCACGACCAAGTGCAGTGGACAGTTAGCAGCAATAATCTGACCTCATTTACTTTGCAAATTAGAGCAGCAGATGTGAGGGTATTTTTATGTGAGCTTTTTTGTGAGTGGTTTGATAATACTGAAACTGCTATGAATGCATAATGTGTATTGACAGAATTTTTTTTTGCGTTTGATTGATGTGGTTGAAGTTACATTTTAATTGCCCACCCTAATTGCACGATGTTGGTACCTCAGGTATGGTCATCTCATGACCCAACCAGAAGCCCTGGCTGAACGCTGAGGTGAGCTCCCTGCTAACAGACCGGGATGCTATCTTCATGTCTGATGACAGAACAGTTCTCAGGGCAGTCAAGAGAAACTTCATCTTTCGCGTTAAAATCACCTACACTCAAAAAATTCAAGAATACCCGTCCAACAACGGTGCCCAGCATTTGTGGCTGGGCATCAAGGGCATTACTGACTACACAAGGAAAATGCCATTGACTGCATCAGGGATGCCCTGACACTCTAAAGAACTTCCAGGCATATAACACAATGCAGGCCACAAAAGCTACTTCAGGTGAGCATCCACTGTCTGTAACAGCAATAGGCATGAGAAAGTCTCTGCAGAGAATCAACCCCATAAGGTGGCTGGGCCAGACAACGTTTCAGGCCTAGTAGTTCGCTGATGTCTTCACGGACATCTTCAACACTTCACTCATCCAGGCTGCTTCACGTCAACAACCATCATTCCTGTACTAAAGAACACTACACCTTCAGAACTAAACAGCTACTGCCCAATGGTACTAAAGCCAAACATCATGAAGTGCTTTGAATGGCTGGTAATGGCACATTTCAGAAACTCCATTCCTGCCACGTTAGACACTCACCAATATACTTACTGACAGAACCACTCCACGATAGACGCCATAGCAACTGTCATGCACCTGGCCCTGACACACCCAGAAAACAAGGACACTTATGAGAGAATGCTGTTTCTACATTTCAGTTTGGCATTCGATACTATTGTCCTGTGGACCTTGATGAACAAACACCTTCTTCTCAATCTAAATACACCATGATGCAATGGGGTTTTGGACTTGCTAACTGACAGGATGTACTTCTGCCCCTCCGTCCCCATCATTTTCAGCACAGATGTCCAACAGGGCTGGCTGCTGAGCCCATTGCTGTACACTCTGCTCATACATGGCTGGTCACCAAACATCCAAGCAATCATATTGTCGAGTTTGTCAATGCCATGACATTGATTGGGCCCATCACCAGCAATGGTGAGACAGCCTACAGAGAGGAGGTGGAAGAGCTCGGGGCCTGAAGCCAGGCGAATGACCTCTTCCTCAATGTCAACAAGACGTAGGAGATGGTTATCGACTTTGGGAGAATTTGCATCACTCACACCCATCTTTACATCAGCAGCACAGCAGTGGAAACAGTTTTAAACTCCTTGGAGTGAGTATCTCGCACAGCCTTTCATGGTCCCAGAACACATTATACACAATCAGGACAGCTCACCAATGACTCTACTTTTTGAGGACTGAAGAGAGCTGGGTGATGTATATCGATACTTATGTCACTCTACTTATGTCTGCATGGTATGGAAGCTGCACGGTTCAGTCAGGAAGGCTCTGCACATCACCGCCACCAGCCCACCCACCATCAAGGACATATGTATACAGAAAGGTACCAGAAAAAGGACCAGTAACATCATGAAGTATCTCACTCTGCTCATGGAATGTTTGTCCCACTCGCACCATAGAGGAGGCTATGTAGCATCCATGCCAGGACCACCAGACTCGAAAACAGTTACTTTCCCTAAGCAGTAATGTTGATCGACACCTTCACCCACTAACCCACCCCTCCACACCCCCACCATCACCAGCATTTCCAGTCAGTCACATTATGTATGGACGTTCCTGTGCCTAGCAGCAGTTTATGGATGTACAATCCATCTATGTACAGTGATGCTAGAAAGTTGGTGAAGCTGATAGAATTTTCTCTATTTCGACATAAATATTACATAAAATGTGATCAGACTTTCATCTAAGTCCTAAAATTAGATAAAGAAAACCCAATTAAATAAATAACACAAAAAAATCATACTTGTTCATTTACTTATGGAGAAAAATGATCTAATATTACATGTATTTATTGGAAAAAGTATGTGAACCTCTGGGGTAATGCCTTCTACTCAAGCCATTTGGAGTCAGGTGTTCCAATCAATGAGATGAGATTGGAGGTGTGGGTTATAGAGGTCCCCTGCCCTCCAGTAAAAGGACACACAAAGTCAAGTTACTGACAGAGCCTGCTCTTCTGAAGAAAGATCTGTTTGTGTGCATCATGCCTCTTTCAAAACAACTTTCAGAAGACCCTAGAAGAAGAATTGTAGAGATGCATGAAGCTGGAAAAGCCTACAAAAATATTTCTAAAAACCTGAGTGTTCATCAGCCCACAGTAAGAGAAATTGTTTACAAATGGAATAAACTCTGTACTGTTGCTACTCTCCCTAGGGGTGGGCATCCTGCACAGAGCACAACGTGCAATGGTGAATGAGAAAAAGAATCTAAGGGTAACAGCAAGAGAACAGGAGAAATCTCTAGAGCTTGCAGAAGTGTCTGTTCATGTGTCCACTATAAGAAAAACACTGAACAAGGATGGTGTTCATGGAAGGACACCACTGCTCTTCAATAAAAAACATTGCTGCATGTCTCAAGTTTCCAAAAGACCACCTGGATGTTTTACAACACCTCTGGGACAATGTTCTGTGGACAGATGGGACAAAAATTGAGATGCTCTTTGCTCTGTTTGGAGGGAAAAGGGCACTGCACACTAACACCAAAACCTCATTCTATCTGTGTATCATGGTTTGGGGCTGCTTTGTTGCCTCAGGGCCTGGGCCGTGTGCAATCGTCGAGGGAACAATGAGTTCAAAATTATATCAAGACATTTCAGAGGAGAATGTCAGGGTAACAGGGAAGTTTAATAGAAGTTAAATAATGTAACAAGACAATGATCCAAAAAGCAAGCGTAAATCAACCACAGAATGGCTTAAAAGGAAGAAAATTCATGTTTTGGAATGGCCGAGTCAAAGTCCCGACCTTAATCCTGTAGAAATGTTGTGGAACGGTCTGAAGCAAGCAATTCATGCAAAGAAGCCCACCAACATCCCAGAGTTGAAGCAGTTTTGAAGGGAAGAATGAGCTAAAGTTCCTTCAAGCCGATGTGCAGGATTGATCAACAGTTACCGGAAACATCTGGTTGAAGTTATTGCTGTACAAGTGGGTCACAACCGTTACTGAAAACAAAGGTTCACATACTTTTTCCAACAAGTGCTTGTAATATTGGATATTTTTCCCAATGAATGAACGAACAGGTATAATTTTTTTTGGTGTTATTGATTTAATTGGGTTCTCTTTATCTAGTTTTAGGACATGTGAAGATTTGATCACATTGTAGGTCATATTAATGCAGAAATAGAGAATATTCTACAGGGGTCACACAATTCTAGCACCGTTGTATATAAGCTGTGTTATGGATTATTATATATTGTGGTTTTTAATATTATTGTGTTTTTTGATTCAGCAGCTCTGAAGTAACAATTATTTTGTTCTCCTTTACACTTGTGTACTGCAAATGACATTAAACAGTCTTGAACATATGGTGGTTGCCTTTTCTTGAACTGTTGCTAACTCCCAGGCTTTCTATGAGGTTGCCCCATGCGGAATTCTTTTATTCTGGTGCAGTGATGTTTATTGACCAATGTGATTAGTTGTCAAGATGGAACGGCATGCAGTTCAGGGCAGAACTTCATCATGGGTGGAGCAAGTGAAGGAGATCAAGCTCAGAGCATCATCCAGTGAAGCATGTACAGTGAATTTTCTTTGACAACTGCAACCAGCTATTGGAGAGTTTACTCACTGACTTCAGTTCAGCACAGCTTATCATGGTAAAAGAGCAAGCTAAGTGTAAAAGGCAGACAGGAAGAAAGACAGACAGACATACTTTATTGATCCCGAGGGAAATTAGGTTTCGTTACAGTTGCACCAACCAAGAATAGAGTATAAATATAGCAATATAAAACCATAAATAATCAAATAATAATATGTAAATTATGCCAGATGGAAATAAGTCCAGGACCAGCCTATTGGCTCAGGGTGTCTGACCCTCCAAGGGAGGAGTTGTAAAGTTTGATAGCCACAGGCAGGAATGACTTCCTATGACGCTCAGTGCTGCATCTCGGTGGAATGAGTCTCTGGCTGAATATACTCCTGTGCCCAACCAATACATTATGTAGTAGATGGGAGACATTGTCCAAGATGGCATGGCTTGTCCAAGAAGGCGGGAGGAGAAGATGGCGGCGCGCCTGCGCGTGCGCAGCCCGCCGGTGAAAAATGATATCATATCTGTTAAATAGGGGCTGTGGATAATTCTGATTTGATGGAGAATGGACATGAAAGCACAGAGGAACATCTGGAGAAATTTCTGAAACGCTCGTTCGCTGCTGTGTGGTCGGGAATCTTTCGGAGGGTAGGCCTCAAAATCCCCGGCCTTGCCTGCTTTTGGCGACCGAGAAGAAGGTCAAATCGTTCGGACAGAGATGGCGCTTAGTACTCGGTGTCGGGCAGCTGATCAGAGCTCGAAGTTTTCGGATGACTCAGAGTTGGATTGTGGTCAGCATGGCAGGGAGAGTTTTTCTTCCTTCTCTCATCTGCGTGAGATGTGGGACATTTGAGAGACTTTGAACTTTACTGTGCCCATGGACTTCTTCATCAAGTTATGGTATTGTTGCACTGTTGTAACTATATGTTATAATTATGTGGTTTTCTCAGTTTTTTCAGTCTTGGTCTATCCTGTGTTTTGTGATATCACACCGGAGGAAATATTGTATTATTTCTTAATGCATGCATTACTAAATGACAATAAAAGAGGACTACGTGTCTTCATAATCTAACTTGGACAGAATCCTCTTTTCAGACACCACCTTCAGAGATTCCAGTTCCATCCCCACAACATCACTAGCCTTACGAATGAGTTTGTTGATTCTGTTAGTGTCTGCTACCCTCAACCTGTTGCCCCAGCACACAACAGCAGTTTTACTTGGTTCTCTGCAGGTATCCAGTGATTGTGTCCCCAAATGGACCATGAATATGACAAGATCTGCTGTCAGTGGCAAAAAAATATGATGAACATCTCCAGGTTGGTGACAAGTATTGTTTGATGAATCTTTTAAGGATGGCCATTGGGAATGGTAATTAATATGGTAATTCATTGAATTAATTGGATTAAAATGTCCCTTTTTCTTTCAGAATAGGGAACACTTGGGTAACAGGCAACCCAGGTTCAATTCCCACCGCGATATGTAAGAGTTTATACGTTCTCCCATGACCGCGTGGGTTCCCTCTGGGTGATCCAGTTTCCTCCCACAGTCCAAGGATGTACCAGTTGGTAGCTAATTGGTCATTGTAAATTGTCCCATGATTAGGCTAGAACTAAATCAAGGGATTGCTGGGCAGCATGGCTGGAAAAGCTGGAAGGGCTTATTCCATGCTATATCTCAATAAATAAATAAACTTGCCATGTTGTCAAGTCAATATTAGTTTTTTTTAATTTCCTGAAGTTATAGGAGGAGGTGAGAGCTGAGGGATTGGATTATCCTGAGAGAGTTGGCAGGGAGGGCGGGAGGCAGAGTTGAGTAAAAGTTGGGTGTCTGGAGAACGGGAGAGAAGGGATCAAAAAGGAATATGGGAGGAAGAGGCGGGAGGCGGGTTTGAGAAAGAATAAAATGGAAGGTGAGCCTAATTCAATACATAACCATTGAGCAACTCATGCTGTGATACTGCTAATACCTGTGACCCTTCATTTCTTGTCCCTCCTTGCTGTTCTTATCCTGTGGAGCGAGCAACATTTAATAGGAGGAGTGTGAAAGGACTTTTATTCCATTGGTCATTCTGGGCTAAAATTGTAGACATTTCCAATTTATCTCTGGCTTTCATTTTCTAGATTCTGCTGAAGATTATCCTTTGGATATCCTCATACAGGCTATTGGAATTAATCATTAGTAATAACACATAAAACAGATGGAGGAAATCAGCAGGTCAGGCACCTTCTAGGAAAAGGAATAAAAAGTTGACATTTTGGGCTGAGACTCTTAATCAGGACTGCAAAATTCCAGAAATCTTTTCACAGATGCTGCCTGACCTCCTGATTTACTTTAGCATTTTGTGTGTGTTAATCTGGGTTCCCAGCATCTGTAGAATCCCTTGTGTTTCTGAATTAATTGTCTACCGGTCAATAAATCAGGCTAATTAAAGTCTTAACCACAGCTCCAGCCACCCAGGTTCATTCCTAACCTTCTGTGGAAGTTACACTTTGTAGCTCTGAGTGTGTTTCCTCTGATTGTTCTAGTTTCTTCCATTGTTCAGTTAAGTTAATTGGCCATTTTCATATATCCCCATTCTGTAGGTAGGTGATTGGGAGAACAGAGTCATAGTCATACAGCATAGAAAGGTGAGAATTTCATAATGGGAATTGCCTGTAAACCTCAACATTGGAGAAGTTTATAGTTTATGAAACTAGAAGTAATAATGGCAGGATGGGATTAATATTTCACTCAGATCAACAGAGTATTGAAAGTATTTACTGGTCCTGTTAAATTTTTAATTAACGATGGACTCCATGAAAAGATAATGGAAGATGGACTGGAATAGACTGCTTTCAAAGGTTTAACAGAAAGCATGCAGGTGATTAAAAAACTAATTCTAAAGGATTTAACAAAGAGAAATACTCATTTAGGCAGGGAGTTAAAAAGCTTTGAAAAATATAGTTGCAGTGCTTGAACAAGATAAAACATCTTTAATTGGGGAAGGAAACATGAGATGATTTGACACATGAGATTAAGGCTACTTACTGTTTGTGGATATGATAAACATTATGTTTAGTATCAACTTGGCCGAGTATCATATTCCGCATAATAATTAAAGAGTATGATATCTTCAACAAACAAGCTCCCCTAACACAGTTCCCTGTATTCTGATTTCTCCAGGCCCCATTCATCGATCACGTCTCGAATTCTGGCTTTGAGTCCATGAAAATCAGACATGGTGTGTTGCCGAAGTCATACTTTGGGTTTTCAGATCTGACCATGACCTTGTGCCTTCCATCTCTACGTGCTCCCATCAGGGGCGGCACAGTAGCATAGCCGTTAGTGTAACACTTGGCTGAGTGGTTAGGGCATTGGGCTCATGATCTGAAGGTCGTGGGTTCGAGTCTCGGCCAGGGCAGCGTGTTGTGTCCCTGAGTAAGGCACTTAACCACACACTGCTCCAGTCCACCCAGCTGAAAATGGGTACCAGCAAATGCTGGGGGTTAACCTTGCGATAGACTGCCGTCCTATCCGGTGGGGGGGGGGGGGGGAAGTCTCGTACTCTCAATCGCTTCACCCCACAGAAACCGGCATAAGCATGGCCTGATGGGCCTGATGGGCCACAACGGCTCGGGACAGACAGCAACAGCAGCAGCAACCACCGGTCAAAGCTCAATCCCCACTGCAGTCTGTATGGAGTTTGCACATTCTCCTGTGACTACGTGGTTTCCTCTGGGTATTCCAGTTTCCTCCCAACTCCCAAAGACATACAGATGAGCGTTAGTACATTGTGGACATGCTCTGTTGGTGCCGGAAGCATGGTGACACTTGCAGGCTGCCCCCGGCACATCCTCAGACTGTGTTGGTCAAAGAAGCAAACAGCACATTTACTGTATGCTTCGATGTACACCTGACAAATAAAGCTAATCTTCTTAATCTTTTTAATCTCTATACCTTCTCCAGCTCCAAGTTGTTCAAATTTTAGCCATTTTTCATCCCTACTTTTTTTGCCACCACATTATTCTAATGTGCTTTAATTATCGTATTCCTGAATTCCTCTCCTTAAACACCCTTGACTCTTTGGTTCTCCTCTCTCCTTCAGGACTCTGCTTTTGGTCACCCGTCCTATTAATCACTCATGAGGCTTGTGCCAAGTTTTACCTGCTGACAATTTTCAAAATGTCTTGGAATGTTTTACTTTACTAAGGGCACAATAGAAACATGCATCATTTTTGAATATTAATTTAGCAAATTTGTGCCAATGAAGATAAGGAAACAATGAAGATGGTGTACAACTGGAAGGATCATAGACAATCTATATATACATAGCTAGAGTACCCAATACTTTTGCACAGTGATGTCTTTGTCCATGTGGAGCTGAGAGAGAGTTTGTAACTATGTCGTGAGCAAAGTATGTTGGGAATGGTGAGAGTGGAGCTCCAAGAGGTGTGAGATAGATGGCAGAGAAGTAGTGCCAGCATTGGCATGGGTGCAGACACACCCAGCCCTGAGACACCAGGCAAGGTCATTTGATTCCAAACATTTGGTTTATAGATCATTATGAAATGTCTCTCTGGTGCTTCCCGCTCCCTCCCCTCTCCCCTCCCCTTCTTCCAACCATGATTCCCCCCTCCCTTCCCCCTTCCCATTTTCAGTCCACAATAGAGACCCATATCAGAATCAGGTTTATCGTCACTCACATAAATCATGAAATGTGTTTTGTTTTGCAGCAGCGATACAGCGCAATACATAAAATTACTACAGTATTGTGCAAAAGTTTTAGCCACCCTAGCAATGTATATATGTGCCATGGGTAATGCCAATAGGCTCAATAAACTAATTAGAAAGGCTGGCTCTGTTATAGGAGTTAAACTGGACACATTGGAGGCTGTGGTAGAAGAAAAGGACCCAACAGAAAACCCGACAGCTCTGGACAATGTTTCTCACCATCTGCATGCCACCTTGGCAGAACAGAGGAGCACTTTCAGTAATAGACTAAGACAACAGCATTGCTCCAAAAAGCTCTGTATGAGGTCATTCTTACCCTCAGCCATTTGGTTCTTTAATGAGTCAATCTATGGCCGGGGAGTGATGATTCCCTCCTGTTTGACTGTTTGAGATAATTTATTTTTAATTCTTTCTTACTTCTCTTCTAATATTTGTATATCTGTGCACTTGTAATGCTACTGTTACACTGTAATTTCCTTTGGGATCAATAAAGTATCTACCTATCTATCTAAAATGTATATATATTAAATAAAAATGTTGAGGGTATAATAACCTTGTTATATTCACATCATTTTTCTCACTGGAAGATCAAAGTCTGGTTGGATCAATTCTTTCCTGTTTAAAGCAGGAAGAGTTCTCATGTATTTTTAGTTTTGTTTTGCTGTTTTTGTTTATAACTCAGTGGAACACTGCATGAATAAAATTGCCACTGAAAATAGTGTACTATCCTCAGCCTGAGTTATCCTGGGATAATGACTCATACCATCAATTGGAGCCTGCAGTAGACAGAAACAAAGGCTTTTGAAATGTTCTTATGAAGTATTACTGTTCCTTGGTAAACAGAAGAGAAGATAATGAGATACCGGCTTTATGATATCACTGATTACTTGGCTGAATTTTTTTTCAACGTGAAAAATAAATCTCTTGAGACATCAGTGGTTTAATGAACCACTGTAAATTGGTCCTGGTAGGTAAGTTAGTGGTAGAATTTTTGAATTGATGAAAATGTGGGGAGAATAAAATAAAATTATCATAAGATTAGTAGAAATGAACGCTTAATGGTCAATGCAGATTCAGTACGGTGAAGGTCTTGATTTCACACTGTGTTCCGATGACTTTGCAAATTGAATAGACTGCTGATGTACTCTGGAGATATGCAAGAGGTGAATTTCTGGACGAGCTTTGCTATTGTGGTTTTAACAGAAGACCTACAGAATCCCAAGAGTAATGGCCATTTTCTGCAGTCTGCAGTCCTGCTGATGTGAGAGAAGACAAGCCAGAGACCTCCCACTGGCGTTCACCCCCGCCCCGAGATGTTTACTGCACTGTGAACTTGATTTCAGCTGCCAGCACGGCAGTGTTTATAGATGAACTCTTTATAGATAGGCAGCTTCCCTTTGAGTTTTCCTAATGGAATTATGAATTAAGTTATTGTTGTTGTGCACAGACTTTCAGTGGTGTACAGCAGAGATGAGGGTTTTAGAATTACCATGTAGTTATGTCAATAACATACTTGAAAGGATTCTCAACTGAGCTTATGGCACATAGAATACACTAAAACTGGAGTTCCTCAAGGGCTTACCCGATAATCACTATTGATTTGCAACGGTGTACCTCCTACATCTTCAGCAACTTCCTTTTCTTTTAAAAGTCAACACCTACGTAGAGTTTTTTTTTGCCAGTGTAGAGCTGTTGATTTTAGAGCTGAAAAAAAAATTGTTGCTCCCCTCCTTACCCTTCCTGTGTAAAAGTTCCCCTTGAGAAGCGATGTCACAGTGGCACGTTCTCCCTCTTCTATCAGGACTTGATAGCAATTGATTGATTCATTCATTCATTAATCCTCCTACCACATTTCATTGGTTCTCTCAAACTATGCTGTGTTTAAATTTGGAAAAAAATTAGAAGTGTTGTTCATGATCCCTCTATTAAATTCGGAAAGACTTGGAGGCCATTTATTCAACATTTTCATATGATGTATTTTGACCTTTTCCAAACTTATTCTATTTCTTTGTAATATTTGTTGAGAGGAACAGAGTCAACACTAATGGTTCCTTTTTATTATGATGTTACATAACAGCCCATGTCTTTTTTTTTTAGTTTAGTTGATTAACACTGTTTAGGTTAGTTTTTTTTTGGGGGGGGTTATATTTTTATTTTTTTTTCCTTTTTCATGATTTTTTAAAAATATTTTTCTTTGTTTTGTATTGTTCATCTGTATCCTGTATGATTGGGAGTTTTAACATTTAAGTGTCAACTGGGCTTATATTTAACTATGTCAATTACAGCAATGTATTCCCAATAACTTTGTATCAATACTATGCTGTGTTTATTATTATGAAACCAATAAAAGGATTGAAAAAGAAAAGATTCATTTATTCAACCATTTATCCCTCCATCCATTCATCCATCTGTCTGTTTATCTATCTGTCTGTCTGTCTTTAGAGAAACAGCACAATAATAGACACTTCTGTCCCATTGAGTCTGATGCACTGTCTTTTCTTGAAAATTGTTATTTCATCTATCTGGGTGTGGTGTTTCATGTTGTGGAGGAGTTGTCTCTAAGGTGCTTGTTGATCCTGTAAAAAGATGCAGTCTTATGGATTGTTTGAATGCCATGTGTGTGCTCAGATAGCCAATGCAGCCCACCAGAGTTATGATATTGATGGTGATGCAGTTGCTAAGAAGAGTCTTTGTGAGTTAGCTCTTGCCTGGAATGCCCATAACAAATCATTAAGCTTTTTACGAACAGGCGTTCCTCAGCAACCTCCCTCATCTGCCATGCCAGTTAACCCTGCGTGCCCCTCCTCATCAATGCCAGTTTGGGTTTCTCTGCTCTGGGCTTCATCACAGCCTCACTCCACACACTGTAGGGTGACTGTTCTTGTCAGCAAGATAGCATTTGCCTAAGTGCGACATCAAGAAGTCAAACTGATGTATTTAGGCATGAAAGAGAAAGCACTTTGGTGGTTGTAGTCATACCTTGCATAAAGAAAGATGGTTCTGGAAGTTGGAGGGCAAATACCCCTGCTGGAGTTCCGCAAAGCAGTACCTTGACCCAGCCATCTTCAGTGGCTTCCACAATGACCGTCCTTTCAACTTACATTCAGGTTGGGATGCTCGCCTATGAATGAGTGGCATCTGCAAGTCCTCAGTACATACAATCCCTGTTTGTATGCAAGATCTAGACAGCTTTCAAGTGTGTTTGGTAGTGAAAGATGCCAGACGCAGACCATCTCCTATGAGATTAAGGCCAAATCACCAACCCTTGATTGTCCCTGGTATCACCATTTACAAGTTCCCCATCAGTAATGTTCTGGAATTCACCATTGATCAAAAACTTAGATGGACCAGCCAGTTGAATACAGCCATTCACAATTTAACACCCAAAGCCTTTCCACCACCTACAATGTGAAAAATCAGTACTGTGATTTGAATACTCCACATTTGCCTGGATAAATACAGCATCCCCAAACACTAAATAAACACAAAAGATTCTGCAGATGCCTGAATTCTTTAGCAACACACACAAAATTCTGGAGGAACTCAGCAAGCTAGGCAGCATCAACGAAGGGGAATAAACTATTGATGTTTTGGGCTGAGAACCAACTGGAAGAGAAGAGGAAGAGGCAGAAGCCCAAATAAGAAGTTGGAGGGGAAGGGAAGAAGCACAAGGTAACGGGTGATAGACGAGATCACCTGAGAGAGAAGGTAAGTGGGTGAGTGAGGTGGTTGAATTAAGAAGCTGGGAGGGGATAGGTGAATTAGGCAAAGGGCTAATGAAGAAGGCATCTGATAGGGGAGGACGGTGGGCCCTGGAAGAAAGGAAAGGAGGAGGAGAACCAGAGGGAGGTGATGGGGGAGAAGAGTAGGGATAAGACAGTAACCAGAATGGGGAATAGAAAAAGTGAGAACGGGGAGAGGGAGAGGTTACCAGAAGTTGGAGAAATCGATATTCATGCCATCGGGTTGGAAGCTACCCAGATGGAACATGAGGTGTTGCTCCTCCATCCTGAATCTGGCCTCGTTATGGCAGTAGAGAAGGCCATGAACAGATATGTCAGAATGGGAATGGGAAGTCGAAATGAAGTGGGTGGCCACTGAGAGGTTGTGCATTTTGCGGTGGACCGAGAAAAGGTACATGACAAAGTGCTTCCCAAAGCACTTTAGAAGTCCGAAGCCTCTGGGCCTTCAAGGTAACTTTAATATCAAAGTGCAGATGTGTCACCATATACAAACCTGAGATTCCTTTTCTCGCAGGCATACTCAATAAATTCAATAACCATAATAGAATCAATGAAAGACTGCACCAACAGGGCGGACAATCAGTGTGCAAAAGACAACAAACTCTGCAAATACCAAAGGAAGAAAAAAAGAAATAATAATACTAACAATATTAAATAAATAAGCAATAAATATCTAGCTTAAATGGGAATTACATGCTACAGTTTGCAGTGAGAGTAATTCAAAAGAGGTACATTTAGAAGTATTGTATGTAGCCTGCAGAATATCGCTGTGGTTCACCGGTATCATCTTGGCTATTCAGGACAACACAACCCACTCGAATGTAATCCCAAATATAATTGGAAGTATCTATTCCCTCATTCACCAGCACACAGTAGTTGCAGTGCATACCACGACAGGAGGTAGTAACAGCAGACAAAGAAATGGCGGGTGAACTTAATAAGTATCTTGCATCAGTCTTCTCTGTGGAAGTCACTAGCAGTAGTGCCAGAGATTTGAGAGTAATAGAGGATAGAAGTGAGTGCACTTGCTGTTACTAAGGAGAAGATGCTTGGAAAGCTGAAATGTCTGAAGGTAGATAAGTTACCAGGACCAAATGGACTACACTGCAATGTTCTGAAAGAGGTAGTTGAAGAGATTGTGAAGGCAATAGCAGTGATCCTTCAAGAATCCATAGATTCTGGAATGGTTCCAGAGGACTGAAAGATTGCAAATGTCACGCCACTCTTTAAGAAAGGAGGGAGGCAGAAGAAAAGTAACTATCGGCCGGTTAGCCTGACTTCAGTGGCTGGCAAGATGCTGGAGTCCATTACTAAGGATGAGGTTTTGGGGTTCTTGGAGGCACATGACAAATAGGCCAAAGTCAGCGTGGTTTCCTTAAGGGGAAATTTTGCCTGACAGATCTGTTGGAATTCTTTTGGGATATAGTTTGCAGAATACACAAAGGTTAGTCAGTAGATGTTCAATGGATTTTCAGAAAACCTTTGAGAGGTGCAGCACAAGGTACGAACCCATGGTATTACTGGAAAGATACTAGAATGGATAGAAAATTGATGGACTGGTAGGACTAGAAATAAAGGGGGCCTCTTTCTGGTTGGCTGTCCGTGACAAGTGGTGTTCTGCAGGGTTTGGACCACTTCTTTTCACCTTATACACCCTATCCTCGTCATATGCGTCTTCAGACAATGCGGATTCACAGTTATGCGAGGAACCTATTTCTACTTCTCCATATATACATCCAAAACTCATAGTTATGTGAAGAGCACTGCTTTCCTGCCAATACAAGTCACGTGCGCACGCCTCACTGTCTCACTCCTGCCAGTCTCGCATTGGTTTTGGCAACGTGTGGATGTGCGATCTTGCGCTCTTAAACTTTTGTTGTTTTTACCAGTGCAGTGATTTTGTGCTTGAAATATTTAACTATGCCTCCTAAGCGTCCGATGTCAAGTCCTGGGCCAAGCAGCAGAGAACCGCTTTAACACTTGAAAAAAAGTTGGAAATTATAAACAGGGCGGTGTCAGGTGGAGGTAACACAGCTCTTGGACACTATCCTGTGCAGTTGCGGGCTATGACAGCTGAGTTAGGCATCACACCAAAGCAGGTGTTTAATGCAAATGAGACCAGGCTTTTTTGGAAGCATATGCCGAAATGCACTTACATAAGTAAAGATGAAAAAACTGCGTCAAGTTTCAAGGCAGCAAAGGATAAATTGACTTTGCTTATGTGTTCCAATGCCGAAGGAGAGTGTAAGATGAAGCCTCTCTTAGTTTACCATTCACTAAACCCCCTTGCTCTTAAAAGTTTGAGTAAGAATATGCTTTCTGTCCACTGGGCAGCTAACAAGAAAGCATGGGTCACTGGTCAGATCTTTGAGGATTGGTTTGCTAATCATTTTGCTGTTGAGGCTGAACGCTACTGCCAGGAACAGAATCTTGCCTTTAAAGTTCTTTTGTTGCTTGACAATGCGCCAGCCCATCCTAAACATTTGGACACATTCATCCTAACATAACAGTGTGTTTCCTGCCACCTAGCACAACATCGCTGGTTCAACTACTCAACCAAGGTGTGATATCCACATTCAAGGCATATATTTTACGGCGAACTATCTCTCAAATGGTGCAAGCAACAGACAATTTTGAAAATCCCGGTAGTTTACCAATGATGAGGGAATGGTGGAAGTCCTTCAACATCAGACATGCCATCAACAACGTTGAAGAATCCTGGAAAGAGGTCAGGTCTTCCACTCTCAATGGAGCATGGAAATCAATTTGGGCGGAATGTGTGCACACCCTCAGGGGGTTTCCTGCCTTCACTACAGCTGCCCAAGATAGTGTGGTCCTGAGCCATAAAGTTGGTGGGGAAGGATTCTCAGATCTTGAGACTGCTGACGTGGTAGAACTCCTGGATTCTCATGATGAAGAATTAAGTGTGGATGACCTTCTGTGTTTAACTCAGACTGAAGGTGATAACGATGAAGAAAAAAGCATCGAGTTGCAGGTGAAAGATTTTACGGTGAAGCAACTGGCAGAATTTTTTAAGGCTGCAGAACACTTCACACAAATGGCGATGGACATGGACCCAAGTCTAGAACGGAGTCAGCATTTCAGTCATTCCCTGCACTCAAGCCTTCTTCCCTACAAGCAAATTTATGCTGAAAAACAAAATTCTGCCAAGCAAACAACCCTCACCACTTTCTTCAAACCAGTGTCATCTCCTGCTGCCGGCAGTTCTAAGAGTTCTGTGAGTCTTCCTTCACCCCTTGCTGTCCTTGATGATCCTGATGACGCACAACCATCCACCTCATCCATGTAAAGCTGCCCAACACCACAACAACCACTCATCTCCCGGAGCGAACACACCTGCCACTGTTGGTGAGTACTGTACACCCTAGTATGTTAACTTTCTATGACTTATTACATTGAATATTACCTTAAATTGATGAAATATAATATGAATGTTGCCTTGTGGTACTGCTTTTGTGTCGTATTGGTATGAAAATGTGAATAAATTACAGATAAAACATATTTAGGAAGCCCTCCAGAACACATCCATATTTTCCCCATTTAAATAACTATTCACATTATGCATCGAGTCCAAGGAACGTATCCCCCACATATAATGAGGATAGGGTGTATATCAATGGTTTGGATGATGGAATTGATAGCTTTGTGGCCAGATTTACTGGCGTTATGAAAATAGATGTAGGGGCAGGTCATACTGAAGAAGCAAGGAGTCTGTAGAAGGTCTTGGACAGCTTAGGAGAGTGGGCAAAGAAGTGGCAGATGGAATATAGTGTAGGAAAGTGTATGGTCATGCACTTTGGTAGAAGGAGGAAAAGCATATTTTATTTTCTAAATGGAGAGAAAATTCAAAAATCAAAGGTGCAAAGGGATTATGAGTCATCATGCAGGATTCCCTAAATGTTATTTGCAGCTTGAATCAGTGGTAAGGAAGGCAAATGCAATGTTAGTATTTGTTTCGCAAGGAACAAAGCAAAGTTAATGAAATTGAAATCAACGAGCTGAGCAAGCGTGCAGGAAGCAGCGCCAATGCAGTCGTCGATGTAGCAAAGGAGAAGTGGGCGACAGATACCAGAATAGGTTTGGAACATGGATTGTTCCACAAAGCCAACAAAAAGGCAGTCATAGCTAGGACCCATACGGGTGCCAACAAAGAAGTTCAGATTATAAACCTGACTATTTGCCTGGATTTAGTATGCAATTTGAATGCTAATTGCTGCTGCCAGAATATGTGGCAACGCTTGTAGGCTGCCCCCAGCACACCCTAAGGTGCGTTGGTTGCTAACCCAGATGATGCATTTCACTGTATGCTTCGATGTACATGTGTCATATAAACATAAATCTTGAATCTTGAATAAATGTGCCTGGAGGAATAAAGATGAAGACCTTCATAATTAGCATGCAAATGCAGAACAATTTTCCTGGAGGGACATGGCCAATCTGCACATTAAATGTGTGTAAATCACTGGCATACAAAAGTGTTATTGGATTTACTGTATTTTTAAACTTCATTTTTCAGGTCATGAACCTTGCTCTCAAAGATAATATTTGTAGGTTTTTTTTGCTTTGGATGCCAGCATTTTATCTCCTTTGTGTCTCCAGTAACCTTTTGATCCACTGCAAACATATCCTGGAATGTTACACCCATCAGCAATATAAACATCCTAATGCCCTTCCCTTGGACAACATCGGTGTCGTGGAGAGGGGAGACTTGCAGCATGGGCAACTGCTGGTCTTCCATACAACCTTGCCCAGGCCTGCGCCCGAGAGAGTGAAGACTTTCCAGGTGCAGATCCATGGTCTTGCAAGACTAACGGATGCCTTAAAGATCCTCAGAGATCTTGACACCGAGGAACTTAAAGCTGCTCACTCTCTTCACTTCTGATCCCTCTATGAGGATTGGTACTGAACTGAACTGACATATGCCCTTTGATGTTGTGTTTTACGCTCTGTGTTTTTGCTGGGGTTTTTTTGCTGCCATTTGTGCATTTTTTTGTGCATGTGGTGGTAGTGGGGTTTGATGTGTGACATTTTTCTTTGAGTGGGTTGGTTCCGTGGCTCTTCCCTGTTTTGTCACTGTCTGTGAGGAAGACGAATCTCAGGGTTGTACACTGCCTACACACTTTGATAATAAATGTACTTTGAATCTTGAATCTTGAATTATCTCTGCGTCTGTATCCTGGATTTCGATGTTGTTTATATTGCTGATGGGTGTAACATTCCAGGATATGTTTGCAGTGGATCAAAAGGTTACTGGAGACACAAAGGAGATAAAATGCTGGCATCCAAAGCAAAAAAAACCCTACAAATATTATCTTTGAGAGCAAGGTTCATGACCTGAAAAATAAAGTTTAAGAATACAGTAAATACGATAACACTTTCGTATGCCAGTGATTTACACACATTTAGTGTGCTGATTGGCCATGTCCCTCCAGGAAAATTGTTCTGCATTTGCATGCTAATTATGAAGGTCTTCATTTTTATTCCTCCAGGCACATTTATTCAAGATTCAAGATGTATGTTTATATGACACATGTACATCGAAGCATACAGTGAAATGCATCATCTGGGTTAGCAACCAACTCACCTTAGGGTGTGCTGGGGGCAGCCTACAAGCGTTGCCTCATATTCTGGCGGCAGCAATTAGCATTCAAATTGCATACTAAGGCCTGGCAAATAGTCAGGTTTATAATCTGAACTTTGTTGGCACCCGTATGGGTCCTAGCTATGCCTGGCTTTTTGTTGGCTTTGTGGAACAATCTATGTTCCAAACCTATTCTGGTATCTGTCCCCCACTTCTCCTTCGCTACATCGACAACTGCATTGGCGCTGCTTCCTACACACATGCTGAGCTCGTTGATTTCATTAACTTTGCCTCCAACTTTATAATAGATATAATAGTGGACAAAAGACCTAGGATAATGGATGAACTGAAGGAAATTTATATTAGGCAGGAAATGGTGTTGGATAGACCGTTGGGTCTGAAGGCTGATAAGTCCCCGGGACCTGATGGACTGCATCCCAGGGTACTTAAGGAGGTGGCTTTAGAAATCGTGGACGCATTGGTAATCACTTTCCAATGTTCTATAGATTCAGGATCAGTTCCTGTGGATTGGAGGGTGACTAATGTTGTCCCTCTCCTCAAGAAGGGAGGAAGAGAGAAAACAGGGAATTATAGACCAGTTAGCCTGACGTCGGTGGTGGGAAAGATGCTGCAGTCAATTATAAAAGATGAAATTATGACACATCTGGATAGCAGTAACAGGATGGGTCCGAGTCAGCATGGATTTACAAAGGGGAAATCGTGCTTGACTAATCTTCTGGAAATTTTTGAGGATGTAACTATGAAAATGGACAAGGGAGAGCCAGTGGATGTAGTGTACCTGGACTTTCAGAAAGCCTTTGATAAAGTCCCATATAGGAGATTAGTGGGCAAAATTAGGGCACATGGTATTGGAGGCAGAGTACTGACGTGGATTGAAAATTGGCTAGCTGACAGAAAACAAAGAGTAGCGATTAATAGGTCCCTTTCGGAATGGCAGGCGGTGACCAGTGGGGTACCATAGGGTTCAGTGCTGGGACCGCAGCTGTTTACAATATATATTAATGATTTAGATGAGGGAATTAAAAGTAACATTAGCAAATTTGCCGATGATACAAAGCTGAGTGGCAGTGTGAAATGTGAGGAGGATGTTATGAGAATGCAGGGTGACTTGGACAGGCTGGGTGAGTGGGCAGATGCATGGCAGATGCAGTTTAATGTGGATAAATGTGTGGTTATCCACTTTGGTAGTAAGAACAGGAAGGCAGATTATTATCTAAATGGAGTCAAGTTAGGAAAAGGGGAACTACAACGAGATCTAGGTGTTCTTGTACATCAGTCACTGAAAGCAAGCATGCAAGTACAGCAGGCAGTGAAGAAAGCTAATGGCATGCTGGCCTTCATAACAAGGGGAATTGAGTATGAGAGCAAAGAGGTCCTTTTGCAGCTGTACAGGGCCCTGATGAGACCGCACCTGGAGTACTGTGTGCAGTTTTGGTCTCCAAATTTGAGGAAGAACATCCTTGCTATTGAGGGAGTGCAGCGTAGGTTCACAAGGTTAATTCCCGGGATGGCGGGACTGTCATATGTCGAAAGATTGGAGCGACTGGGTTTGTATACTCTGGAATTTAGAAGGCTGAGAGGGGATCTTATTGAAACATATAAGATTATTAAGGGATTGGACACACTGGAGGCAGGAAGCATGTTCCCGCTGATGGGTGAGTCTAGAACCAGAGGCCACAGTTTAAGAATAAGGGGTAGGCCATTTAGAATAGAGTTGAGGGAAAACTTTTTCACCCAGAGAGTGGTGAATATATGAAATGCTCTGCCCCAGAAGGCTGTGGAGGCCAAGTCTCTGGATGCTTTCAAGAAAGAGATGGATAAAGCTCTTAAAGATAGCGAAATCAAAGGTTATGGGGATAAGGCAGGAACTGGATACTGATTGTGGATGATCAGCCATGATCACAGTGAATGGCGGTGCTGGCTCGAAGGGCCAAATGGCCTACTCCTGCACCTACTGTCTATTGTCTAACTTTCACCCTGCCCTGAAGTTTACCTGGTCCATTTCCGACACCTCCCTCCCCTTTCTAGATCTTTCTGTCTCTACCTCTGGAGACAGCTTATCTATTGATATCTACTATAAGCCTACTGACTCTCACAGCTATCTGGACTATTCCTCTTCTCACCCTGTCTCTTGCAAAAATGCCATCCCCTTCTCGCAATTCCTCCGTCTCCGCCGCATCTGCTCTCAGGATGAGGCTTTTCATTCCAGGACGAAGGAGATGTCCTCCTTTTTTAAAGAAAGGGGTTTCCCTTCCTCCACCATCAACTCTGCTCTCAAACGCATCTCCCCCATTTCACGCACATCTGCTCTCACTCCATCCTCCCGCCACCCGACTAGGAATAGGGTTCCCCTTGTCCTCACCTACCACCCCACCAACCTCCGGATCCAACATACTATTCTCCGTAACTTCCGCCACCTCTATGGGATCCCACCACTAAGCACATCTTTCCCTCCCGCCCCCTCTGCTTACCACAGGGATTGCTCCCTACGTGACTCGCTTGTCCATTCCTCGCCCCCCCCCATCCCTCCCCACTGATCTCCCTCCTGGCACTTATCCTTGTAAGCGGAACAAATGCTACACATGCCCTTACACTTCCTCCCTTACCACTATTCAGGGCCTCAGACAGTCCTTCCAGGTGAGGCAACACTTCACTTGTGAGTTGGCTGGGGTGATATACTGCGTCCGGTGCTCCCGATGTGGCCTTCTATATATTGGGGAGACCCGACGCAGACTGGGAGATCTTTTTACTGAACACCTACGCTCTGTCCGCCAGAGAAAGCAGGATCTCCCAGTGGCCACACATTTTAATTCCACATCCCATTCCCATTCTGATATGTCTATCCACGGCCTCCTCTACTGTAAAGATGAAGCCACACTCAGGTTGGAGGAACAACACCTTATATTCCGTCTGGGTAGCCTCCAACCTGATGGCATGAACATTGACTTCTCTAACTTCAGCTAATACCCCACCACCCCCTCGTACCCCATCCGTTATTTATTTATATACACACATTCTTTCTCTCTCTCCTTTTTCTCCTTTGCCCATCCTCTGGGTTTTTTCCCCCCTCTCCCTTTTCCTCCTCCCTGGGCCTTCTGTCCCATGATCCTCTCATATCCCTTTTGCCAATCAACTGTCCAGCTCTTGGCTCCATCCCTCCCCCTCCTGTCTTCTCCTATCATTTTGGATCTCCCCCTCCCCCTCCCACTTTCAAATCTCTTACTAGCTCTTCCTTCAGTTAGTCCTGATGAAGGGTCTCAGCCCGAAACGTCAACTGTACCTCTTCCTAGAGATGCTGCCTGGCCTGCTGCGTTCACCAGCAACTTTGATGTGTGTCGTTTATAATCTGAAGACTGTTTTCATCCCCAAAATAAGTCAAACAGATTTTAAAAGAATCTATATACTACTAAAACTCTCATGCTCTGTCAGTCTGTTTGCCTGTTTGTGACCTCCAATTAGCGCAAACGGTGCATTACAGTACAGTAGAGGAGGCACTTTTTTTGCTAAATCGAATTAAAATGCACTAACTTGCAGAATGCAGGCGAAGTTCAGGGTTAGATATTCCTATAAAATTGCTCATTCACCAAAAATCAACAGACTGGCTTTCACTCGAGACCTGATCGGCCATCCTGGAAATCAGGACGCGACAGCCCGATGCATGCGCACAGCCAGCCTCAGCAGTGACACCCAACCGGAGCAAAAGGGCAGGGCAGCTCTATTTCATGGGGTCACATTCTGCTAATCACCATCAGCATGTGCAGGATTGGGACAGATCTAACTGCCACCCATCAATAAGAGATAATTAAATCTCATTGTAATGACATACTTCGAGACACTCATAAAACCCTTTGCTGCAGTCAAAGGGCAGTGTGACTATATCACGTCCATTTAGGAGAGCGTCAACCACATCATCAAGAATATTCAGCATCCTTTGGCGTTAGTGCTTCGTATCTTCTATCCAGCATTAGGGTAAAAAAAAATGGTCAGCCTAATTATGCCGAGTGGAAAGGGAAGGGGGATACTATGGTCAAGAGATAACGCCAAACATTGTCGGGATGCAGCAAGGAGAGGGGGAGAACAAGAATCGGATGAGGCCAGGGCTGCACAACTCCAGGATCAAAGAGTCAGGACAAAAAAAAGATGAGAGAAGAAGAGACAGAGGAGGAGAGGCATGCACGACTCCAGGATCAGAAGTAAACAACAAACAGCAGAAGAGATGAAGAGACGGGGGATGAAAGGACTGCACATCTCCAGAATGACAACAAGAGGCACAAGGGTGGCAGATAAACCAGAAATGATGCCATCAAAAGTGTCCTTCGTTAAATGAGAAGCAGCTATATTTGCTTTGCTACGCGTCGTTCTTCTTTAATAAACTGAGGTTTTCTACTTCAGTTTCCAAAGCAAAGCGATACCAATAGCATTCAGGAAAATTTAATGTTCATTCTAGTCACATCAGACTGCACTACCCTTCTCTCAAAGGGTGCCCCAATGGGTCACCCCATTGTCTAGTAGAGAATAAAGAAATGCTTGCATTTACATACTGCTCACTGGAATTCAGAAGACCTCATTGAAACTTATTGAATGTTGAAAAGTCTCGAAAGAGGGGATGTGGAGAGGACATTTCCTGTGATGGGGGAGTCTAAGACCAGAGGACGCAGCATCAGAATAGAAGGACATCCTTTTAGTATGGAGATGAGGAGGAAATTCTTTAGCAAAGGAGTGGTGAATCTGTGAATTTGTTGCCACAGGTGGCTGTGGAGGCCAAGTCATTGGGTATACTTAACACAGAGGTGGCTAGATTCTTGATTAGTCAGGGCATGAAGGAATACGGGGAGAAGGCAGAAGATTGCGAATGAGAGGGAAGTTGATCAGCCATGAGGAAATGTGGGAGTAGACTCCATGGGTCAATTGGCCTCATTCTGCTCCTAATGGTCTTCTGGTCTAATGAAATGCAATCACAGCTTTGTTGTCGGAAGTACAAGAAGCAACATAATAATTGCCTGAAAATTCTTCTGTTTGCAATATTGGATGGAGAGCAAGTATTAGTCAGGACTCTGAGAACTATTTCTCTGTATTTCTTTCAAGCATTCCATTGGAACTTTTGCCGACAATGGAGCCTCAACAGAACATCTCATCTCCCACACTGCCTCTCCCACCCTAAACAGTACTGGAGCACAATTATACGTTCTTATGGTCTATTCTCTTCATTCGGGGTTGATCAGATGGAGATGAACACCTCAGCTGCTTGTGTTAAATGGGCAATATGTTGAAGGCGTGCACACGAAACCGCTTCTGAAATTAAATAGTACTGACTTTCATAATAAATAATGCACTATTCAATATGTTATTACATTGACCATAAACTAAAGACCTGAGTGGAAGCATTCTGAACTGGAGAAAACACAGTCAGACCTTGAGTCTATAATGTTCTGAAACATGAGAAATAAATCCATGCAGAGGCCATTCCATTACCATAGCCCTTTATCTCTTGACTCCCTTAATATCATAAAATCTACTGATTTCTTTCTTTAAAATACTGAGCAACTGCACCTTCATTGCGCTTTGAGTAGGCTTACTACCCACTCGATGAAGAAATTTCATCTCACCTCTCCCATCGTTTTGCAACTGTGTCCCTGATGGCAGACATCCCAACCAAGGGAAATATCATCCCTGCATCTTTCTGATCCCATAAAGAATTCCAACAGTTTCAATGAGATCTTCACTCGATCTTCTGCACGCTGTTGGTTTAACTTCTCCTCACAGGATAAACCTGACATTCCAACGAGATGAATCTTTGCTGTATTCCCTCATCGCAAGCATATCCTTCATTGGGTGGAGAGACCAGAACTGTACACAATGTGTTGAAGGTGTGCATTGCAAACTGATTCTGAAATTACAAGTACTGAAATTAAAGGAGCGGAGCCCACTGTGCATCTGCAACTATCTATCAATCTGCTCGTTTGATACATGTGTGAGGGAATGAACTCCCATTCCTATGGATCATTGTAATGTGTCGGTACGAATCTTCTTGTAGGACAAGATGCATTTTGTGGGTATCTAATGATTAGTTTCTCTGTATGAAGCACATGAATGCAGGGGTAATATGGATAGAAGAGTGCTCATTAACAGAAGACTGATAGGTGAAGAATATTGTCCATTTTCATATTAGTAGTCAGTAACTAGTGAGGTGCCACAGGGTTCGGTACTAGTCCTTGTAATCTTTATGGATGACATGGATGAAGGGATTAACCGTAAAGCAGCCAAATTTGATGAATTTGTGTGGGCTGCACGGTAGCCTAATGGTTAGCACAATTGCTTTATAGCATCAGCAATCACAGGAGTGCATACCTTCTCCGCCTTGACTGTGCGCCCATGCGTGTCCTGTCCGAGACCGGAAGAAGCTGCAGAAGATCGTGAACACGGCGCAGCACATCACACAAACCAATCTTCAGTCCTTGGACTCACTTTACACCGCACGCTGTCGGAGCAGTGCTTCCAGGATAATCAAGGACACGACCCACCCAGCCAACACACTTTTCATTCCTCTTCCCTCCGGGAGAAGGTTCAGGAGCTTGAAGACTCATATGGCCAGATTTGGGAACAGCTTCTTTCCAACTGTGATAAGACTGCTGAACAGATCCTGACCCAGATCTGGGCCGTACCCTCCAAATATCCAGGTTTTTTTTGCACTACCTTACTTTCTATTTTTCTATTTTCTATTTATGATCTATAATTTAAATTTTTAATATTTACAATCGATTTGTAATCCAGGGAGTGGGAAGCACAGAATCAAATATCGCTGTGAATATTGTACATTCTAGTATCAATTGTTTGGCGACAATAAAGTATAAAGTATGTGCATGTATGTTTGTGTGAGTGTGTGTGAGTGTGTGTGTGTGTGTGTGTGTGTGAGTGTGTGAGTGTGTGTGTGTGTGTGTGTGTGTGTGTGAGTGTGTGTGTGTGTGTGTGTGTGTGTGAGTGTGTGTGAGTGTGTGTGTGTGTGTGTGTGTGTGAGTGTGTGTGTGTGTGTGTGAGTGTGTGTGAGTGTGTGTGTGTGTGTGTGAGTGTGTGTGTGTGTGAGTGTGTGTGTGTGTGTGTGTGTGTGAGTGTGTGTGTGTGTGTGTGTGTGTGTGTGTGCCCTGTTCTACCTGTTCCAAAGACTAAAGCAAGCCGTGGGCATGCTGTATTAGCTCTGGAGACAGGGCAACACTTGCAGGCTGCCCCCAGCACAGTAGTTGCTGATTTGATTTCAAAGCTCAAAGTAGACCTGTTGTCAAAGCATGCAAACATTGTGCAACCTTGAAAATTTGCCTCCTTACAGGCAGCCACAAAGCAAAGGGACCCATAAAGAAAAGACTGCCATACACTTAATGTTCAGAGAGAGGAAAAAAAGAAATTGTGCACACAATGAAAGTAAGCAAGTAGCATTCAGAACGACAGTGAGTCCACAGTCACGAAGGCCGGAGCCCTGGAGTAGGCCACAGTCTGAGCCTCAGTTCTGTGCAGAGCCAAATTAACATGGCGGATTTGACACCAAAATGACACATTACACTGAGTGTTCCGATATTCAATGTACATGTGACAAATAAAGTTAATGTTGATAAAGCTGAAGTTAAAGCTAATGGTACAAATTTAGATAGTTTAACAAGCCCCGAGGAGGATGCAAAGGGCCTACAAATGGAGACAGATAGACTAAGTGAATGGGCAAGAAATTGCCGGGTTCACTATAACGTAGGAAAATGTGAGGCCATCCAGTTTAGCAGGAAGAATGAAGAAGTTAATACTAATTAAATGGAACATGCGGTAAAACACTGCAATACAAATATCAGGAAAGATTGAATAGGCTGGGACTTTATTCCTTGGAACATAGAAGATTAAGGGGAGATTTGATAGGGGTATACAAAATTATGAGGAGTAAAGGTGAAAAGTTTAAAGGGAACATGAGTGGAAACTTCTTCATTGAGGGTTGTGAGACTGTGGAATGAACTGCCAGCACAAATGGTGCATGTGAGCTCAATTTCAACGATTAAGAGAAGTTTGGATTGGTACATGGATGTAGGGGTATGGAGGGCTATGGTCCTGGAGCAGGTCGACAGCACTAGGCAGTTTAAATGGTTCAGCACAGACTAGATGGGCTGAAGGGCCTGTTTCTGTGCTATATTTTTTAACAACTCTGTGATTTTAAATTTATCAGTTTCCTTAGGAAATGAAATGCATGTAGGTAAAAATATTAATAGGGAAGGCTCTGGAATGTTAGCATTTATTGCAAGAGGAATTGGGAATAAAAGTAGGAAAGTTTTACAGGCCACTGTCAAAACTGCACCTGTATAATAACTTAGTTCTGGACTATTGAGTAGTTTTGATCTCTATATTTAGGGAAGCACACACTCACATGGGAGGCAGTGCACGGGATGGTCATTAAGTACGTTATTGGGAATCAGGTGTTGATATTTGAAGAGAAGTTGAACAGATTAGGTCCTGATGAAGGATCTCATCCTGAAGCATTGACAATTTATTCCCCTCCTGGTTTGCTGAGTTCTTCCAGCATTATTTTGTGTGTGTGTGTGTGTGTGTGTGTGTGTGTGTGTGTTACTCAAGAATTCCAGCATCTGCAGAAGCTTTGGCATTCAGATTACGTCTCTACTCACTGGAGTATAGAAAAGTAAGAGGTGATCTTACTGAAGTAAGCAAAATTTACAGGAAGCTGAGAGGATATTTCCCTGAGGAGGTTTATCCAGAAACAGGGAGCATAGTTGCCAATAAGAAGCCATCCATTTCAGAATAATTTATTCGCTGAGAGAGCCACAGAATCAGAATCAGAATCAGGTTTATTATCACCGGCATGTGACGTGAAATTTGTTACTTAGCAGCAGCAGTTCAATGAAATACGTAATCTAGCAGAGAAAATAAAATAAAATAGAAAAATATAATAGTAATAAATAAGTAAATCAATTACGGTATAGGTATATTGAATAGATTTAAAAAAGTGCAAAAACAGAAATACTGTATATTAAATGTAGCCCCTGGTAAGCCTCAGGCTCACTCCGCTCGCTGTCATCGAGGGAGAGCAGCCTTCGGCCCCACCAAACTGGGTAACCAAGTTTGTGTGGATGCTGTGTGAGGTACCCCACCCCGCCAAATAACAGACAATACACTATATGTGATTAAATGATTACAATTTATAGATATTACTGGAATTATGTAATTAATAGAGATAAAATATAAAAAGAAAGTAAAAGGTGCCAAACTTATCAGAGTTCAACCACTTCGTGCACAACAATTGGAGCTCAAGTAACGGGTCTTCTTTCCACCATCTGATCCCCTCAGACCCCCTCGACCCGCCACCTGGGACCAACCACGGTGGTCGACCAGACGCTCCACATGAGTCTGTCTTCGTCTCCTCACCCCGCCAAAGACCCTGGACCTCGGACTCCAGCTCGGGGTCCGTCCTTTCGGCCAGCTCACAGCATCACGCCCACTCTCTCTCTCCCCATCGCACCTTCTGCCCCAAAATCCACGCATAACAATAGCTTACAGACACACAAGAAAGAATAACACCTGTCCCAATTGGTTAGCAATTGAATACAACTCTCTTTATAACCCAAACAAGCTGCTAGAGAGAGAGCTTTCTCAGCAGTTAACATAACAAAGAAGCCATTTTGATAAACCTACGCAGTAACATAAAAGAAGAAATCCCTTACATAAAAAAAAGTGAGGTAGTGTCCAAAGATTCAATGTCCATTTAGGAATTTCAGCAGTTCAATGTAATACATAACATAGAAGAAGAAGAAAAATAATAATAATAAATCAATTACAGTATATGTATATTGAATCGATTAACAATCATGCAAAAAACAGAAACAATAAATATTAAAAAATTGAGGTAGTGTTCACCGGTTCAATGTCCATTTAGGAATCGGATGGCAGAGGGAAAGGAGCTGTTCCTGAATCACTGAGTGTGTGCCTTTGGGCTTCTGTACCTCCTACCTGATGGTAGCAGTGAGAAAAGGACATGCCCTGGGTGCTGGAGGTGCATACTCTTTACAGTAAGGGTGATCCCAGCCATTACCAATACTCTTCAGAGATTGTCTGCTCAGCATCGGTGGTAACCAGGGCTTGTGATGTGTATCAGCTGCTCATATGACCATCCACCACCTATTCCCATGGCTTCACGTGACCCTGTTCGGAGGATTGAGTGGATGTTACAACTTGCCCAAGAGTTCCTTTTGTAAAGACATATCTCCACCCTGCTACTCAGCTGTCTGAAATAGTGAGGTCAAATTTGCTACCTTCCAGTTTGTGGACACTTTTCTGCTTTTGAATATTAGAAGTAGACAACCAGTGGATCTTCTTCCTCTGCAGTCAGCTCTTTCAAAAGCTTCGGACTTAGTTCATGATGAACTCAGATTTATCACTGTCTAGTCGCATTAATTTCTCCCATATGATTTCTTTGAGCTCCTCGTTAATGTAGACCTGCTGTCCTTCAAAATTTCTGGGAGGTTTTCTGCATCTTTTTTCTGTGGAGACTGATACAAAATAAATGCTCAGTGGGTTAAAAATAGAAAATGCTGGAAACACTCAGCAAATTAGGCAGCATCTGTGGAAGTAGAAGCTGTTAACATTTCAAGTCCGGGAACCTTCATCAGAGATACCACAGGACTTTCTGCGTTACTTTGGATTTCTAGTGTCTGCAGTTTTTGTTTTGATTTTTCCTTTAGTTGGAAGTCATTTTATAAGCCCTGTGAAACTCTTGCTACTTGTCCAGGGTCTTAGCATTCATGTGTGAGGTTCAATGCCAGCTGTGTACAAGTTATTTAACACCGTAGAGCTTCCGGCTGCTTTCTACCTTTGGTGAATCAATAGCAATTATTCAGGAGAAACTCATTATTCAGCTCTCTACCATCTCAAATCATGGCAAGAAAAATTAAAATTCACCTGGAACACAAAACGAGCCAATTAAAAAAATGTACAAACTGGTTTACTTTACTTTCTTTTGATTTCACTTCTCTTCTGCATATGCCTCTTTTTGTTGACAGTACCACAATTTGATTATTCCATTATGTTGAGTAGCAAGGCTTAGGTTTGCTTTTTTTATGCAATGAAGTCAATTTCTCTGAAACTGAGGTAGAGATGCATGATATCAAGAGAGCAAAGTGGGGTTTATAACAGCATCTGTCATGATTTATGCCCTGAGAAGGAATACACATTGAGGGCAGCTGCTGCACAAAATGGCCAAGTATGTCTTTCCCCAGATATCAATAAATCCTGTGCGAATGTAAATTTTAGCTCCAAAGCAAAGTAATAGCATATTCTCAATGGCACCAAGTCAAGGAATTTGCAGTCATTACAAAACTGGTGTTAGGCATTGGGTGGAATATTATTCCTCAGGCCATAGCCAAGGAAGTGGTAAAGGCAGTGCTTCATACCAACCAATATTTTGCTTTCTCCCACAGAAACACACAAGGTGGACCGTTTCCAGTTCACGTTGTATGAAGAACCAGACATTAGTTGCATTGCCTCTCAAGATACGTTAAAGAGACTTTAAACACAATAGATGCTGGAAATCCAGAGCAACATACACACACACACACACACACACACACACACACACACACAATGGTGGGGGAACTCAGCAGATCAGCCAGCATTGATGGAAATGAATAAACAATCGATATTTTGGGTTGAAGTAAGAAGTGGAAGTGAGAGGTGGAAAGGGTAAAGGGCTGGATAAGAAAGAATTCGATAGGAGAGGAGAACGGACCATGGGAGGAAGGGAAGGAGGAGGGGCACCAGGGTGAGGAGAAAACCTGCTCACCTGCATTGAGCTGAGAAGGTGAGTGGAAAATTGAAGAAGGGGGAAACAGAAGCGGGAAAATTACCCTAAGTTGGAAGTATTGATATTCATGTTAAAGACATTTTGTTTAGATTTGCATTGTGTCTATAAATTGGCAGTGTTAGTGAACAACACACAGAAAGCAGAGCAGGAGCTCACATAAAGATTATTACCTGAAAGGTAATGTATTTTGATTCAGTTGACATGCAGACTTATGACCTTTCGAGGAGAGCAATTTACAACAATTATATTAATTAGAACAGAGCAACATCAATCTTTTCTGAAATCTTGTACTTCTATGTACTAGATCGCAGTGTCAAATACATTACCTGGTAATAGGATATAGGTTACAGGAACAGGATTAGGCTATTCAGTCCGTTGACTCTACTCCATAGGTAATATGTTTGTTGAGCAGTGGAGACACTTTGTGGTCCAAGATGACTGTATCCTTTTCTTTTGGTCTGGAAACCGGTATAGGGCCACAAGGCTTGTGACAGACTTTAATCTTTAATCTTTTTCTTTTGGTCTGGGAACAAACTGCTTTTATTTTAAGTATATAATAATGCATGCGTGCACACAAAAACAGTCTCTTGTTTACAGAGAATAGTGTGAGAAACAAACAAGTATCCAGTGAGTGGCAATTCTGTGGGTGGAGATGCCTTGTTAATGAGAGAGGTCAGGGGAGAATTGCCAGACTCATGTGCAAAAGAGCATCTCTGAACACACAACACATCGAGCCTTAAAGTGGATGGGCTACTGCAGCACAAGGCCATAAACATACACTCAGTGGCCACTTTATTAGATATAGGAGATACCTAGTTTGTGTGTGTGTGTGTGTGTGTGTGCGTGTGTGTGTGTGTGTGTGTGATATATATGTACATATATTTATTCCTCTCCGCGCCTTGTGGCACGTTGGTTGGACATTTGCAAAGACAGGTGTGTAAAAAGGGCCTGTAGAATCAGTGGGGACCTGAGTCACCCCAACCACCAACTGTTCCAGCTGCTACCATCCAGGAAATAGTACCGCAGCATGAAAGCTAGGACCAACAGGCTCCAGGACAGCTTCTTCCACCAGGCCATCAGACTGAATAATTCATGCTGATACAATTGTACTTCTATGTTACATTGACTGTCCTGTTGTACATACTATTTATGATAAGTTACTATAAATTGCACATTCCACATTTAGACGGCGACATAACGTAAAGATTTTTACCCCTCATGTATATGAAGGATGTAAGTAAGGAAATCAATTCAATTCGATTCAACCTTGCCATTTTTTTTAGCATTTTGTCTGTTTTTTTTATGAGGCTGAGTTGCTGGCTTGACACCTAACCTAGCACGAGTGGAAAGCATGTAAAGAGCCGACCAGAATCAAACCCGGAACCACTCTCCTCAAAGTCCGGTGCTGATGTCACTACACCACCGACCAGCATATAGAAGTTCATACAAGATGTCCATAAGTCTGGTGTTTATAACCCAGGGTTGATTTGTAGGTTGATGTGCAACAATACATTAATTATGTGTTGGATAAAAGCAATTTTTTGTTGTTTTAGTATTGAATAAGATAGAGCTGTAGTTATTTAGATGATTCTGAGTTCCTCACTCCTACCTACCAATTTTATTCAAACTTTTTCTGAAAACAGCATTTGGAAGCAATTAGTCATTTCTCTCTTCCCTTCTGATAATCAGTGGAAGGGTGCAATTGGTTTTATGTTGTCCTCTTCATTCTGTACGACTCCTATTGCTATCAGTGGAGCAAACCATCCAAAGTTAGGAGCAGATAGAGATAAGACCATAGGAGATAGAAGCAGAATTAGGGTGTCCAGATCATCGAGTCTGCTTCGCCATTCCATCATGGTTGATTTATTACACCTCAAAACTACATTCTCCTGCTATCTCCCTGTAACCTTTGACCCCCCCAACTAATTGTAAGGGGTTTCTTCTTTTATGTTATTGCGAAGGCTAACAAAATGGCTTCTTTGTTATGTTATAATTAAAATGGCTTTTCTGTGATAATAATTGCGATGTAAGGAGTTCTCTCTCTCTCTGCTTGTTTGGGTTATGTTATTGATAAGAGAGAGAATGAACCAATTGGGATAGATGTTATTCCTTCATATGTGTCTGTAAGCTATTGTGTTTCACGGAGTTTGGAGAGAGAAGGCGTGATGGGGACAGGGAGAGGAGACACGATGCTGTAAGCTGGGTGGTGGGACAGACCCCGAGCGGGAGTCTGAGGCCCAGGGTGTTCAGCGAGGAGAGGAGTCGAAGACAGACTAGGGTGGAGCATCTGGTCGATCATCATGGTTGGTCCCAGGCAGTCGGAAGGGATCGAGTGGTGAAAAGAAAACTCCGTCAATTGAGCTCCAACTGTTATGCATGAAGTGGTTGAACTTTGATAAGTTTGGCGCCTTTTATATTTTATCTCTGTTAATCACATAGTTCCAGTAAGATCTATAAAGTATAATCATTTAATTGCATATAAGACCATAAGACAAAGGAGCAGAAGTCGGCCATTCAGCCCATCGAGTCTGCTCTGCCATTTTATCATGAGCTGATCCACTCTTGCATTTAGTCCCTTTCCCCCACCTTCTCACCATAACCTTTGATGCCCTGGCTACTCAGACACCTATCAATCTCTGCCTAAAATACACCCAATGACTTGGCCTCCACTGCTGCCCGTGGCAACAAATTCCATAGATTCACCACCCCCTGGCTAAAAAAATTTCTTTGCATCTCTATTCTGAATGGGCGCCCTTCAATCCTTAAGTCACACCCTCTCGTACTAGACTCCCCCATCATGGGAATCAACTTTGCCACATCCAGTCTGTCCATGCCATTCAACATTCGAAATGTTTCTATGAGGTCCCCCCTCATTCTTCTAAACTCCAAGGAATACAGTCCAAGAGCGGACAAACGCTCCTCATATGTTAACCCTCTCATTCCCGGAAACATTCTAGTGAATCTTCTCTGAACCCTCTCCAACGTCAGCACATCCTTTCTTAAATAAGGAGATCAAAACTGCCCACAGTACTGCAAGTGAGGCCTCACCAGCGTCTTATAGAGCCTCAACATCACATCCCTGCTCCTATACTCTATTCCTCTAGAAATGAATGCCAACATTGCATTCGCCTTCTTCACCACCACTCAACCTGGACAATATGGTGTATTGTCTGTTATTTGGCGGGGTGGGATACACCACACAGCAACCACCCAAACTTGATTACCCAGTTTGGCGGGGCCGAAGGCTGCTCTCCCTGGATGGAAGCGAGCTGAACGAGCCTGAGGCTTACCAGGGGGCTACATAATCAAGAATCTATCAAGTTCCTTGGGTGGCAGGGTGGAGCTATGTCTCCACCAAAGGAGGTGTAAGGTGCTCCTTCCCTCCGTTAGCCTGCAGGTCATCTTGGGCAAGGTGTAGCACCCTCTAAACTGCCCAATCAGGATCACATGAGTCTATGGGAAGCAGGTGGTGGATGGTCGTTTGAGCAGCTGGTGCATATCACAAGTCCTGGTTATGTGACCACGGACACCAGACAGACAACGTCTGAAGAATATCGATAATGACTGGGATCACCTGTCTTGTAAAGACACTGCCCAGAAGAAGGCAATGTAGAGTAATTTGCCAAGTACAATCATGGTCAAGACCATGATTGTCTAAGACATAACATAGCACATAATGATTATGATGATAAACCTTCACTTTAAATATATCCAGTGACTTGGCCTCCACAGACATCTGTAGCAATGACTTCCACAGATTCACTACCACCTGGCTAAAGAAATTCCTCCTCATCTCTGTTCTAAATGGACATCCCTCTAATTTGAGGCTGTGCCCACTGGTCCTAGACTCCCCACTGTATGAAACATCCTCTCCATATTCACTTTATCCAGACCTTTCAATATTCCATAGGCTTCAATGAGATCCCTCCTCATCCTTCTAAACTCCAGCAAGTACAGTCCCAGAGACGTCAAACACTCAAGTCAAGTCAAGTCACTTTTTATTGTCATTTCAGCCATAACTGCTGGTACAGAACATAGTAAAAAATAAGACAACGTTTTCCAGGACGATGGTGCTACATGAAACAATACAAAAATTACACTGAACTACGTAAGAAAAAACACAAAAACTACACTAGACTACAGACCTATCCAGGACTGCATAAGGTGCACAAAACAGTGCAGGCACTACAATAAATAATAAACAAGACAGCAGGCACAGTAGAGGGTACAGTAGGTTGGTGTCAAGCCAGGCTCTGGGTATTGGGGAGTCTGATGGCTTGGCAAAGAAACTGTTACATAGTCTGGTCCTGAGAGCCCGAATGCTTCACTGACTTTTTCCAGATGGCAGGAGAGAGAAGAGTTTATATGAGGGGTGCGTGGGGTCCTTCATAATGCTGTATGCTTTGCGGATGCAGCGTGTGGTGTAGATGTCTGTGATGGCGGGAAGAGAGACCCTGATGATCTTTATATGCTATCCCTTTCATTCTCGATGTCATTCTTGTGAATCTCCTCTGGACCTTCTCCAATATCAGCTCCTCCGTTCTAAGATAAGGAGCCCAAAACTGCTCACAATACTCCAAGTTAGGCCTCACCAGTGCTTTATAAAGCCTCAGCATTACCTCCTAGCTTTTTTATTCTAGTCCTCTCAAAATGTATGCTAACATTGTATTTGCCGTCCTTACCACTGACTGAACCTGCATGTTAACCTTTAGGAAATCATCAATGAGGACACACAATTCACTTTGCACCTCCGGTTTTTGAATTTTTTTCCCGTAAAGAAAATAGTCTATACCTTTATTCCTTCTTCCGAAGTCATGACCATATACTTCCCTACATTGTATTCAACCTGCCATTTCTTTGATCATGCTCCCAATCTGTTTAAGTCCTTCTGCAGACTCATTGCTTCCTCAGCACTACCTGCCCCTCCACGTATTGTCCGCAAACTTGGCCATAAAGCCTTCAATTCTATTATCCACTCATTGACGTATAACGTGAAAAGAAGTCGTTCCAGCACTGACCCATGTGGAACACCACTGGTTACCGTCGGCCAACCAGAAAATGTCCCCTTTATGCCCAGTCTTAGCCTCCTGCCAGTCAGTCAATCTTCTAACCATGCTAGTATATTTCCTGTCATGGGCTCTTATCTTGTTTACCAGCCTCATGTCCGGCACCTTGTCAAAGGGCTTCTGAAAATCCAAGTAAGTAACTTACACTGACTCTCGTTTGTCTATCCTGCATTGCAATGGATTTGTCAGGCAAGATTTCACCTTCAGGAAACCATGCTGATTTTGGCCTATTTTACCATGTGCCTCCAAGTACCCTAAAATCTCATTCTTAGTAATGGACTCCAACATCTTCCCAACCACTGAAGTCAGGCTAACTGGCCTATAATTTCCTTTATTCTGCCTCCCTATCTTATTAAAGAGCGGAGTGATATTTGCAATTTTCCAGTCCTCTGGAGCCATTCCAAAACCTAGTGATTCTTGAAAGATCATTACTAATGCCTCCACAATCTCAACAGCTACATTTTTCAGAATCTGGAGTTTAGTCATTCTGGTCCATGTGATTTATCTACCTTCTGACTTTTCAGCTCCCCAAGTTCCTTCTCCTTAGTAATAGCAACTACACTCACTTCTTCAGGGAGCAGAAGTGAGATAAAGATAAGATAAGCTTTAATTTTCACATGTATATTGAAACATACAGTGAAATGTGTCATGTCACTAGAGAGCATTCTGACAGGCTGCATCGCTGTCTGGTAAGATACGTTAATCTTACTTTAACATATGAAGGACCATAAATCACATTTCCACTCCCTACGTTATAAGGTGAAAGTAATCATCTCCGTGAAAGTTTGCCTAGCAGCAAAGCAAAATAAGCAACGTAATACACTGTCATGACAAATACAGTGGAAAGATCAGTTATGCCAGCAAGAGCCTTAATGGCAATGATGAAACACATCCATAACTGGCAGAGAAGAGGAGTTGAAGCCAGCATAGATCAGCAATGATTATATTAAATGGTGGGGCGAGCTTCAGGGGTTCCATGATCCACTCTCTCTCCTATTAGAGTCACAGAGTTATAGAGCACAAAAAACACACAAAACAGGCCCTTCGGCACATCTAGTCCATGCTGACATGAGGAAATCTGCAGATGCTGGAAATTCAAGCAACACACATCAAAGTTGCTGGTGAACGCAGCAGGCCAGGCAGCATCTCTAGGAAGAGGTACAGTCGAAGTTTCGGGCCGAGACCCTTCATCAGGACTAACTGAAAGAAGAGCTAGTAAAAGATTTGAAAGTGGGAGGGGGAGGGGGAGATCTGAAATGATAGAAGAAGACAGGAGGGGGAGGGATGGAGCCAAGAGCTGGACAGTTGATTGGCAAAAGGGATATGAGAGGATCATGGGACAGGAGGCCTAGGGAGAAAGAAAAGGGGAAGGGGGGAAAAAGCCCAGAGGATGAGCAAGGGGTATAGTGAGAGGGACAGAGGGAGAAAAAGGAGAGAGAGAAAAAGAAAAAGAATGTGTGTATATAAATAAGTAACAATGCGGTACGAGGGGGAGGTGGGAGTTTCGCTGAACTTCCTCCCTTACCACCATTCAGGGCCCCGGACAGTCCTTCCAGGTGAGGCAACACTTCACCTGTGAGCCGGCTGGGGTGATATACTGCGTCCGATGCTCCCGATGTGGCCTTCTATATATTGGCAAGACTCGACGCAGACTGGGAGATCGTTTCGCTGAACACCTACGCTCTGTCCGCCAGAGAAAGCAGGATCCCCCAGTGGCCACACATTTTAATTCCATGTCCCATTCCCATTCTGATATGTCTATCCACGGCCTCCTCTACTGTAAAGATGAAGCCACACTCAGGTTGGAGGAAGCCTAGGTCTGGGTAGCCTCCAACCTGATGGATGAACATTGACTTCTCAAACTTCCACCAATGCCCCACCTCCCCCTTGTACCCCATCCGTTACTTAATTATATACACACATTCTTTTTCTTTTTCTCTCTCTCCTTTTTCTCCCTCTGTCTCTCTCACTATACCCCTTGCCCATCCTTTGGGCTTTTCCCCCCTCCCCCTTTTCTTTCTCCCTAGGCCTCCTGGCCCATGATCCTCTCATATCCCTTTTGCCAATCAACTGTCTAGCTCTTGGCTCCATCCCTCCCCCTCCTGTCTTATCCTATCATTTTGGATCTCCCCCTCCCGCTCCCACTTTCAAATCTCTTACTAGCTCTTCTTTCAGTTAGTCCTGACGAAGGGTCTCGGCCCGAAACTTCGACTGTACCTCTTCCTAGAGATGCTGCCTGGCCTGTTGCGTTCACCAGCAACTTGGATGTGTGTTGCTAGTCCATGCAGAACTGTTTTTCTACCTAGTCCTATCGACCTGCACCATCCATGTACTTATCCAAATTTCCCTTAAAATGTCGCATCCACCACTTCTTCTGGCAGTTCCTTCCACACCTACACCACCCTCTGAGTGAAGAAGTTCTCCCCTCAGGTTCACCTTCCACCATTAACCTACAATCTCTAGTTGCAGTCTCACCAAAACTCAATGGAAAAAGGTCTGTTTATATTTATCCTGTCTGTACCCCTCATAATTTTGTATACCTCTATCAAATCTCCCCTCATTCTCCTACGCTCCACTGGGTAAAGTCCTAATCTATTCAATCTTTCCCTTTAGCTCCGGTCTTGGCAACATGCTTATGAATATTCTCTGTACTCTTTCAATCCTTCCTGTAGGTAGATGGTCAGAACTGCACACAATACTCCAAATATGGCCTCACCAACGACACTCCAAATTTGATAGTGCATGTGACATGCTGCAACGGTTCTCAGGCAGCTTACAAAACTACTTTAAGTACTTCTTCTGAACTATGATCACTGCAATCCGCAGCTCGTAATTTCCCTCTAGGAAATGTACTTTTGAACCATCTAAACAAATTAGTGATTTTATGATCTCCTGAAGGATTTGGTGAATTTAACTCTCGAGAATGCAGGTATGGCCATTGCCGGGGTAGCTAATGCTGGGGGAAGATGCTGCTTCAAGGCTTGAGAGTGGATACTGAACCTGCTTTCAGCTCTGTTACTCTGTGCTGATTAAAACGCCAAGCCACATTGGTCTCGGGGTGGTAAATGAACTGGTGTTCAACAACGTCTGCCTGTGTTTGACCCACCTCCCCTTCTTCTACCATCAGGCGGGAGGTGCAGGAGTCTTGGGTCTCACGCTGCCCGGTTCAGGAGTCGTTGTAGACCTGCAGACATTGGGCTCCTGGATTGGATTCACACTTCTCAGTGCTGAACTGACACTACAGCTGTGGTCTCAATTTCTGGGCCTCTTCAGCTGATACACTAGGCTTCATTTTTTTGAATATTTGCACAATTAGTCCTCTTTTGCACATTAGATGTTAATCAGTCTTTGTAGCATGTGGTTTATCATAGATTTTATTGTGTTTTTTTATTTGTGGTTGCCTTCAATAAGATGAATCTCAAGGTTCTATGTGGTATACATACTTTATAATAACTTTGAACTTTGAACCAACATTGCATAAAACGTCAATATAACATCCCAACACCTGTACTGAGTACTCTGATTTATGAAGGCCAATGGGACAAAAGCTCTCTTTACGACCCTATCTACCTGAGATGTCAAGGAAGTTTGAATCTAATGACACTGAGTGTAGATATGCAAACAACAGGAATTCTGCAGATGCTGGAAATTCAAGCAACGTACATCAAAGTTGCTGGTGAACGCAGCAGGCCAAGCAGCATCTATAGGAAGAGGCGCAGTCGACATTTCAGGCCGAGACCCTTCGTCAGGACTAACTGAAGGAAGAGTGAGTAAGGGATTTGAAAGCTGGAGGGGGAGGGGGAGATGCAAAATGATAGGAGAAGACAGGAGGGGGAGGGATAGAGCCGAGACCTGGACAGGTGATAGGCAAAAGGGGATACGAGAGGATCATGGGACAGGAGGTCCGGGAAGAAAGACAAGGGGGGGGGTGACCCAGAGGATGGGCAAGAGGTATATTCAGAGGGACAGAGGGAGAAAAAGAAGAGTGAGAGAAAGAATGTGTGCATAAAAGTGAGTAACAGATGGGGTACGAGGGGGAGGTGGGGCCTTAGCGGAAGTTAGAGAAGTCGATGTTCATGCCATCAGGTTGGAGGCTACCCAGACGGAATATAAGGTGTTGTTCCTCCAACCTGAGTGTGGCTTCATCTTTACAGTAGAGGAGGCCATGGATAGACATGTCAGAATGGGAATGGGATGTGGAATTAAAATGTGTGGCCACTGGGAGATCCTGCCCTCTCTGGTGGACAGAGCGTAGATGTTCAGCAAAGCGGTCTCCCAGTCTGTGTCGGGTCTCACCAATATATAAAAGGCCACATTGGGAGCACCGGACGCAGTATATCAACCCAGTCGACTCACAGGTGAAGTGATGCCTCACCTGGAAGGACTGTTTGGGGCCCTGAATGGTGGTAAGGGAGGAAGTGTAAGGGCATGTGTAGCACTTGTTCCGCTTACACGGATAAGTTCCAGGAGGGAGATCAGTGGGGAGGGATGGGGGGGACGAATGGACAAGGGAGTTGTGTAGGGAGCGATAGATATGGATTGCCTTCAACGGTTCAAGGTTTCACTTATTATCAAAGTCTACAGCTCTGAAATTTTTCTTCTATGGGTAGCCATGAAAATGAGAAAGAAAAGAAAAATGGCATGATTACCAATCCCCAAATCCCACCTCCCTGCCAAAAGAGCAAACAAAAATGGAACAGACACATCAACCCCCCAAATCCCACCTCCCTGCACAAAAGAACAAACAAAAATGGAACAGACACATCAACCCCCCAAATTCCTCTTTCCTCACAAAAAAGAAACAAGAATGATCAGGCGCAAAACACAGAATATAAAAAACAGTGAGACTAAAAAAAAGTCTATAGTCCAAGTCCACATCCAAAACCCAGAATCCTCTTGGAGACTGCAGATTTCATACAATGCTCTCGACAATTTCATCCTCTAAGTCTTCATTTTCATTGTAACATTCAGAATGGTAATCCATGCGTGGAGCCAAAGGAGACGGGAGGCGTCTTAAATAAATTTTGCATCTGTATTTACTGGGGAGATGGACACAGAGTCTATAGAAATGAACAAAGCAGCATCAACTTCATGGACCCTATACTGATTACAGAGGAGGGGGTGTCTGCTGTCCTGAGGCACATCAGGGTGGATAAATCCCCTGGGCCTGTTAAGGTGTTCCCTCGGCCTACAAGAGGCAAGTGTGGAAACTGCCGTGGCCCTAGAAGAGATATTTTAATCATCCTTAGCAACAAGAGAGGTACCAGAGGATTGGAGGATAGCCAATGTTACTCCACCGTTTAAGAAAGGCTCTAAACATAAACCAGAAAATTATAGGCCAGTCAGTCTGACGTCAGTAGTGGGAAAGTTATTGGAAGGTATTCTGAGAGACTGGATAATATAAGTATTTGGATCGACACGGACTGATTCAGGATAGTCAGCGTGGCTTCGTGCGTGGTAGGTTATGCCTAACCAATCTTATAGAGTTTTTTAAAGAAGTCAGAATCAGAAACAGAATTAGGTTTAATATCACTGGCATAAATTGTGAAATTTGTTAACAGCAGCAACAGTAAATGCAATTCATGATAAATACAGAAAAAAATGAATGACAGTAAGTATATACATATATATATAGTTAAATTAAAAACGGTACTGCAAAATCAGAAATAATACAAATAAGTGAGGTAGTGTTCATGGGTTCAACGTCCAATTAGAAATCAGATGGCAGAGGGTTGCTGTTCCTGAATCGCTGAGTGTGTGCCTTCAGACTTCCATACTTTCTTCCTGATTATAACAAAGAGAAGAGGGCATATTCTTGGTGATGCGGGTCCTTAATAATGGACGCCACCTCTCTGAGGCACTGCTCCTTGAAGATGTCTTGGATACTATGGAGGCTGACTAATTTACCAGTTTTCTGTAGCTTCTTTCGATCCTGTGCAGTAGCACTGCCCCTCACCCCAATACCAGATGCTCGCTATTGCACATCTGTACAAGTTTCCACGTGTTTCAAATGACAAACCAAATCTCTTCAAACTCCTAATGAAATATTGCCGGTCTTGCTTTCTTTACAAATGTATCGATATGTTGGGAGCAGGTTAGATCCTCAGAGATATTGACACCCAGGAACTTGAAATTGCTCACTCTCCCTACTTTTGATCCCTCTATGAGGATTGGTACGTGTTCCCTCATCCTATCCTTTATGAAGTCCACTATCAGCTCTTTGGTCTTACTGATGTTGAGTGCAAGATTGTTGCTGCAAGGCTACTCAACTAACTGGTATATCTCACTCTCATATGCCCTCTCATCTCCATCTGAGATTCTGCCAGTGATGGTTGTTTCATCAGCAAATTTATAGATGGCATGTGAGTTATGATTAACAACACAGTTGTGAGTATAGAGTGTAGAATAGTGGACTAAACATACATCCCTGAAGTATAGCAATGTTGATCATCAGCGAGGAGGAGATGTTATTCCCAATTCACACAGATTGTGGCCTTCCCATTAGGAAGTCAAGGATTAAATTGCAAAGGGAGGTATAGAGGCCCAGGTTCTGTAGCTTTTTGATCAAGACTGTAGGAATGATGGTGTTAATTGCTGAGCTATAGTCAATGAACAGCATTTTGACGTAGATGTTTGTATTGTCCAGGTGATCTAAGGCCGTGTGAAGAGCCATTGAGATTGCATCTGCCTTAGACCTATTGTGTCAATAGGCAAATTGCAGTGGGTCCAGGCCCTTACTGAGACAGGAGTTAATTCTAGCCATGACTAACCTCTCAACGGATTTAATCATCGTAGATGTGAGTGCTACTGGATGGTAGTCATTCAGACAAATCACATTACTCGTCCTGTGCGTTGGTATAATTATTGCTCTTTTGAAGCAAGTGGGAACGTTAAACTTAAATGTCACAGATCTAGGCCTCAGCAGATGACAAAACCTCCTGGTTCATCCATGGCTTTTGGTTTGGGAACGTACAGCAAGTTTTCATAGGCACACACTCATCCCACACAGGTTTTAATGAAGTCAGTAACAACTGCAGCATACTCATCCAGGTTCAAAGATGAATCCCCAAATACAGTCCAGTCCATTGAATCAAGATAGTCCTGTAAGCACTCCTGTGCTTCCCTTTGTCCATACCTTCTTGGTCCTCACTGCTGGTGCTGCAGTCTTCAGTCTCTGCCTTACTCAGGGAGTAAAAGAGCAGCCAGGTGATCAGACTTTATGAAGTGTGGGCGTGGAATAGCACTGTAAGCACTCACTATGCGCTGGAGGAACTCAGCAGGTCAGTCAGCATCAGTTGAAAAGATTAGTCGACGTTTCGGGCCGAAACCCTTCATCAGAACTGAAGGAAGAACTTTGGGGAGGGTTTGAAGAATGCTGGTAGTTGAAAAAAACAGTAATTTGAAAGACAAAGGGGTGGGGGAGGGGAAGCAGGGAGGTGATTGGCAGGAGAACAATGCGCAGTAGTAGAAGGAGGTGGAACTATGAGGGAGGTGATGTGAAATAGCGATAGGGGAAGGGAGGGGGAGGGAATTACCGGAAGTTGGAGAATTCTATTTTCATGCCAAGCGGCTGGAGACTACCTAGACGGTATATGAGGTGTTGCTCCTCCAACCTGAGTTTAGCCTCATCATGGCAGTAGAGGAGCACTGTAAGCACTCTTGGTGGTGGTGTAGCAGTGGTCCAGTGTGATGGTTCCTCTGGTACTACGTGATTTGGTGATGATGATTATTTAGTGGTTTTTTCAAGCTACCTTTAGCCTTTGGAAACTACTGTACTTGTATATCCTGCCCCTTGGATTACCTTCCAATAACTTACCGGCTACTGTCATCCAGCTCAGTGGCCTATATTTCCTGGCTTGTTTTCAGAGCCGCTTTTGAACAGAACAACATTAGCTATCTTCCAGTCTTCTGACACCCCACTCATGGCTAAGGACATGTTAAATACCCTGCCAGGGCCCCTGCAATTTCTGCACTAGCCTCTGAGAAATTCAGAGGGGACACCTTGTCAGGCCCTAGGGACCTATCCACCTAATTTGCCTCAAGACAACAAATACCTCTTCTTCTGCATTCTAGATACGCTCATTACCTCACTACTTTTTTTTATCTCAGTTCTATAGAATCTGCGTCCATCACTCAAGTAAACAGAGATGTAAAAAAAAATCCATTTACGATCTCCCTATCTCTTTCAGCTATATGCATAGATGACCACATAGATCTTCAAGTGGACTAATTTTATCCCTTGCTACCCATTTCTCCTTAATATATCTGAAGAAGCTCTTGGAATTCTCCTTCATTTTGTCTGCCAAAGAACACTCATGCCATCTTTTAGCCCTCCTGATTTCCCTCCTATGCGTTCTCTCACATTTCTTATGCTCCTCAAGCACACATTTCTTCCTTGCTACCTATACCTACCGTGCACATCCTTCTTCTTCTCAACCATGGCCTCAATATCCTTCAGAAACTAAGGTTTCTGAAACCTTTTAGTCTTGCCTTTTATTCTGAGAGGAGCATAGAAACACTGTACTCTCCATATTACACTTTTGAAGGCCTCCCACCTACCAAGCATCCTTCTGTCAGTAAACAACCTATCCCAAATCCACACCTACCAGATCCTTTCTGATGCCATCAAATATTGCCTTTCTCCAATTTAGAATCTCAAAGTCAAGGACCAGTCCTATTCTTCTCCATAATTACCTTGAAACTAACAGAAAAGTGATCACTACATCCGAAGCGTTCTACACACACGTTCTTCACTTGTCCTGTCTCATTTCCTAATAAGAGATCCAGTAATACGCTCTTTCTAGTTGGGGCCTCAATATATTACGATTAAGGAAACTTTCCTGTACACATTTGACAAACCCTGTCACATCCAACTCTTTTACAGTATGGGAGTCCAAGTCAATATCTGGAAAGTTAACATAACCTACTATCATAACCTTATTTTCCTTGCAACTGTTTGCTATCTCCCTACAAACTTGCTCTTCGCAATCTCACTGACTATTTGGAGGTCTATGATATAATCCCAATAATCTGGCCATCCCTTTCCTATTCCTCAGTTTCACCATTACAGCCTCAGCAGATGAGCACTCCAGCTGTCCTGTCTGAGCACTGTTGTGACATTTTTTCTGATGAGTAATACTACCCCTCTCCCTTTAATACCTCCCCCTCTAACCCTGGAATATTGAGCTGCCAGTCCTGCCCCTCCTGCAACCAAGTCTCACTAATAGCTTCAGTATCATAATTCCACATGCTGATCTGTGCTCTAAACTCATCTGCCTTACCTATATTACTCCTTGCATCGCAATAAAAACAACTCAGAACATTAGCCCCACCATGCTCAATCTGTTGGTTCTGGTCTTTGTAAGTAGGCTTAACATCTACTTTCCCCATAACTACTCCACCAGCTGCCCTGGCACTCTGCTTCCCATCCCCCTGCAACTCTAGTTTAAAACGCACTGGAGTAGCACTGGCAAACCCCGCAAAGATATTGGTCGCCCTCCAGTTCAGGTGCAAACCGTTCTGTTCGTACAGGTCTCACCTTCCATGGAAGAGAGCCCAATGATCCTAAAATCTGAAGCCTTCCCTCCCGCACCATCTCCTTAGCCACATGTTAGCTACATTATCCTCCTAATTTTAACCCCACTAGCATGTGGCACAGGAAGCAATTTGAGATGTCCCTGATGCTGGCAATGTACTATCTGGCAAACACATTCTCATCCACAGAACCTGCTGTCTATTTCCCTAACCAATGAATCCACTATCACTACTGCTCACCTCTTCTCACCCTTCTCTTTTGAGTCACCTAGCCAAACTCAGTGACAGAGAAATGACTACACTGGCTTTACTCTGCTACATCCCTCCAAATAGTAGTCAACATAATATACTTACCCTTGGCTGTTCCCCCTTTCTTCTCCAGATGGCGATCCGGTTACCTGCATCCTGCACCTTAGGTGTAATTTCCACCCTGTACTTCCTGTCAATCAACCCCTTCAGCTGAAGGACATCCAGTTCCATTTCCCTAATGCGGTTTGTAAGAAGCTGCAGCTGGATTCACCTCTTGAAGGTGTAGTGGTCAGAGACGCTGGAGGTCTCCCTGACTTCCCACATCCTACAAGAGGAGCATTCCATTGACCTGACTGCCACTCCCACTGCTCTAACTGTGTTATAAGTCTTCAAAAAACTTTCCAGAAGCAAACCCCAGCCCCGTATTTTCTCACCGAAGCCGCTTGAGCCAAAGTCTCAGCTCCCCACTCTAACAATGGCCCACTCACACCATGACTGCTCCTACAATGGCCTCTCGGTTAAACCTCACTCTTGTTATTGCCCCTTGCCAAGTGCCTAATAATCCAAAAATTCTCAAGCTCCCCACAAAGTCCCAATAAGCCCCTGTCACTTTTTATATCTGACTTTAAACTCCTCCGTATCACTGTCACTGACGCCGTGATCTCAAGCTTCGTACTCATCCATAATTGCCAATGTCTAAGTCATTTTGCTGTTTCCTTGACTTTTGCAGATATCGTTAAGAGGAACTGGCAACAGTGAGGTGAGACTAACAGGAGCCAGGGGAACTTCCCAAATTTAGTTTCTATGTTGTCAGAGTGCCTGGGAGAATTTTCAATCTGAATCGGAGCTGCGAATCCTGTGCTGTAATATGGTTGGTTTGCTACTAATGCAATTAGGTATATTAACTAAAGCATTCTGTAGAGCTGTAATAGTCAATTCATCAGTTTCATTTCTAGCCCTGCACCTATGCTATTAACCAATAAGATATTTGCCGGATAAGGTAATACATTTTGAGCTCGTATTCTTTTGAATTCTGTAGGAATTTCAGGATCAAGAAGAACTCCTAATTCACTTTGGTGAAGTAAGCCTTTTAAAATCAGCATAGTATATTGTCTGCCCCTCAAAGTTTGAAAGTACATTTATTATCAAAGAAGGTATAAATTATGCAACATTGAGATTTGTTTGCTTACAGGTAGCCACAAAGCAAGAGACCTGAAAGGACCCAATCAAGAAAAAAATAAAAGACCAACACATGATGTGCAGGAGAAAGAAAAAAAATCCCAAATCATGCAAACAATTGAAGCGAACAACAGTATTCTGAACCAAATTGAGTCCTCAGATATGAACCCCGGAGCAGCCCAGAGTAGGCCCAAAGCCTCACTTAGCCATTCATCATAGTAGTGGGCACGAAGCACAGCAACTTGGGCAGTCTCCACAGCCTCAGCGCCATGGAGAAAGGAGTGACCAGTGTGGAAAGTGAGTGAAATACTTGCAAATTTCCAATGATTTTGTCATTGGGTTGGTTAATCTGGGTAAAAAAGTGCTTGCTGATGTTTTAAAAATTATCAGGTTTCTGGTCTCTGGTTAGTATGAGTTATAAAACATAGAAAAATTCATGACAATATCACTTCCCTTTTAAAAGAGTGCTTTCTCTTGAAGGTACATGCTGCACTCTCATCATGAGGTATTCAACACCAGCCCCTGTGGTTTTACTTTTAGAATTAGTTTTTCAACCATTCTATTGAAGTTCAATAAACGAGCTTGCAGTAGACTTGAAAAGCAAGTTCTCCTGGTAAACCTAGCATTTTAATGACTGACTCCAATTGGACTCATTAGACAGTGTAAGTTGTCTATTTCACAGCCAGCAGCTTTGCCGAAGAATTTCAAAAGAACAAACAAGGTCCAATCACCTTCCTCCTAGAGTCACATTTAGGCAAGTAAAAGGTGGAAAATTTCCTTTCCTAAAGGATATTAGTGAACCAGATCTTTCTCCTTTGCTTGTAATACTGGTAATTTCATGGTCGGCAATACTGATATGAAATTTTTCTTAAAATTCCAGATTTATTTAATCATCTGATTTCCATCCATGATGGGATTTGAATTCATTTCTCAGGATAATTGGTCTGGGCCTCTGGTTTATAGTTGAGGAAAATCACTACACTGGCATACGCTTGACTATAATACAATAAGCTACAAAATCAATCTTCAATATCCATTATATACAACTGCAGAAAAGCAGTTTGTGTATTTTGTATAGTATATTTTAATTGGATGTTTATTTTACAAAAGATTGGCAGTGTGTATCCAAAATAATTGTCCAGTGAAGCATTTACTTGTACAGTACGAAGGGTGATTGATAAGTTCATGGCCTCAGGTAGAAGGAGATAAGTTATACAGCTCTCATTACATACACATGCAGATTAACTCTTTGAATGATTATGCAGAAAATTTGAGGTTAATAACTCATCAGGGGTGATTGATAAGTTCATGGCCTAAGGTAGAAGGAGATGAGTTATTAACTTCAAAACTTTCTGCATAATCACTGAAATAGTGGAACTGCATGTGCATGTAACGAGAGCTGTATAACTCATCTCCTTCCACCTTAGGCCGTCACCCATGGTGTGGACACTTTCTGCGGGTCCGAGATCCGTATGCTCCACGACCGCTGGACTATGTGTGTAAATGTAGGAGGGGACTATGTTGAAAAATAAATGTGCTAGGCTTTCTGAAATTGACTCCTTCTACCTTAGGCCTGAACTTATCAGTCACCCCTCGTATTTTTAAAGCGTTTCTTTCAATCTTTTTGAAAATGTAAGTTCTCACATTCTCCAGACAGGGAGACAATTCTTCATTGCCTCCATTCTCTTTGAATGTACATTCCATACTCTGGATTACCACAAAAGTAGAGGGTATAAAAGGGCAGAAAGAGAACATCTGGAATTAGCCACGGTGATAGAACCAGACTGCTTATGCAGAGCACAAAATAATCTGCTGATGGAATTCAGCCTTTGTGGGAGGAATGGAGCGTTTGACATTTTGGGTTGAAACTCTACGTTAGGATAAACCGAAAATGCCGACATTTTTTTCCTCCCAACAGAGGCTGCTCGATCCACTGAGTTGCTCCAGCATATTGCTTGTTGCTAAGCATTCCAGCATCTGCAGTCTTTTGACAAGCAAGAGAAAATCTGCAGATGCTGGAAATCCAAAGCAACACACACAAGTGCTAGAGGAACTCAGCAGGCCAGGCAGCATCCAAGGAAAATGTACAGAAGGGTCCTGCCAGAGGGTTTCAGCCCTAAACGTTGACTGTATTTCTTTTTTCCATAGATGCTGGAGCTCCACCAGCATTTTGTGTGTGTTGCTCTGCAACCTCTTGTGTCTACTGATTACACAGAGCTCCAAGGGGGAAAATAATGTGACTAAGTGAAGCAAAGAGGGGGAATGAGAAAAGATTAATAGAAAACATTAAATAAAATCTAAGAATATTGTCATGTGGACAGGAAAATGCTTCTAAGAGAGCAGGGGCTGATTAGAGCTAAAAAAAAAGTCTACTCATGGAGGCAGTCCCATGACTGATATACTAAATGTAGATTGCAATAGTCTTTTTACATGACATTAGTCTTTGCAAAGGAAGAAGATGTTGCTGGAATTTTTGAAAAGGAAAAGATTTGTGAAATTCTGGGCAAGGTGGTATTTGATAAGCAGTAACGCAAGAAAGGTTAGCTACACTTATGGCTGATAAATCACCTGGTCCAGGTGGAATGGATCCAAGATTGCCAAGGGAAGTAAGGGCAGGAATTGGAGAGTTTGATATCATTTTTCAAACCTGTAAAGATCAGATATGGTACTTAAGGAAGAGTCCTTGAAAGTGAGTCCATATGTTAGGGAAACATTTCAATGATGGGGCAAGTGAATTTTCCTCTTTGGTTCAAGAGCCTGATGGTTGAAGGGTAATAACTGTTCCTGAACATGGTGGTGTGGGTCTTGAGGCTCCTGTACCTCCTTCCTGATGGCAGCAGTGAGAAAAGGCATGGTCTGGGTGGTGGGGGTCGCTGATGATGGATGCTGCTTTCCTCCAACAACTTAGGTGTGTTCAATGGTGGGAATGGCTTTACCTGTGAATCCATATCCACTACTTTTTGTGGGATTTTCTGTTCAAGGGCACAAGTATTTCCAAACCAGGCTGTGATGCAGCCGGTCAATATACTCTCCACTACACATCTATAGAAGTTTGTCAATGTTTTAGATGTGGTGCTGAATCTACGTAAACTCCTATGGAAGTAGGGCACTACTGTACTTTCTTCGTAGTTGCACTTACGCGCTGGACCCTGGACAGGTCTCTGAAATGATAACACTGAGGAGTTTTAAGCTGCTGACCGTCTCCATTTCTAATCCTGTGATGAGGACTGGCTCCTTGACCTCTGGTTTCCTCCTCCTGAGGGCAATATTCAGCTATTTGGTCTCGCTGACATTGATTAAGAGGTTGTTGTTATGGCAACTCTCAGCCAGAACTTAAGTCTCCCTCCTATATGCTGACTCGACACCACCTTTGATTTGGCCTTCGACAGTGGTGTCATCAGCAAACTTGAACTTGGCAGTGGAGCTGTGCTTGGCCAGGCAGTCATAGGTGTAAAGTGAGTAGAGCTTTGTGCTGCACCTGTGCTGATGGAGATCATGGTGGAGATGTTGTTGCCAATCTGAATGCATGGCACCAATGCAACCAAAAGTGATATAAGAAAAACTTTTTTTTTAGATATTGAATGGTTAGTATATGGAATATACTGCCAGTGGTCGAAAGGTTGTAGGTTTTCTTGTAACAGATAGAGCCAAATACATATCTAAACGCAATACACACAAAATGCTGGAGGAACTCAGCAGGACAGGCAGCGTCTATGGAAAAAAGTACAGTCGATGTTTCAGGCTGAGACCCTTCAACAGGACTGGAGAAAAAAAAGATGAAGAGTAGATTTAAAAGGTGTGGGGGGGGGGGAGTGGAGAGAGAAACGCAAGGTGATAGGGGAAACCGGGAAGGGGAAGGATGAAGTAAAGAGCGGGGAAGTTGATTGGTGAAAGAGATACAGGGCAGAGAAAAGGGAATCTAATAGGAGAGGACAGGAGGCCATGGGATAAAGGAAAGAGGGAGGAGCACCAGAGGGAGGCAAGGGGCAGGCAAGGAGATAAGGTGAGAGAGGGAGAAGGAGATGGGGAAGGGATCTGAAGATATCTGAAAGGATAGAATTTGCCATCTCTTGGAGAGGGAAGAGAAATGGGAATAAGAGCATCACTTTTACATGGAGGAAATAAGGATTTAATTAACTAAATGCCTCTTTACCTTCTATGGTTCTGTGATTTCTTTTATATTTTTACCAGTTTCTCCAACTTTTACTGACATAATGAACAAAATAGCATTGGTGATAAAGACCACTTCCTGTGCATGAAGTCCAACAGTCAATCATGTTCATAATATGCCTTGTTGTTTTCTTGTCACCAATGTTAAATCCGAATATCCATTTATTTAGTTGTAATAGTAACAGATTGCCTTTATTTCTAGACCCTCTGGTACATTCCTGTCAAAGAATAACATAAGTACTAGAAGGGATGTATAATTGCTACAATGTGCTTCCTCCCGACAGGGGACTATCTAGTGTTTACTTATTAATATGCAAGTCCTGTTCTTGTCAGGTAGTTTGAAGTTTTTTTTTGGAGAAATTGTTGCTCTGTTCAGCATTTGAAACATTATTTCTAAATGTAAAATTTTAAATACTTCTGCTTTTCATATTAACTTGCAATTTGTTCCCTGGAGGAGATATTCCCCGTTCTCAATCCTTCTGTATAAAAATATGTTTGAAGTTTATAGAAAGTTAAAATATTGGAAACTGCAAGCAATGGAAGGTTAGATTCACCCTAGTAAATGGAGCGGAGACAGTCTGTAGTGCAGAGATGAAATACCTGTCTATATCTCCGCCCTTCCCACTGTCCAGGTCTTCAAACACTCCTTTCAAGTTTAGTAACAATCGATGTGTTATTTCCAATTTACTGTATTTAGGGCTCACAACATGGTTTCATCTTCATTATCCAAATGCAAGTGGATAACAAAAGCAGATTTGCAGAATCACTGCATTCACACCACAAGCATGACTCTGAGTTTCTTGTTGCCTGTTACTTGTCAATTCCATTCCCACATTGACCACTCTGCCTCTGCCTTCTCCTGGGTTCTAACACAGGCTTATCTCCTACCAGGCATGATGGCTGCCTTCTAGACTAAGCATTGAGCTTGACACATTCAGATTATTAGCCATTTCAGTCCTTGATTCTCACACTTACAGCTTCCAGCATTTTCCTCATTTTCTCAGGTAATTTCTGATTTCACTATTCCTGCAAGTGGCCGGAGTGCTACACCCGCCCATAAACCTTCTCACTCACGGCCCCGAACAGTCCTTTCAGATGAGGCAACACTTCACCTGTGAAACTGCTGGGGTCGTCCACTGTGTCTGGTGCACCCAATGTGGCCTCCTCTACACTGGCAAGAACCATTGTATATTGGGGGATCTGCTTCGTCGAGCACCTCCACACCATCCACTACAACTGGTACTTCCCGGTGGCCAAACATTTTAATTCCGATTCCCCCTTTTCTAACATGTCAGCCCATGGCCTCCTCTTGTGCCAAGATGAGGCCAACCTCAGGGTGGAGGAGCAACACTTTATATTCTGCCTGGGTAGCCTGCAGCCTGATGGCATGAATATCTATTTCTCCTTTCGGTAAACAAATTCCACACCCTCCACTTCATCTGTTCCCTGCTCTGACTTTTTAATTCTCACTTGCCTATTACTTCCCCCTGGGTCCTCTCCTCCTTCCCTTTCTGCTGTTTGGTTCACTCTCCTTTCCTATCACATTCTTTCTTCTCCAGCCATTGACCTTACCCATCCACCTGGCTTCACCTATCACCTTCCAGCTAGCCTCTTTTTCCCTCCCTCCACCTTCTTATTCTGGCATCTTTCCCCTTCCTTCTCAATCCTGAAGAAGGGTCTCGCTCCGAAACCTCAACTATTTATTCATTTCCATAGATGCTGCCTGACCTGCTGAGTTTCTCCAGCTTTTTGTGCATGTTGCTTTGAACTTCCAGCATCTACAGTCTTCCTCCTGTTTCTGATTTCATTCATCTTTTTCCATTTACACTTCCCTTGGGATTTCATTTTCCGGCCTTTATCTCCCATTTACCACTTCTACAGCTACATGTGTCATTCCTTTAAGACCATAAGACCCTAAGACATAGGAACAGAATTAGGTCATCCCATCATGGCTGATTTATTATCCCTCTCAACCCCATTCTCCTGCCTTCTACCTTTGATGCCCTTATTAAACAAGAACCTGTCAACCTCGGCTTTAAGCATACTCAATAACTTGGACTCCACAGCCATCTGTGGCAATGAATTCCACAGATTCACCACCCTCTGGCTGAAAAAATTCCTCCTCATCTCTGTTCTAAAGGGATGTCCTTCTATTGTGAGGCTGTGTTTTCTGGTCCTAGACTCCCCCACTGTAGGACACATCCTCTTCACGTTCACTCTATCTAAGCTTTTCAATATTTGATAGGTATCAATGAGATTCCCCTCATTCTTCTAAAGTGCAGTGAGTACAGCACAGAGTCATCAAAATCTCCTCATATGTTAATCCTTCCATTGGCGGGATCATTCTTTTGAACCTCCTCTAGGCTCTCTCCAATGCCAGCACATCCTTTCTTAGATGAAAGGCCCATAGCTGCTCACAGTACTCTGAGTGTGGTCTGCACAGTGCTTTATGGTGGCATCCGTTAGTCTCGCGAGACCATGGATCTGTGCCTGGAAGCTTCCAGGGCGCAGGCCTGGGTAAGGTTGTATGGAAGACCGGCAGTTGCCCATGCTACAAGTCTCCCCTCTCCATGACACCGATGTTGTCCAAGGGAAGGGCAAGGGCCGATACAGCTTGGCAACGGTGTCGTCGCAGGAGTTGCCAGAACGAGGTTGAAGGCAACGTCGGACTGCCTTAGGGACTCCAGCTCCGGATTTGTCCTCAGGGTTTACTCCCGAAGCCTTTCCCATGAGTGGGTATGGCCGCAAGGCAGCGGAGGTTTGAAATCAGAGTTTTCCCTCTCTTAGATGGACTGCCTTCCCAGGCTGACGAGCTCCATCTACCCGAAGCACTGATTTTAAGGCGCCAGGACCTGCCTTTGCCCCTTCTCCTGTCGGTAGAAACAGTTCCGCTGGGCTAAGAGGCGAAGCCACACGAGAAGGCCAGGAGTTGGACTTGGTTGTCAGAGGCGCATGCCATGAGGAGCACTTTTAGGTAGTGGAAGCTTGTCTGCACTACCATTCCTCGGCTTGACAACCTTGGAACAACAGTGCTTTATAAAGCCTCAGCATTACATCCTTGCTTTATTTCAGTCTCCATTACATTACATTACACCATTACACCTTATTACTGTAGCTTCTCCTCCACAGATTCAAACACATTTTACCTCTAACTTTCCCCAGTCACAATAAAAAGTGCTGTCTTTCTACAGATGCTGCATAATCTGATGAGTATTTCCAATATCTGATTTTTATTTCTGATTTTCAGCATCTGTGGTATGCTTTTTATTCATTTGAAGTGCTGTTTTAATGGTGTTTATAATAATAAGTGGTTTTTGTAAAGAGAGCAGCTTATACTTTTTTGTGTATCTTAAAATACCTGGCAATTATCTAAAAAGGTACATAAATTACTATCATTATGGCTTTTGCAGTTCCAAAGAAAAATTCTTAATTGCCACGGGCACCATTTTAGTTGTCCTGTCAGGCTCAAGCTGTGTGTTCTTATTATCTGTCCAAAAGAGTTTTCATACCAGCATGACAATAGATAATAGATTTGTATGAGTTTCTAAATTGGTGTCTGAAAAACAGTTCACAGCATGGATCTTTTGGCCATGAAGGTCACCAGATATCCTGACTTTCGTTAATTTAAAGAGTTTCTTGTGCCGAAATCATGGCCCTGAACTAGTCATCCATTTTAATACATGGTCGCCAAATTACCAAATGCACTGAAATAAAGAATAAAGCAAGGGGGATTTGGGGATTCTTGTAGTGTTTTGTGTGGAGGGAGGGACGGTTAGGGGTCGATATCCTTGTTGCGTTTTGTGAGTTTTTTTTGTGCAGGGGGAACAGTTTAGGGGCCAATGTTGATGCTGCGTTTTGTGCTGGGTAGGAGGTTTGGGGGTCGATGTTCTTGCTCTGTTTTTGTGTGGCGGTGGGGGTTTTGGGGTTAATGATCGTGTTGCTGTTTATTTGTGTGGTGGGGGTGGGCTTGATGGTTCTCATTGAATAATCTCCAGGGTTTTCTTTGCTTCGTGACTATCTGGAGAAGACAAATTTCAGAGTTGTATACCACATACATACTTTGATAATAAATGAACCTTTGAACCTTTTTTTTTGGAACAAGCATGATTTCTGTTGTGTGCATACTCCAATACTCCTGATCTCCTACAAAGTATTTGCTTGTATTCAAACATCCCTTCACCTTCCTAAAATGAAACTACTGGAATTAGAAGTGGAATTGTATAGCAGCTGTATATTCATCAAATGAAATCAAGTGGATAATTACTAATTTAGCTGCCAAATTCCCATGACCCTGTGATGACTCATGTATCTAGAAAATTTCAATCTAGGAATTTGAGAATGAAGAAAACAATGAGAGATGATTGAATATAAATAAACATGCACTCTATTTGTTATCAAGTTCAATATTGATGAGTAAGTTGAACTTATATCAATACACATTTTGCATTCTAGATATTACTACAGTAGTTTTGATCCAGGATCCATGGTTCAATGGTTTTGTTTAATACTGTATCAGAGAATGCATACAGTATACAACCTGAAATTCTTACTCTTCACAGACATCCAGAAAACAAAAGAAAACCTCAAAGAATAAATGAATGACAAAAAAACATTAGAACCCTAAAGCCCCCACCCCTCCCATACACAAGCAGCACCAAAGCATCAACTCTCCCCCCATTTGTTCCAGTAGGATGTATCAGCACATAGCAGCCACAAATCAAGCAATAGCAAAGCTCTCAAGAGACCATGATCTAGGTCCACCAAAAACTACAGCCCACAATCCAGCACTTCAACATACCACAGGCTCTCCCTCTCACCAACAAGGGACAGAGAGCTGGGACCCCTTCCACGGCAAGAGAGGAGACCAACAAATGGCTGTTTCAATGATACATGAATTGATTATCATTGGTTTTCAAGACTATCCTTAAGATCAAAGAATGTGGAAGAATATTAAACCTCCTCACTAACTCAACAGAAATTTAATAACAGCAGTAGCTGGACTGATTATTTAGCCATGCACTGAGAGAGATATAGACTTATTTCTGTAACTTTGTCCATTGGATTTTCATTAGTAATCTTAAAGTGAACTGTAGTGCACCGGTCGTGCATGCAGCCTGGTACAGCCGTTCCAATCTATTCTTTTACTTTCTTCTTCTTACATTTTAATTTACATTATTTTTGTATTTTTTTTTCTCACAGTAACACGTTGAAGCTGCACTCTCTCTAACATGCTGGTAGAGAGAGTTTTATTTGGGTTTTCTTTAGCGCTGGAAATGGTTACATCGCGACACACGGGACAGAAGCAAGGTCGCATTGTGTATTCCACGGACCAGCAAATCCCGGCTGGCTTAGCTAACAGAGCGGCGGACACCCCTGCTGAAATCCGGAGGAAAACACACAGGGGGGGATCACAAAGACGAGAAAAGAGGACCGGGTCGAGAAAACAGAGACTTTTGGAGAAGAGGAGTTCGGTGGGTAATACCGTTCGGGCTGACCGGAAGTGCACTGAGAGCGGTAAGCGTAAAGGAGTTTCGTGCTTACTGATCTGGTTAACAACAGATGGTGCAATCCGGGGTATATTACAACCGAGGAACGTGCTTGCAGACTGATATTGAACTTATTACTGTTGGACTTCGGCCACATTCCACCGAGATACAACACTGGGTGGCACGGGAGGTCGTTCCTGCCTGTGGCCATCGAACGTGCAGCTCCTCCCGTGGAGGGTCAGACACCCTGAGCCAATAGACTGGTCCTGGACTTATTTCCATCTGGCATAGTTTGTATTTTGTTGTTTGATTGTTGGGGTTTTTTGTATTGCTATATTTACGCTCTATTCTTGGTTGGTGCGGCTGTAACGAAACCAAATTTCCCTCGGAATTAATAAAGTATATCTATCTATCTATATCTATCTATAAAAATATTCCACCTCCTCAATATTAAGTTTAACTAGTGGTATTATATCATTGCTACTTTAAAATTAGCTTTACAGTTGAGTATCAAGAAGGCTTCATTTGTCAAGGAAAATATTTCTTTCATGGAAAGGTAATGGGTGACAATCTTAGTTCTATTCTAATATGCTAGATGACACAGTTCTCCCTGGAAAAGTGTGTACAAATCCTGACTCAAAATGCACGTGCATTTCCAGGTTGCATGCACATTTCCGACCTGGAAATGCACACACGTTACCTGTGTGGAACTCCGCACATGTTTCCTGCATGGAGCTGTGTGCACGTTTCCTATCTAGAAATGCGTGCACACCTCCCTTCTGCCATATGCTGGATATAGTTGGCTTGCTTGCGACTGTAAAAAAAGACAGACTAGTTTCCCAGTGGGGAAGCGCTTTCTCTTTTTTGAAGTCATCTGCCACTTAAATCCAATATCCAAAAAGAAATGATTATGGAAAAAGAAGGAAGCATATTTACGATGTAGTAAGGCCCCAGGGCTCCCACATCATATTAATCACTGAGAATGCACTTATATGTACACATAGGCACAACCGATGTGTTTATCGAGGCCTTCCAGTAGTGGATAAATTTATGTTTTTGTCCATGTTGGTATGGCATTGACACTGCAAGAGATGACTAAGTAGAACTGATTGGACAACATTGAGAAAGTTAGCTTAAATGAACATAAATTAGCAGTTTTAAAAGCAACATTTCTGTCAGTAGGTCAAAAATTGCTTTTAACCTGTCAGCCAATATCAGAAAAAGAATAAGTAACTCATATTTTGATTGGATTTTGTATCAGAATGACCAACTGTGAAAAGGTAAGTAAATGAGGACTGGAAAATGGATAGACCCTGGAAACTTAAACAAAATCATTGTTCATGCAACAGCCACCCTCAAGAGAGTGCAGGAAGGCTGAGGGGAAGTTGTATGTTATTCATCTGTGGGCATCATTAGTAGTAGACAATGAAATGTCAGATATACAGGCTAATTGGATAGAAACATCTTGGCAGAAGAAAACAATCTCCTCCCTTTGGTCAACTCCTTGGTTAAAATAATCTTAACAGAATTTTCTGATGGCATTAGTTTGCTATTAGAAACTACCTGTAATGCAGGAATAAACGTAAGCATATTTATTTAACACCACTTCACGGGAGGTGCTTTAATACTTCACAATGCCAAATGCTCAATGAGGGTAATTTAAATTTTGTAATACTGGCAAATAATTTCAAATTTGAGATGTGATAATGATGAACAACATGGGGACGAGAGGCAGTGGGATAGAGGCAGTGTTGGGGCAGATCCATTCCAATTTTCCTACTATCACAACAGGTCAACAGCATATGTCATTTGATTGACCTTTCACTCAGCTCTGGAACATCAGGACAATGAAGATGCATACATCAGGATGCTCTTCATTAACTACAACTCAGCCTTCAATACTATTAACACCTTGAAACTAATCACTAAGCTCCAAGATACCTCCCTGTGCAACTGTATCCTCAATTTCCTCACTTGCAGACCCCAGTCAGTATGGAGGAACTCAGCAGGTTGGGCAGCATCCATGGATGCTGCCCGACCTGCTGAGTTCCTCCAGCTTGTGAGTGTTGCTTTGACCCCAGCATCTGCAGATTATTTTGTGTTCCCAGTCAGTTTGGATTGGCAACAACATCTCCTCCACTAACACCATCAGCACAGGTGCACCACAAGGCTGTGTGCTTAGTCCCCTGCTCGATTCATTTCATACCTATGATTGTTTGGCTAAGTCCAGCTCCAATGCCATATTTTAAGTTTTCTCATGGCACCACTGTTGTTGGCTGAATCAAAGGTCGTGACAAATCGGTATATAGGTGGGAGCATGAAAATATAGTTGAATGGTACCATAACCGCCTCTCACTCAACAGCAGCAGAACCAAAGAGCTGATTATTGACCACAGGGGGAATAAGCTGGAGATCCGTGAGCCAGTCCGCATCAGGAGATCAGAGGTGGAAAGGGACAGTAACTTTAAATTTCTTAGTGTTATCACATCAGTGGTTATCATACAGGGTCTCTACTTTTTTCATAAGTTCACGTAGATTGGGCATGTCATCTTAAACATTGGCAAACTTCTATAAATGCACTGCAGAGAGTATCCCGACTGGTTGCATCATGACCTGGTATGGATATACCAGTATCCAGGAATGGGAAGGTCGACAGAAAGTGAGGATAAAGCCCAGTTCATCGCAGGCAAAGCCTTCCGCACCTTTGAGCACATCTACAAGGAGCACCGCCACAAGAAAGCAGCACTCATTGTCAAGGACCCCTATCATCTAGGCCATGCACCCTTCAAGCAGGAGGTACAGAAGTCATAGGTCCCTCACCACCAGTTTCAGGGATGGTTATTACCTTTGGTTCCTAAGGTTGTCATAGCTGGGGGTGGTAGTGGGGATAAGCTCCACTACCTATAAAGTGTTCCAAATTGCGTGCGTCTGTAACTGCCTCTGACAACCAAGTCCAACTCTTGGCCTTCACGTGTGTCTTAGCTGCTAGGCCTGGTGGAACTGTTTCTACTGGCAAGAGAAGTGGCAAAGGCGGACCACTGGTGTCTCAAAACCAGTTGCTTCAGGCAGGTGGGGCTCGTCAACCTTGGACAGCAGCCCGCCTAGGAGAAGGAAAACTCTTATTTTAAATCTCCACTGCCTTGAACCATACCCACCCATGGGAAAGGCTTCGGGAGTAAACCCCGAAGAAGGGATTTGGAACTGGGGTCCCTAAGGCAGTTGGATGTAGGTTACAACTTCACTCTGGCAACCTCTGCAACGACACTGGTGCCAAGCTGTATCGGCACTTGCCCTTCCCTTGGACTACATCAGTGACATGGAGAGGGGAAACCCACTGCATGGGCAACAGCCGGTTCTTCAAATCTTCCTGCCCAGACTTGCACCCTGGGGAGGACACAGTCCACCAGGGGCGCAAACCCATGATCCCCTGGGATTGACGGCTGCCTACTCTATTACCTTACAAGCATCAGACTCCTGAACCAGCATGGACAACTTCACTCACCTCAACTGTAGATTCTCTTTCAAGGAATCTAGAAATTAATGTTCTCAGTATTATGTAATTATTTTCTTATTTTAATTTGCATAAATTGTTTTCTTTTGCACTTTAGTTGCTAGTCTTTGTTTAATATAGGTATAGTTTTTTTCATAAATTTTAATGTATTTATTTTCATGTAAATATCTGCAACAAAATGAATCCTAATATTTTATTTTATATTAGGCATCCGTTAGTCTCATGATACCATGGATTTGTGCCTTGGAAGGTTTCCAGGGCGCAGGCCTGGGCAAGGTTGTATGGGAGACCGGCAGATCCATGCTGCAAGTCTCCCCTCTCCACGCCACCGATGTTGTCCAAGGGAAGGGCACTGTGGCCGATACAGCTTGGCACCGGTGTCGTCGCAGAGCAATGTGTGGTTAAGTGCCTTGCTCAAGGGCACAACACGCTGCCTCAGCTGAGGCTCAAACGAGCGACCTTCAAATCACCAGACCGACGCCTTAACCACTTGGCCACACGCACTATATTTTATATAGTGACATAAGACCATAAGACATAGGAACAGAATTAGGCCATCTGGCCCATCGAGTCTGCTCCGCCATTCAATCATGGCTGATTCTTTCTTTCTCCTCCTCAACCCCATTTCCCGGCCTTCTCCCCGTAATCTTTGATGCCATGTCCAGTCGAGAACCTATCAATCTCTGCCTTAAATACACCCAATGACCTGGCCTCCACAGCTGCATGTGGCAACAAATTCCACAATTTCACCACCCTTTGGTTTAAGAAATTTCTCCGTATCTCTGTTTTGAAAGGGTGCTCCTCTATCCTGAGGTTGTGCCCTCTTGTCCTAGACTCTCCCACCATGGGAAACATCCCATGGGACATATAAGTACTTTGATAATAAATTTACTTTGACTCTGACTAGACTGGCTGTTTACACCTGCCTCATGCTAGCATGACCTGCCTGTAATGTAAACAATAGGTGGCAAAGGGGGGAAATCTCCATGTAGCAGATAACTCCTGTTGCAAAGAAAGTTTTTTTTTCCTCTTCATATCATGATTATCCCAGTTTTAAAAATCCCCCAGAAATGAAGTAATGTCACTCTCGTTTCACTGAGAGTCTGGTTTTCTCCAGTGACACGTGATTCACTCCCGCTTCCACTGGTCTTCCGACACTTTCTGGTTGCTATAGCGTCGATCGTGAAACACTTTTTCAAAAAATTGCTTGATGGTTGGATGGCACACTTCATATCAGGTTCGGCTCAAATGGTTTCAGTGGAGTTCAGAGTGGGAAAAAGCGGCACATTAAAAAAGACAGCAAGGTCTAAGGTAGTGTTAGCAACAAAAGAAGAAGGGAGCGGACTAAATTCTGCTTTAACCTTTTGGGTTACGGGCTGGGATTTTCCTTTCACTGCCTGACCACCTCCAGCCAAGAGTCGCGGTGAAATGCGACGCGGCATCTGCACACTGCATACCTAATAAATGATTAGACTTGATGGAACTATTAGCTGTTATGAAAATCCTTTGCACAGGAGAATGCCCATATATGGCAACCAGAGCATCCGATGGTGTTGCTGGAATCTGGAGTGCCTGACTCTAACGCGGGAATGGATTCGATAGCGCAAAAAATAAAGAATTTTCAGAAGAGGCGAGCAGCAAAAATGCCGGGCATGGTGTGTTAGAGGCAAGGACGTAAGTTAGCACCGGTGCCTTAACGTTGCAGTGCTGTTCCTAAGGCGTTGTTGCAGGTTCGGGTGCATTCCGCTCCTTGCAATTCTTATCCCTGCTACCGTGAAGCATGGACCGGTGCTAACCCATCCGCTGCAGTGCAGCTGCAGAACAAATTGTCACCGAGTTGAAGTCAAACCATTCGGAGGTTAGGAAGATCTGTTTAGCAGGTCCCCCGAGGCAGGATTTGTTGTTTTGAGCTCACCGCAGCCGGCAGCTTTCCTCGCAGGGATGAGAGTGGAATTGGGGTTGTAAACGGAGGGAGGCTTGGAGTGTTCCAGCACGAGGTAAGCGACGGTCTCCTCACTGTGAAAAATCCTTGGTGTGGTACCCACTTCCCCCTCCCAGCTAGTATTTCCTGACTTGATAATACTGTGCTGCAAATTCCTTGATTATAAGACCAATGCTTTCTGCCGGCGCATGCACTTAGCGTTCGACAGCCTTTCAAATTATCACCTTAGAAATGGAAGATAAAATTCAAGGTAGGCTTTGCCACGCCGTTCCCGCTGTTTCATGAGTTTTATTGTAGTGGGGATGCGGGGCGATCTGTAGTGTGATTAGTAAGGATGGTTTAGCTGTAAACACCTCAAAGTGGCTCTATTTGAAGGGATTGCATTGAATTTGCTGCATGTCCCTTCAGTTTTTGTAGTACTGTCACAGCACGACAGATTTAGAATTAAACATTTGCAATTAAATGTGGGATTGTTAAGGCGGCACCAGTCATTTTCAAAAATTAAATATCCAGTCGTGCTGAAATGATCTCTTTTTTTTTTAACCTGGCATTTAATCTCGGTAAGAGTACCGTATGCCGAAAAGGAGATAGTGACACGTGCTGTGATTCAATTTATTGTAGCCTGGCATTCAGTGGGTTTCTGAAGCTTATTATGATCCTCTGTTGTTGAGTGGAACGAGCAGAAACAGAATTCTTTTCCCTAGATAACCCTTTCCTAGAGATCTGCAGATCGTAGTCTCCATATTGTTCCTTTATTTACTGCAATAAACAGAAATTAGATAGCGATATTGGTTTTGTACACAGGCTTACTCCTGTGATTTAATATTAACACACTCTTTGTTGGCTTCATGTGTTTAGAAAATTGAAAGGGGTTATATTATGAGGAGATTGTGAACAGGAAGAGTTGGTACCTCAAAATAATAGTTGCCAGTTTAATTTGAAAACTAAATTAAGATAATGTTGAGGCTTTGTTTATTGAAACACAGGGCTGATGGAACATGAAATGGGTTGGTGGTATTTGTGAGGAAATCAGAACGAGTTTGTGGTGACTATTTGGTACCTTTCTGCTGGAATAGTTAGAAGATCTGTTTAGAAGATGCAAGCTAACTTGAAATTAGGTGAGTACACAAGAGGTAAAGGCTTCCTTTTGTCTTTCTGCAGCAGCCACTGATCATTACTGCATAATTATAAAGCTATTGTCACTTCAAGCATGGAGTTTGCAGATAGGGTGGGAAGTCGGTGCTGGAAAACACTGTTAAAACTTTACATTGCAGTGCAAACTGTTGCTGGAATTGCATTGTTAAATCTTGCTAAGTAATATTAAAATGGAAAAGATAAAATTGTGGTAATAGATCCGTATTTTTCTGAGGTGATGTTATCCTGCCAGTCATATAATGATGTTCAGAAAAGTGCTTTTCCATCATTTGTTATTGAGCCTACATCTACATTAAAACCCTTGCATTAAACAAAACCTGTAAGAAACGTGAAAAATTGTTTGCACGTTGTTAACCTACTTCCCAACTTAAATGACAGAGTTTGTGATGCTTCAAAGGAACCTACTGAGGTTGGTGTCTCTTTTTATTTCTGAAATAATTATGTTGGGAATAGATCTGTCTTGTCTTCCTGCCACTGGTGAGCAGAGAAAGATGATTTCAACTAATTATCAATCCACAGCAAATCAGTCCTGTCAGTAAAAAAACCTCCAAGGATTGTTGAGGTGCACGTTGGAGGCTTTAATGAGTCGCTGGTTGCATCCTGGCAACTTTGAAAGAAGATAATCCTCTCTGCACTTAGCACACAAGACTTGTGTTATTTAGAACTGAAATCACATGGGACAGTTTCTGCACTGGACTATAAAGATGACATTGTGGATCGGATATTTGTTATACAAACTGCCAGGTTTTCATGTTGTCTCTCCTAATATTGGATATAAACAACTTATTTTTCATGAGTTGGCATGTACAGTAATGCCTCAGCAGTTCCCTAATCTATTTTATCAATACTCCAGTGCTGGGAAAACAAAGTATATATGGACGTGTGTGCAGATGATAGATCATGTATAAACACTCCTGAATTGGATCATGACAACAGGTTTCATAATCAATGTCTATAAAATACTGCTTGTTGTTTGCCCTGCTCAAATTGGCTGTCAAGTTTCCTTGACAGTGACTGCACCTCCAAGTACTTCATTGGTTGTAATTCACCTTCAGATTTCCTGAAATCATACAAGGGCTTCTTTAGAACAGTTTCCCAATGCAGGCATGAAACATGGGCATAGAAATTTATAATTATAAAGCTGACAGATGAATGCACAGAGGCACAGCATTAGTGCCGTTGTCTATTAGCTCAAGGAAACCAGATTTGATCTTGACCTTGCTTGTTGTCTGTGCGGAGTTCTCAAATTCTCTGTGCTTGCTTGGGCTTCTGTTGAATGCTCTGGTTTCCTGCCACGTTCCAAAGATGTTTTGGTAGGTTAATTGGTTATTGATGGACTATAGAAACATTGACGAACTCCAAACATACCATCGACTTTGGATGATGGAGACAGGAGGTCATCAATGGCCTATGCTCCACTGGGACCCAAGGGCCCAAGAAGAGGAGCAGTTGGTTACCGGAAGCTACCCCTTGTGTAGGTAAGTGGAAGCTAAGGGAAGTTGATGTCAAGCTACATGGGGACAGGAGAATGAGGTTATTCTGCTGGAGCTTCTGTGGTCTTGTAGGCTGAAGGACCTGTGTTAATAATTAAACAGTGATAAGATTTTTTTAGGTTTGTATTTACACGCAATTGAAATATGATCTCTAAATTTTTCTAAATTCCCATGTTTTCAATTATTAAACTGCTTGTGTACATTCAAACTCACAAACTACAATAGCTCTATGGTCCCTTAGCTTTGAATTTACCTGCACTTTGTGTTGTGCTGGTGAGAATTCACTACACACCAATCAGTTCTATTTCCCTGCATCCCAAATTGCCTTATGTTACTATTATAAATAATTATATTTAAAATAGGGTCTATAATCTTGACTTTAAAAAGAGTAATGCGTAATGTGTGCATGGCCTGCTACAATTATCTCTTGCCCTCTAACCCCACTTCATCAGAGTAAATACTGGTATTTCATTAGTTATGAGATTTGCTGTATAAATATACAGTATATTGTTGATCATAAGAGGGAGACTATATTTAATAACTAATTACAGCCATATTAGAAACAATCCTACCCATTATAATTACAGTATTTTGTCCTCCTATTTCTTTGCTTAGAAGTTTCCCCTTCCCTAACCTTTAATATGCCTAATACAGAAAAATATGAAGGACTCTTTTTGCAGGCCTGACACCATTTAATGACAACGACAACTTTCCATGTTTGCTACCACATTTAATCATTTGGTTCCCCCTAGTACAGGTGTTTTACTTCATGGGTCTGGAAGGCAGAAAGCATAAAAACATCAGCTTTCCTGGTGAATCTCACATTAATGCTGTGTTATAAGCATATTGCCAGTGAAGTTATGAGTGGTGTTGCAAAGCTGTGAGTTGTCTCATCTCTGACCTGGGAAGAGTGAGAGCAGAAGGATCAGAATTCTAAGTTCACTGGACAAGGAGTTACAGTCTTGTCTTCGATCCCTGTTGCTGACAAAGCTAGTAGTTGTACTTTAGATTAAGTGTATTGCAATCTAATCTTTCTTTTCATTAAATGAATTATTTTGTACAATAATATTTGAACATGATATATGATAATACCATTCAAGGATGGCTTTTCAATGTTGTGTGACCAGAGTGAGAAATAAGTGCCAAAAATCCTGTATGTAGGTTTGGATTTGAATTTGGATGCATGATGGAATCTGAAAATAGTTTCTTTTGCTTCCTCTACTATGTCTTTACATTAGCTCTAACTGGACAAGTTTTCAAATACCCTCTAATTATAATAGAGCACCTCGGACTCCAATAGACAGCCTTCATATAATGGGAGTCTTAAATGTCAGATTTTTCAGTACATTCTTAGTTCATCTTTGTAACTGGAGAGTATCATTCAAATTTATTAAATTATGAATATAAGGCAAGAATCACTTAGTGCAGCTACTTTTTTTTTGTTTCTGTGTGAAGTATCTAATTATCTATGACCCTCTTTGAATAAGTTCTACACATGGAATGTCAAGAGTATTTGGAAAGTGACCCAAGATCACTCAGGTGTGCGTCTAATTGAAAGATTTGGCCAGATATAGTTGGATTGATAAGATTCTGTGCATTGTCTGTTCAAGAGTGAAGATTTTAAAGATGGCAGTGCATTTGAGTATTTATTAAACAGTACGCACAAGAACAAGCCTTTCAGCCCATCATATCTGTGGTGACCATAACTAATCTCATCTGCTTACACATGGTTATACCCCCCTATTCCCTACCTGTTCATGTTTGTCTAAATACCTCATAAGTTTTGCTACTGTGTCTAATTCCACCACTTCTGTTGGCAGTGTTATCTGCGTTCATTAAAAAAAAAGTTGCCACTATTAAACTCCTTTAAACTCTTCTGTTCTCACCTTCAGCCAATCCCCTTAGAGTTTCAAATTTTCAAGCTGGGGAAAAAAGTTTTGACTACCCACCTTACCTATATCTCCTCATAATTTTAAGAGCTTCTCTCAGAATAACTCCAGAGAAGATAATCCAAGTTTGTACATTCTTTCCTGTTAGCTAAAACGCTGCAATCGTGGCAGCGTCTTAGAGGACCTTTACTGCATCCTCTCCAAATCCTCCACATCCTCCCTGTAGTGTGGCGACCAGAACTACATTCAACACTCCAAATGTGGTCTAATCAAAGATGTATTCAGCTTCAACATAGCTTCCCAAAATTTATAATCAATGCCCCAACCAGTGAAGACAAGCATGGCATTGTAATTTTTTTTTTACTATCCTAACTTACTTCTGCTGCAGCTTTGACGGAGCTATGAACTTTCACCCTAAGGTGCCTCCATATGCCAATGCTTTTCATTTACTGTGAACTTTCCTTTTACATTTGACCTTCTAAAATGCTACTGTTTGCACTTGTCCAGGTAAAACTTCATCTGCAATTTCTCCACCCAAATTTACATATGTTCTCTCCTTCTGTATACTTTGATAATATTCCCACATTATCAACAGCTCCACGAATGTACATGTTACCTGCAAATGCACTAATTATATCACCTACATTTTTATCCAGATAATTAATACACAATACCAACAACGGAGGCCCCAGCACTGATCCTTGGGGAGCACTGCTCATAGACTTCCAGTAAAAAAAAACACCTCTCCACCACTTCCTTCTATCTTCTATGACAATACCAATTTTATATCCAATTTACCAACTCACCACGGAGGCTTGATATATTGGACTAATCTACCATGAGGGATCTTATCAAATGTTCATGAATAGAACATCCTCTGTTTTATGTTCAGTGATCATCTTTGTTAACTCTTTTTTAAAAAAGAACACAATCAAATTTGTAAGATGGGCCATCGCTTGCACAAAGCCATGCTGATGATTGGAACTGGTTTGTTATTGTCACATGTACAGAGATAATGAAAAGCTTGCCTTGCATGCTGTTGATACAGATATGATCATAACACAGTCCATTGAGGTAGAGCGAGATAAAACAATAATACCACAATAATAAAACAATAACAACAGCTCGGCAGAGATGGTGCTCGGTGCTCGGTGTCAGAGGGCTGGTTGGAGGCTTGAAGTTTTCGGACGGACTCAGAGTTGACTGTGGTCGGGTGCTTCCAGGGTGCTGCATTGGCAAGTTTGCGGCAATGGAGGTTTATAGCTGGGAGAGTTTCTCCCTTCTACCATCTGCGTGCGATGATGGGCTATCGGGATTTTGAGACATGGTCTGCTGTTTATCAAATTATGGTATTGCTTTGGACTGTTGTAACTATATGTTATAATTATGTGGTTTTTGTTAGTTTGAGTCTTGGTCTGTCCTGTGTTTCTGTGATATCATACTGGAGGAACATTGTATCATTTCTTAATGCATGCATTTCTAAATGACAATAAATAATGTAATCTAATCTAATAATGCAGGAAGTATAATGGGTACATTATAATAATGCAGTGCAGGTAAACAATAAGGTACCAGTTCTTAATGGGCTAGATTGTAAGGTCAGTAATACCAAGGAACCATTCAATAATTTATAACAACTGGGTAGTAGGCGTCCTTGAGACTGGCGTTATATGCTTTCAGGCTTTCATATCTTCTGCCCAGTGGAAGAGGGGACAAAAGAGAATGTCTGGGTTTGGTTGGGGTCTTTGATTATGCTGGCTGTTTTACTGAGGCAGTGAGAAGTGTAGACAGGAGTCTATGGAGAGCAGGCTGGTTTCTCTGATGTGCTCAGCTTTGTCTACAAAGTGCTTTGCCCTTTTTCGTGGTCACATGCAAAACAGTTGCCATACCAAGCCTTTAATAAGTGTGAGCAAATTCTGTCCTTGGGAATCCTCTCAGTAATTTCCCATCTGTTGATGTAATACTTCCTGTCCTATAGTTCCCTGGATTATCACTGTTGCCCTTCTTTATTGATGTACACTGAATTCCATGTCAGTGAAAACAGGGAGAATCTTCTAAAATCTTATGACTTAAGGCTGATTTATACTTGTGCGTCAAATGGACGCTGTAACCTGTGCAAGTGGCCTACGCGCGTTGTGAGCATTTATACTTGTGCGTTGGTATGTCTGCATCGCTCTGTAATTCGGGCACATCGTGCATGCGCACACACCTGCCCGCGCAAGGCTTCATGGTCATGGTAGTCTTTCTCGGGGTAAACAAGTTTAAAGCGAACATCTTTTTTCGTAAAAGCGAAATGTGTCCTCCATAATTTCGGAGGTTTGTAAAGCTTTATGGAAAGCATTGCAGCCAGAGTTCCTTCCCTGCCCTTCAGTCGCCCAATGGGAAGCTATTACAGCGTAGGAGGAAAGGCGATGCTACCAATCGGACCAATCAGAGTTCTTACGGTCTGCGTTGCTGCAACGCATAGTTGTATTTTGGGAGAGGTGCGCATCAGGCTACGGCGTAGGGATCCGCGTTGGCTCTGCTTACGGTTCGCGGCAACGCCGTACTTACGGCGTCGATTTGATGCAAAAGTATAAATCAGCCTTTAGCCTCAGAAGAACCCATGTAACTGGCCCAATGATGACTTGCAAAATTCTACAGATGTACTGTGGAGAGCATTCTAATGAGCTACGTCACTGTCTGGTATGGGGGGGGGGTTGGGGGGGATTGCTACTGCACAGGATTGAAATAAGCTGCAGAGTCTTGTATACTTAGTCAGCTCCATTATGGGTGCTAGCCTTTGCAGTATCCAGGATATCTTCAAGAAGTGATGCCTGCAAAAGACTGCATCTATCTTTAAGGACCCCCTCCCCTAGGATGTGTCCTGTTCTCATTGCTACCATCAGAAAGGAGATAGAGGACTCTGAAGGCACACACTCAGTGATTCAGGAACAGCTTCTTCCCCTCTGCCATCTGAATGGACATTGAACCCATGAACACCACGTCACTACATTTTTATTTTTATTTTTGCACTACTTACTTCATTTAACTATTTAATATATATTTACTTACTGTAATTCAGATTTTCCTCGATTATTATGTGTGGCATTATACTGCTGATGCAAAGATAACGAATTTCATGACGTGCTGATGATATTAAATCTGATTCTGACATTCCGTGCACCAGTCATTCTTGCTGTGAATGGAGTAGCCTTCCTACTCCAAATTAGCTGTCCTTTTTCTTTCAGTTACTCATGATGTAAATGGCCAGGTGCTTTTGAAAGCAATTTTGACGTGTAATAAGGTTCTCAGATGAACACTTTAGGGTAGAGTTTTCTCAAGGGCATCAGCACACCAGCTGGGTGTTGGTGACCTAGCTACCTGTACATACTGATACTAACTTTTTCCTAGATTATTGAGATTTGCAATCTGCTTTAAGAGATTTGAATTTGGATTCTAGCAATTTGGTCCAGTTTCCTAAACAAAATAAATAAAAGAACCATAACCTGTTATTTCAATGGAATGAGAAGACCCATGGGTAATAAAGGCCATTCCTAAATGTAAAGGCAATACAGGTTTGCTAACTCAGTAGTCACCAGTAATGAACCTTGGCCATAGCTGACAAAAGGAGGTTTATGTCACCGATGTCCTGTTCAGCAGGTGAGTAGCAGTGTAATTACAAAACTATGAACGTGCTTCGACATTCCTAGCCCATCAAAACACGTTTCTCCGTAGCGATGAGGAGGATTGATACTGAAATTAGAAGATCACTAAGTATCATTTCCATGCTGCCATTATTCCATGTTTTGTCAAGATTCAACATCTTCACCGATTTCTGAATTCCAATGTGCAGGATTCTTCGTTAGAGTAGGAAATTGAACTCTTATTTAATTTCATTAATGCATCCAGCTCAGGGACGAAACTGCCTGGTAAACATTATGTTCAACTTGTATTGAGTATGCCCACAAGAAAAGGCAGAATAAGTTTCTCAGTCTTTACAAGAAAACATGAGTAGACATAAAAATTAGATACCAAAATTCACGGTAGAAATATGAAAAGACTGAATTGTATTGAGTTCTCTGTAGAAAAGAGACTGCACAGTGTCCAGGGTCTTTAAAACTTGTGTGTTTGACATGATGATGATGCTTGATAGGGGTAGGGAGATGTTTCCCAGTGTATGGAGTGCTACTGAAGACCATACAATTAAACTTTTCACCAGTAAATCCCGTTAGGAGCTCGTGAAATCTTTAGCTCATTGGATGGTAAGAATGTGTTCAAAGTAAATGAGGTGTTAAAGTTCAAAGGTAAGGAAAAAGATATCCTGATACCCTTGAAGGGTGGCACATCGGCATAGCAGTTGGCGCAGTCACCTTGCAGGTCCTACCAACGATCAGTGATCAGGGTTCAATTCCCGTTGCTACACGTAAGGAGTTTGTGCTTTCCCCCCCATGACAGCGTGGGTTTCTCCAGGTACTCTGTTTCCTCCTCTATTTCAAAGACTTACGATTAAAGGTAGTGAATTGTGGGCATGCAGTCTTGGGGCTAGAAGTGTGTGGTGACACTTCAAAATTCAAAGTAAACTGTATTATCAAAGTACACATATATGTCACCACATACAACCCTGAGATTCATTTTTCTTGTGGGCATACTCAATAAATCGAAAGAATAATAACCACAACAGGATCAATGAGAGACCACCCAACTAGGGCATTTAACCAGAATGCAGAAACAACAAACTGTGCAAGTACAAAAAGAAGAAATAATGATAATAAATATCAAGAATTTGATGTGAAGAATCCTTGAAAGTGAGTCCATTGGTTGTGGGAACATTTCAATGATGGGGCAAGGAAAGTTAACACATTTGGTTCAAGAGCTTGATGGTTGAGGGGTAGTAATAGTTCCTGAATCTAGTGGTGTGAGACCTGAGGCATCTGTACCGTCTTCCTGATGGCAGCAGCAGGGAGAATGCATGTCCTGGATGGTGGGGATCCCTGGCGATGGATGCTGCTTTTCTGTAGCATTTCATGTAGATCTGCTGAATGGATGGGAGGGCTTTACCTGTGATGGACTGGACTGTATCCACGACTTTTTGTTCAAGGGCATTGGTATTTTCATACCAGGCTGTGATGCAGCCAGTCAGTATACTCTCCGCTACACATCTATAGAAGTTTGCTGAAGTATTTGATGTCATGCCAAATCTCTGTAAGCTCCTAGGAAGTAAAGGTGTTGCCTTGCTTTCTTCATAATTACTTTGCGTGCTGGGCTTTGGACTGGTCCTCCAAAATAATAACACCATGGAATTTAAAGTTCCTACCTGTGCTTCCCCCTCCCTCAGTGCGTTACAAAAAAGATGGCACAAACAATGCAATTTGCTGTATGTTTAAATTCATCTTAATCAGCATGATAGGATGATCCAAAGAAGCTGACAGAAGACTCTTTGAGAACTATAACAATGTTGGACTTAAAGGACAGTAACAGTTTTGTAAATTTAATGTGAACAATTCAAAATCTCAATATTTGTGTCAATTTTTATTTAGGAATCCTCAGGTGAATGTGGAGATGATCTGATAATACCAGCCAAGTTCATTACTGGTTTATCGAACAGCCACTCCAATGGATTAAGAAATAAAGGCTCTTCCATATTGCACCAGACATTTTAATAAAGTGTTTGATTTGGATGATTTGTTACCCACACTGCAATCATACTACTTGGTTAATTGAATCAAATATATGCAACTCACAAAAAAATCAGAATGGAGTCAAAAACAACTGAGCTGTGAAATTAGGTTGTGTTATGCCATCTTCTTCATGATGTATATGCTGATTTGCTATTTGAATCATGACCACTCATTGTTAATGTGAGTGGTCTTCCCAATGGTGTAGCAGATGTTAGCCTGCACCCCATCACCTTAAACTTGCACTGAATTTCACTGGAGTGGGATGGGATTATACACACCGAGTGGCCTCCTTTTTAGGTACCCCGTACTTAGTGAAATGGCCACTAATTATGTTTGTGGGCTTCTGCTGCTGTAACCCATCCACTTCAAGGTTCATCAAGCTGTTCAGAGATGCTCTTCGGCACACCACTGTTGTAATGCATGGTTATATAAATTACTGTCTCCTTCCTGCCAGCTTGAACCATTCTGGCCATTCTCCTCTGACAAGGCTTCATGATTTTTTGCAGCCCTCTGTCAACTCTGGAGAACGTTGTGCGTGAAAATCCCAGGAGATCAGCAGTTCCTGAGAAACTCAAACCGCCCCGTCTGGCACCAACAATCATTCCACAGTCCAAGTCGTTGGATCACATTTCTTCCCCAATTAAATGTTCGGTCTGAACAACAACTGAATCTCTTGACCATGTCTGCATGCTCCTATGCATCGAGTTGTTGCCACATGATTGGCTGATTCGATTAATGTACAGGTGTATTTAATAGAGTGGCCACTGAGTGTAAATATGCAAATAGTTTGCAAAGAGGTACATCTAATGGATAATTCTATAGGTTTGGGGACCTTGCAGAATGTAGTCACTTTCTATCAGTTTGCTGTGCTCATTAGATTCTAGCCTTTGCAGTAGGAGGATGAAGAGGAATAAAGACGATCTGGTACACCTGGCTCTTGACTACAGTGAGGATATAAGAAACAAAACTAATATTGATAGCAATGCCCTCAGCTACTTATTGGAGAAACTGATATTGTTGTTCTTGGCACAGCAGGGAGACCACAGAAGATCTCTTATTGTATTTTGTTTTATATCATCCTTGAGTCTTATCAGTTTGGACGCAGCAGGAGGATGTGCGATGTTCTGGCTGTTGTTAGTTGGGTATTACCAGTAACTAGAAACTTAGTTCCCGCACCTGAAAGAGCACGTCGGAATCTGGGTAGTCTGAAGTAAGTAACAAACCTCCTGACTCCTTGAAGCTTTCCTGGCACTTATAAGGTAGAAGACAGGAGTGCAGTGAAGAGCTCTTGTTAGGATTAGTTTTGCTCAACAACACTCAAGATGCTTGACATTATTAAGGATGAAGTAGCCTGCTGGATTGGCACTTGGTCCATCTTGTATCTTCCCTTCCTCCACCACTGGCTTACTGTGGCTGCTGAGTGCACGATCCACAAAGTAAATTGCTGAAACCTATCTTTGATGGCACTTCCCAAGCCTTTATGTTCTTCTGGATCTTCTCAGAAGAACAAACTAGGAAGTATATGAGAATATTGGCAACTCCAGATTTTCCTCTGGGGCGGGGGGTGGAGTATATAATATTCATCGATTAGATGTAAATCTGAAACTTACAAGCTAACAGCTCTCTGGGATTACCTCTAGCACACACCTTTACCCAAAGAGGGGAAAATAAATGTAACTGAAGAGCAATCAAGGATAATCATCAAATGTTGAACTTTCCATTGAAGCCCCCTATTCATTATGTGTATTAGATATTAAAACAAATATCTTCTCGCCACAGTTTCAATCTTGACTCCTTTACGTTTGTGAACATTTTGGAACTGTATTTAAATATCTTTTCGGACGAAAGTATAGAGTAAAAAACAATTCGTCCTTGTCCAGAGCATTTAGTTCCTGGCTTCTAACACTGTTCCTGCATTGTGACTACAACTAAGCTGGTTCTTTTCCATGAAGGAAGCTGCTGATGACCCTGAGCCACTTCTGGATTGGGTGGTCTATGCTCACCATCATGAGCAAGCTGAACAAGTTGGTGAAGTGTGATGACAGGAGCATTGGCAGATTGGCAGCTTTGAGGGAAGATGCTAGATTGTGCTTCAATAAACACAAGAGATTCTGCAGATGCTGGAAATCTAGAGTAACACACAGAGTGCTGAAGGAACTCGCCAAGTAGGGGCAACATCTGTAGAGGGGAATAAACATTTGACATTTCAGGTCAAGGCCCTTCATCAGGACTGGAAAGGAAGCTGGCCCCAGCCCTTTCTGTCTCCTTTCTTTCCAGTCCTGATGAAGGATCTCGACTGTTTATTCCCCTGATTTACTGAGTGGCTCCAGCAGATTATGTTTCTGCATGTGTCTATACATTCCAAATTGTGGAGATGAACCTGGGATGATAGGATCCTCCCCAGTGTTCATGTAATGTCCCAGTGGCTCGATACAAAAAGCACAAGTAACTCGAAACAATGCTGCTGAAGATAACAGGCTCCTGCTGAAGGGTCTTGGCTGTATTCTTTTCCATAGATGCTGCCTGGCCTGCTGAGTTCCTCCAGCATTTTGTATGTTTTGCTTGTACTTTCCGTATTTGCACATTTTATGCCATTTTGTTGCTGTGTTCAGTACATCAGCTTATTAATGAAATATTATTTTTAAACAATAGGAATGTATCAAAAATACTTTGCAGATCAGGCAGTATTAGTGGGAGGGGGAGAAATAGAGTTAACTTTATATCAAAACATAATGCTGTGGCAAATTAAGTATTACTTTTTGGACATCTGATTTTATTTCAAGCATTTCTCTCAGTTTTGATATGCATATTCATTATTTCAGCAATTCTGGTATGGTGTAATTTGCTTTGAGATTAACAAGGCAGGTTAGGGACCAGGCATAGAGTAAGCGTGGTTCTGACAGGACGTGCACATTGTATACTGACTGTAATGTATGTATTAGTATAAAGAATTTAAAGTAATTGATTTTCTTTGCGTGATATCGGTGAACAACTTTGCTTTTAATGCTCTTTTGGAATGGACCTCCTCCACGAATGAGAATTGGAATTGATTTCTTTTGTGTATTCTGTCAAACAATCATTTGACAGAGTTGTTGCTTTTGAAGCAGGATGTATGAGAATTTTATCTATTTTTGTGGATCGCTGGCAAAAAAATCTACGTTGTCCTGGAAGTGGAAAAGGATCTCAGAAACATTTTATTTTGCCATTAACTGATAATGGCAAATGACACTTGGAACTTGCAGAATATGTTAGTATGTCATTTATTAAGTATTCTCTAGGTTTGGTTGTAAATAGACTGGGACTTGAGAGTGCATGATGTTTATGACTGATTAAAAGCAGGATAAATGACTTTGAGGAAGATAATCCCAAAACTCATTGCCTTATGCATGAAAATTCACTTCTTATCTGATTAAATAGATGTCCCTTTATTTTTGATCAGTGGTTCTTCAGTTCTTGCTTTTTTTCCCATGAGAAAATATCCTCTCCACATCCACATCAAGACCACTCAGGATCTTGTATGTTTTGGCAATGATGGATAATCCATCACTGTGATATTGCTGGTTTTACTGAATTAATTTGCCATTTAATTGCTGCAAGGTAGAATGTTACAGAACTTGATCAGGTCATGTATCTTTCATCATTTACCTATCATCTTATGGAACTTAAACATGTAAGTAATTTACATCGGTGGTGCGCAAGTGGAACGGGTCAAAAGCTTTAAGTTCCTTGGGGTCAATATCACAAATGAGCTGACTTGGACCAACCAAGCAGAGTCCACTGCCAAGAAAGCCTACCAGCACCTTTACTTCCTGAGAAAACTAAAGAAATTTGGCCTGTCCCCTAAAACCGTTACTAATTTTTATCGATGCACCGTAGAAAGCATTCTTCTAGGGTGCATCACAACTTGGTATGGAAGTTGTCCTGTCCAAGACCAGAAGAAGCTGGTGAACATGGCGCAGCACATCACACAAACCAATCTTCCGTCCTTGGACTCACTTTACACCGTACGCTATCAGAGCAGTGCTGCCAGGATAATCAAGGACACGACCCACCCAGCCAACACAGTTTTCGTACCTCTTCCCTCCGGGAGAAGGCTCAGGAGCTTGAAGACTCGTACGGCCAGATTTGGGAACAGCTTCTTTCCAACTGTGATAAGACTGCTAAACGGATCCTGACCCGGATCTGGGCCGTACTCTCCAAATATCTGGACCTGCCTCTCGGTTTTTTTTGCACTACCTTACTTTCCATTTTTCTATTTTCTATTTATGATTTATAATTTAAATTTTTAATATTTTCTATCGATTTGTAATCCAGGGAGCGGGAAGCGCAGAATCAAATATCGCTGTGATGATTGTACGTTCTAGTATCAATTGCTTGGCGACAATAAAGTATAAAGTATAATTTTGTCTTCTCCCTCTGTGTTCACTGTGTTTGCTCTAGTTTTGCAATGGATTATGATATTTGGTTATGATGCAGGTATAAGAAAAAGTTAGCACTTTGCTTTTAAAGGATTATGGTTCCTTTCTGTTTAAGGTGCAAAAAGAACTAAAAGATGGTCTTGTTCTCAGAGAATTTTTAAAATTTTTTTGAGATAGTGTGGAATAGGTCCTTCTGGTCCTCTGAGCCACACCGCCCAGCAATCCCCTGTTTTAATCCTAGCCTCATCAGGGGACAATTTACAATGACCAATTAGCCTACCAGTCAGTAGGTCTTTGCACTCTGGGAGGAAACTGGAACACCAGGAGGAAACCCAAGCATCACTGGGAGGACGTACAAACTCCTTACAGGCAGCAGTGGGAATTGAACCCTGGCTGCCTGTACCGTAAAGCGCTGTGCTAACCACTATGCTACGAATTTGACGCACAGGGACCCGAGAAGATAGATCCTATTCTCTGATCCATCTACCCAAAAGAAGGGTTCCACTGAAACCCAGTCACATTGTTTGCTGCTCTAAGTATTCAGTCTGCTGGAGGAACTCACTGGGTCAAACAGCGTTTAGGAGGGGAAAAGGATTGTTAACATTTTGGGGCAAAACGGTGCCAATTCCTTCCACTCCCCTCCTCCCTCGACAGATGCTGCTCGGCCCACAGATTTCCTCCAGCAGATTGTTCCAGATTCCAGCGCCTGTGTCCACAGATAAGCATCTTGATGGAGTGAGGTTTGGAGCAATTTTGAGTTTGAAGGCACGTATTTTAAATTTCTTTGCTCCTTGTCTGTGTTTTTTTTTGGGAAGGTTTTTCAGAGATGCCTTGTTCATATTGAGTAGTCTGCCTGTGGTCACTTGAAGTTGATAGGCAGACTGCAGATACTGGCCAATCATCAGCTAGCTGTGACGTAAAGGCTAATATTGAGGTATTCTGAAGTCTGCAGTGAAAATGGTAACTTGTCACAGCAGTGTATTCCTTGCTATTTTCTGTCTTATAAAGAAGGCTAGTTTTTGTAGCTATCTTTGTTCCAGATAGTTAGTTTCATTTCACTCACCTGTTCAAATCAATGTGTTTGACTGTTAGCTAAATGTTACAGTTTATTTTAGATGTCTTACTGTCTTATAAAATTGATTGGAATAATGTGTGAGCATGATATAGACAAAGTGCAGAAATTTGACAATGAGCATTACCCGTTCGAAGGTTTGGGCTCTCTGCAATTTAATGAATCATTTTCTTTATAAAGTTACCAAACAGTTCATGGAGGGGTGGGGAAGATTGTTGCCTGCAGCAGATGGAATTTTTGAGAAAACAGCTAAAGCAAACACGTGGAATACAAAAGCAAGATTTTTATTTGCTCATATTACTCAGTTACTCACACTTTTTGTTGTGTTCGATATTGAGGGAGAGCGCAGAGCACACCAAGATTGCACCATGCAGGATATTCAACTGAGCTTTATTGTACAATATGTGAACTCCTCTCATGCGGGAGTGGCTAACTGTGTGGCACAGGAATAGCTTATTAACTACCACAACATTTCCCCTTTTTGCCCTTTTTGGGGGGAGAAAAAGAAAAAAATGTGTACTTCTTGTCTATAGAACTGCATTGAAATTATAGTCACTAAAATAGAGTGATTCAGTTCACTTTACCCATAGAATGTGACTTATGCTCCTTATATAAACATAAACATTTGCCAGCATTATAATTGTCTTTCTCTTTGTTTTTAACAGTTTCTTACTCTCTTTATTTTCCTCACTTATTTTCACCAATTTCTTCTTTTTTAAGAACAGTCTCATTTTGTGGAATGTTTTCATCATTAGAAGTATTAAAAAAATGCTAAATCTTATGGAGGTCAGGGTAGATTACCTGAACATTCTGGCAAAGTGAAAGGATTTTTCTGCCTCTTTAGTCACTTGTCTTAGGCTATTAGGCTCTGTGATGGGACAGATAAAAACAACCATTTCTGGTATAGGTTCCTGGAAACATTGGATTGGATGGAAATTCATGAACAGGTGTGTCCACCTCAGGTAGGTGGTCCTCATCATAAGGATCAGCCTACTCTATTTCTTCTCTTGCTTTCGTGGACTTTGAAGTTACACGCGTACATGCCTGTTTCACCTGATTTCACCTTGAGATGTTTTGTTCACAAATGATCATGGTGTATGCTGCCAGACTATTGTTCCATGGGTGACCTTCACTCCTGAGCGATGACAATGATTTTGCAGTGTCTGAGATCATACCTGCTCTTGGTTTTCTCACACTGTGTCATCTCAAAATTTCTCACTTTGTCTAAGCTCAGTAAGTGAGGTTGGAGAAGGGAAGGAAGAATGGGCAGGCTTGTTGTCAGTCTCTGGCCCATTGGCAGCTTCGTACTGTAGACATTCACAACAGATATGGAGTGATAAGCTAGCAGTAGGGGTCCTTTGCCTTCAGTAGGAGACTCTTAACAGTTGGCACCTCAATGTCCACTTCTCCATTTGGCTGTGGGTATCGTGGACTATTTATCTGGTGTTTGAACTTCAGTCCCTAGCAAAGGCTTGAATTCTGAGCAGCTGACTTGTGGACTGTTGCCTGACACAGGTGTCTTTGGTATTCCATGGTGAGAGAATACAACGTTCAGGTGCTGTATAACTGCTGCTGAGGGTGTAGAGGACAGCTTTGACACCTCAGCATTCTGTGAGTAGTAAACCACAGTGAGAGGATATTTGTCTCTTTTCAGCTTGGAAGTGTCTGTGCCTACAATTTGCCATGGAAATTCAGGGAATTCCGTGGGATGGAGAGGTTCAGCATGATTTTTGTGCAGTTTTCTGCATGTTTCACATTTTTTTACACAATCTCTCAGCTGTCTGCTCAGACCAGGCCACCACATGTGATTGCCTAATTCTTAGACAACATTTTTTGATGTCTTGGTGTCCTTAGTGGATTTGACTGATAGTTTTGGCTTGCATAGAAGCAGGAATGATGACTCTAGAGCCCTTCAGCGGCAAACCATCAAGAATAGTGAATGTGTCTCTTTTCAGCCAGTAAGGTCAGAGTTGGTGAGCTCCTTTTAGAACAGCTGGCTCTCCATGCCCACAGTATTACAAGACATTGCTGCAGGTTTGGTCCTTCTTCAACTCAATGCAAATTTTGTCCAGTTTACTCTGTGTTGCAGGAATGCTTTCATGTACCTTAGTTAAGTAGATGTTTGTTTCTTATGTGAGGGCAGAGCCAGCTTCTGTCCATTACTTTGCGTGGCATCCTCGACAGACTGTCTGGAATTGTGAAATATTTGCTGGAGATATGTTCAATGTTATAGCAGTATCACCTAAGCCTCATTCTGAATCTTTGCAGACGTGGAGGTAAGTCATCCAAGTGTTTCAAGCTGAAGAGGCTGACAAGTGGCTTGTGGTCTGTTTCAAATAGGAACTTGGTGCTTGTCAGGTAACAGCTGAAACATTTATAAGCCCACATGAGAACCAGTGTCTCCTTTTCAATTTGAGCATAACACTTTTCAGTAGGAGTCAGTGTTCTCAAGAACATTAGATACGGGAACAGAATTAGGCCATCTGACTTATGGAGTCTGCTCTGCCATTCAATCATGGTTGATCCTTTTTTTTCTATCTCCTCCTCAACCTCAATTCCAAGCCTTCTCCCTGTAACCTTTGATGCCATGTCCAATCAAGAACCTAACAATCTCTGCCTTAAATACACCCAGTGACCTGGCCTCCACAGCTGCAGGTGGCAACAAATTCCAAAAATTCACCACCCTTTGGCTAAAGAAATTTCTCCACATCTCTATTCTGAAAGGGCGCCCCTCTATCCTGAGGCTGTGCCCTCTTGTCCTAGACTCTCTCACCATGGGAAACATCCTTTCCACATCTACTCTGTCTAGGCCTTTCAACATTCGAAAAGTTTCAATGAGATCCTCCCTCATCCTACTGAATTCTAGTAAGTAAAGACCCAGAGCCATCAAACGTTCCTTGTATGATAACCATTTCATTCCAGGAATCATCCTTGTAAACCTCCTCTGGACCCTCTCCAATGCCAGCACATCTCTTCTAGGATGTGGAGCCCAGCACTGTTCACAATACTCAAGGTGAGGCCTGACTAGTACCTTACAAAGCCTCAGCATGACACCCTTGCTCTTGTATTCTAGACCCCTTGAAATGAATGCTAACATTGCATTTGCTTTCCTCCCCACCGACTCAACCTGCAAGTTAACCTTCAGAGTGTTCTGCACAAGAACTCCCAAGTCCCTCTGTGTCTCAGATTCCTGGATTTTATCCCCGTTTAGTAAACAGTGCACAATTATTTCTACTACCATAGTGCATGACCATGCATTTTCCAAGATTGTATTTAATTTGCTACTTTCTTGCCCATTCTCCTAATCTGTTCAAGTCCTTCTGCATCCTACCTGCTTCCTCAACACTACCTGTCCCTCTACCACTCTTCATATCATCTGCAGACTTGGCAACAATGCCTCCTATTCCATCATCTAAATCATTTATATACAGCATAAAAAGAAGTGGTTCCAACACTGATCCCTACGGAAGACCACTGGTCACTGGTACCCAACCAGAAAAGAATCTTTTTATTCCTACTTGCTGTTTCCTACCAATCAGCTAATGCTCTAACCATGTTAGTAACTTTCCTGTAATACCATGGACTCTTAACTTGGTAAGCAGCCTTACGCGTGGCACCTTGTCAAAGGCCTTCTGCAAGTCCAAATATACAACATCCATTGCACCCTCTTTATCTATCCTACTTGTAATCTCCTCAAAGACTTCCAACAGGTCATCAGGCAGGATTTTCCCTGAAGGAAACCATGCTGACTTTGTACTATCTTGTCCTGTGCCACCAAGTACTCCATTACCTCTTCCTTAACAATTGACTCTAACATCTTCCCAACCACTGAGGTCAGGCTAACTGGTGTATATTTTCCTTTCTGCTGCCTTCCTCCTTCCTTAAAGAGTGGAGTAACATTTGCAATTTTCTAGTCCTCTGGCACCATGCCAGAGTCCAATGATTTTTGAAAGATAATTTCTAATGCCACCACAATCTCTAATGCTACCTCTTTTATAACCCTAGGGTTCAGTTCCTCTGGTCTGGGTGACTTATGTACCTTTAAGTCTTTCAGCTTTTTGAGCACCTTCTCTCTTGTAACAGTAACTGCACCCACTTCTCTTCCTTCACACACTACAGCATCAGGCCCACTGTTAGTGTCTTTCACAGTGAAGACTGATGCAAAATACTAATTTAGTTCATCAGCCATCTCCTTGTCCCCTCTTATTTCTCCTGCTTCATTTTCTAGTGGTCCTATATCCACCCTCATTTCTCTTTTATTTTTAACATACTTGAAAAAACTTTTACTATCCACTTTGATATTATTTGCTAGCTTGCTTTCATATTTCATCCTTTCCCTTCTAATGATTTTTTTAGTTACTCTCTGTAGGTTTTTAAAAACTTCCCAATCCTTTATCTTCCCACTAATATTTGCTTTGTTGTATGTGCTTTATTTTGCTTTTACATTAACTTTGACTTCCCTTTTTAGCGAGAGTTGTACTATGTTACCATTTGAATATTTCTTCATTTTTGGAATACACATATCCTGCACCTTCCTCATTTTCCCCAGAAACGCACACCATTGCTACTCTGTTGACACCCCTGCCAGCAGCTTCTTCCAATTTACTTTGGCCAACTCCTCTCTCATACCACTGTAATTTCCCTTACTCCAATGAAATACTGCTACATCAGACTTTACTTTCTCCCTATCAAGTTTCAAGTTGAATTCAATCATATTCTGATCACTGGTTACTAAGTGTTCTTTTACCTTAAGCTCCCTCAACGCCTTTGGTTAATTACATAACACCCAATCCAGTGTAGCTGATCCCCTAGTAGGCTCAACGACAAACTGCTCTGAAAAGCTATCTCTTTGGCATTCAACAAACTCACTCCCTTGAGATCCATGCCAACCTTATTTTCCCAATCGACTTGTACGTTAAAATCTCCCATGACTACCATAACATTGCCCTTTTGACTTGCCTTTTCTTGATGCATATGCTACCATTTTCCACACACCACTGCAGTTTTGCATGAGCACTCTCCCAGACCAAAGGAGGAAGTGTCTGCCTGGACCTTGGTTGCTTTGTTGAGATCAAAGAACGCCAATGATGGCAGAGAGAAAAGCTCTGCTTTAAGAAAAGAGAATGACTTCTTCTGTGTTGCACCCCTAGTCCCAACGCCTCTCTGAGAGAGGAGGCCACGTAGTGGCTTAGTTTTCTCTGCCAAAGCTGGAATGAACTTTCCCAGCTGGTTTACCATGCCAGTGAAACAGCGGATCTCTGATACATTTGTAGTTGTTCCATGCTCTGAACTTGTGCTGGTTTGGGGATGGCTGTGACAACTGTCCCAGTGTCCATTTGGAAAATCGCTGCCTCATTTTGCAGCTGAATCGTAATACACCAGCCTTGTCAATATAAATCTAGACCCTCAAGGGAAGCTCTCTCTCTTCATCTGAATCATGGTTTTCTTTGACATTCTTTGTCCACCATGCAGTATATCAGTGTGCTTACTTGATGCTCTTACAAAGCCTGAATGAGATTGCTTGCAACCCTAAATCTCTCAAAGCATCTGAGTCATCTCTCAAAGTCCCCTGGTTTAGAGAAATCAGGTATTTCGGAGCCCTTATTAGGTAAGTGCATGTAGGTACTGCTGGTATTTCTCCATTTTCCTGCTTGTTTATCTATTATTTTATTTATTTGGACTACAAAAGTCTTCTTTTCACTCCCTGAGAGTTTGACTGACTTCTCTGCTGTGTCTTTGTCTCTGTGCACTTCCCCAGGCTAGTGGCCGATAGATTATTGCAACGTATCCACTTCTGAGTTCATCCTGAAGGTGTTGCTTAGCTACCCCAGCCAGTTCTCAGCTCAAGCATTGCATACAATCTAGCAAATTAGCACAGGCAGTTTAGGCTACTAAGTCTTTGGATATTTTTCATAGATATATTCGAACAAAACCAGCCTTACTGAATTTTGTTTTCTTTCTTGTTGGGTGTCTCTCTCGGTCTCTAGCACAAATTCACTAATGATCAACCACTTCCGACACCGAGTTGTGTTCAATATTGAGGGAGAGTGCAGAGAGCACACCAGCCTGGCAGCACGTGGGATATTCAACTGCTTTTTATTGATAACATTGCTTCCACAGTATGTGACCCCGTCTCATGTTAGAGTGGGTTACTGAGTGGTATAGGAACAACCTATGAACCTATACATTTCACACTTAAATTGAATTTGCATATAATTAGCCACTTCTAGTTTCATTAATTTAATCTCTGACTATTGGATATCACTAGGTTACACTACTTCACGGGGAAAGCAAGCTATTATCTAACTGTATGCTTCCCTAGTTGAAAGTGTCTAAAATATTAATAAACAGTTTATATCAACAAGAAGTTAGAATCTTCACTTCTGCTGGCCTGTGAGTTGCAAATTGGGTACTACTGGGCATAATTCTAATCCCTCAACAACTAGCCAAATATGCAGCAGTAAAGTTCCTTTAAAGCAGTCAATTTAAAACGTGGAGCAAACGGGAAGTTTGGAAGAAACTTGGGCATCTTCTACCAATTGAAGCAAAGTAATTTTATAGAAGAAAACTCAGTAAGTGGAGGATAGCTCCATACAAATTAGGGGCTTTATTTCTGTTCTAGTCACTCAAAAGAATGCAGAAAACAAGTTGATTGTAGTTAAATTGTCTGAGCACTCACATTTTGTCTCAGAATTGTTTGCTCATTATGTGCCATGTTGTATAATGTAAGTAAACCTGGTCTCTCCATGGCCATGATTGTTCTTGGCAAATTTTTCTACGGAAGTGGTTTGCCATTGCTTTCTGGGTAGTGTCTTTACAAGACGTATAACTCCAGCCATTGTAAAATTCTCTTCAGAGATTGTCTGCCTGCCGTCAGTGGTCGCGTAACCGGGACTTGTGATATACACCAGTTGTTTATGTGACCATTCACCACCTGCTTGCATGGCTTCATGTCACCCTGATTGGTAGGGCAGTGCAGATGCTACACCTTGTCCAAGGGTGACCTACAGCCTAGTGGTGGAGATGTACACCTCCTTTGGTAGAGGTGTATCTCCACTCTGCCACCTAGTCTTAGAATAGTATTGTCATTCTGTGAAGCCTCAAGAAATATCCCGTAGATTTGAGTCACTGTGATGGAAAGTTAATATTTTGATCTCTAATGTAAATAGATTTCTTAGTCTGAAGTATTTCCTGCATTTGGGTGCATAATTGGTAAGTTGCAGTTAAAGTTGCACCAAATTATGTGCCTGTTTGCATGTACATCTTCCTGAAAATCTCCCCAGCACACATTAGGATGCAAAAGCCGGTTGAAATGAGCAGAAACCTAGGCTAAGTGCCAAATCTGTACCATGTTAATGCTTGAAGTATAAATATTCATCGTTGATACAATGAGCTTAAAATAATTTGCCAGTTTTCCATGTGGCTAACTCTGAGGAGCACAATGGTGTGGCTTAACTTTGCGCTTAAGGCTGTTTAAGTTATGTATTATTTGCCAAACAAGTTCTTAATGCTCATTTGGAAATAAAGCGACCGGTGTCATTTTCACCTGCAGGAAACTTGTAATTTGCATATGTCTTCATAAAGCAGTTTTGTGTGGTTCAGAAAGGCAACTTGTCTTTACTTTCTCAAGGTTAATTAGGGAGGTAGAATAAATGGTAGTCTTGTAGATGATGTCACGTCTATAAATGATTAAAAATATCTTCCACTTCACTTGGCACTTATTGTTTTAGTGCTACTGCTTCAGGGAGAGAGTTTAATTAAGGGACAAATAAAAAAAAGGAACAAGTAGGTTATTAAAACTGACTTTTCTATATTGGTTGTATTGAGTAGAAAATTTTGGTCTTAAAAAAAAATTTCCTTTTGTATTCACCAGAATAAAAAAGCTGACATCTTGGTTTAACATTGTATCAAAGAGGCAGTATTCCAATAATTCAGCTGGCATTCCATTGAAGTGTGTGCCAAGATTATATGTTCGACTTCTGTAGTGGAGCTGAGTGAGCAGCATTTTGATTGAAGAGTCGAGGAGCCATCAACTAATGGTACCCTTTAATTTCATTGTGGTTTCTCACAAAGTTGTGAAGAAAAACTCCCAAGAGTTGTTGATGACTGTGAGGTTAAAGTGTTAGCAATTTTCTGAACTGTGTTGCAGCGTCAGAAAAAAGGTATGAGAGAACTATCCCTGGATACTTCTATATTGTGGCAACTTTTCATAAGAGTGTGTGAAATCGGAAGAGGAGAAGGTCAAATAGCCACTCGAGCCTGCTCTGTCATTCAATAAGATCATGAGTGATCTGATCTTTGGCTTTTCTTTCCTGCCTGATTCCCAAAGCCCACAAATGTTTCAGCAAATGATCCTTTGCTGCCCACTCTCTGATTTGCAGAGTATTCATAGACAAAGTGTCCCAATGATCTATCATCAGCACATGGTCCTGCAATCTCTGCAATTGTCTCTAGAGTTGATTGACAGGGTTTCCATATTGCTGCATTTGAGAATAATATATTCACGCTTTCATTGTCAAGGGCTATCTTCAAGCTCATGGAATAGAGAAACTGGTTTGTGGTCCACAGAAAAGGTCAAGTGATGTTCGTAATTGAACTTATGGGACCTCTGCACTTCAAACTTGATGGGATTGGGCAATCCTTCCTCATCCACGGATGCTACTTTTGCTCTGCGTTCAGTGTTCTGATGGGACCACGTGGCATCATCAATGTATGGTGACGTGCCACAAGTTAAGGTTAGCTCACTGCCTGCAGAGAAGTGCTCGAGCTGCAGTAGTTTTCGGGGATACGCTACAACTTTCTCTTGACCCTCAGTCCAACTCCATTTCATATCCTTTGGCTGCAGATGGTGTGGTGGAGCTCAGAGTGTTGGTAAACACCTGACAATTATTTACTATAATAACTCAAACAATCAAAGATGTAACTTTAGCTGAGGCGGATTAACTGATAATTGGTTTTATTATTTGAACTGGATGTAGTTCTTCAGTATCTATACAGTGTCCTCAAATATGTACTCCATTGACCAGGAAAAGTGCCTTCTCTGGCCTGTTCAACTCTTCTTTAGATTCCACGGTGTCTACTGTGACCTTTGGCCCTGCAGCCCTTGTGTGCATTGAAAGTCAAAATCTGCTTTACCTTCTTTTACACCACTTGCATCTTCAAGTTATCTTTGTGTTTCTTACATGATGGCCGTACACTACTCATTGAGCTGTACAGCATAGAAACAGGCCCTTCAGCCCACTGTTTCTATGCTAATCATCATGCCTATCTATTATAGTAATCTCACTTGCCTGCATTAATATCTCTCTGTGCCCTTTTCATTCAAGTACCTGTCAAGATGCCCCTTGAATGTGTTACTATTCATTTCTTCAACGCCACCTCTGGCAGTTCCTTTCAGGTACCAGCTAACTTTTGTGTGAAAAATGTACCCCTCAGGTCTCTTCTCACCTTAAGTTGAGACTTTCTAGTTTTATAGGGCCCTTACCATGGGAAACAGACACCAGCTATCTATCCTGCCATAATACTTACAATTTTTTATACTGCTTTAATGTCACCCTTCAGCCACCTTTGTTCAGGGAAAACAGGCTTAGACTGTGCTATCTCTCCTGATAGCTCAAGCCCTCCAATTAAGGTAACATCCCTGGTAATATTTTCTGCAGCCTTTCTAGCTTAATCACATTCTTCCTATAGTGTGGTGACCAGAACTGCATACAATACTCCAAGTGTGGTCGAACAAACATTTTGTACAACTGTAATATGATGTCCCAACTCTTATAATCAATACCTTGGTCAATGAAGACAAGTGTACCATATACCTTCTTCACCTTGTACCTATTTTCAGGGAACTATATACTTGTACCTCCAGGACTCTGTTCAACAACACTCCCCACTGTTGTCAATGTTCCGCCCTGGTGCATCCTCCCAAAATGCATTCGCTTTGCACTTGCCTGAGCTAAACTCCGTCTATCATTTCTTTTCCCATTTTACCAGTTGATTTGTTGTAACTTTGGACAGTCTTCTTGTCTGTCTACTATAACACAATTTTGAATATTTGAAATATCTACCTGAATAACCAATGTTTACAATCCATTGTCTCCAAAGCCAGAATTGTATGCCAGGTATGCTGTAATAACAAGAAGTTATTAGGTGCTGCTCTACATTCATAATGGAACAGGCTCTTGGTCTGAAAGGCCCGCATGCTCAGAGCTTTTTTTCATGTTTTAGGAGATGGATATGGAACACCAGCACCTCTGCCAGCCTTTCAAAATCATGACAATAGGAGAACTTCGTTCAGAGCAGAGAGTTAAAATCTAAAATCTTGTTCCTCATCTTGTTGACTTTACCCAGCTTAGAGTCAAAAACATGACTTTTGTTTGTGAATATTGCCAGGCCCCCTACTTTGAATCTAGAATAGGTTAGTAATCATCAAGGGGAAGGGGTATATGCTGGTAATCCACTTGCATTATTGTCTTTTTGTAATGAAGGCATAACCATCATTATGTGCCACGTTGTTTGACGCAAGCAATCGTGGTCTGTGTGAGCATGATTGTTCTTGGCAATTTTTTCTACAGAAGTGGTTTGCCATTGCCTACTTCTAGACAGTGTCTTTACAAGACAGGTGACCCCTCCCCACCCCCAGCGCACCTCCCCCAGCCATTATCAATACCCTTCAGAGATTGTCTGTCTAGCGTCAGTGGTTGCATAACCAGGACTTGTGACATGTAACAGCTGTTCATACAACCATCCACCATCAGCTCCGATGGCTTCATCTGACCCTGATTAGGGGGCTAGGTAGGTGGTATACCTTGCCAAGGGTGATCTTCAGGCTAGCAGAGGGAAGGAGCACCTTGCATCTCCTTTGGTAGAGGCATATCTCTACCCCACCACCCTTCTATAAATGCTGCTTCAATACAAATGAGACATGAGATAGAGTGATAAAATAAACAGGACAACAACTTTTTTCAGAAGTATTGCTCCCTTAGAAGTTTATTTTGTTTACGGTAGACTGCTTGAAGCTGAACACAAATATAATTTCAGACTATTTGTATCACATTGGAATATGGAGAAGCAAGAAATTAACTTATTGAATATAATGCATTTAATTACATAACAGTGCTAATGCTTTGTAATAGTTCAACTAACCCAAAAATGTTTTGTTGATGATTTCTGTTTGCACTCAAGTGTCTGAGGCTTCTCGCTTAAGTGTCCAACAATAATCAGCCAGCATGGTTGGATTCCAGTTGTTCTGATAGCATTTCTCCATGATCGTAACGTCCTGGTGAAAACTTTCAGCATGCTGGTCACTGACAGTGCCAAGATTTGCAGGGAAGAAGTCTAAATGCGACTGCAGAAAATGAATCTTGAGTGAGATGTTGCACTTTATTGTTTTGTATGCTTGAAGCATGCTGTCAACCAGCTGCACGGAGTTTGGTCCTCGGTTATTGTCAAGAAAATTTTCAACAACCTCCTTGAATGCCTTCCATGCGATTTTCTCCGGTCCTACTAGAAGTTCTTTGAATTGCCTGTTATTGATGACTTGTTTGATTTGCCGACCAACAAAAATGCCTTACTTAATCTTGGCATCAGTTATTCTGACTTCAGTAATGAATTGAGATAACAAATATAGGTGATATAAAAATAGTGATGTGTAATAAGAAAATTTCATAGTGATCCGCAGCCATAAATTACACCCAAAAGTATTCAGGAAGCAAAATCTTTGTTGTCCAGTGCTATTGTGATGCTGACTATGTTGTAAAGTGCAATCACTAAAAATTGAAAAGCTGGTAACAAATTTGTGCACGCACACAGAAGTTTTGTAACGAAGCTTGTGGGTTAATTTAGTGAGCTAATGATCAGACAATCTTTTAGTGGCACTGCTTAAAGGATATATACTAGATGGGACACAAGCAGAAGTTCTCTAATCATTTTTGTGTAGTGTCATGGGATCTTTAGCTTTCTTTCCGTGAGGGCAAACAGGGCTTTAGTTTAATAACTTGACTGAAAGAGAAATGTTGGTAGGAGGTGAATGGCAATTGCCAGCTGTTTCTGAGTTTGTGTTATGATTTAATGTGTACAGATCATTGACAAATGAAACAAATTTATCAAGAATCTGAGGAGTGAATCAGTGAATTAAAGAGCACAAGATGAAGATACTTTACAGAAGGGCTTTGCGCATTGTTATGCAACAGAAGCTGCATCTTTGACCTGTCCTAATGGACGATTTACATTTCTCCATTCTGCCTCAGTTGATTGACAGCGTGTACTGCGGTGACTCAGAGCACTTGCCCCTTGTGATTCACCAGTGGCATGTGTTTCATTATCTTGGATTACAGTGAAAGGTCCTTTTTAGCATTTCCTAGACCTATCTTCCCTAGGGCCTGAGTAACTAATACAATCTTAATCTGCTACTCTGAGAGTTACGTGACCATTAAGAGTTTGTAGAATATGTATTTTTTGTTCTTTATGAATATCATGGCCTTAATAAAGGTAATTTAAAGTTTTTTGTTGGCAAATTGGTTGAAATCAGATGTAACATTTGAGAATTAATAAATTGCTTTTGGGATGTTCTTAACTCTTAGTCAGAGGAGCTGTCTATTGCTGCTCACTTAGTAGCTCTGAAGTTGAGTTGTTCTGATGTTAGAGAGAAATTTAATTGTGACATTGAAAACATACTTATGAAAAAATGATTAAAGAGGTAGATTTGGGAACAAAGGGTTACCGAAAGCATGCAACAGCTCACTGGTAGTTCAAAAGGCAAGAACGTTGAGTAAAAACATTACTAATACAACCTTTTTCTGAAGTAAGTTGTGGGCAAACAATGAAGAGGTGAGTGAAGGCGAAGCGAATTCATGGGATGAAATGTGTTGGTGCTTTGCAGTACTGACACGTATGGAGTGAGCCATTCGGAGAGGCGACATCAAGGCAGAGGAGTTTCAATGCCCATCCAACGTACCCCGGTGTGAGGTTGAATCTTTCTGGGTGCTGAGCTGATTTGGAGAAATCGAGAGCAGCTTTGGGCTGGGTCGCAAAATCTGGGCTTGCAGTAGGGTTGCCAACTGTCCCTTATTAGCCGGGACATCCCGTATATTGGGCAAAATTGGTTTGTCCCATACGGGACCGCCCTTGGCCCGTATTTCCCCCGCTAAGGTAGAGCGTTGCTATGAAACCGTTCGTAAGCCGAAATGGCGTAAAGCGAAGAAGCAATTACCATTAATTTATATGGGAAAAATTTTTGAGCATTCCCAGACCCAAAAATTAGCCTACCAAATCATACCAAATAACACATAAAACCTAAAATAACACTAACGTATAGTAAAAGCAGAATCAGGAAGATAAAAACAAAACCGATTTGTAGAAAAAAATCGGCACGTATATGCATGCGCACATCACGTATGCGGCACCTCACGTAAGCGCACGTCATGCCTGCTTCATGGTCATGGTAGTCTTTCTCGGGGTAAACACAAGTGTCCTGTATTTGACTGCTACTTTTGTCCCTTATTTGGGAGTGAGAAAGTTGGCAACCCTAGCCTGCAGTGAGTTGCTGGGAGGCACGGTGTAGGCCCGGAGCCTTTTGCTGCCCCGGTGCCTGAGTCTTAGTGTGAGGTATGATATGTTGTTCGGACAATTTAAACGCCGGCCCAGATAGACTGGAAAGACAGTGTCAGGATTGGAGGCGAAAGCCGATTTTGCTCGCTCTCCCGCAATGTTCACACTTCTCTCTGTGGCACTCAGCCTGTGAAGACTGCCCCGGCTGCTGTGCTCCTTGCCCTCTAATATGATGAACTGATGCTGATGCTTTGGGCCTACTCCAAGCTGCTCCGTGGTTCAGATTTAAGGACTGATTTTGGTTTGGAAATGTTGTTGCTTGCTTCTATCATTTGCATGATTTGTGCTTTTTACCCCCCTCCCTTTTCTCTGCGGATTGGGTATTGGTCTTTATTTTATTTTAATTTTTAATTGGGTTCTGTCAATTTTCTTGCTTTGTGGCTGGCTACCTCTAAACAAACAAATCTCAGGGTTGTATAATTTATACATTTTTTGACAATAAATGTACTTTGAAACTTTGACAATGAGCAGCAGAGATGGAATTCAACTGGAGACATTTTCTACATGGAATTCCTTATCCAGGAAAATGTTCCAAGATCGGTGTGCTGTTTGTAACCAGAGTATTAGAGAAATGGTGGGCAATATGGAGAGAGTGCCTTGTGCTGCATTATAGCAATAGTGCCTCTTTAAGTGGCATAGTTGACTTAGGAGAAACGTCAGTCTCACTTGACACTGGGCCAGCATGAGTCTCTACCTCAGTGAGATGTTAACAGAGGGTCAGCATACCAGGTAAAATAATAATTTGTTCTACATTACTCATCTGTACTACCATTCTCTTGATATTTGGCAAATTCTCTGCAGAATATAGACATGCAAACATGACTTTATCTGAACTGTGTATTTGCTAACCCAGTGCTAGCTGTGAAGAGGCATAGGTCAACTTAGCTGTTTAACTGTTCTACCTTGTTAATAGGGCGAACACAACCTATTTATCTAAGTCTGCATAATTAAAGAGATTGATGAAGGCTACCAGAGAAACTGTCAGATGATCTTTTGGGTATTTTACCTTGTGTCAGTAGAATCCGCAGCATGGGAAGCAGTTTCAAGATAAGGGGCAGGTCAGTTAAAAGGTATGTCGCAGTTTCTTCAGGGATGGTGGTGAATCCAGCAAGTTGTGGAGTTTGGCTCATTGGAAGTGCAGTGAAAGATCTAGGAATTGAGAGCAGTGAGGATCTGGCTCAGAGGAGGAATTGAGGTCTGGGCTAGGCCAGCCACTATCATACTGAATGATGGGGCAGGAATTTTAGGCCTGGTGTCCTGCTCCTGGTCTCTTGTTCTTGTGAAGCAGCTGTGCTCCTCCCAAAACTGAAAATAGTTACTGCTCACTGCTTTACTGGCTCGCCCTTGCCTTTCCACTGCCTCCCATTCCATCTGAATTCCCTGAAGCGCATCAGGAGGTGGAGTAGAATCCCGGCTCGGTGTTGGTTTGAAGGACCTCTGGCTTGGTAGCAACTCGGGCTAGCGCTGACTTTGTGATATGTGAGAGGCGATAACCTGTTTTGTAGACATCCCCCAGGAATCATCAAAGAGTGGCAAAATCAGAGGATACATTGAGCACTAAGTAGGAAACTGTCTATACCTCATTCCGCATTTTGTACAGCACAACTAAAGGAGTGGCTCCTGATCAAAAATTCAGAATGGAGACTTGTATTTTGTGATCCATGGGTCAGGTAATTGAATTTCTTGTGGTTGGGATGAATCAAGCATTTACCTCTGTCTTGCTGGCAACACTGGACTGTAAAGTTGGGAGGAAATCCACGTTACCCAGTTTTTGCCCATAATTGCAGCATGCTGGCATTTACAAGAGGCTTCCACTATAACATACTGTAGGTGGACATTGAGTACATAACATGAACCGATACTTGTGCTTTGATATTGTAACAAACTATTCCCATTAATTCAGAAACTTCTGACCATTAGGAAAACCTTTCTCTGCAATGGCTTTTGTTTTCAAATGATGGTAACTTTACATTGACAGCTTCTCTCCAATACCTGTGGAAAAAGTAGTGCTCCACACCACATTCTGCATTGTGGTACTTAGAGTGAGGCGTATGTTCCAAGACTAAGATAAAGAATAATGACTTAGTGTGGTATGTGAAGTTGCTGGTGATGTTCCAATTTTGTTGATCGGAGGTGACAGTCTTTATGGAGGCTGAGGCGGTAAGCTTGGGTTGCTGTGGTATATCCCGGATATAAGGTGCTGTACACTGAATCCACGTTGCACAGATGTTGGCAGAACACTCTATGGACAAAGCACTACTCGGACATTGCTGGTGTTTGGCTTTCTGAATGTTGTACTTGTTCATCTGAATGCTCCATTATATTCCTTAGTTGCATCTTGTTAGAGTGGCTTTCAGCTGCCAGGAGATGAGCAACTTGTGTCGGAGTACCCCGTCCCTTGTCCCTTGTAGCCAAGGTGATACCATTGCAAATCTATTTAAACTTGTACTAACTAAGAGGCTGATTATAAGGGAGTCAAGACAGATATTGCTGTGGGGAGCTGGGGTTTCTAAAATCTATTGGCTATTATACAATAGAGTATTAACAGTGACTTAAAAAAGCAACAGTAATTGAATACTTAACATGCAAAAGTGCACCTCATAGCATAGTTCTGGCTGATTAATAGCTCAGTCAGTAAATATACAGTTCTTTTGTCAGTATCTGTAGTTGTCACTGCGGGTGGTCCTATTTTGAGATATGTTACATGAATTTTTAATACCGTGTATTGAACCAGGACGGTGCATTAAATGGCCAATGAGTCGTAGACTTTTCAAGCTGTGTATGGGATCCGGAAAGGAACCAGGTTTCTATCTTTTGCAACAATGCCCAGAAAATGTGGCATTCCGTGAGGATCTGCAGAGCCAACATGGACTTTGGAAGTATAATTTGCTGACCTACTACTCAGCTGGTCATGCATCATCTTGTGGGAGGAAAGGAATTGCCGATGCTCTGGGACGAAACCCTGTATCAGGACTGAGAGGGGAGATGGCCATTAGAAAGTGGAGAAGCAGAGCGATGAGTCAGAAGTCCGAGGTGGAATTTAGAACTATTGTCCCTAACTCAGTAGGTTTAATAGTGAGCTTTTGATAATCCACCATTCTGCGAACACCAAGCTATTGGATGAAAGTACGGACTGAGCAACATTTCTTTCTTCCTTTTATTCGAGATGTGCTCGTTGTTACCGCATTTGAGATCAGTGAAATCACCATAGTGTGAGTCTTAAATTTTAAGTTGTCTTGGTCTGAATGACTCGGCTGCCCATTGGACGTTGGGTGAACGTTGGGATCGGGTAAGAGTTGATAAACTGGTCATTACTGTATTGAGTACACCCATGAACAGAAGGCTGGGATGCAACAGGGAAACTGGTCAAGTGATCTAACCACTTGTCTTATTCCCACCCTTGTCTCATTTCTCCTTAAATGCATCCATGTGACTCACTTCAGCTCTTCCCAGATTAGCAAGTTGTGCATTCTAACCACTCCTGAGCAGAGGAGATTTTCCGGAAATGGACTGACTAGTGGCACATTTTACCGCTTGATCTCAGGTGGACAGGAGTTTGCAACTGTGGTCCTTTGTGCAAACAGTGTGGTGATGGAGTAAAGGGCAAAGGCCAGTGGGATCATGAAGATTATTACTGTATATTCTCATCTTGCAGTTAAAATTAGAAGAATGATTCTAGAAATTCCATTATTGAGGCAGGAAGATGGAATATAATAAGTGGAAATCACCGGTGATGCCCTAAGATAGTAGTTCTCCGAAATGTACTTGCTCGTGATCCAAGATTGTTTGTCTTTCTTCAGTACCCGAGTGTCAAGCAGAACAAAATGGTTGTTACTTCGGATCCAATGCAGCGTAAAAACACAAAATAAGCACAAAGAACACAAGAAGAAGGCCAATAATAACATCATGAAGGATCCCAAGCACCCTGCTCACGGACCTTTTGTCCCACTCCCATCAGGGAGGAGGCTACGTAGCACCCACGTCAGGACCACAGACTCAAAAACAGTTACTTTTCCCAGCAGTAAGGCTGATCAACACCTCCATCCATGAAGCCAGCCCTCCACACCCCCAACCACCACTACTTTATCAATTTCTGGCAGACCCCTTATGTGCAGACACTTGTGTGCCTAACATCACTTTGTGGATGTGCAGCAATCTTGTATATTTATATTTATCTTCGTAACAAAAAAGATTCAGAAAAATGGAGTTTCTTTCACACTAAATATGTACAAACTATATACGTCATGTCTCAGAGAAATTAGCTGGAGAAAATATCTTTCCTTACAGCCTTGCACCAAGCATACATACCTCTCCACGCCCCTCCACTACTTTTTTGCAGTGATCACCCCCACTAACATTTATTTGTGCCTCCCGTCGCTGACCCGTGCAAATGGCCAAAGTGCTGCACCTGCCCACTCACCTTCATTCAGAGCTCCAAACAGTCCTCCCAGGTGAGGCAGCATTTTATCTGCAAATCTGCTGGGGCCATCTTTTTTTCTCCTCCTCTACGTCAGTGAGACCATTGCAAATTGGGGCACTGCTTCACCGAGCAGCTCCGCTCCATCCGCCAAAAGCAGAAATTCCCGGTGGCCAAACATTTTAATTCTGATTCCCATTCCCATTCTGACATGTCAGTCCGTGGCCTCCTCTTGTGCCACGCTAAGGCCACGTTCAGGATGGAGGAGCAACACCTGCATAGCCTCCAACCTAATGGCATGAATATCAGCTTCTCCTTCTGGTAACAAAAAATTCCCCTTCTTTTACTATTCCATCAACTGTTTATTCATTTCCATGGATGCTGCCTGACCTGAATTCTTCCACCATTTTGTTTGTTTTCCCCTATGGCCTTTCCAGTTGTTATTGCTTTGATCTGAAAGCACGTTTGCGTCGTGGATTGAGATCCCCCAGGGAAGTCCATTTCAACAGCCAAAACGTCATTGTGTTTTGCTCCTTTCTACCCCTGGGACAGGCAGAAGACTTTCATCCTATCTGTCTGAACACGTTGGAAGTCCAGGTCCCAGGGGTGAAAGGATTGTGTTCTAAGCTAGTACCCCCTTCAACATTTTGTCAAATAGAAAGAGATTTAAGGCTTAGTTAAGGTTTAGCTTGCAGCTGATTCCCGTAGTTTCTTTCTGTTTTGTAGCAGTGCATGCAGCTCTATTGTAGAACTGATGAACGAGTGATAAGGATTCTGTTGCGGTATAAGGCTTGTTGAGAATGGCAAATCTTTTAACTCTGTGACTGAGCTGGAAAGAGCACTGGCTCCTGATGATGAGAAAGTGACAGAGTGCAATCAGAATTTGGTATTTCTGACAGAAACTTCTTTGATAACAGTCATCAAGAACTCAAACTTTTGACATCTTTTACTTCAAGGCAACTAGCAATTTCAGTATAAATATAAAGCATGATCTAAGCTATTCATGCTGTTCATTTTGGAACCTAGCTCACCTTGGATTGCTGCTCGAGGTGTAGTTTTGATACTTACATTTCATATATCCAAGGTTAATACATGTACTGTACAATGGATCTGACGTGTGCTGCGGACTGGCATGGCTGCAGGAAGATTAGAGTATTAGAATATCCTTGATGGAAATTTGAAAAGGGGTTTTAAATAGTGTGCTCAAACCACATCTTGATAGGCTACTGAAAAGTGAATATCATTTGTTTATTGAGATACAGCATGGAATAAACCCAGCAATCCGTCGACTTAATCCTATCCTAATCACGGGACGATTTACAACGATCAATTAACCTACAAACTGGTACTTCTTTGGACTGTGGAAGGAAACTGGAGCACCCGGAGGAAACCCATGCGGTCACGGTGAAAACGTACAAACTCCTTATAGGCAACAGAGAGGGAATTATTACTTGCACCACCCCTAGATTTTATTTTTAGGAAGTGCTATGAAAGAGAAAAAAAATCCTTGACAGTATACAGTTAGAATCTTGAATGCACTGCCACCGTGGGCAGTGGGAGGGCGGGGGGTCAATCCAGTTGTGGTATTCAAAAGGGAACAAGGTAGCTATTGGAAAGGAAAATTACAGGGATCAGGAACGAGAGCTGGGACTGAGGCTAAGTGGGTTGTAGCTCTATAAGGCTACAGAACTCTGATGGGTTGAATAGCCTCTTTCTCTGCTATAACCTATTAGTTAACCCATGGTTTAGTTTGCTTTCCGAATTCAACTCGTACCTTTTTAAAGAGGAGTTAGAACGGTGCAAGACTCTGTATCTCCATCTCTCAGCAGATGACAGTAATTAAAATATTCATACTTTTTATGTCCAACATTATAGGCAATTAAAACTCCTGTTTGAGTTCAATTCAATTGGTATTTAATTCATTTTCTTAAAAATAGATTCTGCCCCTGCTTTCTCAAATATATGGATCCCAGTACACTCCATAATAGTTGCATCGTCATTATGATTCGTTTCCCCCATCCTCTCATTCTTTCTGCTTGTGCTGCTCCTTGTCCTTACAGCTGTTTCGCCCCACCTCAAAATAAAACTCATTATTGTTTGCTGTTTCAAATTAGCTAAGAAACACAAGAGTTGTTGTGAGTAGTTGCCTTTTATTTTACCACACTGAGGGTAGATCTAAAAGTAGCGTTTGCTGCTGCTTTAATAGGATCCCTGTTGACAAGAGCAGATGTATCAAAGTGTAAGGTAATTCTGAACTATGAGGGTAGACGGAGGCTGAAGGGACAGGCCGATGTTGGAGTGGACAGTCACTATTGAAAGTAGTTTGAGTTTTTTAAATCTTTTTAAAGGAAGAATGAGGAGTGACCGTATGTTTTAAAGGTAGACCTTTAACTGGAAATGGAAAGGTGAGAGAACAGGGAGACGGGTGGAGGTGGTTTTAAGACAAGTTTAAGTTCAAAGTACATTTATTATGGTGTGGTGGGGGCGTCCAGGCTGAAGTCGGTGCAGCTCCCCCAGCGTTCGCTCGGTAGAAAACAAACTCTGTTGTGGTCGACTGCAGATTTCTGCAGCTCTCGATGACTTGGTCCCAAGCCGAGGGGTTGCCTGTTGACAACTACCAGGCAGGGGCGTCCAAGCCGGTGAGCTGCGCTCCACCAGGGGCAGCATGGCGCAGCGTCCAGGCTGGAGTTGGTGCTGCCCCCCAGTGTTTGCTCGGTAGAAGACAAGCTCTATTGTGGTTGACTGAAGATTTCAGTGAACTGAAGGGTCTGGACTATATACATATAAATTTTGTGTAGTTGTATTTTACTGATATTCTATATGAGCTTGTTATCTTGTATATGTGAAGACTCAGCCTCGAGCTGCGGTGTTGCCTGACAGAGGCATCGGAGCCAGAGGGCTCCACCCTGGGCTGTGCGGCACAGGGTCCAGGCTGGAGTTGCTGCTGCCCCCCAGTGTTCGCTCAGTAGAAGACAAGTTCTATTGTGGTTGACTGGTGTTTCATGGCACGAGTTTGGACTCTTTTAATGTGTGATTGTGATACCATTTGTGCTTGCTATCTTGTGCTGTGTGTGCGTGACTGTTGGTACTGTTTTTCACTTTGACTCCAGAGTAACATCGTTTCGTTTGGCTGTATTCATGAGTATTCATGTACGGTTGAATGTCAACTAAACTTGAATTGAAAAATCGAAGTATGTATACGTTATACAACCTTGAGATTTGTCCCCTTATATGCAGCCACAAAACAAACGAACACAAAAGGACCCATTTTTAAAAAAGAGCACCAAACACCCAATGTGCAGAGAGGAAAAAAACACAAAAATTGTGCAAACAATAAATGGAAGCAAATAGCATTCTAAACTGAAGTCCACAAAGGGAGTCCGCCCACGGACCCTTAGTTCAGTGCCAGGTAAACCTGGCAGAGCCATGAGCTGAGCAGGCCTGTTTGTGCCTCAGGCCCATGCACCCTGACCTTCTCAATCTGGCCCGTGCTTAAATCATCGTCCTAACATCAGGTTCTGTTGCTTCGATGTGCTCTGTGGCCTGGACTCTGCTATCTTGATTCAGCTTGTATCCAATCTTTCTGATTCTCCCGGCGCTTACCAGGTGTTACAGATGAAGGTTCGTTTGAAGATCAACAGGTTGTACAGGACTTGTATGAAACATGGTGTTGCTACAGGTGAAACCTTCTGTCCTCTTTTGCATGCTGATTGGAGGGATGTGATGATTGAGAAAGGAATGCAGGAGAGATTTATTACGTCTTCTAGAGACTAAGGATTAAAGATGCGTTGACAGACTGGAATTATTCTCTATTCCCGATCTGATAAACACATGAAATTCTGCAGATGCTGGAAACCCAAAGCAACGCACACAAAATGCTGGAGGAACTCAGCAGGTCAGGCAGCATCTATGGAAATGAATAAGCAGTCGATGTTTTGGGCCGAGGGCCTTCATCAGGACTGAGGAGAAAGGGGAAAGATGCCAGAATAATAAGGTGGGGGGAAGGGAAGGAGGTTAGCTGGAAGGTGATAGGTGAAGCCAGGTGAGTGGGAAAGGTCAAGGGCTTTAGAAGAAGGAATCTGATATCGGAGGAGAGTGGACCATAGGAGAAAGAGGAGGAGGAGGGGATACAGGGGGAACTGATAGGCAGGGGAGAAGAGCTAAAAGGTCAGAGTGGGGAAATAGGGGCGGGGGGTGGAATTTTTTTTTAACCAGAAGGAGAAATTGATATTCATGCCATCAGGTTGGAGTCTACTCAGACGGAATGTAAGGTGTTACTCCTCAAACCTGAGGGTGGCCTCATCTTAGCACAAGAGGAGGATCTGACAAAAGTATTTTAGATTGATGAAAGGGTTGAGAAAGAGTGAACAAAGGGAATGTTTCCAGAGTGAATAACAAAAGAAAGCATATTTAATTGAAATATCCTTTGGGGACCTCTTCATCTCACAACAAATGGTTAAGAATGTACTGTTAAGTGAGATGATTAGTGTGGATTTAATAATGGCATTCAATGGACATAGTGTAAGTACGTGAAAAAATTGCAGGGATATAGGGAAAGAAAGGGCAGTAGGATGATCTGGATTCCTCTTGGAAAGCTGCTATAAACGCAATGGGTTGGTAGACTTCCAGTTTCTGCTGTACTAAGCTGTTGCTGATAGAAGATGTGGAATTATAGTCTAATAGGTATTCTCGCTCAATAATAGAATCAATGCACATTTAAGATAATAATTGGCACCAAACTCTTGTTTATTCACTATTTATTCATCTGGAAGTTATATGCAACTGGCAAAAATTATTTGTTTGCTGAAAATAATCTTACTGTGGATTTTATACTTACTCTGTAACCACTTTATTAGTTACACCTTTGCACCTGCACGTTAATGCAACCAATCATGTTGCAGTAACTCAATGAATAAAAACATGCAGACATGGTCAAGAGGTTCAGTTGCTGTTCAGACCAAACATCAGAAAGGGGAAGAAATGTACTCTAAGTGATTTTGACTGTGGAGTGATTGTTGGTGCCAGACCGGGTGATTTGAGTATTTCAGAAACCGCTGATCTCCTGGAATTTTGATGCATAGTAGTCTCTAGAGATTATAAGAGAATGGTGCAAAAAAGTGGCAGTTTTGTGGCCGCAAATGCCTTGTTTATGAAAGAGGTTAGGGAAGGATAGCCAGACCGGTTCAAACTGACAGGAAGGTGACAGTAACTCAAATTCAAAAGATTGGAATTATATTTATTATCAAAGTACGTCTGTAGTATACAACCCTGAGATTTGTCTTCTCCACAGACAGCCACGAAACAAAGAAAACCATGGAACTTGTTCAACGAAAAACATCAATCTCCCCCATGTGAAAAAAAAACCAAATCGCACAAACAGCTTTAAGAACATCAACTCCCCCACACTTGCAAAACTAAATTGCACTAATGCCAATAAGAACGTCAACACCCCCCCCATGTACAAAAACAACTTGCACAAACTCCAACAAGAAAGAACAAGAATTAACCACACTTTACAAAAGTGGTGGGCAGAAGAACATCTCTGAACGTGCAACGTGTTGAACTTTGAAGTGGATGGGCTGCAACAGCAGAAGGCCATGAACAAACTCTTAATAAACTAGGCCACTATGTATAAATGGCCTGTGCAGATGTAGGCTAATTAGCAATAACATTGTCTTCGAAGATTTGGTTCCACATGTAATGGTGAGTTCATTAATTCATTTGCATATCTATATTTTACATTACTTGTGTTTGGTCTTAAAATATAGATTTGAAATGCCATTATTACTTAAAAGGGTCACAAGATGTATAGTTTGTCAATTTATTTAAAGGTTTATGCACAGAATACCAGGATTGTGATCCTTCAAGAGGACCACAACCTTGTAGTTAGTTTAGAGGCTCTTGTGAAAGTATATGACCAAGGACAGACAGAGATGAAGGACCTTCATTGCTGCCTTAAATGCCAGTGGCGTAACGGGCAGTAACCGTAACTAGGGTTGTGATGTTCAGTTTGAGGAATCTTCATCGATTTGAATATTCATGCACCTGGCACCCTCATTCCCCACGGAAGCCAAACAGCTGAGAGCTTACTGCATGTTGAATTTATTGATGGAACAATCCACATTTACCTAGTGGAATCTCAGGTTCAAAAGAAGTCTGGCACAAGTACAGGTGTTTATGAAAGCCTGGTGCTTTGATTAAAAGCAATCAGGGAAAACATCAAAATCAGTGCATTGGTATATTTAATGTCCTATTAATTATGTATGTTTTGCAATTCTAATGCTTAAAAAAATTATAGTACCTCAAGAAATTAACCACTATTGGCATTTATCTCAGAGTGTATTCAGAGTGATTTGTGGGGGAAAATATTATTGTTTGTGACAGACAATCATCATAGATTAATGTTTTTGTTCAGCAATGGAATGCCTAATAAGGTACTGTTTTCTGTCCATCACGGCCTTCTTCTGTCATTTATACATCAATCATCAGTCTTGTCCTGATCCATTCCTCTCAGTTTAATTCACCTGCTATCTTCCCCTTACATTCATAGCTTCTCTCATCATGTTTCACTTCCATTCTTTGTCCTTGTCACTTCTATTTTAAATATCCGCTCAAATGCTGTTTCTGAACCACCTCTTCTCCCTTGGGCTATGATTAACCACTGTTATTATCCACTCTAAACTTTCCACGTGCCATCCTCTCTTATTACCATTAGTTTTCCCAACATGAAGCAGTTTCGTTTCTCCCCACTCCTGTGATATCCACCAGCTTGGAACTCTGGACACCAGTGTAGAGGAGGCCGCTCCGGGAACACCCGTCGGTACACTTTACCCATGAATCTGCCAGGTTCATCTACTGCATCAGCTGTTCCTGGTAGTTAGGTGTTCCTCTGTTTTGGTGAGACCCGACGTAGATTGGGGAACCTCCTCGTTAAGCACCTTCACCCCATCCGCACCAGGAAGGATTTCCTGGTGGTCAGCCAATTCCACTTGCCATTCATTCCCATTCTGACATGTCAGTCCATGGTCTCCTCTACTGCCACTATGATCCACTCTCGCGCTGGAGGAGGAACACTTCATTTTCTGTCTGGGTAACCTCCAACCTGACCACATGAACATCGATTTCTCAAACTTCCAGTAATTTCTTCTCCCTCCTCACCCTTGTCTCTTTTTTCCATTCCACAAACTGGCTCCCCTCTTGCCCCTTCTCTTTTTCACACCTGCCAGTCACCTCCTTCTGGTGCCCCTCCTCCTTCCCTTTCTCCCATGGTCCTCTCTTCTCTCCTATCACATTCCTTCTTCAGCCCTTACTACTTCCACTCGTCGCCTCCCAACTTCTCATTTCATCCCTCCTCCCCCACCCACTTGTCTTCCTCCTAACCTGGCTTCACCTATTGCCTTCCAGCTGGTATTCCTTACCCTCTTTCCAACTTCTTCTTCTAACATCTTTTCCCTTCCTTTCCAATGCTGATGAATGGTCTTGGCCCAAAACGTCGACTCTATAGTCCTCTCCATAGATGCTGCCTAACCTGCTAAGCCCCACCAGCATTGTGTGTGTGTTAAAATGATGAGAATTGCATTTCTGAAATATGATTCTAAATTCAACAAAGAAAGCTGTTGCTCCACTGTCTATTTCTGGCTACATTAAAATACATTATTGTAAGATAATTGAATTAAACAAGCGACTTGTATCTTTTAGTATTATGAGCTCAACCCTACTAATGACACAGATTTTTTCCAGAATGTAAAGAACAAATTTAAGAGAGTATGATCTTGGTAGAATGAATTTGAAATTTCGTTAGGAGATTCAAAACAACTCCCTGGCAATCTCCTCTGCCTCTGAGGCTCACTGCGTAAAAGATCTGGTTTCTGGCTTTTCATCTTGTTTGCTGTTTAGAGTTTCTTATTCCACCATGACTGCAGCTCCATGTTGAACTTTGGGAGAGAATCCAATGATGAAACAGACAGAAGGAAGATAAAGTAGTGAAAATAGAAAGTTGCTTCTTATTCTGGCAGGGATGAGTGGTGTACTGTATGAATTTAACTGCACATTTGAAACTTTTTTTAAAAAGTGCATATGTTAATGACAGATTTTCTGAATGTGCATTTTTTTGAAAATATCTTGGATATGCAAAAAAAATTGAAAGCGTTTTCCAGCTCAGTATTAAACTGATTTTGTTCTGGATTTAATTGAGTGTGTATGTGATGGAGAGCATAAAACTTGTCAGGCAGTAGGCAATTAATATCTCAAATTCACATACTGCAGTTCCAACCAAGTGAGCTCCTTTGTAAGCGAAGAAACAAAATTGCAAATAAGATCACTGGCAGAGACATGCAGTCTGTTCTCCACCTCCTGAGTAGAGGCAGAAGTGGCTGAGGCTTTATAAAGCATTGGCCAGACAACACTTAAGAGTATTGTGGGCAGTTTTGGGTCCCTTAACTAAGAAAGGTATTGGGGAGGGTCCAGAGGAGATTCATGAGAATAACCTTTTCATACCCAGGATCAATGTATGATGAGCATTTGATGGCTCTGGGCCTGTACTCGCTGGACTTCAGATAGAGAGAGATCTGATTGAAACCTACCGACTATTGAAACCCCTATATACGGTGGACGTGGAAAGGATGTTTCCTATAGTGGGGGAGTCTAGGACTAGTGGGCACAGCCACAAAATACAAGGACATTCCTTTAGAAAAGTGATGAGGAAGAAGTTCTTTAGCCAGGGAATTGTGAATCTTTGGAATTCATTGCTACAGACAGCTGTGGAGACCAAGTCATTGAGTATATTTAAAGCAGAGGTTGGTAGGTTCTTGATTAGTCAGGGTGACAAGGATTACAGGGAAAAGGGAGGAGAATGGTTTTGAGAGGGATAATAAATAAGTCATGATGAAATGGCAGAGCAGAATCGATGGGCTGAATTCTGCTCCTATATCTTGTGGCGTGACATTAAACATTGGTTTACAACCTAAGGATACTGTTTTCTGTTTGAAAATGCTTATTTGAACTTTCAATGCATTTGGATAATAAATGTAATTTATACTTTGTAAATCAAAGTGGTAAAAAATCATTTTATCTGAATGTGCAGTTCTTATTGACTTTAGTGAGGTAATTATTTCTGGTTCAACAGCAAGACGAAAGGAGAAAAGGTTAGTGGAATTGGTGGGAAAAATGATGGCCATTTCATCACTTCTGGGGTGCCTAGGGGCGACTTGAGTAGCAGCAGTACTCTCAATGGATACAATTAAATATTCTCATTTCAGCCTGGTACAGCTAAAAAACACAACTGCTTCCAAGGTCAGTACAGTCAACAAAGATGCCTTACTGCGTTTACATGAACTATCACTGCTTAAAAATGACGGAAACAACTCTGACTGTGGATGGAAGCATGCAGGGAAGAAGCATGGCCATAGATTGGGGTTACAAGTGTGTTTAAGGAAACGGGATTTTAAACTCCTAATACCGACTATCTTGCTGGCAAAGGTGCAGTCTCTGGTGAATAAAGTCAATGATCTCAAAGCCAGGGTGCTGAATCAGCGGGACATTAGGACCGTGTGTGTCCTTTGTTTCACGGAATCCTGGTTAACCCCTTCCGCACCGGATGCAGCGAATCAGATTGACGGGTTTACTATACGCCTGTAGGGTCTCTCAAAAACAGAGGTGGAGGAGTATGCCTCATAATCAACTCTTCTTGGTGCACAAATATGTCAGTGCTGTCCCAATTCTGCTCACCAGACCTGGAATATCTAGCAGTTAACCTACCATGGGAGTTCTCTTTGGTCATTTTAGAAGCATAGAAACATGGAAATCCTACAGCACAATACAGGCCCTTTGGCGCACAATGCTGTGCCGAACATGTACATACTTTAGAAATTACCTAGGGTTACCTGCAGCCCTCTATTTTTCTAAGCTCCATGTACCTATCCAGGAATCTCTCAAAAGACCCTGTCATATCTGCCTCCACCACCATTCCCGGCAGCCCATTCCACACATTCACCACTCTCTGCATAAAAGAACTTAGCCCTGACATCTCCTCTGTACTTACTTCCAAGCACCTTAGAACTGTGCCCTCTTGTCTTAGCCATTTAAGCCCTGGGAAAAAAGCCTCTGACTATTCACACTATCAATGCCTCTCATCATCTTATACACCTCTATCAGGTCACCTCTCTCCTCCGACACTCCAAGGAAAAAAGGCCGAATTCACTCAACCTATTCTCATAAGGCATGCTCCCCAAACCAGGCACCATCCTTGCAAATCTCCTCTTCACCCTTTCTATAGTTTCTATATCCTTCCAATAGTGAGGTGACCAGAACTGAGCACAGTATTCCAAGTGGGGTCTGACCAGGGTCCTATACAGCTGTAACATTACTTCTCGGCTCTTGAACTCAATCCCACGGCAAATGCTTTGTATGCCCTCTTAACCAAAGAGTTGGGCCCTAAGATCCTCCATACTGCCAAGATTCTTACCATTAATACTATATTCTGCAATCATATTTGACCTACCAAAATGAACCACCTCACACCTACCTGGGTTGAACTCTATCTGCCACTTCTCAGCCCAGTTTTGCATCCTATCAATGTCCCACTGTAACCTCTGACAGCCCTCCACACTATCCACAACACCCCCAACCTTTATTTCATCAGCAAATTTACAAACCCATCCCTCCACTTCCTCATCATCCAGGTCACTTATAAAAATCATGAGGAGAAGGAGTCCCAGAACAGATCCCTGAGGCACACCACTGATCACCGGCCTCCATGCAGAATATCATCCGTCTAAAACCACTTGTTGCCTTCTGTGAGCAAGCTAGTTTTAGATCCACAGAGCAAGGTCTCCTTGGATCCCATGCCTCCTTACTTTCTCAATAAGCCTTGCATGGGGCACTTTGTCAAATGCCTTGCTGAAATCCGTATACAATACATCTACGGCTCTGCCTTCGTCAATGTGTTCAGTCACATCCTCAAGAAAATCAGTCAAGATCGTAAGGCACGACCTGCCTTTGACAAAGCGATGCTGGCTATTCTTAATCATATTATGCCTCTCCAAATGTTCATAAATCCTGCTTCCCAGGATCTTCTCCATCAGCTTACCACCCACTGAAGTAAAACTCATTGGTCTATAATTTCCTGGGCTATCTCTACTCCCTTTGTTGAATAAGGGAACAACATCTGCAATCCTCCAATCCTCCAGAACCTCTCCTGTCCCCATTGATGATGCAAAGATCATTGCCAGAGGCTCAGCAATCTCCTCCCTCACCTCCCACAGTAGCCTGGGGTACATCTCGTCTGGTCTCGGAGACTTATCCAACTTGATGCTTTCCAAAAGCTCCAGCACATCCTCGTTCTTAATGTCTATATGCTCAAGCTTTTCAATCTGCTGTAAGTCATCCCTACAATCACCAAGATCCTTTTCCATAGTGAATACTAAAAGAAAGTATTCATTAAGTATCTCTGCTGTCTCCTCCGGTTCCATACACACTTTTCCACTGTCACACTTGTTTGGTCCTGTTCTCTCACATTTTATCCTCTTGCTCCTCACATACTTGTAGAATGCCTTTGGGTTTTCCTTAATCCTGCTCGCCAAGGCCTTCTCATGGCCCCTTCTGGCTCTCCTAATTTCATTCTTAACCTCCTTTCTGCTAGTTTTATAATCTTCTAAATCTCCATCATTAACTAGTTTTTTGAACCTTTCATAAGCTTTTCTTTTCTTCTTGACTAGATTTTCAACAGCCTTTAAAAACCACGGTTCCTGTATCCTACCATCCTTTCCCTGTCTCATTGGAATGTACCTGTGCAGAACACCACGCAAATATCACCTGAACATTTGCCACATTTCTGCCGTACATTTCCCTGAGAACATCTGTTCCCAATTTATGCTTCCAAGTTCCTGCCTGATACTTCATATTTCCCCTTACTTCAATCAAACGCTTTCCTAACTTGTCTGTTCCTATCCCTCTCCAATGCTAAGGTAAAGGAGATAGAATTTGATCACTATCTCCAAAATGCTAGCAGTATACATTCCATCTCAGGCCAATGTCAATCAGGCTTTAGATGATCTGAGCAATGGGATCAACATGCACGAAACAGCGCTTCCTAACGCCTTCACCATTTAACCAGGCCAGCCTAAGAAAAAATCACTAAGCAATTACCATCAACAGATTACTTGCAATACCAGAGGAAGCAACACAGTGGACCATTGCTACACCACCATCAGGGATGCCTACCGTGCTATTCCACGCCCTCATTTCGGGAAATCTGATCACCTGGCTGTACTTCTACTCCCTGAGTATCGGCAGAGACTGAAGACTGCAGCACCAGTAGTGAGGACCAAGAGGGTTTGGACAAGTGAAGCACAGGAGGGCTTACAGAGACAATTTCGAATGAAGTTGGAGGCGACATTGGATGCACAGCAACTCTGGCAAGGTTTGCAAGACATTACTTCATTACATGAATGGCAGCAATGTATCACTACCAGATGAACTTAATGCCTTCTATGCTCGCTTTGAAAGGGAGAACACAACTACAGCTGTGAAGATCCCTGCTGCACCTGATGAACCTGTGATCTCTGTCTGAGGCTGATGTTAGGCTGTCTTTAAAGAGAGTGACCCCTTGCAAGGTGGAAGGTCCCGATGGAGTAGCTGGTAAGGCTCTGAAAACCTGTGCCAACCAAATGGTGGGAGTATTCAAGGACATTTTCACCATCTCACGGCTACGGGCAGAAGTTCCCACCTGCTTCAAAAAGGCAACAATTATACCAGTGCCTGAGGAAGAATAACATGAGCTGCCTTAATGACTATTGCCTGGTAGCATTCATATCTACAGTGATGAAATGCTTTGAGAGGGTGGTCATGACTAGACTGAACTGCTTCAGCAAGGACCTGGACCCATTGCAATTTGCCTATCACCACAATAGGTCAAGGCAGACGCAATCTCAATGGCTCTCCACGTGGCTTTAGATCACTTGGACAACATAAACACCTATGTCAGGTTGCTGTTCATCGACTATAGCTCACTACTGTACTCTCAATCTACCCATGGCATAGCTCAAATACCATCTATAAATTTGCTGATGATACAACTAGTGTTGGTAGAAACTCAGATGGTGACGAGAGGCCGTGCAGGAGTGAGATATGCCAACTAGTGGAGTGGTGCCGCAGCAACAACCTGGCACTCAACATCAGTAAGATGAAAGAGCTGATTGTGGACTTCCAGAGGGGTAAGACGAAGGAACACATACCAATCCTCACAGAGGGATCAGAAATGGAGAAAGTGAGCAGTTTCAAGTTCCTGGTTGTCAAGATCTCTGAGGATCTTACCTGGTCCCAACATATTGATGTAGTTATAAAGAAACGAGACAGCGGCTATACTTCATTAGGAGTTTGGAGCTGCATCACTGAGCAGCTGTGTCATGGCCTGGTTCGGAAATTGTACTACCTCGGATTGCAAGACCCTGCAGCGGATAGTGGGGTCAGCTGAGAAGATCATTGGGGTCTCTCTTCCCGCCATCACAGACCTTTATACCACACGCTGCATCTGCAAAGCAAACAGCATTATGAAGGACCCCACGCACCCCTCATATAAACTCTTCTCCCTCCTGCCATCTGGAAAAAGGCACCGGAGCATTCAGGCTCTCACGAACAGACTATGTAACAGTTTCTTCCCCCAAGCCATCAGTCTCCTCAATACCCAGAGCCTGGACTGACACCAACCTACTGCCCTCTACTGTGCCTGCTGTCTTGTTTATTATTTATTATTATTTATTGTAGTGCCTGCACTGTTTTGTGCATTTTATGCAGTCCTGGATAGGTCTGTAGTCTAGTGTAGTTTTTTTTGTTTTTTTCTTACATAGTTCAGTGTAGTTTTTATATTGTTTTCATGCAACACCACAGTCCTAGAAAATGTTGTCTCATTTTTACAATGTTCTGTACCAGCAGTTATGGTTGAAATGACAATAAAAAGTGACTTGACTTGACTTGACTTGAAGAGATTTGGTATGTCAACAAATACAGTCAAAAACTTCTGTAGATGTACAGTGGAGAGCATTCTGACAGGCTGCATCACTGTCTGGTATGGGGGGCGTGGGGCTACTGCACAGGACCAAAAGAAGCTGCAGAGGGTTGTAAATTTAGTCAGCTCCATTTTGGGCACTAGCCTACAAACTACCCAGGACATCTTCATGGAGCGGTGTCTCAGAAAGGCAGCGTCCATTATTAAGGACCTCCAGCACCCAGGGCATGCCCTTTTCTCACGGTTACCATCAGGTAGGAAGTACAGAAGCCTGAAGGCACACACTCAGTGATTCAGGAACAGCTTCTTCCCCTCTGCCATCCATTTCCTAAATGGACATTGAACCTTTGGACACTACCTCACTTTTTAAAATTTTGTATTTCTGTTTTTTGCACAATTTTTAATCTATTCAATATGCGTATACTGTATAAAGTATACTGAATAAGATTTATTTATTGTTTTTTTCTTCTATATTATGTATTGCATTGAACTACTGCTGCTAAGTTAACAAATTTCATGGCACATGCCGGTGATAATAAACCTGATTTTGATTCTGAACTCTTGAATTAGGTAATACCAGCCTTAACTGACAGTCAAGTAGTGAGGATTCATCAGTCAACTCTCCCTCCTACCATCTCAACAGAGTTGAGAAAGAGTGTTCTGAATTGTCTTCTGATCTGGCTGTGGATCACCTCCTCCTCAGTGAGATGGTTTCTGGTGACCAGTTTGACCAATCTGGGTGGAGATTAGTCTCCAAATTCAGTGACTGTGTTAATGAACCATAATTTTATCTCTTTAATCTGGACTTGAACCAGTGTAATTTTTCACTTCATCGGAAATAGACGATAGAACAGGGCAGTACGTCACAGGACAAACCCATTGGCCTACTATGTTTGCACCAAATTAAACTGAATCTCTAATACTTGGATGTAGAATGTAGTACAGTAGCATGGTCCAGATTTCTCCATCCCTGCTTACTCATTTAAAGCTTCTTAAACCCAACCATTGTATCTGCTTCCACCAATACCCAGCACCCTATTCCATGCATTAACTACTCTCTTTCTAAAAAAAACGTATCCCACACATCTCTTTTAAACTTTACCCCTCTCACTTTAATTACAATGCCCTCTAATGTTTAACCCTTGTGCCCTCCAGTTGCTTGTGCTTTTCAAATAGAATAGCAAATAGCGCTAATCATTTGTCATGGTCATAGGCAGCTATTACTGAAAATTTATTAAGCACATCCAACTATTTAACCATTTCCCTGGAAAAAAAAGTGTCCAGCTATTTTAGGAAGTGCGCGTGAAATAATTTTTTGCTTCAGTTATTTGCACCTCATTAAATTGCCATTACCATTACGTCCTTTTACGGTTCTGGGTGACTCTATCACGATTACATTATTTGAGGACAAATGAAGGAAATGACACTGGCTAATTGGCACCGCTTACGTTCTTTCAAACATTCAATGACAGCATCAGTGCCTCCAATTACCACACTCCCCGCTGACCCACTCCCACACCCACTCCTACTCCACAGCGCTTTCTGGATCTCCGACTGGTCTTTTATGTTGAACCGGTGTGACACCAGCTATTAAATACTTTGACTCCAAGCTTCAGCGCTTTCCTATGGGTAAGATTTTTTTTTGTTCTGAAGCAAAAGTTATTTTTAGCCCTCATGATTACAGCATCCATCACAGACAGTGGGCAAACTGTATTAAGAGCAAGTCACATGCTATAAACTGGAGTGTTTAAAAAAGGTTCTGTGGTTTTTCAAAGTGTAGTCTCCTTCGAGATGAGATGCTCAGGTAAGGCCCTGAGAAAAATGACTGAACTTCAAAAGTAATCATTAGCTCTTTGCAGATGAACTACGATTTAATAGCTAGATCCATTCTAGAATGTGAAATGGGAGATATTATGTTCATTTTTCTTTTCTTGAAGACAGTTTTATCATCATCATTACGTGCTGCGTTGTATGACGTGGGCAATCATGGTCTTCCATCTGTACCATGATTATTTTTGGCATATTTTTCAACAGAAGTGGTTTGACATTGCCTTCTGAGACAGGAGACCCCATCCAATATCAGTGCTCTTCAGTGATTGCCTGGCATTAATGGTTGAGCAATCAGGGATTGTGATATGCACCAGCTGCTCATACGACCATCCATCACATGCAGCCATTGCTTCGTGTGACCCTGGTCCTTGGGTGGGGTGCTAAGCAGGTGCTACACCTTGCCTGAAGGGGACCAGCAGGCTTGCAGAGGGAAGGAGTGCCTCACTTTTCCTTTGGTAGAGCCGTGTCTCCACCCTGCCACCCAGAAGACACATTAGGCTTGTAATAATAAAGAGAATTAACGGATACTGGGCTTGTACATGAGTGTGGTACAGAGGGAGAAGATTGAAACAAAGTAAAATTGAATGGCAGAGCAGGCATGGGGAAACTATTGTATTTTTTTCTAAGTCAAGAATATTTGTACCTGACTTGAAGGTTTAAGAAACACTCACAAAATGTTGGAGGAATATGTTGAAGGTTTAAGATCTACTTCTGAGACTTACATACAAGATGTAGGCTGATGCCATGGTTCCTCAGATGATCTGGTAAAACAATGATACCATGCCACAACAGGAAATCTGGGGGACCACGAGCCTTATTTCTGTTATCAGTGCAAGTTTTATTGTAAGGGAAATGAATCCATATTGATGGTCAGTTTTCCTCCATGTTGTGTGACACATGGTGCAGAAAGGTAGGTTACCTTTTAATGCTAACAAGTTACTTTAGACTCCATGTCATGTTCAATGTCAGTCCAGTGGAATATAATGGCTAAATGGACATGTTAAATGGCTGATTTATAAAGCACATAGCAATAATGTCAAAGGAAGGCGAGCTGCTTGAAGTGCTGCAGCTTTGAAAATGACCAGAATTCGAATCAAGACTTTCAAAGACATGTTAGGGGGAAAAAAAGCAATCCTCATAAAATTAAAGCTGAGTACTTGGTCTTCAACAAATGCTTACTAATACAATAATGTAAATTTTTGATCAAAATGGTCTCTGTTTACATGTGTGTAGGCTTCCTTGGAATAACTTTTAAACAATATTTTGCATCATTTACTAGTAATTCTTCATATAAAGACTAATGTTACAGAAATAGTTTTACAGATGTAGTTATTATTAGCAATATTCTTCATTTTCTTAGAAAATAAGAAGATAATGAGTTTTTTTCTTTTAGTTAAGGTGGCATGAATGTGTGGTGTGTAGCCAAGTGGTTAGGGCATTGGACTAACGATCTGAAGATCGTGGGTTCGAGCCTCAGCCGATGCAGCATGTGTGTGTCCTTGAGCAAGGCACTTAACCACACAATGCTGCAGTCTACGCAGCTGAGAATGGGTACCGGCAAAAATGCTGGGGGTTAACCTCGCGATAGACTGGCGTTCTATCCGGGGGGGGGGGGGGAGTCTTGTACTCTCAGTCGCTTCACGCCACGGAAACCAGCATAAGCACTGGCCTGATGGGCCACAAGGCTCATGACAGACTTTAAACCTTAAGGTGGCATGAAGGACAAAAGAATATCTAGTTGAAGAATTTGCTTCTGAAATGTTGCTGCACATTACTGCATGAGCATCTCAGTTTTCAGCCCTCTGAAGTTACCATGGCAATATACTGAGGAGAGTCTTAAGCAAAATGCCTCTGTTTTTAACATTGGACAGTTTTCTCTTTAACTGTTGTATGGTGGAAATACATTTGTAAGAGAGTCTGATGTTTATGCCCAAACTTGTTTCTTACCCTTGTGTTTCTGCATTACATATAATATTTTTCAGACTTGTTACTGAGAAAGGGGCTATAGACGGAGTGGGCACAGGATTTCCTATCGGTCTGCCTCCAACAAGTACCAAAGTTTCAGCTCATTAATCTGTTTCCAGGATAACGTGGACATGATGATGTGTGCATTTATTTTTGTAAATCTTTTGCATTGCTTCTTGTATCAATATCACAAGAACTGAAGGTATAATTTGAAATCAGTATCCACATGTAAGTAAAGATTGAGATAGTTCTAACTTAATAATCATGACTCTATGGGCAATTCTTGGTGCATTACCATCTCTAGCACTATTTCTCTCTGTATTTAACCTGTATTAGCTATTAAAATACTGTACCTTTTTAACAATATGCCACCTGTTTCTTTTATAAAACATTGTAGTATAGTCGAAAGGATCAAATCTCTGTGGAATTTTATGCCCCTTTTTACATCATAGCTTGTTTTACAGATCATTTAGGAAGAGAGCCAAAAACATTTGCATTTATGAAGTGCTTCAGCCAAAAAATAAACACTTGGTTAGTGCTCATTCCATCAACCTAAATCTTCATCCCCTCCACTGTAGGCATACTGTGACTGTGATGTGTTCCAGAACTGCTGTTACATGTCAAGCAAATTCTGATAACCCTTCCCAAATATATATCCAAGATGCCTAAGATTGTAGTAATTTTATGTATTGCACTGTACAGCTGCAAAAAAACAAACACATTTCTTGATTTGCATGGTGATGAACCTGATTCTGATATGGGTCTCTGTTGTGGATTGACAGTGGACAGGGGCAGGGAGAGGGGAATCATAGTTGGGTGGGGGGGAGGGAAGGGAGCAGGAAGCACTAGAGAGATGCTCTGTAATGATCAATAAGCCAATTGTTTGGAATCAAATTACCTTGCTGGGTGTGTCTGCCCCCCATGCCATCCCCTGCCCCTGGCACTCTTTCTCTGCCACGTGTCCCATACAGCGCTCCACCCTCGCCAATCCTAACGTTGTTTATTCCCGCAAGATTTACAAACTTGTCCTCTGCTCCACGTTGACAAGTACAGTACTGTGCAGAAGTCTTAGGCACCCGAGCTATACATATGTATGTGCCCAAGAGTTTTGCACAGTACTGTTTCTTGGCATTTCTTATTGTTGCTGGCTCTAAAGCCTGGAGTGCTCTAATCAGCAGTATTGCAGAGAAACTACTGCTGTTCAAGAAGATACCTTACCACAGTCACCTTGAAGATAATTGCTAATGGTCTTGAAATACCAGTGATCCTCTCATCTCATATATTTTTAAAAATTGCAAAGTGCTCCTTTGTCATAGTGTTGTACAAATAATAGTGTTCACATGCTGTTACACTTATAGATAACGCGATGGCTATATTGGGCACAGGAAGATCCCTTAAGATCAAATAATTTGTCTTTATTTGGACTTTTAGACATTTGTATTGATTGTCATTTTAAAATGAATCTGGAATTAGCAAGGAAGTCCTTCAAAGCGTCCAGTCTCCACTTTGAGTGATGAGAATTAGTCACAGATTATTTGCCACAACTGTCCAAGCTAACTGGCTGACAGGGTGAGTCCTTAGCAAGGTGCACTCTCTGAATTTTCTTCTCTGCCTTGATAATTTGTGAATATGTTTGTATCAAATATTTATTGGGTGCAATTTAGTTGAAATATCTATCTTAAGCTCCTGCTGGCACATCATGCCTTTGCCTGGTATGGATTCAGACTTGCGTTGGATGTTATACATGGCTCCATTCTTGAAGAGCAGAAATGCAAATGTGAAGCTGAATTTCAGAATTGGTATTTCCTAACCCTGCTTACTAATATCAACTACCTGTTCTAAATGCAGTGTGTAATATGGAGATGCCATTACCAGGCTGTTAGTCTTTACTTGACTGACAACATGATTTATATTATTTCCATTTGGGATATTTTGCTCTGTATTATACAGAACTGCCTTTATTTTAATTTTCATGTGGGGGGACCTGCTAAATTGATTCATATTTAGTTATACTGTATTCAATAAATACAAATCCCTCGCCAGTGAGAGAGAGCCTGTCTGAGATACCAAAGTGTTGGGATGGACTGTAGTTTTTGATGGACTCGGGATCAAGATCTCTTTGAGGGCGTTTGCTTGAATGGTGGGGGTGAGGTTGGTGCTTTTGCTGGTGCCAATAGGGGGAGGGGGAGGGCCAATGTTTTTACTGCTGCTTGTGCTACTTCCACACTCTTTGATCTTAAGGATAACTTTGAATTCCTGTATCACTGAAGCAACCATCTGTTGGTCTCCACTGTTATTGTGGAAGCGGCTGCATCCCTCTGTCCCTTGTGAGAGAGGGGGAGAGCGTGTGGCACGTCGAAGTTTTTGATGGACCTAGATCGTGGTCTTTTTGGGAGCTTTGCTGTTGCTTGATTGGTGGTTGGTGGGCCCTAATACTTCCTGCTGGAACAAGTGGTGGGAGGGTTAATGCTTTGCTACAGCTTGTAGTGAGGGTTTTGCGGGCTTTGGGCTTCTAATGTTTTTCTGTCACTCATTTATTTTTTGGGGTTTTCTTTTGCTTTGAGGACGTCTGCGACGAGTAAGAATTTCAGGTTCTATACTGTAGGCATTCTCTGATATTAAATTGAAACATTGAATAAATGGATTAAATTTTAAAATATAATTATTAACATTGAAAAATAATATATTAGCATGCCTTTTTCCCTTGCTTGGACAACTAATTAAATATAAGACATTTTTAGATGTTTTCTTTGGCCTCTGTTCACGCTTCGTCTTGGTCGCTTTAGTTTGAACGTAGTTTAATCTCAAATAGAGTTGGGAGGGATTTAAACAGTACCTGAGTGAGAGAAAGTTGGAGCACTATGGGTGAAAGAGCAGGGATGTGGGACTAATATACTGAGTCTTTTATGTAGTCAGCCCAGGCAGGATGGGGCAAAAGGACTTGTTAGCTTCGTGCTTCTGAGCTAGAAATACATTTTGGGGATGTATCTAGAAGGCAAAAGGCTGCTAGAATTGGCCTCAGAAGTCTAATTACAGTTCAGTAGGTAGATTTGGGAGTCTATTAGCATTCTATTCCTGCCTATTTTGCATTATTGCCCAAGATGGCATTCTATACCTTTCTATCCATTCCATAAAATTATTTTCAGATGTGATTCAAGTGCAGGATCTTTTGTTCTTCCATCTTCCACATACAGGTTTCCCCCACCATCTGAAGGTAGAGCGTTTCTATGAAATGGTTCGTAAGCTGGAATGTCGTGAAGTGAAGAAGCAATTACCATTTATTTATATGGGAAAAATTTGTGAGCGTTTGCAGACCCTAAAGTAACCTACCAAATCATGCTAAATAACACATAAAACCTAAAATAACAGTAACATATAGTAAAAGCAGGAATGATATGATAAATACCCAGTCTATATAAAGTAGAAATACTTTTCCACAATCATTGCCGCTCTTTTCTCCGTAGCGAACATCTCACGCAAGCACTCTCGGCAGAAATACGGCGCAAGCACTCTCGGCAGAAAATCTCATGCAAGCGCTCTTGGCAAAAAAACACTCTCTCCAGTAACCTTTAAGCTATGAAGCTGCCAAATCATACCAAATAACATGTAAAATACACAGCCGATATAAAGTAGAAATAATGTATGTACAGTGTAGTATCACTTACTGGAATTGGGACAGCGCCGAGCACGCTGATGATGGTGTGTTGGGCTGAGTCATCGGAGGTTGGGGTGGTGCAGTGGCCCCCACCCTCCAGGCAGCGAACCGATACTGATCCGCGAAGAATGCAGGGGTCCAGCGGTAGCTGGGATGCACCTAGCACGTCTTTAAGAAAAAAGCCGAAATAAACAAGCTAATTAATTAGGTGGTGCCCGGCATGTAATTAATTAGCTTGTTTATTTCAGCTTTTTTCTTAAAAGATATGCTGGATGCGTCCCGGCTACCACTGCACTCTCCGTGAATCGGTATCTGTCTGCGGCCCGGGGGTTGGGGTGGTAGGACACTGGGATGTCATCTCATCGTCGATCAGGACAGGCAGGTCATCTTCTATGTCTGCCTGCCTCGATGTCGAAGGTCGAGGTTTGTCGTCTGCTGTGGCTGATGTGAAAGGCTTGAAAAACGACAGTATGCTTGACGGCTGAGTTTCGCACATTTTTCTATCATACAGTTCTTTGTAAACCATCCTGCAAATATGCCCTAAACCGACATACCATTTCAAAATTAAAGTCATACTTTATCATTGCAGCAAAAGTCTCACACAGTTGCTTCATGTTCAGTTCCTGAACGACTTCACATTCGGTCTGTTTGCTACTGCATTTGGTTTCAATTGTTATCCTTTCCTCTTCCAATTGCATCAGCTCTTTATCTATCAGTTCTTGGTCATGGGATGCCAAAACCTCTTCAACATCATCTTCGTCACCTTCCACAAGCCAAACTCACTTTGTCCTTACTTCATTCACCATGATCGAAATGCTTAATTATGTCTAGTTTTACGCTAAGTGTAACACCCTTACGCCCTAACGAGCTCTTTTAGGCTGTTCCAATACCTTAGAACTCATCTTGCAAACGACTGCTCAAAATAAACCGACATAAAGCACAGATGCTCACAGGCACGTGTTTAAGCAATGCTAGCGAGAATGCCGTTCCGAATCCGGGGGAGAGTGGCTGCTCGGGGTGCACGCTGTTTTTTTTTCATGGGCTGCTTTTTCCTAACAGTGAAAACACCTTCTGTTAGCGAAAACAGGGAACTAATGTAGGTCTTTCGTAACAGTGAGGTTTCGTAAAGCGAACGTTTGAAAAACGGGGGACACCTGTATAGTTTAAACAGAGTGTGGTAGTCATTCATTAAAAACTCAATGTAATGACTGATACAAGTTGAACCCAGCTTCCGAAATTTGGAGTTTAAAGTCCTTGAGTTGGATGGCAGATGAATTCCTTCCCACATGCACGTTCAAAGAACTGCTGAAGATTCAATTTCAAATTAGCATTCTCTTTTAAATTGCCATCACTGAGTATAAAGAATTATGATTATCTTTTCCTTCATATTATGTTCTTTTTCCTTGCATAATTATTGCAGAAACATTGCATTGGAGAATTAAATATGAGGGATTAGTGTACCTGAGCACATTAATGGAAAATTTAATCAATGTATGCAATGGTTTGGTTTCTACTTTACTGACCCTTCAGTATTTTGGTCTGTTGTGACTGTGATTTAGTCACACAGAGATGGGAGGTGCAGATGTCTTTATCAAGTTCAAGTTAATAATCTTTCAACCATACAGCCAAATGAAACAGCATTCCTGTGGGGCCAAGGTGCAAAACTCAATACTAACATCACATATAGCACACAGCACATAGAGCACATATAATTATGACTGCAGAAAAACAAACTGTTCAAAGTTCAAAGTAAATTTTTATCATTAAAGTATGTCATCATATGTAATCCTGAAGTTAATTTTCCTGTGGGCATACTCTACAAATCTCTAGAATAGTAACTGTAACAGGATTAGTGAATGATCTATTGGAGTGCAGAAGACAATAAACTGCGCAAATGCAAATATAAGTAAATAGCAATAAATAATGAGAACATGAGATAAAGAGTCCTTGAAAGTGAGGTTATTGGTTGTGGGGACATTTCAATGATGGGGCAAGTGAGTGTAGTTAGCCCCTTTTATTCAAGAACCTGACGGTTGAGGGGTAGTAACTGTTCTTGAAGCTGGTGATACAAGTCCTGAGATACTTACACCTTCTAACTGATGGCAACAGCGAGAAGAGAGCAGGCATTTGGGTGGAGATCTCTGATGATGGATGCGCCTTTCCTATGATAGCATTTCGTGTAGATGTGCTGACTGGTTAGGAAGACTGAAGAAATACTAAAACAAAAATAATAATATGGCTCAAGTCCCTAAGTGTCATGGACCTGTGGATTGGTGGGACATGGATGTTGTCCTGAAGCCATGTTTCTGCAAGAACAGCCCATAGCAGTTCCTCATCTTGTGCAAGTTCAGCCACAGATGAACGGAATGCAGCTGGGTTTTGCAGGTTGAACACTGGAGGACAACGTTGATGGGAGAGGCCAGCCCCCAGTACGGTATAGAATCTAGCAGCACACAGCCAGCTTTGGCATCTCCTTCCCCAGCAGCCGTATAGGCAACTCCGAGGCATGAGGGCCTGGTCTGCACCACAAACGAGACCATGCAGCTCTGCCATTGGTCTCACCAGGGAACCAATGAATCAGACTCGTAGTATTTTACGTTACTAATGTCCAACAAGGTCTTGCAATCACAATAAAAATGTCCAAGCCAAGCATTTCCATAGTTTGTTCAAAGCTCAATGTAATTTTATTATCAAAGTTCATATATGACACCATATACAACCCTGTGATGTGCTTACTTTTGGGCATACTGAATAAATCCAATAACCATAATAGAATCAACGAAAAATCACACCCAATAGTGCAGACTACCACTATGTAAAAGACAAAAACCTGTGCAAATACAAATGGAAAAACAAAAGAAGTAATAAATAAATAAGCAATAAATATTGAGAATATTTGAAAGCCAGTCCATAGGTTATGGGAATAGTTCATTGATGGGTCAAGTGAAGTTGAGTGAAGTTATCCCCTCTGATTTAGTAGCCTGATGGTTGAGGGGTAATAACTGTTCCTGAACCAGGTGGTGTGAGTCCTGAAGCTCCTGTACCTCCTCCCTGATGGGAGCAGTGAGAAGAAAGCATGACCTAGGTGATGGGGGGTCCCTGGTGATGGAAGTTGCTTTCCTGTGACAATGCTCCACGTACTGTAGATGTGTCAGTGGTGGGGAGGCCTTTACCTGTGATGGACTGGGCTGTATCCTCTATTTTTTTGTAGTATTTTCCATTCAATAGCATTGATGTTTCCATACCAGCCTGTGATGCAGTCAATTAATATACTCTCCACCGCATACCTATAGAAGCTTCCCAAAGTATTAGACATCACGCTGAATCTTCGCAGACTTCTAAGGAAATAGAGGCATGGTCATGCTTTATTTCTGTTATACCTGTTTGCTGGGCCCAGGGCAGATCCTCTGAAATGATAACACTGGGGAATTTAAAGTTGCTGACCCTCTCCACCTCTGATCTCCTGATTAGGACTGACTCAAAGACCTCTGGTTTCCTGCTCCTGAAGCCAATAATCGGCCCTTTGATCTTGCTGACATTGAGGGAGAGCTTGTAGTGGTGGCTGTGCTCAGCTAGATTTTCAGTCTTGCTCCTATATGCTGATCCATCACCCATCTTTGTTTCAGCAAATGACAGCGATGCTGTCAGCAAACATAAATATGACATTGGAGCTGTGCTGAGCCACACAGTGTAAAGTGAGTAGAACGGGGTGGGGGGGGGGGAGTGGCTAATCATGTCCTTGTGTACCTCTGCAGGTGGAGATTGTGGAGGAGATGCTCCACAATCCAAACAGATTTGGGTCTGCATTTGAGAAAATCAAGGATTGTGCAAGGAAGTATTTAGGCCAAGGTCTTGAATCTTACTGGATCGCGCACCACCTTTGCACAATGACGCCACCTATCTTAGGAGGGAGGAGAAGATGGCTGCACGACGCAGTGCACGCAGCCGTTCCGAATGATATCGTATCTGTGAAGTAGGATGCCGTGCACAATCCTGATTTGATGGAGACAGACGTGAGAAGCACGGAGGAACACCTGGAGAAACTTCTGAAATGCCTGCTTTGCTGCCGCTGCTACTGTGAGATCGAGAATCTCCGGAGGGGAAGGCCCCAAATCCTCGACTTTACCTATCACCTGTTGCCAGGGCCAGGGTCGAAGCGCTCGGCAAAGATGGTGCTCGGTGCTCGGTGTCGGAGAGCTGGTCGGAGGTTCGGAGTTTTCGGACGGACTGTGGTCGGATGCTTCCGGGATGCTGCATCGGCAAGTTTGCGGCACTGGAGGTTTACCGTCTGCGTGAGATGATGGGACTTTCGAGAGACTTTGAGACTTTTACCGTGCCATGGTCTGTTCTTATCAAATTACGGTATTGTTTTGCACTGTTGTAACTATATGTTATAATTATGTGGTTTTTGTTAGTTTTTTCAGTCTTGGTTTGTCATGTGTTTCTGTGATATCATTCTGGAAAAACATTGTATCATTTCTTAATGCATGCATTACTAAATGACAATAAAAGAGGACCACGTGTCCTCATAATCTAATCCAATGACTCTGACACGTTCTTCCCTGGGTGGCTGAAGCAGGCTGTTCAGCAACCAGTTAGTGCAACAAGCATGGTTTTTTTTTTTGGAAGGATCAAAAACAGACTGCTGGAAGAACCTGGTGGGTCAAGCAGCACCTGCGGAAGCAAAGGGAAGGTTGACAATTTGTGTTGAGACCCCACACCAGGGCTCAGAGTGCAGATGTATAAATGATTTTTTTTCCTTGCTTTGATCCCGGCATCTACATCTGGCAGACCACAGTACCTGTGCTTGCAACACTGTGTGTACGACAGAGTGATCAGCAGCACTGGGGCTCCACAGGGGTCTGTCTTGTCTCCCTTTCTCTTCACCATTTACACCTCGGACTTCAACTACTGCACAGAGTCTTGTCATCTTCAGAAGTCTTCGGATGACTCTGCCATAGTTGGACGCATCAGCAAGGGAGATGAGGCTGAGTACAGGGCTATGGTAGGAAACTTTGTCACGTGGTGTGAGCAGAATTATCTGTAGCTTAATGTGAAAAAGACTAAGGAGCTGGTGGTAGACGTGAGAAGAGCTAAGGTACCGGTGACCCCTTTTTCCATCCAGGGGGTCAGTGTGGACAGGGTGGAGGATTACAAATACCTGGGGATACGAATTGACAATAAACTGAACTGGTCAAAGAACACTGAGGCTGTCTACAAGAAGGGTCAGAGCCGACTCTATTTCCTGAGGAGACTTCCTTTAACATCTGCCAGACGATGCTGAGGACGTTCTACGAGTCTGTGGTGGCCAGTGCTATCATGTTTGCTGTTGTGTGCTGGGGCAGCAGGCTGAGGGTAGCAGACACCAACAGAATCAACAAACTCATTCGTAAGGCCAGTGATGTTGTGGGAATGGAACTGGACTCTCTGACGGTGGTGTCTGAAAAGAGGATGCTGTCTAAGTTGCACGCCATCTTGGTCAATGTCTCCCATCCACTACATAATGTACTGGGTGGGCACAGGAGTACATTCAGCCAGAGACTCATTCCACCGAGATGCAGCACTGAGCGTCATAGGAAGTCATTCCTGCCTGTGGCCATCAAACTTTACAACTCCTCCCTTGGAGGGTCAGACACCCTGAGCAATAGGCTGGTCCTGGACTTACTTCATAATTTACTGGCATAAATTACATATTGCTATTTAACTATTTATGGTTCTGTTACTATTTATTATTTATGGTGCAACTGTAATGCAAACCAATTTCCCCCGGGATCAATAAAGTATGATTATGACTATGACTGCAGCTTCTGTATCTCCATTCTAGAAGGTTCTCTATTTTGGAGTTTATAAGAATGAGTTGAGGGAGGAGTAATTGAAACCTGTCAGATATTGAAAGGCTTAGAGAGGATACTGAAAGGATGTTTCCAAGAGTGGGGGAGTCTAGTACCAGAGGGCACAGACTTGGAATAGAAGGACCTTCTTTTAGAGCAGAGATGAGGAGGGATTTCTTCAGCCAGAGTGTGGTGAACCTGTGTAATTCATTGCCATGGATGGGTGTGGAGGCCAAATCATTGGGTATGTCTGAAGCAGAGTTTGTGATAGGTTCTTGATTAGTCAGGGTGTCAAAGGTTGCAGGGAGAAATCAGGAAAATGGGGTTGAGAGGGATAATGGTCAAATGATCGAATGGCGGAGCAGATTCGATGGCCAGAGTGGCCGAATTCTGCTCCTATGTCTTATGAAGAGCCTGCACAGTATACTGAGGTTTTGTATGAAGGTAATAACAGATGGTTGGGTTGAGTTGTTCTCCGATCTTGGCGATCTATTTTCAAGTCGTCCCCAGGTGAGAACACATCATTAGTGCGCTGTAAATTCTGTTCCAATGGTTATAAAAGTTTAAATGATTATAATTATCCACTTCAACATTTTAGGTACAGACAGGTAACTTTGTAGAATTACTGTACCTATTTGCAATGGGAGAACATCTCAGCTGATAGAAACTCTTTGAATATTCAGGTACTGGTGAATCTGAGGGATCTGATCAAAGGGATCTGAGCACAAAACTCCAGATGTCCACAACATAATTCTTTAATTAAACTGTTGAAGGACACACAGAATATTAAGTGACAAATGAATCTGAGGCAGGTTTATTATTGCTGTCTTATCGGTCGTGAAATTTGTTGTTTCATAGCTGCGGTACAGCGCAAAGACATAAAATTACAGAATGGTGCAATAAAAATGGAATAATGAGGTATTTTTTATGGATTGTTCCAAAATCTGATGGTGGAGGGAAAAATACTGCAACGCAGTTCATCAGACTCCTGTATCACCTCCCTGATGGTAGTAACAAGAGAAGTACATGTGAGTCTACTTAATGAAGGATGCCATATTCTTGAGGTACTTCCTCTTGAAGATGTACTCAGTGGTGGGGAGATTTATGCCTGTGATGGAGCTGGCGAAGTAGAGAACCTTCTAATGATTTTTTTTGATGATCCTGTGCATTGGAGCCTCTATACACGACTGTGATGCAACCTATCAGACTGTATCACACTTCAAAGGACACGTCTTAAACTGTGTTTTAAACAGAAGTGAAGAACAGCCCCTTCTGGGCCTTTGAGCCTCACCACCCAGCAATCGCCCAATTTAATCCTAGCCTAATGACAGGACAATGTACAATGACCGATCAACCTACCAGCCGGTACGTCTTTGGACTGTGGGAGGAAACTGGAGCACTCGGAGGAAACCCATGCGGTCACGGGGAGAATGTACAAACTCCTTACAGGCAGCGGTGGGAAATGAACGCGGGTTGCCGGTACTGTAAAGCATGGTGCTGACCACTGCGCTACCCTGCGGCCCCGCGGTACAGTATGTCTTTAACTTTGTGTTGATGCAGGAGATCGACACTTAATGCCTTCCCTCATCCCATCTTTGGACTTTCATTGAGGGCCGATTAACAAGGTTACAATGGTGCAGGATAGAGAATCCTCTCCATGCTATAACTGGCCTTTGTGCCCTTAAAGTATCAATAAATGTGAGATTCTTTTGATAAGATATCATTATTTGAGGGTCAATTGAAGAGATTGCCTTGTCAGTTTCCCAGACATCCCACCCTGCAAAAACTCATTTCAGGGAGGTAGCATCCCCACCCCCCCGCAACCCCATATCCACACCCCACCCGTGGTCGACCTCCAAGGGTGTATGTAATACTTTGTTTAGTAATTTTGTCTAATCTGTAAACCAAGTTGGGTATATGCAGAAAATGTGACATTAAAATATGTACTTATATTATATTATCATGTTTGTTCTATTATAACTTTAAGCAAGTCTACAGGGAGTTTGGCCTCATCATGTAGGACATCAATAGAGTAGCTCCTTAGGAACTAGCCAGCTAGTTTAAATAACGTTAGCTATGCTAATGAACGAATGACACCTGTTAAACTCACCTCAACATGTCTTTTACATTTTAACCCACCATGGGCAATAGAAAAGTCACTGTTGCAAACAGTGCAGCGAGCAACACTGTCATTATTTTTGAGGTTGACTGTAAAGCCCGCCCACAGAGAAAACTGATAGGTCTACTTAGCAGGGGTCCCGAACCTTTTTTGCACCGTGGACCATTTTAATATTGACAATATTCTTGCAGACCGGCCAACCGGGGAGGAGTTATTAATCACGACCGGACTATAGGTCATAAGTCAACTATAAGTCACTCATAAGTGGCTAATACACTCAATTTCATTTCTAAAAGGGTTTATCTAACAAATTTAACATTAAACACACAGTGTGTATTTTCCTCGCATGAATATAGTGATAAGTCAATTATAAGTCAATAGCATCATAACATTTTAAGTAATGTTTGGATACTAAACACACAGCGCATATTTTCCTCGTATGAACATATAAAATCATTGCAACACACCAATATCGCTGAATCGGTGGGAGCCCTGGGCTTGTTTTCCTGCAACAAGACGGTGCCATCGAGGGGTGACGGGAGACAGCGATACTCAAAGGGGGTTCCTTATGTCCAGTCTATTCCGCAGTTTAGTTTTCGTTGCATTCATTGCAGAAAACCCTGCTTTGCAGAGATATGTTGGAACTGGAAGCAACGTTTTCAGTGCTTTCGTGGATAGCTCAGAATATTCAGTCTTGACTTTGATCCAGAATGCCGGCAGAGATGTTATATCAAACATACTTTTCAGCCCGTCGTCATTTGCAAGCTCGAGGAGTTGATCTTCCCAGCTAACATGCATGACCCGTGCGTAATGACCTCGCATGCGTTCAAGTTCAACAGTGCATGACAGGGAATGAGGAAAGGTGCAGCTGACTCATATCGACAAATCATATTGTTTCATCGTGGCCACTCTTAGCACGAAGAGAGAACAATCAGGATGTTTGCTCTCCCTCTCCCTCGCTTTCTCAAAAAAATTGATTTCCGGGATATTGCATATAATTTCCCGGCGTCAGGGAGCCTCTATCGATATGCGGGAGACTCCTGGAACTTCCGGGAAAGGTGGGATGTCTGGTTTCCAACTGGTAACTCTTAAGTGAATGTGCAGTCAATGATCTTTGCAAACAATGGCTCTCATTTAACTGCTACAAGGAAGTTGCATGTAAAACAGGATTTTATCTTTTGAAACAGATGCCTTATTTACAGATAGATCAAGATGAAGCAGTGGACCTTGGACACTCAGGATACAGTGGGGGTCATGAACAGAGAAGCATTGTTTTTGGAAGCTAGCGTAGTCTATTTGAGCAGTGCTTGAAGAGATAACTGTTTGCACCATGGTTGGGAATCTGCCCCAGAAGGCAGTGATGGACTCTGTTCCAGAGCATCAATGAGTTGTATTTTAAAGAGGATGCTCTCTCTACATAAACCCACTGGTGGTGTCACAGGGACACATTCAGCACCACCCTCCCAGGCCTGTCCTGGCCCTCATCCTTGCTACTTTCAGCAGAGATCCCAGTGGAGAGCTGCCACTTTAAGAGCTCCAGCAATAGATGATATTGTCGACCACTGCCTCCTCTTGTGCCAAGATGAGGCCACCCTTGGGTGGAGGAACAATGTTGATATTCCGTCTGGGTAGCCTCCAACCTGATGTTATGAATATCGATTTCCCTTTCTATTTTAAAAAAAAATCACTCTTGCTTCCCTCTTCTTCTATTCCCCAATTTGGACTCTTCCATCTTTTCACCTGCCTATCAACCCTCCCTGGGATCTCCTCTCCTTTCCTTTCTCCTATAGTTCACTCTCCCCTCCTATCAGATTCCTTCCTCTCCAGCCTTCTATCTTTCCACCTATCACCTTCGAGCTATCCTCATAACACACCCCCCCGCCTTTTTATTTTGGCATCTTCCCCCTTCCTTTTCAGTCCTGAAGAAAGACCTTGGCCGGAAACGTCAACTGTTGATACATTTCCATAATTGCTGCCTGACTTGCTGAATTCCTCCAGCATTTTGTGCTTGTTGCTTTGGATTTCCAGCATCGCAGACTTTTTTGGGTTTATGATATTGGATTTATAGAGGCAGACAAAGAATGAAAATGATAGATGGAATAACATCATGGTTAGATACAGGGGAGGCAACAACTACAATTCGGAGGGCCGAGGACCGTGACGGATGGAGAGACATGATCGCCCACTCCAAACGGCAAGGCATCTGAATGAATGAATGATATTGTGCAAGCTAGTTTGCACGTTGCATGCAATCCTCGAAATTACATATGGTTAATGTATGCAACTGTATGAAAGGACATTGAGTGCACATGAAAAGCATAGTCTCTTGACCCCATGAGAAACTAATAGTAGCTTCTTGCCCAGTGGCATTGTAGGAAGCATTTTAATGCTCAGTAGAATCACTAAGCCAATGATTAAATTCTTGTGTAATTATGATTTAATTCTCTGCCTTGTTTATCTTTTAATGTTCTTCCAACCCAAGGTTGTAATTGCAGTTATAGGAAAGAGGAGTTAGGAGTTCCAGAATGTCAGTTAACAGTTCTATCACTTTTGAGTAGTAAGTTACTGAACAGCATTCAGAACTGATTTGTTCAATATAATTATTAGGATGAGTTTCATACTCAGCTGAAGAGTCTATTGTATCCAGGATCTTTTGTAAGTAGTGAAATTATAAAGAATCTTTCAAGTGTGCATGGTCTAAAATTTTTGCACATCACCCATTCTTTTGTGTGTCCCACCTTGTGTTTAATCTGCATATCATTATACTTACTGATGCCAGACAGAAAATTAGAAATGCATAAAAAAATTCTTAATTTATCACCTGATTTCCAAAGGCATTTGTAGAAAACCAATAAGATTAACTTATTGGCAGTTTCTGTGAAGATAATAAATTTCAGATTTGCTTGTTTTCAAAATTACTTATTTAAAATTTCAATTTGGGTGTTAATGTAAATGTCCTTTCTTATGAATTCCCTCGTGTAGATAAAACTGGACATCAAAGATTTTGCTTCCTGAATACCTTTAGGTGTATCTTATGAATTTTGGGCTACTGATCATGAAAATCACCATGAAATTTCCCTATCACGCACCATTTTTTGAAATCACTTATGTTTATTATTTCAATTCATAATTCAAGTCAATTAAAATGTTGCCTACAATGTAAGCTGGAAAGTTTTCTGTCTTGTCCAGGCATGCTTAGGTAGTGCATCTGCTGCGTGGCAGGACAGGTTTTAGTGATAATTATTGGGTTCAGGACTGTAAGGATGGAATTTGCTATCACCAGGCACAAAAATTTCTATGAAGGATTTTGATATTTGAGACAGATGCTTCCCAGAATAGCTGATGCCAAGATTAAGGAAAGAATTTTTGTTGGTCCACAAATCAAACAGGTCATCAATGACAGGCAATTTGAAGAATTTCTAGTGGGGCCACTGAGTACAAATGAAAATCATTAACAAAATATTTTTAACTTAGTTGAACTATTGCAAAGCATCAGCACCATTATGCAATTAAACATATTATATTCAATAAAAGTTAATTTGTTTCTCCAAATTCCTATGTGATACAAGTAGTCTGAAATTATATTTGTGTTCAGCTTCAGGCACTCTATCATAAACAAAAAAAATTCTAAGGAAGCAACACTTTTGAAAAAATTGTTGTCCAGTGTAATCGACTGTCTTCATAAGTTACTATTGATGATTGCAGCCTCCAAATCTTCATTTTCATTGTAACGTTCAAGATGTTTGTTGATACCTTCAAATTCTTCATAGTTTCTAACTTGTTGAAGCAGTGAAGTTATTTCATTTCAGCTCAAGGCTGTTTATGACATCTAGCCTGAATGCTTGAAACTGCAGTGAGCAAAACGGTTTAGAATTCTAACTACTTATTTCTCGCCAACTACCAGTGACAAAAATCATTGCTTTTTGAGCGCAAACACACACAACTCATGCAATTTTTAAAAAAATGTTTGTTCTAAGCACAGTGTAGTGTCCAATGGCCACACAAGTGTGTGCAACTGACACTAGTTAGAACCTGTTCGGCAACAGTCTTCTGGCCCATTTAAGCAACATAATATCCCAAATAAATGAAGGGTATTTTGTCAATTTTCTTGATTTATTTTTTCGATCATTAAGAGTTGTCCCAAAATAAATGACTGCTTACATTAACTAATGGCCCAATTAACCGATGTCTACTTCTTTGCTCTGCAAAGATGGCTACTGTAACTCAGTATAGAAAAAATTGGCCTTCTAATGAGCTAGTCTTTTCTATTTCAATGTAAAGAGCTCTTTTGGATTTTTCTCTTTCAATGTAAAGAGCTCTTTTGGATAGTAATCAAAATGCCTTTCCAGTCAAGAATGCACACAACACTCCCTCGGTGGACATCTTCCAGATAGTCCATGAAAATGTCTGTTTTACTACTTTTACGTCTGTTTTTCATCTTAAATGATTTTCTGGTACTTTTAGAGCCTGCAATTTACAACTTGGTGATTACTTGAGTGATCCAGTGTTTTGCTGTCCTCAAGACGATCCTGGGAAGTGAACATGCACTCGAATGGCTTTGGTGTGAAGAAACCTAGCGATTCGATGCGTGCCGATGTTCGACTCCACTCTGCCGATTAGAGCATCTATTAATCACTGATTAAAGTGTTGAGGAAGATTGAGACATCGAGATGAGTGCGGAAGGTGAGCAAGAGCTCAGCATCGACTGTCTACCTTATGATTACTCCCGGAAAAGAAGTCTGTGAGCGGCCTATCGCTGTGTGACTCACTGTGTAGGCCTCTGCACTCGTGTGCTGTCTCTCTGTTTGGTGATGATGGATTGTTGCATTTATGGACTGTAGACTTTTTCGGACTTATGGTTTTTATATTTTGTTTTTTTCACCCGTTCCTTTTCCATTTTGTTATGTGACGGGAAGACGTTTGGGGGTTGATGATTGAGATGCCATTCTTTTTTGTGTGAAAGAGGATAGGTTTAATGTTTCTCTTTGACTGACTTTCATGTTCTTTCTTTGTTTCGTGGTTATCTGGAGAAGACAAATCTCAGAGTTGTATATGGAAATGTACTTTGATAATAAGTGAACCTTTGAATCTTTGAACATAGCCATTCCATTGGGCATATCAGGTCCTAAGTTTTTCTGAGTTTAACCCTGCGAAATATTTCCATTTATATATGGGAAATGGAAACTTGATTTGTAACAAAAACTAGATACAGATCATTGGTTCCCAACATTGGTCCATATTTTATGCCATGGACCAATTCTATTAATCAAGGGATCTGTGAAACCTCTGAAAATAGATCCAAAGCATGAAAATCAGGAATGATGTGAGGTTGACTGTGTCGTTTCCCGATTTGTGCCAATTTGATGGATTAATATTTCTTACCTTTGAAACAGTGGTTTTGTCCCAGGCCCTACATAAAATGGATGAAAGTGCAAAGAACCAGAATTGTCCCTGCTGTCATTAACAAGTATAGCAAATTTGTCTTGTATAGTGCTTTCAGTGTAGAAAAATTTCAGCTCCATAAATGGACTCCCCTTCTTAATTAAGAAGGGAATTAAAGGAAGAGGCAAAGTTTCCTGCATGCATACTCAGCAAATCTATAAAATAGCAACTGCAAACAGGATCAATAAAAGAGTAATAGCAGAGAAGACAACCAACTGTTGAAATTCAGCTATAAAATAAATAACAATAAATAATGAGAACATAAAATAACAAGGTAATGGGCCCTTGAAGTGAGATCATTGGTTGTGGAAACATCTCAACAGATGAGTGTAATTATCCTCTTTTGCTTAAGAGCCTGATGGTTGAGGGGCAGTATCTGTTCTTGAACCTGGTGGTATGAGTTCTGAGTTACTTGTGTCCGATGGCAGCAGCGAGAAAGGACCTTGGCCTGGGTGGTGAGGATTTTTGATGGATGCTGTTTTCCTATGACAGCAACAAACGATACGGTTAATGATAATGGCTGGGAAATTAAATCAATTGGCGCAATGCTCCTGTGTTGCATTGCGGTGTTATCTAACTGCATTTGCAAACTTAAAGCTCTTTTGCGCGCCACCCCCCCAACATTATAACAAAAATATATATTAAAACCCACTTGGAATTTTGAATGAAAAAAATAGCTTTTTGTGAAAGTTGCAGAAGCAAGTCTTTCATGCAAGATGAAATTAGTTTGTGTTCCTTAAAGAGCTGGTCCCTGTTTGTGCACATCTGAGGAGTTTGTCAGTGAAGACACAATTTTATTCATCTGGATAGTGGCAAATGTGTCTATCTTCAGAGTATGTTCTTTATTCTTCTTAAGTTACCTGCCTTGATGATGCTATTGTGAGACCATCTCCCAAACCTGTGACATCGAACACTACGGCAAGCACAAGGTCAGCAGGTCAGAGATGACACCACCATCGCCAACTTCCTCCCTGTATTGAGCACTGCCTTGACTAGGATTGTCTTGCCATCTTGTTACCACATTACAGGATGGATGCGGAGGCTTTGGAGAAGGCACAGAAGAGGTTCAGTAAGCTGTTGCCTGGATTCGAGAGCATTCTCTGTAAGGAGAAGTCAGACAGACTTGGATTATTTTCTCTGGAGTACTGGAGGTTGAGGAGGTGTCCTGATCAAAGTATATAAATTTGCAAGTTATATACAAGTTGCTTTCTCTTTTTCTCAGGATACAAAATACTTGATGGCAGAGCTTTTTAAGGTGAGGGGGGAAATATTTACAGGAGATTTAGGTGGCAACTTTTTTTTTTACACAGGATATGCTGGGAGCCTGAATAGCACGGCCAGGGGAGGTTTTGGAAGCAGGTACGAGAGCAGTGTTCAAGAGACAGTTAGTCATGCACAGAAACAGTCAGAAGAATTGAGGGATGTAGATCACCTGTTGGTAGCTGTGCATTTTAATTTGGCATCGTGGTCAGCGCAGACATCGTGGGCCTGTTCCTGTGCTGTACTATTCTATACATTCCTTCTTCATCTGTGGATGTGTCTCCTGAAACCCCCCACTCCAAGAGTGCATGGACTTTCGCTTTATGGACCTGCAACAGTTTGAGAAGATGGCTGTCCGCCACTGCCTCAAAGGATGGGAATAGTTTTTGGCCTTGCTGGCAAGCCCTGCACCTTGAAAAATGAGAAAAGGAAGTGTCTGGAGTCCCAGCCACTTTGTTTCTTGCTCCTGGTCTTCATCTCCACTTCGCACGATGGCCCATTATTTTCTAGCCAGCTCTGCTCACTTGTCATTCAATCACTTTACCCCCAAAGGGCCCATGTAGATTGCTAGTGGGGACAGGATTTTGTAGAAGGTCCTGTCACGGATGGAAATGGTGTTGTCATTACTTATTCAAGGGACATGGAGATCATTAAGGACATGAATATCAAATATTTGTTTTTCATCAACAATTGCCCTTAAATTGAAGGTTTGGATGTGTATGTATGTAGGCGAGACCGGATGAGGATAGCACATTTCCTTCACTGAAGGAGATTGGGGGACTGAGCTGCTTTTCATATCATTTTGGTAGTTTTATGCTCAATGCTTTTATCAATTTAAGTACTGGGCCAAATTGGAAAAAGTCAGGCACGGGCTGAATTGAGGCAATGGGGCCCAGGCCTGAGTGCATATTGAAGTGGTGCAGCCCAGGTCTGACAACGAGGAACTGCCCAAGGTTTGGATGATTCAAATGCTGGCAGTTGAGGTTGGAGATGAGGGACTGGCCGGTTAAGCTCGCTACGCTGTGAGGTTTACTTGTCTCTGCGCTGATCTAAAACTGCAGAGATACCTGCTTCTTGGGCATGGACTCCCTTTCATGAGCTTCATTTGTTTGCTTGCTTTTGTTAATCACATGATTTGTTTCTTTTTTTTACTGCACATTGGGTGGTTGACAGTCTTCCTTCTTCGAATGGGTTCTATAGGGTTTCTTTGTGGCTGCATGTAAGGAGACTAATCTCAAAGTTGTATGTAGTGTCTAAACTTCGATAATAAATGTACTTTGACTAACGGATGAGTGAGTGTGTGTGAGTGTCTATATATATCTGACTATAAATGCACTGTTACTTACAGTCTATCAGTGTGTATAAAAATAGTTGGTCCCTGAAAGCTTCTTCAAAACTTGCATGGTTTCCCTGTGTAATACCGATTCATCACACGTTGTTACAGGCTAAAAATTGTCTAGGGGCTTTAAGGAAGTGTCAAAAATGGAGAAAGGTGAGCAGGAAAATTCGGAGCCTGAGGATTCAGTGGCTGAGCTATGACAGCTATAGTGAGGATGTAGGGACTGGAGGTGCCTGTCAGAATTGTGGCAGTAGGGATTGTTTTGGAAGTAACAGATAGATATAGGAGAGGTGAAAGTAGAACAGGATTTAAATGTGATGAGAACATTTGTGACAGTGGCACGCCGGAAAGGAGTGGAACTTTTGAGGTCCACAAGGATGGGTGACTGTTAGTGGGCCAAAGCATAGGGGAGCAGAGCTTTAGATGAGCTGAAGATTGTGTAAGGAGGTTTCGTCTTTTATGTTACTGCGTAGGCTGATTAAAATGGCTTCTTTGTTATGTTATACTTGGGAATGCTTCTTTGTTATGTTAAACGCTGAGAAAGTTCTTGCGCTAGCAGCTTGTTTTGAGTTAGACTGTGATAAGAAGATGTTATGAACCAATTGGGATAGTTGTTCTGATTTTGGTGTATCTGAAGATATTGTATGCCTGGGGTTTCGGGGCAGAAGGCGGGAGAGAGAGAGACAGAGGATGGACCAGGTGCTCTGAGTCCGCTAACGGGGTCGGACCCCGAGCGGGCATTCGGTGAGGAGAGGAGACGGAGACGGACTCACGTGGAGCGTCTGGTTGACCACCGTTGTTGGTCCCAGGCGGCTGGTGGAGGTGGTCCGAGCGGTCGCAGGGTGAAGAAGAAGAGTCCTGAGCTCCAACTGTTTGTGCACGAAGAGATTGAACTTTGGTAAGTGTGGCGCCTTTTATTTTCCTTTTATATTTTATTCTCTATTAATTATATAGTTCCAGTTATATCTATAAACTTTAAAGCATTTAATCGTATCTGGTGTATTGTCTGTTATTTGGGTGGGGTGGGGTACATCACACAGCATCCGCACAAACTAATTACCCAGTTTTGTGCGGCCGAGGGCTGTTTTCCTAGACGACAGCGAGCTGAGCGACCCTGAGGCTGGCCAGGGGGGCTACAATTGCAAATGAAGGGCTGGACAGGAGAGGCTGACTGGGAGGTTGGGGCAACTCAAAATCTGAAGTGATAGGCGAGGATAATGATTTCAGTTATGCATGTGCAGCGACAGGAGTGAATGGTACTAACATTGTGGAGCTGGAGTGATGGAAGTAGCCTCCCTATGAGATAGGGGCTCAAGCTCAGGCCAGGTTTGAGTAAGAAATTAGGACTGTGGGTAGTGTTTAAACTTCATGACTCACAATCTAGACTTAAAACTTTGAATCTCTCCTTAGCAGATGGGAAATTTAATTCAACTAATGTACATAAAAATGAAATTAGGTTCATGTGCCTTCCAGGATATAAAGCTGCTACCCTTGATAGGACAGACCAACAGTTGAGTCCGGATCCAGAATGATGAAGTTGGTCATTTGATTGCTGTGTGAAATGGCCGAGCAAGCTGTTCAGCTATAGCGAATAGGCTCTGACCACCCTATTCAAGTGCCCTTGGGTATGGGAATTAATTGCTGCCCTTGCCAGTAATACCCGCAATGTATGGTCAGATGGGAAAACAGTTTGCAATCAGTGTGGCTCAAACTGGGAGCCGAGGAGGGCAGGCTGTTTCACCCAGACACTGTCAACTGCTGTTTCAAGAAATGGGAATATGTTCAAAATCTAATTCCATAAAGAGTAAGGTCATTGATCTGTTGGCTTTCTCATTTGGAGTGGCAGGTTGTGAATGATTAACACAGTTTCAATCAGTTCTTTCTTATACTACCACTGAGGACCTTATCGATGTTCATACCAGTCTGGGTAAACTGATTTAGAAAAGTGGAGTTTTCAACTTCCCTGGACGTTTCTCATTAGAAAAGCGGGCAACCATCAATCTGTTTTATCTGGTTCCCAAATATTTCGTTTTCTGTCATTACTTGTACTCAAGTGTAAGGAGAATGGAATAATTGTTACTCTGCATCCAATGCAGCGCAAAAGATAAAGAACACAGTATTAATAAAAACAAAATAAATATAAATACATGAGATAGTGTGTGTGTGTGAGTGTGTGTGTGTATATATATATATATACACACACACACACACACACACACACACACACACACACACACACACATATATATATATATATATATATATATATATGTTATATGTCCATAATGTGATACTACGCCGTACATAAGGCGACTGATGGGAAACCATCAAGCAGTGGCGGAGTTAGTGGGTGGAGGTGTTGATCAGTCTTACTGCTTGGGGAAAGTAACTCTTCTGTGAGTCTGATGGTCCTGGTGTAGATGCTACAGAGCGTCACCCTGATGGGAGTGGGACAAACAGTCTATGAGCAGGGTGGGTGGGATCCCTCATGATGTTACTGGCTTTTATCTGGCTCATTTGTACATAGGTCCCTGATAGTGGCCTGGTGCCAGTGATGCGTTGGTTTTAGTTTTGACTGCCTGCCGTAGAGCCTTCCTGTCCGCCCCAGTGCTGTTTCTGTACCAAGCAGTCGTGCGAGCAGGCAGGATGCTCTCTACTGCGCATCCATAGAATTACGTAAGTAGGCATGTGCGAAGTCCAGCTGTCTTCAGCCTCCTCAGAAAGTGGAGGCGTTGATGAGATTTCTTGACTGTGTAGGATGTGGTTTGGGACCATGAGAGGTTGTGCGAGATGTGCACTGACAGGAGTTTGAAACAGCTCTGTGCCGCCGATGTAAAGAGTGGTGCGAGTTCTCCTGAGTCAATAACCATCTCCTTTGTCTTGCTGACATTAAGGAGACAGTTATTTGCCTGGCACCAGGCCTCAAGCTGTTCTGCTTCTCTGTAGGCCGTTTCGTCACTGTTGATGGTGAGCCCCACCACTATTGGGTCATCGGTGAATTTGATGATGTGATCGCTCAGGTACTTGCGCTGTCGCGAGAGGGCAAAGTGCACAATGGTGGGCTCAGCACACAGCCCAGGGGGCCACCTGTGTTGATGATGATGGGGAGAGAGGAGTGGTTGTTGTGACAGGATCCTGAATTATCCCTTATGAACTGTGCTTTTAAAAAGAGAGAGAGTGAGAGCGAGAGCACAAGAGAGAGAGAGGGGCGAAGACTGCTTGGAGATGGTGTTATGGTTTCTCTGCAGCATGTTTACACTTCTGCAAGGACACTGGCAGCTTCTAAGTTCTTACAGAGAGAGAAGAGAGGAGCTACTTGATGGAAGGCTGGTGTTCAGCTCAGCAGTATTTAAACCAGCGTAATTGCTTGTTTCACGGGACACGCAGACGCACAAGGGTGTGGTGAAGTTACCACTATCCTGTTCAGGTGCCCACGAGTGTGGGACTGAAAATCGATTACGAGGTGTCGATCTGTGATTGTTAGTGCGTGAAAGAGCGACCTCGTGTGTCTAACCCTCGCCGGGGGTCAGTAGACTATCACTTGAAGATGGTGCTCTTAAGTTGGTCAAGTTTGGCTAACTTGGAAGTTTCGGAGGACAACGGGAAGATCGGCGGCATCAGCTCGCCTGAAGAACTAAACACCTCTCTCTCTCCAACACTACTCAACTCAATACCACGAACTGAACTGAACTTTACTCATCATTGCAAGACTATATCCATTTACCCCTATATGTGTGTGTGTGTGTGTGTGCGTGTGTATAGAAACCAAGCTTCTTCAAGCCTAGGGGTAAATGGATACAATCTTGCAATGATGAGTAAAGTTCAGTTCAGTTCGTGGTATTGAGTTGAGTAGTGTTGGAGAGAGAGAGGTATATATATGAATTTTGCTCCAAGGTGTTTTCCATTTCTGCTGGTTCTTTAACCCGTCACGGGGTATGTGACAATATGACTATCTGAGGTCTGTTGGTTAGGAATGCTTATGCCAAGGTGTATGTAGACCGAGGTGTAGGATTTTCATTCACCAAGGTCTGTTGGGCAATAGTGTTGAATGCCGAAATGAAGTCCAGAAACAGCATTCTGACATAAGTATCCCTGTTTTCTATGTGTGTCAGGGCCAGGTACATGTCACATACTATGACATCTGTCACAGAACGGTTCTGTCAGTAAGCATATTGGTGGGTGTCCAATGTGGCAGGAGTGAAGGTTTTGAAATGTGCCATTACCCGCCATTGAATGTTCTTCATGATAATTGGCATCAGTGCCACCAGACAGTAGTCACTGAGTTCTGAAGGGATGGAACTCTTTGGTACAAGGGTGATGATGGCTGTTTTCAACATGTGGGGACAGCAGCCTGGACGAGTGAAGTGTTGAAAATGTCTGTGATGACATTAGTGAGATGGCATGCACGCTTCCCGAGTACTGGGCCCGGGATGTTGTCTGGCCCGGCCTCCTTACTGGCGTTGACTCTCTGCAGAGCTCTTCTAATGTCCACTGGTGCGATAGAGAGTAGTTGCTCACCTGGGCAGAGGGAAGCTTTTGTGGCTGGCATTGTGTTGCATGCCCTGAAGCATGCATGGAAGTTGTTTGGAGTATCAGGGAGGGAGGCGTCATTAGCACTGTCAACGCTGTTTTTCTTTGTGCAGTTTGTAATGCCCTTCATGCCCAGCCACCACCTCCGGGGATAATTATCACACAGATGTCCCCGAGTTTCTTGTGCATTACCCTCTTGATGAGGCTTCTCCGGTCTGCTCTGCTAGCTGTTCTGTCACTGGGCCTGAAGGCAGCATCCTGGCTCTTAGTAGGGGTGCACCTCTGTACTCAGCCAAGGCTTCTGGCTGAGATGACTGTTCTTGAGGTACCAACGTCGACTACGCACTTACTGATGTAGCCGATGACAGGTGAGTCATATTCCTTGAGGTCTGTGTCTTCTCCTTTTGCGCTGCCTTCCTGAAAATCTCCATTGTAAGCAGTCCTGGAGCACAGAGATTGCCTCAGTAGGCCACACAGTGATGGTCCTCTTCTGTGGTTTCTCTGTTTTCAACAATGGTAGGAATGCTGGGATTAATATTGCGGAGATACGGTCAGAGAGGCCAAGATGAGGGTGTGGGATGCTTTGTAAGTACTGCGTGTGTTTGTATAAACATGGTCGAGGCTGCTTGTTCCCCTAGTGGCCAGGGTGACGTATTGGTGGAATTTGGGTATAATGTCCTGTCGGTTAACATGATTAAAGTCTCCTGTAATTTTGAAGAGACTGTCCAGATGCTTGTTTTGTAGTGAGCTGATGATACTGTAAAGCTCTCCCAGTGTGACCGTGGTGTTCAGGCTCAGGGAGAGGTAGACAGTGGTGATGAACACAACAGTAAACTCTCTGAGCAGGTAATATGGCTGTCATTTAACTGTAAGATGCTAAATTTCCCCAGAACAGTGACTGCTAACCTCAAATGCATTTGTGCACCTATGTCGTGAATGTACACACAGATTCCACAAATTGGCCCATAAATGATCGTCAGCTTTCCTGACCCAGACTTGAATGGCTGAAGCATGCAGTGAAATCAAGACCCACTTCCTAAGAGTAGTGGACTAAATTCATCTTTGACCACTTATGCCAAACTGCAAGGGAGAACACTTTTTGCCACTGGTAAATAGAGGAACTTTTCATCTACTGGTTATCTTAGCTAAAGGCTGATGAAGAGAGACATTACAGCTGTTTTTCCTGCTGGTTGCTTCAGTAAGGAAGTGGGTGACTTTCTGATGTCCACCGTTGAAAGTCTAGAGTTGGGCTCTCAAGTAATGCCTGGTTGACCATGTCTTTGTGTAATAGCTGCAAGGATGGCATCTCTTTATTGAATCTGTCCCAAAAACCTCCCAAAAGCAAGCCTTTGGATCCAAAAAGAATTCTGTTGACACCCACTGTTGAAGTCGAATCTGAATAAAACTCGGGAGACCAGCTTCTTATCGTTACAACATTTTACTGCGCACCCTCCTGCAGGAGTTTGAGACCCAATTGTCGAAGGGAAGGCACGTAAGTACTGCCACCATCTGACAAGTGGGCCCACTTAGTCAGGTTACAGCCGTATATTTAGCCCCATACATTACTGTTGCAAGATGTTATTTGAACTGGTACTCCTACCAAGTCTGCTGGTGCAAAACTTAATTACTTAGCTAAGAGAGTCTGCTAAATCAAGGATTAATGACAGATGGATGTACTGTCCAGTCACTATCAGTTATTCCCTTTGCTAGGCCCTAACTTAATTACAGATGGATGTTCATTCCTGTCCTTATCGGTGAGGCCTTCTCCCCCTACTCAGACGAGAGTACAGTGTACAATGTTAACAAAACCCTGGTCTCTCTGCAAACCAAGGAGAACTGGTAATGAGCCAGTCTTAGCTAACTGCTGAAGAAAGAGTTTACTTCAGTTCAGAAATTCCTATTCAGTCCCAATTACTCTTTTAGCCAGAGGTTACATAGGTTCATACACACGGAAGGTTAGTTAGGAAGGTTCAATCGTTAGGCATTAATATGGAAGTAGTAAAATGGATTCAGCAGTGGCTAGGTGGGAGAGTAGTGGTGGACAACTGTGTGTCAGATTGGAGGACGGTGTGTAGCAGTGTGCCCCAGGGATCTGTACTGGGTCCAATGTTGTTTGTATTATATATTAATGATCTGGATGATGGGGTGGTAACTTGGATTAGTAAGTATGCAGATGATACTAAGATAGGTGGTGTTGTGGATGATGAGGTAGGTTTTCAAAACTTGCAGAGAGATTTAGGACAGTTAGAAGAGTGGGCTAAAAGATGGCAGATGGAGCTTAATGCTGAAAAATGTGAGGTGCTACATTTTGGTAGAACTAATCAAAATAGGACATACATGGTAAATGGTAGGGCATTAAAGAATGCTTTAGAACAGAGGGATCTAGGAATAATGGTGCATAGTTCCCTGAAGATGGAATCTCATGTGGATAGGGTGGTGAAGAAAGCTTTTGGTTTGCAGGCCTTTGTTAATCAGAGCATTGAGCATAGGAGTTGGGATGTAATGTTGAATTTGTATAAGGCATTGGTAAGGCCAAATCTGGAGTATTGTGTACAGTTCTGGTCACCGAATTATAGGAAAGATGTCAATAAAATTGAGAGAGTACAGAGGAGGTTTACTAAAATGTTGCCTGGGTTTCATCTGCTAAGTTACAGAGAAAGGTTGAACAAGTTAGGTCTTTATTCTTTGGAGCGTAGAAGGTTGAGGGGGGACTTGATAGATGTGTTTAAAATTATGAGGGGTATTGATAGAGTTGAAGTGGTTAGACTTTTTCCATTGAGAGTGGGGAAGATTCAAACAAGAGGACATGGGTTGAGAATTAGAGGACAAAAGTTTAGGGGTAACATGAGGGGGAACTTCTTTACTCAGAGAGTGGTAGCTGTGTGGAACGAGCTTCCAGCAGAAGTGGTTGAGGCAGGTTCTATGTTGTTGTTTAAAGTTAAATTGGATAGATATATGGACAGGAAAGGAATGGAGGGTTAGTGCAGGTTGGTGGGACTAGGATAAGGTAAGAGTTCAGCACGGACTAGAAGGGCCGAGATGGCCTGTTTCCGTGCTGTAATTGTTATATGGTTATATGGTTAAAATGATTTTTTTATGTCCCCAATTCCTCACTACCTGAGATGGGAATTCACTTTATGCTGGAGTTTACTTTTCAAATGTTTAATTCGACAAATTTCTATGGTTGCGTTTTGGTGGGAGTTGGCCTCTTTCCCCCCCCCCACTTCTTTCAATCTCTAATTGTTAGTGTAAACAGTTTAAAGAGGTGCTTCGCTGTCTCCCTTGAGCTCTCCATTTGTAACACATTCACACAGCTTCCATGTGTTGGCATTGCACTCTTCCCTGGCTTTAAAAGAGGGCACCAAAGATGCCTTAAAACAAAATGCTGAAAAGGTTAACCAACACAACAAGGATTTCCAATAGAAACAGTAGCAATGTGTTTCCTTCAACCCCGGCATGGAATCTGTCATTTTGTTTTTGGTTATGTTATAGTAATGTATTAGTTTGCAAACCTATATGATTTACCATGGATTGCCGTTTCAGTTAAAGTACTGCTATGTTATTTAATGCACTGCTCAGTCATAATGATAAGACATTGAAAGCGTATAAATGTCAACCCTGTTTAATCATGTTACACTAACAGTAGGGTTAGAGGAGCCATCTGGTAAATGCAATTAGTGTGTGTGCACTCTAAGGCTGTACGTGCCAACATGCCTGATGACAGAACCTGTTAATGTATCTGCCTAAGACAAATGCCGACTTTTGTCTCCGCTCTTGTCCCTGTTTAATATTCACATAAATTTTCAGTGTGTTTAGAAACTAATCACAGGAAGTAAAAGATAGGGGCCTAAGCAGAAAAGCCAGGTGGTGAGACGTTATGTGTGCATTCTACTACAATAGATTTAATATGTGTTGGTTGTTTAATTACAATAATTATCCATTTGTGAACACAGAAATAAGACTTCACATTAAGTGAGCAGTGTGACATGGAGGATGCCTTTTTTGAGGGCAGGGGAAAAGAAATGTATTCACCAGGATGAAAGAAAAGGCAGAACCGAATCAGAATCAGGTTTAATATCATCGGCATAGGTTGTGAAATTTGTTTGTTATACGGCCGCAGTACATAGCAATAATTAATTTTTTCAAAACCTGTACATTACAGTTAGCATATATATTAAAAAAAGGTTAAATAGTGCAAGAAGAGAGGAAAAAAAGTAGTGAGATAGCATTCAATGTTCAATGTCCATTCAGAAATCTGAAGGTGGGGGGGCAGGGGAAAACTTTTCCTGAATTGTTGAGTGTGTTCCTTCAGGCTCTTGTACCTCCTTCCTGATGGCAGCAATGAGAACAGAGCAAGATCTGGGTGATGGGGGTCCTTAATGATGGATGCTACCTTTTTGAAGCATCATCCCTTGAAGATGTGAATGCTAGGAAGGCTAATGCCCCTGATGGAGCTGACTGAGTTCACAACTTTCTGCAGCTTATTTCGATCCTTTGCAGTGCCCCCACACCCATACCAGATGATAGTGCAGCCAGTTAGAATGCTCTCCCCAGTATATCTGTAGAAAATTGCGAGCGTCTTTGGTGACATATCAAATCTCCTCAAATTCCTGGTGAAATATAGCTGCTGTCGTACCTTCTTTGTAACTGCATCAGTGAGCGGGGCCCAGGATAGATCCTCAGAGATATTGACGCCCAGGAACTTGAAATTGCTCACCCTTTCCACTACTGTTTCCTTGGTGAGGACTGGTGTGTGTGCCCTCATTTTACCTTTTCTGAAGTCCACAATCAATTCTTCGGTCTCACTGATCTATCTTGCTCCTGTATGCCTTCTTGCCACCATCTGAAATTCTGCTAACAATGATTGTGTCGTCAGCAGATTTATAGATGACGTTTGAGCTGTGCCTAGCCACTTAGTTATGGGTGCAGAGAGAGTAGAGCAGTGGGCTAAGCACACATCCTTGAAGTGTGCCAGTGTTGATTATCAGCGAGGTGGAGATGTTATTTCCGAGCCACACAGATTGTGGTCTTCCGGTGAGGAAGTTGAGGATCAAGTTGTTGGGGGGGGGGGGGGTACAGAGACACAGGTTTTGGAGCTTTTTTGATCAGAACTGTACAAATAATTGAACTATAGCCTATAAACTATATCTTGACGTAGGTATTTGTATTGTCTGGGAGAGCCAAGGCCACATGAACAGCCAATGAGATTGCATTCACTGTAGACCTATTATGACAATAGGCAAATTGCAGTGTGTCCAGGTCTCTGCTTGGGCAGGAGCCAATTCTAGTCATAACGACCCTCACCAAACATTTCATCATAGTAGATGTGCGTGCCACTGGGCAAAAGTTGTTAAGGCATCTCACCCTACTCTTCTTGGGCACTGAGTATGATTGCTGCCCTTTTGAAGCAGGTGGGAACTTTTGACTGTATCAATGAGAGATTGAAAATGTCCTTGAATACCCTGCCTGTTAGTTGGCTCAGGCTTTCAGAGAACCTATTAGATACTCCATTGGGGTCCATTGCCTTGCAAGGTGTCACCCTCTTGAAAGATGTTCTGACATCAAACTTTAAACTTCCTACAACTATGTTTACTTTGAAGACCTGTTGTGTCAGTTCTAAAAAAGATTAAAGAGGTTAATTGGCAACAATTAGCACATCATGTTATTAAGTCTTATTAAATGCAAGTACCAAAAATTGAGTAGCAGCATCCCAGTACATCATTAATTGCTGTGCAGCAGTCTTAAACTTGCCCATGGTGGATTGTTTTGGGGAATACTGTAAGTGCTCACTCTCACCTGATCAAAGAAAGTTTTAATGTTTGTTATTGCAAATGATATAACCTGTAATTCATGTGGGGAATGTTAATGGCCACCCCTCTGACAATAGAGGAGGAAAAAGGTATGGTATATCACCATAGAGTTTGAATTAAAAATTCACAGATATTTTCTCCTCTCTGAATACAGTTTGCTTCCTTTTAAATTTGGTATTTTATTCCTTCTCCATCAATACCTCTTTCCTCATTGAACTTACCAACTTTAATTTGCTGTTTGTCTCTGTCTGGATGGACTTTGTTTTCTGGTTCTAAAATACCATTGATTAAATACCTTTGTTCACAAAGTTTGTAGATGCCCACTTTCTGTTTATGGTCCCCTCATATTTTCAGCAATAAAGTAGCGGTTTCGCAGCCTGAATGGTGCACAGGCAAGTCTGTCAAACAATGTGTAAGATGTTTTGGCCCATTAATAAGAATATTGGATATAGAAGCGACAGTAAGCTATATAGCCCATCGGTTTTCTCCACTGTGAATTAAGTCCATGACTAACCTTCCACCTTTCAGCCATTTACCAACACTATCCTCACTTTCCTTTCGTTTTCTTGATACCCAGAATCTATTGATCACCATTCAGAACATTCAGAAGGATTGGTCTTCTGGTGCCATATAAGGTACAGAATTTCAAAGGTTTGCCATCTTATACATATAGAGAGAAACAGTATAGAAGCATGCTGTTTGGCCCACAAAGTCCTTACTAACCATTAACCACCCATTTCCTACATCAGAGTTGTCGTGGCTATCCCTTGAGTTCGAGGATGATGGTCTTCGTTCTGTAGAGCGAAGACGCCTGTGCGTGTATTTGTTTAATGTATACTTGATGCTGCATGCCAAGAAGCACATGATACTTCACAAATCAATCAACTAATTCCAATGGCATGGAAACCATGATGATTGGAGCGGATGGATTTGTTGCAACCTTCATCTGCCTTCACAGCCGTTCAGTTCGAAGTAATTTCGTCCGCCTGTTCCACTGTTGAGGTCTTGGTTGGATTGTTCTTTGTCAGGGACCTCACCCTCGACCTTACCGCCATGAGTGACCCTACCAGGAGCATAGCTCCAGACGGCATCGCTCTCGGGATCTCAGGACCACACAAGCTTCTCCACCGCGACAAGGTGACAATCCACGGAGAAGTACATCAGAGTGGAACTAGTGGGAATGGGTGGTTTACACTAATTTGCTACAACATTCCCATCAGCTCCTCCCAGGTTCAGTTCCCATGGCCGATGGAACATACTTACATGGGAAGGTACCCAAGCACCTGAAGAAACCTTTGAGGCCACAGGGAGAACATGGTGCGCAGGATTGAACATAGGTTGCTGGAAATGTGGGTCAGCTGCTCTACCAACTGCACCGCTGAGGAAATTTGTCATCTCACTCTCAAACTGGCTTAATCCTTTCTCTCAAACTGTGTGCCGTAGTCCGGTATTCCTCATGGGAAATGTGCGTCAAGCCCTTTGAGAATATTGGTTACACTGAGATCTCCTCTCAGCTTTCAAAACTCGTAAGAATGCCATCCTTGTCTATTCAATCTCTCCTCATAGGAAAACTCTGCCATTCCCTATAAATTTAGATTCATAGGTATGCTGGAATACTCTCTCCAATATAAGCTCTTTTTTTCCACCAAATCTTCTCATGATACTTTTATTTCATTGATAACTGCCAATATACTTCCTTGTATGGTATTAAAAATAAGTAACAATACAGGATCTCTCTGAACAAAAAAAAAGTTTCATAGACGCAAAACTATAGAGCAGAAACATCAGAGGATGCAGTTTCTACTTTTGACAACACTTGACAATTCCAGGGCAAGTTACATTGTTTCCCTCAAGTGTTTTTTCTACACATTTCTGTTCACATCTGTTTGCAGATTTCCACTCTCGCCTCTCTTTTATCCTTTATATATCTAAAAAAGCATATTATTGGCTAGTTTACCTTCATATTTCATCTTTTCCTTCCTTATGTATTTTTTGGTTGCCGTCTGTTGATTTTTAAAAGCTTTCTAATCCTCTAACTTCCCATTAATTATTGCTATATTATACTTTGCTTTTTTTTGTTGTCTTTGACTTCCCTTGTCAGCTACAGTTGACTCATCCCCCCTTTAGAATACTTCTTCATATTTGGGATGTATCTATCCTGTGCCTTCTGACTTTCCCCTCAGAAACACCAGCAATTGCTGCTTTGCCATCATTGCTCTGGTGTCCCCTTCCAATCAACTTTGACCAGCTCCTCTCTCACGCCTCTGTAATTCCCTTTACTCTACTGTAATACTGATAATCTGATTTTATCTTCTCCCTCTCAAACTGCAGGGTGAATTATGGTCACTGGTTCCCAAAGGCCCCTTTACCTTAAGTTCCCTAATCAAATGTGGTTCCTTACTTAACACCCAATCCAGAATTGTTTTTCCCCTAGTGGGCTCTACCACAACTTGCTCTAAAAAGCCATTTTGTAGGCATTCTACAAGTTTCCTGTCTTGGGATCCAGCACCAACCTGATTTTCCCAATCTATCTGCATATTGAAGTCTCCCAGGATTATCACAACATTGCCCTTTTTACATTCCTTCTCTAAATCCCATTGAAATTTATCTCCCATATCTTGGCTACTGTTTGGGGGCCACCATTTCAAGACATGAGCCTTCCATATGGCGTCAAATGGACAGATAACAACCTTCTTTCAGCAGGCAGAACTATCTCCTACCAAGGTCATATAGTGACTGGTTTAGATATTGTATAACATTACACAGTTCCTATAGGGATTACTGTTATGTTTTGTAACACCAAAACATTAAACTAATTCAAAGGAAAATGAGAGAGCTGAGAGACGTGAGTCTTACTTTGTCTGCTTCTTTAACTAAGGCACGCATGTGTCACATGTAGCATGATGATATATGCAAATCATATATTTTTTACATATAACCCATAATTATTTAAACAGAAAAGAATGCTTATTCAACAATATATTTACAAGATTACTCTTTTCTTTTTCTTTTTAAATCTTTTTATTGAATAAGTATACAAAAAGGTAAGCCATATAGACACTAATACACTGTTATAATATAATAAAATTACAGAAGATATTAATGCAAAAAAAATACTACAAACAATGTAATTTAAACATAACATACCAAGGTAACATAATAGTATACTAATTTTATATATATATCAATAGAGAAAAGGAAACCCCCCCCAAAAAAAAAACCCACCGTGCAACTAACTAAAAGCAAAGCAAAGCAATGGGCTAACTTGAAACCAAACAGAGTTAAACTTAAAATCACGTCCTCAATCCCGACCTCCATTAAAAACAGTAAAAAAAACAAGAAGGGTATATATTACATTAAATGAAAATATTGAATAAAAGATCTCCAAGTCTGTTCAAATTTAAATGAGGAGTCATAAAGATTGCTTCTAATTTTCTCCAGATTCAAGCATAATATCGTCTGAGAAAACCAAAAAAAGGTAGTTGGAGCATTAAGCTCTTTCCAATGTTGTAAGATACATCTTTTCGCCATTAAAGTAAGAAATGCAATCATTCTACGGGCTGAAGGGGAAAGATTACTGGAAATTTTAGGTAGTCCAAAGATAGCAGTAATAGGGTGAGGAGAGATATCTATATTCAATACCTTGGAGATAATATTAAAAATGTCTCTCCAAAAAGTTTCCAAAGTAGGGCAAGACCAAAACATATGAGTTAAAGAGGCTATCTGCCCCGGATATCTATCACAAAAAGGATTAATATGAGAATAAAAGCGCGCTAACTTATCTTTGGACATATGAGCTCTATGAACAACTTTAAATTGAATTAGGGAATGTTTAGCACAGATAGAGGAAGTATTGACTAATTGTAAAATCTGCCCCCAGTCATCCACGGAAATGGTAAACCCCAATTCCTGTTCCCAATCTACCCTAATCTTATCAAATGGAGCTTTCCTAAGTTTCATAATAATATTATAAATCATAGCCGATGCACCTTTCTGACATGGATTAAGGTTGATTATAGTATCTAAAATGTATGTAGGAGGAAGCATTGGAAAGGAAGAAAGTATAGTACTTAGGAAATGTCTAACTTGTAGATATCTAAAAAAATGTATTCTTGATAAGTTATATTTATTAGATAATTGTTCAAAAGACATAAGGGAACCATCTAAAAATAAATCCAAAAACCGTGAAATACCCTTAGTCTTCCAAATTTGAAAAGCACGATCCGTAAAAGAGGGAGGAAAAAATATGTTACCTAAAATAGGAATCGCTAACCCAAATTGATTAAGATCAAAAAATTTTCTGAATTGAAACCAAATACGTAAGGTATATTTAACTATCGGGTTAGACACCTGTTTAAGGCGTTTCAAATCAAAAGGAAGAGAGGAACCTAAAATAGAACCAAGTGTAAAACCCTGAACAGATTGTAATTCCAATGCTACCCATTTAGGAATGGATAGTATATCCTGATCAAATAACCAGAATTTCATATGTTGAATATTAATTGCCCAATAATAAAATCTAAAGTTAGGTAATGCTAAGCCTCCATCTCTCTTAGCTTTCTGTAAATGTATCTTACCCAGTCTCGGGTTTTTATTCTGCCAAATAAATGAAGAAATTTTAGAGTCAACTTTGTCAAAAAAAGATTTTGGAACAAAGATTGGTAATGCCTGAAATATATATAAAATTTTGGCAAAAAAAAACATCTTAACTGCATTAATACAACCAATCAAAGTTAAATATAAAGGAAACCATTTAGATGAAAGTTGAATAATATGGTCTATTAATGGTAAAAAGTTAGTCTTAAATAAATCTTTGTATTTACAAGTAATTTTAATCCCAAGATATGAAAAATAATTTTTAATTAATTTAAATGGAAATTTATAATATAAGGGAAGTTGTTTATTAATCGGAAAGAGCTCACTCTTACTAAGATTTAATTTATAACCTGAAAAAAGACCAAATTGTGCTAATAGCTCTAAAATAGCCGGGATGGATTTCTGAGGATTAGAAATATATAAAAGTAAATCATCAACATAGAGTGATAATTTATGGGACTTTAAGCTCCGAGTTATCCCAGTAATATTTGGAGATTCTCGAATGGCAATTGCAAGAGGTTCTAATGCAATATCAAATAATAAGGGACTAAGAGGACAACCTTGTCGAGTACCTCGAAAAAGAGGGAAAAAAGGTGAACTTAAAGAGTTAGTACGGACCGAGGCCACAGGAGAATGATATAACAGTTTAATCCAGGATATAAATTTCGAGCTAAAATTAAACATTTCAAGCACCTTAAATAAATAAGGCCATTCTACTCTATCAAAAGCTTTCTCAGCATCTAAAGAGATAACACACTCAGGAACATTTTGTGAGGGAGTATAAACGATATTTAACAGTGTGCGAATATTATAAAAAGAGTAACGACCTTTAATAAAACCCGTTTGGTCTTCCGAAATAATAGAAGGAAGTACTTTTTCTAATCTATTTGCTAATAACTTAGAAAAAACTTTAGAATCAACATTTAATAAAGATATTGGTCTATAAGATGCACATTGAGCAGGATCTTTATCCTTCTTTAATATTAGAGAAATTGATGCTCTATTGAAAGATTCAGGAAGTTTACCAAGTTTCAATGAAGCCTCAAAAACCCTACAGAGCCAAGGGATTAATGAAGGAGCAAAACATTTATAAAATTCTACGGTAAACCCATCAGGGCCAGGAGCTTTCCCCAGATTCATAGAGAAAATAACATTCTTAATCTCATCCATGGTAATGGGAGTATCTAACATAGAAGACATATCCTGTGAAATCTCAGGGAAGTCTAAATTATCTAAAAAATCATTCATATATTTGGAATCTCGAGGAGACTCTGATTGATATAAGGAAGAGTAAAAATCACAGAAGGTTTGATTAATCCCCACATGATCAAGTATCAGTCGATCATTTTGGTTATAAATCTGATTAATTTGAGATTTAGCATAATTAGACTTCAATTGATTAGCCAACAGTTTGCCAATTTTGTCATTGTGTACATAAAATTCACTTCTTGTTTTCTTTAATTGGTTTAAAATCGAGGACGAGAGTAATAAACTGTGTTCCATTTGAAGTTCAGTTCTTTGTTTTTTAACTCCTCAGAAGGAGCTATAACATATTTCTTAGCAATTTCCTTAATCTTGTCCACAATTACCAACTCCTCCTGCTTCAGCTTCTTCCTCAAAGCAGCAGAATACTGCTCAAATTACTCAAATACTAATGAAATATTAAATACACAACACACCATCCCGCTTAGCTATAAACTCCAACTCAATAGAGAATGCAGCTCACCTCTATAATACAACTAATTTACAGACATCCACAGCATTGTAAATGTTAAATTGTCCCATTCAGACCTAGGGATTTAAGTGCTGTGGAGTCTTTCTTACTCTTGTAAGGATAATGTTTTTTTTTCCTGACCAAGGAAGTCACTATGTTTGGTAAGTGAGACTTGTGTCTGTAAAAATAATCTCAGGTTCTGGGACCTCTTCCGTGGTGGTTGTAGGAGTTGACACTGGGACTACAGGAAATGGTTCTGAGAGCTCTGGACACTTTTTTTCTCCTTTTCTTTGTTTTTCTCTCTCTATCCTGCTTTTTCTTATTCACATTTCTTCTCCCTTTTTCGCTCACCTCTCTCTCTCTATCCTCTCCTTTTCAACTTATATTTCTTTTTCTTTTTCCCTTCTTTCTAGGATGTGCATCTTGATCTTTGGAAGGTGCATTTAGTTCATTGGAGTATTCTCTTATTAATCCTTCTCTTGTTCCTTTTACAATCTGATCTCTCCTCTTGGTTTCCACGTCCACAACATCATCTGACAAATCCTCTGTTTTCGTATCGATTAACTCCTTTCTTTTTGGCCTTCCCTTCATCCTGCTGGCTTTCGGTCTTTGCATCTACTTTTACAGGCAGCTTTTTGTCCCCCACTTGATCTCACTTGAAGTTCATGCAATAATCTTAATACACGCAGAGTAGATTCCGTTTCTTTATACTCACAAATGCTGAATGCTTGCAACTTTCCTGCTCCTTGAACTCTCTTCCAACTTAAAACCAAGCCATGTTTTTCAAGTAACTGCCTCATTAACATATCAGAAGCTTTCTCGGATATGCTGGCTGCAAAATCTGCTGCAGTTAGACTGCTGGTTTTGTCACTTCCACACAATTTTGCTGAGCAGCATGGTCCTTCCTCGGTCCAGTATATTCCAGCCAGAGACACAGAGCTTGGCACCAACACCTGTTTGCCCTCTGGTGACCATTCATGGTGTACAGCAGTTGTGTGTATTACGGGGGATGTGGCATGGAAATGATTGATGGATCTCCAATCAAGTTGTAGTTGTCCTAGCCACTCATAGCTCCACAATGCTTGCCCTCCTGTTTTTACTACAGTTGGCCCTCCGTATCTGGGGGGGGGGGGGCTTGGTTCCGGGACCGCAGATGCTCAAGTCCTGTATCTAAAATGGCGTAGTATTTGCATATAACCGACGCACATCCTCCTGTACACTTTAAATCATCTCTAGATTACTTATAATACCTAATACAATGTAAATGCTATGTAAATAGTTGTTATACTGGTATTGTTTAGGGAATAATGACAAGAAGAAAAAGTCTGTACATGTTCAGTACAGACGCAACCATCATAGCTCTTCTGGGAACGCTGATTCTGCCTCAGTATCAGCCGATGCTGATTCTCCCGTGATCTTTAAGTTCTTGAGGCTGTAGCACTTTACATAGTTAGCCAGCCATCCCTTACTATCCTTAAACTCCTTCCTCTTGCTCACAACACAAGCTGCAAATGAACGAGACGCAAGGCGAACAATGCTCAAACGAGTGCTGGCGAGGGAACTTCCGTTTTTCCGTTTTTTTTTCGATCCCGATCCGCGGTTGGTTGAATCCACGGATGCGGAATCTGCGGATACGGAGGGCCGACTGTATATACAAGTGCAGTGTAGCCTATTAGTTGTTATGTTTCACTGTTAAAAATGCCATTCCCACAGGAGTTGTCTTCTCTCCAGTATACATTCTTATTTGGATATCTACAGGCTTTAGTTTGGTATCTTTGAAATGCTGTTCAAACTCATTTTGTTGCATGACTGAACCAGCATCAAATATCATTTTAATTCGTTTGCCATTCACTTCTGGTGTAAGCCATATTGCTGGTCTTTTGCTAGTTTTTACATTATAACTCTCAAGTTTACATAGCCCTGTGTCACTCTCATCCTTATCAAATTTTTCATCAGCAGCATACAGGTTAGCACTCTTTTTAAAACTGCAACTTGACTTTTTAGCTTTTTCTCTTCTCTGTGCATTCGACATGAAATGCTCTTTGTACATTCGACTTATGAAATGCTCTTTGTATGTGTCCTACTTTATTGCATTTTCTGCAAGTTTTGCCTTTAAACCTACATTTGGTCTGGCATATGTGAGACCCTACCGCAACGGTAACACAATTTCCTTGCATCGAGTTGTTTGCAATTTTGTTCATGCTTACTTTAATTCCAGACTGCAACTCAATTGCATCATTGTCAGCTGTTTCCATTGATACAGCAGTTTTAACTGCTCTTTCAAATGTACGTTGTGCTTCAGTTAGAGCCATTGTTAAATGCTTTCTTTTTAGACTCCACAAACTGAACAATCTCTCACAGCATCATTAAGCGTTGAACTGATCTGATAATTTCTTCAATTCAGCTACGTAAGCTGAAATAGACTCCACTTAAGAAACTAAAGTATCTTGCAATCAACAATGGCTTTGGTTCTAACTGCTCCTGTATTACTTTCACAATATCAGCAAAACTAATTTCTGCTGTTTTGGTTGGAGTAGTTAAACTTTGAAGCAAATTATATGCCTTTAAACCCAATGCACTCAGCAAAATTGGTATTTGTTTCTCATTGGTGATTTCATTTGCTTCAAAATCCTGTTCAGTCTGTTCAGTATATGAAATCTGGTTATCTTTCTGACGTAGCCAGCCATTTCCGCTCTTGCTTTATGATTATTATCACCTGATTACTCACTGTTTATGAACCAGAGATTTCTTCCATTTTCTGCCTTTTATTAAACTTGATTGTGCCTTCCCTTGCAAAGAACACATGTGGCACTGCTTCGTTTTAAATTCTACCAGGCTACTTGGAGTCACATGATAAAGTAGGCCAAAATCAGCATGATTTCTTTAAGGGGAAATCTTGCTTGACAAATCTGTTGGAACTCTTTAAAGAAATAACAGACAAAGATAGACAAAGGAGGATGTTATTAACTTGGATTTCCAGAAGATGTTTGATAAGGTGCCACACATGAGCCTGCTAAACAAGATGAGACACTATGATAGTACAGGAAAAATACTGGCACAGATAGAAGATTGGCTGACTGGCAGGAGGCAAAGAGTTGGAATAAAGCGGGCCTATTCTGGTCAGCTGCTGGTGACAAGTGGTGTGCCACAGTGGTCGGTACTGGGACAGCTTCTTTTCACATTATACATCAGTGATTTAGATGATGAAATTGATGACTTTGTGGCCAACTTTGCAGATGATGCAAAGATAGTTGGAGAGGCAGGCTGTGTTGAGAAAAGAGGGAGTCTGCAGATGGACTTGGACAAATTGGAAAAATGGGCAAAAGAGTGGCTGATGGAATATAGTGTAGGAAAGTATACTTTGGTAAAATGAATAAATATGTAGACTATTGTCTAAGTGGAAAAGAATTAAGAAACCAGAGGTGCAAATTGACTTGGGAGTCCTTGTGCAGGATTCCCTAAAGGCTAACTAACAGATTAATTCTGTGGTAAGCGATGCAAATCCAATGTTAGCATTCATCTCGGGAAGACTAGAATATAAGAGCAAAGATGTGATGCTAAGGCTTAAATAGGCATTGGTCAGACCACACTTGAAGTATTGCGAGTAGTGTTGAGCCTCTTATCTGAGAAATGATGTACTGGCATTGGAGAGGATCTCGGGAAGTTCATGAATATGATTCTGGGAATGAAAGGGTTAACACATGAGGAGCATTTGTTGGCACTGTGCCTGTAGTCACTAGCGTTTAGAATGAAGATACATCTCATTGAATCCTGTTAAATATTGAAAGCCTAACCAGAGTGCATGTGGTGCTGGTACTTCCAAAAAAGGAGTGTCTAGGACCAAGGGGCACAGCATCAAAATAGGGACACATCCATTTGAACAGATGAGAAGGAATTTCTTTAGCCAGAAGGTGGTGAATCTGTGGAATTTAATGCCATGGACAGCTGTGGAGGTCATGAAACGGAACAGGTACGTCAACCTCCAAATCCCCCCTCCTGCACAAAAAAAACCTAACAAAACTGAACAGGCACATCAACCCCAAATCCTTCCTCCCGCAAGTCCCTCCTCCTGTGGAAGTCGTTGAGTATTTGAAACGGAGTTTGAAAGGTTCTTGGTTAGCCCATTCTTTCTTTTTTTGTGCGCCGGAGGAGGGATTTAGGGATTTGGAGCCTGTTCCGTTTTTGTTCTTCAGTTGAGGCGAGGAAGATTTGAGGGTCGATGTGCTTGTTCCGCTTTATTCGTTATTTTGTACGGGGGTGTAGATTTGGGGGTTGATGTGCCTCTTCTGTTTTGTTCATTTTTTGTGTGGCGTGCAGGGATCTGGAGGGCGGGGTTGATGATCGTGCTGTCTTTCTTTTCTTTCTTAGTTTCATGGCCACCCAGGGAAGACGAATTTCAAGTTGTATACTTGGATAATAAATAAACCTTTGAACCTTCGATTTAATATTCTTGTTCATTTAAATAATTCATTATGGGTTATATGAATTGCAGATGTTGTTACATTACCATGTGATACGCACACACCTTGCTAAAAGTAAAGAGGAAGTCAGACTCACATTTTAGACTCCTGTATCTTCCTTTGATTTAATCTAACGGTGTGAAGTTACATAACATAGTGAATGAACAGGAATGCTTAATACAATATACAAGACCATAAGATATAGGAGCATAATTAGGCCATTTGGCCCATCGAGTCTGTTCCGCCATTCAATTATGGCTGATCTTTGCTGTTCCTCTCTTCAGCTCCACTCCCCGGCCTTCTCTCTGGAAACTTTGATAAATAAACAAGATAAATATAAAGACAGATTTCTCAAATATTACCAAAATATTAAATACTCAGCAGTCTTATGGTCAAATTGGATAAAGAGTCACTCAAAGCTGTTCTCAGATCGACAGAAAGGAATATTCTCCCAATTGGGAGGAATTTAACTCAAGTGTGCTGGAATGCAGTGTATAGAAGCATGGGCAAAGCGCAAGGGAAGTATTGCATTAATATTTGAGCATCAAGTCTCAGGGAAGGTACTGTGATAAAGGGTCTTTACCTGAAACTTCGACTGTCCATCTCTCTCCACAGATGATGCCTGATCCTCCAGTTGCTCCAGATTTCAGCATCTGCAGTCCCTTGTGTCTCCAAGACACTGAGATGCTGTACCACAGGAATAGGTGTAACTGGATTCCTCTTAAAAAGAAACACCAATACCACCACCAGTAGGAGTATGATGGGCTAAGTACCCTCTTTGTGTGTTATAGTGACTCCTTTGCCGAGGGGTACAGCACTCATTATCTCTTTCCAGGTGGAGAATAGAGCAATCTCCTAACTAGATCACAAAGTGCATGGTTAAGATGTCATGCACTGTTATAGAGTCATAGAAAAGTGCAGCACAGAAACAGGCCCTTCAGCCCATCTAGTTGATGCAGAACCATTTAAACTGCCTACTCCCATCGACTTGTGCCGGGACCATGTCCATGTACTTATCCAAACCATCCTTTAAGAAACATGGAACCATCTATGTCCCTTAAAGGATCCCCGTTACTGATAAAAGTTTCCTCTTTTTTTTTTGCTGAAGCAATTCTGGTGAAATGACTCTTTGCTGTATATCATTCCAACTGAGTTGTAAGCAAAAAAAAAGTAGACAGAGGCCCAATGCATTTTGGCAAAATGTTTTTTGGGTAGACGTAAATCATGCCTAGACATTTCCGAGGAACAGCAAAGATCTCTTCTCATGCTTGAGTCAATATTCATCCCAGCACTATCAGAATAAAAGAATTAGTAACGAAATTCCATTTGCTATTCTGGTAATATTATGATGAGTAAAATGGCTGATTGCCTTTCAAAGTAAATTATTGGCATGAAATACAATTGCACTTTTCTCTTCCTTCGTGATGTTAAGTGTGATGTAATGGAAGTATTCGTATCTTATACTTTGCTTTTGCGGTTTCTACGATAGACCTGCTAATACTGCAACATTGAGTCATGTTAAGCTCCAAAGTTCAACATAAATTTAGTATCAAAATATGTCACCAAATACAACATCATTCATTGTCTTGCTTGCATTCTTAATAAATCCAATAACCATAACAGAATCAATGAAGGGCTGGTCCAACAGGGCGGACAACCGGTGTGCAAAAGACAATCTGTGCAAACACAAAAAGAAAGGAAAATAGAAACATAGAAAATCTACAGCACAATACACAAAACTGTGCCGAACATGTCCTTACCTTAGAAATTACCCATAACCCTCTATTTTTCTGAGCTCCATGTACCTGTCCAGGAGTCTCTTAAAAGACCCTGTCGTATCCGCCTCCACCACCTTCGCTGGCAGCCCATTCCACATACTCACCACTCTCTGTGTAAAAAAACATACCCGTGACATCTCCTCTGTACTTGCTTCCAAGCACCTTAAAACTGTGCCCTCTCTGCTAGCCATTGCAGCCCTGGGAAAAAGCCTCTGACTATCCACACGATCAATGCTTCTCATCATCTTATACACCTCTATCAGGTCACCTCTCATCCTCCGTCACTCCAAGGAGAAAAGGCCGAGTTCACTCAACCTATTCTCATAAGGCATGCTCCCCAATCGAGGCAACGTCCTTGTAAATCTTTTCTGCACCCTTTCTATGGTTTCCACGTCCTTCCTATAGTGAGGCGACCACAACTGAGCACAGTACTCCAAGTGGGGTCTGACCAAGGTCACATATAGCTGCAGCATTACCTTTCAACCCCTAAACTTAATCTCACGATTGATGGAGGCCAATGCACTGTATACTTCCTTAACCACAGAGTCAACCTGTGCAGCAGCTTTGAGTGTCCTATGGACTTGGACCTCAAGATCCCTCTGATCCTCCACACTGTCAAGAGTCTTACCATTAATACTATATTCTGCCATCATATTTGACCTACCAAAATGAACCACTTCACACTTATCTGGGCTGAACTCTATCTGCCCAGTTTTGCATCCTATCAATGTCCTGCTGTAACCTCTGACAGCCCTCCAGACTATTCACAACACCCCAACCTTTGTGTGTCATCAGCAAATTTACTAATCCATCCCTCCACTACTTTATCCAAGACATTTATAAAAACCACGAAGAGCAGGGGTCCCAGAACAGATCCCTGAGGCACACCACTGGTGACTGACCTCCATGCAGAATATGACCCGTCTATAACCACTGTTTGCCTTCTGTGGGCAAGCCAGTTCTGGATCCATAAAGCAAAGTCCCCTTGGATCCCATGCCTCCTTACTTTCTCAATAAACCTCGCATGGGGTACCTTATCAAATGCCTTGCTGAAATCCATATACACTACATCTGCTGCTCTAGCTCCATCAATGTGTTTAGTCACATCCTCAAAAAATTCAATCAGGCTCGTAAGGCACGACCTGCCTTTGACAAAGCCATGATGACTATTCCTAATCATATTATACCTCTCCAAATGTTCACAAATCCTGCCTCTCATGATCTTCTCCATCAACTTACCAACCGTGGAGGTAAGACTCACTGGTCTATAATTTCCTGAGCTATCTCTACTCCCTTTCTTGAATAATGGAACAACATCCGCAACCCTCCAATCCTCCGGAACCTCTCCCGTCCCCATTGATGATGCAAAGATCATCGCCAGAAGCTCAGCAAGCTCCTCTCTCGCCTCCCAGAGTGTCCTAGGGTACATCTCATCTGGTCCTGGTGATTTATCTAACTTGATGCTTTCCAAAAGCTCCAGCACATCCTCTTCCTTAATATCTACATGCTCAAGCTTTTCAGTCTGCTTTAAGTCATCCCTGCAATCACTGAGAAATAATAATAAATAAATATGATATAAATATCAAGAATGTGAGATGAAGAGTCCTTGAAAGTGAGACCATAGGCTGTGGGAACAGTTCAGTGATGGGGAAAGTGGTGTTATCCTCTCTGGTACATGAGCCTGATGGTTGAGGGTAATAACTCTTCTTGAACCTCATGGTGTGAGCCCGGTGGCTCCTGTACCATCTTCCTCATGGCAGCAGTGAGAGAGAGAGCATGGCCTGGGTATGATGATGAAGACTGCTTTCCTGCGACAATACTCCATGTAGATGTGCTCAATGGTGTTAGAGGGCTTTCCTTCCACTGACTGGAGTTACATTTTGAGGCATTTCTGTTTTTGATCCAAGTCCATCGCTCCCTGAAAGTGGTCACATGCGTTGGTGGGGTGGCAGTGAATACACTGAGTTCACGAGCCAGGAAGTTTCAGAAAACTCAGGTTCAGAAGCATTTGGAGTATTGCAATTCTGATTGCCCCATTATGGAAAGGATGTGGAGGCAATGAAAAGGGTGTGGAAGCTTACCATGGTACCACCAGACCAGAAGGCATGTGCTATAAGGAGAACTTGAACAAACCTGGATTGTTCTCTCTGCACTGGTGGAGGCTGAGAGAAGACCTGATGGAAATTTATAAAATTTATGATGGGCATAGAATAGACAGCTGGTAACTTTTTCCCAGGATCAGAATGTCTAATACTAGAGGACGTGCATTTAAGGTGAGAGAGGGAGAGTTCACAGGGTCAGATTTTTAAAGTAAGAGTGGTGGGTGCCTGAAATGTGATGGCAGATGTAATGGAGGTGTTTCAGATGCTCTCAGATCGGCACATAGAGAATGGAATGGTATGGACCGTATGCCGGAAGAAGTGATTAGCTGCAATTAGCTAATTAGCTGGGCACAACAACGCAGGTTGAGAGCCTGTTCCTGAGTCTGTTCTCTTAAGGTCCTTCAATGTAGAAACAATAGCCCTGTAAATGAATAATCCTGTGATTGCTGCAGATGGCCTTGACAGAGCTTTTATTCTCTCTTTAACCCAGCAGAAGTTAATATGTTGACAATGACATGAAGCCATGATCTAATTATCACCCCAAGGTAATAATTCCCAACAGCTGGATTTTTACAGGAATAATCACAACAATAATGTGTTCAATTAAATAGAGTTTTTTTTATATACAGCAAACAGCCAGTTAACTAACCAGTAAGTTGGTGTGTAAGGGTTTTATCAGTAAACTTATCAATATCACTATTCTTGATTTACTGAAATAATAACTTAAGTGAAAATCAGTTTTGAAGTGGCAGCACGTGAGGGTTATGTCAGTTCTGAGTGAGGATCCTAGCAGTGACACTGGCTGTGGGCAAAGCATTTGATGTTTCGCAATTGGGTTTTGTGAAAAAAAATCCACAAGGTAGAGCATATTGTCCTGATATCGGCCTGAAAAGTTAACTGTTTATTCATTTCCATAGATGCTATCTCACCTGCTGAGTTCCTCCAGCATTTTGTGTGCGTTGGTCTGGATTTCCAGTGTTTACATAAAGACAGTGCTGTCCAATATAATTGTAAGGCTGTTTTGTCTTTTCCACATTTGGAAGCTTCAGAGCACTACGAGAGAGAGAGGGAGGGAGGGAGGGAGGGGGGGGGGGAGAGAGAGAGAGAGAGAGAGAGAGAGAGAGAGAGAGAGAGAGAGAGAGAGAGAGAGAGATTGATTCTTGTTAGTATCTCCCTATAACTATTTGTTAAATTCATATTGAATTTCTTTCTTGCCTTTGCTCATCAACAAGAGGCCCAGTAGGCTGGTCAAACCCATTATGAGCCTGTGGCTGGTGTTCACCGACACAAATTGTTTAGTTTGTCTGTTTATTAATTGTGATACAGCGCAGAATGGGCCCGTCTGGGCCTTCGGGCTGCACCACCCAGCAATCCCCTGATTTAATCCTACCCTAGTCACGGGACAACTTACAATGACCGATTAACTTCATCATTGATAGGCATCCGTTAGTCTCGTGAGCCCATGGATTTGCGCCTTGGAAGGTTTCCAGGGCGCAGGCCTGGGCAAGGTTGTATGGAAAGACTGGCAGTTGCTCATGCTGCAAGTCTCCCCTCTCCACGCCACCGATGTTGTCCAGAAGAGGGGCATTAGGACCCATACAGCTTGGCACTGGTGTCGTCATTGATTAACTTACCAACCAGGTATATCTTTGGACTGCAGGAGGAAAATGGAGCATCTGAAGAAAACGCATGTGGTGACGGGGAGAATAAACCCCTTGCAGTCAGTGGCGGGGAGCCCCTCTGCCCTCTCTTACAGCTGAAGTTTTATCGACATCCTGCATGGGTTATAGCTGAACAATCTACCTGAAAGGAAGTTCCTGACTTACTTCACCTTATGAGAACTTCAGCAAAGTAACCGATCAAAATGAAGTTCTAATGCTCACGGGCTTTGCATCCTAATGAGCTACGTGCTACAGTAGCATAGTTAGTGTTGTAACGTGAGCATTATTAAAAGTAAGTTGATACTAATTAGGATAATGGGGGGGTTTTACTTCCGTTCTTTTTACTTCCGGTGTACTTTGTATGAAGTGTCCCTGCCATGGTGTACGGGTTGTGAAAGCCTCTGTATAAACATAACGGTTTTGAAGTTCAAGATAAAGTTGTTTCTTGCCCATGAAGTTGTCGAGTGTGCCTTTTTCAAAGCAGAAGTTACTACATATTTTTGACGACAAGGTGAACTGGTTTTGTGAACGTATCAGCACGTTTTTTGAACGGGAGCTTCGTGTTACATTTGGAACTGATGGCTACATTTGGAACTATTGGTGAATTTCTGGAAGGAAATGAGGACTGGCCGGAGTATGAGGAAAGGTTGGGACACTTTTTCTGTGCTAATGGAATTACTGAGGAGGCTAAGAAATGCTCTATTCTCCTGAGTGTGTGTGGGGCAAAGACTTACAAGCTAATAAGGAATTTAGCCACACCGCGGAAACCAGGGGACATTCCATATGACGAACTGGTCAAGCTCGTGGGGAACCACTACAATCCGAAACCTTCTGCGATAGTCCAACGTTGTAAGTTTCACAGCTGTTTCAGGAAGCCAGGTCAGTCTGTGGCTAATTTTGTGGCCGAGCTTTGGTAGCTGTCGGAGCATTGTGATTTTGCAGCGGTGTTGAATGACATGCTCTGTGATCGGTTGGTATGCAGCATTAATAATGACAACGTACAACAGGGCCTGTTAGGGGAAACCCCACCACTGACTTTCAAGAAAGCCTTAGAGATTGCTCAAGGTATGGAGATGGCTGCTAATAATGTCAAGGATATCCAGAAAGGACATGGGGGGGTCGCAGTCTGCAGCAGTGCACCAAGTCAGGAGGGAGACTAGTAAACAGGGAAAGCGGGTGGAATGTTTCCGGTGTGGAAGGACGCACTATGCAAATAGTTGCAAATTCAAAGACACTGTCTGCCATGCTTGTAGCAAAAAGGGACAGTTAGCTAAAAAGTGCAGAAGTTCAAAGGGTAAGATTAAGCCTGGGCAGGAGAAAGCTCTACAGGCTCAGGCAGCCACACACCATCCAGAAGAAGCGGATGAGAGGGGACTCTCTTACCATGCGGCTTTCACGTTTCCTGTTTAAATACCGCCTCATGCCACAGACTACGACTGCTCGCACTCCAGCAGAGATGCTGATGGGGCGTAGGCCCAAGTCGAGATTGGACCTGTTGCACCCGGACATGAAGGCGAAAGTGGAGAGAAAGCAGGAAAAGCAGAAGGAGGGACATGATCGACATGCGCGAGAGAAATAGTTAAAACCGGATGACAATGTCTATGTGAGAAACAATCAGCAATGGCTGCCTGGGGTTATTCTTAAGCAGAGTGGTCCCGTTGTTAAGCTGACTGATGGGGGTGTTTTCCGTAGATATCAGGACCATGTGTGCCTCCGTCATGATACCGGCTCAGAGGCAGACGGTTCCATGGAGTTTCCATTTGTGAGACAGCCTATGGTGGAAGCATGTCCACCAGTGAGTTTGCCAGAGGGCGAGACGCTGGCAGAGGGGTCGGGGTCCCCAGAAGAGGATGGACATTCTCACGCAGACACACAGACCCCCTCATACCCCCAAAACCAGATCCACCCAAAACATCCTCACCAGCGGCGCCTGCTGGGTCACCAGGGCTAGTGCGCAGATCACAGCGCATGCGTAAACCTCCCGACAGACTGAATCTTTGACGGGACAGTTCTTTTTTTGTTGTTGTTGTTAAATTGAATGTTGAATCCGTCACATTTTCCAGATGTTTTGTATTGATAAACTGTTGCTGAGATACTAGTATAAGTTGGGGTACGCAAGTTAATAACACCACTGTTTTTATTTCCTAGTTTTTTACATTTGGGGATGTTGGATTTTAAAGGGGGAGAAGTGTTGTAACGTGAGCATTATTAAAAGTAAGTTAATACTAATAAGGATAATGGGGGTTTTTATTTCCGTTCTTTTTACTTCCAGTGGGTTTTGTACATAGTGTGCCTGCCATGCTGTACGGGTTGTGAAAGCCTCTGTAACAGTTTTGAAGTTTGAGATAAAGTTGTTTCTTGGCCATGAAGTTGTCGAGTTTGCCATTTTCAAAGTAGAAGTTACTACAGTTAGCGTGATGCTTTGACAGCTTGGGGGCATTGGAGTTCAAAGTTCAATTCTGATGCCACCTGTAAGGAGTTTGTCTTTCCTCCTCATGATTGTGTGGTTTCCTCTGGGTGCTCTGCTTTCTTCCAACGTTTCAATGATGTACTGTTTCCTAGGTCGTTGTAAATTGTCCAGAGATTAGGCTTGGGTTCAATAGGTGGGTTGCTGGGTAGCTGGACCAGAAGAACCTGTTCCGCTCATTATCTCTAAATAAATAAATGCATAACTCCTTTTAGTTTTGGCATTCCCCTTACAATGGCTGCTTGGAATCCCAGTTATAATCTTGTGTCTCCAGGTCATCATTAATAATAAGAAAAAAGATTATTCTTAATGAAGCCAGGATTTATAGTTTGCACAATATTTAAGCTTTCAGCAGTGTGTGTGAATGCTGCACCCATTAGTCACCTGAATTTATAAAGTAAGCTGTTAAATTGAAAATCCTCTTAACGAAGTGCATTGTACGTTTCTGTGTAAGCTCTTCGAACTGGTAGTAAATTTAATTCTTCTTGAAAAGTCATAAAATGTGCACCTGAATATAAAATCTAAAAAGAATGGTATTTTATAGAAGTGTTTGGATTTAATTCTTTAATGAGGGAAGCCAGTGAATCACCTTTTCATTCTCAAATAATATTTTGGAAGCATTTATACGAGGAGGGAACTGTTAATAAAATGAGTTAGTGTTTATTCATTCAAACAGTGTAGCTAAATGTATTATACCCAACACATATGCACACTACTGCAAACTATAGTAGATTTGTAGCATATCAATTAAGATATTTAAATAGGAAAAGAATTGCAGAGCTCTGGGAGAAAGGACTAGTCAGCCTGTCCTTGCACAGTCAGTGTGAAGTTCATTGGTCAAATTTCTCCTTCGGAGATGGAATGATTCTATTATTGTAATCACTGGATAATTGTAATTTTTGTATCCAATCCCTTGTATCATTCTGTTTCTAAGTAATTGTAAATAAAATTGAGTTTTTTAAAAAGTGAGATATCTCCCTTGACTAAATTCACTAAATTGAACGATATTTCATGCAGAAACAAAATGTTTTTGAACACAATTGTCGGTGCATCTATTTGTCTCACCCATTAGCACTGTAGCCTCCTGGCTAGGAAAGATGTGGGTTCAAGTTCTGCTGTGGGTTGAAAGAATCATTTTACACCATATTGATGTGTCCAATGTCTTTTGCCTGAGACCTTTAATTTCAGGTAATGTCTGCTCAGTTCGATGTGTCATAGTATCATTTTCAACTTGAAGGATTGGGGCTTCCTGTGGTTTTTTTGTTTAACCTACTTGTCTTCCTCAGTTGACACCTTGATGGGAAATGATCAGATTTTTTTCTTTATTTAAGTTCTACAACAGTCAGTTTGGGGAAAAAAAATATTCTGAACACACAATAAGATACTGTCTTTTTTCTGTCTCCTGCCTATCGGGAACACTAAGTTAGTTTCCATATACCGCTGGGTATTTTAATTTTGTAAATGGAAATGCTGAGAAATCAATTGAAAGTTAATGGTCTATAGATCGGCATCTCTTTGTAAATCCCTGACTCCTTGCAAAGCTGAAAAGAATTCAGCAGAAGTGACAGATTTTACTCTTCTATTCTGCATAATTTGCTCTGAAAGGATAACCCATAAAGTATTGACTGACAAGATATGATCAAGATATGATCAACATATCACAAAACCTCTTTTGAATTCTAGCAAGAAAACTTGCATTAAGGAATCCAATTTTCGTTCAGTGGCAACTATATCAGGTACCTTCTATACCTAATAAAATGGCCACTGAGCATACGTTTGTGATCTTCTGCTGTAGCCCACCACTTCAAGTTTGATGTGCTGTGCATTCAGAGGTGCTCTTCTGTAAGCCACCATTGTTGCAAAGTTCAAAGTAAATTTATTATGACAGTATGTGTATGTCACCGTATACAACCCTGAGATTCATTTTCTTGTGGGCATACCTAATAAAGCTGTAGAATAATAAAAATAACAGAAGCAATGAAAGATCACCCAACTTGAGTCTTCAATGGGAGTGCAGAAGGCAACAAATTGTGCAAATACCAAAAAAAAAGAAATATTAATAATAAATATCAAGAACAAAGTGAGTCTATTGGTTGTGGGAACATTTCAATGATTGGGCAAGTGGAGTGAAGTTACCCCTTGTGGTTCAAGAGTCTGATGGTTGAGTAATAACTGTTCCTGAAATTGGTGGTGTGAGTCCTACGGCCTGAGTTCTGAGACTTAGTGGTTATTTGAGTTACTGTCATCTTCCTACCAGCTTAACCCAATCTCCATTCCCCTCTGATGTTCCTCTCACTAACAAGGCATTTTCACCCACAGAATTTCTGCGCAGTGGATGCTTTATGTTTCTTGCGCCATTCTCTGTAAACTCTAGAGACTGTTGTGCATGAAAACCCTAGAAGGTCAGCGGTTCCTGAGATGCTCAAACCACCCAGCGTGGCACCAACAATCATTCTATAGTCCTTAAGTCACTTAGATCACATTTCTTCCCCGTTCTAATGTGGTGGTCTGAATAATTGAACTACTTCACCGCGCCTGCGTGCTTTTAGATTAGATTAGATTAGATTAGATTATGAGAACACTCAGTCCTCTTTTATTGTCGTTTCAAAATGCATACATGCATTAAAAAATGATACAATGTTCCTTCAGAGTGATATCACAGAAAACAGGACAAACCAAAGACTAACACTGACAGAACCACATAATTATAACATATAGTTACAGCAGTGCAAAGCAATACCATAATTTGATAAAGAACAGACCATGGGCACGGTTAAAAAAAAGTCTTAAGTCCTTATCGACTCCCGAGTCCCCGATAGCAGGCGGCAAAAGGGAGAAACTCCCTGCCATAAACCTCCAAGGCACCGACAACTGCCGATGCCTTGGAAGCAGCCAACCACAGCTGACACTGAGTCTGTCCATCCGAAAACTTCGAGCCTCCGACCAGCCCCTCCGATACAGCCTCCCGAGGGCCATCCTCTGCCGAGCGCCTTCGACCTCACCCCGGCCGCTGAAAGAAGCAAAGCCGAGGATTTTGGGGCCTTCTGCTCCGGAGATTCTGGTTACCACACAGTAGCAACGGCAGCGAAGTGGGTATTTCAGAAGTTTCTCCAGATGTTCCTCCGTACTCTCACGTCTGTCTCCATCAAATCAGGACTGTGCACGCTCCCCTACATGGCAGATTACAGATATCATTCACCAGAGAGGCCGCACGCGCTGTGTCGCATCGCATCTCCATCTTCTCCTCCTCTGAGCAACATTTTATACATTGAGCTGCTGCCATGCAATTGGCTGATGAGATATTTGCATTAATGAGCAGGTGTACAAGTGTGCCTAATAAAATAGCCGCTGAGTGTGTGCAGTATTCCATATTGTGCTTTAAGTGGATTTTTGCAGAGTTTGTAGAAACAAACAGTAAATAATAAGTATTTGTCCTATACTTAGATTGTCAGAACCTTTTCCTGTACAGCACCTAGAAAATCAAATACTTTATTCTTTGAATGATTCTGCTCTTCTGTTAATTTGATCATGAGCTTTCTTATATGCAGTAAAGGACGCCACATTAGCTTTCAATAACTTGCTCTCTTTTTAAAAAAAATAGGCCCTGGCATTTAACTATTATTGTAATGTTTTGTGACTTGCATTTTACATCTGCTTCAGGTCAAATACTGGTTGTTCTAGTTTCCCAGAATTTGGGATAACTGATAAATGCAAGGAGGTAAGAATGATTCCATTTAAAGACCGAGTAGAAGTATTTTTTCTTCTATCACATCTTGAGTAAATCCACTTGCAGTTCAATTTTCTCCTACTTCCTACAAACATTCGTCAATGACGACTCGTTACACTGGACAACAACGATTTTGCTTCCTGAATACTTTCGGGTGTATCTTATGGTTTTGGGGCTGCTGATAAAAATCACCATGAAATTTCCTTATCGCTCACCTTTTTTAAAAAAAATTGCCTATATTTGTTTTTTTTTTCAATTCATAATTCAAGTCAATTAAAATGTTGCCCACAATGTAAGCTAAAAAGTTTTCTACCTTCTCCTGGCATGCTTAGGCAGGGCAAATGCTGCATGGCAGAATAGGTTTCAGAAAGGCTATAACTTTCCATGAAGGATTTTGAGATTTGAGGCAGATTTCTTCCCCTGCTTAGAGTTCTTCCCTGTAAATCTTGGGACTATCATTGACAAGCATAGTGAAAGGTTTCACCAGGACATTGCGGTCATGGATAAACGGTATCAGGGCAACTGGAGTTCATCAATACTGGCTGATTATTGCTGGATACTTAAGCAAGAAGCCACAGTCACTGAGTACAAACAAAAATCATCAACAAAACATTTTAAGCTTAGTTGAACTATTGCAAAGTGTCAGCACTGTTATGCAATTAAACTCATTATATTCAATAAAAGGTAATTTCTTGTTTCTCCAAATTCCTATGTGATACAGGTAGTCTGAAATTGTATTCAGCTTCAAGCGGTCCATCATAAACAAAAAAAATTCTAAGGAAACAACACTTTGAAAAAATTTGCAGGGAAGAAGTCTAGACAGGAATGCAGAAAATGAGTCTTTAGTGATATATTGCACTTCATGGCTTTGTATGCCTCGAAGCAAGTTGTCAATCAGCTGCATGTAGTTTAGTGCTCTGTCGTTGCCAAGAAAGTTTTCAACAATATTCTTGAATGCCTTCCATATGATTTTCTCCAGTCCCACTAGAAGTTCATCGACTTGCCCAATATTGATGATCTGATTGATTTGTGGACCAACAAAAATGCCTTTTGTTACGTTGACTGTCAATGGCTTGATGCCAAGAAACACCAATCCTGCCACAAATGCAGGATTGAGATTCGTCATTCTAGATTCATATTTAAATTCATTGAATTGTTGTGAGCCAGTAAAGCAGTTACTTTATTAGGAAGAGAATATCATAGTGAGGCCCTCCATTGGTCAGGGTTGACTATGCGTCATAGCTGTTTACATGATATGCAAGCCACGGCTGTACATAATGGAGAGAAAGTTGTTGCCCATGCAGCATTTTCCTCCTCTCCACACAGCTGATGAATCCAAAGGGATGGCAAAAACCGATACAGTTCAGAAGTTGCCAGTCAGCGTTGTCCTCAATGTAGGACTGCCTCAGATACTCTCGCTCTGGATTTTTCCTCGGGGTTTACTCCCAAAGCCTCCTCCATGAGTGGGTATAACCTCAAGACTGTGGAAGTTTGAGATCAGAGTTTTCCTTCTCCTGGATGAGCCACTATCCATGGTTGACGAGCCCCATCTGCCCGAAATGACTGGTTTTAAGGTGCCAGTAACCCGTCTTTGCCCCTTCTCCAGGTTCTGCCAGGTTTAGTAGCTAAGCCACATGTGAAGGCCAGGAGCTGGACTTGGCTGTTGGAGTCTATTTGAGACATACAGCACTGGGAGCATTTAATAGGTAGTGGAAGCTCATTGCCACTACTTTCCCTGGCTATGACAACCTTTCTGAACCAAGAGAATATTATATTCTGTACAATAAAATGTATCCAATGTATTTTGTAAGTTAGAAGATGTGAACAATCAATCTGCATTTGAAAAGTAAGCAAGGTTGGATTTGGATTAGGCTAATGAGTGGAGCTCCAGGTTTGGTTGAATAACAGGTTAAAAAAGTTCATTGACTTTGAAACTGCAATGCCCTTGAAGTGAGAGAGGAGGTAAAATGCACATCTGCAAAGAAAAGATCTGCGGGCAGATGGTAGAAAGAACTGATAATATTGATTGCAAGAAGATTCTGAAACTTTTTTCCTCTGGTTTTTGTGGTTTGTCTGAAGGTGGGAATCTGAAGTGGGAGGATCAGTGGTAATGTGCAGTCATCTGTACCAGGCCTGAGAGAATGTGCAAGCAATAAACGTATTCTAGAGACACCTGACACACGTATGAAACAATGCAGAAAGAATACAAAGATAAATGCTTTGCTCAAAGCTTTACATACATAATATACTCAGAAGCATATATGAACAATTAGAAGAATTTCCCAAGCAGATTTCCCTCTCCAGAAATGGTCTTCTGCTTACAGTGATTGATAATTGTTCTGGGAATAGAACAAAATGAGCATTTAAGATCTCAAGTCATTAAAGGAGAAAATTAAGATTTACTGGTGGGTGTGATAGTCTGTTGTGCCAGCACCAACTGTCAGGACTTCTGAGGACTTACGTTTAAAAATCTAGATATAATCCATCCATTGGTACTCCATTATGTTAGTACCATTTCTTTTGCATTGTTAGTGTTGCTACCTCAGATTCTTATTGCCTTTTTAACTTTTTCCAGTTGTTGTTTTAGCATGGTTTTGATTTCCTCCTAAACTCTTCGTTTATCCTGGGAAAATAATTTTGGCTAATTTGCAGTCATTTGATCATTTGAGACCTGTATATGTTCATCATGCACAGGTTCAAATGACTGGTAAGATATTAACAAACTGGTACTAGATATTTGTAGATGTACAAAGGCTTGTAGACTTTAATGCAGACAAATTAGCAGGAGTGGACTACATTAATATAACAGCAAAACACTTATTTTTATTTCTATATTATGTGGCTTAGTTAAATACAAGGCTGAAGCACCAAACTGTCCTCTGATTCAGAGGAAAAGGCATTGAGGGAGTATTTCCCTGGCTGAGGATAACACTGATGACTCTGGGAGACTCTCACTAAGAAACTGATTCCAGCATGCTTGTATTGTTAAAGGAACTCATTTAAAGTACAGTGTATCCTATGACTTATCTGTGTGATATTCACTTTCCAGAGCCCAAGCGGTGCATTGCTAATCTCAGCTTTTTACTTCAGCAGAATGACCTTTCCAAAGGGTCAGAGTTGTTTGTGACAAATTTTAACAAATACTCTTTGTTCAGCTTTTTGTTGTAAACAAGAACTAGTCTTCAGTTCTTCATGTAAATTGCAAGCAATGATCTATTTGAAGTTAAAGTGATACCTGGGTTAGCTACCAAGAAACGTGGTTAGCAAAGTGACCATGAAACATCATGTCTACATTAGCCAATGCAAGACAATGGGGCTATGTTAATTGGGCCACATTAAATCTGGAAACAGCTAAGTTTATTTGCACTGATGTCCTCAAAATTCTTTTGACCACCTGTGAACATTACTTTGTCCCAGCAAAGGTATCTGGAAAGCATCATATACAGGCGATGTCGTCTAATAACAGAAAGTATAAATATTAGGAAGCATTGGAGATCATTAGAAATGACAAGGAGAATGACAGAAAGACATGGCGACAGAAGGACGAACTAGAATCTATTCCTTAGCTTGGGTTTCTCTGATGGACAAGTCATCCCCTCATAAGAATTGTACCTATGTTTGGAAGCCCTTTATAGTTGGTAAATCTTTTGTAACTCAGAGATCTTTTATAAATCAGAAATCCTCTGAGAGTGTTAATGGTGTGTTAGCAACTACTTGTCCAAATTTAAATGTGTATCATTAAAGATAAAACAAACTAAGTTTAAATTAAATCAGCTGGAAGCATCTGCTCCTTGGTAGGGAGGGCAGACCCATCACCAAGCAGTGGGTTTTGGCAGCTGGATCTCAATGCAGTGACTAGCCAACGCAGGAAGTAAACCAGTTCTAGAAGAGTAGGTGGATACGGTGTAACCTCCCTATAGTGAGTGTACCCGGAGTTAAGGTACTGTGCAAAAGTCTTGGGCACATATATACAGCCAGGATCCCTAAGACTTCTGCACATTATGCGTTCGTCAATAAGAAGCGGAGAGTGGGTTTGTAAATCTGGCGGGAGCAAAGAATATTGGGAATGGCGAGGGTGGAGTGCCGCAGGAGGGGTGTGGATCAGGTGACAGAGAAGGAGTGCCGGGGCATGGGTTGGAACACACCCAGCCCTAGGACATCAGGCAAGGTAATCTGATTCTAAACAATTGGTTTATTGATCGCTACAGAATGTCTCTCTGGAGCTTCCCTTTCCCACCCCTCTCCATTTCTCCTTATCACTCTCATTCCACAATAGGGACCCACATCAGAATCATCGTCACATCTGTTCCCACTTGAAGATGGAGAGAGGAGACAACACCAAATTCTTACATCTTTTTTTCAGAACAGTGTGCTCAAATAAATTAGAAGCTGTCTTGAAATAAAGTTGTATTCAGTAACACTGGGTACAGACCAGCGAAGGAGAGGAAACTGGGTATCTTTCCTGACAATTGCATTTAGAAGCAGTTTTGCTGTGATTGGCTTTATGTACATTATTTTCTTCCTGCACGAATGGAGGAAAGGTCCTAATTTTGGTTTGGTTGCAAAAACTCTGTAGTGTAGGACATAAGTTTGAAATCCTTAAATCTTCACTTGATATCATTGTGTTATATAACTTTCTTCAAAGAAACAAGTTTTTTGTTGTATGAAGATGGATTAAACACATGCACTCTATACTCTCCTGAGTATTTAGAACAATGAGAGTTGATTTCACTGTTAGGTACAAAATATATTATAGGATTTTATAGAGTAGATGCAGAATTGTTTTTTTCCCCCTTGGAAAGGAGTCTAGCATCAGGGGTTATGGACTCAAAATAACGGATTATCTATTCAGGAGAGTGATAAGAAAACGCTCTTCACCTGGATAGTGGCAAATCTAGGAATTCTCTACCCACAAGACAATGGAGACACAATTGCTTGGTTTATTCAAGACTGAGACCGTGAGGTTTTCAGCTGTTAACAGAATCAAGGGATATCATGTTGCTGCAGGAAAGCGACACTGAGGTAGAAGATCACATGTGATTTCCAGAAATGGCAGAGCAAGGGTGAGGGGCCACTTGGCTTACTCTTGCATCTGTTTCTTCTGGGGTTGAGCAAGAAATTCTAGAGCAATTTATTTTAGCTTAATTCAGAGACTGGAACATAGAGATGGCTGGCGGAAGCCTCTACACTTAAGCAATTGCTCTCTCTCTCTCTCCCTTTCTCCCGCTCAACGGTGAGAGAAAGTTTGCTGCCAAATTGCGGGCTGGAGAAACTCACAATAAAGTGACGCCGCAGACTGTAGCATTGAAACAGAGAGCTGTCAGTCTCCCCTCCCCTCGTTAGTGAGAGAGAGAGAGAGAGCCTGTGGAATGTCGTACTGTTGTGATGAACGGAGGTTTTAGATGGGCTCTAGGTCATGGTCCGTTTGCGGGCTTTGCTATTGCTTGCATGGTGAGTGGTGGTGGGGGGGGCTGATGCTTTCTGCTGGAACAGATGGTGGGGGGGATTGATGCTTTGCTGCTGCTTGTGCATGGGAGGGAGAAGTGGGGACTTTGGGGTGCTAACATTTCTCTGTCGTTCATTCTTTGGAGATTTTTTTATGTTTCGTGGATGGCTGGGAAGAATAAGAAATTCAGGTTTTTTACTGTATACATTCTCTGACATTAAGTGAAACCACTGAACCATTTATTCAAAGGCAATTTTCCACTAAAAATTCCAAAAGCTAGCCAGCTTCCAACAATTTCACAACAAACGGTTCGTTTGTTGCAGATTATTTTGCTATATTGATGAGGCATAAACATCTATTTAAGGCCAGTTACAAGATCTGACAGCCTTCAGAAGGGAGTTTAGCACAGATGGCTCTGAAAATGAGAAGTTTTATGCAATTTACAGCATTTTCTGAAGAGTACTTCCAGTAAATAACAATCACCCAAGGGCCATGTATTGGTTGCTGCTTCTTGGCTCATCTGAATAATTTATTGAAGTGGAATGCAACATTAATGAAAGCTGCAGAAAGGCAAAGATGAGGCTGTGGGATGTAAATTCATTGTCTCTTGGATATAATATGATGTAAGCAAGCAGCCACTTCAACCCTGTGGAAGGTTGACTGCACAATATTGGGTCTTTCAAATAAAACATAGGTTGTTTTGCTTGGATGTACACTTTTGCTTTATGTAAAGCACTACATAGCATTTAGCGGACAAAGTGCGTGTGTGTTTAGCTTGAGAATAATGTGGCTGAGAGCACAACGGTGATTCTTAGCTACTGATTTTAACTTTGGTTGCAGTTTTGGAGCATTTATTGAATGACAAGTGACAGCTTTCAATTCCATTCAGATCCTTTCACATCTGTCTGGTAATTGTTCTTTTTTTGATATTGAAAGTCCCGAAGCAGAGAAGACAAGAGGAAGGACGATCTGTTCATTCTAACTGGGTAAAATCTGCAGTGCCCAATGTTTTACACTGTCCAACACTTCCACTTTTGACCCTGGCCCCCACCTATATAATTACTACAAATGTTTATTCATGCTTTACATGGAAACATGCACACTTAAGTCAACCAAGGAACCACAAGGAGAATTAGGGCATTATTCCCTACAAATGAAGGCTGGAAATGCCCCACAGGGATATATCCGTAAGGCTTTGAACAGAAAAACACACTCCAAAGTCAACAAAAGGAACAATCATAAATTGCTTTGATTTCATTCTCCCCCCATTAAATTTAATAAAACGAGTGGGAATGGGATTATAATGAACAGATAATCAATAGTGTAATAATAGAACCCTCAGAAAAAAAATCAACAGCTTTATACAAAATTCATATGGATTTTTGAAAGCAATGTTTGAAAAACCAACTGATGTTTTATTGAATTGATCTGAATTGACTTTATTTCTTACTCCTTCACATACATGAGGAGTAAAGATCTTTATGTTACGTCTCCATCTACATATATGAACGTAACTACTGTAATAGGTAAAGGAGAGCTAATGGATGTTGGTATGCAAAGTTCAAATACATGTGATTGGAGCTTGTAGATTGGTTGACAGACATGAAAAGGTGGTAATGTTAAGTGGGACTTTCTCAGGATGGGAAGCAATGCCTAGTGGAGTGTTTGGGCCTCAGCTATTTATAACATGCAGAAATATAATTTGTGTGTGAAAGCAAATTGTAGTACATTGAAGTTTGCTGATGGTGTGAAATTGGGTGGGATTGTCAGATATGAAAAGGGAAGCAAATAGTCTTTAAGGCAGGGGTCCCCGCTGCCACCAAGTTAAGAGATTTCACAGCATATGGCTGTGATATTAAACCTGATTCTCATTCTGGGGCCCAGACACATACATAGTAGTATCGGTCCATGGCACAAAAATGGTTTGGATCTCCTGCTTTCAGTTGATTTCGATAAGTTGAACAAATGGTGAAAAATTGGTAAATGTTGATGTGTGCACTAATCACTGAAAGTAAACATGAAGGTGCAACAAAGCAGTTGAGAAGACGTGGTATTTCGGCTTTCTCTGCCCGAGTACAGGAATTACATGGAACCTTTTGAAACTATGCAACTATTGTATGACATTGTGGTTTCCTTACCCAAGAAAGGATCCGATTTATTTTCACTGATTTGTGTACATTGTTTTGTGGCAGTAACACAGTTGAAAGACATAAAATTACTATGAATTACAAAAATAAACAGTGCAAAGAGAAAGGAATAGTGAGGTAGTGTTCCTGGATTCATGGACTGCTCACAAATCTGATGGTGGAGGGGAAAAAGCTGTTTCTAAATCTGTTGTTCAAGATTTCCAGCAACTATATGTAAGGGTCTTTGCCCCACTGACTCCCCCCCGGTTGCCGAGGGTGAATAGCCGTCAACCCCGCCAAACAGTGCAATTGCTTTGGTGCGGATAAGGTGTGAGTCGCCCAATGATCAGCCACGGCACAAATATGAAACAATATACAAAGTGCGAGTAAAGAATTATACTTTATAGCAAATTTTTGGTGTTGGGTTAGTAGAAACAACTACAAGAAAAGGTGCCACATAAGTAACTTATCAGTCTTGTGCACACAATATTTTAATACGTTGGCGCTCACGCCTCCGATTCCATCCACAACGTCCTTCCGAGACTCTGGCCACCCTCCGAACCCCCGAGGTCCGGTGTCTGCCGCCCGGGAACCGCCGTCCATTCCTCACACATCCGTCCTCTCTGCTCGTCTCTCGAAAAAGCCCGCGCTCCTCAACTCAGCACACATATACAAGATAACAGAACATGACTTCCATTGGCTAACAAATGAATACAGTTTCCATTATCTTCCTGTATAACCCAAACATTGCAGTTACAGAGAACCCCTTGCTCAGCAGTTAACATTACGAGAAGCCATTTTAATATAACGCTTCAGAGAAGCCATTTTGGTTATAAGCGTTCAACAGTTAACAGTCCATCTAGTATGCTGAGAGCCCTACATATAGAATCTCTTGTGTTTATCAAACATTGGCTGTTTATTCCTCTCCATAGATGCTGTCTTGCTGAGTTCTTCCAGCATTTTGTGAGTGTGGTCTTCAGACTCATGTACCACCTCCTCAATGCTCGTCGCAAGAAGCAGGCATGTCTCAGATGGTGAGGGTTCTGAATGATGGCTACTGCCATCTGCAGGCACCACCTCTAGAAGATCTGCTCAATGGTGGGGAGTGTCCTGTCCGTGATGGAGGTGGTTGAGTCTACAGCACTCTGAAGCCTCTGTGATCCTGTGAATTGGAGCCTTCATGCTGGGCTGTGTGCAGCTATCGAAATCTGTCATCTTTGATATACCAAATCTCCTCTAACTCCCATGGTTTCCACAGAACAAGTATAGCAACAGTTCACCAGGTGGATTCTTGGACTGTTATGGAACAGCCAACGTAGCCTGTATTTGTGAGAGTTTAGAAAAATGACGAAACATCTCACTGAAATGTACAACACTCTGAAGACCTATACAAAATTGGCAAAGAGTAGCGATTAACGGGTCCCTTTCGGAATGGCAGGCGGTGACCAGTGGGGTACTACAGGGTTCAGTGCTAGGACCACAGCTGTTTACAATATATATTAATGATTTAGATGAGGGAATTAAAAGTAACATTAGCAAATTTGCCGATGACACAAAGCTGGGTGGCAGTGTGAAATGTGAGGAAAACGTTATGAGAATGCAGGGTGACTTGGACAGGCTGGGTGAGTGGGCAGATGCATGGCAGATGCAGTCTAATGTGGATAAATGTGAGGTTATCCACTTTGGTGGTAAGAACGGGAAAGCAGATTATTATCTGAATGGAGTCAAGTTAGGAAAAGGGGAAGCACAATGAGATCTAGGTGTTCTTGTATATCAGTCACTGAAAGCAAGCATGCAAGTACAGCAGGCAGTGAAGAAAGCTAATGGCATGCTGGCCTTCAGAACAAGGGGAATTGAGTATAAGAGCAAAGAGGTCTTTCTGCAGCTGTACAAGGCCCTGGTGAGACCACACCTGGAGTACTGTGTGCAGTTTTGGTCTCCAAATTTGAGGAAGGACATTCTTGCTATTGAGGGGGTGCAGCGTAGGTTCACAAGGTTAATTCCCGGGATGGCGAGACTGTCATATGTCGAAAGATTGAGCGACTGGGCTTGTATACTCTGGAATTTAGAAGGTTGAGAGGGGATCTTATTGAAACATATAAGATTATTAAGAGATTGGACACGCTGGAGGCAGGAAGCATGTTCCTGCTGATGGGTGAGTCCAGAACTAGAGGACACAATTTAAGAATAAGGGGTAGGCCATTTAGAATGGAGTTGAGGGAAAACTTTTTCACCCAGAGAGTGGTGAATATATGAAATGCTCTGCCCCAGAAGGCTGTGGAGGCCAAGTCTATGGATGCTTTCAAAAAAGAGATGGATAGAGCTCTTAAAGATAGTGGAATCAAAGGTTATGGCGATAAGGCAGGAACTGGATACTGATTGTGGATGATCAGCCATGATCACAGTGAATGGCAGTGCTGGCACGATGGGCCAAATGGCCTCCTGCACCTATTGTCTATTGTCTATTGTCTATTGTCTATTGATGAGAATGCTTTTTCTGGTTGGGGATATAGAATCCTAGAAGCAGGCACACAGGTTTTGGGTATGAGGAAAGATGTTTCAGACTGAGAGGAGGGAAAATTCTTTTACTCAGGAAAATTAAGTTATAGAATTATCCATTGGAGACGGCCCTGGAAGTCAAATCACTGAATATATTTATTGTAATTGAAACTAATAACACTTCCCCTTTGAATCATTAGCAGAATTTTAGTTACAGACTCTTACCCTGAGGTTTCAATGCTCCAATATTTTTAATATTCTTAACTTTAATTTTTAGTAATTGATTTCAAATGCAATAATTCTCCTTTAAGTTTTTAAAGGATCCATGCTAATTTCTTTCTGTTCTTTCTGAATGATAAAAATACACCATGTTGCTTTGCTACAGCAAGGTTGTGTGCATTTTGGAATATTAAGTCTTTGCAGATGTTTAAACAACAGATTGAAAGCTTGTTAAATGCCCTGCTTTGATTCCTCTCCATTGAAGGCAATAGGGAGGAAAATTAGTTGGGACAGGACTGTGAGCGGAGTTGTATAATGGACTGTCAGTCAAATATCGCTTACCTTGTGCATCTGCTAACATCGGATGTTTTAATATGTGTGAGAGATGGTTAGCTCCAAGTCTTGACTGTGTATAGCTCCACATCCTGTCAGAAGTGGATGGAGCTCAGCTTGTCGACAAGTTTGGATGTGACAATCTTCTGCTAAGTTCTATCCCAGTAAGGGGAAAACTCAGTAAGAATTCCCATTCCTAACTGGCAACCAGTGGCGTCGATGAGAGTGTCATTGGTGAATGAACGTAAGGTTAGAGGGTTGTCCAATTTAACATTGCTGATAAAAGAGCCATGGATGCATTTGAAGTAAATTTTGTTTTTCTGTGGTTCATTGATTACAGCTGGGATCATGTAAATGGAGATTGAAAAAGGTTTGATTGCAACCAAATCAGAATCAGGTTTAATATCACTGGCATATGTCATGAAATTTGTTGTTTTACAGCTGCAGTACATAATAAACAAAAACTATAAATTACAATAAGATATATATTGTAGATAGAGAGAGAGAGAGAGAGAGAGAGAGATTTAGATCAAGAAAGAGATAGAGATTTAGATATATATAAAGAGATTTAGCTATAGAGAAATAGAGATTTAGGTAAAGAGATATACAAATTCTGAAGTTGTATGGGATGTATGATGTAGATTTAAAGTGAGCATTTGGCAAACTGCAGGTAAAAGTAGGGATGCAGGACAAAGTGGATATCCCTTTAGATCAGAGGTGAGGAGGAATTTTTTCAGCCAAAGGGTGGTGAATATGTGTTATTGTCACAGATGGACATGGGAGCCAAGTCGTTGGGTATATTTAAAGTGGATGTTGATAAGTCTTGATTTGGAAAGGCCTCAAATGCTGAGGGGAGAAAGCAGGAGAATGGGGTTGAGAGGGTAATAAATCAGCCATTGATCAAATGGTGGAGGAGACTCAGTGTGCCGAATGGCCTAATTCTTCTCTTGTATGTTAAGACCTGTTCATGATTTGCAAATGACAACCTTTCATCCAATGACTGACTGAAGGTGTTCACAGGGCAGTCTTTGTTAATCCCCATATATTTCTATGCCCTGGAAACGCAAGTGCTGATTGAGATGGTTCTTAAATGGTGCCAGGAACTCACTTCCAAAATGCAAGTGCATTTCAGGTACTTGCCACCCTATGGTAAAGAAGGTCCCCTCTAAGCCTCTTCCCCGCCTTACCCTAAATTTGTGACCTCTAGCTTTACCTCTGATATGGGGAAAGTTTTCTTGCAGTCTACCCAATCTACATTCATTTGCACTCATAATTTTATATCCAGTGCCTCAAACGTTGTCTCCTCTTAGCTGTCTCAGGATCAGGTTTAATATCACTGACATCTACCATCATATTTGTTGTTCTGTACAGAGTAATTCATGAATAATGAAGTTACAAGAAGAAATATTAAGAAGTAAATCGTGCAAAAAGAGAAAAATAGTGTCCATGGGTCTGCAGACCATCAGAAATCTAATGACAGAGGGGAAGAAGCTGTTGTTAAAATGCTGAGTGTGTGTCTTCAGGCTCCTGTGCCTCTTGCCTGATGTTAGCAATAAGAAGAGAATACGTCCCAGATGGTGAAGGTCCTTCACGATGGATACTGACTTCCTGAGGAATTGCCTTTTGAAGATATCCTTGATGGTGGGGAGACTGGTGTCCATGATGGAGCTGGGGAGCCTACAACCCTCTACAGCTTTTCTCAGCCTCCAAACCAGACAGTGACACAAACAAAATGTTCTCACGGTACATCTGTAGAAATTTGCTAGATTCTTTGTTGACTCAGCAAATATTTTGAAGCCCCTAATGAAATAGAGCTGCTGGCATGTCTTCTTTGTGAGTGCATCAGTATGTTGGCCACAGGATTCATCCTCTTTGATGCTGATACGTATGAACTTGAAGTTGCTTTCCCTTTCTACTGTTGACCCCTCAGTGAGGACTGGCATGAGTTCCTTTGACCTCGCCTTCCTTAAGTCCACCATCAGTTCTTTGGTCTTGCTGACATTGAATGCAAGTGCAGTGGAGTGCTCTGCACTCCATTGAGGGGGTGATAAAATTCCTGGCTTCTCCAGTCTTTTTCTCATAATCAAATCCCAGGCAATATCCTGTTGAATCTCCTATTTGCCCTCTCCAGCACTCTCACATCCTTCGACAATCTTAGTGACCAGAACTGCAGGCGATATTCCATCTGAGGTCTAAGCAAGGTTTCGTAAAACTGGAGTACACCTCCCTACTTCTGAATTTGATGTCCAGACTAATGAAGATGCCTTACTAACCATACTGTCAATTTGTGTTTCCACCTTAAAGGAACCACGAGAAGACTAATACTCTTATGAACTTGTACACCTGAAGACCCGACCATTTGTGCTGTTTGTCCTAGTATTGCTAGTACTCCCAAAGTGTATCACCTTATATTTGTCTGGACTGAACTGCATCTGCCATATTTTAAGCCCAGTTCACCAACACTAAAATATCTCTCTGCATATTAAGACTACTTGCCACACTACGAACATCTCCTCTCGTCTTTTTGCCATCTGTGAACTTACTTATGATGCCCTGTACCTCCATATTCAAGCTTTTTCATGTCTCTTATAAACAGCAAGGATCTCAGCATCAATCTTTGTGAGACGCCACTAGTTGAGAGCATCCACTTCCAAATATAAACCCCCTACCTTCATTCTCTGTTTCTATTTTCAGGTCAATTTTGAAGTCAGTTTTTAAATCTTATCACAGATCCCATGGTCTTTGACATTTTGAACCAGTCTCCCATGTGAGACCTTGTCAAGGACTTTGGCAAATTCCATGTACGTATATACATCTACTGTTCTGCCTTCATCGATAAACCTTGTTACCTTTTCAAAGAATTTCATCAAATTAAACTGACAGGATTTATCCTTGACTTTTACCTACCCTTTCACTGAATCCTATCTACTAAATCCATTTCATTTGACAGGGCTATCAAATAGCACTTGCTCATCATAGCCAGTTTACTGGTGCCCTGTTTGGATTTGCCAGTGCTATTCTTTCCCAAGCTTCTGGAGCCCCTAAGAGCTGAACTCCAAAGTTCTTCTCTTAACTACAAGGCAACATTTGACCAAGTGTAATATTAGAGAACCATGACATTGATGGTGACCAAATGGAAAACATTCTCGTGGTTTCTGTTGTACCTCACAAAAAGAAAGTTGGTAGTGGGTAGCCAGTTATCCCATTCCTAAGATACCACTGCACATGTTCTTCTGTGCCCAAGGCTGAAACTTCAGCTGTGTTGTAATGATCTTCTTTCCATTATAAAATTGGTAGTGGATTTATTCACTGTGTAATCCCATTTTCAAATCTCTGCAAATAAAACAATCCACACCAACATGTATAAGGCTTGGACAACTCAAGAGTTTTCAGCTGATTTGCCACACAAGTGCCAGATAATGACCATCTCCCTCGAGAGCCAATTGCATTATCATTGTTGAGTTACTTAATTCAAACTTCCTGGGAGGTGGTCAGAAAACTGAACCAGCCATGTAAGTGTCCAGCCTAGATGAGTACACAAGAGGCTGGGTATTCCGCAGTGAGTCTTGTAGTTGTTGAAGTCCCGCGAATCCCCCCTCCCCTTTCTCAATCTGCAAAACACAGGATAGGAGAATGAAAGCATACTCTGTACCTGCGTGGGTGAGTGCAGCTCTAGTAACCCTTGGGGAAACTTAGATATTAGAAGAGAAAGCAATCCACTTGGTTCACACCACTGCCACCATCCTAAGCACCCAATCTCTCTACCTCTGGCACACAGCAGACATAGTAGGTACCATCTACAAATTACACAACAGTTATTTTCCTCAGAAATTGCTTGACTTGCCTCCAAAATCCATTACCAAGAAGGACAGGGGCACCAGTTGCATGGGGACATCACTATCTAAGCTGCATGCCACCTTGATGTGGAATTGTATTGTTGTTCTGTCACTGTTGCTGGCTGTGAATCCTTTTAACACCTGATTCAGTAGCACCTTCACCAGGATGACATAGTGATGTAGTGGTTAGTGTAATGCTATTACAATGCCTTTCACCTGGATTCAATTCCCGCTGCTGTCTGTAAAGTGGTTGTATGTTTACTCGTGACCATGTGGGTTTCCTCCAGGTGCTCTGGTTTCCTCCCACCTTACAAAGACGTGTGGGTTAGTAGGTTAATTGGTCACATTGGTGTAATTAGATGCTGTGAGCTCACCCCATCTGGAAGGGCTGTATCTATAAATTCAAAATTAAATCAAAAATAAAGTTCAAAGTAAATTTATTATCAAAGTACATGCATGTCACCACATACAACCCTGAGATTCGATTTCTTGGGGGCATACTCAAATCTATAGAGTAATGACCATAACAGAGTCAATGAAAGGTAGCACCAACTTGGACATTCAACCAATTGTGCAGAAGACAACAAACTGTGCAAACACAAAAGAAAATAAATAATAATAATAAATAAGCAATAAGTATCTAGAACATGAGATGATGTTCTTGGAAAATTAGTCCATAGGTTGTGGGAATATCTCAATGACAGGACAAGTGAAGTTGAGTGAAGTTATCCCCTTTGCTCAAAAGCCTAATGGTTGAGGGGTAGTAACTGTTCCTGAATCTGATGGTGGGAGTCCTGAGGCTCCTGATTTTCTTCCTGATGGCAGCAGCAAAAAGAAAGCATGTCCTGGGTGGTGGTGGTGGTGGTGGTGGGGGGAGTGGTTGGTTCCTTATGATGGATGCTGTTTTCCTGCAACAGTGTTTCATGTAGATGTGCTCAATGGTGAGGAGGGCTTTACCCGTGATGGAAGAACTGAAGCTGTTCGAGAAGGTTACTCAACAGCACTTTCAGAAGGGCAAGTAGAGATAAGAGTGTATGAATAGCAGAAGAATCAAGCCCTATTCAATAGCTTATTGAAGGCTGTCTTCCCATTCCTTCTGTAATTAAACATCTGTCACTTTGTAATTTGGAATATATTTAATGACTCTGTGACCGCAGCTCACTGAAGTGCGTTCCAAATATTCACAATTTTCAGAAGAAATTCCTCCACCATCACCTTCATTGATCAATTCCTTTGTACCAAAATTACGTTCTTTTCATTCAGGTAACTCTGGTTTTAGAAAATAATCCCTCAGCAATCATGCGTTAGTCCTCCTTGGAACCTTGTAAGTATTTCAGTAAGATTACCTCTCATTCTTCTAAACTTGAACAGCGTAAGCCTGACCTGCTTAACTATTTTTCATACATCATCCTCTTCATCCCGGAAATCAACTTAATGGACCTTCTCTGTGCTGTTTCTGAAGCAAGCACGTACTAGTTAAGCATGTAATGTAAAACTGTATACAATAGTCTAGGGATGGTGTCACTAGCACCTGATAAATGTGCACAGGTAGGTCCTGACTTTTATATTCTATACCATCTGCAATAAAGACTATCATTCTGTTTGCTTTCCTAATTATTTGCTGTATCTGCATCCTAACTGTGTGTCATGTAAGAAGATCACTAGCCCCCAGATCCCTTTGCAATGCTTTGTCATCTCATTTCATTTTAGGATCAGAATAAGTATCAGGTTTAATATCACCGGCACATGTCGTGAAATTTGGTAACTTTGCAGCAGCAGTACAATGCAATACGTAATAATAGAGAAAATTATGAATAGCAACCCAAAATAAAGATCTGGATCTTACAACTACACAGATCACTTGGGGCGGCACGGTAGCGTTACAATGCAGGTGACCTGGGTTCGATTCCTGCTGCTGCCTGTGAGAAGTTTGTACGTACTCCCCGTGATCGCGTAGGTTTCCTCCAGGTGCTCTGGCTTCCTCCCACAGTTCAAAGGTTAATTGGTCATTCTGAATTGTCCTGTGACGAGGCCCAAATTAAATTGGGGGATCGTTGGGCAGCGTAGTTCGAAGAGCCCGAAGGACCTACTCCATGCTGTGTCTCAATAAATAAATAAATTAATTAATTTAAAAAATAACCTACGTCTGACATGTCCCTGATACTTTCCTCCAATCACCTTAAAATTATGCCCTCTTGTGTTAGTCATTTCACTGGCTGTCCACTCTATCTGTACGTCTTATCAAGTCACCTCTCATCCTCCTCCACTCCTAAGTGAAAAGTCTGAGTTTGCTCAACCTTCCTTTACAAGACATGTTCTCTAATGCAGACGTCATCCTGGTAAATCTTCTCTTCACCTCTCTGAAGCATCCTGTCATGGGATGACCAGAAATGAACGCAAGCCTCCAAGTGTTCCTCACCAGAGTTTTATAGAGCTTCAATATTACTTTCATTATGAATATTGCGTTCATTAAGAATCCAAAATACTTGCCATAAGAAGACTTGATCTTCTGATTATTTATCATTGGCTTATTTTCTTGTTGGATAAATGTTAATCTTTGAATAAAGTTTCCCTTAAATGGCTTCTGAGGTTTAGTTCTCATTGATGAAGCGTGACATTACTTAATATTAAGTAAACTGTATTTAAAGTCTCAACCATCCATTTACATTCAAATGAAAATAATGGGGGGGGGGGAGATTTGTTCAAAGCCGCTTCGCATACCTTATGGATTTTGTCATCATGGAGTCAGCTTTTAGTTGTAGGGATCATCACTACAAGGCGAGATCTCTGCCACAGGACCGAAGGAGCATTATCATGTGCTACCTCCTCATCAGAAGATAGATGAGACCCAAAAGTATGTTTAGGAATTGGTGGAAGTACAGTTGTAGAGCCAGTGGAGAACAGGTGGCAATATGTTCAACAAGGCCATCAGTGAAGTGCCCGTGCTGTGAGTGTCCCTCTGGCAGTCTGTACATTCAGTGTCGGCACTGGCACATGGGTGGGATATTGCAAGAACTTGCTTGGAATGAAACCTGTGTTTTCATTATAAGTGTAAAGTTACTGGAAGATGGTGATCCTACTCTGGGAGTTGGATGGAATGGAAGGCAATGTTCTCAATTGATTGTTAACTTTTCAGCAAATGGGTTTACCTAGAAACATTGAAGCATCGAAAACCTACAGCACAATACAGGCCCTTTGGCCCACAATGTTGTGCTGAACATGTACTTACTTCAGAAATTACCTAGGGTTACCCATAGCCCTCTATTTTTCTAAGCTTCACGTACTTATCCAAGAGACTCTTAAAATACCCAATTGTATCCACCTCTACCACATTCGCTGGCAGCCCATTCCACGCACTCACCATACTCTGCATAAAAAAACTTACCCCTGACATCCCCTCTGTACCTAAACTGTGCCCTCTTGTGTTAGCCATTTCAGCCCTGGGAAAAAGCCTCTATTCACACGATTAATGCCTCTCATCATCTTATACACCTCTATCAGGTCACCTCTCATCCTCCGTCGTTCCAAGGAAAAAAGGTCAAGTTCACTCAACCTATTCTCATAAGGCATGCTCCCCAATCCAGGCAACATCCTTGTAAATCTCCTCTGCACCCTTTCTATAGTTTCCACATCCTTCCTGTAGTGAGGTGACCAGAACTGAACACAGTATTCCAAGTGGGGTCTGACCAGAGTATTTTTACCTGTGGGCATTCACCACAAAAGGGGAGTGGTGTTGGTTAGTAGAGTTAATGTGTGGCAAGGCAACATGCCTTGAAATTCAATCCATTGAAGGTTACAGATTTCAGAGGCAGTGGACAATACACTGTTGATAATATAACACACATTTGCCAATGCAAATGAACATCTGTGGCACTCATTTTCCTGAAGGATTGAGATTCTTGCAAAATTCACACTGTAGCAGAAAATATCTGCAAGAGAAAATGTAAATATTTCTAAAAGATATACTTTGTTCACATATAAGTCAAATATAATGTCTGCCGTTTCCACAATTGTCATGGATAGGACATATATCTTTGATGGATCTCCAGAATTATTGATTAATGATTGAAAGGAATAAAAAACAACCTGAATCTAATCAGTCTTCCTTAGCCAATCAGACATTGGTTTGGAATTACTTGAAATTCTAATGGTGTAAAAATCCACAATAACAAACAAGAGAAAATCTGCAGATACTGGAAATCCAAGCAACACACCCAAAATGGTGGAGGAACTCAGCAGGCCAGGCAGCATCTATGGAAAAAAGTACAGTCTTGGCCCAAAACATTGACTGTACTTTTTTTCCATAGATGCTGCCTGGCCTGCTGTGTTCCTCCTGCATTTTGTGTGTGTTGCTTGAAAATCCACAATAAGTGTACTGAGTTTCGGTACTGAGTGAGTGATGTTTAATTAGTTGTGTCTGTCATTTAACAAACAAGCAGTGCATACAATTTTAGCTGCTTAATAACCAAGTAAGTGCAAGCACAAGGAAAAAAAATCCTTCATTTTTGCAGTTGGAATTATTTCAGTGATCTCTCCATAGTATTGCTGATGTAAGCAGAGTCTTTTAATATTCTGGTTTTAAATGATGTATAGTCTCAGGAGGAAATGTTCTATGTTTCTCACACCAGGTGAACCAGGTGAAGGTAGAAGGGAGGAATTCTACCTTCCACCCCTTCTGAAACCATATTAATACCAGAGCCACATGTATACAGAGAGGGATCGATGACAGCAGCTGATACTACTTGCCATCGAGGGAAAAATGCAGCCATTGATGAAGTGGGGAACAGGTTGGAGTTCAAAGGAACATTTGAAGGTTATACCTCAGTCCATAAAGGAGGGAGAAGTTCAGCAAAGAGGTTTTTAACTTAACATTATATTTCCACAGGAGTCAAAGTAGAGAATATTTTCATGTGCGCGAGTACACATGCTCAGGTGCAAGGAAAAACTTGCAGGAGCATCGCAGACACATAACATTGGCACAAGTGAGAGAGTCAGGAGCTAGGGGAGAGCAGCTACAAAATGGAGGACAAGTCATTTAAAACTGAGGTCCAAAGAATTTTGTACACACAGGGGATACTGAATCTCTGGAATTCTCTGCCTTGTGGGTGGTGGAAGTCAGACATATTTAAGATGGAGATAGATGAATATTGGAAGTAACGTACACAAAAGGTTGGAGGAACTCAGCAGGTTAGGCATTATCTATGGAGAGGAATAAAGAGTCGACGTTTTGGGCCAAGTCCTTTCATTAGTACTCAATTCCTCAGTCTTTCAATATTTCAGAAATGGGTTTAATATCACTGACAAATGTTATGAAATTTTCTGTTTTGTGGCAGCAGTGCTGTACAATACAGAAAAGATACTATAAATTACAATAAGGAATATGTATAAAAGTGAAATTCAATAAGTTATGCAAAAAGAGATCAAAAATATTTTGGTAGTTGTCATAGGTTGGTTCATTGCCCATTCAGAAATCTGATGGTGGAGAGGAAGAAGCTGTTCCTGAAATGTTGAATGGTGTGTCTTTAGGCTCCTGTACCTTCTCCACGATGGTAGCAGTGAGATAATAACATGTCCTGAGTGATGGGGATCTTTAATGACCAATGCTGCCTTTTTGGGGCATTGCCTTTTGAAGGTGCCCTCGTTCCTGGGGAGGCTAGTGCTGGCTGCTGGCATGCCTTTTTCATAATTGCATCAATATGTTGGGAAGACAGTAAAGATTGAGGAATTGAGTGTTTTGGGGAACTGGATCAGAAGAGTTGAGACCAACATAGATTAATCTTTATCTTGGTCAATAATGAGGTCGGCTTGAGGGGTCAGTTGGCTAACTGCTGCTCCTTTCTTAAGTCCTTTCTTGCAGCCGGTGCGTAGGCTAGATTGCTTTTGCTGGGGCCAGCTTATGCCATTTGCCGTTTTGTTTCATCAGTACAAGCCTTTTATTTGAGGAGAAGGCCTGTTTCTACATGAGTGGCACATGCCACCTGTGGACAGAGTGTGTGAATGGATTCTGTGAAAGTTTGGTCCAGGTGTTCGTTAACATGGTTCAATGCATTGTCAGGCAGCCCCAGAAGGTCCAGAAGAACAACTGCAAACTTCAAGTGCTGAGTTTTCCAGTGATGTTCTGTTGTTTGGAGGATGTAAACTTTATGCTATATGACAGAATTTCTTTCCATAATCTCTTAAAACACCTGAGCTAGACGATTTTCTCATCAGCTGTGTTGAAGAGTGGAACTGTGCCAGGAATCCTTCTCGTAAGTCACCAAATGCCTTTGACTGACACAGCGAGTCCCATTTCCATCAGTCACCTCAGAACCAACAATGCTTCAGTGGCAGCAACGTTTACTCACTCTCAAGGGACAAAAGAAGAGGGATGAAAACCTACGATTAGCTGTTCGACATAAATGGAGACTCTAGTTGAGATTACCCAGGACGGTTTGCATCAATCTCAGATCGAGGTAAAACAGGAACGTTTCTAATTATACTGCAGTTCACTGGTGTAAAATATGTTTAGCTGCTCGCCAGCAATTTGCATATTATAAACGGTAGAATATCAAGAAGGTCTGGATTTCCAAGGATTACACACATATAGCAAGTTAGTAATTGTAATTAAGACTTGAATTTGCAATGAGTGACAGACAAATTGTCGTATCATATGAACATAAATGCAAGAGATTCTGCAGATGCTGGAAATCCAGAGCAACACACACACTCACACAAGATGCTGGAGGAACTCAACAAGTCAGGCGACATCTATGGGGAGGAATAAACACCTGACGTTTTGGGCTGAGGCCCTTCACCAGGACCTATAAAAATAGATCCTTAACATTTCTCAAAAGTGGCATTTTGGACTCTGGAGTTCTACAATAAAGGAAATCCTGGAGATACCTGAAGGTCAGGTTGCATCCATGTGTGAACCCATGTTCTTTACTTCACTTGTTCTTGGCGGCTGCAAATCCTACAGCTTGTGGAAATCCTCTCCGGGCAGTTTACAGCTTTGTCTTGAAAGTGGCTTTGAATTGGAAGGGTGAAGTTGGGGCCGAGATTGATGGAGTTGATTGTGCAGCCTCCAGGAGACCATTATTTTTTGTCAACGAGCTGCTTGGGCTGCCTCACTGAACACCAATCAGAAAAGAATTGAACTTTGAAATCTGACGCTTTCTGATAATGGGAGGCCATTGCTCAGCGGCTGAGTGAGGAGTTCAAGGCGCAAGGCGACGAGATCCTAGTCTGAGAACCCGATCAGAGTACACACAATTCATTAACTGTATCCTTCTGTGCTTGCCCTTGCAGAACTCAAGAGTCAGTAATACAAGTTGTGCAGTTTGTATTCAAAATGTTCCAATGACTTTCCATGTTTTAAGGGATGGAAAGCAGGTTCTCAATGAATACTTTTTCTTCATAGTTAAAGTTAATAACTTTAATCTGAGTAATGTCTGCTTTTATTTTTAGGCAACCTAGGTTATTGATGAATTATAAGAGAGGCTTTGCATGTGAAAAATCAAGAGCGAAAAAAAAGCTTTTCTTTCTACAAAAGCAACTTCTATCTTTCTGTTTCACATCTGTATAAGACCCTATGGAAAACTCCTGGCAATTCTGGACAATGTTTCTCACACTGTACATGCTACCTTGGCTGAATAGAGGAGAACTTTTAGTAATAGACCAAGACAACTGCTCTGCTCCAAAGAGTGTGAGATGAGGTCATTCTTACCTTCGGCCATTAGACTCTATAATGTGTCAACCTATAGCTGGGGAAGTGATGACCCCCTCCTGTTAGACTGTTTGTGGTAGCTTGTTTTTTATTCTTTCTACTTCTCTTCTAATATTTATATCTGTGCATTTGTAATGCTACTGTGAAACTGTAATTACCTTTGGGATCAATAAAGTATCTACCTATCTATTTATCTTTAATGTTGCGGGAACATTTGGAGGCTCTATGCAGTAGTGTCATCACGCTCGGAATATTTTCTTCAGTTCTGGTCGCCTCATTAAAGGAAGGTTGTGGAAGCTTTAAAGAGGGTGTGGAGAATATTTACCAGGAACCTGCCTGGCTTAGAGAGCATGACTTCTGAGGATTGTTTGAGCGAATGAAGGTGAGAGTTGACTTGATGAGATGTACAAGATGGTAAGAGACACAGATTGTATGGATAGTCAGAGACTTTTTCCAGGGCAGAAATGACTAATACAGAGTGATTGGAGGAAATTATAGTTGGGGGGGGGTGGTGTGTGGAATGTCAGAGGTGATTAGTTTTTACGTAGAACAGTGGAATGCCATGCTGGGGGTGATGGTAGAGGCAGATTCATTAGAGAGTTTTAAGAAGCTGTCAGATGGGCACATGGATTGTGGTAAATTAGAGAGCGATATAGGATGGAAGGTTTAGATTGACCTTAGAGTGGATTAAAGAGGTTGGCACAACATTGTGGGCTGAAGGCCCTGTACTGTGCTGTAATGCTCTATGTTCTACATTCAAATAATTCAAATTGATACTATACCACCTAAGGTGACTTGGGTTCACATTCAAATTCAATTACCAGTCAACCATAGGTGAGCATAGTCAAATGAAACAGTGTTCTTTTGGGGCCAAGATGCAAAACACTTTTGATAGATGAACCAAAGGTTTTATTTCAATGACAATTTTAAATGGGGAAAAGTTTTAAAATTTGCTTATTAAGCGTGGCGATTGCTGGCAAGGCAAGCATTCATTTCCCCATCTCTAATTGGCTTAGAGATGTAAAGGTGTTGAAAATGAAGTCCAGAAGTTTGGGTCCAGGGCAGCTCTAGGTATGACTGCCATTGGTGGTGTTACGTAGCCGGCAACAATGAATATCAATCGAGACAGGTTATTTAAAAATAACCAAACATTTATTAAACACGGATAAACGATAAAGAAAAAAAAACAAACGAAAACTTTAACTGGAAGTTAACAGATATGCAGCTGTTCACCAACTTGCCACTCGGCTCTGGTTCTTAAAGCGTTAAATGCTAAAACATTTCTTAAAGCAATACAGTCAGATATAGTTCTTAAAGCAATAACTTTGAAAGTCCAACAGACATACATGTTCAATTGGGAGAGACTTCTCTGGAGAAGGATTTCTTCACAGATGCAACTTTACTGCTGGTTTTGTCCACAGGATTTACGATGCTGAAAATAAACAGTTTAAATCAACTGACCTTAAATTCCTTAAGAGAGACAGCACCTTTTTGCATGAACTCCTTGTTCTTTTTGGCAAGAGTTATCCTCGATGCAGGTAGCTACTCCTCCAACGAAAACTCAGTAAGGTCGGTCCTTTATTAAACTGCCAAACGATGCCGACTCCTCTCGATGCCTGGATCCTGTAACTTCGATAAATTCTTCACTCTCCCTTCTAATGTTGGAATTGAGTAAATCAACACATTTAGCAAAAATTTCCAGTCCAAATAATATGGTGTCTTGCAACAGAACGCACACTCCGTTTTAAAAATGAAACTGCGTCATAAAAACAAACACGCAACAGAAACGGAGATACAACACGTTCTACCTGGAAATCTACAAACTAAAAAAAAAACCCTACGACACCTGGGTCGACCCTTATATAGTCATGGGTTACATGTCATCACGTGACCTCATATCGGTGGGAAAATCACATCAGGTGACCTCCAAAATGACCATTACATCATTCTCACAAAAAAAAAATCTCCTTGAGCATGTAACAGTGGAGTTTAAAGAAAGGGTAGAGGTGGGCAAATGTAAAGGTTTCAGATTGTTATAAACCTGGAGGTGATTGCCATTTCAAGGGGCAGATGATGAAGGGATTGGACGCTAAAGATAAGAATTTTATAATGAAGGATTTGGTTAGCCAGAAGCTCAGCATTGTAATGTGAACAAATTCACCAGAGAGAGACACTGAAGCGAGTGGATGCATGAGTGTTTTATTCAACAAAATGAGACACTCTTGGAGGAAGATGGTCGCTTGACCCAATATTACGTGGCATTTTATTTGCTAAAGATCAAAGGTAATAGCAGCACAATTCCAATGCTTCCTTCGAATTACATATTGTTTTCACATACCTCCTTCTTTGCGCTCACACTCCAGATACCCAAAAATGAATGTTAGTCAGCATTGTCTGGTTTTCAATCAACTCCAGTCCATAGCTTCAGGTAAACTATTGTTCAAGACTGCATTTAAAATTTAATCTACAGTCCATATTTATGTCTGAAGAATGGCAGCTGTAAAGCTTAGTAATTTGTTATATACCCTAACTCCAGAATACGCCCTAATGCTCAGCATGCATAAGGATAGCAGGTGAACTGAGTAGTGCAAGATAAGACATGCACAACAAGAGTTTTGGGTGAGATTAGTTAAAAGGAGTGTAGAGTGAGGGAGACCAGCTAGGGCTTCTTTGGAGTGATAAAGTTAACAAAGCCATGGACTGTGATGTCAGCCACATTTGGACAATGTTACCAAGACAGGGTATGGGTGGCCCCAGAGTTGGCATTGATACAAGGTTCAGAACACATTGGGAGGTCAAATATAACCAGGGAATGTGACAAGCACTCAGGCAGCATAAGCAGGGCACGTGGATAGGATTGGCCAAAACGAGCCCTGTCCTCATATTTACTGAGAAAATCTTTGACATATGGCAAAGGTATGCTTCAGTTCTGCAATATATCAAATCTCATGCTCTTGAAATGGTTTTGATTGTCTCTGACATTCAGTATCTTTCAAGAACTATAAAATTTGAAATATAGATTTAAACTTTTTAAAGCAATTTAAAATACATGTATCACCTCAAGCACTTTCAGATAATTATTGTGCTTACTGTAAACACGAATGCCTTAAGACAGACCCTATTTTCTACTTTCCTTTCCTGCAGCTGTGATTCCTCCTTTGACATCAGTGGTGCAGAATCCCAGGTGCTGGGGAATTCCAGCAAGAGTTCTCCAGTGGCACAACTTCTTGTGCCGGCTGGAATCTATCAGGAAATTTAGGGCTTGTGCAATTGGATGTGCATGTGCCTTAAAACCTGAACGCTCTGGTATTTGCATTGTAAATAGCAGCAGTTCATCACCAGGCTGCTGGCATTTACCAATGAGGCTCAGCCCATTAATTTCAGTTCATAACCTGTGGTCCTATTGATTTGATTGACCTTTAAATTATATACTAGCTTTTCATACTGCTTTTAGGTTGTTGTTTACACATTCCTTTCGGCCTTCTCATTTTCCTTCAAGTTCATTCTCATCAGATTACAGACAAGAAAAAAACAGAAAATGCTGGAAAAAATCAGCAGGTCAGGCTTCATCAATGAAAAGAGAAAGAGAGTCAACATTTCAGGTTGGAGGCACTTTGTCGGATTAAAAATGGTACTCTTTATCCTGACCGAATGCAGTCATCCAGCTGTTTTTTGACCAAAAGTGTACACAGTAATCATTTGAGAACAGTGCAGTGTGATGTTAAGCAGCTGTGTAGCCTCTGTAGAATTGGCTATTGTGAGTTACATAATAGTTGTGGAATTGTGTATAATCTTATTATAAATGCATCTACAGACTTTTTTTTAATATAATTTTTATTGAGTTTTCAAAAAGAATACATGAAAAGATAAAATCTACCCTCCCCCCCTTAACCCTCCTCCCCCACCATATATATAGTCCTACCTAAAAAGAAAAAAAGAGAGAAAAAAGAAAAGAACTGCCTGGATGTTGGAAGGTTTTCACATGCTCCATGGGATTCAAAATAAATTTGGTATAATTATTCGTTACTTTCCCCAAGGGACCAAGGTCTTTATCTACAGACATTTTTGAAGCATTTCACCGTATGTTTCAATGTACGTGTGAATAATAAATAAATCCAAATCTGAGAGTCCATAGTTGCAAGCTAGTGCTGCTCAGGATCACTGAAGGACATTTGCTGCCTTCATTGTCAAATCTCAATAAGTCATTGTTTTTTGTATTTTTCAGTAATGTATATTTAATTTGCCATCGATTTGCCAAAATGTGTTATTGACCTGAATTGTTAACAGTATTTTCTGGCTCTTCACTTCCACTATTGTATTATCTGCAGGATTAATGTATTCATATTAAGAAACGGTTTCTTCTATTAGTTAGAATTTTAGTTCAATAAATTACATTGGTCATGTAATGAAAATATTTCAAGGACTGATGGGATTGAAGAGAAGGGACTATTGTATGCCATAAATTCCAATTAAAAAAAACATGGGTCTCTCAAGTTTGGAATAAGATTAGCTTTGAAGCATACAGAACTATGCAAAATTTTCAGATATATATATATATCTGAAATATATCTTTGTTTTTGTTTTGTTTTGTTTTGGGGTTGGTAGGATGCATAGGTTCTTGGTAGTTCATTTTGATGCAATGCATGAATTGTAAATAACACTGGACGGCAAATTTTTCGGAAGTGTATAAGTGTTGCGTCCGCTGAGTTTTTTTGTGGTTATGATAGACCGCTTGAAGCTGAACACAAATATAATTTCAGACTACTTGTATGACGTAGACATTTGGAGAAACAAGAAATTAACTTTTATTGAATATAATGTGTTTAATTGCATGACGGTGCTGTTGCTTTGCAATAGTTCAATTGAGCTAAAAAAGTTTTATTAATCATTTTAATTTGTACTCAGTGTCTGAGGCTTCTTGCTTAAGTGTCCAACAATAATCAGCCAGCATTGATGGATTCTAGTTGCCCTGATACCATTTCTCCATGACCACAATGTCCTGGTGAAACCTTTCATCATGCTATTCACTGACAGTGCCAAGATTTGCAGGGAGGTAGTCTAAATGGGAATACAGAAATTGAATCTTCAGTGACATGTTGCACTTCATGGCTTTGTATGCTTGAAGCATGTTGTCAACCAGTGCATGCAGTTTGATAATCTGTAGTTGTCAAGAAAATTTTCACTGTTATCCTTGAATGCCTTCCATGCGATTTTCTCCAGTCCCACTAGAAGTTCTTCGAATTGCCTGTCATTGATGACCTGCTTGATTTGTGGACGAATAAAAATGCCTTCTTTATTCTGGGCATCAGTTATTCTGGGAAACATCTGTCTCAAATATCAAATCCTTCATGGAAATTTTTGTACCTGGTGACAGTCCTTGCAGTCTTGAACCCAGTAATTTTGCTTCTGTCTTTGACAAACCCAAGTCTCTGACCAGATCATTTAACTCAGATTGAGTTATCAAATGAGGCTCACTCGACAAAAAGGGTTCAGTATCTGTATCAGTACCAGCGCCGTTTTCCTGGCTTATGTATCATGGCATTTTCATCTGCCTCTTCTAGACACCATGTCTCTTGTGGCTTTTTTTTACTGGAAGACTGTCGTCATGCAGCACAGGTCTCATGGCTGATGGCAGATTGGGAAATTCAGTGGATTCCTTGCTTTTAGCAGAGAAACCAGACACACTGGTCAGACAGAAATAGCAGTCTGTCACATAATCCTTTTGCTCTCACTGTATCACCGGGACAGGGAACTGCATTGCCTTCTGAGTACCTCTGAACCAAGCTCTAAGATTGACAGCTAATCTGATGAACCTGGCTTTGTCTTGATCACCAATTTTGCACCCAAAGTAGAGTTCATAGGCTTTCTTCATAAAAAAGAGTCATGCTCCATCTTTGAGATTTAATCATATACTCGTCACAAATATAACAGAGTATCACAGCTGTTGCAAGTGTGTCGAGACATTTTGTTATCACAAATATTCTTGTGTGTGTGTGTGTGTGTGTGTGTGTGTGTGTATGTGTGTGTGTATGTGTGTGTGTGTGTGTATGTGTGTGTGTGTGTGTGTGTGTGTGTGTGTGTGTGTGTGTGTGTGTGTGTGTGTGTGTGTGTGTGTGTGTGTGTGTGTGTGTGTGTGTGTGTGTGTATGTGTGTGTGTGTGTGTGTGTGTGTGATGCTTTTATAGCCTTTCTAAAACCTGTCCTGCCATGCAGCAGCCACCCTGCCGAAACATGCCTGGACCAAATGGAAATCTTTTCAGCTTAAGTTGTGGGCAACATTTTAATTGACTTGAATTATGATTTGAAATAACAAATATAGGTGATTTCAAAAAAAAGTGCACGATGGGGAAATTTCTTGATGAATTTCATGATCAGCAGCCCAAAATCCATCGATGCACCCAAAAATATTCAGGAAGCAAAATCTTTGTTGTCCATTTGCTGGAGTGGATGGGGCCAGTGGTGGAGGCTGTGATGCAGACAGAAACTGGCTGGGGTTTGGACAAGCAGCCAGACAGAGTGGTGTTGAGGAGAAACTGGATGGCATCAGTGATTCTGGGGGGAGGGGGCAGTGGGTAAGTGTGACTTGCCTTGATTATAGGCCACAGAGCCCGATTTCAGTCATCCTTGTATCATCCTTTGTGGGAGCATTCTGCTGTCACTTGCACTTCTGAGCATGGTCCATAATTAAATATTCCTTCTTGCTCAAAAATGTTACAAAGTACAGTATCACACAGGAATAAGCCCCTCTGCCCTCATCGTCTCTGCCAACCACGATGCCAAATTAAACTAACCTTCTCTGCTTGCAGGTGATCTCTATCCCTCCATTTCGGGGAAGTCATATGCTTGTTTGAATGCCTTTTAAACACCACCATTATATCTGCTTCCATGTTCCCTGTTATTTTACTTCGTTAAGTGCTCTATATTTAAGAGAATGGCTGTTTGGAATATTGGAATCAATTCTGCTTGCTGCTGAGCTTTGGACCCTTCTCCCCAGGAACCTGAAATTGGTTAATTTTAGCTGATATTTCCATTAGCAGCACTGCGATTCTAGGTAAGGAGAAGTTGCACTGAGCACAGCAGCCGTGCTATGTCACAGCAACAGTGATTGAGGTGCAAGGGCAAATATTTAAAGAGTTCATTGGGGGGAATGGTAGCCTTGTCTATGGTTTATGTATTTGGAGGTGTTGAAATCCTGCTGCTGCAGAGGGAAGCCAAAGCAAATAAAACAAAAATGGAGTGGTCTCAGTGTTAGGGACTACTCTCTGACTAATGTGTCTCTCCTGAGTCTCATCTTCCCGCTTTGTATTTACTGTCTGGGGATAATACTCTGATAGCATTTCTGTCTTAAAATATTGGAATTCACAGCAAATAGCAAGGAGCCCATTCATCTGCTGCTAAAAATAACCTGGTAATACCATCATCCATCAGGATGCATGACATTCTTGCATTACAACTTCTCAACATCGCATAGTATTATATTATTTTCAGGTAGCATTTGAAACTGAGTCGTCAGTTAAAGAGCATTGAGAGTAAGATTTCTATTCTATATTATTATACCACTATTTTCTCTTCCTATTTTTTGCACTGCTTATTTAATTTAACTGCTTTTATAGAGAGAGAGATAGAGAGATGGATATATAGATACAGATATATATACATACACACACATATAGATAGAGAGATATAGATATGTTACACACATAAACAATGCTGGTGAACGCAGCAGGCCAGGCAGCATCTATAGGAAGAGGTGCAGTCGACGTTTCCGGCCGTTGTTGTTCCCTTCCGCGCCTTGTGGCACATCGGGTGGCAACCTTGCAGTTTCTTTAGCATTTTTGTCTGTTTTTTTTTATGAGGCTGGGTTGCTAGCTTGACGCTCAGCCCAGCAGGGATGGAAAGTATGCAGGGGTCTGGCGAGATTCGAATCCAGTGCCACTCGCCTCAAAGTCAGGTACGGCTGCCACTACACCATCAACCGGATTTTATTCTTATACGCTGCGGCGTATTATATACAGTTTTCTTTTTCTATTACTATGTATTGCATTGTACTGCTGCCGCAAAGTTATCTCCGTATGCGGAGATATTAAATCTGATTCCCAAGTGAACTTAAAGCACCATCATTCTCAGAGGTTTAGATGCCTCTGATTGAGATTGGACTGAAATTCACTCGCTGAAAGCGAGGTGGAAGCTGATCAACAGTACTCTTTAAAAGGGAATTGGATATTTAGTTTAAAGCGGAATGTGTTTTGGGCAAGAGAGTGAGCAGGGAGTTAGGAAAAATATTGTGCTTTTCTTCCAGAAACCTGGAGCAGGATTAATGGACCAAATATCTCCTTTGTGCTGTGAAATTCTCTGGTTCCCTGATATTGGACTGAGAATTAGTTGCTTTATTGTTATCTGAAATACTCTCTATTATATTATTAATTTCATCTGCACAATCCAGTCTATTTTACACTTGTTTATATGCATATAAAGGTGGGTCATGTGTGTTGTATTTCCAGTGGTGGGTGAAAGAGCACAGCAGGTATAATTAAACCCCAGGGCTTGGTTTAATCTCTTGATCCTAGATAATCAGGCCTACAAACCCGAAAACATTTAATTCCGTTTGCATTTAAACTTATTATTTGCAGGGGTTTGTCTTTGGATTATTTTGAGCTGTCATTTGGAAAGACAGAGGTGCTTCAAGTGATAATTATTAACCATGTAAAGGTCATAGCATGTGTATAATGTGTGTGTGCTTGTGGTTGACACCTATAGTTGCCTTGTCTTGATGTATTCCTGACTACAACCAATAGAATATTCATCTGATCATTGGTTTTAAATTCATGAAGTTTATCCAAAGTATTGGGCAGTTGGGGTTATAATAATGTGTAGAGCTTGGAAATGCCGTTTTCCAGAATGTGGGCCAAATGATTTCCTTCAGTGCTATAACTTTTTTTGTGTGCAAGGATGGTTTCTAAGACAATAAGCAGAAAGGGAGACTGAAGTTGTAATTGACTGCTTGTAATAAACCTGTAATTTAGGTTGCAGCCATGTGTTGTTTGTTGAAGAGGAAGAGGCTGAGTTTCAAAAGCACAGTTGCCACTACATGGCATAATTGATGCAAGTGACCAAAGGCACTTCAATTTTTCATCCATGCAAAATTGAAGATGCTGATAAAAGTATTCAGTATTATGAAGGATTTGTTATTGGCAATTAGGGAGCATGAATTTGGAGATTTTTATATATGTTGGAACATGTCTGTTCTTGGAAGGAAACCACAGGTAAGATGAGTTTTTGGTGCTGTCTATAAATATGGATGGGTATTAAACTGTATATTCAAAGAAAAGTGAAATGTTGATAGAGTATGCTTTTATTTCCTTTCTAATTTAGGAAGATTCCCGCTTGTAACATCCTTGTGGTAGCAGGCTATACCGAGGAACTTAGCATATGAATAATTTTATTTGACTTCCAATATTATCTGAACAGTGGCTCATCACTTCAGTGGCCTAGTATGTGTCTCATGTTTCAGTCTAGATACTTAAAGTGCATAAATTATCTCTCATCTTGTATAAGCCGCTAATATACTGTCAACAGATCTGAAACTAACAAGTTATGACACTGCCTGATATGTAGCAAATGATAAATGCTTCTCACAACAAAAATCTGAGTAATTGGTTGAAATAACTTGGTTTTGCAGAAAATATGTTGAAGAGGATTGATGGATTTTCTAACTGATTATTAAACAAACCACTATCGAATTATATTACACAGACAGAAGTCCACATCAAACCTGTCACCAAACAAAACTTTATATAGTAAACAACAGGAATTCTGCAGATGCTGGAAATTCAAGCAACATACATCAAAGTTGCTGGTGAACGCAGCAGGCCAGGCAGCATCTATAGGAAGAGGTGCAGTCGACGTTTCAGGCCGAGACCCTTCGTCAGGACTAACTGAAGGAAGAGTGAGTAAGGGATTTGAAAGCTGGAGGGGGAGGGGGAGATGCAAAATGATAGGAGAAGACAGGAGGGGGAGGGATAGAGCCGAGAGCTGGACAGGTGATAGGCAAAGGGGGTACGAGAGGATCATGGGACAGGAGGCCTAGGGAGAAAGACGGGGGGGGGGGTGACCCAGAGGATGGGCAAGAGGTATATTCAGAGGGACAGAGGGAGAAAAAGGAGAGTGAGAGAAAGAATGTGTGCATAAAAATGAGTAACAGCTGGGGTACGAGGGGGAGGTGGGGCCTAGCGGAAGTTAGAGAAGTCAATGTTCATGCCATCAGGTTGGAGGCTACCCAGACGGAATATAAGGTGTTGTTCCTCCAACCTGAGTGTGGCTTCATCTTTACAGTAGAGGAGGCCGTGGATAGACATGTCAGAATGGGAATGGGATGTGGAATTAAAATGTGTGGCCACTGGGAGATCCTGCTTTCTCTGGCGGACAGAGCGTAGATGTTCAGCAAAGCGGTCTCCCAGTCTGCGTCGGGTCTCACCAATATATAAAAGGCCACATTGGGAGCACCGGACGCAGTATATCACCCCAGTCGACTCACAGGTGAAGTGATGCCTCACCTGGAAGGACTGTTTGGGGCCCTGAATGGTGGTAAGGGAGGAAGTGTAAGGGCATGTGTAGCACTTGTTCCGCTTACATGGATAAGTGCCAGGAGGGAGATCAGTGGGGAGGGATGGGGGGGACGAATGGACAAGGGAGTTGTGTAGGGAGCGATCCCTGCGGAATGCAGAGGGGGGGGGAGGGAAAGATGTGCTTAGTGGTGGGATCCCGTTGGAGGTGGAGGAAGTTACGGAGAATAATATGTTGGACCCGGAGGCTGGTGGGGTGGTAGGTGAGGACCAGGGGAACCTTATTCCTAGTGGGGTGGTGGGAGGATGGAGTGAGAGCAGATGTACGTGAAATGGACGAGATGCGTTTAAGAGCAGAGTTGATAGTGGAGGAAGGGAAGCCCCTTTCTTTAAAAAATGAAGACATCTCCCTTGTCCTAGAATGAAAAGCCTCATCCTGAGAGCAGATGCGGCGGAGACGGAGGAATTGCGAGAAGGGGATGGCGTTTTTGCAAGAAAACTTTATATAGATAATGTTGCCATGCTTCCAGTTTTGAATCTTTACAGAGTCTTTCTTAATAGGATTTCAGAGCACTATGCCATTAGATATTTGCAATCTATTATGTTAAAGGTGATATGAAAAGTAAAGTATCTATTTAACCCAGGTACTTTGAGGATGGTAGGTGTTGCAATATTCATTTAGTTTTCTTTTAAGCCATGAGATACTTTCATTTTCTCTGACTTTCTTGAATTTCTACTGCAGTTACATGTAATATTTGCACAGTCAAGGACGTGAATGATTTTACATTTAAATGGAGATGGCCTCAAAAGTGATTGCTTTGGGTATTCTCATTCAGGCTATTATAAAATTTGGCATCATTATATATTCCTTTCCAGTATACTTTTGCCACCTTTCTTGCATTCTGTTTTGGACTCAAAGATGAAAATCTCTACAACCTACCAAAGTGAAAATGTGTCATTCTGCACATCTTGTCAGTGTTGCTTTGTTCCAGTCTATAGGGGCTGTGTATCTACTGTCTGTCTGTATCGTATTTATGTTGCTTGTCCCCACACTGCGTTAAGGTCATTGGTCACGTGGGTTTGGGCGGTGCGCAGCATTGGGTGGTGGTTTAAATCAGTGGTCCCCAACCACCGGGCCGCGGACCGGTACCGGGTCACAAAGCATGTGCTAGGAAACGATATGGTTTGGCGATATGAGTCAGCTGCACCTTTCCTCATTCCCTGTCACACCCACTGTTGAGCTTGAACGCACGCGAGGTCATTACGCATGCGTCATCCATGTCAGCGCGGGAAGAAGATTAACTCCTCGAGCTTGCAAATGACGACGGGCTGAAAAGTATGTTTGACATAACATCTCTGCCGGCATTCTGGATCAAAGTCAAGGCTAAATATCCTGTGATAGCCACAAAAGCACTGAAAACATTGCTTCCATTTCAAACGTATCTCTGCAATGAATGCAACGAAAACTAAATTGCAGAATAGACTGGACATAAGGAACCACGTTCAAGTATCGCTGTCTCCCATCACCCCTCGATGGCACTGTCTTGTTGCAGGGAAACAAGCCCAGGGCTCCCACTGATTCAGCGATATTAGTGTGTTGCAACGATTTTATATGTTCATACGGGGAAAATATGCGCTGTGTGTTTAATATTAAATTCATTAGATAAACCCTTTTAAAAACGAAATTGAGTGTATTTGTCACTTATCACCTATATTTCGGTCATGATTAACACCCCTGCACCCCCAGACAGAATCGCCAAAGACGATTTGTACAAAAAAATTGACACGTACACGCATGCGCACTGGTGCCCGCACGAGGCTTCATGGTCATGGTAGTCTTTCTCGGGGTAAACACAACATATTTGACTGCTACTCTTGTCCGTTAGCAACCCTACCCCCTGCCCCTGGTCGGCCGGTCTGCAAGAATATTGTCAATAATAGAGCGGTCTGTGGTGCAAAAAAGGTTGGCGACCCCTGGTTTAAATAAACAAGTATAGTCACCTGTCCATCTCTTTTGGCGGCATGGGGAAGGGGTGAGTAGGGAGAGTATATCTTTCGTTCACTGCGCATTGAATTTGATCCAACTATGCTTGTTCTGTTTATCACGAATTACAGAAGACTCAAATGATTTTATATTTGGTTTGAACTAAAGGATTAAACATACTTTTTCAACTTGAAATTCAGTTAGCTGGAAGCATGTCATAGTGCACAATACTTCCTCACTTAGCCTTCCAGCAACTTTTGGTTTGTTTTCAAGTAGTCGCTACTTTTCATGAGTTTGTCCGGCACCTATTCAGGAATGGTGTTGAAAACATGATAACATTGAGACATTACAGTAGATCAACATTTTGTGCTGTGTATGAATGTCTTTGTGCCAGAATTGGTTCCTAATGGTGCTTAATGTTAATGTGTGACATGTAATGAAGGCAAAATCCTTGAAATGAGATCTACCATTGGTTACTGGATGATTTGTGTTGCTCCATCATTGCCCTTGGTAAGCTTGGGGCTTCCTGCCAAGTTCTTTGTGATTTTCCTAATGTTCCAACATTTGCACAATAGTTGACCATTAAACTTGTGGCAGAAAATTTGGTTTGTTACTTTACACCATTATGGTCCTTTGAAGGAATTTATGTCCCTGCAGTATTTATCAACTTCTCCACATAAGGAACAACTTAAACTGTGGTGTACCATTCCTACAGACTCTGAATTATTATTAGAAATTGCTCAAGTTTAAAGTATTTATGTTACTTACACCTTCTGTTTTTTTTATTTCCCAAGTCTGATCTTTTTTTCTCTTTAATTCTTTCTTTACCCAATTTAACTCTCTTTCATCCTCCTCTCTCACTCCATTGTTTTTATTTCAATTAAAATATTTCGTTAGTTGATCTTGTCATAAAGTTCTGACATAAAGCCCTGTCACTCTTGTACTATTGCCAGGGTGGGGATCGTCCATATAATCAATTTGAGCTGAAAGGTAAGGAGGTAAAGTCTAACTAATGGTTAAAATAAGACCATAAGACATAGGAACAGATTGGTCCATTGAGTTTGCTCTGCCATTCTATCATAGCTGATTTATTATCCTCCTCATTTTCATTCTTTTGCCTTCTTCGTGTAACCCCATAACAAAGCCAACAATTCTTTCTTCCAAATCATTGATATATAATGTGAAAAGGGGCAGTCCCAACAGCAGCACACCACTATTCAACGCTGGCCAACCAGGAATGGCCCCCTTTATTCCCACTATTTGTCTCCTGCCAATCAGCCAATCTTCTATCCATACGAGTATCTTTCCTGTAATACCGTGATGTCTTATCTTGGTTAAACAGCCTCATGTCAAGGAACCTTGTCAAGGCCTTCTGAAAATCCAACTAAGCAACATCCAGTGACCCTCCTTTGTCAATTCTGCCTGTTATTTCCTCAAGGGATTCCAACAGATTTGTCAGACAAGATTTCTCCTTTTGAAAACAATGTTGGCTTTGGCCTATTTTGTCACGTACCTCCAAGTACTCCAAATCCTCATCCATAAAAATAAATGCCAACATCTTTCCAACAACTGAAATCAAGGTAACTGGCCTGTAATTTCTTTTCTTCTGCTTCCCACCCTTCCTAAAGAATGGAGTGATATTTGTAATTTTCCAGTCTTCAGAAACGATTCCAGTGATTCTTGAAAGGTCATTACTAATGCCCCATAATTTCTGCAGACACCTCTTTCAGAACCCTGGAGTGTAGTCTGTCTGGTCCAGGTGACTTATCTACCTTCAGCTTTTTCAGCTTCCCAAGCACCTTCTCTTTAGAAACAACATCTACACTCACTTCTGCCCTCTGACACTCTTGCATATCTGGCATTCCTTTAGTGCCTTCCAGAGCAAAGACTGTGGCAAAATATTATTCAGTTCATCTGCCATTACTTTGTCCCCCATTACTATCTACCCAGTGGCATTTCCCAGCTGTTTGATATCCCCTCTCTATCTTTTACTTTTTATATATCTGAAAAAAATTGGTTTCCTCTTTAATATCATTGACTAGCTTACCTTCCTATTTCATCCTTTCTCACTTTATGGCTTTTTTCATTGCCTTTTGTTAGTTTTTAAAAGCTTCCCAGTCCTCTACGTTCTCACCAATTTTTGCTCTATTATATGTCCAGTCGTTTGCTTTTATATTGTCTCTGACATCCCTTGTCAACCACAGTTGGCTATCCTCTCTTTAGAATACTTCTTTATCTTTGGGATCTATCTTTCTTGCACATACCAAATTTACCCCAGAAACACTCACAATTGCTTTTCTGCAATCAACCCTGCTAGTGTCCCCTTCCTATCAACTTTGGCCAGCTTCTTTCTCATGCCTCTAATTCCCATATTCCACTGTAATACTGATAGATCTGATTTTAGCTTCTCAAACTGCAGAGTGAATACTAAAATATGATGATCATTGGCTCCTAAGGGTTCCTTTACCTTAAGCTCCCTAATCAAATCTGGGTCTACATAACACACATCCAGAATTGCAATTCCTCTAGTGGGTTCAACCTCAAGCTGCTCTAAAAAGCCATCTTGTAATCATTCTCCAAATTCTCTCTCTTGGGATCCAACCCCAACCTGATTTTCCCAATCTACCTGCATATTGAAATCCACCATGATTATCACAACATTGCCCTTTTCACATGCCTTTTCTACCTCCCACTGTAATTTATAGACCACATCCTGGCTACTGATCAGAGGCCTGTATATAACTTACATCAGGGTTTTTCTATCCTTGCAGTTTCTTAACTCTACCCTCAAGGATTCTGTACCTTCCAATCCTATATCAACTCTTTCTAAGGATTTGATTTCATTTTTTTACCAACAGGGCCACATCACCTCCTCTGTCCTCCTGCCTACCCTTTCAATACGATGTGTGTCCTTGGACGTTGAACTCCTAACTATGACCTTCTCGCAGCCACGACACAAATGTCCACGACATCATACCTGCCAGTCTGTAATTGCGCTACAAGATTATCTACCTTTTTCCATATACTGAGTGCATTCATATATAACACCTTCAGTCCAGTATTCATTATCCTTTTTGATTTTTGGCCCCCAGTTACACTTTAACTCATCCCACTGACTGCAATTTCATCCTATTATCTGCCTGCCTTTCCTCACATTCTCACTACACACTGCATCTAGTTGTATAACAACTGCCCCGTCCTCGGCCCTATCACTTCAGTTCCCATCCCCTTGACAAGTTAGTTTAAACCCTCCCCAAACAGCTCTAGAAAACCTGCTCACAAGAGTATTGGTACCCCTTGGGTTTCAGGTGTAATCCGTCCTTTTTGTATATGATCCACAAACCCTAACCACTACACCAATTCAGCTATGCATTCATCTGCCAGATCATCCTATTTTTATCCTCACTGGCACGTGGCACAGACAGCAATCCAGAGATTACTACCCTGGAGGTTCTGCCTTCCAGCTTTCTGCCTAACTCCCTATATTCTTTCTTTAGGACCTCTTCCCTTTTCCTACCTATGGTGTTGGCTCCAATATGTAGAACAGCTGTTCACCCTCCCCCTTTACTATACCATGGATCCAATCTGAGACATCCCTGACCCTGATACCTGGGAGGCAACATACCATCCAGGTGTCTTCTTTACATCCACAAGCTACTGCTTCCTGTTCCTGTGATTATGGAATCCCCTATCACTACTGCACAGAGCCAGACTCAATGGCAAAGACCCGGTCACTATGGCTTCCCCGGTAGTTCAACCCCTCAACAGTATCCAAAGTGGTGTAGTTATTATTGAGGGTAATGCCCATAGGGGTACTCTGCACTGGCTGTCTGTTCCCTCTCCCGCTGCTGACAGTTACCCAGGTACCTGCCCGCTGCATCTTAGGTTTGACTACCTTCCTGTAGGTCCTATCCATCACATCCTCGTTTTCCCATATGAGCTGAAGGTCATTGAGGTGCAGCTCCAGTTCCTTAGTGCAGTCTCTCAGGAGTTGCAACTCAATGAACTTTGTGCAGATGTAGTTATCAGGGAGAATGGAGTTCCCACAGCTCACACAAAGAACATACCACTACTTCCAGACCCCCTTTCAGCACAACAGCCATGTACTAATAGAAAAAAATCTCACTAGAATCATACTTAGCACCTTCGCCTGTGCTTGCCCAAGCATATTCTCACCTAACCCTGTTGAGCCAAAGCTGGACCACTCTACCATTGTTCCACTCGCACAATAGCCGCTCCACCTACACCTCCTTTCTTTTCATTGGCCCAGCGCTGAGTGAAAAAAAGAATCAAAAAACACTCGAGCTCTTTTTAAACCTTGTGCTGCGTCGCTCAAGAATGACCACTTGTGCTGATGGTAGACCGCCACAAATATACACTATTGGGTCTTCATTCCTTCAGTTTCTTTGGTCCTCCTTTGAAATAAGAAGAATTAAGAAGATGAAGATGTCCAGGTCAAGGCATTATCAAAATTTAGTTTCTATTTTTTTTGGGATCCTGTGTCACTGGATGAAGGTTTCTCTGTGAGCACGGCCATCCCACATTAAAAACATACACGTATGTTCAATTTCCAGGAAGTTCAAGGTTTGGAAATTGGACTGGAAATAAGTTATCTTCAAGCCTGAGTGACTGGGAATAAGAAGAGTGAGCATCACATTTTATTGTGGACTTGTCCTGCGAACAGTTTGGATGACACTGAAGGATGGACGTTATCGATTTTCCTTTTGCCATCCACTGGGAAAAGAAGTACTAGTGTGTTGGAGTGATGTCGAGAATGTAATTTCATCACATGCTTCAGATGAGATAAATTGTGATCAAGACAAACTGGAGCAACCTATGACTATCACTTGAACCACAAAGTGAGACTGCAACCTTGAAATTGTCTGATCTGATAAAACAAACTATGATTCAATCTCAGATTAGTTCTGTGGGCTTCTTGTTTGTTGTTGGTAGTTTATTACGACATCAAATACAGACTGAGGGTAGTTCCTTCGCATTAACAATGACCAGTTTTCATGAAAAAAATAACTATTACCAGTGATGTTATAAGCTGAGTAAGTCCTTTCACTGAGTGGATGCGATGCAATGTTAAGAGTGAATTGAATACGATTAACTTAATTGTTTCTTGGTTTAACTTTTTATTTGTGCGTTTTTTTTTCCGGTATATAAAAAACTGTGACGCTTTCCTGACGACAAGTACTAATGCTATGAAGTCGCTGCTTTGACTACGACTGTGATTTCTCTTACGTCCCTCATTCTGTGGTTTGTGGACTCTGCAGCCCATAAAAATGATGGTGTGTAAACCACCGCAGTATTGGAAGCAGTCAGCTATAGCTATTTATAAGGAAATTACAGACACTGCTGTGATCCAGTCAAGATTTTAGTACGGTGTGCATTATTTTGATTTTGCACTTACTCAGTTTTGTTTCTGCTGTGTGATTGTACAGAATATTGCACAGCAGAAGGATGATTTCATCTGTAAAGGTCCTTTGCAATTTTAAGGAATTCAAATGAAATGTCTTTTATAAGAGAATTATAATAATAATTTTATATTTATTTCTTCTATTTTCCACAACTTCTCAACATCTGGCTTGTGAAAGTCCTTCCTAACTTTACCAACCTGATTAGCGTCTCTACTGAATAATTTTTCAAGAGAATTGAGCCCTGTTGTCTATTTTTGCTTAATAGTTGTATCTCATTAACTCCAGCAATTACCTCGTTCACCCTTTTTGCACCCGTCCATTATTTCTATCCCCTTTTCGGAACCAGAATCAGGTTTAGTATCACTGGCATATGTCATGAAATTTGTTAATTTTGCAGAAGCAGTACTATGCAATACATGATAAATATAGAAGAAAACTTATTTACTGTTATTATATATATGTGTGTGTGTGTGTGTGTGTGTGTCTTAAATAGTTAACTTAAAGTAAGTAGTGCTAAAACAGAAAAAAAAATAAAAGTATTGAGTTTGTTTATGGGTTCAATGTCCATTTCTAAATCAGATGGCAGTAGGGACATGTTTTAACATTATGTATCTGTACAGGTGAACTCTGCATCTTGGTCATATTTTCAATGACTTGGTTAAGCACATTTAGAACGCTGACTGCATCTCTAACCAATTCAGACACTTCTTAGGAGAAAAAAGCCTCCTTATTCTTTCCCAGTATTGCCAAGATGTCAAATAGTTTTAAATTTGCAGGGATGGCATTGGGAACAGGTCAGGTTAGAGTTTAGGGACAGGGATGAGAGAATGTTAGAGGTCAGGGGCAGGAGCCGGTTTGGAATGCTTCAGGATCGAAGGTCAACAATCCCGGAGGGCTGAGATTGAGGATGAAAACTAGCATCCTCGGCCCAAGGTTTGCTAAGTCCCAAGGTTGGAGTTCTCTGTGGGCAGTTTCTGGAAGCCTGAGGTCGGTCAGCAGAGTTGGATGTCGGACTCCAGCGACCCCCGAGGACTGAGGTCGGGTCGGCAGGCACTAATAAATCTAAAGTCTGACCTGTCATCATGGGCTAGAACAAAGATTATATATATTTGTCATATGTGCATCGAAACATAGTGAAATGCGTCACAACCGACACAGTCTGAGCATGTCCTGGTGGCAGCCTGCAAGTGTCACCATTCGTCTGACGCCACCGTAGCACGGCCATGACTTAGTAACATATATGTTTGGAGAGTCGTGGGGAGAAGGCACAAGCACCTTACAGACAGTGATGGGAAATGAATCCCAGTTGCTGGTGCTGTAGAGAGTGATGCTCGTCACTACACTCCTGTGCAAACAGTGAAAAGATGCCTAAAGCGAAAATAGAAGTGAGTGTTAAATAGTAATTACTAACTTCTAGTAAGTTAATGGCTACCGACCTCTAAATTATACAGTTCTCAGTGATGTTGACACTTTCACAAAGTTTTCGTAGATGAACCTATGGTCATTGTGGTAACTGGTAAATGCTACAACACAGTGCTGTGGCTGCAAATCTCCTTCATCAATTTCATCCCCCAGAGCTTCTGTATTCACGGCAGCTTCATTCTGAGCAATGCGATTGTGAAAGGCACTTTGTTATTTTCCGCTGCTCCCATGAAAACTTTTTCACAACCATTGCAACACCATTTCTCACCAGAAGGGGTCAATTCTGCTGAAACTCCAGTTGTGACAGTATTTTTCTGATGTGCCTCTTAAAATCCAAGTTTAAATTGAATATTAAAAGAAACCGAAGTTGTGGTTATGGACTCAATGCAAATAGTCAGTGCTGAACTAAGAGCATTTTAACATTCTTCCCAAATACAGTTCAGTCTCTGGATCCTAAGCTGCTTGTTCCAGTATAACTCCTTCACATTTTTAACATGTTTTCCATGTTACTTAGACTTTTAGGGAAAAACTACAATGAAGAGATAGTCTCATTATTACAAATGTCTTCTTGGAAAATTAAGTGTCTGGGCTGGCGGTGGAGGTTATTGTTTTGTGCCTCCTCTTTTGAGGAAATGGAGAGCTCCTCTGTCCTACTATCCAAAAGGACATGTGTTTAAGGTGAGAGAAGGAGTTTTAAAGGGTATCTGAGGGGTAAAGTTTTTACACAGAATATAGTTGATATCTGGAAAGCGCTGCCAGAGGAGATAGTGGAATCAGTTACAATCATTGCACTTCCAAACTTCTTTTATGCCATGGGCCTCTACTATTAACTGAAGGGGTCATGGGCTCCAGGTTCCGGAGCTCTGATTTTGATAGACACTTGAAAATGCAAGGTGAAGAACACAGACCTAATGCAAGTAAAATGGGTGAAAAAAGAAGGCCAGCATGTATGTGGTGGGCCAAAAGGCCTGTTTCTGTGCCTTACAGCTACATGTTTTCCTGTCTTCTAGGAAATTTGGTTAATTTTACGGCATTGGGTCAAATGATCTAGGTTACGATGAATGGTTAGACTTATCTGCAAATAGAAGAATCAATGGAAGCTACAAGTTACTTGATCTAACATAGTCCAAAGAGTTTGTTCTAATTCATTTTCGGATTCCAACATGGCTGCTAAAGCCAAGGTTTATTGTTCATCCCTTCCTTGCTTTTGAGAGTTTGGTAGTGAGCTACCATCTAGAAATGTTACAGTGCATTTCAAGTAAAGCTTCTCCCATTGTTGCTTTTGGGTAGGAAGACCCAGGGTTTTGTTCCATGATGATAAAATATTAGCAATATATTTCCAAGGATGGTACACTTGGTGCGGAACATGTTCGTGGTAGTATCACCATGTACCAACCAGTCTTGTTCTTTTGGAAGTTATGGGTTTGGGAGGGAATGTTAGAACTGCCTGAGAAAGACAGAACAGTACATTTTATAGGTGTTACACATTATGGAAAGCATCAAAATCAGAATCAGGTTTATTATCACTGACCTATGTCATGAAACTTGTTATTTTGTAGCAGCAGTATAGTGCAATACATGAAAAAAATGTTACAAAAAATAATTGTATAAAAAAGATCTTCCTACCCAGAAGATCTTCCCACCCAACAGCAGTATAGGAGAAGCTTTATCTGAAAAATACTGCAGCAAATCTAGACACCCTAGCCACTCCCTGTCTGACCCGCTGCCATCCAGCAAAAGGTTCAGGACACTAAAAGCCAGAGCAAATCGACTGAGGAACAGCTTCTGTTCCAGAGCTGTGGCCTCCATCACACCACTCCCACAGAACAATGACTGAAACTGTGAGTACACACACACACACACACACAAGCACTCAAATACTTGCACTAACGGCACTTTGTGCATTACTGTGATATTCTGGTACTGCTGCAGCTTATGTTCTGCTACTTAGCTATTTAATACTGTTTTTCTATGACTGTCTTGTTTTTATCTACCGCTTTATTTAATTGCTTGAGAGGAAGCCAAACAGAGTTTCATTGTACCTATGTATAATGACAATATAGATCATTCAATTCAATTCAATTCTAAAAGAGGAATAGTGTGGTAGTGTTCATGGACCATTTAGAAATCTGATGGCAGAGGAGGAGAAGAAGCTGTTCCTAAATCATTGAGTATGTGTCTTTGGGCTCCTGGAGCTCCTGACTGATGGTAGCAATAAAAAGAGGGCAAGGCCTAGATGCTGAGGGTCCTTAATGGCAGATACAACCTTACTGAGGGACCACTTTTTGAAGATGTTTTCAACAGTAACGAGTGTTGTGCTGGCATTGGAGGAAATAAACAAATAGAGTAGTGAACGTGATGCCAAACAAACGGACTGCTTTGATGGTATTGAGCTCTTTGAGAGTTGTTGGAGCTGCTCTCATCCAGGCATGGAGAATATCCCATCAAGTCTTTATATGATAGAGATATTGGAAATTTCTGAAGGAGAATTGCCCACAATAAGATTCCTGTTATAAAAAGACACCTTCTCTTATTTATCTGGCGGTTTCAGACGGGTCTGTGGTCAATAGTGACCCCTCCAGGATATTAATGGTGGGGGATAGTGGTGGTTCTGCTATTTACCTTATGAGGATTTATAAAATTATAAGGCTAGATGGGGTGGGAAGTCATTCTTTTTCTCAAGGTGGGGGGGTCCAGTCCAAAATGAGAGACCATATGTTTTAAGATGAGAACGAAGAAACGTAAAGGGGATCTGAGGGTAGTTTTTCACAAATGCTGGTGGTAATGTTGAACAATGTGGAGTGGAAATGGTGGATGCAGATACAATAGCATTTAAAAGGCATTTAAACTTGTACTTGGATAGAAAGGAGCAGAAAGATATAGATCTAATGCATCACAGTCAGCAGTGACAAATTGGGCTAGGGGCCCTGTATATATGCAGTAAAATTTTATGGCTCTATGAATGTCAAATCTGGGTTAGCTAGGCTCTCTTTTGTTGGAGATGGTCATTACCTGATACTTTTGTGACATTAATATTACTTACCACTGGTTAGTCCTGCCTAAATGTCATCTAAATGCTGCTACATATAGGCGAGGAGTGTCCATTTGCCTAGAAGTTGTGAATAGAATTGAGCATTATGCAATTATTAATGAACATTTGAACTTCTTGCCTTATGGCGGAAGCAAGGTCATTGATTAAGCAATTGAAAATGTTTGGGCCATGGACAGCATCCTGAGGAAGTCCTACACTGTAGTTCTGGGTGTTGTGTATTTAATATTTCAGTAATATTTGAGTACTCTTGTATACAGCTATATATTAGCTGATTAAGCCTTCTTCATTTAAATAATTAATTATGGGTTATTTGTAAAAAATACGTGAATTACATACGTCATCATACCGCAACAAAATATGAGCGTGCCTCACTTGAAGAAAACATGAAGTTAGACTTACATTTCGGACTCCTGTGTCTTCCCTTGAATTAGTTTAGTATTTTGAAGTCACAAAACATAACATTGGTGACAAGGTATTTTTAAAATGAACCCAAGATGGCTGCAGACCTGTTGAAGTGCCGCGAGACATCTGAGTGGAAAAAAGCGTAGCAAGGAACGTTGAGTTTTTAAAAAAATGCAGCCCAGCATGTGCAGAGACAGTCAAGTTACAACAAAGGGTAGAAAATGGAATAATTCATGGGTTCATAAAGGGTGACTACCGGGTGATAATAATCATAAAAAGAAGAGCAACAATGGCTGGCTACATCAGAAAGATTGCCAAGTTTGATTACACATTGGATGACTGACTAAGGAATACTGAGCTAATTGAACAGGATTTTGAAGCAAATGAAATAGCCAATGAGAAACAAGTTCCAATTTTCCAGAGTGCATTGAGTTTAAAGGCATACAGTTTGCTTTGAAGTTTGACTGTTGCATCCAAACCAACAGAAATGAGCTTTGCTGATATTGTCAAAGTAATGCAGGAATATTTAGAACTGAAAACATTGTTGATTATAGAGCACTTTAGGTTTCATAAGTGGAATCAAAAGGAAGAGGAATCCATTTCAGTGCACATGGTTGAATTGAAAAGACTGAGAATTGTCAGTTTGATAATGGGCTTAATGATGCACTGAGAGATCATTTTGTTTGTGGAATCTTAAAGCATTCAAAAATGGCTTCTAACAAGTACGACATTTAAGAGAACAGTTGAAATTGTTGTTTCAGTGGAAACTGCGACGCAATTGAGTTGCAATTAGGAATGAAAGTGAGCGTGGACAAAATTTCAGCGTCTAAACAGAAACCACCCTGGCCGAACACATTGTGTTACCGTTGTGGCAGGTGCTCACGTACACCAAACAAATGCAGATTTAAAGGTGAAACTTGCAGAAAATGCAACAAAGTAAGGTACATACAAAGAACATGTCAGATAGACAAAAGTAATTGGACTGCTAGGGAAGGGACAAAGCTAAAAAGTGAAGCTGAAGTTCTAAAAAGAGCATTTATCTGTTTGCTGTTGAAAAATCTGATGTTGATGAGATTGATACAGAACTGTGTATCCTTGAGATTTACAATGTGAAAACTTGCAATGGACAAGCAATGTGGCTTACAGCAGAAGACAATGGCAAATTAAAATACAATTGGACACTGGTTTGGCTGTTTCATTCATTCCACAAAATCAGCTTGAGTGGCATTTCAAAGATACTAAACTGGAGCCTGCAGATATCCAACTGAGAACTTATACTGAAGAAAAGTTAACTCCTGTAGGAATGACATTCATGACTGTGAAATACAACAACCAACAAGCCACATTGAACATATATGTGATAGAAGGACCAGCGTTGTGCGATATGAGTGGATGAGACAACTACAGCTTGATTGGAGGTCCATCCACCTACATGCCACATCTCCTGCAATAAAGTCAATTGAAAGCAAATTAAGAAAGGTATTGGATGATGTCACAACTGTCTCCATGCCAAACACCATGAACTATTACCAACAGAGGACAAACTGGTGTTGGTGCCTCTGGTTGGAAGGCATACAGGACCAAGGAAGGACCATGCTGCTCAGAGGAGGTATGAAAGTGACGAAAGCAGTAGTCCAACTACAACAGTTTTTGTAGACAGAAAACTTCTGATATGTTAATTAGGCAGTTACTTATATAATGTGGCTTGGTTTTGTGCTGGAAGAGAGGTCGACGAACTTCAGTAAAGATGCAAGCATTTGGCTTTTTTAAAGTATAAAGAGCCAAAATCTACTCTGCGTGCATTAACTTCAAGTGGGAGACAAAAAGCTGCTTGTAAAAGTAGATGCAAAGACCAAAGCCCAGCTGGATGCATGGAAGGCCAAAAAAAGAAAGGAGTCAATGGAGGTACGATAAGAGAGGATTCGACAGATGAAGTTGTGGATGAAGAAACCAGGAGGAGAAATCGGATCATAAAGGGAGCAACAGAAGGATTAATAAGAAAATGCTCTAGTGAAATAAGTGCACCTTCCCAAGATCAAGGTGCACAAAGCAAAAGAAGAAAGGTGGCTACCACTGTGAGAACCACTTCCTGCAGTCTCATAATCAGTTCCTACACCCACCACTGAGGAGGCCCCAGAACCTGCGATTATTTTCACTGCCACAAGTTTCGTCTTTCAAGCATAGTGATCTTCTTTGTCAGGAAAGACGTTACCCAAAAGAGCAAGAAAATCCTCCACAGTGATTAAATCTTTAGGCCTGAATGGGACAATTTCAAATTGACTGTGTTTTCCATGTTTGTATATAGTACTTGTATTACATAATATGCTGTGTAGATAGTCAGAATTCATTCTCTGTTGAGTTGGAATTTATAAGTAAGCAGGGAGGAGAGTTGTATATTTAATGTTTCAGTAATTGGTTTTCGTTATGGTGCAACTGTAACGAAAACCAATTTCCCCCGGGATCAATAAAGTGTGACTATGATTATGACTAATATTTGACTGATCTTGTATGTATATTTGTGTGTGTGTATATATATATATATAATTTTTGATTAAGTGTCCTTGTTTGTTTAAATAATTCATTAGGGGTTATGGGTTAAAAATATGTGAATTGCGTATGCCATCACGGTTTCACGTGATATGTGCGCACCTCACTTAAAGTAAACATGAAGTTAGACCATATTTCAAACTCCTGTGTCTTCCTTTGAATTAGTTTAATGTTTTGAAGTTTACATAAAAGAACACTGGGGTACCGTGCTTTTGATTTCCTCTGGTAGTCATTCAAAAGAATTTTTAAAAAAGTTTCATTAGTGGATCTTCCTGTATGTATTGCTAATAGGCGTGGATGATAAAAGTTACCAACATGAACTGAACCATTGCTAAATTTTCAGAGCTTTTCTTTCAATGCTGTGAGCAACCTTTCATGTCAAAAATCATACTGTGAAGATCAGACAGCAACCAGGATTCTATAGGACTCTTGGCTTGGACGCTGAGCGTCAAGTGCTAAAGGGTGCTGTGTCTGATCTCAGATGTTCCAAGACTCAACTCACATTCACTCAGAACAACAAATATTACAGTATTCCATTCTAGTGACCATGAGGAGTTATATTAAAAACAAATTGTGCTTTTAAAGGCTTCATCAATGCAGTTTCCAATAGAGGTTCTAAAAATATGAGATTGTTCTTAGCAGCTTAAAATGTTGTCCTGTCCAAGACCGAAAGAAGCTGCAGAAGATTGTGAACACGGCACAGCACATCACACAAACCAATCTTCTGTCCTTGGACTCACTTTACACCGCACGCTGTTGGAGCAGTGCTGCCAGGATAATCAAGGACACAACCCACCCAGCCAGCACACTTTTCATCCCTCTTCCCTCCAGGAGAAGGCGCAGGAGCTTGAAGACTTGGACGGCCATTTTGGGAGCAGCTTCTTTCCAACTGTGATAAGACTGCTGAACGGATCCTGAACCGGATCTGGGCCGTATCCTCCAAATATCCGGACCTGCCTCTCAGTTATTTTGCACTACCTTACTTTCCATTTTTCTATTTATGATTTATAATTTAAATTTTTAATATTTACTAATTTTTACTATTTTTAATATTTAATATTTGTAATCCAGGGAGAGGAAAGTGCAGAATCAAATATCGCTGTGATGATTGTATGTTCTAGTATCAATTGTTTGGCGACAAAGTAAAAAGCATAAGTATAAAGTATAAATGGCATTGTATTTCCATGGCTTTCTTAAGAGTGAGCACTCAAAATGTAAGGATGGTGATTGCAGTGATCCACTTTCAAACTTTTCCTGGGGGAATTTCACCACATGGATATGAGTCAGCTTAGACTTGCTCCCTTCGGTGTAGTCTTTACAAAGCCCTTCCTTTTCACGTATTGAGCTATTATGGGCATTCAGTGGCTCTGGCCACTGAGAGATCACTGGTTGGTTGAGGTTTGGTGTTAATTTAATAAGTGCTTGTATTTCATGAACGTGAATTAAATTGGCTTCTTAGGATGCTGGTCAGCTGTACATCACAGCAGGTGTGTAGAGTAACAGACTTTGCAATGCAGTTCAAATATCATTCACAGTGGTACCGTGTATCTTGATATTTTAGATGTCATTTCATAACATTTTGTTATCTTTAGAAGCACAATGATTATGGCAGCAAAGGTCAGTCCTGATCCATTTATCAACCTAAAGCAGCTCGCTGCTTGCATCTAAAGCAGCCAAGCTGCTGGAGGAACATTCTGCTCTCTTAATAGGAACTGTTCCTCCGGGGCTGGGAAATTTATTGCATCCACTCCATGGAATGCTCTGGTCTTGATTTCCACTGCTGCAGGCTGGTGGTAAGCTGAAAAAAATGGCTTGTCTACCCACTGAAGGGGAGGAAAATGAGGCCAGTTCTACTGTAGGAACGTGATTCACTACATATGGGTCATGAAGGTGATAAGTCAACTCGCAGGGTGACCTGTGGCTGAATTAAAAGATCTCAAGTTTAAGTTCTATTCCTGAGTCCTGAGGCAAGAGTGCAAAGCTGAAGGAACACTGCAGTGTCAGAGAAGCTGAATTTCAGATGCAATGTTAAACTAAACTTCTGTCTGGTCTTTCGGGTAAATGTGAAAATTTCCTCAACTCTAATTTGAGAGAACCGAAGAGCCATCTTTAGTGACCCCATTGACGTCTAATGCTCAATCCCTCAAAAATCTCAGGTTTTCCACTTCTTGCATACATTACTTCAACCAGAGAGATTACGAGAGGTATAGAAAGTCAAAGGCGTTTTCCAGTCGCAAGGGTTTCAGAAACAGGAGGGCACAGGTTGAAGGTGATAGGTAGGAGTTTTAAAGGGGATCTGAAAGTAAGTATTTTATACAGAGCGATTCATATCTGGTAAATGCTACCGGAGGAAGTGGAGGGCACAGATACAGTAATTATGTTTCAGAGGTATCTGATGAGATTGAAGGATGTGGAGCTGATTGGGAAAATGGGATTAATGTAAATGGGAAAAAACAGCCAGCATGGATGTGGTGATCCAAAGAACCTGTACCTGTGATGTACCACACCATGACGCTATTTCCTGTTTTCTATAAAATCTGATTACTTTCTCAGTATTAGAAAACTGATTTGAGTTAAAATGAATGATTCTGCAATATGGTGTGATTGAGCATTCTTATTCATTTAAATAATTCATTACAGGGTATATGTAAAGTATGTGAATTGCATATGTCACCACCCTACCATGTGATACAGGCGCACCTTTCTTTAAGTGAAATATGAATTTTGACTCACGTTCCAGACACCCGTGTCAACCATTGAATTAGTTTAATGCTTTGAAGTTACAAAACATGCCACTAATCTGCTTGGAAGAGTGAGTTTTCAAAATTGATTTCAAGTAGGCAATGCACAGAAAGATACTGCCTTAGTGTGGGCAAATGGTTCAGTGTAGGTAATATCATATGTAAATAATATTGATGGGATGGGCCGAAGGGCCTGTTTCTGTGTTGTACAACTTTCTAACACTTTGCCTTTATCTGGCCATTATTAAATTACTGTTTGTGGAAGTCTGCTGTGCACTAGCTATCATTATAACAGAACTGCGACCAGATTCAGAAGGATTATTCAGATTGTGAATCATCTCAGGGTGTTCTGAGAAAGGATAATGTCATATTTTCCCTATTTGTAGCAGCACAGATTGGCCATTCAGTCTATATTTTATGTCAACTCTTAGCTCAATTTGACCAGTCTATTTACATTGCTTGTTTTTTTGGTAACATACCTTCTCTCATACATAAACTGACTGCACCCTGATCCTCGGGCCGGCCACCTACACTATTGGCAATTTACAGTGATCAGTTAACCCACTACTCAGCACATTTCTGGGATATGGGAGAAAATTGGAAGACCTAGGTGATTCCCATGTGGTCCCTGGATTTAGTCCTGGGAAGATAAATCTATGATACAATGAGATATCAAGCAGACTGGATATCAACTCTCCAGAGTTTGGAAACTTAAGAGACTACATCATTGAATCATTGAAAATTATTCAGAAGATGTTCAGGGTGGGTGTAGAGATAATGGTTTCCTAGTTTGATGTGCTAAGAATCAGGATTCTCCATTTCCATTGGAGAGAACTATGATGGTAGACTAATTGAATATGCATCCAAGAGTCAGGTAGACTTTCTTTGTCTATAGGAGGGTTGAAGTTTCTATGTGGGAAACGGAAATTAAGATCAAGGTGCAGTTAAGAGGGCCACCACCTCATAATATCCGAGACATGGGTTCTGTCCTAACCTCACATGCTCCCTATTCAGAGCTTTTACGTTCTCCCCATGACTGTGTTGGTTTCCATGGGACGCTGTTGTTGACTCCCACATTCTAAGATGTACAAGTTGGTAGTTAGTTAGCCGCCGTAAATTGTCCCAAATATGTGGACACCTGGTAGAATCTGGAGGGAGTAGATGAGAATGAGGAGAGAATAACAAAAGGGGTTAATATAGGATTGGTAGAAATGGGTGATTGATGGTCAGCATAGAATCTGTGAGCTGGAAGATACATATATATCTGAGATTTAATGACTCCATAACCAGTGTAGCCATGACTATATTGAATAGCAGCAAAGGATTGAGAAGTTGTGAAGTCTACCACTGCTCCAACTTCTTGTTTTGTTCACAGGTGTGACCTCTTTCTGAAATATATGCAGTATGTTTCTGATCAAGAAAGAATTCCAACTCCAATTAATTCAACGAGAAGAATAAGTAACTGCATTGATGAAGAAAAACTGCAGCAGTCAGAAATGTGTTTTACATAATTCATGTCTCACTATGTCCCGTTTAAATTGACTACGTTCAACATCGTTAGCAAGCTGGTACCCTAATTAAAAGGAAATTTAATGAGGACAGCCATTTGCTTGAGACAGGTGTTTATGTTCTCAGGTAAATAGCCAGTCAAAATTCAAGATTGATGAGCTGGGAAACCATGGCTAATCAAGGCAAAAGCAATTAGCAGGTAATTAACAGTTTATTTGGAAGAAGCAAGATCATTTTTTCTCTGCATGTTGTAGAAAGGACAATTCTTGAGGTGCTCCAATATTCCTGAACTGACATCAGTCAAAATGGCAGAGCTCTGATATAGAATTTGAATCAAATAGTCTACAACCTTTGAAAACATTAAAAGAAATCACTGTGGGTTTAACCATGAACACTACCTTGCCATTTCTCTTTTGCACAATTTATTTTCTGTAACCTAAGTAATTTTTGTTTTGCACTATACTGCTTCTACAACACAAAATACATTTCGTGACATTTTTTCTTTGAACTGTGATATGTCAGTGATAATAAACCTGGTTCAGATTTTTGAAATGAAAGATGTTATTTCTTCTAATCCTTCTAAAAATATTCCTCTCCTGTATGGAAGGACATATTAACTTCCAGAATTTTGCCATCATGTCTATCATTGCTAACTTTTTTCAAAAGGAGGGTCTTTCATTGTTGGCATTTCTTTTAGTGGCTGCCCAGCCAGAAATTCACTTGATTGTTTCTTGGGCATATTTGCTTTCAAAGCTTGAAATTGGGCATATAATGCATTCATCACAAGAAAGCTGCTTTCATGTGAATTTCCTGATCTCCCAAATATTAAACTGTTTTGTTTAAATACCTGTTCATTACCATGTTCCTCAGGCACTCTGCTGTAACCAAATCACTTCATCCTCTCTTTCTTCAGATTCCAAACTCCTGCAGACCAAGCTCCTCACTACTCAGACTTTAGCCTTGTACTCAAAACGTACAGCGCCAAGGTCTCTGATTGCCTAAACAATTGCTTTGCCCCCCCACCTCCACTTTTCCAAACCCTTACATCTAAAACTCCCTCTCATTGTCAAAATCAAAATCTTTATAATTCTGACACAGCAGGTACTGAGGTTGCTAGACACTTCAGAAAACATTCTTTAATCTTCTACGTTATAAATCTTTTACTCGTTTATGGGATGATTCCATTGTGTCAAAATCACTTTAAAGTACTGTGTGAGTAAGGAGTCTAATTTATCTACCTGAGCACATTCTCAGGTTGAGGAGTAAGACATGAGACAAGAAATCACTTAGTGAATGATTTTGTTATTGAAACATAAATAGATGAAGGAGAAATATGAAAATAAAAACATTTATTTGGTAAAGTTGCCAAGACAAATTAGAAAAGTGAAAGATTGTGGTGTTTAAAAGGACTAAAAAAGAAAAGTGAGTAAGGATTATTCTGTAAAATGAATGCTTCACTGTGCTGTCTTTCAAGTAAGTAGGGAATGAAATTCCAAGTAGACGGTGGCAGTTATCACTAAGAAACAGGCAATTTGCAGAATTAACATTTCAGTAGATCTATTGAACTGTGCTCGCATAGAATGAATTTTGTCTTTGGCACTTTGCCACTCTTCAGATAGTGCACCATTGACATGCACGGGGTTATGCCTCCACAGCACAGGGAAGGTAACTGTTATTTAATATTGTGCTGATTAATACCTGACGAAGGACTGATTGAAATAAATGAATGCTGTGATTTACCTGTGCAGCTAAAATGATGGATGTGTCACACCACTATGTGCAGCTGGTCATGATCTGCCATGGGGTTAGATAGTTGCCGCAAAGTTTCAGTTTGGAAGGCAACAAACTTATTCTGAACCCTTTCCAGAGGTGTAATTATGTTAGAGAACATTATTCATGGTCAGCTGGATCCAAGAGGCTTTTCCTTTTCTTCCTTCATGATTTCTTGGTTTGTAATTACAGAATTTAATCCTTTTGGCAACTTTCATAAACACATAAGAAATAGCTTCTCCTAATCTTAACAGAACGATGGTGGTGTGTATTAGGGAAAACTGATTATAAAAAGAGTGAGCATTGACGAGGGAACCAAGCAGCATGGGTTAGTGTTAAAGCAACACACATCAAAGTTGCTGGTGAACGCAGCAGGCCAGGCAGCATCCCTAGGAAGAGGTACAGTCGACGTTTCAGGCTGAGACCCTTCACCAGCAACTTTGATGTGTGTTGCTTGAATTTCCAACATCTGCAGAATTCCTCGTGTTTGGGTTAGTATTAAACCAGGTGATGCACTTAGCAACAAAATATATTGGCGGGGGGGCGGGGGCGGGTAGTGGAATTACCCAACCACAAATGCCTGGATCTGTTGGGGATAGTCTTCATGGGCCTCTTGTTGGTGGAGGTGCATGGCATGGTGTGGCGTGTTCATAGCAGTGGCTACAACCTCACCCCGTGTACAATTGAGGCCCTCTCTCCAATTCAAATGACCTTTTTCTTCCTTTTTTTAGATAGGAATAATTATTCAAATTAGTTCAACTTTTGATCTCAAAAACACCTGGCCTAATGTGTTTGGGATCTCAGAAGCAGGTTCCCAATGTAATTTGGGGAAACTTGGGTCCTGTAGCTGTTCTCCATAAGACAGGCGTGCAGAATTAGGCCATTCGGCCCAATCGACAGTATTTGTTAATTGGTTTGTCGCACTATTTACCAGAAAATACTTACCCACCCATCTAATTCTACCCAATCAAGACTTCTGTTATTCCTTGCGCACTCCATTGTGCCTTACAATACTCCCAGAGAAGATTCCTGGTGACATTTCCAATCGTAAATTGGTACGTGCTAGGGCAGCTTTCTTTTCTGATTTTCTTTTTGCTCTCCTTTCTTGTATAAAGTTCTGCATTGAGCAGGAACTGCTATATGGGTATTAGCTTGCACATGACAGTATAATGCAGAGCCAATTCACTGTTCATGACCCCTTTTTGGTAAAAAAAAAACTAAACCTTTCAAATCTAGTTGGCAAATCAAGGATGGATTGAAAATCCTTGGCCGTCTGAGTGCCAAGAATGCTCAGCAGTCCCTCTATAATCTAATCCTGATCTGTGAACACATATGTCTTTGTAAATGCATGAAAACATTGCCAATAGTGTTAATGTTTTAATTTAAGATTTTTTGTATGAGTTTTATCTCTGACGCTACTCTTCCATTGGGGTCACTGGCAATAAGCCAAAAATGAAGCTTCTGAATATAGATAAAAATCAGAACACAACTACTGATACTGAAATAAAATCATTCTGCTGCACCATTCCCTCTTATGATATACTATCTTCTGCTCTTTGTCACTTTCTGGTATCATCTCCCAGTCTCTGACAACGTTCCCACTCTCCCCCTCCTTCATCTGCCTATCACACCACTCAGCTAGATTAGTGGTCCCCAACGTCCGGGCCGTGAAGCATGCAGGGGTGCAGCGGTAGCCGGAGCGCACCCAGCACATCTTTAAGAAAAAAGCCCAAATAAACAAGCTAATTAATTAGGTGCCGCCCGGCACGTAAATGTCCGCCCAGATCAGAGGCGATTGCCGATTTCACTTGCTGTACACGATGTTCACTCCTCTTCCCAGGGTGCTGGAGCCTTTAGCTGTTTCATTGTTTGGTCAATTTAAACGCCAGTCCAGACAGGCTGAAAAGACAGGGCTGTCAGGATCGAGGTGACATGTTGAATTTACACAAACTTCTAATAAAGTATAGGCGCTGCCGTGCTTTCTTTGTAATGACAGTTACGTGCTGGTCCCAGAACAGGTCCTCTGACACTTTTCAGAGAGAGAAACATCGATCCCTAATGCTGAAGAATTTAAAGTTATTGACCCTCTCCATCTCAATTCCTCTCATGAAGACTGGCTTCTGGGTGGCACCTAATTAATTAGCTTGTTTATTTCGGCTTTTTTCTTAAAGATGTGCTGGGTGCACACTGGCTACCACTGCACCCCTTCGTGCTTCACGGCCTGGAGGTTGGGGGCCACTGACCTAGAATGACCTATCACGTGCCAGCTCCTGCTCCATCCCTTCCCTCCACCTTCTCTCATTTTCAACAATACCTTTGACCATGATTGTTCTTGGCAAATTTTTCAACAGAAGTGGTTTGCCATTGCCTTCTTCTGGGCAGTGTCTTTACAAGATGGATGACTACTGCCATTATCAATACTCTTCAGAGACTGTCTGCCTGGCATCAGTGGTCGCATAACCAGGACTTGTGATATGCGCCAGCTGCTTGTACGACCATGTACCACCCGCTCCCTGATCGGTGCCCTGCAGGGTAGTGTAGGGAAGGAGCGCCTTTCACCTCGTTTGGTAGCGATTTATCTCCATTCCGCCAACCACCACTGGCTATTTGCCCCCTTCCTTTCAGCAGGTGAGGGGTCTTGACCCAAAACGTTAACTGTCTGTTTCCCCTCCATAGTTACTGCTTGACACGTTGAGTTTCTCCAGTGCTTTGTGTGTTGCTGGGATGCTCAGTGTGTCAGGCAGCATATTTAGAAAGAGAAACTGTTAATGTTTCAGTTGAAGACCCTTCTCGGAATTTATCTAACAGGTCTTCGATCTGAAAAGCTAACTGTTGATTTTTCTGCTGATGCTGAGTGCTTCCAGAATTTTCTGTTTTTGCTTGTGAGTGTAGATTCATTTATTATTCCCTTTGTGCCAGATTTATATTGCATTGATCCAATGTTTTTCCATCTACAAAATATAATATAACCTATGAAAGAAAATTCTATGAATTTGTATCCCTGTGGATCGTGATTGTTATGCTCAGTGTATTCTATGAGCAGAAGACAGATAATTAAAATCTTATCTTAAAATGTTTTAAGTCATTGAAATTTCAAGCAGCCACTGTGCCTTTGGAAAGCAGCATGGTGTGAACGTAGCTGAGAAGCTGATTTTAATTAGCTGTCACCAAGAAAGAATAAGCACTTTGGTCCAAAGCTTACTTTATTCACTGTCCAACACTTTGTGCCCAAAACACAGCTCGGCAGAGGAGGCTTGGACATGGATCATCAGGCGAGATCACAGACTTTATCCTGTGAATGAAAGGATGCATCGCTTGAAAGGGAGAGAGCTATAAGCAACTAAAATGGGTGACAAGTTCTAGATCTACACAAGAGGAGACTATTCAGCCCATCGTGCATGTGCTGACTCTTTGAATGGATTGTCCAATTAGTTCTCCTCCCCTGTACTTCCACAACAGCTTTGGAAATGAAACAGAGATAAAATGTCTTTATAAAGTTGCTGTTCAACCTGCTTCCTCCACACTCTCTTTACAGTGCACTGCAGATCATAACAACTCACTGGGATAATAAATTCTTTTCATCTCCTGAGTCCATAGACATTCTCCACAACCTCTGGTTCATATGCCCATTACCTGAAATCTTTTCGTCAGTTAAGCTATTTCCCTTTATCTACTCCATCAAAATCCTTTATAATACTGAACACCTCAAATGTATTCATTATTTACTTCCTCAGCTCCAAGGAGATCAATGCCACTGCCTGTCCGTAGAGCTGAAGCCCCTCATCCATGTTAGTATGCTAGTATATTTCATTTTTGCCTTATCCTTGATGTCTTATCCTTTCTAGATTGAAGTGTCCATGATAGAATACCCTTAACTGAAACATATAATTTAGCAAGGTTTAGTTTTATTTCCTTGTTTTTGAGCCCTTACTTTTAAAGCCAAACTGTAGATGTTAGAATTTCGAAATAAAATTCAACAACTCAAAGTGCCTTCATTATCAAAGTATGTATGCAGTATACAACTCTGAGATTCGTCTTTCCACAGCCAGCCACGAGAAAAAGAAAGACTGGAACTCGTTCAAAAAAAAAGCATCAAATACCCAAAGTGCAAAAAAATGAACGAATCGCGCAAACAGCAGAAAACAAGCAAAAAAACCCTACAGAATATAAAACCACAGAGTCCCTGAAACAGTTTAGGAATGTTCAGATCATTTTAATTTTGCATTGTGTCATCAGAAGAGAACGGAAAATGTTGTAAGCTCGGGCAGGTTAGGCAATATTTTTGGAAAAGAGGAAAAGTTAGTGTTTCAGCTCTGAGTTCATTTCATGAAAAATCTTTGAGCTAGAACTTTAACTCCGATTCTCTATCTGAAGATGCGGTTTGACCTGTTGCATGGTTCTAGAATTTTCTATTTTTGCCTTTAAATGTAGCCCATTATTACTCTTTTTGTGCCATATATTGGTGCCAAGTTTTCTTTCAGACAGTTCATCAACTTGTCTTGCCGCCTTTACAGATCTGTGTACCTTTACCCCAGGTCCTTTTCAAATAGTTACTGAAATTATTGACAATATAAAATATAAAGATACAATACAAATTTTATGGCAACCCTTTACAAAGTTGCTATTAAATCTGCTTCCTCCACACTCACTCTTGCAGATCAGATCATATCTTAGTTCATCCACCGTATTTAAAATTAAACCATTTAGTTTTTGTTTTCTTACCTCATTCTTCGTTACAAATTCATCTATTCACACTTTTCTGCATCAAATTTGATCTGCCACCTGTCACACATTTCACCAGCTTGCTGTACGTCTTGCTTAAAATTTTGCTGTGTGTTGAGGCACTATGAGATTAGATAGAAAGTGGAACAATACAGCACAGGAATGGGCACTTCATCCCACAATGTTGTGCCAAACCAGTTAAATTAGTAATCAAGTAGCCAACTAAACGAATCCCTTCTGCTTACACAATGTACATATTCTTCCACTTTCCTCATGTTCGTTTGCCTATCCAAATGTCTCGTAAGAGTCCCTAACGTACCTACCTCTACCACCGCTCCAGGCAGTGCATTCCAGGCTCTCTGTGTCAAAAACAAACTTGCTCCCTCACATCTCCTTTGAACTTGCCCCCTCTCACCTTAAATACATACCCTCTCGCATTAGATATTTCAACCCTGGGAGAAAGATACTGTCTGTTTACTCTGTCTTTGCCTGTCATAATCTTATAAATCTCTATCAGGTCTCTCCTCAGCATCCACTACTCCAGAGAAAATAACCCAAGTTTGTCCAACCTCTCATGACTTCTAATCCAGACAGCATCCTGGTAAAACACTTCTGCAGCCTCTCCAAAACCTCACCATCCTTCCTACAATAGGGTGGCCAGAACCGTGTCCTGATGTGGCCTAACCAGAGTTTTATAAAGCTACAACTTTATAAAACTCTCTCTATACCCATGACTGTGTGGCTAGGCACAGCCCAAATACCATCTATAAATTTGCTGATGACCCAACCATTGTTGGTAGAATCTCAGATGGAGACAAGAGGGCGTACAGGAGCGAGATAGGCCAGTTAGTGGAATGGTGTCGCAGCAACAACCTGGCACTCAGTGTCAGTAAGACGAAAGAGCTGATTATGGACTTCAGGAAGGGTCAGACGAAGGAACACATACCGATCCTCGTAGAGGGATCAAAAGTGGAGAGAATGAGCAGTTTTAAGTTCCTGGGTGTCAAGATCTCTGAGGACCCAACCTGGTCCCAACAAATCGTTGCAGATACAAAGAAGGCAAGACAGCATCTATACTTTCATTAGGAGTTTGAAGAGATTTGGTATGTCAACTAAAACACTCCAAAACTTCTATAGATGTACCATGGAGAGTGTTTTGACAGGCTGCATCACTGTCTGGTATGGTGGGGAAGGGGGAGGGGTACTGCAAAGGACTGAAAGAAGCTGCAGAGGGCTGTAAATTTAGTTATCTCCATCTTGAAGCACCCAGGACATCTTCAAGGAGCGGTGTCTCAGAAAGGCAGCATCCATTATTAAGGATCCCCAGCACCCAGGGCATGCCCTTTTCTCACTGTTACCATCAGGTAAGGGGTACAGAAGCCTGAAGGCACACACTCAGTGATTCAGGAACAGCTTCTTCCCCTCTGCCATCCGATTCCTAAATGGACATTGATCCTGTGAACACTACCTCACTTTATAAATATATATTATTTCTGTTTTTGCACGACTTTTAATCTATTCATTATACATATTCTGTAATTTATTTATTTGTTTATTTATTTCTCCTATATTATGTATTGTATTGAACTGCTGCTGCCGCTAAGTAACAAATTTCACGACACATACTGGTGATAATAAATCTGATTCTGATTCTGGTTCTGTATCCTATCTTTAGGTCTAAATGATTAAAGTCATACAGAGTATGATGCCACGAAAAGCAGGACCTCCAATCGGCCACCCATTTCAATTCTACTTCCCATTCCCGTTCTGACATGTCAGTCCATGTCTTCCTCTACTGCTGCGATGAATTCACACTCAGGTTGAAGAGCAACACCATGTATTCCATCTGGGTAGCCCCTGACCTGATGGCATGAGCATCAATTTCTCAAACTTCTGATAGTTGCCCACATCCCCGCCTCTCCTTCACCATTCTCTATTCCTGTTTCCCTCTCTCATCATATATCCTTATCTGCCTATCACCACCCTTTGGTGCTCCTTCCCCTTCCCCGTTCTTCTATGGTCTTCTGTCCTCTCCTAGCAGATTCCCCCTTTTCCAGTCCTTTATCTCTTCCACCAATCAACTCCCAGCTCCTTACTTCACCCCCTCCCCTATCCTGGTTTCACCTATCACCTACCATCTTCTTCCTCCCCTCCCCACATCTTCTTACTTTGACATCTCCACTTCCTTTGAAGTCCTGTTGAAGGGTCTCGGCCTGAAACATCCACTGTTTACTCTTTTCCATAGATGCTGCCTGACCTGCTGAGTTCCTCCACCATTTTGTATGTGCTGCTTTGGATTTCCAGCATCTGCAGATTTTTTTTGTCTCTCACAGAGAGAAGTGTTGACTTGTGAGGTCACAATTACATGCACTCAGGAGCTGCCTTATTAGGTATAAGGATGCATAAGATGATGATTATGCAAACCTGCAGATAAATGCTATATATTGGTTAAGTCACATCTGGAACATGTGCTGTTTTGCAGAGTGAATCTTATTGGTAAGAGTGATGGACCGTAAACTGACGTGCATAATTGTAAGAGTGCGAGAGGAAAAATCAGAAAACATTTGACCTGTTTTTTTCTGGAAAGACGTGGTTTAGTAGCTTTCAGCAGAAGTGTTTCAAATTTTTTGAAATATTTGAGAGCTGAAATGAATATAAGAGTCTCATCTTCCACTGTCCCTTTGGCATGATAGAAATTTTGAATTTAGTATGGAGAGACAACCAGGTTCTAGGTCCTTTATAGAAATTATTTTTGTGAAAACGGAATCAGTTTTACTATAGTAAGTGTGGAAATCAATGGAATTAGGTGCTTATCAACAAAGGCATGATGGGCCGAATGGTCACATTCCATACTGTAATCTCTTTGATTAATTGACAGAATTACCATAGCCTTGCAATACTGCTGGTGATTATATGTGCCTCCTGAGAATAATGAAAGGGTATGAAAAGTTATAACATTTTCTTCCTGTTTAACTTGTACATTTATTCTGTATTTTAATTAAACTGATTTTCTTTCTTGTGTCCTTATTAAAGTAATTCATTTAATACTTTTACCAAGGAAATACAATGATAAATTCTGTGCAAATGACGAGGCACCACATGCTTCTTGTATGAACTGGGAAGTATAATGGCAAGTTATAGTTTGGGAGATATTTCACCAGTCTTTAAAAGCTATAAGTATTTAATGTCAAAATAAAATTACAGATACTGGAAATTTGAGATCAGAAGAAGTGCTGGAAATGCTCTATTGTATAAAGAGCATTTGTGGCTCTGGGCTTGTTTTCTATTGAGTTCGGAAAGATGAAAGGAGATCTCATTGAAACCTATCGAGTACTAAAAGGCTCAGATGGAGTGGTTGTGGAGAGGATGTTTCCATTAGTAGAAGCATCTAGGATCTGAGGGCATAGCCTCTGAATAAAGGGATGCCCCTTTAGAACTGTGATGAGGAAGAATTTCTTCAGCCAGAGAATGTGATCTCTGGAATTCTTTGCCACAGGGGGTACTGGAGCCCAATTCATTGGGTGTTTTTAAGGCAGGGATTGATAGGCTGTTGATTGGTATGGGGGATAAAGATTAATCAGTGAATGCATTTGAGAAAAGAAAAAAACACCAGCCAAACCCAGTGGGCCAAATGGCCTAATTCTGCTCCTATGTCTTACTGTCTTAGGGAAATATTCAGCAGATTCGTCTGCATCTGTGGAGACTTTTGTCAGAATTGGTACAATGAGAAGACATCTGTTTTAATTTACAGGCAGGGTCAGGGATAGATAGGTAGAACAAAGAAGATGTCTCTGAAAGGTGCAAATCAAGGTTGATTGAAACAATGTCCTGTTCAGTTAGAAGGCGGCAGCTGAGTGTGCTGAGCACAATGGAAGATAATGTTGGGAATACCTTGCAGATTAGGCAGCATCTGTGGATTGAGAAAGACTGAGATGATATTACAGAAGAATAACTCGACGTATAAACTGGTCAGTCCTGACACATAACGGAATGATTGGTGACCTGAATTTGTTGACTTCAATCCTTAGTCCAAAGGGCTTCAATGTACCCGGACTGTAGCTGCGGTGCTATTCCTTGAACTGTGACGGGCCTTGTTGGAGGAAAAGACAGAAAGATCAGAGTAGGATTAGAATAGAGAATTGAGTTGGTCACCCTTACAGACTAAATGGAGGTGTTTATCCAATTTGTGTTTAGCTTCTCCAAAGCAGAGGAGATCACATTGTGAGAACTGATTGCAGTGCACTGAATCGGAATACAGATGAACTGCTGTGACATCTGGTAGGGTATGTGGGCCCTTGCCTTGTGGGAAGGGAAAAGGTAAAAGGACAAGCATTACACCTCCTGCAAATTCATTGGAAAATGCTAAAAGAAGGGGAGTAGTTAGTGCAGACAGAATTATGAACCAGGAAGTTGTAAGGAAATCATAAACACGAGAGATTCTGCAGGTGCTGGATGTTTTGAGCAACACACACATACCACTGGAAGAACTAAGGAAGTCAGGCAGCATCTGCGGAAGGGAATAAACAGTCAACCTTTCAGCTGAGGAACTTTATTGGGACCCAATGAAAGGTATCGGCCCAAAAAGCCATCTGTTTGTACCCCTCCGTAGGTGCTGCTTGAATTGCTGAGTTCCTCCAGTATTTTGTATGGATTGTAAGGGAATGGTCTCTTGAGAATATTGTTGTCTCAGATTCTGAGTAGAATCTGAGAGTTTCACTTGAATTAATTGAATATCTCAGTTTGTATTATTAAGCCTTCAGACATTGCTGCCATTTTGTGAAACTAATCAACTTGATTTTGTTTTCCAACACAGACATTGTTATAAGCATTTAACTCCCTGAAGTTTAAAACATTTAATACTTTGGAAACTTTCTCCAGCTAAGGAGAATTTTGATAGGATCGGGAACTGCGGGTTGCTCTTTATGTTCGCCAGTAACTTCTCCATAGCCTTGGGCGATTTATAAATATTTCATTTTACTTATTTAAATTATTTTCTTCATCTGTGCCAGTTTGCAGGCTCCCCCTAGACTCCCATCAAAACATCTCCGTATTCCTTATGGGTGAAAAAAGTGATGAAAAAGAGATATCCATTCTCTTTACCAGAGTTAAAATGTCTTCCCAGTTCTAAATAGAAAATATTAAGTCATAAAGATGTTGTGCTGGTTTACCCTCACCTGTTGATATGTCAAATATTTCTCACTACAGGAGACATGGATTGTAGGAGATCATTGCCGACATTGTGGAGAGAGATTTGGTTTATTAAGACTCGTTTTGTTCTTTTGTACTTGGTTTTGTTGTCACTTTTCATCCAGATCGAAAGGCAAGTTCCATTCCATAATTCACTGACCTTCAATATCCTGTGGAGTCAAATATCCAGTCAAAGCATTAAAAACAAGATTGGATGACATGTACTTCTTAAAAATATCCCTACAAATTTGGATCATTCCATGAAATGGAAATCATATAATCCAGTCACATTTTCACCTTGGTCAGTTATTGCTTTATACTGTTCAAACTATGTACCAGGTTTGCCCTTTCAAAGGCATATATATATTTGGAGGAAGTCACAGTGTTCACAGCACAGAAGCAGGCTTTTTGACTCTCCACATACACAATCCCCATCCTATACTAATCCTGTTTGCCACCTTTTGGTTAGCAGCCTGGTCTCCATTTGCAATTCGGTGCTTCTCTAGATGCTTTTTAGAAGTGCGAGTATCTCCCTCCACCAGCCTCTCAAGTAGTGCATTCCAGACTACAGCCATCTTCTGGGTGATTTTTCTTCCTCCAATCCCCTCTAAACCTCTTACCCCTCATCCTAGACCTATGCCCCTTGTTCTCTGATGCATCTGCCGAGGGAGAAATCTTGCCTTATTATCTACCCTGACTACGACACTCAGAATTCAGTACACGTCCCCTCAACTCCTGTCTCGGCCTCCCCTACTCCAAGCAAAACAAATACAGTTTCTCCTTATTACTGAAATATTACATCCCAGGAAATATTTGGGGTGGAGGAAAAACCTGCTGAAGGATCTCAGTGTTTGTGGGAGAAAAGGAACTTCTAATTTTTCAGGACTAGTCCAATTTGGACTTGAAAAGTCAAATTGAAACATTTGTTGCTCCAGATTCCAGCACCTGTAGTCTCCCATGTTTCCAACATCCTGGTGAATTGCTTCTGTGCACTCTGCAATGCCATCACATCCTTTCCATCACGTGATAGTAATAACCATGCTGAAACAAGACCTCCCTGCTGTTGTACTCTGTACACTAGCCAATGAAGACATTGCCAGTTCTCCATCACCATCTGTCTGCGCTACTCTATTTGAGCGTCTTGACTTGACTGTACCTGTAACTCAGGAGTAATTATTACAGGTTGTTACGCACTGAAATTCGCAAGAGTTAGTTGATAAGAATTTTGAAAGTTGTATCAGAACTGAATAAAATCATTGTGTTCTGTGAGAACCAGGAACAGTTAGCTGAAAAAGGACAAAAGGTTACATGCAAAGAAACCAGATTTAAGTTAAAGGATCATTTCTTTATCCAAAGACTTGTATTTAACTGATTTTATTTTTTATCTTGTTAAACGTAGAATTGCTTCAAACATTCAAAAATAAATCTGATTAAACAGGGATTAGTGGAAGCAGCTGGATAAAAAGACAAGCCATCACTCCCGATTTTGAAAATGACTGACTGACTGAGCCTTTCCTCTTCCTATAGTTAAATGTCTGGCAACAGGACCAGTACTTCAAAAACAGATGTGAACCCATTTGAGTAGAATAAAATCACTTTGTTTTTCTCTGTGTAATTGAACTAATAGTAGATAGTAAATCAGCCAGGCATTGGGTTTGTTGGTAGAAGTCAGATTCATTCCTAAAAAGCGACAGAGCAGCTGATTTATTTGTTATCTATGATTTAAAAAAACATGTGCAATTAACTGACAAAATAAAGCCTGCTTGCCTGCTGTGTGATTTTTTTTACTGAGGCGTGAAATGTTGCTTTGTTCCTATTTTGGCGACTGGTGAGATCCTTCATGACTGCAATGCATCTTGATTTCTTTTTTGTTAACAAAGTTGGCGGTATGGTAGCGTATTGGTTAGCACAACGCTTTACAGTACCAATGACCTGGGTTCAATTCCCGACGCTGCCTGTTATGAGTTTAGATATTCTCCTTGTGATCGTGTAGGTTTTCTCCAGGTGCTGCGGTTTCTTCCCACAGTCCAAAGACAATTGGTTGGTAGGTTAATTGGTCATTGGCTGGGATTAAATCGGAGGATTGTTGGGCATTGTGGCTGAAAGGGCTAGAACCAGAAGGACCGACTCCACGCCGTATGCCAATAAAGTTATTCCACTGCTGTGCTGTGTGACATGTTTCTGATTAATAAAGAATAGGAACCAGAGCAAGTTATGGAGTAGATGTGATTGTTGCCTCAGTTCCTTTTTGCTACCTGATTCCCAGAGGATATTGAACATCGCAAAGAGAGAGTAAAGATATTTTTAACATCAAAAAGGGTGGAAGTGATGCGATAGACCAAAAGAGTCTGTGGATTCAGAGCTGTGAACTGAACTCTAAAATCATTCCACAGTACTACAATTATTTGAGTTCTTCTTTGATAGTGTGTACTATTAACTCCATCAGGGAGTTAAATAGATCTTTTGTTATTGGACTTGGTAGCTTTGATGATTGGGTTATCAGTCGTATCTGACCATGACTAAAATCTGTGAGGGAGAGTTTTTAAAGCGGAGAAGCTGTTGCACTGTGGTACTCTACTCTCTCAACCTGGAAGACTGGGTGCAGTGATATGTGTAGCCATCACAGCTGGGGTTTTCTGTGGTTGCAGTGGATGGCCATGACTTCTGTGCCTTCCCAAGAAGCACTGCAGAACTGCCTTTGTGGGTCATTGGTCTCACTGTTGATCTCATCCACTGACTCCGCGTGCTAAGACAGGCATGCCCCTGTGTCACGGGAGTATGAGGCCTGCCAGCTACCCCCACCTGGTTTAACTCACCTATCGATGTGGTTGACTGGGGTGTGGTTTGCTGTCACATGCCAACAGCTACTTGGAGCCACAGGTAAGAGATGCGTATCAAGTGATGACCAAAGGTACGGGAGCTGCCCCAGAATAGATATGACACACCCCTTTACAGAAGAGTTACCGCTCCGTGGACTACCCATACACTCAAAGTTCAAGGCAAAATTTATTATCAGAGTACATACATGTCACCACATATAACCGTGAGATTCATTTCCCTGCAAGCGTACTCAGCAAATCTATAGAATGGTAACTGTAAACAGGATCAATGAAAGAGCAAGATCATGGAAGACAACAAACCGGTAAAATGTAACTACAAATAAATAGCAATAAATAATGAGAGCATGATAAAGAGTCCTTAAAGTGATACCATTGGTTGTGGGAACATTGCAATGGATGGGCAAGTGAGTGTAATTATCTTCTTATGTTCAAGAGCCAGATGGCTGAGTGGTAGGAACTGTTCTTGATGATAGATGCTACTTTCCTATGACAGTGTTTCATGTAGATGTGATCAATGGTTGAGTAGGCTTTAACCTTGATGTACTGAGCCGAATCCACTAACTTTTGTAGGATTTATCATTCAAAGGCATTGGTGCTCCCATATAAGTCTGTAATGCAGACACACCTGTAGAAGTTTGTCAAGGTTTTTGATGTCATGTTGCATCTCTGCGGTCTTTTAAGGAAGCAGAGGTCTGTCATGCTTTCTTTGCAATTACATATATATAATGGGTCCAGGACAGGTCCTCTGAGTTAGTGATATCCAGGAATTTAAAGTTACTGATTCCCTCCACCTCTGATTCTCTGAAGAGGACTAGCTCATGGACCTTTGCTTTCCCTCTCCTGAAGTCTACAATTAGCTCCTTGGTCTTGCTGACATTGAGTGAGAGGTTGTTGTTATGACACCAACCTCTCCAGATTGGAGAGAAATTTCCAGTCTCTCTCCTATATGCTGATTCATCACCACCTTTAATACGGCCTACAACAGTGGTGTCATCAGCAAACCTGAATGTGGTGTTGGAGTTGTACCTAGTCACATGGTCATCAGTATAAAATGAGTAGAGCAGGGCGGCTATACATACAGCTCTGTGGTACACCTGTGCTGATAGAGATTGCGGAGGAGATGTTTTTGCCAATCCAAATTGACTCTGGTCTACAATTGAGGAAATCCAGGATCCAGTTGTATAAGGGGGTATAGAGGCACCCTATTGGTTGCATTCCAACCCTGGTATTAAGAGCACTGTTGGTAGCTTGCAACACCTTTAAAGAAAACATGAAATCAAGTGCACTGCATTGCAATGCAAACAAATCATCAGAAGCAAAGGTTAAATATGTCAAAGTCTCCAGCTCTCCGTCGTTGAGAGTGACTTGGATTTGATATTTAATTGTCGAGAATTGCCGAGGTATTAAATCATTTTGCAGGAGGGGAGGAAGTTGAGAGATTGGGCTTGTTTTCTTCCTTCAGAAGCCATGGCTGCTTTGCAGAGATTTTTGTCATGTATTTATTGACTAGAGAAATAAGTATGATATTTCTGTACAGTACAGGACATTCCTGAGAGTGCTACCTTAATGGAATGTTTAAAAGGTTTTATCGACAAGCAAAGGAATTCCATGCAAATGTAGGGATTAGCATTGCTGGCAATTAAGTACAGCCATTCAGTGGAATCGATTAGGTGTCATCAACTTTACTCTTCCCTTTCCAATAGTTAGATATGTAGTATTAATAGTCAATTACTCACTCTTGAGTCTGACTTTTGACTCAGCAGATACTAGGAGTGCCAATGAAGTTGCCATTTGCAATCTGTCTAATTAGTGGGAATGAGAAAAATCATTACTAGCAATGTCGTTACTAAGGAGAGCTTTGCATTTATAATGTTGCCTCAGAAGTGAACTCTATGGAGTCACCAGAAAACTTCCATGTGTTAAGTAGATTGTTATGGATGGATGCCAGTACTTCTACACTATTTTACAATACCCTCATACATTGCTGAATATTGGCCTGTATTATGGGCTTGGATCTTGGAACCCAATATTTGAATTGCAGGCGGGGGTGGGGGGCTTGATAGAATTGGAGGGATAGTGCTCCTTGCTGAAAAATAATAAGAGTTTGTTTACTGGGAATCTGGTCCTTATTATTTTCACATGGGAATAACATATTCCTGAAGCAAACTATTGGAAATTGGTTGTTTCTGTCTCCAGATTAATTGTCATTGTACCATATTAAACCAATTTCTGAGTGACGTCCCGTGAATGGATGAGTTTGTCCAAAGGGGATTTGAAGTACCAACAGCAAATTAACTATTAGCTTCATGTGTCACCTGTGTATCAAAACATGCAGTGAAATGTGTCGTTTTGCGCCCTGTCAAACCAGCGAAGATTGTGCTGGGTATCCCACGAGTGTCACCCCTCCTCCAATGCCGGCATAGCATAGTTCACTAAACCTAATTGTATATCTTTGGAAGTTGGGAGGAAGCCAGAGCATCTGGAGGAAACCCATGCAGTCACGATGAGAATATACGAACTCTTTACAAACAGCGGCGGAAATCAAACCCCGATTTAATAGCTGGTGAGCTGTCAAATGTTGTGCTAACGCTACCATGCAAATTGCATCAGATGTCCAGTTGGTGTCCTTTGGCTGTGGTATGACTGAATGAGCGATAGAATAAAATAACCTTTTTTGATTCCCTTTTGAGGTCTGTTGCCATTGGGGAAAGATTTTAGGTTAGCAGAATGGGGGAAAATTTTTTCCAGTGAGCCCTGCTTTTATAACTCATCATGTAGAGGCGAAGTACATGTGCGGTGGCATTTAGATATTCTACCAAAAACTGAGGGAAGGCCTGTAATTTGTTTATTTCTCAGGAATACTATGAGGCTTCAGCTCAGCGTGTGCAACGCTGCCAAATGAGTGGCAGTCTGTAACATTTTAAGATGACAAGTACTGTAATGTAGAAGTAGGCTCATGGGTTTAGTGAGTGAAAGACAGAAGACTGACTGTGAATAAGTATATTACAGTAATCGAGTTATTAACAAACAGTACAAAATTTGGCCTAACATTTAAGCTTCCCTAAGCTACATGAACTACAAAACTAGATATTCAAGAAACGGATACGTGCACGTGGAATATGCCTTCCCGATGATTCTGTGCAGTGTGCCTTAGACAAAGGGGAGAGAGGGCAGGCCTCCCACACGTGCCTCCCCCTGAGGCACCCAGAAAAGGAAATGGGTGCCATGGCACACAAGCTAACCAATGGGAAAAGAGCATCGCAGACCTTAAATGAGCCAATCACTGACTGACGTAACTAAAGCGGCTTTCGACTGGCAAATAAGCCATGGCTCCACACCACAAGTACCTCAAATGTGCGATAGGACTTGAAACATATGTTGTGGTCTACCTCATAATATCTAAATGATCATAAAGTTTTCTTATGTGAGGTGAAAGCAAGTCAACATATGGACAATCACTTCCACTTGTTTGTGTGAATTTCTAAATCAGCATGGGGGTACAATATATATTACAGCTTCGAACAAATAAATTATTTGGTGTAATCCTCTTTTATGACTTCATTAGAGTTTTCCTTTCAAATATTATCTTAATTTTCTTGCCTTTTATTGCTACAGGGTTAGGCTTGCTGAATTCTTCAGTGAGCACGTGATTCAATATATGCTCTCCTGGCCATTTTATTAGGTACATCTGCACACTTGTTTGTTAAGGCAAATATCTAATCAGCCAATCATGTGGCAGCACTTCAGTGCATAAAAGCATGCAGAAATGGTCAAGAGGTTTGGTTGTTGTTTAGACCAATCATCAGAATGGGGAAGGAATATGATCTAAGAGTCTTTCCAAAATGGCACTAAGATCATGGAATGGTCCAAGATGGGGCTGGTGAACCATGGTGACGTGTTGTGGGCTGCTTACAAAACTTCTATATATACGTCTTTTGAATTACTCTCACTGCAATCTGCTGCATGTAATTTCCCTTTAAGCTATGTACTTCTGAACAGTCTTAATGAACTTGGAATTTCATGATCTTCTAAAGGACTTGGTGGACTTAACTCTGAAGCATGCATGTATGCCACTTTTAAGTGGACGAAGGTACATCGCATGGCTAGAAGCAAGTTGGAACAGGGGGACTGAAACACGGAGGGATGGAGACTCCCTCTAACCAGCATCTTGTTAACAGGTGTGCATTTGCTGCATTACAAAATTCGGGACCTAAGGGATTGTGTCAGATAGAAATATGTTTTGTGTTTCACAGAGATGTGGCTTACTCTGGACACTGATTTGGCGTAGTGGTAATGCAGAGATGTAATTATGTTCCGGGAACATGAGTTCGAATCCCACCTGGCAAGTGGTGAATTTGAATTCAATAAAAATATCTGATGACCATGAAAAACTCATCTGGTTCACTAATGTCCTTTAGTGGAGGAATCCAGTCGACTTTAGCTGATCTGGCCTATATGTGACTCCAGACCCACAGCAAGGTGGTTGACTCTTAAATGCCCTTTGAAGTGACCTAGCAAGCCATTCAGTTGTCTCCAGCCACTAAAAAGAAAATAATAAGGAATGAACCCGACTGAATAACCCAGCACTGCCCTTGGCACTGGAAATGATATCGGCAAAACTAGCCCTGTTGACTCTGCAAAGTCCTCCTTACTAACATCACCAGCTCTGTCTGAAGGGCACTTCATGCTCACCTTGCCAGTGATGTGTAGATCCTTATAAAAGAACAAAGGTAAAATAAATACCCCCTTTAAATTATGGAGAGACAATTGGTAAATGTTGAGTGAATTGAACATTTATCATACAAAGGCATGATTCTCAAAAAATGTTGTTTGAAAGCTTGTTAAAATAAGCAGGAAATATCCTTTGTGTTTCATAGTAGTAGGACACTTTGCTGATGGTGTTTACACAAACTAGGAGTAACCATTTATAAAACACAGTTAGACTGCATGTGAAGTACAGAAATTGATCATTATCTCAACAGTTCCTGAAGGCCACAGAGGTACCAGATAAAGAGACTTACTAGAATGGTTCAAGAAGTGAACAAATTCACTCAGAAGGATAATATTGACAAGCTGCAATTGTTCTAAAAGTAAATAAGGTTGAGAAGAGAGATTTGACAATAGACAATAGGTGCAGGAGTAGGCCATTTGGCCCTTTGAGCCAGCACCGCCATTCACTGTGATCATGGCTGATCATCCACAATCAGTAGCCAGTTCCTGCCTTATCCCCATAACCTTTGATTCCGCTATCTTTAAGAGCTCTATCCATCTCTTTCTTGAAAGCATCCAGAGACTTGGCCTCCACAGCCTTCTGGGGCAGAGCATTTAATATATCCACCACTCTCTGGATGAAAAAGTTTTTCCTCAACTCCATTCTAAATGGCCTACCCCTTATTTTTAAACTGTGGCCCCTGGTTCTGGACTCACCCATCAGCAGGAACATGCTTCCTGCCTCCAGCGTGTCCAATCCCTTAATAATCTTATATGTTTCAATAAGATCCCCTCTCAGCCTTCTAAATTCCAGAGTATACAAGCCCAGTTGCTCCAATCTTTCGACATATGACAGTCCCACCATCCCGGGAATTAACCTTGTGAACCTACGCTGCACTCTCTCAATAGCAAGAATGTCCTTCCTCAAATTTGGAGACGAAATCTGCACACACTACTCCAGCTGTGGTCTCACTAGGGCCCTGTACAGCTGCAGAAGGACCTCTTTGCTCTTATACTCAATTCCCCTTGTTATGAAGGCCAGCATGCCATTAGCTTTCTTCACTGCCTGCTGTACTTGCATGCATGCTTTCGGTTACTGATGTACAAGAAGAACTAGATCTCGTTGTGCTTCCCCTTTTCCTAACTTGACTCCATTTAGATAATAATCTGCCTTCCTGTTCTTACCACCAAAGTGGATAACCTCACATTTATCCACATTAAACTGCATCTGCCATGCATCTGCCCACTCACCCACCCTGTCCAAGTCACCCTGCATTCTCATAACATCCTCCTCACATTTCACACTGCCACTCAGCTTTGTGTCATTGGCAAATTTGCTACTGTTACTTTTAATTCCCTCATCTAAATCATTAATATATATTGTAAACACCTGTGGTCCCAGCACTGAACCCTGCGGTACCCCACTGGTCACCGCCTACCATTCCGAAAGGGACCAGTTAATCGCTACTCTTTGTTTTGTGTCAGCCAGCCAATTTTCAATCCACGTCAGTACTCTGCCCCCAATACCATGTGCCCTAATTTTGCCCACTAATCTCCTATATGGGACTTTATCAAAGGCTTTCTGAAAGTCCAGGTACACTACATCCACTGGCTCTCCCTTGTCCATTTTCATAGTTACATCCTCAAAAAATGCCAGTAGGTTCGTCAAGCGCGATTTCCCCTTTGTAAATCCATGCTGACTCAGACTGATCCTGTTACTGCTATCCAGATGTGTCATAATTTCATCTTTTATAATTGACTCCAGCATCTTTCCCACCTCCGACGTCAGGCTAACTGGTCTATAATTCCCTGTTTTCTCTCTTCCTCCCTTCTTGAAGAGAGGGACAACATTAGCCACCCTCCAATCCACAGGAACGGATCCTGAATCTATAGAACATTGGAAAATGATTACCAATGCATCCACGATTTCTAAAGCCACCTCCTTAAGTACCCTGGGATGCAGACCATCAAGTCCCAGGGACTTATCAGCCTTCAGACCCAACAGCATATCCAACACCATTTCCTGCCTAATATAAATTTCCTTCAGTTCATCCATCACCCTAGGTCCTTTGGCCACTATTACATCTGGGAGATTGTTTGCGTCTTCCCTAGTGAAGACAGATCCAAAGTACCTGTTCAACTCGTCTGCCATTTCCTTGTTCCCCATAATAAGTTCATCCGCTTCTGTCTTCAAGGGCCCAATTTTGGTCTTAACTATTTTTTTCCTTTTCACATACCTAAAGAAGCTTTTACTATCCTCCTTTATATTCTTGGCTAGTTTACCTTCGTACCTCATTTTTTCTCTGCGTATTGCCTTTTTAGTTACCTTCTGTTGCTCTTTAAAAGTTTCCCAATCCTCCGGCTTCCCACTCGTCTTTGCTATGTTATACTTCTTCTCTTTCATTTTTATACTGTCCATTACTTCCCTTGGCAGCCACGGCCTCCCCTTACTCTCCTTAGGATCTTTCCTCCTCTTTGGAATGAACTGATCCTGCACCTTCCGCATTATTCCCAGAAACACTTGCCATTTCTGTTCCACTGTCATCTCTGTATTGTTCCATTGAACTTTGGCCAGCTCCTCCTTCATAGCACCATAGTTCCTTTTGTTCAACTGTAATACTGACACTTACGAGTTTCCCTTCTCCCTCTCAAATTGTAGATTAAAACTTATCATATTATGGTCACTACCTCCTAATGGCTCCTTTACCTCGAGGTCCCTGATCAAATCCGGTTCATTGCACAACACTAAATCTAGAACTGCGTTCTCTCTGGTAGGCTCCAGTACAAGCTGTTCTAAGAATCCATCTCGGAGGGACTCCACAAACTCCCTTTCTTGGGGTCCAGTACCAACCTGATTCCTCCAGTCTACCTGCATGTTGAAGTCCCCCATAACAACTGTAGCATTACCTTTGCGACATGCCAATTTTAACTCTTGATTCAACTTACACCCTACATCCAGACTACTGTTTGGGGGCCTGTAGCTAACTCCCATTAGGGTCTTTCTACCCTTAGAATTTCTTAGTTCTATCCATACTGACTCTACGTCTCCTGATTCTATGTCCCCCTTCGCAAGGGACTGAATATCATTCCTCACCAACAGAGCCACCCCACCCCCTCTGCCCATCAGTCTGTCCTTTCGATAGGATGTATACCCTTGAATATTCATTTCCCAGGCCCTGTCCACTTGAAGCCATGTCTCTGTTATTCCCACAACATCATACTTACCAATTTCCAACTTTGCTTCAAGCTCATCTACTTTATTTCTTATACTCTGTGCATTCATATATGATACTTTTAAATCATTACTCCCCTTACCTCTCATATCAATTCCTGTTTCACTTGGCCATACTGTACGATCCCTTCTTGAGCTTTCTGCTCTGTTGATTCTGCTGTCTTTCTTAACTTTCCCTTTATCTCCATCCTTATGTTTTGGTAGAGGTATGCAAGAATATGATGGGTTTAGGGTGGAGAATTGCAAAACGAAGATTGCGCTTGTAATTTCAAGATGACTTTCAGAATGTGTGGACAAAAATTATTGCACCGAGAGTAATGATGGTCTGGAACTCAACACCTAAAAGGAATGGAAATTCAAAGACTTTCAAAGGGGAAGTACATGGGACCTTGGTGTAAAAATTCCAGGGAACACATAAGACTATAAACATTGGAATAGAATTAGGCCATTTGGCCCTTTGAATCCACTCCACCACTTGATCATGGCTAAGTTATTTTACCTCTTATCCCCATTCTGCTTTCTTCTCCCGGTAACATTTGATACCTTTACTAATCAACCTCCACTTTAAATACATCCAAAGACTTAGCTTCCACAGCCATCCTCGGCAACAGATTCCACAGATTTACCACCCTCTGGCTAAAGAAATTCCTCTTCAACTATGTTCTAATGGGACATCCTTCTATTCTGAGGCTGTGCCCACTGGTCGTAATTCATCCCACTGTTAGAATCATCCTCTCCATGTCCGCTGTATCAGTCTTAAATGAGTTAATAAATTAAGCTACTGATAATGGGTTGTGTTCAATACTTGGTGTAAAAAAGTATTTGAAGAGATTCCCAGAACCACAGGAGAAAGCTGTTTCCTTTGTGACACACATTATCATGTAACTAAAAGTTCAAATTTCGAAGTACATAAGTGTTACCACATACAATCCCAAGATTTGTTTTCTTGTGGGCACTCTGTAAGACCAAGAAACGTAATAGGATCAATGAAAGACTGCAGCCAACAGGGCAGACAAACAACCAATATGCAAAAGACAACTAACTGTGCAAGTACAAAGGAAAAATAATAACTAAGCAATAATAGATAGATAGATAGATATACTTTATTGATCCCGAGGGAAACTGGGTTTCGTTACAGCTGCACAAACCAAGAATAGAGCATAAATATAGCAATACAAAACCACATAGCCACCAAACCCTTTGAAGGTGGCAACCTGCTTAAATTTGTCTTGCAGAAAGTAATTGGGTTCTCTGGTAAAACTTGTTATTGTGGATACAACAGAAGACCATTCTTAAGTAAATATCAAGATGATGAGATAAGAAGTCATTTAATGTGAGTCCATAGCTTTTTGGAACAGTTCAATGATGGAGTGAATGTAATTATCTCCAATGGTTCAAAAACCTGATGGTTGAGGGGTAATAATTGTCCCTGAGCTTCGAGCTGCGAGTCCCCAGACTCCTGTATCACCTTCCTCATGGTAGCACCAAGAAGAGAGCGAGGCCTGGGTGGTGGAGGTCCTTAATGATGAATACTGCACTCCATATAGATATGCTCAATGGTGGGGAGAGCTTTACCTGTGGTGGACTGGATGATAGCCACTGTTTTTTGTAGGATTTTCCATTCAAGGACATTGGTGTTTCTATATCAGGCTATGATGAAGCCAGTCAATATACTCTCCATCACACATCTATCTATCGAAGTTAGAGTTTGAATCTTCGCAAACTTCAAAGGAAGTGGAGGTGCTGCTGTGCTTTCTTTGTAAATGCACTTGCATGCTGGGCCCAGGACAGACCTTTTGAAATTATAACGCCGAGGTGTTTGACGTTGCTGACCCTCTCCACCTCTGATCCCCCAATGAAAACTGGCTGATGGACCTCCGGTTTCCTCCTCCTGAGGTCAATAATCAGCTCCTTGGTCTTGTTGACAGTGAGTGAGAGGTGGCTATTGTGACACCCTTCAGCCAGGTTTTCAGTCTCCCTCCTGTATGCTGATTCGTCACCGCCTTTGATTTGGCTGACATCATCAGCAAACTTGAATATGGCGTTGGAGCTGTGATTAGCCTCATGGTTATTAATATAAAGCAAGTAGAGCAGGGGGCAAAGAACACAGCCTAATGGTGTATCTGTGCTGATGGAGGTTGTGAAACAGACGCTGTTGCCAATCCGAACTGACTGGGATCAGCAAGCGAGGAAATGAAGTGTTTTGCAACAACTAGGATTCTGATTTTGTTTTGAATTTCACCAGAAGGTTTGACATAGCATGGGTTCCCAGATCTCCCTGTGTTGCCACAGTCCGCGATCCTTAAAGAAGCATCTTCATTATGAATTGGTGAACTGAAGGTTCATTCAAGTTCCGATGGCTGCACGTAACTAATTGATAGCCACCAAACCCTTTGAAGGTGACAACCTGCTTAAATTTGTCTTGCAGAAAGTAATTGGGTTCTCTGGTAAAACTTGTTATTGTGGATACAACAGAAGACCATTCTTAAATAAGATCGTTACCATGGAAACATTATCAGAAAATACTTTTAAGAGGAGGATGTCATTCTAGGAGGTTTGCTTCTAACCTTTTGCTTCTGTTTATAACTGATATAATGTTACAATAAAGAATAGTTATGTGATATTTATCAAATTATAAATGATGAGATTAACATAAAATGTTGAGACTATGGTTTATGACATGAGATGGTTGCTTAGAAAAGGAAGTGAGCTAGTGAAGCCTGGGGTGTTTAATGCTGAAAGGGATTGTCGTGCCATCTGACATAAAGCATCTCAGGCTCCAATTAGTTTTAAAACATGCTCCTTCCTCCTCCCTCTCCAATGAAAATATCAATGCTAGATCACGCAAATCATTTAAACTTCCCTTTGAGAAGTCAATATGTTTGTGCAAGTCAAAGTGGTGAATTGCATCAACATGTCAGGAATTTACCAGAGGTTTTAACTCATTTCACAAGCTCTCAAGCAGGTTGCATTGCAACTTTGAAGACTTTGACGAATGGCAGCCTCATTTAGGAATGTTACAAAGCCCACACAAGAAGGAGCAAACGCTGAGTGTGTATATTTTTAATATTGGGTCCAGGAATGATGAGGATTTGGGTTAATAGTTTCGGCTCTGCTGCGGTGACAAACCATTGAAGGACCGAACTATGTTTGCACGTCTCTTAAAGCTTTTGAATGTTTGCATGGTAGCTTTCTTCCACCTTGACTGTGAATGTATCATACTTTACCCACCAACAATGATTTGAATTGTTGCAGTTTTAAAGGATTTGTGCCTCTTTAGTCCTTTGCCACGTCAACCAATATTTACCCTGTGTTGTTGTTCTCACAGACAGCCTACATCACTTAATCAATAGGATCCCATTTGAAATATATTTTAAAAAAGTATGCTGGGAGTTCTCTCCATGTTATGAAAGGATGACAGAAGTTGATACTGCAGAACTCTAAAGAGAGAACCATGAAGTAATGGACATTCGAAGCTGATGTTTAGACCACAGTAAATGACATAGTTGCTAGATGGTGAATGTTGAAAATGGCCATAAACCTAATCATCTCTTGAACTAGAGTTATAAAAAGAAGTCTCTGCCAGGAACAGGTGAAGCACATTCAAGTGCTCCAGCTGTTAAATAGTGAATAATCAAAATAGGCAATGCAATGGGGATCATTTTTACTAAAAATGTCTCCAGCATATCTCGTAACTGCAGAAAAAATGAATTATTTAAACAGTATTATAACCTCCAGAAATTTCAGTCATATTCGTAGAACAGATGGAGAGCAGAGAGGAGCAAATGTGTTGTTTTTTTTCACGTTACCTGAATCAAACATTCAAGTATGTGACTTGAATTCTATCTCTCTCTTTTGAATTCTTCACGAAATTCCATCACTGCCTTGGACACTGCCCAAACATGGACTTAACCAGTAGTTGCTGTGTTGAAATCAGTTGGATGGAAGTAAGATGGATTTCAAAGGGGTGACGTTCCTCTCAACCAGATCACAGTCCAGGATGTGAAGATTACATTCACCCATTCAAAAGGTTTCTGGATATTCAATGCTTTCTGGCTTCGGTCAATTATTCTATTTGGCTGGCTGCTAACGTGGATCAAACACCTAACTCCAAGCTTTGGGGTTCTAAAATGTTTCTGTCATTCATGCTTTGGAGTTTTTCTTCTGTTTCATGGATGTCTGCAGAGAGCAAGAATTTCAGGTTGCAGACTGTATATATTCTCTGATACTAAATGGAACCATTGAACTCTGCTCTGATTTGCCCATCGCATGTGACGTTTGTTGTGTATTTAATATTTCAGTAATATTTGAGTAATCTCGTATATTTAGTTGGTCAATTAAGCACAATTAAGCATTCTTAATCAGTCATGAAGAAGAGTCTCGTTGACTGTTTACTCTTTTTCATAGATACTGCCTGGCCTGCTGAGTTCCTCCAGCACCTTCTGTGTTTTGCTTTGGATTTCCAACATCTGCAGATTTTCTCCAGTTTGTGACTAAGCATTCTTGTTCATTTAAATAATTCATACGTATAAATATGTGAATTGAATACATCATCACGCTACCATTTGATATGTGAGTGCCTCGCTTAAGCAAAGTTAGACTCGTATTTTGGACTCCCATGTCTTCCTTCAAATTAGTTTAATGTTTTGAAGTTGCAAAGCACATCGAATTGTTCAAATGATTCGAGAATGCACGTAGTATACAACCTGAAATACTTGTCTTGGTAGACATCCACGACAAAAAAGAACCCCAAAAGGAAAAAAGCGACAGGAAGACATTAGAACCCCAAAGCCCTCACCTGCACAAGCAGCAACAAGCACCTACTCTCCCCTCCCTCACCACCCATTTCAGCAAAAAGGTGTCAGTGGCCACCATCCACCCAGCAACAGCAAAGCACTCAACGAGAGACCATGACCTGCAGTCAACAAAAAACTATTGTTTACCCTTCAGTTTGAATGCCACAAGCTCTCTCTCTCCCTCTCTCTCTCTCTCTCTCTCCCCCACCCCCTCTCACAAACAAGGATAGAGAGAGATCCCCTGTTTCTCACAGCGAATGGGCAGACCGACAGTCGCTGTTTCGGAGTTACGGTCTGCCGTGCTACTTTTCTATTTGGAGATTGCCGATGCGAGAGTTGGCAGCAAACTCTCCCCCAGTCGAGAAGATTCTGATTGTTTTAATTTATTTAAACCTCTATTGTTTTAAACTTATATTATCTCAGCTTGCGAGGAAATACTTAATAGCTCTGGTTAACCCCAGTTTGAAATACACCTCATTAACCATTTCTTTTATTAACTTATCAATCAATATGATAAATCTGTGTTTTCTTCTTAAGTTTTCAAGCATGAATTTTCTTTATACAATTTAGAATTTGTATTTTTTATATATTTTAAAAAGTTAATTTAATTTGTTATTTTCTTTTAAGGATTTTCTCCACCAATATGTGCATCAGTCCGTGATGGAATGATGACAACTGACCTCACTGATTTCAGTCCTAAGCTTTATGAGGTGCACAACAACGAGTCATCTTGTATCCTGTCAACTATAACACCCACCTTCCCCACCACCCCCACCATGGTTAAAACTTAACTTCTCAATAACATGCAGTTTCTGAGAAAATCATGTGACTGTATTTGGATGTTCTGGCTGCCGTTGAGAATTCATGTGAGATAACATTTATATTTTTTGGGCAAGACTTAAGTTTCTCCCCCCACAGAGCTATGAGTGCAGTTGGATAGACTCTTCATTAAAGAAACTAATGCTGAATTGATTAACAATTTCAAAATGATTTGGATGAATATTTATTGAGGGGCCAGGATTATGGGTGAGCATCAACAGAGAGATAAGCTTTTTGGAATGTAATGGCTCCTGAACTTTGATACTTTATACTTAAACTTTATTGTCGCCAAACAATTGATACTAGGACATACAATCATCACAGCAATATTTGATTCTGCGCTTCCCACTCCCTGGATTACAAATATTAAATATTAAAAATAGTAAAATCAGTAAATATTAAAAATTTAATTTGTAAATCATAAATATAAAATAGAGAAATGGAAAGTAAGGTAGTGCAAAAAAAAAACCTAGAGGCAGGTACGGATATTTGGAGGGTACAGCTCAGATCCGGGTCATGATCCATTTAGCAGTCTTATCACAGTTGGAAAGAAGCTGTTCTCAAATCTGGCCGTACGAGTCTTCAAGCTCCTGAGCCTTCTCCTGGAGGGAAGAGGGACTAAAAGTGTGTTGGCTGGGTGGGTCTTGTCCTTGATTATCCTGGCAGCACTGCTCCGACAGCGTGCGGTGTAAAGTGAGTCCAAGGACGGAAGATTGGTTTGTGTGATGTGCTGCGCCGTGTTCACGATCTTCTGCAGCTTCTTCCGGTCTTGGACAGGCCAACTTCCATACCAGGTTGTGATGCAGCCTAGAAGAATGCTTTCTACGGTGCATCTATAAAAATTAGTGAGGGTTTTAGGGGACAGCCCAAATTTCTTTAGTTTTCTCAGGAAGTAAAGGTGCTGGTGGGCCTTCTTGGCAGTGAACTCTGCTTGGTTGGACCAAGTGACTGGATTCGGTGAGGTGTCATTATTTGGGAAAATGTTGAAGTGCTAATTTCCTGATTTTGCTTTGTTTCATTTTAAATTGGCGGAATTAAATTAAATAATGATTACTTTTATCAGAGTAAGCTGGTTATTAGTTTATAACTAATAACTATTATTAGTTTATAACTAGCTAGAGTAGACAGCCAGAAATTTTTCCCAGGGTGGAAATGACTGATACAAGGGAACATAACTTTAATGTGCTTGCAGGAAAGTATAGGGAATGGTGATGTCAGAGGTAGTTTGTTTTACACAGAATGGTGGGTGTGCAGGACACTGCCTGGGGCGGTGGTAGAGGGAGATACTGTCGGGACATTTAAGTGACATTTAGGTAGACACATGGATGAAAGGAAAATGAAGGGCTATGTGGGAGAAAAGGGTTAGATTAATCTTTGAAATTAATCTTGGCTTTAAAAGGAACAATAGTGCGGACTATTATCAAAATGGGGAGAAGGTACAAACATCAGATGTGCAGAGGGACATAGGAGTCCTCATGCAAAACGCCCAGAAGGTTAATTTACAGGTTGAGTCTGTGGTAAAGAAGACAAATGCAAAGTTGGCATTTATTTGAAGGGGAAGAGAATATAAAATCAAGGATACAATGCTAAGCCTTTATAAGATACTAGTCTGGCTGCACTTAGAGTACTGTCAACAGTTTTGGGCCCGATATCTCAGAAAGGATGTGTTGTCATTGGGGGAAGTCCAGAGGAAGTTCACGCGGATGATTCCGGGAATGAAGGGGTTAGCATATGAGGTGTGTTTAGCAGCTTTGGGCCTGGACTCACTGGAATTCAGAAGAATGTGAGTGGATCACATTGAAACCTACCAAATGTTGAAAAGTCTAGATAGGGTGGATGTGGAGAGGATGTTTCCAAAACTAGAGGGCACAGCCTCAAAATTGAGGGGCGACCCTATAGAACAGAGGCAAGGGGGCATTTTATTAGCCAGAGAGTAGTAAATCTGTGGAATTCTCTGCCTCAGATTGTGATGGAGGTCAAGACTGTGCATATTTAAGGCGCAAGATGATTGCTTCTTGATTGATCAGGGCATCGAAGGATAGTGGGATCCAGGATCAGCCATGATTGAATGACGGAGCAGACTTGATGGGCTGAATGGCCTAATTCTGCCTCTATGTCTTATGGTCTTATCTTGGACTAGGTTAAAGTGTCAGTTCGACATCATGGGCTGAATCACCTGTACTGTGCTGTAATATGTTCTATAACCAATAGCCATCTATAGCTGATTTTTCTTTCTGTGAGCTTGCACGTTATGTTGCTGATGGCAGAGTGCTTCATGGTAGAATGCTTCATGGTATTCTGTATGAGAACACAGTTTGAAAGATTGTAGAGCAGTGAACAAATTTGTGGGAACTCGTTTTAAAAACAAGGAACAAAATATCATGGCAAGAAAGGTACTGAGGCAAAAATCTTAAGAGAGGGAGTTTGAAAGGGTAGCACAATGGGAGATGGAATATATTGGAATCAAAGTCAGAGGAGGCCAGGCACAATCTAGAACCTAGCTAGTGACTGCAGTAAAAGAAGGGATGTGAAAATTACATGATGAATTTTATATTTGAAACTGAGAACTAGGAAAGTAACGAAGATCTGCAGGGAGGTGCTAATTGACAAATATATAGAAGTGTATTGAGTAATCTCTCCGTAAAGAAATATGATGCTTCTTGTGGAATTGTGCGAATATTCTGTGACTCCCTGCCTGTGTGGAACCTTATGTAAGGTTCAGCTGTTGACGTGACTTAAAAGTTAATTTGCATCCTGAAAATTCTTGCAAGGGATAGTTAAGAAACTCATAAGTCTGCACCTGGATGAGAGGAAATGACAGTCTGTGTAGGCGGAAAGAGTTAGAATGGTCTAACCCCTTAGAAGGACAATTTATCTTGTTATTTCATGCTCTCATTATTTATTGCTATTTATTTATGGTTGCATTTCAACAGTTCATTGTCTTTTATGCTCTTGCTCTTTCATTGATCCTGTTTACAAGTTACTATTCTATAGATTTGCTGAGTTTGCCTGCAGGAAAAAGAATCTTAGGGTTATACGTGGTGACAAGTATGTACCATGATAATAAATTTTAGTTTGAACTTTGGTCTTAGAGTAGATTAAAAGTTTGGCACAACATAGTGGTCTGAGAGGCCTGTACTATGCTGTAATGTTCAATGTTTTATTGTCAATATCTCCTGATATTCAAATATAGGCCGATTTAAATAAGGTTTGATTTTACCACCTGCTTTAGGAGAGTGGGAGTTCAAGGGGAACTTAATATTCAGAGTAGAACTTCTTGAATCAAATATCACAGCCTTACTTTTAAATTGTGATCATATTTTTGAATAATAATTAGCCCATTTCAGATCATCTTGCATTCTCTGTAATTAGATTGTTCTGACAGTAATATCAGATAATGAATTTGGTAGCACAGCATGAGGCTGAGACGATTGGACTGATAACTTTGCATGCAAGACTAATGCTGGAGTTGAATGACATTAGGTGTAAGTGACTTCAGTCTGTGCTGGGCTCCTCACTGTTTTGGAGATCCAGTGAGGAAGCATCAAATGAGCTGGCAGCTGACCCATCCCCAGTGCGCTCGCCTTTACTAACTGAGGTCGGAGAATCTGTGCACATTTGTTAATAAGTAGTCCTGAATAAAGGTCCTTGTGTAAAAAGTGCATGTTAAATGCACAAAGTGACCAAAAGGATTCAAATTAATTTATTTATCACCGGTACATTGAACCATGCAGTGAAATATGTCGTTTTCACAACCTAAGGGTGTGCTGGCAGTAGCTCAGAAGCGCACTATGTTACATACCCCGTAACTGGGTTGCCAAACCAGCAGAAATGGAACACTTGTTGGAGTCTGGATTACTAGGAATTAATAAAGTTTTATTAAAGAACTCTAATACAGTACTCTAATTGTAAGGATATAAACGTGACAGGTTAGCAATGATAATACACACATATACACAGAACTAGGGTAATAGGAATCAACCAAGCTCTATCGCAGTCTAGGGGTAAAATGATCAGTCTTAAGTGACGCAGAGCTCAGTTCAGCTTAGTGCAGTTCGCAGTAATCGCTGTTGGACCGTTGGAGAGAGGGGGTGGGGGGGATGCAATTTGGTTCAGGGCAGACCTTTGATGTCTTCGCAGTTGGTTTCGGGCAGACCCTTTTTGATGTCTTCTATCCCGCTGTGGTCACCGACTGTGACCCCTCTGTTCTGGATATGATTGTTCTTCCGTGGTGAACCCGGCACCCAGGCAAGGGCGGACACACACATCAGGTTCCCACCGATCGTACCTTTACACCCTGTGAGCCTATGGTCGGTTCCCACGAACCGGACCTCCAAACTCTCACCACTTGTGGGGGCACACCGCTCTTTCCAGGGTCTCGTTGTCTCGTGGTCTCGTGGTGTTGTGTGCCTTAGCGAACCTGCTCTTTTTATCCCCCTGCTGGGGTATCACCTGTCCATCAAACTTCTAACAGTTCAAGTTCAAAGCAACCGGTCTGTCAATATTCTGAATTGTGTTTCTTTTCCGTTAATCCCTCTCTCCTCTCTTATTAGCATTTTGAATGTTTCTCCATTGTCTCTCTTATCTCTCTTATTAGCATCCATTGTCCGATAGCTTGGTTTGGCGTCACAGTAAAAACTGCATGTTAAATGCACAAAGTGACCAAAAGGATTCAAATTAATTTATTTGTCACCGGTACATTGAAATATGTAGTGAAATATGTCGTTTTCACAACCTAAGGGTGTGCTGGCAGCAGCTCACAAGTGCACCACAATATCCTGCCCACTATGTTCAACAGGACTAAACAAGCAACAACAACAACAACCAAACAACAGCAACAAAAAAAAGAGCAAAACAAGTCCTTCTCCATGGAGGTCGGTCACCAGTGGAGTGCCTCAGGGATCTGTTCTGGGACCCCTTCTCTTCATGAGTTTTAGAAATGACCTGGATGAAGAAGTGGAGGGATGTGTTCGTAAATTTGCTGATGACACAAAGGTTGGGGGTGTTGTGGATAGTGTGGAGGGCTGTCAGAGGTTATAGCGGGACATTGATAGGATGCAAAACTGGGCTGAGAAGTGGCAGATGGAGTTCAACCCAGATAAGTGTGAGGTGGTTCATTTTGGTAGGTCAAATATGATGACAGAATATAGTATTAACAATAAGACTCTTGGCAGTGTGGAGGATCAGCGAGATCTTGGGGTCTGAGTCCATAGGACACCCAAAGCTGCTGCGCAGGTTGACTCTGTGGTTAAGAAAGCATACGGTGCATTGGCCTTCATCAATTGTGGGATTGAGTTTAAGAGCCGAGAGGTAATGTTGCAGCTATATAGGACCCTGATCAGACCACAATTGGAGTACTGTGCTCAGTTCTGGTCGCCTCCCTATAGGAAGGATGTGGAAACCATAGAAAGGGTGCAGAGGAGATTCACAAGGATGTTGCCTGGATTGGGGAGCATGCCTTGTGAGAATAGGTTGAGTGGACTTGGCCTTTTTTTCTTGGAGCGACAGAGGATGAGAGGTGACCTGATAGAGGTGTATAAGATGATGAGAGGCATTGATAGTGTGAATAGTCAGAGGCTTTTTCCCAGGGTCGAAATGGCTAGCACGACAGGGCACAGTTTTAAGGTACTTGTAAGTAGGTACAGAGGAAATATAAGGGGTAAGTTTTTTACATAGAGAGTAGTGATTGCGTGGAATGGGCTGCTGGCGATGGTGGTGGAGGCGGATAAGATAGGGTCTTTTAAGAGACTCCTGGGCAGGTATATGGAGCTCAGAAAAATAGAGGACTATGGGTAACCCTAAGTAATTTCTCAGGTAAGGACATATTTGGCACAGCTTTGTGGGCCGAAGGGCCTGTATTCTGTAGGTTTTTTATGTTCTATGTTCTGTGTCTAAAACACACCCCGTTCCTCTCTTCCACCCACCCACCTACCCACTCACATGCAGACAGTCCTCCAACCCTAGAACAAGCCATCTCCAGACCTCCAGCCTCCAGTGGACTAGTGGACTTGCAGAAATTGGGCCTCCAACTTCCCCAGAGGACTTACCATCTCAAAGACTCAGGGCTGCAGCCATTGGCTCCAGGAAGCCCCCCAATATACTTTCCAATCTGCCATTAGACATTAAAGGAGGTGTTTCTTCGAACATTTACACACTCACCTCAAACTTTCCTTTCATTTTTCCAGTTCAACTAACAGTTCACATGCAATCTATGCCAGAAATCCTGTTCCCCTCAAACGGAATTTTTGGTGCAGAAAGCTGAGTATTAAATACAGTATTAAAATAAGCAAATTAGGGCAACTCTCAAATCACTTGTCTCCACTCAAAAAAAAGAACAAAAATTCAACCGGCACATTGATTAAGGACGAAAACAAAGAGACTCCTTAACAGCTTCTACCCACAAGCAGTGAGATGTATAACACCCCCTTCCCTTCTCCTGCCCCCCTCCTAAGACGGCGGTAGCTAAATGCATCACACTTCCAGGAATGGTAGGTGTGCAATAGTCCTACCCCCCCATCCATATATTATTAATTTTGGACTGCATTCCTGAGGTTTTAGAGTTCATTTTATGTATATATTCTTCGTCATGCTGCAAAATGTTGAGCTGCTAAACTGTGTTTCATTGCTCCACAACAATGACAATAAGGATAAAGATAAGATATTCTCCAAATTCAACTCTCCCCCACACACACAAAAAAACTGAGAAAGATCAAGTGAAGAACAGGCTAAAAAGTAGCCCATATTCTTATCCGAATTTCTCTTAAATGGTAAATGTTGAAACTATTAATATGTTATTATTCCAAGGGAGAAGGGTGCTAAATCCCACCTCCAAAATGTAATTTTTTTTAACGGTGTTCAGTCTTTAACTTGCTGTTATTTCATATCTCGAGTAATCACAGTTCTAGGACTTGGGAAGTGGGAAACAATTTGAATGCAAACATGTTAAGGGACAGGGAGCTGCAAATGTTTTATCTGGTTTTGTAGGGCTTTATAAGTGTTGTATTTGTAGCTGCAGAAGAAGTATAATCCATAGAGTATGCATAGAGTCATAGAAACTGTAGCACAGAGACAGGCCCTTCGGCCCACCTAGTCCATTCTGAACCATTTAAACTACCTAGTCCCATCAACTCGCAGCTGGAGTATAGAACTCCATACCAGTCTCATTCATGTACCTATCCAAATTTCTCTTAAATGTTGAAGTCAAGCCTGCATCCACCACTTGTGCTGGAAGCTCACTTCACACTTTCACCAACCTCTGAGTGAAGAAGTTTCCCATCATGTTCCCCTTAAACATTTCACCTTTCAATAGTACCAAATGAAGTGAACTCAGCTCTATCTTTTGGCAGTTCCTTTCTACCAACATTAGAATAATCTCAGGCGTAACCAAGCAACTACAGCAGTAGACAGTAGCTACAGCAGATTTTCAAACTTGACTGTTGATGAATGATCAGGATATTAAAATACTTTGTAAAATAGTATTGCAGTCAGATTACCCTGCTCTGGAAAGAGCAGAAGCTGATGATCAGCTTTCCATGTACAATGAATGATACCAATTACTGAAGATATACATTTCAATTTCAGATGAATGAATATAATTTTTACCACAACGTATGCGTGCCTGCTTTGTTACAGAATGTACACTTGTTTTTTTCATCACTGTAAGTGTTTTACTTCCTTGGTTACAGTCCAATTTTGCTTATTTTATTTCATTGCCAACTGTTAAAATTATCTCCACCTGCAGTGTGTCTGCATCTTTCTAAACAAATTCACTTGAACCTGAGTTCTGCCCACATTACTTGAAGGATTTGATTATGTCCTGATTAGAAAGATTTGATTACTTTCAAATGAGAAAGTCTAATTGCATTTCTCTCCATAAATATATAATGTATTTGTTTAGATACCTTCCTAAACTTAAAGCTTTACAATTTGATAAGGTTTGCAGTTAAATACACTGTAAGTTACTCATGCCTTACTGCTAAGTCTGGAGAAATGACCAAGAAAAGCCACGTTATCCCCCAATCTGATTTGTTTTTCAACTATTTTGAAACCTTCCGAGATAAACAATCTCTGCCATCTTCTGTGTTACTTCTAAGAGCTGTAACCACCGCAATTTAGACTCCTTATATTTTGTAAGGCCAGAACACCAAGGACAAGGACCTATTTTTAAATGTCTCACAAACTAACCACAGAAAATCTGTGACATTCCTGAAGCTGTTAAAAACATGTCTGTCATGCACTTCCTCCGGCTGAACTTCACGAATCAACTGCTGACCACCTGTTGCGTACTTTCCAGTTACGCCAAGCATTGATACCTGCCTCAGAGTTCCAGTGAACCATGTTCGGTTCTGACCTTGGTTTCTATCTAAGAGGGGTTTGCATATTCTCCCTGTGACTGTATGAGTTTTATTCCCATATCCCAAAGACTTGTGGGTTTGTAGATAATTTACCTTTGTAAAGTAGGGCAGGTGGGTAGCAGGAGAACAGGGCGGAGTTAATAGGCATTTCGGAAAGAGTGGGTTACAGGGAAATTAGTAGGGAATGGGATTGTCCTGAGAACCAGAAGAGACATGATGGACCAAATTGCTGTCTTCAATGTCATAAGAAAAATATGACAAATTTGGTGCTGCTGGTTCAGGAGAGAATGAGTGCCTTGCATCTCCTTGAGTAGAGACATATTGTTAGGATGTATTACAGAGTTATGGTATATAGCAAATACTAATTTCAACAGCAACCAATCTGCAGACCTGAATATGGATTGTAATTTAAAATGCATCTCTGAGCCACGGGCTTCCATTTGACCACAGAATCCTGCATAGGTGGAAGTTAACATTCACTTTGGGTGTCTGGAGTGTGGGTGTGAAAACGGAGGTGCTTGAAAATTATATGTAACTCAAAGGAAGCATTGTAGATACATTTGTAGCTATAGAATTGTCCTCCTGTTACCTTTGATCTTTAGCATATGAAAATGTCATGTAATATTGGGTCAGGCAGGCGGTCTTCTTCTAAGAGTGTCTCAAATTATGATGCCTGCTGATCATTTTGGTAAATAAACATATCCATCAGCTTCAGAGTCTCTCTGGTAACTTGTTCCCATCACAGCAATATCTCCACCCTGCTATCCAATTAATAATAAGCATAACGTTTAATGCTCACATATTTTAATGTTTTACTCTGTTATTTGCACTCTGATAGTTGAAATAGGTGGAAGTTACAGACATACAACATTATTGAAACATAATGATAAACTGTTAGATAAACATCTGATGTTTGTTCTCTGGGTTTGGGAGGAAAGTTTTGTAATATACATTTTATTATTCGATAAATCAGGGAAACTAATTTACAATGACTAAATAAGACAAATTGAAAATATCCTGGATTCCCTTACATTGATTTAACATTCTATATAAAATGTAAGTGCAATTATTTTTTCAGTTGTATTTTACTGTGGATTGATTTTTTTTAAATCTGCAACAATAAATTTGCAGGAAGACACAAGGCAGTCAGGTCACTCGATAGAAACGTGGCAAATATAATTTAATCCATAAATGGGCTGAGCTAATGTATGTGGAAGGTGTAACAGAGCTGGGAATACACATTCAATAAAAGGACACGAATGACTTGGAGGAACAAAATGCTTTTGGAATGTGTCTTCACAGATCCTTACAAGTATCAGAGAAGGTCAATAATTTGACTAGAAAGGTATATAGGATAAGATTTATTAACTTTAGGATATAATGTTGCCAAGCCAAGTGAGGAACGACTACATAGGTAGGTTATTTTCTTTAGTGTATCGGGAACTGTGGAGAATTCATTGTTTTTATTCCAAACTTCCCAAGTTTGTAATTTTTAACCATTCAAGATCGAGGGAAAATGAAATTGAAGTGTATCAAAATACAAAAACAGAGTGAAAGGAAAGACATTTTCCACCGCAGAGTGGTCTAAAACGAGGGCATAGATGAAAGTAACTTCATAGATGAATTGGAGGGAAGATGCTGCAGTTTATTGATTTGACATGGTTTTTCTTTTAGATTTTTAAAAATCATTCGGGCCTTCTCTACTCCATCGTGGTCACCTAACAAAACAACAGCATGAAGGTTTGGATTTTCACTAAGAGGGCAGTAAGAATCTAGAACTCACTGCTCAAAGAGCGATGGAGTCAGAAATCCTCATCATGTTAACCCAATAGTCAGAGTTCCTGAAGAGCCATGAACCGCAAGGCTAAAATTCTAATGAGGGAAGGAGGGATTAAGCCAGGATCCAATTATCAACCTGGGCTATCTAAAAGGGTCTTTGAAACAGGTTGATGGAGCAGAATGGCAATATTGTGAAAGATTTTGAAATCAGTGCAACGGAAGGAAGGGCGTACACCTTCCCTACAAGTTTTTTTGCAGTTAGCGCTCCACCAGAGGCAAATTTGTAGAGCAGGGAGGAGGATCAAAGGGCAAAGATGCATCACAGGAGGCAGTATCCTGCAAGGATCATGGGAAACCTTCCTCTTATTTTTTACCTCAGTGAAGAGCAGTGCATTTGAAGTCGTCACTTCAGGAAGGAGGTTCGGAATTCAGCTCAATGCCACACTGCCGTCACAGAGCAGGATTAGCACCACTTTATAAACAAATAAGATACTGAAGATGCTGGAAATCCAGAGAAACGTGCACAAAATGTTGGAGGAGCTCAGCAAGTTGGGTAGCATCTAACCTTTCATCAAGACTGGAAAGGAAGATGGCAGAATTCAGAACAGGAAGGAGGTGGGGAGAGGGGAAGAAGTACGTACAAGCTGGTAGGTGAGAGGTGAAACCAGGTGAGGGAGAAGGTGGGGGGGTGTGTGAAGTAAGAAGCTGGGAGTTGATAGGTGGAAGAGGCACAAAGCTGAAGAAAAAGCAATCTGATAGAGAAGAGTGGACTGTGGGAGAAAGGGAAGGAGGAAGAGCACTAGTGGGAAATGATGGACAGGTTAAAGGAAGAGAAAGGGTAAGAAGGGAGCTGGAATGGAAAAAGAGAGAAGGGAGAGGGGGAGAAATTACCAGACATTAAAGCGGTCAATGTTTATGCCTTCAGGCTTTCCAGATCAAGTATGAGTTGTTGATCCTCCAGCTTGAGTGCGGTCTCATCAAAGCAGTAAAGGGGGGCCGTGGACCAACATGTTGGAATGGGAAGTCAAATTGAAATGGGTGGCTACCGGGAATTCCCGCATTTTGCAGTGGATAGAGTAACAGTGCTAGATGAAACATTTCCCCAATTGGGTTGCACCAGTTTAGAGGAGGCTGCACAGGGAGCATTGGATGTGGTCGATGACCCTGGCAGAATCGCAGGTGAAGAGTCAGCTCACCTGGGAGACGCTGGGGCCCTGAACGGTGGTAAGGGAGCGGCTGCTGAGGAAAATTGGCCATCAGATTTAAGATTCTGGCTCCGTTTGGGCTACAATAGGAGATACCTACAACATTCCAGAACGCAGCAGTGTGCTGCAAACCGCAAATCGCTACCTGCACTCCAGGGGAGTGGAACTGTTCTAGTTTTCCCTTGGTGGAAAGTTGTAGGCAGCGTAAGTATTAGGATTCATGAGCTTCCAATACGTACTTGAATGGCATGGCATTCCACTCACAACAAACATCTGGTGCATAACCAGACTCATTGCATCTAGATGTAAACTGCCCAGTAGCAGGAAGCAGTCATGAAGCGTGTATTTTGTGTCAGTCTGCTTTGAACTTAATAGCTGGGTCATTAGTCCAAGCTCTGAAATATGTTTGACACAGATACCAGGACCGCTCTCTGTCCATCTGTGTCTTAATTCCAGCTTGCGTATCATGCTCAGAGGGATAATTGCTTCTAAATTTTTTTTTCCCAATCAGTTGTGGAGTTATATTTCAGTAAAGATGTGCAGTGCGTTGTCAAGGCAACATATTGTGTTTGGCATCACCAACTGGGAATGAATTTCTTGCAAACAGACATGTAGCAAATCCAAGCTACTAGCAGTAATCTAAAGGAGCTGGTTCTATTGTTAGACAATACTTCCTCTGTCATGGAGCAGATTTCCTGTATGGCCCTCAAAACTTCGAGTGTACTATCTGTGGCACATCCTGGTAATCAGATTAAGTTTACTCTTCTCTGTAACAGCACAGTTGGAGGAGTAGGTATAGCAACAGAGAAAGAGATGGGAGGTGAAACTGAAGAGGCAAAAGTGAATGATGAGAAAAGATGGGGCCAGCATTACTGAGACCCTGTTCTGAATGAGTAGTCAGGGCACAACTGATCAGACTCCCAGTCTCTATTTCCTAGTACACATGGAAACATCACCACCTACTGGGTTCCCTCCAACTCGCATACTAGTCTTTATGTATACAATTTCCCACCGACTCTCAGTCTAATTCCAAACAAAATAACACCATGGGAGCATCTCTACTTGAAGGACTGGTAGAGTTAAGGAACTGAAAGGGTAAAAAGACCCTGATGGGAGTTATATACAGGCCTCCAAACAGTAGCCAGAGTGATGGCTACAAACTTCAATGAGAGATACAAAATGCATGTCGAAAGTGCAATCTTCCGATAATCATGGCGGTGAGGGCGGGGGTTCAATATGCTGGGAAGTTGGGAAAGTCATGTTGGTGCTGATTTTGGATCCCAAAATACAGAATTTGGCGAATGCTTACGGTATAGCTTTTTAGAGCAACTTGTTGTAGAGCCCACTGTGGATCAGCTATTTTAGATCAGGTGTTGTGTAATGAACTGGATTTGATGAGAGAGTTTAAGATAAAGGAACCTTAGGAGCCAGTAATCATAATATGATAGAATTCACACTGCAATTTGAGAGGGAGAAGCTAAAGTCAGATGTATCAATATTGCAATGGTTTAAAGGGAATTACAGAGGCATGACGGAGGAGCTGGCCAAAGTTGATTGGAAGGAGAAACTAGCAGACATGATGGTAGAGCTCCAAAGGCTGGAGTTTCTGGGAGATATTTGGAAGGTGCAGGATACATCCCAAAGAAGAAGAATTCTGAAGACAGGATGATGCCACCATGTCTGACAAGGGAAGTAAAAGCCAGCGTAAAAGCAAAAGAAAGGGCATGTAATAGAGCAAAAGATAGTGGGAAGTTCGAGGGTTGGGACACTTTTAAAAACCACCAGAAGCCAACTAAAAAAGCCATAAGGAGTGAAGTGATGAAATATGAAGGTAACCTAGCCAATAATATCAAAGAGGAAAGCAAAGGCTTTTCAGATATATAAAAAGTAAAAGACAGGTGAGAGTAGTTTCAGACTTCTGGAAAATTAGGTAGAGAGGCAATAATAGGGGACAAGGAAACTGCAGACTAACTGAATAAATATTTTCAATAGGTTTCAATAGATACATTTAGAGAAGTGTATACAATATACAGTGGCATGCAAAAGTTTGAGCACCCCGGTCAAAATTTCTGTTACTGTGAATAGCTAAGTGAGTAAAAGACGACCTGATTTCCAAAAGGCATAAAGTTAAAGATGACATATTTCTTTAATATTTTAAGCAAGATTATTTGTTTTTTATTTCCATCTTTTACAGTTTCAAAATAACAAAAAAGGAAATGGGCCCAAAGCAAAAGTTTGGGCACCCTGCATGGTCAATACTTAGTAACACCCCCATTAACAAGTATCACAGCTTGTAAACACTTTCTGTAGCCAGCTAAGAGTCTTTCAATTCTTGTTTGGGGGATTTTTGCCCAGTCTTCCTTGCAAAAGGCTTCTAGTTCTGTGAGATACTTGGGCCATTTTGCATGCACTGCTCTTTTGAGGTCTATCCACAGATTTTCGATGATGTTTAGGTCGGGGGATTGTGAGGGCCATGACAAAACCTTCAGCTTGTGCCTCTTGAGGTAGTCCATTGTGGATTTTGAGGTGTGTTTAGGATCATTATCCTGTTGTAGAAGCCATCCTCTTTTCATCTTCAGCTTATTTACAGACGGTATGATGTTTGCTTCCAGAATTTGCTGGTATTTAATTGAATTCATTCTTCATTCAGTGAAGTGTTCCCCGTGCCACTGCCTGTAACACAAGCCCAAAGCGTGATTGATCCACTCCTGTGCTTAACAGTTGGAGAGATGTTTTTCTCATGAAATTGTGCATTCTTTTTTCTCCAAACATACCTTTGCTCATTGCGGTCAAAAAGTTCTATTTTAACTTCATCAGTCCACAGGACTTGTTTCCAAAATGCATGAGGCTTGTTTAGGTGTTCCTTTGCAAAGTTCTAACATTGAATTTTGTGATGAGGATGCAGGAAAGGTTTTCTTCTGATGACTGTTCCATGAAGGTCATATTTGTGCGGGTGTCGCTGCAAGGTAGAACAGTGCACCACCACTTCAGAGTCTGCTAAATCTTCCTGAAGGTCTTTTGCAGTCAAACGGGGGTTTTGATTTGCCTTTCTAGCAATCCTATGAGCAGTTCTCTTGGAAAGTTTTCTTGGTCTTCCAGACCTCAACTCAACTGCCACTGTTCCTGTTAACTGACATTTCCTAATTACATTACGAACTGAGGAAACGGCTACCTGAAAGCGTTTTGCTATCTTTTTATAGCCTTCTCCTGCTTTGTGGGCATCATTTATTTTAATTTTCAGAGTGCTAGGCAGCTGCTTAGAGGAGCCCATGGCTGCTGATTGTTGGGACAAGGTTTGAGGAGTCAGGGTATTTATAAAGCTTTGAAATTTGCATCACCTGGCCTTTCCTAACAATGACTGTGAACAAGCCATAAACCTAAGAAGCTAATTAAGGTCTGAGACCGTGGTAAAAGTTATCGGAGAGCTCAAATCTCTTGGGGTGCCCAAACTTTTGCATGGTGCTCCTTTCCTTTTTTTAACTCTAAAATTGTAAAAAACAAAAATAATACACTAATCTTGCTTAAAATGTTGAAACGAATGTTTCGTCTTTAACTTCATGACTTTTGGAGCTCAGTTCATCTTCTACTCACTTAACTATTCACAGTAACAGAAATTTTGACCAGGGTGCCCAAACTTTTGCATGCCACTGTACATCCTGAAATTCTTTTTCTTCGCAAACATCCACAAAAGCAGAGGAGTGCCCCACAGAATGAATAACAGTTAGATATTAGAATCCCAAAGCCCCCCCCCCAACTCCCCCTCCCACGCACAGGCAGCAGCAAGGCAATGACCCACCCCCCCCCACCCCCAGCAAAAAAGCATCGGTGCCCCCTACTGAGCACTCAAATGTGCATCAAAGCATCAATAAAGTCATAGACTTGTGGTACCCCAAAAAGTATTTGTTCACCCGGTATTTGACATACCATAGGCCCTCTCTCTCCCTAATAAGGGAAAAAGAGGTGGCCCTGTTTCACAGTGAAAGGGGAGACATAACAAAACAGCTCACTGATTTACGGTGTAAGGAGTCTGTTGCGTCGCTTTTTCTGAGCTCTGTGCCTCTGGGCACACAGCCAACAGCAGAATCACTGGTTCCGATCTTCCTTGTTCTCCCGCGGTGCATCAGTCGGCAGTGGCGACACCAGCCTTGAAACAGCCCGCCTCCAGGGCCACGTAAATCCAGCACCGTGAAGGCGTGCTAGTCTTCCAGACCGCATCCTTGCCATATCGAAAAGCGAGCAGTTGTGAGGCCCGCAAAGAACCGAAGTCAGCATATAACTCCTGGTGAGGGTCTTCCAAAGAACCCTGAAAGGGAAAAAAAGAGATATCAAAGATAGAAATAAATCTGTTTCTGAAGATGCAAGTAAAGGAGTCGCCATTTAGCGCCATCATCACTCAGCTCTGCCCCTTCTGTTTTTCATCAGTCTTCACTGTGGAAGACACTAGCAGCATTCTGGGTGTTCGAGAGTGTTAAGGGGTAGAAGTGAGTGTCATTGCTATTGCCAGGGAGAAGGTGGTTGAGAAGCTGAAAGGTCTGAAGGTAGGGAAGTCACCTGGACTAGATGGACTGCACCCGAAGGTTCTGAAAGGAGTATCTGAAGAGATTGTGGAAGCATTAGTAATGATCTTTCATGAATCACCAGATCCTGGCATGGTTCCAGAGGACTGAAAAATTGCAAATGTCACTCCAGGCTTCAAGAGCTAATACAAAGTTAAGTATTCTCATTTCTGTTTATCAATCACCTTTGTGTTTTAAACATTATACAGTACTGATAACCAATGTGCACCCTAGCTATACATATGTGGCTAAGATGTTTGCACAGTATTGTATAAATTCACAAATATTAACCTACCTTCTGCTGAAGGTCTTCACGAGATTCATTTGGCCACAACTACGGGATGAAAGTTAACACTCACATGTTTCTTCATGTATCTGTGACACAAGCTGAACAACCATCAATTAAATCTCCTTGTCCTAGACTTCTGCCTTTGGCTTTCTCTTTCTTGCCCTGGGCTTCCCTCAGGTGTAATGGAAGAGGCTGCATATGGCCTTGGAGGATACTACCGCACACCTTGGAAGTCCTAGCTTTAGACTGCACCTTCTCACAAGGGGTTAAAGCAGCCATGGCTGGCCTGTAGATGACAGCAGGAGGTAGGAACAGAGATTGAAGCCCGAGGGTCGTTCAGAAATTCCAAAGTTGAGACTGGAGGCCCGGGGGCCTGTTTAACAGTTGAAAAGCTGCCCAAGTGTGTGGATGGGTGGGATGGACAAAGGGGGTTTGTTGTGTTCCTGTTATTTTGTTGCTTGTTGCATTCTATCTTGTTGTGTTCTGTATTGTTCTATCAAGCATTGTGGGCTGGCCAGTTTGGACCCAGAATCTGTGGCGTCACTTGCGGTCTGCTCCCAGCACGTCCTTAGGAGTATTGGTTGTTACGCAAATGACACATTTCACTGCATGTTTCCATGTACATGCGATAAATAAATCTTAGAATCTGAAGATGGAAGAGTGAATGCTGCGAGAGACAGCTAGTAAATCTCTGCGGTATGTGTGCTGTACCTGAGCTGGTGGCTGCAAATGTTGGATCAAGTGACTGAGGCCTTTCTCTCTGCGCCATTGATCTAGTCACACAGCAGAGGCGCAGGGCTCCGGGTAACCCAAACGGATACACCTCCTGTGCTCCTTGAAGCGGGTTTTCACTAGGCGTCCAACCTGGCCGATATACGCTGCTCTGCATTCATAGGGAGCACAGGAGGTGTGTCTGTTTGGGTTCCCTAGCAGAATCAGCAATAGCTGAACATTGCATTCACAATGCCCATAAGATTGATTTTGACGGCACAAAAGTACTGCGCTGCGCCAACGGCTTTTGGGACCGCCTGGTGAAGAAAGCCATTGAAATAGAACTGGAGGAAGAGAACTTTAACAAAGACGAAGGCCTTGCTCTAAGTAAGAACTGGAATTCGATTGTAAACAAGCTGGGACAGCAGAAACCTGATTGGATGAGAACTAACCAATTAGGAGAGATGGATGAAGGGGGGGTCTAAATACCACCGGACTTGACATGCCCAGACATCATAGACATCATCCTTGATGAAGATGGCAGAGTTTGTCATTGAAGTGTTGGTTAAAATCGATACGTGTACCCGTATTGTTGATGTTTTAGATTGAAACCCTGTACCAGTTTGTTCTTCCAGTTTTTGGAGTCTGCAGTGTCTTGTGTCCCGACAAGTGTTTGTATATTAAGGCGGGAGGGTGGTTCCAGAGTATGAAGTTTGAAAATGAACATGCCTTCATCTTCATGTGGATGAGCTCCTGCTGACCGATTCTGGCATGACCGCTCCAACAATTGTCAGCATTCTCTGAACAAAGAACTTAGAGCATACAGCGGGACAGGCCTTTTGGTCACAGCATTGTGCTGATCTTTTACCCTACTCCAAGATCAACCCAAGCCTTCCCTCCCACATAGCCCTCCATTTTTTTTCATCTATAGGTGTAACTAAGAGTCTCTTAAATATCCCTAATGTATCTACCTCTACCATCACTCCTGGTAGCGTGTTCCATGCACCTCACACTTACTGTGTTAAAAAAAAACCTACCACTGACATCCACCCTATACTTTCCTCTAAACACCTTAGTTATGCCATTTTGTATTAGCCATTTCTGCCCTGGGATAAAGGTGCTGGCTATCCATTGTATCTATGCCTCTTATCATCCTTAACACCTCTGCCAGTCAGATTGTTGCCAGTCTTTTGCTGCTAATCAAGGCATTGAAAACATACAACCGGTGGAGTCTCTGTACAATCGTTGGAAGATTCTATAACCTTTGCCAGGCAAGTATCCCATTGCTGAGGTCTTTGTTGTACTGAGTTGTCTGTGCTGGGAAGGCCAAATTACTTGCATGCTCAATACCAGATTCCCAAACAAACAGTGTTCCAAGTTCTGCCATGGGAAAAGATAACCAAAAGGGAATTACCAATGTATATTCAAAGCCTCCCTTGAAGAAGTGCAATAATCCCCATTGGGAGTCTTTGACCAAAGTGAAGGAGGAGCATTTGGGATGGTATTGTGAACTTTGAAGCAATACTTCAGGAGCACATGGAGGTCATAAATTAGCGGCAAGAGGAGCAGATCACTAGGAAAATCTATCCATCCCATCCGTCCCCTTGAACACCACCTGCCCCACCTGTCTAGGGCCTCTTCCCTGTGCACAGAACTGGAGTAGAAGTACAGTACTGTGCAAAAATTATATATATAGTTAGGGTGCCGAAGACTTCTGCACAGTTCTGTATATTATGTCTTTCCAGTTCCCAAAGAATACTTAAGCTAATACAAAGTTAAGTACTCTTATTTCTGTTTCCCAATCACCTTGCTATTTTAACCATCTTAGCTCTATATTTGTGCCCAAGACGTTCGCACAGTACTGTAAATTGCTCTCATCTTAAGGCACTCCAAAAACGAAGGCACCCCTTGTGTGCATGTCACCCTGCAGGAGAGTGGTAGCAAGCCAGGAAAAATCATGCAATGGATTTGGTTGATGTATCTGTTGTCGTTGAATATTGGACTCTATGTGAATGCTGTGAGTTGTTTTTGTGAGGACTGATGCACTGCCAACTGTGTGAAGATGGAGTGAAGCACGTGAAAGTTAAATCCCAATTCCTTACTGGCATGAGCACCTTACTGTGTATAACGTTGGCCACTCTAGTGGTGTACTCAGTTTAATATTGCTAGATCTTCAAATGGAGATTATGATGAAGTGGCAGCATAAATTTCAAGTGTGCCCTGCACTGTATTGAATGGTGTGGGTTAATCATATTTTGTGATCCTAGCACACATTTTCTAGCGTTTTCTATTTTAACCCTCTTAGTCTCTAATTGTTGTCAAGTGGTTTGTGTACTGAAATGGATGCACTTAAACACAGGGTAAACAGAATTATACACTGTACTTTACAGTATTACCCCTGAAAGGTTCTGCACTCTGTTTTGAGCAGCTCAGTGCCAAGCTGAAATCCATCTTGTTTCAACAATGGAAACTGCACTTAGAGCAGTTTTCCGAACCTGGGGCTTATGCGCCCCTTGGAAAATGGTGGGGGTCCATGGCATAACGAAGGTTGGGAACCCCTGACTTAGAGTGACTTCAGTATAGGGTAGTGCAGCCAAATACAAAGGGGTTTCGAGAGAGAGCGGAGTTGGAGGTGAGGGGAATCATATATTATACATGAATAGGCAGCCTGTCCTGTGTGTGTGAAGGTGTGGGTGGACAGAGGGATGGGAAAGGGACTTGTATTTATTTTATTTCTTACATCCAAGGGAGCAAAAATCTTTATGTTGTGTCTCCGTCTCAATAAAGAAGGGAAATGTGGAGGATATTGCCCAACACTAAGACTGTATACATAATTGTTTTATATAGATGTATGTATAGTCAGGTACAATGTACAGTCAGATATGCAACTGGATCAATGTATATTGATAAATCCGATGGCCTGGTGAAAGAAGCTGTCCTGGAGCCTGTTGGTCCTGGTCCTAATGCTGCAGTACCATTTGTCAGATGGAAGCAGCAGAAACGGTTTGTGCTTGGGGTGGCTGGAGTCCCTGATAATCCTCCGGGCCCCTTTTACGCATCTGCTGCTACAAATGTCCTGAACAGAGGAAAGTTCACACCCACAGATGTGCTGGGCTGTCCGCACCGCTCTCTGCAGTGCCCTGTGTTTGAGGGTAGTATGGTGTTTGTTTTGCTGTTGTTGTTCAAGGGTTCAAAGGTACAATTTACAGTCAGAGAAATGTAAACTATATACATCCTGAAATGCTTTTTCCTTCGCAAACATCCACGAAAACAGAGAAGTGCCCCAAAAAATGAATGACAGTTAAACGTAAGAACCCCAAAGTCCCTCCCCCCCAGCTCCCCTACCTCCAGTGCATAAGCGGCAGCAAGCAACAATCCCTCCTCCCCCCACTGGCAAAAAAAAGCATCGGCACCCGCCACCGAGCACTCCAGTATGAGCAAAGCAATAGCAAAGACACAGACTTGCAGTTACCCCAAAGACTTCGTGTTTCACCCGGTATTCGACATACCACAGGTTCTCTCTCCCTAATAAGGGAGAGGGAGGTGTCTCCATTTTCCCAGCGAGCGGGGAGACATAATAAACAACTCATTGGTTTATGATGTTAAAAGTCCGTTACGTCGCTCTCTCCAAGCTCTGTTCCCAAAGATCGCAAAGATCCCGGGTTTTGCGCACACAGCAGTAGATTTTCCAACTCTCACAACACACGGGTCTCCTGCCGTGAAACTGACGCTCGATCCACCTGCCTCCAGAGCACCGGGATCTTAGGCTTCCAAATCTGAGCCAAACTCTCAGGCTGAATCCTTGGCATGCCGAACAACGGCCGGTCCTGAATTCCCAAGAATGGGTCCCATTCCCGCAAAGAACGGAAGTCAGCGTGTAACTCCAGGTCAGGGTCTTCAAAAGAACCCTGAAAGGAAATAGAGCTGTTTCCAAAGATGCAAATGAGTCGCCGCTCAGCGCCATCTTCACTTTGCTCCGCCTCCGAATTGTGTTGTTCTGCTGAACAATGCGGGCACGTGGTGTTGCAACCGAAATGTGTGGCGGCACTTGCGAGCTGCCCCCCAGCACACCCGTGAGTGTGCTGGTTAACGCAAATGATGCATTTCACTGTGAGGTTTCAGCGTGCACAAGATAAGTGAATCTGAATCCGATGCATTTTAAAAGAGAGGTCTGAGTGATGCTTCTGACAAGGTGGTGAGATGTGGCAGAGTAACCGACTCCAAGGATGAATTCAGAGGGCTAGAACATTGTGATTGAACATTCTTGCTCAGACTCAGCGTCGGACACTCTGCTGGTGCCGTAGAGACATACAGCTCGTCAGAAGAGCTCTCGCCCTATTGGCCATGTTGACCTTCAAGCACCCACTTTGACTAATTCTATTTTACTCTCAGCAGGTAAGGCAGCTTCTATGGAGGGACATGAACGGTCAGTGTTTTGCAGTCCGAGACCCTTCATCAGCACTGGAAAGACAGAAGGGAGAAACGGGAACAGAAGGGTGAGGGAGGGGAGAAGAGCTTGAGGTGGCAGGTCTTAAGTGAATCCTTGTGGGAGGAGAGCTTCCCCCAACCCACACCTTATTGACTAATGAACCCAAAGGTGGTCACAGGGAGAACATGCAAACTCCACACAGAAAGCACCTGAGGTCAGGACTGAACCCAGGTCTTTGGCTCTGGGTGGTAGTACCTCAGCTGGCTGGACTACTCTGCTGCCTGGTTAAGTGGGAGCTGATGGTAGGCAACCCTAAAGCCTCCTTTTTCTCGAAGCCAGCTTGAAAACTCAGATTCCTTTTACATCTATTTCAGTCATCTCTATTAGCTACACCTTGCCTGCACTGCACTCAAAGCACAAGCTCTCCTTTTGCCTGCAGAGTCAACCTCTTCCATACCACCTTTGGCACGCATCTAAATGTCCACTCTCGAGTAGGGTTGCCCACTTTCTCACTCCCAAATAAAGGACAAAAGTAGCAGTCAAATACGGGACACTTGTGTTTACCCCGAGAAAGACTACCATGACTATGAAGCCTTGTGCGGGCACCTGTGTGTGCATGCGTGTACGTGCTGTTTTTTTTCTAATAATCGGTTTTGGCTTTATCTTCCCGATTTTGTTAAGTGAAACTACACTGTACATACATTATCTCTACTTTATATATGTAGCCTGGGGAAAAGTACATGCTCAGGGCAACAAAGACTTTTTCGGGTTTTAACTTCTTTATCGGTTTTCGATGTTTAAGTGCCAGAAGAGGGTCGCGAACCAAAACGAACGAATTTACAACCAGTTCTTGCCGTTACAATCTCAGTTTAACTTTCGACCCACACCCTTGTGTATGAACAAAATCACGTATGCAGTATAAAAATACCAGAACTAATACGGTACAAATACGGTAGTGGCAATCTTGGATGGTGAGGAACTTTGCCCAAGCCACGCGATCCAGCGTTGAGTCATTCACTCGAGAAAATCTTTCCTCACCGTGCCCAGCACACTCTGGGAAAAACCAGATTCCAATGCCCCACCAGCGTCTTCAGCAGAAACAAAATGGTCTCTCCACTATCCCGCGCGTGTGTCGTGACGTCACCGTCTCCCTTAAAGGCACAGACAACTATTCCAGCATTACCCGGATGGATGTCTAAGTACACTTTTAACAATACTGAATAAGATCCAATGGTCACTCGGTTACATATAGGCTGTGTATTTATCATATCATTGTTGCTTTTACTATATGTTAGTGTTATTTTAGGTTTTATGTGTTATTTGGTATGATTTGGTAGGTTATTTTTTGGGTCTGGGAACGCTTAAAAATTTTTCCCATATAAATTAATGATAATTGCTTCTTCACTTTACGCCATTTCGGTTTACGAATGGTTTCATAGGAACGCTCTACCTTAGCGGGGGGAAATACGGGACAAGGGCAGTCTCGTATGGGACAAGCCAATTTAGCCCAATATACGGGATGTCCCGGCTAATACGGGACAGCTGGCAACCCTACTCTCGAGGCAATTGCCAAATCCAATCTCAGACAAATTCTCATTTCCCTGCCACCTCATACAAGCCAAACTCTGCTACTCTTAATCCTTTACACCATCACTTTCACAGTTCTGTTCCTTATTTGTAAATTCATCCGTGGCATCACTGTGCTAGGCCTCAGCAACATCCCCTAGGCAACGGTGGCACAGCTGGTCGAGCCAGTGCCTCACAGTTCCCGCAGCCTGGGTGTTGTCTGACTTGAGAATACTCCAGTTGGTTAATTGATCATTGTAAATTGTCCCGTGATTAGGCTGGCATTAAATTGGAGGGTTGCTGTGAGGCGCGATGGGACAGGCCGGAAGGCCCTACTCCATGCTGTATCTCAACAAATAAATAAATAAAATTCTCTCTCATCCTGAAGACTAGTGGGTTAATTGGCCAGTGTAAATTGCCTCTGGTGTATAGATAAGAAGTAGAATGTGGGGGAACGGAGGAGAATGTAAGATTAGTGTAAGTGGGTGCTTGATGGCTTGGACTTCGGCTGAGAGGCCTGTTTACGTGCTGTAGTGCTGTATCTAGGGTTGCCAACTGTCCCATATTAGCCGGGACATCCCGTCTATTGGGCTAAATTGATTTGTCCCATACGGGACTGCCCTTGTCCTGTATTTCCCCCGCTAAGGTAGAGCGTTCCTATGAAACCTTTTGTGCTGAAATGGCGTAAAGGGAAGAAGCAATTACCATTAATTTTATGGGAAAAAATTTTGAGCGTTCCCAGACCCAAAAAGTAACCTACCAAATCACACCAAATAACACATAACACCTAAAATAACACTAACATATAGTAAAAGCAGGAATGATATGATAAATACACGGCCTATATAAAGTAGAAATAATGTATGTACAGTGTAGTCGGGAAGATTAAGCCAAAAAGAAATGTGGAAAAAGAAACGCAAGTGTCCCGTATTTGACTGCTACTTTTGTCCCTTATTTGGGAGTGAGAAAGTTGGCAACCTTAGCTTTATCACACTATGACTCTGTGACTGTGTAGCCTCGATTGTTGGGGGAATGAAGGCGGGTAGAAGTTGTATACAAATTGGTGTGGGAATAGTGGCAAGGAAGGATGATTGTTTCCAGCTGGATTGAAGCCTAAATAGCGACAATGTATTAAGTGCCAACATTAGATTACCTTTTCCTCATGCGTCTTTTGGAGTGGAATTTTTATCATATTGTACAACCGCTGCACTATTGCGTGCAACATTTTCCCTCTGGAAGTACCCCAGTAAAACAGTGAATTTGCTGGAATGTGTTTGCAGATGCAGGTTGAACAGCTAATCCTTTTTGTAACTTGTGGATTGCTACAATTTAGGAAGCATTTGTAACTGAAACACAGTAGCGTGTGAAATAATGTTTGAATTGGTCACAGAACAGCATTGTGCGAATATTAATTTGATTAAAACTACGTACAGGAGCCATGCAACTCTTCAGAAGCAATTTAATGCTTCTGAAATGGTTCTTACAAATTCTGCAACAGAAATACCATTTATTAAGCTACTATTGATGTGACATACTGGTTAGTGGGTTAATTGGTCATTGTAAGTTTTCCTGTGATTAGGCTAGTGTGAGATAGGTAATTTGCTTAGTGGAGTAGCAAGTTGGTCCAGAGAGACCTGTTCCATGCTGTAACTTTAAACAAATAAATAAACAAACAAACAAATAAAATACAAACAACAAATAAAATATATTATTGTATATCCATACACATCCTTTCCAATAGCATGCTGTGGAAAATCAGCAGAATTTAACACCGACGGTAATAGAGAATACTGCGGCTGAAAGCATTTTATCAATTGAAGATTTATGATTTAGAATGTTTTTTTTCTGCAAATACAGGGCATTGTTATTAAAGTATAAGCAATTGTTATATTGATCATTTAATCCATGCGTATAGTAGGCTATCAGTGACAATGATGATGTGGATCATTTGTGTGACAGTATATGAGTGGGAGTTCAGACCATGATGCATTTTGTCAGCTGCATTTTGGTGTAGGAAGTCTGTTAGGTGCCTTGCCTGGTACCGCATCTCTGTGGAGCTTCTCACATTAATGAATCATGCTCAAAGCTGTGTACACTGATCTTGTCCCCATTGAGTCCTGACCGGAGCCCTTTGTTGGAGTTTGATGCCAGTTCATTAATGACTGCTCTTTGGTTTATCTTTGAAGTACTTGTAGAGACAACCATCCTTCATCTTACTTGCCTCAGCTCCCCTCTATTTTTATATATCAATCAGCTTATGTTGTGCTGTGAACAGTTTTTCTTGATGCCCCCTTGGCAGTCCCATCTTGCCTGCAAATACTCATTATTGAGCAGAGATTGCATATGAGACTGCTGTGAACTGTCCAGTGAGCAGCAAGACAAAGATCAGTGTCTCCAAACTGTAAAGCAGAGGCGTTGGGACTGTAGCCTTTCAAATCTTCTCTCCTTTTGACAACGAGACTCTTGTTTGGTGTTAGACATGAGCGCAGCCGTATTCTCGGATTCTGATACCCTCTTTGCCTGAGGAATTGTCATTAGGAATAGTGCTATTTGATCTGGCCCACCTTTTTCAGCAGTGCATCATGAATGGAATTGACTGGTAACAGGAAGACAAGTTGGAGCAAGTTCTATGTCTTACTGAGATTGATAATGAGGTCAAAGAGCAGACATGCTTCTGAAAATCTGTCAACAACCTGACACCAGTCAGTCAACAGGGGATACCAAAAGGCATTTGGCAGTAATTGGATGAAACCGTGACATAAAAATGATATTGTTCAGAATGTTGCGGAAAGTACGAGTGACAATGGCACAGTAAAGAGAAAACAGAATGATTGGAGAAACCATCAAGGTACTTCCTTAATCAAAATGAGTTAAAGGGCTGAGATGATAGGTGAATTTAGATTTCATAATCTTTGCACGAGGTGAAGTCAGTTGGCTCATTGTATCAGCTTGTTACCATCTATTCCCCTTTCCTTTTCTCCTGTATGATTTTACCCATCATATATAATCACTTGCTTTTTGAGAATGACTGCTGGGTTTTCTCACAATCTCTATTCAAACACTTGTTTAAAATTGAGAATAATTCCTATTTCTGATTTCATGCTTTTGTGAATTGTTTTAATTGTGCTTCCTCTGGTTACCAACTGCGTGGCAATGGAAAATACTTGCTCTATATGATCTGTCAAAACCTTTATTGTTGCGAACACTCTCACCGAATTATCTTATGGCAGTTTGTGGTATCTTGCTCTCTGCCAAGTGGCTGCTATATTTACTTACATAGCAACTGTGACTGTAATCCAAAATAATTTATTGACTCTGAACTTTTTTAGGATGCTGCTAAGATGGGAAAAGGGATTACGTAAATGCGATGTTCCTAATTTATTTTATTTCCTTTATGAAGCAATTAGATTGGAAACTGTTGCTGAATAATAGGTGGAGAGAAGTAGAAAAGGAGGTGGAATGAGAAAGGATTATGTCCTATTACATTAGGTTTTTAATAGGCTCGACTCCCTTGTTTTTAATGACTAACCAGTAGTTAATGAGATATGAACACTTCTAATAACTGTTCTGTTTCTGTTATTAAAAGTAAACTGCACTTCAGCAAGCATCTTACTGACATGAAAGTGGCTTAGGGGCTCATTAGTACAGCAGGTACCTAACCCCACATGCAGTTATTAAAGACCAGTCAGTATTGCTCTGACTATTTGATATCTGTGGTTGTTATTTGCATTTGTAAATTAAATTTTGCTCACTCCGAGCCGAGCCTTCATCGTGTGGCCACCATTAATTACACAGAAGAAGGCAGAGCAGTTTTCTTGTGATTTGTTGGTGTTGTGTTTTAGAATTGCTTTGCAATTGGATCTCCACAGACTGACTACTTTGCACAATTTTGAGAATTTATGGTAATAATTTAGTTTAATATTGGGCAGACATGCCAGTGAGACACTGCATTAGCACCGGCATTTTTTATGTTGGGCATGAAAGCTTAGCAATTTTCCACTTCCTGTGAGTAATTTTTGATTTTACAACAATAATCAGAATCAACTTTTATTCCCTTCCCTCTTCTCTAAGTACTGGTGATCTCAAGGTAAAAGGCTAGTGTAAGAGTGAGCAGAAAACCTTTGCCAAAACCGAAGTGCAGATGTCTTTGCATGGAGCTAAATGAGCAGAGCCCTGAGGCATACGTACCACATTTGTTTTTGATAAGTAGACAAATCCAGTTTCTATCTTCCCTTTTTAGGAGACTTGTTAACCTCAGTGGCATCAGCAAATTTTATTGCAGCAAGGTAGCGTAGTGGTTAGCATAATGCTTTACAGGTTCACTTCCCACTGCTGTCTGTATGGAGTTCTGCATGGGTTTCCTCCAAGTGCTCCAGTTTCCTCCCACAGTCCAAAGGCATACCGGTTAGAAGGTTAATTCGTCATTATAAACTATCCCGCGATTAGGCTAGGGTAAATCGTTGTGCGGGGGCGGGGGGGGGTTGCTGGTCTGGGTGGCTTGAAGGACAGGAAGGGCCTATTCTGTATTGTACCTCAATAAATAAATTCAATTCATTGAAATCAGTGGATTGAATGCATTGAAATCAAAGTGTTTTATCACAGTTCAAATTGTATCGAGCCTACTGTAAATGGCAGGTAACCTTGGCTGCTTGAGTCTATTTGTAATACTAATGGACTCCTTCCACTTCGCCGTCCTTCTTAATTCTTAACACACTGCACAATACGTTGGTGGCTGTTCAGATTTTCTTCCGTCTCTTTTGCTGTTATTAATTGGAACAGGGACATTGTTAATGCAGCAGATTGAGCATCTGATCAAAGTAAAAACAACACACACAAAATGCTGGAGGAACTCAGCAGGCCAGGCAGCATCTAGGAAAAGAATAAACAGTCGACATTTTGGGCTGAAACCCTTCGGCAGGGCTTCGTCCTGTACTCTAAGTGACGACTGTACTCTTTTCCTAGATGCTGCCTGACCTGCTGAGTTGCTCCAGCATTTTGTGTGCGTGGTCGGATTTCCAGCATCTGCAGATTTTGTTCCCGATCAAAATAAATCCAGAGCAGGGAAAAATAGGATGGAAAAATTTATCCTTAGTTTAAACTGGACAAGGTATGTCAGTGGCATTAGCAAATTTCATTCTGCTCTCCCAATTTAATTCATTGAAATCAACAGATTGAATATGTGAGGCAGAATATGTATAGTACATACAGCACTTCCGATGGAAGATTAATTTCTAGACAAACATAATTTAATAACTGTACCCTGGTGAAAAAAGTAATTTTTTCACAATTATTCTAATGTTAATATTGCAGGTCATTTGGGGAAAGAACTAGCAAAAGTTGAGAAATTCTTCATCCAAACATTTCTGTTAACAAGGCATCTATTAACTAACAGTACATTCATGCACATACCATTATCCCAGTGTAAGAAAGATTAATGGTTTATGGTCTTTGTTCCCTATTATTTACATTCTTTGAAATTCTAATTGCTTTTAGTTGGTAATGTCAACTGAGTAACACCAAGGAATTTTTCATCTTAGAAATATTTTTCTGCCAACCGTTTGGTGTCTCTGTCTTTCATCACTCTCCTTCCTGGTCAATTATGCATTGCCACTGTCAAGCAGATGGACTGACAAAGTAACTGACCAGATACAGTGGGAAAACACCAGCCAGGAATCCATAGAGATACAAATAAGCAAATTGAAGTGGAGGTGGATTGGCCACAAGCAGGAGAAAATCTGCAGATGCTGGAAATCTGAGTAATGCACACAAAATGCTGAGGAGCTCAGCAGGCCAGGCAGCATCTCAGAAAAAAGAGTGCAGTCGCCGTTTTGGGCCGAAACCCTTCAGCAGGACTGGAGAAAAAAAGTTGAGGAGTAGATTTAAAAGGTGGCGAGGAGTGGAGAGAAAAACACAAGGCGATAGGTGAGAGCCTCCTGGTTCTACCTCCTACCCAAGATCCACAAACCTGCTTGCCAAGGTAGACCCATTGTTTCAGCTTTTTCTTTGATTCGTTGTTATTCTCCCTCGTTCAGTCCCTTCCTACCTACATCTGTGACACTTCACATGATCTGGATCCTTTCAATGATTTCAGGTTCCCTGGCCCCTGTCATCTTACTTTTACTCTGCTAGGCAGAAGAGAGTGGTGGCGGTGGAGGGGAACTGGTTAGGTCTGGTGTCCAGAAAGAAACAGAGTGCTTTGAGGCCTTCCTGGTGTGGGATGGAGGTGTATAGGGACTGGACATCCATAGTCAAAATTAGATAACGGGGGCCAGGGAACCTGAAATCATTGAAAGGATCTAAAGCATGTGAAGCATCATGGATGTAGGTAGGAAGAGACTGAACTAGGGGGGATAAATCAGGGTTGAGGTATGCATATATGGGTTCAGTGGGGCAGGAACAAGCTGAAAAAAAGGGACTACCTGGACAATTGGGTTTGTGGATCTTGGGTAGGAGGTAGAATTGGGAGTTTTCACCTATCACCTTGTGTTCGCTCTCCCCTCCCCCCACCTTTTAAACATACTCCTCAGCACTTTTTCTCTAGTCCTGCTGAAGGGTTTCGACCCGAAATGTCGACAGTACTCCTTTCCATAAATGCTGCCTGGCCTGCTGAGTTCCTCTAGCATTTTTTTGTATGTTGCTTGGATTGGCCACATCTTGAGGAAGCCAGCTCACTAGGCAGGTGTTAAAATGGAATTCTCAAGGAAAGAGGAAAAAGGGAGGAGAGACATCGAGGACGAGTAGATGATGGGGACTCTCCTGGCCCTCCCTGGAGAGACTGGCTGAGAACAAAAGTCGATGGAGATGGGAGGTCATCGATTGTCTATGCTCCACTGGGAGCCAAAGACCCAGAAGAAGAAGACTGCCAATGAAATGCAGTGCTTCACACATCTTCTTCACTGTCCTGAATCACCTAAGGGTGATTCTGCGCAGTGGCATGGTGGAAGAAGTGACAATATGGGTTGGATGTATAATGTTCCAAATTTAGTGCTAAATAAAGGCTTTTTAAATGTGTTGATGGACGGCAGTAAGATCCTGTGCCCAGTCAAGCTCCTGACAATTTGCTTCATCTTTGATTTGCCTTAGTTCTTTATATAATTTTTCACAGGTGTGAGCATGTATATAAATTTACACTGGGTATAATTGTCCGGTGCTTTCCCTCTTTCCTGTACTCCATAGAACGGGAATAAATTACATTATATCGATTGGACATGGATTTTACGTGGTGACGATGCACATTTTGACTGGGGCGGGAGATGGGTTGGAGAAATGTGACATGTACCTTTGTTCAGAGTGCAGAGCATCTTGTCCAATGGCTGTGGTTGAAAAGAAATCGATCTTAACACCATTTAAATGTGAAAGCCTCTTGGCATTCAGGCACCTTCTTTTTTATGAGACAAATTATGCTGGATGTTCATTTCCATAGAGGCAGAGCAATGATTGACTGTGCCATGGAAGCAGGCAGATATATCAGGTTGCTAGGCACCGGGATGCTCTCTGTAGGACACATGCATATTGCTGAGTGCCATGTATCTCTGCTCACTGAATTTTGCAGTGGATTCCATTCAGTTGTTGTCAGGGTTGATTTCCTTTCATCAGGGGTAAATGTATCTGCTGCTTTTTTTCCAGACTTCCATTCATTTTTTTTCTTGCTGGCATTATGAAAAGGCTGTTTGTAGTGTTATATATTGCTGAACCTTTTTGTGAGTTCTTTTTGGAGACATCTGGTTTGCTAACTGCTGTTTAAATCTGTTTGTGATTCTGAATTTGTAGATTTATTTTCTTCATCCTTGGTAAATGTTAATATAATTGAAGTTCATAAAACTTTGCTGTCCTCTTGTGTTTTATCTTTAAAGAATCCGGTTGTGTTTGCCATACAGCGATCTGGAGAACATTTCTAAGTTATGTTGTCAACATTTCTAAGAATATGTTAATAAAATCCTGCACTTTTGGAAGTACTAATGTGGTGTCTTTTGATTTAGCGTGTTTTGTTTTATTACTATTATTTTTTCATTCTGAGTGGATTGTATCATCAATTATTATTGCAACCAATAATATTATTACATTAAAGATTTTTTTGTCTGGAGATTTAATTCCATGTTGTTTAATTATTACAGCATTAGGTGCTTGCAAGTTGACTTTACCTGGAGAGTTAATTTTAAGACCATAAGACCATAAGACAAAGGAGCAGAAGTCGGCCATTCGGCCCATTGAGTCTGCTCCGCCATTTTATCATGAGCTGATCCATTCTCCCATTTAGTCCCACTCCCCCGCCTTCTCACCATAACCTTTGATGCCCTGGCTACTCAGATACCTATCAATCTCTGCCTTAAATACACCCAATGACTTGGCCTCCACTGCTGCCCGTGGCAACAAATTCCATAGATTCACCACCCTCTGACTAAAAAAATTTCTTCGCATCTCTGTTCTGAATGGGCGCCCTTCAATCCTTAAGTCATGCCCTCTCGTACTAGACTCCCCCATCATGGGAAACAACTTTGCCACATCCACTCTGTCCATGCCATTCAACATTCGAAATGTTTCTATGAGGTCTCCCCTCATTCTTCTAAACTCCAAGGAATACAGTCCAAGAGCGGACAAATGTTCCTCATATGTTAACCCTCTCAGTCCCGGAATCATTCTAGTGAATCTTCTCTGTACTCTCTCCAATGTCAGCACATCCTTTCTTAAATAAGGAGACCAAAACTGCCCACAGTACTCCAAGTGAGGTCTCACCAGCGCCTTATAGAGCCTCAACATCACATCCCTGCTCCTATACTCTATTCCTCTAGAAATGAATGCCAACATTGCATTCGCCTTCTTCACTACTGACTCAACCTGGAGGTTAACTTTAAGGGTATCCTGTACGAGGACTCCCAAGTCCCGTTGCTTCTCAGAACTTTGAATTCTTTCCCCATTTAAATAATAGGCTGCCCATTTATTTTTTCTGCCAAAGTGCATAACCATACACTTTCCAACATTATACTTCATTTGCCACTTCTTTGCCCATTCTTCCAATCTATCCAAGTCTCTCTGCAGACTCTCCGTTTCCTCAGCACTACCGGCCCCTCCACCTATCTTCGTATCGTTAGCAAACTTAGCCACAAAGCCATCTTTTCCATAATCCAAATCGTTGATGTACAATGTAAAAAGAAGCAGCCCCAACACTGATCCCTGTGGAACACCACTGGTAACCGGCAGCCAACCAGAATAGGATCCCTTTATTCCCACTCTCTGTTTCCTGCCAATCAGCCAACGCTCTATCCACGTATGTAACTTTCCCGTAATTCCATGGGCTCTTATCTTGTTAAGTAGCCTCATGTGTTGCACCTTGTCAAATGTGAACCTTGTCAACACATTTAAGTCCCCCCTCCCACTAGAAATTTGACAGGGGTTGTCCCAGGATGACTCATGCCTTTGTGCTTGATTGAGTTTTCATGTCTGTCTTCAACAAAATGATGCCATTCTTTGTGGAATACTTCTATCGAAGGAAATTAGTCTTTGTTTCAGAGTGTTGTCAAATCTCTCTGGAACAACCATGGCAAGTTCCACATGTACCTTTTGATCCTTTGCACCAACTTACTTCACAAGGCACAGATTCCATGCTCCTCACAATTGTTACTCTCCCTTCTCATTTCTGCCACTGCCTCCTACAGACCTGGGTCCTGACCTCTGAACTTACAATCCTCTGAGTTGTTGACTCTGTGAGTTCTGTTAATAGTCGCGGTTCCTCGTCTCCCTGTGGTCCCAACTACAGGTCGCCATCCTGCATTTATCACTCCACTCCTGAATTCAACCACTGATCCCTGTCCGAATCTCCATCCACCCACCTCACTCAACCAGTCCTTTCGATAAACATTATCTGCCCTTCAACCAACCCCTCCTGCCCACCTCCGTCTGCTCTGTCACCAAAATCCCTCAATTTGCTTGTCTTCAGCAAATTGTTTGACTTTTGCACTGGTTGACTCACCAATCATGGCAAAACTCAGACTTCAGAAACATCGAGCAGAATGCATGCTCCCTACTTCTGTAAGAGTAGTCAGCGGTATGCTGCTGCCACATCCCCTTAAAGTCTCCTTTGGGTTTCACTGGAAATCCTAAGCAATTCTGTCCAAGATTTTCCAATAGTATGTAATTCAAATCTGTGGATTATTCAAATAAAGATTGGTATACTTCTGAAGCCCTTGGATTTGTTGCCTGTGGATCAGTCACTTCATAAGGCTGGAGGATTTAGTTTCTTGTTTCTCTTTCACCACGTGAAAAAAACACAGGCACTGTAGAGTTTATGCCCGTCGTGTCCTTGGTGCAGATAGTGATGCTAAACAAATGTGATATTCTCTCATAGCTTGGCAAGTTCAGTAATCATTACCTCCAACCAATTTCCCTCCACCCAACAACCTCAGAAAGCCTGGTTAACTCTTACAGAAGCAGGGAAGGTGACATTGTGCTCACTGTTTCTGAAGTCAATGGCATGAACTGCAGACGAGTGCAAAACTCAAAATGTATCGTTTGCCAGATCTTGCAAATATTTTACGCCACAATGAAAAAAATCTGCGCTCATTTCCGCTTCCTAGAACGATAGAACAGTGGAGAAGCCCATTGACTTTAAAAAAAATCCTCTTCCTTGTGTTGTTGCATGATAGCTGTCTATGAGCAACCCAGATGGTTGAACTAATGGGGCAGAGAAACGAGTTCAAATCCTATCACAGCAGCTATGTATTTATTTGCTTCTCTGTTTCAGAGATTGTTGCCTATAGTGGATGTGGTCTCACTGGTGGTAGTGTACTCTGTGTCCAGTCTCTCTCTCTCTGGCTATCCATCCCATAGGATGATGATGGTTCCTTTCAGTCACTTAGTGGGGTGGTACCCCACTCCTCAGAAAGGAACAGCGTGGGCGTGAATGGATTTTAGGTGAGTAGGGGGTTGCACAGGTCCAGACCCACCCTCTCGACATCCCCTCCCGGATCCAGCAGCATGGTGGGGTCCAGGACGGCCGGGGGAAGTTCTATTGCGGTGAGTGGCCAGACCAAGCATCGATGCAAGGGATGCCCTTTCCGCGCTTCACGGCACGTGTTTGCTAGATGGCTGTTGACCCTACGAGAGGGTCCGTCCGCCCTTTGACAGGTCCTGTTTTTCATCCTGCGGGGTGTCCAGCCACCCTCCTCACCAGGCAAGCCTGGTGGGGGGGCTGGTTTAGTTGCCGACCACCCGACCATGCGACAGGTAGTACTGGGTTACATGGTACCAGTAGCACTCAGACCAGTGACCTGACAGTGTATCTAGTAATTGTGCACTGAAAGCCCTGGACAGATTGGATGTGGAGAGGATGTTTCCTATAGTTAGGGGTGTCTAGGACCAGAGGGCACAGTCTTGGAATACAAAGTCATCACTTTAGAACAAGGGTGAGCAGGAATTTCTTTAGCTAGAGAGTTGTTTTGAGCATTAAGTTGTCTCTATGGTAACATTACCACTTTGTACTCTTCCCCAGAAATTAAATTCATTGACTTCAATGCAACTAAGCTTCAGAAGTAGACGTTTACAAGCCACTTCCATACAGTGTCTTTAATATTATTGTGTATGGATGATTTTTTGGCCAAATATGTTAATGATAATTGGAAATATTTACATTAACTTTAAAATATATTTTCCTACTTCTGTTTATTTTTAACATTTTATTTCAGCAATGCAGACTGAACACAAAGGGAGATAAATTATCTTGACATGATTCCTGCAGCACCCTGGGATTGCAGCCATTGAAGGTAATTCAGTCTTGTTATGCTATCAGTAACTATTTCAGGCTGTTTTTTTCCTTTGATGTCATCATTGCTTGTCCTGTCTCTTTGAACAAATGATGGAGCAGCTGTCTGCTCTTCATAAACGCAGGCAACAAATGGTTTTGATAATAGAAGCAGAAAATATTATAGGTGTTCAGCAGGTCAGACAGCGTCTGTGGGAAGAGAAGCAGAACCTGTGCTTCAGGTGGACGTCCTTTCATCAGACCTGACATGTTGGCCCTGTTTCCATCTCCACAGATACTGCTGGAGAGGTAAACAATATCTCCAACATTTTCTGTTTTAGTTCAGAATGTTAATCTACTTGAGATGCTTCTATAACTTGGCTTATATTTTGAAGACAATTTTAAGTCAAGAAATGCAGATAAACTAGCAGCGGGATTTCACTAAATGTTATTCTGCATGGACCAGTTAACAGAAACGTTGTGAAACTGCAACTTGACTTTGGGTTCTCACTCTGTGTCCAGTAATTAAATGTCGAAAGGTCTAGATAGATGAGATGTGGAGAGGAAAACTAAGCTAAAATGAAAACTTGATCGGGCTTTTGGAGCCATAGATTCATACAACACAGAAGCAAGCCTTTCAGCTCAGCTGGTCCATGCCAACCAAGATGCCTTGTGCAAGTTAGTCCCATTTGCCAGCATTTGGCCTATATCCTTCTAAACCAGGGATTGCAACCTGCAGGTCCATGGGCCCCTTGCTTAATGGTATTGGTTCATGGCATATAAAAGATTAGAAACCCCTGTTCTAAACCTTTCCAATCCATGTATCTGTCTAACTGCACTTTAGAAGTTATTATTATATCTGACTCAACTACTTCCTCTGGCAGCAGATTCCACATGGATACCACCTTCTGTGTAAAATAAAAAGTTGACTTTCATGTTCTTCTTAAATCTTTCCACTGTCATCTTAATCCTATGCCTCCTGTTTCTCGATACCCCAACTATGGGAAAAGGACAGAGTGCATTTACCCCGTCTATGTCCTCATGATTTTATATACCTCTTTAAGATCATCTTTCAGTTTTCTACTCTGTAATGAATAAAATCCTAGCCTCTTCAAGCTCTCCCTTTAACTCAGTCCATCAAGACCTTGTAGTATCTTTATAAGTCTTTTCAGTTGGCTTTCCAGTTTAATAGCATTTTTCATATAACAGGGTGATCAAAACTGAAAACAATATTCCAAGTATGGCTTCATCGGTGTCCTGTACAACCATAGTGTGAACTCCCAAATTTGTTACACAATGTCTGACTAATGAAGTCCAGCATACCAAAAGCCTCCTTCACCACCCTGCCTACACATGTCTCCACTTTTAGGGAACCATGTACTTGCATTCTAAGGTCCCCCGTCCTCAAACACTCCCCAGAAGGCCCCAGTGTTCACTGAAAAAGTAAGTGCAACTTCTCATATTTAATCTGAATTAAACTTCATTTGCCATTTCTTGGCCTGCCTGCTTAGCTGATCAAGATCCTCCTTTTAATTTTTGATGACCTTCTTTGTCCATCTTGCCACCTATTTTAGTGTTATTTTAAAATGTTTGTAAAATTAGCTACAGCAGTGCCGCTGAGCACACCCCAATCCCACTCTGCACCTTCATTTCTTTATGGCGCAGCCCGTTTCTCATTTTCCAATTCCCTTTCGAAAAGTTATTTTGGGGTTGCTTCTTCCAACTGTCCTAACTAGCATTCTAGTCCACAGCAACTTAATGCAAAAAAAACACCCCTCGTACAGATATATCCACTGATTTGTTTGTATTAAATCTGTGTTTTGATTAAAGATTCTCCTGTTAGTTTGTACATTTTTTTACCAAACCCCTGATCATCTCAATTAAATCCCCCATAACCTTTTCCACTGTAATGAGAATGTATCTGTCCTAATCCATTTAATTGAAACACCTCATTTACACTCTTTTTTTCCTGATAACTCTCAACGGTCTCTACTGTAAGAAAGTGAAACTTTCCTAAAAGTGATCATTTGGTGTTAAGTCCCCAAATAGTGATTTATAAAAGGCTGACGTAACTGCCACCTTTTTATATTCGTTGTCTCTATTTATAAAGTCGTGGATCTGAACACCGTTTAGAAAAACCTAATTAGTGTGACCTTCATTTTCAAAGATCAGTTGCAGCACCAGGTGCAGTGTAGTAGTTCCAGCTGTCTGTGATAATGTACCCCACCAGTGTGTCAAGATGGCCAGTCGAATATCAGCAGACCTCCGATGCACTGCAGGCACACCTGCCCCAGGTATTCAAATACAAAGCCTTCAGCATTAGCTTGACTTAGTTTCGACTAAGCCATTTCGTTGCTAGGTATGTCACTTTTGACCCTAGAAATACTATACTTCTGTCCCAAAAGGGATGGCTGCTATGATATGGTTTACTATTCACTGAACTCATGCTTGGTAAGTACCAATGTTTCCCTGTTTTTGATAACAATATCTTATTGAAGAGACATTTTTTACTATTACTTAAAGGTTCTTATAAAGAGAGTGGTATATTCTAATACCTTATGCCTTAAATTGGGACATGAGCAAGATACTTCATTTTTACCAGGAGCTTGTTTGCAACTGTTCTGCAAGAATTTACCAACTATTAAAATGCTGCTTGACTTGGATTGAGTTTCTACCAGTCAACAAAGGAGTGAACAAGATTTTCAGTGGAAAGTAAAAGTTTGTAGCTGCTGGAAATCTGAAATAGATACAGAAAGTGCTGCAGATACTCAAATGTGTGAAGCAGCATAGGTGAAGAGAGAAACAGATTGGTGAAAGGTCATCAGCCTACAACATTAATTACTTTATCTTTTCACATGCTGATTGACCTGCTGAGTATTTTGAACCTTTTTTGGTTGTATTTAGTGCTTTAGTTATTGAATATTTACAAGTAACATAACAGTTGATTAACTTAATAGGGATGCCACATTGCTTTACAAGTAAACTATACAATTTAATTTTCTGGTTTATCCTTGTGAGGATTTAATTTTTATCTCAAAAAAGATAGGTCTATTTATTTTGCAGGTTAAAACACATAGGAGACAAAGAGTAAATTATATATCAAAATGGGCCAATTAAGTATGAAAGTGAATCCTTTTTATTTGCAAAACATTAACACCAACTTAATATTTTTATTTCTTTCCATTGGTGAACCACAAACATTTATCTACGTAAAGTTGAAATCAAAGTTTTTTTTTGCAGTTGACTTTTGGACTTCTCGGATCGCTGCAGGCAGGATTCGGTAAACATGACCGCAGTTTTTCGATTGCATTTCCTTCTCAAAAAGTCTTTGCATATTGTGTTGTTCCATAGGAATTCTGGAAGTGATAAATGGGTTTGTGGCTGTATGTATATTTTCTTTATGTTTAGAGTGGTTATCAAAACATCAGTTGCTTAAAACTTGCAGAAATTGTCACTGTTACTATGGTTGGTTGTCCCTTTAAGTTGATTAAACTAAGTTTAATTTAGGCAGAAATTGCAATGTTCCCAACGACTGGTTTATATATTAAAATGGAATTTTAGTGGATAAGGACAAATAATGCACACAGTCTTTTGTAAAATAAATTATCAGTCAGGGAGAATTCCTTTACTTTTGAACAAAGAATGTGAGGCAAGGTTTAATTTGATGTGTACAATATTATAAGAGGGTTGGACAAGCTAAATGAGAATGAATTACCTCACAAAATGTACCTGAATGAATACTTGGAGTCATAACTCAGGGCTAAAGGCCCAAATGTTTAATGTGGGAGTAAACCACGTGGTTTCATTGCTGGTTGGAATGGATGTGTGGGCTGAATTATAAATATCTGTAATTCTATGAAAGGCAATTCAAGTCAAATCAAGTTTATTGTCATTTAACTATATACATGTTTATAATGTATTTAACCATATAATGTATATAGAAGTGAGACAATGCTTCTCCAAAGCAGGGTTTAAAGCACAGTAGTACACATAACATTTGGTAACTTATGAAGGTAAGGATAAAATCTACAGGTGAATCATGCATAAATAACAAATTAACGTGCATAAAAATTAAATATTGTAAGGTAGGAAACAGATTTACCAGTGACACTTCAAATACAATATGGCAGGGAGTTCAGCAGCCTAATGGTCTAGGGGAAGGAACTGTTTTCCGTCTTGACCGTTCTTGTTTTTATGTATCATAGTTTCTTGCCTGATGGTAGAAAGTCAAAGAGGATGCTGGATGGATGGGTGGGATCCTTAATAATACTAAGGGCCCTGCTCCTGATAGATGTCCCTGATGGATGGTAGTGAGACCCTCTATGATCCTCTCAGCTGTTCTCACAGTTCCTTGTAGGGACTTTCAGTCCTATGCTCGACTGCTCTCATACCTGATGGAGAATCACCTTGTCAATGCTGCTCCTGTATAACGTGGGATTTTGTGTTTCAATGTAAAATTCCGAATTTTCCATAACTTAGCACGAATTCCAATTGTTTGCCTGTATAGAAAGTAGGCAACAATTAATTGGAATATTCCGTGAGTTAGGTAAATTACCAGTAGGATTTTTAAGGCAAATTATTTATTAGCATTTCCTCTTGCTGCAGCAAATAATACCCTGCGCACAAGCTGTGGCAATATTTTGAAAGTATCAGAATTGTGTGGCTCTCATTGAGTTAAACAATGAGCATGTTCATTAAGATTTCATGTCAAGAGTTGGTTGTCTTTGTGAGTAATTACTATGTTCAGTTCTTATTCTTATGAAATAGCCCTCAGATGGAGAATTTACTATTGCTGAAGTAAATTAAAGTAAGGTGCTAATTGAGCTTTTGAATTAAATGTGTATGCAAATTTTATTCAAACATTTCAGGGAAGAAGCATTGGGAGAACTTCACTGATTTAAAATAGCACATTTCTTTTGTATCCCTTTAATAATATCATCTAGAAATGAATATTTCATACAGATTTTAAAAATCGTTATATCTTTTTCCTTAGGTGGTTTCATGAGTAATTGAATCACCTGTTGTGAACGGAGCTATTTAAATCACAAAGATCGTAGGTTCAGTCAGCCTGTGACATACTCCGTGGGGATTCACTGATGAACCATGTCTGCTTAGATTAGGTATTCAAAGTCTTTCAAACCACATAGTGTTGTATCCCAGCATGTGACATTACCCTCAGAATCTGAACAAAGAAAAGAATGAAGGAAGTAAAATGATTTGGGTCAAAATTAGATACAAATTGGTGGCTTTCAAGGTAATTGGGCAAGTATGTGATGTTATTTCAAAGAGAATGACCATGTAACGTGTGCAGCATAAATTTGCTGGAGAAGTCTTGACCAAGGGTGCAGTCTGTGTGTGGAGTTTGCGTATTCTCCCCATAACTGTGTGGATTTCTTTCCAGTGCTTGATTTTCCTCACACATCCCAAAGTAATTTAAATTTATAGGTTAATGGGCCACTGTAAATTGCCCCTGTTGTATACCGTAGTCCTAGTCATAGTCATAGTCATACTTTATTGATCCCGGGGGAAATTGGTTTTCGTTACAGTTGCACCATAAATAATTAAATAGTAACAAAACCATAAATAGTTAAATAGTAATATGTAAATTATGCCAGGAAATAAGTCCAGGACCAGCCTATTGGCTCAGGGTGTCTGACCCTCCAAGGGAGGAGTTGTAAAGTTTGATGGCCACAGGCAGGAATGACTTCCTATGGTGCTCTGTGTTGCATCTCGGTGGAATGAGTCTCTGGCTGAATGTACTCCTGTGCCCACCCAGTACATTATGTAGTGGATGGGAGACATTGTCCAAGATGGCATGCAACTTGAACAGCATCCTCTTTTCAGACACTACCGTCAGAGAGTCCAGTTCCATCCCCACAACATCACTGGCCTTACAAATGAGTTTGTTGATTCTGCTGGTGTCTGCTACCCTCAGCCTGCTGCCCCAGCACACAACAGCAAACATGATCGCACTGGCCACCACAGACTTGTAGAACATCCTCAGCATCGTCCGACAGATGATAAAGGACCTCAGTCTCCTCAGGAAATAGAGACAGCTCTGACCCTTCTTGTAGACAGCCTCAGTGTTCTTTGACCAGTCCAGTTTATTGTCAATTCGTATCCCCAGGTATTTGTAATCCTCCACCATGTCCACACTGACCCCCTGGATGGAAACAGGGGTCACTGGTGCCTTAGCTCTCCTCAGGTCTACCACCAGCTCCTTAGTCTTTTTCACATAAAGCTGCAGATAATTCTGCTCACACCATGTGACAAAGTTTCCTACCGTAGCCCTGTACTCAGCCTCATCTCCCTTGCTGATGCATCCAACTATGGCAGAGTCATCTGAAAACTTCTGAAGATGACAAGACTCTGTGCAGTGGTTGAAGTCCGAGGTGTAAATGATGAAGAGAAAGGGAGACAAGACAAGTCCCCTGTGGAGCCCCAGTGCTGCTGATCACTCTGTTAGACACACAGTGTTGCAAGCACACGTACTGTGGTCTGCCAGTCAGGTAATCAAGAATCCATGAGGTCAATGGTAAAGTTGGGAGAAGTCACTGAGAACGTAGAATTAATGTGGTTGATATTTGGCATGGATGCTGGGCTCGTTTCTGTCTTACCTCACTCTATGACTGTAAAGGTTCAATTGCAAAGAGAAGTTGAGAATGTAATGGCTGGAGTTTAGAATGATTTGATGATCTCGTTACAGAATTTCTAGGCAGTGGCAAGCTGTCTACACTCTCATTGGTCTAAATTTCAGTAGAGGAACACATTGTAAATGTAGCAGGCTCCAGACTGCTCATCCAGACCATGCAGGGTCCTCCAAATGTACATCACATCGCAAACGAGGGCCTGATAATACCTTGGCCAGAGAAGTGTTTTGTTAGTTCTGCATGGAACTAGTGGCTAAAATATTCCTGCATTCCCCTGCATAGAACTATGTACTGAATGTGGAATGAAGGAAAATATGGAGGTTCTTTTTCCAGATGTTGGGAAATCTATCTATCAAATATTGAAAGGCCTAGATACGGTGGGCATGAGAGGATACTACCTATAGTTGAGGAGTCTAGGACCGGAGGACACAGCCTCAAATAGATGGACGTCCCTTTAGAACAGAGATGAGAAATCTGTGTAATTCATTGCCACAGACAGCTGTGGAGGCCAAATCACTGGATATATTTAAAGCAGAGCTTGATAGGCTCTTCATTACTAAGGGTGTCAAAGGCTGCGCAGGCGAGTGACGTCGGGCAGTGAAGCGCGGAAGATTTAAAAGGACAGAAATCCTGCTTCGGGTTTAATTCGGAGAAGGAAGTCTGAGAATCGGAGCGGGAGTGCGGAGGAAGCCATTTTTGAATTTTTCGGTAGTTTTTCCATCGACGTTCAAAGAGGTGGGACTGCGCAGGCGTGTGACATCGGGCAGTGAAGCGCGGAAGATTTAAAAGGAACAGAGCCTTATATAGCGGGCATCGGAGTTTGCGGGCAGCGGAGTGAGCCGGGAGCAGAGTGAAGGCTTAAGGGCTTTGGCTCAACGGGCTTAGGCGGAAACGGGCGAGGCGAAGAGGGGTTGGTATTCATTTTTTTGTTGTTATTTGAGGAGAGGGGCAGTATGAGTGTGAGGGCAGTTTGTTGTTCTCGGTGCCGGATGTGGGAGGTCATGGAGTCTCGAAGCCTCCCGGACGTCCACATCTGCGCCAGGTGTGCCGAGATGCAGCTCCTAAGGGACCGCGTTAGGGAACTGGAGCTGAAACTCGATGACCTTCGTCTGGTCAGGGAGAGTGAGGAGTTGATAGAGAGCAGTTACAGGCAGGTGGTCACACCAGGGCCACGGGAGGCAGACAAGTGGGTCACGGTTAGGAAGGGGAAGGGGAAGTGTCTGGTACTAGATAGTATCCCTGTGGCTGTGCCCCTTGACAATAAGTACTCCTGTTTGAGTACTGTTGTGGGGGGACAGTTTACCTGGGAGAAGTGACAGTGGCCGTGCCTTCGGCACAGAGTCCGGCCCTGTAGCTCAGAAGGGTAGGGAAAGGAAGAGGAGGGCAGTAGTAATAGGGGACTCGATAGTAAGAGGGTCAGATAGGCGATTCTGTGGACGCAGTCCAGAGACCCGGATGGTAGTTTGCCTCCCTGGTGCCAGGGTCCGGGATATTTCTGATTGCGTCCAAGATATCCTGAAGTGGGAGGGTGAGGAGCCAGAGGTCGTGGTACATATAGGTACCAATGACATCGGTAGGAAAGGGGAAGAGGTCCTGAAAAGAATATAGGGAGTTAGGAAGGGAGTTGAGAAAAAGGACCGCAAAGGTAGTAATCTCGGGATTACTGCCTGTGCCACGCGACAGTGAGAGTAGGAATGCAATGAGGTGGAGGATAAATGCGTGGCTGAGGGATTGGAGCAGGGGACAGGGATTAAAGTTTTTGGATTATTGGGACCTCTTTTGGCGCCTGTGTGACCTGTACAAAAAGGACGGGTTACACTTGAATCCTAGGGGACCAATATCCTGGCGGGGAGATTTGCAAGGGCTACTGAGGTGACTTTAAACTAGAATGGTTGGGGGGTGGGAATCAAATTAAAGAGACTAGGAGAGAGGAGGTTAGTTCACAACAGGGGGATGGGAACAAGTGCAGAGAGACAGAGGGGTGTAAAATGAGGGTAGAAGCAAAAAGTAGTAAGGTGAAAAGTAGAAGTGGCAGGCCGGCAAATCCAGGGCAAAAATCAAAAAGGGCCACTTTTCAACATAATTGTATAAGGGCTAGGAGTGTTGTAAAAGCATGCCTGAAGGCTTTGTGTGTCAATGCAAGGAGCATTCGTAACAAGATGGATGAATTAAAAGTGCAGATTGTTATTAATGAATATGATGTAGTTGGGATCAAAGAGACATGGCTCCAGGGTGACCAAGGATGGGAGCTCAACATTTAGGGATATTCAATATTCAGGAGGGATAGACATGAAAGGAAAGGAGGTGGGGTAGCATTGCTGGTTAGAGAGGAGATTAACGCAATAGAAAGGAAGGACATTAGCCAGGAGGATGTGGAACCGATATGGGTAGAGCTGCATAACACTAAGAGGCAGAAAACGCTGGTAGGAGTTGTGTACAGGCCACCTAACAGTAGTAGTGAAGTTGGGGATGGCATTAAACAGGAAATTAGAAATGCGTGCAATAAAGGAACAGCAGTTCTAATGGGTGACTTCAATCTACATATAGATTGGGTGAACCAAATTGGTAAGGGTGCTGAGGAAGAGGATTTCTTGGAATGTATGCGGGATGATGTTTTGAACCAACATGTCGAGGAACCAACTAGAGAGCAGGCTATTCTAGACTGGGTATTGAGCAATGAGGAACGGTTAATTAGCAATCTTGTCGTGAGAGGCCCCTTGGGTAAGAGTGACCATAATATGGTGGAATTCTTCATTAAGATGGAGAGTGACATAGTTAATTCAGAAACAAAGGTTCTGAACTTAAAGAGGGGTAACTTTGAAGGTATGAGACGTGAATTAGCTAAGATAGACTGGCAAATGATACTTAAAGGGTTGAGGGTGGATATGCAATGGGAAGCATTTAAAGATCGCATGGATGAACTACAACAATTGTTCATCCCAGTTTGGCAAAAGAATAAATCAGGGAAGGTTGTGCACCCATGGCTGACAAGGATAATTAGGGATAGTATCAATTCCAAAGAAGAAGCATACAAATTAGCCAGAAAAAGCGGCCACCTGAGGACTGGGAGAAATTCAGAGTCCAGCAGAGGAGGACAAAGGGCTTAATTAGGAAAGGGAAAAAAGATTATGAGAGAAAACTGGCAGGGAACATAAAAACGGACTGTAAAAGCTTTTATAGATATGTAAAAAGAAAAAGACTGGTTAAGACAAAGGTAGGTCCCCTACAGACAGAAAAAGGTGAATTGATTATGGGGAACAAGGACATGGTAGACCAATTGAATAACTACTTTGGTTCTGTCTTCACTAAGGAGGACATAAATAATCTTCCAGAAATAGGAGGGGACAGATGGTCTAGTGAGATGGAGGAACTGAGGGAAATACATGTTAGTAGGGAAGTGGTGTTAGGTAAATTGAAGGGATTAAAGACAGATAAATCCCCAGGGCCAGATGGTCTGCATCCCAGAGTGCTTAAGGAAGTAGCCCAAGAAATAGTGGATGCATTAGTGATAATTTTTCAAAACTCGTTAGATTCTGGACTAGTTCCTGAGGATTGGAGGGTGGCTAATGTAACCCCGCTTTTTAAAAAAGGAGGGAGAGAGAAACCGGGGAATTATAGACCGGTTAGCCTAACATCGGTGGTGGGGAAAATGCTAGAGTCAGTTATCAAAGATGTGATAACAGCACATTTGGAAAGCGGTAAAATCATTGGACAAAGTCAGCATGGATTTGTGAAAGGAAAATCATGTCTGACGAATCTCATAGAATTTTTTGAGGATGTAACTAGTAGAGTGGATTGGGGAGAACCAGTGGATGTGGTATATTTGGATTTTCAAAAGGCTTTTGACAAGGTCCCACACAGGAGATTAGTGTGCAAACTTAAAGCACACGGTATTGGAGGTAAGATATTGATGTGGATAGAGAATTGGTTAGCAGACAGGAAGCAAAGAGTGGGAATAAATGGGACCTTTTCAGAATGGCAGGCAGTGACTAGTGGGGTACCGCAAGGCTCTGTGCTGGGACCCCAGTTGTTTACAATATATATTAATGACTTAGACGAGGGAATTAAATGCAGCATCTCCAAGTTTGCGGATGACACGAAGCTGGGCGGCAGTGTTAGCTGTGAGGAGGATGCTAAGAGGATGCAGGGTGACTTGGATAGGTTAGGTGAGTGGGCAAATTCATGGCAGATGCAATTTAATGTGGATAAGTGTGAGGTTATCCACTTTGGAGGCAAAAACAGGAAAACAGATTATTATCTGAATGGTGGCCGATTAGGAAAAGGGGAGGTGCAACGAGACCTGGGTGTCATTATACACCAGTCATTGAAAGTGGGCATGCAGGTACAGTAGGCAGTGAAAGAGGCGAATGGTATGCTGGCATTCATAGCAAGAGGATTCGAGTACAGGAGCAGGGAGGTACTACTGCAGTTGTAAAAGGCCTTGGTGAGACCACACCTGGAGTATTGTGTGCAGTTTTGGTCCCCTAATCTGAGGAAAGACATTCTTGCCATAGAGGGAGTACAAAGAAGGTTCACCAGATTGATTCCTAGGATGGCAGGACTTTCATATGATGAAAGACTGGATCGACTAGGGTTATACTCTCTGGAATTTAGAAGATTGAGGAGGGATCTTATTGAAGCCTATAAAATTCTAAAGGGATTGGGCAGGCTAGATGCAGGAAGATTATTCCCAATGTTGGGGAAGTCCAGAACGAGAGGTCACAGTTTGAGGATAAAGGGGAAGCCTTTTAGGACCGAGATTAGGGAAAACTTCACACAGAGAGTGGTGAATCTGTGGAATTTTCTGCCACAGGAAAAAGTTGAGGCCAGTTCATTGGCTATATTTAAGAGGGAGTTAGATATGGCCCTTGTGGCTAAAGGGATCAGGGGGTATGGAGAGAAGGCTGGTACAGGGTTCTGAGTTGGATGATCAGCCATGATCATACTGAATTGTGATGCAGGCTTGAAGGGCTGAATGGCCTACTCCTGCACCTATTTTCTATGTTTCTATGTTATGGGGAGAAGGCAGGAGAATGGGTTTGAGAGGGGTAAGTCAGCCATGATGGAATTGGTCGAATGGGCTAATTTCCCATGTCTTATAGTAATTTAAAAGAAGTGATGGCAGCTTTGAAGTCAGAGGCAGGCCTTTTGGTGATGGATTTCTGAATCACTTTTAAATCCAAAGGGTTATAGGAGTTTGCTGCCCTCTTCTACCAACAACAGTGACTTATTAAATTTATGTCTAAGATTGACAGGGCTTTATAAATGAACTATATTAAGGGATGTTGTGTAAAGTGGGCATATAGTGTTATGTCAGAGACCAGCTATGATTTCATTGAATGTTAGAATAGGTGGAAGTGGCTCCATATTCTTTCCAATCATTCTGTCAAAGTTTAATAGCCACAAAAATCCACCTTCCAGCATGTTTATTTTAGAAAAAGCACTTGCACGTTTGCTTCCATGCCTTTGAATGAAAGCCTCACTCCATGCAGCTAAAATACTTTAAAAGGTCAGGTTTTCACAAATACTGTTCAGATTTTAATCTCCAGACAAATATGGGTTTATTTCCTGAACGATGATCCCATCAATCAGCAAATTAAAGTCTAATATTCAGATCTGAACCCTTCAGAACTGAACTAGAAGTGATACTTTTCTATTAGCTGACTTATGCCAAAGTTCTATTTAGATCATTTAGAGTAAGTGATATATTGCACGTTAGAGGATAAAGCTGCAGTTTGTCACTAACTCGATCCAATCTCGGTTGAAAGGGAAGGGCTTCTGTTCTCCTCAATAGAGATAAAACTATTGAATACATTTGACTTGTGTTATGGCTGGAGTTTCTCATGAACAAACTGTGAGTAGCATGATTTAGATTTTTTGGGCTTTGGATGTACTAAAGGAGACAAGTTATGAGTTTTCAATATTCATCTTGGAATTAATGAACTGATATTTTCACTCTAGAAATCCAACTTGCTTCCAATAGATGTCAATTGTTCATTGCAAGTTTGAACAGTCGAAATATCCCAGAGATATTTTGACACAAATACTGATTTATATTTACATTGCAAATGGCTGTATTGCACACAGGCTGAGTCTTTTGTTTTTATGTAATATCGTGGAGGGATATTTAAAGCAAGGAAACATAAAGGAATATTGGATTTGATTAGATATGCTTTTGCGCGAGCGGCAATCCTCCGAAAAGCTCATACAAAAGCAAGATCCCTGTTTTATATTTGCTAAGGAAACAATATCATGTATATTTTCTGAAACGATAGTTTGAGAACAGCTGGGCTCAAAATTGGATATTTAGGAACAATTACAGTTATTCTCAAATTGTGATGGCTGATTCAGCCCAGAAAAGTCATGTTAAGATGGAGTAGTTTGATAGGTTTGAACAAATGTTGCTCAATAATTGCTAGCAGTATTTGTTGGAAGTGGTATAGAGGATTTAAAAGGTGGAAGTTGTCATTTGAACTCCATATTTAAATATATTGTTGTCAAATATTATTGTTTTTTACTCCTTTCCTTTAGATTTCTAGTTTGCAGATATTTTGTGCTTTTTTGTAATCATAAACCATGTTTGTTAGTTAGTTACTTAGTTATAGTCTGTCTAAGTTTGATAACTAACATTCCAAGTTAAGTGCAATAATGTATCATGATGGCATACCTAGTCCAGTGATGACACCCGACTGTTTTAGGACTAATATCAGGCATGTATTCCCTACAAGCCCATAACTGCTAAATGCAGTAGATTCTACTTAATTGGGACTACTCTTAAAGAAGAAATACTAATCAAGGAAATAGTTAGGATTCCCTTTGTTTATTTATCATTTATTTACAGATACAGCATGGAATTTAGCCCTACCCTAATCATGGGACACTGAACAAGAAGCCTACTAACTGGTATTTTTTGGACTGTGGGAGGAAACTGGAGCACCCAAAGGAAACCAACATGCACATGGGAAGGAGTATACAAACTTGCTTACAGAGGACGTTGGAATTGAACTCCAAACTCTGATGCCCTGACCTGTAATAGCGTCATGCTACTGTGATGCCTTACGGTATTTGGGACACAATGCCACTTAATTGGGACTGTAGACCGTAACATGGAATCATAGAGACATAGAAATCTACAGCACATTACAAGCCCTTTGGCGCACGATGTTGTGCCAACCATGTAACCTACTCTAGAAGCTGCCTAGAATTTCCTTACCGCATAGCCCTCTATTTTTCTAAGCTCCATGTACCTATCTAAGAGTCTCTTAAAAGACCTTATTGTATCTGCCTCTACCATCTTCGCTGGCAGTGCGTTCCACACACCCACCACTCTCTGTGTGAAAAACTTACCTCTGACAAACCCCTTGTACCTACTTCCAAGCACCTTAAAACTGTGCCCCCTCATGTTAGCCAATTCAGCCCTGGGAAAAAGCACGCTCTGCAATCCAGGCAGCATCCTTGTTAATCTCCCCTGCACTCTCTCTATAGTATCCACATCCTTCCTGTAATGAGGTGACCCTACAATACTCCAAGTAGGTTCTAACCAGGGTCTTATATAGCTGTAGCATTACCTCACAGCTCTTGAACTCAGCCCCAGAGTTGATGAAGGCCAACACACCATACGCCTTCTTAACAGCAGTGTCAACCTGCGCAGCAGCTTTAAGTGTCCTATGGACATGGACCCCAAGATCTTTCTGATCCTCCACACCACTAATATTATAGCCTGACTTCAAATTTGACCTACCGAAATGAACCACTTCACACTTATCTGGGTTGAACTCCATCTGCCACTTCTCAGCCCAGTTCTGCATCTTATTGATGCCGTATTGTAGCCTCTGACAACCCTCCAGACTATCCACAACACCCCCAACTGTTGTGTCATCAGCAAACTTACTAACCCACTCATCTACTTCCTCATCCAGGTCACATACAAAAATCACAAAGGGGAGGGGTCTCAGAACAGATCCCTACAGAACACCACTGGTAGCTGTCCTCCAAGCAGAATACGAACCATTCACAACCACCCTTTGCCTTCTGTGTTCAAGCTAATTCTGGACCATTGCCGAATACTTTCTAGCTGGTGTCAACCACATGAAACTTGTGTGGCCTTTAGACACAATACCATGGTTAGAGTAAACAGTTTTTAAATAGCATCAGTTGCAAGTGTCTTTGTTCAAAAATAGTGATTTATGTCATTGATATTTGTCAAGAAATCAACGGTAAGACAATTAAGAACTGTTTTGCACAATGCAATTTGAAGCATTTAGGCTTCAAAATGCAGTAAATGGCTGGGAGTGAAAATGAAACAATTTCACTACTTCAGTAAATTAGGAGCTAAGAAGAATTTGATGACAATCAACAATCATCTTGAATATTACAATGAAAATGAAGATTTGGAGGATGCAATCATCGATAGCATTGTATGAAGGCAGTTAATTATCTGCATGAGGTGTCTGCATTGATTTTGTTCATTTTTAGTCATTCAAAAGAACACGGCAGCATACACTGGATAATTTCCTCTGTCGATAAGTATTAGGAACTAATACACAGTTTTATAGTACTGTAGTACTATAATTCGCTTATTTGGGCCAAAATTTACTGTTTCTGATGTGTCTCAATTAACCAGAATCTACTGCATTTAATAATAATTGCAATTTCTTGATATACCTATGGAAAATACTGTGATATCTTGAGAAAGCAATTGAGAAAGATCTCAAATATCACAGTACCAATGAGTTGAAGTGGATTTCATATTTCAAATAAGCTGATTACTAAATGGTAACTGCCACTCCCCTATATACCAGGGGCAATTTATAGTGAGCAATTGAAACATTTGTAGTTATTTTATGAGCTAATTGTGTTACTGTGGAATGCTGACGATCCCCTTTGACACGAATACTTGTATTTTGAGTAAGAAAATGGATAACTGGAGTATCACCGTGTGTCATTTTAATAAATTATACATTCCTGCGCAACAAATAAGTTTACAAACTTTATTCACTTTGTAAATTATTTTATTATTTTATGCTTGCAATTACAGGGATGAAAGACTGTTCAACTTCGATTCAATGTTTGTACCAGTAGAAATAAAATGGCTGAATCCATTATTTAATCTGGCAATAAAGACTGATAATTAGCTTTCATCCCTATAAAATTATTAACTACTGAATCGTACACGCAGCTGAATAAATCATTGGAAACAATGATGATTAATGTCTTGGGAAAATTATCCGCAGGCCTTACTCAGTCTGTTGTACATGTGACTTCTGTTCTACAAAGTTGCTGTCTCTTAACTACCCCTTGAAGGAGCCCAGCTCCTGTTGCAAAGCAATTTGGGATGGACAGTAAATGCAACCTTAATGGTGACATTCATATCCAATGCGCAAATACAATAGAAATACATCTTGCACATTCTAATATCTCATGTACATTTTCTCCTTTGAAGTTCTTTTCCTTTATATTCTGATTTATTTGTGCAAGATTGCTTTTAGATCTAAGATTAGACCTTAATCTCTCTTGAAGCTTCTTTTCAAAAGCTCTGTTCATTGCTACAGGCTTTCATGTTTTTTTTTGCTTTTCCTTGACAGTGTTGTTTTCACTTTGTCATTGTTGACCTTGTCGTGTTTCTAACCTTCTATTTTTCACTTTGCTTTCCCTCTTTTCTTTTCATCCACCTTTCATCCTCCCAACAGTCTGCTGTTGAACTTGAAAACGAAATTGGGCCACCAGAGGAAGGTGATGGGGAGGTGAGCAGAGGTGAAGGGTTAAAAGAAGAGCCAGAATGGAGAATGGGAAAAGAGAGAAGAGACGGGGAGAATTTACTGTTCATGGCGTCGTGTTGGAAGCTACTCAGATGGAATATGAGGTGTTGCTCCTCCAACTTAAGAGTAGCCTCATCATGGCAGTGGAAGGGGTTGTGGATCTCATCCATGGAAGGTCATCTGTAGTTCCCTTCTCCTCCCAGCTTTACCCTTCACTTTAACAGGAACATGCAGACCAAGAACTCTCAATTAAAAGTCTTGAACTTTTAAAAGTCTCCCACTTGCCACACATCCCTTTTCCTGCGAATAATCTACACAATCAGCTTTTGCAAGTTCTTGTCTAATCTGCTGAGCATGGCGTGGCATGGCAGCGGAGTGGTTAGCGGAGTGCTATTGCAGTGCCAGTGACCCATGTTGAATTCTTGCCACTCTCTGTAAGGAGTCTTTATGTTGTCCCTGTGACCGTACGTAATTCATCCGGCTGCTTTAATTTCCACACACGCACTCCAAAGATGTTCGAGCTAGTAGGTTCATTTGTCACAGGGTAGTAATTGGGTGGTGCAGGCCTGTTGACCCGGAAGGGTGTGTTACAATGCTGTATCTCCGAATAAAAAAAAGCAGCCAAGGATCTTGAGAAATGCTGCAAAATCTTTGTCAGTTTCTGCAGTGACTTGCCTTATGTAAAAATGTTGGGATTAATGTTCTGACATGAATTAAAAATCAATGCCACTTGCTAACTCAAATTCTTAATTATGCCTTGCTAAACTGTTTTGCATTAGCGGGATCAAATTATACACCATCAATCTCCTGTCGATTTCTACACCAATGTCCCTCTCTCTGTGGTGCTGCCCAACCTACTGAGTGTCCTTATCATCTCCCAGTCATACAGATCAGCTGTTATTAACAAGTATAACCTTGGTTAAAGCTAAAGTTGAATTTATTGTTACATGCACAGGTACATTGAAAAGCTTACTTGCAGCAGCATACAGGCATGCACATAGTATCTTCTCCCCCTCGTAGACTTCCACTTTATCTCCATCCCTCTCCTCTGCAGTTAATAAGTGCTTGCATTTCCCATTTTCCACTTCTGTGAAGGGTCACTGACCTTGAAGCATTAACTGTTTTCCTCCCTCCATGAACCAGTGTACATACTTATTAAGACACAGCAGGAGGCTGTTTGGCCCGTTGAGTCCGTGCTGCTTGCCAGCAGAGCAATCTCATCAGTTTCATTTTCCCCATTGACTTATTCCCTTGTGGCTCTGCATCTCGTTCTCTCTCGCAGACCCACTGACTTTCCTTGCTGAGAGTCTCAGCGTTCGCTCTCTTTATTACTGCACACATTAATTGGTCTGGGCTCTGCGTCTGCAGTGTTCCCTCAGTCAGACTTATCTCTTCCAGCTGAACGAGCAAACCCTTTGCCCCTGACTGACATTCCACAAGGTGGACCGGGCTTTGCGAGGTGACCAGACCTCAAGTGGTGTGCCACTGTGGCCACGCTCCCCGAAGCCCTGACTCCCTTCGCAGGTTCCTGCTCTCCGAATGTCCCTGATGGAGACATTTTAAAAAGTATCAAAGTAGATATAAATTTTTAAAAAATTATTAACTAAATTAAAGTAATGCATTTAAAAACCTCAAAAGAGTAACAAATTATTAGATTAATAATCCAAGTAAATTATCCAAACAGTTACCTTCTCCCACGGGATTGGCACCTCACTCACATGAGGGGGTTGTGCTTCAGGAGTATAGCTGTGGGAATGGGTGGAATACATTTGGCTGTTCTGTTCATCACAGCAGTGAGTCCAGTGGTAGAGGGGAGGGCCAGATGTACCAGAGTCAGATTTCTACAAATCTTGGGAGTTCCAGCTTTGGTTGTGCAAAACAAACTGAGCCAGTGTTTCCTGGCAGCCAGCGATTTTCCCCGCTGAATGTTTGGCTTAATTCTGTCCCTTTTTTCTGTTGTGATGTTAGGGAAATTAACATTAAGTAGTTGTTGCGCCTCACCAAGTTGGTTACTCTTTCTATGGCCTTTACTTTCAGACATTTAATAAAAACCATTCCATCATGGTAAGCAATGGCTCACAGGGTGCTCTGTGAGATGGATAATCTTTGCAACAGGGCGTCCTTGATGGGTTTATCATTGCTGAGCCACTTTAGTTTGTGATGATCTATAATTTCCTCTACTGGCTTTCATTCTGATGAATGACTCTATTCTGAGAGCATTCAAGACGCTGAATCCCTTTTATGGCAATTGTTAAGACCACTGGAAGTCCTGGGCTTTGATCAGTTGTTACGATTATTGGACCGGGGTTCCTTGAAAGGTAGAATAACTTTTAAAACATGGTATAATACAAGAGAAAAGGAAGGCAAGCAAGTAAAACCAAATAACTTTGCTACTGGTTCAGTTCTTTGCACCTAGTACATTCTGTGAAAATTTAGCAAAGGAAGTTTGGGGACGCAAGAGATTGCAGACGTTGGAATCCGCAACATCACACAAAATGCCCGAGGAATTCAGCAGCTACTGTAGGTAACTAAACAGTTGCTGGTTCGGGTCAAAAAATTTGCATCTAGACCAGGGGTTCCCAAACTTGGCCTTGGTTAACGGTAGGGGTCCATGGAATAAAATAGGTTGGGAAACCCTGATCTAGACAGAAAAACAGAGGGAAGGATGAAAAGGTGGTGGGAAGGGTGGAGATGATAGGTGAATTCAGGTAAGGTGATAGACAGATGGGTAGGACAGAGTGGAAAGCTGAGTGATGATAGGTGGAAGTGATGAAGATCTGAAGATGAAGGAATTTGATGGAGAGGAAGAGGAGGTGGTGACAGGAGCCAGTGGAAGGAATGTGTCAGGTGGATCAGGAGGAGGGTGTAATGGGACAGATGGAGAGAAGTTTCTGGAATTCGGAGAATTCACTATTAATGCCTTAATGTTTATAGCAACTGGAGCAGAATGTGAGTGCTGTCCCTCCATTTTACATTTACTCACATCCTGACAGTAGAGGAGACTGAGGGCAGACTTGTTGGTATGGGAATGGGGTGGAGATTTACTAAGTATGCCTGCAGAAAAAGAATCTCAGGGTTGTATGTGGTGACATGTATGCACTCTGAGATTAAATTTGACTTTGAACTTTGAACTTTGAGAATTAAAATGGCTGGCAACGCGAAGGTGCAGACGTCCAAGGCAGATAGTGGTGCTTGGTGAAACAGAGACCAGGTCTGCATTTGGTCTCACTGGTGTAGAGGAGGGCACAATAGGAGAACCAGATGAAATAAATGACACTGGGGGATATTCATGTGAAAGTCTGCCCCACCAGGAAGGGCTAATTAAGACCCAGGATGGTGATGAGGGAGAAGCTGTAGGAGTAAGTGTTATATCACTTGTGGTTACATGGGAGAATGCCTGGGGAGAGAGGAGGGTGGGTAGGAAGGGATGAGTGACAGTTGGGGAGGACGTTAGAGTTGCCCCAGCTCTCAGCTACTCACCCACCATCCTATGCATCCAACGTCTCATTCTGTGCAACAACTGCCCAGTGACGATATGGTCTCACAACTAATCACACCTTCCCTTTTCCACCTCTTTCCACCTTCTGCAGGGATCCCTCACTCTGTGACCTCCTGCTCCACTCTTCAATCATTTCATGTTTATGTATATGATGTCCTTGGGTAAAAAGTTGTACACTGCAGCGGAACTATGTGTTGCTTGTGATGCATTTTCTTAATGACTAGTGAGACGTGTGTGGGAGAATAAGGGTAACAGGACCCAACGTGTGGTGCTAATGTGATTTCATATCAAAGCCTGAATTGCACATCATTTCCTCACTAAGTTTCTAATATTTTACTGAATGTTATGTTGTCATCCTCAACTTTTCCTAAGAGTCTGTTCCAACTAACCCCCTCTTTAGTCATTTCTCACCTCAGTCTCCAGTACTGGGTTTGGATTTCTAATGTGAGGGTAAACACAATCTGATTCTCACAATGACCATCAGGCAGTAGATACAGAAGCCTGAAGTCCCATACCGTCAGGTTCAAGAACAGCTTCTTTCCTCCTATCATTTGGTTCTTGAACTAACCTGCATCTACCGCAGATGTTGGCTTCCATTATGAAGGTTGAGTTTTCAGGGTACTTGGAGACACACGATTAGATTAGCCAATGTCAGCAGTTTCCTCAAGGGGAAATTTTGCCTGGAAATCTGTCGGAATTCTTCGAGGAAATAACAGGCAGGATAACAATGGTGAGTCAGTGGATTTTGTTCACTTAGATTTTCAGCAGACCTTTGACAAGGTGCTGCACACGAGGCTACTAAACAAGATAAGAGCCTGTAGTATAACAAGAAAGATACCAGTATGGAAAGAAGGTTGTTTGACTGGCAGGAAGCAAATAGTGGGAGTGAAGAGGGCCTTTTCTGGTTGGCTAGAGATATTCCGCAGAGGTCAATAGTGGAACCATTTCTTTTCACGTTCTATGTCAATGATTGGATGACAGAATTGGTAGTTTTGTGGACAAATTTGCAGGCGATACAAGATAGATGGAGGGGCAGGTAGTGTTAAGGAAGCATAGAGTCTGCAAAAGGACTTAGACAGATTAAGAGAATGGATGAAAAAGCGGCATATGGAATATAGTGCTGGGAAATGTATGGTCATGCACTTTGGTGTACACTATTTTCTATATGGTGAGAAAATTCAGAAATCAGAGTTACAAAGGGACTTGGGAGTTCTTGTGCAGGATTCCCTAAAGGTTAACTTGCAAGTTGAGTTGGAGAAAAGGAAGGCAAATGCAATGTTAGCATTCATTTTGAGGGGACTAGAATATAGAAGCAAGGATATAATGCTGAGGCTTTATAGGGCATTGGTCAGACCGTATTTGGAGTATTGTGAGCAGTTTTAGGCCTCATATCTAAGGAAAGATATGATGGCATTGGAGAGGGTCCAAAGATTTTCATGAGAATGCCTATGGGCTAACATATAAGGAGAGTTTGATCACTCCTGCCTGTACTTGATGGCATTTAGACGAATGGAGGGGGGGGGGAATCTCATTGAAACCTATCAAATATTGAAAGGCCTAAATAGAGTAAACATGGAGAGGCTCTTTCCTATAATGGGGGAGTCTAGGCCCAGAGAGCATGGTCTCAAAATAGAGGGACGTGTCATGGTCCGGATCGGGGTCTCTTTAAAGTTACTTTGTTTATGTTACGATCCGGACCGTTGACTCCCTGTTTCCCTTTGGTTCCCTGTTTTCCCGTGTCCCTCGGCCTTAGTGATTAGAGGCAATTTACTCTCGGCTGGACCGGTAGTTTATAGTCTCCGGCTTTCAGCTGTTGGGCGCGAGAGCGTTTGCAAAGTCACCAAGGTACGGCGTGCCAATGTCATCTGGCTGAGTCTCTGCTCGAAGCGAGTGCTGGTAATTCACCTTTCCTCTCTGGAGCAACCCTGTCAAGTTACCTCGCCAAAACGAGCCTGCAAAGTTTCCTCACCGAGGTGGGTCTGTCAGTTAACCCGCCGGAGGGAATCAAGAACTGCTGTCTACTGTTCCCGGGCCAAGTTGGGAGCTCGCCACTACCCGGCGGCATCCAAGCTCGATTCAAGTCCCGGACCTGGGGGCATCCAAGTACCGAGTCAAGTCCCAATCCTGGCGGCATCCAAGTACCGAGTCGAGTCCTGGCCCTAGCGGCATCCAAGTACCGAGTCAAGTCCCAACCCTGGCGGCATCCAAGTTCCGAGTCAAGTCCCGGCCCTGGCGGGATCCAAGTTCCGTGTCAAATCCTAGCCCTGGCGGTCTGTGATTCCTGTCCTACCCCACTGTCTGAATCCCTCCTCTGCCCCTCTCGCCTCTAGCCCTCATCTGCGGCCCTTGCCTGCACCTCGGTCTAGTTCTATCGCCGGAGCTAGATAGGTACTGTCTGGTGTTCTTTCGTGTTGGTCTTGTCTTGTCCTCGCCTCCGTGGGGTAAGTCAGGCCGTCTTGCCATTGCCCTGCGGGGGGTCATGTCTTGTCTTGTCCTCGCCTCCGTGGGGTAAGTCAGGCCGTCTTGCTGTTGCCCCGCAGGGGGGTCATGTCTTGTCTTGTCCTCGCCTCCATGGGGTAAGTCAGGCCGTCTTGCCGTTGCCCCGCGGGGGGTCATGAGTCCCGGCCCTATGTCCTGTACCCAAGGAGGGGTCCCGGCTCTGTGTTCTGTGTATGTGTCCATGGTTCCATGTACCTGCTCCACGAGACCGAGGCTTTGTGTTCCCATATTCCTTCTCTCCCTAGCCCATGTCATGTTCATGCCTGGTTCTGGGGTCCGAGCCCGAGGCAAGACCCAGGTACTGGGTCCTTGCCCAGTGTCTGGCTCGGAGTCCATACCGTAGCCTCTTCATGTCTCCTCTAGTTCTGGGATCCGATTCCGAGTCCAAGCCCAGACCCCTGGTCCCAGCCTAGACATCATCCTGAGTCCTTGTCCGGTTCGCTATTCCTGCTCCTGCCCAGCTCTCCTGGTATCGAACAATAAACTAAATCTAATTAACCTCACAAGATGTGTCTTGCATTTGGGTCCACCCTTTCTCCCTATGATGCCCCCCCCCACCACTGTGACAGGACATCCCTTTAAAACAGAGATGAGAGGAATTTCTTTAGCCAATGGGTGGGTGAATCTGTACAATTCATTACCACAGATGACTGTGGAGGCCAAGTCATTGAGTATATTTAAAGCGGAAGGTGATAGATTGTTGGTTATTCAGGGTGTCAAAGGTTACGGGGAGAATGCAGGAGAACGAGGATAATAAATCAGCCATGGTGGATGGCCTAATTCTGCTCCTGTATCTTATCATCTTATGGTCATTTAGTCCATTTCAGAGCCTTCGCTTGCGCACATTACTTCAAGCTGTTCATAAATAGTTTGAGGGGAAATTGGATCTCAGTGCATCTGTATCACAGTGCTGGCTGATTTATTGTCTTTGAAACCAGCATCACCATGTCAATTACTTGCTAGGTTTTTTTGCAAAATCACAGCTGCTGTTACCAGCAAACTGGCAATTCGTGTGCAGTTTAAAATTTAAGCTTTTAGTTCATTAGTATCTCCTTAGCACCTTTTAAATTTAAAATAAAAACAGTGTAGCTTAGTAATGTTGACTACAGTGCAGCTGACATGTAAAACATAGAGCAATAGGAGCAAGTATTTTTTGTGCTAAAATGATTTTGAGAAATGGCATATTCAAGACCATGGATAGCAGCAGACGAACTCCTGCAGATCAGTAAATTTGCCATTATTCCTTGAACATTATTGATTGTTGCATGCTGCAGTACTGCTTTCTACCTGCTGTTCTTAGGAGTATAGTTACTTAGTGATAGTACCAGCACTCGTTCACCGGCCTCAGGAAATCAAACAAGAAGACCCTAACCTTTCAAATCCCAATGAAGAGTCTTGGCTCAAAATGTCAACTGTTAATTTCCCTCTGTGGATGCTGCATGACTTGCTAAATTCCTCCAGCATGTTGTGTGTTCTCTCAAGAAGAGTCCTTGCCTTTTTACATACATATGGTTTTCATCTTATGTTTCTGATTGTGTGGAAGTGCTTGCTTGCAAGATGGTGTCATCTCTGCAGATTTACAGCACAAACAGTCCCAAGATCAAGCTTGTTTTTGATTCTTTACACGTGCATTCATCAAACACCCCCCCCAAAAAAAACTGTGGCTTCTAGGTATCACTGCTTTCCTCAGATATTACTGCCACTTGGGATTTTCAGGGTAAGTTACTTTTATTTAGGTTAAATTAAAAAGGCTTAAGGGTAGAACTTCTGATCAAAAAGCTTGAGTACGTTGTGTAAGCACTTAGGTACAGAATTGAGAAAATGTTGCATTTGTGTAAATGCTATTTGAAAGCCGAAATGATAGTCTGTCTTGTCTTAATTTTTGATTAGGTATAAAAGATCAAAAGGCATTATTATTTGGTACAACTCTTGACATGCTGATCAATAGCAAATACTGACTAAATGACCATTTGTCTCAATTTTCAGTTGGTGAAATCTTGCTTTGCTTCCACATTGTGCCTGTGTAAGAGCATTGGATGGTTGGTATCGCTTTCAGAGTTGTGAAAATGATTAGCTACTCACTGTATGATGTTACATGTTTCAATGAAGAGACTGCCCAAATAGTCTGTGTGCATCTGTGGTGCTAGTCACTGTGAGAAATGATTTTATAAATTACCTTTGATAATTAGTTTATGCTGATTATCCTCCAATATTTTCATGAATGCAAGAGGTAAAGATGTTGAGACTTGTTTCAAAAGTGCTGGGTGACGGGACAATGGCACTAATTTCTATGCATGAATCAGAGTGCTAATACTGGGTGTGATGTCTGCTAAGTGAGATAACAACTGGACATGAAAGGGCCAGGACACTACCAAGCATATGTGCGATTCTCTACTAAAAACATGTACCCTAGTTTGTTATTTTTTTTCCATTTTGATTTTTCCCACTGTTTAACAAAGAATGTGAGATATCAAATATTGGTTCATGTTATGTTGGTGAGGGTAAGCTATCTCGATGACTGTTGCCTGATAGCATTCAATCTACTTGCTCAGGCAGGAGGTAATTCTGGCACTCACCAACCTACTTTGACGTCCAGAATTAACTCCTCCCTGAACAAGGATCTGGACCCACTGTAATTTGCCTATGGCCACAACAGGTCTACGGTGGCTCTCCATTGGGCTTTGGACCACCCGGACAACAGCAATGCTTATGTCAAGCTGTTTTTTTATCGATTACAGTTCAGTGTTCAACACCATCATCTTCTCAGTGCTGATCAACAAGCTTCAAAACCTGAGCCTCTATAATCGACAGAAATCTGCAGATGCTGGAAATCCAAGCAACACACACAAAATGCTGGAGGAACTCAGCAGGCCAGGCATTATCTATGGAAAAGAGTACAGTTGATGTCTGGGCCCAAAACATCGACTACACTTTTTTCTATAGATGCTGTCTGGCCTGCTGAGTTCCTCTAGCATTTTGTGTATGTTGCTGGGCCTCTATACTTTCCTCTGCATTTGGATCCTTGACTTCTTCATTGGGAGACCACAGTCTGTACAGATTGTTGATAATATTCCTCCTACCTGACAGTCAACACAGGGACACCTAAAGAATGCATGTTTAGCCCCCTGCTCTGCTCTCTCTACACTCATGACTGTGTGGCGAGGCACAGCTCAAACACCATCTATAAATTTGCCAAAAATAGTGCTGCGATTGGCAGGATCTGAGGAGGCAAACAAGTAGTGATGTTGCAACAGCCAAGGAGGTGATTGTGGACTTCTGGAAGAAGTTGGGAGAGTACACACTGATCCTCATTGAGCGGTCGGCACTGGAAAGGGTGAATAGTTTCGAGGTCCTGGGCATCAACTTCTCAGAGGATCTATTCTAACCCCACCATGTTGGTGCATCATAATAAAGGCATGCCAGTTGCTATACTTGATTAGGAGTTTAAGGAGATTTAGTATATCACTTTCTGTAGAACCATGGAAAGCATTCTGACTGGTTACATCATGGTCTGGTTATGGAGGCACCAATGTACAGGATTGTAAGAGCCTGTGGAGAGTTGTAGACTTGGCCTCCCCATCATAGAGGACATCTTCCAAAAGCATTGTCTCAAGAAGGCAGTATCCTTCATTAAGGACCCTCACCGTCTGGGACATGCCCTCTTCTTATTACTACAGTCAAGACAGAGGTACATGAGCCTGAAGAACAAAACACAAAATTTTAAGAACAGCTTCTATCCCTCTGTCTTCAAACTTATGAATAGTCTGTGAACCTATGAACACTACTTTGCTGTTCCCATTTCGTAATATTTACTTATTATTGTAACATTTCTTTTGTGTCTTGTGCTGCCACAAACAACAAAATTCCCGACACCTCAGTGACAGTAAACCTGACTCTGGTAAGAATTGTAGCATGTGACCACTATCTTTGTGGGTGGTACATTGTTTCAATGTGGAACCTGTCAGAAAGTCTGTCTGCCTATGTAGAGAAGGCCATTCTAAGTAAAAACAGAAACTTAGCAGGCCAACTTTCACACTGCCGTTAGCTCTGATGAATGCTCTTCAACCAGAATTGCTGACTCTGTTTCCCTTTCCGCAGATGCTGCATGAACTGCTGAGTGTTTCAGGGTTTTGCTTTCTGCTTTTCATGCACCCTAAGAAATCCCGTTTATCACCATTTAAGTTTTTCCTTTAAATGAAGGACATAAACTGCTGAAAACACTCAGCTGTCCAGGCAGCATCTGTGGAAAGCGAAACAGTCAAACCAATCTACAAGGTGACTATTTCTCTTCACTTAAATAGCAGCTATCTTCCAACATCCTTGTGAGTTATGAGGGGAAAGTTACTGAACATGTAAAAATGCTATTTCCTCCGTCTGTAGTTTTTGATGTTACAAGATGATTTTAAAGAAAAGTAAAGTTGCTATTCATGCCTACCCTGAAGAAGTTTAAATCCTCTCTTCAATGGGTGTTCAGTAAGACCCTCTCTCACTGCTCCCCCTCTATGATCCCTGCTGTCCTCCGACTCTTTGATCATGTACTCCCCCAGATTCACTATCACAGCCACGTATCCTTCCTGGGAACTTGTCAGATTCCTTCCTCTTCAGCCCTTTATCTTTCCTATTCACCTGGCTTCATCTATCACCTTCGAACTATCATCTTTCCCCTCAACTCTCTTTGCCTTCCTTCCCAGTCCTGAAGAAGAGTCTCGGCCTGAAATGTCAACTGTTTGTTCATCTCCGTAGGTGCTGGCTGACCTGATGAGTTCCTCTGGCATTTTGTGTTTGTTGCTTCCTATTCATTAAATTCCTAATTTGTCTAATTTGGGTGCTCAATGGGGAGACAGATTATACTTATGATGCAGAGAGGGAAAAATAACTGAGTTAGTTTGACAACTTGAGACAGGCCCAGCTTCAGTAAGGATTGGGCACCACCTCCTTTCCCATCCTTTTCAAAGGACAGTAATGAATGAAAGGAATCAAGTGAATATATTTGCAAAAGATGTGGCAGTGAAACGGAATTATTTTATTCTGTGGAAAATCTGAAATAGCATATCTTTGAAGTCTTTTTTATAAAATCTGAAATATAGAAAACTACACACCCCAGAATGTAGATCTTGATTATATCCCTGTATTGAAAAAGGTTAAGATGCTTTCAGTCTCTTACAGAAACAGCAAGGACAAAGAGACGATTGTCTATTGTAACATTGCCCTTGTGGATACTCTGGTTGCATTGTAAAGCAGCAGCCAGCCACGAGCTCACATTTGGTATTCTTGTCATAATTTTATAGGTCCTTTATCACTGAAAATGAATGAGATCGTGGCTGTGACGCTGAGTGAAACTCATCTAGAATCTACAGAAGGTAATCAGATACTTTACGCAGTGAGTGCTGGTCCGGTATTGTACAAAGAAGCAAAGCAAATATTACCCGAGCACCACAAGGGTAATATTTCATTCAAATCAATTCACATCCAACTTTTACATAATCAGTTTGTTGGGTTCAGTAAACAAACGTATAACTATACATGTTCTCTCAGTGTAAGACATGAGCCTATTAAGACCCTGTTAGCCTGCTGACCGCAATTGATCACGGCAAATAACTATGCCGATGTGTGTGTTAATCTCTTTGCATGAGACTCCTTCATCAAGAATGTTTCAGTTTTGTCCTGTGATCCGCACCATATTCCAAGTCATTTGTTTTGTTTGTACTCACTGGCAATATCTGATCAAGGTTGGTTAGCACAATAGTGTGGCATACTTACACTTGGGATAGATTTCCCAAGTGGCGTGTGGACATCTACTACTACGACGTCGACTCAGGCCTAGGGGGCCGGCGTCGGGCACGATGATGGACTCTCCACTTCTCCCTCTCCCTCATCAGTGTGTTCAGTTCATCTACATTAGCCGCGCCGCTGTCTTCTAGGAGCGTGTTGACCGTAGTCTTGGGAGGGCGCCCAGGGTTCATCCTCCCGTGCTTGGGCTCCCATATGATGACTAGGCTGGCAGGTAGCTCGGGGTGGCGTAGACAGTGTCCCGCTAGTTGCAGTCTTCTCACCTCGATTTCAGTGGTGAGCATCGGTAGGTCGTTAAAGAGCTCGACGTTCATCATGTGCTGTTGCCAACACACGTCAAGAGCCATCCAGCATAATAAGGCATTATGTTGGACATCAGACCAAGAAAAACCTATATGGATGCTGGATCTCTTGAACAACACACACAAAGTGCTGAAGGAAAGTCCTGATGAACAATCTCAGCCTGACGCTTTGACTGTTCCTTCTCCCTGCACCCCCCCCAGCCGCCCCCCCGTGGATGCTGCCTGATGTTCTCCAGCATTTTGTATGTGTTGCTCAAAAATCAAGCATGAGGGAGCACAAGATTACAGTTTTTCAAAGACCTGGTTTCTGCTTCAGCCTGGATGCATGAAGGAAAGGATTTTAGTCATGAGGTACTGAGGGTGGGTATTATCAGGCAGAAACCCATAGCCTGCTTGTGCTTTGTAGCAGTTGCCAACATTTCTGCTCACGGTAGGAGTGGTGAGAGAGGAGAGGCACCGACTCCGTTAGCTCATGTAGAGCTGGGATAGAATGACGAAAATGGGCGGAAGCATAGATGGCAGTAGAGGAGGGCTGAAGGAGAGAAATTATGTAGGAAGAGAAAGAGCTGAAGCCAGCAGTCTAATTTCTGGGACGAGATTGAGTTAGGTGCATCACCATGTTACCGGGGAGTGAGGATTGAGCAGGACTCCACAACTGATCCATAAGTTTTGCATCCATAATTTTCAAGGCACTTTGGACCAATGTCATTCCCAGTAAATGATCTCTGTCACTGCTGGACTTACTGCAGCAAGAAGGAAATAGTTTAAAAAAAACATTACGGATTCTTACACCCTGACTTACTTTTTAAAGGTCACTGGAATATAAAGGTTGAGCTTTGACAATAGGTGGCACATAGTCAATATGGAAGTATCATTACAGCCCTCTGAACAACCGATTCATGCAGGATTGCATGTGGATCCTACAGTATTACTGTTTCAAGTCTTTCTACCAATATTCTGAGATCTACCTTTCAATTAAAATCTAGAGCAAATCTCAGAGAGCAGTTAATTTGTGGAACAGTCTCCCGAGGGAGTGAGTGCAAGCAGTTAGTATTGATTCATTTGAACTGAATTAATTTTGTTCAGAAAATAACATTTTAGGATACAGAAAGAGCAAAGAGAGTCTTGCATTTCTATAGTACCTCCTGTCCCTTCAATATGTCCCTTTACAGCTGGTGGGTATAGTTTGGCTATGTAGGAAATGTGCTACAAATTACAACAGCTAGATTTTATTTTTGGATCATAATGGCAGGGTTATCATTTTCAAATGTGCCATGGGTTTGTTTTTACCTCGAGTTGTAGGGGTCCTCAATTTAATACCTCATCTGAAAATTGGCTCCTCTGACAGCAGAGCACTCCGTCAGTGCAATTTTTTAGTGGTAGCCCTTATTTTGTGCTGAAGGCTGTAATTTATACGGGACTTGAACTCGGAAGGTGCTGCCCACAGCCACAGGCTAGTGATTGGGCTGTCAATGTGGTGCATGCAAGATGGTAAAAGGCCTCCTAATACAAAAAGCTTTCCAACCCTGAAGGTTTCCTTGTGTTACATCTTTGTTTAGGATCGAGATTGATTGCTATCATTACTTAACACATGTTGTCATGTCACATTAGCATAAGGATTGTAAAAGGGGAAAGCAGATGGACATTGGCCCTATTTCAGCTAGCAATAACCATCCCTTTGTACAGCAGCAGAACCATCCTATATTGAAGAAAATATAAAGACAACATCAATTACTACATCAAAAAAGAATTTTCATTTCAGTCATGAGAAACTTGAAACTTGTGAAGTGAAAGAAAGCAGCTAACTGCAATTCTACCTCGTTGTTCCTCTCTACGCCTTATGGCGAATCAGGCAGCAACCTGTGCCATTTCCTTAGCATTTGTCTGTGTTTTATAAGGCCGAGTTGTTAGCTCGGTGCTGGACCCAGCATGAATGGAAAGCGTGCAAGGAGCCGGCTGGATTTGAACCCGGGACGTCTTGCCTCGAAGTCCGGTGCAGATGCCACTACACCGCCGGCCAGCAATACTACCTAATCCGACAGAATATATTTGAAATCTTTGCTAATGGGATACTTTAAAGGGTCAGAATTTGGAGAGGCTAATTACATAGATGGGAAGTATTGACTTTTGACTATAGTACTATATTAAGCTGGAATTGAGAGCACTTATATTATTAATTATCCTTTGATATTTTGAAAAGGTACATGGAGAACATATTAGCATGAGAATTGCATATGATTCTTCTCACTTAAATCTCATACTTATGTGCAAATGATAACAATTCAGGAGCTTAAATGCATTCTCATGCAACTGGAACATTTTGTCGTAATATCTCTACAGATTCCTACGGATGACTGGAGGCTGGCATTTATTTTAACGGATGATTCATAGCACACAAAATAGCATTTTTCTTTGAACTTGTTTTAAGGTCCAGTTTAGGATGTCCTGATACAGGGTTTTGACCCAAATGTCAAATGCTGTTTCCTTCTAGAATATTGCCTAACCTGTTTGAGTTCATCCAGCAGTCTATTTTACACTGGATTGCAGTGACTGAAGAATCCTGTGTTTTCAATCATCTCTTAGGGCTTTCTTCATGCTGGTGCCTCTTATCTGAGGTTCAAAGTTCAAATTAAGTTTACTATCGAAGTACATACACAGTATGTCACAATATACAACCGTGAGATTCATTTTTTTGCTGGCATACTCAATAAATTCATATTGGAATAATAACTATTATAAATCAATGAAACACCTCACCAACTTGGGCCTTCAACCAGTGTGCAAAAGAAAACAAACAGTGCAAATACAAAAAAAAGAAACAATAATAATAACTAAGTAATAAATAGTGAGAACATGAGGTGAAGAGTCCTTGAAAGTGAGTCCACAGGTTGTGGGAACTTTTCAATGACGGGGCAAGTGAAGTTATTCCCTTGGGTTCAAGAACCTGATAGCTGAGGGGTAATAACTGTTCCTGAACCTGGTAGTGCCAGTCCTGAGGCTCCTGTATTTTCTTCCCAATGGCCGCAGTGAGAAGACAGCATGACTTGGGCGGTGAGAGTCCCTGATGATGGATGCTGCTTTCCTGCGGCAACACTTCATGGACATGTGCTCTGTGGTGGGGAGGGCTTTACCCATGATGGTCTGTGCCATATCCACTACTTTTTGTGGGATTTTCTGTTCAAGGGCATTGGTGTTTACGTACCAGGCTCTGATGTAGTCAACCAATCCACTACATTGTCAAAGTTTTAGGTGTCATGCTGCATCTTCGCAAACTCCTAAGGGCTTAGATGCGCTGCTGTGCTTTCTTTGTCATTACCATTGCGTGCTGTGCTCACTACAGTTCCTCCGAAATGATAACAGTGAGGAATTTAAAGTTGCTGACCCTCTCCACCTCTTAGCCCCTGACGAGGACTGGCTCGTGAACCTCTGGTTTCCTCCTCCTGAAGTCAATAATCAGCTCCTCGGTCTTCACTGGCATTGAGAAGAGGTTGCTATGGCACCACTCAGCCAGATTTTCAATCTCCCTCCTATACATTGATTCATCACTACCTTTGATCCAGCCTATGACAGTGGTGTCATCAGAAACCTTAAATATAGTGCTGGAGCTCTGCTTAACCACACAGTCATAAGTGTAAAGTGAGTAGAGCAGGGGGCTAAGTACACAGTCTTGTGGTGCGCCTGTGCTGGTGGAGATCATAGAGGAGATGTTGTTGTCAATATGAACTGACTGGGGTGTACAAATGAGGAAATCAAGGATCCAGTTGCACAAGGGTGCATTGAGGCCAAGGGGCCAATTCTTGAAGCTTATTGATTAGTTTTGAGGAGATCATGGTATCAAATGCCAAGCTGTAGTTAATGAAGAGCATCCTGATGTATGTATCCTTGCCCTCCAGATGTTCCATTGTTGAGTGAACATCCAATGAAATGGCATCTGCTGTGGACCCGTGCTCTGGAAGGCAAATTGAAACAGATCCAAGTCACTTTTTGGGCATGAGTTGATAACGTTTCACCAGCAACCTTTCAAAACACTTCATCACTGTGTATGTAAGGGCTGCTGGACAATAGTCACTGAAGCAGATTATGTTGTTCTTCTTAGGCACCAGTATAAATTATGTCTGCGTGAAGCAGATGGGTACCTCAGACTGCTGAAGCGAGAGGTTAAAGATCTCAGCAAATACTCCAGTACCAATGGCTTTTGGGGCCACCTGGTAAAGGAAGCCATTGAGGTAAAACTAGAGGGAAAGAATTTTTAACAAAAATGAAGGTCTTGTTCTAAATAAGAACTGGAATTCGATTGTAAACAAGGGGGGACAGCGGAAACCTGATTGGATGAGTACTAACCAATCAGGAGGGATGAACTACAGGGGTATAAATACCCCTGAGGAAGGTGGCAGAGTTTGTCAATGAATCATTGATTATAGTCGATACCTGTACCCAGGTGCAAGCCCAAGAACAGTTTATTCATCATATACACCAGCAAAGCACGAGATCCTTTTTTACTCCAGCCAGTTGATCAGCGCAGGTCTTTCGTAATTGGCCATTTACACCATCTGGGCCGTATGCTTTTTGTGGGTTCGCCCTTCTGAAGTCTGCATGCATGTTGGCCTCAGAGACTGAAATCACAGGATTGTCATATGCTGTAAGAGATTGAAATGGTTTTTCTATGTTGTGACAGTCAAAGAAAGCGTGGGAGGCATTGAACTCATCTGGAAGCCAAGCCCTGTTGTTGCGTTTGTCACTTGATTTAACTTTAAAATAGGTGATTCCATTCAAACCCTGCCACAAATTGTTGAGCATCCTTCGTTGATTCAAGCTTAGTCTAGAATTTCCAGTTTTCTGTACCTCAAATGTTAAGTCCTACATGTCAAACAGTTTTGTACACTACAAGATCTTCCAGCATACAATCTAAAAACATCTGAAAGTTATTCTTCTCAAGTGTTATCTTCAGACTGGCAATGTAATTGGCAATGTTTTCTTCTTGGCTTCACATACAGTATTTTGTAAATCAGATGCACCACATTTAAAAGTCTCTTTGGAACCTTTACAGTGACCTTGACCATGACACAAAATAACCTGCAAATGCTGGGATCAAAGCAACACTAACAATACGCTGGAGGAACTCAGCAGGTCGGGCAGCATTAGTGGAAATGATGAGTCGATGTTTCGGGCTGGAACCCTTCGTCAGGACGAAGGATTCCGGTCTGAAACTTAACCATGACTCATGGCACTAGTAAGTTCAAGAGTCAAGTTTATACGTCATGTGTACATTGAAACATACAGCGAAATGCGTTGTTTGCGTTAGCAGCCCGACATATCTGAGGGTGTCGCCACATATTCTGGCGCCAAAGTAGCATGGCTACAATGTTCGGCCGAACAAACCAACACAGCAAGCAACAAACAATACAGCAAAAACAATTCCCGTTCATCCCTTCTGCAAATACATATATATAGTCTTTAACTCCAGGCCAGCCCACGAGCTCAAGCCTCCAGTGGACTGGACTCGGGCCTGTAGACCTCAGGCTTTGACCTTCCCAGCAGACTTGCAGAGATTCACAGACTTGGCTGCAACCACTTTGCTAGCATCTCAACATCAGGCCTCTTTACTGACAACGATATCACCTCCCCCTTTCCATCTTGCTGTTTTGCATTCTCTCCCAGAGCAGGTGTCCTTGCACTTCATTGCTTTCATGCACTGCACTCTTCCGGTGGGTTTTACATTTTATTCTGCATTGATATTGTTCTACCTTATTCTCGCTCAAAAGCAAGCTTTTCACTCTTGGTACATATGACAATAATAAACCAATCCCAATTCACAGTATTTTCTTCATTGAATCCACATACAGAGCAAGTGAGACAACTGGGACTTCCCCAATGCACTGATATATCTGCTACATGTACTGTTGCCATCATCACTGTTCTCTCTGGTGAATTCTTTCTTCTTCTGCCTTGCTATTTTCTTAAGCAGGAACATTCCAGACTCCCCTGCACTGCAGTTCAGTCAGTCAAGCAACAAAGCTATTAATTGAAAAGTGATGCCTCAGAAAGGCGGCATCCATCATTAAGGACCCCCATCACCCAGGACATGCCCTGTTCTCGTTGCTCCCATCAGGAAGGAGGTACAGAAGCCTGAAGGCACACACTCAGTGATTCAGGAACAGCTTCTTCCCCTCTACCATCCGATTTCTGATGGACATTGAACCCATGAACACTACCTCACTATTTATTGCACCCCTTTTTAAATTTAATTATTTATTATATATACACTTTCTGTAATTCATAGTTTCTTTTCGATTATTACATATTTCATTGTAATATGTAATAATAGAAAAATAACAAATTTCACAACATATACAATGTAACTGCCTGTCAGCAAACAGGGTTGTATGATTTTTACATTCTTTGATAATAAATGCACTTTGAATCTTTGAATATGTGGGTGATATTAGACCTGATTCTGATTCTGGTTCTGAAATTCTTTCTTAGGTACAGGCTGAAGTTAGTCATAGTCATAGTCATACTTTATTGATCCCGGGGGAAATTGGTTTTCCTTACAGTTGCACGATAAATAATAAATAGTAATATAACCATAAATAGTTAAATAGTAATATGTAAATTATGCCAGGAAATAAGTCCAGGACCAGCCTATTAGCTCAGGGTGTCTGACCCTCCAAGGGAGGAGTTGTAAAAGTTCATGGTACACATAGTTCTTGGTACTGCATACAGTACCAAGATGGGAGTATATTGCAGCTTTATTAATACCCATTATGTGGCCCAGTTGGTATTTAGTTGCATTGTCTCCACTAGGCTGTAAAACCAAATGGCATGTACTGTATAACAATCCATTTGCCCCTACCACCAGAGATAACTAATACCCTCCTGTAGTACCAACACATTTGTGCCTGGTTCTGCCTTCATCTCCATTTTATATATTTCTAGCCAGGAAACTTCCCCTGCTTGGAAGCATGTTACTCTTCCTTCAATATCTAAGTACTGAGTCTTCTCAGAGATGCCCACATCCCAAAAATGAGTCATCTAAAGAAAGCAGCCAGGAAGATGATCCCTGGACAATATATATTTTCTCTCTTTTGCTTATTCAAGTTACCAAATTTATTGCAACACACACAAAATGCTGGAGGAACTCAACAGGTCAGGCAACATCTATGGAAATGAGCCATTTTGGGGCGGGAGTTCTTCAGGACTGAAAAGGAAGGGGGTAGACGCCAGAATAAAAAGGTGGAGGGGGAGGGGAAGGAGGATGGCTAGAAGGTAATGAGCGAAGCCAGGTGGGTGGGAAAGGCAAAAGGCCGAAGAAGAAGGAATCTGATAGGAAGGAAGAGTGGACCATGGGAGAAAGGGAAAGAGGAAGGGAAGTGATTGGCAGGTGAGAAGAGGGGAAGAGGAGGGAATTTTTTTATACTGGGAGGAGAAATTGATATTCATACCATCAAATTGAAGGGTACCCAGCTGGAATGCAAAGTGTTGCTCCTCCACCCTGGGGGTGACCTTATCTTGGCACAAGAGGAGGCCGTGGACCGACATGTCAGAACGGGAAATGGAATTGGAATTAAAATGTTTGGCCACCGGGAAGTTCCGCTTTTGGCGAATGGAGCAGGGGCGCTCTGCGAAGTGGTCCCCCGGTTTACGACGGGTTTCACCAATGGAGAGGATGGCGCATTGGGAGCATTGGGCACAGTCGATGGTCCCAACAGGTTGGCAGGTGAAGTTTTACCTCACTTGGAAAGAATGTTTGGGGCCCTGAATGGAGATGAAAAGGCAGGAGTAGCACTTATGCTGCTTGCAGAGATAAGTGCCAGGAGGGAGATTAATGTTGGTTGAGATCAGCAACTATCGTGCAAGCTGTGAATTTAACTCAAGCCTTCACTGACTATAATGGTCACTGACTAATACCTTTGCAGGATGATATTTAAAGCAGCATTTATCAGAACATTGTTGTCTCCTTAAATATATACTACTGGAGAACTGTGGTCTTTATGGATATCATATTGCCCTCTAAGTGTGTGTTATCACAGACTGAACACCTGTTGCAATGGGTTGCCCAAGTGAATTTAACAAGAACTATTTATAATTCTTAATATACTTTTGGTATATTGTACAAATGTTGGATGCTAAGCAATGATGTAATCTCATCATTGTTATGGGAATCATTAATAATGAATCTTTATTCAACAGTACCCATTAAAATTAAAACAGTCATTCTATCAGAATCACAATGCCCCTTCAAGGAAGTAGATGACATTGACTAATTTAGTCAAAATGGAAGGTGATAAATCAGTTTCTTTATCATTATTCATTGCTTTTGTTTCTGATGGTCGGAAAGCTCGCAAGTAAAATCAAATAGTGAGTTTGATGCTTTCAAAAGTCACTTCCATAATGTTCTTTTTATTTTCATAATGACAACTGATTTTCCAATTCATTTCACTGTGGATTCAGTAACTGATAACAGCTCTGCAGCTCCTGTGGCCCAGTTTCAACGCTGATTTCTGGTGATGTCCGTGTGGAGTATGCATTTTCTCACAGTGACCTTGTAGCTTTCCTCCAGGACTCTGGATTCCTTATGCATGCCAAGGAATCAAAGGTGTTATGCATGCGCAGAGCCAGAACGACAATGGAGCAGGGGGCTTAACCGTTTTCACAGAGTCATGTCCGCCACTGTCCACACTGGGAAACTTACAGGACGGGAACTAAAGCATGCACAGTCGAATGCTTGCAGGAAAAGAGAGAACCTCCTCACTTTGGAGACCTAATCGATTCTCTGTGGGGATTAATTGGCCACAGGCACACTTGTCTAGGATCAGAAAGCACAGGCTTAGAACAGAAGAACATAAGTCCAGAACATTGATGAGGGGGAATTTCTTGAGCCAGACAGTGCTGAATCTGTGGAGGCCAAGTCATTGGGTATATTTAAAGTGGAAGTTGATAGGTTCTTGATTAGTAAGGGTGTCGAAGGTTACAGGGAGAAGGTAGGAAAATGGGGTTGAAAGGGATAATAAGTCAGCCATGAACGAGTGGCAAAGCAAACTTGAATGGTCTAATTCTTCTCCTGTGTCGTATGAACGTATCATCTATCCACCTGCACTAATCATCCAACAATCCCACATTCTCATCGATCCAATCCCCCCCCCCCCCACCGATTCTACCTCTTACTGCTAGGAACTAGATCCAGTGACCAGTTAACTTTAACAACCCACACATCTTTGGGACGTGGGAAGAAAGTGGAGGACCTGGAGAGGGCATCTCTGCAGTCAAAGGAAGAGCATATGAACTCCACACAGACTATACCCAGCTGGGGATTGGATCTGGGTCTCTTGCACTGTGAAGCGGCAGCTGTCCGAACTGCAGCACTCTACTTCGTGAGGTCTGTTATAAGGAGATGTAGAAGTACGGGCAGATGGTGACAATGAACGTAGTTTATAATATGGCCGGTACCTTGTCCTGAAGAGACAGTTTATAATGAGTCCTTGTCAATTATGTGCTCACGTCTGATTGAAGATAAGATTTCACCTTCATAACTAGAAAGGATAGTGCATCAGATACACCAAAACTACGGGATAGCTATTCAATATGTTGAGTAAAATTGCATTGTGTAAACAGGAAGCAGTGGAGTGTTTACTTGGTGTTGAAATGTTCAGACATAGTTTTTTTTATTCATAGGCCGTGTAGCACAGTCAGTAATCCCATTATCAAGAGGTTGATTAAGAATGAAGACTTGTAAATTGTATTCAGTATTTCAATGAAATAATTTCTCTGCATGAATGTACCCAAGTGGGTCCACAAATCACACTCTAATATTATGGATCATTGCAGCTATGAATAGTAATAATGAACAGAATAAGTAACGAACTACACAGTAGGTTGGGCAAAGTTATATAGAAAGTTGAGAGGGAGATGATTCATAACCTAGTTTAAGCTTTTAGCTCATTTGTATGTTCCAGAGTTACTATTGTGAAAATTTCTGTAATGCTTACAAAAATTATACTTCTCAGATTAGCACGCTTCAATGTCATGCAGCAGAAAAAGAAAGGTTTTGGCTACAACATTTGGTAGAGCAGTGGATGTTTTTGAGAGCTAACAGTGCCAGACTGATTCAGGATTCACAATTAAGACATAGTCGCAAATAGCCAAGGAACATGAGGGACAAGTGCAGGATAGGGAGCAGAAGAAGGATGAGAAAGAAAAGGTGAAAAGAGAGTAAAGTGAATTTAGATCATTGCTGTATAACGCATCTGGTTGTTCCTAAACTTCTGTTCCCATTAACCAACAACTTCAACACAACTTGGCACCGCTAAGTCCCTTTCAATGGAGAATATTATTGGTGTGTGATAGGGGGTTATGGCTGAATAGAGACATATCATTGGTGAGTGATGGGGGTTGAGGCTAAATAGAGACATATCATTTGTGAGTGATGGGGGTTGTGGCTAAATAGAGACATATCATTGGTGAGTGATGGGGTTGTGGCTAAATCGAGACATATCATTGGTGAGTGATGGGGGTTGTGGCTAAATAGAGACATATCATTTGTGAGTGATGGGGGTTGTGGCTAAATCGAGACATATCATTGGTGAGTGATGGGGGTTGTGGCTAAATCGAGACATATCATTGGTGAGTGATGGGGGTTGTGGCTAAATCGAGACATATCATTGGTGAGTGATGGGGGTTGTGGCTAAATCGAGACATATCATTGGTGAGTGATGGGGGTTGTGGCTAAATCGAGACATATCATTGGTGAGTGATGGGGGTTGTGGCTAAATCGAGACATATTGGTGAGTGATGGGGTTGAGGCTAAATCGAGACATATCATTGGTGAGTGATGGGGGTTGTGGCTGAATCGAGACATATCATTGGTGAGTGATGGGGGTTGTGGCTGAATCGAGACATATCATTGGTGAGTGATGGAGGTTGTGGCTGAATCGAGACATATCATTGGTGAGTGATGGGGGTTGTGGCTGAATCGAGACATATCATTGGTGAGTGATGGGGGTTGTGGCTGAATCGAGACATATCATTGGTGAGTGATGGGTTATGGCCAAATCGGGACATATCATTGGTGAGTGATGTGGGTTGTGACACAGTCGGGATGTATGTAGCATTTGAGGTTGATATCAGCAGACTTGAGATCATTGAGCTACATGTGAGTCCTTCCTAATACTGAATACCTCGCTCTCTTCTCTGTCCTCTTACAATTCTAAGTAGGCATTAAAAAATCAAAATCTGCCCTCATCATGGCCAATCCAAACACAACCCAAGCTTGAGTGTTTACCATACTTGATCCGACTATCGCCATAAATAAAATAATCACAAAAAATGCACCTGAGACCCCATGAAACTTATTTTCTCACTAAGCGTCTGATCTTAAATTAGTTGCCACCCAACTGAGCATTTTATTAGCTTACTCATCGCTGATCTGACATACACCTGAGAACTGCTAGTGTCTGTCCCAGTGGCCCAAGTGGTGCTGCTCCCTCATCGGCCCAGTTGCTTATGAAAGGCTGCTGACCATCGGTGGAGGAGATAACCTTGGCTGATGACCTTGCCCTCTCAGCAGAAGCAGCAATAAGCTGAACTGGCCTCTGGCATGCAGGAGCAGAGCCCCAGGTATAGTGAGTGAAGGGCTTCAGATTTATGGTCCAGAGAATTACTGTCACTTACCCAGGGAGGAGCCTGAACAATCCTTGTGACCTTTTGGAACAACCCACAGGCGCCACCAGCTATTTCAGCAAGCAATCTGCCGAAGGAATCCAGTGGGTCGAGCAGGGGAGAGAAATCAAAACCTGATGTGGGCTTTCAATCTGGAATGTCGACCAATCCTTTGTCCCTGGTTTCTTCCAGCTTGTTCCAGATTCCAGCATCTGCAGTCTCTTCTGTCATGAGTTGTTTCAGCATTGGTGTCCACAGCAGTCTAAGCTTCTCATGCAGACAGTCATTGTGAACTTTCTTCCCATGCAGATGCATTAGACGTTGCATTGTGGTTGGGTATTTAGATTGTCTCCCTGTTGACAAGGATGGGCTTCAAACTCTTCCCAAATACCTGCGCATAATTACAATGTTTAAATAGCCTGTCTTGTGAATCTGATAATGGCTGAAGCACGACTCCATGTAAACACAGCAACTGTCTTTGAGTGTCCCTTTGGAGCTCTCACTGGAGTCCTCTGTTGTAGAACTAGCGTGCAGTGCCTTGTCCTCTGGGAAATAGCCACCAGCATTATCCCAAGTGCCGGGTTACTCTCCACATATACGGTAATTATCTGCTCAGCTCGAAATATGAACTCTCAGCAATTATACCACCAGACGCTTATGGTAGGTCCAGTGCTGCTACAGTGAAGGTGATACTTTTCCTTCACAGGCCATAGTCTTGTGGCTGTTTGAAGAGAAGTATGGACTCAGACATGATTGTGGTAAAGTGAGTGAACTATGGTGAGAGGAGAAGGTAATTTTCCCTTTGCCGTCTGCAGTTTGTAAATCAGAAGTGATGTGGGAAAAGTGGAAGGCGCAAGGACGCATGGGGATAAGGATGAGATTACTTCATCTTCTGGCCTTCAGTCCTCTGAATCAGCGGCTCCACTGTAGATGTCACTTTGATGGAATTAAAGTCAAGTCTACCCTGTTGGTTAACAGTTGCCCCTATTTCGTCCCTTACCTCTCTCATTGATGCTCCCACTTGCTGTCCCACAGTTGTCCTGCATGAGGAGTTGTGCTAAATAGGGTTTTATGCTGTATATCAATCATTTAGGTAATGGAATAGATGGCTTTGTTGCCAAGTTTGCAGATGATACAAAGATTGGTGGAGGAGCAGATAGCATTGAGGAAACAGATAGGCTGCAGAAGGACTTGGATAGATTAGGAGAATGGGCAAGAAAGGGGCAAGTAAAAATAACAGTGTTGGAAAATGCATGGTCATGCACTTTGGTAGAAGAAATAAATCAGTAAACTATTTTCTAAACAGGCAGAAAATCCAAAAGTCTGAGATGCAAAGGATCCTGGAGTCCTTATCCAGAACACCGTAAAGGTTAACTTGCAGGTTGAGTCATCGATGAGGAAGGCGACTGCAATGGTAGCCTTAATTTTAAGAAGTCTGGCAGCTAAGAGCAGGGATGTGATGCTGAGGCTTTATAAGGCACTGGTGAGGCCTCACTTTGAGTATTGTGAACAGTTTTGGGCTCCTTATCTAAGAAAAAATGTACTGGCATTCGAGAGGGTCCAGAGGCTGTTCACAAGGATGATTCCAGGAATGAAAGTGTTATCATACGAGGAACATTTGATGGCTCTGGGACTTCACTCGCTGGAATTTAGAAGGATGAGGGGGGGATCTCGTTGAAACCTTTCAAATGTTGAAAGGACTAGACAGAGTAGATATGGAAGGGATATCTCTCAGCGGTGGTGGAGTCTAGGACAAGAGGGGACAGCCTCAGGATAGAGGGCATCCATTTAAAACAGAGATGCGGAGAAATTTCTTTAGCCAAAGGGTGGTGAATTTGTCGAATTTATTGTCACAGACAACTGTGGAGACAAGGTCGTTGGGTGTACTTAAGGTGGAGATTGATGGGTTCTTGATTTTTTCATGGCATCAACGGTTATGGAAAGAAGGCCGTGGAGTGGGACTGAGGAGGGGATAAAAGGATCAGCCATGATTGAATGGCAGAACAGACTCGATGTGCCAAATGGCCAAATTCCGCTCCTATGTCTTATGGTTTAAGCAAAATAAATGTGACATACAGTACTGTGCATAGTCTTAGGCGCATGTATACTGTAGCTAAGGTGCCTAAGACTTTTCCACAGTACTCTATTTGTCAATGTGGAGCAGAAAGTGAGTTTGTAAATCTGGCGGGAGCAGAGGATTTTGGGAGCGCTGCAGGAAGGGTGTGAGACAGGTGGCACAGAAGGCATGCCAGACGAGGGGTTGGCATGGGTGTAGACACACCCAGCTCTGAGACACCAGGCAGATTCCAAACATTACAGAATGACAATCTGTTGCTTCCCGCTCCCTCCCCTGTGCCTTCCAGTTTGCCCAACCGTGATTCCCCTCTCCCTGCCCCCTTCCCACTCTCAGTCCACAACACAGACCCATATCGGAATCAGGTTTATCGTCACTCACATATATCGTGAAATTCGTTTTTTTTTGTGGCAGCAGTACAGCGCAATACATAAAATTCCTACAGCACTCTGCAAAAGTCTTAGGCACCCTAGCTATAGATACGTGCCAAAGACTGTTGCACAGTACTGAAGGTATAATGCTTGCATAGACTTAACTTTGTGAAATTAAGGTGAATCTATTCATGCTGGGTCAGAATGCTTGATTAATGGAGATGGCCGTTGTGAGTGATGGGTGTGCGATGTATTAAACTGTTAATGAAACCTGATGGTTGAGGTTGCTGTCTTGTTAGGTCATTGGACTTCCTGGGCTTCTGCATCCAGATTCCTGGAATTTATTCCCTTATTCCCACGACCTAATACCCACTCTCTCCCATTTTTTTCCATATGATGTACTTGGTTAAAGAATCACTAAAAATGTCTGGGGCACCCTGATAAATATTTGATAATTTGAGAGAAATTGACCATTTTCATTCATACATGGACAGAAGGATTGTTTTGACGCCAGTCCTAAGAAGCTTCGTTCTAGACTGATCTTTCTGACTTCCATTACCCATGAAGAATCAAAATAATTAGAAACCAAAATAATTAGAAAACTGCTCAAAGAAACCGAGAACTGTGACTTGCTTTCAGAATTAGACTAAATTAAACAAAACTGGCTGTCAGAACATGGAACTGGATATGTCCACAGCTGCTTTAGAATTGGTCAATACTGACAGACACCTGACTTTCAGTCATAAGATTGATATCAGAACAAAAGTTGGAGCTGCCTAGAGAAAACACTGATATGATTATTCCATGGAGTTAAAACAATGCTATAGAAATAATGCTACAAAATCCAGTTTTACTTTGTTTGCACAATGCTAACAAGGGTAATTTCCTGACATATCTCATAACAAGGAGCTGTTTGTGGACTACAGGAGGAATGGAGACAGGCTAACCCCTATAGGCATCAATGGATCTGGGGTTGAGAAGGTGAACAGCTTCAAGTTCTTCTGCATAAACATCACTGAGGATCTCACATAGTCTGTACATATCGGCTGTGTGGTGAAAATGGCACAACAGTGCCTGTTTCACCTCAGATGGTTGAAGAAGTTTGGTATGCCCTGCCAATCATAAGAACTTTCTATAGGGGCACAATTGAGAGCATCCTGACTGGCTGCATCACTGCGTGGTATGGGAACTGTACTTCCCTCAATTGCAGGACTCTGCGGAGAGTGGTGTGGATAGCCCAGTGCCTCTGTAGATGTGAACTTCCCACTATTCAGGACATATACGAAGACAAGTGTGTAAGTAGGGCCTGAAGGATCATTGGAGAACTGAGTTACCCTAACCACAAACTGTTCCAGCTGCTACCATCTGGGAAGCGGTGTTGCAGCATAAAAGCTCTGGGACAGCTTCTTCCACCAGGCCATCAGACCGCTTAATTCATGCTGACGCAACTGTATTTCTATGTATTATTGACTTATCCTGTTGTACATAATATTATAAATTACTATAATTGCACATTGCACATTTGAACTGAGACGTAACAAAAAGATTTTTACTCCTCATGTAATTGAATGACTTAAGTAATAAAGTCAATGCAATTCAATTCAATCCTTTAAGTTCCTACAGAAGCACCCCTCAAAAGTCTGCAACTGCAGGAGAATCCTGCAGAGGGCTGGGGCTCTCTATCGGGAACAGAAGCAGGACCCAGATGTCCATGCACGGCCTCGTGGTTCTTTCAGCAGTTTGGCGAAGGGAGTGGGTGAGGCGGCAGGAGTGGCAAATTAAAAGGACAAAAGAATATCTCTGACAGGTGAGGCCCTGGTTGCCAGAGGGATAAACTGAAAATGGAGCTATATGATTAATAGGAAACAAAGAGGGAATAAGAGAACACAAAGAATGCAAATGCAGTGATGAAAAGGCAGTTAAAGAGAGGGATCATGAAAGTTATAATTGCAGAACTGTTGCATGTCGTGTTCTGCTAGTGGGGAAAGGAAAAACAGACTAGAATATCTTAAAAGGACTATACAATCCTAACCTCAATTTTTCTGTTTTTGCTCATCCTTTTGAACAATTGTTACTGTCACATTGCTAAATACAATTATTTTGGCCAAGCAGAATTAATCTTAATAGGACAAAGACCAACCCTTGAAACCCAGAACAAAAATTCCTGCGTTACACATGGTTTTGTGTTTGCCCTTGAAAATAATGGGGCAAGTTGTGAATTGCTCATAATCCCCGAAGCTTCAGGTGACTTGTGAAATGGAGCTACTGAAAATTCCATTTTGACTGACACAGATTGACAAGATTAACAGAGTTACGGAATAAATGTTCTAGGAGTTTCCATTGGAGTCCCATTGCCTATTGGGCAATACTTTAAATTAGTCTATTTCAGTAGTCCAGAAGAATTTCATTGCGTATGGATCATATTTTCATAAGAAGTAGAAGGAGGTCATTTGGCCTGCTGAGTCCATGTTGGATTTCAGTGGAAATCCACCAATCTAATTCACCAGCATGTATAAAGACAGTCATAGGTGAGTGTGTCCCCACAAAATCATTCAGAGTCTTCCTCAACCAGAAGTCCTGGATAAACCTTTAGATCTGCAATCTGCTCAGGGCTAGATCAGAGACATCCACATCTGGTGACCAAGTAAAATAGAAGAGGTCCAGTGATGATCCCCAGAAAGCCATCTTAGGTGTGAAGTGACAATTCCAGACCAAACTTGAATCAATATTTGTGGCAGGGCTCGAAATGCTATCACTTCCTACCAGTATAGGTGAAAACAAGGTTTCGCTCCCAGATTTACTCAGTGCCTTTCACACCCACTTTGACCATCAAAATATGGGGGCACCTTCACAAACTCCCACAGCTCCTGATGACCCTGTGATTTCAGTCTCTGAGGTCGTTGTAAGAGCATATTTCAGGAGGTGAACCCATGGAAAATATCTGGCCCAGACGGGGTAACTGGCTGAATACTAAAGACCTGTGCTGATCATAAACACAAAATAATCTGCAGATGCTTGGATCAAAGCAACACTCACAACATGCTGGAGGAACTCAGCAGGTCGGGCAGCATCAGTGGAAAAGATCGGTTGATGTTTCAGGCCAGAACCCTTCATCAGGACTGTAGGGGGAAGGGGCAGGGGCCCTATAAAGAAGCTGGGGGGAGGGTGGGAAGGAGAAGGCTAGTAGGTTCCAGGTGAAAAACCAGTAAGGGGAAAGATAAAGGGGTGGGAGACGGGAGGCAGGGAGGTGATAGGCAGGAAAGGTGAAGAAAGAATAGGGGAAAACACAATGGGTAGTAGAAGGAGGCGGGACCATGAGGGAGGTGGTAGGCAGCTGGGGGAGGGGGCAGAGTTGATTCTCCAACTTCTGGTAATTCCCTCCCCCTCCCTTCCCCTATCCCTATGTCACTCTGCCCCCTCCCCTAGCTGCCTACCACCTCCCTCATGGTCCCGCCTCCTTCTACTACCCATTGTGTTTTCCCCTATTCTTTCTTTACCTTTCCTGCCTATCCCCTCCCTGCCTCCCTTCCCACACCCCTTTATCTTTCCCGTTACTGGTTTTTCACCTGGAACCTACCAGCCTTCTCCTTCCCACCCTCCCCCCACCTTCTTTATAGGGCCTCTGCCCCTTCCCCCTACAGTCCTGACGAAGGGTTCCGGCCCGAAACGTCGACTCATCGTTTCCACGGATGCTGCCTGACCTGCTGAGTTCCTCCAGCGTGTTGTGAGTGTTACTGTGCTGATCAGCTGGCTGGAGTTTCCACTGATATCCTTAACCTCTTGCTTCGGCAGTCTGAGGAACTCACCTGCTTCAAGGAGTCTTAACTTATACTAGTACTTCAATGACTGTCATCCAGGAGCACTGCGATGAAGTGATTTGAGAGGATGGTACCAATTTGCGTACTGGCACTACACGTCAACAGCAGGTGCCATGTCATTGGCTCTGTATTCAACCCTGTAAACACTGGACAGCAAAGATGCATACACCAGGATAATCTTCATTGACTACAGCATGGTATTCAATGCTGTCATCCCTTCAAAACTAATCAATAAGCTTCAAGACCCAGGCCTCAATTTCCTCACTTGCAAACCCCAGTCAGTCTGGATTGGCAACAACATCTCCTCCACAATCTCCATCAGTACAGGTGCACCACAGGTCAGTGCTTAGCCCCTGCTCTACCTTGTTTTACACTTAAGACTATGAGGTTGAGCACAGCTCTATTACCATATTTAAGTTTGCTGATGACAGCACTGTCGTTGGCCAAATCAAAGGAGATGATGAATCAGCATAAAGGAAAGAAAATGAAAATCTGGCTGAGTAGTGCCACAATAATAATCTTTTGCTCAATCTCCGCAAGACCAAGGAATTGATTACTGGCTTCAGGAGCAGGCAACTGGAACTCCATGAACTTTAAATTCCTTTGTGTTGTCTTGGGCCCAACATGTCACTGTCAATACGAGGAAAGAACAGCAGCACCTCTACTTTCTTAGAAGTTTGCTAAGATTGGGTATGTCATCTAAAACTTTAACAAACTTCTATAGATGTGTGGTGGAGAGTAATTTGAATGGCTGCATCATAGCCTGTAATGGGAGCACTAATGCCCTTGCATAGAAAGCCTACAAAAAGTAGGATATGGCCAAGTCCGTCACAGGTAAAGACCTTCCCACCATTGAGCTCATCTACACAGCGTGCTGTCGCAGGAAAGCAGAACCCATCGTCAAGGACCCCCACCACCCAGGTCATGCTGTCTTCTCACTGCTGCCATCAGGAAAAAGGTACAGGAGCCTCAGGACCCATACTGCAAGGTTCAAGAACAGTTGTTACCCCTCTACCATCAGGCACTTGAACCAGAGGGGATAATTTCACTCACCTTCACCCGGCCCAGCACTGAACTGTTCTCACAACCTATGGACTCACTTTCAAGGAGAATTCATCTCATGTTCTCGATAGTTACTGTTTATTTATTTATTATCTTTATTCCTTACCTTTTGTATTTGCAAAGTTTGTTGTGTTTTGCACTGTGGTTGTTTGTTTGCCCTGTAGTGTGCAGTCTTTCATTGATTCTATTGTGTTCCCTGTATTTACTGTGAATGCCCACAAGAAAATGAATCTCAGAGTTGTATATGGTGTCATATATGTAATTTGATAATAAACTTACTTTGAACCTTGATGTACCCAAATTTACATTATGCCCTGCCATCACCATTGTTAGGGAGTATTCTGGAGTTATACGAATATAGCAGACATCAATTTAATCAAGAACTATTCTTCAGTTCCTGTTGTAAATTTCAAGCAGCGAATGAAATTTAAAAGCACAGGCTGATATGGTTGACAAAATGGTGAATGTGTAATTTGCATATGCATCAGCTAAACGCTAAGACAATGGGGCTGTGTGAATTGGCCTTCATAAGACCAGGCAACATGCTTAAGTTATTTGCACCATTGTAACTTGAATTCAATCAGGCAGGCCAGGTTGAATTTGTTACTTAGCTTATCAAATATTGTCACAGTTATGGTTGCATTCGCTACCTGATCTATTGTGTACTCAGAGAGTCAGTTGGTTCAAACACTAATCTTGGGCATCTGGCTGTCTGTCTTCAGAAGATTTTAGAATACCTGTGTCAATTAGTTTGTCCCAGCAAAAGTGTTTGAACTAACTGATGTATCTCCCATTGTAGATACGTAATTCAAAGGAAGTATTGTCAACCCAAAATATTGAAGTAAACAATGTCATTGTAACTATTGAATTTGTATCACTTACAAATTCATTTGTATCATTTGTATCACCTTTGATCGTAAGGGTATAACAACGCAATGTACTTTTGAGTTTGGGAGACACTTCCATGAGTGAATCTGTAAAAATACTTGTGCTGAATTAAGGCTTCCATATCACCAGCTTCAGTGTCTGTCTGTTGACTTTGATCACAGTTACAACAACATATTGGTGAGTTTCAATTGCTTTTCAGGTTGTTACTTGCATTGTGAGACTTTTTAGAAAGAAACAAAAACAGTTTATATCAAATATACACATGAAGGGTAAATGTGTATATTTGTGTGGCCAGCAGCCACAAGCACCTGAATGGATATCACAGCATGATAGCTTTGAAATACTTGCTGCTTTGGGAAATGGGACAATGAAAGGACTGGAGGAAGGAAGTCCAGCGAGCAAACGTTTGGACAAAGAGTTAGCACTTGGAATCAGGAACATTATTATATGGAGAGGCAAAGGTTGGAACAGCATTGGAGTTAAAGACACTATTGGCTTTTTACTGTGTGATTGTATTTTAGGTTAGAGCTGGAACAGGATCTAGGGAATCTGGTTAGAAACACAAGCAGGTGAACCCTAACACAAGAGTTAGTGATGGGAGTGAACTCCAAGCAATTGATTAAAGAAAATTGATGCCTTGTCTTCCTAAAATGTTGATAACTTAATATTAAGTTATGCCCTACATTCTTAGTATAATTGTGAGAGGTCTTGCACTAACTGTGTGTCTCAAACACGTCAAAGAATTCTGTGGATAATGCAAATAGCCAATCCTGATCAAACTTTCACAAATGTGCTAAGCATGAAATTGTATTTGAAACGGTTCCTCTTCCAAATACACCAAAAAAAAATGTTCTTCTACAGAAAAGCATTGCTAAGTGTAAATGTCTTCAGGTCTGTCTCAGCATGGTCTAGATAATTTGAAGATGTAAGTGGCTTTACTCTGTACAAAGTGCAGTCAATTTTGTGGCATATGATACTGTGCTTCCCTTATTTTATTCACTCAAAGCACATAATCATTGCACAAATGTCTAGCATTTCATGCCTTTGAAAATATTGTGGTAAGCTGGCCACTTGACCTACTGCATTACATTTTGTGACAGTTCTTTTTTTTGGTCTTTGGGTAGGGGTTTTCAGAATTTTGAACCCAGCACTGTGTAAAAGTCTCTGGCACATATATATATAGCTAGTGTGTCTAAGACTTTTGCATAGTACTGTACTAATTTTATGTATTGCACTGTACTGCTGCTGCAAATAAAAAAAGTCATGACAGATGTGTGTGATGATAAACTTGATTCTGATCTGGGTCTCTATTGTGGACTGAGAGTGGGAAGGGGACAGAGAGAGGAGAATCATGGTTGGGAGAAGGGGAAGGGAGAAGGGATAGGGTGGGAAGCACTAGAGAGACAACCTGTAATGATCAACAAACCAATTGTTTGGAATCAAATGACCTTGCCTGGTATCTCAGGGCTAGTTGTGTCTGCACCCATGCCAGAACCCACCCCGGCACCTCTTCTCTGGCATGAGTCCCTCCCATGGCGCCCCACCCTTGCCATTCCCAACATCCTTTGCTCCTGCCAGGTTTACAAATTCGCTCTCTACTGCACGTTGACAAATATAGTTATGTGGAAAAGTCTTAGACGTCCCAGTGATAGATAGATATATATGATTATGATTATGAGGACTCGCAGTCCCCTTTTATTGTCATTTAGTAATGCATGCATTAAGAAATGATAAAAATATTTTTCCAGAATGATATCACGAAAACGCATGACAAACCGAGTTAAAAACTAACAAAAATCACATAATTACAACATATAGTTACAACAGTGCAAAGCAATACCGTAATTTGATAAAACAGACCATGGCACAGTAAAAGTTTCAGAGTCACTCGAAAGTCCCATTATCTCATGCAGATGGTAAACCTTCAGCGCCGCCAACGTGCCGATGCAGCATCCCGGAAGCATCCGACCACAGTCCAACTCCGAGTCCGCCTGAAAAACACTGACCACCTATTCGACACCGAGCACCATCTCTGCCGAGTGTTTCGACCCTGGCCCCGGCAACAGGCGATACGCAAAGCCGAGGATTTGGGGCCTTCGTCTCCGAAGATTCTCGGTCGCATAGTAGCAGCGGCAGCAAAGCAGGGATTTCAGACGTTTCACCAGACGTTCCTCTGTGCTTTCACAGCTGTCCCCATCAAATCCGGATTGATGCACGGCCCCTAGTTACACATATCGATATTCATTCGGAACGGCTGAGTGTGCTGCATCGCGCCGCCATTTTCTCCTCTCTCCTTAGCGCATATATAGATATATGTGCCTAAGATCTTTGCACAGTACTGTATGGAACATTTGCAAGTTGTAGTGGTTACTTGCACTATTGCCCTAGTTAGTTTTGTTGTGTAGCTGTCACTCAAGTATGGTATTGGACAGTGACTCTGCTTGATTGAAACACATTTACTTACTCTACCATGGGCATAGAATGGCTGCAGTGAGCTCCATTCAACAAAATGCTTCTTGTTTTTGCAGCTGCATTTTTCCACGCAAGCTGACGACGTTCCATCACATTCCTAATTAATGCTTTTTATGTAGTTGAAAGGCCTTAGCAGTCAGGAACTGTCACTCTGCACAGAATACCTTCACAAAACACTAATTATAGGAGATTAGGTAGTGGTAATACTTTTTGAATGTCAGGGGGGCATTGAGTAGGGATTGGGCTTGTGGTTAAACTTTATATCTGTAGACGGAAATAGCCTGGAGACTGGAGATTGCCACTTGCATGTTGTCCAAATGTTATTGTATTCACAATCCTCAGCATAATTTAACACGTTGTGCTTCATGCATTCCATTGAGAAGCGGCAATTCAAGATAACTTGACTCTCCTCAAAAATTTCTACTTTTTTCCAATTTCCACTTTTCACCCAAGTAGTGGAACATTTTAGTTGTGCCATTGCGAACCTGAATGAGATCAGCTATTTGAGCACAACTTGAAGATTGGACATATAAAACTGGAAATATCCTGGTCTGTGTGATCCAGCTTGATCATTGCAATGGACTAGAACATTGTGCAGAAGTGTAGGAGTCAAGGCAGATTCCTTACTGGAAACTGAACATCTTTTAACGTGAATTTATTATTACTGTAGCACATTTTAAAAAGCCTATTATTGAGATAATTTGTTTTATTTTAATATATTACTCTGATTCTGCGACTGTAGGATAAATGGATATATGCTTTTTATACATCTGTTTAAATATTAATTATACCAGGATAAGGGAACCACAGATATAGCACAGGTTGATTAACAGATATATCAGTTGTCACATCAATTCTTCTAACAACTGATGAGCCTGCCTCCAAAAGCTGGTTATTTGAAGGCACACTTTATTCTCCTTGGTCCAATACCCAATTTGCAGGACAAAGTCATATTCTTCAAGCCATTATTGATTGGAGATCCCTTGAAGCAACTTCAGGAAGTGCTATTGTTATGTTCCCCATGTTCTGCAGTTCTCTTACCAGGGTGCTGATTCAACCTGATTGTCCTCTATGTCGATCCTCAATCTTTGATCAACCATCTGCCCAACATCCCTCTTGTCTCTTTCTTTAGTTTTCTTTGCCTGATTGGTTTTATTTATCAGTTTGGGTATTGCTTACAAGGCTGCTATTCACAGCCCATCTTGAATGATACCAGAGGATATTATAGTGTTGCAGTGATGGGTTTTGATATGTTTTGCCTTAATTAACAATTCTATAGGAGTATAAGCTTTTGTGATTGTGAAGTTCTTTCATTACACTTAATTATGCAACAATGAATGTAACTTCATTGCTGGTTCTAGGATAGTTGCATTAGGACAACCGATGATTTTCCTGGAAAACAATATTGTGGCACAACATTGTGGGCTGAAGGGCCTGTAATGTGCTGTAGATTTCTATGTTTCTATGTTTCTAGTACAGGGGGAAAAATCAGAAATAAAAATAGAAAATACAGGAAACACCTAGCAGATCAGGCAACATTTGCGAAACGAGAAGCAAATTTAACAAATCAGAATGTTCAGCCTGACATGCTAAATGTTTTCAATGGCACTTTCAGTTTCTTTTTTATATAAATCAATTTCCACTGATGTACATGGAGATCACCAAAACTCTGGCCTTTTCTGGCCAGCTGTTTGTTTACCCTTTCATTCAGCATATGACACATTTTACAGTAATGAGAGAATTTTTAAAAAGAACTATTACGTAGAAGGTAACCTGCACAAATTGCAAGTACAGAATTGCGTGCGCATTTATTTGCTTTGTCAATATGTAGAATGTGTCACCAAGACAGGGTCTTGAACTGGAAATTAAACGGAAATATATACAGTTTGGCTTTAGCAAACATTGTTGCATTACATTTAAAGTTATTGCTACTTGAAGAAGAGAAATTAAAAATTAAATGGAACAGGAGATTTCTTGTCTCTATGGAAACCTGGGTGATGGATTATTGCAGGAAGCTGTTGTCAATAATACAAACAGGAAATGTGTTTGTTTGTTTGTTTATTTATTTATTTATTGGGATACAGTGTGGAACAGGCCCTTCTGTCCCTTTGAGCCATGGCACCCAGCAATCCCCTGACTTAGACCCAGCCTAATCACGGGGCAAATTACAATAACCAATTAACATACCAAACGGCACATCTTTGGGCTGTTGGAGGAAACCAGAGCACTCACAGGGAGAATGCAACAACTCTTTACAGGCAGCGCTGAGAATTGAACCTGCTACTGTAAAGCATTGTGCTAACCACTGCACTACTGTGTCACCCCCAAATCTGGAACCATTCTACAGATCAAGTAGCATCTATAAATAGAGAAATACTACAGATTACAATCCCTTCTTCAGAACTAAAATCTTATCTCTGTTTCTCTTCTCGTAGATGCTGCCTGACCTGCAGTGCTTTATTTCAGATTTTCAGCATCTGCATTTTTTTTTACTTCCTTGAGCTGCTATCAATACAGTATCTAGGAGGAGGAGAAGATGGCGGCGCGATGCAGCGCGCGCGGCCTCTCCGGTGAATGATAACTGTAATCTGTCAAGTAGGGTACCGTTCACAATTCTGATTTGATGGAGACAGACGTGAGAGTACGGAGGAACATCTGGAGAAACTTCTGAAATGCCCGCTTCGCTGCTGCTGCTGGAATCTCCGGAGCAGAAGGCCCCAAATCCCCAGCTTTGCTTGTTTCGGCGGCCGGGGCGAGGTCGAAGGTGCTCGGCAGAGGATGGCGCTTGGGAGGCTATATTGGAGGGGCTGGTTGGAGGCTTGAAGTTTTCGGATGGACGGACTCAGTGTCGGCTGTGGTCGGGTGCTTCCAATGCATCGGCAGTTGTCGGTGCCTAGAGGTTTATGGCAGGGAGTTTCTCCCTTTTGCCGCCTGCTATTGGGGACTCGGGAGTCGATCGGGACTTGAGACTTTTTTTTTACCATGCCCATGGTCTGTTCTTTATCAAGTTATGGTATTGCTTTGCACTGCTGTAACTATATGTTATAATTATGTGGTTCTGTCAGTGTTAGTCTTTGGTTTGTCCTTTTTTTGTGATATCACTCTGGAGGAACATTGTATCATTTCTTAATGCATGTACGCATTTCTAAATAACAGTAAAAGAGGACTGCGTGTTCTCATAATCTGTAAGTACAGATAAATTATTATTGGTTTAATGCTTAATTAATCATGATTTTATTGCCCCCCCCACCGACTAATTAATAACTGTAGTTATCCGTACATTTGATGTCCTTGTATGTTATTTTGCATATACTCCTTGAGGTCTCAACACACCAGGCAGTATTTTCTATGTGTGAGAGAGTGAGAAGATGTTTGGAGATTGGAACTTTGCTGATGCTGCCAAGTGTGTTGTGCGAAGATGGTCCAGGGGATTTCTCTTCATTGGTGTTTGGCACTTATCAGAGCAATATTCGCAGTTAAGGTCTTTGAAGTCTCTGCCTGACTACAAGCTCCAATATCAATGCTTTAAAAAGTTCTGCATTATCCCATATGCCTTTGCAAAAAATATTATTATAGTGGGCATTTGTTTTCACTTCAGATTCTGACTGAAACTCCACAAAATTCTCTTTTCCCTCTCTGCACAGTCTGTCTGTCTTTTTTCATGGGTTCTTTTGGGTTTCTCTGTTTTGTGGCTGCCTGGTAGTATAATGTATACATACTTTGATAATAAATGTACTTTGAACTTTGAAAACTTAAAATTTTAGATTTATTTATCACATGTACAGCAAAACACACAATGAAATGTGTCATTTGCAGTCTCAACCAACACATTGAAGGATGTGCTGAGGGCTGCCCACAAGTGTTGCCACCCATCTGGCACCGATGTTTTTGTTTAAAATGTTTAAAATAACAGTGAGTGGGAAAGGAAATAACAAAGGAGGAAATGTGAGATGCTGAAGCTTTTGGAAACACCTTTGGTTCTGACCTCCGGTTTATTATCACTAATGTATGCCATTATATTAGTTGTTTCATGGCAGTAATACAGTGGAAGACATGAAAATTAAATTGAAAAATAGTGCAGAAGATGAATAACAAGGTAATATTCATGGAGTACTGAGAAACCTGATGGTGGAGGGGGATGACACTGTTCTTAAAATGTTGAGAATGAGTCGTCAGATCCTGTCCCCCCTCCCCGGCAGTAGTAACCAGAAGTTTTGTCCTGGATGGTGAGGATTTTTCCCCAGTCCCCTCAGACAAACTCATTTGATCCCTGCTCTTTTCTGAAGAGAACAGTTTCAATGGTGCCAGCAACTCACTTCTACCTCCTACAAAGTCTCATTATTTTATGACCTTGAAGAGGTGCCCGCAGATTAACTGTACCTCCCTGTGCACTTCTTGTAGGATGGGGAAAAGTCAGAAGAGGCAAATGGCTCTGTTTCCAATGGCAGCCGCTGGAAAACACTCAGGAGCAGCAGTCTTAGTTTTTTTTTGTGTGACGAAAGCAGATGTACCCTCAGCTGCTTGCAGAGAAATAGATGAATAAATTGTGTATAATTTTCAATATAAGCTGGAAGCCACCCACACAGGATGCTAACTGACTTTAAATTAGCATTGAGCATGGAGAATACTATGCAATAAGATGAAAAGCAATTAGCAACTGTAGATAGTTAGGCACCATGTAGAAGCTTTTTGATAAGACTCTGAATCTTGGTTCGTAATTGACGCTGAGCAAAGCAATGTCCGTATCGTCAGTTCAATAAATAGCTAATTACTGAAGAAAAGATAGTGATGACTGGGATTCTTTGGTGTGTAATTCCATGATCCTGGAACATTATTTGGTTAATATTAGATTTTCTCTGGCTGTTGTGTACAACCATAGCAACTGAAGTTAATGGGTCTTGAGGGGAAAGCATTGGATTCCTGGAGTTGTGCCTATCCTGGGGGAAGATGGTTTTGGTCGTTGGAGGTTCATAATTTTTAACCCTAATCATCGCTGCAGAAGCTCCTCATAAGTGTCATCCTCAATAGCTTCATCAGTGGCCGTCTTTCTATTACAAGGTCAAACTTGGGCATGATCAGGTGTGCATCTCCTCTGGAAGTGAAGTGGCAGTGGATGGCTGGGAACTACAGCATCTATAGACTTCTATCCAAAATACACATTATGCTGACTTGAAAATGCATCAACATCTCTTGGTCCAAATTCTCAAACTCCCCACCTAATACCCACCTTGGGAGGACCACGACAACTGTTGCAGTTCAAGAAGGCAGTTCACTTCCACCTTTGTGAGGGCCGTTGAAGGTGAGATTACATAGATAGATAAATAAATACTGGGTTGTTCTATGTTAGTGGTAAGACTGGAAATGTGACCTCTTGAAAGAGATTTGTCATTTACTTACATGTATGGAAAAATATACCTTTCCATATAACTTGTAATTAAATGACAAAGTCTATTTACTACTTCCAGTTAAAATATTTATAAAGGGAAAAGGAATAACTTCCCCATTCCTGCTTTGTATAAAAATCCTTTAAAATTAGTAAGGTTACCAAGGACTTAATCATCATGAAGTACAGTAGCCAATCTACATACAGCAACCTCTTGCAAAAAGTAGAGTGATGCTAATTGACAAATGGGTATTGGCGAGGACATATCATTCTTCCTCAAGATTTTGCCTTGTGCACCTGAGGAAACAGGTTTTTTAGCTTAAAGTCATGGCCAAAAGACCATAAGACCATAAGACAAAGGAGCAGAAGTCAGCCATTCGGCCCATCGAGTCTGCTCCGCCATTTTATCATGAGCTGATCCATTCTCCCATTTAGTCCCACTCCCCCGCCTTCTCACCATAACCTTTGATGCCCTGGCTACCCAGATACCTATCAATCTCTGCCTTAAATACACCCAATGACTAGGCCTCCACTGCTGCCCGTGGCAACAAATTCCACAGATTCACCACCATCTGACTAAAAAAATTTCTTCGCATTTCTGTTCTGAATGAGCGCTGAAAAGCTGGAACCTCTGACATTATAATGTTCTCTCAGCGCAACAGTGGAATACGAGCTAGATTTTTGTGCATAGGAATGGGACTTCAATCCAGAACCTTCTGACTATAAAACATGAATTGTTTTAACAGACACACAGAATGACTTACAGAAGTGCAGTCATAATCACTATCCCCTAATAAGGAAAGGGACAATTTTCCTCCTTGCTGTGTTTCTCAGAAATCACCACTTAGCATTCCAATCCCTGGAAATGTTCGTATGAAGATCCGTGCATAGTATAAACATTCTGAATCCATATTGCATGTGGTACATGAATGAGAATTCGGATTTCTTTATTGCTGCATTGGAATAAAAGTGCAGAGAAGCACAGTGATTCATTTCAGATGTCTTTTACCTAATAACCTAATTAATTAGAAATAATTATTTATATGCATATGACATGCATTATCAGCACTTGTGGGAATTGATTTATATCTGACTTGTGGTTCTCCATAAATGAATCATGATGAAATCTTTAAAAGAGATTTACTTGTATGAAATCAGAGAACCTGAGGGTCATTACATTAAGATCGATTCTTAAACTTGTGCATTCTATGTCTTATAAAATGGTGCAGCACAGAAGAACATTGCCTGACCCCTTGCATGTTGACCTTCATCAGCAATGGGTTGGAGTTTAAAAATAGGGAGGATTTGGTGCAGTTGTGCAAGGTGCTGGTGAGGCCTCAGCTAGAATCTCTGTACAGTCTCGCTGTCCTATATAAAAAAGTGTTGTAGATTTGGAGGTAGAACAAAGGAGATTAAGCAGAAATATTCCTGAGATGAGAGGGTTGACTGCCCTATCTTGGTCTGTCTTAATAGTTTGGGCCTGCATTCCATGGAGTTCAGAAGATTATAATGTGACCTTATTTAAACATTATAAGATTTTAAGAAGGCTTGACAGTGAAGATATTGGGGTGTTTTCACTAGTGTGAGAGTCTCCAACACAACTCTGAGATAGTGGACCAGTCATTTAAAACTGAGGCACAGAGAAATTTCTGTTTGCTGATGGTGGTGAATCTCTGGAATTCTCCAACATGACAGATAATGGAGGTTGGATCATAAATTATTTGATAGATCGAGGATTAGAGGGATAAAGAGAAGTGGCACAGAAGAGGAGTTGACGCCAACATGGATCAGCCACGATCATATTAAATGGTAGGGCAGACTTGAAGGGTGTGCTCCTATTTTTGTGTATTCTCTCTTCCTTGTTCTTGCACTCTTTTCTTCATTGTATGATTTCCTCCTTTCAGTAATTACTTAATTCCATTTTAAAATGGATTGAATCTACTTCTTCCATCTCTTTAGGCATTGCATTCTAGAACCTAGCAACCAAAAAAAATCTCCTTATGCATGACTTTTTATCAATTACTTTAAATGTGTGTCCTTTGGTTGTTACTCTTCTAACACTTGAAACTCTTTCTCTTTCATTTTAGTCTGTTTAAAGTCTTCTTAATCATATAACTAACCTCTTGTTTTGTTGCTTGATGGCCCAGTTAGCTTTCTATATGATGGTATATTTTAAATGCCATCTTTAAGCAAAAGTATTCTTTGCACAGAAGGCTTCCTATTATCAACAACTATTGGATTTGTCAACATTAACTAATAAAGACTGCCTACATTTTCATTTACCAGTTTGAGAAATGATAATACCATTGGAAAAGAAGTTGTTTTATCTCATAAGATTCACCAGGCCACCAAGGCATAGCTTCAGATCATTAACTTTCAATGTAGAATTCACGCATTCTCTCTGTTCAGACAATTCCTGACAAGTGAAAATCTATATCCGACTAAATTGTATTCCACAGCACTTCTTTTCTACAGAATCATCTCATAGATCACTCTTTCTTTGTAACTGGAAAGTACCCATTTCATACAATTGCCTACCATGTGTTTTACCTCTAATTACATCAATTCAACTTAAATGACTTCTTGAGAAGGAAGTCTGTCATTTAAATGAACTGGTAGAAGTACTCCCCTATGTTGGAATCCTTCTAATCACATAACTGTATAAATCTCTGAAAGTTAAGGTCTTTTTCTATTGCATTGCACCACGTTTGCAACCCAATCTGTAATCCAGTTATGCTTTTCTCGGAGTTATACTCAATATAAAAGATCATGAATAACATTTTTCCAACTTTGTCATATTTATAGAATTCACATGTTTGGTTTGAAATATATACCATATGAGGGATTATAGATAGGGTAAATGCAAGCAGGATTTTTCCATTGAGGTTGAATGAGACTAGAACTAAAGGCAGTGGGTTTAGGGTGAAAGGTGAAATGTTTATGGGCAACATGAGGGTGGCAAGATGCTGGCTGGAGTGGTGGATGTGGGTTCGATTTCAACATTTAAAGAGACTTATATATGTACATTGATAGGGGGGGCATGAAGAGCGATGGTCCAGGAGCAGGTTCATAGGACAAGGCAGATTAATAGTTTGGCACGCACTAGATGGGTTGAGGAGTCTGGTTATGTGCTGTAGTGTTTTGTGACTCTATGACCATGGAACAGAAACCAAAATGTGAGTTCTTTGCTAGGAAAATAAAGAAAATGTGAGCAAGATGCAGTTGAGTTAACAAAAGGACTGAACAAACTAAATGTTGGTCGACTGTTGGGGTTTGACAGGTACGGTGGTCTCTTAAGACTTCAACAATGAAGTTTCAGACTCACCACTGGGATGTCAAGGGTTTCCATCTCAAACTCGATTGACCTGTGGACCTGATCTTCCTGCAGAGACTGTGTCAGCCTGAATATTTAAGAAAGGAAGTGACATGCTGCTTGCATTTTTGAGGTTCATACCACACTGCACAAGGTTATTTCCAGCTGTATTGACCAAATTAAGAACAGCTTTGATACATCTCACTCTTTTAATTGACAATTCAACACGGTGCGCATGCACCGGTCGTGCAAGCAGCCTGTTACAGCCGTTCCGACGAGTATTCTTACTTTTTTCTTCTTACTTTTTTAACTTACGTTATTTTTTGTATTTTTTTTCACGGTAACACGTTGAAGCTGTACTCTCTCTAACATGCTGGTAGAGAGAGTTTTATTTAGGTTTTTAGTGCTGGAAATAGTTACATTCCGACATGTCTCATTAGCGGGGCAGCAGTATGGTTGCATTGTTTATTCCAGGGACCAGCTGATTGCGCTTATGCCGGCCGGTTTAGCGAGCAGAGCGGCGGACACCCCTGCTGAAATCTGGAGGAAAACACACAGAGGATGCAGAGGGGGATCACAAAGGCGAGGAAAGAGGACCGGGTCGAGACAACAGAGACTTATGGAGAAGAGGAGTTCGGTGGGTCATAAAATGGACGAGTTCACGGCGCTAGCCAGACATCAGAGAACATTTCAGGAGTGCAGTGTTATGTGTTTCACTGGAACAGGGCTGCACGAGGACATACCCGATCAAAACTTTTCCATGGACGGCTTCCAGACCGTTCTGGCTGACCGGAAGTGCACTGAGAGCGGTAAGCGTAAAGGAGTTGGGTGCTTACTGTCCTGGTTAACAACGGATGGTGCAATCCGGGTCATATTACGATCGAGCAACGTGTTTGTAGCCTGGATATTGAACTTTTTGCTGTTGGACCCTGGCCATATTCCACCGAGATACAACACTGGGCGTCACGGGAGGTTGTTCCTGCCTGTGGCCATCGAACTTTGCAGCTCCTCCCGTGGAGGGTCAGACACCCTGAGCCAATAGGCTGGTCCTGGACTTATTTCCATCTGGCATAGTTTGCATTTTGTTGTTTGATTGTTTGTGATTTTTGTATTGCTATATTTATGCTCTGTTCTTGGTTGGTGCGGCTGTAACGAAAACCAATTTCCCTCGGGATCAATGAAGTATATCTATCTATCTATCTATCTATCTATCTTTTATAATACAACCACTTATTATGAAACATTATTTAACAGCATCTTTGAGTCTCTTGTTCAAAAGGCAGTGACAGGCAGAATGAAACAGGAAAGATATGAGAGTTCAGTCTGAGTAAGGTATCTCCTCACTCAAAACCAACACTCCAATAACCAAACTGATAAAGTTATTAAATTCTCTGCCTCAGGTATTCATTTTTTTAATTGACCATGTGGTTGTTATAAATACTGAGGCCAAATCCTCCTTGGAGTTGAATTAGAAATAATGCTATTTAAAACACTTGGGAGATTTTGGCTCTTCAGATGTATAGATGCCAAATGTTCAAAGGCAATGAAGACAAAGAACATATGCATTATTAACTGGTGAAGCATGGGGAGTTTGTTTCTAATATTATACCTCCATTAAGATGCTGGTAACTGCACAGTCAGAGGCATCAAACCAGTACAGCTAATTCTTGATATCTACTCTGGTGACTGCCGACAATCCAGAGATAATCCAAAAACAAATGGTGTAAAAATAGCATGCCTTAATACTAACGACTGGACTCTGCCAAATTTTTCAAAAAATATTCTGCTGTAGTTTGTTCCATTGGATGACTGCCAATTAGTGCCATATTGAGGACAGCTGCTGCTATAAGCTCCTTCTGGAAATCTGATTCTGCCTATTATAGTGATATGGATTCACCAAGTGGTGATTAACTCTAAATTTAAACTCCTGGAAGAAAGAATAGAGTGGCAGGTGTTTGCGCTATTTGCAAAAGCGAACAACACTACGTGGATGTGGTGTTGCAAAGTAGGGATTGATAAGGATGTCAGCCAACAACTTGTGTTGTCAGCATTGCTAGGGAGGCCATGATATCAAATAAAGTTATGCTTGTGTTTTTGCACTTTTGGACCTCTACCTCAGAATAGCGGAATGCTCAGTTAAATCAATAGGGAGATGTTCCCATTTTTCTCCTGTTCATTGGCTTTCTGACAGAAGTTTCCAAGTTACTGGCCAATTAAAGACAAACCCATAGAAGGCTTCTATGAACTGCTTCACCAGGAGCAGGCCAATTAAAGTTAATTTCAAGACTGTTTTGTGCTATGAGCTTATACCCTCTGGAATCTTGATTATGATAAGCCAAACCATTTATAGTGCTAAATAGCCTTCATTGAGAGTGGATTGCTGTCCTATCTTCAGAGATTCAAAGTGAATACTAAGTAGTCTTATGGTAGTGTTTGCACATTTGTAGCTCTACATCAGAAACAGTATATAAAAGTACTGTTACTGGGAACACTAGGGTGTCATTAACCCCCTGTTCACACTGCTACCATCGGGAAGGAGGTATAGAAACCTGAAAATATAGGAGCAGAAGTAGGTCACCCAGACCATCAAGTCTGCTCCACCATTCAATCATGGGCTGATCCAATTCTTCCAGTCATCCCCACTCCCCTGCCTTCTTCCTATATCCTTTGATACCCTGCCTAATCAAGAACCTATCTATTGCTGCCTTAAATGCACCCAATGACTTGGCTTCCACAGCCGCTCGAGGTAACAAATTCCACAGATTTACCACCCTCTGACTAAAGTAATTTCTCTGCATCTCTGTTCTAAATGGACATCCTTCAATCCTGAAGTCATGCCCTCTTGTCCTGGACTCCCCCTACCATGGGAAATAACTCTGCCATATCTAATCTGTTCAGGCCTTTTAACATTCAGAATGTTTCTATGAGATCCCTCCCTCATTCTCCTGAACTCCAGGAAATACAGCCCAAGAGCTGCCAGATGTTCCTCATACGGTAACCCTTTCATTCCTGGAATCATTCTCGTGAATCTTCTCTGAACCCTCTTCAATGTCAGTATATCCTTTCTGAGATAAGGAGCCCAAAATTTTACACAATACTCCAAATGTGGTCTCACAAGTGCCTTATAGAGCCTCAACATTACATCCCTGCTGTAATACCTCTAGAAATAAATGCCAACATTGCATTCGCCTTCTTCACCACCGACTCATCCTGGAGACTAACCTTTAGGGTATCCTGCACAAGGAGTCCCAAGTCCCTTTGCATCTCTGCATTTTGAATTCTCTCCCCATCTAAATAATAGTCTGCCCGTTTATTTCTTCCAAGTGCATGACCATACACTTTCCAACATTGTATTTCATTTGACACTTCTTTGCCCATTCCCCTAAACTATCTAAGCCTCTCTGTAGGTTCTCTGTTTCCTCAACACTACCCACTCCTCCACCTATCTTTGTATCATTGGCAAATTTAGCCACAAATCCATTAATCCCACAGTCCAAATCATTGACATACATTGTAAAAAGCAGCAGGCACAACACTGACCCCTGTGGAACTCCACTGGTAACTGATAGCCAGCCAGAATAAGATCCCCTTATTCCCACAATGTTTTCTGCTGATAAGCCAATGCTCCACCCATGCTAGTAATTCCTCTGTAATTCCATGGGCTCTTATCTTACTAAGCAGCCTCATGTGCAGCACCTTGTCAAAGGCCTTCTGAAAATCCAAGTACACCACATCTACTGCATCTCCTTTGTCTACCAGGCTTGTAATTTCCTCAAAAAATTGCAGTAGGTTAGTCAGGCAGGATTTCCTTTTCAGGAAACCATGCTGGTTTTGGCCTATCTTGTCATGTATCTCCAGATAATCCATAATCTCATCCCTAACAATCGATTCCAACAACTTCCCAATCACTGATGTCAGGCTAACAGGTCTACAGTTTCCTTTCTGCTGCCACCCACCCTTCTTAAATAGCGGAGCAACATTTGCAATTTTCCAGTCATCCGGTACAATGCCAGAATCTTGAATTCTTGAAAGATCATTGTTAATGCCTCCGCAATCTCTCCAGCTACTTCCTTCAGGACCCGAGGGTGTATTCCATCAGGTCCAGGAGATTTATCTACCCTCAGACCGTAAGGCTTCCTGAGCACCTTCTCAGTCATAATTTTCACTGCACGTACTTCACTTCCCTGATACTCTTGGATGTCTGTTACACTGCAGATGTCTTCCATTGTGAAGACTGATGCAAAATACGCATTCAGTTCCTCTGCCATCTCTGTGTCTCTCATTACAATATCTCCAGCATCAATTAATATTGGTCTTATATCTACCCTCAACTCTCTTTTACCCTTTATATACTTAAAAAAGCTTTTAGTATCTTCTTTGATATTAGTCGCCAGCTTCCTTTCATAATTCATCTTTTCCTTCGTAATGACCTTCGTAGTTTCCTTCTGCAAGTTTTTATAAGCTTCCCAATCCTCTATCTTCCCACTGATTTGGCTTCCTTGCATGCCCTCTTTTTTGCCTCAAGGAGCCCCTAGATATCTGATTCATCCTCAACTTCGCCACCTCATCGGCCTTCACTACCCCTCGGCGCCGCAACCCGTTAAGTATTATCTCCTGCCGAAAAATGTATTCTGAGAGCTTTTCCCCTCTTCCCTGCTGCATGTTTTGAAACTCCCCTAAGAGCTCCCAGGAACCTCCCGTCAATCCAAACACACCCTCCAAAGTTTCCAGATACTCTGCCGTGGAAAGCAAGGGCTGTTCTGCTTTCAGCCCCAGGACGACCCTTCTCGCCTGGGAGGTAATGGCGGCTGCCAACTCGGAGGTCTCACCTCCAGCTGGGGTATAGAGCCTGACCAGTCCTTCCCACTCTGACCCCTCTTGTCCCTCTTCCCTCATTACCTTGAGAACTTGTTCCCTCACAAATTCCTTCAACCCTCCCCCACTGGCTACTGGCACCTCCCCTGGTGTCTCATCAAACTCTTCCTCCATTGTCTCCTCACATCCCTCCTCCAGGAGGGTGTGGAGGCCCCACGGCCCTGCCTCCCCGGGACGCTGACTGTCGCTGGCAGTTCCAATGTCATGACGTCAGCATTTGTACGAACCAACACCCAGCTGGATTCTACTTCTTTACTGCACCTTCTAGCTATCAGTTCTATCTTGCCGATAGCTTTAATCAGACTCAACCCTCACACTAGCACTTCTTCCGAAGTGCGGAAATCCACCCCACTTAACACGCACGCATGATTAACCGGTACGTCCTCGAACTCACACCAGCTTACAATCTTATCCCGGTCCATCTCTGCACTACTTAACATGGCAATTTACACAGTTTGCACAGAATTTAACTCTGGACGATGGCCCCCACAAATGTAATGCTCAGGGCTATCGGCTCGAGTTTATCGAGGGGAAGCCCCGTCTGCCCGCCAGACCGTGTCTCACGGTTGCATAGTTGCTGTGTAATGCCACCTGGTACAAACTCACACATCAAATATCAGACAGCACACAATGTACGATTTACAGATTACGCTTTATAAATCTTAACTGGAACTATGTAATTAATAGAGATACAATATAAAAGGGAAAGTAAAAGGCACCAAACTTATCAGAGTTCAACCACTTCGTGCACAATCGTTGGACCTCAATTAATGAGGTCCTCTTTCCACCATGCAATCTCCTCCGACCCCCTCGACTCGTCGCTCGGGACCAACCATGGTGGTCGACCAGAGTGCATCCCGCACGTCCTTCCTCTTCGGTTCTCCTCCCGAGAAACCCGCTAAACCACATGGTTACCAGCCATATGAGACAGAATATCCCCCACAAAAAGAATAACATGGACACCCATTCGTTCGTCCCTTGGTTCGTTCCTTCTCTTATCAATAATATAACCCAAACAAGCAGGGAGAGAGAACTCCTTACATCGCAGTTATTATTACAGAAAAGCTATTTTTATTATAACATATCAAAGAAGCCATTTTATTAGCCTTAGCAGTAACACAAAAGAAGAAACCCCTTACATTTGGCTCTGACTTCACTTGTCAGCCACGATAGTGTCTTTCTTCCATTTGAAAATGTCTTCTTATTTGGAATATATCTGTCTTGCACACCCCTCATTTTTCGCAGAAACTCCAGCCATTGCTGCTCTGCTGTCCTTCCTGCTAGTGTCTCTTTCCAGTTCCTTAGCCAGTTCCCCTCTCATGCCATTGTAATTTCTTTGATTCCGCTGAAATACTGACACATTGGAATTTAGTTTCTCCTTCTCAAATTTCAAAGTGAACTTGATCATTATGATCACTGTTCCTTAAGGGTCCCTTAACCTTGAGCTCTTTTATCACCTCCAGATCATTGCACAACACCCAATCCAGCACAGCCAGTCCCCCAGTGGGCTTAACAAGCTGTTCTAAAAAGCAATCCCTTAGACATTCTACAAATTCTCACTTGAGGTCCAGTACTGGCCTGGTTTTCCCAAACAACTTTCATGTTAAAATCCCCAACGATTATCATGACACTGCCCTTCTGACACGCCTTTTCTATCTCCTGCTGTAATCTGTAATCCACATCCTGGTTGCTGTTTGGAGGTCTGTATACAATTGCCATTAGGGTCCTTTTACCCTTGCCATTTCTTAACTCAACCCATAGAGACTCTATATCTTCCGATCCTATGTCATCCCTTTCTAATGATTTAATATTATTTCTTATCCACAGGGTCACACCACCCCCTCTGCCTACTAACCTATCTTTCCGATACACTGTACATCTTTGGACGTTCAGCTCCCAATGGCAGCCATCCTTTAGCCAAATTTTTGAGATGGCCACAACGTCATACTTACCAATCTGCAGCTGAATTTCAAGATTGTCCATTTTATTTCTTATGCTGCATGCATTCAAATACAACATTTTCAGTCCAGTATTGGTTGCTTTCTGTTTTAACTGCACCATGCCTCTATCGCCCTGTAACTCATTCCAGCCTGTCCTTTCTATCATTTCTGTTGCACACTATCTTTGATTTATTTCTGTTTTCCCCTTCCTCAGCTCTGTCACTCTGGTTCCCATCCCCCTGCCAAATTAGTTTAATCCCTCCAGCACAGCTCTATTACACACGCCTGCTAGGATATTGGACCCCGTTCGGTTCAAGTGTAACCTGCCCTTTTTGTATATGTCGTACCTCCCCCAGAAGAGGCCCCAATGATCCAGGAACCCGAAGCCCTGCCCCCTAGGCCAGTCTCTCAACCACGCATTAATGTGCCTGATCATGCTGTTCTTGTGCTCGTTAGCAGGTGGACAGGCAGCAATCCTGAGATTACGACCCTGGAGGTCTTGCTTTTCAGCTTCCTACCCAACTCCCTGAATTCTCTCTTCAGGACCTCCTCACTATGCCATTGGTACCAATGTGTAGTCTTCCAGCTGTTCACCCACTGCCTTCAGAATATTCTGCACCCGATCTGAGACATCCCATACCCTGGCACCTGGGAGGCAACACACGATGCAGGTATCTCTATCAGGTTGACAGAACCTCCTGTCTGTTCCTCTCATTCCTCATCATCTTCTCTCCCTTCTGCACCATGGAATCAGGCTCAGTGCCAGAGACCCGATCACTGTGGTTGTCCTCTGTCAGGTCATCCCCCCCCTTTTTTACTGGGGGGGATGGCCAGAGGGGCTCTCTCTACTGTCTAAGCTCTTCCCATTCCTTCCCTGAGAGTCACCCACTTGTCTAACTCCTGCAGCCTCAGAGTGACTGACTCCTTGTAGCTCCTATCTATCTCCTGCTCACTTTCCCTTATAAACTGTAGGTCATCGAGCCGCAGCTCCAGATCCCTAACACGGTCTTTCAGAAGCTGCATGTCGGTGCACCTGGCGCAGATGTGCCCATCTGGGAGACTGGATGATTCCCAGGATTCCCACATCTGACATCCAGAGCAAAGTACTAACCCTACAGACATGCTGTCTATTCTTCCAAAAAAAAAATGCAAGGAAAAAAAAAAGTGAAGTCCACCTACCCACCTACCTCGCCGAAGCCCAAATGAGCCAAAGCCTTACCACTCTGCCTCAGGCCACTCCATCAATGACCACTCCATTGATGACCGCTCCACAAGACAATGTCTCCCTTTTATGCCTGAACCTTCCTAGCTCTCCAACTCATGATTGTTGCACTAGTTATAGTTGCGTTCCCACTAAGCTTTCCCCTTTTAAACTTCGCTCCCGGACCTGTGCACCACCTCCTCTCTCAGAGCTGTCCAGCTCATGATTGGTGTGCTATTGGTTATATATAATGTAACTCAATTTTTTCCCCTTATATTTATTTATCATGTATTTCATTGTACTGCTGCTGTAAAGTTAACAAACACCAATGATATTAAGCCTAATTCTGATGTTTGATAGTTCAGTGCAATTGTATTTTATTGCTTTTTAACACATTGCTCATGGATCCTCGCAATAAGATATATATCTGTCACAAAAAATTTATTAAATATTAGTGCTAAACTTTGGCTTTCAAATATTACACAGATTACTTATGGGTTGGTTTGTAAAATAATAAATATTTACTGTTTTATATAATTTTATCCATGCCACAATGAAAGAGAAAACAAATTTTTCTACAAAATAACATTGGAGCTGTGAACAACTACAGAAAGACAAGACCTAAAATCCAGAGTAAACCACGAGTCAAGTCAAGTTTATTGTCCTTTAACCAAATACATGTATACTGTCAAACAAGACAATGTTTCTCCAGACCAGGGTATAAAGCACAATAGTATACATAACACACAATAACTTAGGAAAGTAAAAATTAAATCTACCCTTGAGCCTTTGAGCTTGCTAGACCTTTCAGTAAGATCAAGTTTGATCCTGCATTTCATTCTCTGTCTTGCTTGATCTTCCTATTCCTTGATTATCTTCGTGTCTGGGAGTGCTTCGATATCAGCATCGAAGAGCATTAACAACTGAGCATGCTCATCTGTCAGTGTGGATCATTCAAAATATTTACAATCAACTTTGCAGAGGCATTTCTCCTCACTTCAGCCGAAGATGACCTTTCTCCTTATTCTAGTTTCTTCAGCCAGAAGAATTTTTCTCTCAACATCTCTTTTAGGGTTTTTACCTGTTTCAAAGGCATCACCTTTTATTCTTAACTAGTCCCAATGCAGGTCAATCTTACTCAGTCACATCTCATTGAAAGACCCATCAAACTAGGAATCAAGCTAGGCAAACTGGACATTAGATTTTGATGGCAGTGTAGTGATTTCTTACTTAATTGCTGTAAGTGTGAGGTAGCCTGTCACAATCACAGATGCTGCTGCAGGGTCAAAGTGCCCCTGCAGGTGGGCTGTGCCACAGTTTTGGCAGTTGCACTCGTGAATATGCACATTCCAGCTAATTATTGTTTCATTATGGTGGTATTTAACTCCCTTCTTTTTGTAGCAGTCTTGTCGAGACTCAGCCAAATGCACAGCGTTGTTAAGCTCCCTGCTTTCCTTTGTCCTTATCTGGAAAGAGCATTGCCGCTTTTGACTGCAGCTGGAAAGGACTGGTATACATTTAGTACTTAGATACTGCTTTCAACCTCGGTGTTGGCATTTGACTTTCAGCTTGGAAGTTGCAGTTAACGGCCCATTTTTATTGCTTTCCTTTCCCTTTAAATTCCGCTACAGTTCTCATTAAAGTCAGTGAACTGTCAACACGCTTCATTGTCTCTCTCTCTCTGCACTTGGGCCATATCTGAACATTCTGACATAGTCACTGAATGCAAGTGAGATGGAGCATGACCATCAGACTTTGCATCATTTGACTGTCAATATTATACATGGCTCTTAACTGGGTATATTTAAAGTGGGGAGGGGTGATAGTTTCTTGATGAGTAAAGGGCTTCAAAGGTTAATGGGACATTGCAAGAGATTGGGATTGAGAGGGTAATAAATCAGCCATAATAGAATAGCAGAGCAGACTTGATGGACCGATTGTCTTAATTCTGCTCCTGTGTCTTACCGTCTTACACTTCTCAATAGCTGTTGACTCCTTCTTGTGATATTGCTGCAGAAGTGCTGTTAACTTCCTATTGGTCTGCTGACTAACCCGAAACGGACTAAAGGCGATTCACAAATGAGTGTGGCCTTGTCACACCCAGCACAAATGTTTCACTGGGTGAGATCAACCTGCCCTGCATAACCTGGTCGCTCAACTCTACAGTCTCCTTATCTTGCTGGAGATCAATCAATGCCTGGTTTTCTTAAAAGCCCTGCATCTCAGTGGAAATAGGAGACAGGCAATCTGCTTTACCAATAGCAATGAGGGAGAAAGGAAAGGAATTCAGAATCGTACAACACTGAAACTGGCCCTTCGTTCTACTGAGCCCTCTAACTACAAAGCACCCATTGATGTGCTGATGCTACACTAATCCCTTTGTCATTCCCTTCACATGCCCTCCAATCCCTCAACTAGACACTGCGCCAATTAATTTACCAACCCACTTATCTTTGACGAGTGGGAGGAAACTGGAACATATGGGGGAAACCCTGTAGTCACAGGTTAATAGTGCTTACGCGACACAGGCAGCTCAGGAGATCAAGCTTGAACTTGGATTGGTGGAATAATACCTCTACTGGCAGCACTATTGTATCAATCTTACTTCACATTCTATCCTCCCAAATCTCCTTAGTGATGCACATTTCTGCAAAAAAAAACAACGAATATTAATTTTCTTTTGGCTTAAAAAAATGACATGAACTTAACATTCAACACATTGAGCTTAATGCAGTTTATTAAGAAGCCACAGAGGGAATGGGAAATATAATTGGAATGATCAATTTTAATTTCTTATTTACAATGTTATAAAAAATGACGCATTAAATTAAAAACCACCAATTAATTGTTACAGTAAAGCAGGAAGATAATCTTCTTCTGAAAGCATTGGCCATTTTAAATATGCAAACATTGGCTTACAATATTCGCTCAATTATTTTTAAAAGCAGAAAATTACTGATGGTGTTTATCTTAATTGTCATCTTAACACTGTTCCCTATAACAACAATAACCCAAACTACTGATCTCATGCATGGCAGATATTTCACTCTGCTTAAACATTAGGATAAGTGAAATTAGCATAAATACCCCTTGAGTTTCTGTATACATAGTATATGATCATTCTGCAACATAAAAAAAACATAGGAATTGCAAGTTGAAAAAGACCAGAGTCTATATAAATTCACCTTCTATGCTGATATTCACATGGGACAAAAGTCATGGAGTAATTGGCTAAATAAAAGACTCAATTTCCATTAATTATTCAGTAAAATATCCTTGCATGACAGAAATAAAACCCTTGTGATTTTGCACTTTATGGACTATTAATCCAAAGTCACCATTGTCTCCCATGCTGGCTGCTGTAACCAAATGCATTATTTATTTATTTCCTTGCTACATGCATAGTGTTATTTTCTGAAAGATAGTATGATAAGACATTGCCAGCTTACATTTCCAATGGTTTAATAGTTCAATGTCAGAAAGTGTATATAGTATACAACCTGAAAATCTTACTCTTTGCAGCCATCCACAAAACAGAGAGAAAAAACTCCCACAGCATGAATGACAGACAAAAATTAGAATCCGAAAGTTCCCTCCCTCCTCCCTTCTCATGAACAAGCAACAACAAAACATTGACTCTCCCCCTTCTTGTTCCAGCAGAAAGCATCAGCCCCCACCTCCCTCATCACTACCCGCCAAGCAAGAGCAACCCCCAGAGACCATGAACTATAGGCCATCAAAAAGTACTGTCCACCCAACACCTTGACATCTCAGCAGGCCCTCTCTCTCACTTGCAAGGGAGAGAGAAAGATATCACTACTGCCACAGTGGGAGAGAAGACCAACAACTTGCTGTCTCGATGTTGTAGTCTGCAGCATTGCTCATTTTAAGTTGCCCTGACGTGAGAATCAGCAGACTCTCTCTCACCATTGAGAGAGAGAGAGAAAGAGAGATACTTTTCATCTCTGTCAATTTAAACATTATGGATTGTTCATTTCTATCTAACTATCAGAATAAGTGAAAGAAGTCTATGCGTTTAAAAGGAGTTTGAAGAGGTCCTGCATTGCTGGGTGAGAACAAATTGTGAACGATTTAATGATCACAGATCTCTGAGCTTATGGTATTCATTGTTGAACCTCTGTAAGACAGTGTGCTTTCCCTCTAGGAACTTGCATTAGTCACCGTGAGAAATTTTTGTGTTGGTTCTTTCTGCATTGGGGGACGTTACATGATGTGGCCAAAACTGCTCAGAAAATGAGAAAAGAATGTGATAGATTTCATATTCTTATGATCCTGAAGGAGGTTTTTTGACCTGCCACGTCTCTGCCATTTCTCAGAGTAACCTATCAATTCCATTACCCCACAGTCTCCCTGAGAATTATTCTCTCTCACAATTTCACCCTGATTTTCCTAGCAGCCACCTACACTGAGGGAAATTTACAGTGCCAATTAGACCACCAGCCAGTGTGTCTTTGCATTTCTGGATCCTCCGCAAAGTGAGGGTGGAGTAGGTAGAGATGTTCTTGCCTTGCAGAAACCAGCATCAGTGAAATTGTAGCAGAATGCTCATGATCAGATCTTTTTAGCAGTGTTTTAACTCCAAATTGAATTCTCACTAAGAAGTCAATAGATTTTTTATCATTAGCTTTCTACTAAATCATGTGGATTGGTTTTTGATAAGTTTAGGAATAAAGCGTAGGCTGGCATATAAAAAGATTGGGCAGGCCAGAAACCATCAATAGATAGCTGGCAACTGCTACTGCTACAATTGGCATTTCACTCTGGTTTGGACCGTCTGGACAGCAGGAACTCGGATATGTCAAGCTGCCTTTCACTGACTACAGCTCAGCATTCAACAGAATCATCCCATCCAAATTTTTCATCAAGGTCAGGACCCGGGCCTCTCTCTGCAGCTAGATATATGATATCCTCTTAGGCAGATCGAAGTTAATGAGAATTGGTAACAACATTTCCTCCTCAGTGAACATCAACAGAGGTGCATCTCAGGGCTGTGTGCTTAGCCCCTGCTCTGTTCTCTGTACACACATGACTGTATGGCTAAGCACTGGTCCAATACCATCTCCAATTTTGTTGACAGCACTACAGTTGTTCGACGAATCACGAGTCAGCTTACCGGAGCATGTCAGGATACCTGGTTGAGTGGTGCCACCACAAAAAGTTTTGCTCAGTGTCAGCAAAACTAAAGAACTGATTGTTGACTACAGGAAGGGACCATTTAGTTGAGCACCTTCACTGTCTTTGCTGCAACAACCAAGATCTCCTTGTGACCATTCACTTCAATTCTACTTCCAACTCCCACTCTGATGTATCTGTCCACAGCCTCCTCCACTACCACACTAGGGTCAGATGCAGGATGAAAGAGGAACACACCTCGTATTCTGTCTGGGTAATTTCCAACCTGATATCATCATTGTCGATTTCTCTTAACTTCCAGTAACCAGTCCCCTCTGTTTTCTCTTTTAGGCTCCCCCCCCATCCTCTATTTTACGTCATTCCTATTGCCCCCTTCCCTGCCCCCACCCTCCTGACAGGCCCATCACTCCTTCTGGTTCTCCACCCCCTTCCCTTTATTCCATGGTCTATTGTCCTGTCCTATCAGATTCTTTTTTTTTCCAGCCCTTTGCTTCATCAACCTGTCACCTCCCAGCTTCTCACATTCATTCCTTCTCCCTGCCTACCTTACCCCTCACACCTAGATTCACCTATTACCTGTCAAGCCTGTGCTTCTCCCCTCTTCCTGCCTTTGTACTCTTGCATCTGCCCTCTTTCTTTCTAGTCTCGATGAGGGGTCGGGACCTGAAACATTGTCTCTTTACTTCCCTCTATCGATGCTGCCTGAGTTGCTGAGTTATTCCAGCATTTTGTGTGTGTTGAGGCAGTAGAAAGAGTCAGCAGCTTTAAATTCCTGGGCATTCACATCTCAGATGACTTGCCCTGGGCCCACAGAGATACAACCACAAGAAAAGCATGCCAGTGTCTTTACTTTTTAGAAGGTTAAGGAGGCTCGGATGGTCACTGAATGCTTGAACTAACCGCTACAGATGTACTGTTGAAAGTATCGTGACTGGTCGCATCATGGTCTTCTGTAAAGTATAAAGTATATAGCAATTCGGATGCACAGGAATATAAGTAACTGTAGAGAATAGTGGACTCTTCCATACTTTGTTGTATTATTAAATTAAGTATTATATGTACCAGTTACACACAATTGTAGTGATAGGCTATAATCTTGTTAATGTCGTAACTATCACTATATTTCTGTGGAGCTTGGGAATTCATATATTTCTTTCAGGCTCCTGCAAGGTAATGATGCAGCTCTATAAAAATCTGGTTAGGCCACACTTGGAGTACTGTGTCCAGTTCTGGTCGCCTCACTGTAGGAAGGATGTGGAAGCATTGGAAAGGGTACAGAGGAGATTTACCAGGATGCTGCCTAGTTTAGAGAGTATGCATTATGATCAGAGATTAAAGGAGCTAGGACTTTACTCTTTGGAGAGAAGCAGGATGAGAGGAGACATGATAGAGGTGTACAGGATATTAAGAGGAATAGATAGAGTGGATAGCCAGCACTCTTCCCCAGGGCACCACTGCTCAGTACAAGAGGACATGGCTTTAAGGTAAGGGGTGGGAAGTTCAAGGGGGATATTAGAGGAAAGTTTTTCACTCAGAGAGTGGTTGGTGCGTGGAATGCACTGCCTGAGTCAGTGGTGAAGGCAGATACACAAGTGAAATTTAAGAGACTACTAGACAGGTATATGGAGGAATTTAAGGTGGGAGTTTATATGGGAGGTAGGATTTGAGGATCGGCACAACATTGTGGGCCAAAGGGCCTGTACTGTGCTGTTCTATTCTATGTTCTTTCTTTCTTTCTTTCTTCCCTTTTACATCATGGGCACATCTCTCCGCACCTCTGGCGTGGGGGAATGTGCCCATGATATATATAGGCCACAAGAAGGCAACATTTATCATACCAATTCCACACTTTGTACCAAGCCATTTTCTCATAGCTACCATCATGTAGGAGGTACAGACCCCAGAAGTCCCACGCCACCAGGTTCAATATAGCTACTTCCCTTTAACCATTCAGTTCTTGAACCAATTGTCAAACCCTAATCACTACAGTTTAGTTATGCTTTGTCCACTTTAATCAATTGGCAATAATATGAACATTTTTTGTTCTAGTTGTGTTTCTTCTTGTAAAAACACTTGTGTATCATTTATGTTTAATTCCTGTTTTTCTTATGAAGCTGTTTGTCCGATGCTACATGCATGTCATTGCTTCTGTGCTTACGTGGACATGCATATGACAATAAACTTAACTTTAGTGGTTGGTGCTGGTGATCCAGCAGAGATCTGCTCAGGTGTAAAATTAAAACCTGACTCCTATCCAAAGCAGCTGTTACCAATCCAAACGCTTGTCTTAAAGCCAATGCTAATTGTGGGAATCTGCCAAGATCAGCGGGAGGCAGCTGGGCTCAGGTTAACGGGCTGGTGAAGAGGTGTAGGTGAAAGGCAGCACTCCGATTTCACCATGCTCCAGTTAGGAAAGCAATTAAACTCCCTTTATCAGTCTACCCTGATGGACTGGTTGGTCATTCAATGATATTTTACATTTTGTCGGGACTACATGCATGTTGCGGAACTGTTAACCTTTGTTTATAGAGTCATAGCATCATCCAGCTTGGGAATAATCCTTTAACACACTAAGTCTACGCTGAACATCCAGCATCCTATTATAATAATTTCTTTTTTTATTCTCCTCACATTCCCAACTCAGCCAAGATTCTGTTGCTCATCTATACACTCGGACCAAAGGACAGTAGACTGAACAGCCCACATATCTTTTTGGTTGTTTGAGGAAACAGATGATACTCAAACTCCAGGCAGACTGCACTAGTGGTCAGGTTTGAATCCAGGGCATTGAAGCTGTGAGAAAGTAGCTCGGTTAGCAGTGCCACTACATCCCTATTGCATTCCCACGAGTATCTGACTACAGCAACTTCATTGGCTGCAGGACCCGTACAAGTCCAGGATAAAAAAGCAGGCAGGAAAAATATTTGTGGACGCTATCTAGAAAGAGCTATAGACTATTAAAACAAAAACATCACGCCATCTTAAAACTTTCTCCCCCAGGCAGTTAATCTGATCAACCATTCAAGTTAGCACCCCACCCCCCTCTATCAGTTACCTCAATCACTGCACTGTAAGCACTTAAAATCATTTTTGTATTTAAAATTATTTTTGTAATGCTGTTTATATTGTAAATAATACTGGTATTTGTGTACTTATACACATTTTATTCTATATCCCTAACATTATTTTTCTAATGTTTGTAATTGCTAAAAGTTGTTGCTTTCTCTTGAATGCTGCGCTAACACACCACAGCAAATTGCTAATACATGTAAATGTATATGGCAAATAAAGTTGATCCTAACACAGCAGCTTAGCAGAAAATGGAGTTGCTCCATTTTAATTGACCCATCGAGCTCTGTTCCCACTCTTCAATCCTTCATTTTTTTAATATTTCTTCATTGCATGTTGCTGGCAGTACCAGCATTTATTAATCATTTTTAATTGTCCCTTAACCAAGAGAGCTGATATGAGTCAACCACGGTGGTCAGTACAGAGTCATGTATGGGCCAGTCTGGAGTCACGTATAGGCCAGCTGGGGGGAGAATAGTAGATTTTCTTGCTTAAGTGATTAGATTCTAGCTAATCTAGTAGCTTTATGATAGCTGATGTTGAGACTACGCTTTCAAAATAAAATCTAAATTTATGCAATTACCTTAATTTAAATTCCCCAAATGTCATAGTGATATTTAAACTCGTGTTTGTAGAATCAATGATCCTGTGCTTTGGCTACCGGCCCAGTACTATACCATACCTCACTACTGGACCAAGGAGGTGGATGTGTAAGCCACTCTTCTGTTACTGTTGCTGTTCCCTGACCCAGTTATTAGCAGATGGAGCTATTAAGTCCACAGAATCCCCTACTAAAAAGCACAGATGGGCAGGAGGTTAAAACTCTGCTTCAAGGGAAGTCTTGATGCATATCCATGGCCAGAAAAATGATACCCCGAGATGGGCTCTGGTGCGTGTTGCTGGGATTTCCTTTCAGCTTAGCTGCTAAATTTGTGACTTTGTAATGAAAGATTCCTGGTGCATGTCATAGCAGAGCCTTGTTTTATACCACGGCAGAGAAAAGGCTTTGTCATTGACCCCAGACAAGAAAGGTAAATACAGTTAACTACTTTATTTAGTTTAAGTTTTTTAAATAATAATTTTAAAAATTATTTCTTAAGCATTTAAATCTGAATTATTATTTTTAATTTTTACTCTTTAGATTTAAATCTATTTTAACAATTTATAAATGTTCCATGTACCTTTCAAAGTATTACAAGCCCTTATGGGCTGGCAAGCTCTCAGAGTGATCCTGGTACGGGCTTTGAAATATGTTGGCCACAGTTTGGAAGCCACTCCATCTTGTTGAACTTTGCCATGGATGGTCCAAAGCCCGGCTCCAAAAGGAGGAGGGTTGGGCACAGGGCTAGCAACACCATCCCGTAAAATCCTAGAACTTTTGAAGCTCCGTAGACCTCATCCCTGGGAGAGGGAGGATCTTCACCACCTTGCTGATTGCTCGTTAGATATGAAGGACCAACTCATTCTTCTTTCTGCATCCAAATAAAGCCAGTGCTGTCAGCGACATTCCGGGCCCGTGGGTGGTACTGTTGTGAGGCAAAACTTCTAGAAAGCTAGGCCTAAGCTCTTTTGGGTCAATACCCAGAAAGGCCTCCCTTATTGTAGCAGTGAAAACTTAACAGTTTATTTTTGGCATGAGCAATAAATAACATCGAAGCTTCATATATTGTGAAGAAAATACCCTACCAATCTGAATTTTGAAAGAGATTCTTCAGCAACTTATTGAGAATCTGTAATTTATTTAAGATACATCTTGGAAGCTGCTGGGGATCTTTCACACTCTATTTCAATAACTGTAGAAATCAGTTTTTTTAGTTCGATATGCAAGGGCAATTCTACACAAGGTGCTTACATCATATTCAGGTAATGATTCTGCCATATCTCCAACAACATATTTCTGTAACTATATGCAAATATCCAAGACAGTCTTTTCTCCATGTGCATATATCCCTCACAGTTGCACACAGATGCTGACTGCTAACTGTTTGCACGACCTTCAAGCTCTTCAGTGGTTTCCATATCCCATTCCTGGAAATGAAGAAGTTGCACCCTCTTGGCTTTCTCTGACCAGGAACTGTAGTTGATACTCTATTCATAGATTCATCATTGTGCATTGTCGACAGTTATGTCTCTTGCAGTGATCACCTGGTCTACGTGGACCTGTCTGGCATAATTTTTGACACGAGCCAAGTCCTTTTTGACAACAGATTTGGACTGTTTCACTGAGCTTCCATTGCTGAGTCTTATCCTTGCTTGCTGGTCTTAGGATTGTGCTACTCACAGTCTTTTCTGTTCTTTGAAACTTTGCCGTCTGCTTTAGTTGTTGCCTCTGTATACCACCCACTAAGTTAGGCATCACCAATAAGTCATGTGTGATGTCTAAAGTAGATAATAAGGTGGATAATGAAGAAGGTAATCAAATGTTACAGGAAGTGAATCTTGATCAGCTGAGTAAGTAAGACAAGGAATGCAAAACGGTATTTAATTCAGCTAAGTGTGAGGAGTTGCATTTTGGAAAGTCAGCTCAAAGTATGACTTTCAACAGTGAATGAGAAAGATTTGAGGAGTGCGGCAGAAAAGGGGAATTCATGTGCTTAGTTACCAGAAAGTGGAGTGAAAGGTAGACAAGGATGGTGAAGGTGACTTTTGGCGTGATGGTATTCATCAGTCAGGGCATTGTGTGTAGAAGAGGGAAATCATGAATGTGGCAGTAGAAGTCTGTGGCCACACTTGGAGTATTGTGTTCAGCATTAGTCATCTGTTAAAGGGAAGATTTTATTAGACTGGAAAGATTGCAGAAAAGATTTACAAGGATATTATCTGAACTGAGTTATAGAGAGAGGTTGGACAGGCTAGGACTTTACATTATTGAAGCATTGGAGAGTGAAGGATGATCCTTATAGAAGTGCATAAAATCACAAAGGAAATAGATAGGGTGAATACACAAAGTCTTTTTCCCAGGCTTGGGAAATCAAAAACTAGATGGTATTAGTTTAAGGTGAAAGAGGAGCTTGAATGGTAACGTTTTTTTACCCAGAGAGGATATATATGTGGATTGAACTGACAAGGAGAGAGACTGAGGCAATTTTTAAAAGGCATTTGGATAGGTACATTTATGGGAAAGGTTTAGAAGTTAATGGGTCTAGTGCTGGCCTATGTAACTAACTTGCAAGGGCATCTTGGTTGACGTGGACCAGTTAGTCTGAAGGGCCTGTTCTCATGCTGTATGACTCCAAATCAACAATTTATTAATAATGTTGGTGTGTTGGTTTAATATTTTCACATATACTCAGATACAGTAAAAAACTTGTTTCTTGTGCCATCAAAACAGATCATAGGTACTTTGAGGAAAACTAGTAGTTAATAGTGGTGATATGGTATTTAGCTGGTCACTGGTTCATTGTGAGGAGAGAGAATCCTTGGAACAATCGCTACTTCAGAGCTTCGTTTTACCCATGTGACCTCTGTATCATCTCATTGGAAGCAAACCAGGAAGGAAGAATAAATCTGATGCAGTAACGTTGTATAAAACTCAAATAAATGCAAGTTGAACTGCGATCCATTGTTATACAGCAATCTGACTGTATTTCATGCGAGGCAAAAATCCATCTCAGCTTTCCAATGACAAATTCTTTTGACATCATTACTGTATGTCTGATTCAATTCATTTTGGGTGGATGTCGGTCAGCACATGGGTACTTTAGGGTGGTGGGGTTTGCCACTTTCATGTTTGTCAGTGTGCCTTAGATAGTATTAATCTGCCTTGCTGCCAAATTGCACATGTGGACACAACTCTCCAGCAAATCTTTATAATTGTTTGCCCTTTTCAAAATCAAAGACTTGGAGGATCTGGAATCGTACATAGATAGACCACCTAAGGGTGTCAGATTCCACTCTGAACAGCATTACAAGCTTCGTCTTCCTCAAGACTAGTTTTATGGTTTATAATTCCAGGTAATTAATTTAAATTTGAATTTCACAGCTGCCATGGTGAGATCTGAACTTCTGTCCCTTTGGTCAGGATTAGTACTTGAGTAATTTATCTGTTGCAACATCAGTGTACCTGTAGTTAAGACCAGTTATTACTGTAAGGGCATAAAGATACCTTTGGCACTTATCCAGGCTGATCCAGCCTATCAGATGTCTTATTCATAGACCTAATTCACATCTTGCTAGGTTGCCTGAATTGGAAAATCTTTGTTTACAGTACCAGTTGGAGTGTGAACATCAGTCTTTCCCTTCCAATATAACACAATTCATGCAGTATTCCGGATAATTATTCTTGAGTATTAAACGCTTCTGCCCATCCAATCTCCCATCTGGTTAACCAGTCTTTGCCTACAATCTACAGCTCTGAATAACTTGGGATTCTGGATATCGTAGTATGCTATCCAGTGCAGTTTTCTCAGAATTTTCAAAATTTGTTCAGAGTGGATGTTAAAAATGACTTTGCCCCTTACTAAGTATAGGTAACTGAATTGCTAATCTATCTCTGAAAAGCTGCAATGTCAGTCAACAACTTTATTAACTGTCCATCAATCAGATCTGCTCCTTTTTAATTCTGTTGACTTTTACTGCAAATCGGAATCAGGTTTATTATCATCGACATGTGACATGAAATTTATTAACTTAGCAGCAGTTCAACACAATACATAATATAGAAGAGAGAAAAAAATAATTAATTAAATCAATTACAGTATACGCATATTGAATAGATTAAAAATGTGCAAAAATCAGAAATACTGAATATTAAAAAAAGTGAGGTAGTGTCCAAGGGTTCAACGTCCATTTAGGAATTGGATAGCAGAGGGGAAGAAGCTGTACCTGAACCATTTAGCTTGTGCCTTCAGGCTTCTGCACCTTCTTCCAGTGAGAAAAGGGCTACCTTTCTGAGACACCACTGCCAAAAGATGTCCTGGGTACTTTGTAGGCTAATACCCAAGATGGAGCTGACTAGGTTTACAACCCTCTGCGGCTTCTTTTGGTCCTGTGCAGTAGCTGCCCACTCCCCAATACCAGACAGTGATGCAGCCTGTCAGAATGCTCTCCATGGTACCTCTATAGAAGTTTTTGAGTGTATTTGTTGACATGCCAAATCTCTTCAAACTCCTAATGGAGTATAGCCACTGTGTTGCTTTCTTTATAACTACATCAATACGTTGGGACCAGGTTAGATCCTCAGAGATCTTGACACCCAGGAACTTGAAACTGCTCACTCTCTCCACTTCTGATCCCTCTATGAGGATTGGTATGTGTTCCTTCGTCTTACCCTTCCTGAAGTCCACACTCAGCTCTTTTGTCTTTCTGATGTTGAGTGCCATTTGTTTCTGCAACATCACTCCACCCCTGAGGTGCGCCAGTGTTGATCGTCAACGAGAAGGATATGTTATCACCAATCTGCACAGCTTGTGGTCTTCTGGTTAGGAAGGCGAGGATCTAATTGCAGAGGGAGGTACAGAGGCCCAGCTTCTGCAACTTCTCAATCAGGATTGTGGGAATGATGGTATTAAATGCTGAGCTATAGTTGATGAACAGCATCCTGACATAGTTGTTTGTGTTGTCCAGGTGGTCTAAAGCCGTGTGGAGAGCCATTGAGATTGCATCTGCCGTTGACCTATTGTGGCGATAGGCAAATTGCAATGGGTCCAGGTTCTTGCTGAGACAGGAGTTCAGTCTAGTCATGACCCACCTCTCAAAGCATTTCATCACTGTAGGTGTGAGTGCTACCAGGCGATAGTCATAGGCGGTCCGCATTATTCTTCTCAGGCACTGGTATAATTGTTGGCTTTTTGAAGTGGGAACTTCCGCCTGTGGCAGTGAGAGGTTGAAAATGTCCTTGAATACTCCTGCGAGTTGGTTAGCACAGGTTTTCAGAGCTTTACCAGGTACTCTATCTGGACCTTCCACCTTGCGAAAGTTCACTCTCTTTAAAGACAGCCTAACATCGGCCTCTGAGACAGAGATCGCAGGGTCATCAGGTGCAGCAGGGATCTTCACAGCTGTAGTTGTGTTCTCCCTTTCAAAGTGGGCATAGAAGACATTGAGTTCATCCGTTAGTGAAGCATCGCTGCCATCATGCTATTGGGAGACCGTTTTGCTGAACATCTACGCACTGTCCGCCAGAGAAAGCAGGATCTCCCAGTGGCCACACATTTTCATTCCACGTCCCATTCCCATTCTGATATGTCTATCCACGGCCTCCTCTACTGTCAAGATGAAGCCACACTCAGGTTGGAGGAACAACACCTTATATTCTGTCTGGTTAGCCTCCAACCTGATGGCATGAACATTGACTTCTGTAACTTCCGCTAATGCCCCACCTCCCCTTCATACCCCATCCATTATTTATTTATTATTAGAATATATATATATATATATATATATATATATAATTTTTTTCTCTCTTTTTCTCCCTCTGTTCCTCTCACTATACTCCTTGCCCATCCTCTGGGCTTCCCCCCCCCTTTCTTTCTCCCTAGGCCTCCTGTCCCATGATCCTCTCATATCCCTTTTGCCAATCAACTTTCCAGCTCTTGGCTCCATCCCTCCCCCTCCGGTCTTCTCCTATCATTTTGGATCTCCCCCCTCCCCCTCCCCCTCCCACTTTCAAATCCCTTACTATCTCTTCTTTCAGTTAGTTCTGACGAAGGGTCTCAGACTGAAACGTCGACTGTGACTCTTCCTATAAATGCTGCCTAGCCTGCTGCGTTCACCAACAATTTTTATGTGTGTTGCATGCTATTGGGTTTCACTTTGTAGGAAGTAATGTCCTGCAAACCCTGCCAGAGTTGCCCTGCATCTGATGTCGCCTCCAACCTCATTGAAATTGTCTCTTCATCCTTGAAATAGCCCTCTGCAAATCATCAGAGGGTCGTACAAATATCATACCTGGCATTCTGGTACAGGCCTGGGTCGCCAGACTTGAATGCCACAGATCTAGCCTTCAGCAGATGATGTACCTCCTGGTTCATCCATGGCTTTTGGTTTGGGAATGTACAGCAAGTCTTTGGAGGCACACGCTTATCCACAAGTAGTACAGCCTCTGTGCTGAGTGAACTGTGCTAATACATTACAGTGTTGTGGATAGTGTGGAGTGCTGTCAGAGGTTACAGCAGGACATTGATAGGATGCAAAACTGGGTTGAGAAGTGGCAGATGGAGATTAACCCAGATAAGTGTGAAGTGGTTCATTTTGGTAGGTCAAATATGATGGCAGAATATAGTATCAATGGTAAAACTCTTGTCAGTGTGGAGGGTCAGAGGGATCCTGGGGTCCGAGTCCATAGGACGCTCAAAGCAGCTGTGCACGTTGACTCTGTGGTTAAGAAGGCATACGGTGTATTGGCTTTCGTTAATCGTGGAATTGAATTTAGGAGCCGAGAGGTAATGTTGCAGCTATATAGGACTCTGGTCAGACCCCACTTGGAGTACTGTGCTCAGTTCTGGTTGCCTCACTACAGGAAGGATGTGGAAGCTATAGACAGGGTGCAGAAGAGATTTACAAGGATGTTGTCTGGATTGGGGAGCATGCCTTATGAAAACAGGTTGCGTGAACTCGGCCTTTTCTTCTTGGAACAACGCAGGATGAGAGGTGACCTGATAGAGGTATATAAGATGACGAAAGGCATTGATCTTGTGGACAGTCAGATGCTTTTTCCCAGGGCTGAAATGGTTGCCACAAGAGGACACAGGTTTAAGGTGCTGGGGAGTAGGTACAGAGGAGATGTCAGGGGTAAGTTGTTATTGTTTTTTTAATATAAACGCAGAGAGTGGTGAGTGCGTGGAATGGGCTGCCGGCAATGGTGGTGGAAGCGGATATGATAGAGTCTTTTAAGAGACTTTGGATAGGTACATGGAGCTTGGAAAAATAGAGGGCTATGGATAAGCCTACTAATTGCTAAGGTAGGGACATGCTCGGCACAACTTTGTGGGCCAAAGGGCCTGTATTGTGCTGTAGGTTTTCTATGTTTCACACGCAGAAAAGCGGCAAGTCAGGCAGCATCTGCAGAGGGGAATAAACAGTCGACGATTTGGGCTGAGAACCCTTAGTCAGGACTGGAATGGAAGGTGGCAAAAGCTAGAATAAGGAGGTGGGGGGGAAGGGGTACAAGGGGTTGTAGGTGAGACTATATGAGAGAGAAGGTAATTAGTGGGGAGGGGAATGAATTTAGAAGCTGGGAGGTGATAGGTGGAAGAGATAAAGGACTGAAGGGGGAGGAATCTAATCGGAGAGCACTGTGGGCCTTGGAAGAAAGGCAAGGAGGGGAGAAACTAGAGGGAGGTGATGGGCGAGTGAGGAGAACAGAAGTAGTAAGAGGGTAACCAGAATTGAAAATGGAAAAATAGATGGGGTGGTGGGGGGGTGAAAGGGGCAGTAATTACTGAAGTTAGAGTAATCAATGTTCATGCCAGCAGGTTGGAGGCTACCAGATGAGTTTGGCCTCATCTTGGCAGTAGAGGAGACATGTCGGAATGGGAATGGAAAGTCGAATTGAAATGGGTAGCCAGCTGGAGATCCTGCTTTTCATGACAGTCAGCGTGAAAGTGCTTGCCAAAGCATTCGCTCAATCTGCTGAGCAGATTTCCTCTTTATGACTTCCTCTGAGAGACTTATTCCGTCTCTGCTGATGTTGCATTCAGGACATAAGTCCTGTGTGTTGAGTTACATTTTATTAGCTATTGTTATGTGTCCTTTTGTTCTGCAACTGTTTTAAAAAAAAAGTGGTTATATAGGGAGTCTGAGTGTTGGAGTGGAGATGCATCTTTTTCAAGGGAGGGGTAAGGCGCTCCTTCCGTCCTCTAATCTGCAGGTCACCCTTGAGTAAGGTGGTGGTGTTCCTTGTGGTGCCTCGGACAGCATTTTTGCTGTTTCCATAGCATTTGACTGTTTCTTTTCAAAATGAGGCCAAGTTGCTGGACTGACATTCCACCATGCACGGATGGAAAGCATGCAAGGAGCCAGATGGATTTGAACTTGGGACCATTTGCCTCGAAGTCTGATGCTGATGCCACTACCCCACTGGCTAGCATTGGGTGTGGTGTAGTACTTGCTTAGCCCCCCGGATCAGGGTCACGTGAAGCCATGGCGGTAGATGCTGGATGTTCATCTGAGCAGCAGGTGCATATCACCACTCACAACACACTGGAGGAACTCAGCAGGTCGGGCAGCAGCCGTGGAAATGATCAGTCGACATTTCGGGCCGGAACCCTTCGTCAGGACTGTAGAGGGAAGGGGCAGAGGCCCTATAAAGAAGGTGGGGGGAGGATGGGAAGGAGAAGGCTGGTAGGTTCCAGGTGAAAAACCAATAAGGGGAAAGATCAAGGGGTGGGGGAGGGGAAGCAGGGAAGTGATAGGCAGGAAAGATGAAGAAGGAATAGGGGAAACGCACAATGGGTAATAGAAGGAGATGGAAGCTTCCCTCTACAGTACTGACGAAGAGTTCCGGTCCAAAACGTTGACTGATCGTTTCCACAGATGCTGCCCGACCTGCTGAGTTCCTCCAGCGTGTTGTGAGTGTTGCTTTGACCCCAGCATCGGCAGATTATTTTGTGTTTAAGATGCATATCAGAATTCCTGGTTATGCGACCATTAATGACAAGCAGACAACCTCTGAAGAGCATTTGTAGCTGCAGTCGCCCGTCTTGTAAAGACGCTGCCCAGAAGGTGGTAATGGCAAAGCATTAGGTAGAAAGTGTTGGTGCGTGGCCAAGTGGTTAAGGCGTTGGTCTAGTGATCTGAAGGTCGCTAGTTCGAGCCTCAGCTGAGGCAGCATGTTGTGTCCCTGAGCAAGGCACTTAACCAGACATTGCTCTGCGACGACACCGGTGCCAAGCTGTATCGGCCCTAGTGCCCTTCCCTTGGACAACATCGGTGGTGTGGAGAGGGGAGACTTGCAGCATGGGCAACTGCCAGCCTTCCATACAACCTTGCCCAGGCCTGCGCCCTGGAAACCCTCCAACGCGCAAATCCATGGTCTCACGAGACTAACGGATGCCTATACCTGTATATGTAGAAAAAAATTGGCAATAACAATCAGGTTCATGGAAAGACTCTGATACCTCTGATATGTCATACCTCACGGCAAATATTCACAATGTCATATAGCACAGTACACAACCGGTGAATATAGGGAATGACTACTGCAGTAATCTGTAATAACGTAGAGGCCTAGTGATGTTTTTATTTTGTACTAAAACTTTTGGAGTTTTTCTTTATTTGCAAGCTGCTGTTCCATTTGTGCATGCAAAGGGAACAGAATCTTTGGGCATCTGAGTTGTCATCTCTCTGGAAGTACGAACGCTCCAATGCCAAGTCTTTTTATGGTTTATACTTCCAGATGAATCTTTTGTCTCTTAGATCACACAGATGACCGATTCTGAACATTGACCTGAAATTTCATAAGTTACAATACCCTCATGGGTCTCTGTGTTTAAGGATATAATCACTTAGGAAATTCTTCCGATGTGTATGCTGAATATATGCTTCTCCGCTTGTTCAAATGATCACGTATTGAAATATTTTTCCAAACTTTGAACTTCTTCTGTAAACAAGATATCTTTAAGATTTTGCAGAGTTGCTATGCTTTATTATAGGCTTTAAGTGGGCTTTATGAAGTCCAAATAGAAGTTAAACCTTGAAGTTTTGGCTACATATTTGTGCGACACCCTGGAGGAACTTAGCAGGCCAGGCAGCATCTATGGACAAGAGTAACCCTTCATCAGTACGGAAGAAAAAAAAGATGTGAAGTCAGAGTAAGAAGGTGGGGGGAGTACAGGAAGAAATACAAAGGTAGTAGGTGATAGTTGAAACCAGGAGTGGGGGGGGGGTAGTGGTGAAGTAACGAGCTGGGAAGTCGATTGGTGAAAGAGATAGAGGGCTGGAGAAGGAGAATCTGATAGGAGAGGACAGAAGGCCATGGAAAAAAAGAAAAGGGGGAGGAACATCATAGGGAGGTGATAGGCCGGTAAGGAGATGGAATTAAAAAGGATTGCAACTGGAAGATCCCGCTTTTTCTGGTGGACGGAGCATAGGTGTTCAGTGAAGCAGTCTCCCAAACTGCATCAGGTCTCACCGATATACAGGTGGCCACACCGGTAGCACCAGATACAGTATATGACCCCCAACAGACTCACAGGTGAAGTGTTGCCTCACCTGGAAGGACTGTTTGGGGCTCTGAATGGTATTGAGGGAGGAGGTGTAGGGGTAGGTGTAGCACTTGTTCCTCTTGCAAGGATAAGTGCCAGGAGGGAGATTAGTGGGGAAGGACGAATGTACAAAGGAGTCGCGTAGGGAGCAATCCCTGCAGAAAACAGAAAGTGGGGAAGTGGCAAGATGTGCTTGGTGGTGGGATACCATCTGAGATGGCAGTGGCCACCCACTTTAATTCCATTTCCGTTCCCATTCTGAGATGTCGGTCCATGGCCTCCTCTGCTGCTGTGGTGAAGCCATACTCAGGTTGGAGGAGCAACACCTTATATTCCGTCTGAGTAGCCTCCAACCTGATGGCACAAGCATGGATTTCGCATACTTCCAGTAACGCCTCCCCCATCTCCTTCACCATTCTGCATTCCTATCTCCGTACCCGCCCATCACTTCCCTCTGGTGCTCCTCCCCTTTCCCTTTCTTCTGTCCTCTCCTGTCAGATTCTCCCTTCTCCAGCCCTTTAGCTCTTTCCCCAGTCAGCTTCCCAGCTCTTTACTTCACCACTCTCAGTTTCACCTATCACCTACCACTTGTATTTCTTCCTCCCCTCACCCACTCCTTCATACTCTGATCTAATCTTTTTTCCTCCAGTCCTGATGAAGGGTCTCAGCTCGAAAAGTTGACCAATTACTCTTTTCCATAGATGCTGCCTGGCCTGCTGCGTTCCTCCAGCAGTTTGTGTGTCTTGCTTGGATTTCCAGCATCTGCAGGTTTTCTCTTGCTTGTGATTGGATCACATATTTATATTTGCGATGCACTTTGGAGCTGATTTCAGTAAATAATTTAACTTCTTTACATTCTCTTATGGCAGCAGTTTATGTATTTCAACATTGCAGTCAAGCATATTATCAAACGTGAAAAATATCTCCATCCTCTCTTTAGAGGATGCAAGCAGTTCATGTACCTTTTTAAACATTACACGGTCTATGAGGTCTGTTTGTGCTTGAGAAACAGTTTTCTTTTGTTTCCTGTCAAAATGGTATAGATGTGCTAAAGCCTCTAGTATGTTTTCATTTTCACACTGAGTCTATTCCACTATTGGTGGATTTACTGTTCCTTGTCTTAATTTTGATTTAATAATCAAGTTGGTGCAGCACTGTGAAAGAATGTTACTGCCTCACAGTCAGAAGTAGTTGCCAGGATCCCTCCTTTTCTTTCTTTCATCTGACCCATGGGATCCATGCAAAATGAATACTGGGCTTGCATTCAGGAGAATGAACCCACAGGGATCATTTTCTGGCAAGTTCCACGTACCATAGTGGTTACAGGATGCAAAATTTTGAACATCATATAAAATTACACACATGATGATAAACACAAGAGATTCGACAGATGCTGGAAATCTTGCAGGTCAGGCAGTATTTATGGAGAGGAGACAAACAGTAGACTTTTTTATTTTGCTGAGACCCTTCATCAGTACAGGAAAGGAAAGGGGAAGAAAGTCAATCTGGCGTGTGTTAGCTGAAACCAGGTGAGGAGGAAAAGAAATTACAAACATGATGATGCTGCTATGTCATCTGACTAAATTCCATACTTATCCTGCTATAGATAAATACACTGTCGTGTCAAGAAAGTGTGAGTCCAAATGTCAACCTGCGATGGATGTTCACTTCCTGGGCCAAGGGAAACCTTTTTTGCCAAACTCAGCTTTCTAAACACAGCACCTGTGGGGCTCTAAAGATCAAACAGTTGTATTTGAGCAAGTTAAACTCCCAATCAACATTCTTTGTTTATCTGCTTGTTGTAAATGGGAGCCAGTCTTCAGTTCTTAATGTAAATGGAAAGCAGTAATGAACTTTGCAAACAAGCACCGTCTGTAGCACAGACTTGCTTACCCCACGACATCTGGGCTTATTGCTCAAGAGATACAGTGTAAGACAATGGGTTATAAAATTTAGCTTGTTTCACACTAGACAACGCTATCCAAGTTGTTTCGTTCAAGGAAGCTTGCGAATCAGATTGATATCACTCAACAAATCAATAACTAATCTGTAATAGTTGAAAGGTATATAAACCTTCATTTAGAGTCAGCTCAATGGTATTAATTGTGGGTACCTGGAAACTCTATCCCTAGACGCTTTTAGACTTCTGTTTGAAGTTATCTGAAAAAAGATTACATATGTGAAGTCACCCAAGTGGCAAAGAAACAGTTTAATTGTAGAGAACAGTCCTGGTGTTTTACATATAGTCAAAGAACATCAATAAGAATGACAGAAACATGGACTGAACTAGAATCCTTTCCTCTGCCTTCGATTTCTACGATGGACGATTTGTTCATCTGCAACTCATTGGTATGTCTTTTTAAGATTTATGGGATTTATACATTGCTTTGGAATTCCTTTGTGTTTTAGAAATGGTCTGTAATTAGGAAGTCCTTTATAAGATAGAAATCATCTGAATTTTAAATGCATTTTAAGAATATTATTTGAATTTAAATGTGTATCACTGACAATAAATGAACTGTATTTAATCTTTGTTAGATTGAAAAATATCCTCCTTGAAAGGGAGCGGGTACCCACCACTCAAATAGTGGGTATTGGCAGCTAAATTTACATAAACCATAAACAGGGAAGTGAACTAGTCTTTGAAGATTAGGTAAGTACAGTATAATCTTTCTTCAGTGAGGGTAGCAGTGGCCATCTATATCAGGTAGGGTTTAAGGTCTTTGTTTGAGTTTAGAACTTAGCAGGCACCAAACCCAATACCGTCACAAATCGAATTGTGGTTCTTATATTCAAGCCATGTATTGTCATGAGCATTTTAGCTTTACATTTGGATTTGCCGTTATCAAAAGCAGTGAATAAATAGATGAAAATGCCATACGGGGGGGGGGGGGCGGGGTGGAGAGAAGAGAGAAGAGAGAAGAGAGAAGAGAGAAGAGAGAGAGAGACAGAGACAGACAGACACACACACACACACACACACACACACACACACACACACACGGACGGACTTAAATGACTGGAATTGAGTTTTGAATTTGTACAAAACGGAATGGATACAAATAGGCTTTGTAAATTCTGAGTGGAACTAAACCCTCTTTTCCACAAATGTTTTGTCCTAACCTTTAGAAAGTTGTTTCTGGTTCATCAATGTGAGGAAACCAAGTGTCAGAGAATAGAATGCCCTGTATTCGAATGTTAAAGTCAATCACTTACAGATCTCAAAGCATGGGTTACATTGAAAGTTCCTGGTGCAACAGTTCAACTCTTTCTCATTGTCAGGAAGGCAACTGTCAAATTCAGGTTCAGATGCATTTATTTATCACTAGTACATCAAAATGTAGTGAAATACATCATTTGCATTGACAGGCAACACAGCCTAAAGATGTGGTGGGAGTAGCTGAGAGTGTCACCACCCATTCCAGTGCCAACATTGCATGTCCATAATATTCATAAGAACAACACCAGCAAACGTAGCAGCAAAACAAGCCCCTTTCCTCCCTCCCTCCTTATCATCACTCTCTCTCACTCACACACACACACACACACACACACACACACACACACACACACACCTTCAAATCTGGGATAGGCCACCTTCAGGCCTTCAGCCTTCATCCCCTAGCCTGAACTCACAGACATCAGGCCTCTGACTTGTGGACGTGCCGAACGAGTGACTTTGACCTCTGGGCTTTGACTTGCAGACTCACGGACATCAGTTTTTGATCTTTAGCCTTCAGCCTTTAGCAGTGACCTAGGACTCACCAATCATGGGAATTTGATCTTTGGGCCTTAATCTCCAGACTCACATGGACTTCGAGTCCTGGGTATCATGGCCCTGGGGAACTTAGTGACCTGTGTGGGAAGGGTGAGGTGGGGTGGGGTTTCACCAGCCGTGATCCATGGGGCCTGTCAGCCTTGGATATTGACCACAGTGGTCACTGGTCCTTGTTTGCAGAGCCTGCTGACCTGACATTGATCCAGGGGGATCATTGGCCTTTAACTGAGTTCTCCAACCTGGACTCCAGCTTCTGTCTCTGTCTCCTCACTTGCTGCCCCTAACCTCTACCTCCTGTTACGAGAATACACATAAAATTAAGATGTTTGCTGGCCTGGGCTAGCATCAGTGGCATCAGCAGTTGGTCTGCCACCTGCCCTCAGGGGAAGGAGAGATAAGGAACAATGGAGCAGCGTCTGGAGATGTGTAATGAAGGGACGTGGGAGAGAGAGAGCTGTCTGGAGCGGCTCCCCCCTTTGAACCCTGAACTGTTTGAAGTGATGGACAGGCGATGCCCCAGCAGGGGGATAAAAAGGGACAGGTTCGCTAAGACAGACACACACGCCACCCGAGGTAACGAGACCCTGGAAGTGGTGCGCCTCTCACAAGTGGGTGAGAAGTATCAGACAACGCCCGGGGTGGAAAGGTACGATCAGCGGGAACCCGGTGTGTGTCCGCCCTTGCCTGGGTGCCGGGTTCACTGCAGAGGATCGACCGCATCTGGAGGAGGGGTCACAGTCGGTGACCTCAGGTGACATCACCAAGGACCCGCCCAAAAGTTGCTTGTGAGCAATCTCGCCGGTCTGTGAGTGAAGCCGTTCTGAATGATCAGTTGTTCCTGTTCTATCTCTCTCTTCCCCCCACGTTGTCCATCGCCATGGCAACGATTACTGTGAACTGAACTTTGAGTCACTTTGAAATTTGGTCATTTACCCCTAGACAACGATAGAGCTTGATTGATGCTGTTATCTTAATTCTGTGCACATGTGTGTTTATCATCGCTGAACTGTTGCATTTATTATCCTTTCGATTACTGTGTTGCTTGTTTCTTTAATAAAACTTTCTTAGTTCTAGTACTCCAGACTCCAACTGAGTGATCCATTTCTGCTGGTTTGGCAACCCAGTTACGGGGTACGTAACACTCCCCTCATCCTTGTCCTTAGACCCCAACTGGTTTGACTGACTAAAACTGAGCCACACTGGGAAGCTGTGACTGGGAAATACAAGTCTTTATTCACATAACAAACCTTTAGGTGAAAGGGGGAGAGAGAGTGGTTGTCCAGGAGAATCCAAGAGTGTCTTAGTTAAATTTTACCTCTTATCAGAAGGTTAATTTTTAACTATTCAGATCCTTGCTCACTTAACCTATTTTTTTCTGTGGATGTCAATGAACTTGGCCTACGGTAAGTCTGGTCAGAAAGAAATGATCCCAGTAGCAAGAAGCTTGTTGATTATCTTAAAACATCCTACTTGGACAAGTTGAAGGCTGGTGAGCCCTTGGTGAGATACACAGCCATTATATGCTGTGTTCACTCTTTACTCAACCTTCTGACACGCTCACCTTGTTGGAGGAGATAACAAATGGACCTGCAAACAGATGGTCAGGCTTCTAGCCTGAAGACCTGCATTGCTGAAGCTAATATATTATTAGGAATCAGTTGCCACGGAAACAGCCAATGACCTAATTCTCCTCAGAACTGTTTCACTTGTTCTTTCCTCCAGTGCAGAGTCTGGGCACTGTGGGATGTCACTTTCTTTGTATAGTTATTAATGGTGAAAGTAATGTCTTCTGAAAGTTAATAGAGTGCAAACTGTTTCTTTAAAGGGGTGAGGACAAGAGCCATGATGGATGAGAATCAGAGTTCAAAGTTCAAAGTAAATTTATTATCAAAGTACGTATCTGTCACCATATACAACCCTGGTATGCATTTTCTTGCAGACATATGCAGTAAATCCAAAAAACATAATAAATCAATGAAAGAGAGCACCCAACAGGGTGGACAAGTAACCGCTTCAGCAAAATCTGGTGCCTGCAATAAAAGTAATCAAGGCGATTCCTTGTACAAGATTAGTAACTTTTTACTTTTTACCTACGCTTCTGTAGGTTGCCTATTGCTGACTTTGGGTGGTGTCTGTGTGGAATTCGTACACTTTTCCTGTGTCTGTGTGGGGTTCGCTTGTGGGTTTTCGTTCACATCCCAAAGACGTGCTGGTGAATTAATCAGCTACTGTGAATGCCCCTGGTGTAGATTGGTGGCAGGAGAATGTGGGGAGTGATGGGTTGTGGTCCGTGCGTTTGGGGTGGCAGCGGAGTTTAAAATGTCAGAAAGAATATGTTGAAAAGTGATATGGGATACATGGGAACAACACACACACAAAATACTGGAGGAGCTCAGTAGGGTCAGGCAGCATCCATGGAAATGAATGAACAGTTGCCATTTCCGTCCAAGGCCCTTTATCAGGACTGGAAAGGAAATAGAAAGAAGGTGGAGGGAGGGAAAATTGATAAGTGAATCCAGGTAGGTGGGGGAGGGGGGAATGAAGTATAGGATACCTGGGAAGGTTCTCAGAATCAGCATAAATTCAGTGAATGAAATGGTTTCCTTTTGTTCTGTGAGAAAATGTAAATACTTACATTTTCATTCATTTCCCCTCAAAAAATGTCACAACCTGCTTCGGAAAGGTACACGTAGACTATGAGAGTAACACACTCAAAGTGCTGGAGGAACTCAGCAGGTCAGGAAGCATCTACAGAGAGAGATAAAGAGTCAACGCTTCAGGCCGAGACCCTTCATTAGGGATGAAGGATCTTGGCCCAAAACATCAACTGTTTATTCCTCTCCATTGATGCTGCTTAATTTGTTGATTTCCTCCAGTATTTTTTTTTGTACTACTCTGGATCCTCAGCATCTGCAGAAACTCCTTTCTGTACACATAGACTACTGACTGGTCTCCCTTGTTTCTACATTGTGCTGGTTGGACGGACGGAGTGGTAAAATAAATAATGGAAAGGTAAAGGTGTGAAAAAGCTCATGCAAGAGGCAAAAGACATCCATGGTTACATGAAAAGAAATTAAACTTTTATGGAAGAAATCATTAAAGTGAAGCTTGAACAGATTTGTCATTGTTATTATTGCTATCTTTGGTTTAGTCACACTTAAAGACCAAAAGCTGATATATCTCATGAGCTTTTTCCTGACAGTTAAGTGTACCCAAAAGAGTCTCATGCTAATAAAATCCCAAACTGACACTAGTTTGAGAAAAAACAGATCCAAGAATGAGACATGTTTAACTCAGTTGTCCTGTGCAAGTGATGACGCAGAAGGGAACACACACCACTGAGGCTGTGGAAATGTTCGGCTGGGTTGTTGGAACCATGCTCAAAAACCCATATAATTGTACCCTGTACAATACGATTTGGCCTTGTGTTCAAATAGTGCTGTGGCCCCAGTAACTGAAGTACTCCCTGCCCAATCCTTAGCTTCTGCACCTAGAAGCTGGAATGGGTTTTAGGATAGCCTTTATCCGGACCTGAAAGAAGTAAGCATGCAGTAATATCAAGCTTCAACAGTTGCTCCCACACATGGGAGAGTCCTTTTATTCTGTCAGAGGTCAGCTGAACAGATTCCAGTGTCTCATAACCAGAGTTTCAGTTCCCGAACTGCTAAAGCTCCTATCATGCTCTTCCTGATGCTGATCACAACAGCATCTCTGTGGACACCAGGACAGAATAAAAGCCAATGCTAAATGTTCATTCTGAACCAGAAACACTCACCTGTGGCAGGAAACATACAAATATAAGTAATCATCCTTGTGGCTTTCAATACTGCCTGTTTACTGGTTGCCTTGGTCTGTCTCAGCAATGCTTCAGTTGTCGGTAATTTGCTTTGAGTGCCAACATTCAGAGCTAGCTGTGTCAGGTATCTGCAAGTACTAGAAGAGTGTGGCAGTGGTGGCTTTTAGAAAGCTGCCAAACTAAGAAGAAGCAACTCTCTGGAGCTTTCAGAGGTCCCTTCTGCTTGGTTAGTGCCTCAGCAGTTCTAATGATCTCTTGAGGGCAAATTGACACAGCACTGTTTGGACCTCTCAGTCTCTGTAAAATTGTGCCCGGCACCATCACCCTGCCTGTAACCTGAACTTCCGTTGCTTGTAGGTTGATCTTGTTTTGGAATCGTATAAGCCTCCAATGCTGCACCTAGATATTGGTTGGTTATACTTTGTGTTGAGTAAGAAGCTGAGACATTGGCTTCCCTAGACTCGATTGTTGTGCCTGTTGAAAGCTAGATGATGATTGGTCTACAGATATTGAACAATGAAGGTGATCAACTCTTCCATGTTGGTGGTCTTCAGGTTCCACAAAAAGCCACGAGCAAGATTGGAGTTGGGTTACTCAGTGCTCCTGGACACTTCATGCCAGCATTACAATGCACCAGACATCTTACTGCATTTGTCTATCAGCTTTGTCTCTGTGGTCTTCTGTGGAAGATCTAAGCGCTTGGGAGCAGAGCTCGTGTGTGACCCTATTCTATTTCTATGTGTGAAAAATTTTTATGCAACATATGAATGTTCTGTGACAAGTCATGTTTGACAAGTTATTGTTAGGTCAGTAATGGGAGTGTATTGTGCAGATCAGTGTCTCGGGCTAGTGATATTGCTCTGGAGGACCGAATTTGTTAAAAGTTTTCACTAAGGTTGATTGTGTGCAAGATTAATAGTTTTCTGTAGTATTGAACCCATCTCAATGGTGCTTGACTGTGACTCTGGAGGACTTCTGTTGGAAGAGGACCTCCACCTCTGCACCTCAACCACTTTGGCAGTCTGAGCCACGTCTAAACACCAGAGTACCTTTCCTGCCTGTGATGCATTGTGACTTCTGGACTTCTGACTAGCTCTCAGAACGTGGGTGAGGTTTCCATTATCAATGGCATGAAAAAAGCGCCATCCATTTCAGAGGTGCTGATAAAGCTTACATCATTGTTGACTTCAAAAGGTATTAGTCACTTACAAACTTGGACCCAGGGATAAGAGTAGAATAAAACTCTGTGTGAATACTATGATTGTGATAATGAGATGGGAACATGAACTTTGTTTCCGCTTTTTATTGGGTAAATAGCCTATGCACATGATTTTCAGACCTTTCTAATTATCAATCCTCTGACAGCTTCATATTACGATAATGAGAAAATGGGACTAAAATCATATGCTAATCCAAGCTTCCAAACAAGCATATTTTATTAGTAAATCACAAGCATGAGAAAATCTGCAGATGCTGGAACTCCAAAGCAAAACACAGAAAATGCTGGAGGAACTCAGCACGTCAAACAGCATCAATGGAAATGAATAAACGGTTGATGTTTCGGGCAGAGACCATTCAGGCAAATATTTTATTCGTACTGCTTTAGCACCTATTTTTACTTCACAGTTGAAACAAGCCTTCAGATTTCTACCAGTGGAGTTTGTACATTCTTCCTGTGCCAAGTAGGGTTTCCCCTGGTAGTTACTTCCCACGTTCCAAAGATATGCTGGTGGAAGAATGTAAATTCAAAGAATCAGTATTTCTCATTCTTCTGAGACAATATCCAGACAGAAAGCAGAGTACATGCAGAATCCATCAGCAACAACTTTGTCAATACAAACAAATCAGAAGTCATTTTATTCAACAGTTACAGATCACGGAATGTCAATAGGTGCAATTCAACTAATACTTTTGAAAACAGCTCATTTAGTAAAGAAATTGCTTCAGAATCAATATGCCAGGAAGGAAAATTGAGCAAGATGTTATTTAAGAACACTCAGGGCAATGATGATGTTTTGCTTAGATTTCATGGTTTATTCTAAGTTGCATTTTCAAAACTTTTTTTTAAAAGATTGTTATGGATATTGAAGTGGGCTTTTGCTGACAGCTGCCTGATGGATTCCTAGTTTGATGCTCTTTGAATATATGTTTTTCATAGATCTTCTGAAGGAAGCTAATTCCCCAAGCGAAATGAGTCTGGCAGTTTCAATTCAACTCCTGTCAGACCTAAGTCCACACTCTGTTACAGCTCTTAAATGTGAAACCATTTGATTATAAAGTAGTCATTTACCTGAGTCTACAATGATCTGTACGGAATTCTTATCTAAATTCTATCTTGACTATGGGGTTAATAATTTATTTTTGCGGAAAGTAAGCATTCATTTTTAATGGTGATGATTCTTATATACTAATTAAATATTAAAATGCCATGTAGATATTTTGGAAAACTATCATTGGACCATCATCTCATCCTGTCTTTTTATTTGTATTGTCTTTACCTAATACTGATTTCTATTTGCATATTGATTTACCAAACAATATCACTGTAATGTAGTTTAAAATGTTATCTAATATTGTAAGTGTGAGTTTAAAGGCTGTGAGATACAGATTCACGAAAATAAAAATGATTCCTTGTTTAATTAGTTATTGAGACTTGATTTTGGAGTCTGGCAATGCAAGAAAAATACCTTGATGTTGTGCACCAGGAATTTCAATGAAGCCTCAAGGTAATATTTCTTCCCTCGTAACTGGAGCTGTCATCTCTCCTTGGAAGAAGGTGATCAACCACTGTGAAAACATAAAAATATAGGCAACTAATATATGAGTAAAATTTCAGGAGCATGGCAAAGATGACATGATGGTACAAATAAAAGCACCATTAGAACAGGAACTCTTCAAATCCTCTGTGTAGCAATGAGTATAATTTTGCCATATAAATATAGCAAATTCCTATCTTAAGAGGAATATAAAGAATCGAAAGGAAGGGTATAGAAACATTTTGTTACATTACACAATATTTTATCGTGCAGTTGATTTAACACTGACTATAATACTAATTTTCTATTCTGTTTGCATGTTCTACTAAAAATATTATTAAGGGTGAGGAGTCCAATAATGGCACAATATAAAAATGTATTACTAATTAAATTCAAAAATGGTTTGCTATTTTTGGTCAATTTTTATAGGCCATCAAGCACACAGAAGAGCTCGTAGAGCCTGAAAGTGGTGTGTTTGTAATTGGAATCCAAAGTGGGCACAGTTACAGTTATTACTTCCGATCGAGCAATGCTCAGGAACATTGTGGAACGTACTTCTCAAATACACAGCATCTTTCTCCTGAAGAAGAAAGCCTTTCAATGGATGTGCTGTGAATGGGATTAGTATTGTGGGTTATCGTAAACTGTGGTCCGTGTCCAGGCATGAGGTAACTCCCAACAAATGCATAACTTATAAATTATGTATTTTGGGCCACTGAAATAAGAACAATTAAAAATCACTTCAGCCAAAGTCAGATTTCTTCAGAATATAATTGAGGCAGATCTTGAGGCTTTATTGGATTAGAATTTGCATATTCTACTAAAATAATCAGTGCCATGGTAGTGCAGTGGTTAGTACGACGCTATTACAGCTCAGGGTGTCAGAGTTTGGAGTTCAATTCTGGTGCCATCGGTGAGGACTTCGTACGTATTCCCTTTGAATACGTCGGTTTCCTTCAGGTGTCCCTGTTTCACAGTCAAAAGACTAACCGGTTCATAGGTTAATTGGTCATTTTAAATTGTCCTGTGATTGGGCTAGGGTTAAATAGGTGGGTTGCTAGGGAGCAGTGCTCATTGGGCCAGAAGGGCCTGTTTCTTTTTTTTTTAATTTTATTTTTATTTGGATAAGGAATTCACAAATATCATGTACTTTTTCCACACTTATAACCTTTTCCATTTTTTTATATGTATAAAACTATAATTATTTATACATTCTTAAGTACACATTGAGATGATATAAAAGGAAATTAGACACTTAAATAGATAATTATGTACAGTGGTAATTCTAATCTATTAGGCTAAGTAATGGTATTAGTTGTTAAGAAACATAGTAACAGTAGTTTCCATAAATCTCTTCTGGACCATTTCTTCTGGTCCAAAATGTTGTATGTGAGCCTATGTAACAATCATTGGAGGTATTTATTTCCTAACTTGTTCATGCTTGCTCCTGCCCCCAGACATAATTATCCAATCCCTATGTACTTATTTACTTAATTTTATCATTTTTTATCCCTTTCCCAAATCTTTTCCTTTACTTGTATTAATTCTCTATTTTCCAAAAGAAAACAAAAACAGTAAACATTTAGACTAGGGGTGCTTACGTTAGCAATATTACTGTGTTGATGAGAAGAGCAGTATAAATCATTAGGAGAGTCATCTAAAGTCTGCTCGCATTGGGGTTATATATTCAATCCATTTATTCCAGATTTGATAAAATTTTTCTTTTTGAATTCTCAGGGAGTAAGTCAACTTTTCCATTTTAAATATTTCCAAGATAATTTCATGCCAATCTTCTAATGTAGGTGGTATTGGATTTAGCCACTTTCTAGTGATTGATTTCTTACTTGCCGCTAAGAGGGCCTGCAGCAACTTTATATCTTCCTTCTGTTCAAGAAACAATATATGCTCCAAATAGAGCGTCTCAAAGTTCAGAGTTATCTGGGACCTAAGTACCTTAACTAATGTTCTATGAATACTTTCCCAATATATACTTAATTTAGGGCAATCCCAGAAAATATGAAAATGATTTGCCTCCTTGGAGCCGCACCTTCTCCAACACGTCACGTTTGTATCTCTATATTTTTCCTGATATGGGGTCTTGAAGTATCTTATAATATTTTTCCAACAATGTTCTCTCCAAGTCAAAAAATTAGTCGAGGACCACTGAAAGCTTCATATTTTCCCCCAAGCCTCCTCTGAAAGTACCAAACCCGCTTCTTTCTCCCACTTCTCTTTAATATACAATGTGTTTACATTTTTAGCATGGGAGAGTGCACTATATAATCGAGAAACTGATTTACTAGGTATTGAACTGCAAGCCGAATTCAGGATCTTGAAAAATTCTAATTCTACTGTTGATAGGTCTGTATATCTACAACTCTGGTTAGCATAGTTTCGTATTTGAAGGTACCTAAAAAAGTCATTGTGTTCCAGGCCATGTTTGTCCTGCAGGATTTGGAAACTTTGTAACACTCTTTTATCTATAAATGAGAGGTAGGTTGTAAGACCTTTCTTTATCCATAATTCAAATCTTTTATCTCCTCTGTTGGGAAGGAATTCGGTATCATGCACACCATCTGAAGAGTTTTAACATGTTATTAATTCCACAGGAATTAATCACCTTCTGCCATACCTTTAATGTAAGTTTTATCCAACTGTTTTTACATTTTTCCAATTGGGCCATCAATCCTTTGTCAGCTATTGTGACCTGTAGAGGAAAACTGTCTACTAATCCAAATTCTATTTCCTTCCATCTAGCCTTATATTCCCTATTACACCAGTATAATAGAGGGGTTATCTGTGAGGCATAAAAATAATTTCTCAGGCAAGGAAGAACCATACCTCCTCCTTCCTTCCCTAACTGTAAGGTGTTATATCGAATTCTATGTTTCTTGCCTTGCCAAATGAAGCGGGAAATCCATTTGTCCCATTCCCTGAATTGATTATCATCCACCTCCACAGGTAAAGTACGGAAAAGATACAGTAACCGAGGCAGAATATTCATTTTTATAGTATTTATCCTTGAATTTAAACTTAAAAAGGGGATAAGATTCCATCTATGCATATCTGCTTTTATCTCTGAGATTAGTGGCCCATAATTTACCTGTGACAGCGTTGAAAGGTCCTTCAGCAGGGTTATTCCTAAATATTTTAATGATTTAGCTTCCCACTTAAGATTGTATGTATCCTGCAATTTTTTGGATGGTATATAATTTAGGGACATAACCTGCGTTTTCTTTACATTTATTTTAGAAGGGCCTGTTTCATGCTCTATCTCTAAATAAATATAGAAATAAATACTGTATTGCCGCTTTTCTGAAATATTTTTTGATCCTGTAAAACTTTCATGATTGTTGTCTAATTTCTTCTTTCATAGAAAGTCTCAAATTACCTGATCAAAAGCATCGGGGTCCAGAAATTTAATTTGTTGTTTTCTCTCCATTCTCTGCCTGATCTATGAAGTACTTTCAGAATTTTTGGTTTTCATGTCATATGACATTCATAACTGTTGATTTTTTAAAAATACTCAATAATTTTCTGTATGTTTGCTGAACAAGTCATCCCCAGTTGTTTTGTGTCAACTGAAATAATATGTTAACAGAGTTCACACTATTTATGCATTAATATTGTATATACGGGATCTTTCATTGAAAATAATTTATATGCAAATTATTTCTTGATGGCAATGTACTGGGATGGTGTACACTGTACATTATGTTTTGTTAATTTCCTAAATTTACTAGAATCATGAGTCTGATCTCAGGATGTGGTTGAATACAATCATTTTCTTATTTCTCTTACATCATATCTTCTGCAACACCCACAAAATGCTGGAGGAACTCAGCAGGTCGGGCAGTATCTGTGAATACCTAGTCGACGTTTTGGGCTGAGATCCTTCTTCAGGGCTGGGAAGGAAAGGGGAAAGTGCCAGAATAAAAAGGTGGGGGTGAGGGGGAAGAGACTAGCTGGAAGGTGATGGGTGAAGCCAGTTGTGTGGGGAAGGCAGCGGGTCTGGGTAAGTACATGGTCAAAGAGTTGGAGAGCAGGAGAGATATTGATTCTCTGACAAGACCCAAAGTTTTCTCCTCAGTTCCATTTCCCCCACTTACTTCCCTGTTCTCATGCCATCCGCCTGCACCATGGCAATTTGCATTAGCCAATTAATTTACTGGTGTGTCTTTGCAATGTGGGAGAAAACTGGAGCACCTAGGGGAAACCCATGATATCACAAGGGAAATGTGGACTCCACATGGAGAACATCCAAGGTTAGGACCAAGCCTAGGTCACTGAAGCTCTGACAGCAAAAATACCTGCTCTGCCATTGTGCCATCCACAGTTTTACTTTTCAACTTTGAGCCACCAACCTAATTTTTATGGCATGTTCCCCTTTCTAAATTAAAATGGTAGCAAAAGATGAAGAATAATCCAAGAACATAAATAATCGAAGAATGAATGTACAATGGATGGGGTACTTAAAGATCAGCATGCAGGATGGGCTAAAAGGCCCGTTTCCATATTGTATGGCTTTATGCATGTGACTCAACAGCTGGATTTTTTTAATGAAAAGCAGTATTTTTCAGCTTGTACCCATTATAATATTGCCACTTGCTCATTCTTTGGTATGGTACACTTCTAGATACAGTAAATTTATTTCTTATAAGTTTATCATCAGTATAATTAAATAAACCAAAAAGACATACCAGTTGTGATGGAGTAGAAGTTCTGCCAACAGTGCTGGATTCAAGTAAAATTATTGGAGATATTTGAAGGTTCAATAAATGAAAATGTCATGATTCACTGGCTTGGAACGGAAAAGGTATCATTTTGTTCAATGCGTTCCAATAAGTCAAGCGTCAGTTAACCATATATCAAGCTACAGTCATGATAAGGAAATTTCACACAGTTTGTGTGAGTTGAAGAAGCCCCACTGAATGTTGATCACAGTGCACTTGAGCGACTGAAATATAGTACAAGCCAGAGTGTTATAATGAAAGTATTGTAAGGTAATTAAAGCAAACAAAATCTGTAATACTGCTCTGGAATACCAATGTGAAATGGTGCAACCATTATCACAGAAGTGCAATATTGTTAATTTGTAATTTTCTTAGCCATGTGATCATTTGTCCTACACAAGCCTGTTGTTAGCTGGTTGTTTAGCGCAATTGGCTGATATTTTTCAGCGTTGAATTTGGCCCTTGCCACTGGATCTTACCATTTTGAGTCAGCTGGAGAGAATATTTCTGATGGGATGAGACCAAGTAACTTACTAGTGCAGTTGGAAGTACATTGTGCTTTTTTTCAAATCTACATAACGTGTTGTTAACAGCAGGGCTCTGGGGCATGCCCAGCAGGCTCAGAATCAGAATCAGAATCAGGTTTGATATCACCGGCATATGTCATGAAATTGTGGCAGTAATACAATGTAATACAAGATAAATATAGCAAAAAACTGAATTATAGAAATTAAAAAGAAGTGAGGTAGTTTCCATGGGTTCAATGTCCATTTAGACATTGGATGGCAGAGGGGAAGGAGCTGTTCCTGAATCATTGAGTGTGTGCCTTCAGGCTTCTGTACCTCTTTCCTGGGGCGGGCGCCTGGCGTTCGGCGGGAGGCCGTGGTCGAGTGGTCGGTGACTTGGTCCGGCTCCCCCACTGGACTTAGTCTGGTGAGGAGGATGTGAGGACACTCAGCAGGACTGAAAAAACAAGACCTGACAAAGGGCGGATGAGCTCCTTGTGAGCCAACGGCCATCTTCCGTGGAAAAGATGAAAGCCTCACCACGTATCTATGAATTGTATACTATGCACCTAGTTAGAAGAGTCATGATGAACTTGGGCGTTGCACCGTGTGCCTGGACCTGCCCAAGGCCTCTGCCTAAGGAAGAGCCGAGCTCAAAGAAGCAGCCGCGAATGGAGGCCGACACGGCCTAGGGCTCGAGTTCGGTGGGGGCAGCGGCGGACGGTGCCAAGGCGGCCAGCGAGAACAAACTGGAGAAGAGGCTGTACTTGGCGCTGTCGCAAGATCGAAGAACATGAAGGTGCATAGCTGCCAACCCCGGATTCGGGACAGCACCCACTGACTGACTGACCTCCTTCCTGATAGTAACAATGAGAAGAGGACATGTCCTGGGTGGAGAGAGTCCTTAATAATGGACACTGCCTTACTGAGGCACCACTCCTTGAAGATGTCTTGGATGCTGTGGAGGCTAGTACCCATGATGGAGCTGACTAATTTTGCAACTCTCTGTAACTTACCTTGATCTTGTGCAGTTGCTTTCCCCATGACCTCCCCCATGCCAGAAGGTGATGCAGCGATGGATGCAGCCAGTCAGAATGCTCTCCAAGGTACATCTCTACCTCGAGGATACTGATAGGAAAAACAAATCGACTGAGCCAAATCAGGAAAGTTGGAAATGACCACTTCTGATACAGATAGAAAGATTGAGTTTCCCAGGATGTAACATGGGGCTTGTGAACATGTAACTGGGCTGTAAGTATAGGATTCACAATGTTTATCCATGGGACTGTGTTGAGAATCTGCTGCAACTCAGTCCTGCCAGAATTTGTTGTGAAATCCCTTCACAGCACCATCTTAGAACTTCAGAGTCACATAGCAAGGAACATGCCCTTGGCCCTGTTGTGTACTGTTCATCTGGGTCTTCTAATATACAGAAACAATCCACGACAAATTCAGAGTGGACACATTATTAATGCATTTATTATTTTACTTGCAAGGGAGGATCTATCTCCACACAAGTTATAAGCTTCAATCTTATAGCTCAAAATGAAACACTTTTATACTTTTTACAGAGAATAGTAATTAATTCCATTTCATAACATTCCTCCATTATCTGCGTCTTTACCTTGTTCTGATATTTGTTCTTTAGAAACTGTGTCCAACCTCTGTTGTCGAAAACAACAACCCCCTCCCCCACTCTCCCCCCACCACCGGCCACCGCCACCAGAAATCACACACCTCCTGTCATAAAACACACACAGCCCCCTATAAATCTCCATCCAAACCAGGAAACCAGCAAAACACTCAGGGATTTCATAGGTTCCATTTTGTCACATTACATTTTACAAAGGCTACAAGTTCATAAAGACTTCAGGGTTACAGATACATTTCCATTGCCCACCAATTCCAATTTGCAGTGATCCTACACTAATCACATTTATTTTATTCTCACTCCATATGCTTCAACTCCCCTGAGACTCTATCACTTAACTGCATACTAAGGCCTATTTACGGTGCTGATGACTGAACCAGCCAGCATATTTTTGGGTTTTGGGAGGAATCAGGAGTAGCCAGAGGAAACCCATGGAGTCTCATGCAGAGCATGCAGACTCAACACAGGTGACACCGGTGGTCAGGACTGAACCCAGCTTGCTGAAGTTATGAAGCACCAGTTCTACTAGCTGTGACACCGTGCCAACCAAATGCACAATTATAGGCTAACCTTTTCCTTACCTAGCGAGCCCAAAGGATTTGAACAAATGCACTCAAAAGGTGAATCAGAGTGGTGAACTCTATGTAAATTAGGTACAGACAAAAAAGCAAATTGAGGGAAATAAAATTTCATTGATAAATAAATAATCAAGCAAAAAGGGAAAATATTTCAATTTTTTATCTATTAAAATTTTCTTGAACAATTTAAGAGTTAAACCATGTTGATAATTGCTCCGTTTTTACTGGAGAAAGTATATTAGCTGATATAAACAAGATATATTTTTTCGGTGGGACATTCTATGATCTCTTAATGGAAATATCACAGCTTGCTTAAAACCAGGGAGGAATTTAGCCTGGGTTGCAGTTTCACTAAGTTGAAAGTGGTGTAGCACAAAATTGCCCGCAACACTGAAAGGGATATCTCTTCCTCAGCACAAGTTGCTGGTGATTTATCTATTATGGATTGGTGTGCAATATTGGGTGCAATTTTCATGGCTATTTCAACACCAAGATTTTCACAGCTACTGAATGATTAATACTCTCATTTTCAATTACTTCACTAAAACTTAGGCATTGGATTTTGCCTTCATTGACAAAAGATATGAGGAATTTCTCATCTTTCCAGAATAAGCAATTCACTGACAATGACAACTTGAACAAACAGGAATTTCAGATGAAAACAAGCTTCCAATGTGGTTGAGCTGCACTGTAGGCTTTGCTGGTCCAAACACAGACAAGAGAAAATCTGCAGATGCTGGAAATCCAAGCAAAGCACATAAAATGCTGGAGGAACACAGCAGGCCAGGCAATATCTATGGAAAAGAGTAAACAGTCCACGTTTCATCCTGAGACCCTTTATCAGGACTGATGAAGGCTTTGCTCGTACCATCTTGATACAAGAGAATCATGCTAGAAACAGTCACACACAGGAAGTGTCAAGGGTATGACTGACAGTTTCCCTTTTTGCTGGTGCACATTAATAAGGTTGCTTGATAGGTTTTTGCCAACATCTGTATTAATATCAACAACCAGCAACTGGTTCTACGGGAATAGGAATTTAAGTGGACAAAACCTAACTTGATTATTTACACACCTGGAACACATCTGGAGACTTTAACAGCACTTACTTCATAAATTGTCTGAATTCATTGATTAAAGAATGTGGACAGGAAGTGCATCAGGAGACCTCTGGAAAGAAAAAAAAACTGTTTAATATTGAGCTATTCAAGAGTAGGCAATTTTACATTCATTTCTCAAGGTCTAGTTGCCTGCAGAGTAATTTGTCTTCGCATTTTTTGATGAGACTTCCATCTGATTAAGTGCTATGTTTCTGATATAAAATTCCACCAAATGACACCAAGAGTAAGGTAACATACAAAGCTCATCACTGTGGAGATTTTCAACCTCACTGGTCCAAAAATGATGTTTACTGACAGAACAGGTTTTATTGAAGTATTTTGGCCCATGATGTTAGAAGTTCAAAATAAAGTTATAATCGAAATGCATACTGCATATGTCATCACATACAACCCTGAGATTTGTTTTCTTGTGGACATATTCAATAAATCCAGTAACCATAATAGAATAAATGAAAGATCACACCAACAGGGTGAACAACAAAGACAACAAACTGTGCAAATACATTAAGAAAGAAAAAATAATAATATTAATAAATAAATAAGAAATAAATATCACGTGGTCAAGTGGTTAAGGCATTGGACTAGTGACCTGAAGGTCGTGAGTTCAAGCCCCAGCCGAGGCAACGTGTTGTATCTTTGAGCAAGGCACTTAATCACACATTGCTCTGCGACGACAGCAGTGCTAAGCTGTATGGATCCTAATGCCCATTGGTGTCGTGGAGAGGGGAGACTTGCAGCATGGGCAACTGCTGGTCTTCCATACAACCTTGCCGAGGCCTGCGCCCTGGAGAGTGAAGACTTTCCAGGCGCAGATCCATGGTCTCGCAAGACTAACGGGTGCCTTTAGATATTGTCGTGGTTTCTCGTTTCTTACAAACAACAAGGAGACGCAGAAAATCCTTCAAGATGTTTTAAACTTTAATTTGCAAATCAAAGCTGAGACAATCAGAAAGCTAGTAGCTGACTGCCCATCGAGGCTTGTACACAGCAGTTTTTATAGCAATCTCCTATCTTAGCTACTTTATCATATCCAGACGGCCTGTGATCACATATCATCAATACATCCGCTCTCGACCTTCCACTATTGTTTTACTCCCCAATTTAATTATGTCCTAGTTTACTTTTTAGACCAGGTGTCCCCTCATCCCTAAGCACAGTTATTTCTTAATTGGTCTTGTTTTGACATACTGCCACATATTTCATTACCTTACTCGCCACCGTTATCTTCCTACTTGGTTTCATTCTAGTTCTCTTCATGAATTAATAGTGATTAGGTCAAAAGTCATGGCTACATAGTGAATACCCTCTATTCAGCTAGCAGTGGTTATGTAGTAAATATAGAAAATATAATGTGTGCATTTGAGTGAATACTGAAATACTGTTGAGTAAATATTGTAAATACTGTAATACATAGAAAATACAATGTATGCGTTTACATTTTCCAATATAATCTTCCCTTTGAGAACCACAGGGTCTCATACAGAGAGAGAGAGGACTGAGAGTCTATGCACAAAAGCTCAAATAAAGCCACGCATTTACTCCCAAATTTAGGTTAAACTATAGTTTCCTGCGCTTAAGACTCACAGTGTTCTCTCCCTAACTCCCTAGGCCGCTGAGCCAAAAACCCGTCCCTTCGTAACTGAGACAGGAAAAAAGTCTCAGGAGCCTTCACAGCCTAATCCCCACATATCTCATCTCTCTCCTGTTCGTCTTGCATGTCTCGTAGACTGTACGAATACATCATCGGTGCTTCTTTCTCCGGAGGGCTCGACCCAACAATTTCCAGGAGCATCGGAAACCATTTCATTACAGCACGCACTACAAGTGACTTGGGGCATGGAAGAAAACAGCACAGAATGACCGCACAGCTTAGCAATACAATACCAATGGTTACTGCAATCTTGGTCAGCCATGCTCCCCATCCTCCTAGTTTACTATTTAACCAGTCAAAGAACTGACGTCCAAACCCTGCATTTTGTTTAACTTCCTTTCTTAAATTTTTCAGTTTATTCATTGCTCTGGTAAACGATCCCTCCAGACTAGTATTATTCGGTATAAAAGTACAGCACTGTTCCCCAAACATTACACAAGCTCCTCCTTTCTCAGCCAATAGCCAGTCTAGTACCTGTCTATTTTGCCACGCCACTCTACTGGTTGCATCTAGCTGCTGTCCCAAAGCCTCTAGTGCATCATCAGTGTAGTTAATGAATCTCTGTTGATTATAATATATATAATTTATCCATTCAACATTTTTACTAATCCCTATTATAGGTGTAAATGCTTCCCAGCCTGCAGCAATCTCATTTCTTGCCTTAAACTCATTAGGTATACCTCTCAGCTGTCCTATACAGTCAATTTGGACTGTTGGATCAGGTTCATATTTTCTCTTCCTTTGTCGCAGTATCTGCTGCTTCAGAGCGTCAAATTGTACTTTAGGGGATACTACAACTTCTTGAATCAGCATAACTTGTGTACATGTACCTGTCCAACCGAGGGGGAGCGTGGATCTCAGACCTCCCTCCTTCCCACAGAACCACCAGGTATCTGCTAACGGGATGGTCTGGGCATCCAGTACACCATCGGGCGGAGGGGTACCTGTCTTGTATCTCTGGCCTGGGGTTACATCCCAAGTCTTAGCACAGTTACCACTGAAATGTCCAACCAAGAGATCACCCATCTGTGTGAAACATTCATAACTCAAATGCTCCTGCACTTTGAGCTTTACAAATGTGGGTGTCTGGCTTCTTTTATTCATAGCCCACGGTCTGCTGTAATTACAGTTAGAGGCAAGCTTGTTTTGATCATACTGCGAGGAAGCCTGGTATAACATACACCAATAAGGGCACATTGGTGTGTTATCAATACATTTCCGATAACAAGGATCTATCCCGCTACAAATTCCCATACTGCAGGTCTTGACTATACTTGGACACTGCTGCGCACACTGCCCCCTTCGCTCCTTTCGCCATTGCGTGCAGGTGGAAGAATTGTATGGCATGGGGACTACATATTGCACTGGACTTGCCCTTGAGCATAGATAACAATTCTATCTCTTCATCATTCCTGCTGTATAATTTGCCCATTGGTACCACATGTTCTGGTACCATGGTATGGAGGTAACCATTGTGCTCCTCTTACTCCTTTCTCTCAGGTTTTGTGGGATCCTAACAGTCCCATGCCACATCTGCCAAATTAATGGTCTCCAAATCTGCACAAGAGTATCTGAGTGTATCCTTCCGGGGGGCAGGACTGGTCATCCCCCCAAGTCGTCCCCATTATCTGAAAGAGTACTACCATCTATAACCCCATCCTTAGGATCTTCGGGCCTGTCCTCAGGACCAAAAATTTCCCTTATTACTTGGTCAAGTTCCTGTGGTTCAGTATCAGCTTCTTGTTGCTCTTGCCTGTCCCCTACTGTTTGTTCCTCTTCACCACTTACCTCGGGCGGCCCACCTGACTGTACCTGCGGGATTGCTCTAGTGCAGTGATTGAGATGACACCAGGTGGAGCGTCCTTCCACTTGAACTGCGGTGGGTGATGCTTTGGTTACTATAAAGGGCCCTTCCCTTCTGGGTTCGTTCCACTTTCTTCGAAACGCTCGCACGTAGACCTGATCGCCTGGCTTGATTGGTCCTTCCCCTTGATCAATCTCTGGCTCTTTCTGTTTTTCCTGTACATAAATAGACTTATGCATCATAGTTAATTGCCGCATGCATTGTTTTAATTCCAATTCCAGTTGTTCTAAACTAGGCCCTTTATATGGTCCTCTCCACTGGGGCACTGGCATGGGCCTTCCGATTAGCATTTCATGCGGTGTTAGACACGTCATCCGATTAGTCTGCATGCGGTAACTCATTAATGCTAACGGTAGTGCATCGACCCAATTAAGTTTAGTATCTGCACAGATTCTGATTAGTTTGGTTTTTAAGGTCCCGTTAATTCTTTCCACCATACCCTGCGACTGAGGGTGATACACACATCCAAATGTCTGCTTTATTCTCAGTGCTTGCAGTATTAACTTCACCACTCTTTGAATGAAAGCTGAACCATTGTCTGAGCTAATTTCTGTCGGTATCCCAAACCTTGGGATCACTTCGTTTGTCAGGAATTTCACCACTGTTCCTGCCCCTTGATCTTTCGAGGGTACTGCCTCTACCCATCTGCTGAATCTGTCGATTACCATCAATATGTATCTTTTCCCTCTTACTGTTTTTATCATGTCTACATAGTCAATCACTAGGTGTTTAAATGGCCCTTCAGGTATGGGTATATGACCTATTGGGGTTGTAATTCCTTTCCGATTATTATTCTGCACACATACCTCGCACTGTGACAACACATGGTCTACTGAAGCCTGTAAATAAGGCGACCAAAATCCATCCTTTTTTATTTTTCTTATTACTTCCCCCCTTGCACAATGATCCATCCCATGTGCTTCTGAGATCAGGATAGTCAGTAAAGGGGTGGGAGCTACCAGTAGGCCATCTTCCGTGGTCCATAGGCCTTCTGGGATTTGCTTGGCCCCCCTCCCCGCTTCGTCTCCACAGTGTTTGTTCTGCCAAAGTTGCCTTTCCCTGTATTTCAATTAGGTCTTCTACCATAGGTTCCGGCTCTAGACTTACCTGGGGTGCGCTGACAACGGATGTACACCCTGACACTTTCCTGGCTGCTTCGTCTGCAGCTTGATTTCCCTTTGTTACTGTATCGTTTCCTTTTTTATGTGCCTGGCATTTTACTATAGCCAGTGCTTTAGGTTTCATCAGCGCTTTTATTAGATCTAAAATCTGCTGACAGTGCTGTATGGGATCTCCATTGCTCTTTTTAAAACCTCTCTGTTTCCACACTGTAGATTACTCCCCAAGCTTGTATGTCCTGCTTCCTTCATTATTTTCCTTAGTGGCGTTACAATTTCAGCATATTCCCCAATCCAATCTGAACTATATCCTGTCAGTCCCAGAAACGTCATCGTCTGTCTCACTGTCTGGGGCTTGGGAGCTTTAGTTATAGCCTCAATTTGATCCGGCGCTATCGCCTTCACTCCCTTGGATATCACTCTACCTAGGTATTCTACCTGTTGCTTGCAAAATTGCAGCTTCTTTCTAGATACCTTATGCCCTCCATGCGCCAGTCTCTCTAAAAGGGTTATGGTATCCTATTCACACTGTCCCTCACTTTCGGAGCAAATCAACAAATCATCCACATACTCTATCAATGTACTTTCCAACGATATGCCCGCTAGGTTCGCCTTTAACACTTGATTAAATACGTGTGGTGAATGTTTAAATCCTTAAGGCATTCTAGTGTAGGTATACTGGTTGTTCTGTATGTAAATGCAAATAGGTACTGACACTCATCTGCCAGGGGAACGCTGAAAAAAGCCGAACACAAATCAATCACCGAAAAATAGTCTGTCTCTGGTGGAACATTAGTCAAGAGCGTGTGTGGGTTGGGAACTACCGCTGGCCAGTCCCTCATTCACCGCTCGCAAGTCATGCACCAGTCTCCATTTAGATTTATCCGCTTTGAGGACAGGTAACAGTGGGGTATTACATGGGCTGTCTGTCCTTAAGTACTCCTGCCTCCAGTAGCCCCTGTATCGTTGGCGCTATTCCCCCTTCTGCCTCTGGTTTCAGGGGATATTGTGGTCTCCTGGGTGGAACTGCTCCCTTTTTCAGCTTTATTTCTACCGGACTAGCTGTCCTTATTTTCCCTACATCCGTGTCATGTTGTGACCACAGAATCTATCTAGCCTGTTATCTCTCTGCCCCCTTCCTTGGGATTTCCAGTCCTGTCTGGGCTGCTGTTTAAATTTATTCTGTCCCTGATAGGGCATTTGCGGGAAAAGCTCCCCCAAAGACGTTTATTATTGGCATGGGGTTTTCCGGACTCTGTCTTAACGGCACGACCGGTCCCTCCATATAATGGCATTTCATTCATTTCAACGGCTGTGCTTATATCGGTCATTGCTGGCTGCATCTTCTTGCCTTTTTCTTTTTCCTTCTTTTTAAGTTCTTCAAGCTGCATTTGTATCAGCTTTCTTTGCTTCTTGCTGCTCAGTCAACTTTCGTTTGTCTTTTCGATATTTTTCGACCGTATGGGCTACGTGGTCCCTGAATTCCTGTGGGGTCATTGACATCAGTCCGGCCACTTCCTTTAGACTTAACTTGGGAAGGCATCGCATCCAAAACAGCACTTCAGAACATCCAGGTCATAAACGGGTTGCCTTCCACCTCTTGTTCAATTTCCAGTCTCCACCTTTTCAACTGATTTTCTATGTAGGCTACTGGATTTTCAGTGTCTCCCAGTGGATCCCCTTTCATGGCTTTGGGGTCCATTTTGGGTGGATAGAGCTCCCTGAGGGCCCCCCATACCCTCTGCCTCACTGTGTCAAATCTGGCCCCGTCAATCAGTGTGCTGTCCGCATTCTGTATGCCAGCCGCTTCCATCAGCTCTCGCAGTCCGGAGGTTCCCATCAGCCTTATCAGCAGCGCCTTCAAATCTCCTATAGCCAACATTCGTCCCGTGGTTTCTTCCTCAAAGGCCTTATCCATTTCCCTGCACCCTCATGTAGGCTGGGCAGGGTGTTTTTCAGCCCTTCCAGGTCCTGGGATCCCCAGGAATATACTGTACTTGTCCCAATCCTTTTACTAACAACGGCATCATTCTTCCTTTCCTTTCCCACATCTCCTGACTCTCCTCCTCGCCTGACTCCCCATCTGTTTCTGAGCACGTTTTCACTGGCTGCCACATGATTCTTTCCGGGGTTTCCTTTCTCCCTTGGCCTCCTCGTGGAGTTCTTCCTTTCTGCCTTGAGCTAGCATTTGCTTTGGCCCATGCGAAATCCTCAAACTCTCGTTGGAAATTCAGTCTCCGCTGTAATTCCCTAATCTCTCCCTCTGTTTCTAATATCTGCCTTTTCACTCTCTCTTTTTCCCCTTCAAGGCTCCTGTCTCCTATCCTCTGCCTACATTCTCCGGCACCCTCTCTTTCGCTACTTAACTCTTGCCCACCCGACAAGTTACCTTCTGCTCTAGCCTGCTCAGCTCCGTGTCCATGTAACAAAGATTTCTCTTCAACCCTTTTCGCTTTTAATTCCTGTAACCCTTTGATCTCTTCTTCTATTTCCCTTTTCTCCTGCTCCTTTTCGTGATTCTTTCTTTCCTCCTCGGTATCCCAGACTTTAATTTTTCCATTTAGATCCACTTTTCCTGTTATCATCGGACACTGCTTAAGGGTTTTTCTCTCGTAATAGGGAGGAGATTTTTCTACGTCTTTCAGGTCTGGGTATAGAGCCGAAGCCGGCTCCCTGTTATGCTTTTCCTTTTCTTTATCAGCCTGCTTGTTTCGTTTCTCAGTGTCTTTTTCACTTACTATTAATATACCTCCGGTCTTTCTTAATCTTTCTCCCTCCATCCTAAAGAGTTTTAACACTTCCATTTCTTGTTCCCTTTTTCCTTCTCTTTTCTTAGATTTATCTTTGGGTTTGTGATTTTTAATTAGCCCTTCCATTTCCTCACATAAGCTTACATCAAACGTTCCTTCTCTTGGCCATTTCGTGACCAGTTCTTTAGTTCTTTTTTCCCTTTTTTCTGAAATTTCCACGATCTTACCTTGACACACTGGGAATTTTCTGCTCAATATTTCTACTGCTGTTCCTTTCCTGTCATGTTGCTCTCTTTTTCCTTTTTCTATCATGGTATTTTTAGAATCTAACTACTTGCCTATTTAATAGTACTATTTTTCTAACTCTATTTCTATGCCTAGCCTTATGGTTTATCTCACCAGCGTCTGAATTCTCTATCAAACTATCTTTGTCTCTTACTACGTTCTGCCCGTGCAGACCCCTACTTAGGGCCTGTCTGTCTGTATCTTGTTTTACAGCGGTTGGCATCCAGCTTAATGGTGCATTACCGCCACCCTCTGCTCCAGAATGTGCACTAGACATACATTCTAAATCCCTTCACCCAACCACCCAACCACCCAATCACACACACACACACACACACTAACCTACACTTCACCCTCCCATCTTTGACCATCCGCCTCTTCCTATAGATGCTGCCTGGCCTGCTGCGTTCACCAGCAACTTTGATGTATGTTGCTTGCATTTCCAGCATCTGCAGAATTCCTGTTGTTCTAGTATCCTATTCCTGTTTATTCGTCATATTCTATAAAAAACCCCTGTACCCCTTAAAAATGCTAAAAATACCCGGACGTGCTCTCTCACCCATGCCCAGCAACCCTTTTAATCTGAATTCCTGCATCCCCAACTCCCTTAGTTTATTTCTCATCATCTCTCTCTGTATCCCATACTTCCTGCAACTCAGAACTACATGTTCTACTGACTCCTCTTCCTGACATTCCTCACACAATCCTGTCTGGTGTTTCTCTATCATTTTCAATGTTTTGTTTAATGCACAATGCCCCAGCCTTAACCTAGTCCACACAATTTCCTCTCTTCTGTTTCCATTACCTACCCTAGTAACTGCAACACTCTTTTGTATTTGATATAAATGCCTCCCTTTCCCCTCCCTGTCCCATCTTTCTTGCCACATTCGGTTGACTTTTTGATTACACACTTAACCTCTGCTTTACTGATACTAATGTGCATTTCCACATTTTCTTTCTTTAACGCCCTCTTTGCCAACTCATCCACCCTCTCATTCCCCTTCACCCCTACATGTGCTGGAACCCATAGAAATTTTACCTGACCTCCCTGATTTGCAATTCTTGTAACTAACTGAAGGACTTCATAAAGTACATCTTGCCGACTGTTTGTGTGAAAAGACCTTAAACTTGCTAGAACTGAGAATGAATCTGAACATATCAATGCTTTGGCTTGTCTGGCTTTCTGCACCCTTTGCAACGCAACCAACACCGCCAGCATCTCCACTGTAAACACCCCTAACTTATTAGATGTTCTTCTGCTGATTCCAATTTATTTTGCTGGTATTACCACCCCAAACCCTGTCACTCCTGTTTCAGGTTCCTTGGCACCATCCGTATAAATGTGAGTATAATCACTATACTTTTCCATCACATGACAGTTAAATGCATTTACCAAATCTGTTTTATATCTTTCTTTCCTTTTTAGCTCTAACAAATGCCAGCCTATGTCAGGCCATACAAGCTTCCATGGAGCTACAACCGGATAAACTACTGAAGGACTTATCCTCAGATCAAATACTCCACATTCTTTCGCGATATCATTCCCTACCTGACTAAGGGTATCCCTCTGAAACCTCCCATTTTCCCAGCACTCCTGCAATACTCCTTTAGTAGTGTGAGAAGCATTGTGCCCCTGCAAGTTAGCCCAGTAGTTTGCCATCAGTTGCATCCTTCTTAGTTCCAAAGGCATTATTCCCATTTCTACCTGTAGGGCTGACACTGGTGACGTTTTAAAAGCCCCACTGCACACTCTCAAGGCCTGAGCCTGAATCACATCCAGTTTCCTTATAAGAGACCTAGCTGCTGATCCATATACTATATTTCCATAATCCAATACAGATCTTACTAAAGCCACATACATTCTCTTCAAAGCTGAACAACTTGCTCCCCATTCCCTACCAGTCAAACATCTCATCACATTTATTACTTTTTTACATTTCTCCTCAACTTTCCTGATATGGTCTGCCCATGTTAATCGTGAATCAAATATAACTCCCAGAAATTTAAATGATGCAACCCTTTCTAATTCAACCCCATACATTCTTAACTTCTTCCCTACCTCAACCCTTTTCCTGGTAAAAAATACAGTTTGAGTTTTGTCTACTGAAAATCTACATCCCCAATCATAACCCCACTCCACTACTTCATCAATTGCTTCTTGTAGTTTCCTGATTATATGGTCCATGTTCCTGCCTCTTTTCCACAAGGCCCCATCATCCGCAAACAGTGACCTACCTATATCCACTGGTACCTTTGTGAAGACATCATTGATCATAATCATGAAAAGTAATGGGCTAATCACACTACCTTGAGGTGTGCCATTTTCCACTATGTACTGTTTTGATCATTCTGATCCAATCCGAACTTGAATTTTTCTACCAAACAAAAAATCTTTAATCCAATTAAAAACTCTCCCACCAACCCCCATCTTGTGCAGTTTAATTAATAATCCTTCCTTCCACATCATATCATAGGCTTTTTCAATGTCAAAGAACACTGCCACTACTGACTCTCTATTTGCCTGGACCTTCCTTATTTCAGTCTCTAACATAATCACTGAGTCCATGGAATTCCTTCCCTTTCTGAAACCACTCTGATAACTTGCCAGCATTCCCCTTTTCTCAAGCTCATATGATAACCTTTCTGTTATCATCCTTTCCATTATCTTACATATACTTGATGTTAATGCAATTGGTCTGTAGCTAGTGGGTTTTGACAGATCCTTGCCAGGTTTCCTTATTGGAATTACTACTGCTTCTTTCCATGCACTTGGTAATCTTCCCTCCTCCCACACTCTGTTATAAAAATGCAGCAACTTCAAGAGCGCTCCTTCTCCTAGATTTTTTAGCATCACAGAGCATATCAGATCTTTCCCTGGGGAGGTTGGTCTTGATCTCTTTATTGCTCTCACCATTCCTGCTAATGTAAATGGATCAATTATATCATCTGTTCCTTCCCTCCTGCTTAATACACCTGGGTGTTGGCTCATTATTCTTTCCCTTCTTCTTCTCCCTTCTTCAGACAAATTTTCTGAACTGTGTATCAGTACAAATGACTTGGCCATGACCTCAGCCTTATCCCTACTGGAGACTGCAGTTTCCTCCTCAGATATCATTACTGGATATTCCCATTCCCTTCTATCTCCTCCCATCCTCTTAATCATTCCCCATATCTCTCCCACAGGTGTTGTTCTTCCTACCTTGTCGCAAAAACTCCTCCAACTTGCCCTTTTAGCTTGACGTATAGTTCTTCTCACCACTGCCTGTGCTTTCTTATATTGAACCAAATGCTGCATATTATGGGTTCTTTTAACTAGCCTGAATGCTCTATTTCTGTTTTTTACAGCCTGACAACATTCCTCTGTCCACCATGGTACCAGTTTTCTATTCATCCTATTTTTACTCCTAGGTATAGATCCTTCTGCTGCCATGATAATTGCTGAAGTCACCTGACTGTTTAATTCATCTGCATTTCCAGAAATATCAATCTTTGTCAACCCTTCTTCACTCAACTTCTGGAACTTACCCCAATCAGCTTTTTCAAACACCCACTTTAGGGTTCCGCCACCTGGTCTTACTTCAACTCTTTCACCCACTGAACACAAAACTGGGTAGTGATCACTGCCTACTGTTGAAGCAGTCCAAACTCCCCAGTTACTAATGCCAGCCAAGGTATTAGACACTAACGTAATATCTAACACTGACTCAGTTCCTGTTGTTATATCTATCCTTGTGCCGCTACCATCATTCATACACACCAAATCCCTTTCTTCCATCAAATCTTCAATTACCTTCCCATTTGGATCTGTAATCTGATCCCCCCCCCCCCCCCATATTGTGCTATGAGCATTGAAATCTGCACACCACACTACTTTATGTCTGTTTTGTCCTTGTATCTTTAATAGGCTGTCCAAATCCAACCTTTTACATGGATTGTAGTAGTTAATTATAACCACTCCCTCCCCTCTCTCCCACACTTCCACCACTATGTATTCCTGATCATCTCCTTTTTCCAGTACCCTATATGGTATACCTTGCTTGATTAACATAGCACAATCCCCTCTTCCCCCTAGATTTCTATCTTTCCTTATCATTGTATACCCATATACCACAAAGTCTAAAGTTGGTTTCAACCAAGTTTCCTGAATACACACTACATCCGGTTTTACAACCATTTCTTTAATAAAGTGCTTGAATTCCTGGCTATTGGCCAGTAAGCTCCTTGCATTCCATTGTAAAAGAATCACCATAATTAGTATTAACCAACACATGACACTTCCTGGCTTGACTGATTACTGAGGTTCTCCCTCACTTCCTCCCATGTCAGTCCTACTAACCCTAAATGGTTTACTGCTGCTTTTACCACCAGCTGAATTTTGTCACTTTTTGACTTTACCTCAGCAGTACTATTAATCACTCCTGCAATGAATGTTACTAGAGCCTTTTTGTCTACATAAATCCTGTCATTTGTTCTTTGTTGCATCTCTCGTATCCCTATTGCTCCCTGTTCATTAGGAACATTATTCTGTTCTCTTGACATTCTTACAGCTTCTGCATAAGTGATCTTTCTTTTCACTCTTATTTCTTGAATTTTAGTCTCCTGTCTCACAACCTCACACCCACTATATGCAACATTATGAGCTCCTCCACAATTGCAGCATTTTGGTTGAACTCCTGTTCCGCACTTTCCATATTCATGATCACCCCCACATCTAGCACATCTCCTCTGCCTTTTACAGTTTTTAGCCACGTGTCCAAACCTTTGACAATTATAGCACCTCAATGGCTTTGGCACATACACCCTTACTGGGTAACTCATGAAAGCCAGGAACACCTTCCTTGGCACTCTTTCTTCTTCAAATTCAATCAACACAGATTCACTTTCCTTTTTCACTCCCTCCTTTGTTGTTTTTCAGTTTTTGAACATTCGTTACTTTCCCTCCTTTGATATTCCTCTTTATCTCCTCCATATTTATACTCATTGGTATCCCCGTAATCACTCCTTTACAACCACTGTTTTGTGCTCCCACCCTCCCAATGTATTCCACCTTGCATTTTCCTATCTCTTTTAGCTTGAGTGCTTTCTCAAGTTGTTCCTCATTCGCACATCTTACCAATAAGTTGCCATCATTAAGGACTTTTGCAAATACTATTTCCCCTATCTTATTTGTCAGAGTTGTTGTTAGCACAAACGGGTTAATTTTCTTCATATGTCCCTGAGCCTTCTCATTAAACCTAATTATGACAACACCTCCTCTCTGAGCTTGTTCATCTTCCTCACTTTCAGAGCTTTCTCCACTATCATTTCTTATTCTTTTATTCCCTTTGTCTTGGTTTTTATTCATCCAACCCCTCACTACCTCCTCATTCCCTTTATTTCTCCCTTCACAATAATCCACCTCTCCCCAGCTGCCTACCTCTGGTCCCAAGTCTTTATCTCTCTCCTTCTCCACTTTCTTTCCCTCAACCCCGCCTCTTATCTCGTCCGCCATTACCGGACCCACACGACCCCCTCCCAGCAATTTCCGTTCCTTCCCCACTCTCTTTCCCTCAACAATTTCCAAAACACACTCACTCATCAAGCAAAACACAGCCAGCTTCCAGTCAAGCCAACTCAGCCACTCCCACTCCCAACTCAGCCCCAACTCTCGGGGCTATTCACCGGCCCTGGCCCCCTACTTAGGGCGGTATCCACAGAACCTTTTACACCTCGCCTATGCAGACCCTTACACTTCTTAAGGCGGTATTCACGAGGATTTTTAATTTGTACCTCGCCTATGCAGACCCTTACACTTCTTAAGGCGGTATTCACGAGGATTTTTAATTCGCACCTCGCCTATGCAGACCCTTACACTTCTTAAGGCGGTATTCACGAGGATTTTTAATTCTCCTTCCCTGCCTGTTCAGACCTTCGTTTTGTGCGAAGCGGTATCCACAGGGACTTACCAACACCACGTGGAATTTTCTTACTTAACTTGTATTACCCCCACTGCCGTGCTCTTGATTAATCCTCTGAGCCTCCTTTTATCCCCGATTCTGCCAGATTCTTTGGATCGGAGAGACCTTTCGGCAGTTGCTTCACACTTCTGAGTCCCTGAGGCCCCCCCAAACTAACAGAATTCTTAGTCCGAATTATCGCAAAAGGCGCTCACTTTTTTCTTTGGGTGCACCCTTAATTCTGTTAGCCCCGTGAGGGTCCCCGAGGGACCAGGAAGCGTCCCAATCTGCCGTTCTCTTCCTCGTGGGTCTCTATCCGATCCTGTTCGTGACGCCAATTTTGTCGTGGTTTCTCGTTTCTTACAAACAACAAGGAGACACAGAAAATCCTTCAAGATGTTTAAACTTTAATTTGCAAATCAAAGCTGAGACAATCAGAAAGCTAGTAGCTGACTGCCCATCGAGGCTTGTACACAGCAGTTTTTATAGCAATCTCCTATCTTAGCTACTTTATCATATCCAGACGGCCTGTGATCACATATCATCAATACATCCGCTCTCGACCTCCCACTATTGTTTTACTCCCCAATTTAATTATGTCCTAGTTTACTTTTTAGACCAGGTGTCCCCTCATCCCTAAGCACAGTTATTTCTTAATTGGTCTTGTTTTGACATACTGCCACATATTTCATTACCTTACTCGCCACCGTTATCTTCCTACTTGGTTTCATTCTAGTTCTCTTCATGAATTAATAGTGATTAGGTCAAAAGTCATGGCTACATAGTGAATACCCTCTATTCAGCTAGCAGTGGTTACATAGTAAATATAGAAAATATAATGTGTGCATTTGAGTGAATACTGAAATACTGTTGAGTAAATATTGTAAATACTGTAATACATAGAAAATACAATGTATGCGTTTACATTTTCCAATAATATCAAGAATACTAATTGACCTCTACAGCCTAAAAGAACAAAATGTGGCCGATACATAGAAACACCACCATCTGCAGTTTCCCTTCCATGTTGCCCACCATCCTGACTTAGAAATACTGTACATCACTGCCCCTTCATTGTTGTAGCCCTTCCCAACAGTACTATGGAAGTACTTTTATCAGGACTGTTAACAGTTCATGACGGCTGTTGAACATCAGCTTTCTTGGGGACAATGAAAGGTAGGAAATAAATCTGGCATTAAAAATAATGCCAAGATCATGAAAATGTATTTTTTTGAAAAAGAACACCCCGTTGTCTGATAAAAAACAGTCTTGCTCGTGAATAGTCCTGATATAACCCAAAATGTTTTCGGCGTGGAGTTTTATATTCATATCATCCATAGGTATCTGGGTTTAAAACATGGACCAATAAAATTAAAACGACATTCCTCTCACACCTGACACTTTAGAACTTCAAGAAACCAAAGGTGATACAGCTGCTACACAACCCCAGAGATATGTGGTTGATTCTGACCTCCGATGCTGTCTACACAAGTGTTTCCACATTCTCCCCGTGGCTTCCCGAGTTTCCTCGAGTGGCTTCAGCTTCCTCTCGCACCTCCAAGATGTACCGATTATTAGCTTAATCGGCTGTTGTAAATTTCCCCCATTTTACATGAGTGGTAAAAGAGTTGGTGTGAGGGAGGCACATAAGAGAAAATAGTTTACAGGAAAGTAGGATTGCTCTGAGATAGAAGGATAAAGATCTGCACTGACTAAACTACTCCCACCTGGCTATATGAGATCCATATACCGCCATCGACTGCCTGTTCATGTGCTGTCTAATCGCTTCTGAAGCATTGCTATCATATCTGCTTCTACCATATTGCCTTCAGCAAGTTCTAGGCACCTATCACTCTCTATTTAAAAAACACAATTTCCTCTAGTATTTGACATTTCAATCCAGGAAACAGATTCTAACCATCTGCCCTATCTATGTCTCTCATAATTCTACAAGCTTTTATTTGGTTGTTCCTGAGCCACTAATGCTCTAGAGGAAACAATTATGTTTGTTCACCATCTTGTTTTAGGCAATGCACTGAACTGTAGGCAATATCCTGGTGAGCAACTTCTCCAGCCTCTGTAAAGCCTCCATGGCCTTTCTGTAATGCAGCAGCCAGAACTTCGGGTACTGCTCCAAATGTGGCCGCAGAAAAGTTTAAAACAGCTGCAACAAGACTTGCCAACTTTTATACCCAGTGCCCCAACCAAGGCAGGCAAGCAAATTGTACACCATATTTGTCACTTTATCCAATTGTGTTACCACTTTCAGGGAACTATGGACCTGCAACCTGAGAACCCCCTGTACGTCAATGCTCCTAAGGGACCTGCTATTTACCGTATATGTTCCTTCAGCATTGGTCCACCCAAAATATATCACCTCATACTTGTCTGGATTAAGCTCCATTTCAAAATTTCTCCACCCAAATTTCCATCTGATCTGTATCTGCTGCTATCTTTGACAACCTTTCTTTCATGTCTTCTGTAAACCTGCTAATCAGACCAGCTACATTTTCATCCAAATTATTTATATATATCTCACATGATAGAGGTCCCAGCTCCAATCCTTGCAAAACATTGCTCTCAGACATCTACTAAGTATAATGCCCCTCTACCACTAGCTATATACTATGAGCAGGTCTATTTTGAATTCAGTCCATCCACTCCCTGAAGACACATGTGATTTAATCTTCTGCATCAGCTTACCATGAGGGCCCTTGTCAGATGCTTTACTCAACTCAATCAGCCAACAGCCACTTCTATACCTTTACCATTCATCTTCAATACCTCCTCAAAAAACTCAAATCAAGTTTTAAGACAGGACCTCCCTGTGCCTATCCAAGTGCAAATAAATCCTGCCCCTAAGAATCTTCTCTTTTTGATGACATTTGCCATATCTCTCATCAACAAAGGTCCCCCAACCTTTCCATTCATGTCTTTCTTCCTCACAGGAATATGTTGGTCCTGAATTCTAAATTGCTTGTTCTTGAAAGCCTCCCACATGCCAAGATGCAAATTTACCCAAAAACAGCCACACCTGACCTGTCTCTAGTTCCTACCTAATTCTTAATATTTAGCCTTTCTCCCAACTTAACACTCCACCCCTCAAGTTTCCAGTCTTATCCATAACTATCGTAAAACATATGGGAGTTATGATCACTGTTCACAAAATACTCCCCCATTTAAACTCCAATCACTTGGCCAAGTTGATTTCCCAATGCAAGGTCAGTTATGGCTTCTTCCCTGCTTGAACTACCTACCTGCTACAAGAAGCCCTCCTGGATGCACCTAACAAATTCTGTGTAATCTAAACTGCTGTCACGGTAGACCTCCATGTCAATATTGGGAAAATTATTGCATTTCCCCATGCATATTTACTCCTCTATCTCATGTTTATTATTGATAAGTCAACTGTACAACCCCATTATAGGGACTGACACTTTGTGATTCCTAAACTGTACCCGTATGGTGTCACTATATGAATATTTCAGGAGTGATATTCTCCCTGATTCATGATGCAACTCCCCCACTGTTTTTACATCCCCATCTCTTTTGTGCAAAACAAAAACTGAAATGAACTAGAGAACTGTTGTTGCTGATTATATGGCCTCTGAAAACACGTGCTCACTGATTGTTTATTTACTTGTGCAGAGGAGAACTGCATGCCCCCTGTCAGCACACTGTTCAGGAGTCTGAACTGAAAAACTCCATTTTTATACAGAATTGACGAGCAGTTACAGATATTGACCGTTTGGTAAACTGTGTATGTTCAAATTTGTTACTTACAAAATCAATTGTCATTCACAATTCAGATGTTAAATGTCAGTAGAAAATACAAGCTAGCAATTGATGATACTTTGAAGTTAGTAAAATAATTATCCCTTAGTTGGTTGGTGTGTTTCTCGAATCCTTCTGTTAGATCCTTGTCTCAGGAGGCCAAATGGCTCCAGCCCCCTGCTGTATAGAAGGGAAACTGCGTTCATCAAAGACCTTTCTTGCCTGTGCTGACAGTGTATTATCTGTATTCTGTGCTTGCCTGGACATTATCGTAACTCTTGCAATGCCACAACTTCCAGAGAACCTCTTCTCCTTCTCCCATTGCAGTATCTGAACATCTGTGCTCCCTTTTCCCTCAGATCCCGACCCATCCTGAAACAGGCTGCTCTGTTATCTATTAGTCATTGCTTTCTACACTTTCAGTGGATTAGAGTGTTAATGCTTCACAGAGCTCTTCAGAATATTGATTCTAATCAGTACTTGTGTGATAAAGCTGCTGGTGTTTATGTTGGCATCCCCAGGTGGGTTCAGATGATGGTAATAATTAATTAGCGCCCAACAAGGTAGAACAAGGCTTAAAATCCTTGGCACTGCAACACTTTATATCTGTTGTCACCTCCTTTTCAACAAAGTGACTCCAGAAGCAAGGTGAAAAAGAAATGAACTTCAAATTGGCCTACTTCCACATTAGTGGGAGTGGGCTTTGAGTTGCATGTACATTTTTTGCCTCGCTCAGTTTTAGGCTCCAGTGAAGTCTGAGACAGGTAATCGTATTTTCATTGGCTAGTTTAATTATAAATTAGGATTCCTCAAGAGGAACAACTTTCTCCATAACATGGCACGCAGTAGCCTAGGATAATCCTTTCCCTCTCATCTAGCTTCACTTATCACCTTCTAGCTATCTTCCTTCCCCCCCCCCCCAACCTCCAACCCCTTCCTTTCCAGTCCTGAAGAAGGGTCTTGGCCTGAAATGTTGACTGTTTGTTCATTTCCATTGATGCTGCCTGACCTGCTGAGTTCCTCTAGCACTTTGTGTGTGTTGCTTTGGACTTCCAGCCTCTGCAGAATCTCTTGTGTTGTAAGTTAATCATAGTCCCATCTCCTTCAGCTCTTGATTGAGTAATGATTAAAAAGCAATGTTTTTTTCTTCTCCCACATGCTGCAAATTCCCTTTGGAGTTGTTCAGTCCAAAATTTCATTAATACTGGCCTGCTCGGTGTCCTCTCCCATTTGCCTCACTCTGCACAAATTGGGTGCTCTGTTTGTTAGTGTAAAAAAAATGTAATCATGCAATCTCCTGAGGTATTATGCAGAGAATTTTCTTTATTTCTGATCAGTGCACTAGAGCTGTATTGGATTCCACAACAGAGCAACCTTACTTCTGCTGAATGCACATTTTTCCCTCTTGTGTATGAAGGTGTAATCTACTAGTGTTATATAATGCAGCGTTTTTCTGCCTTTCAAGTTAAAACACTCAGCAGCAGTGTAAATTTAATGTAGACAAAGCACCTCATATTGAAGTGTTTTATGCTAACTTTATCTATTGCATTAGTGTGACCTTTCTGTTTCCTGTCTCAGCTATTCTTGCAACCCAAATGAACAGCATTGTTAATGATCAGAAGTTAATGAGAACTGTTGCTGTTGACTCATATAAACTGAAAAATCTGCTGAGACAATTTAAATCATACCTTATTAGGTGTCTGGGCAATGCCAGAGGAGAACGTTTCATTACATTCTGTGTAGCTGGGCTCCAACTTGCCCAGAAACTCAAAAGCTGGAAAGGTCATTTCTCAGTCCGAGTTATCTGCTGGTCCCATGGGTGGTTGCTTTTTGATGAAGCAAAATGAGCAAAGATCAAAACAGACACTTTCAACAGCAGTTTCAAACTCCTGGGAGTGCACATCTCACACAGTCTCTCACTGTCCTAGAACACATCCTCCACAGACAAGGAATTTCACCAATGTCTCTGTTTTATGAGGAGACTGAAGAAAGCTGGACTATGCACATCAATACTCATGATCTTCCACAGATGAGTGTCACCATGTGGTGCAGAAACTGCACCGTGGCAGCAGGAGGGCTCTACAATGGATAGTTAAAACTGCCCAACATGTCACTGGCATCAGCCTACCAGCCAGTGAGGATATATATTACAGAAAGGTGCCAGAAAAAGGTCAGCAAAATCATGAAGAATCCCACCCAGCCTGCTCATGAATATTTGTCCCACTCCCATCAAGGAAGGAGCTGGCTGGTGGCCTAGTGGCATCTGCGCTGGACTTCGAGGTGAGTGATCCCGGGTTCAAGTCTGGCCGGCTCCGTGCACGCTCTCCGTGCTGTGCTGGCTTGAGCAGCTAGCTAGCAACTCGGCCTCGTCGAAAACTGGACAAAATGCTAAAGGAACAGCAAGGTTGCCACCAGGCGCGCCACAAGGGGCAGAAAGGAACAACAACATCAGGGAAGAAACTTTGCAGCACCCATGCCATGGTAAAAAACTCAAAGACAGTTACCTTCCTCAAGCCTTCAGGCTGATCAACATCTCCACCCACAGAGCCACCGCAACACCAATACTTTATTATTTCCTGTCAGTCACCATATGTATAGATACTCCTGTACTGAGCATCACTCTATACACCTTCAGTCTGTCTAAGTATACAAGCTAAATTTATGTACTTATATTTATTGTATATTTTATCGTGTTCTTTGTGTTTATTGTGTTTGCTAAATGCTGTGTCGGATCTGGAGTGGCAATCATTTCATTCTCCTTTACACTTGTGTATCGAAGAATGACAATAAATCATCTTGAATCTTTTATTTGTGGAAAAACAAAGGTGGAAAAAGAAGAACGGTTTGGAGATGAATGGAGAGCTGGTGATTAATTCCCTGCAAGATGTATGAGATAGCAAGATATTCTCTGACTGCTGAAAACATGAAGGACATATATTGGTATAAGTAAGAATTAAGGCACTTGGGAGATGAAAGATAAGACGTCTGTCTGCCTGATTAGCTAAAATATAGAAATACCATTTTAATTCAATGAAACCAGGCAGTCGTCATGATAGTGGAGGAATTTAGGGAATCTGTTGCCGAAAATCATCTCTTTCTTTCTGCATCTACTTAATTATAAATGATTTTAATTATTCTTTGTTTGATGTCGTGTTAACTTAAAGTACTTGAAGTTGATTCTTCTTTTTAGCATGGATCATAGATGTGCCAAATACCTCATTATCTGGATAAAATACTGCAAAAATTAATTATTTATGTGGCATATCAAGGAGAAATTTTAGCAGAGTATAAATAATAAATTTTAAAAGCTTGGGTGAGTAGTTTCTCTGGGACTTAAGTAAAGTTTGCCAAGACTAGAAGTTTATTCATGACAAATATACAACACATGCATTCGAAGGTGGGTTAGAATCAGATAATATAGCCATAATCTTGCACAGTACACTGGATCCTTTAAGACTGGCTAACATGACTGGTTTGTGGTTTATGTATATGGTGGCTGGGGATATGATCAAATGCAAAATGAAAGCTAAGCAAGGCCTATTCGAACCATCACAATCCTTTAGCATCCATCTGTGAACTGAATGAGCTTTATAAATTGTTCATTTCCCTCCACAATTACTACCTGACCCATTGAGTTCCTCCTGCACCTTGTGGATTTGTTTCATTTCATGCCTGTCTGAGAGATTAACCTAAATGTTTCTTATCAACAATCTCGCTTAATGTGTCAGAAAAAATCCTATTTAAAACGGTCTTCCCCTGTGCTCCAAGGTTATTAGCCTGCTACAGAATATACTACTTTACTTCATTGTGTTAGTGTTATGCCCTTGCCCTACCTCCAGCTCATGCCAGGGAGTGCCAATTGCACTTTGGCTCTTTGGCATCTTGAGAACTCAGGTGTATTGGTTCAGGTATGCAAGTCACTCAACAGTGTCGTATTGTTCCTCTGTGTTTCTGGGTGTCTATAAATAAAAGAAGAGATTTTCAATATGTCCCTCACTACCTCACTACTTTTTTATTTCTATTTTTGCACTACTTATTTATGGAATTTGTTGCCACTAGCAGCTGTGGAGCCCAAGTCTTTATGTATATTTAAGACAGTGATTGATAGATTCTTGATTGGTCAGCGCATGAAGGGATACAGGGAGAACGCAGGAGACTGGGGCTGAGAGGACAAATGGATCATGATGAAATGGTGGAGCAGACTCAGTGGGCCAAATGTCCTAATTTTGCTTTTATATCTTCTGGTTTTGTGGTCTTATACTTAGTTAATTTAACTTTGTGTATATATATATATTTATATATATTTGCCGTAATTCATATTTTTTTCTATTATTAGGTATTACATTGTACTGCTTCTACAAAGACATATGCTGGTGGAAGTAAACCCAATTCTGTTTCTGATTCTGATCTCATTGATGGCTTTTAAATCTGTGACTTAGGCAACAGCAACAATGGTGTCTTTCTTTGACCACTCACTGCATGTATTTTCTAATATCTAGTTTGATCTTCCAGAATGGCATTTCCAAACGGATTATTATTTTTTTTCAACTTTTACAAACTCACTCCACCTTTCTATTGATTGTTGATTGCTCCATGGTTGAGGACCTTGGATATAAACTGTGAAAGATTAAACACGTGTGTATTTGGCTGCTGAAGGTAAATGATTGTGTATGATTGTATTCTCCAGTTCGTAATCAGCTCCAATCTTGGACCGGAAGATCAGTAGGTGAATACAACTGATGGATGGTATTCTCACATGTGTTTAGACTTTCTCGCTGAAGACAATTTTCCCTTTAAACCTTATTTCTGGAGTACTATTCCAATTCATAAGACTGAAGAGAAGTATATAAAACACTATGTACAAGTAACTCAAACAATTACTTGAACATAGTGTTTTATAGGATTTCGTTTATACTTTTATTTATTGTGTTCTTTACTTTTTATTTTTATACTGCATCAGATCTGGAGTAACAATGATTTTGTTCTACTTTACCATCGTGTACTGAAAATTGACAACGAACAATAATAAATCTTGAACCTTGCGTATATCACGTTTCAGCTTTAGAAAGCTTGCTACATGAAAGACAAATGAATAATATAAATAATTGTGATACGTTAGCAGACAATCAGTCTGATAATATGCGGGAGGAATTGTTTCATGCTGATTTATGAACATGGTATGTTGCATTTTATGTGATTTTTTTAACATAATCTACATCCATATTTACAGTACTGTGCAAAAGTCTTTAAGTACGTATATATAGCTAGGGTGCCTAAGACTTTTGCAGAGTACTGTAGTAATTTTATGCATTGCACTGCACTACCACTGCAAAAAATTTCATGATATATGTGAGTGATGATAAACCTGACTCAGATAAGGGTCCCTGTTGTGGACTGAGAGTGTGAAAGGGGAAGGGAGAGGGGTGGGAATGAGAAGAGACAGAGACGTTCTATAATGATCATGAACCAATTGTTTGGAATCAAGCGACCCTGCCCGGTGTCTCAGGTCTGGGTGTGTCTGCACCCACGTCATCCCCTGCCCCAGCACTCCTTCTCCACCACCTGTCTCACACCCCTCCTGCTGCGCCTCACCCTCGCTGTTCCCAACGTCCTGTGATCCCACCAGATTTATAAACTCAGTCTCTGCTCCACGTTGGCAAATACATTACTGTGCAAAAGTCTTCAGCACACTAGCTATATATATATGTCAAATACTTTTGCACAGTACTGTAAATATTAATGTTAACAAATATATTTATATAAATAATATATATATAAAATTGTGTGTGTGTGTGTATATATATATAATTTTAAGATCATTTAATATAGGTGGCAGAGCTTGGATGTTGGAATCCTACTGGGATGTGCGATTTCACCCATCCTTTTTGTGTTAGCCATGGAGGTCATTGTGAGGGCTGCAGAATCAGTGGGACCAGGTGTCGCACTTGATGGCAGAAGGGAGTTAGCACCAATACGAACATTCATGGACGATCTCACTCATTTGGGTCCCAGCACAGAGGCAGTGGAAAATGTACTATCTAGACTCGAGGAGATAATGGATTGGGGAAGAATGAAGTTCAAGACCAAGAAGTCGAGGAGCCTTGTTCTTAGGAGAGGAAAGCTGGTTGACTTTCATTTCACCCTTTGTGGAGAGGAGATTCCATCCATTCAGGACCAACCAGTTAAGAGCCTCGGGCGATGGTACACAGAGGAGCTGAGAGACACCAAGGGGGTTCAAGAGACAGGAGAACAGATCAGCAGAGGTCTGATGCCTGTCGACAAGTGTGGCTTGCCTGGCAAATTGAAGTTACGGTGCTTGCAGTACGGACTGATGCCATGGATAATGTGGCCACTAACAGTCTATGAAGTGGCAATGTCCCATGTTGAGGCTATGGATCGGAAGATCAACAAGTATGTGAAGAAGTGGCTTGGAGTACCGAGCAGCCTCACCAATGTTGCAATCCACAGTAGCCAGACAAAGCTTACCATCCCAGTGCAATCCCTTGTTGAAGAGGTCAAGGTAGCCAAGGTAAGATCATTCTTGATGCTTGGAGACTCAAAAGACCCTGTCATCAAGAACACCCAGCCGGATGTGAGATCAGGCAGGAAGTGGTCAGCCTGAGTAGCAGTTGATGAGGCAGCGTCTAGATGAAGCACAAGGAGACGGTTGGGGCTATCCAGCTAGGCCGCCAGGGACTTGGATGGACAACGCACGTGGTGGTCATCTTCTACAGGTAAGGAGCACCGTGAGCTTGTAACACAAGAAATACGAGAGGTAGAAGAGGAGAAGAGGTTAGCTAAAACAGTTGGCCTGGCCAAACAAGGGGCTTGGACCTGATGGGAAAGTGTTGAACAATGACACCTATCTTGGAATGTTCTGTGGCAGATGGAACTGCTCCGCATTTCTTTTCCATGCAGAGCAGCGTACGATCTGCTCCCAGCATCTGCCAACCTCAGCACCTGGTATGAAGATAAGACAGACAGGTGTGCTGCTTGTGGCAAGAAGGGAACACTTCAACATATTTTGAGTGCATGCAGAGTCAATCTTTCCAGCGGCATGTATACTTGGAGACATAACAACGTTCTCAAAATTGTAACAGAAGTGGTTGAGCAGAGAGTACTGCAGCACAACTTATCTCATGCCCCATGCTGCACAAAACATCGCATATCATTTGTGAAAGAGGGCTCCGAGCCAAGGGTGTACAGCGCAGGCTCACGATCAAGCATACTTTCTTCAGCCAATGATTGGTCTGTCAAGGCTGACCTGGACGGGAAAGGCAGTTTCCCGGAGCAAATAGCTTTCACCACATTGTGTCCAGATATAATCGTATGGTCTGACACCAGTAGGGAAATGGTTATTGGTGAACTCACAGTCCCCTGGGAAGACAACATCGATGAAGCGCATGAGCGCAAATTAACCAAGTATGCAGAATTAAGATCAGAGTGCAGAGACAGAGGGTGGAAGGTCTCATGCTATCCATTCGAAGTAGGCTGCCGTGGGTTTATTGTGTTCACTTTCCAGAAATGGCTGTGTGACCTTGGCGTCACTAGAAGAGAGATCAAGTCAACCAGCAGGGCTGTAGCTGAAGCAGCAGAGACAGGATCATCATGGGTGTGGACCAAGTATGTCCAGAGGGGCAGATAGTCAGACAGTGTATACATATCTTGCAAACCCTTCAGTAGTTGCATAGACACCTGAAGAGCAGACTATCTGTTGGATGGAAGTGACCAACAACTCTGATAGAGGCAGATGCCAAGTTTTTAAGCTCACCAGTGGGAGGTGGTGCTTTAGCACTGCTGGTCCACCACCTCGAGGGAGTCTTGATCATAAGCGGGCCGAAACTCTGGAAGGCAGGTGGCAGATCAACTGATGATCCCATTGGTGATAGCACAGGACAGTTACCATCTTAGTCCATGTGTTTTTTTAACTCAACTCTGCTCTGTTAAATGGTCAGCATATCTTGGGCTGAAGGGCCTGTTGTGTACTATGTTGAAGGGTTTCATTGTACATTAAAGTGGAATCACCTTTAATTTATTAAATAGTCATCAAATTGTAGAAACGTGATAACCATTGGAGTGTTGGTCCAACCCTGTGACTATATTGAAAAGAACATTCCAATCAGTTGCTGTACTCCCATTTGCAGGCCTTGTTTGACAGGATAGAGATTTTGTTCTTTTACAACATTTTACCAGCATATCAACATCCCAAGTGACATAAAAATATACCGGTCCAGAATCACACAGGAATGCTGAGATCAAGCATTGAGATAAACAACGAAAGGTCATTGACCTGATGTGTTAGCTTCATTTGGCTCTCCACAAGTGCTGCCTTACAACATAACAGCATTTTCACAATCTTTTCTTCTTATTTCAAATTTCCAGTGTTGCTTTTGCTTTTAAATTCCAAATTTGCTGCTGAGAGGGAGCTGGCCTACAATATTATACATTATAACAACATAAGAAATCAAATTTATTATCGTAGTATGGGTATGTTGCCATACACATACATTTGGATTAATTTTCTTGAAGGCATTCGCAGGGAGAAAAGAAATGCAGGAGAATTTTATGAGAAACTATGCATTAGCGAAGACTGTCAAACAGCAAAACGGAAGTCAAACTGTGCAAATAAAAAATAATACTGAGAGTATGAGTTGTAAAGAGCCCTTGGATATGTGTTTGTAGGTCATAGAATCAGTTCTAAGTAATGATAAGTGGAGTTAGCCACACTAGCTAAGGAGCCTAATGGTTATAGGGTAATAATGGTTTCTGAACCTGGTTTTTATGTCACTTGGGACACTGACACTGCTGGTAAAATGTTGTAAAAATCTCTATCCTATCAAAAAAAGCCTAGATATCTCAATTGAACTAAAAAGATTGGGAGTACAAACAACTGACTGGAATGTTCTTTTCAAGATGGTCATAGATTTGGACCAACACCCCAATGGTTATCATGTTTCTATAATCTGATGATTATACAATAAATCTGTATCTCCTGCCTGATGGTATAAATGAGAAAAGAGCTCGTCATAGATTGTGGGGGTCTTTGATGATGGATAACTTTTTCTTGTGGTAGTGCCTCCATGTAAATGTACTGCATGGTGGGGAGGCCTGTGCAGCGCGATGTGAGGTTTCGCTGCTAATGTAATGGCCTTTCTGTAATGTTTGATTGCTAAGGTAATAGTTACTCTGTAGCAGCAATGTTTGGGTTATGGCTAGAGATAATGGCGGCTTTAGAATGTATGCTTGCCAATGAGAGGCATGTTGTTCTTTCTTGGGTGTCTGGGAGCAGGGATTTCAGGGTCTTTTGTCGGTGAGAGATGAAGAGAGAAGGCATGAATGGAAAGAGTTGGTAGACCGCCAGATGGAGTGGACTCGGAGCGAGGGTCCGACAGTCAGTGACACTCGGAGGAGGTCGATGGGGGCCGAATGGACGATTCCGTGAGCTCCAACTTGGACTTTAGACTGTTTCATTAAAATAGGCCCTTTTTCTTTTTACTTTCTTTACTAACCCTATAGTCAGATTCAGATTTATAAAGTTCAGTCGTTTAATTGCATAAGGTGTACTGTCTGATACTTTGTGGTTCAGATTTGTAACCGGGCAACACATCATGCAGCATCCACACAAACGAGGTTTCTCAGTTGGCTGGGTCAGAGGCTGTCTTACCCTAGACAAACGTATGCTGGCTAGACCTCAGGGCTGCACCAGTGATAGACTTGGCTGTCTCCACCACTTCCTGCAGCCTTTTCCCATTTCTGTGTATTGGTGCCTCAGTATCAGTTAGGATTCTCTCCTCTGTGCATCCATAGACATTTTTCAACGTTTTTGGTGACATGCTGAATCTAGGCAAACTTCTGATAAGGTAGAGGCTCCATCGTCCCTTCTTTGTGATGACAAATGTAGGCCGCAGGGTAGTTCCTCCGATATGATAACACCAAGGAATTTAAAACTCTCTACTTCTGTTCCACTAATGAGGGCAGACTCATGGACATCTGGCTTCTTCCTCCTGTAATCGATAATCAGCTTCTTGGTTTTACTGACATTAAGTCAGAGCTTGTCGTGGCACTGAAGCAAGAGTTACAAAATTACTGGACCATGTCTCTGAATGTGAACAAAACAAAAGAGATGGTTGTTGACTTCAGGAGAGCACGGAGCGACCGCTCTGTGCTGAACATTGACAGCTCCTCCATTGAGATCGTTAAGAGCACCAAATTTCTTGGTGTTCACCTGGCGGAGAATCTCACCTGGTCCCTCAACACCAGCTCCATAGCCAAGAAAGCCCAGCAGCGTCTCTACTTTCTGCGAAGACTGAGAAAAGTCCATCTCCCACCCCCCATCCTCAACACATTCTCCAGAGGTTGTATTGAGAGCATCCTGAGCAGCTGCATCACTGCCTGGTTTGGGAATTGCACCATCTCGGATCGCAAGACCCTGCAGCGGATAGTGAGGTCAGCTGAGAAGATCATCGGGGTCTCTCCTCCCGCCATTACAGACATTTACACTACGCGCTGCACCTGTAAAGCAAACAGCATTATGAAGGACGCTACGCATCCCTCAAACAAACCCTTCTCCCTTCTGCCATCTGGCAATAGATACCGAAGCATTCGGGCTCTCACGACCAGACTGTGCAACAGTTTCTTCCCCCAAGCCATCACACTCCTTAATACCCAAAGTCTAGACTGACATCTACATCATTTATTATTATATTGTAATTTGTCCTCTACCGTGCTTGTTGTCTTGTTGATTATGTATTGTACTGCCCTGCACTGGTTTGTGGACTTTATGTAGTTCTATGTAGTCCTGTGTAGGTCTGTAGTCTAGTGTAGTTTTTGTGTTGTCTTACGTAGTCTAGTATAGCCTTGTGTTGTCTCGCTTAGTCTAGTGTAGTTTTGTGTTGTTTCATAGAGCACTATGGTACTGGAGGAACATTGTTTCGTTTTTACTGTGTACTGTACCAGCAGTTTATGGTCGAAATGTCAATAAAGAGCGACTTGACTTGATTTGACTTGACTTGACTTAATTCTGGCTTGTCCGCCTTGCTGTCTGATCCCATATTGAATTATTTTCATGGTTTTCAAAAGCCTCAGTCTTGGGTATGCAGTCAAAAATTACAAATAAATAAAATTAAACAGAGCTAAGATAAAAATAAATAAATGCCCGTAAACAAAATTTAACTCATTTCACCATTTCTGCCTAAGAGTCTGTGACCTGAAACATTAAATATTATTTCTCTTTTTGCAGATGCTACCTGACCTGCTCTGTGTTTCCTGAATTTTCTATTTTTATTTGAGATTTCTAATACCTGCTCTGTTTTGCTTTTCATTCCCTTCCTGTTAGTTCTAAATAGTTAAACTTCAATGAGACGCGCCATCTCTATACATAGTTCTCAGAATGGCACTCATAAAAACCCTGTAGTATCTCAGCAAGTCGTCCTTAATTCTATCCTCAGCATTGCAAGAGACCATCATCCCTGATTGAAAGCCAAGAACCATGTATCAAAGCTGATGCATGCAGTGGCAACCCACACTACGAAACAATCATGATGCTCCAAACAAGATGCTTGAGGAACTAGAATCGGAATCAGGTTTAATATCACTGGCATATGTCGTGAAATTTGTTGTTTTGCTGCAGCAGTACATTTCAATTCATAATAATAAAGTAAAACTATAAATTATAATAAGAAATAGATGTAAAAACCAACTAAGTAGTGCAAAAAGAGAGCCAAAAAAGAAAAAAAATAGAATGAGTTCATTGTCCATTCAGAACTCTGATGGTGGAGGAGAAGGAGCTGTTCCTGAAACATTGAATGTGTGTCTTGCGGCTCCTGCACCTCCTACCTGACGGTAGCAATCAGAAGAGGGCATGCCCTGGGTGATGGGGGTCCTCAATGATGGTTGCCACCTTTCTGAGCTGAACTCAATGGACCAGGCAGTGTCTGTGAGGGGAAATGGACTGCTTATATTTATGGCTGTGATTCTGGGGCATTAGGGCCTGCAGTTTTACTTGAAATATGACCTGGTGCCCAGTTAACATTTTATCTTTTCAACATGGGGACTATTTTCAGGGTGGAACTACTACAAGCCTTGTAAAGAAGGAATTGGAAGTAGAAGAATGGATTGTCTGTGATGTCACAAGCAAGGGGTACCCTGAAGTCCTATCCATGCACAGTAATATCACCTGGAAACCACAAAGGCATATCCAATGAGTTGGAAGATTAGAAGAGAGTCATTGACAGGGCTATCTCAAAATTCTCTCTGTAAACTTCAGATATCTAAAATTCATGTCGCATAGCCAGTTCTCTCAATTTTCATGCAGCTGGATTGGCCCTGGGGATCTCCTGTAATATTAGCACATTAGATGTTCGTCAATATATTTGAGAAGGTACAGATCTATTATTCAACAAGGTGAAAGCTGAACATTATTTGGAGACTGATAATATATATACGGATCATGTTACGCTGAGAAAGCTGAAATCTTGATGAAAATTCATTGACTGTTCCACTGTCCACAGATGCTACCTCACATGCTCAGTATTTCAGCAATTTCTGTTTCCCTTCTAAATTTCCAGCATCTGCTATTTTTTTCTTTTGCTCTTCCACGGTTTACAGACCTCCAGACTTTATGAGGCATTAGGGAATGGTTGATTGCATAAGTGCACCAGTGTAGAAATTGCCTGGTGTTTAAGTGCCAAAATAGATATTGGGTCAAATCTCAGCTTTTTAAATGGCAGTAAATCTTGGCACAAAAAGTGTTGTATAGGACTCGCCAACAGATTCCAGTGAACTCCAGAAGCATAATCCAGACGAGTCGATGTTTTCCAGCATTTTGCCTATGTGTCATCTCCTGCACCTTGCCCCAGGTTAAAGCTGATGGAAATCCTTGATATCCACAGGGATTACAGAGTAAGCTCTTAGCAGGCAACAAAGAAAAAGGTAAGTTATTTATAGAAAAATGCATGCATGTTTTAATTATTTGTAAATGTTTTAATTGCACTTTTAGTTATTTTTTTAATAAGGAATTCGTATTTTTATTATTTAATTCAGTTAATGTTTTTTAAATGTCTTCAGACATTTATAAACCATTAAAAGTCAATTACAGCTTTTTATAGCTGACAAATCCCCACTCACAGCTTTGAAGATTTTCAAAGGTTATTAGCAGTGTTAGGGAGAAGCGAGCTTGCCTGCTAGACTGTCAGAAAACTCCTGGTCACTGAGAGCACGCCATCAAAGTGCAGGATCTAGAGAGCCAATCAGATTAGCAAATCACATCCAGAGTGCTAAATGCTGTCACCCGTAAGCGTGGATTAATGACACTGACTAGGGAGCTGGGAGAGCAAATTCTGACCCTTCATGCTTTCAATATGTGGTAAGCATACAGTAACCATAATCGTGGGCTGTATACTGTAATGAGAAGCATGTGTAAAATGTCTTGCCTTTGAGTCTTTAAAACTAAAATTAACATAGCCTGCTAAAACGAAGTATTCAAAGTTCAAAGTACATATTTCATCAAAGTATGTATACATTATACAACCTTGAGATTCATCTCCTTATAGGCAGCCATAAAGCACAGATATCCAAAAGAACTCATAGAAACAGAAGACCGACAAACACCCAACGTGCAGAGAGAAAAAAAATAAATCGTGTAACAATAAAAGTAAGCAAACAGCATTTAGAACAAAAGTTGAAGCCCAGAGCAGCTGGAGCAGGGCACAGCTTCAGTCGCAGTTCAGCGCATAGTAGAGTAAACGTGGAGCCCGCAGAGACGAAGCCCTGATCGGTTGGAGCCAGCTGCAGCCTCAGGCTCAGTGCAGCGCAGAGCAGAGTAAATATCACGGAGCAGCGAGTAGTACCGTCCCAACTCACACATCGAGTCCCAACACGCTGCCTTTCAATTGATCTGGCCCGGCGTTTAAATTGTCCAACCGTTGGGTCGTGACTCACTCTAAGACCTGGGCCCCATTGCATCGATAAGCTCTGGGCTGGACCCGGCTGCCACTTTTCGGCGAATGTTGGAAATCCAAATTAAAAGCAGGTTGTATTTAGGAATATGGGGAGAGTTAACATTGCAATCAATCATCAGATCTAAGATAAATGAGAGACGCCGTTTAAGAACCCTGAAGAAAGAATGGGATAGAAGTCCTGAAATAGGAGAGATATGAGGGAAGGCTAATTAACAATGAATGATAGCAAGGTAAAGAGAGCAGTCTTGTAATGAAGAGGAAACAAAGAATGGATCAACAGTATGATTACACCCAAGCTTCCTCTTCAATATCCTGCCAGTTGCATTTTCTATACGAGTATTTTCATTCACAGTTTTTTGAAAAGGTTGCTGTGGCCTCTGTAAATTTGAGTTGCCTTTGACTCTTGCTTATTCATTGTGTTTTGCAACACAAAGAAAGATTACCTACAATGATATTGTTGCATTATGCTTCTAGATTACTAAAGTCAATAGCACATTAAAGGGGGTAATAGTTACTTATTGAAAATTCTCTAGCAACAAACAAAAGTATTTTTGTAAGAAAAATTTGGAATCAAAAACATTAATGCAGGTTTATATTTTAGATAATTATTGGAAATGTGACTTTTAATGAATGTACTGAATAAAAAACCTACAGTAAAAACATCTTTTATGATAAAGGTAGATGGTGAAACTTGTCCCGTAAAATCTCCCATGGAGCCATGGTGAAGGATAGGGAACCTGTAGGCTGTCACTTTGAATGCTTGGGTTCCTTTTAGGATGATCATTCACTTTGTGTAAATTGACTGGTATCCAATTCTTTTGTGACTAAATCAAAGATGACAGTGCAGAGGTGTTAAGATGAGAAACATGCCAGGTGTTTAAAGAAGCTTTTGTGGTTCACATCACTTATCCATTTTAAAAGGGGAGAAAATAGTCTATTTAAGTTCTAAGACACCAGGCAAACTGTATTGGACAATTGAAATGTCAGCTGATGCAGCTGCGTACATTCTGTTGAAGCACTGTTGGCTCTGCATCAGTTGGAACTGTTATGTTTCATATTTAGCCATAATCACTAAGCAATCTTGTTCGCTTGCATGCAACTTATAGTCATTGTCAGGCACTGCCACCTGTCACCGAGGTGAACAAGGAGCATTGCTTCTCATGATCGCTTCATTACCAGGTAATTTTGGGCAAGGAGGCATGCTAACTCTGAGAGCAAACTGGAGAGAAAGCTCTACTAATGGATCCTCAACTTATAGGCCTCTAACTATGGAGTTTAATACTCTTGCCTCTCACCTAGATCTTCCCTCCAGAATTTTGAGCACATTATTCAGGTTTACATCTCAGTCCAATGTTAGGGATGACATGCTTGTTTGAGGTACTGTGTGAACTCTCAGGCTGGATAAATATTTGGATAGGCTTAGCTTGTGGGTTCAGCTTTGAAACTTTTCTATGTCATAGTGACTAGTCACGGTCACTGAGGATTGAACTCACACTTCCCATCATATTTATTCTCATTTGATAAATAATGGTGAAAACTCAGCTCTGTTTGGATCATTTAGTTTTACTAATACCGCCATCAAATTTTGGCAACAGTGGCACCATGCCCTGGATGTGACGAGTGACATTTTCTTCTCTCCCTTCACCGTGTCCTATTTTCTACTCACTGCTGCCATCGGTAGGAGGTACAGGAGCTGCACGTTTAAGAACGGCTACTACCCCTCAACCATCAGGCTCTTGAATAAAGAGGATAACTACACTTCATTTAATTTGCCCCATCCTTGAAATATTCCTACAACCAATGATCTCACTTTCAAGGACTCTTTATCTCATTATCTCATGATCTTGTTACTTATTGCTATTTATTTATATTTGAATTTGTACAATTTGTTGTCTACCGCGCTCTGGTTGAACTTTCATTGATCCTGTTACAGTTACAATTCTATAGATTGCCTGAGTAAGCCCACAGGAAAATGAATCTGGGCTGTATATGGTGACATATATGTACTTTGATAATACAATTTACTTCGTTCTTTCTTTATAGAAAGGGATTTGTTTTACTGGAATTCTTTTTTAATCACAAATATTCAAAGGAGAAAGGGAGAAAAATAAAAGCGGTTACTGGTCGGTGTCCATGCACTCTAATTTCTAAATTTGTTAACCTAGCACCTGTAAAGACTCATCAGGTATTATGATTGGCAAATAGACAGTTTTGGAATCTTTGAGATTGCTGTTCCATTTATGAACTATTTTTCTTCTTTGATTTATTGTTGAAATGCTTGACAGTTACCACTGTTCATCAACAGATTAATTACGTCTGACACGATTTGAGACAAAAATGCTGACTGGCTGTTTCAAAGCCTTTACTATTTTCTCCTCATCCACCTTGCCCCCTTCAAGTGAAGAGCGTCAATAAAATCAGTTCAGAGACCGATATGAGCTAATTACTGAATAAAAGAATGGAAACTGAGCACTGCTGCATCCATATCTCATCATCATGACTTCACCTAGAATTTGTTGGTTGCAGATTTAATGATTTGCAGCCAAAGGCATTATTTCTAGCAACGTTTCTTCAGATGATTTCCAAAAGAAAACACATCCAATCCTGTTTGGAGTGTGAAAGTTCTGCACAATGTTACCCAAAATACCATCTGACTGAGAATACTCCAGCTATCTACTTCTCCATTGACTGGTCTCACTATCACCTGCCAGCTTGTACTTCTTACCCTGCTCCCATCCCCTTATTCTCGCTTCTTCTGCCCCCTTCTTTTCCTATCATTATGAAGGATCTCAGCACAAGATGTCAACTGCTTGCTTCTCTCCATAGATGCTAGCTGACTTGCTGAGTGTGTGTTACTCAAGATTTCCAGCACTCGCAGAATCTCTTGAGAATGTCCAGCTGAGACGTGAAAATAGGATTCCAATGTGATAGCATCATCTTGTTAATTATCATAACCACTCTAATCCAGAATATTATCAGTATGTCTAAATCAGATTCTTTCAGAAGTAGAATTTGGCTTTAGGCACTTCTGTTTATAAAGTGCTAATAAACTAAATTTGCCTAAGGCTAATTAGCTTTACAAGATGCTTAAGCATATGAATAATTTGCTTTTCTAGAAAGGTTCTGCTATAAAATATGTTAATCACTGTGGTACATTGACCGTTGATATTAGCTCTTACATGCCATATTGATAGTTTGAAACAGGTTCATCAAAAATTGCCAGACCTCTTAGTTTTGTGAACATAGGCTTTGCTTGCTAATGCATCTATGCACTCCATAAACTTAAACTGATGTCCTGTGGATTGCACAGAAAATGTTCTCTCAGTAGAAGAATAAAGGTAACATTGTTTAGACACCTGTAATTTTGGATCTACCAGCTGGCTTACTTGCATCAGGCAGATATGATGGAAGTGCTTTTCTCTTAAAATTATATCCTCACTGCAGAAGACGGTTAAGAATTTAAGAGCTAGGAGCAGGATTGGTGTTCTGTCCTTCAAACTTGCTCTGTTGTTATTCACCTCCACTTCATTTTTCTGCACTCTTCCCATGACTTTGTTTCCCTTAGTATTCAGAAATCTGTTGATCTCGGCTTTGAAAGAACTCAATGACTAAGCCACTATAGTTCACGGAAGTAGAGTATTCCAAAGGTTCACCACCTTTTGGCTGAAGACGCTTTATCATCTCAGTCCTAAATGGTCCAATCTTTATTATTAGCCTGCAGCATGTAAGTTTTAATGAGATCACTTATTACTCTTCCAAATTCCAAAGGCTTAGTCCACTTAATCACTCCTCATAAACCAAACCTACTTAGCTGGTGCTGTAATAGTGATGCACCAATTGCCACACTCCTGTGCGACTCTAGGTACGGAAACCAAAACTGTATACACTACACCAAGCGTTTTATCACCAGGGTCATATATATTGGCAGTAAGATTCCTATATTTAGATTCCTTGGATTAAAGTTCAACATATCATTTGCCTTCATTGAATATGTGATCCTGCCTTGAGGTATTGATTATTATCTTGTGGCTGTTGTCCTCGGATGATTTAGTTGGAGTGGATTTGGAGAGGATGTTTCCTATAGGGAGGAGTCATGGACCAGAGGGCACAGCCTCAGAATAGAAAGATGTCCCTTTAGAACAGAGATTAGGAGGATTTTTTTTTTTAGCCAGAGAATAGTGAACCTGTGGAGTTCATTGCCCACAGACTGCTAAGGAGGCCAAGTCATTGGGTGTACTTCTGAGTGAAGGTTGATAAGTCCGTGATTAGTAAGGGCATCAGAGCTTATGAGGAGAAGGCAGGATAATGAAGAGCAATAATAAATCAATTATGATGGAATGGAAGAATGGACTGAATGGGCCAAATGGCCTAATTTTACTCCTACGTGTTCTGGTCATATTGATTCTGTACAAAGGATACTTATCATGGCCACCCTTGAAGGTGGGATTCCAATGACAGATAGAAAAGTGTAAAGACGATTGCATGCAAGATGAAAATCTGCTCTACCTGGACCCTTTTTGGATTGAAAGATTGAAAGCCATGGTTGAGTGAGAGTTTATGAAAGTGTAAAGCTATTGAATGGTATACTACTGGATATTAATGACAAGAAGGGAAGACCTTCAGGCCATTGTGATTGGAGTTTAAACCCACTTATGAGCTGTGAACATATCTTCTTTACTTTTGCTTTGCTCAGCTTGTAATGGTTTAACACAGCTGAAATCTCGTGAGAGTTTTCTCACTGCTGGCTAATTTTGGGCTTAATTGGTTTTAAATGTTAAGCTCTTAATTCACCTCCCTACTCATCTTGGGCGGCGAGATGGAGATACGTCTCTACCAAATGAAGTCCAAGGTGCTCCTTCCATCCACTAGCCTGCAGGTCACCCTTGGGCAAGGTGTAGAACCTGCTTAGCCCTCCATCCCTCCCCCTCTAATCAGGGGCATGAAAGCCAGGAGTAGGTGGTGGATGGTGGAATGAGCAGCTGGTGTATATCACAAGTCCTGGTTATTCAACCATTGATGCCAGGCAGAGAGTCTCCGAAGAGTATTAATAATGGCTGAAGTCAGCCATCACGTAAAGACACTGCCCAGAAGGAGGCAATTTTTCCACTTCTGTAGAAACATTCACCAAGTACAATCATGGTCATGAAAAGACCATGATCACGCATGTCAGATGACATGGTACGTAATGAATGAACAAACTCATAAACTAATAAATGTGTTACTATTTGTGTTCTTTTCAATTATGTCTATAATGGTGAACAGCCAAATCAAGTAGCTGTCCATAGGGTTCAAGATCTCAACCCCTGTTTAGACCTACAGAATGGAATTGACCTGAGGAGGGTGTATTTTGTGCTGGGGTTAAGACTATAGGAATACTCACTTTGCAGAGGCGTGTGTCTGTGCCCGTCTGTCCCAAGAACCTTGAGCCTCCCTGAGTAGCCAATGGCCAGGTGGACACCTCTGCATCGGAATGGTGTCAACAGTGTCTCTGCTGAGGAACCTGTGGAATGAATACCTCAGCAGAGAAGGATAAGAAAACTCAGGGTTAATTGCGGCAAGATCTTTGGACTTTAGAAAGTGTGTGAACAGCCTGCAATCAATTCTGAACGTGCCCAGTCAGCTTTTCTCCTTTCAGCTGAGTGTGTTTTTAGACGGTGAGAAAAGCGAAAACCTCATGTAGGGATTCCCAAAAGGGGGTCCACAGACCTCTCTGTTAGTGGTAAGGATCCATAGCATAAAAAACGGTTGGGAACCACTCGCCTGGAACAAAGTACTCCTAGTTCTGGGGAAGCCTCGTTATGAGAGGTATAGTGTGGGGCGTTGAGCTCCAATACACTCTGATGTGAGTGGTAATGGGTGTTGTGTAACCAGTGTGCAAGCAGGGGCACATGGGTGGCAGAAAAAGATCACACATCGTGAATAACAGCTTGCGCTTGGTCCAAAATTATCATTACCATCATCTTACCCGGAGATGATCATTGATTCCACGTGAAATTGAAATTGGATTGCACAACACTGGAAAAAAATGGGTTTGGTCCAATTTCTAGGGTTTTATACATCACTGCATAAAAAAAGGAATGATTTATTTTACTTAAAATTGCATCAGCTTCAGTTGATGAGCTGAATGTAGCACACGAATAAACAGCAGCATTCCATCAGTGACTACAGCTACTACTCACAATATTTTATGGTACTGAATTGAAAAGTATTTATTAAACATACCGTGCCAATGTTTTCCTTGAGAAGTGGGTGAGGAACTATTTTGGCTCCCATTCCAAATCCTTTATTAACCAGTCTGAATTTGTGGCTTCGTCGAGATCATGTTTTCTCATGGGCAATTGACAGGACCGTGGCCGTTTTGCATTAAAAATTTTGGCATTCGATTTTTATTTCAATGTTGGTTCTGTAATTGATCACAATTGTGCATTGTTACTGCTTCTCATTGACAGCTAAGTGCTTTGGAAAGTCCTGAGGTCTTGCAAAGCACTATGTAAATGCAAGTAACACACATCAAAGTTGCTGGTGAACGCAGCAGGCCAGGCTGCGTTCACCAGCAACTTTGATGTGTGTTGCTTGAACTTCCAGCATCTGCAGAATTCCTCGTGTTTACGATGTAAATGCAAGTCATTTTTTTATATTGGAAACAGAGGATGCTGCCCATTTTAATTTGGGATATCAGTAAGCTGGTAAAAGTTAATTGTTTTGCCCAGGTTAGATCCGTGCTCAATCCTGATCTTATGTGGTATTCTAAATAGTGAGCATTTTGAAATCACTAGGTGATGACCAAGTATAAAATGGTCGCTAATGCAACAGTTTCCTTTTGTTCTTTTACATGCATGTAGATAACTTCCTGCTGTGAATGCAGTCTTTTGGAATGTTCACACCCTTGAAGAATATAAAAAGTAAGTTTGGAAAATACAAAAGAACTATCTGACTCAGTGATGTTCTGGGGTTTATTTCATTTGCAGCTTCAAACCCAACAGAGGAACTGTGTATCTCTTGAGTGTGTCCCAAGCAACTGAAGGATAGAGTCGGAATGAAACCCAGCACATTTCTGCAGCTGCTCACAGCTCAGTAAAAACAGCATTATAACTGCATCACAGCCTTGGTCTAACTATGCTGCAGGGGTTTCCTACTCAAACTGCTGCTCAATTTATGATACCCGCAGGAGTGAGAATGAATTGATGAAGAGCTTGTCAGTGGAATGCATCTTACTTTGTTCTAGTATTCTTGGAGGATGCTCGTTTCCCTCACCAATCAATATTTGAACCACTCATGCTGTTTACTGGGTACTGCATCTAGTTTGAAAAGAATTCCTGTTATCCACACTTCTGCTTAATGATCAAGAAAAGTAACAAGAAGTCTTCACTTGATAGAAAGGGTAATGATGGTAGTTATTTGCATTGGAAAGATAGATTAAATTATTAACCAAACCCATTCCAGTATTTATCTCTTTGAAGACAGCAGCTCAAACTGTAGCATCCTAAGCTCCAATTGGCTGGAAAACAGGGTGTTGATGAGGTTCTTTCAGCCAAATAAATTTTCCCTATTTATAGCGTGAGCTCTAAAGAAACATTGGTACATTTAACATCTAAACTTAAATGATTACAGAAAAGCTGAAACATTGAAAAAGAATACTCAGAACTAACAAAAACGATTTAAAATGAAGCATGAGAAGAAAGTAGCAATGCACTGTGTAAATTAAGGAATGTTATGCATTTTTATAACTTGTCATATACAGAATTAAAATTCCTGATTGTATCTGAACAACTTTAGCTGTCATAATTGTGCCTGTTTCACTCCACTATGAGGTGAATTCTAAAAAATGATTGGACCTGGAGTTTCAAGTTTCATGTGTATTGCATGTTATATAGAATGAGCTTGCTTGATCTATGTTTCTATCTCACACATGCATCCTTCCCTCTCCTAGTCTACTCCTTGACATACTAAATTGTACAGCTTCGATACTGTCTATCTTCAGAATTCCTGAATTAGTTACTGAATTTATTGATGACCATCTGACATCTATTATCCCTACGATAAGTCAATATTGATATTGGGAGAGACTAGCCAAGTAATTTGATTTTTATTAGAGTTACTACAAAATTTAAAAAGAGTTAAAACTATAAGTCAAAGATAACTCAATATTTATGGACGTTCTGGAGAAAGGAGGAAGGTAATGCTCTTGAGAGGATGGTCGGACTAGGAAAGGTTCCTGATAAGAATGGCACAGATTAAAAAAAATAGTTAAGAAACAGTAAAGAACAAGCAAAACTAGAAGTAAGTGGTGATTGAGAAGTGTGGGGGAGCTTACTAGGTAAAATTGAAGAGAATATCAATTAGCATGAGAAGCAAAAAGAAATGCTAAAAGTTCAGAATTAGTAAGTTAGCAAAATTGATTTGTTGGCACTGTTGGTCATTTGGGCCACAATCACTCAGTGTCTGCCCTGGGTATGCTGCTTCTTTCAATATGGTTCAGAGCACTGGGGAGTCTGGCTCTATCAAGGCTAAGTGCAGTACACGGCCTGTCTCATTGAGGTCCTGTATCCAGGCCTGGTTCTTGGCCACCAACTGATAAAGCCTCAGGTTAGTCACTCCCCATGAATATCAATGATTCAGTCATTGGCCTTCATCAGAATTGGGAAAAATTATTAAGATGTTCTGAGTTGCAGAGAAGAGGCACCAATGGAGAGAAGAAGCATGCTTGTGATCAGGTGGAAGCCAAAAGATACTGAATTGTCTTCTCTTTCTCGTGTTTCCTAAATTGTTCCTCTAAATGCATGCACCTTAAAAAAGGTTTCTTCTGAATCCCTTCTTGATTTTTTGATATCTAGTTTTCTTCTTCTCCACAAGTGGGAGTTCTGGTATAGGAACTGGGGGCCATGTGAAACAGATACAGAAATGACACTGCAAATAGGACCTGCATCAGTTTCTCGTGAGGCTGCAGGAGGAATGGTAGTCTTATATGCAGATGATCTGTATCCAGTCCAGATTTCATGAGATGTATTAAATAGGCAGTGAGCAAATTGCAATCACTGGGTGATGATACTGGACTGACCAAGAGTAAAATGATTGCCAAAACAACAGTTTCTTTCCACATTTTGGCATTAGGCAGCCTCCTACTATGAATGCAAGTCCTGTCTGTAAGCATGGTAGCATTGTATTCAAGCCTGAATGAGAGTTTCAGTTGGAGGTTAAACTTTAATCTGATAAATAATCATTAACTTGAAACATTAATTTCTCTCTCCTTGGGTTCTACCAGATGTACTGAGTATTTTTGTTTTAGGTTAAACTTCCAGTGCTCTTCTGTCCAGGAGACTGGTTTAGTGTAGGTGTTATTTAGAAACATAGAAAACCTACAGCACAATTCAGGCCCTTCGGCCCACAATGCTGTGCTGAACGTGTACTTACTTTAAAAAGGGCTACTCATAATAGTGTAGGTGTTAATTAGAAACATAGAAGCATAGAAAACCTACAGCACAAAACAGGCCCTTCGGCCCACAATGCTGTGCTGAGCATGTACTTACTTTAAAAAGGGTTACCCATAGCATTCCGCAGGGATCGCTCCCTACACAACTCCCTTGTCCATTCATCCCCCCCATCCCTCCCCACTGATCTCCCTCCTGGCACTTATCCATGTAAGCGGAACAAGTGCTACACATGCCCTTACTCTTCCTCCCTTACCACCATTCAGGGCCCCAAGCAGTCCTTCCAGGTGAGGCAACACTTCACCTGTGAGTCGACTGGGGTGATATACTGCGTCCAGTGCTCCCAATGTAGCCTTTTATATATTGGTGAGACCCGACGCAGACTGGGAGACCGTTTTGCTGAACATCTACGCTCTGTCCGCCAGAGAAAGCAGGATCTCCCAGTGGCCACACATTATAATTCCACATCCCATTCCCATTCTGACATGTCTATCCACGGCCTCCTCTACTGTAAAGATGAAGCCACACTCAGGTTGGAGGAACAACACCTTATATTCCGTCTGGGTAGCCTCCAACCTGATGGCATGAACATCGACTTCTCTAACTTCCGCTAAGGCCCCACCTCCCCCTCGTACCCCATCTGTTACTCAATTTTATGCACACATTCTTTCTCTCACTCTCCTTTTTCTCTCTCTGTCCCTCTGAATATACCTCTTGCCCATCCTCTGGGTTCCCCCCCCCCCATCTTTCTTCCCGGACCTCCTGTCCCATGATCCTCTCGTATCCCCTTTTGCCTATCACCTGTCCAGCTCTTGGCTCTATCCCTCCCCCTCCTGTCTTCTCCTATCATTTTGGATCTCCCCCTCCCCCTCCAACTTTCAAATCCCTTACTCACTCTTCCTTCAGTTAGTCCTGACGAAGGGTCTTGGCCTGAAATGTCGACTGCACTTCTTCCTACAGATGCTGCTTGGCCTGCTGCGTTCACCAGCAACTTTGATGTGTGTTACCCATAGCCCTCTATTTTTCTAAGCTCCATGTACCTATCCAGGAGCCTCTTAAAAGACGCTATTGTATCCACCTCCACCACAGTTGTCGACAGCCCATTCCATGCACTCACCACTCTCCGTGTAAAAAAACTTACCCCTGATATCCCATCTGTACCTACTTCCAAGCACCTTAAAACTGTGCCCCCTTGTGTTAACCATTTCAGCCCTGGGAAAAAGCCTCTGACTATCCACACGATCAATGCCTCTCATCATCTTATACACATTTGTCCTTGGAGTTACCTGCTCTCATGTTATTTTATTGGGATACCCATTGGCATAGATAGCCTTCTCTTGTTCCTGATGTAGGGTTTCAGCCCAAATTGTCAAATTTGCATCCCTTTCTGTGAATGCTGCCTAACCTGCTGAGTTACTCCAGCATCTTGTGTGTGTGTTACCCTTGCTTCTCTTTCCAGGCAGAATTCCAAAGAGAATGAAAGAAATGGAACATTTTTGGTTCTCTTGCATTCCTTCCAGATACATATCTACAACACATACCTTACATTTTTACAAACGTAAAAATCCCTGATGCCTGCTTCTCTGAGGCTGATGTGAGACCTTAAGTGCTTTTGCTTCATACAAGTTCCCACACACAGTAGTAGAAGTTGAACTCCCAATCCACACATAGCATCTAGTGCCTCTGTGCCACAGTTCCAGAGACTTGGGTTCTGATCCTAATCATGGGTGCTTTTCCCCCTGAATTAGTTATTGTATTTATTGATGCCCATCTGCTCTTTATGGTTCTCAGGATGCCAATATTGATATAGGCAAGGCTGAATAATAAAGAATTTGGTTGTGATTAGAGACACTGCAAAGGTTAAAAGCAATCAGAACTGCAATTCAGGAATAAATGAATATTTATGGAATTGTTTTGAAGACAGGAGGGAGGTAGTGGTAATGAGTGAATTGTGTATTACCTCTGGGAGCTCCAATTTCGTCCCACGTTCCAAAGATGTGCTGGTAGGTTAATTGGCTGATGTAAATTGCACTTGCAAAAGGAGTTGATGGGTGTATATGAGAAAATAAGTTGCAGGGCTGCTACTAAATTAAGGAGCGAATATGGACCTGAAGGTAATTGTTGTATGGCAATAGATGAGAACTATTCATTCATTGGTAATGTACTCTTTCTTCTTTAATGTTTCATTTGGCTCTTCTGGGTCTTGCTTTCCTCATCTCTCAACATATTTTGTTTTGTTTTCTTGACAACGTTCTCCCAGACTGACACAACCTCATACTTCTTTAATACTATACAGTGCCTTCTAAAGTCTGTATTTTCATTCTGCCTCTCCTTATCTCTGTAGTCTAAGCCTGCAAAGTGTTGGTCGTACATCTAGTTTGTGTTTCGCCCATTCTGAGAGACCTAACATTTTATTTCTCTTTTGATATTTTACCTTCTGCATGCTTTGTTACACAAATCATGCCATGACAGGTTCAGGTGCCAGCATTTCTTTAGCAAAGTCAAAATTACTTCTTTCATGCTTCCCCCATTTTGAGGACTTAGCGGCAAAAAAACATGCAATATTTTGTAAATCACTTGACATTCTTGTACTTGAACTGCGACTGAAACCTGTACATTTAGGAGTTGCTCAGATAGATCAGGATTCAATACTTGAATTATTCTAAAATCCCAACCATGCTTAGATCTCTTTCTTTTTGAAGATGATCAAAGATAAATTATTGTGTTGCAGTTTATTCATGGTCATCCACTATTTTATTGTTGTTTTTGTGAGGAAAATAATCTCTTGATTCAGTGATTTCAGATATCTGAATGCTAGGGAAGGATAGGTTACCAGGTAGTTAATCATAAGTGTCCAAGATAATTAATAGTATACGTTTAGCTTTTTTCTCACATGGATTCAGCTGATTGATTTTCTATGCTGAGAGCTTTTGCCTACTTACAAGGTACCTTTCAACTGAATTGATTAAAACCCCAAGCTTAGTGGTGAAGTAACACCGGGCAATAACACTTTATATATATATATCACAGACAAAAGATCAAAATTGTAGTCAGCGAGGAATCTAGGGAGACATACAAAAAAAATCATTGGTGCTCTGTTTATGAAGTTATGTGGTTGTTCTCTGATGTGGAATATTAATCTTCAGAATCTCCGTGAACACATGTTTTCATTAATTTGTAGAAAATATCGTTGTTCCTTCAGCTTTCTAATTGATTATGTGCATTTCTCTAAAGTTGTTTTGACAGAATGAATAATGTATTGCTAGACCTGTCTTGACAACATCACAGACAAAAGCTTCTGTTAGTTGGCATACACCCTCACCATCTCTGTAATCGTCACACCAGTACCATGTGGACTTTGCTCATCATTCATGTTAGAAATGGATGCTGTCTCTTTGCACGATGAATGATAGGGGAGGTGCTATTTCATGTTAATATTTCATTATTCAATCAACATCTCTGAACCCCGTTATTACAAATTGCCTGTCATCGGAGAACGAGTGACACTGTTGACACATGAAAATATTGTCTTTTGTTGTATGAAATATGTAGCGAGTTTTTTTTTGCTGCATTTACATTATTTATTGCCACTGGGACTCTGTTGAGAATCTGTCAGACATCTGAGTGAAATGTCATGGGGATAGAGGTGTATGTCAAGGGTATTCTCTATGGATTGTAACGAAAAGAGCTTTAAAATGCATGACATGGTTAATTGGCCAAAAGGATCACAGTTGAAGTAGACCATCTCAATCCAGTCAGAGACATGAAATCCCCCCACTAATTACTATAAATTGAGAGATTATCGGAATGGCACTGGTAAATGCCAGCACTGCTTAATATGTGATGGTACTATTCTATAGCCTATACATTTTAGCCTAGAGGCTAAAATATTTTACCCTATACATTTTAGTCAGGTAGCTCCAAGTTCTTGAGCTCTAAAAAATTCAATTTCAATTAAAAGTCAACTTTAAAGGAAAATGTACAGGTTCCATGTCTGCATGAGTCTGATGATTGATGGCCCTGCCTGACTACCGAAGTCTGTTTTCCATAGGACCATAAGACATAGGTGCAGAATCAGGCCATTTGGCCCATCAAATCTGTTCTGCCATTCAATCACGGCTGATCATTTTTCCCCTCCTCAGTCCCACTCCCCGGCCTTCTTCCAGTAACTTTTTATGCTGTGTCCAGTCAAGAGCCTATCAATCTCTGCCTTAAATACACCCAACGACCTGGCCTCCACAGCTGCCTGTGGTAATAAATCCCACAAATTCACCACCCTCTGGCTCAAGTAATTTCTCCTCATCTCTGTTTTAAATGGATGTCCCTCTATCCTGAGGCTGTGTCCTCTCCCCCACCATGGGAAACATTCTTTCTGCATCTACTCTGTCTAGGCCTTGCAACATTCGAAAGATTTCAATGAGATTCCTCCCCCTGCCCCCCCACCATCCTTCTAAGTTCCAGCAAGTACAGAGCCAGAGCTATCAAGCATTCCTTGTATGATAACCCTTTCATTCCTGGAATCATCCTTGTGAATTTCCTCTCCTCCCTCTACCACATCCTGCCGACACCTTGCCCCTCACAAGACTGCTGTCTCCGCCCCTGAATCTTGGATCCTTGAGCAGAATAGCCTCATGTGAGGCTACCTTGTAGTGCACAACACCTGGTGCTTACAGTGCTATGAAAATCTACATCACAGACTACTTGCCCTATGAACAGTATATTTATTTTCTGAGCATAACCCCTGCTCAGTGATGGCTTACAGCAGGGGTTCCCAACCTGTGGTCCACAAACCCATCAGGCAGCATCTATGGAAAAGAGTAATTAGTTGAGGTTTCAGTTCAGGACTTTTCATCAGGACTGGAAACAAAGGTGAGAAGTCAGTGCAAGAAGGTTGGAGGGGGGAGGAGGAAGAAGTACAAGGTGGCAGGTGATTGGTGAAAGGGAGAGAGGGGAAGGGGTGAAGTAAAGAACTGGGAAGTTGATTGGTGAAAGAGATAAAGGGCTGGAGGCGAGGGAATCTGATAGGAGACAGTAGAAGATCATGGAAGAAAGGGAAGGAGGAGCACCAGAGGGAGGTGATGAGCAGGTAATTAGAGAGGAGTGGGAAATGGGAATGGAGGAAAGATGAAGGGAGGGGACAATTACCGGAAGTTCGAGAAATTGATGTTCATGCCTTCAGGTTGGAGGCTACCCAGACAGGATGTAAGGTGTTGCTTCTCCAATCTGAGTGTGTCCTCTTCGTGGAAGTAGAGAAGTTTTGATTCACAGACCCCTCAGTCAGTAGTGGGGTCCATGATATAAAAAAGGTTGGGAACACCTGGTCTACAGGAACTGTTGAATGTTTCCTGGTTAAAGTCCATTGGTTTCTGTGGGGTAACGATAGCTATAAACAGACTATTAAACACATGGTCTACTTCAAGTTCATTAAGTGTATTATTGATTGTGTTACTCTGAGAGCAATATAACATGGCTGTCTTCATTCACCATAGTGCTTCCAACTAAACCCTGCTCTTAGTGACTTCTCTACAGAAATTCTGCACTCAGCATTTCACAAGCTACAGGAATTGGCGTGCTTTAAAGAACAGTGTTCTGCAACTGCTGCAGTGGGCACTGCAAACAATTACATTGATTTGCAAAATTCAGTTGATGGGGCTATGGCATTTGATTCTTAACACATAGCCTTCCCTCCTCTCAAATGATATTAATGAGTAGCAGAGTGAAATTTCCACCAACACTGCAGCACGGTGAAATGCTTACTCGACAATCTTTGATGACCTGCTCTTAAATTATTTTCCTTGAAACTGCAGTTTAGGGCTTGGACTTTGCATTTATGGGTGGGCTATAACATTGTTGTGTGGCCCTTGCTACGACAAATTAGCTTTCATGTATATGCAGCTCTTGGACCAACATACAGCAACCAACAAGAGCAGGTTCAGGGAGCTGTGAGGTAGATGCAGCTGGTAGTCAAATAATATTTTTGGTCCAAGGCAGTTGTTGGTGGTGGAGGGTGCATAATGCTGAGCATCAGTGGTTGGAGTCAGGATGGTGGTCAGTCTATCCATTGGGAAAATGAAAGATGCAGGAGAGTGGAGCCATCTGGAATTGGAGTTATGGCAGATGTTAGTGCTTCAATGGTGTCAAGGGTCAAGGCAGATATAATGGCATAATTGGAGATAGGCCAATTTTAGATTATAAGAACACTCAGTCCTCTTTTATTGTCATTTAGAAATGCATACATGCATTAAGAAATGATACAATGTTTCTCTGGAGTGATATCACAGAAAACAGGGCAAACCAAAGACTAACATTGACAGAACCACATAATTATAACATATAGTTACAGCAGTGCAAAGCAATACCGTAATTTGATGAAGAACAAACCATGGGCACGGGTAAAAAAAGTCTCAAAAGTCCCCGAGTCGTTCGACTCCCGAGTCCCCGATAGCAGGCGGCAAAAGGGAGAAACTCCCTGCCATAAACCTCCAGGCACCGTCAACTTGCCGATGCCTTGGAAGCAGCCGATCACAGCCGACACTGAGTCCATCCGTCCGAAAACTCCGAGCTTCTGACCAGCCCCTCCGATACAGCCTCCTGAGCGCCATCCTCTGCCGAGCGCCTTCGACCTGGCCCCGGCCGCTGGAACAAGCAAAGCTGAGGATTCGGGGCCTTCTGCTCCGGAGATTCCGGTTATCACACAGTAGCAGCAGCAGCGAAGCGGGCATTTCAGAAGTTTTCCAGATGTTTCTCCATACTCTCACGTCCGTATCCATCAAATCAGAATTGTGCATGGTCCCCTACTTGACAGATAACAGATGTTCATCACCGGAGAGGCTGCGTGTGCTGCCATCTTCTCCTCCTCCATTCGGGATAAGATTGAGGTTTGTAGGATTGGCAGTCAGGGATGATGGGAGATAGGATCTGAAGGATGAGTGGTAAATATGGGATTTAATGCTATAAGTGCATTCCAGTTGTAGCAGTGACCAGAGACAGTTGTCTTCAGGACCATGTGAACAATGACAATACTCCAAGCAAAGTTCATGGTAAATGGCATCTCTTCAGTTGCAAGTGTGACTAGTAATCCTTAATAGAATACCCAGAATAATGCCCAAATATCCAGAAATGGCGGACAACACTTTGCACTCCAAGCAAAATCTGCTTTCTTTGTGTGTTGTTGCAATAAATTTCTAGGCCCAGGTATGTTTCATTAAAGCACATTCCCTCAGCTTCAGTGTCATGTGGAATTCTTCCACACCTTTGATAAAAGTGGGGCACCTTGCCAACCTTAACATTCCAGTATTCTCATCTGTACAGCATGAAAACTTCCGGAGAGCCTAACCTCTGGGAAGCTTTGAGTACATCAAAGGAAACATAATTGTACCAACTATATTATGACTCTCACAAGTAGTGGGGTTGTAATATAATGTCACACAGCTGAATAAATCTAGGAATTTCTGTGCCAGGACCAGAAAGCAGCAAGGATTTTGGTGTAAATGATGAATACAGTACTGATAATGGGTCTTGGAACTAGTCTACCCACCACAGAGTTGTCATCCATATCAGCTGGGAGGTGATAGGTGGAAAAGGTGAAGGGTTGAAGAAGAAGGAATCTGATAGAACCATAAATGCTTGTTGAAATTGTGTAACCACTGGAAGCTTCTCCTTCAGCTTCTCAGCACATTCAATAAAAGGGGCTGTAAAAATGAGGTGGGCAATAATGGTTATTAACTAAGCCATCTCACTCAGCCTCCTCCTCCTCCCAGTGCTCATTCTGGCTGGTCAAGATGACTGCTGATTCTGCTAAAGAGTAAGAGAACACACAATGGTGTGCAAATATCCAGCTTTGAGTATGGTATCCAACATCTGTATTAGGTGTTACAGATCAAAGAAATGAACATATGCCTCCAGAATGAATAAAACTGTTCTACATGATATATGCAACAAATAAATAATAAAGTGAGATATATAAAACAAATAAAGCCACTGTGGTTCATGCAAAATGATTGTACAATACTTCCATTAAAAACAATTATAGGGAAAGGAGAAAAGAGGCAATAAAATGGCAAGGGTGATTGATAATCAACATTTAAATTGCACTGGCTTCCTAGTCAATGATGCCTTGGTTTCAATCCGTGAACTAAAATTTGCTGCAAGAATTTCTGAATTACACATACAAGACTGACGATGTATTGTAAAGGGATTATTTCTGTTTATTGCATTATTAAAGGTCTTTTGGTTGAAAGATTTTAACGTGTATTTAAGAAAATATTCCCAATGAATCTCAAAATACATGAAGCTACCAATGCAAGTTACAGTTTACAAAGCTGCCATAATTGCAGATGATATTGTAACTGTTTAAGAGAATTGCTGAATTATTAATATTAATCTACAACCCAAATTTCTATAGAGCTGATCCTGTACAGGGAGATATCTCAAAGCAAAAAGCTTTAGTAGAAGAGAATGGTTTGAAGGAGGGGAATCAGGATAACATTTATATAGAGGGGAACTGGGAGAAGAGGGTAACTTGGCAGAGAAACATGAGTTTCTGTGGAATAGAGGGATTTAAATCACTGGGGTTAAGTTGGCTTGGTGCGTACCCAAACAGTGAAACAGCTCATTGGCATAATTTCTCCTCATCAGTGTTTTGCCCTGTATTACAATTGACATTTTCAAAGTTCAAAGTAAAATTTATTATCAGAGTACGTACATGTCACCCTGAGATTTTTTATTCTGCAGGCATACTCAGCAAATGTATAGCACAGTAACTGAAAAAGCAAGAGCTTAGAAGACGACAAATTGTGCAGACGAAAATATAAATAAAGGGCAAAAAAAATGAGAACAAGATAAAGAGATAAATAACAAGATAAAATTCTTATTTACCTGTGGGGTGCAGGTATGAGGCTTCTAATTTCCCTCCAGTTCCTCCTGCTAGTTATGCAAAGTTAGTGATGAAAGCTTGAGACAGTCTTATTTGCACAGATCTGCAGGAGTATTGATCTGCCACTTTTATCTGGGAACTACAAACACAGTTAAGACAAACTTGTGAAGTCAGTAAGAAAGAGGAAAAAAAAATCAGATATCTGCCACATTCACAGATGCCTCCCAAAGTTTTATTGAGTAGGTTGAGTGACTTAAAGTACTGCTGTTGAGTTGGCAATTGCAGCAGGCATTCTGTGTACAACAAAAAATAAATGAATAGCTGAATAATCTGTTTTTGATTTGAGGAGGAATGTTGGCAGTGCACCAGAGGAACTCCCTGATCTCTTTTGAATATTGCCAAGGGATCCTCGGCATCCAGCTGAAGTGAAATCAAAACAAATGCCTCAAGTTAATGTTTCATTCAGGCTGCTGCATCCCTACCCTCTCCAGTGACTGCACAGAAGTGATGGCAGAGATGGTGGTTTTAATTTTTTTGACTCAAAGACAGTTATGGAATCATAATGTGTAGAAGACCAGAAGAAGGTGATTCAGACCATCATGGTTTAGGCACCTCATTGAAAGGACAATCTGGTTGTTCTATTCATGGAAAGGAGGCCATTCAGACTATCATGCCTGTGTCAGCTATTTGAAAGAGGCTAAGTAATTTGGCCCATTCTCTGCTCATTTCCATAGCTCTCTCAAGTACTGTATATATTTTGTTCCTATTTAACGTTTGGTTTTTAATCTCAGCTTTCATCAACTTTTTATTCCAAATTAGAACATGCTGTGTAGAAAACAAGTTTTGATCACAATCTTCTGGGTTTTTGTGAATTAATTTAAACACATGCAGTCAATTTATGATGTTATATTGGAAACAGACTCTCCCATCATGCTATCCCGTTTATCCAAATTTCTCATAATTATCCACATAACTCATTATCTTCAATACTCATTTTAATTTTCAGTTTCTCATTCTCTGTCGACAGAACTTGCCCATGTCTCTCTAGAAGCTCTTAGCCCATGCAGTGTCCTGATGCAGCCCCTCTGGAATCAGCTGGGCCAAACTAATGTGGAGTCATTGAGGAACACAACACAGAAACAAACTCTTTGGTCAAGTTTACAATGCTGACCAAGATCACATCTAAGCTAGTCCCATTTGGCTCCTAAATCAAGGGTTCGCAACCTGGGGTCCCCGGACCCCTTGGTTAATAGTAGAGGTCCATGGCATAAAAACGGTTGGGAATCCCTGCTCTAAACCACTCCTACACTCAGTGTGTGTATGAGGGCTTTTAGTATCTAAATAAGAAACATATTTTAGTGAAACTCTTCCCAACAGATGGGTATGATATGGGGATTCTTCAATGCTGTTTCTGTGAAATTTTTGTTTTTACCAGTCAGGGTTGTTAGCCCTGAGCTGAACCCCCAAGCACGGAGGATGAGTGGGCCACTCTTTGTCTGGCCTCTGCCCTTTGACCTGGTTGGCATGAGTGACCCTACCAAGTGTTGAAGCACAAGACCCTGACTCCAGCCCACATAGCTCTCCGGATCATTGAGGCATGCAAGCCTTCAAACCCTATATCAAAGTTGTGGTCCTCTTGGAGGGACGTGAGGACTGTGGGCATTTTTATTTTTGCTTTTCTTATGTTGTCTAGAAATCAGTGCAAGGTGTGTGCAGTGTAAATGGTAATCAGTAAGTGGGATAATGGTGGAAGAATGATGTTTACTTCAGCAGAACTTCAATCTAGAATGGGTGACACATTAGGGAGAGAAGGAACTCTGAGATGCAGTGCACATCGTGGTAGATAAATTGCTCAGTAACCATACAGCTTTGCTCAAGTGAAAGTGTTATTCCCTTATTTTGCCTCTCTCTGTGTTGGCCCTGGAGTGAGGGAATCAAATCATTCAATCCAGCCTTGTTGAAATTTCCTAACAAGATGAAATGCCATGGCTGTGACATGTGAATGTGAAATGGACATTGCCTGTGGAAAGAAAGGAATTAATTAACAATCTCTCCCCACTTCTTGCTGATTTGTGTCCTAATCTGAATTTATATATTAACTTGTAGGGTATGAAATTTATCTTTGGTTGCCATTGTTGAAGGAGTTCGAGGGTACCAACCAAGCATCAACTCCCCACATTAAATTGGATTAGAAATGAATGTGCGAGAGGTGAGTAAAACCAACAGTCATTTCCTCTCACTCAACACAGTGATCAAAAATTATTTTCTTCCTCTTAAATATAGTGTCCAGCACCAAATGTCCTAATTGTCTTTAAAAAAACTGTCAGTTTTAAATTTTGTTGATTGTATTCCCTTTAAATATCTAGCTTTACAAATATTTAACATTTGCTGTTGGGTTGATTGTACCGTCTTCTGTGTTTTTTCAAACTCAGAATTTTGTTTCAACTTTTGCTGGTGTGAATAAGCGGGATGCCATTCTCTGGCAATACTGGACAGAGAGAGTTTGCTTTATGATCCTTCATGCTGAGTTATAAAAGTCTGATGTTTGAAACCATCCAGTGGAAATTATAGTCTTTCTCCAGGGAAAAGAAGTCTAAAACTGAAGTGTATGGGTCTAAGGTGAGGGAGGAAGGATTTAAAGGGATCAGAGTGGCAATTGTGGTTAAGTAGAGTAAACAGCCAGAGGTAGCATCAGAGGTGGATACATTTACAATCTATAACCATATAACAATTACAGCACGGAAACAGGCCATCTCAGCCCTTCTAGTCCATGCCGAACTCTTACTCTCACCTAGTCCCACCGACCTGCACTCAGCCCATAACCCTTCATTCCTTTCCTGTCCAGTTTAACTTTAAACGACAACATCGAACCTGCCTCAACCACTTCTGCTGGAAGCTTGTTCCACACAGCTACCAGTCTCTGAGTATAGAAGTTCCCCCTTAAGTCACCCCTAAACTTTTATGTTGCATAACTCTATCAATCTATTGTATGAATCAAGGAAGGCATCATCAGGCTTCATAGGTGGTCACAAAAGTGGCAATTGGAACTCAGTCAAGGTAAGTGGAAGGTAATACTTCAGTTAAAAGAAATATAGTTATATATTAGCAAAAGCACATAGCTATCCTGATCATAAATAAACATCCATTGATCTACTGTTGCATCTTATCTCGGGTGTTTTGTTGAGCTTGATTGTATCTAGATGTAGTGCTATAACTGATTTGAAATCATGTTGCCTTCCAGATTCCCAGATTAGTTTTCACAGTTCCATTATAGTCAAAAGGCAGTTTTTCAGTCTGATTTATTTATGAATCTACCGGGTAAAGTTGTGTTCTTCTGTCCTCTTGTGTAAAGTTTGTACCTTTTTAGTCTCTTTAGTGTAATCATTGAACCTGTCAGGCTGTATGTTCAACGGTGTGTTGTCTTGAAAGCATTGTTGAATTGCAGCTTTGTTCTGGATTCAAGGTCTTTATATTTTTGTATTGTGAGAACTAACCCCACAGTTTGTAATTCTATTGGTCTCACAAGGCGTGCTAGTACCTAAAAATTTGGCAAACCTTTTTTACCGGTTGAGTAACAATATCTCTCTCCAGGCCTCACAACTGTATACCACCAATTGCACTTTATTTAACAGTGAATTGTGATTTATCACCTGTTATCTTCTTCCTGTCTATATAACACGTTTGTCTATATAACACGTTTTATTTTGGAAGAGGCCACTTTGTGTCTAAATGAAGTCATAAAAAGATCTCTTTCTGGGCCCAACATATTATGCCAGACATCCCACCCTGCAAAAGCTCATTTCAGGGAGGTAGCACCATCAATTTGCGGGAGACTTCCGGAACTTCCGGGAGAGGTGGGATGTCTGAAATGGAGTAGCTCCTTAGCAACTAGCCAGCTAGTTTAAATAATGTTAGCTATGCTAATGAATGAATAACACCTGTTAAACTCACCTCAACATGTCTTTTACAGTCTTAACCCACCATGGGCAATAGAAAAGTCACTGTTGCAAACAGTGCAGTGAGCAACACTGTCATTATTTTTGACCCCTATTAGGTAGTGGTACACTTTAGTGTAGTCTGGGGTGAAGTACGTTATATATTTCCTTTTTTAGGAACACTCTGCCATGGTGCTCTCTCTCTCTCTCTCTCTCTCCCGCTCTCCCTTGCTCTCTCTCTCTCTCTCTCTCTCTTGCGCTCTGTCTTTCTCTCTTGCACTCTCTCTCTCGCTCGCTCTCAAAAAAAAATCGATTTCCGGGATATTGTATATAATTGGCGGGCGTCAGGGAGCTACTATCAATATACGGGAGACTCCTGGAACTTCCGGGAGAGGTGGGATGTCTGTTATGCAATTACAAAGAAGGTACAGCAGCACCTGTATTTCATTAGGAGTTTGGGGAGATTTGGTATGTCAGCAAGGACTCTAGCAGAAATCTACAGAATGTTCTTTACAGAGAGCATTCTAACTGGTCGCATCGCTATCTGGGGTGGAGGGGCTACTGCACAGGATCAGAGAAAGCTGCAGAAACTCCGCCAGCTTCATCATGGGCACTGGCCTCCGCAGCAGCGTCAAAGACATCTTCAAAAGGCAATGTCTCCGGAAGGTGTCATCCATCATTAAGGACCCCCATCTCCCAGGACATGCACACTTCTTACTGCTACCGTCAAGGGGGACATAGAGGAACCTGAAGACACACACTCAACATTTTAGGAATAGCTTCTTTCACTCTGCCATCAGATCTCTGAATGGACAATGAACCCATGCACACTAACTCACTATTTCTTTGCTCTCTGTTGCACCACTTATTTAATAAAAATGTTTTATATATATTACATATTGTAATTTATAGGCTTTTTAATATATATTGCACTGTACTGCTGCCATAAATCAACAAATTTCACAACATATGTCAGTGATATTAAACCTGATTCTGATCTGATTCTTTCCTCCTTTTTCTCCTGATCATCTGAGGAACTCCTTGAAGTGGCTGATTGTTATGCCAAAGAAAATCTGAGTCAGGTTGATTTATATATATAACCATATAACATATGTAACCATATATAACAACCATATAACAATTACAGCGTGGAAACAGGCCATCTCGGCCCTTCTAGTCCATGCCGAACTCTTACTCTCACCTAGTGCCACCGACCTGCACTCAGCCCATAACCCTCCATTCCTTTCTTGTCCATATATCTATCCAATTTAACTTTAAACAACAACATAGAACCTGCCTCAACCACTTCTGCTGGGAGCTCATTCCACACAGCTACCACTCTCTGAGTAAAGAAGTTCCCCCTCATGTTACCCCTAAACTTTTGTCCTTTAACTCTCAACTCATGTCCTCTTGTTTGAATCTCCCCCACTCTCAATGGAAAAAGCCGATTCACATCAACTCTATCTACCCTCCTCATAATTTTAAATACCTCTATCAAGTCCCCCATCAACCTTCTGTGCTCCAAAGAATAAAGACCCGTCTTGTTCAACCTTTTTCTGTAACTTAGGAGATGAAACCAGGTAACATTCTAGTAAATCTTCTCTGTACTCTCTCAATTTTGTTGACATCTTTCCTATAAATCAGTGACCAGAACTGCACACAATACTCCAAATTTGGCCTTACCAATGCCTTGTACAATTTTAACATTACATCCCAACTCCTATACCCAATGCTCTGATTTATAAGGCCAGCATACCAAAAGCTTTCGTCACCACTCTATCCACATGAGATTCCACCTTCAGGGAACTATGCACCATTATTCCTAGATCCCTCTGTTCTACTGCATTCTTCAGTGCCCTACCACTTACCATGCATGTCCTATTTTGATTAGTCCTACCAAAATGTAGCACCGCACATTTTTCAGCATTAAACTCCATCTGCCATCTTTCAGCCCACTCTTCTAACTGGCCTAAATCTCTCTGCTAGCTTTGAAAACCTACTTCATTATCCACAACTCCACCTATCTTAGTATCGTCTGCATACTTACTAATCCAATTTACCACCCCATCATCCAGATCATTAACATATATGACAAACAACATTGGACACAGTACAGATCCCTGAGGCACACCACTAGTCACTGGCCTCCAATCTGACAAACAGTTATCCACCACTACTCTCTGGCGTCTCCCATCCATCCACTGCTGAATCCATCTTACTACTTCAATATTAATACCTAACGATTGAACCTTCCTAACTAACCTGTGTGGAACCTTGTCAAAGGCCTTACTGAAGTCCATATAGACAACATCCACCGCTTTACCCTAGTCAACTTTCCAAGTAACCGCTTAGAAAAATTCAGTAAGATTTGTCAAACATGAATTTCCATGCACAAATCTATGTTGACTGTTCCTAATCAGACCCTGTCTATTCAGGTAATTATATATCCCATCTCTAAGAATGCTTTCCATCAATTTACCCACCACTAACGTCAAACTCACAGGCTAATAATTGCTAGGTTTACTCTTAGAAGCCCTTTTAAACAATGGAACCACATGAGCAATACGCCAATCCTCCGGCACCATCCCCGTTTCTAATGACATTTGAAATATTTCTGTCAGAGCCCCTGCTATTTCCGCAATAAGTTCCCTCAAGGTCCTAGGGAATATCCTGTCAGGACCCGGAAACTTAAATACTTTTATATTCCTTAAAATATTCCTTATATTAAAAAATTCCTTAAATATTTCTTTATGGTTTATACATGTTCCTCCCCCTGCCAACTCGATGCATCAGGTGGCAACTTTGCCGTTTCTGTAGTGCTTGTCTGTTTTACGAGGCTGGGTTGCCAGCTTGACGCCCAACCCGACACAAGTAGGACTTATGCAAGGAGCCGGTTAGATTCGATTCGAAACCGGGACCTCTTGCTCCGAAGTCTGGTGCTGATGCCACTACACCACTGGCATCGGATTGGTTTTCACAAGAGATGAATTATTATCAAGATCAATTCTGAAACTGTTATGTGCTATGCCTCCAGGTCAGTTCAGGCAGAATCTCAGTATGTGGACGTGAACTCACAGAACATTTTTGGGCTTATCTCTGAACCATCCAGGTTCTCTTGCCCAACATACATTTAATAAAACTGTTGACTGAACACGAAAGTTTACTCTTCAAGTTATTCTGGTTATGTAAAAAGCGATATGAAAATCAAGGTCATTTTTATTGTCATTTACACAGGTTCATGCATTGTAATGAAACACTTGCAGCAATATCAGAGGCTCGTGGCATCATATAAACAGTATTCACAAGAAAAGCATAAATTAAACATAAACTATACACAGGTTTTACCATGCTCCATGTAATGATATAGAATGATTGACATTTCCAGTTTTATTTTCAAAGGAATTGCCTCCTTAGGACACAAACTTTCTAGTTTTGATGCCAGTCTAGCCATTGCAAGCAAATGATGTCAAGTAGTTCTGATACATTTAGGTTCTGAATCAGGGAACATTTCTGATTACAGCACGGAGTAATCTGCATGGCAAAAAGGAAACACACCAGTATCCCTCTTTTTGATTTTCTTCTCAGCTCTGACTAAAGTGTAGTCTGCTGTTCTGATTTTAAAGCCTCAGATTCAGAGATTCCAGTAGCTTTGTTTACAGCTCTCTTATGAACAGTCTTCCAATTTTTAAAATCCCTTTGTTAGCCAATTTAATGTAGCTTTTGTGTATTGGATTAAGCTCTGTGATGTTCCAGTAAGCTCAGCTCTTTGGAAATGCTAAGGCATTTGCTTTTATTTTAAGGATTTGATTTACCGCTTCTAAATGTTTTTCTCTTATTGGTAATATTTCCATTTTCCCTTTTGATTTCTTTGGTTTACCGGCAGATCTTTGAAAAATGTAAATATGATTCAGAACAACACAAGGTACATTTAAGCTAAATATCTCTGAGAATTCTGAGTTCATTCAATCGGTATTTTTTGTTAAGTGTCTTTTCTATGGTTACAGCGCAGTCAGATATCCCCTGAGACTACTTTAGTCATGGAAGAAAGGACTGATCAAAATGGTCAGTTTCAAGGGGAAAATGTTCATCAGCAAATTTCAACTGCGTGTTTGAAGTTTGTTTAGAAGGAAATTATTTACAGCAACATAATGCTTTTTTAAAATTTTCAGCCATAAGTAGTAGGTATTCAGTATTATCCAAATGGAAATAAAAAGCACTAAAGAAAATAAGATCCATTTATATGAACTCATGATATCCCAATAGAAGCTTCACAGCTAATGAATTACTTGAAAAGTAGACAATAAAGATTTGGAGCTAAATATGCATCCAATTTGTGCAGAACTGTCTCACAATATAAATGACATAAGGATTGATTAGGCATGACAGAAATAAGTTAACTAATTAGTTAATTTGTTGGGGTTAAGTCAAGGAATTTCAGTCATACTGCGCAGATAAAGGTCCTTTGGTCCGTTCATCAATCAAGCAGCCATTTACATTAAACTTTACGACTTAGGTACACGAGGGAATTTATGCTGGCCAAATCACCTTATCAAGTTGTATATCTTTGGGCTGTGGGAAGGAAAAGGTGGACCCAAGGGAAACCCTTATGGAAACCTTCAGTTGGCGATTGTTTGCAACTTTTAGATCAATGTTTAATACTAGTGCTAACTGAAGGCTGTTTTTCTGATCTATTTAAGCTATACAAATTTTCTAGACAGCTCATGAGATAGGATTTCAAGATTACCTTTATTTGTCACACGTACATCAGAACACATCAAAGTGAAGCAGTGAAATGCATTGCTTGCATCAACAACCAACGTAGTCTGAGGATGCGCTGGGGGCGGCCCACAAGTTTTGCCATGCTTCCAGCACCAACATAGTATGCCCATAACTTATGATCTGCAGCTTGTACATCTTTGCACTGTTGGAGAGAAAATGGAGCATCCAGAAAAAACCCAGGTGGTCACAGAGAGAACGTACAAACTCCTTGCAGTTACAAGAAATGAAACCTAATCTCCCAATCGCTGATGCTGTAAAACATTATGCTAGCTGTTGTGCTATGCCAAGTGTGTTTCAGCTTTCAGCCGTAGCCAAGTTTATTACAGATATGCTTGGAGTGGAGTACTACTATCAGATCTTCCCTGAAAGGATCTCGTTTTTATCATACAAATCATATCACTCCATCAGAATTCCACACATGCAAGGGTTTGGTCAAAAGGTTGTGGCATAGTCTGAGTGGTTTCCAGGGTCAGGCACCTACAAACACACCTTGCCCTGTAAGGTTAAGGCATATGCATTATCTTCTTGAGTGGAGGTATAGGGTAATGTAATTGGTGGAAATGTACAGAATTCAGAACAGCTAACATTGACTTGGGGTCTATTTTAAGAAGTGGTTGGACTTGATGATGTAATTACGTGAAGTACTTTTCCTGTGCTTTGTGTTCAGAGTTTGGATTACTATAAATAGATTGTTATGGTTTTTCCTAAACATAAAATGCCTCACACCGTTTTATTTGCAAAAATCTACATCAGTAACCCCAATACTCTAGGACGATTCCAGAGTTATTGATTGCCTCTAACAACCAGCCATTGAGGCCATACACGTAGGGGTTGATTACACTGCCATGACAACCAACCAAGCTACTGACCTAGAGGTCCAGACATACCAAACACCAGTCAGAGGCCTGCGGTTGGTTGACATTAAGTTTGGAGAAGCTGGAGTTTCTCTCCTGTGCAATGTCTCAACTGGTTGCCCTTGTCACTTAGTGCCCACCAACTGGAGATGGACTGTTTTAAACTCCATACATGGCTTCTCACATCCGGGCTGGATGGCCTCACAAAAACTGGTTGCACTAAAGCTTATGTGGCATGGCTTTAGAAAGGACTCGCGTGATTGGACTGCACCCTGTGCGAAGTGCCAGCGAGCAAAAATTAACTATCATGTCCAGGCGCTATTGGTACCTTTCAAGGTCTCTGAGTGATGGTTTTAGCTTGTCAATGTGGATCTTGTTGGTCCTCTTCCCCCCTCCTGTGGTTTCACGCATCTCCTTATCATGGCGGACCATACCACCAGGTGGCCAGAGGTTGCCCCTCTAGCAGTGAAGATGGCCGCAGACGTGGCTTGGGCATTCATTAGCACCGGAGGTGCTTGGTTTGGCACCCCATTTGATATTTCCTCTGATCACGGTCCCCAGTTCATATCAGACGTCTGGGCTGCGATGGTCCAGAACCTAGGCATTAGACTACATCACACCACGGTGTGGCACCTGCAGTCCAAGGGCCTATGTGAGCAGTTTCTCCACTTCTCAAAGGCTGCTCTGAGGCTTCCCTGATGGATGACTGTTTGCATGATCGTCTCCTATGGGTCCTGCTGGGGCTCAGAACAGCTCCAAAAGGGGACCTGCAGTCCTCCACAGCTGAGCTGGTTTCGGGCAGCCATTCTGAGTGCCAGGTGATTCTATTTCTGATGCCACGACTGCCTCGTCGCCCTCTCAACAGCTTTCCACTCTCCACAATGAATTCAAATCCTTTTCACCTCCCATATTAGCGTGCAGCACTCTTGGGTTTGATGGTTTCTTCCAGGTTTTGGAATAGGGAGAAAAGACTTTTATCATAGATAAGAGGGGTAAACCTGAATGTGTTTCGGTACATCGCCTTAAATTGGCCCACCAAGATTTGGAGGATTCCACCGCCATACTCCTGGCGTCAAGACATGACCATGAGCGTGTCAACAAACCTCTGGACGAGCCAGAGGCACCTGCTGTTCATCCACCCATGGAACGGGGACCCGAGCCCTGTGGCTCGTCTGAGCTCCGGAGCTGGTTTTAGTGAATTCTGGGGGATCCTGGGGAACTCCAGATAGGTTCACAGAGCTGGTTTTAGTGAATTCTGGGGGATCCTGTGTTGGGTAATGTAATTGGTGGAAACGCATAGAATTCACAACCTCCAACATTGAGTTGGGGTTCAGTTTAGGAGGTTGATCTGATGTGATGACATAATTGCATGAAGTACTTTACCCGTGCTTCGTGTTCAGTGACTGGATTACGATAAAGCAGTCGTTACGGTTTTTCTTAAACGTAAAACGCCTCATGCCATTTTATTTGCAAAAACCTACAAAGGGAAATGTTATTTCTTGTAGTTTTTTGGTGTAGTTCTATGGTAGGAAGGAACCCTTTGATGGAATTTGGATTATAACAGGACCATTGAGATAAAGTTAAAGAAGTTACAATCAGAAGTCAATTGAGCAGCCAGGAATGGCTGAACTTTTTGCTGGGCAGCTAGATCAGCATCCTGAAAAAAGTAAAAATAAGCTGCCATTCCAACTATTTGGATCATTATTGAAGAAGCTGCGTTTGTGTTAGGTTCCAGGACTGTTAAGAGTGGACACTTGCTTGACATTAGTGTCAAATATCCTTAAAGGATAGGCTCGCACCACTAATTTTGTTAGGTAGTAAAATGTTGCAGAAAGGTTAAGTGGACAGGAACCTGTCAGCAGACTTGACTGCTGTGGACTGGGGAACTGAAAGTAAGTAGAGAGGCCTGTTAGATTAAAACACCGCATCAACATGTAAGAGTGGTGCATCTTATTTATTCTTATGTTAGTGTGGAGTGATAAATGATACCTTTTCATCAAGTGATTGGACAATATACATAAAGCCAAGGAATAATGCTCCTATCACTCAAAACCAAGTCTGCTCCCACTGAGTGTTTACATGATCATTCTTTAGAAAGAGAAAGACCAGAAGATCTGGGTCATAGAACAGTATAGCATGAATACAGGACCATTGGTCTAACAAGTCTATGCTGACCATGGTGCCCACCCCTCTATTGCCAGTTTATTGCATTTGGCCCATATCCCTCCAGGCTCTACAGAATATGTACCTATCCAAGTTTATCTTAAATGATACTCTTCTGTCTTCCTCAACCACTTCCTCTGGCAGCTTGTTCCATACACTCACCACCCTTTGTGTGAAAAAGTTGCCCCGTAAGTCCCCTGTAATATTTCCTTTCTCAGCCTAAATCTATGCCCCTAATTTTGGACTCTGTTACCCTGGGGAAAAGACTGTTACCACCCAGCTTATCTCTGCCTGCCATGATTTATAATCCTCTACATTATAAGGTCACCACTCACTCTCCTTTTCTTCAAGGAATAAAGACTCAACCTACCCAATCTCTCCCTATAACTCAGGCCTTGTAGACTTGGCAATATCCTTGTAAACCTTTCCTGCACTGTTTCCATCCTAAACATGTCCTTCCTATGCCAGAGTGGCCAAAACTGTATGCAGTACTCCAAATGTGGCTTTACCAATGACTTGTATAATTGCAGCATAATATACTAGCTACTGTTCTCAGTGCCTCACTGATAAAGGCCAGTGTGCCAAATGCCTTTTTGGCCACATCTACCCTGTCTACCTGATGCTTGTACTCCTGGGTGCCTCTGTTCTACTGCCTACTGCCTTACCATTCATGGTATTAGTCCTAAGCTGGTTTGACTTTTCAAAGTACATCATAGTCATAGTCATAGTCATACCCATACCTTATTGATCCCGGGGGAAATTGGTTTTCGTTACAGTTGCACCAGAAATAATTAAATAGTAATAAAACCATAAATAGTTAAATAGTAATATGTAAATTATGCCGGGAAATAAGTCCAGGACCAGCCCATCGGCTCAGGGTGTCTGACCCTCCAAGGGAGGAGTTGTAAAGTTTGATGGCCACAGGCAGGAATGACTTCCTATGACGCTCAGTGTTGCATCTCACTCTTATCTGTATTGAAATCCACTTGCCTCTCTTTAGCCCACTACCCTAACTGATTAAGATCCTCCCTGGAATCTACAATAACCTTCCTTATTGTCAACAACACCTCCGAATTCTGTGTCACCTGCAAACTTACTGATCAAGCCTAGTGCGTTTCCATCCAAATCATTTATATAAGTAACTAATACTAGGGGTTCCAACACCAAACCATGTGGCACACCACTAGTTACCAGCCTGCTTTCTGAGAAACGATCCTCAACCTCCACCTCTGAGCCAACTTTGGAATCCATCTAACTGGCTCTTCCTGGATTTTGTAAGAATTATCCTTCCAGATCAGCCTACAATGCAAGGCCTTGTCAAAGGCTTTACTAAAGTTCAGATAGACAACATCTACTCCCCTACCCTCATCTACCCTTTTGGCTACCTTTCCAATAACCTCTAAAAGGCTTGTCAAGCATAGCCTTGCACGTACAAAGCCATTCTGACTCCTCCTAATCAGACACTGTCCAAGTGCTGGTAGATTCTGTTGTTCAGAATTCCCTCCATTAACTTCCCCCTATTAATATCAGGCTTCCCTGACTTATCCTTGCTACCCTTCTTAAACAACATTCAGGTTAATTTATTTATAATATGTACTTTGAAACATGAAGTGAAATGAGACATTTGTAAAAACATCCAACGCAGCCTAATGATTGAGTTGAGAGTTAAAGGGCAAAAGTTTAGGGGTAACATGAGGGGGAACTTCTTTACTCAGAGAGTGGTAGCTGTGTGGAATGAGCTTCCAGCGGAAGTGGTTGAGGCAGGTTCGATGTTGTCATTTAAAGTTAAATCGGATAGCTATATGGACTGGAAAGGAATGGAGGGTTATGGGTTGAGTGCAGGTCAGTGGGACTAGGTGAGAGTAAGAGTTCAGCATAGACTAGAAGGGCTGCGATGGCCTGTTTCCGTGCTGTAATTGTTATATGGTTATATAATGATGTGCTGAGGGCAGCTTGCAAGTGTCCCCATGCAATCCCGTACCAATATAGCAGGCCCGCCTGTTTCACAGTACCACAGCAGCAAAACAAAAACAGCAAAAGAAGCCCCTTTTTCTCCCTCACACTTACCCACCCACTCACACATGCAGGCGTGTCTCCAACCCCAAGATAAGCCACCACTGGGCCTCCAACCTCCAGTATTTGGCCCTGGGCTTGTAGATGTCATGCCTAGTACTTCTGTACATGCTGACCAAGGGTGAATCCTCTTAAGGAATGAGCTAGGCACTTTGGATTGAGTAAGCGTAATTCCATTTTAAGGTAATTACGGAGGATAGGACTGGTCCTGGAGTTGATGTCCCCAACAGAACGTCAAGGACTGCAGCAGTTCAAGAAGGCAGCTCACTACGATCTGCTCAAGGGCAACTAGAGAGGAGCAGTTAGCCACATCACCGTCTTCAGGAACTTCATCAGTGCCTAACAATGAAGAAATATTTCCATAAGGGCCTCCGTAATTTCTCCACTAGCCTCCTACAATCCAAAAATGTGCTCAATTAGGCTGCGGGGTTTTACCCTCCTCAATGCACGGCAAAAAGTGTTCCTTGAGATTCAACATGGCTTCCGTTTTGCAATTTCACATAAGCAATATAGGGCAATCTATTGTTACAAAATTCACAGCCTTGTCAGCAGAACAACCTACACCTATCAAAAGTGGTTACTAGTAATGTGAATCTTAATTTCATGCAATGTTTTGTCCATTACCTGGCTGTATTTTCAGATTCTTTAAATTAGTAGCATGCTAATTTGGAAAGCCACTGAAAAAGGGACATGAATTTTGATATACTGAACATCCATGCCAGTTGAATGTAATTAAAGCAGTACAGCTCTGCTTGAAACATATTTTCTTTTGGCTGTAGAACACTTTGAGGGGAGCAGAAATCATGAAATGTTCCAAGAAAAGCAATATAATATTCTATTTCCAATTTTTTTTTTTTGCTCAACCATAATACTGTTGCACATGGCCCCAACTTAACCAAGTTGCTGATCACTGCATGTGTAATCAGGAGCCTAATATCGTTACTTGGCAGCTAAGGCCAGCCTACATCTTTAAACTGGAGGCTGCAGTGTGCTGGGAAAGATGCTCGAAGAGGACCTAATATGGGGAACACAGGGATAAAAATGACTTCAAGTATTTTGTATGCTGCTCTGGAAACTTCAGTGGAGGACATGGGATGACTACTTCTCCATTAGTGACCTTCCTTATTACCTGTGAGCCAGGCAGCCTAGGCTGCTTTCACCCTTGTTGAGATGCTGCAGTCTATAGTGTGGCCTTCCAGACCCTAAACTCTGAGGTTGTTTCATACTGTCATCTACATCTGGAGGAGAGAGTGGCACAACTGGTAATCAAAGTCAAAGCTGAGCTTACTTTCATGTACACAAGTTGGCTGAGATGCAATGAAATCAAAGCAGTGTCACAGGCACATAGCATCATAAGAGCATCATACACAAGAAAAACTTCAATTAATCGTAAGTTATACTTATACATAATTTTTACAAGAAAGAACAGAATTAGAACAACAAAAAGTCCATTTTTGTGCAAAATGATCAAAGTAGTCATGGTTTTGCTGAACTGTAATGATTGGAGTTTTGCCAGTTGGTTTAAGAACTGAATGGTTGAAGTGAAGTAGCTGTCTATGAACTTGCTGGTGTAGGACTTCAGGCCCTCTCACAGCTTCACCTACTTGGTTTTAACCCGGCTTTCAGGAACTGTTCATGTAGAGTTTCCTGTGGCTGCATCCCATAACTGGGCAGGTTTGCTGGTTAATTGGAACAGTGGTGTGCTCATAGTGTGATTGGCAGAACTTGGGTGGGAGCTGATGGAGATGTGGTGAAAGTAAAAGATTAACATAGGATGGTGTAACATCTTTTTAAACTGCACTCATCTGACCTTTTCATATGTCATATTGCTGTATGATTGTGTGACTGTATGTCTACAAGCCATCTGAAACTCAGTTGTCTCCTAAAAGTCAGGTTGTAATTACTGAAGTGTAACATCTTTCGAGCACTGGGAGAATGCAGTCACTGATAAAATGCAGTTTAGGTTTGCATGATTTCTTTCAAACACTTTATTATCCTGTGATATTGATTGTGCACTGTTGCCGTAGAGACTGTGATGGTTAATGGAAGAGGGAGAGTAATGAGTGCGGAAGGAGGTGAATGGGGAACTGGGGCAACAAAATTATCAATTTGGGCAGGAAGAACTGCCTAAGTTGCTTCCTCCCTTCATTCCAGCCCTTTACCTGCATCCTAACTTTCCTCATGATGCCGATCAGATGAAGTGTCTTGGCCTGAAACATTGACTGTCCATTTCCATCCGTAGGTAATGACTGGCCTGCTGAGACCCTCCAGTGTTTTTTGTGTTGCTGTGAAGTTCTACAGTAGGCTAGCATGCATGCTCCTACCAGATAACTCCAATGACTCAATAACCATCCTCTGGCTTTGCAATGATGCCTGGATATAGGTGGATAGAGAACTGTTGTAGTGTAAAACCATCACCTTTGCTCCCAGACTTAAAATTACACCAGATGAATGTTGAGGGAATGGAATCCTTTTTACTTCCAGCAGATGGAAAATTTAATGATTTCTACCTGCAGAGCATACAGTTATAGAGTAAACAGCCCAATGAGTCCATGGTGCTTATCCTTATAGTCCCAGTTTCCTGCATTTGGCCCATATCCCTATAAGCCCCTGCACGTATCTATCCAAATAGTTCTTAAATAATACTAATGTACCTGCCTCAATCACTTAATCTGGAAGCCCATTCCATATACTCACCGCCAGTGCTTGAAAAAGTTGCCCCTCAAGTCCCTTTTAAATCTTTCTCTTCTCATCCGAACTCTATGTTCCCCTAGTTTTAGACTTCCCTAGCCAAGGGAAAATAAAACACTGCTACCATTTACATTATTTACGTCTCCTGTTATAAACCTGTTACTGAAATGACCCCTTGTAATAATGATCAAGGAGGCACAGAGTAATGTATGAACTGAAAAGTACCTTTATTGTCTCAACAGAACACGTGAACTTACACTGCAGAACCCCTGTGTGCACACCTGCTTAAGTTTTCCCAACCTTCCATGACCAGTCAAACAACAGAAAATATAATGTCAGTTAAAAAGGAGCTTCAGCTACTGGCCACATGTTCTTCGCATCTCCACATGTCTGTCAGGCATCTCACTTCCGCGATAGTTGGTCTCCTACAGAGTTACTGCTGCCTGCACTCTTGAATCGTCTGCTTTTATATTCATTCCTTACCAATTCAAATGTTGTGTTCCAGTGTCATTGGCCACAGGTCATGTGTCTGACCTTTAACATCATTTTATTGGCTCTGCTCCAGGTCGGTATCCATTTAGTGCCCTCTTCCCAGCAGGTGACAATCTGGCTCTTTGTTCTCAATACACCAATACAGCTTGGGACATCAGAGTTCAATTCTGATGCTGACTGTAAGACGTTTGCACATCCTTCCCATAAGCGCTCCTCCTGTGGTTTCCTCCCACATTCTAAAGACATACTGGATAGTAGGTTGATTGGTCATTGTAAATTGGCCTGTGATTAGGCTAGGGTTAAATTGGTAGGTTGCTAGGTGGTGTGGCGTTTTGGGCTGGAAGAGCCTGTTTTGCGCTGTATCTCTAAGTAAAATCTTTTACATCTCCTCTATTGCAGACATAGCTGAACCGCACAGAAGAGGGTTTCTAGGTTTACTTGGAACAAGTGAGTGAGTTAAGATAATTGAAGCTGTTACAGTATTAATAGGGTATTTTAAGAGCCTCTTAGATAGGTACAAGGAGCTTAGAAAAACAGAGGGCTACGCATTAGGGAAATTCTGGGCAGTCTCCAGAGTAGGTTACATAGTTGGCACAACATTGTGGACCGAAGGGCCTGTAATGTGCTGTAAATTTCTATGTTCTATGTTCTAATCAGTGACCAGCTTGTATCACGGAGAACAGAGTCAGACCCCAACAGTCAAAAACCTGCATATTGTATCCAACCAAAGAACTCTTCACAAATAACTTCTTAGTTGGAAACGATCCCTAGTTCACCAGATTTCGTGAAGCACCATTGCATTGACTTTCAAACACCATTCAAGCCAAGCTCAAAATGGAGAACTCTTCATAAAGTGGCAGCCTCCGTCTCCCACCCCCACCCCCGCACCATGGCAAGAACAAAGACAATGGGTCTGTCGCTTCCACTGTCCTTGGTTCATTCAGATCCACTGATTTGTAGGCTGTAGTTCTTTCTGGCCAACATCTCCCTCCTCTTGATCCAAGAATATTTATCTCAGGATCACTATCTATTATTTATTCTATCGACTAGAACTGCCATTGACCCCCAGCAGGTGTGCAACACTTACATTATACAAAGATAAAGGTACCATTTACTTACTGAATTCATACACTGTATACAGACAATTACCTTCTCTGTATTACAAATCCATCATCTTCTTCCTTCTACATAACTTCATCCTTTCAGCTTCTGAGGTGATACACATTAAACAATAGCATTATCAGCATACATAAAATTGATACTATAGCAGCATGCTATACTATCGTCATCTGTGGATGTATTTGAACATTTGATTCCCAATTACAAAACTTTTCCCAGGAGTCTGAGTCATTCAATATTTCATTTGCTTTATCAGCAAGTCATCAGCATGTCTTAAAAACTTTAGTGTGCTTAGTCCAGTGATGGATTATCTCATTTGCCTCCTCCACAACTTGTATCCTGTCTGCATTCAAATGAGAAATTGGTGGCAATTTGGTAACAAAATAGTCGCACAATTATCAATTTGTATCAGAGTGTTGGATTGAAAGCTTCTCCTTCATTATCGCATTTATTGCTGGTTGAGATAAAGTTTGTCCTCCAGTAGTTAAATCTAAAGTCGTGCTCCCAATTGTAACATTATGACTTGCTAAAGGACCCTCCTTCCATCCCTTGGTATAACTCGTCGTTGCTGTTGCTATAATATGCCGGTCCCACCGATGCAGATTGTAAGAAAAACTCATCACTTACAGGCAGAATACCCTATGAACAACTCTCATAAGTCCTGAAACCCCAATCCACAAGTTTCCGTTTTGTCATTTCTTCTGGACAAGCACAGTACTTTCCCCCATCTTATGGCATTTTGATAAATCTATCCCTTTCCCAGTACCATTCATAACAATAGTCTAATTGTCCAATAGGATATAAGAATATCCAGGTCTCATGATAGTTGCCCACATTGTAAACTCTTGTCAAAGAGTAGGTTAAATTATTTCCATGTCCAGGAATATGAAATTCCACTCCAACATAAAACCTTCCTTTACCTTCATTGCAAGTACCCAGTACTCTGTTGGTGAGCATTAAGACTTCTAATATGATGCAGAAGTATTTTTCTCCAGCCCCTTGTTTTAGTTGTTCATCTGACACCCAATTTGGTACTTGTTGTGCATCAATTTCATAATAAATTTTTTACCAAGCATGGCAAACAACCAACTAGTATATGGAGCACAGATCTTAGCTTTCTGTGTTCCCTCAGATGTGAGGCCTATGTGATCAGTTATCAAATTCGTGGTATCTTGAAGGGGCTTCAGAAATTTAACTGAATCCAGAGTTACCTGTGGCATACTTTGACAAATTTCATCTGATTTTGATCATTTTCTCCAACATTTTCTGAAGGGACTATATCTGATTTCCTAACTCTGCTTTATCTAAAATATTGACCATTGCAAACCTTGGTGCATAACAGACTCCCTTGTTATCTTTGTATATTTCTGACCCTGCTCATTCTATTAATTTTTAAAATTCTTTATCTTTCTTCTGCTCCTCAGCTAAATCTATAACCTTTACCTGTTGTTCCCGCTGTCTTCCCATCTCCCCAACTGTGGCTGCCCTTCCTGCCCATTTGAAGCACCCTGCTTTGTGAGCTCATTAGCCTTCCTATTCCCTACAGGGGATAATTTTGAGTGGGCTTTCACCTATTTGTCTCCCCTTTGCTTCTTCAAATTTATCCCACAGTAGAGCAGCAGATGGGAGTGGTGTTCCATCAGCTGAAATATATCCTCTTTACTTCCCAAATACGCAAATATTCTGTAAGGCCATTACAAATGTACATACTATCAGAATGTATGACAGATTTGAGCAGAAAACGTACTTAGTTGCTAATCAGATATACTACAGCTGCCACTTCTGCTGCCTATGCATGCAAGGTGTTGGCTACCTTTAAGGCTATACTACTGTATGCCTTTCTTGGCCATGTTCATCCTCTATATATATACCGTACTGAGTTCTCCTTTCACCCATCTGTACTGATGAGGAACCATCTACAAAAAACATTTAAAATAGGGTTTTTCCTTTGTGTTTTCCCTTTGTTTGTGTCTTTGTTTTCAGGTGTTGCTTTCTAATCTCCTTCCACCTTCCCCCCTTTTATTATTTTGATACAAGTGGGCCCTTGGGATCATTTGGTATCATATCCTGTCACCCATGCAGTTCTCCAGTACAATAAAGATCATCTGCAAGGAAGATAGAACCTTTGATACCCTTTACTGCTACATCTCAACCCTGCAGAACCAAGGCTGACTGATCAAGACATTTTAATTTGAACATCCAGCAGTAGCTAGGTAAATACTGAAATGCTACTTGGACCAGTCCAATATTTATACTGAACTTCCATTTGCACTTTACATACAAAGCACTTATTGGTTCAAAACTATTTTTCCAAAGGATCTCAAATTCAGTGTCAATACGTCAGAAGTCTTGAGCAACATCTTATATATTCTGTAAAAGTAAGCTGCTTTGTTAGTAAAAGCAACTTTTAGGATTGCTCCCCAAATGTTCCAATCTTCCCAAACTGTTAAATTCAAATTCCAGTTTTAACTCCACCAATGAGCAGTTTCCCTGAATGCCCATTTCTATTTGAAATGTGAACTTCTCATATCCAGAATAGAGATGCACAAATTCCATTCCTAACCCAGATTACACCTGGCCAGTGTGGAACCTGAGTTTCTGTAAAATCAATTCCATGGGAAACAAAGAAACATGGTCCCACCATGAGAAAAACTTTTACAGATTTTCCAAAGAACCAAGGAAAAAAATTTTTTTAAACTGCTCACTTGCGACTCCTGACACATTAACACATTGATGCAATTTCTTAAGAGCACAGTTTCTTAAAACAGCTCTTGCTCTCTCTCTTTCTCTCTGACACACACACACACACACACACACTCTTTTTCAAGTGAACTCACATGTGGCCACATTTTACATAATTAAAACATACAAATTATTGACACCACACTTAAAGCATTCCAGAAAATCTCTTGTTCCTAAGGATTAAACTATTGCCAAAATATTCAGTAGCAATCCAATAACATTCATGAAATGCGTTACTCTAAGCTTTTAAAACTAAGAAATATTGGAAGCTATTCATCATGCATAAGTAAACAACATTCAACAAGTTTGAAGCATGAAATCCCCATGTTAAGCAAAACTCCAACATATACTGACCCTCCTGTACCTCCAATCTCTGATTTTTGGTAGGATTGAAATTATTTGAATTGTCTGCTGTACAGTTCCAAATATAATGGCCCATGTAACCACATCCAAAACAGCAGATTTGAGCGCTGTACTGCCCCCAACAACAGCTTCCCTGATTGGATGAGGGCGCACTCCAACGCTGAGTTACTTTCCTCTCTGCTGGCTTCTGTCCTGACCCATATTTCCTCACACTGTATCCTGTGAATTTTCTCAAAGGGAAAATACTTTAGCTGCCTCTGGAGTATTCCCAAAGTTAAAATCTAGCTCCTGCACTTCGTTCTCCATGCTCTAATTAGTTTCCTAAGTACCCCATGCCTCAGTATATGTCGGCTCACTTTGATCAAACTTTTCCAACATTTTTTTAGATTCACCAGTGCTATGAGACACTGATGTCCTTAATCATCTATTTGTGGGCTCTAGCTCTAAATGATTGCGATCTAATGTGGATCCATACACCCTTTGGAACACCATCCATAGATGGGACACAAATGCACCAGGGTGTTCTCCTTTACTCTGCTAACAGTTATGTAACTTGTCTATTGGGTTCCCACTAATTTCACTCATAATCGTCAGTATTGCATTCATTAATTCCTCATTTGTTCTCCCAGCGTGCCGCTGTTTTTCCAAAGTGGAGTGTATGCTCGGATGCAAGCACTTTATAATCAATTTTCTTTGTTTGGCAACGTCTGGTCCCTGTATTGCTTTCTGAGAACTAATTGCTTGGGACAGTTTCCTATGTTTGCCCCGGGCATATATGTCCAGATATCCTTAGCAAAATCTCTGAGCTGCTGTACCCCGGCCAGTGCAGTGTATGTTATATTCTGGTTTTGATTTCCTGCCCTGGCTCCTTCCTCTCTAATAGTAACTAGGGGAGCCAATCGTGCCATCAGTAGCACAGGCTCTTTTCAATTGTGCTCAGATAGAAGCTGCTCATGGCAATGTCTAGCCATCTTATCTGCTAAATCTTGCCAATCTATATCTCCATATTCACCATCCTTCCCTCTTTCAGATCCAAAAGCACGTATTATTCCTCTCTGTGCAGCAAGCTGGTCCTGCAGCTTTTGTATTTGTTTGAAACACTTTGCACGATTACTAGCCTTACTTCTCTTTTCAGAAACTGATTTTTGTATCACATGTAAAGCTGCTTTTAAATCACTGCACTGTTTCTTTAATTGCTCCACCTGGTTCTTAGCTAAATTGGTTTCTTCTTCCCATTTACTTATTTCTTTAACCAATTTCTCACCCTTCAGCTGAAATTGGTTCATAGGCACCAAATCCCAACGTCTCTGTTCCTGCAAATCAATAACTTTTCCCTTAAGGGTTTCTACCCCCTTCTGTAATCTCTCCTGCTCTATCTTAGTTTCTTGCCAATATTTTGGCTTTTCCTGTTGTAATTTATCTCGTTTGGCATCAGCTTTTTGCTGATATCCTTTTAAATCCTCAGTGAGGCAATCTGCTGCTATTGGCTTCAGTAGCTGCTTAAATTCCTTGTCTGACAATTTCTCTTTGGTAATTTTAAGAAGAGCTTTGCCGCCTTCTCCTCTGGTGTGTCCAGCATACTGCCCGTATTGTGGCCATTTATCCAATACATACTTCTGAAAGAATCCTCTCCAGTCAAGGCATTCCCTAAATTATTCATCCTGGGTCTGTACTAAGAAACTACCCAGCCACCCGGGTCTCTCTGTTTCTCACCCACTTGATCTGACACGAGTCTCCCACTGCTGGAAGGTTTTATTCTCAAACCGACCCAGGGACGCCAGTTCTGTTACAGGAATGACCCTTTTAATAACGATCAGGGAAGCACAGAGAGAATCTGTATTTACCAACAAGTGCCTTTATTGCCTCAACGGGAGAATACGTGAACTTACACTGAACCTCTATGTGCACACCTACTAAGTATTCTTGACGTTCCATGACCAGTCAAAGAACAGAAAATATAATATCAGTTAAAAAGGAGCTTCTACTGCTAGCCACACGTCCCTCGCAGTCCTGTTTCGAATCTCCACATGTCTGTGGGGCAGCGCACTTCCACAACAGTTGATCCCTTACAGAGTTACTGCTGCCTGCACACTGGAATAGTCTGCTTTTACATTCATTTCTTACCAATTCAAATATTGCATTCCAGTGTTATTCACTGTAGGTCATGTGTCTGACCTTTAACATCTTTTTATTGGCTCTGCTCCAGGGTAGCATCCATTTATTGCCCTCTTCCCAGCAAGTGACAAACGGTAATTTGTGGTTCTTTGACCTCAATCAGCAACCAGCTTGAATCACGCAGAACAGATTCAAACCCCAGCAGTCAAAACCCTGCGTGTTATATCCAACCAAAGAACACCTCACAAATAACTTCTTATTTGGAAATGATCCCAAGTTCAGCAGATTACCTGAGGCATCATTGCGTCAACTTTAAAACACTGATCAAGCCAAGTGACTTCAGCTCAAAATGGAGAACTCTTCTTAAAGTGGCAGCCTCCATCTCCACCCTCGTGGCAAGGACAAAGGCAATTGGTATGTCTGCTTCTACTGTCCTTGATTCATTCGGATTCACTAATTTGTAGACTGCGGTTCTTTCTGGCCAACAAACCTCTATAAGATCATCCCTCATACTCCAAGAAATATAGCTCTAGCTTGACCAACTTCTCCCTTTAACTCAGGTCCTCTATTTCATGCAACATCCTCAGAAAAACCTTTTCTGCACTTTGTCCAGCTTAACCTTTCCTGCAACATGGTGACACTGTTGCAAGTGTGGCCTCGTGAATGAGTTACATATCTGCAACATATTATCCCAACTCCTATACTCACTGCCCTGACTGATATGAAGGTGGGGGTGGTGGAAGAACGGAAAGCTATAATTTTTGCAAGGGCAAGTTGCTGTACCTGCTTATCTCAAGGGAGAATGGAGTGAAACTAATCTCTCTTTAATAGTGAACCTCAGATGGCAACAAACTGCAAGATATTGCAAATATCTCCACGCTCAATCTAGAAGGAACCAGATGTACAAAAGTTAATTAATGCCTCTAACAGCCACAGGCAATGTAGTTCTTGCTGTTCCCCGGGTTTGCAGTCACAATCTGCTGTCAGTGGCATATTTCAGTTTGGCTTCTCTTAAATGAAGCACAAATCTCTCACAGTTTTCTCCTACTGAGTTTCAAGTAGGAATTTTGGCTCCCCCCCCCCCAACCCACTTTCTTATTTTGACTTCTTCCCGCTTCCCTTCCAGTCCTAAAGAAGGGTTTTGGGCTGAAACGTTGACTGTGTATTCATTTCCATAGATGCTGCCTGACCTGCTGAGTTCCGCCAGCATTTTGCGTGTGTTGTTCTAGGAATTTTGACTTCCAGGTGGTCTGGGCATTTGTGGCCTTTCTTGAGCGCCTTTCCCCGCCCCTCTGTGCATTCTCCATCCCCTACTTTCTTGCTGCTTCGGCTCCTGTTTTTCTTTATCCTAGTTTGCCTGGCCTATGACGGAGCACCCACATCTGGGACAAAGTGCTTTATGTCGTAATCCTGTTCTGCTGGTAAAAAAACAATAAATTCCAAGACATATGTCTGTGATAATAAACTTGATTCTGATCCTGATTTTGAGAGGTAATTTACAGATTGTAATAGAGCCAGTGATTTGTACACTATTTTAATCATTGTTGTGGATACAGGTGAGCTTTTCCCCTCTCCAATAGCACTTGTTTGTAAGCAGGCTCTAATTCAAGTTAGCCATTACAAGCCAAACCATGTTAGTTTTCCCTTGCTACCAGCAGAGCGCACTCTGAGTGACAAAGGAAATGTTAAGCACCTAAGGAGGTGACAAAGAGGATTAAAATGAGATTAGAAAACAGGTTGCAATGTTTCGCCATTTTCATGGCTTGTGAGTTTAGATTCAGCACAGAGAGTGCTGAGGGCTTCACTGCAGAGATCACGCTGCACTTGTTCAGGTAAAGAACCATATTGAGATGTCTAAAGCTATTTTGCTTTTGCTAAACTGATTACTTCCTAAAAATGGTTGTGTGAGTCCTGAAGCTCCTGTACTTTCTTCTGATGACAACTGTGAGAAGGGAGCATGACCTGCATGGTGAGAGTTCCCGATGATAGACGCAGCTTTTCTGTGACAGCATTCCGTGTAGGTATGCTTAATAGAGGGGAGGATTTTACCTGTGCTCGTCTGGGCCATATCACTACTTTTTGTAGGATTTTCCATTCAAGGGCATTGGTATTTGCGTGTCAGGCTGTGATGCAACCAGTCAATATATTCTTCACTACACATCTATAGAAGTTTGTCAAAGTATTAGATGTCTTGCCAAATCTTCGCAAACTTCTAAGGTAGTCAAAGGACTGCCATGCTTTCTTCATAATTGTACTTGAGTCTAGGACAGGTTCACAGAAATGATAACACCAGGGAGTTTAAAGTTGATGACCCTCTCTACTTCTAATCCTCCGATGAGGACTGGCTCACGTATCTCTGGTTTTCTTCTCCCGAAGTCAATAATCAGCTCCTTGGTCTTGCTGACATTGAGTGAGAGGTTGTTGTTGTGGCATCACTCAGCCAGATTTCCAATCTCCTTCCTATCTGCTGATTTGTTATCACCCTTGATTTGGCCACCAACAGTGGTGTCATCAGCAAACTTAAATGTGGCGTTGGAGCTCTACTTTGCTTCACACTCAACAGTGTAAAGTGAGTAGAGCAGGGGGCTAAGCACACAGGCTGTGCTGATGGTGATTGTGGAGGAGATGTTGTTGCCAGCCCAGACTGACAGGGGTCTACAAGTGAAGAAATTTAAGGTTCAATTGCACAAGCAGTAATTGAGGCCAAGGTCTTGAAGCTTATTAATTAGTTTTGAGGGGATGGTAGTATTGAAGGCCGAGATGTAGTCAATACAGAACATCACACACAAAATGCTGGAGGAACTCAGCAGGCCAGGCAGCATCTGTGGAAAAAAGTACAGTCGACGTTTTGGGCCGAAACCCTTCAATGTACTTTTTTCCATATATGCTGCCTTGCCTGCTGAGTTCCTCCAGCATTTTGTGTGTGCTGCTCAGATTTCCAGCATCTGCAAATTTTCTCTTGTTTGTGAGTCAATACAGAACGTGCTGATTTATGCATCCTTGTGGACCAGACGTTCCAGGGTAGAATGAAGAGCCAATGAAATGGCATTGCTGTGGACCTATTGTGCTGGGAGGCAAACTGGGACAAACCCAAGACGTTTCTCAGGCAGGAATTTGTGTGTTTCATCACCAACCTCCCAAAACTCTTCATCACAGTGGATGTAAGTGCTACTGGACGAGAGCCATCGAGGCAGGCTATCATGTTTTTCTTCAGTACTGGTATGATTTAGGCCTGGTTAAAGCAGGTGGGTAGCACATATTACCAAGGCAAGTGGTCAAAGAAATCGGTGTACACTCAGAAATTAGTTATATACGTTAGTATACAAGATGTACTGAGAAGAGGAAATAGAGGAAGATTTGACTTCTTCCATCCATTCAAAGATACTTGAAGCGTACTGAATTTTTAAATTTAATTTAACACTTACAGATCTAACGGTGATGTTGATAGTTGTCTATTTCTTTTCAGTCTATCACAAGTGAAGGTTTGGACAAATGCTATTATTTCCTGTTGTCATCTAGTCTCATTCTGATGCCTCCCCTTCTACATTCTTTCCAATGAAACCTTACGCCTTTACAAGTAGACTTTAGATTTACACTGGTTTCATACTTTTTCACAAAGACTGTGCTCAGAGTAGTTTTTACAAGTTGAATGCTATGATTGCATTGATAGGAATGGAAAATATAAAAAATGTAAATTCACACACTTTATGTGTAAGTGCATGTGTATATTCGCTGTGGATTTGTGATGCTGAGACATGCTGCAAAGTTATATCCAGTTAAATTATACCTTTACAACTGAATGATCCAACTGGGCTTTGCTCCGAAATAGAACTATTTCTTTGCAATTTCACACAGCAATTCTGCACAGGCCATGCACAATCTTAGCAGAGAATGAAAGCTCATCAGTGGTTATACTGTACAGGAGCTGGGAACCTATTGACTATTCAAAGACGTTCATACAGTGGACGTGGAGAGGATGTTTCCTGTGGATGGGGGAGCCTGAGACCAGAGGACACAGCCTCAGAATAGAGGGGCATGCTTTTTGAATGGAGATAAGGAGGAATTTCTTTAGCCAGAGAGTGGTGAATTTGTGGAATTCGTTGCCACAGATGACTGTGGAGGCCAAGTCAACAAAATAGAGAGAGTATGGAGAAGATTTACTAGAACGTTACCTGGATTTCAGTACCTAAGTTACAGAGAAAGGTTAAACAAGTTGGTTCTTTATTCTTTGGAGCGTAGAAGGTTGAGGGGGGACTTAATAGAGGTATTTAAAATTATGAGGGGGATAGCTAGAGATGACGTCGATAGGCTTTTTCCATTGAGAGTAGGGGAGATTCAAACAAGAGGACATGAGTTGAGAGTTAGGGGGCAAAAGTTTAGGGGTAATATGAGGGAGAACTTCTTTACTCAGAGAGTGGTAGCTGTGTGGAACGAGCTTCCAGCAGAAGTGGTAGAGACAGGTTCAATATTGTCATTTGAAGTAAAATCGGATAGCTATATGGACAGGAAAGGAATGAAGGGTTATGGGCTGACTGCAGGTCAGTGGAACCAGGTTAGAGTAAGCGTTCTGCATGGACTAGAAGGGCTGAGATGGCCTGTTTCCGTGCTGTAATTGTTACATGGTTATATATAAGGCAGAGATTAATAGATTCTCGATTGGTTAGGGCATGGAAGGATATCAGGAAAAGGCAGGAGGTTGGGGCTGAGAAGGAAAACGGATCAGCCATGATGAATTAGCAGAGCAGACTCGATGGGCCAAATGGCCCTATTCTACTCCTATATCTTATGGTCTTATACCATAGAAGATGGCTGTATGATTGATTTCAATGTGACACTTCCACTGATACCATCAACATGGAGAAAGTTCCCCTAAGTTCGCCAGCCATTAGAACAGATTTATCACAATGATATGTACAACCTTTTCAGTACTGTATTTGGGTATTAGTACTCGCATTTGCTTTCCAGGTCCCTTGTGAACTTATCAGCAAGTCGGCAAACAGAGCTAATTGCAAAGCTCAATTCTGCAGCAGCTCTGAAAGAGTGTGAAACAAGAGAAAAAAACTGTGGTTGAAAGAAATTAACTAATAGAAAAGATTCAGAACATACCCAGTGTTATGACTGAATATAATTAAGGACAAATATTTTTCGCTAATGACTTAAATTATAAAATGCAAACAGATGGCGGGAGGAGGAGTGCTGGTACAATATTATTTTAGAGACTTTCCTCCCAGGATCTTTAGTTTGTAATTATTGATCAGGATTGCTTAATGTATTTGAAAGTATTTTGAGATCCATAATGCCAAGAGCAGTCCACGCTTAATCCATATCGTCACCGATGGCTTAGCCTTTTAAATGAGTTCGAACCGAGAAAGGTTTGTGGTGAGACCCAATCTGTGGTTGGAATATATATCAATTAGACAGCAATTAGTTAATTAGCATCCAAGTTGGAATAACAATTTAGTTCAAGATTTAAGTAACACACATAAAAATTGCTGGTGAACACAGCAGGCCAGGCAATATCTATAGGAAGAGGTACAGTCAATGTTTCAGGCCGAGACTGTTCGTCAGGACACCTGACAAAGGGTCTCAGCCCGAAACGTCAACTGTACATCTTCCTATAGATGCTGCCTGGCATGCTGCGTTCACCAGCAATTTTTATGTGTGTTACTTGAAATTCCAGCATCTGCAGATTTCCTCGTGTTTGCGTTTTCAAGATTTAAGTACATTTATTATCAAGGATTGTATAAATTATACAACCTTGAGATTTGTTTGCTCACAGGTAGCCACAAAGCAAGAAACCCGAAAGAACCCAATTAATGAGAAAAAAGAATTTAAAAAATACACATAAAAGACCAACACTCGATGCGCAAGAGAAAGAAAAAAAATACAAATCATGCAAACAACAGCTTTCTGAACCAAAACTAAGTCCTCAGATCCAAACCCCAGGGCAGCCCAGAGTAGGCCTAAAGCCTTTGTATCAGTTCATCATATTAGCAAGCATGGAGCACAGCTGCTGCATCGGATGCAGACATACCATGGGATCTAGATCCTATTATAGCTAAGACCAGTGTGCATTTTTGTGTGTTTTAGGCAGCAGAGAGTAAAGCCATCTGTTCCCCAGTTTGCTGGCATTCATGGCTGTGGGCCAGAAATATCAAGGATAGGTTTTGGAACATAAATGCAATGTGATTGATTGTTTGTAGTAGCAAGAATTTGCCCCCTTTTGCCTGCAGTGGAAACAAGCTTATGGGCACAGAGCACTACAGCACAGAAGCACTCCCTTGGGCCCATCCAGTTCACGACAAGCTGGACCTCCATGTCCTTCCCATCCATACACTTCACTTCTCTTAAGTGTTGCCGTCAAATCTCTATCCACCACTTTCACTGGCAGCTCCTTCCACACTTGCACCACCCTCTGAGTGAAGAAATTTCCCCTCAGGTTCCTCTTAAATATTTCAGCTTTCACCCTTAACCTATGACCTCTGGTTCTATTCTCACTTAACCTCAGTGGATAAAGCCTGCTTACATTTACCCTATCTATACCTTTCATAATCTTGTGCACCTCTATCAAATCTCCTCCCATTCAGCTATGATCCAGGGAATTAAGTCCTAACCTGTTCAACTTCTCCCTATAACGTAGGTCCCCAAATCTCAGCAATATCCTTGTAAATTTTCTCTGTACTCTTTCAATCCTATTACTATCCCTTCTGTAAGTAGGTGACCTGCATACAATACTCCAAAAATTTGGTCTCATCAACATCAGATATAAGTCCAACATAACATTACAATTCCTGTATTTAGTACTCTGATTTATGAAAGCCAATGAGCGAGAAGCTTTCTTTATGACTCTATCTACCAGTGACATCACTTTCAGGGAATTAGAGATCTTGATTCCCAGATACCTCTGGTCTGTGACGCTCCTCAGTGCCCTACCATTCACTGTGTAAGTCCTCCCCTGGCTTTGTCCTCTCAAAGTGTCTCATACTGCCTCATGCTGCTATCAAAATGACCAAATGGTCGAAACATTTTAGCAATTTAGCTATGTTCCCTCTAATTTTTAGTCATAGTCATAGTCATACTTTATTGATCCCAGGGGGAAATTGGTTTTCGTTACAGTTGCACCATAAATAATAAATAGTCATAGAACCATAAATAGTTAAATAGTAGTATATAAATTATGCCAGTAAATTATGAAATAAGTCCAGGACCAGCCCATCGGCTCAGGGTGTCTGACCCTCCAAGGGAGGAGTTGTAAAGTTTGATAGCCACAGGCAGGAATGACTTCCTATGACGCTCTGTGCTGCATCTCGGTGGGATGAGTCTCTGGCTGAATGTACTCCTGTGCCCACCCAGTACATTATGTAGTGGATGGGAGACATTGACCAAGATGGCATGCAACTTGGACAGCTTCCTCTTTTCAGACACCACCGTGAGAGAGTCCAGTTCCATCTCCACAACATCACTGGCCTTACAAATAAGGTTGTTGATTCTGTTGGTGTCTGCTACCCTCAGCCTGCTGCCCCAGCACACAACAGCAAACATGATAGCACTGGCCACCACAGACTCATAGAACATCCTCAGCATCTTTCGGCAGATGTTAAAGGACCTCAGTCTCCTCAGGTAATAGAGACGGCTCTGACCCTTCTTGTAGACAGCCTCAGTGTTCTTTGACCAGTCCAGTTTATTGTCAATTCGTATCCCCAGGTATTTGTAATCCTCCACCATGTCCACACTGACCCCCTGGTTGGAAACCTTAGCTCTCCTCAGTACTACCACCAGCTCCTTAGTATTTTTCACATTAAGCTGAAGATAATTCTGCTCACACCATGTGTCAAAGTTTCCTACAGTAGCCCTGTACTCAACCTCATCTCCCTTGCTGATGCATCCAACTATGGCAGAGTCATCCGAAAATTTCTGAAGATGACAAGACTCTGTGCAGTAGTTGAAGTCCGAGGTGTAAATGGTGAAGAAAAAGGGAGACAAGACAGTCCCCTGTGGAGCCCCGGTGCTGCTGATCACTCTGTCGGACACACAGTGTTGCAAGCACACGTACTGTGGTCTGCCAGTCAGGTAATCAAGAATCCATGACACCAGGAAAGCATCCACCTGCATTGCTGTCAGCGTCTCCCCCAGCAGAGCAGGGCAGATGGTGTTGAACGCACTGGAGACGTCAAAAAACATGACCCTCACAGTGCTCGCTGGCTTGTCCAGGTGGGCGTAGACACGGTTTAGCAGGTAGATGATGGCATCCTCAACTCCTAGTTGGGGCTGGTAGGTGAACTGGAGGGGATCTCCAGTGACCAGTGTGCGTAAAAATCTTGTGCTGTGCAATGTTTTGCCCAGTGGCAACATGTGCACAATGAATTTTTAAGTGGAAGTAAACCTGAAGCTATTCTAAGGATAATAAGCCATTCTGCTTTAAATGAACCAGCAGTTGTTTCGCACTTCACGCCCTTTGCTTCTTTGGAATTTGACACAGTGAATCAATTATCTCTTCAACAAAAGTAGTATAAATAAGCAACTTCTAAAATCTGCAGAAAAATCTTCGCAAGCTCCACATTGTCAACACCGTCCGCATCAGAAACTAGAAAGAGAAATGTGATTGTGAACATAGAACATAGAATAGTACAGCGTATTGCAGGCCCTTCGGCCCACAATGTTGTGCTGACCTTCAGACACTGCCTCCCATATAACCCCCCCACCTTAAATTCCTCCACATACCTGTCTAGTAATCTCTTAAACTTCTGTAGTGTACCTGCTTCCACCACTGACTCAGGCAGTGCATTCCACGCACCAACCACTCTCTGAGTAAAAAACCTTCCTCTAATATCCCCCTTGAACTTCCCACCCCTTACCTTAAAGCCATGTCCTCTTGTATTGAGCAGTGGTGCCCTGGGGAAGAGGCGCTGACTATCCACTCTATCTATTCCTCTTATTATCTTGTACACCTCTATCATGTCTCCTCTCATCCTCCTTCTCTCCAAAGAGTAAAGCCCTAGTTCCCTTAATCTCTGATCATAATCCATACTCTCTTAAACCAGGCAGCATCCTGGTAAATCTCCTCTGTACCCTTTCCAATGCTTCCACATCCTTCCTATAGTGAGGCGACCGGAACTGGACACAGTATTCTAAGTGTGGCCTAACCAGAGTTTCATAGAGCTGCATCATTACATCGCGACTCTTAAACTCTATCCCTCGACTTATGAAAGCTAACACCCCATAAGATTTCTTAACTACCCTATCCACCTGTGAGGCAACTTTCAGGGATCTGTGGACATGTACCCCCAGATCCCTCTGCTCCTCCACACTACCAAGTATCCTGCCATTTACTTTGTACTCTGCCTTGGAGTTTGTCCTTCCAAAGTGTACCACCTCACACTTCTCTGGGTTGAACTCCATCTGCCACTTCTCAGCCCACTTCTGCATCCTATCAATGTCTCTCTGCAATCTTCGACAATCCTCTACACTATCTACAACACCACCAACCTTTGTGTCATCTGCAAACTTGCCAACCCACCCTTCTACCCCCACATCCAGGTCGTTAATAAAAATCACGAAAAGTAAGGTTCCAAAACAGATCCTTGTGGGACAAACAAATCCTCCAATCTGAATGTACTCCCTCCACCACAACCCTCTGCCTTCTGCAGGCAAGCCAATTCTGAATCCATCTGGCCAAACTTCCCTGGATCCCATGCCTTCTGAATTTCTGAATAAGCCTACCGTGTGGAACCTTGTCAAATGCCTTGCTAAAATCCATATAGATCACATCCACTGCACTACCCTCATCTATATGCCTGGTCACCTCCTGAAAGAACTCTATCAGGCTTGTTAGACACGATCTGCCCTTCACAAAGCCATGCTGACTGTCCCTGATCAGACCATGATTCTCTAAATGCCCAGAGATCCTATCTCTAAGAATCTTTTCCAACAGCTTTCCCAACCTCAGGCGTAAGGCTCACCGGTCTATAATTACCCGGACTATCCCTACTACCTTTGTACTACCTACTGCGATTGTGAAATTTACTTAACAGGCAAATGAGGTAGAGGGTGACGACCTTTTGTGCACAGTTTAAATTCCTTTGTGTGCTAGTAGCAAAAGACGTGCACACACGCACACACCTTAGAGGTAAGATTGCAATCTGCTGCATATTTGGATCAGTACTTGTTTCACAGTGTATTACGATATGAGCTACTTATAGCTCTTGATTCAATTAAATAAAGTAAACCTGTATATGTACAAGTACGAAGCACATTTATTAAATAAGTATGTATGCAGTATACAACCCTGAGGTTCGTCTTCCCACAAACAGTCATGAAGCAAAAATGCATGGAATCCATTCAATGGGGAACATCAAACCTCCAACACACAAAGCAAAACAAGCGAGAAACATAGAATATTAAACATCAAACCACAAGGTCAACTAAACAGTCCAGGAATGTTCAGTTTCACCTCAGTTCAGTTCAGTCGAGCGCTGTGTTGTTCGTTGACTGCAGGCTGCTGAGCCATTCTGCCCCATCCAAAAGCACACCAAGTAGAAACGAAAAACAGAGGAACCTCAAAACCAGAAACAGATCATAACATTCTTATGTACTGTACATGTAGTGTGTAATCTCATGTGGATAGGGTGGTGAAGAAAGCTTTTGGTATGCTGGCCTTTATAAATCAGAGCTTTGAGTATAGTAGTTGGAATGTAAATGTTGAAATTGTGTAAGTCATTGGGGAGGCCAGATTTGGAGTATTGTGTACAGTTCTGGTCACCAATTTATAGGAAAGATGTCAAAAAAATAAAGAGAGTACAGAGAAGTTACTAGAATGTTTCCTGGGTTTCAGCACCTGAGTTACAGAAAAAGGTTGAACAAGTTGGGTCTTTATTCTTTGGAGCGTAGAAGGTTAAGGGGGGACTTGATAGAGGTATTTAAAATTATGAGGGGGATAGATAGAGTTGACGTGGATAAGCTTTTTCTCTTGAGAGTGGGGGAGATTCAAACAAGAGGACATGAGTTGAGAGTTAAAGGGCAAAAGTTTAGGGGTAACATGAGAGGGAACTTCTTTACTTGGAGAGTGGTAGCTGTGTGGAACGAGCTTCCAACAGAAGTGGTAGAGGCAGGTTTGATGTTGTCATTTAAAGTTAAATTGGATAGATATATGGACAGGAAAGGAATGGAGGGTTATGGACTGAGTGCAGGTCGGTGGGACTAGGTGAGAGTAAGAGTTTGGCACGGACTAGAAGGGCCGAGATGGCCTGTTTCTGTGCTGTAATTGTTATATAGTTATTATATAGTTATATGGTTATAACTATTCCAAAGGGTACTTAGCTCACACACATACTTAGTGCCTGTTTTCAGTGCCTGGGACCCATTCTTGTTCAGTTCAGGACCTCTTGGAGCAATAAGCAGAATTCACTTGGGGGCTTTGTATGCATAAACCAGGTGGGATTTTCCACTTCAACTGCTGACACAGCTTCGGGGCAGCTTCACCCTTAACTAGACATGACTATACCAGTCCTGATTCAGTACTTCTACCCAAAACGTCAACTCTTTATTTCCTTCCACAGATGCTGCCTGTTCCATTGTGTTCTTCCGGCATTGCTACAGTTTCCATTCTCTGGTGTTTCCATGAATACACTTGCTAATAGGTTAATTGTCAATGGACATCAGTGGTTGAGATCCCCAGAAATCCAGGGGAAAAGTGGGCAGAGGAAGAGGTTACCATTACAAGGGCTATCCTTGGGACTACTTCGAAAGCATTTTCATTTTATGACTCTCCATTAGAGAGACCAGTACTCAAGATGCCATCAGCATGGACTAATTTGAGCCTTTTTCAAAGTTCAACCTTCAAAGTAAATTTTATTGTCAGAGTACATATATATCACCATGCACAACCCTGAGAGTCAGTTTCTTGCAGGAAAACTCAATGAATCTATAGAATAATAACCAAAACAGAATCAATGAAAGACCACCCAACTAGGGCATTCAACCAGAGTGCAGAAGACAATAAAGTATGCAAATACAAAAAGAAGAAATAATAATAATAAATAAATAAGCAATAAATATTGAGAACATGAAATGAAAAGTCCTTGGAAGTTGTGGGAACATTTCAATGATGGGGCAAGTGAAGTTGAGTGAAGTCATCCTCTTTGGTTCAAGAGCCTGATGGTTTGAGTTATGTATGAGCAGAACTTTCCCCTTAAAATATTGTACTGTGAGAGAACTGCCTTTCTGAAACCCAGACCATCTTAAAATTAAATAAGTATTAATGATTATGAAGATAAAGATTAGAAAATATAGCATATATTCAATATCTTGGCTTTTGGTTTCACTAGAGTTCACTGTATTCCATGATACAATTTATTGGGGCTGATAATGTAGGAAAATCGGTGACAGACTTTTCCCTCCTTTCTAAAATTCATTAAATACCCTTGATATGTCTTTATTAAATTTGCCTTACCAAGTTGTATGGAGAAAAATGATTTGGATTCAAAACCTGGCCCTTGGGTCAGGTGTTAAAATCATTTGCAGTTGAAGACTTAAAAAATGGAGACCTGACATTCTTCATTTCCATTAAACATTCACTATAAAACAAAGTAAAGCAAATCGATTCAACCCTTCTGCCCTGATCCTTGAGAATTTGGTAAAATATAGGATCACAGTAACACAAAATGACAGCTTTAAACCAAACAGACAATTGAAAGAATAGGCCTGAAATTAAAACAAAATGTAAGACCCCAGTTCATTTATTCGAAGAGGCTATTCCTGAATCAAGGGAACTGCGTACTGATGGACTGCACACTTCTGATTATTTAGCTGGGTCAGGTTATTGCTGATTTATTTTTCATAACTTTTCGGATTTTATTCTCAGAAGTGCATTGCAATGAATATAAAATTAATTAGCTTGAATTGAACTGTTTTTGTCTCACACAAGAGACTGCAGTTACTGTAGATTTATTTAGATTAGTTGTCATTTGAACAGAGTGAACTTATTTACATGAGTAAGGTAATTTCCTTGTCAACTAGATGAACTCTGTCAGCATGAATAAAATGTACTGCTATTGCTGGTGCTTTTCAATGAAGCTGATGTGCCAGCAGTTAATGATGTATTGACAAGGATTTTCTTTTCAACAGGACTGTCAACAAATTATAGAAATTCATGTCATTTCATTTGTGACACATTAGGAAACTAATAATTATAATCTGCTGCCCTTGGTCTCCAAGAACTCACCTGTTCAGTGCAGCATCATAGTTGACAAGGCTTGAAAGGCCCCAAAGTAAAATCAGATTTGGTGACAAATCTGCAAAGTCTTCTATGTCAGGACACAGTAGGTGCTAGTGCAGGGAAAACACAGACTGCAGGAGTATAATCCACCCAGTATTAAGACGACTTTAAGAGAGGCACAAACAGGATTGAGAGATGTGAGCATGTTGTTTGGCACTACTGACTCCCCTTGACTGCAAGAAATTGCAGAGAGTTGTGGACACAGCTCAGCACTTCGTGGAAACGGTGCTCCCCTCCATGGACTTTGCCTACACATCTTACTGCCTCATAATCAAAGATCCCACCCATCTTACACCTTCTCTCTTCTCCCCCTTCCATCAGGCAGAAGATATAAAAACCTGAAAGCATGAACCACCAGAACCACATTTCCCTAGTACAATAAGGTGGAGTCAACCCCACAATGTACTTCATTGTGACCTTGCATCTTGTTTCTATCTGCACTGCACTGTTAGTCTACTGTGACACTTCATTCTGCTCTCTCTTGCTGCTACCTCAATGCACTGTTGTCATAAATTGATCTGAATGGATGTTATGAAAGATGGGTTTTTCCACTCTACCTTGGTACATGGGACGATAATAAACCAATTTTCCAGTTTGCCGATCGACATTCCAGGGATCACAGTTGACCAGATAAGTCTCTCAAGTATAGGGCCTGCAAGAACAGTTTAGTGGTTGGCTGAGTGACTTACCTAGGTCCCTAAGAAATTTACAACAGCTACAGGGCATGTCAGGGATATGATAGAATACTTGCACTTGTTTGGATGAGTGTACCTTAGCAATACTCAGGAAGCTATACACCAGCAAAGACAAGGATACTTGGAGGCACAGGACACTACAGATGCAGGAACTCCAATATGGGGCTTTGACCCCAGAACATTGACAATGTAGTTTCACCCTCAGATGCTACCAAACCACTGAATTCCTCTGGCAGATTGTTTGAGTACTGGGATGCTTGCTTGATTAGTACCATATCCTGCACTCTTAAATTTTCATACTTTCTTCTGGCATATTTTGGCATATTCTTTCTGGCTTTGGAGTTTCATTGAACTGAGCCCTTTGTGCATTCCCACTCTAAACCTTCCCTATTCACTCTTACCTGGACCACATACCAAGGTCATCAAGTGGACTCGCCACGAGGTTCAACAAAATTTAGTGAGGCTGCAGTGGTGAGTAAGCCTCAGATGTCATACTGTTGATGCACCTTTCTCAATATGTAATGTTCTTTGACAAGAGATGAAATTGAATGTAATTAGTAAAAATTACTAAGGTGTGTTAAATGATAAAATAATTAAACTAGAAAAAAAAAGCATTGAAATACACAAAAAATAAATAACAATACCTTTTTACTTGCTAACCTCTAGCATAGGATTGCAGGGTGCTGTATCGCTAAATAAAATAATTAAAATAAAATGCTTGGGAACTCAGCAAGACAGGCTATGGAGAGGAATAGGTAGTCCATGTTTTAGACGAAGACCCTTCATTGGCATAAATTAGGACAGAAAATTGAATTGAATTGACTTTATTTCTTACATCCTTCAGATCATCATCATCATCAGGTGCCATGCCCAGTCTGAGCTTTGACTGCCATGGCCCACACACTCCTGTTTCGGGTCAAGTGGATCAATTCATTGGTATTCATTTCCAATTCTCTGGCTGCTGTCTCCATCATCATTTGTCTTTGTCTTCCTCTTGCTTTCTTCCCTTCGATCTTTCCCATGAGATTACTGTGCATTCTAACTCCTCTTTCCCAATCACATGCCCAATGAAGTTACGTTGCCTTTTCATGATCTCATACACAATTTCTCTTTTTCCTTCAGATACACGAGTTGTAAAACTCTTTACGTTACGTCTCTGTCTAAATGTGCAACGTGCCATTTATAGTAATTTCTAACAACAGGACAGTCAATATAGCATAGAAATACAATTGTATCAGCGTGAATTGATCAGTCTGATGGCATGGTGGAAGAAATTATCCCGGAGCCTGTTAGTCCTGGCTTTTATGCTGTGGTACCGTTTCCCAGAGGGTAGCAGCTGGGACAGTTTGTGGCTGGGGTGACTCGTGTCCCCAATGATCCTTTGGGCCCTTTTTACGCACCCGTCTATGTAAATATCCTGAATACTGGGAAATTCACACCTACAGATGAATTTGGCTGTTTGCACCACTCCCTGCAGAGTCGTGTGATTGAGGGAAGTACAGTTCCCATACCAGGCAGTGATGCAGCCAGTCAGGATGCTCACAATTGTGACCCTGTAGAAAGTCCTTAGGATTCGGGGACGCATGCCAAACTTCTCCAACCTTCTGAGGTGAAAGAAGCACTGTTGTGCTTTTTTCACCACAGAGCCAGTATGTACAGACCATGTGAGATCCTTGGTGATGTGTATGCCGAGGAACTTAAAGCTGTTTTCCCTCTCAACTCCAGATCCATTGATGTCAATTGGGGTTAACCTGTCTTCATTCCTCCTGTAGTCCACAACTAGCTCCTTTGTTTTTGCGACATTGAGGGAGAGGTTGTTTTCTTGACACCACTGTGTCAGGGTGATGACTTCTTCCCTGTAGGCCACCTCGTTATTGTTTAAGATTAGGCCAATCAATGTAATATCGTCAGCAAATTTAATTAGCAGATTCGAGCTGTTGGTGGCGACACAGTCATGGATATACAGAGAGTAAAGGAGGGGGCTTAGGACACAGCCCTGAGGGGCGCCTGTATTGAGAGTCAGAGGGTTGGAGGTGAGGGAGCCCATTCTTACCACCTGCTGGCAATCTGACAGGAAGTGCAGGATCCAGCTGCACAAGGCAGGGTAAAGACTGAGGTCTCTGAGCTTCTTGTCAAGCCTGGAGGGTGTTACGGTGTTGAATGCTGAACTGTAGTCCAAGAACAGCATTCTCACATAAGCATCCCTCCTCTCCAGATGTGTAAGAACGATGTGTAAAGCTGTGGCTATTGCGTCATCTGTCGATCGATTGTGCTGGCTGGTGAATTGTAGGGGGTCCAGTGTAGATGGTAGCATGTTATCCAGTAGAACCAGTAGAAGTGGTAGAGGCAGGTTCAATTTTGTCATTTAAAAAAATTGGATAGGTATATGGACAGGAAAGGAATGGAGGGTTATGGGCTGAGTGCAGGTAGATGGGACAAGGTGAGAGTAAGTGTTCAGCATGGATTAGAATGGCCAAGATGGCCTGTTTCCGTGCTGTAATTGTTATATGGTTATATGCTGCAGATGTAGTCCTTGACCAGCCTCTCAAAGCATTTGCTTATGACTGAGGTGAGTGCAACAGGATGCCAAAATGGACAGGGATTGCTGAGAGAATTGATTAATCAGGGAGCCAGGATTGAGCCTGCAAGGAACTTATACTGACTGTGCTAGTGCATCTAAATATGTAAACAGGGAAAAGTTAGGAAATGGATTTCCCCGAGGATCAGAAATGGGGAATATTATATTTGGGAACAAAGGTAGTTTAACTTTGTCTGCACTAGGGAGGGCACGAAAAACCTGCCAGAAAAGTTGCAGAACTAAAGGTCTAAAGGAAGAGAGGAATTTAAGAACTCGGCATTGGTATGGAAATGGTGCTAGGGAAGTTAATGCGACTGAAGGCCAACAAATCCCTAGGGATTGTTGATCTACATCATATAGTACTAAACGAATTAACTCTGGAAAGGATAGATGTATTAATGGGCATCTTCCAAGTTCTTTAAATTCTGCAGATGTTTCTACTAGAGGGTGACAGATGTAAGCCCATTATTTAAAAAAAAGAGGAGGAAATAAAACAAGGAATGATCAATAATCCTATTGTTAGTAGTCAGAAAAATGCTAGAACCTTTTATAAAAAAATGCAATCAAAGAACTGTTTGAAAGCATTAAAAGTCAGCATGTGCTTATGAAAGGAAAATCATGCTTTGAGCGCGTAACTACTGGAACAGATCAGAAAGAAGCAGTGCATGTGGTGTCCATGGACATTCAGCAAGCTTCTGATAATGCCTCTCCTAAGATATTAGCATGCAAACTTCAAGCAATAGAGTGGCATGGATTGAGAATTGGTTGATAGTCTTTCCAGTCTGCCAGCCAGTTCGCAATCCATGTCAGTGTCTAACTCCCAATACGCTAAGAGTAAGAATGTTTTCTTTTGGCTGCTTGAGGGTGATTGGTGGACTGTGGGAGAATCAGTACTTTGACCTCCCAAGCTATTCGCAGTATGTCAATGATCTAGAACGAAACATCCACATCTCTTTAAGTTTGCAGATGCCACAAAGCAGGGGCAGGGTTTAGTGTGTGATGTGAGGAAGAATGATGAGGCTGCAGTGGTAGGTAGACAAGTTGGGTGAGTGGGAAAATGCATTTTGACATGGACAAATTTGAGGTTATCTGCTTCGATTCTATAAGTGGAAAATATAGAATATTTGCTCAACAGTTATGGATTAAGAAAAGAGAAGTGCAAAGAGTCCTGTGTATCATTGTACACAAGATGCTCAGGTGTAGCAAACAGTTAGAACAACAAATGGTATATTGGTCTTCAGTGCAAGACAATTTGTGTACAGGTGCAAGTTACTTTCCTGAGCTGCACAGACTCTGAGTGAGATCCTCGCTAGGAGGTACATTTCTTCGTGCTAAAGAGCTCAGGGGTTTTGGGTAGTAACATGGGGCTGATCTTGTTGAATGGTTAAGTCCAAAGGACTGGATGGTCTTCTCAGTTCCTCCTTATTATGTTTCTATGAGTCTCCAATCAATTAAACAGAGTTGTTGAGATGTTGCTGGAGTAGGATTAGAGAGGGTGATGACTGCAAATTCTCAGTAAGGCACAGTCCATATGGAGTCCTCTGCCTAAAATGGTGACAAATATAGAATATAGAACAGCAACAGACCCTTCTGCCCACAATGCCTCTGCCCACCATGATACCAAATGAAACTAATCCCATCTGCCTGCACATGATCCATATCCCTCATTTCCTGAATGTCCATGTGCCTCTTAACCAACACTATCAGATCTTCTTCCACCACTCCCCAACAGCAGGTTCCTGACACCCACCACTCCCTGTGTAAAAAAAATTCCTTTGCACATTTCCTTTAAACTATGCCCCTCTCACCTTACATCTATGTCCCCTAGTATTTGACATATCCACCCTGGGAAAAAGACTCCAACTGTCTACCCTATCTATGCCTCTCATAATTTTATGTATACACCATCTACCATATCTCCAGCTGTCCTGAATACTACTGTTTCCTTTAACAATCTTCCTTACTATCCGTAACTGCAAGCTTATATCGGCTCACCTGCATTTTACCTCAAGTCGTTTCTATGTGCAGTATTTATTTATTTATTGAGATGCGGCGCAGAATAGGCCCTTCATAATGCTAGCCCAATCACAGGACATTTTGCAATGACCAATTACCCTACCAGCCAGTATGTCTTTGGAATGTGGGAGGAAACCGGAACATCTGGAGGAAACCCATGTGGTCACAGGGAGAAAGTACAACTCACAACACGCTGGAGGAGCTCAGCAGGTTGGGCAGCATCCGTGGAAAAAAAAAGTACAAACTCCTTACGGGCAGCGACGGGAATTGAACCTGGGTTGCCTGTACTGTAAGGTATTGTGATACCCACTACGCTACCGTGCTGCCCTGTGAACAACTATTTACAGTAGTGACCCTGAGGAAGAAAGGAACAAAACTGGTCGCAGACCTCCAATCAGAGAAGCTTCGCTCTAGCACTGACCTCTAACATCTATGTCTAAACAAATCTTGAATCGAATCTACCAGGTCACCTTGAATCACACATGTCTGAATCGTTTGGATCACTCTACCATGAGAGAACACATCCATGTAGACAACATCTACAACCCTACCCTTATCAGGCATCTTCACCACATCTTCAAAAAAACTCAGTTAAGTTCATAAAACATGACCTACCCCACACACACAGCCATGCTTGCTGCCTGTCACTAATAAGCCCATGCTTTTCCAAATGAGGGCAAATCCTGTCCCTAAGAATCCTCTCCAACTGCTTCCCTACCACTTACGTAAGGCTCACAGGTCTATAGTTTCTTGGATTATCTTGGCTGCCCTTCCTAAACAAATAAACAACAATAGCCCTCCTCCAGTCAGTCGAGACTTTGCCTGTAGTAAAGAGGATCGAAAAAATCTTTGTTAATGTCCCAGCAATCTCCTTCCTTGCCACTTTTAGTTTCCTAGGATAGATACTATCAGGCTGTGGAGAATTATCCACCTTACTGTCCTTCAAGGGACCTAACACCCCCTCCTCCCTGCACTAATTCAGGTTCAAATTCGTTCTGCCATACTCATAATGCAAAATGCGAGATAATCACCCTTCATCATATCAGTCCCACCATGTCCATTAACATGGCTCTTCCTATCAGACATAAGTTCAAAGTACAAAATGACCAACAGTCAATGCAACACAGTTTTCAAAGTCAAAAGCAAATTTATTATCAAAGTACATAAGTGCCACCACATGCAACCCTGAGATTAATTTTCTTGTGGGCATTCTCAGTAAATACAAAGAAACACAATAGAATCAATGACAGACTGCACACAAAGATGAACAAACAACCACTGTGCAAAAGACATCAAATTATGCAAATACAATTAAAATAATAATAAATAAATAGACATTGAGAACATGAGTTGTAGAGTGCTTGAAAGTGATTCCATAGGTTGTGGAATCAGTTGAGTGTTCGGGTAAGTGAAGATATCCACTCTGGTTCAGAAGCCTGGTGGATGAGGGGTAATAACTATTCCTGAAACTGGTAGTGTGGGACGTAATGTTCTTGTACCTCCTTCCTGACGGTAGCAGTGAGAAGAGAGCTCTTCCTGGATGATGGGGGCCCTTGATGATAGATGCTACTTTCCTGCAACAGAGCTCCTTGTAGATGTGCTCAGTGGTGATGAGGCTTTACTTGTGATGGACTAGGCTGTATTCATTGCTTTTTGTAGGCTTTTCCATTTAAGGGCATTGGTGTTTCTATATGATGCAACCAGTTAGTATACCCTCCACCGTGCATTTATAGAAGATTGCTAAAGTTTTAGTTGACGTGCTGAATCTTCACAAGCTTCTAAGCTGCCACACCTTCTTTGTAATGACACTTACTGTAAGTGCTGGACCCAGGGCAGACCCTCTGAAATGATCATGCTGAGGAATTCAGAGTTACTGATCCTCTCCACCTCGGATGTTTTGAGAGGTTGTTGTTGTGGCATCTTACAACCAGATTTTCATTCTCCCCCTTATATCGTGGTTCATCACCACCTTTGATTCGGCCCACGACAGTGGTGTCATCAGCAAACTTAAATATGGCATTGGAGCTGTACGTAGTCTCACAGTCATAAGTATAAAGCATCTAGACTACTACTACTACTACTACGTCGACTCAGGCCTAGGGGGCCAGCGTCGGGCACGATGACAGACTCTGCACTTCTCCCTCTCCCTCATCAGTGTGTTCAGTTCATCTACATTAGCCGCGCCGCTGTCTTCTAGAAGCGTGTTGCCCGTAGTCTTGGGAGGGCGCCCAGGGTTCATCCTCCCATGCTTGGGCTCCCATATGATGACTAGGCTGGCAGGTAGCTCGGGGTGGCGTAGACAGTGCCCTGCTAGTTGCAGTCTTCTCGTCTCGATTTTAGTGGAGAGCATCAGTAGATTGTTATAGAGCTCAACGTTTGTCATGCGCTGTTGCCAACTCACGTCAAGAGCCATCCGGAGCATTCGTGTATAACAACCATCTAGAGACTTTTGAATCGTCTTGGTGACTGTCCACGTCTTGCATCCGTACGTGAGAATGGACTCTATGACTGCTGTGAAAATCTTCTTTTTAAGCCCTCTGGTCAGGTTCGACTTCCAGATTTCCTTCATGTCGTTCATAGCCCTCCACGCCAGCACCTTCCGTATCTTTATGTCCTTCTCCGAACTCATCATTCTTGGCCCGAGGTACTTGTATCTAAAGCATCTAGAGCAGGGGGCTAAACACACAGCCTTGTGGTGCACCTGTTCTGATGGTGATTGTAGAGGAGATGTTGTTGCTAAACTGACTGACCAATTGCACAAGGAGATACTGAGACATAGATCTTGGAGCTTATTGATTAGAATGAGGGAATAATACAACAGTGTTGAATGCAGAGCTGTAGTCAATGAAGACCATCCTGATGTATCTACCTTCACCTTCTAGATGCTCCAGATTTGCGTGAAGAGCCAATAAAATGGCATCTGCTGTTGACCTGTTGTGCTGGTAGGCAGTTTGGAGCAGATCCAAGTTGCTTCTGACGCAGAATTTGACATATTTCATCACCAACCTCTCAAAGCACGTCATCACAGTGGATGTAAGTGTCATTGGATGATAACCATTTATCACATTCTTCCTGAAGCCTGCTGGAAGCAGCTGGGCACCTCAGACTGCCAAAGTGAGATTTAAAAAATATCACCATGCACTTCTGCCAGTTGATTAGCACGGGTCTTCAATACTTGGCCAAGTACACCATCTGGCCCAGGTATTTCCATTGGTTCACCCTTCTGAAGGATGCTTTCACATTAGCCTCAGAGACTGAATCACAGGGTTGTATGGGTCTGTGGGCATTCATGAAGGTGCCTCCATGTTCTGTCAGTCAAAGGCAAGCTTAAAAGGCCTTGAAGGTAGAGGTTAGTTGGCATAACCTATACCTTCTTCCCAATCCCTCCAGTTACTGACCTGCTAGTCTGGTTCCCACTCACAATCTCCCCCCACCGCTCCTCACCATACTAACCATACTAATTTAAACCCACCTGAGTTGCACTTACAACCCTCCCTGTACGGATATTGGTTCCCTTGCATTTTAAGTACAACCTATCCTTCTTATGCGGGTCCAACCACCCTGAAAGAGAACCCAATGACCCATATATCCTTAACTCTGCCCCTTACACCAGCAGCTCAGCCATATGCCCATATCGGGCACTTCGCATATTTCCAAATTATAGAGGGTCCCAATAAATGTGAAATTTACTTCGGGGGGAGTTTCTAGATGTGCTGTTCCTTTGGAATCACTGCAAGTATGACCTAACCCCCTTGTGGACTTCGAGCACTTGGTATAAATGTTCAGTTCTGCTTCTGAAGCTGAAGTTAAAAGCTATGATCATCAGGATTGCTGACTCCAATAGGCCACGGTATAATTAATGTCTCAGTGCCATAAATAAAAGTGACTCTTTTAAACAATTTTTAAAAAAAGCTGAAACAAACAAATCTCCTGTGATGGATTGTATTTATCTTATGGGTTAAAGGAAAGGAGACGATGAGATTTGTGTGGCACTGATCATAATTATAAAATCAATGAATGCTGAATAGGTCCCACTAAATGGAGTAGTGCTTATCAGCAAGAAGGGAATAAAACAGATACACATACAATTATACAATTATATATTCATCAGTCTCCTATCAATATTAAGGTGTAATAATGGAATTTATTACTAGGATTAAACATAAGTGTTCTGTGTATTGCAATAAAAGAAAGACGTTCATTATTTAATGACTTGTCGCATATCTCAGGAATGTACTAAATTGCTTTAACTATGATGGATTACCTTGAAGAGTAGTAATTGCTCTTTGAATGTTATAAACTGAAAGACAGAGATCTTGTTCAACTAATCTAATGGTCCTTTTGTACAAGTGTCTTCCTTTTGGGATAGTTTTGGAGTTCTGAACAGTTCTTCGCAATGTTATGCAGATGAGGTACTATCTACTATATGTTGAAATAATAGCATAACAGAGCAACTGGGTAAAACTATTGCCACAGAACTCCAGTGACCCAAGATCAATCCTCACCTTCGGTACTCTTCTCCTCATGACCCTATGTGTTTTCTTCCACAATCTATATATATATATAAAAGTTGTTATGTTTATTGGTCCGAGTGTTTGGTGAGTGATAGAATCTGACAGAAACTGATGGGAAAGTACAGTAGTGGGACTAAAAATGTGATTAGTGTAGGATTAGCTTTATTGAATACTGATGATGGTTCGCACCAGCTCGATGGGTCGAAGAGCTTGTTTCTCCACTAGGTGGCTAGAGCTCTATGGCGGGGATTCAGAGGAAAACATGAGATTGGATGTCAAGTGACTTGATCAGAGGAAGCAAGTGTATTAGACAGTGGGAGCTTGGGAGACTGCTTCGCTCAGCACCTACCCTCTGTCCACCAGAAAAAGCAGGATCTCCTGGTGGCCAGCCATTCCCATTCTGACATGTCAGTCCATGGCCTCCTCTTCTGTTGCATTGAAGCCACACTCAAATTGGAGGGACAGTAGCCTCCAACCTCACAGCATGAACATTGATTTCTTGAAACTCCGGTAACTGACCCCCCCGCACACCATTCCCCATTCCCGTTTCCCTCTCCCAACTAACCATCACCTCCCTCTGATTCTCCTCCCCTTCCGTTTCTTCCATGGTCATTTACTCTCTCCTATCAGAGTCCCCCCTTCTCCAGCCTTTCATCTCTTTCACCACTCAACTTCCTAGCTCTTTACTTCACCCTGTCCCGCACTCCTGGTTTCACCTATCACCTACCACCTTTTCCTTACCCTTCTCCCACTTTTATGCTCTGACATTTTCTTATTTTCTATTTTTTTAATTTTCTTATTTTCCAGTCCTGATGAATGGTCTCGGCCTGAAACGTCGACACTTTACTCTTTTAAATAGATGCTGCCCGGCCTGCTGCGTTCCCCCAGTGTTTGGTGTGTGTTGCTTGGACTTACAGCGTTTGCAGATTTTCTTGTGTTTCTTTCAGTGGGAGTTTGGTTAGGTTGAAGCACTAAGTTCAGTGAAGTGCTTTAGAGCTAGATATTAGCACTTCGTCGTTCTGAAAACAAATTAGTAACTTGGATTCAGAAACCCAATTGGTAAAATCCCCATATGAAAATTCTCAGAAAGCTCAATAATTTAGCAAAAACATAATAACACAGTTGCTGATAAAATCTGTTTCGGACCTACTTAACGTATGTCACAAGGGAAGGGAAAAGTAATCATAATATTAATACAATGTAACAGAATAAACTGGAAAGAAATCTTGGGGCATTTGTTACTCACTGCTTAAAGTCTCTGAACAGCACAGGCAACTGATCTTTAGGCCAAATTGTGAAATATATATCCAATCCACTGTTCTTTTTCAGTCAGCCAGATTTTCAAGCCGTGGGCTGGTACAGGGAGAATTAGTGTTCTTCGCTTATTGGTTAGCCTACACCTCTACAGAGTAAAATAAGGGTTCGGTTCTTGCCGCTGTTGGTAAGGTTTTTGAATGTTCTCCGTGTGATCGTGTGGGTTTCCTCCCACATTCCAAAGATGTACACATTAGGGTTAGTAAGCTGTTGGCATCCTACGTTGGCGCCAGAAGTATGGCAACACTTGCAGGCTACCGCCAGCAGATACTTGAATTGTTGGTCTTTGACGCATTTCACTGTATGTTTCAATGTACATGTGACAAATAAAGCTTATCTTTATTATCTTGAACCCTAACCGCAGAGTAGTGAACCATAATGAAACAAGAAGGAAACACCTGGGTTGATTTAACTTGATAGGAGATGACAGGGTAGGATTAGAGCAAGTACTGTGGTGTAAATATCATAGAAAGGGGAGAACTAATATTTATAAAGCAATTGGTAGGTCGTCTGGTATTTCTGAGCACTTCACGATTGATTGAATACCATTGCAGTCGCTGTGTTCTTGTGTAATCACATGCAGCAGCTAGTTTGCATCCCTCTGACACATTCAAGATGAATAATACTTATTCTATTTTGGTAGTATTGGTTGATGGAGCAATTATTTCCCAAGACACTGAGAAAATTACCTATTCTGTTTTGTATACTGCCTGGATATCTTTCATATCCACATGAGTGAACACACAGGGTCCGAGTTTAATGTGACGTGCAGTGCCTCCGACAATAGAGTTCACCTTCAATACCTTAAAGCATCGTTGGGGGTTATGTTGAAAGTCCCAGGCTCGCAAATAGGTTACTTTACTGGGTGTCTAATCCGGAGGCCTTGGCAAAATAGAATGCAGTTTAAGGATTCTGGAAAAATGCAGGGCGATGGGTTGGTGGGAGTCACCACAAGCCACTCAGATTGTTTCAGGACACAAACAGGCTTATTAGTGTTCTTTAGGGAAGCTAAGTTACCCGCTTTTGCCCGTATGTCGTTCCAGTCTAATGGCAATTAATTCTTTATTTCCCTCTGAAGCTACTAAGCTTCATCAAATGTTGACAAAGGATTTTATTACAGCCATTACAGAGCAGTGTTTAAAAAGGGGGAGTGGCACTTCCATAGGCCAAGCGAGTGGGGACAATATAGACCAGTCTTGCGAGAACAGAAGAATGGAGATTGGCCCAGATAATACTCATCGATAGCCTGATTGACAGCTTAGCAGCCACTGGTGCTTCCATACATCCCACACGATCTGCTGCACCTCTGGGTTCACTTGGGAGCCCAGTTGAATGGAGTCACTCACTATATGAAGAAATGTAAGTAGTTGGCTTAATTTTTTTCCCTTTCAATATTTAAAATTGTTTGAAAGCATTTTAATGTTTATAATAAATTTATTATTTATTAAATGTAATTTATATTTGTTTTAAATTGTTTACATTGATTTAAATATGTTTGAATGTCTCTACAAAAGACATTTAAAAATAGTTGTCTAACCTTTGGTAAATTGCCAAAAACACCAACATTATCAGGAATATGAGGTTTTTGGATGCAGCACCTGAGGTCAAGGCACTGAATGCAGCCTGTCCACCCTTGGATGCAGATGGTCAGCGCATTCAATCCTCCAAAACATCAAAGAGTAAATCCAGGCGGGGGCTGGACGTGGATCGTCTGGGCAGCGGGCCAGGTCCAGCGTGGTTCAGCTCACTAAAAATTCTCAGTGGTAAAAATGCTGTCATTGAGCCTAGTTGATATCATTATTAAAAATAAACTCAGAAGTTATTCCTTCAAATTAATTATGCATAGTCTGCCAGAATAGTTTTCACATGCAAAGAAAAGACAGTTCCACTGGCAGCTCACTCACCAGAGTTTGTTAGGATGCGGCTATCGGGGAGAGAAATGATAGTAGGTGGGTATTAAAAAGGATGAACCTTTGTAAGGGAGCCCTAGCAGAGGTACTTTAGGTCCTCTTTCTGGAGTGGGGTAGTCAATTACTAGGGGGTCTAGGTTTAAGATAAGAGGGGAAACATTTAATATGAACCTGAGGGGCATTTTTTTACACAAAGGTTGGCATCTGTTTGTAAGAATGTCCAGTGGAAGTGGTTGAGGAAGGTACAGTAAAAATTTCTAAAAGATGGTTGTACAGGTGCTTAGATTGGTAAGGTGCCCCGTTCCAGTTGCCAAAGATTGGGAAATGGATGGGACATCTTGGTTGGCATGGACTAGTTGGGCTGAGGGCTCTTTCTGTGCTGTATGACTCTATGACTTTTATCTGAGCAACAGAAGTAACATTAAAATAATCATGAATTGACTTTCATACACTTCTATTACTTTGTCTAATTGTTGTCTATAATCTCAGTGATCACTTCATTAGGGACACTTGTATACCTGCTTGTTAATGCAAATATCTCATCAGCCAATCGTGGCAGCAGCTCAATGTATAAAAGCATGTTCAAGAGGTTGAGTTGTTGTTCAGGCCAAACATCAGAATGGGGAAAAAATGTGGTCTACGTGACTTTGACCGTGGAATGATTGTTGGTGTCAGATGGGGTGGTTTGAGTATCTCAGAACCTGCTGATCTCCTGGCATTTTCATGTACGACAGCCTCTAAAGTTTACAGAGCAAGGTGAGAGAAACCAAACACATCCAGTGAGCAACAGTTTTGTGGGTGAAAATGCCTTGTTAATGAGAGAGGTCAGAAGACAATCGCCAGATTGGTTCAAGCTGACAGGAAGGGAATAGTAACTCAAATAACCATACATTACAACAGTGGCATGCAGAAGTGCATCTGTGAGTGCACACCAGGTCAGACCTTGAAGTAGATGGGCTAAAGCAACAGAAGACTACAAGTATATATTCAGTGGCCATGCTATTAGGCACAGGAGGTAACTAATAAAGTGGCCACTGTGTGTGTATGCGATGTATACTGTACAAGGTACATTGCAGAAAACAGCCTTTAAACATATATAGGCCATTCCAAATTTTATGCTTAAATCTTCTCTCATCCTTTCGTTTATAACACTGTTAGTATAACCATCCGTGCCCCCCCCAGCACCGTTCCCCAGCCCCGCCCCCAGCCTTTTCTAACCTTCTATGGATGCAGAGGTACCGTGGAGAACATTTTAACTGGCTGCATCACCGTCTGGTACGGGAGGGGGTGGACTACTGCACAGGATCGAAATAAACTGCAGAGACTCATAAACTTTGTCAGCTCTATCGTGGGCACTAGCCTCTATAGTATCCAGGACATCTTCAAGGAGCAATGTCTCAAGAAGGTGGTGTCCATCATTAAGGACCCCCAGCAACCAGGTCATGACTTGTTCTCAATGCTACCATCAGGGAGGAGGTGCAGAAGCCTGAAAGCACTCACTCAACAATTCAGGAATAGCTCCTTCCCCTCTGCCAACGGATTTATGAATGGACATTGAACCCATGCACACTACCTCACTACCTCTTTATTTCTGTTTTTACACTATTTATTTACAAACGTTAGTAATTTCACTATTTAATATATATTCTTACTGTAAATCACAGTTTCTTTTTTCTATTATTATGTATTGTTTTATACTGCTGCCACATTACAACAAATTTTACAACATATATTGGTGTCTTCCTTTGATTTTGCTCTGTTTCTTGTGGAAACTCACCCTCCTGAAATCCACTTTCTTGCGGGCATACTCAATATAACCAGAATGGAATCAATGAAAAGCAACTTGGACATGTAAGTTAGGATCAGACGTGTACAGAAGACAGCAAACTGTGCATGTGCAAAAAGGAAGAACAATAATAAATAAATAAACAACAACTATCAAGAACATGAGATGAGAGGCCATAAAAGTGAGTCCATAGATTATGGGGAACATTTCAGTGATGGGGCAAGTGAAGTAGAGCGATGTTATGCCTAATCAAATCCTTCAGAATTTTAAAGCTCTGTACAATATTGTCCCCTGCACTTACTATTTCAAGACTTTGGAGAACCACAACCATTGAAAAATAATCCCTTCAAGTCGTGGAGGACAGGTAGATTCACTCTGAAAGGGATTATCACTTTGGCTAAACTTCATGAGCTGTGTACACCTTAGGAAAGCCAACTCACTAATATTCCAAATGCAATCTGTTTAATTTCAATGCCAATGACAGGTCACCAGTCAGAATACCTAAGCTATGGGTTCCCAACCTTTCTTAATGCCATGGACCAATGCCATTAAGCAAGGGGAGGGGTCTGTGGATCCGGATCCCCTGACCTAAGCTATTGCTTTTATATCTGTTGGTTCGCTATTCTTTCTGCGGGATACAATGAAGATACCTCTGGGCAGGTAAAGCAAGATCAGAAGTAAGCCTCTTGGCCCCCCCTAGTCCTGTTCTTTCATTGTAAGGTAATAGTCAATTTGTTTGTAACCGGAAATCTGCTTCCTGTCTGCATGCATCAGCCTTTTTCCTACATGCTGATAGAGAAATTATGTACCTCTGCCTTCAAAATATCAAAGATTCTACTTTGTTGCCCTTTGAGGAAGATGATCCAATGACTCATGATCTTCTGAGAGAAGAAAATTCAACTCATCTTCCTTCACTTTTAAACTGTGCCCCCTCATTCTGATTCTCCCATGAGAACAAGCAAGCTTTTCACATTCGACCTTTTTTGTCCTCTCAGGATCCTACAGTATGTCTCGGTCAAGTGTCCCCTTTCTCTTTAGAGCAGGGGTTCCAGACCTGGAGTCCGCATGCCTTTCGCTTAATGGGAAGGATCCATGATATAAAGAAGGTTGGGAATCTTTGTCTTAGAGCCTAACTGAACAACCTACCCAGATACATCTGACGAACTTCCAACAGCAGGCTATGTGGAATGTATTCAAAGCTAAGTAGGAATCACAAACAGGTAAACCTCGGTGCTCACTGCTTCACGTGCTCAGTAGTCTTGTAAAGTAACACAGCTGCCGTGATCTCTGAGTATGCTGCCACCAGCTCTTGCAACACAATGGAATCAGTCAAAGGTAGCGAGTGAGAGAATACTGCTCCCTTTTAAAAGGTGCAGGATGTCCATATATAGAGTGAACAATTTGTGACACTGAGACCTTAACAATGGGATCAATCAACAAAATGGCTGACTGTACTCATTAATTGTACAAACCAGCAGATACCTTTAACCTGATGTGATGATCTCAAAAGACATAATTATAAAATCTTCTGACAGATTTCAGGGGTTTCTTACTGATATGTTTGTGGTCTGATTATTCAAGATTACACCAAACTTTATCCATTAGGAAGGATTTGGTGGAGTCATGATTTCACTTGCTGGGATTGATCGCATGTCCTTAATAAAACACTCATTATCTTGTATTTACCCCATTCAAATACATTTTGACGGTGAAGAATAAGAAAATCCTTCACTGGAATTTCCCTGACTGTTTGCTTTAGGTTTTGAGTAAATTTCAGTCTTGAACACCGAACTCTCTGAGTATTGTTTAGCTAAGTCTATATGTTCTCAAGTGATATCCATTCAAATATTATCTTTAGAAGTTTGTGCATTTCAGTGCAGATAACTAATTTTAGTTTGTATTGAACAGTTTGTTTTTCAAGTCAAGACAAGAAAGGACAGCTTTTTTGCTTTGTGTCCATGTAATTCTATTTTGTCCTTTGTGGGTTTATGAAATGAAGACTATGCTTGATAAATCTTTTTTATTTTTTGAGTATGTAATTAAGAGGATAGATAAAAAAAGTACCAGTAGTTGTGATGTATTTGGACTTCTAAAAAAACTTTTTGATAAGGTCCCATGTAGGAGATTAGTGTGCAAGTTTAAAGCATGCAGAATTGTAAATAATATGCTGGATAGGACTGAGAATTGGTAATTGGGGATAATGTTCAGAAGGTGGGTTACTAGTGAGGTGTTGCAAGGATAATGACTGGGTCCCAGCTATTTCCAATCTACAGAACTGTGCAAAAGTCCGTTTTTTGGGATGACACTTATGTTCTAATCGAGGGCAGATCTTCTCATATGATAACAGCAAGGAATTTAAAGCTACTGATGCTCCCTACCTTGGGTGACTAAGACTTTTCCACAGTACTGTAGTAATTTTAAGTATTGTACTGTACTGCTACCACAAAAAGAACAAATTTCATGACAAATGTGAGTGATGATAAACCTGATTCTGATATGGGTCTCTATTGTGGACAGACAGTGAGATATATATAGATATAGATATATATATAATAGATATAGATAGATATAGATATATTAGATTATGAGGACACGCAGTCCTCTTTTATTGTCATTTAGAAATGGTACAATGTTCCTCCAGAATGATATCACAGAAACACAACACAAACCAAGACAAAGTGACAAAAACCACATAATTATAACATATAGTTACAACTGTGCAAAGCAATATTGATAAAGAACAGACCATGGGCACGGTAAAAAAAAGTCTTGAAGTCTCTCGAAAGACCCATCATCTCACACAGGTGGTAGAAGGAAGAAAAAAAACCTGTCCCTGCCATGAACCTCCAAACTTGCCGATGCAGCACCCTGGAAGCACCCGACCACAGCCGACTCTTGAGTCCATCCGAAAACTTTGAGCCTCCGACCAGCCCTCCGACACCGAGCTCTGCCGAGCGCTTCGACCCCGGCCCCAGCAACAGGCTATATGCAAAGCCGAGGATTCGGGGCCTTCCCCTCCGGAGATTCTCGATCGCACAGTAGCAGCGGCAGCGAAGCAGGCATTTCAGAAGTTTCTCCAGATGTTCCTCCATGCTTCTCACGTCTGTCTCCACCAAATCAGGATTGTGCACTGTATAGAGAGAGAGAGAGAGAGAGAGAGAGAAAGAAATAGATATAGATATATATACACACATAAAATAGTTAAATTAAATAAGTAGTGCAAAAATAGAAATAAAAAAGTGGTGAATTAGTGTTCATGGGTTCAATGTCCATTCAGAAATCATATGACAGAGGGGATGGAACTTTTCCTGAATTACTGAATGTGTACCTTCACTGATACAGTTGGACACTGAGCCATGCATGGAACAAGTTGCAAAGCTCACTGAAGATCTCAACACAATATGAGAAAATGGGTACGTGCAGTATGTGACTAAAACTTTCTTTGTAGCATTTCTTCTAAAATAAAATTGAAATATGTTATAACAGTTCTGAATTACGTATAATGTGAAGGACAAACTAACAGGAGGCATTTTATTCTTTGCAGTATTTTTAGTGAACATGTTACCAAACGGACAGAAGTGCAACAGATTTTTTTTTAAATACTTCACCCAATGCACAAACATTCTCTCTGATCAAAAAGTCTGTATTTGGTTGATGAAAAATGCATTTAGTTGTATTTTTCCTTGATAACAATGAAGTGTTGTGCTAATTCTCCTTTGATTCAATCAGGAAGCCAAACTAAAACCTTGTTATTTTGAATGGATAATTAATAGAAATAATTTTTAAAGCAGTTCTTTGTATAAGCACCTATAAGTAGTGTTTATTATATCGCTTGGTGTCAGAGTGGGACGCAACAACGGCATTTGGTTATAAAAAACTCTATTGTAAATATTATAGACGAGAGCCAGTGGGTCACTGACACAAAGTAACCCATATGGAGGGTTGTTTAACCTTGTAACTTTTGTTTGAACATCTATTAGTCAGTCATTTGGTCTTTAATCTGTGGTCTTACAATAGGGCAAAAAAAAATGTTCCAATACTATTGCCTGGCTTTCTGTGCGAGGGCAGAGACCCAAGGCATTCCCATCACATCTCCATCTCTTTAGCTATGCACGGCTGCTTTGCGCTGCCACTCAACAGCACTGCAGAGGCTGAGGCTGAAGCCCGTAGCCAGCAGTCCTGCTGTTTCTGCCCTCCTGCACTGCTTTGCAAATCCAGCTGTCCCGTCCGCCAAAAACCTTGGCCTTCCCAAAGATGTGCAGTCACTCAGCGACTCACCGAGCCGCTTCACAGCCTGTCATCGTCTGTGGTTAATACTTTTTTTCTAAGCAATTGAGCAGAAGAGCCAAACCAAACTGATGGACTTGTGTGAGAAGTCTGTGGCAGCCTGTTATATTCAGGTACTGTGTGTTGACATTGCTTGTTAAAAGGATCTATGCATTCATTAGTTGGGGATTGCAATACTCTTAGAAATACACATCATTCTTTTACCTGTCCCTTCAGGGAATAGTAAAAGAGTATTTAATTCCTTGCATATTTGAGTATGCTGCAGTTTCATGTACTAAGTAATAGTTTTCTGCTTTCTCACATCTTGCACATATTGCTGCCTTTGTATTGACATAAACTACAACATCAAGAAATGCTTAACGTTGTTCAGCTGGAAAGAAGAATAGTGATAAACATAATCAGAATTGCCTTCACCAATTACGAGTCGAACATGAGTCTGGAAGCTTTTGAGACATACAGTGTTCAGAGCTTCTTCAGACTGTAACCTGCAGACCGTTTGCCAGAATGCAATAATGTTGAGAAAAGCATATCACACAACAAGAGCAGCATTTCATGAGCGCATTAAAAACAGTTTTTCTTTTAAATCAGGACCTTCTGATTTTCAAAGTAATGAAAGATGTTAACTTTTATTTTGCACACTGTATTCTCCTGAAATGTACATTTCTATGTAACGTAGAGGAGGAGTTCATGAGAATCAGAATCAAGTTTGTTATCACTAACGTTCTGCATGTATGAAATTGGTTGTTTTGTGGCAGTACAGTCAAGACCTTAAAAAAATTACTTTGTTACGGGAAGAAATAAAGTAAGTAAATAGTGAAAAAGAAAGAATAGTTCATGGATTCATGGTTCATTCAGAAATCTAATGGCATTCAATGTTATAAAAATTACATTGATTTGGGCAAAATCCATCAATCATAAGAACACCTGTAAGACACAATAACCTTAACACATTTTATAGTGTTCTCAAAGTAACTATGATTACGGGTAGTCCTATTGAAATGGTTCATTTACAGCTTTGCCAATTTTTAGTTATGTTCCTTTACAAATTGACTTACTTACTTCAGCCCACCATCCCCTAACGGGAGATAGGCCACCGACACCAGCTCACCAGAGTCCTCTGTCCTGGGCCGGTCTTTCAGATTGTCCCCGGTGCAGCCCAGCGTTGAAGATCCTTCCTCTCCCAGGGGTGAGGTCTTTGGAGCTTCCGTTCTCACCTTTGTAGCTCTGGAGCTTTTATGGTGGGGGGGGTTGCTTGCCCCAAGCCCAACCCTCCTCCTTATGCAGCTAGACGGAATAATCCTTGGCGGAGCTTTTGCAAATTGAGATGTATTATAAAATATTACCAGCGCAGAAGAAGTCCATCTGGACCAAAAGGTGCATGTGGCTGCTTAAGTTCAGCAGCTCCCACCACTATGATACAATCCACATTTTCCTTTCTTCATTATGTACTTACTTCATTTTTTTCACTTTTCTTCTAACTTTTGCACTTAAAATGCTACTGTGACACTGTAATTTCCTTTGGGATCAATAAAGTATCTATCTATCTATCTACCCTGTCTTAAAAGCATCACTGTGTTTCATCTCAGCTGCTCTTTGTGGTATCAAGTTCCATATTCAAAGTGTACTTACTGGTGATTGTTTTATTTTCATGGCTCCTGCTTTTAAGTTTCTTTTGTATGTAGAAGTGTCCTCTCTAAGAACACCCTCTCAAACCCTTTCACAATCTTAAATGGCTCGTCAGCTCACCACTCAAGCTTTCTGAGGGAAAAGGTCACCAATGTATTCATTCTTTCCTGGTAGGCTGTAATATAATTGCACTTCTGGTAAGATGGTGGTGTGCTCGGACACAGCGGCTTCTGCGGGGCCAGCCAAAGGCATTATTGGCTTTTTAAGTTTATTTTTTACCGTCGAAAGACCCTACTGGACATTGAGAATTTAAAGTACTGCAAGTCTACCCCCTCCGCAACTTGCTCATTGGCAGAGAAACTGAAGGAGCTGGACTAGGTGCAGATCGTGTGCAAAGGTGGTGTGCATTCTAACAGCGAGTGATTGTTTTAGTTGCTTTTCTTGTGATCGCAAGACCCTGTTGAACAGGGCCTCAGTCGTATGAAGGATGACCACCTCAATCTGTGATGGAGCAGTGTCCAAGCTGGAGTTAGTGCTGTACCTAATGTTCATTCAGCAGAAGACAAGCTGTATTGTGTTTGACTGCAGACTGCTGCAACATTCGTGGACTTAGGGACTTGGACAATTTTTTTTGTGTGTGTATCTATTTTACTGCTATCTCATCTGTGCTTACTATCTTATGTGCTTTGTGCTGTGTATGACTATTAGTACTGTGTTTGCACCCTGGCCCTGAAGTAACGCTGTTTTGTTTAGCTGTATTGATGGGTATTCATGTATGTTTTGTATGTATGTGTTGGGCACGTGGCCAAGTGGTTAAGTCGTTCGTCTAGTTACCTCACGCTCGCTAGTTTGAGCCTCAGCTGTGGCAGCGTGTTTGTGCCCTTGAGCAAGGCACTTAATCCCACATTGCTCTAGTCTGTGTGAGGAGTGGCGCCCCACACAGAATTCCAATCTGCGCCTTGTAAGGCATGAAAATGCCCGACGCAGGCCTCTCATGGTCTGAGTCGACGTTCCCTCCCCATGTATGTATGAATGACAATTAAACTTGAACTTGAACTTAAATCTCTCAATCTTTGCCAGGATCTCTAAGGCCTTCTTAAACCGTGAAGAACAGGAATGCTCAAAATATTCCAGAGTCCAAGCAAGTCTAAATAACTTCGCTACATTTCATTTCTACCTTCTGCAGATAAACAGTTGAAATGTTTAATTCACTTGTATCACTAGCTTTTATGATTTATTTATCTCTTTTTCATTCATTCATTCATGATATATATACCTTTGCTGAACTAGTACCTGTGTTCTTGAACTATTGTTACATAGGGAAGCTGCTCCCATAGAACTGCTGGAAAAGGAATTAAAAGTTTTTGACTTATTGATGGTGAAGAAACATCGAGTCAAAGGTGTGTGACTTGGCGGGAAGCTGAAATGTGGATTTCCTATTCCAGCTTCCAGTACCCCTCTCAATAGTAAATTTATAGGTTTAGTGGGTGCTATTGAACAAGCCTTATCAAGTTACACCTTAGTGAAATGCAAAGCATCTTGTAGATCATGCACCCTGGTGGAGGGAGGAAGTGTTTCAGGTGGTGAAGGGTATGGGATGCTTCGTTCGTGATAGGGTTAATCTTCATGCATGTTGTTCTAGTCTAGTGAGCATGGAACATAGAAAAGTACCGGCCTTCGTAACATCTGCAAACTTACAAGGATTTTGTGGTGATGAGTTTATTATACCCTCAAAGCAATGGCCAGTGGAACTGGATTTAACTAGTGATCTCTCATAAACCTCAGTTGCTTAATGAATGGTATAGCTATTGGTGTGGTTCTCCCTCGTCTAGTTGATCATGTTCTTCATTTCTTCATTTCCCTTGATATTGTCCCAATCTTTTAACTAGTTCCAAGATCAATCTAGCCCTTTCCTCCCACAGAGCCTTCTATTTTTCTTTCGTCCAAATACCTATCTAAGCACATCTTAAATGTCCAAAATGCATCTGTCACTACCACCACCCCGGCAGTGTATTTCATGTGCTAAGCTCTCTATATGTTAAAAAAAAAACTACCTCTGACATCCTCCTCATACTTTCCTCCAGTTGCCTTATAATTATGCACTCTGTATTAGCCATTCCTGTCATGGGAAAAGGAGCAGGCTGTCCACTCTATCTGTCCCTTGTCATCTTGTCCACCTTCATCATCATTTCCCATCCTCCTTCGCTTCAAAGAGAAAAATCCTAGCTCGTTTAGCCTTTCCTCGTGCTCTCTAATCCAGGCAGCATCCTGGTAAATCTCATCTGCACCCTGTCTAAGTTTTCTGCACCCTTCCTATTGTGAGATGACCAGAAGTGAACACAATACTGCAAGTGTGGTCCAACCAAAGTTTTATATAGCTGCAACATTACCTCGCAACTAATCCCCTGACTAATGAAGGCCAACACATCATACGGCTTTTTAACCACCATATCAATTTGTGTGGCAACTTTGAGGGATTTATGACTGTGGACCCCAAGATCCCTCTGCACCTTCACACTGCTAAGAACCTTGCCATGAACTCTGTACTCTGCCTTCAAGTTAGACCTTCTGAAGTTTATCACTTCGTACTTCTCTGGATTGAACGGAATCTGCCACTTCTCAACTTAGTTCTGCATTCTATCAATGTCCTGTTCTTCCACACTACCCTCAACACCACCAAATTTCAAGTCATCTGCAAACTTACAGAGATTCCGTAGTGATGAGAATATTATATCCTCAAAGTGATGATCAATGGAACTGGATTTAACCAGTGATTTGTGACAACACTCAGTTGCTATTGGTTTTCTTCTCCTTCATCTAGTTGATCAGGTTCTCCATTTCCATGGTGTCACTGCTGCTCTTTATCTACTCCATTGTGTCATCTGTCACAAGGTACCCAACTGTAACTAGCTCCTGCAGCGACAATCACTAGGCTGACCCAATTGAGCTTTGACTCATGTTGAATCCTAGAATGTTGACGGTGTGCAGATTCTTCATAGTAATACCATTAAATGCCTGGATAGAAGATTGGTGGTGTTCTTCTTGTTGGAGATAGCCATGACATGGCAGATGCATGATTAGCCTTTTATGAACCCATGTCTGAATAGAGTATAAGAATTGCTGTATGTTGTTTTCTAAGAAGCTACAGATGGATTTAGATATTATGAAGATGTCAGCCTCAGACCTTATAATGGTAGACAAACCAGCTGAAGATGGTTAGAAGTGGCCCATAGTCCACAGGTTCTCCTGCACCATTATACCCACCTCCAGTACTGAATGGGAGTGGAGTGAGGTCAAGTGTTTTTCTCGTGATATCTATTCGCTCCGGTTGCATATTTTCACATTTCCATATTATCAATTTATTTGATATACTACCAGTCGCCCACAGATAAGAGGCAATTTTCACTGCTTAACCATATATCTGTGGGGAGAGGGGAGTACATAGGGGGAGCTCAAGTGGTCACGGTGAGAACATGCAAACTCCATACAGGCAGCAGGGAAAGTCAGGATTGACTGTAATTTGCTGAAGCTTTGAGGCTGTGGTTGTTCTAGCTGTGAACTTTGCTTGTTGATTCTCCACTTGATGAAGGTGCTGATTTGGTTTCAAAGGCAGCACATCACCTTAGGAATTCAACTATTGTGTCCATTTTTGAACAGTGGTACTGGGGATATATACATAAACCGAGCTCTGGTAGCAAGAAATAGCACTGTCAATCACACTTTGCATCACTTTGTAGAAAATTGCAAAGAAACTGATTGCATGGTAACTACCTATAAGATTTGTCTATTTTGTGACACAGTCTCATTTTATATGGACAAGCCACACTCAGCCAGAATGTCAGCTAAGGTTCAGTTAGCACTCTTACTAAGATGGCTGTGAGTTCAAGTCTCCTGTGATGCACTTGAGCACAATATTCATATTTCAGTGCTGTATTGTGGCTAGTGTCATCCTTCAGATGAAACAATGATCTGCTTAGTTACCAGTAATAATTCAATATCATTATTATGAAAAAAGTTCATGATAGCTGGGGCAATTTTTATTATTCACCCAACACCTATTGCTCAGCCAAACTTCCTTGTTCGGATATGAAAAGCTAAAAACAGCAGATACTGGAAATACTTTGCGGGTCAGTCAGTAGTTGTGATGGAGAAACAGAGGTAATGTTTAGGGCAATGACCATTTATCAGAGTTGGATAAAGCTGGAATACCGGCATGTCTTTATTTGCAGGGAAATGGCTATGTGATGGGATGGAAACTAACAGAGATTGAAAGATGCAGGTGCTGGGTGAGAGAGGATGGTAAAGGTTTGACAGTTAGAGTGGATTTGTTAGCAAGGGCTCTACATTCAGTGGTCACTTTTTTAGGTAGTCCATCCACTTCAAGGTTGGCAGGTTGTGCATTCAGAGATGCTATTCTGCACACTACTGTTGTAATATGTGGTTATCTGAGTTTCTGTCGCCTTCCTCTCAGCTTGAATCAGCCTGCTCATTCTCCTCTTATCTCTTTCATTAACAAGGCATTTTTGCCACAGAAATGCTACTCACTGGATATTTCTTTTTGTTTTTGCACCATTTCCCGTAAAATCTAGAGATTGGTGTTGCTGTGTATTTAATATTTCAGTAATATTTGAGTAATATAGTAACTATATTGTTTGATAGCGCATTCTTTGTTGTTTACTTAGGCTTTGCGGGTTATATGTAAAAGTACGTAAATGGCATACATCATTACACCGCTAAGTCATAAATGTGCGCTTCATTAAGTAAAAATAAAACACACATGTTTATCTCCCAGCTCCTGGCTTTGCTTTCAGTTAGTTTAAACATTCTGGAGTTACAAAACGTAACAATGGTGACAAGGAGGTTTTAAACAAATCCAAGATGACTGCCACCTTGTTGAAGAACAGTTTGGCATTTGAATTTTAAAAAACATGCAGTGAGTCGTTCAAGTTAAAAACAAGTACAGTGAGAAATGATTGAGTAAGAATAAGCAGCACAGCATGGTTTTTTCTCTTTGCAAAGAGAGAATGTTGGTCAAAGTAAAAAAAAAGTTCAGAAAATATACTAATTCAAGAGTTCATAAACAGTGGGTACTGGCTGATAATAATCATAAATTTAAGAACAAAAACAGAAATATCTGTCTATGTCGGGAAGATAGATGCATTCGATTGCACAAGTGATAACTGCATTTTGTGTACTGAACAGATTGAGCAGTAATTTAAAGCAAATGGAATAGCCAATGAGAAGAGAGTGACAGTTTTGTTGAGTGCATTGGGTTTAAAGGCATACAGTTTGCTTAGAAGTTTGACTACTCCAACCAAACCAGCAAAAGTGAGCTTTGCTGATATCCTGAAAGTAATGCAGGAACATCTAGAAACAAAACCATTGTTTACTGCCGAATGTCCTTTGACAAGGTTCCACACGGAAGATTAGTTAGGAAGGTTCAATTGTTAGGTATTAATATTGAAGTAATAAAATGGATTCAGCAGTGGCTGGATGGGAGTCGCCAGAGAGTAGTGGTGGATAACTGTTTGTCAGAGGCCGGTGACTAGTGATGTGCCTCAGGGATCTGTACTGGGTCCAATGTTGTTTGTCATATACGTTAATGATCTGGATGATGGGGTGGTAAATTGTATTAGTAAGTATGCAGATGATATTAAGATGATACTAAGTGGATAATGAAGTGGGTTTTCAAAGCTTGCAGAGAGATTTAGGCCAGTTAGAAGAGTGGGCTGAAAGATGGCGGGTGGAGTTTAATGCTGATAAATGTGAGGTGCTACATTTTGGTGGGACTAATCAAAATGGGACATGCATGGTAAATGGTAGGGCATTGAAGAATGCCTTAGAACAGATGTTTCTAGGAATAATGGTGCATAGTTCCCTGAAGGTGGAATCTCATGTGGATAGGGTGGTGAAGAAAGCTTTTGGTATGCTGGCCTTTATAAGTCAGAGCATTGAGTATAGGAGTTGGGATGTAATGTTAAAATTGTACAAGGCATTGGTAAGGCCAAATTTGGAGTAATGTGTACAGTTCTGGTCACCGAATTATAGGAAAGTTATCAACAAAACAGAGAGGGTACAGAGAAAAATTACTGGAATGTTACCTGGGTTTCATCACCTAAGTTACAGAGAAAGGTTGAACAAGTTGGGTCTTTATTCTTTGGAGCATAGAAGGTTGGGGAGGGACTTGATAGAGGTATTCAAAATTATGAGGGGGATAGATAGAGTTGACATGGATAGGCTTTTTCCATTGAGAGTAGGGGAGATTCTAACAAGAGGACATGAGTTGAGAGTTAAAGGGCAAAAGTTTAGGGGTAACATGAGGGGGAAATTCTTTACTCAGAGAGTGGTAGCGCTGTGGAACAAGCTTCCAGTAGAAGTGGTTGAGGCAGGTTCGATATTGCCATTTAAAGTTAAATTGGATAGCTATATGGACAGGAAAGGAATGAAGGGTTATGGGCTGAGTGCAGGTCGGTGAGACAAGGTGAGGGTAAGCGTTCGGCACGGATTAGAAGGGCCGAGATGGCCTAGTTCTGTGCTGTAATTGTTATAACGTTATATGGTTATATGTTTTAGGTTTCGTGAATAGAATTGAAAAGAAGGCGAGTCCATTTCAGTGTATGCAGCTGAATTGATTGAAATGTCTAAGCATTGAGTTTGAATAGCATCTCAAAGGTACTGAACTGCAGCCTGCTGATATTCAAGTAAGAACTTGTACAGGAGAAAACATAATTCCTGTGTGAATGACATTCATAACAGTGAGATACAACACCCAACAAGCTAGATTGGGCTTGTCTATGGTAGAATAGGAGGGGCAACATTGTGAGGACATAACTGTTTGAGACAATTGCATCTTGATTGGAGATCCATCCACAATTTGCATGCCACATCCCCTGCAATAGAGTAAACTGGAAATGAATTAAGAAAGGCGCTGGATGATACCTCAGCAGTGTTCAAGGATGGTATTAGAATACTCAAACAAATCAAGAATAAAACAATGCAAAATGAAAATGCCTCACACAGGTTTTGCAAAGCCCATCCAGGTCCTTATAATATCTGAGATACATTAGCTCATGTGCAAGATTGCATGGAGACTGAAGCAATTTGTTCCAAGATTGAACGGAGACCATGGGCTATGCCAGTGATTTTAGTAGCCAAGAAGAATGGGTCTGTCAGGATTTATGGTGATTTAAAGGTCACCAACACCCGGTACTGAAAGTAGATCAAAACCCTCTGTCCAGGATAGAAGGTATCTTTGCAAACCTTTCTGGAGAAAAGCACTTCAGCAAAGTGGACTTAACTGACACCTTTCTACAGATGGAGATGGAAGAAGAATCCAAAGTGTTCCTCACCATAAGCACACACAAAGGGCTTTATCGCTATAATAGGCTTATTTCTCTAGTAGCATCTGCATCTGCACTCTTTCAGAAAGTTAAGAACCAGGTGCTGGAAGGTTATCCATGCACTCACTATTACCTGGACGACATTATTGTTACTGATAAGAGTGACAAGCAACATCTCTGACATCTCAAGACAGTGCTAAAAAAGGTTTGAATGTGAATTCTTTTAGCCAAACATCATGTACCGTGGTCACCCTATTGATGCACAAGGATTCCACAAGTGTGCAGAGAAAATTCAAGCAATGGTGGATGTCCCAAGACCAAAGGACAAGTCACAGGTGTGGCCCTTTTTAGGATTCATCAATTATATGTATATAAATTGAGATGCATTCTATATTGATTTGCAGTTTTATAACTAAGCAGTGTGGTGTGTTGTGTATTTAATATTTCAGTAATATTTGAGTAATATCATAAATATATTGTTTGATTAAGCATTCTTTATTTTTTACATCATGTATTGCAGGTTTTATGTAAAGATATATAAATTGCATATGTCATTATGTCACCACTTCATATGTGAGCACCTCGTTAAAGTAAGAGCTAAGTACACACATTTATCTCCTGGCTTCTTGCTTTGTTTTTAATTAGTTTTAATATTTTGGAGTTACAAAACGTAAGGGTTAGATCACTTAGATCACATTTCTTCTCCATTCTGGTGTTTGGTCTGATCAACAGCAGAACCTCTTGACCATGTCTGCATGCTGTTATGCATTAAGTTGCTGCCACATGATTAGCTGATTAGACAGTTGCATTAACGAACATGTGACAACTGAGTGCAAATATAAGATGAATGGAAGCGTGGGAATGAGAAAACCGTGTTGCTGGAAGAGTGAGCTACACATTATGGCAGCTGATAAAAATCCGAAACAAAAAACAATTGTGCAAATACTCACTAGATCAAGCACCATCTGTGGGGAGAGAAGTAGATTTATTACATAGCTGTCATTTTCCCTCTTCAATTTCAATTATCCAGAGATCCAAACACACCTTCCCAGTGAAGCAGCAATTAATTGGACCTCTACCATTTTGTGATACTGTTCTTAATGTGGTCTCCTCTGTTTTGGAGAAGCCAAGCACACATTGAATGACCCCTATTTAGTCAGCAAGTTCATTCTGAGCATCTAATTCCCTATCACTTTCGTTCTCTCTCCCACTCCCACACTGACCTCTCTGTGTTTGATTTCTTACCCAGGAATGTCCAGCTTCATGTCATCTTCCGACTGGAAACATTACGGCCCTCAGGGCTCAACACTAAATTTCAACAATTCCAGATACAGTTGAAGTCAGAAGTTTACATACACCTTAGCCAAATACATTTAAACTCAGTTTTTCACAATTACTGACATTTAATCCTAGAAAACGTTCCCTGTCTTAGGTCAGTTGGGATCACTACTTTATTTTAAGAATGTGAAATGTCAGAATAATAGTAGAGAGAATGATTTATTTCAGCTTTTATTTCTTTCATCACTTTCCCAGTGGGTCAGAAGTTTACATACACTTTGTTAGTATTTGGTAGTATTGCCTTTAAATTGTTAAACTTGGGTCAAATGTTTGGGTCACCTTCCACAAGCTTCTCACAGTAAGTTGCTGGAATTTTGTTCCATTCCTCCAGACAGAACTGGTGTAACTGAGTCAGGTTTGTAGGCCTCCTTGCTCGCACACGGTTTTTTCAGTTCTGCCCACAAATCTTTATTGGATTGAGGTCAGGGCTTTGTGATGGCCACTCCAATACCTTGACTTTGTTGTCCTTAAGCAATTTTGCCACAACTTGAGAGGTATGCTTGGGGTCATTGTGCATTTGGAAGACCCATTTGCAACTGAGCTTTAACTTCCTAGCTGATGTCTTGAGATGTTGCTTCAATATATCCACATAATTTTCCTTCTTCATGATGCCATCTATTTTCTGAAGTACACCAGTCCCTCCTGCAGCAAAACACCCCAACAACATGATGCTGCCACCCTCGTGCTTCACAGTTGGGATGGTGTTCTTCGGCTTGCAAGCCTCACCCTTTTTCCTCCAAACATAACGATGGTCATTATGGCCAAACAGTTCAATTTTTGTTTCATCAGACCAGAGGACATTTCTCCAAAAAGTAAGATCTTTGTCCCCATGTGCACTTGCAAACTGTAGTCTGGCTTTTTTATGGCAGTTTTGGAGCAGTGGCTTCTTCCTTGCTGAGCAGCCTTTCAGGTTATGTCGATATAGGACTTGTTTTACTGTGGATATAGATACTTGACTACCTATTTCCTCCAGCATCTTCACAAGATCCTTTGCTGTTGTTCTGGGATTGATTTGCACTTTTCGCGCCAAGGTACGTTAATCTCTAGGAGACAGAATGCGTCTCCTTCCTGAGCGGTATGGCGGCTGCGTGGTCCCATGGTGTTTATACTTGCGTACTGTTGTTTGTACAGATGAACGTGGTACCTTCAGGCTTTTGGAAATTTCTCCCAAGGATGAATCAGACTTGACATCATTTTCTGACCTCAATCCAATAGAAGATTTGTGGGCAGAAGCGAAAAAGCATGTGCGAGCAAGGAGGCCTACAAATCCGAATCAGTTACACCAATTCTATCTGGAGGAATGGAACAAAATTCCAGCAACTTACTGTGAGAAGCTTGTGGAATGCTACCCAAAATGTTTGACCAAAGTTAAACAAAAAAGGCAGTAGTACCAAATACTAACAAAGTGTATGTAAACTTCTGACCCACTGGGCAAGTGATGAAAGAAATAAAAGCTGAAATAAATCATTCTCTCCACTATTATTCTGACATTTCGCATTCTTAAAATAAAGTAGTGATCCGAACTGACCTAAGACAGGGAATGTTTTCTAGGATTAAATGTCAGGAATTGTGAAAAACTGAGTTTAAATGTATTTGGCTAAGGTGTATGTAAACTTCTGACTTCAACTGTAGTTGTCATTTCTAATGAAAGGTTACCAGTCTGAAACGTTAACTCTAAGTTGCTCTCCTCAAATGCTACCCAATCTGCAGAGTATTTCCAGCATGTTTTACTGTTATTACACTTGAACAGTTTGTCTGGTCCTTACCACTGATTGTATATGGAATTTTGGTATCCGCGATTCATCATTTTGTGACCATTACAGTAATTGCATTTTTCTCTATGCTTTTTAGTGAAGCATTAACTGCAATGTATAATAAATGATAAATATCCCACATATGGAACAAATTGTTTTCAAAACAAGAGATACATTTTGGGGCTCTGATGTGATGAATGACATATTATTGTTCATTATTTTAAATCGTCCTTCGAGGGAAAAAACTCCGATTTCAAATTTTCCAGGTTATTTATGCATGAGGTCAGTGTTAGTCATTTCTTTTCAGTGTATTTTTGACGAGCTAATGTGTCTCTGAACAAACAATATCGGCTTGTCAATTGTCTTTCTGCTAAACTTTATCGGACTCTCTTGGAAAAACTTTATTCCAATGATCTAGACCTTACCCTTGTCCATATTTGATGTCCAAAATCACATATTGGTTTTATTATTGATTTCCTTGTACATCATTATATTTGTCTGGGTCATCTTGGGTATTGGTGCAGGTATTTAAAAAAAAACATTTGATTTTCCTCCAATTTCCGAGCAATGTTGAAAAATAATGATCTATTTCTCTTCAGCTCTTATGGGTGGGAACATAACATTGATTTGTAACCTCGAGTGGATGAGATTTCACACTTTAATAGTTTGACTAATTTGAATGATGAATTTGCATCCCTCATGTTAATGCTTGGCTTCATAAAAAGCATCAACTGCTATCTGAGCTTCAGCACTAACGGGACAGCTGACAATCTGCATCCTGTTACGAGCTGAAATGAAATTGATTCTCAATATTGTTGCCTTGCATTCCAGCTCTTGTAATCTTCTGGATGAAATCATTCTCTTCATTGCCCAGGTGATAATCACACATGAGATCGCAATTAAGTCCTCAACGCTTCCATCGAATTGATGGCCTTGCCTTCTTCTAGTGCACTTCTGCAAAATTACTTTGATCGATATTTAAGAAAGTCTTAACTATTTCTAAAAAGCAACATATTTTGGTAGTCCAAGCAAAGCTTCAGCATGTCTCAGCCCGAAACGTCGACTGCAATTTTTTCCTTAGATGCTGCCTGGCCTGCTAAGTTCCTCTAGCATTTTGTGTATGTTGCTTGGATTTCCAGCATCTGTAGATTTTCTCTTGTTTGTGATATTTTGGAGGTCATTTTCGTTTATGTTGTTTTAGATTAGGCATATTATTTGGATGATCTTTAAAAATAGTTATCTTCAATTTTTTTTATTGTCCTTGCTCATTGATCTTGCTCCCTTGTCTACTTAATTCTACTTTTCTTGTTTAAGCTAGACCTTTGTAGAGCAGATTTTAGTGTACTACTGTTCCCCCTGCTGTCTATAAGGAGTTTGTGCGTTCTGTCCGTGAGTGTGTGGGTTTCTTTCGGGTGTTCTGGTTTCCTCCCTCAGTCCGAACATGTACTGGTTGGTGGGTTAGTAGGTCATTGTAAATAGTTCCGTGATTAGTCTAGGGTTATATTGGAGGATTGCTAACAGTGCTTTCTCAAAGGGCCGACTCTGCACTTTATCGCAATAAATTAATAAATACGAGAGTATTAACCAGCACAAGATGTTTGGTTAAACTTCCAGAGTCTGCTATTATCAATGTTACAGGACAGCATGGACCAATAATCTGTTCTTTCTAATTTATTTGTTAAAAGTTAAAGTCACAAAGCAAAGAAAATAAAAGTCATTTATTGTTATATCAGTGTATATAAAATCAATACCTTCGGGGATGGAATGTCACGTTTGTTTTTCTGATATTATTATGCAGGCAAGGAAGCATTTTAGATGCAAACATTCTGTGCGATGATTATATAATTTCAGAGGAAAATGCTCTCATTAAAATAAATTGTGATTGCAGAAACGTGATATTCTTTGCAATTCTAATTGGCCTTTAGACTTGATATAGCAGTTAAATATGCACTTAGATTTATATTGGCTTTTTGCTGCAGGTTTTGAGTATACACTAATGTTTACAGTATATGTGTGTGTATAGATATCTCAGGACTGCATATGTCAGATTGTGCATTAGGTGGATGTATCTGTTTATTCCTTTCATCTTTAATATAGATAGACAATTGTGAATTGTGTCAATGTATCTGTATGCATTTGTTTACTTTTGTTGGGAATGTGTGTATTTTTCCAGTCTAAAATGGGACTTCTTACTGGTTTGAGTGACGGCTTTCTGGTGGACAGTGAAACAAAGAAAAAGCAACTAATTACTTCGCTATTCACACTTTTTCTGATAAATGATTGCTGCAAACAGTGGCCTGTGCTACCGTGTCAGAGATGTGCTGAATCAGCTGTACAATCTGGCTGGAGTCTCACTGGGGCAGGAGTGGACTTGGAGGCAATTTGATGTGCATTGGGTGTTTGATGGTCTTTTTTGTTTTTAATTGATTCTATTGGGGTTCTTCGTTTTGTGGCTGCCTGTAAGGAGACGAATCTCAAGGTTGTATGAAGTATACATACTTTGATGATAAAATGTACTTTGAACTTTGGAGATTATTTTTGAATGGAAGTTTATTTTTGTGTGTTTATGAGAGTGTATTCACTTCTAAGTTAATTTTCTGTGGCCAGTGGAATTGGGAGAAGATTAATAACAATCTATCAGTCGCTATAGAGTTGATATGGTCATTTTTCATTTCTTTGTGTGTTTAACTTTATGTTATTGCTCATTAGGGGAAGGAGTGTTGGGGTGAACATTTTAGTGCTGCCAAATTGTGCTCAGTAGCACAGATCATTTGTACCAGTTAAGCTGGAATTTTACCTAGAATGAATAAGCAAGCATTCATAACAAGCCTCATGAGCACTCTGCTCTGTTGGGAAGAGTGGTGGAGACCAGTTCTTGAACAGAAGCCCATTGTGCTTAAAGAGTTTATTTCTTGGCCTTGTCAACGACAGGTCATGCCTTACGAGCCTGATTGAATTCTTTGAAAACACGTTGATGAAGGTAGAGCAGTGGATTTCAGTAAGGCATTTGATAACGTTCCCCATGCCAGGCTCATTCAGAAAGGAAGGATGCGTGGTATCCAAGGAAACCTTGCTTTGTGGATCCAGAATTGGCTTGCCCACAGAAGGCAAAAGGTGGTTGTAGATGGATTGTATTCTTTATGGAGGTTGGTGACTAGTGGTGTACCGCAGGGATCTGTTCTGGGACCCCTCCTCTTTGTGATTTTTATAAGTAACCTGGATGAAGAAGGAGAAGGGTGGGTTAGTAAATTTGCTGATGACACAAAGGTTCAGGGTGTTGTGTATAGTGTGGAAGGGTGTCAGAGATTACAGCAGGACATTGATTGGATGCAGAACTGGGCTGAGAAGTGGCAGATGGAGTTCAACCCAGGTAAGTGTGAAGTGGTTCATTTTGGAAGGTCAAATTTGAAGGCAGAATATTATATTAATGGTAAGACTCTTGGCAGTGTGGAGGATCAGAGAGATCTTGGGCTCCATGTCCATAGGACACTTAAAGCTGCTGCGCAGGTTAGCAGTGTTGTTAAGAAGGCATATGGTGTGTTGGCGTTCATCAACCATGGGACTGAGTTCAAGAGCCGTGATGTAATGTTACAGTTATATAAGATCTTGGTTAGACCCCTCTTGGAGTACTGTGTTCAGTTCTGGTCACCTCACTCCAGGAACGATGTGGATGCTATAGAGAGAGTGCAGAGGAAATTTACAAGGACTTTGCCTGGATTGGAGAGCATGCCTTACAAAAATAGGTTGAGGGAATTCGGCCTTTTCTCCTTGGAGTGACGGAGGATGAGAGCTGACTTGATAGAGGTGTATAAGATGATGAGAGACATTGATCATGTGGATAGCTGGAAGCTTTTTCCCAGGGCTGAAATGGCTAACATGAGGGGGCATAGTTTTAAGGTGCTTGGAAGCAGGTACAGAGGGGATGTCAGGGTTAAGTTTTTCACACAGAGAGTGGTGGTTGTGTGGAATGAATTGCTAGTGAAGATGGTAAAGGTGGATACAAAAGAGACTCTTAGATAGGTACATGGAGCTTAGCAAAATAGAGGGCTATGCAGTAGGGAAATTCTAGTCAGTTTCTAGAGTAGGTTACATGGTTGGCATAACACTGTGGGCAGAAGTGTCTGTAATGTGCTATAGGTTTTTATGTTCTATGTTTTCAGTTTGAAGAGTTGTTTACAGAGAAGTTCAATATAACCCAACAGCCAGTCCAACTCCCAACATGTCTTTGGAATATGAGTGGAAAGTAGAGATCTCACATTCTTGGAGAGAACATTGCAGAGATTCTACAAATATTGTATTGAGAGCATCCTGAGCAGCTGCATCACTGCCTAGTTCGGAAATTCAGCGGATAGTGAGGACAGCTGAGAAGATCATCAGGGTCTCTCTTCCCACCATTACAGACATTTGCACCACGCGCTGCATCGGCAAAGCAAACAGCATTATGAAGGACCCCACGCACCCCTCATATAAACTCTTCTCCCTCCTGCCATCTGGAAAAAGGTACCGAAGCATTCGGGCTCTCACGACCAGACTGTGTAACAGTTTCTTCCCCCAAGCCATCAGACTCCTCAATACCCAGAGCCTGAACTGACACCAACCTACTGCCCTCTACTGTGCCTATTGTCTTGTTTATTATTTATTGTAATGCCTGCACTGTTTTGTGCACTTTATGCAGTCCTGGGTAGGTCTGTAGTTTTTGTGTTGTTTTACGTAATTCAGTGTAGTTTTTGTATTGTTTCATGTAGCACCATGGTCCTGAAAAACATTGTCTCATTTTTACTGTGTACTGTACCAGCAGTTATGGTTGAAATGACAATAAAAAGTGACTTGACTTGACTTGACTTGAAGTCCAAGTGAAGCCCAGATCTTTGGAACTGCGAAACAACAGCACTAACTGCTGCTAAACTCTGCCACCCATGAGGCTTTGCAGCATGCAAGTAAGATGAAATAGAGAGCCCATGGAGCAGGGTTGCCTGTTAGGAAAAGGAGAAGAGCACAGTGCTCGTAAGGAAAGGCACCTTACGTGGACTTCACTGCAAGTACTGCTTGGTGAGGCTCACCTCTTCAAAGATACACGTTTTCGGCAAACCCCAAATTGCACTTGTTCTGAAGACAGTGAAGATCATAAATTACTGTAGCTCTGAGTCTTTCCAAGAAGGTGCCAGGGAATCCAAAGTTAATCACATTCAGCAGCACACCGCCGCATTGCAAAAGGCAGGGAGGTCTCTCGATTGTGGAGAGCCTAATTGATCTCCTTCCCCTTGCATAGAGAGAGCAGGCAGTGCATCCATTTTGGTTTGCTGAAACTGCATGGCGTGGGAATCATTGACAATGCGGTAACTGTTTGTGGCCACCAGGGACATTCCTTTTTATAAGGTGCTGTTAATCGTTATTTACCGTGAATAATTAGATTGTAGTTTGCAAAACTCAGCTCTGTGGTCATACAACATAGCAATAAGCAGGTGGCCAGCAGTTAATTTTTCTGTGTAATAGGTGATGATTACTTAGGTGCTAAGATCATGGTGTCTTCTTCAAGCAGCTGGTCTCTGATGATTTGTAAATATATGGCTCTAAGTGGACTTACATACAATATTGTTGCCTGTGTTAGAGTTACATAGACACTGGACTGAACTGCTGTGAGAATGTAAAAGTTGTTTAAATATTTTAAAGAGTTAGGATTTTTATTTATGGTCAATTTTGGACAATTCTGGTCCCTGTTGGTAGCTTATTCTATTCCTCTAAATTTGGAAGCTTCCTGAAGCACAATGGGACATATCTGAATTCACGCTTTTCATAATATAGAGAAAAAGTCCATTAGTGGTAATGAGAGCCATGTAGATCTGTTCTGAAATGAAACTTTGTATGTCACCAAGACCCAGTATCTTTATTATTTTGTGCACTAAATATGAATGTGATTTTTTGCATTGCAAATTATAGCAATATTTATTAATAATCACTAACACTTATACTATTTTGGAATAAAGGCAAAACTCTCAAATTTTGTATATTTTAAATATTGCCTTGTCAGTTATTGCTGAATCTAATCTTGACAAACTATATGGACTTTGCTGTTGCTGGAAAATCAAATCTCATTGAGGTAAATGAGCAGGGCTTTTAAAAGGAGGGAAGGAACGATAAAAAGGATATTTCTGTTCCAACAGTTATATCTTACGGAGGTCTCCAAGTCCATTGTAAAATGCCAGAGCTGCCTGTCATGATGCAAGAAAATGCAACAGCCATTTTGCTAATTTGAGAATGAGTGATTGTGAATCTTTATGTGATGATGAGGCCTTTGATACTGTTGTCATTGTGTTGTTTTACATTGGCTCAGAGAACATATTGTAGACTTAGATTATAAGAACATAACAAAGTAGAAGCCAGTATGGGTCATGTCTCTGACAGTTATAATTATAAACTTTAAGGGCTAGACAAGGAAAGAGCAAGTAGAATTAAGGTATGGAAATTGAATTAGAGTGAGAAGAACAAGCTGAAGTAATACGTTTATTGTGTAGTCTCGAGGGGTGGCAGGAATAAGACTGGTGAGTATTATGTTTGAAGGCAGTGAAAGAAAGCATCTGCAGAAGAAATTAAAACAGTGATACCCTGGAAAATCATGAAGCCATGTCCAAAGCTTATGATCTGACATATTGGACATTGAGGGAGATGGAATGAAGGTCAGGAACTCAGTTGTTTCTTGTGAGCGATCTGATCTTCCAAGTTTCATTTCTGGAAAAAAGAATATTTTTTATGAAATTAACTATAATGTCAAAACTAAATAATTTAAATGCTTACTGCAGGAGAGTATAATCAAGATTTACATATGTGGAGCTGCATACTTAAGAGGATAGATGGAATTCAATAGGGACAGCGGACTGAAAAACATCCTGAGTATATTGATGAGCATAAGCAGAAACCAAAGAAAATAATTTTTAAAAGTCAGCTGTAGTGAGATGTTGAGGATTCAGCTACGGAATGAAGAATTTCCAAAAGATCATACAAAACAAGAAATTTGGAGTTCACTGACTGAGAATGTAAAATAACCTGCAGCTTCTGTAAATCTGAAACAAGAGCATAAAGTATTAGAAATACTCAGCAAGTTGGGCAGCATTGGCAAAGGGAGAAACAGTGCCAACGTTTCAGATTAAGGATAAAGAAGAGGCAAAAAGAGACCGAATGATATCATGAAGAGCTAAACATCTTTAGGACTGGAATCAGGAAAGTGACAATAATTACACCAGTGTATATTAAATGCACAAACCCTGAATATGAAGCCTCAAATATTAGAATTACTTAGCAGAATTAAATATGTTAATTATTTGGATGTAGATTTTTGATCAGAAGGTACAGGTTTTAGATAAGTGATTTTGTACTGTAGGTCTGAAGAAAATGGCTAGAGGAAGATGAGAGAATGAAAATAAAACGTTGCATATTAGCTATCGTATTACGATGTATCTAGGGGATGAACTTGTCATGATGGAGACATAATAGATTTGATGTGAGGGAGGGAAGATTTAGACTGTGTGATTGCATTAAGCAGATAATGGCTAGTCAGCAGTTTGCTTGACAACTCCACTGATTCTTTTTTTTTGCAAATTAGTGCAAATTTTTCCAGGGTTTGTATTGGTGACAGTTTAGCCTGGGATGAATATGATGGAGGTGGTTTAGCTGGAGCTGTATGGTAACCATTATAAATTACTCTTCAGGATGGTATTAGAGAAGGATATGATGACAAACAGACTAACAGATTGAAAAACACAGCTTTGAGGGGCTGACTGTAGAACTTGGGAGGATAACATAGGCAAAATTATTTGTTAAAATATCATAGAAAATGGGAATAATTAAAATGATGTTCAACAGAGGGCAAGGAAGAGAAAATATAGCATTCCTGTGACTCCAAGGATGAACAAAGACCGCAGGAAAGAACAGAAAGGAAAGAAAATTTAACACATTAATACATAGGTAACAGGGAAAAGAAAATTATGAAATAATGAGAAAAAGAAGAGAGAAAACATTAGAAGAATGGTGCAATTCAATTATCAAGGAACATGCAAAAATAATGAAGTATTACAGACAAATCAAAAGCAGAAGGAAAATTGGGATGGGAACTGGGCATTAAGGGATAGGTTTGATAATGGCACAATTACAACCACAACATAGAGATTAGATTAGATTATGAGGACACGCAGTCCTTTTTTATTGTCATTTAGTAATGCATGCATTAAGAAATGATACAAGATTCCTCCGGTGTGATATCACAGAAACACAGGACAGACCAAGACTGAAAAAACTAACAAAAAACACATAATTATAACATATAGTTATAGCAGTGCAACAATACCATAACTTGATGAAGAACAGTCCATGGCACAGTAAAAAAGTTCAAAGTCTCTCAAATGTCCCACATCTCACGCAGACGGGAGAAGGAAGAAAACTCTCCCTGCCATGCCCGACCACAGTCTGACTCTGAGTCGTCCGAAAACTTTGAGCCTCCAATCAGCCCTCCGACACCGAGTACCGAGCACCATCTCTATCTGAACGATTTGACCTCAGCCTCGGTCGCCAGCAGCAGGCAAAGCCGGGGATTTTGGGGCCTTCCCCCCGGAAGATTCTCGATCGCACAGTAACAGCGGCAGCGAACTGGCATTTCAGAAATTTCTCCAGATGTTCCTCTGTGCTTTCATGTCTGTCTCCATCAAATCAGAATTGTCCACGGCCCCTATTTAACAGATACGATATCATTTCACCGGAGAGCTGCGCGTACTGCGTCACGCTGCCATCTTCTGCTCCTGAGATGGCAGAAATATCAAATCATCATTCTGCTTCAGTATTTAAAGGGTGATAGAACAGTTAAATGCAAACAATGGAAGTGGAAATGATATAGTAAATAATCCAGTGAAACTCAAAGAGGTTAAAACACCTGACCCAGGTGAATTGTATCTATAGGTTACAATATAAACTAAGGGACAAGAGTCACATTAAACACCATATTTAATAATTGATTTGAAAAAGGTGCAGTGCCCGAGGACTGGTGGATAGCTAATGTAATGCCCTTATTTCAGAAGGATCATAGTGCATGCAGGAAATTACAAACCAGTTGGTTTAATATAAATGACAGGAACAAAATGGAATTTAATTTCCAAGAAGAGAAAGAGTAGATGAACATTCCAAGATGAAAATTCAGCCTGAATTTCATTAGGAAGAAGTCTGACGACTGGCCTTACTAAATTTTTGAGGAGGTAACACAAAGGAGGGGGGAGAGAGGGAGAGGGAGAGAAAGAGAGAGAAAGTTATGTGTGGGGGGGAGAGAGAAAATGACAATAAACAGTAGTGGTGGTGATATATCATGACAGATGTAATCTATCTAGATTTTGGAAAGGCCTTCGTTAATGTTACCTATAATAGACTAACAAAGAAGGTCAGACAAAATGGAGTCAGGGATGTATACTGGATTGCTGGCTGACTGCAGGCCAGAAAGCAGGGGGCTGAAGTAAAGTTTAGTTTCTCACAGTGGAAGAAAGTGCCTGTTGAAAGTACACATAGATTGTGTGCAGCAGTTGTTCCCGCAACAACGGGCACTTCCTCAATTTTTAAAATAACATTGGAACAGTGAGCTGCTGGTCTCCCAGTCTCGTTACTGCAGAGGAAAAACTCTCTTGCCTTTGCTGATGAGAGAGAGCCTGCCTGAGATACCGAAGGGTGGGTTATGGATTGTAGTAATTGCTGGTCTCTAGATCAAGGTCTCTTTGGGGCTTTTGCTTTTGCTGGCATGGTGGGGGGGGGGGGAGCTGCTTCTGCTGGGGCAAATGAGGGAGAGTCGATATTTCTGCTGCCGCTTTTGCGTGGGAGGGAGAGGGGGAGCCTTGGGATTCCGATATTACTATCATTCATTCTTTGGGGTTTCCTGTTTCGTAGATATGTTTGTGAAGAGTAAGAATTTCAGGTTGTATATGGAATACATTCCCTGATATTAAATTGAACCATTTAAATTTTTAAATTCCTAATCACTTCCTTAATTTTTAAGTGAAACTGAATTGGAAAGGTCAGAGATGACAGAGAAGAAAATAGCAGTAAATGTATGAGGACTTTTTAACAGACTTGCAGAAGGAGTAAATAATTGGGTATGAAATTGCACAAGGTGCTACTTTTTGATTGGATGAAAAAACAGGTCAGTCATTGGTTGGAAGGTTTAAACCTAAGTAGCATCGAGAAAGGGAGATCTCAGAGTGCACACGGGCACTAAACATTATGTCACAGATTGGCAAGGCCATACAAATTTGAAGCCTAGGACTAAAGGTAATTTTTTAAAGAACAAAATTGAAAAGTAGTAGTTGGCCTCTTTGGTGTGGGAGGAGGAGGGTGGGCCTTGGGGGTTCCGATATTCTCTTGTAATTAATCGCAGCTCGCACTTTGTTGTCTCTACACAAACAACAACGTAACTATGTTGACCCCAGGCTAACAGCTTAGAACATGAATTCTACTGTTACCTCTGTACCAATACTCACTCAGACAACATGTCCAGTTTATGACACTGAAATAGGTTATCTCCATTGGTCAGATAATTGATCCTTCCTTTACCTAGGCCCTGGAAGGGGATTCTTCTTTGCAATGGTGCGTCTCTTGAGGGAGTTATCACTCACCAACTTAAATATTGTATTCCATTGTCATTGGCTGTAGGTCATCTGATTGACTTTTAACACCTTTTTTATTGCCCCAGGATATTATGTTAAATCAAAGAACACCTCACAAGTAACTTCTTTTTTGAAAATGATCTCCAGTCCAGCAGATTATCTGAAACATCATTGTGTCCATTTTAATACACAGAAAGCAAAGCAACTCCATCTCACAAAATGGAGGATGTAAAACAGTTGCACAAAATGGCAGCTTCCATCTCCAAGCACAGGGCAGGAACAAAGGCAATTGATCTAACTGCTTCCACTGTCCTTGACCCATTTGAGTTCACTGTTTTCTTCCATATTTTAAATTCACCATGGCCAACATAGTGTTGTTATGCTCTATCTGTATCAAGCCACGATGAGACCACACTTCAGAATACAACAGTCCTGGCCATCATGTTGTGTAAAGGGTACAGAGGAGCTGAAAATCAATTACAATGATGATACCTTAGCTACCAAACCATTTCAGGAAAGGCTGAATAGGTCAGATGTCCTATTTCTTAAAACGAGAAGACCAAGGGAGTGACTCAATAAGAGTGTTAGAAATTCCAAATAGTTTCAACAGAGAATGGTTACACTTCCCCTCCAAGAGGACCACAGCCTTGTTGTGGTTTAGAGGCTTGCATGCCTCGATGACCCAGAGAGCTGTGTTGGCAGGAATCAGGGCTTTATGCTTTGGCTCTTGGCCAAACTGGTCAAAGTGCAGAGGCCAGACTAACAGTGGGCCACCTGTCCCCCAGGTTTGGGGGTTCAGCTCAGGGCTAACAACCCTGACTGGTAAAACGAAACTTATGGAAAAAGCAATGAAGAACCCTTCTGCATCTGGGTGGCAAAGGACCGACAGGGATGAAGGACCTTCATTGCTGTCCTAAATACCAGCGGCATAACGGGCAGTAAGTTCCTCAGTGAGTTACATTTCTGAGGAAGAAAGTTAGAGCCCATCAGTATAAGGCAGTCAACAGAAAACACAACAGCAAAATGAGAAAAACTCCTTTGTTCAAAAAGCAGTGAGAATGTGCAGCTCACAACATTGAGTGGCTGAAGTGAATAGTATAATATACTTAAGGGAAGGCTTAGTAAATGTACCCTTCAATGCCTTTAGCATCTCAGGTCATTCTTCATGTGAGTTTTATGCATAAGTGTATCATTATGGAGGACATTACAGTGCAGCCTAATGCTGTTCTCACTCCATATCCTTCAATGTAATGAGGCCAATTTATTTTACAGTGGCTCTTTCAGCTACGTCTTCGTACCACGTTTGTAATTATAGAAATAAGACAATGTGTGAGGATGTAGCGCTTGTTGTCATGGTAATTATTTAAGTGCCAAGAAGCAGTATTCCAATATAAAAACAAAAAATACTTAAAATACTCAGCAGGTCAAGCTGATATGTGGAAAGAGAAAGCAGGAAAAGCATTTAAGGAATTGATTTGTTATGTTGTCTTAAACAGTATAGCACTAACTTCATTTATTCCTGGTTTTGGCATCTTAGGGAATTTATAGATATTATTAGGCCTAAGCTGCCATAGTAACAAATATCATTATCGGTGTTAAGAAGCAGTGCCTACTTTCTTATTTTTTTTTCATTTGTGCAGTTTAATGGGAAAATAAAGGAGTGTGGTGATGAAGTGACAAAGTGGAGTTCAGACAGAGGATCTGCTGTGATCTTATTAGAGTCATAGAAAACTATCTCTTCTTCTTGGGCCCTTAACTCCCGGTGGAGCAAAGGTAGGATTGCCAACTGTCCCGTATTAGCAGGGACATCCCATATGTTAGGCTAAATTAGTTTGTCCCATACGGGACTGCACTTGTCCTGTATTTCCCCCGCTAAGGTAGAGCGTTCCTATGAAACCGTTTGTAAGCCGAAATGGTGTAAAGGGAAGAAGCAATTACCATTAATTTATATGAGAAAAATTTTTGAGCGTTCCCAGCGCCAAAAAATAACCTACCAAATCATACCAAATAACACATAAAACCTATAATAACACTAACATAGTAAAAGCAGACTCGGGAAGATTAAGCCAAAACCGATGTGTAGAAAAAAATCCGCATGTACACGCATGCGCACGTCACGCATGCGCACACAGGTGCCCGCGCAAGGCTTCATGGTCATGGTAGTCTTTCTTGGGGTACACACAAGTGTCCCGAATTTGACTGCTACTTTTGTCCCTTATTTGGGAGTGAGAAGGTTGGCAACCCTAAGCAAAGGCCAGCAATAACCCCCTGTCAGCATTGTCTTCTGATCGGAGGCAGTTTCTCGAGGGTGGACCAGGAGTGTCCTCCTCGTCTAATTTCAGCATCGATGTCTCTCCTCCTCGTGTTCTTTGAACATCCCTTTATCCTCTTTCCTTGGGTATTCCATTTTAATGTCATAGAAAACTACAGCACAGAGACAGGCCTTTTGGCCCATACAGTCTATGCCAAACCATCTGAACTGCCTAGAACCATCAATATGGTCACAAATGCTCAAAGAGCTCCATGGTCTATTCCTGCCTCTATTATATATATTTATGCAAATTGTCTTCTCATTTCTGCGGAAAGCTTTTTATCTTCCCAAAGATGTGAGCTTATTTATCGTGTAGCTTTATATAAACAGATCATGGTAAAATTGATAATGAGACTGAACTTTTCCGGTGCCAGGAATCCATAATGGTATCACTTGGTTCAAACTGCTGTGATACTGTATGATGCAGTTCAATTAAGGTGAGATGGGCTGTTAAATTGAACAGAAATTGATAATCCCAAAGTTTGCCTTATCTGTACTTTTCTTTGCCAAGTTGAGTCAGTCTAAAAGTAATTGCTTATGCGTAGAACTTTGAGATGTTACTAAATAGTAAGGCACTACATAAATGGAAGCAAACAAGTTCATTTTTGTTTATCAGAAACATTCGCGGTCGGTCATCTGATTCTCTCAGCTACATAAATGGCACAGCATTTGCTTAGCACGTCACGTAGGTTGATTCCATCACGATAAAGCTAAAACCAATTTCCATCACAATTTGAAGGAACAAAATGTAGTTTATCAGGCACCTAAAATGCTTTCCTTTCTTCTGATGTAAACTTGTATGAAGTGACTTTATTGTGCAGAATGGGGCATGCACTATTTGTGGGGGGGGGGGGGGGCGCGGTGGTGACTGACTAATATTGATGAATGTGATTTGGTGTTAATTTCACAGTCATCAGTTAGGGGAGGTGGGAAAGCAGTTTGACCTTTCACAGACTAGCAAAGGACAGCATAGCTTTCGGCATACATTTTGACCTTTGAAGCTTCACTTATGTTTTGACAGGCAGAAAGGTAATAGATATCCACAACTAGTTATGCATTGCATGTACAAATCGCACTGTGTGGTAATACGGTGTTACGAAGGAGAACCTGAGATCAACCCTATCCTTGCCAAGCGCAAGTACTGCAGTGAACGAAGGACATCAATCCTCTACAACTGATAAAAATTCTATCACTTTCCTTCCGGCAGTCCATTGCGTATTGCCGCAGTCTTTGTTCGCTCTTGAAGTGATTTGCATGTAGTTGTGAGTAAGGAGGTTCTTATCTGAGTGAACTGCAGTTTTCTAATCCTCAAACCGTAATATTGAATACAACTCATCCTTACCACTTGCTTCAAAGTGCTTGCTGCCCTCTCAAACTGCAATCTCTGCCTCTATTGGAGACAAACAGGAAATGCTTGAGGGAAAATTCATAAAACTGCTTTTGTGATTTTGCTTAAAAATGTGCACAATTTAATCTTGATTTTGTTTGTTAGTTAATTAACAAGCTTCAAATCAGGTTCAAAGAACCATTTTGCAGTAAGGTTGCCCACAATAAAGTCACATGAGAAAGAAATGATGATTAGTCTGTTCCTGTCATTGTTTTTGTTGTTTTGTGAGCAGTGTAGCATAAGATATAAAACATTGCTATAAATTTCAATTAAAAATTGAAATAGATAAATAGTACAAAAAAGTGAATAGACTCTTCTCAGGTATTGATTATAACCGATGTTTCAATGACAAACTCCACATCTTCATCAGGGATGATGCCTGGGCATGTCTTGTCTGGTGGGATTTATACCCCCATAGTCCACCTTTCCTGATTGGTTGGTCCTCATCCAATCATGAGGGACAGACTACTGGGGTATAAATACCACCAGATTAGACCTGCTCAGGCATCATCCCTGATGAAAATGGCAGAGTTTGTCATCAAAACGTTGGTTATATTGGTACCTGTACCCGGCTGGAAGCCCGAGAAGAGTTTATTCGTCATATACACTGAAAGACTACTAGATCCTTTTTCTGTACAGAAGAGAAAGAGTGAGATGATAAATCGCAAACAAGAGAAAGTTTGCAGATGGTATAAACACCAAGCAGTGTTCATGAACAGTTGAGACCAAGATATCTTTCAACTTAGAACAGAAGTTGAAGGAAATGCACATAAATCTCACATGATCGTCTCAACCTGGAGAAATGACCAAATTAGCTGTCAAAGCATTTCTGTGGGAGTTAAAATGTATGTTGACACAGCCAGAACCAGATTTCTTGACGTTAGGGCCTGCTGGATGAATAAGTGGGTTGGAAGATAGGTGAGCAAATGGTAAGGGTGGTGAACTGCTCAAGCACTGTTTCGTTCAGCTGTGGTTGAATGATAAGTAAACTTGAATCGGAATTTGATTTGATTTGATGAGGAAACTTGAGTTCACTCTTATTGAGAGTAATTCCTGTAATCTAGGAGTGGTGGAAGGTGATTGTGAGTCATCATTTCAAAAATGGCTGGATCATATGGAGCCGCAATCGAGAGGCCAATCTACAAGATGGCAATTAATGGTAAGGTTCATTGTGTCTGCACCATGTTTCTCAGACTCAACTGCCTGATTTTCATGACCATCACTAGAGCACTACTTTGAGTGTGAGAAACAGGATCAATGTCTATTTTAGCGAAATGGAGAATCTGTCAAATCTATTGAATTGACATGCTCAGTTCAATATAATTGAATTGCGTAGAAAAGTGAAGTTTGACTTGAAGCTATTTTTTGCCTCTTCTCAATTTAAATTTTGTGAAGAGAGCTTACGGTTTGGTGTTCGGCTTGAGTTGTTGTGTGAGTAATGTTTACAGAGCTTTGAATGATTTGGGGCTCTTGCGCAGCAGAATCAGACTGGTTTTCTCCATGGCTGGAGAATGGTGCAGATTTTCAGCACTGCTTGAGAATTCTGCTGCTGTTTATGTAACTGAAGGCAGGCCCCGTCCCACAGCTATACCTCCTCAGATCTGTGCTCATCAAAACTAAAGGTGCCAGATGCTGCAGAGAATTTTCTGATTTCATCTGGAAAGTTCCATGATCAAAGCTGCTTCATTTACTTCTGTAGCTGGCTGAGCATTGATTGAGCTTGTCAAGAGACGTGCCTGCTTGTCTTGGATAATACAGATCCATGGTGCATTAGGTACTCTGCTTTCTGTTTGAAACTCACAGTTATTGGGATGTATACAGTACGTGAATGGGTTATATAACAGATGTTAAGTTCAGACGATGTCATAAACTGCAGAAAGAAATCCTGAGTACTTTATTTGTGGAATCCAAACATGACCAGTTTTTCCAGTTTTTACATATAGAAAGGGGTCAGCTGATTTAATGGATATTGTACCATTTTGGGGTTGTTTGACAGAGCTTCCATACAATGGTAGCTGGTGACAGACTTAGCTCTGCAGCCCCCCAATAATTCAATCTGAACAGGTGAGACTCATAATGTAAGTTCTAATTACTGAGAAGGCCTACTTTGCTGCACATTTTACTGGTATCCTATATGTGCTTCCTGTCTTGTATCTATGAGGACAAGGCCTCAAGCTGCGATGTCACCTGTTTACAGCAGGCAGGAGAGAGGCGTCGGAGCCAATGCGCTCCACCAGGGGGCAGTGTGGTGCAGTGTCCAGGCTGGAGCCGATGCTGCCCTTCCGGTGTTCGTTGGGCTGAAGACAAGTTCAATTGTGGACGACTGAGGCTTGAGTCTCAACTTCGTTATTGCGTGGCTGTATCTTGTATGTGCTGTGTGACTATTGGTACTGTGTTCTGCACCTTGGCCCCGGAGTAACATTGCCTCATTTGGCTGGCATTCATGGGTATTCATGTACAGTTGAATGACAATTAAACTTGAATTGATTTGAATTAAAGGGGAACAACAAATTCACAGGAGGCAAACATGTTCATTTCAAATGAAATGATTGTTGAGGCACCCCCCAGTTCTAACTCTATTATTTTTATTAATTCCTTCACTTCTTTCTTATACATACATTCTTACTATGATATCATCAATATATGCAGTTAAATTCCAAGGGTAAGAGAAAAAAGTTAAGTTTTATAAACAAATTTCTGATACATAGTACACTTATTGCCCAATGGAGCCTTGATATAGTTTTCATATCAAAAATGTATGCCACATTACCAAAGCATATATAACACATCCATACCGAGGTATGAGATTCTTTCAGGGGGAATATTGAACTTTAAGAGAAAAAAATGTATCAATGTATCTCAGAAAGTGTTGCAGCTTATTGGCTGCTGAAGGCACCATTCATATTTTATGTGCTTCCATACTCAAATATCCCAAAGCTGTCTTGACTGGCATCCCACTTTCAATTTTTCATATATTCATAACGCCAATATCCCAAAGCACAATTTCTCTTCCACCTATTGGAACTCTACTTGCTTGCCTACATTGAGGCTTGGTCCACCAGAATCTCAGTTTTGTACCGTTTGTCTATATGTGTGAATCATTAGTAATATGTTGGAGGAACTCAGCAGGTCAGGAGGGGAATAAACAGTCGACCTTTTGGGCTGAGACCCTTCATCAGAACTGAAAAGAAGGAGGTAAAAGTCAGAACAAGAATTTGGAGGGGCAGGAGAGGAAGGAATACAATCTGGCTGGTAATAGGTGAGACCAGGTGAGGAGGAAGGTTGATAACTAATTATTGCTTTTTTCTTCTCTGCCTCTGAAAGATAGTCTGATCTTGCATTCCTCAGAGAACTCTGCACTCTATTAACCCTAGATCCTTATGGTTACCCAGTCTCCCAATTTCACTCTTGGCAGATGAACCTCCAGCTGTTTGGACAGATATCATAAGCAGTGTGGTGATGGGATATTGTGGTCATCATTTAAATAGTTCCATTTTTAATGGTTCCTTACCACATATTCTAATCATACAATAACATTCAATTGATCTCATTTCATTTCATAGTTAATTATGACTAAGCTTACATTTGTAGAATTTAAATTCTTGCATTGCAAAACTATGCCTTTAAAAATTGTTTAAAGAGATGTGTTAATAAGTTAATGTAGAAGTGTCACAATTAGAAGTTGCTGGTGAACTCAGCAGGCCAGGCAGCATCTCTAGGAAGAGGTACAGTCGACATTTCGGGCCGAGGCCTTTCGTCAGGACTAACTGAAAGAAGAGCTAGTAAGAGATTTGAAAGTGGGGGGGGAGGGGGAGATCGGAAATGATAGGAGAAGACAGGAGGGGGAGGGATGGAGCCAAGAGCTGGACAGTTGATTGGCAAAAGGGATATGAGAGGATCATGGGACAGGGGGCCTAGGGAGAAAGAAAAGGGGAGGGGGGGTAAGCCCAGAGGATTTCCTGCTCGCATTGCATTGTCTTTAAAGTGGTGTTGAGAATGACAAAGAAAAGGAATTAGTATGAGAGGTAAAAGTACACAGGTAAGTTATTCCCGATGTTTCACATCCAGAAGCAAAATATCTTGTCAGCTGAAAAGTGAGAAGATATATTCCGTAAAATATTATGGTTTAGTCCACATTGTTTAAAAAGAACACGTACAGCGTATACAAAGCTTCAACTCTGTGGTGAATGGAAGGTAACGGGCAGCTATTCAGTTTCCTTCCATTTTGTTCAGGAATTCCTTTCTTTTTCCAGAACCATTCATGTAAAAAAAAGTTATTGTTCTGTTGGTATCATTTGATTAAATACAGGCTATAAGACAATCAGGAAAGGAGTATTTGTAATCTCTGAAATAACTGTACAGCAATTTACCGTTACAAATACCAAATCATCAATCATGCCACATTTAAGGCAGATGGAGGACTGGCTCAGGCAAGAAGGTGAACTTACTTTTAGAACTTAAATGTATAGCTGGCACTGGCAAAGGGAATAAAAATCTATCCTTTTTTCTGGGGGTCAGTGGCCCTAGACCAAGTTGTTTGGAAGCCATCACAACCAAGTTATTATTGTATTTAATGTAGAGTCATTCTAAAATGTTTCCAGAAGAAGACCAGACTGACTGACATCTATCTGTCTGTCTAGGTACCATATCCGATGCGGACTTTGGTGACCATGGTTTTCCATATAGATCTATCCTTTGTCTTTTCGATGACTTCCATTTCCTCGATGTGTAGCCACCTGGCTATGCTTTTGATGTACATAAGCCGAGGTCTTCCTGTAGGTTTGCTCACCTCAATCTGTCCAGAGAGTATGAGTTTTTCCAGTTCATCTTTCCGCATGATGTGTCCTAGGAATCTGAGTTGTCTTTCTCTTATTGTTGGTATGAGTGATCGAACTGCTTGGGCTGACGTGGTAAGTGTAAATACCACACTCCTGCAATCAGGATGACTGTGCACATTTTCAGATCAGCTCGGCTGATATAGTAGGCATGAGGAAGATTTTTCCAGTTATAAGTAATAGCAAATGCTATAAATGATATATGGGGAGAAAAGAAGGTGGGCGGGGGGGCCGTGGTGGAGCTTTAATCACTTAAATAGGGAAGTCAGGAGAAATTGCCTTGCCCAGCAAATGACAAAGACTTGGAGTGTGCTGCCCGAGGAATTAATTGAAAGAAGTGAAAGAAATTCACGAGTGTGGTAACTTTAAGATTGTTGATGTTTGATTTGTAACTAACACCTCCGAGTCAATGAGTGTACAGTGAGAATAAAATTGGTTCTGTATACAGATCTATCAATAGTCTTATACTGCTGAATCAAGAGTCTTTTTTTGCCCAGTGTTTGCATATACAGTATTGAATTGTGCCACTATGAATAACTGGCAGTGTGGATGAAAGGAGATGAACCAGGAACGTTCATTTTCTTTCATCCACACCCATTCGAGTGTTTCTTGCCTTTTCATGAGATCTTAGGGTTTTCTTCTCAGGAGCTGTGAAAAGCTGAGACTGGTGTGAATTTCATTAATTTAGTTATTTATGCTTGTTTTACTTGTTTAATGCCATGGCCAAGACGTGGCGATACTTTAATCATTCACTTATCCAGTGGAATGGGTATACAGGGAGACTGTGACTGCTTTCACAGAATGAAAGAGAAATAGATTTCGTTCATACATGTAGATGCTAGGACTTACTAGTTTATACAAACCTTGCTAACTTCAGCCACATCTGCAGACTAATCTTTTGAAGGGCTGCTCAAGCTATTGTTAGAGTCCTGCTTTCACTAAATACACTAGTGAAATTTAAGAGACTACTGGACAGGTATATGGAGGAATTTAAGGTGGGGGGTTATATGGGAGGCAGGGTTTAAGGGTCGGCACAACATTGTGGGCTGAAGGGCCTACTGTGCTGTACTATTCTATGTTCTATGTTCTTACCTTGTCTATAATTCAGTGGAACATGTTTAATAGCTAGAATAAGCATCAAGATGAAAGTGTTTCGGACCTGCAATAGATTGCTGAAAGCAGCAGAGTGTCATTGTGAAATCCAAGGAGACACATCATCGTTATTTGTTGTGTCGTGTGATGTAGGCAATCATGGTCTTCTATCCATGACCATGATTGTTCCAGGCAAATTTTTCTACAGAGGTGGTTTTCTATTGCCTTCTTCTGGGCAATGTCTTTACAGGATGGACCATTATGAATACACTTAAGAGTCTGTCTGCCTGGTGTGAGTGGTCGCATTACCTGAACTTGTGATATGCGTCAGCTGTTCATGTGACCATCTACTACCTGCTCCCACGGATTCATGTGAAACTGATGGTGGGGGTGCTAACCAGGTGCTACCCCCTTGCCCAATGGTGACCTGCAGGCTAACAGAAGAAAGGAGCGCCTTACATCTCCTTTGGTAGAGGCGTATCTCCACCCCGCCAACCCAACCAAGGAGACTATCCAGTAAGAAGAACTTTGATATTGCCCAGGCAGTGGAGACAACAGGGCAGAATTTGCATGACCACAAATGCATGTTCAGGCCATTAATAAGTTAAGGCCCAGCAGTACAAGTTATTTGAAGAAAGGCTACAGTTATCTAAAAAGGGAATGTTACTGATTTGACAGCACACGATGTGGTCAGTGAGTTTAGACGCATTCTTCCTTCGACAATTGGGGTATCAAGAGGCAACTGTCAACTGCTTTTCCTGAAAGAAAAGCAGAATTTTCAACCTAAGAAAGCAAACTGTGCCTATTGTAAAAGGTGGTCAAAAGGTATCACGTGCTTTGAATTAGATGGTAAATCTGGACAGACCACATGGACTATTGACCCTGCCACAACTCCACTGAAGCATTCTATACCTCAAGGTACCCAGAGCAAGAGAAAGCGTTAATGGAAATAGATATTGGTGACACAGTGTTAGTGATAGGTGAACGAGAATTTAAGTTACATTGACCAAATGGATCTAGATGAAAAGGATGTGTGGAATTAGAGTGAAAAGTGATGAAAATGAGGCAAAACTTCCTCTTCTAATTGACCTGAAGTAAGAGTCTAATTTGATAGATTGAAACTGGCTTTTAAGAAAGCAAGATAATGGAGGGGTTAACGGCATGAAGGAACTAACTTGACAAGCACACAGAGATGTCTTGTGATGAACTTGGCAGCAACGAAGACGTGAAAGGCATGATTCATCAGAACTTCAGGATATCTGTACCTCTGATGAATCATGTGTCTTTCTTCTTTTAAACAGAGTGAATAGGTTTGGTGGAGAGCTGAAGTGGCCAGAAAAAAAACGTGTCACTGATACAGTTGTGTTTTCCCATCAGGCTGTTTGGTCACTTCTGCTGTGAAGACAGATGGCATGGTGATGGTCTGTGAAAATTGTGAGAAGACAATAAACAAAAGCAAAGGTAGATGAATATCCTGTACCACTACTGACTTGTTTCCTCAGCTCAGAGGAAGAGAAATCTGTGAAACACCTGACACATCGTATGCTTACTAGCAGATGAAATTCTACAAAGTTAAAAAAAAGTTTTCACCTTGGACTGTATCTGCACTTGGTAGCCACTTTATTAGTGTACACCTGCTCATTAATGCAAATATCTAATCAGCCAATCCTGTGACGGCAACTCAATCCATAAAAGCATGCAAGTATGGTCAAGGGGTTCAGATGTTGTTCAGACTAAACCTTAGAATGTGATCTAAGTGACTTTGACCATGGAGTGACTGTTGGTGCCAGATGGGGTGGTCTGAGTATCTCAGAAATCTCTTGAGATTTTCATGCACAACAGTCTCTAGAGTTTACAGAGAATAGTACAATTTAAAAAAAAAATCTAGTGAGCAGCAGTTCTGTGTGCAAAAAGGCCTTGTTAATGAGAGAGGTCAGAGGAAAATGGCCAGGCTGGTTCAAGCTGACAGAAAGGTGACAGTAACTCAAGTAACCACGTGTTACAACAGTGGTGTGCAGAAGAGCAGCTCTGAACGTGCAACAGGTCAAACCTTGAGGTGAATCTGTTACAGTAGTGGTCCCCAACCACCGGGCCGTGGACTGGTACCGGGCCGCAAAGCATGTGCTACCGAGCCGTGAGGAAACGATATGAGTCAGCTGCATCTTTCCTCATTCCCTGTCATGCACTGTTGAACTTGAACACAGGGTTGCCAACTGTCCCGTATTTGCCGGGACATCCCCTGTATTGGGCTAAATTGGTTTGTCCCATACGGGACTGCCCTTGTCTCGTATTTTCCTCGCTAAGGTAGAATGTTCCTATGAAACATTTCGTGCTGAAATGGTGTGAAGTGAAGAAGCAGTTACCATTGATTTATATGGGAAAAATTTTTGAGCGTTCCCAGACCCAAAAAATAACCTACTAAATCATACCAAATAACACATAAAACCGAAAATAAATAACACTAACATATAGTAAAAGCAGGAATGATATGATAAATACACAGCCTATATAAAGTAGAAATAATGTATGTACAGTATAGTTGGGAAGAAGGTGGCAAAACCTATTTGTGGGGAAAAGATCAGCACATACGCGCATGCGCACATCACGCATGCGCACATCACGCATGCGCACACAGGTGCCTGCGCAAGGCTTCATGGTCATGGTAGTCTTTCGTGGGGTAAAGTGTCCCAGGATTTGACTGCTACTTTTGTCCCTTATTTGGGAGTGAGAAAGTTGGCAACCCTAACTGTAAAAGACATGTTGAGGTGAGTTTAACCCTACTTGAACACCCCTCCCCCTCGGGGGCCGGTCCACAAGAATATTGTCAATATTAAACCAGTCCGCGGTGCAAAAAAGGTTGGGAACCCCTGTGTTAAAGCACCATGAACATACACTCAATGGCCACTTTATTAGGTAAAGGAGGTGCCTAATAAAATGGCTACTGAGTGTGTATATTAGATGACCATTTGTACTGCAAGCTGTCTGGGCATTTTCCAGAAGACAATGGATCGTTTGATTCTAATCAGTTGTCAACTGTTGTAGAGTACCGAGATGATATCTTGGCATTTGCAAAGCAGATTAGGAAGACAAATAAGGATTCTCACATGGCTGGTCTACAAACCAATGGAATAAGCAAAGGGTCTCCCAAAATTTGAGGTAAGCAGACCCCTTGTGACCCTTTCTCCATCTAGGTTCTTTCACACGTACATCCCAACCTTTCTGCCCACTGTTACAAGGTGTTTCATCCTAATCCCACACTGCATCCCCTAAACTCCACCCCACTAGTTGCATCTACTGAGCATTCCTCCCTTATCTGGTTTTCTATCAGCTTCCTTACTTATCAGATTCCAGGATCTTGTGATCCTCTTTTGTCCTCGTTTGTCACCTTCCAGCCTCAGTGTCTACTTCCACCCTCCCCTCCAATCTCCACTCTCCCCACTTGGCTTTCGCTGCCCATCATCTATCTCCCTACTTTCCTGTTTCCATGCATCACCACTCCTCTTCACCTCTTTGTAGTGGCTCTCTCTCCCCTCTATATTCTCAGTTTTGACCCAAGATGTCAACTTTCCCTCTAGACTGCCCGACCTCCTGATTTCCTGATTTGTTATTTTTTGGTTCCAGATTCCAGCATCTGCAATCCCCTATGTTTACAGCAAGAATTCTTGTGTCATTCAATTATTCCTTGTTGAGAAATGACAAATACGACTTTGCTCACACAAAAAATAGTTTATCTTGATTATAAGGGAGATGTTGAAGGATTATACTGGGTTGAGGACAAGTTCATAATGGCATTGCATGCCTGTTGTCTGACTATCTTAAAAAAAATAACTGCCTGCTTTGCACTTTCTATCTACTCAGAATGCCTCACACCTTTAAACATTGTATTCCGATCTCTGCTTGAGTTGCCGCATCATAAGACAATGTGGTATTGAAGAAAGGATTAGAAAGAGTTTTTCTCAAAGTCGAAGAAACTGCTGCTGAATTCATGCATACTTGATGCCAAGAAGTATATACTGTAAGGCAAAGCCGGAGTAATGTTTTATAGATGACACTACCTCCCTTTTGGAGGCTACAAAGTACTTTGAAACAGCGGTGAGTTGTGCATCCTTGAGATCAAATAAAATATCATTCCTTAATCTGTTATATGTGACGTTAAATAATATTCATGAATTGCAAAATGTCAGTCTCAATATTTAAAGCAAAACCTCTGTGAAATTGTGAATATTTAAAAAGTGAATCAAACTTGTGTTTGCTATTAACTGCACTCTATACAACAGGCCAGATCAGCTGTGATCATGCCAAGTCTACATATTAATGACAACCTTTAAAACTCTGGAAAACCATTCAATCAACTTGAAGACAGAGTTCAAAGACAATTTTGGCAACATAGCTGGATCATTATACTATCAATTATGTCCTCTTTTAAAATTATTGTTTTTATTTTTCTGCCATTAAAGCAGCAACAGAAGTAGGTCTAAGATACATAAATATATTAGAATTCTGGTTTGTAGTTTGGGTTTAATCCAGGCATAAACTAATTGGGTAAAGCTCTCACATCTCAAATAACTAAACAGATTTTCTGTTTGGAACTTGTTGGGCACGCAGTAAGTGTGAAAATATCTATAGATGTACCATGGAGACCATTCTATCTGGCTGCATCACCATGGGGGTGGGGTGGGGGGGGAGTGGCTACTGCACAGGATCGAAGTACGCTGCAGAGAGCTCTAAACTTCGTCAGCTCCATCATGAGCACCAGCCTCTGTAGTATCCAGGACACCTTCAAGGAACGATGCGTCAAAAAGGCCGTATCCATCATTCAGGACCTCCATCACCAAGGTCGTGCCTTGTTCTCATTGCTAACCTCAGAAGGAGGTACGGAACGTGAAGGCATACACTCAGTGATTCAGGAACAGCTTCTTCCCCTCTGCCATCCGATTTCTGAATGGACATTGAACCCATGAACTTTACTGCACTACTTTCTTATTTCTATTTTTGCAGTACTTAATTTTTAACTGTTTTACATATATACATATATAATACACATATGTATATGTAAAATTGTTAAATTAAATTAAGTATTTATATATATATACACTTATGGCATCAGTCTGTCTCGAAGGGCAATGGAATGAGTGACCTCTCCAGGACACAAGCCTGGGCAGAAGTTATGGAGAACCTGGGATGCTGGGACACCCAGTCATCAAGATCCTCATCTCAGCCTCACCTGTGTAGTCCAAAGGAAAGCAAATACATTTGGCACCAACATGACTGCAGGAGCTGCCGGGAGGAAGTACAGTGACACGCAGCCACCTTAGGAGCTCCACTCTGGATTTGCTCCTGTAGCCTCCGTCTCTCCTGAGGCTGCCCACAAGGCAAGGGGGCAATTTACCCATAGCTGGTGATCTTACTATAATTCACAGTTTTTTTAATCTAATGTTATGTACCGCTGCCATAAATTCAACAAATTTCACGACATATGTCGATGATATTAAACCTGATTCTGATTCTGAAATATAATATTTCCACTTGCTTGATGGCCTGAAGGATAAATATAAACCCATTCAAGGGGTCAGGAGCAGCCAATTTGATCTCTTGACTCTGCTCTGCCCCTAGAATCGCTGATCACTAACATCTATTCCATTTTCTCACCCAGTCCTCCGTGGCCTTTAATTCTTCTGTTTCCCAAAACCCTGTTGATCTTAGCTCTGAATATTCTCATCTTCCACAATCCTCTGCTGCAGAGAATTCTAAAGGTAACCTGCACTTCTAAGTTCCAAAGTACTTCACAGCTAATGGATTTGTTCTGTTCACTATTGTGAATTGGGGAAACGTGGTAGCCAGAATGTGCAGGATAGCATCTGCCAGAGTGCGAGTGAAGCAACTAAATTTTGGTGATAGTACTCAACTTTAAACCCTCCTCTGGCTACGTTCAAGGGACCTTTTATATACACCTGGATAAGTATACAAGGTCTTCATTTGATTTTCCATCTGAAACTGAGTCTACTTTAATCACTGCCAGAACTTCAAAGTTCAAAGAAGTTCAATGTTCAAAGTAAATTTATTATCAAAGTACATATAAGTCACTATATACAACCCTGAGATTCACTGTCTTGTGGCCATGCTTAATAAATTCATAATAGAATAGTCATAGTCATAGTCATACTTTATTGATCCCGGGGGAAATTGGTTTTCATTACAGTTGCACCATAAATAATTAAATAGTAATAAAACCATAAATAATTAAACAGTAATATGTAAATTAGGCCAGGAAATAAGTCCAGGACCAGCCTATTGGCTCCGGGTGTCTGATCCTCCAAGGGAAGAGTTGTAAAGTTTGATGGCCACAGGCAGGAATGACTTCCTATGACGCTCTGTGTTGCACCTCGGTGGAATGAGTCTCTGGCTGAACGTACTCCTGTGCCCACCCAGTACATTATGTAGTGGATGGGAGACATCGTCCAAGATGGCATGCAACTTAGACAGCATCCTCTTTTCAGACACCACCGTCAGAGAGTCCAGTTCCTTCCCCACAACATCACTGGCCTTATGAATGAGTTTGTTGATTCTGTTGGTGTCTGCTACCCTCAGCCTGCTGCCCCAGCACACAACAGCAAACATGATAGCACTGGCCACCACAGACTCGCAGAACATCCTCAGCATCATCCGACAGATGTTAAAGGACCTCAGTCTCCTCAGGAAATAGAGACGGCTCTGACCCTTCTTGTAGACAGCCTCAGTGTTCTTTGACCAGTCCGGTTTATTGTCAATTCGTATCCCCAGGTATTTGTAATCCTCCACCATGTCCACACTGACCCCCTGGATGGAAACAGGGGTCACTGGTACCTTAGCTCTCCTCAGGTCTACCACCAGCTCCTTAGTCTTTTTCACATTAAGCTGCAGATAATTCTGCTCACACATAATAACAATAACAGAATCAGTGAAGCTCTGCACCAATTTGGGCGTTCAGCCAGTGTACAAAAGACAACAAACTGGGCAAATACAGAAAGAAAGGAATAATAATAATAATAATAGGCAATAAATATCGAGAACATGAGATGAAGAGTCCTCGAAAGTGAATCTATAGGTTGTGGGAACATTTCAATGATAGAGCAAATAAAGTTGAGTGAAGTTATTCCTTTTGGGTCAAGAGCCTGATGGATGAGGGGGTAATTGATGGTTGGTAGTTAATTGGTCACTGTATATTGTCCCACGAGTGGGCTAGGATTAAATTGGGGAGTGTTGTGTGGTGCGGCTCAAAGGGCTGGAAGGGCCAATTCCACACCGTATCTCAATAAATAAATAATGACGAACTAACTAACTATCGAGCTTGCTGAAGCGGGTGGTGTGAGTCCTGAGGCAGCGGCAAGAAGACAACATGACCTGGCTGGTGGGAGGGATCCTTAATGGTGGATGCTGCTTTCCTGCAACAACATTTCGTGTAGATGTGCCCAATGCTCTATAACTTGCCATGAGGGGGTATTTTACTAAGGTTGAACAAGCTAAAGTGAATGTTGTTTGGAGCTAATTAAACTAAAGCAGGTGCAGTCTTGTCCCATGCTGGTTTCATTGCTGAGCACTCCATACATCAAGGACCTCGTGATTTTGAAGTCATTATAAAGGTTAATGCTACACCAGATGCAGCATCTGTTTTCTAAAGGAGAATATAAGAATGATATTTCTCAGAGTCCAGCCAAGGGTCTGCCCAGTTAGTCCCCACAGACTTTTAAACTGCTGTATCCAGCTACAAGAACCAGAGTAAATCTTATTGAAAATGATGGTCACAATTCTTTAAATTATGACTTCACAGTCATTCACCTCTTTTGCTGTTGATTCGTTGTTACCCCGTGCCTCTCAGCCAAATATTGTAGACACAAGGGACTCCCCACACTTTAATCATTCCGCTTTACCGGCAAGATCGATGTAACGAAACCAAATTTCCCTCGGGATTAATAAAGTACATCTATCTATGTATCTGAGGTTCCCAATTCTCTTTAACATTGAAGTGTAATCACAGGTTTCAAAGTAATTACAACATAAACATATTGTCAGGATAGATTTTCCGCCTGGTTCAGTCGACGCTCTATTATTGTCATTGCGAGAAGTGAAATGGTGAAAGCAGAACCACTTCACAGGATGTGATCAGTAATATTTCCAAAACAGCTGCTGAGGATGGATCAGATAGTCGTGACAGTTCGCAGTGACGGAACCCATGGAAGCAACGTTTCATTTATCCATTCACAAAATGTGCTGCATCTATTGTTCAATCCATTTGCCCTTGAGAAGATGGTGGGCTGAAATGCGGCAGCCTACTTGGCAGAGCCATGCTCACAGTACTGCTAAATAAAGAGTCCCAGGATTTGGATCCAGCAGCGATGGAGAAACAGCAGTACAAGTCCAATGCCCTGCTATCTGTAGAGTTGGCAACTATTTGGCATCTTATGTTCCAGCTTGTAAATTGCTTTTGAAATGCATCCATAATAGCAATATGTGTAAAACAGCATCCAATTCATGCTTTATCAAGTCCTACGGCAAGTGAATGAATGACTAGTTCATCTGTTTTTAGTGGGCGTGGAGTGTTGGCTGCAATGCCAGAGGAACTTCTTGCTCTTTTTCAAATATTACCACTGTGTTATTAATATCCGCCTGTGAATTGGGACATGGGAGCATCATTCCAGATGACGTGTAGAATCTTAAGCCTTGAACGTTCAACTGTGATTTAGGTCCAAGCATGCTTCCATTTGCACAATTTGATTATTTTTCAGTTGCGTTTCATTGCCAGTGCTTTTATTCCCCTGAAATTGTTAATGCAAGGAACACGCGCAAAATGCTGGAGGAACTCAGCAGGTCAGGCCACATTAATGGAGGAGAATAATCAGTTGGCGCTTTTGGGCTGAGACCCTTCATCTGGACTGGAGAGGAAGGGGGCAGGAAGCCAGACTAAGAAGGTGGGGAAGGGCAGGGGGCACAAACTGGCAGGTGATAGGTGGAAACAGATTAGGGGGAAGGTGGATAGATGGGGGGGTAGATGAAGTAAGAAACTGTGATGCGATAGGTTGAAGAGGTAAAGGGCTGAAGAAGAAGGAATCTGATAGGAGAGGACTGCAGACCATGTGAGAAAGGGGAAGAGGAGCACTGGAGAGAGTTGATGGGCAGCTGAGGAGAAGAGAGTGGGTAAGAGTGAAGCCAGAATGGGGAATAGAAAGAAATAGAGAAGGGGAGGGGGGGATAAATTAGTGGAAGGACATACTGGCTTTGGAGGCGGTGCAGAGGAGGTCCACCAGGTTGATTCCAGAGTTGAGGGTGTTAGACTATGAGGAGGGATTGAGTCACCTGAGACTGTACTCGCTAGAGAGGAAATCTTATAGGAACATATAAAATTATGAAAGGGATAGATAAGATAGAGGCAGAAAATTTGCTTCCACTGGTAGGTGAGACTGGAACGAGGGGACATAGCCTCAAGATTCGGTGGATGGACATGAAGAGGAACTGCTTCTTCCAGAGAATGATGAATCTGTGGAATTCTCTGCCCAATGAAGCAGTGGAGGCTACCTTAGTAAGTATATTTAAGACAAGGTTGGATAGAGTTTTGCATAGTAGGGGAATTAAGGGTTATGGGGAAAAGGCAGGTAGGTGGAGATGAGACCATGGTCAGATCAGCCATGATCTTATTGAATGGCGGAGCAGGCTTGAAGGGCCAGATGGCCAACTCCTGCTCCTATTTCCTATGTTCTTATGGAAGTTAGAGAAATTGATGCTCATGCCATCAGTTTGGAGACTTGATCCTCCAACCTGACTGTGGCCTCATTGTGGTAGTAGAGGAGGCCATGGACTGACATATGGGAATGGGAAGTTGAATTGAAATGGGAAGTCCTGCCTTTTGTGGCAGATGATTTTGGTGGACCATTGTTATGTTCACATTTGAACATAACGACATGACTGAAAGACTATTAACAGGAACTATTAGGTTCCACATAAAATAATAGTAAACTATTTTATCCTTCTGTTATTCTGTTCTTTGTTTCAGCTATAATTTTATTATGAATTTTACCCCATTCGCTTCCCATATTTATTATAAAACCAGAACATTTCATTAGTCAGATGACGTACCAGGCATGTGTCTTCTTGGATGACATAGTGAACCATTCCTTCAGCTCATTTCTGTTTTGGGCACCTTGGCAAGGCATGTTGGGCTTGCGATTTATTTTTTAATCTGTTTCTGTCTTGTTTATAATTTTGCCGGGATTAATAGAAGTGTCAAACTGGAAGATTAAGTGCTAAAATCTATTTCAGGACTGCCACGTTGTCCTTGCAAAAGGTATCGACAACTTACTCCCAGCTGTAGAAGTGACGGCTAGAATTACTTGCATGTTGCCACAGTCACATTGACAGCTCTATGTACATTTGAAATTGGTTGGTACAGGTGATATTTATTCACGCATTCCACTGACACAGAAGCTACTGCGTAAATCTCCTTTTCCTTCTTGTAACTTTAGCAAGGAGTACCAGAATTTTTTTACATCCCTTCACACCCTCTGTTGTTTTAAGGTGGCCTATTAGAAATGGTTATTAAAACTGCCCTGCTATACTCCCTTCCTTGATCTCAAAATGTTTCAGAATACATTACAGTATTGAAGCAATTTGCTTATTACTTATTCACTTGTGCATTTTGCTGACAGGGCATTTAATGCTCACAGCTCATTGTACCCTTAACCGGGTAGTTTCCTAAAGCAAATCAGAAGCAGTTAGGATTCAACCACATTAGTGGATCTTGAGTTACATGTAGATAGAATATCCTTCTCTGAAGGAAGTTAGTTAACTGGTGAGTTGTTCTCTGTTTACCTTTGGTTACCCAGAACATGCCCTCTTCTCACTGTTACCGTTGGGAAGGAAGTACAGAAGCCTGAAGGCACACACTTAACGATTCAGGAACAGCCTCTTCCCCTCTGCCATCTGATTTCTAAATGGACATTGAACCCCTGAACACTACCTCAATACTTTTTTTAATTTGTTTTTTTTGCCCTGCTTATTTTTACTTAATGTTTAATAGATCTATATATACTTACTGTAACTCAGTTTTTTCTCTATGTTTATTTATCATGTACTTCTTTATACTGCTGTCATAAAGATAACAAATTTCATAACACATGTCGATGATATTAAACCTGATTCTGATATTGATTCTGAACTTCCCTTATGCAAGCCATTTATCCTAGAGTTATGCTAAATTATTTGGCTTTAAATTTCCAGTTGCCTTGGTAGGATCCAAATTAGATCAATAGACCAGTTCTCCGGAGTTTCCCCAGTAATTGAACTTCTGAGAAAACAGTTAATCTGTTTGCAAATGGTGAGTCAAACAGTTTTTGATCTGTTCTGGCGTGGTGAGAGAGGTGGTTGGAGGGAGGTCAGGTGAAAGGGTAGGTGAACTATTGTTGTGGACGTACTCTTTCTGAATGCATTCATGAGGCTAGACAAGGTGCAAGCATTATTCCCCTGATGGTGTTGTTATTTCCTCCTAAGCTTGATTTGTCTGTGTGAAATTTGCATTGAAATTTAAATAGGTTGGGGGTGGGGAGGGGAGATAAAACAAAATGAAAATGTAAATGCCAACTTAAAACAATTTATATAAAAAAATCACATCTCTATTTACAGTATTCATAAGTTTGATCATACAATTCTTGTTGCAATAACAGTGAATTTTTGAGTTTATCCCTCATAATATGATTTCCTTGGTAAATGAAATTGATTTTCTTGCTGACTAGACAGTAGGCGCGGTGAATGTGATCTGAAATAAAATGGTGTCGATAACACCCAGATGATTCAATTTAAGAATTTCTTTGCTGTTCCTGAGAAAGAGAAAAAAAAACGAGTTTTTACCTTATACATGGATCAGATAGCTGGGCCTTAATTTGACCTTGGGTGCAGTCTAAATGGCATTGGCAGATTCTCCCTGTAACTGTGTTGGGTGTGAATCAGGATTACATATTATCCAGAGTTGTTTGTGCCAACTTGTCTAAGCTGGTATTTATGCCTGGGTGCTTCAGTTTCCTTCCACTTCCCAAAAACATGAAGGCTGGGAAGTTAAATGGCCTCTTTTGTGTAGGTGAGTGGTAGAGTTGAGAGGAATTGATGGGAATGTTCGAACGTTATGTGCCATGTCATATGACGTAGGCAATCCTGCTCTTTCCATGACCGTGATTGTTCCTGGTAAATTTTTCTGCAGGAGTGGTTTGCCGTTGCCACCTTCTGGGGAGTGCCTTTACAAGATGGGTAACCCCAGCCATTATCCATACTCCTCAGAGATTGTCACGTAATTAGGACTCGTGATATGCACCAGTTGCTCATACAACCATCCACCAGCTGCTCCCATGGCTTCATGTAGCCTTGATCAGGTGGTGGTGGTGGTAGGGGTGGGGGGGTGGGGTTGGGGGGAGAATGAGCTACACCCTACCCAAGGGTGACCTGCAGGCTAGCTGAGGGAAGGAGGCCTTACACCGCCACTCAAAGGTGGGAATGTAGAGAGAAGAAAACAGAATTGGTGAAGGATTTGTGTAAATTGGTCCTTTGTGGCATGTGCTCGATGGACTGAAGGGCAAAGGTTGTTGTACTGTATAGCCTATGAGTCTCTATGATTCTAGCAACCGTTTTCCTCTATTCTTGAAGTTAGTTGGCACTCCATTATACAACATGTCCCTTGTCTCATGGTCTTTGCCTTATTAGTCTACTGTGTGATACATTACTGAAGCTTCCCAAATATAAATAAATTACATGTCCTGGTTTACCTTTGTATACTTATTCTACTATTTTTTTCTTGATGAGCTTCCTCGTTCCATTGGTGGAATATTTCCCTCTTCCACCTTGCATCTACTTAAAAATATTCAAAAAAACATGGCCGTCCATCTCACCTGCTTTCACATGTACTCCACCAAGTTCCTAAAGACTCTGCTATGATTTTCACGTAGATTCCAGCCAAGGCACATCTCCTTTTATAAGAGCTGCTGTGTGGCTTTATTCCACATTGACGGAACTGAAATGGTACTTGGACTCAAGGTGAAAAGCTAAGACTACAGTGGCAAAGTTGGCATTTTGCAAGCTTGTGTGTAGTCTGCAGTGAGTTATCGGATACAGGTTAATTGCTGATTGTGATCGCAGCACTCACTCCTTGTGGCCACTTTGTAAGGTACTTCCTGCACCTGATAAAGTGGCCACTGACTGCGTTGGTGGCCTTCTGCAGCTGTAGCCCATTCACTTCAAGATTCGACGTGTTTCGCTTTCAGAGATGCTGTTCTGCACATCAGTGTTGTAACAAGTGGGTCACTTGAGTTACTGTCAGCTTGAAACCGTCTGGTCATTCTCCTCTGACCTCGCTCATTCAGAAAGCATTTTTGCCCACAGAACTACCACTCACTGGATGAGCAACACACATCAACGTTGCTGGTGAACGCAGCAGGCCAGACAGCATCTCTAGGAAGAGGTACAGTTGACGTTTTGGGCCGAGACCCTTTGTCAGGACTAACTGAAAGAAGAGCTAGTAAGAGATCGACTGTACCTCTTCCTAGAGATGCTACCTGGCCTGCAGCGTTCACCAGCAACGTTGATGTGTGTTGCTTGAAATTCCTGCATCTGCAGATTTCCTCGTGTTTGCGTTTTTAAACTCACTGGATGATTTTTTTTTTGTTTTATTTTGCACCATACTCTGCAAATTCTAGAGATTGCTGTGTGTGAAAATCCCAGCAGATCAACAGCTTCTGGCATACTCAAACCATTATACTTGGCACCAACATTCATTCCACGGTCAAAGTCACTAAGATCACATTTCTTCCTCATTCTGATGTTTGGTCTGAACATCTTGATCTTGTCTGCAGGCTTTTATGCATTGAGTTGCTGCCACGTGTTCGGCTGATTAGATATTTGCATTAACAAGCAGGTGTACCTAGTAAAGTGGCCACTGAGTGCATTTTACAATGCTGACCAACCTAGCCCCTGTAGGTTATTTTTATGTTCTTTAATAACAGCCCAGCTCCTCTGCCAACCAACAAAATATCCAAGCTCATTGGTCACTTGCCTTTAAGTTCTGACCTGATTTAGAAGGAGACCCAGAATGGGTTGTTTATTACTTCAGGAATCTGGCTCTTTTCAGATGAGGACCATCCCAAATACAATTAATTCCGGCTTCTAAACGGCTCTGACTTCTGGTTGAAGACCAGCCCCGGTTTTACCAACTGTCAGTGCTGTCAGAGAGATTGACTGTCACTGCCAGTCACCAAATGATTATGCAAAAGCTATTAGAGATTAAAATTCCTTTTTAAAAAGTTAAATAATCAGTTTTATTTTGGAAATGTAAAACCTAATATCACTGGGAAGAAAAATCTATTAAATCAGCTCAACCAAAGGTAGATAATGGAAGTTGCTTGTATGCAGCCTTTTTTCTCCAGCATTTTATTTTCATTGAAATAATTTGTCTTGTTTAAATTTGCTTGCGCTGGAATATCTGCAGAAGTTTGTGCTTCCCCAGTGGACTCCATTAAGAGTGTAACTTTGGAGCACAATCGTCTCTCAAGTAAGAAACCATTGAGATGAAGTTTAAGAATTTCACCTTGCGCCAGAGTTTCCATCTAATTACATAGAGAATAGCTGACAGTTTGAAACAATTTTTTTATTTCTTTTTAAGTGGAAAGCTCAGATCATTATGCTTTGGCTACGGAGTGCACCCATGTATGGGCACTGAGGTGGATGAAGGAGAAGTTCTTGAAAGAGAATAACAAATAACTTATCAGGATTTGAGCCCTTTTCTATGAACTATTTGGAAGGGCAAGACTGGTATTTCTTCTCCAGACTTAGCCAATGCAATTTAATAACTGACAGCTTAACGGATTAACACAAACAGCCTGAGAAGTCTGGCTCTTTATTATACACCCATCTCTGTTACCTCAAGCACAAAATGAAACCCACCATCCTGTTTTTACAAGCAACTGCAATTTTATGTCAAACAAGTAGCTTCGATCAAGGAGCATGCTGTTTAGGACACTTAATGGACAAAGGAATACAGGACCATAAGACATAGGAGTGGAATTAGTCCAATCAAGTCTCCTCCACCATTCCACCATAGACAATCCACCCCATTCTCCTGCCTTCTCCCTATATCCTTTGATGCCCTGACAACCCAAGAACCTGTCAACCTCCGCTTTAAATATACTCAATTACTTGGCCTCCACAGCCATCCCTGGTAATGAATTCCACAGATTCACCACTCTCTGGCTAAAGAAATTCCTTCCCTTCTCTGTTCTAAATGGATTACCTCTATTCTAAGGTTGTGCCCTCTGGTTGGAGACTCATCCAGTACAGGAAGCGTCCTCCTCTACATAAAGAGTTCTATTGCTGAGGTTTGGATTCATATTTTGAATTACATTTGTGTTAGAGGTTTTGCGGCAGAGGCAATCTACATGAATCAGTTCTTAACACAAACCATCATGTAACCCTCAGGCTCATCCAGCACGTGTTCGTCTAGGGGAAGACAACTTCTGGCCCTGCCAAACTGAGAAATCTCGTTTGTGTGGATGCTGCGTGACGTGTTGCCCGGTTACAAATCCGCAGCGCAAAATATCAGACAGTACACCATATGCAATTAGCTGATTGAACTTTATAAATCTTAATCTGAATATAGTGTTAGTAAAGGTAATAAAAAGAAAAAGGGCCTATTTTAAGAGAAAAGTCAAAAGTGCACGTTGAAGCTCACAAATATGGCCATTCATCAACCATCGACCTCCTCCTAACGTCGCCAATCTTCGACCCTTGCTCCCAGTCCACTCCATCCGGTGGTCTTCCAGCTCTCTCCACATGCAGCTTCCTTCTTCTCCTCTCACCAACCAAAAACTGTGAAAATCTCTCTTCCAGACTCATAAGAAAGAACAACAGCATTCCTAACCCCGTTATCTCTAGTCATAACCCAAACATTGCTGCGACAGAGAAACCATTACATTATCAGTGAAACATTACAGCATGTTTCAATCAGAATCTATTTCATTTAAATGTGATAATTTTTGGCAGTGGCAAGAATTTATAGTATAAACATGCCTTTGGGAAGGGTGCAGCTGAACTAATTTACCACGAAGAACATATGCTACATGGCTTTTGGAGAAATTGGTGCTCTCATTTTCGATTAAACTTTACAAAATGGACACAAGTAGCCACTTTTTTCTAGTAGTTTCTGTACAGTCTATGATTGTATGTCAAGTGTAAGCAATAACAATAGTCTGTGTAATCTCCTGAGAACTTCTGCTTTCAGAAATAACAGTAACCATATATTAATTTGGGGTTATCATATTTCTATCTACACTGCATGGGCATTGTTCCGATCAGATTTTGTATAGTATAGAGTAGTTGATGCAGGATAGAACTCTGCTGCAGAACCATAGCCCATCGTGGGTCCCTCTCTTCAACCACTGCATGGAGAATTAATGATGGGAAAGAGTTAAATGGCAGTGGTTCTAAATAATTATTAGAAATTAGTCTTCATAGTGGAAGTCACTAAAAATATTCCAATAGAATGGAGGGCAAATAAAAAGAGAGGAACTTCAATTTCTATCACTGGGGGGAATAAAAATCCTTGGCGAAATAATGGGTGTGAGTGGCTCACATTCCAGGACCTTAAATGAAGTGGCCGCAGAGGTGAGGGGAGTGTAAATTGTTATTGCCAAAATTCCCTGTAGAGTTGGCACTGGATTGGAAAACAGCAATGTAACTCTCCTGTTCATGAAAGGAGAGGTGTGGAATGCAGGAAAACGATATGGACCAGTCAGTCCAACGTCTGGAATCCATTGTCTGGAGCTGAAAGTAGGATATTCAGAAAGTCAGAAGACAATCAAGTAGTGTCAACATAGTTTTATGAATTGTTTAACAGGTTTAGAACTATTTTTCTGCAATTCTTTGAGGAGTAACAGTAGGATGGATAAAGGGAACTGTAAAGATAGTTTTGATTTCCAGGAAGTTTTTGATAAGATAGAACGTAAAACCAAAGTCATTTATTGTCGTGTGCACACTACACGTATGCACCGGCTGAGCCTGTGGCAAGCAAGACAAAGGTAAGTTAGCATTCTTTTTCAGAGGACCAGAATATAAATGCAAGGATGTAATGCTGGGGTTTATAAGACATTGTTCAGACTGCCTTTGGAGTATTGTGAGCAGTTTTTGACCCTTTATCTAAGAAAGGATGTGTTGGCATAATTGGGAGGGTCCAATGTTGGCACTGGAAAAATGGCAACGTTTACAGACTGCATCCAGCGCATCCTCGGAGTGTGTTGATTGATGACACAATCAATGCATTTTACATTATGTTTTGTTGTTTCGATGTACACAAGACAAATAAAACTAATCTAGTCTACCTCCTCTGGAAACTACACCAGTTGCGGGAAGGGCTATGTCCATGATGTATTGGGTAGAGTGCCCTACACTCTGAAGCTTCTAATATTCCTGCATTTGCAAATTGCTGTATCAGACCATGTTGTCGCCAGTGAGGATGCTTCCAGGATAATTTTAGAAGGCTACTGTGCAGGATAGGATACACAACATGACAGGTAATATATTGGCAAGGAAGAGGAATGGGTAACGGAAGAGATGGCTCATTGGATTGACCTCAGGAAGAACATAATGAAAGATTGAGCCGAATCCACCTTTATTCATGTGACTTTCATAAAGTGAAAGCCAATTTTATTGAAACATTTAAGATTCTTTGAAGAGTTGACAGGGTGGATGAGAGATTTGGTACATTGAACAATGGACTGTTGTTTCAGAATAAGGGGTCATCTATTTCAGACAGAAATGAGGAGGAAGATCTTCTGTCAGGTGGTTGTGAATCTTTTGAATTCTTCACCCCTGAGAATTGTGGAGGCAGAATCATTGAATATACAGTATTAAAATTATAGACAAAAATATGATTAAGTAATCAGAGTCAGAGGTGTGAAAAGAGCGCAGAAATGTAAAATCAAAGCTTAGATCAGCTACGATCATTATAAATTCCAGTATTGGCATGAAATGCCTACGTGATTTCTCCTGCTCCTGTTCCTTGTGCTCTTTTTTTTTACGTCCGGGGCATATTGAAGACGGTGATCTCGTGCAGCGCACCTCAATGGATATGGTTACGTATGCTCGTTTCAGCCTGATACAGCTGAGAATCACCACTGCTTCCAAGGTCTGTACAGTTAATAAAGATGTCTTGATGTGATTGAATAATCTATTGCTACTTACTACTGATGGAAACAATGCCGACTGTGGCCATACTTCTCGTCAGATTCCTGCCAGTCAGGGATACAGGTGTGTTTAAGAAAATGGGATTTTCAACTCCCAATACTGACTATCTTTCTGGCAAAGTTATAGTCTCTAGTAAATAAAATCAAAGATCTCGGAGCTAGAATGCTATACCAGAGGGACATTAGGACTGCTTATGTCCTTTGTTTCACAGAAACCTGGTTTACCTGTTCTGTAACGGACACAGTGATTCAGATTGACGGGTTCACTATACACCACCAGGATACAACTGTCGAGTCTCTCAAAAGCAGAGGGGGAGGTGTATGCCTCATCATCAACTCCTCTTGGTGCACAAATGTATCAGTGTTATCCCAACTCTGTTTACCAAATCTGGAATATCTGGCAATTAAGTGTCGTCCATTTTACCTGCGAGGTAAATGAGAGATTTCTGCGATCATTTTGGTAGCAGTGCACATCCCACATCAAGCAAATGTCAAACAGGCTCCAGATGATCTGAGCATTGGGTTCAACATGCACAAAACAGCACACCCTGATGTCGGCAACATCATTTTGGGGGATTTTAACTAGGCCAGCTTGAAAACCTCACTAGATAATTACTATCAACAAATCTCTTGTAGTACCAGAGCAAACAACTCATTGGACCACTGTTACATCACCATCAAGAATGCTTACCGTGCTATTCCATGCCTTCACTTCGGAAAACCTGATCACCTGGCCTAACTTCTACTCCTTGAGTATAGGCAGAGACTGAAGACTGCAGCACCAGTAGTGATGTGCAAGAGGGTATGGACAAGGGAAGCACAGGAGCACTTCAAAGACTGCTTTAAATTGATGGACTGGACTGTATTCGGGGATCCATCTTCAAATCTGGATGAGTATGCTGCAGTTGTTACCGACTTCATTAAAACCTGTGAGGATGAGTGTGTGCCTACAAAGACCTACTGTACATTCCCAAACAAAAATCTGAATGAACCAGGAGGTTCATTATCTGCTGAGGGCTAGGTCTGTAGCAGTTAAGTCTGATGATCCAGGTCTATACAAGAAAACCAAGTATAGTTTGCAGAGGGCTATTTCAAGAGCAAACAAACAATTCCAAGTGAAGAAATAATTCCAAGCAAGGTTGGAGGAGACATCGGGTGCACGTCAACTCTGGCAGGGTTTACAGAACATTGCTTCCTACAAAGGGAAACCCAATGGCATGAATGGCAGCAATGCTTCACTACCAGATGAGCCCAACACATTCTGTGCCTGCTTTCAAAGGGAGAACATAACTACAGCTGTGAAAATCCCTGCTGCACCCAATGATCTCATGATCGGTCTCGGAGGCCGATATCAGGCTGTCTTTAAAGAAGGTGAATCCTTGCAATGTGGCAGGCCCGATGGAGTACCAGGTAAGGCTCTGAAAACCTATGCCAACCAACTGGCGGGAGTATTCAAGGACATTTTCAACCTCTCACTGCTGCAGTCGGAAGTTGCCACCTGCTTCAGAAAGGCAACAGTTATGCCAGTACCTAAGAAGAATAATGTGAGCTGCCTTAATGGCTATCGCCCGGTAGAGCTCACATGTACGGTGATGAAATGCTTTGAGAGGTTGGTCATGACTAGACTGAACTCCTGCCTCAGCAAGGACTTGGACCCACTGCAATTTGTCTTTCGCCACAATAGGTCTATGGCAGTCCAATCTTAATGGCTCTTCACATGGCCTTAGATCCAATACAATACAAACACCTAAGTCAGGTTACTCTTTATTGACTATAGTTCATCAGTTCTGATTGATAAGCAACAGCACCTGGACCTCTTTACCTCCCTCTGCAATTGGATCCAGGACTTCCTAACCAGAAGACCACAATCTGTGCAGATTGTTGATAGTATCTCCTCCTCTCTGATGATCAACACTGGCTCATCGTAGGGATGTGTGCTTAGCCCACTGCTCTCCTCCCTCTATACCCATGACTGTGGGGCTAGGCACAGCTCAAATGCCATCAATAAATTTGCTGATGATACAATCATTGTTGGTAGAATCTCAGATGGAGATGAGAGGGTGTACAGGAGCGAGATATACCAGCTGGTTGAGTGGTGTCACAGCAACAACCTTGCACTCAATATCAGTAAGACAAAAGAGCTGATTGTGGACTTCAGTAAGAGTACGACGAGGGAACGTGAACCAATCCTCATAGGGGGATCAGAAGTGGAGGGAATGAGCAATTTCAAGTTCCTGGGTGTCAAGATCTCTGAGGATCTAATCTGGTCCCAACATATCGATGCAGCTATAAATAAGGCTAGACCGTGGCTACATTACATTCGGAACTTAAAGAGATTTCATTTGTCATCTGGAACTTCTATAGAGATGTACCATGGAGAGCATTCAGACAGGCTGCGTCACTGTCTGGTATTGGGGGGTGGGGGAGGAGGGGAGCTACTGCACAGGATTGAAAGAAGCTACAGAAAGTTATAAAATGAGTCTGCTCCGTCTTGGTACTAGCCTCTGTAGGATCCAAGACATCTTGTCTCAGAAACACAGTGTCTATTATTAAGAACACCCATCACCCATCACCCACCACCCAGGGCATGCCCTTTCTCACTGTTACCATCAGGTAGGAGGTACAAAAGCCTTCAAGGCATGCACTCAGCGATCCAGGAACAGCTTCTTCCCCACTGCCATCCGATTCCCAAATGGATATTGTTTTCTTTATTTCAAAATATACTTTATTCAAAAATAAAATTATATACAATAAACCATTCAATGACTCTCAATCCCTTACATACGTTTCCCTTATGGTCCATACATATCCATACTTTTGGCCACCCACGTGGCACTCCGTTGGTTCGCCTTCCCACACCATTGTTGAGGGGTATACTCCCCGCCACCCGACCCCTCCCACTCCCGCGGGAGAAGAAACGTAAACTGTGGTCCTTCCCCACCGGGCCCTTGCGGTGGCTGCACCAAGTTTCAGTGCGTCCCTCAGCACGTACTCCTGCAGCCGAGAATGTGCCAGTCGGCAGCATTCTCCCATGGACATCTCCATGTGCTGGTAGATCATCAAGTTTCAGGCCGACCAAAGAGCGTCTTTCACCAAATTGATAATCCGCCAGCAGCGCCGGATGTTGGTCTCTGTGTGCGTCTCCGGGAACAGCCCATAGATCAGAGAGTCCTCTGTTATGCAGCTGCCTAGGATGAAACGTGACACTAGCCCGTCCATCCTCCTCCACACCCTGTCTGCGAACTGACAGTGTGCAAAGAGGTGGGTCACAGACTCCTCCTCACTGCAGTCCTCCTGTGGGCAGTGGGGTGCGGGGACAACGTTCCGGGTGTACAGGAGGGATCTGACTGAGAGGGCCCCTCTCACCACCAGCTAGGCGAGGTCCTGGTGCCTGTTGGTGAGGTCTGGCAATGAGGCATTTTGCCAGATTTGCCTAAATGGACATTGAACCCATGAACACTACCTCACATTTTAAAAAATATATATTACTTCCAGTTTTGTGCTATGTTAAATCTATTTAATATACATATTATAATTATTGTAATTGTCTATTTATTTTTCTTTCTATAACATCATGTATTACATTATATTGCAGCTGCTAAGCTAACAAATTTCATGACACATGCTGGTGATAATAAACCTGATTCTGATTATGTTTTTATGTAAATGAATCAGTTTCAGATTGGCAGTCAATAGATCAACTTGTGCTTGCGTGACAGGAATGACTATACTGTAAGTAAATTTGCTGATGTTACGAAGTCAGGCAGGTAGGTAGGTTGCGAGATGGCCACAAAGAACTTGCAAAGAGATCTAGATTGTTTCAGTCAGCGGGCAAGAAGATGGCAGACTGAGTGAAATGCAAGAATATCTGAGATTATCCAATTCATCAGGAAGAACTGAAAAGCAATACATTACCTAAAAGGAGTAAGGTTACTGAATTTTACACAATATAGGGATTTAGAGACCCTGGTACATGAAGGACAAAACATTCAGAAAAAATAAGGAGACTAAAAGAATCCTGGCTGTCATTGCAAGGGACATAGTGTATAATATAAGATAAAACTTTTTTATCCAGAAGAAAATTATTGTTGCAAGGTTGTTCTTAAAGAAGTATATACTTTAAAATGCAAAACATAAGTTTTGAGGTACAAAAAGTACAAAATGTGCATTAAGAAGTAATAGTTCAAAATATAGATGTGCAATGAAACTATATACTAATATAGTTAAGGAGGAGGATTTGCAGAGTCTTAGAGTCCCAGGAAGAAAGGATCCCCTGTGGCATTGAGTGGTGCCCCTCAGAGGAATCAGTTTGTTACTAAGGTGTTCCTCTGTTTGTCTGGTATGTCATGGAGGGGGTGAGAGGGATTGTCCGTAATGCTCCGTATCTTCTGCAGCATCCTTCTCTCAGACACAACCACTGGGGAATCCAGTTCCACCCCCAGAGTATAGGGATTTCAATGCATCTTGGCAGGGTCTTGTTATGGTTGTATCTGGAGTACTGCTTGCATTTTTGTCTCCATACTGAAGGCATGATAAGCTTACATTAGTGATTGTCCTGAGAAGGATCATTAGGTTTATTGCTGAATGAAAGGGCTGATGTAAAACAGAGTTTTGAGGGATGATCTTACTGAAACGCAGAATATTCTAATGGGGCTGATTGAGTGGATGCTGAGAGACTGTTTTCCTTAATAGAGAAATCTAAAGCTAGGAGGCATCGTTTCTGAGTAATCGCTGTCCATTTAAGATGAAAATGATTTTCTCAGAGGGTGGTGAATCATTGAAATTCTGTCCTCAAGAGGGATGTGGGGATGGAGTCAGAATCAGAATCAGATTCATCATCACTGGCATGTGACTGCAAATTTAGTTGTTCTGTGGCAGCAGTACAGTGCAAAGACAAAAAACTGACTATAAATTACAATCATGAATACTGTAGTGTGCAAAAATAAACTTGGTAGTATTCATAGGTCCATAGACCATTCAGAAATCTCATGACAGAATCATAGAGCACTACAGCACAGAAAGAGTCTCTTTGACCCATCTAGTCATTGCTGAACTGCCTAGTCCCATCAACCCACACCTGGACCATAGCCCTCCATATGCCTCCCATCCATGTATTTACCCAGATTTCTATTAAATGTTAAAATTGAATCCCTGTTTACCACTTCTGCCAGCAGCTCAATCCATACTTGCACCACTCCCTGAGTGAAGAATTTCTTCCTCAGGTTCTCCTTAGGAGAGAAAGAAGCTGTTCCTAAATCATTGAGTGTGGGTCTTCAATCTCCTCTACTCCTCTCTGATGGTAATAATGCACGTTCTAGATGGTAAGGGTCCTTAATGATAGATGCAACTTCTTGAGGCACCGTCACTTGAAGGTGTACTTGATCGTGGGTAGGGTTGTGCCCGTGATGAGGCTGGCTCTGTCTATAATCTTCTTGCGATCCTGTGCATTGGAATCTCCGTACCAGGCAGTGATGCAACTAGACAGAATGTTCTCCACCTTACATCTATAGGAATTTGTAAGAGTCTCTGGTGACACACCAAATCTCCTCAAACTCCTAATGGAGTAGAATCAACCACATTCCTTCATCATGATTGCGTCAATATGTTGGGACCACGGTAAATCCTGCTTCATTTGAATGTATTAAGAAAGAAATACTCGGACAGATAAACTACCAGGGAGGCAGGGGATTTGGGAAGAGAGTGCAAAAATGGAAGCGAAGCCAAGAATCAATCAACCATGATCTCATTGAATAGTGGAGCAGGCTCAAGGGACCTCTTGGCATATTCTTGCTTCTTATTCTTATGCTTACAAACAGTATGAAAATGAAGTTTAACTAGTGCTGAATATCAATGAATTGGAACTTCAGTTTATGGACCAGAGAATGCTACAAAACAAAAAGCAGGCTTCATTTCACTAGTTGAGCATTACATTGCAAAAGTGATTACGCATGCTAAGTAGTTGATTGTGAAGTAATTTGTGATGTCCTAAAGTTGTAAAAATCTGAAATGTATTTTTTCTTTCTCTCCCTCAAATTGAGTACAAGTTTTATGCAAGTACTATGATATTATAGTACAATTAATAGACAAAATATTGGTTGTTTTTAAAATTCTTTTCTACTAACTGAGCTAAATGGTTGCATGAGCATGTGTATAGGATCATCAATTCAGCCAAGGCAATGAAATTTGGAAGCAGGATGTAAAGTGTTGATTTAACTGTATTTCATAGGCAGAAGGTTCAAGGTACATTTATTATCAAGGTGTGTGTGCAGTATACAACTCTTAAGATTCATCTTCTCCGGACAGCCACAAAACAAAGAAAACCATGGAGCCATTCAAAGAAAAATATGAACCTCCCACCGCTTGCAAAAAAAACAACAAATCGCACAAACGGCAACAAGATCATCATTCACTTCCCACCACACACAAAACACCAAATCGTGCAGATGGCCACAAAAACATCAAACCCCAAACCCCACTCCTCGTGCAAAAAAAAAGAACAGTCATGCGGGCAGCAACAGAAACATCAAACCCCAAACCTCCCCGCACAAAAAAAACAACCGAATCGCACAAATGGCAACAAGACCATCAAACCCCAAGCTCCAACACCACCCCCTGTGCAAAAAAAAACAAACAAATCATGCAAACAGCAATAGGATATTACGGTTAAAGCTCCGAATGTATGTAGAGCACAAAACTGAAAGAGTTCAAATGAGATACAGTCAAATCCATAAATCATAGACCCCAATTAGTTAAATCGAGTTAATTATTTTAAGTAGTTCAGCACATCATTGTGGATTGAAGGGTATGTTTGATGTTTATCTAGGCAGGAGCTAGCTATAAATTTCTAGCCAGGTTTTCCTATGTTGTGTGGTGGCAGTGGATGGCAATATATTTTCTACAACTTGTGCTCTGTGCTTGCAGTATCTCGACTTGCAGATAACTTTGAAGCTCCTTGGGCTATTGCTTCTAAATGAACACACTACGTCAGCTGTGATAACTGTTCCAGAAAGCATGCAGCCTGCAGCTTATTTCGAGCAGATAACAGTCACTCTCCTTGTCTTTGTTTGCTGTCCTTGGACACAAGTACAGAATAAACAAGCTTTCAAGCTTATCATATATGTAGATCCTGCAGAAAAAAACTTCAGCAAATAAATAAAGCTGATGGTAACTCTCATGACACTGAATTTGGCTATATCATGGGATGGATTTGACAAGTAGAATAGATATCAGTGTAAATATTTCCAATGATTACCCGATATGAACTATAGAATTCATGGTCATGAAACCAATATGTCATTAAACATGGATTATATATCAGAGAACCATGCAAGATTTTACTTAGAAAGCATTTGGAAGATGTGTAGCTCTAGTGGTTGGTGGTTGAGTTGAATTGTTCTCTGATCTTGGCAATTTATTTGCAAGTAAATTGCCAAAATCGGAGAACAACTCAACCCAACCATATTTTAATTAATTCAATGTGGTTGACTTTAGAAAAGCTGCAGAGTCTGGAATCTTTTCACCCATCTGCAGTGTATTTAATATTTCAGTAATATTTGAATAATATTGTAAATGTGTTGTTTGATTAAGTATTCTTGTTTATTTAAAAAAGTCAATGCGGGTTAAATGTAAAAATAAGTAAATGGCATATGTCATCACGTCACCGCATGATACGTGAGTGCCTTGCTTAAAGTAAAAGCGAAGATACCTGAGTTATCTTCTGGCTCCCTTGTTTTCTTTTCAATTAGTTTTTATGTTTTAGAGGTACAAAACATAATAGTGATGACAAAGTATTTTTTAAATGAACCCAAGACAACTACCTACCTGTTGAAGCACAGCGAGACTGTTGAGTTGAAGAAAAAGCACAACGAGAAATGGTCAAGTTTAAAAAGGCGCAGTGCATTCACAAGTGACTCCAAACTAAAGCACAACTTACATTTAAAAGACCAGGTGAAATAGCTGTGTCAATGGAAACAGCAGACAGAGATGTAATTGAGTTGCAGTCAGGAGTGAAAGCGAGTGTGAACAAAATTGCAACGTCTAAACAGATACCAGCCTGGATGAACCAATTGTGTTACCATTGTGACAGGAGCTCACATACACCAGACCAATGCAGGTTTAAAAAGAAAATTTGCAGGTAATACAACAAAGTAAGACACATACAAAGAGCATCTCAGGCAGACAAAAATAAATAGACTGCACAGGGAAGAGAAAAAGCTGAAAAGTTAAAGTTGCAGTTTCAGAAAGAGCACTGATCTGCAAGTTGTTGATGAAAGGCCTGATAATGATGAGAATGACACAGGACTGTGTAGCCTTGAGATTAACAATGTGAAAACTAACAAGAGATAAGCAATATATCTTACACCAGAAGTGATCAGCAAATTAATTGCAATGGAATTGGACGTGAGCTTGGCTGTCTCAATCATTGTACAAAATGAGTTGGAATGGCAATTTGAAGACGCGAAAATGAAGCCTGCAGATATCCAGTTAAAATGGTTCGTTTGATGGTGTCGAGACCGGCGCGCGATTTGGATTTAAGTGAGGGAGAGTTGTGCAGCGTCAGCCTCACTCTCTCTTCCCAATTCCCATCTGGATCCAGTGGCAAGACAGAGTCGAGATGGCTGGAGATGGGACTAGGCACAGTAGATGACCAGGACATCTTTTGTGTCTTGTCCTGCTCTACATGTTCCACGATGCTATCAGAGACCACCTTCTTGACCATTGGACCTTCCATTGGTCTCTTCTGCTCAATCTGCTGGAGTCTGTCTTCACATGCTGAGATAGACAACTCCCTATCTCACCAAGGGTTTGAGACCCGTCGGCTACCCTCACCTGGTTTAGCCGGCTTGTTGAAACCGTTGCCTGGGGTGTGGCCGCTGTTACGTGCTGACAGCTACGGGGAACCACAGGTGAGAGCTGAGTGCCATGTGGAGACAATAAGGTGGACTAACGGTCTTGAAAAGGATGCGACATGTTCCCCCACCAGAGGTGCTACCCCTCCCTGACACCCCATACACCCCAAAAAGCTAAAAAGGTAATTCCTATGGGAATGCCATTTGTAACAGTGAAGTACAGCAACCAACAAGCCAGATTGGGCTTATATGTTGTAAAAACAGGAGGGCCAGCATTGTGGAGATGTGAGTGGATGAAATAACAACTTGATTGGAGATCGATCCACCATTGACATGGCACATCGCTGTAATAGCAACAAATGGATGAACCATTGCCCAACAGAAGGCAAACAGGTGTTGGTGCCAACCTCTGAGCCTCTGGTTAGAAAGCATATTGGACCAAGGAAGAACCATGCTGCCTCAGAAGAAGCATGAAAGTTCCAAAAGCAGTGGTCCGTCTATAAAAATTTTTGTAGGCAACATATCTGAGAAAGCTGATATGTTAATCAGTCACTTGTGAAATGTCGCTTGCTTTTAAGCAGGAAGAGAGTTCAAGGAGCTTCAGGAAAGTTGCTAGTATTCAGCTTTTGTGAGTATAGAGAACCAGGAATATTGCATGAACTTCAAGTGGGAGACAAAAAACTGCTTGTAAAAGTAAATGCAAAGAGCAAAGCCCAGCAGGATGAATGGAAGGCCAAAAAGAAAGGAGTCAGTGGAGATATGAAAACAGAGGATTTGTCAGATTATGCTGTGGATGAGGAAACCAACATGAGAGATCAGATCACACAGGGAGCAATACAAAGGATTAATAAGTCAATGAACTGAATGAACCTTCCTAAGAGCAAATGAACTAACTGAACCTCACCAAGACCAAAATGCACATCCAAAAAAAAAAGAAAAAGGAAAATAAAGAAGAGGAAGACATAAGTACTGTGGACATGGAAAAAAATAAACAACACCTAATTTCTTGAGAAATTAGCAAATTCAGAGATACTCATAAAAACTCAAGAAAAAGCAAGGTGATAAAAAGAAAGACAAGACGTTGAAAATGAGAGAAGAGAAAGAGGGAAGGGACGTGTGAAAGAAAAGACCTGGAACGAGAGAGTGAGCAGGATCAGAATTGAGAGTGAGACTGCAATACAGATCTTATGAGAACCAAAGCGAGCGCGACTGAGAAAGGAGTCCAGAGCAGAATAAAGAGAGAGAAAGAAGCCAAAACCTAGGAATGAAGCAATGATTAAACTAGATCCAAAGCAAAAAGCCAAGAAAAGGAGCTGTCCAGAGCTGTCAGAACCACTTCCTGCATGGCCCTACAAACACCATGCAGGAAGCCCCAGAATTTAAGATTGTTTTCACAGCCATTGTCTTGCCTGCCAAACAGATTGACCTCTCTTATCAGGAAAGACATTATCCCACAAGAGTAAGAAATGCTTCATAGCAATTAAATCTTTAGGCCTGAATTGGACCACTGTGATGTGAATATCTATACAGTAGCTGTATTATATAGTATACTCTGTGTGTGTGTGTGTGTGTGTGTGTGTGTGTGCATATATATAAATTTCAAAGTGCATTTATTATCAAAGAATGTATAAATTGTACAAAGTTGAGATATGTTTGCTTACAGTCACCAAGCAAGGAACCTGAAAGAAACCAATTAAAAAATAAGTCAACCGCCCCCCCCCCCAGTGCCCACAGAGAAAGAGAAAGAGAAAAAAAAACACGAAACAAATCACATAAGCAATAGAAGCGAGCAACAACAACAGCATTCTGAACCAAATTGATTCTTTAGATCCAAATTCCTGGAGCAGCCCACAGCCTCGGTGTTCAGTTCATTATACTAGCATGGCAAATCGCAGCAAAGTGCACAGCCAAAACCGCAGCAGTGGGGGCAGTCTCACAGCCTGAGCGTCTCTGAGAGTTAAGCCCTCATACTATCTGGGCTGGCATTTAAATTGGCCGAACCTCCCACTGGAACCTAGCCCCACCACCAGTGAATCGCTCCAGGTCTAGATTTTGCTGCAGAAGGAGCCATTCTTCATCTCTCCGAATCGGCTCGGTGCCGGGATGCCCAGAGCGATCCGACCTCATCCAAACCCTTGACACCCTGCCTTTCCAGTCTATTAGATTGTCTGACTGGTGCATTGTACCTCGCATTGGGACCCCAGCCTTGCTGCAGCGAAACACTCAGGGCTTTGAACACGCCACCCATCGATTGGCGTCGGACCTGGATTTTGCTGCCGAAGAGAAGCTGTTTGCGACCTCTCCAATTCAGCTCGGCATATAGACCAATCCACACTCATACCCGAGTTAGTTGGACGGGCATTGCCGCTCCTTTGTCCTGTCTTCTCCCCTCCGACTTGCTCACTCCAACCAGTACGGCTCCGACTCCAAGTGCATCAATTTTGCAGCACACCAGCAGGGCACATCCCGCGATTTCTCTTTGCCTTCGCTCACTTCTTCATTGTTTGCGGTGATAGTTTGCCACAATTTACTTTTTAAGAAGTGTTATTAATAATCGTTTTAATTGAATTCCTTTGTTTTCAAATTACCAGTAAGCTGTTGCACATCTTTGGTAGTGTCATCTTATACCAGAAGTTGAGATGACTGGAAGCTATGTAAGTTGACAAGCATTCTGTATTGAGTTGGTGTTTATAGCTAAGCAGGGAGGTGTGTTGTATATTTAATATTTGAGTAATATAAATATATTGTTTGATTAAGCATTCTTGTTTGTTTAAATAATTCATTGTGGGTTATATGTAAAAGTATGTAAATGGCATGCGTCATCATGCAACCAAGTGATATGTGTGGCTCTTGGTTCAAGTAAAACAAATGTATACAAGTTGTCCCCTGGTTCCCTTGTTTTCCTTTCAATTAGTTGTTACCATCCTTAATTATTTCCTGAATCTACTGCTTCTTCCCTCATCTGTTTGGAAGACATTCTTGGTTACTGTCATAACCAGTGTCTCACTCTACTGGTGATCCTTTATTTGTGCCCGTATTCAAAAGTTCAAAGTAAATTTATTATCAAAGTACATATATTTCACCATATACAAACCTGAGATTAATTTTCTTGCTGGGTTTCACAATAAGTACAAGAAACACAATAGAATCAATGAAAGACTGTCCCCAACTGGATGGACAAACTATCAATGTGTAAAGGACAACAGACTGTGCAAATACTAAAGATAAGAAGTAAATAATGATAATAATAAATAAGCAATAAATATCAAAAACATGAAATGAAGAAAACTTGAAAGTGAGTCCTTAGATTGTGAGAACATTTCAGTGATTGGGTGAGTAAAGTTGAGTGAAGTTATCTCCTCGACATTTCAGGCCGAGATCCTTCATCAGGACTAGAGAAAGAAAAGATGAGAAGTCAGAGTTAGAAGGAGGGGGGAGGGGAGGAAGAAATGCAAGGTGATAGGTGAAACCTTGAGGAGAGGAGGGGTGAAGTAAATAGCTGGGAGGTTGATTGGTGAAAGAGAACAGGGCTGGAGAAGGGGGAATCTGATCAGAGGGGACAGAAGGCCATGGAAGAAAGAAAAAGGGGAGGAGCACCAGCGGGAGGTGATGGGCAGGTGTGGAGCTAAGGTGAGAGAGGGAAAAGGGAAGGGGAGGGGGACATTACAAGAAGTTTGAGAAATTGATGTTCATGCCATCAGATTGGAGGCTACCCAGAAAGAATGTAAGATGTTGTTCCTCCAACCTGAGTGTGGCCTCATCACAAATTAGAGGGCAGGGAGAGTTGGCAATGAAAACAGGAGAGTGGAGGGCTGGGAAAAGATGTTATTTTATACAAACACTGTTAGTCATCTACGTATATATGCAGTGGATCTGCAAGGAAAGCTGTTTGAACTCTGAAGAGCAATTCTGGATTCCATTGGTATCCATGTTTTTTTTCCTCCCGTCAGTTCTCTTACTTAGGAAGTGAATGTTGAAAATGTCAGAGTACTTGACAGCTCAGGCAGCATCCGTGGAGAGAAAATGAAAATGCATTTCAGCTTGTTGACTTTATGTGAGAAGTAGCTTAAATTACAGGCCTGACAGGCCTGATGCTCGTATGGGTGTAGCAGAGAGGAAAGGAAAAATGGGCAAGGTCTGTGGTGAGGTGACAGGCAGGAGAAATGAAATGAGAAACAGGATGATAGCGGAAGACAAAATGGGAAATTGATGGAACATGTAAAAAGACAAAAGAGAGCTCCAGGGAGATGTAAATGTAGATTTTAGCATTGCTTCTGGTATCTGATGCCCATTAAAATAAGAGCAGTGCTTATAGCCTGAATCTGTTCAATTCAGTGCTGAGTCTGGAGTCATAGAAAAGTACAGCACAAAAATAGGCCCTTCAGCCCATCTAGTCCATACCAAACCACGTAAGCTGCCTACTCACATCAACCTGCACCAGAACCATAGCCCTCCACACCCCTACCATCCATGTATCCATCTAATCTTCTCTTAAATGGTGAAATCGAGCTGGAATGCACCATGCGCTCTTGACAGCTCTTCACACACTCTCACCACCCTCTGAGGGAAGATGATGAAGTGGTTAACTAAAAGCTGTGATGCCATTGCACTGGTTTCTGTTGTGTGATGGACAGAGACTCAGTCAAAATATCAAAATGTAAAGTATCTGCAGGTTCAGTGTGATGCTCCATCTCTGTCTTGTCTCTCTGGTGTAGATAAGATTATATTGTGAGCAGCGACTTGAAAGAAGTGCAAGTACTTTGCTGTCTTCTTTGGAACGATAAACCATGGAGTCTGGCTGTGTGGGGAGGTGGTGTTGGGCTTGGGAGGGTGAGAGGAAAGCGTGGCATATCCAGTGCCTGTTCCTACAATCTTCTGATTCAGAGGCAAGGTCACAGAATATATTTCAATAAAATGGCCACAGCACACAGAATAAAATGTGACAGGTGCAAATATTCGGTTTTATATTTAAAATCCAATATTTTTTGATATAAGTGGAGGGTTCAGTCTCTGAACAGCTAACCTCTTCAAGCTTAAGTTGGGCAATCATTTAAAATAGTTAAAAGCAGCAACTGTTCCTATCATTATCAATTCCGCAGTTATTACTTACAGTGAATAAAGCACGTCAGTTATTTCAGGGAAAAGCTGGTATTCAGTGAGTGGTCTATACCGTTATGATGCAGTTCGCTCGGATGCTTAATCACTTCCAGCTCGTGTCGGATTACAGCTCGCTCTACTCAGCTGAAGCGGCGTTGCTTTAAGATAATGAGTGAGTGACCTTGAAGAGATGTGGATGCGAATGCTGCACTGATGCCACATTCCAATATGTATAAAGCGACACTACACTTGATGCTGTTCGTCAGCTGAAGGATGTCTGGGGCATTCATCCCTTCAGGAAATCTTTTTTAAAAAGAAGTTCTAGTGAGATACACACTAACCTCCTCTCTCACTGTGGCAGGAGTGATACCACTCTCTCCCTTGTTAGTGAGAGAGGGAGCCTGTGCAATGTCGAACTGCTGGGATGAGCAGTGGTCTTTGAAGGACTTAAGATCATGGTCTTTTGGGGGCTTTGCTATTGCCTGCATGGTGGCTGGTGAAGGGATGGTGTTTTCTGCTGGAATAAGTGACAGGGGGTGGGGTGGGTTGATGCTTTTGCTACTGCTTCTGCCTGGGAGGGGGGCTTTGGGGTTCTACGTTTTTCTGTCATTCATCCTTTGGGGTTTTTCTTCTGTTTCGAGGATGTCAGCGGAGAGTTAGAATTTCAGGTTGTATGTCGTCTACATTCCCTGATATTAAGTAGAACCGTTGAGCCATTGAAATGGAGGCAGCTGGAACACAAGATGGGGTTGTAACAGAAGATTCCTGGCTGCTCTATTGCCATGGTGACCCTAATGCCCTTCTTGAAACTAACACTGATAACAGAAAAGAGACGGTGGATTCAAAATCTTCTAAGGAAGAAGAGGGGGAATGGAAAGCAGGAGGGTTATGGATCCATTGTCTGTTGCTCTGTCACAGAACATTATTCCAATATAAACCAGACTGAAAGCCCCAGTAAGATGGGCAGAGTTTAGTGGTCAAGATGCCACAGAAAAACATTTCAAGCTATAGTTCCAGAGATCCTCAACGATGATGTACTGTGATGTACTATTCTTTGGAATGTCTGAGATAATTATTTCACTCACCTTTTCACAAATATTTCCTAACATGCATATCTTTCAGATGATATTTAAGAAAGGCTAGTTACCTTGGATACCGTTTGTTTATTCGGGCATGATTTGGTGCTCCCTTGTTGAGGAGTAATAGTGCTGTCCTTTTAAATTCTGTCGGCACTAAGATGCCCAGAGAGGCCTATCCAAATAGGCAATGCCTACATTTGGGAGGCTAGAGCTTGGTCAACTTGCTTAGAAGGATTAATCAAGAGGATTGTGGAGATGTGGACACAGTTAGTGTGGTGGCTGTAAAGAATCTTTTATATCACATGCAACACACACAATGCCAGAGGAACTCAGCAGGCCAGGCAGTATCTATGGGAAGAAGTACAGACGACGTTTCGGGCTGAGACCCTTTGGCATGTCTCGGCCCGAAATGTCGACTGTACTTCTTTCCATAGATGCTGCCTGGCCTGCTGAGTTCCTCCAGCATTTTGTGTGTGTTGCTAGGATTACATCTGCAGATTTTCTCCTGTTTCATATAGCACAGGGACCCCAGGCATGGTAACCTTTTGTGCTTGAATTTAGTTGTCAATAGCTAGTACACTCTAAACAGGACCATCTCCCCTTTACCTTCCTGTGTGGTTGATTCCAGTGCAGTCCACAATAACTGAAGCCTCCTCCTCCTTCTTTCACTTCAAGATGGTTTAAAATGATGGGCAGAACTGGGCTTTAAGTCTTGATGACATGACCAAAATGTAATGGCTTTCTTCGGTGCATGTTTTTGCATTACTGCACCCTGTGGGCCAAGAGATCACAAGCCGAAGCCTCAGATCTCTTCAGTAAGGCAACAAGTGGGGTGGTACTGCAGCTATTTGATTTTGGCAATGAAGCATTTGGAAAATCCACATGTTTGTGTTTGCTATGTAGTGACAACTAATGGAATCTATGCATTCGTGGGCATTCGGGGGATAGTGCAGAACATGGAATACCTGAGGTGAAGGAGCAACTTAATTCATAAGTGACTCCTAGAGATCCTCAGAGTTGAAAAGTCATAATATGTCTGTTGGCTAGTCTTGAGACATATCCATGATGGAGGGATTAATATCCATATCCATGATGGATCAGATTAATGTCTGAAGACAGAAAGTGGAAAATGCATAATGGAAACTCATCTAATGATAACATGGCTGGTCTGTGAAGACAGATGATTCAGTTTGTGATTTCTCAGACCTTTTGTGTCTACATTGTAGGATTTATGCTGCAGGATGGCAGATATGGACAGATTTATTGCAAAGAGTAGGAAAAACATCATGAACTCTCCTTTTGATATGCTGCAAGGCAACAAGAGGTTGATGTATCACTCTTAATGAAAAATCAGATCCTGCTGATGATAGGGTGCAGTAAACAATCCACTTATGAAATTAGTGGAAAGTGAGATTTTAAAGCCTTACCGTCTGCGGGCATGAAAATTCCGTGAAGGGGGGGGATGTTTCTTTTTTTTAAATGATTCAGAGATACAGCAGTCAGCATAGTATTTCACAGCTATAGAGATTGAGCTTTGATGCTGTCCTTGACTGCTCTCTCTGATGAGAGTGTGGAACAAGCTGTCGGCATAAATGGTGCATGCAAGCTCGATTTCAACATTTAAGAGAAGTTTGGATAGGTAATGGATGGTAGGGGTGCAGAAGGCTATGGTGTGATCAATGAGAGTAGGCAGTTTTACTGGTTTGGTACGGATTAGATGGGCCAAAGTGCCTTTTTCTGTGCTGTAGGTTTCAGTGAACTTTTGACTCTATGATTCTATAAAAGCGAGAATTATTAAAAATGCTCAGTAGGCCACACCAGATCTCTGGAAAGAGAGAAAAACAAAGTTAATATTTTAGCTCTGTGAACCCCTTTCATCAGATCTGAGAAAAATTTGAAATCAAACAGGTTTCGAATTGTAGGGAAGGGACAGGAGTGGAAAGAACAAGGGAACTGTCTGTGACAGTCTGAATGACAGGTACCAACTGGGAGAGGAAGATGAAAGCTTCTTTGCCACCACTGATCTGTCTGGATAAAGCAAAGAAAGAAGAATAAAGACTCATAGAGTCGTAGAAAAGTACAACACAGAAACAGGCTCTTCGGCCCATCTAGTTCCATTCATAGAACAAGAGAACCAGGTATATCGACTCATTGAGACCATGTTGCCAGCTCATCAGACATCCACTTACGTTAATCCTACACCAAATGTATATTATTCTCCCCAAATCCCCACAACTCCCTCCAGGTACTATTAATCACTTGCACGTTGGGGACAACGTACAGTAGCAATGTTTTTAACATGTGGAAGGAAACATGAGCACTTGGAGGAAAAGTATTTGGTCATAATGTGTGGATGCAAACACCACACGGACCAGAAATGCTGGTCAAGATTGAACCTAGGTCATTGGAACTGCGGCATCTGATGATCAGGGTTCTCAATATAAAGCACAATGAGAGAATGAGAGAGAGAAAAAAAAAGTCCTGAAACAGTGCAAAACACTGCCTTTGCTGAAAATCTGAAATAAAAGAGAAGGTATTCGGTGACTCTGATAGAGTTGGCATTAAAAGTTGGTGAACTTTGATCAGAACTGGCCAGTTCTGATGTTTGGAAAGGCTTGACAACTGAAGGTGTTGAATTTGTGTGATAACAAGCCAAAGGGCGCAATGCAGCAGTATATTCGATGTCTCCTCCATGTAAAGATCAACAGGATGGAGCATTGCTTCTCCTGCTGGGAGATTATAATGGTTGCTATGGAGAAGGAGAGACTATGTCAGTGTTCAACCTGATGCCATGTGTCTTCATTGAGGTCTGAAGACAATGTTAAGGACTCCCAGTTCTACTCCTTGCCACCTGAATGACATTCCCTGAGGTGGATCTGACCCACTGATGAAATTTGACATATCAGAGACTGTCTGGTATGTCATCCAGGCGGTTTGATTCTCTGGGCACAATATTATGAGATTATTGCTTGACTGGCCTTTGGGATAGGTTTGGCCCAGTGGCCACACATTTTAATTCCACATCCCATTCCCATTCTGATATGTCTATCCACGGCCTCGTCTACTGTAAAGTTGAAGCCACACTCAAGTTGGAGGAACAACACCTTATATTCCGTCTACGTAGCCTCCAACCTGATGGCATGAACATTGACTTCTCTAACTTCCGCTAATGCCCCACCTCCCCCTTGTACCCCATCCATTATTTATTTATATACACACATTCTTTCTCTATCTCTCCTTTTTCTCCCTCTGTCCCTCTGACTATACCCCTTACCCATCCTCTGTGTTTTTCCCCCCCTCCCCCTTTTCTTTCTCCCTGGGTCTCCTGTCCCATGATCCTCTCATATCCCTTTTGCCAATCACCTGTCCAGCTCTTGGCTCCATCCCTCCCCCTCCTGTCTTCTCCTATCATTTTGGATCTCCCCCTCCCCCTCCCACTTTCAAATCTCTTACTAGCTCTTCAGTTAGTGCTGACGAAGGGTCTTGGCCCGAAACGTCAACTGTACATCTTCCTAGAGATGCTGCCTGGCCTTTTGCGTTCACCAGCAACTTTGATGTGTGTTGTTTGGGGTAGGTTTCCCAGTTTAGACACCGTTCTCCAATTCTTCATAACCTGTTCTTCTTTGATGGGGGAGGGGGAAGGATTATGCTTATTACTGATCTGGGAATAGCTTTGCTATACTGATTTTTTGTACATCAGTAGGAAATAATTGGAGAGGGATCTTAGAAACAGGATTTGGAGAAGCATAGTCTGATTAGAGATTGTCAGCATGGCTTTATGAAGGACAGGTCATGCCTCACGAGCCTAAATAACATCTTAAAGGAAAAGTCAAAGCAAGGTAGAGAAATGGGAGTCGTGTATGTGGATTTTAGTAAGGCATTCAACATGGTTCCCTGTGGTAGACTCATTCAGAAAGTCAGGAGGCATGGGATCCAGGGTAACTTGGCTGTATGGATTCAGAATTTGCTTGCGCACAAAAGGCAGAGGGTGGTTGTAGAGCAGGCATATTCTACCTGGAAGACAGTACCCAGTGGGTTCTGCAGGGATCTGCTCTGCGGCTACTGCTCTTTGTGACTCTTATAAGTAACTTGTATGAAGAAGTGGAAGGTTGAGTTAGTAAGTTTTCAGATAACACAGATGTTGGTAGTGTTGTGGATGGTGGAGAAGGTTTTCATAGGTTGCAATAGGACCTGGATAGGGTACTGAGCTGGGCAGATGGAGTTCAATACGGAGATGTGTGAAGTGATACACTTTCGAAGGTCCTGATAGTTTGGAGGAATAAAGAGATCTTGGGCTGCACGTTCATAGATTCCTCAAAGCTGCGCTGCACAAGTTGATAGGGTGGATAAAAAGGTGTATAGTGTGTGTGGCCTTCATTCGTTGTGGAATTTAGTTCAAGAGCCCTGAGGTAATGTTGCAGCTCTAAAAAACTCTGGTTAGACTACACATGTAATATTACCAGGGTACTGCCTGAATTAGAGAACATGTCTGATAAAGGTTGGTTGAGTGGGTTAGATCATTCCTCTTTGAAGCAAAAGGGGATGAGAGGAGACTTGATAGAGATGGACACGATGTTAAGAGGCATAGGTCGAGTAGACAGTCAGTACTTTTCTCCCAGGGCAGCAATGACTAATACAAGAGGACATAATTTTAAGGTGATTGTTGGTAACATAGCAGGGATGTCTTATTATATAGAAAGTGCTTCCAGAGGTGGTGGTAGAGGCAGATACATTAGGAAAATTTAATAGACTCTTAGATAGACACATGGACATGTGGATGAAAGAAAAGTAGAGGGCTATGTGGGAGGAAAGGGTTAGATTGATCTTGCATAAGATTAAAAGGTGAACACAAAATATTGGGCGAAGGGTTTGTAGTGTACTATACTGTGCTGGTCTATTCTATTCCACATTATAGCTTTCGTGCCAAGATTGAAGTGGCTGTTGGCCCGTTGTATTCTTTGCTCCTTTATGAGGTAGTATGCTGGGTAATTTTAGACAGCAGTTACGTCTCAAGCACACAGGGGCTGTGTGTGCAGAGTCAAAAATAGGTATTCCCAATGGTGTTTGTATAAGTTCCATAAAGATTGAAATCTATGAATATGAGGTTCAAGAAACAGTGTTGTCAAGTTTCCCTGTGTAGTCCGTGTTGTTTCCACACAGTGTATTCTACTGATCTGTTGTAAGTTCTCGTAAGCTGCTGGCATATAGACGAGTCAGTGTCGCCAGTCCTAAAAGACACCTACAATAATTTACGCAGCACTCCTCAAACTGTAGGAGAATGGATGATGAAAAACTGGGAATGAGAGATGGTGAGTGTGTCCTTGTTGTGTCAGAAGTGTTGATTTAAGTTCTTAATGCATGGGGACCATAGAAGCCCTCCAGCCGTCAGGCACTTCCAACAGGAAGTTGCTTTGTACCTGATAGGAAGCTCCTTGAGAAAAGTCTGTAAGGATAGGAGTGCATAGAATTTGGTATAGGATCTACAAGCAGGTTCCAAAATATAGATGTCAGAGAACCTCAACAAATATTTTCTGCACCACTAGATTCCAAAGGGAGTCCAAAACTAGTTTCGGTATCAGGCAAGCAAACTTCACGATGCATACCTGGGAAACTACAATCAAAAACTCCAAAGAAGCAGTGAGAAGTAAAGAGCTGTTTTTCTTCAAAACTCAGAGCTGGTTTCTCCTAAGGTCATCTTCCTTTCTTTCAAAATAGAATTGTAATCAATAATCATCTTAATTTGTGTGATTATAAAATGGCTTCAGGATACAGAGGTCTGTTAAGAGTGTTAGCTGAGCTAGCATGGAATAGTTTTGAAAGTGATCCATTGTTTGACTAACGTACACTTCCTTGTATTGTCTCAATCACTCAATCTTTATGGTCAGACATAATCCTACAGAATAAATTATTCTGGTTTTGAGGGAGCTTTTACACAGTTTTTGTGATAATGATTAATCTTTTTAACCAAAGTGGTTTCCTGATGTTGGGTTATTTTTTAAGAATGTTAGTTCAATCTGTTTAATGGCAATGTAAGAATATCTTACAGTTTTGGATCACTTCTTGTACAGCTCTTCTGAGAGAATGCCCATTTTCCATTGCTATAGGTAGTTAATTCTGATCTGCAGATTAAAAATACATCAGATAGTGGTAAAATTGTCTCTTCTTTACTGCACCTTTGGAAGATATTAAATCCTGCCCTTTTCTTTGAGTTTATTTCAATGGTTTTGTTACCAGGCGGTCCCAAAAGCCATTGGCATAGCACAGTGGTTTTGTGCCTTTGGTCCTTACAAATGCAGTGTTCTGCTACCGCCGATTTCCCCGGGTAACCCAAACAGATACACCTCTTGTGCTCTTTGATGTGGTTTTCACCGTGTGTGAATATGGAAATATTGAGAAGACAAGCAGTAGTGTGGGTTGTTCCTCATTATTTGGTTACCTGGTTTTTCTGTCTGCCCTTTTAAGGGCCTGATTAGTTTACTTCACCTTGTAGCCATTCTGCAGGAACATCAGGTGTAATCGTCTTATTTCCTTGTGGAGACTCCCTGGGTCCAAAATAGTTTTCATACGATTAATCAAAGTAGAAAGAGCCACTCTAGGTTGGGAGGCATGACAGTGGCTGTTATTGTTGAGGTATAATTCCATATGAATGGATATCCGAAAGGTCCCATGTCCAAGGCTACCGTCTGGTTTCTGTTGCATTAGAATGTCCAGGAATGGGAGGCAACCATTCTTCTCCTTCTCCATCGTAGATTGAATTTTTGGATGTATGCTGTTCAGGTGGCCGTGGAACTGTTGGAGTTGTAAACAAGATGGGAGGGCGGAAACCTGATTGGATAATGACTAACCAATCAGGAGGAATGGACCACAGGGGTGTAAATACTACCAATCAAGACATGACTAGGCATCATTCCTGAAAAAGGTGGCAGAGTTTTGTCATCGAAATTTCAGTTATTATCGATATCTGTACCCAGCTGGAAGCCGAGAAGAGTTTATGCACTAGGAAAGCACTAGATCCTTTTCCAGTTCTGGTATGTTTGACAGACTGAATCACACAAAGCGATTCTGTTTCTGATTCTAATTCAGCTGTAATTATGATATATCTGATTTCAGCTTCTCTCTTTCAAACTACTGGGTGAATTCTATTATACTATGATCACGACCTCTTAAGTTTTCCTTTACCTTTAGCTCTCAAATCAAATCTTTCATTACATGATAGCCAATCCAAAATTGTCTTTTTCCTGGTAGACTCAACCACAATTTGCTCTAAAATACCATCTCATTGGCATTCTACAAATGCCTTCTCTTGGGATTCAGCACCACCCTGATTTTCCCAATCTACCTGCATATTGAAGTTCTCCATGACCATCATAGCATTACTCTTTTGGCTTGCCTTTTTTTTATCTCTCATTGTAATTTGTACTCCATACCCTGACTACAGTCCTTGCATGCTTTCCAATATTGAGCGTCGAGCATGCAAGATGGACTCATAAAAAAACGAACGAATGCTAAGGAGACGGTAAAAAATGCCGCCGAATGTGCCTCAAGGCACGAATAGGAACAACAATCCTGACGACAGACCAGAGGCCTGTATATAACTCTCATCAGGATCTTTTTTACCCTCACAGTTGCTTAACTCTACCCACAAGGATTCTACGTCTTCAGATCCTATGTCATTTTGTTCCAAGGATTTGATTTAATCTTTTACCAACAAAGCCACCCCATAACCTGTCCTTTTGATACAATGCTTATCTTTGGTGTTAAGCTGTGATCTTCTTTCAACCGTGAATGTCATACCAGCCCATTTCTAACTGCTCTACAGGATAATCTACCTTATTTCATATACTCTATGCATTCAAATATAACACTTTCAGATCTATATTCACCATCCTGCTTTTTAATTTTGTCTCCATGTTGCTTGAAAAATTCTTACCCCTTTCTAATTTTTTGTCTCATTCTTTATTCTGGAGACTTCAGTAACCTCTCCTGCATTTTCCTGCATAGTTTTTCCATACTATTCCAAGCTGTTGAACCTGCTCCACTGCTATGTACTTCCAAGCCCAATCCACAGCTCAAATTTTGTAACTCACCAAAGCTCTGGTCCCCAGCATGGTTCAGATGAAATTCATCTCATAGGAATAGCTTTCTCTTTCCCCAATACTGATGCCAATATCCCACACTTCAAACCCTCTTCTTCTGCACCATTGTTCGAATTACGCATTGATCTTATTAACCCTGTGCCAATTTTCATGTAGCTTATGTAGCTCAGCTACATTTTCATGTATTTCAGAGATTAGTGCATTTTTGGTTCAGTGTTTTAACTTAGTCCATAGTTGCTCAAGTTCCCTCTGCAGAACCTTTTCTTTGTTTTTCCTACTTCACTGGTACCCAGATGGACCGCAACAAATGGATTTATCCTCTCCCATTCCAAATTCCTGTGCAGGTCAGATGAGATGTTTCGAACCAAGGCACCAGGCAGCTCTTGATCCTTGTGACTGAGATTTATGTCTATTCCTCTGGGTCTTTTGGATCCCTGTACTTGCCTCAATTGCAGCCACACCCCTCTTGCCTCTGGCTGCAAACTAAGTTTGAAAGAGTTAGTCTAATGAGTGTGACTGCTTCCTGAATGCTAGTGTATTGGAAACTCTCTCCATCCCTGATACACCACCATGTTTGCAGCTCAGAGTCGAAGTTATCAGCTTTGAGCCTGAGTTCCTTGAGCTACCAACACTTGCTGCAGATATGGTCCACCAGCTCCCAGATCATGCAGCTGCAACACTTCACCTGATCCTGCATCCCTACTTTAATTAATAAGCTGTAATTAGGTTATATTTTTAGTTAATGATTATAAATATAAATCTTACTTCTTCTTATCTGCTGTTCACCCGTCATCTTTTCCGAAGCCTCTGAGATTGCTACATTGGCCCACATGACTCAAAATGGCTCTGGGACCCTGGGCTCTGCCTCTTTTTGCCGAAGCCTCTTGAGCCAAAGCCTCAGTTCCTCATTCTAACTCTGTCCCACTGCAACAATGGCCACTCCCAAGATGGTGCGAGCCGCATTAGTTGCTTTTGAGTTCATAGGGATGGTTTTAGGGACAAAGAGGAGAGTTAAGGGTCAGGTTATCATTCACAGACAGGGACGTGGGGGGAATTAGAGACCAGGCTGAAGTCAAAGCCTCTGCTCTGCATTCAAAGGCCAGCAAGACAGACATGAGACATGGGATGTTGTACTGGTTGACTAGTGTTGATGGGGGCTGATGGTCCCGTTTTTCCAGGATCTGCGGGTTGACAGCAGGTTCTGGATTCGGAGATCTGTGCAGACAGTGGGAATGAGGTCCAACGACACCATAGGTTCCCGAATCACTGAGACCACAGCTTGAGTCAGTGTACAAGGTCACGTCATCGTCAAGCGCAGAGTTCGAGGCCTAGTCTTCAGAGATCAACAAGTCATGGGGTCAGTGACGAGAATCAAGGCCCGGGGGTCAAGCCAGAAGTTCAGAAGTTGAGGCCCATTGGCCAGAACCCAAGTCTGTGATTCTTTGTGAGTCCGCTGGGGAAATCAAAGGCCCAATGTATGTGAGTTCAAGTCCAAGTTCATTGGAGGCTGGAGGCTGAAGACAGTCTGTCATGGGGTTCAAGGACTGCCTGTATGCATGGGTGGGAGGGATGAACCGCTGTGTCACACTTAACCAAGCTTCTTTTGCTATTGTTGTTTTTGCAGTTTGTTGTGTTCTGTTGTGTTTTGTTTTGAGTCCACAGCATTCTCTGGGGTGCACTGGTTGTTATATGCAAGCGATTAACTTCCCTGTATGTTTCAATGCACTGTACATATTTTGAATTGACTTTATTACTTACATCCTACATATACATGAGGAGTAAAAATCTTTACGTTACATCTCTGACTAAATGTGCAATGTGCAATTATAGTAACTTATAATAAATAATATGTACAACAGGACAGTCAATATTACATAGGAATACAGTTGTGTCAGCATGAATTAATCAGTCTGATGGCCTGGGGGAAGAAGCTGTCCTGGAGCCTGTTGGTCCTGGCTTTTATGCTGCGGTACCATTTCCCAGGTGGTAGCAGCTGGAACAGTTTGTGGTTGGGGTGACTTGTGTCCCCAATGATCCTTCGGGCCCTTTTTACACACCTATCTTTGTAAATGTCCTGAATAGTGGGACATAAAGTTGTAAATAAATTTGAATCTTGAATTCCCTATTGGCCAATTTGCTTGAACCTCACTTGAGCAATATTCTCTGCTCTCACACAGCTCTCACTCTTGTTACTCCAAAGCCACTAATCCTCACAGCAAATTTGACTTGGTTGACTGTGACACAGAGGTTGTCTCGACACAGTCAGCCTGCTGCACTCGTATTATATTTTCAAACTCACCTCACTACCATTGTAAATGCTCGGCAGCAAACATGAGCGAATCAGCTTTGGTCTCTTTCAACAGATGTGATTGGCATTTATTCTGTTGAGCTATGTCGAAAACTTTTGAGAGTAAAAATTAATTTGTTTCAAAATGGATGTGGATGTTCACCTTAATGTGCCCTATTGTAAAGGACTTCTAGGTCACTTTAGAAATAAACTGTGCTGTTTATTGTTTTATTTATTGAACTTTAATCATGAATATCAGCTTCAGCTCTGTAAGGTGAGAAACAAAGTGTGTGTTGCCTCAAGTCTTTACTGTGTGAGAAAACTAAATCAAATTAGAAATGCTTCCTCTGGCCTAATTACAAAGCTACAAAGTTCAAACAGTGCAATGTAGAGTTCAAATTAGCATACTGTACATATCTACTTAGTAATTGCTGGTGCTTTACTGTTAGTGGTGATACAACTGGGTAATCCCTTGGGCCACTTTGTCACGTTGAAGGCATTAGATTAGTGAAAGTTTTATTATGATATCAAAGCGCTAAAGAAAACAACACCTTTTGAACATACGAGGGGTGATTGATAAGTTTGTGGCCTAAGGTAGAAGGAGTCAATTTTAGAAAACCTAGCACATTTATTTTTCAACACAGTCCCCTCCTACATTTACACACTTAGTCCAGTGATCGTGGAGCATACGGATCTTGGACCTCCAGAAAGCGTCCACACCATGGGTGATTGATAAGTTTGTGGCCTAACGTAGAAACCGATGAGTTATTAACTTCAAACTTTCTGCATAATCATTCAAAGAGTTGTCCTGCATGTGCCTGTAACGAGAGCTGTATAACTCATCTCCTTCTGCCTTGGGCCACGAACTTATCAATCACCCCTGCTGTGGACACTTTCCGGAGGTTCAAGATCCGTACGCTCCACGACCGCTGGACTAAGTGTGTAAATGTAGGAGGGGACTATGTTAAAAAATAAATGTGCTAGGGTTTCTAAAATTGACTCCTTCTACCTGAGGCCACGAACTTATCAATCACCCCTCATATATTTTGGATGGTATGCCTAATCAGTATCAATAACATCTTTGAAAAAAGGCTCCATAATAGGGTAATAAGAGGTAACTCTAAATGTTCAGTGTACACTTTTTTTTTAGAACTCGAGTTAGATCACCGTACAGAAATGATCTGAGAAATGTTTTGTTCATTGTGTTATGGCTATCTCTGTTGCAACCATCATTAGGCAGTGTACATGTAGTTTTTCTTTCATTGGTCCGTGATGACTAACAAAGCTGCCTTTAGGACCCTGGGTCAGTGTCCGATGGGCTGCTGTATTGCCAGTAAATATAGGAATCATTTTTAAAGTATTAATATGGTTGTTATTGATCCCTTTATTGACAAGACTCATGGGAAAGAAGGTAATGAATTCTTTATAACTATTGGGCATGATATTTTGAGACAGTTAATTTATTAAACTTGATTTTCTGCCATTCATTGACAGAGGGAAAAGACAGGAAGAGGTGGTTCTCAGTCTTTCTACTGCCGCTGCCACAGTCCTCATTTTCAGGGCAGCTCAATGGTATGTTTGAAGTTTGCTGGTTTTATGTGTTCCAGTTTTAAGCAATTATCCACATCCTTTTTCAAAAGGGGTAATATTATAGAGGGTATGTTTGTGTGTGGTGTACTGTGTGTGCACGTGCATGTGCAGCTTTGGCGAGTGGTTTATATTGCTTTATTAATTAGACGTAGCATTGAGATTCAAGATACTGTAACAAACTGCAGGCTATTCGCTTGGGACCAGTGCAGTATGATTAGCGGCTGCACTAACTAACATAAAATTGCTCGTGTGTTACGTTCAGTTAGCAAACAGAAACAAGGCACCACATCTGTTCCTAAGCTGGTATCCTGAAGATCAAACGATTTTTGAAAATATCATCTGGCTGGGGAATTTCTTTGTCAATTCGTGAACAGTGTGATATCTTAACTCACTGTCTTGGAAATGATGTCTGCTAAAGTCTTTGCAAGTAACAGGCAACAAAAAGTTCTGCAATCACTTGAAGATTTCACAGTTGGTTGACTGTAAAGGATTCTGTGGGTTTCTGGCACGCATTCAGATTTTGCACTTACTGTAATCCTTCTTCATGTTCTGGTGAACTGCAGGTTAGATCTCCAGATGCAGAGAAGTCTATTAGCACAAGAATATCTTCCAGGAAGTCATTCACTTATGGTAATACATCACATGATACAACTATGACAACTTACTCAGTATTTATCTATGCTTAAAGAGATCTCCAGATTACAGAGTGCACTTTCTTTGATAGTGACCTGTGCCCAACCTTCGAGTTGATGCAATGCACAAGACCTTTTATAAAGCATCTGATCACCCTCTGTGACTTCTCAGACATCAGACTCCACTATGTTGACTTCCAAACATCGGCCACTAGACACACTTCATCCTCCCTTCTGAATTCCATACCAGCCTGTGTCAAATAGGGCATAGCTACAAATTTAGAATCTACCTGACAAGAACCAGAAATATGGCTAAAGTGACCTGGGTTCTGACCGCCTGCTGGTCTTAGAAGGACCGGGCTCTGGAGGGGTGGTGTGAGAGTGAGGCAGTAGGGGAGGGAAAGATGGGGGGAGCAGAAGTGGGAGTGAGAAAGCGAGGTAGAGAAATGATGGAAATTACTCTCTACCTCTGTACGCAACCACTTATCCCTCTCATAGTCAAACATCTTTCTGACATGAAGCCATCAGGGAACTTTTCATCCAAAGCTCACACCATTCTGGTTAACATGAGTCTGTACAAGGTGAGTATAAGCCATTGGGTTACAATATGACAAAGTGAAAAAAAATGGGGATTGTCAACTTAAAAAAAATTGACTGATTCAGGCATCTCTTTCCCAATGTTAGCTGACTCTGGATGAAACAGAATGGAAATATTAACTGTTTCAAAGGCAATCAAGATACAGATTAATCCTCTCAGAGACAAATTGGAGACATTTTTTTCCTGAAAGGACATGAAGCCCAAATGACACACTTAGTCAAGCTTCTGGTGCTGATGCATAAACATAGTCATGTTTCAAATGACATTTAAACGGACATGATTGTCCCACTAAATAACATTCAGTAGATCAGTGATAGTTCAGTGGAGGTCCAGTTAAAAAAAAAGTGAGGGAATTTTGACTTGAAATTTTTGCAATATTCAGCTATTTCAAAGTGTGCAATAAAAACGCTTCATTTTCCTCTTCTTGCTTGAAATTGCATTCTCTGTGCAGAAGGCTGTTGAGAAAGTCGCAAAATCTCAAAAAGCAGATGTTGAAAATCTCCCCACAACTTTTCAGAATCCTCACAGAAACCAGCAGAGCCTTTACATTAACACAGATTTTCAATTCACAGGTCTGCATATGAAAAAACATAACTTTAATATATAAAGTTGTGCACTGTTAAGATCTTAGTCATATAGTTGAACAAATATCAAGCGTAGCTTCACATACATCTTCCTAGTTGGTGAGCTTTGGGTGGAATGGGGAAGTAGATTCAAGAACCTAATTCAGAAGTGGAGCTCAGAAGTTTGCAAGCCACTGCTTTACAAAATCTCAATACTTAATCTTACTTAAGGGCAAAGTTTCAAGGTCATCTCCGCTGAATTCAGTGACTTATAATTAAAACCAATACCACTTATCCAGATCTGTCATTTAGTGCTAACCACTGGTCACCAGTGCAGGAGCAATTGAAATGCTACTGCTTATTATGTAATAACAGTCGTTCAGGGCAGTTACTCCTTGCACTTATCAAACCCTCTTCTTTTCTCTTATACCACAGCTAAGGAGTCTCATCATATTTTTGAAAATTACATTGGTAATATGGAACGTCACCTGTCCATGCATTTTAACGAGAGATTAGTGATTAACTTAATGTTACTTCTCTTTGAGGAATTCAAAGAGGTCAAGGAGCCATTCAGCGGGCTCAGCAGGAGCATCATCCCTCACTTCAATGAGAAGACCACCTTATCGGGTATGCTGTTCGGCAATGAATCTTGCAAAGGTTCTAATCAGCCCCCAGAACACCTACTTCTTCCTGCACACTCATTTTCAATTACTTACAAACCTGCAGAATCGCTTGATCAAATGCAACATTTTAGGAATGGTCTTGAGTCACTATGATGCCAAAAAAGTACTGCCACTCTCCCGATGAAGGGTCACGGCCTGAAATGTAAACTGCTTGCTTCCCTCCATAGATGCTGCCTGACCGGCTGAGTTCCACCTGCGTTTTGTGTGTGTTGCTCAAGATATCCTGCATCTGCAGACTATGTTATACCACTTAATGTAATAAATAAAGATTTCAGGAAAGCTAAAATGGGTGCTGACTTCTGCTGTATACAACAGCAATATCAACAACTGTACATCTACATATTTTAATAGTGTCATTTAAGCTTAGGAAGCCCTCCCACACAATCATCAAAGCACTTCTCTTATCTCACTTGGTCACCGACATAAGAAAACAGAACTCCTACGTCAAGCTGAAAGCCAGTGTCTGTAAGGTTTTGGATTTTCAACAATACCCAGCTTGGCCCCTGCAATATTACCCATGATAAGTCAGTAGTTATGTACTCCCAACTTTATAAATTCAAGTGTGTAACAAGTTCAGGTTCAATTAACATTCAGCCATAGATGAATACAGCCAAATGGAACAGCATTCCTCTGCGGCCAAGGTGCAAAACACATTACCATCGGCGCACAGCACACACTGCACATAGCACTTCGACAGCATCCTGACTGACTGTGTCATCACCTGGTACGGGAACTGAACTACACTCAATCCCAGGGCACTGCAGAGAGTGGTGTGGGCAGCCCAGTGTATCTGTGGATGTGAACTTTCCTCTGTTCAGGACATTTACAGCAGCAAGTGCCTAAAAAGGGCCCAGAGGATCATCAGGGACTCCAGTCACCACAACCACAAACTGTTTCAGCTGCTACCGTCCGGCAAATGATACCGCAGCATTAGGACCAGGACCAACAGGCTCCAGGACAGCTTCTTTCACCAGGCCATCAGATTTATCAATACACATTGCTGTGATTGCATATCTGACTGTACACTGATCTGATTGTGTATCTGACTGTACATACATGAATACAAAACAATTATGTATACAATTTTAGTGTTTGGGCAATATCCTCCCACATTTCCCCTGTTCATCGCTTGTACATTGCGACAGAGACGCAACGTAAAGATTTTTATTGTCTTGGATGTAAGAAATAAAATAAATGCAATACAGTACAAATAACACATATGGTTGTGATTGCAGCAAAACATATAATCACAAAGAAAAAAATATATAGCCCAAGTCCCTGAGTGGCATTGATGATGTTGTCCTGGTCCAGTTTGTTCTTGCACTGAGTGAACACCGGAGGGCAGCACTGATGGGAGGAGTCAGTCCCCAACCCAGTACGGATTCCAGCGCACCACTCAGAGGTCTGTACTCTCTCTCACCCTGCCTCTGGCGCCTCCATCCCTGGTAACTGCGACAGGCAACCCTGAGGGGTAGACCTAGTGCCCGCCACAACCAAGTAAATGCTGCTCCCCAGCTGTCAGTCTCACCAAGTAAGCCAGTAAAGTGGACTTGAAGTATTCTGCCTTACTAAAGTCCAACAGGGTCTTGTGATCACAGTAAAAACATCCAAGACAGCAACTTGCACCGAGAGCTGCCCCACCACAATAGCGCTACACGACAAGTCCAGGTGACAACATAACAACAGTGCATAATAAGTCTGGCTCCATTACTATTGAGCAACATGCTGATGGGATAGTCCTACCGTACTTGATGTGCTTAGTGTCCAGCAGTGACGTGCGATCATAAATAATGATGAAAAGGACAAACAAATAACTTTTGATTGGACCCAGAGTGGCCGCTGTATCAGAGCACGCCACCATCTTACCGGAAACCACGTGTTGGTGCATAACTGAGAGAGTGTTTATATCCCACTCCCTCCTTCTTAGTACATGTTAAATTGGAGCAGCAATTAATGTAGTCATCCTCTTAAGGCTACATCTATGCAAGGGTTCCAGATGGGCTGGTTATTATAAGTTCACAATTAATTGATATCGCCAAGAAAGCCTTTGAAATTGTAGCTGGTTTCATATTTTCAGCAATTAATATTAGGTGGTTGACCAATTTACAAAATTCTCCAATTGCTGAAACAAAATCAGCACAGAAACATTGTATTTAGCACAAGAGGTAGATGGAGAGGAAAGGTTTAAAGAGGATTATGGGCCAAATTTGGGCAGATGGAACTCTCTCCGATGGGAATCTTGGTCAGTATGGGCCAGTTGAGGCAAAGGCCTGTTTCCATGCTCTGGGCACTACAAGAGTGATGTAGTTCTATTCTTTAAAATCAATAATGATAGTAACTGAAAAGCAAATACAGTTGACCATTTAGAACGTTTTGAGTCGGTATTTATACTGAAGGAGCAGAACAGCATCCAAGGAAATGAATACGGAATCATTGTCAAGGACTCACCAAAAGATAGTGAGCCAAGTATTGTTAATGAAAAAGATGATGATAGAAAAGTGACATCTTCCCAGGTTGAAATGTTTTAGCAGAAGTAGGCATAAATATTACCAAGGGTCTGCAAATACACATGCCATGTTCTCGACATTCAGGAATTGTCTCTTCAGATTGAAGAGTTGAGTGTAGCATACCTTAAACTAAGTCAGGTAAAAGAGGGAAGCCAGCATATTACAGACTGGTTAATCGGACATAAGTTGTTGGGAAATCACTGGAGTCTGGAGTGACTTAACACCTTGAACTGAATGGAGAGAGGCAGCATGAATAAAAGAAAAGTCATGCTTAACAAACCCAAAAACTTTGGATTTAGTGGTAGTAATGAGAACAAAGGCATCCACTTGCCCCAAGAGTCATTCTTTTTTTCTCATGACTACCATCAAGGAGGAGATACAGGAGCCTGAAGACCCACATTTAACATTTCAAGAAAAATTTCTTTTGCGCTGCCATCAGATTTTTGAACAATCCGCGAACACATGAACACCTCCTTGCCATTCCTCTTCTGCAATTTTTTTTTATTGTAACTTAAATGCTTTTTGTGTTTTTCACTCTACTGCTGCTGCGAGACTAGAAATTTGTGACATATGTCAGTGATCATAAACCTGGTTGTGGGTCTGATTAATTCCTCCATGAAACATGGAAAGTGCAAAGTTGTGTAAATGACCATCACAAACCGCACAGTTTGCAGCCTTTTTGTCCTCAATCAAGCGGAAATAACTTGAACCATCTTGACCTGCAGACATTTATGAAGTATACCATAGTATAGCCTCAAAAGCTGTCATGAGGTTACATGAGATATAAGTGAATTTTAATGTCCCGCTAAGCCACAATAACCACCTAGCAAACTAACTGTCTTTAAAAGACTGATCTTATGTGTATGTAGGTTAAATATTTTTGTCTGAATACTCAATAATAATGTGAGATATTTTAAAATGAAAAGTATGGTACTTTAGATTTTGCTTTAATCAGATATAACATCTTCAATCTATATTTGGCGCTTCATAAAATGATTAAAAAATCTACCTATGGATAATATTTGAAGTGATTAGTACTTCACCCAGCTTGTGACATTATGGCTCCTGGATTCTAAGGCATGGACAAGGTTGAAACATGTGCAGCTCAACTCTACCTCACCTGGAGGGGCTATTTAAGTCCCTGGATGGTGGTGAAGGAGGCCATGCAAGGACAGCCGGTACATTTCCTTCCTTTGCAGGAGAAAGTGTCATGAGATGGGGTGGGGAGGGAGGAGCAGAAATCCAAGTCCCAAAGAGAGTGGCCCCTGTAGAAAGAAGAAAATGTGCAGGAATCGGGTAGGGGAGAGGGGAAATGTGACTGGTGATGAGATTGTGCTGAGGCTGGGGAAAATATTGGAGGTGATGGGTTGGATTGGGTGAAAGATGAGAGCCAAGAGCATTCTATTGCTGTCTGCTTTGGGTGGGGAGGGGGGTGGAATGTGTTGGGGTTAGGGGAGATGTGTGGGAAATGGAGGAAATATGTCTGAGAGCCCCATCAACTATGGAAGAGAGGAAGCTGCATTTCTAAAAGAGGACATTTTGGAAGCCATAGAGTAGAATTTGATCACTCATTGCCAGGTTATGCTTCAGTTTGAAGAATTTTGGTGAGACCACATCTGAAGGACAATGTCTGGGATTGATCACCTTAATTAAGGAAGAAAATTAATTCATTAGAAATAATTCAGAAAAGGCTTACTAGAGTGAATTTGTTGAGCAGACAATCTTGTATCTGCTAGTGTTAGATGTGTGAAAAGGGTCTCAGTTGAAACTTCACTGTGTGGCATTGTAATGACTGTGGTTATGGGCTTGCAATTTCCGGTGCAGAACTGGAACAGGCTTGAAGCAAAGATGGCTTCATCTGATATCTGCTCTGTCTGTTGCTTGCTGATTTCCTGTCTAGCTCTCTTACAGTCTTATATCATGACTTCACCGCCTTAGCAGGTCAGTTTTAAGTTTATTTGGCAATAATCCATACATGCTTCTCATTGAACCAGGGTTGACCCCCTGATTAATAGTCATGGTAAACTGAGGGAATTGTGAGGCATTGAGATTACAGATAGTGTTAGTGATGGCAAACATGAAAGTTGCTGATGCTGCTCCATTGATGTTACAGTAAATATATATATATATATAATATAGCTAAATTAAATTAGTGTTGGCGCATGGCCAAGTGGTTAAGGCGTTCATCTAGTGATCTGAAGGTCGCTAGTTCGAGCCTTGGCTGAGACAACGTGTTGTGTTCTTGAGTAAGGCACTTCACCACGCATTACTCTGCAACGACACTGGTGCCAAGCTGTATGGGTCCTAATGCCCTTCCCTTGGGCAACATCACTGGCATGGAGAGGGGAGACTTGCATTATGGGCAGCTGCTGGTCTTCCCTACAACCTTGCCCAGGCCTGCGCCCTGGAAACCTTCCAAGGCGCAAATCCATGGTCTCACGAGGCTAATGGATGCCTATTAAATTAAATTAGTAATGCAGAAATTTTAAAAAATAGTGAAGTGGTGTTCATGGGTTCAATGTCCATGTAGGAATCGGATGGCAGAGGGGATGAAGCTGGTCCTGAATTGTTGAGTGTGTGTCTTCAGGCCTCTGTGCCTCCTTCCTGATGGTAGCAATGAGAACAAGGCATGATCTGGGTGATGGGGCCCTTAATGATGGACGCCACCTTTTTGAGGCATCGTCCCTTGAATATATCCTGGATGCCACAGAGGCTAGTACCCATGATGGAGCTGACAACTGTTCACAACTTTCTGCAGCCTCTTTTGATCCTTTGCAGTAGCCACCACCACCACCCCCCGCCCCACCCATACCAGATGGGGATGCAGCCAGTTAGAATACTGTCCGCAATAAATCTGCAGAAATTTGCAAGTGTCATTGTGATGTCCCAAATCTCCTCAAACTCCTAATGAAATGGAGATGCTGCCCTGCCTTCTTTGTAGCTACATTGATATGTTGGGCCCAGGATAGATTTCAGAGTTATCAACACCCAGGAACTTGAAATTGCTCATACTTTCCACAATTTTATTCTTGCTCTGTTGGAAGGTAATGGTATGACTAGCTAGAGGGAGTTTTAAAGTTAATCATGTGGAAGAGGTCTGCAGGCACACATACACCAGGAAAGTCAGAATGACACATATCCTCCCCGAGGTGTTCAGGGTGGTGAATCAGGGGTATGATATGCTTGCCTTCAACAGTGGGGGCATTGAGTATAAAAGTTGGGGGGGATTCCTGAAATTGGCATTAAGTCACCTTTGGAGTATTGTGTGCTTTTCTAGTCACCACATGGAACAAAGTGGAGACACAAGAGAGGGTGGAGATGGGTTCGTCAGGATTCTGCCTGGATTGGAGTATGTCAACTAACAGAGAGGTTTCGGTATGGTTTCGGTGTGAAAATGTCAAATACTAATAGGCATCGATTTAAGGTGAGAGTCGGAAAGTTCAAAGGGCAACTCTGACATGAAGAGTGACAGGTGCTTGGAGCTGCTGTCTGGAGAGATGGTAGAGTAAATATGATAGCAACGTTTATGAAGCATTCAAACAGACACATGAACAGGTAGGTAATAGAGGGATACAGACCATGTGTAGGTAGATGGGATTAGTTTAAGCTGGCATCATAATCATCATAGACAGGTTGGGGAAGTGGACATGTTCCTCTACAGTTCTGCTCTGAGTTCAATGAAGATCTCATGTGAACCAGACAACATTTTATGACAAAGTTGAAACTACTGTGAACAAAGATACCTCAGCTAGTTTTACTGATTCCAAATTGTGTATTTTTAATTCCAGTGCCAATGTGGTGGGATTTGAACTCGGGTCTGTAGGTTTTTTGTTCAGCCATGTGGGTGGCTCTTCCAATAGCTTAACTGCTATGCCACCATCATTCCTTAGAAAATTTAGAATATTTTGGAAAACCTTCTCCAATCTGTCAAGCTTTTATATCTTTCATAAAATGCAGTGTCTAAACCTGGGCATAACGCAAACTGGTGACATTTAGCAATTTAATACTGCTTCCTTGTTATAATCATGTCTTATTTATAAAGACAAAGATCCAGTAAGCTTGTTTAACAACCTTCTATTTACTTGATTGCCAATTCCAAATATTTTCTGTATGTTTTTCAGTAACATCAATTAATCTGCACTGGTAATGCTTCTCTGTGCTGCATTTCCATTGATGTAACCTGTGTAAAAATTTAATCAACACTTAGAAAGGGTCTACATTATATTTAGCATGAATAATGCAATTATAAATTTAATTGATGGACAAGATACAGTTCTAATAACCACTAGTAGCATTTCATTAGGAGTTTGAGAAGATTTGGTATGTCACCTATAACACTTGCAAATTTCTACAGATGTACTGTGGAGAGCATTCTAACTGGCGGCATCACCATCTGATATGGAGGGGAAGCAAAGCTGCAGGGAGCTGTAATATTAGTCAGCTCCATCATGGGCACTAGCCTCCGTAGTATCTAAGACATCTTCAAGAAGTGATGTCTCAAAATTGTGGCATCCATCATTAAGGACCCCCACCACCCAGGACATGCCCTCTTCTCATTGTTACATCAGGAAGGAGGTACAGAAGACTGAAGGCACACACTCAGTGATTCAGGAACAGCTTCTTCCCCTCTGCCATCAGATTTCTGAATGGACACTGAACCCATGAACTAATTTTAATTTTTTTTGCTACTTATGTAATTAACTCTTTTATATATAATGCAATGTTTCATGCAGTCTGGCGAAGTTGATGAGTGGTGACAAGAACAACAGATCATTATTCCCGTTTTGAGCACTAAATGACTCATTATGTTAATTTGCAGAAACTTAAATGAAGATCAACTTGTGACCAATTGAATTGACTTCATTACTTACATCCTTCATCTACATGAAGAGTAAAAATTTTTACATTACGCCTCCGTCTAAATGTGCAATGTGTAATTTATAGTAATTTGTAATAAGGAGTATGTACAACAGGACAGTCAATACAACATAGAAATACAGTTGCATCAGCATGAATTAATCAGTCTGATGGCCTGGTGGAAAAAGCTGTCCCAGAGCCTGTTGGTCCTGGCTTTTATGCTTCAGTACTGTTTCTCGGATGGTAGCAGCTGGAACAGTTTGTAGTTGGGGTGACTTGGGTCCCCATTGATCCTTTGGGCCCTTTTTACACACTTGTCTTTGTCAATGTCCTGAATCATGGGAAGTTCCTATCTACAGATGCGTTGGGCTGACTGCACCATTCTCTGCAGAATCCTGCAACTGAGGGAAGTACAGCTCCCATACCAGGCAGTGATGCAGCCAGTCAGGATACTCTCAGTCATGCCCCGATAGACAGTTCTTAGGATTTGGAGGCCCATGCCAAACTTCTTCAACCGTCTGAGGTGAAAGAGGTGCTGTTGTGCTTTTTTTCACCACATAGCCAGTATGTACAGACCACGTGAGATCCTTGGTGATATGTATGCCGAGGAACTTAAAGCTGTTCACCCTCTCAACCCCAGGTCTACCAATGTCAATAGGGGCTAGCCTGTCTCCATTCCTCCCGTAGTCCACAACAGCTCCTTTGCTTTGCAGCATTGAGGGAGAAGTTGTTTTCGTGTCACCACTGTGTCAGGGTGATGACTTTTTCTCTGTAGGCTGCCTCGTTATTACTTGAGATTAGGTCAATCAATGTAGTATCCTCAGTGAATTTAATTAGCAGATTGGAGCTGTGGGTGGTGGCACAGTCATGGGTATGCAGAGAGTAAAGGAGAGGGCTTAGGACACAGCCCTGAGGGGCACCTCTGTTGAGGGTCAGAGGGGCAGAGGTGAGGGAGCCCACTCTTACCACCTGTCGGCGATCTGAAAGCATTTTACATTGTACAAATGGAAACACAAGTAATATCAGATGAGAATCAGAGAGCCTGGAAGTGCCTATAATATCGTGTACCACATTTTATAGTTGTTGAACTCATTCACTGCCGATTAAAAAGTAAAATGTATGATTAATTCCTACTTCGCAGTGTGGTTGCTCACTAGTTGTAGCTTCCTGCTGAGGCTCTTGTTGGTAGAGTTCTACAGAGGGCAGCTTGCTACTGAGCTGTGGTAAGCTGAGCACTGATTTTCTTCTGTGTGAGTAATATAAGGTGGGAATATGAATGAAGAGTTCAGCAGCAGAAGTGTGAGTAATTTATATAGAAGAATTTTGCTCATCATGTCTATGTTCATTGCAGTGAGCAAATAAAGAATTTAAACGCTAAAGAAGCAAAAATAGGAAGTTTTCTTTAACCTATGTTATCCTATATAAGATACTCAGAGTTCCATCCTGTTGATAAGTAAGTTTTTCAGATAATTAATCCGTAATGGGCACCTGATAACCCATGGGAGATCTGTGTTCCTGTCCCAAACAGGAACTGATCAGGTTAGTTGAGAAACTTCTAACGTTTGATGATTCATCTCCTTTTAAGTCATAGGAACACCATTAGGCTATTTGACCCGTTGAGTCCGCTCTGCCATTTCATCATGGCTGATCTATATCCCTCTCCTGCCTTGTCCCCAGAACCTTTCAGACCCTGACTAATCAAGAATCTATCAACCTTTTTTTTATTTATTCATTTATGGGATGTGGTCATCACCAGCTAAATCAGCATTCGTTGCTCATCCCTAGTTGCCCTTGAGTAGGTGGTGATGAGCTGCCTTCTTTAACCGCTGCAGCCCCTGTGGCGCAGGTACACCCACAGTGCTGTTAGGGAGGGAACTCCATGATTTTGACCCAGCAATAATGAAGGAATGGCGATATGTTTCCAAATCAGGAGGGAGGAAGAGAAGATGGCGGCACGATGCAGCGCGCGTGGCCACTCCAGTGAATGATACCTGTAATATGTCAAGTAGGGTGCCGTGCACAATCCTGATTTGATGGAGACAGACGTGAGAGTACGGAGGAACATCTGGAGAAACTTTTGAAATGCCTGCTTCGCTGCTGCTGCTACTGTGTGGTCCAGAATCTCCGGAGGAGAAGGCCCCGAATCCGCAGCTTTGCTTGTTTTGGTGGCCGGGGCGAGGTTGAAGGCACTAGGGAGGCTGTGTTGGAGGGGCTGGTCAGAGGCTCAAAGTTTTCAGGTGGACGGACTCAGTGTCGGCTGTGGTCGGGTGCTTCCAATGCATCGGCAGTTGTTGGTGCCTCGAAATTTATGGCAGGGAGTTTCTCCCTTTTGCCGCCTGCTACTGAGGACTATCGGGACTCGATCGGGACTTTGAGACTTTTTTTTTACCGTGCCCATGGTCTGATCTTTATCAAATTATGGTATTGCTTTGCACTGCTGTAACTATATGTTATAATTATGTGGTTATGTCAGTGTTAGTCTTTGGTTTGTCCTGTTTTTCTGTGATACCACTCTGGAGGAACATTGTATCATTTCTTGCATGCATTTCTAAATGACAATAAACGAGGACTGAGTGTCCTCTTAACCTAATCTAAGTGACTTGGAGGGGGATTTCCAGGAGGTGGTGTTCCACCATGGCCATTTGGGATTAATTATCTGAAAAAATTACTTATCAACCGGAAGGGACTCCGAATATCTTATATAGGCTATCATAGGTTAAAAAAATTCCACCTTAACTGCACTCAGTGACCTCCACAGCTGCCTGTGTAAAGAATTCCACAGATTCACTATCCTCTAGCTAAATAAATTCCTCCTCATCTGTGCTATAAATAGACATCCCTCTATTTTGAGGGTTTGCCCTCTGGTCACCAAAGGAAACGTTCTCTTCACATCAACTCTATTGAGACCTTACAACATTCGATTGGTGTCAATGAGATTATCTCCTCTTTCTTCTAAATTCCAACGAGTATAGGCTCAGAGCCTCCATGTGATAATCCTTTCATTCTGTTAACATTCTTGTGAACCCACTCTGAATCCCCTCCAATGTCTGCACATCCTTTCTTAAATCAGGGGCCCAAAACTGCTCACAATACTCCAAATGAGGCCTCACCAGTGTTTTATACAGCTTCAGCATCACATCCTTACTTTTATATTCTAGTCCAGGGGTCCCCAACCTTTTCTGCAACCCGGACCGGTTTAATATTGACAATATTCTTGCGGACCGGCCGACCGATGGGGGTGTTCAAGTAGGGGTAAGCTCACCTCAACATGTCTTTTACAGTTAGGGTTGCCAACTGTCTCACTCCCAAATAATAGACAAAAGTATCAATCAAATCCCGGGACACTTTACCGCAGGAAAGACTACCATGACCATGAAGCCTTGCGGGGGCACCTGTGTGCGCATGCGTGTACGTGCTGATTTTTTTACCCCACAAATCAGTCTTGCCTTCATCTTCCTGACTATACTGTATGTACATTATTTCTACTTTATATAGGCTGTGTATTTATCATATCATTCCTGATTTTACTCTATGTTAGTGTTATTTATTTTCGGTTTTATGTTTTATTTGGTAGGTTATTTTTTTGGGTCTGGGAACGCTCAAAAATTTTTCCCATTTAAATTAATGGTAATTGCTTCTTCGCTTCACGCCATTTCGGCACGAAAGGTTTCATAAGAACGCTCTACCTTAGCGGGGGGAATACGGGACAAAGGCGGTCCCGTATGGGACAAAACAATTTAACCCAATATACGGGATGTCCCGGTTGGCATTTGGCAACCCTATGTTCAAGTTCAACAGTGCGTGACAGTGAATGAGGAAAGGTGCAGCTGACTCATATCGTTTCTTCACGGCCTGGTAGCCGATGCTTTGCGGCCCGATACCTGGGGACTGCTGTTCTAGTCCTCTTGAAAAGAATGCTAACATTGTGTTTACCTTTCTCACCACTGACTGAACCTGCAAATGAACCTTCAAGGAATCCTGCACAATGACTCTGAAATCTTTTTACTCCTCGAATTTTTGAATTTACTCCCCATATACAAAATCGTCTCTGCTTTTATTCCTTCAACCGATGTATGATCATATGCTTCCCAGCACTGTATTACATCTGCCACCTCTTTGCCCATTCTCCTAACCTGTCTAAGCCCTTCTGCAACCTCTCTGCTTCCTCAACATTACCTCCCCCTCCACCTATCTTCATATAATCCACCAATTCGGCCACAAAGACATCAACTTTATATCCAAATCACTGACATACAATGTAAAAATAAGTGGTCCCAACAGAGTCCCCTGTGGAACAACACTAGTCACTGGAAGCCAATCCAAAAAGCATCCCTTTGTTCCCACTCTTTGCCTCCTGCCAATCAACCAATGCTCTACCCATGCTACTGTCTTTCCTGCAATACCCTGGGTTCTCATCTTGTTTAGCAGCCTCATGTGCATCACCTTGTCAAAGGCCTTCTGAAAATCCAAGTACACAGCATCCTCCAATTCTCCTTTGTTTATCCTGCTTGTAATTTCTTCAAAGAATTCCAACGCATTTGTCAGACAATATTTTCCCTTAAGGAAACCATGCTGACTTTGGTCTATTTTGTCATGTGCCTCCAAGTACCCCACAACCATATCCTTAAGATTAATTCCAACATCTTCCCAACCACTGAAGTCAGGCTAACTGTCCTATAATTTCATTTATTCTGTCTCGCTAACTCTTTAAAGTTTGGAGTGACAATTGAAACTTTTCAGTCCTCCGGAAACATGCCAAACTCTATAGATTCTTGTAAGATCATTATTGATGTCTCCCCAATCTCTTCAGCTACCTCCTTTAGATCCATGGGGTGTAGTCCATCAGGTCCAGGTGAAATCTTCCTTCAGATCTTTCAGTTTCCCAAGCACAATCTCCTAGTAATATACATATATGAAAAAAATGTTTTGGTATCATCTTTGATATTATTGGCTAGCTTATCTTCCTATGTCATCTCCCCACCCCCCATTTTTTTGTTTAGTTGTCTTCTGTTTTTTTTAATTCTCAATTCCCTAATTACCCACTAATTGTTGCTCTGTTATATGCCCCTCTCTTTTGCTTTTATGTTGGCTTTGACTTCTTCTGTCAGCCACAGTGGTGTCTCTTGCCTTCAGAATACTTCCTCTTCTTTGGGATGTATCTGTTCTGCACCTTCCAAATTGCTCCCAGAAATTCCAGCCGTTGCTGCTCAGCCGTCAGCCATGCTAGTGCCCCCTTCCAATCAACTTTAGCCACTCCTCTTTCATGCCTCTGTAATTCTTTTTACTCCACGGCAGTACCAATACATCTGATTTAGCTTCTCAGTCGCAAATTGCAGGATGAATTCTAACATACTATGGTGGCTGTTTCCTAAGGGTTCCTTTATCTTCAGCTCCCTAATCATATCCAGTATAAAAATCATTGAAAGAAAACAGCAAAATAAATTTGAGAACCAAAAATACGAGGTTATATGTTACAGTTCTTACATTAAGATCTGTAACGGGAAGGAACATAACTGCAAAACTTTTCATGTGACTATCCTGAATTTCTTTTGTGATAATTGAATCCTAACACAAGTGGCAGGAAACTTTATGTTCAGTTTCATGGAGTCACTCCCACCTGTCTGCATTCAGTGTGCTGTCACTTTTGGTGGGCATTCATGGAAGGGTAGGATAGCATTTAGCATACCGCTATTACGGTACCGGTGACTAGAGTTCATTTCGTGTAAGGAGTTTGTATGTTCTCTCTATTACTATGTGAGTTTCCTTCTGGTGCTCAATTTCTTTGCACATTCCAAAGGTGTACGGGCCAGTACATCAATTGGCTACACCAATTGGGCAGCGCGGGTTTGTTGAGCTGGAAAAACCCTTTACCATGCTGTATCTCAAAACAAATAAATAAATGAAATTGCTTCACTTGGCCACCCCAAAGTCCTCCAATAACTAAGTCAGAACAAGTCAAAAGCACGTATATAGCAGCAGATGGCTTGCACGCTCCTATGTTTGTACTCTTTAAGCAAGATTATAGTTCAAAAAAATAAAATTCAAGGCAGAAAATGAGTCATTTCCATTGGGTCTGTCCAGAGTACTGATTGAAAGAAGTTTTATTTATAGCTTAAAGAGAAACTGCTTTTGTGTAATCTTTATATATACGGACCATCTGTTGGCAAATACCCTTGGGATTCACATGAATGAATACATTAAATAGTGTCAATATCATTGGAGTTCATTAGGACATTGGCAACATATGGAACAATAATAAGCCTTCTTGCCAACAGTGTTACAAGGCCACAAGAATGTGGTCTAGGAGTGCAATGGATGTTATCTAAAATTGTTTTTAGTTGAAATGTTCCTGGAGCTACTTTTGCCAATATCAATGCCCATGCAGTTACGTATCGAAGGAAATCATTGTACATTTATGGCTCAATTAGAGCCTACCTTTTACTCTCCCAAGTTCTTTCCAATCCAAATTTCATTCAAGCTTTCTCAAATATATGTCAGATAATGAAGTTGCTCAACTACTGGATTTGCTCTGCATTTTGGTGTTACATTTTATTATCTGAGCAAGCATTTGCAAAAAGGTCATTCAAAAGTACACTCAAAGGCAACAACAGGATTAATTTTCGAAAGTCATTGACCACATCTTTGCTGTCTCATTCATCTCACCCAAGTGCTAGCAAATAGAATATTACACTGAACAACAAATGTTTTTCTGAAATTGTTGCTTCCTCAGAATTTTTTTTTGTTTATGATTGACCACTTGAAGCTGAACAGAAATATAATTTCAGACTACTTGTAACTTGTAGGAATTCGGAGAGGCAAGAAATTAACTTTTATCCAATATATTGCATTTTGCATAATGGTGCTGACACTTTGCAATAGTTCAACAGAGCTAAAAATGTTTGTTGACTTCCATTCATACTCAGTGTCTGAGGCTTCTCATCTAAGTGTACAACAATAATCAGCCAGCATTGATGGATTCCAGTTGTCCTGATACAGTATATCCATAACTGCAAACCTTTCACCACACTTGTCACTGATAGCGCCAAGATTTGAAGTGAAAAATTATAAATGGGAATGCAGAAAGTGAATCTTTAGTGACATGTTGGACTTTATGGTTTTGAACACTTAAAGCATGTTGTCAACTGACTGCATGTAGTTTGGTACTCTGTAGTGGCCAAGAAAATTTTCAACATCCTTGAATGCCTTCCATGTGATTTTTTCCAGTCCCATCAAAGTTCTTTGAGTTGCTGCAATTGATGACTTGTTTGATTTGTGCACCAACAAAAACCTTCCTTAAACTTGGCAGCAGTTATTCTGACTTGAATTATGAATTGAAATAACAATATAAGCGATTTCAAATAATGGTGTGTGGTAGGGAAATTTCATGGTGATTTCCATGATCAGTGGTCCAAAGTCCATAAGGTACAACAATAAGTATTCAGGAAGTAAAATCTTTGTTGTTCAGTGTTAATCACATTTAAAAGTTAGCCAGATCAAGAGATGTCACCAAACTCCACTGACAATTATGTCACAAATCTGACATTTAATGTTGCCTCACTTTAAACTACAAAAGTTTTTTTTAAACTAAAATTAAAGTTTTATATCAGTGCTGCTTTTATGGTGATGTTCTTTGTGACTTTAAGATTATGATAAAAATAATAATAATATTTATGGTAATTTGCATGCTATCTAGAGGACTGTGACTATTAAAATATTTTAAGACCATAAGACCAGAATTAGGCCATTTGGCCTGTTAAGTCTGCTCCACCATTCCATCATGTCTGATCAATTTCCCTCTCAACCCCAATCTCCTGCCTTCTTCCTGTATCCCTTCATGCCCTGACCAATTAAGAATCTATCAACCTTTGCCTTAAATATACCCAATGACTTGGCCTCCACAGCCAATTGTGGCAACAAATTTCACAGATACACCATTCGCTAGCTGAAGAAATCTCTCCTCATCTCCATTATAAATGAATGTCCCTCTATTCTGAGCCTGTGTCCTCTGGTCTTAGACTCCCCCCACCATACAACATTTGATAAGTTTCAATAAGATCCCCCCTCATTCTTCTAAATTCCAGTAAGTACAGGTCTAGAGCTATCAAACGCTCCTCATGTGATAAGCTTTTCAATCACAGAATAATTTTCATGAAATTCCTTTCAACCCTCTCCAATGTCAGTGCATCCTTCCTTAGCTAAGGGGACCGACACAGTTCACAATAGTCCAAGTGATGCAACACCAGTGCACTATAGAGCCTCTTGCTTTTATATTCTAGTCCTTCAAAATGACTGGTAACATTGCATTTGCCTTCCTCACCACTGATTCAACCTGCAAATAACCTATAGGGAATCCTGCTTTTATTTCTTCTATCAAAGTGCATGACCATGTACTTCACAACACTAAATTCCATCTGCCACTTCTTTGCCCATTCTCCTAATCTATCTAAGTTCTTCTGTAGCCTTTCTGCCTACTTTATCATGTGCCTCCAACTACCCTGAAATCACATCCTTAACTCCTGTAGTAATTTGTGGACCACATATTTGCTGCTGTTCAGCGGTCTGAATATAACTCCCATCAGGTGTTTCCCTTTCATGTTTCTTAGCTTAATCCACAACGATTCAATAGATTTCAATAGGTACATTTAATGTCAGAGAAATATATACAACATGCATCCTGAAATTCTTTTTCTTTGCAGACATCCACAAAAACAGAGGAGTGATTGAATGAATGACAGTTAAAACGTTAGAACCCCAAAGCCCGCCCACACCCCCTCCCACGCACAAGTAGCAACAAGGTAATGACCCCCCCACCCCCACCAGCAAAAAAGCATCAGCACCCTCCACCAAACATTCAAGCATGCAGCAAAGCATCAATAAAGACACAGAATTTCAGTACCCCAAAAACTACTCAATCACCCGATAATTTGACATACCACAGTCTCTCTCTCTCTCTCTCTCTCTCCCCCTAGTAAGAGAAAAAGAGGTGTCCCCATTTCACAGTGAGAGGGGAGACATAACAAATGACTCACTGATTTATGATGTTAAAAGTCTATTGCGTTGCTTTTTCTGGCTCTGCACCTGGAGAATCATCACCAAAAAGGCGCAGCTCTCTGGGTACACAACCCCCGGCCGCTAACCCACTGCGCTTCATGTTCCGTGTTCTCCCACGACACTCCATTCAGGGGCACTGGCGTAAAATCAGCACGTCCCCAGAGCCAGGAAATCCCGGAACCCTGAAAGTGCGCTCGTCTTCCAGGCCGCATCCTTAGGATATCAAAAAGCAGCCTGTCATGAGGCCCTGAGAGCGGGTCCCATTCCTGCAAGGAGTGTAACCCCAGGTCAGAGTCTTCAAAAGAAACCCCCACACCATGAAAAGGAAAGAAAGAGAGATATCAAAGATAGAAATGAAGCTGTTTCCAAAGATGCATGCAAAGCAAAGCCGTTTAGTGCCATCTTAACTTCACCCGCCTTCCGATCCTATGTCACCTCCTTCTAATGATTTGATTTAATTTTTTACGACCAGGCCTTATTGTGAATTTTCTAGTTTATTCCACTGTTTTGGCCTTGTACACCGCTGATCTAAGAAACGATGTGAAAAGGTATCAGACCGAGGGCACGTCCTCTTGAGGGAGCTTTACAAAGGAAAGCCAGAAGATTTTGCCACTTAGCCTTCCATTGAGTGCGTACCCTGTCGCACTTGCTGCATCCTTATTGTATTTATGCTTTAAGATTAGCCGCTTTCACATGGGACATGATGAATGCAAATTATATACAGAGATTACCAGTACATACTTGCATGTTTGCAAGCCTCTGTACTCTGAAATATAAATAATTCTATATCTTAGTGAAGTAACACTAACACATCTTAAGTACTCAGCAAGAATAAAGCGTGGCATTAATGTGCCCTCACACTTAATCTGAAAGAGTGCTATAATCAGTACCTTCGTTGATGCAAGTACAGAATTCGCATCACTAAGCTTTCATGCCCATTGAAAGCTGGTTCAAAATCGTAACTATTCATTGCTCGTGTGAGTTGTGACCCTTAATAGACTTTCAAGGGAGAGGACATTATTTTTCCCTTGATCGTGCTTAGTTAGTCTTAAAAGAAAATCCTTCAGAAAGCAATTTTTATACATGGATTGTTTGTTCTCTCTGTCCTTGAACTAAATATCCTCATCTCTGAATGTTTAACAAGGGAGATGTATTGAACGTGGGTGCCTTATACCTAGCATTAAGCATTAAAATGTATTCATTTACAGTGCCTATATCTATCATTAACCAGTGAATTCCTTTTAAAATTAATGTTCTACTTCCAGCCAATACAAATGACAGTTATTCAAATTATTCTATGTGTACTGCAAACTAAGGTTGCCTTCCCGATCAGGGAATAGAATATTGAGCTGTGTTGATCCATTTGTCTGACCCACAATTGTGTTTGTGTACAAATTACTCAGAAACATCGTAAGACAATAGTACAATTATCTCAATAAATAGAAAGCAGTTGCTTTAAAAACTTGACTGAATGTTTTCTGCTTTAGAAGCTGTTGATTATTCTTTGTAAAATGGGATCACATTTCCACAGGCTAGTGATAAGTGTTAGAACATACCGCTTTGTGCTTTTCTAAAAACCTGCTTCAGCAGGTTCTATATCTCCTATGGGAACTAATTATCCTACATTGATGAGTTAAACTGCAACAGGAGGCCAAAATCAAAAATGGTGGTGAATACAGGACTGAAGGTGTTATATTTGAATGCACGGGGTATACAGAATAAGGAACTGTAGATGATTTTGTAGCACAATTAGAGAATGCCAGGTATGATGCTGAGGGCATCTCTGAGTCATGGCTGAAACAAGATCATAGTTGGGAGCTTAACAACCAAGGATACACATTGCATCGTAAGGACTGGAAGGTAGGCAGAGGGGTTGGAGTGGCTCTATTGGTAAAACAAAATAATTCATATCCTTAGAAAGAGGTGGCATAGGATTGGAAAATGTAAAATCCTTGTGAGCGGGGTTAAGAAACTGCAGGGGTAAAAAGCCCCTGATGTGAGTTATATACAGGCCTCTGAACAGTAGGCAGGATGTGAGCTACAAATTACAATGGGAGATTGAAAAAGTATGTAAGAATAAATATGGATGATTTCAATATGCAGATAGATTGGAAAAATTCAGTCGATGCTGGATCCCAAGAGAGAAAATTTGTAGAATGCTTACGAGATGGCTTTTAAGAGCAGCTTGTGGTTGAACCCACTAGGGGAACGGCAATTCTGGATTGGGTGTTATATAATAGATTTGATTAGAAAGCTTAAGGTTAAGGAACTCTTAGGAGACAGTGATCATAATATAATGGAATTCACACTAGAATTTGAGAAGGAGAAGCTAAAATTGGAAGTACCAATATTACAATGGAGTAAAGTGAATTACAGAGGCATGAGAGAGGAGCTGCCTAAGGTAGATTGGAAGGGGACACTAGCAGGGATTACGGCAGAGCAGCAATAACTGGGGCTGATAAGTAAGTATTTTAAAGGGAGGATGAGGCAATCATGGCTGACAAGAGAAGGCAAAGGGAGAATAAAAGCAAAACAGAGGGTATATAATATAGCAAAAAGTAGTGGGAAGATAAAGGAAACTTTTAAAGATCAACAGAAGATATCTAAAAGAAAACCTTAGAGAGAGAGAAGTTGAAATATGAAGGTTAGGCTAGCTAATAATATAGAAAGAGGATACCAAGAGGTTATATTCAGAAATACTGTATAAGGAGTAAAAGAGAGATGAGGGTGGATGTCGGACCATTAGAATATGATGCTGGAGAGGTACAAATGGGGGCAAGGAAATGGCAGAGGAATTTCACATCATTTTTCACTGTGGACGACAGTAGCACAATGCCAGAAATGCAAGAATGTCAGGGGGCAGAAATGAGTGTTGTTGCTATTACTAAGGAGAATATGCTTGGGAAGCTGAAAAATCTGAAGGGAGATCAGTCAGCTGGACCAGATGGACTCCACCCCTGGGTTCTGGAAGAGGAAGCCGACGAGATTGTGGAGGCATTAGTAATGATCTTTTAAGAAACACTAGATTCTGGAATGGTTCTTGAGGACTGTTTAATTGCACATGTCACTCCACTCTTTCAGAAGGGTGGAAGGCTGAAGGAAGTAAATTACAGGCCAGTAAGCCTGATTTTAGTGGTTAGAAAGATGTTGGAGCCTATTGTTAAGGATAAGGTTTGAGGGTACTTGGAGGAACATGATAAAATAGGCCAAAGTCAGCATGCTTTTCTAAAGGTGAAATCTTGACTGATAAATTTGTTGGAAGTCTTTGCAGAAATAACAAGCAGGATAGACAAAGCAGAATTAGTGGATGTTGTTTATTTGGATTTTCAGAAGGCCTTTGACAAAGTGCCGCACATGAGGTTGCTTAACAAAATAAGAGCCCATGGTATTACAGGAAAGGTGCTAGAGTGGATAGACGAATGGCTGACTGGCAGAAAGCAAAGAGTGGGAATAAAGGGGACATTTTTTGGATGGCTGTCAGTGACTAGTGGTGTGCCTCAGGGCTCGTTGTTGGGATTGCTTCTTTCCACATTGTATGTGAATGATTTGGATGAAGGAATTGAAGGCATTGTGGCCACTTCTGGCTGATACGAAGATAGGTGGAGGGGCTGGTAGTAGTGAGGAAGCAGAAGGACTTAGACAGATTGGCAGAATGGACGAAGAAGTGGCAGGTGGAATATAATGTAAAGACGTCTATGGCTGAAGGAATAAAGGTGTGAACTATTTTGTAACTAGGGAGAAAATTGAAAATCAAGGATGCAGGGGGAAGTGAGAGTCTTCAGCAGGATTCCCTGAAGACTAACTTGCAGGTCAAGTCAGTGGTAAAAAAAGGCAAATGCAGTGTTAGCATTCATTTTGAGAGGACTAGAATATAAAAACAAGGATGTGATGCTGAGGATTTATAAGGCACTGGTCAGACCACACTCGGAGTATTGGGAGCAGATCTGGGCGACTTATCTAAGAAAGGATGTGTTGGCATTGGAGAGAGTTCAGAAGAGATTGATGAGAATGATCCCAGAAATTAAAGAGTGGACATATGAAGAGTGTTTGATGGCTCTGGGTCTGCACTCACTGGAGTTTAGAAGAATGAGGAGAGATCTCATTAAAACCTGTCAAGTGTTGAAAGGTCTGAATAGAGTGGATGTGGTGTCGATGGTTCCTATGGCGGTGAATCTAGAACCAGAGGGCACAGCCCCAGAACTGATGGACGTCCATTTAGAACAGAGATGAAGAAAAAATTCTTTAGCCAGTTGGTAGTGAATCTGTGGAATTCTTTGCTACAGACAGCTGTACAGACCAAGTCATGGTGTATATTTAAGGCAAAGCTTGATTGGTGCTTGATTAATCAGGGCACCAAAGGTTATGAAGAGAAGGCAGAGGAATGGGGTTGAGACGGATAATAAATCAGTCATAATGGAATGGCAAGTATGTCCTAATTCTGCTCCTAGATTTTGTAGTCTTTTTACCTTTCTTCAGAAACAATTTGTTCCATTAGGTGTGCTTAATTCAGTATAATATTATAAGAGGAGAAGATGTGGAGTGAGAATGAAAATCTTGAGTATTAGAGGCCAATGGCTTCTTCAGTGACCTAGTGAAGTACCCATATTCCTTCCAGACCATGGACCGTATTGGATGGGGCAGGCACAAGGAAGGCACGTCAGTGTCTTTCCTTTCTTGGAAGTTAAGGAGGTTTGGCTTGTCACCGAACACCCTAACAAGCTTCTACAGATGCACGGTTAAGAGTATCCTGACTGGTTGCCGCATGGCCTGCTACGGCACGTCGAATACACAAGGATGTAAGAAGCTGCAGAGAGCACTGGACTCAATTCAATACATCACAGGCACATCCATCTCCACTACCTGTGGCATCTACATGAGGTGTTGCCTCAAGAAAGCAACATCAATCGTCAAAGATCGACATTTTCTGGGCCATGGCATCTTCTCCGAACTACCATTGGGAAGGAGGTAGAGAAGTCTGAAGCCCCCCACCAGCAGATTCAGAATCAGAGTCAAGTTTAATATCACTGACATATATGTTGTGAAATTTGTTGTTAGATGGCAACAGTACATAGCAATGCATAATAAAAACTGTAAATTACAGAAATATATATATATTTTAAAGTTAAATTAAGTAAGTAGCGCAAAAGAAAAAAAAAAGTGGTGAGGTAGTATTTATGGGTTCAATGCCCATTCAGAAATCGGATGGCAGAAGTTGTTCCTGAGTCAGGCTCCTGTACCTTCTCCCTGATGGTAGCAATGAGAAGAGGGCATGTCCTGGGTGATGGGGGTCCTTAATGATGGATGCTGCCTTTCTGAGACATCGCTCCTTGAAGATGACCTGGATGCTGGGGGGGCTAGTGCCCATGATGGAGCTTGACTGAGTTCACAACTTTCTGCTGCTGATTTGATTCCTGTGCAGTGAACCCTGTACCAGACAGTGATGCAGCCAGACAGAATATTCTCCATGGTACACCTGTAGAAATTTGTGAGACTGTTGTAGCTGCATCAGTATCAAGAACGAGCATCAAGGGCTACTATCTCCTTTCAGCCACTTCATTCTTGAACTAATCTGCAAAATCCTATCACTACCTCAGTATAAAATTACTGTGATCCCTTTGTGTGTCTGTTCTCATTATGTTCCTTCTTGTTAAAATTGTGTTTATTTTATTTCTAATTTGTACTTCTTGTGAATGTTGTCTGTTTGAGGCCACGCGTCTGTGATGCTGCTGCAAATCAGGATTTTGTTGCACCTGCGCGTACGTGTACTTGTGCATGTGACAATGAACGGCTTCGTTTTTGACTTTTGGTAATACACGCAGCATCTCCTGCTTTTATCTGTTGTTTTTTTCAACAACCCTGGGCAACGTGTGCATCAGCACCAAGTTGAAAACCAAACTCCCAACTGCACCACGAGCCTGACCAAAATGATTTAGTTGCTGAGATACCCAGATCTTTATTGCAGTGATAAAAACAGTGACCATGTGCAGAGCACGGTGGGTGGAGAGTTCTCAGTGTTGATTCTCTCAGAATCCTACTGGCTTGCTGTGGAGGCTAATACTACAATCAAAGTTCTAGATTGGGTTTTAGTAGTATTAAAGCAATACTACTAGATGACTAGTCGATACTAATCACTAGTAGATACCAGATACTAATACTAGATGACAAGTATACTGCTGCCTAGTTTCATAACAGAGCACTCACGTTCAGAATATATCTTCCTGAATCGCATCTGCTACCCCAGTACACTATTCTCTGATGCTTTCCTAAACTAAGATTTACCCAAGTCTTACACCATGACAAAATTCCAATAAAAAACTGCGATTTACTTCCACTAAAATGCCTATATTGTTATTGCACCCTGAGTCAGTAGAGCTTGGTTTCAGACAATTGCAATTGTAACCTTCTTCACCTCGGAGATTTGCTGAGCGTGCTAATTGACCACTCGCAGAGATTCATCAACAGCCAGTTGAAATTTTTACTAGTTGTCAGCATTCCAGGCAGAAACCCTGCACCAAAGCTGAGCCAATTTCTATCCAAGACATTAAATGATGCTGCTCAGCTCGCTGAATCCCTCCAGCAGGCAGTTTGTTGCTCCACGTGCCAACATCTGCAGTCTCACGTGTTTCAATCAGGTTAAGAGCATTTGGCAAACAACTTAAACAAAGCAAAGCTTTTTAAATTTAAGCTTAAAAAGCACCATCCTCATTTGAAGTAAACTATACATTTTTTTGAAAAGTATGTAGACAGAAAACTCCTTTCTAAGACATAGTTGTTACATATTCTCCCAGAAAATATACCATTAATGAAGATTTTTTGCTTTACCAGAGAAGCTTCAGCAGAATACAGTGGATAATTGGGACACATCAATTTGGCTCATTTAAACGGCTAACCCTGCTAGCTGAAGTTTCACGGAAATAGCTTAAAATGTATAAAAAAGCAAACTACCATTTAATGAGTACCGAGGTATGTATTTAAATGAAATACAGAAGAAATTAGAACCTATGAATACTACTACAGTACTATAAAACTGTGTAGTAGTTCCTAACAGTTATTGTCAGAGGAATTCATCCAGTGTGTGCTGCCATGTTCTTCTGATTGATTGTAAATTAACAAAATCATCGCAGACACCTAGTGCAGATAATGGACTGCCTTCATACAATGTTTTGGATGATTGCATCCTCCAAATATTAATTTTCAAAGTAACATTCAAGATAATTTGCAATACCCAAATTCATCGTAGTTCCTAACTTGTTGAAATGGTAAAATTGTTCCAGTTCTGCTCCCAGCTGTTTCTGGCATCTCCAGGCCTGAATACTTAAAACCGCAATGGGCAAAGCAGTTCTGAATTTTCTGCTGTTTATTTCTCACCAACTATCAGAGATAAAGACACAGCTTTATGAACACAAGCACACGCTACTTAAAAACTGACACTATTTAAAAACATTTTGCATGGTGAAGTGTCTAAAGGTCACTCAAGTTCACACAATTGACGCTAGTTAGAAACTTTGGCAACAGTCTTCTGTCCCAATAAAGCAGAATAGTGTCCCAAATAAACAAATGGAATCCTGGATATACTCTCGCTTAATTTTTTGTTCTTTAAGAATTGTCCCAAATACGTGGCTGTCCTGATTAACCAATGGTCCAGTTAACTGCAGTCTACTGTGCATAAAACATATCAGCTTATCGGAATAGGACACGTATCATTGGTATCTTGTATATGCCTCCCAGTCCCAAAGGGAATAAACAATCTGTTCTACAAATCAATGATCTTATTCACAATCCAATTGACCTTTTTCTTTCAGTTTCACACTCTTGGCAAAGTTATCAATGCAGTCACATACACTTAAGTTGAAGCAAAATGGCTTTTTTTTATATACAAGCAACAAGATAAGCTATCCTTAATACTTTCAATTTCTGCTTGTGGCAAGGTCATTGTAATCTTCATCTCAAAGCAAGAGATGAAGATTGAAATTGATAGACAACATTTCAGTGGGCTCCCAGGAGAAGGAGGAAGCAGAGGGTTGGGAAACAAGGAGGGATTGAGGAATCCATCTTCATCCTGTTCTCTGAGTGTTGAAATGATTAACAATGATTAATGTTATCTGTGATTTATTTGATAAATTTTTGTAGACAAAGGAAGAAATGATTATATAAAACTACAACACAGATGCAATCCTTTCAGCTCAACTAGTTTATGCCTGTGATGTTCACGCTCCACTTGAACAGTGTCCCACGCTTTTTCATGTAATTCTATCAGCATGATCCTCAAGTCGTTCCACATTGTACAGTTTTCTGGCCTCATCATAAATGCATCTAACTGTTTTCTCAAAGACCCAGTAAAGCAGTGAAGAACCAGAATCACTAGGTAGAAAAACCACATTCTTTCTCTCCCTGAGAAGATAAGTTTCTTTTGAATTCCCTGTTTGATTCAATGGTGAGTATTTTCATATTGATGCCTTCTGGTTTTGCTTTTCACTGCAAGTGGAAATACTCTTTAGATCTCCATATATTTTAACAAGACCTTTAATAATTTAGCACTCTGTTTTCAAGAGAAGAGGGAGCCAGATTGTTCCCCCTTTTCGCATGGGTAATTTGAATTTTTAGCATCATTCTTGTCATTTTTTCCCCCAGCATCTCCAGAGCCTTCAGGTCGGTCTCTTAATAAAGCAACCAGAATAGTACCTAATTCTCTTAGTTTGGTTTAAGTACTGTTCGATGCAAGTATAGCATCTATTTCTCAGTTCCATGTTCTGAAATGTCCATCCATGGCCTCCTCTTGTACCATGATGAGGCCACCTTCAGGGTGAAATAGCAACACTTTTATATTCTGTCTGTGTAGCGTCTAACCTGATGGCATGAGTATTAATTTCTCCTTCTGGTAATTTTTTTTTCCCTCTCCCGCCTCTCTTCTTCTGTTCCCCACTTCGGCCTCTTACCTCCTCTCCCCGGTCGATCATTTTCCCTTTGGTGCCCCTCCTCCTTCCCATTCTCCTATGGTCCACTCTCCTGTCCCATCAGATTCCTTCCGCTCCAGCCATTTACCTTTCCCGCTCACCTGGCTTCATCAATCACATTCTAGCTATTTTCCTTCCCTTCCCTGGGTTGCCTCCAACCTGATGGCATGTAATTGATTTCTTCTAGTAAAAAAAATTCCCTTACTCTTCCGTCTTCTTCTATTCCTTACTCTGACCTTTAACTTCTCACCTGCCTATAACCTCCCCCTGGGTCCTCTTCTCCTTCCCTTTCTCCTATGGTCTGCTCTCCTCTCCTATCAGATTCCTTCCTCTCCAGCCCTCTTTACCTTTCCCGCCCACCTTTCCTGCCTACCTATCACCTTCTAACTATCCCCCGTCCCATCTCGCCACCACTTCATTCTGACATCTTTCCCATTCCTTTCCAGTTCTGAAGAAGGGTTTTGCTGGACAACATAGACTGTTTGCTCATTTCTATGGATGCTGCCTGGCCTGCTGAGTTCCTCCAGCATTTTCTTGCTCGGGTTTCCAGCATCTGCAGATTTTCTCTTGTTGGTCATTTAGGTGGGCTATTTTGTCCTGGCTACTTGGAAACCTCTTGGGAGTGGTCTGGCCAATTCCATTACACTTCAGACGTGCCATAAATTTTGGTTAGGCTGCAGTTGGAGTCTTGTGTGCAATTCTGATGTGGAGGCTTTAAGAAGGAATGCAGAAGAGGTCTGCCAGGATCCTGCCTGGATTAAGGGATATGAGCTGCAAGGGGAGGTTGGACAGAGTTGGGTTATGTTCTCTGGAGCGTCGGAGCCTATTGGAAGTTGATAAAATTTTGAGAGGCTGAGGAAGGACAGGTAGTCAGAATAGTTTCCTCGGAGAGAAATGTCAAATGTTTAAAGGAGATGTGCAAGACAGAGTGGTGGGGACTTGGAACACCAGGGATAGTGCTTGAAGCAGATATGTTAGCGGCATTTAAAGCAAGCCAGTTATAATTCAGGCTTCCTTATTAGACACCAGCAAATTCCTAGAGATCACCAACTGGGCAGAGCACTATGTGAGTCCAGGGTGGCATTAACTTCACTGCTTGTGGCTGGTCTGTGCCAACTGTTCTATGTCTAAGAACCAAAAGAGATTCCATATCCTCACCTCCAGTTGATCTGTGTCTTGACCAGTGAATTATTCCATGGTTAGCACCCACTTTACTAGCGGTCATCATTGTGCCCTCGATCTGTAGGGAGTGTATTGGAGTTGTAATGGCCACCCAAAGGCGAGCTACTTGAAGAGTGGAGGATCTCTGCTGACAACATTGTTTATGACTCTGGGTCTCCAAGCCCGAGCGGACAGAGATGTGCAGCAGAAGCCATGGTGCCACATAAAATGCATCCATTGCCAAAGGTTCCTTTGGTGATAGGAGGAGTTAAGTAACACTCAGTGGACTAGGCTTTGGATTCATGGGGGCTTATTGTATGTTATGCAGACTTCTCAATATGAGAGCTGGGTATTTTCACCAGGGAAATGACAAGCAACAGAAGAGAAGGAGCATAGAGCAGGGAAGTAGAGTGGGCAGGGTGTAGAGTGAAGAGGCAGCTTAGACAATCTGAGTTTTGTTTGCTAGTGTGTAATCCATCAAGAACAATTCCACTGAACATGACCTCCCCCCCCCATTCCCAATTTATGGAAAGATTATCAAACTGTTGTGGAGCGACTAGCTACCTTACATTTTAATCCACACCCACGAAGTATTTGCGTATCCTTTGCATTACTCCAGCTTGTACAGCTGCCAGTATTTGTAATGATGGTTATTTATCAATGCAGAATTCATGCGTCCTTATTAGACACCAGCAAATTCCTAGAGATCAGCAACTGGGCAAAGCACCATACGAGTCCAGGGTGGCTCCAGGGTTGGGTTCAGAAGCATATGAATGGTGTTGATGCCTCTTGCCTGTGTGAATGTACTCGGATTTTCTGTAATGCTTCCAAATAAACCAAGTTTTTCATTCTGCACACTATTATCTTTGTTTTTGACTAGCCTTCTGCAGTCTGCATTCGGGTTATTCCAGTTTAATGTTTGCAAATGTTCCAGTCACTTTATTCTCCAGTGTCACATTATGTAACCTTCAAGTCCACTGTCAACTAAGTGATACCATTCATTTTTGTTTTGAAGTGAGCTTCACTTCCCAAACACCTGCCAGTGTCTGAAAGCCTCTCTCCAGTAAGCCATAATGCATCTCTCATATAAGAAAGATGTGGTAGTCTATGTGCTAGGCAATGAAATATATTTACAGAAGCATCCAGATGATGAACAACACACTTAGCGCTGGGTTGGTGCAGTAATCACAATAATTAACCAGCAGGCAGTACAGACTTGTTGCTGATATTATACTGAATGGACATAAGGTTATTGTACAATGCCACCACGACTCTATTTCCCAGGAATTGTCAAGTATGGATACCACTCTAGCAGTGAAGGGTGCAACAAAAATAACTTCCACGTTAGGCAGATCTGTGCACTCCTTGAAGCAACTAAGCGACATTTTGTAAATTTAGCTTCTGCTTTGAGCACACTTGAGTGGTTGACGTGTCGAATTAAGATTCAGAAAATCTCCGAGTTAGATTACAGCAACATTAACCCTTTCATTCTTCCTTTAAAAATGAACAGGATTGGGTGTGATATTTCAATAGTTTAAAACGGTTGATTAAGGATTCCAATTAAAGTTAGAAAAAATGTCAAGAGGATTACTAGTTCCTGCCAGATTTAAAGTTTGTGAACAGTCCAAGATATCATACTGAAGGGTGTACAGTGTTGTGCATATCTATTGTCTTTGAATGGTGTTGACTCTTAGTGAAAGACATGAAGATTCACATTACCTAATGCTACCATCTTGTGGTGACAAGAATCTTAGTTAATATTTTGTTTTGAAATAGCTTTGTTTTAATACTTTAATCTTCGTATCTGTATGTGGTTCATGCGATTGTTGAAAATATTACTATTAACTCATGTAATAATGACCAATGACCTCATGAAGGAGTGCTCATTTATCTGAAAGAACCGTAGAAATTTTATAACATAGAAGAAACCATTCAGCCCATCATAGCAATGTGGATAGAAGGATGAGGTCCTGAACAAACCTCCCGAAGTTCAGCTGATCATAATTTTTTGACCTGGCTAGTAGATAGTTTGCCAGCTGGTGGCGCAGTGACATCAGCATCGGACTTTGGAGCGAAGGTTTCCGAGTTCGAATCAAGTGGGGCCGCTCCCGGGCAAAAACTGCTCTGTGAGAAGAACATGGGGGACCACTCACAGGGTCTTTCCTCCAAGACAACCACTTGAAAAAATGGTCGCCGAGGCTCTGGTTAGAGTATGGCGCACACAAAAAAAAAGTAGATAGTTGGGGGTCAAGCAGAACCTGAGATACCACCTTCATGCCTTTAAATTACTCTGAAGCATTTTGGAAATGTTCCATGGGCAATCATGCACGTTAGTCTGTCAAAACTAAAACTGAGATAAATAATCAGCAGATGTGGGTAGAAGTTGTGGCCCGGGCACTCCTGGTATTATCTAATTTAACAGGTCCTTTTAAGACAGTTTCCCCTTTCATAATTTAGGTTTTCATGAAATTCTCTACCTCCCTTTTGTCCCACCATGAGCTCCATCCAGACTTCTCAGGGGCCATTCCTGATCAGCATGGAGTGGGGTCTCAGTTTCCTTACTTTCTTCCTCTCTCTCTCTCTCTTGCTTTCTTTCTCTTCCTTCCTTCCATTCTTCCTTCCTTTCCTTGTCTCTTCTTCTCTTCTTTCTCCTCTCCCTTCTCTCCTCTCCCCCTCCCTCCCTACCTCCCTTTCCCCCTTTCCCCTCATTACCTCTCTCCTTCTATCCCCATCCTTTACACTTTTTTCACCCTCTTTCCTTCTCTTCCCCTCTCTCCTCTCTCCCTTCTCCCTCTCTCTGTCCCTCTCTGCTGTCTCCCTCTCTCCCCTTTCCCAATTTAATTTAAATTTAAGGTGGGGGTTTATATGGCAGGCAGGGTTTGAGGGTCGGCACAACAATATGGGCCGAAGGGCCTGTACTGTGCTGTACTATTCTATGTCTATGTCTCTCTCTCTGCTTCCCTCCACACCCCTTCACCAATCGCCATCCCCTCCCTCTTTACCCCTCACTCCTTCTCTCCCCCTCTCTCCCTCTCTCTCACTCTCTGCTGTCTCCCTCTCTCCCCTCCCTTTCCCTCTCTCCCCCTCTCCCTCCCCTTTCCCACTCTCTCACCCTCCCTTTCCCTCTCCCTGCCCACCTCCCCTCTCCCCACCCTTGTCCCTTCCACCTTTTTTTAATCCGTAGTTTGAAACTTGTGCATTGCTTTAAGAGAGTGCAGCACTTGTACTGACGTGCCATGTTGTTTGAGAGGCTCAGCCTCTCTCCCCACCAGCTGACAAGTATTCCGATGCCGTACACTCTATCTGGTCAAGTATCATCTCACCTCAAATCATTCCTCATTCTGTGATGCAGCAAAGAACTACTGTCAACTTCACGTAAATTATTGGTGTCCCTACCATCAAGTAGTTTAGCCCTCAGCACTCTCTTGACCGTTCAATAAGCTGCTCGTTTTACACTCTGCTGTCTGATGTCCTTTGAAGGTCATTGTTGAGTTATCTTTCCTTAATCCACTGCAACGTACTGACAGTATTCATCTGTGTTACACATTCTTGGGTATTCTTTTATTCTACTGGTGATACGACTGATTAATTTCCACATTAATAAAAGGTCAATGTTAACTGGAAGAGCGTGCGCATTTGTCCAAAGTGACATTGCTGTGGAACAGAATAAGGCAGATGCAAGGGGACCAGCAGGGACACAGATAAATGAGAAACAAAATCAAATCTGATGATGGAGTTTAAGTGGGCAACTTCAGGCTCAGTCAAGCACTGGCAATAAAAAAAAGCCACAAAATTCAGTGCATAGTTCAGGATTTATTGCTGAAGTACATGGGGGCTATATTTAAAGCCTGATTTGCAATGCTCGCACTTGCCTGTAATAGTAGCTGGAATACAAAGCCACTGTTTTTGCTGTCTGCATTAAATTACCAACCTGACCTCAGTTGTTTTAGGCTTGTGACAGTTGGTTGGGAGAGAATAATGTGAGAGAGTTAGCTTCGGTGCAGGCTACCTGCTCTATGGTAATTAAAGTGAAAATTATGTTTGGGAAAAGTTCCTGCATATTTATGGCTCTAATCTTTTCTCTTCCCCATGGAGACCATTTTATGTGAGATCTCCCCTCTCTGCAGGAGCTTAACAGCTACCAACCATCATGAGTGGACCCCTGGGATTGCTGGTGTCTGCTATTTTGCTGCTGTGGGTGCAGATTGGAGCAATTCCAAGCTGCAGAGTTTCATTAAGTAGCGGTGCCCAAGGGAAAGGAGAGTAACCTTACATGAAGGCATCCTGGGGTTGAAAATTAATGTGCATTGTCATGATGGGATGACTTGTGCTTTTTTATCTGTCTTGTACATCCAAATACTATGCAATTAAAGCTCAACAGTGAGTTTAAAATAAAATACAGATCAAGTATAACAACAATTTCCCAGTAACTCTTGCTATTAATTGCATGTACTATATTCTTTTTAAAAGGAGCATCATTATCAGTGGGAAGGACACAAGAATAGTTCACAACCCGGCAGATCTAATGATATGCACAAAAAATTCTGTAGATTCTGGAAATCCAAAGCAACACACACAATGCTGGAGGAACTCAGCAGGTCAGCCAGCGTCTATGGAAATGAACAAACAGTCAATGTTTCAGGCTGAGTCCCTTCTTCAGGACTGGAAAGGATAGGGGAAGCACCAGAATAAAAAGGTGGTGGGAGAGGAAGGAGGGTAACTAGAGGTGATAGGTGAAGTCAGGTGGGTGGGAAGGGTAAAGGGATGGAGGGGAAAGAATCGGAGAGGAGAGGAGAGTGGACCATAAAAGAAAGAGAAGGAGGAGAGGATCTGGGGGAAGTGATAGGCAATTGAGAAGAGGCAGACATCCCACCTCTCCCAGAACTTCCGGGAGTCTCCCGCATATGAATAGTGGCTCCCTGATGCCCACAAACTATATACAATATCATGGAAATCAATTTTTTTGAGAGCGAGCGAGCGAGAGAGAGAGATGAGAGCAGGCAAGCGAGAGAGCGTGAGAGCAAGCAAGTGAGAGCGCGAGAGAGAAAGCGAGAGAGCGTGCGAGCGAGAGAGAGAGAGAGCGTAAGAGCAAGCAAGTGAGAGAACACGAGCGAGAGAAGAAACCAAGCGAGAGTGGGAGAGAGAAAGCAAGCGAGAGAGCGACCATGAGAAAGAGAGCGCGCGAGTGAGAGAGAGAGAGCGCACCATGACAGAGTGTTCCAAATAAAAAGAAAATATAAAACGTATGTCACCCCAGACTACCCTAAAGTGTACCCCTGCCTAATAGGGGTCAAAAATAATGAGAGTGTTGCTCGCTGCACTGTTTGCGACAGTGACTTTTCTATTGCCCATGGTGGGTTAAGACTGTAAAAGACATGTTGAGGTGAGTTTAACAGGCGTCATTCGTTCATTAGCATAGCTAATGTTATTTAAACTAGGGGGCTAGCTGCTAAGGAGCTACTCTATTGCAGACATCCCACCTCTCCTGCAAGTTCCGGGAGTCTCCCGCAAATTGATGGTGCTACCTCCCTGAAATGAGTTTTTGCAGGGTGGGATGTCTAAAGAGGTACGAGGCCAGATTGCGGAATAGAAGGAGAGGGGAGAGGGAGGGAAATTGTTTTTATTGGAAGGAGAAATTGATATTCATGCTATCAAGTTAGAGGTTACCCAGACGAAATATGAGGGGTAGCCTCATTGTGGCACAAGAGGAGGCCATGGACTGACATGTTTAAATGGGAATTGGAATTAAAAATGTTTGACCATCAGGATGTTCCATTTCTGGTGGATGGAGCGAAGGCGTTCGACGAAGCAGTCCTCTAATTTACAACGGGTCACATTGGAAGCTCTGGACACAGTAGACAACCCCAGCAGATTTGCAGGCAAAGTGTTGCCTCACCTGAAAGGACTGTTTGGGGCCCTGAATGGAGGTGAGGGAGGTGGTGAGTGGGCAGGTGTGGCACTTTGGCCACTTGCAGGGATAAATGCAGGGAGGGAGATTAGCAGGTAGGGACGAATGGACAAGCGAATCACGGAAGAACCGATCCCTGCGGAAAGTGGAGAGAGTGGGGAGCTGAAGATATGTTTGATCGTGGTATCCCTTTGAAGATGGCGGCAGTTGTGGAGAATGACGTATTAGATGTGGAGGCTTATGGGGTGGTAAGGACAAGAGGAACTCTATCACTGTTAAGTCAGCGGGAAGATGGGGTGAGCATGGGCACTCAGGAAATGAAGAAGATGCGGCTGAGGGCAGCATCAATGTTAAGGAAGGGAAACCTCGTTCTTTGAATCCTGGGAACCACATCCTGGGAACAGGTGAGGTGGAGAACTGAGAAAAGGGAATGGCATTTTTGCAGGAGACAGGATTGGAGGAGGTATAGTCTAATTAAGATCTAATGATATTTCTCTGGCAAGCAATGCAGAGCATTGGAGGTAAATGATCAGAACAAGGCGTGCCTGTTTATTGAAGACCATGACCTGGGTGGCACGGTAGCATACAAGTTAGCACTATTGCTTTACAGCGTGAGCTGTGAGATCTGGATTCAATTTCTACAGCTAACTGTAAGGAGCTTTTACGTTCTCCTCATTACTGAATCGCTTATTAGATTAGATTAGATTATGAAGACACGCAGTCCTCTTTTATTGTCAATTAGTAATGCATGCATTAAGAAATGATACAATATTTCCTCCGGTGTGATATCACAAAACACAGGACAGACCAAGACTGAAAAAACTAACAAAACCACATAATTATAACATATAGTTACAACAGTGCAACAATACCATAACTGGATGAGGAACAGTCCATGGCACAGTAAAAAAGTTCAAAGTCTCTCAAATGTCCCTCATCTCATGCAGACGGGAGAAGGAAGAAAAACTCTCCCTGCCATGGCCGACCACAGTCCGACTCTTGAGTCACCCGAAAACTTCGAGCCTCCGAATCAGCTCTCCGACACCGAGTACTGAGCGCCATCTCTGTCCAAACGATTTGACCTCAATCTTGGTTGCCAACAGCAGGCAGAGCCGGGGATTTTGGGGCCTTCCCTCGGTAGATTCTTGATCGCCCAGTAACAGCGGCAGCGAACCTGCATTTCCAAAATTTCTCCAGATGTTCCTCTGTGCTTTCACGTCTGTCTCCATCAAATCAGAATTGTCCACGGCCCCTATTTAACGGATACGATATCATTTTCACCGGAGGGCTGCGTGCACGCACAGCACACTGCTATCTCCTCCTCCCGAGTGCCTGGGCTTCCTCCCACATTTCAAAGAAAAAACGATCAGGGTTAGTGAGTTTTGGACATGCTACGTTGATGGCAGAAGTTTGGAGACCCAGTGCAATCTTCCCAGATTCGATTTGCCACAATTCATGCACTTCGCTGTATGCTTCAAAGTCCTGACGAACATATGACAAATAAAGCTAAAAAACATATACATTGTTTACTGGAAAGTTTGTAAATGCTCTGTGAAAAAAACTGCTGAGAAGATTCTGGGGTGTAGATTGTAAATTCTCTATGTTCTCTCTGGGTCTTGAACATTTGAATTGTCCATTAATGAAAGTTTATGTTTTGGATACAGTTGTGGGAGGGGTGGGGCGGGGAACAATTTACCGGGGGAAAGCCATGGAGACCGGGTCTCTCCCATTGAGTCTGGCTGTGTGGCTCACTGGGGAAAGGAGCAGAAGAGGGGTGCAGTAGCGATAAGGACTTCTGTAATTAGGGGAGTAGACAGGAGATTCTGTGGACGTGAAAGCAACACCCAGGTTGTATGTTGCCTCCCAGGTGCCCCGATCAGGGATGTCTTGGATTGGGCCCACAGCATTCTAAAGAGGGAGGGTGAACAGCCGGAAGTCATGGTACATATTGGTACCAACAACAGAGGAAACTAAAGAATTAGGTCCTGATGAAAGGTCTCAGCCTGAAACGTCAACCGTTTACTCTGTTCCATAGATGCTGTCTGGCCTGCTGTGTTCCTCCATCATTTTGTGCACGTGGCAAAAAAATGAGGTCCTGAAGAGAGAATAGGGTAGGGAAGCAGAAAAACAGGACCTCCAGGGAGGTAATCTCTGGATTTCTGCTTGTTTTACATGTCAGTGAGGATAAAAATAGGATTATTTGGCAGTGTCACGTGTCCAGCAACAATGGATATGAAAATGAGACATGGTTTATAAACAAACAACGACATTTATTAACCTCTGCTCAAAACATCGAAAAGTAAACGAATGACTAACTTAACCGAAAGTTAACAGTTAGGCGACTATATCGAACAAACAATCAGACTTATAAATTGTTCTTAACGAGATCTCATCCAAGCACAGACTTAAAGTGGTAAATTCGAAAGTCCGTGTAATTTATACAGTCATTAAGGAGAGACTTCCCCAAAGACAACGGTTCCTTCGAAGTAGTGACGAGTCTGTTGCTCTCAGCTGAGAGATGCCTTGTCCGGAGGAATCGCGAAGCAACACAGGAGCTGACCTTTTGACTGTAGAGTGGTCACTGCACAAACCTTCCCACCCTGGCAGGGCTTTTACTCAAATGTGCATGCCACAATTCCCGAACGAAGGTTAAAAAGGTCGATCGTTTGTGAAGCTGAACGGCATTAACTTTACCCACTCCTTTGAACTCGGATAACTCTGGAAATGCCTTCACTCTCCGATACTGGACTGCAAGGGAAAAATATACGTGCAGCAAACAAAACCAGTGTGGTTCCAAACACCGACCAACAACAACAACATTGCACTCAAAATAAAAGTGGGAACTGTATCATCGTGGCGGGCTTTTTCTTTTCTACCATGCCATCACGTGACATCACATTACCCCTCGGTCATGAGACAATTACATCATGCTCATCACAAGATAATGACATAATGCTCACAAGACAGTGACATCATGCTCACGGGATATGTAACAGCGGATAAATGCGTGGCTCAGGAATTGGTGCAGGGGCAGGTTTTCAGATTTCTGGATCATTGGGATCTCTTCTGGGGAAGGTATGGCCTGTAAAAAAAGGACGGGTTACACCTGAACTTCAGGGTCACAAATATCCTTGCAGGCAGGTTTGTTAGAGCTGATGGGGAGGGTTTAAACTAATTTGGCAGGGCGGAGGGGTGGGTGTTGGGAACCGGAGGATGTGATAGAGCTGAGGATGGGGCAGTTGGTATACAAGTTGATGCTGAGACTGTGAGGAAGGACGGGCAATGATTGGGCAAAATGTCAGTCAGTGGGATCAGTTGAAATGTAACATGAGGGCAAATTTGAAAAGGACAATGAATACAGGACTGAAAGTGTTATATTTGAATGCACACAGTATGTGGAATAAGGTATATAATGTTTTAGCACAGTTAGAGATTGGCAGGTATAATGTTGTAGGTATCACTGATGTATGGCTGAAAGGTGAACATAATTGGGAGCTGAACATTCAAGGATACACATTGTATTGAAAGGACAAGCAGGTAGACAGAGAAGGTGGGGTAGCTGTACTGGTAAAAAATGAAATCAAATCCTTAGAAATAGATGACATAGAATCATAAGATGGAGACTCCCTGTGGGTAGAGTTAAGAAACTGTAAAGATTCCGGGAGTGAGAGGGTTAACATATGAGGAACGTTTGTCCACTCTTGGACTGTATTCCTTGGAGTTTAGAAGAATGAGAGGAGACCTCATAGAAACATTTCGAATGTTAAAAGGCATGGACAGAGTGGATGTGGCAAAGTTGTTTCCCACGATGGGGGAGTCTAGTACGAGAGGGCATGACTTAAGGATTGAAGGGCGTCCATTCAGAACAGAAATGCGAAGAAATTTTTTTAGTCAGAGGGTGGTGAATCTATGGAATTTGTTGCCACGGACAGCAGTGGAGGACAAGTCATTGGGTATATTTAAGGCAGAGATTGATAGGTATCTGAGTAGCCAGGGCATCAAAGGTTATGGTGAGAAGGCGGGGGAGTGGGACTAAATAGGAGAATGGATCAGCTCATGATAAAATGGCGGAGCAGACTCGATGGGCCGAATAGCCTACTTCTGCTCCTTTGTCTTATGGTCTTATGGTCTTATAATTAAAAGACCCTGATGGGAGTTATATACAGGCTGCCAAACAGTAACCAAAATGCGGCCTACAAATTACAATGGGAGATAGAAAAGGCATGTAAAAAGGGCAATGTTGTGATAGTCGTGGGAAAATCGTGTTGGTGCTGAATCTCAAGGGAGGGAACTTGAAGAATGCCTATGAGATGGCTTTTTAGAGCAACTTGTGATTGAGCATGCCAGGGCAAAGGCAATTCTGGATCAGGTGTTGTGTCATAAAACATATTTGATTAGGAAACTTAATGTACAGGAACTCTTAGGAGTCACTGATTACAATTTACTGGTATTCACCCTGAAGTTTGAAAGGGAGAAGCTAACAATAGTTGTGTCTGTGTTACAGTGGTGTTACAGAGGCATGAGAGAGGAGCTGGCCACAGGTGCAACGCTTAACATTTAGAACATAGAACAGGGGCTGGCCATTTGGCCCACAATGTTGTGCCGAACCAGCCATAAAGCAAATCAAAAACATCCAAACACTAATCCCGCCTACCAACACCATGTCCATATCCTGCCATCTTCTTTACATCCATGTGCCTATCCAAACTTATCTTAAAAGCCTCTAAAGTACTTGCTTCTGCCACCATACTAGGCAGTGTATTCCAGCACTCCCACCACTCTCGTGAGTAAATAATTTACCCCTCACATCCCATTTGAACTAGCCCCCTCTCACATTCCATACATGTCCTCTGGTAACCCTAGGAAACAGACACTCTCTGTCCATTCGATCTATGATTCTCATAATCTTGTAAACCTCTATCAGATTTTCCTATCATCCCTCCACCGCGCCAGAGAAAGCAACCTACTTTATTCAGCCTCTCGTGACAGTACATGCCCTCCAAAACAGGAAGCATCCTGGTAAATCTGTTCTGCACCCTCTCCAAAGCCTCAACATCCTTCCTTTAGTGGGGCGACCAGAACTCACATTTGGCCAGGTCAAACTCCACCTGCCATTTTTCTGTAACGGATCTATATCCCGCTGTACTCTTTGCCGGTCATCTACGCTATTCCAAACTCTGCCAACCTTTGTATCATCTGCAAACTTATGAACCCACCCATCTACATTTTCATCCAGATAATTTATATACATCACAAACAGCAGAGGTCTTGGTACAGGTCTGTACCGAGCACCACCAATCACAGACCTTTCATGTTTTTCAATAGGCTACGTCTGGTCCACTGATAGTAAGGAAGCATATGTTTTTAAAGGCCTGCCTTGCTGCAAAATGGAGTACCTGAGCAGAATCCACCCCTTAGTATCCAGCTCTGGATCTAACTGCTCCAAGTTCAATTCATTCTGAAAATACGTTTCGCTTTGGGTCCCATCCCACCATCACAACAGGGCAGCCGACAGTAGATGGTCATAACCTCCCCCCCTTAAAGATCCCAAACCCAATCCACGAAGTCCACCCCATGATCCCTCTAATAATGTATTATCTCTCAGCACACCAGCAAACCTCCCCCCTTGCACCTCTTCCTCTTGTACATCCCACTGAAGTTCACAGGCTCCCTCTTTTCATCTGCATGCACAGAATTGGTGAACATACAGAGGAAGGTTCTTTGAGCCTATTAAATGCACATAATGTTTCTTCAGATGTGCAAGAATTTTGAAGTCGAGGTTATTATGATAAGCATGAGTACATGTATGAACAGGTGCAAAGAAAAGCTTACCTGCAGTATCATCACAGGCACTTAGATAAGCTGCATTCACAAGCAAACCATAAAATATACATTTTTTTAAACAAAACAGAATAAATAGAGCAAAATTTAGTCTATTTAGTGCAAAATGATCAAAGTGGTCATAGTGTTGCTAAACTGTAGTGATTAGAGTTGTGACAGTTGGTTTTTGAAGTGAATGGTTGAAGGGAAGTAGCAAGCAATTATTAAAGCAAATAATATGTTGGCAATTCTTTGCAAGAAATTTGGGTGGTGACAGTATGCTCCAATTATATGAGGTCTTCTTGAGACCATACCTGGAATATTATGTATCGAACTGTTCTCCTTGCCCACAGAATGACAGAGCATTTAGAATGAAGATTCACCAGATTGGTTGCTTGGTTGTGGGGCAATTGTCCAATAGGGGAGATTAAGTAGTCTGGGCCTACAAGAGAGAAAAATCACACAATGTCCTCAATGAGCTTGTCAAAACTGATGCAGGTTTAATGTTCCCCACTCCGGGTGTCCAAAACCGGAAGTCACAGTTTCAGGCTAAGGGAGCCAGGCATCAGGACTGAGATGAGAAGAAATGTTCTTACTCAGAGGCTGGTTAATCTTCCAAATCCTCAATATGTGATATTTATGGATGCCCAGTCAGAGTTTAATCAAGACAGAGATCAGTATCTTTTTTGGGTATTAAAGGAATCAAGGGATATGGGGTTACTACCATTAGCTGAGTTGAAACTTTAACCATAATCTTACTGAATTTTGGAGCAGGAATGTAGGGATGGGATGGGGCTGATATAAATGCAATACTCCTTCTCTTTCTTACGTTATTATAAATCATCTATAATAGGTTATTCATGGTTAAATGACTGTTTTATTCATGGTCCTGATGATGCTGATATACATAATGTGAGGTTGTTATGGTAACAATCTAAAGAGGCCAGACTTTCCACCACAACAGGTGCAGAGTTAAAGCTTTTCTTCAAGTTCAGTTATTTCTGTTCCTATAGACCTTATGTAATAAAGAGCTTGTTTCTTTTTAAAGACTGGTGTAATATGCTGATCCAATGTTTACAGGCTCTGGTTTTCTATTAAAATAATAGGGGAGATAATTTGAACAGCTTGCGGCATCACATTACACTGTTTATCTAGATGACTAACAAAATATCATTTCATGTTACCGAAATGACTTTGCTCTGGGACTTAAAGCAGCCCTGTCATTAAACACTGTGCCTTGTCAGAAGCTTTGCTGTGTTTTACTCCTGAACTCCCTCCTTTCTTTAACTTCTCTCCTACCTCCCCTTATGCTGTCCTTGACTTCATTCTGTCCATGAGAGCAACCTCTGGCTCTCCAAGCTCTGTTCTTCCATTCTGCTGCCCTTCCTGACCTCCTCATTAACCAACTTTACTCACTTACTCAAAATGGCCATGGTAATGTAGTAGTTGGCAAAACGCCTTACAGTACCAATGAATCGGGTTCAATTCCCGCCACTGTCTGTAAGGAGTTTGTATGTTCTCCCCATGGCCAAGTGGGTTTCCTCCGGGTGCCCCAGTTTCCTCCCAAAGTCCAAGGATCTACCAGTTGGTAAGTTAATTGGCAATTGTAAATTGTCCCATGATTAGGCTAGCGTTAAATTGGGGGATTGCTGGGCGGGACAGCTCAAAGGGCCTCTATAAACAAAACACAATCATTACTTATAGGAATGATGAGAAATTGGGACTCTGTGTCAGTTAAGCCACTGGCAGCAGAGATTTGCATGACTTCCAAGTCAAGTCGGGGTAAGACTTAAATAGTGAGTGGTTGGACCATAGATGCTGCCTGAGCTTCTGAGTTCCTTGAGCATTTTGTTTGTGTCAATTTAGTTGTAAGTTTTTACTTTTATATAGAGTTACAGTGCAGAACAGGCCCTTTCTGCCCAACAGGTCTCACCACCCAGAAACCCACTTATTTAACCCTGAGCCTGATCATGGTACAATTTACAATGACCAATTAACTTACCAACTTGTACGTTTGTGGACTGTGGGAGGAAACTGGAGCATCCACACGCTCACGGGAAGGACATTTAACATTCTTATGCCGAAGGGTTTCGGCCCAAAATGCCAACTGTACTTTATTTTTCCATAGATGCTGCCTGGCCTGCTGAGTTCCTCCCGTATTTTGTGTGCGTTGCTCAGATTTCTGCCTTCTGCAGATTTTCTCTTGTTTCTTATAGAGGATGCTGGAATTGAACTCTGAACTCTGTAACCCCGAGGGGTAATGGTGTCGCGCTTACCGCTACGCTACCCGTGGCACCCCAGTGTCAGGTTGTTGAAATGTAAACACAAAATACTCTGCAGATTCTGGGGTCAAAGCAACACTCACAACACACACTGGAGGAACTCAGCAGGTCGGGCAGTATCCGTGGAAATGATCAGTCAACGTTTCGGGCTGGAACCCTTCATCAGGACTGTAGGGGGAAGGGGCAGAGGCCCTATATAGAAGGTGGGGGAGGGTGGTAAGAAGAAGGCTGGTAGGTTCCAGGTGAAAAACCAGTAAGGGGAAAGATCAAGGGGTGGGGGTGGGGATAGGCAGGGAGGTGATAGGCAGGAAAGGTGAAGAAGGAATAGGGGAAAACACAATGGGTAGTAGAAGGAGGCGGAACCATGAGGGAGGTGATAGGCAGCTGGGGGAGGGGGCAGAGTGAGATAGGGATAGGGGAAGGGAGGGGGAGGGAATTACCGGAAGTTGGAGAATTCTATGTTCATACCAAAGGGCTGGAGACTACCTAGACGGTATATGAGGTGTTGCTATGGTTGAAATGGATCTGAAAATCATGTAGGCCAGCAGATACAGCATGAATTCACGTTCACTTTAAAAATCTCTGTATCTTTAAAGAATGTGGCTGACATGGCTGTCGTCTATTGCGCACCACTTTTTGACCCGTAATGTGAGGAGGCCATTAAAAACACAAACACATTGGTGCTCTGGAGTTAAATATAGGACCAGACTGGGTAAGGTTGGAGGATTTTCATCTCTGACGTGCTTCAGTGAGCCAGGCGCCTTTTTACAATAAACTGGTAATTTTGTGATTATTCTTACTGAGTATAGCTTTTTTCCCCTAAATTGATTCAGTTATTTCAATTTAAATTCTCCATCTTCAATGGTAGATTGAATCCATATCTCAGGATCAATGGTTAAAACCCCTGGAGGTGAGTGCAGTGCTTTACACCAGGCCGCTGTTTAATATTCTGGTTTAGTCACTGCTCCCAGGCTCACAAGGGCAAACTCAACAAGATTGTGCTTGTGGAGCAGAACAATGCCAGATAGGATAGGACTTTATTGAATTGAGGCTACAGTATTAAAGTCCAATCTTCCATAAGTGATTCCATTTCACTGAATTTGTCCTGCCGTCTACAGTCAAAAGTGTACGGAATTACAGATCCATTGCCATAGACATCCTTTTAATTTGCAGCACCCATAACAATAATATCATTGCTCTGCCTTCGTAATCTAGAGTTTGAATCAGACGTTTGGGAGCAAACTGAGTGCCACAATATAGGTCCCAAAATCTATCCCAGTTCAAGGCCCAGTGTTTGAGGTCCCACGGTCAGCGAGTCCAAATCTGTGACATAGTCTTGGAATATTGTGTTCAGTTCTAGTCACCTCATTATAGGAAGGACGAGGAAGATTTATAGAGGATGCAGAGGAGATTTACCAGGATTCTGTCTGGATTGGAGAGGATGTGTTATGAGGAGAGCTTGAGCGAGCTAGGGCTTTTCTCTTTGGAGTGAAGGAGGATGAGAAATGACTTGAAAAAGATGTACAAGATGATGAGAAGATAGATTGACATAAAAGTTGCTGGTGAACGCAGCAGGCTGGGCAGCATCTCTAGGAAGAGTTATGGTCGACGTTTCAGGCTGAGAGCCTTCGTCAGGACTAACTAAAAGAAGAGCTAGTAAGAGATTTGAAAGTGGGAGGGGGAGGGGGAGATCCAAAATGATAGGAGAAGACAGGAGGGGGAGGGATGGAGCTAAGAGCTGGACAGTTGATTGGCAAAATGACTACGAGAGGATCATGGGAGGCCTAGGGAGAAAGAATCTCTTTTGCCAATCAATTTTCCAGCTCTTAGCACCATCCCTCCCCCTCCTATCTTCTCCTATCATTTTGGATCTCCCCCTCCCCCTCCCACTTTCAGATCTCTTACTAGCTCTTCTTTCAGTTAGTCCTGACGAAGGCTCTCGGCCTGAAACGTCGACCATAACTCTTCCTAGAGATGCTGCCTGGCCCGCTGCGTTCACCAGCAACTTTTATGTGTGTTGCTTGAAATTCCAGCATTTGCAGACTTCCTCATGCTTGAGATGATAGATTGAGTTTAGAGCCAGAGACTAGCTAATAGAGGGAGGAAAATAGGTAAATATGAAGGAGGAAAATTTTAAGATGATTGGAGGAAGGTATACGGGGAATGTCAAAGGTAACTTTTTTACACAGAGAGTAGTGGGTGCGTGGAACATCCTGCCGAGGATAGTGGTGGAGGGGCAAATACATCAGGGACATTTAAGAAATTCTTAAGACAGGCAAAAGGGTGATAGAAAAATGGAGAGCGAAGCAGGAGGGAAGGGTTGGATTGATATTAGAGTCAGTTAAGAAGCTGGCACAAAACTATGAGCCAAAGAGCCTGTACTGTGCTGTAGAGTTCTATTCTAAGCCAAGAGGAAAGAGATAGATAGATGCTTTATTGATCCCAAAGGAAATTCCAGGTCACAGTAGCATTACAAGTGCACAGATATACAAATATTAGAAGGGAAGTAAGAAAGAATAAAAAATAAGTTATCTCAAATAGGCTAACAGGAGGGGGTCATCACTTCCCAGGCTACAGGTTGAATCATTATAGAGCCTAATAGTCAAGGGTACGAGTGATCTCATTTCGCACTCTTTGGAGCAGTGCAGTTGTCTTAGTCTATTTCTTCGTCTAATGTTGCAAAGGGTGAGCAACATTGTCCAGAACTGCCAGGATTTTCCATAGGGTCCTTTGTTCTACCACAGCCTCCAGTGTGTCCAGTTTGACTCCTGTAACAGAGTTAGCCTTTCTCATCAGTTTATTGAGCCTGTTGGCATCACCCATGTTGTTGCCATTGTCCCGGCATACCACTGCATAGAAGATTATACTGGTGACAACAGACTGGTAGCACATGTAAAAGAGAGGCCTGCATACTCCAAAGGACCCTAGTCTCCTCAGGAAGTAGAGGAATAACATGTAAGTGGAATTTGCTCATCTTTTTCTCATAAAGTTACCAGAACTTATCCCGTATCCCTGCTTATTTTTGTTTAAACCATCCAATAACTATTGGATAGAGCTGGAAGGATTTATAGAGAGTCTGCATATGTCGGAGCTGCATATAGCTATAGAACTGAAGTTCACATGAGCTTGATTTGTTTTCTTGAGCTGCGCCAGGTACAGTCTCCCCATGGTCAAGCTCATTAGCATCTTCCAGGGGTGAAGTTCTCAGTTCACTGCACCTAGCAATATTACCTAGCTCTTACATTTTGTTGTTAGCTCAACGAGGGCCTTCACAATTTCCAGTGGTGCTATTTTTACCGTGACGTTCCATAGATTGTATTTGACAGGGGTTTAATGGCTTTTATTTCCTGAATAATTGATGCTACGTTTTATTACATGAAATAGAGAAACACATACATTGCTTAAAGCTGTTGAATATAATGGTAACAAAATGGATGCAAGTTATGCCAGGTGTCGGAATTTATTTTTCCCAGATAATAAGAATTGGAACAGATACAAATGAACCACAAATCACTAATAATGTGTCACTTTAATTTTGATTTTATCTGAGTTTTTTTTTAAACTCTGTGTCTAATGTTAGAGGAAGCATTTTGGTTTCTTTGATGTCGCCGTGATTTCACTGTTCATATTTTTCCCCCAGCAGAAAATCTCTTCAACAGAGTATCATTTAAAATAATTGCCAGGATCCACATTGCTCTTCCATCTGGCCAGTAGCAAATTAAAATTTGGCCATGGGACGATGATAAATTATGATGTGCATAGGTCAGAGTAATATCTCAGGGATGGATGCTTCTTCTTCAACTGTACAGATCTATTCAGCTCTGATACATGGTAACATTAATAAATGCAGAATTAGAACAGAAATACTGGCTGCTCGAGTATGTGGTGTATCATAATGCATCCTCTGCTCATATTGCACTGTGCAAAAGTCGTCATCAAGTAGATTTATCTATGTATATAGATAGCTAGGGTGCCCAAGACTTTTGCACAGTACTGTAGAAATTTTATGTATTGCACTGTACTACTGCCGCAAAGAAAAACAAATTTCTCAACATGTGTGAGTGATGATAAACCTGATTCTGATATGTGTCTCTATTGTGGACTGAGAGTGGGAAGGGGCCAGGGAGAGGGGAATCATGGTTGGGAAAAGGGAAAGGAGCAGAAAGCGTCGGAAAGACATTCTGTAATGATCAATAAACCAATTATTTGGAATCAGATGACCTTGCCTGGTGTCTCAGGGCTGGGTGTGTCTGCACCTGCGCACCCCCGGCACCCCTTCTCTGCCACCTGTCCCACACTCCTCCCACAGTGCTCCGTCCACGCCATTCCCAACATCCTTTGCTCCCACCAGATTTACAAACTTGCTCTCCGCTCCACACTGACAAATACAGTGCTGTCGAAAAGCCTTAGGCACCCTATATGTGCCAAAGACCTTTGCACAGTACTGTACACTTCATTTCTCTTCTGCGCATCCATAATGTAGTACATGAATTCTTTGTTATTGCCGTTCATTGACCTCATCCTGATGTATAGATGGACCTTACGCAAGAGGATGTGGTGTATCATCTTCCTGTTATATCCTGAATATCTGGCTTCATGACCACTTTGAACTTCTACCTTGTTCTTCCTCTTGAAAGTTCCAAGATTCCCCTGTTGTGAACCTTTTCCTCCAAATAATTTTCACTTGACGGCATACCTCACATCTTCAGGATTATTCGGAGTACTGAACAATAATTACAAATGGGAGTCTCCGATGTTCCCTGGATAAATGTAGTGATCACAGTGAACTTGGGAATTGGAAGCATCTTCGATTCAGAATGTTAGTTCTGTTTCTCTTCCCGCAGATGCACAGAAAATCAATGATTTTCATTTACCAATCAATCACCAAGCTTCCCCCTGCCCCCATCCTCTACTTCCCCATTCCCCACCACCTCCATCACTATTACTGTAGCCTCAGCCCCTCTATATTTTTCTGGTGAGACTGGCTGAGAAGGTCTTCCTGGGTCTTGTGTAGCATTGCACCCACACATTGATTATGGTCAGTTTTGTTTCACCTCCCCACTATCCATTCTTGAGCCAAGACTTCCTCTCACTAAGTTATTGATGGCAGTAAACTCCAGTCTATTATTGACCTTGCCCTCTTTAAATAAAGAGCTTAAATCAAAATTCCAATTGGGGCCACGTCTTCACCTTGGGATACGAGGCTTGTGAATGCCTACTGATTGGAACAAAGGCGATAGAAAAATGGTTTTAATTTAATTAGCATCACTCTTCATCAATATTCAGAGTGCAGCCTTGGCTAATGACTGAAATTGCTTTTCACTGAATGTGATCAATCCCGTTAATTAACAAATGGGGCTTTTCATTGTTTTCAGCACTAACATTGCACCTATGTGAAGCTCAAAGGTGTCAAAGTATCTGGAACAGATTGAATTCAGCAGGAAAATTAATTTGGTGCAACAGTAAAAATGGATGAAAAGTTCCACTTTCGTAATCTGCTGGAGGAACACAGTGGATCGAGCAGCATCTGTGGGATGGGGAATGGGGTGCGGGCAAGACCCAGTGCAGGGTTTTGTCCTGAAACATGTCCCATACCCCAAAGATGCTGCTTGACTTCCCAAGTTCCTCCAACAGGTTGTTGGCTGCTCCAGATTCCAGCATCTTTAGTCTCCTATGTCTCCACTTTCTTAATCTGACTAGTAGATTGAAATGAAGGTTTTGTTGCTCAGACATCAGTGTCCAAGTTTTGGGCAAAATCCCTTGGAGCTTTAGAACTGTTCAAAATGAGCACCGAATCAAACAGCAATCCTTTATTTCACAGATCTAAAATGTGAACATGCATTCTTCCCACAGTAGTATTTAAAACCTTTTATCTTATATTTAGAGATCACTTTGAAGCTGCATTCATCATTTAGACCGGAGACCCAAGTGATCACTAGAACTCAGAACAGTAGAGCACAGGAATAGGTCTTTCATCCCACAATATCTGTGCTAATTATGATACAGTTGAAAATCTAAGTTTTGAAAATGCTGCAACTCAATAATATTAAAGACTTCCCAATTTCAAAGTTTTCAGTGATTGCTACATTTGGCCATGTCACATCATGATATGAGGTGATATCACGTCATGATATGTTGGTTGGGGTCAACCATGGACACTGTCTCCTAGCTGTCTATGTGATATGCAAGTCAGGGCAGTACAACATGAAAAGCAGGCTGTTGCCCATGCGGCAGGACCCCTCCTCTCTCCACAGAGTTGATGACTCCCAGGGAACGTCAGAGACTAATACAGTTTGGTACCAGTAGCATCACAGGAGTTGCCAGTCAGTGTTGAACTCAACACAGGACTACCTGAGTGACTCCAGCTCCGGGTTTTTCCTCGGGGTTTAATCGCGAAGCCTTCCCCATGAGTGGGTACAACCGCAAGGCAGCAGAGGTTTGAGATCAGAGCTTTCCTTCTCCTAGGTGAGCTGCCAACCTGCCCAGAGTGACATCAGAGCCTCCAATACCATGCATTACTTCCGGCAATCTCAAGGTGTGAAAGGAGCCATAATTCTCCTTTGGTTAATTATCTGCCCTATGTTACTTTTGTACTTCATCAGGTTTACGGAGGAAGACTGGGCTGAATTCGACGTGTTTTTGCAAGGAGAAGGCATAAGCTTATTCTAACCATGTTTCCAATGCTAAGCACACCCACCACATCTCTACCGCTCTGTGTGAGAACATACCTGAGAATAATAATAAAGTCAGCAGCTTCATGACTAACCTAACTTAAATCTCGAACAGAGAGCAGAGTGCTGCTTCCACAACCAAAGTGCAAACACTCAGCGAAACTGCATTGCTGACGTTGTGCTCTGTAATAGTAGGGTGGAGGGTAGAGTGCTTGCTTGGCCATCCCGAGGGGGCTGGTGAACTGCTCACGCTGCTGGCATGACCTTACTTTGATCGGGCAAAGACAGCTAAAGGTGTTTTCAGCAGATGATATTATTTGTATTAACTGAAGTCTGAAGCTTCCCTGTCATTTTAGTTACTAAGGTGAAGCACATGCTTAGAAGTATATCCAGAGCTGGTCGCCTGAATTCCTTTGCAAAAATAAAGTGAGCGTTCTGGTTTAACCCTTTGCGTGCCGGGTTTGCCAGAAGGTGGTCAGAGGTAGCCAATTACTTCTGAGGGATGAGAATCCATTGACCTGTAACTGATGAACAAAATAAGCCTTGACTAGTTCTTGATCAGCCCTGATATTCCTCTAGACCTCCTCCATCATCCAGCTTTGATCTACCCAAGTACACAGCACTGGCTGAAGGTTCCCAAGACAGCTTCTGGCCCCCGGAATTCGGAGCTGTTGGTTTTATAGGACGCCATGAGGAAGCCTGTAAAGGTAGAAGCCAATCACGTAAAACAGTGCTGACTTCAGAACGTATTGTTTCATTGTTTCAAACTTAGTGTCATTTCTTTTTTACTGACTTAGTGATACAACTCAGAGTAGGCCCTTCCAGCCCTTCCACCGAACCTCCTAGCAACCCGCGATTTAACTCTAGCCAAATCACAGGACAATTTACAAGACCAATTAACCTACTAACTGGTACATCCTTGGACCGTGGGGGGAAGCTGGAGGACCCAGAGAAAACCCACGCATTCCACAGGGAGGATGTACAGACTCATTACAGATGACATTGGAACCTGTAATAGTGTTGTTCTAACCGCTACTCTACCATAGCGTTGTATCCAACTTGAGTGCATCGTTTTAGGAATTATGAGATCTGAGTGTCACTGGCAAAACCACCATGTATTCCCCATCCTAAATTGCCCTCAAGATGTGCTATCATCTTGAGTGTCAGAAGTAAAGAGGAATACAGCGCCAAAGATGCCATCTGAATCATAATATCCATTCAGAGTTTTGAAAGCCCAATATAACTCCAGTTGACCACTGTTTCACCTTCCAAAACTATTCTCAACCATCCCTTCTGTCAAAGCAACTTTTACAGGAAAATAAAGAACGACAATAAAATTCATGAAAAAATAGACATGAACAACGACTAACAAAGAGTCAACGTACAAATGAAGAAAAATTGTTGAAAAGTAATAAATAAATAAATAAATAAACGGATAAATAAATGATACTTGCTCTCAATGGCCATTTTATGAGGTACAGGAGTGGAACCCGGTGCGGCCTTCTGCTACTTTAGCCCATCCACTGTAAGGTTCGATGTGTTGTATGTTGAGGACACCACTGTTGTAACGTGTGATTACTTGAGTTACTGCCGCCTTCCTGTCAGCTTGAACCAGTCTGGCCATTCTCCTCTGGCCTTACTCATTAACGAGGTGTTTTGCCCACAGAACTGCCACACGCTAGATTTTTTTTTTCATTTGTTGCACCGTTCTCCGTAAATTCTGGAGAACTGTGCATGAAAATCCCTGGAGCTTAATAGTTTCTGAGATACTCAAACCACTCCAATTGGCACCAACAATCATTCCACGATCAAAGTCACATTTTTCGAGATTCAATATTCAAGATTCAAGATAGCTTGGTGTCATTTCCAGTACCCAGATGTAAAGGAGAATAAAGTAATTGTTACTCTGGATTCAATGCAGCATAAAAAATACAATAAATATAGCTGATATACATAGATTGATTGTGTGTACGTGAAGTGACACTAGGCTCAGGATTGTCTATACATAAGGGATCTCTGACAGGAAATAATGTTGGTGGGTGTGGGTTAGTGGGTGGAGGTGTTGAGCAGCCTTACTGCTCGGAAAAAAGTAACTGTTTTTGAGTCTGGTGGTCCTGGCATGGATGGTACGTAGCCTCCTCCCTAACGGGAGTGGGAGGACCGGTCCACGAGCAGGTGGCTGGGATCCTTCATGATATTGTGGGACTTTTTCCAGCACCTTTCTACATATATGTCCTTGATGGTGGCTAGGCTGCTGCTGGTGATGTCCTGGTTGCTTTGTCTACCCATTGTAGAGACTTCCTATCTGCTGCAGTGCAGTTTCCATACCACGCAATGATGCAACTTGTCAGGAAGCTCGCTACTGTGGATCTGTAGAAGGTTGTGAGTGTGGATGTGCATTGTCCAGCTTTCCTGATTATGTAGTGACGCCTGTTTACAGCACCCCCGGAGCGAGGGACGAAGCTGTGACACTTCACCGGGGGCGGTGTGGCACGGTGTTCAGAATGGAGTCGGAGCTTCCCTGCCAGAGTTTCGCCCGACAGGGGACGAGCTCTGCAGGCTTTTTACCGGCAGTCAGTGGATTCGGGCCTCAAGCTGCGAGGTTGCTTGCTCTTCAGCCGGCGGAGGAGAGGCATCGGAGCTGTCACGCTCTGCCAGGGTGCGGCACAGCGCGGTTATGGCGACTGAAGATTTTAAATGGGCTGAGGTGTCTGGACTACGTACATATATAATTGTCTGGTTGTGTTTTGAATATGCGAGAACTGGGCCTCAGCCATGGATTCGCCTAGCGGGATTGGGTGTCCGGACGAGGACTGGGCCTCAAAGCCAAGGTGTCGCCTAGCGGGCATCAGGGGCCAGTCAACAGATGATATCGATGGGCTGATTGATCTGGACTGTATATATACATGCATATTCTGCGTCATTGTATTTTTACTGATATTCTATATGGGGTTGTTGACTTGTATAGATCAAGCCGCAATGTAGCGGTGGGGAAGATGGAGCTTGGGTCTCTTATTATGTGTTTGTGTGATCTTGTGTGGGCTTACTGTGTGTTACAGTTGGGTAATGTGTCCTTGCGCCTTGAATCCGTCATAACGCTGTCTCATTTGGCAGTATTCATATACAGTATGGTTATATGACAATTAAACTTGAATTGAATGCAGGATGTGTTCTGGAACCATGTTAAGTTGTGTGAGATATGCACTCCCAGATGTTTGAAAGTGCTTGCTGTTTCCACCGCAGTGCCGCCGATGTAAAGAGGGGTGTGAGTGGTGAGAGTTCTCTTGAAGTTGATGGCCATCTCCTTCATCTTGCTGGTAGTGAGGAAGAGGTTATGTGCCTGGTAACAGGCCTTGAGATCTTCCACCTCCTCCCTGGAGGCCGTCTGTCATTGTTGGTGCTGAGCCCCACTATAGTCATGTTATCGGCAAACTTGACAATGTGATTACTTGGCTACTTGGCCATGCCGTTGTGTGTGAGCAGGGTGTACTCAGAACATAGTCCTGGGGTGATGGGGAAGGAGGAGAGGTTGTACACCATGGCTGTCTAAGGTCTGCTGGTTCAGAAGTCCAATTCCCAGTTGCACAGAAGGAGGAATTTCTTCTCCATCCCCTGAGGGACAATCATGTCGAATGCCAAATTGAAATCCAGAAGCAGCAACCCGACGTAGTGTTCCTGTTTTCTAGGTATCTCAGAGCCAGGTGCATGACAAATGCTATAGCATGTCTTAGAGCAATTCTCTCGGTCAGCATATTGGTGAGTGTCCTTTGTGGCAGGAATGCAGTTTTTAATGTGTGCCATTACCAGCTATTCAAAGCATTTCATGATGATTGGCACTGGCTGGTAGTCATTTAGTTCTGAAAGTGTAAAGATCTTTGATACAGGGATGATGGTATCAAATAATTACTTCAAAGGTTTCGAAGGTACATTTAATGTCAGAGAAATGTATACACTATACATCCTGAAAGGCTTTTTCTTCACAACCATCCACAAAAACAGAGGAATGCCCCAGAGAATGAAAGACAGTTAAATGTTAAAACCTCAAAGTCCCCTCCCAGCTCCCCTCGCTCCCCCGCAGAAGCGGCAGCAAGCAACAATCCGCCCTCCCCCCCCCAGCGGCAGAAAAAGCATCGGCACCCGCCACTGAGCACTCAAATCGTGAGCAAAGCAACAGCAAAGACACAGACTTGCAGTTACCCCAAAGACTTCGAGTTTCATCCAGTATTCGACATACCACATGTTCTCTCTCTCTCTCTCTCCCTAATAAGGGAGAAAGAGATGTCCCCATTTTCATAGCGAGCAGGGAGACATGACAAACATCTCGCTGGTTTACGAGTTAAAAGTCCATTACGTCGCTTTTTTTCGAGCTCTGTGCCAAAAGATCTGGGCACACAGCGGTAAATATTCCAAATCCCCTGATGACACATGGGTCTCCTGCGTGACACCGACCTTTGAACCACCCGTCTCCAGACCCCTGAGATCCTAGGCCTCCAAAGCCGACCTGGACTCTTATGCCGAGCCCTTGGCGTGCCGAACAACAACGGCTAGTTATGAAACCCTGAGAGCAGGTCCCATTCCCACAAAGAACCGTAATCAGCATGTAACTGCAGGTCAGGGTCTTCAAAAGAACCCTGAAAGGGAAAATTAAAGGTATTAAAGATGGAAATAGAGCTGTTTCCAAAATTGCAAGCAAAGGAGTCGCTGTTTAGGGCCATCATCACTTCGCTCCGCCTCCTGCAATCTGACCAACAACTGAACTTCTTGAACATGTCTGTTTGCGTTTATGCATTGAGTTGTTGCCACGTAGGATTTTCATGCTCACCGGTCTCTAGAGTTTACAGCGAATGTTGCAAAAAGCAAAAAAAAGCACAGCACGCCGAACCTTGAAATGGATGGGCTACAACAGCAGAAAACCATGAATGTACACTCAGTATTCGGTATTGTGGCCTCCTCGTGTCAAACAGTTTGAGATCTTGCATCTGGGAACTGTACGAAATTAAGCAATTTTGCTTCTCTTAACATTCCCTTGGCTGCGAAAATGCAGCTTGTTCCACAATTTATTCCTGTCACTGATATGAGTGCCATTGAAATCAGAAGAATGTCAGTCCTAAGGTTGAGCCTAGGCATTGGAGACAGATGGACCTGTTCCATTTTTGGCATGCTCAATTTGTTTGGTTTTTTAGCTAACCCTGAGCTTGGTGCTTTCGTCAAAAAACTTATGGACAAGAAAGGGTTAACTTGAATAAGGGTTTTATTACTCTAGGTCAGGTGTTCCCAACCATTTTTATGCCATGGACCAACACCATTAAGCAAGGGAGAACCCCTGCTCTAGGTGACAGCAAATGTGCCCCTTTTTATATCTTAACAAATTCTTCAGTTTTGTTTGATCCCGGTGTTAGTTACTCTGTTTAGTTGTAAACCAGCATTAGTAGTTGACAGACACTAATTTATGGTCTTGCAGTAATATCAGTGTAGTGAATGCAATAATTAATGTTTCAGATAAAAGTCCTCTCTTATTGCTGTGCAATTACTGCTTGCAACCAAGTGTAAAATGACTTCCTGCAATCCAATCCTCGGAGGCAGGTTGGTGCACAGCTGTTGCTCCGTCGTTTCCTTCAGCACCCCTGCCCTAAAGCCAGTGGTGTAGATTGTGACGCTTTGCACACCCGGCTCTCTTTGCTCCCGTCCCTCAACTGATGCTCTTAGCAGGAAGCTTAACTGGTGCAAGTGGGCTTCTTTCTTCATAAGGAGGGGCACGGCGTTGGCAGGAAGGAGGTTAATCTGCTGCTTGCTTTAGTTTTCCAGATGCAGTCCAGATGAAGAATCTGGATCCAAAATATGGACTGTCCGTTTCCCTCAATAGATGCTGCCTGTGTTGAAGTAACTGTCGTCATCGATAATAATATAAATAACTAAAATGTCTGAGCCTAGAATACGTTTACTCCACGACTCAAGCTTTCCTCACTGAAAGCAAACATGCAAGTACAGCAGGCAATGAAAAAAGCTAATGGCATGCTGGCCTTCATAACAAGGAGAATTGAGTATAAGAGCAAAGAGGTCCTTCTGCAGCTGTACAGGGCCCTGGTGAGACCACACCTGGAGTACTGTGTGCAGTTTTGGTCTCCAAATTTGAGGAAGGACATTCTTGCTATTGAGGGAGTGCAGCGTAGGTTCACAAGGTTAATTCCTGGGATGGCGGGACTATCATATGTCGAAAGATTGGAGCGACTGGGCTTGTATACTCTGGAATTTAGAAGGCTGAGAGGGGATCTTATTGAAAAATGTAAGATTATTAAGGGATTGGACACGCTGCAGGCAGGAAGCATGTTCCCGCTGATGGGTGAGTCCAGAACCAGAGGCCACAGTTTAAGAATAAGGGGTAGGCCATTTAGAACAGAGTTGAGGAAAAACCTTTTCACCCAGCGAGTGGTGGATATATGGAATGCTCTGCCCCAGAAGGCTGTGGAGGCCAAGTCTCTGGATGCTTTCAAGAAAGAGATGGATAGCGCTCTTAAAGATAGTGGAATCAAAGGTTATGCGGATAAGGCAGGAACTGGATACTGATAGTGGATGATTAGCCATGATCACAGTGAATGGCGGTGCTGGTTCGAAGGGCCGAATGGCTTACTCCTGCACCTATTGTCTATTGTCTTTTATTTTACTTATGCTCAAGGAGAACATCATGGGCCCCTGTCACCCACACTGTTCTGAAGCCTGAACAGAAAACTAATAATTTTATACAGAATTATTATTACTTTACTTTATTGTCGCCAAACAATTGATACTTGAGCATACAGTCATCACAGCGATATTTGATTCTGCGCTTCGTGCTCCCTGGAGTACAAATCGATAGTAAGTATAATAAAAATTTAAATTATAAATCATAAATAGAAAATAGAAAACAGAAAGTAAGGTAGTGCAAAAAAACTGAGAGGCAGGTCCGGATATTTGGAAAGTACAGCCCAGATCCGGGTCAGGATCCGTTCAGCAGTCTTATCACAGTTGGAAAGAAGCCGTTCCCAAATCTGGCCGTATGAGTCTTCAAGCTCCTGAGACTTCTCCCAGAGGGAAGAGGGATGAAAAATGTGTTGGCTGGGTGGGTCGTGTCCTTGATTATCCTGGCAGCACTGCTCCGACAGCGTGCGCTGTAAAGTGAGTCCAAGGACGAAAGATTGGTTTGTGTGATGTGCTGGGCCGTGTTCACGATCTTCTGCAGCTTCTTCCGGTCTTGGACAGGACAACTTCCATACCAGGTTGTGATGCACCCTAGAAGAATGCTTTCTACGGTACATCTATAAAAAGTAAATCGCTTCTGGATATTGATTATTTTAAATTGCTTATGTTTAAATTCCTTAATTGCAAGATCAATTGCCATTGTCAATAGAGGAGTTAAAGTCAATCAAAACTTCAAGCAGACAGCTGATGGTATTTTGAAGTTTATAATGACAATAGATCCTTAATTTCTGGGTATTTTACACATTCTTCTGTTATCTCGTCTGTCTCTGGCACCCCCATTGTGTAAAGGGGTGCCGTGTTTTAGGAAGACCTTTCTGGATGGAAAAGTTGCACTGCAGTGGCCTCACTTGTCTGGCTTGAGTACACTCTGCTGCCATCTACTGGCCTGTATTAAGTAGCGATGTCTCCGACGGTCTCATTGACGACAACTGCCTCGGGCTACCTTTGCCTTGCAGCAGCTTCCACACCTGACCCAGATGTTTTGTAGTGCTCCCGCTTCCGGGCCGCTTCTAGACAGCTTTTGTATCGCTTCAGCTTCTCAACATGTCCTTCTAGAGATTAGTAGCTATCTACTTTGTAAAGGACAATGATAACCACCATCACAAAATCATGACAGCAAAGCCTACCAGCCCATGACACAGGTTACTAATACACCAAACTATTTGCAACTCAGTCAATCAAATCCCTTAGCTTTGTTACATGGAAATCGAACTGGGAGCATTACTCTGTAGAAAGCTTCACAGTTGGGAATATAAGTACTTTTCCTTCTCAAGTAGCTGTATAAGATGATGATGAGAGGCATTGATCATGTGGATAGCCAGAGGCTGAAATGGCTAACATGAGGGACATAGTTTTAAGGTACTTGGAAGTAGGTACAAGGGAGATGTTAGAGGTAAGACTTTTACATAGAGGGTGGTGTGTGTGCTTGGAATGCACTACCAGTGAAGGTGGTAGAGGCGGATACAATATTTTAAGACAGGGGTCCCCAACCTTTTCTGCACTGCGGGCCGGTTTAATATTGTCAATATTCTTGCGGACCGGCCGACTGGGGGTGGGGGGGTTGTTCAAGTAGGGTTAAACTCCTCACCTCAACATGTCTTTTACAGATAGGGTTGCCAACTTTCTCACTCCCAGATAAGGGACAAAAGTAGCAGTCAAATCCTGACAAAGGGCCCCAGCCCGAAAAGTCGACTGTACCTCTTCCTATAGATGCTGCCTGGCCTGCTGCGTTCACCAGCATTTTTTGTGTGTGTTGACGGGACACTTGTGCTTACCCCGAGAAAGACTACAGTGACCATGAAGCCTTGCGCGGGCACCAGTGTGCGCATGCGCATACGTGCCGATTTTTTTTCCACATATCAGTTTTGGCTTAATCTTCCTGACTACACTGTACATACATTATTTCTACTTTATATAAACTGTGTATTTATCGTATCATTCCTGCTTTTACTATATGTTAAGAGTTATTTTAGGTTTTATGTGTCATTTGGTAGGTTATTTTTTTGGGTCTGGGAACGCTCAAAAATTTTTCCCATATAAATTAATGGTAATTGCTTCTTCGCTTTACGCCATTTCAGTACGAAAGGTTTCATAGGAATGCTCTACCTAAGTGGTGGAAATAAGGGACAAGGACGGTCCCGTATGGGACAAACCAATTTAGCCCAATATACAGGATGTCCCGGCAAATACGGGACAGTTGGCAACCCTGTGTTCAAGTTCAACAGTGCGTGACAGGGAATGAGGAAAGGTGCAGCTGACTCATATTGTTTCCTCGCGGCCCAGTAGCACATGCTTTGCGGCCCGGTGGTTGGGGACCGCTGTTTTAAGAGACAGATAGGTACGTGAAGCTTAGAAAGATAGAGGGCAATGTAGGTGGAAAATTCTAGAGTAGGTTACATGGTTAGCAGAGCATTGTGGGCTGAAGGGCCTGTAATATGCTGTAGATTTTCTATGTTCTATTCATGGTTCAAAAAGAAAATTAGCTGTTGGCATGATAACATTGAAAAAATTGAAAAAGCAGGGGACACAGTGATTAACTGAATATGCATTATTCTCTCTTTGGATCTGCTGCCTGGCATACTAAATATTATCTGTTTTCATTTCAGATTTCTAGTATCAGTAGAATTTTGAAGTTCTTATCCTTTTACTATGCTGGTTCACATGACATTCATCATTCCTATAATACTTATCACTGGACAGTGTAATTTCAGAACATTTATTGTACACATCAGGATACATTTTTGACCAATACATCTTAATTATTTATTTTCATTTTTTTCTATTCAATAGCTCCCCAATCTGTAATGTATACTGGCAGATAATGAAAACCTGAATTTATAACTGACAGCACTAATTATAATTGTCCATTTTTCAGTGAGAATAAATGAAGTGGCTTTTTTTTTGGTTCATGCTTTTGATAAACCTGCAAAGAATACTTCTACAGCAATACACACACTTGATGCAGGAGGAGCTCGGCAGGTCAGGCCACATCAACGGAGAGGAGTAAACAGCCAACAGCACGGGAAGGGAAGGGAAAAGAAGCCAAAAGGAGAAGGTGATGAGGGGAAGGAGTACAAACTGAGTGGGAAAGTGGGCGGGTGGGGGAGGAGAAATGAAGTAAGAAGCTGGGAGGTGATAGGTGGAAGAAGTAAAAGGCTGAAGAAGAAGGAATCTGATAGGACTATGGAAGAAAGGGAAGGAGGAGTGTCACCAGAAGGAGGTGAGGAGAAGCGAAGGGGTAAGAGGGAAATTGGAATGAGGAATGGACGAAGAAGGAAAAGGGGGAGGGGGAGAAATTACCTGAAGTTAATTATTTATTCTCCTCCTTAGATGCTGCCTGAGATGCTGAGTTCCTCCGGCATTTTGTGTGGGTTGCTCAAGACTTCTAGCATCTGCAGAATCTCATGCATTTATAAAAAGAAGTCTTCTGCTCTGTTTTCTCAGTGTTTCAGTTGTCAGTTCATGTTCTGAGAATGCTGGTCATTATCCAAGACTTCACAAGGGGTAGCCATTCCCCGCCCGTGATCCTTGATAATTACTATTGGCAGCAGCTTAACCATGACAGCCAGATCTAGCTCTCTTCTCAATCAATTCCACACATGTGTAATCTCACAAGGAGTGCGGTGAATAGCAATCAGTTGTAAGGAATAGAACGAGCTTTCACATCCCTGGATTCACTGCCTTCCTTGCACCCTGCTTAGTTTCCATCTTAAAATACAGGCACAATTCTTACTGATTTAGTGGGAATTCAGAGAGTGTTTGGATCGAGGTGGCATGCTGGGAATTATGCAATGGTATGTTTGTAGGGGAGGGGTGAGGGGACTTCCACAGTACTGTTAGAGTATTTCAGTTCCCACGACCCAGTTCTGTCCTGATCCCTGACGCTGTGTGGAGCTTCCACATTCTCCTTGACACTGTGTGTCTTTCCTCTGGGTGTGCTGATTACACCCATGTGGATCGATAGATGAACTGTTCTTGTATTAATGGGTGGTGGAATCTGGTGGTGGGGTGGAATTAGAAGGGAATACGTAAGAAGGAAAATGAGGGGGGAATGGGATGGCTTTGTGAGCCAGAAGATTCTACCAGTAAGCAATGTTACAAGTTTCAGGTAACCCATACCTCCTGTGCCCCTTCTATTCTCCTGATCCACCTACCAGGTGTCATTCTCTTCCCCCATCTAGTTCAATCATCCCTACAGTATCTGGTTCCATTCATCTCCTTCCTAACCAGCACCTGTGGCCTCTCGTGTCTACACTTATCACCTTCCAGTCTCTGTCTCTGCCTTCACCAAATGGCCCTTTTCTCCTTCAGTCATTATTTTTATTGATTATCTTTCAAGGCAAGGATTCTCAACTTTTTTTATACCATTGACCGAGGGGTCCATGGACCCCAGATTGGAAACCCCTGACTTAGAGATATAGCATGGTAACCAACAAGCCCGTGCCCAATTACCCCTATGTGACAAATTAACGTAGTAACCCATGCGTCTTTAGAATGTGGGAGGAAACCAGAACATCCAGAGGAAACCTACATGGTCACATTTGGTTGTACACATATTCTTAAGGTATGATGGAATTTTGTGGGTCATAATGTGATATGTGATATGATAAGATTATTAAGGGATTGGACACACTGGTGGCAGGAAGCGTGTTCCCGCTGATGGGTGAGTCCAGAACCAGAGGACACAGTTTAAGAATAAGGGGTAGGCCACTTAGAACAGAGTTGAGGAAAAACTTTTTCACCCAGAGAGTGGCGGATATGTGGAATGCTCTGCCCCAGAAGGCAGTGGAGGCCAAGTCTCTGGATGCTTTCAAGAAAGAGATGGATAGAGCTCTTAAAGATAGCAGAATCGAAGATTATGGGGATAAGGCAGGAACTGGATACTGATCGTGGATGATCAGCCATGATCACAGTGAATGGCGGTGCTGACTCGAAGGGCTGAATGGCCTACTCCTGCACCTATGTCTATTGTCTATTGTCTATATTTAGCCACCGGATTATGTTTGGAAGAAGCATCCTGCTGAGTATACACACTCATATAAGGTAAGTAGTCATAGGTACCAGTGGCTTATAAAGTCATTATTGTCTCCACAGCTTGGTCATTAATACTGTAGGAGGAGTTGTACATTGGCCAAAAAAAAGAACTTCAATGGCTTGGCCATGTCATAATGAGCAGCAGTCTCAAGAACAACAACATGCTGGATGCATTGTAAGGTAATCATCAAATGTACTACAAATCCTAATGCAATCTATTCACCTTCATATTTCTTGGAACTATTAAAATTGGTTATCCTAAGATCACAGAGCAGGGAACTGGGGAATGATAAAAGAAGAGCGAGTTAAGAAACATCACATACCACACTACCTGAGGTGCAGTGGAAGTCCCAGCACCGCATGTGACGGAGACTATTCATAACAGAGGCATCCACAATAGCCCCAGTGATTGAATCATGCAGAGTTGTGTACATACATCTATTGATGCTTCTGGACACATCTTCAGTGATGTTCCCGGAATCATCGGGTGTTTCGGGTCTTTCAACATCATACAACCTCCTTCAGGTGACCCAGCCGGGGCTGATCAGACCCCAGCTTGTGTCCAGATGGCTAGCTACTTACGACTCCATGGCTCCCCTCTTTTGAGCCACAGCCATCTTGAGGCCCTCTCTGCCGCATCGGTGGTACTGCGGATGGCTCTCCTCTTCCTCTCTCCCTCGATGCCCAAAATGCTGAAGGCTCTAACTAAAGAAAGTTAGCGGAAAAAACAAAGACTCCCCCAATTTTTTTTGTTCTTATAGAACATAGACCACAGAACAGTATAGCACAGAAACAGGCCTTTTGGCCCTCCAGGTCAGTGCTGACCATGATACTAATTCCATCTGCTTGCACATGGTCTGTATCCCAGCTGTTCGAGTCTCTCTGTCCAAATGCTGATGTCATATATGCCTCCACCACCTTCCCCAGTGGCCCACCCCAGGCACCCACCACTCCCTGTGTAACAAAAAAAACTAGCCTCATATATTTTTTAATACTTTCCCTGCCTCTTATTAACCCTGCTCTCTAACTTTTGATCCACTCTATCATAATTTTATAAATTTCCATCAGGTCTCCCTTCGGCCTTGCTGTTCCACAGAGAACAACCCAACTGTGTCCAATGTCTTCTTTTAGCACGTCCCATCCGAACAGTCAGCACCCAGGTGAATTCCCTCTCCGAAGCCTCCTCGTCCTTCCTGTAACAGATGATCTGAACTGTACCATGTGTTAACTTGTTAATGAACAATGACCAGTTCTTTGGCTAAGTCTGGAATTCCATTATATCAATACTTTATACTTTATTGTCGCCAAACAGTTGATACTAGAGCGTACAATCATCACAGCGATATTTGATTCTGCGCATGTTGTTTGAGGTTTAAGTGGTTACGTAAAATGGGTAATGAGTATTCTTTATACACTTTCCCAATTTCTTAATGACTTTTGTGGAAGTGGCAATTGGGTGCAAAGGGGTTTCTGATCATTATCACACACTTTTCACTCTGGACATCGTTTGCGGCCCCACCAGGAATCATTAGCTTGCAATGGCAGCCTCTTATCTCCGGGAAAATAAAATGGACAGGAAAACAGCTAACACAGTGAATGTTTTAGGAGCCAATATTTCAACAATCATTAGTTATCTTCATTCTGTGATAACCCTCTGAGTATCCTCTATTTTAATGGTTGCCAGAAATATAGAATTATTGAATAACTCGCTTTAGGGTTTGTGTTAGTCATGTGATTGCTTTACAATATGTTCCACATTACAGCCAGCCAGTTTCTATCAAGTCCCAGCTTCTTTTGAAGTTACAGCTGCGTACTTCAAGCTGACATATTTGGCTGCAGGGTGTATCTCTGCACTTGTTCTGCACACTCTGTTAGCTCCCTCTCTGACAGCTCTTGCAAAAAGATACCTAGCTCGAAGATCAAATTAAAGCATATTTCAATAGAATTCTAATATGTGCTACAAAGGAGCTAACAGATGCAGAGTGGAATGTTCTATTTAAGATATTACATCTAAGCTGAAATTTCTTGCAGAATTAATACATGCCTAGATTATGAAGTGTCTGGGATAATGTATAGTGATGCCTGTATACTAATCTGAAATACAAAGTGGTATAATTGAATTGATTATACTGTATTTCTTACATCCTTCACTTTCCTGAGGAGTAAGAGTCTTTATGTTACGTCTCCGTCTAAATGTGCAATGTGCAATCATAGTAATTTATAATAATTTATAACAAATAGAACACAGACATCCCACCCTGCAAAAACTCATTTCAGGGAGGTAGCACCATCAATTTGCGAGAGACTTCCGGGAGAGGTGGGATGTCTGCAATAGAGTAGCTCCTTAGCAGCTGGCCAGCTAGTTTAAATAACATTAGCTATGCTGATGAACGAATGACACCCGTTAAACTCACCTCAACACGTCTTTTACAATCTTAACCACCCATGAGAAGTCACTGTTGCAAACAGTGCAGTGAAAAACACTGTCATTATTTTGACCCCTATTAGGCAGGGGCATACTTTAGTGTAGTCTGGGGTGATGTACGTTTTATATTTTTTTTGGAACACTCTGCCATGGCGCGCTCTCGCTTGCGCTCTCTCTCTCTCTCTCTCTCTCGTCGCTTGCGCACTCTCAAGCGCTCTCGCTTGCTTGCTCTCACTCTCTCTCCTGGTCGCTTTCGCGCTCTCTCTTGCTTTCTCTCGCTCGCTTTCAAAAAAATTGATTTCCGTGATATTGTATATAACTTGCGGGCATCAGGGAGCCACTATTAATATGCGGGAGACTCCCGGAACTTCTGGGAGAGGTGGGATGTCTGAGAACAGTCAATGTAACATAGAATACACTCAAATTAGTGTGAGTTAATCAGTCTGATGGCCTGGTGGAAGAAGCTGTCCTGGAGTCCTGGCTTTTATGCTGCAGTACCGTTTCCCGGATGGTAGCAGCTGGAATAGATTGTGGTTGGGGTGACTCGTGTCCTCAATGATCCTACGGGCGCGTTTTACACACCTATCTTTGTAAATGTCCTGAAGTTCACAACTGCAGATGTGGTGGGCTGTCCACACCACTCTCTGCAGAGTCCTGCGATTAAGGGAGGTACAGTTCCCATACCAGGCAGTGATGCAGCCAGTCAGGACGCTCTCAATTGTGCTACTGTAGGAAGTTCTTAGGATCTGGGGGCCCATACCAAACTTCCTCAACCATCTGAATGAAAGAGGTGCGTTGTGCCTTTTTCACCACACAGCTGGTGTGTACAGACCACGTGAGGTCCTTGATGATGTGGATGCTGAGGAACTTACAGCTGTTTATCCTCTCAACCCCAGATCCATTGATGTCAATAGGGCTTAGCCTGTCTCCATTCCTCCTGTAATCCACAACAGTTCCTTTGTTTCTGCGACATTGAGGGAGAGGTTGTTTACCTGACACCACTGTGTCAGAGAGATGACTTCTTCCCTGTAGGCCACCTCGTGATTGTTTGAGACAAAGGCCAATCAATGTGATGGCGTCGGCAAATTTAATTAGCAGACTGGAGCTGTGGGTGGCAACACAGTCATGGGTATACAGGGAGTAAAGGAGGGGACTTAGTACACAGCCCTGAGGGGCTCCTGTGTTGAGAGTCAGAGGGGTGGAGGTGAGGAACCCCACTCTTACCAGCTGCCGGCGATCCGACAGGAAGCCCAGGATCCAGATGCAAAAGGCAGGATTATCATGAATGTATTTCTAATGGAGTAAACTTCAGTCTAGAGTGTACTACGGACGAATGAGAGGTGATCTTTCTGAGACAGCGGATTTTGGAATGCATTGACAAGGTCGATATAGAAAGGTTTATTTTTCTCGTGCTCTAGAGTCAGGAACTAAAGGTTGAGATAAGCAGCATAACACAGAACTGGCAATGTGTGTTTCACTTTCATTGTGTGACATGGTTGAAATAAGAACCAACTTTTCCTTGTGTCATTATCATGCAATATTAAAAATAAAAACAGAAAATGTGGGGACAGTGTGCTGCATCTTCCATTTCCAGCACTGTTTTTATTCTGTCTGCCATGCTCATTCATCTCCTTGTGTTTACACTCTAGCAAGGATCAGCTATGATTAAAAAACATTTATCACCCTCTCATAGAGGGCACTGCGATGTTATTTTCTCCAGGATAATATTGGTCTCCATGCACACATTGCTGTTTCTCTAACCTTCCCTTGCCCAGCAACCCGGTTTCTCACTTTTCTCATTTTGATGTAGCGTAGTGCAATATATAACACGGATACAAGCCCTTCAGCCCAACCAATTCATGCCAACCACACTGTCCATCCATAGCAAAGAGGTTTGGTCAATCAGCATAAACAACCTGAAATGTTAACTATTCCTCCCTCTGTTTATGCTTTCTGACTTCCTGAATACTTCCAGCATTTCCTTGTTTCCGATTTTGCCTTACTTTTGCATTTAATTTAAAAACCATGTTTTTGATTCCGGAGTCTAAATTATTGATTTAAATTGTAAACAGCAATGATCATAGCACTGATCCTCATGGGTAACATTGACTACCTTCGCGTGGATAGCTCCCGTTGCTTCCAGTCTCTATTTTCCATCTTGAAGTCAGCTAGCAACCCAATCTGCCACAAATCCTGACCTCCCCATTCTCTGATATTCTTTAGTCTATCTTTGGATACCTTATTAAAAATCTTTTGTAAAACTTAATAACTTAGATCTACTTCATTACCATAGCCTATTCTCACTATTGCCTTTTCAAAATATTTAATATGCTTGGTTTATTAATATTTTCCAATTCAAAATCAGTGCTAACTATTAATTGCTGTGCAGGCGACCCCCACTTTATGGCAATGGGGATGCTCTCCCAGAAAGCAGGCCATAAAATCACAAAAACTGCACATATACCGAGCAAAACATTCTGACTGGTTGCATCACCATCTGGTATGGGGGTGAGGGTTGCTGCAGAGGATCGTAGTAAGCTGCAGAGAGTTGTAAAATCTGTCAGCTCCATCATGGGTACTAGCCTCTGTAATATCCAAGACATCTTCTAGGTGCGGTGCCTCAGAAAGGTGGGTTCCATCATCAAGGACCCACAACACACCCTCTTCTCATTGTTATCACCAGGAAGGAGGAACAGGTGCCTGAAGGCACACACTTAGCAATTCAAAAACAGCTTTTTCCCTTCTGCCATCTGATTTCTAAATGAAATTGAACCCATAAACAAAACCTCAATACTTTTTTTTTAATTACTGTTTTTGTGCTACTTATCTTAAGTATTTAATATACATATATATACTTACTGTAATTCAGTTTTTTCTATATTATCATGTGTCAAGCAACATTAGTTGGATAAAAGAATAAATGTTATGTTGGTTTATTGAGTTACTTTCACATAAATTCAGTGAGAGCAAAGTTTATTCTCAATCTCAAGTTTTTGAGTAGTCATTTCTGAATTTTGTAAACAATCGTAAATCATCTAAACATTCTTCAGTTTTTGGACGTTCTCTATTCATCCTAAGGAATTCACTCCCTTATTTTCTTCTATCAATGTTAAGTTACCAGGTCTGTAATTCCCTAGGCATGATCTATTCTTTTTCTTAAACATAGAAAATACTTCAACTATTTCCAGTCCTCATAATCTAAATTACATCTTTTTCTGAGATTATTAAATATTAAGTTATGTCTCCGCGATGGCTTCCACAGATTCCTTTAAAATGTGTGGATACTTTCCTTTTTGAGTTTGATTGGTGCGTTTAATATATTTCCTTCTTCTATTTTAAATGAAATTACCTTGTTAGTTCATCATCCAATATCACATCTGCCTGTTTCATCTCCCTGGTAGATACCAAAGCAAAATAATGATCTAAAACATGATCGGTTTTAGTCATGAATGTGCCCTATCACCGAGAATTTTAAGGAACTATAAGTTTCTGCATGAAGAACTTTTTTTCTCATTACAGCCTTTAATGAATGAGTTCTCACCCCTAGAGTAGTCTCTGCAATTAGATTCTCTGGCTAGAAAATACAGTCTCTGAGAGCTTATCCTGTCAGTGCTTCTCAGAATGTTATCTATCTCAATGGGATCCCCTTTCATTCTTCCAAGCCTCAATGTGTATGGGCTAATTTTACTCAATCTCTTTATGTGATACAAACCTTTCAACCCAAGAATCAATCTAAAGTATTTACATTACACTAATTACAATAGATTCCAGTTAATTGGGCTATTGGTTAATCACTCATTTTGGACAATTTTTAAAGAACAAAAACTAATTGAGAAAGTAGCTGAGATTCCCTTTATTTATTTGGGACACTATGCACTTAATTGGGGTAGGAGACTGTCGCCAAACAGGTTCTACTTGTATGGCTATTAGATGCTACAGTGTGTTTACAGCGAACAGTTTTTAAATAATGTCAGTTTGTTTGTGTTTAAAAAGTAGCTACTTTTGTCACTGATAGTTGTCAAGAAATAAACAGTAAGACAATTGAACTGTGTTGCTCACTGCAGTTTCAAGCATTCAGGCTTGGAGATGTCAAAATGGGCTGGAGTGAAAATGAAACAATTTAACTTCTTCAGCAAGTTAAGAACTAAGAATTTGAAGGTATTGACAACCATCTTGAATGTTACAATGAAAATGAAGATTTAGCGAATTCAATCATCCAAAGCATTGTATGAAGGCAGTCCATTATCAGCACAAGGTGTCTGCATTGATTTTATTCAGTTACATTCAATCAAAGGAACACAACAGCATACACTGGATGAATTCCTCCAACGATAACTATTAGGAACTAGAACACCATTTCATAGTACTGTAGTAGCATTGGGGATGTTCTAATTTTTTTTGTATTTTATTTAAATCTGTGATTTGTTCTCAGTTCATCTTTTTTATAACTTTTAAATTACTTCCATGAAACTTTGGTTAACTGGGACAGCTGCTTAATTCGGCCAAAATGTACTGATCCCAATGTGTCCTAATTAACGGGAATCCACTGTGTTATCTTTTAACTCGTCTCCACAGAATGCAGGTCACCAACTCTGGTGACCTAAACTAAACCTGAGAGGTTTAGTTTCTGCAGTACCTTTAATGACATTAGGTTCCTTTCTATGATTCAATACTTCTTTCCTCGCTGTTGTACTACACGAATTGTGTCTTTTGCAATGAAGCCAGATACAAAATATTTGATTAATGCCTCAGTTTTTATTTCCATGGTTCACAGAGTAGGTTTGTTGCTCTTTTCCATTTTACATCACTGCAGAAGTTTTCACGATCTCTCCTGGCTACTGAAAGACGAGCTCATAATTTCCCAATCTACCTTCATTGTGGCCCTTACACTTTACTGTATTGACCTACCTGCACTGAACATTCTCTGTACATGGAGCACCATATCGTGCATTCTGCTTTCATTTTTACAACCTTGATGTAGTTATGCATGGAAAGATCTGTCTGGATGATAAACAAACAAAAGCTTTTCAGTGTATCTCAATACATGTGGCAATAATAAAAAAATGAGTACTTGCTTCTATAATTTATCTTCCATCTCTTTATAATTTCTGTAGCAATGTATCAATGCTTCCTGATAAAATAGTTAAGAGTTGCACAGTGGTTTCGCTTACCACAGGTATATGATGGTTTTAGAGTTGCCAAGATTGTACTGCCAACAATATGGGTTGTGTGGCCAATGGGACCACAGTAAGCTCCACTTTATTTCAGAAGACTGTGAGCAGTGGGCCAAATTGTCTGGAAGAACTGTAGATACCAGCAGCATTAGTATCAAATAACTGAAAGAGGAAAATGAAAAAAAAAAGAATCTGTAAACTATCTATTTCTGGAACTACAGCCCTCATTTGGAAATAAACTCGAAAGGCAACACTCCACTCCATTCAGGAAAGAGACCAGACTTTTTTTTCTCCCCAAATATCTAGTTGTTCACACTTTTCTCTGAAAGGGTAAACAAAATCCTCTCTCAAACATCCTTGTCTCAAAAACCACAATATTCCACAGCATCAGCTTTATCTGAGAATCCCTCATGTTCACATCGCTACAAGCATAAAATCTAGGAGAAAAACCATGTCAGATCTAGTAATTCAAAGAATTTCACACATCATTATGCCTATATCAGAAAGAGCTATAAAAATTGCAGTTAATGTGGTGAGAAACTTGTACCCACCAGCATTTATCCCATGTGTAATACGATGACAGAACTACACTCTCCCATGATATCATACAGTATTTTATGGTAATGTCAATCATCTTCATTATGTGCCATGTCGTATGACCTGAGCGATCGTGGTCTTTCCATGACCCATGATTGTTCTTGGCAAATTTTTCTAAAGAAGTGGTTCACCATTTCTTTCTTCTGGGCAGTGTCTTTAAAAGAAGGGTGACCCCAGCCATTATCAATACTCTTCAGAGATTGTCTGCCTGGTGTCAGTGGTCGCATAGCCAGGACTTGTGATATGCACCAGCTGTTCATATGACCATCCACCACCTGCTCCCACGGCTTCACATGACCCTGATCAGGGGACTATCAGGTGCTACACCTTGCCAAGGGTGATCTACAGGCTAGTGGAGGGAAGGAATGGCTTACACTTCCTTTGGTAAAGACATATCTCCACCCCGCCACCCAAGATAACATCAATACTCTTGAAATGTTTTGTAATGATAATCTGTAAGCACCAATACTGGCGATGGACTGCAACTATCATTCCAGAACTCCTCTTGCTAGAACTGTACATGGACCTGGATCTGATCTTGAGCTTCTGAAGAATACCCAGGGTTAACATGACCCCTGAGTCATTATCACTGTTTCTCAGATCCTTATCCCTGTGTGGTTCCTGGAGATGGCTTATCGTGTTCAAAGTTCGAAGTTCAAAGTGAAATTTATTATCAGAGTACATACATGTCACCACATACAACCCGAAGATTCTTTTTCCCTAGGCATAATTAGCAGATCTATAGAACAGTAACAGTAAACTGTAAACAACAGGAACTGTTAACTGTAATCAAACTGTGCAAATGCAGATATAAATAAAGAACAATAAATAGCAAGCATGAAATAACAATTTATGAGTCTTTAAATGAGTGCAGTTATCTCCTTTTGTTCAAGAGACTAATGGTTGAGGGGTAGAAACTGTTCTTGAACCTGGTGGAGCAAGTCCTGAGTCACTTGTACCTTCTACCCGATGGAAGCAGCAAGAAAAGAGCATGGTCTGTGTGTTGGAGATCTTTGATAATGGATGCTGCTTTTCTATGGCAACGTTTCATGTAGATGTGCTCAGTGGTTGGGAGGGATTTACCTGTGATGTACTGGGTCAAATCTCTTACCTTTTGTAGGATTTTCCACTGAAAGGCATTGGCGTTCCCATACCAGGCCATAATGCAGCCAGTCAGCACACATTCCATCACACATCTATAGACGTTTGCCAAGGTTTTCAATGACATGCCGAACCTCCGCAGACTCCTAAAGAAATAGAGGCTCTGTCGAGGCTTCTTCACAATAATATTTGTGTGTGGGGCCCAGGTCAGGTCCTCTGAGCTGGTCATCCAGGAATTTAAACTTACTGACCCTCTCTACCTCTGATCCTCTGATGATTACTGTCTCGTAGATGTCTGGTTTCCCTCTCCTGAAGTCTACAATCAGTTTCTTGATCTATTGACATTGTGAGAAGTCGTTGTTATTACACCACTCAGCCAAGTTTTCAATCTCCCTCCTGTACGTTGATTCATCACCCCCTTTGATACAGCCCACGACAGCGGTGTCATCAGCAAACTTGTATATGATGTTGGGGCTGTACTTAGCCACACAGTCATAGGTGTAAAGCGAGTACAGTAGGAGGCTAAGCAGACATCCCTGTAGTGCAACTGTGCTGATGCAGATTATGGAGGAGACGTTTTTGCCAATCTGAACTGACTGGGGTCTATAAGTGAGGAAATCCAGGATCCAATTGCACAAGGGGGTATTGAGGCCCAGGTCTCAGAGTTTACTGATTAGTTTTGAGGAAATGAATGCTGCTTACATTAGATAATAGTGTGGAGTTAATTTGGTCATTGTGGCCCTGCCTGTCACCCATTCACTTTATTGGAGTATAATGTGCTGACATGGTTTTCTGTGTCATATAAGTCTCTCCGAAAATTCACCTGGATACTTCCCCTTTGTGCTTGTGTGAGTGAGCTACGTTTTCTCCACCATCAGATTCATCCATATTGACTTAATTTATAGTGCAGGATTTGCCCAGAGCACTATTGAGAGATAGAACATAGAACATAGAATAGTACAGCACATTACAGGCCTTTCAGCCCACAATGTTGTGCCAACCCTCAAACCCTGCCTCCCATATACCCCCCCCACCTTAAATTCCTCCATATACCTGTCTAGTAGTCTCTTAAACTTCACTATTGTATCTGCCTCCACCACTGACTCAGGCAGTGCATTCCACGCACCAACCACTCTCTGAGTGAAAAACCTTCCTCTAATATCCCCCTTGAACTTCCCACCCCTTACCTTAAAGCCATGTCCTCTTGTATTGAGCAGTGGTGCCCTGGGGAAGAGGTGCTGGCTATCCACTCTATCTATTCTTCTTATTATCTTGTACACCTCTATCAGATATGATGCAAAATATCCCCAATATCACCTGCTGTCAGTCAGTCACAATCCCACCAGGTGTTCATAGGCCTCCTCTCTCCGCGTGTGTGTGATTTAATGAGATTCTCCCTGCGCAGGTTGCAAACCAGCAGTGCGAAACTACTTAGATAGGCCCTTTCATGTTACTTAGTTACTGGTTTTTCTTCTGTCCTCTCACGTGTTATCAGTACCAACCCTGTTCCCCTTCCCAACCTCCCCTCAAACTGCAACTTGGCTCCAATTGCCCATCACCCAAACTCACCCCTAAGTGACCAGTTAACTAAACCATGCTGCCTTTCCATGCACAGACCCCCTGCTTGCACTGTTTAATTGACACAAGCCTCCCCTCCATGGTCAACATCCCCCCCCCCATCCAGAGGACAGATCACAATGCACTGACTCGCCTAACGTCCACCAATCACTGTGAGCTGACCCGAGCCCAGAAGCCTCATCCAGTCTACAACCCACGGTCGCAATTTGGCCTCTCTCTCATGTGACAGTGCCTCCCTTCCCCACCCTCAGTCTTTTCTGATAATCGTTCATTGTTCACTCTGCTCTGGAACCACAGCAGAGGAGACTCTTCTACTCCAGAGCGAATTTGGTAGGACCTAATCCATGGCCACATGGTCGCAAAACAACCAACAATTACCGGTGTAGTAGAAATTCTGAACACCTGAATAGCCACTAAGATAGTGACATCAGGCATGTGATTACTTGTTGTGGGAATAAACTAAGTGTAATTCATTTGACTGTCATAGACACATCTGGATTCCTGCTGACAGTTTCAAACTGCCATTCAGTGTTCCGGATTTATGCTTCAACATATTGGGTAACAGATGAAGGTTCATATGGTACTTCATATGGGTTTGTGTGCGTATCTCTGTCAACAGTATATAATGCATACAAATAGGCAAAGGTAAATACTCATATTAGTCCACAATTGCTTCACTTCAGGTCAAAATCAAAGTAAATTTATTATACAGTAGATGTCACCATATGCTAGCTTGAGATTCTTGCGGGCATTTACAGGAAAATAAAGGTATAGTAGAATCTATGAATGATTATACATGAACAAGCATCCAATGTGCAAAAGAAAATTTGGGAAAATTAGAATTAAAAATGAATAAATTAATAATTAGATTACATTAGATTATGAGGACACTCAGTCCTCGTTTATTGTCATTTAGAAATGCATGCATTAGAAAATGAGACAATGTTCCTCCAGAAAGATATCACAGAAACACAGGCCAGACCAAGACTGAAACTGACAAAACCACATAATTATAACATATAGTTACAACAGTGCAAAGCAATACCGTAATTTGATAAAGAGCAGACCGTGGGCACAGTGAAAAAAAATAATACTGAGAACATGAATTTGTAGAGTCATTGAAAGTGAGTCTGTAGCTTGTGGAATCAGGTCCGAGTTCAGGTGGGTGAAGCTACCTTGCTGCTTCAGGAGCCTGATGGTTGAGGGGTAATAACTGTTCCTGAGATCAGTGGTGTGGGACCTAAGGCTTCTGTACTTCCTGCCTGATGGTAGAAGCGAGAAGAGAGCGTGGCCTGGATGGTGCAGGTCCTTGATGATGTCTGCTGCTTTTCTTTCACGGTGCTCCTCATAAATGTGCCCAGCAGCAGCTCGTGCTCAATGTGCTCGCTTGTAGATACCTCAGCAGCATACACAAATTGCTGGAGGAACTCAGCAGGTCTGGCAGCGTCTATGGAAAAGAGTATCGGGGCCAGGAACCTTCATCAGGACCGGAGAAAAGAAGTTGAGAAGTCAGAGTAAGGAGATGGGAGGGAGGGGAGGAAGAAGTTCACAGTGGTAGGTGAAAGATGAAACTGGGAGAGGGGGAGGAGTGAAGTAAAGAGCTGAGAAGTCCCCATTCAGGGCCCCAAACAGTCCTTCAGGTGAGGCGACACCTCACCTGTGAGTTTGTTGGGGACCTCTCCTGTATCCAGTACTCACGGTGCGGCCTCCTGTGTATCAGCGAGACCCAACGTAGATTGGGAGACCGCTTCGCCGAGCACCTGCACTCCGTCCGCCAGATAAAGCAGGATCTCCCAGTGCCCATTTTAATTCTACTTCCCTTTCTCATTCCGACATGTCAGTCTGTGGCCTCCTTTTGTGCTGCAATGAGGCCACACTCAGGTTGGAAGAGCAACACCTTATATTCCACCTGTGTCGCCCTCAACCTGATGGCCTGAACATCAATTTCTTAAACTTCCAGTAATTGGCCCTCCCCTCTCCTTCACCATTCCCCATTCCCATTTCCCTTTCCCTCTCTCAGCTTATCTCCTTACCTGCCCATCACCTCCCTCTGGTGCTCCTCCCCCTTCCCTTTCTTCTATGGTCTTTTGTCCTCTCCTGTCAGGTTCCCCCTTCTCCAGCCCTTTCTCTCTTTCACCAATTGACTTTCCAGCTCTTTACTTCATCCGTCCCCCTTTCCTAGTTTCACCTGTCACCTACTACCTCGTTTTTCCTCCTCCCCTCCCCCCACCTTCTTACTCTGACTTCTCATCTCTTTTTCCAGTCCCCATGAAGGGTCTCAGCCCAAAACGTCAACTGTCTACTCTTTTCCATAGATGCTGCCTGACCTGCAGAGTTCCTCCAGCATTTTCGTTTGTGTTGCTTGGATTTCCAGCGTCTGCAGATTTTCTCTTGTCTGAAGCTATCTCAATATCAGTTCATATATGAGAGGATCAGTAACTGAAAATGTATGATTGTTTCCCTCGCAGGTAACTGTGCTGGATTTGGATGAGATCATTTCTTTGTGAGGTTTAATTGGATGGGATGTGTCAAAAAGTTCTTCTACAAGTTGAGTTTAATTTCCATGTTTCTTAACCTGAGGAAAATTGATGATTAGTGTACCTGACGTCTCAACAGGTGGCTTTTCCACAGCATCTCGAATCATTCTCAGGCAGAAGACCAAAGTAAGGCTGAATGCACTCAGTCTCTCTCCCAGGGTCGTAGAATCAAGAGTTCAAAGGCATAGCTTCAAGGTGAGATGGGGAAGAATGCATAAGAACTTGAGGGCAATGTTTTAACACAAAGGTTGCTATGTATACAGAATGAACTGCTAGAGGGAGTAGCTAAGGCAGGTATAACAGCAATTTTTAAAAGACCGGTGGTCAGGTACATGGATTAGAAAGGTATAGAAGAGTATGGGCCAATCTCTAGCAAATATTAGATGGAGTATCTTGGTTGGCAAGGACTACTTGGGCCGAAGGGCTATTTTTATGCTGTATTATGATCATGAGGACATGCAGTCCTCTTTTATTGTCATTTAATAATGCATGCGTTAAGAAATGATACAATGTTTCTCCAGAATGATATCACAGAAACACGTGACAGACCGACTGAAAAACTGACAAAAACCACAGAATTATAACATATAGTTACAACAGTGCAAAGCAATACCTTAACTTGATAAAGAACAGACCATGGCACAGTAAAAGTCTCAAAGTCTCTCAAAAGTCCCATCATCTCATGCAGACGGTGAACCTCCAGCGCCACAAACTTGCCGATGCAGCATCCCGGAAGCATCCGACCACAGTCCGACTCCAAGTCCATCCGAAAACTTCAAGCCTCCGACCAGCTCTCGGACACTGAGCACCGAGCACCATCTCTGCCGAGCGCTTCGACCTCGGCCCCGGCAACAGGCATTAGGCAAAGCCGAGGATTTGGGGCCTTCACCTCTGAAGATTCTCGATCGCACAGTAGCAGCGGCAGCGAAGCGGGCATTTCAGAAGTTTCTCCAGGTGTTCCTCCGTGCTTCTCATGTCCGTCGCCATCAAATCAGGATTGTGCGCAGCATTCTAGTTAACACATACGATATCATTCGGAACGGCCGTACGTGCTGCGACGCGCCGCCATCTTCTCCTCCCTCTAGTGTATTATTCTGTGCACTCAATGAGAAGTTTAGTCCAAGAGGTAGGTTTTGCAGATAGTCTCAGAGAAGGAGGACTAGGACAGCATGGGAGTGAGGAAGGGAATTACACTGCTGACAGACTTGCCTCCTGAAGACACAACTGGCAATGGAGAGACAATGATAACGGAGGATAGGACTGAAGGTCCGAAATAGAGAAGGGCTGAGCTGGAGGACTAGGAATAGGATATGCAGAGAGCAGGAGGAATAAGTCATGGAGAAATTTGAAAGTGAAGACAGAAATTGTAAAGCTGGATAATGTTGATTGGTGAGCACAGTGCAGATGGGCAGTGCTAAAGTTGTCAGTAGCGGTGCTGTTGGGCGCAAGCAGAAGTTGGGTAGAAAATGGGAAGTAGGACTTCCAGGGTTGAGTATGGAGTGAGTCGGTGCGTGTGAGTGTGGCTCCCGACTTTTATTGAAAATCTACCTGTTTTTCTTTGCCGTATGCTCGAGATAACTGAATATTTACCATTGTGAACAACACAGGACATAGCTGGACATTGAAATGGCAAGTAGAATGTACCTTCGAAGTAAAACTGGGGAAAAAGATAGCGAAGCCTCGAGCAAGAAGGCGGATGTTACAGTAATGGCGCCGTTGCACGCTGCTGGACCTGGACCCGGACCTGCCCTACCCGAATGCTTGGAGAGGCTTCGTTTAGTACTTATTACTGACATGACGCAAGCAGTGCATTCTGCCCTAAAAAGAGAACTTGAAGATGCTTTATCACCACTGAATGCTACCATGGAACAAATTATGTCTTCTTACGAGTCACACGACGAACACATTCGTGGGGTTGAAGACGGCCTGAATGATTACAGTGACCGACTGGTGAGCGCCGAAGCCGCCATTGCAGCGTTGCAGAGCAAAAACGCATTTCTGAAGGGAAAGCTAGATGACCTCGAAAATCGGTCGCGGAAATCCAATTTGAGAGTGGTCGGCATTCCTGAAAATTTGGAAGGTTCGGACCCTGTTAAATTTATGACCGAGGTTTTTGACGAAGTGCTGGGAACAATTTTTTCCCAAGTCCTTTCGTACTTTCGCGTGCTCACCGAGTCGGACGTAAACCATCCGGTGTCTCTGGAGCCAAGCAAACGAGACCAAGAACGTTCCTGGTTTGCTTTCACTCCTTTCAAGATAAGCAATGCATCATCAATAGACGGAAGCAGGAGCTGTATTTCCGCGGACACCGCGTGTTTTTTTATGAAGATTTTAGTGCAGAGCTGGGTAAAAAACGAGCGGCTTTCAAGGAGGTGAAATCCCTGCTTTACGGGAAAGGGGTCAGGTTTGGCCTCTTGTATCCTGCCCAGCTCCAGGTCGTGCATGACGGTGAAAAGCATTATTTCCATACACCAGAGGCGGCCGAAGAGATTTACCATTCGCGCTGGGGAGAAGAACGAGAAGAGCAATGACTTTTTTTTAGGTTATTCATGCAGCATGGAAGGGACCTCATGCCGAGGCAAACTGTTAATTTTCACAATCCACTTCTTCGTTCATTTCTTCCAGTTTAATTTGTGGAACGCCATCGGGTCGAACTGCTATGCTGCCGAAACTGGTTAACAAAAACTTTCAACCAGCAAAATGTAAATATTTGGGATTTGTATCTCGGGCGTTTAAGTTGCCCAGTGTTTTTTCTTTTGTTTTTAATGCTTAGCTTGACCTGTGTCATCTTTAGCCTATATGTTACATTAAAGGTAGTATAAGTGATAGGATAAATGTTAAGGAGGGGAGCCACCCTAGATTAGATTGGAAGTTGGGCTGTATGGGGAACGCCTTGGAAGTTTTTTGTTGGGTGCTGCCTGCGATCATCCTCAATTGGGGAGGTAGATCTAGGTTTCGGCGGTTAATTGGGTTTTTTTGTTTGTGTAAAGGGGTGTGGGGAGTGTTTTGGGGGATTACCATGGCAGTTTATTCTTTTGTGTGTTACGGATTGATCAGACTTCCTTTTCATTGTGCGTTATTGTGTGCAACTTATGCCCTCGCACGGTTTTGGATTGTAGGCCCTGTGTGTCTTTTGATATGGTTAACGTAAGTACTGCTGATGGAGGCCACCCTGTGAGGTTTATTTCTTGGAATGTAAAGGGGCTCAATGGTCTGATTAAAAGAGCTAAAGTTTTCTCTCATCTGAAACAATTAAAAGCAGATATACTATTTCTACAAGAGTCACATTTAAGAGTGGAGGACCATAATAGACTTCGTAAAGCATGGATTAGTCAGGTTTTTCATTCCAGATTTAATAGTAGGTCCAGGGGGGTGGCAATATTAATCACCAAAAGAATGCAGTTCACACCATCTGATGTAATCAGTGACCCTAATGGTCGCTTTATTATAGTCTCTGGCTCTCTCTTTCAGGTACCTGTTATTTTGGTAAATGTTTACATTCCTAATTGGGACGATATCCAATTTGCAAATAAGGTTTTGTCATTAATACCTAACCTGAATACACATAAGCTAATCTTTTCCGGAGATTTGAACTGTGCTATTGACCCACTGCTTGATAGGTCTTGCCCTAGGGGAACATTTTCTGGTATGGCAAAGGCCTTCTCGATGTCTATGCAACAAAATGATTATATGGATCCTTGGAGATTTTTGAATCCATCAGTTAGGCAATTCTCTTTCTTTTCTCATGTTCACCACTCCTATTCCAGGCTAGACTATTTCTTTGTAGATAACTCCTTGATACCAATGATTAGACAAATTGAGTACACTGCTATAGTTATATCTGATCACTCGCCCGTGAAACTGGACCTATGTTTTCCTTCAAACATTAGAGAACGGCCTCTGTGGAGACTTAACCCCCTTTTGCTTTCTAATGAGAAATTTTGTAGTTATATATCGGCTAACATTGACACATTCTTCGAGACTAACAAAACTGAGTCTGTATCGTACTCTTTACTTTGGGAAACTTTAAAAGCTTACTTGAGGGGTCAAATAATACCTTATACTTCACATGCCAATAAAGAGCGTAGGAAGGAAATGCAAGTGTTATTGCAATCTATTTTGGACCTGGATAGAAAATACTCTGAGGCACCCACTGTGGAATTATGTAAAAGCTGGGTTGATTTGCAAGCGAAGTTTAATCTTCTATCTACAAACCTGTCAGAACAATTAATTCTTAAGACACGTGGCCTCTATTATGAATATGGTGACAAGGCGAGCCGGCTTATGGCTCATCAGCTGAAACGTCAAGCTGCATCACGACTTATTCCCCAGATAAGAGACATGCACCAGAACTTGACAAGCAATCCAAAAGAGATTAATAACATCTTGGCAACTTTTTATTCCTCTCTGTATGCCTCAGAGTTCCCCTCAGATAAAACAAATATGGAGCGTCTTTTAGATCATTTGGAAGTACCAACTCTTGAACCAGAGGAGGTGGAGAACCTAGATCGGGCTCTTGGGCGGGAAGAGATTAATAGTGCCATTATGGCTATGCAGAGTGGTAAGTGCCCAGGTCCTGATGGTTATCCAATAGAATTTTATAAGAAATTTAAGGATAAGCTCATACTGGTCCTTCTAGAAGTGGTTCAGGAATCTTTGGAGAACGGCTCCTTACCCCCCCTTCTCTTTCACAGGCAGCTATTTCACTACTTCTTAAAAAGGACAAGGACCCAACTCAATGTGGATCGTATCGCCCCATCTCACTTTTGAATGTAGATGTGAAAATTTTGGCTAAAGTGCTTGCATGTTGTTTAGAACGTCCCCTTCCCAAGATAATTTCAGATGATCAAACAGGTTTTATTAAAAATCGCTATTTTTTTAATATCTGGTTTTTGGCTGATGTGGTTTATTCATCCAGTGATTCTCCAAGTCCAGAGGTTGTTATCTCCTTGGAAGCGGAGAAGGCGTTTGATAGAGTGGAATGGGTATACTTGTTTAGTGTTTTAGAGAAATTTGGATTTGGCAGAATATTTATAGCTTGGGTTAAGCCATTATACCACTCGCCTTTAGCATGTATACAGACAAATTATTTTCAATCTATTTCCCATTAACACGTTGCACTCGCCAAGGCTGCCCACTGTCCCCTCTTCTTTTTGCAATTGCAATTGAGCCTCTTTCTATTGCACTTAAGTCAACTACATTATTTCAAGGTGTTAGAAAATGGGACGTGGAACATCGTGTTTCCCTATATGCTGATGACCTCTCACTTTATGTTAGCGACCCTGTAGGTAGTAGTCCTGCTATTATGTCATTATTACGTCAATTTGGAGCCTTCTCTGGCTATAAACTGAACTTTCAAAAAAGCAAATGCTTTCCCATTAATAACTTGGCCCTACAGATCCGACAGGAATCTTTGCCTTTTCCTTTATCTCAAGATGGTTTTGTATACCTAGGAATACATATTACTCGCTCTTTTACATCTCTGTTTGAAGCTAACTACAGGCCTCAGGTTAGCCAAATGAAGGCTGATTTCGAGAGATGGTGCAGTTTACCCCTTACTATAGCTGGGAGAATTCAGTCAGTGAAAATGACTATACTGCCTAGATTTCTTTATTTGTTTCAGTGTTTGCCAGTTTTCTTATCTAAGTTATTTTTTAAATCAGTCAACCAAGCTATAACCTCCTTTATTTGGGAAAATAAGGTCCCAAGGGTTAATAAGCACACTCTCCAAAGAGGCCGTGACGTAGGTGGAATGGGTCTTCCCAGCTTTATTCATTATTACTGGGCATCGAACATTCAAAAAGTATTATTTTGGCTTCACAGGCCAGATATAATCTGGTGCCTGCTTGAGTCACGGTCTTGCCACTCCTCGTCTCTCCCAGCTTTGCTGTATTCTTCCTTACCATCGAAATCCTCTCAATTTACATCTAACCCGGTCGTGCTCTCCACCCTCAAAATTTTTAATCAATTTCGCTGCCACTATAAGTTCATATCAGCTTCAGTTTTGGGCCCCATTCATAAAAACCATTTATTTCTTCCCTCCACATTCGATTCAGCTTTCAGACAATGGGGTTTGAACGGTCTTATGCGCATTAAGGATTTGTATACTGATAACATATTTGATAGTTTTGATAACCTGCGCGGTAAGTATGGCCTTCCGCATAATCATTTTTTTAAATACCTGCAGATTCGCCACTTTGTCAAGGAAAAATTTCCCTCTTTTCCTGTTCTACCACCTACTATGTTATGGGAAAAACTCACTCTTAGCTTTAACAATAAAGGGCTGATCCCTGAACTCTACTCTCAGCTGATGTCTTTGGGAGTTCAAGATCTAAACAAAACTAAGAGTAGGTGGGAGGATGACCTCGGTATGGATCTGGCAGAGGAATATTGGGCAAAAGTATTGAATAGGGTTCATTTCTCATCATCATGTGCTAGACTGGGGCTCTTACAATTTAAAGTTTTACACAGGGTACATTTAAGTAAAGCCAGACTGGCAGACATATACCCTGGGACAGATGCTGGCTGTGACAGGTGTTCCTTCTCTCCGGCTGATTTAGTGCATGCGTTTTGGTCATGCCCTCGGCTTGATGACTATTGGACACTGGTTTTTAAAATTATCAGTGAGGTTTTGGGGGTGACACTGAGACCTTCCCGCTTATAGCTGTATTTGATGTGGCAGATGATGATTTGGGTTTAAATGCAAGCCAGTCGGATATCAATGCATTTACATCGCTATTGGCCCGTAGGAGAATTTTGCTGGTTTGGAAATCTGCCACTCCCCCAACTGCTGCTGCTTGGTTAGAAGATGTAATGTTTTTCCTGAAATTAGAAAAGATTAAATTCACTTTGAGGGGGTCTGTGAAAAAGTTCTATTCGAAATGGGGACCTTTCTTATCATATTTTGGGAGTCTTAAGGAGTTACCTACTGGTTGAGGGCATTTGATTGTACTTGGGATGTTGCCTCCCATTTAACACGATTATAATTTACCTCACAGGGTGGTTGATGAATTGTAAATATGAGTGTATTTTGGATCATCTGACATGTTGCAGATGTGTATGAGCTGTCATCTTGAAGTAGTGTGGGGGTACGGTTGTGAAATGTCCGTACTTGTATTTGTGAATTGTTGTGTTGTAAATATATTAGCTGCCATGATATGTTCGGGGAGGGCGGGTGGGGGGAGGTTTGTTTTGGGGGTACGATACTAAAGAAAAATGGAGGAAAATGTAGTCCATTATATGTTCTGTATTGTGTCATTCCTTCAATAAAAATAAAATTTAAAAAAAAAGAAAATGGGAAGTAATTGAGATTACACTGAGATCAGAAGATAGTAGAAACATGGAGGATTAAATTAGATTAGATTATGAGGACACACAGTCCTCTTTTATTGTCATTTACTAATGCATGCATTAAGAAATGATACAATATTCCTCCGGTGTGATATCACAGAAACACAGGACAGATCAAGACTGAAAAACTGACAAAAACCACATAATTATAACATATAGTTACAACAGTGCAAGCAATATCGTAACTTGATGAAGAACAGAACAGGCCGTGAGCACAGTAAAAAAGTTCAAAGTCTCTCGAAAGTCCCACATCTCACACAGACGGGAGAAGGAAGAAAACTCTCCCTGCCATACCTGACCACAGTCCGACTCTGAATCGTCTGAATACTTTGAGCTCCGACCAGCCCTCCGACACCGAGCACCGAGCACCATCTCTGCCGAACACTTCAACCCCAGCCCCGGCCGCCAGCAGCAGGCAAAGCCGAGAATTTTGGGGCCTTCCCTCCGGAGATGCTAGATCGCACAGTAGCAGCGGCAGCGAACCGGGCATTTCAGAAGTTACTCTAGATGTTCCTCAGTGTTCTCACGGCTCTCTCCATCAAATCAGATTTGTGCATGGCATCCTACTTACAAATACGATATCATTTCACCGGAGAGGCTACGCACGCTGCGATGAAGGGGTTTCGGTAACAAATGAGCTACCACAGAGGTGGGCATAATGCGGTAAACGTGGCCAGAATCTCACTCAAGCCTAAACACAGCACCAAAGTTTTGAGTACAGTGTCTCATTCATCATGAGAAAATGCTTGGGGAATCAAGTCCTATGGCGGGATTCAAAGATAAAGGCATTGATCTTCCCAACATTTAGTTAAAAAAAGTTTTGTTTGTTCAGTTGGCAAGCAGATTGATAAATGGTAGCTGAGAGACGGTAAGTTTCAGCTGAAGTGGAGAGATGGAGCATTGTCAGTGTAAGTGATGAACCTGATGCATCTTTAATCAAATTCATTGAAGGCCAGCACATATTTGATAAATGTTGGGGGAATGGCGACAGATGGATTCTTGGGGAAGCCATTGCACTGATTCTTGAGGTGCAAAGTGACAGAAAAGAATGAAGTCAGATAAGAATGGACAACAGAGTAAAACTGAAGGGAGTCGCTACCCTCAACTGTGTCAGAAGCCAAAAAGAAGGACAAGAAGTAGTCTGTCATTGCCACAGTGTCATAGGATTTTATTTAGGATTTTCCAGTGTTCAATGATGTGCTTTTATCCCTATGCAGAACATGAATTAGTCATGAATTCTCTGCATGGCAGCATCAGTTATTTTAACCTTTGCGTAGGATTTTCTTTTGACATTTGTTGAATTTACTGGGAGCAAAGTGAGAATTCCATGCTTCGATAATAGTGCAGCTGAATCTGTCCATGGTGGTTGAACCTGAAGGCTCTTTGAACGGGTGCATCTATGCATGTTGAATTTGGCTGAATGTCAGTTATCCTCTTCTTCAACTTTGAATGAAGTTTAGAGGAAAATTCCTCCAGAGGTGTTCAATTTTCCAAGCTGCAGAGCTGACATTTTGCGACCTCTTTGACCTTTTGGTCAAAAGCATATTTTGATTTTAGCTTTGTAAGTGCGATTTTTTTTCACTTCTGTACTTTATTTATTCTCAGCCTGGAGGGATTACTCTCAAGGTCTGCACTTAGTTCCTTAACTGCCATTGCTAGGCCATTCAGAAGGCAACTCAGGAGGCTGTGGGTTTGGGGTCACAGACTGGGTAAGGAGTACAGATATAACCTGTAAAGGACATTCGTGATCTAGCAGGGTTCCTTACCACCTCAAAATTTTCACATGTGAGCATCTTATACCAAAATCATTTCTTAATTACATTAATAATGTATCACAGTTGCAATGGTTAGATTTGAACTTATCTCTCCAAAAGAGCAGTTCAGGCTCCTGATACCCAATTACAGTACCATGCAAAGTCTTAAGCACATACTGTATATATACATAGCTGGGGTGTCTAAAACTTCTGCACGGAACTGTAGTAATTTTACGTATTGCACTGTACTGCAGCCACAAAAAAAGAAACACATTTCGTGTCATATGTGAGTGATGATAAACCTGATTCTGATATGGCTCTCTATGAGAGAGAGAATCAGGTTTAATAGGTTTAAGAGGTCGAAGGCGCTCGGCAGAGGATGGCACTCGGGAGGTTGTATCGGAGAGGCTGGTTGGAAGCTTGAAGTTTTCAGACGGATGGACTGAGAGTCGGCTGTGGTCGGCTGCTTCCAAGGTATCGGCAAGTTGACAGTGCCTGGAGGTTTATGGCAGGGAGTTTCTCCCTTATGCCGCCTGCTATCGGGGACTCAGGAGTCAACTTTGAGACTTTTTTTTTACTGTGCCCATGGTCTGTTCTTCATCAAATTATGGTATTGCTTTGCACTGCTGTAACTATATGTTATAATTATGTGGTTCTGTCAATGTTAGTCTTTGGTTTGTCCTGTTTTCTGTGATATCACTCCAGAGAAACATTGTATCACTTCTTAATGCATGTATGCATTTCTAAATGACAATAAAAGAGGACTGAGTGTTCTCATAATCTAATATCATCAGCATATGTCGTGAAATTTGGAGAGGGGAATCAAGGTTGGGAAATGGGGAAGGGAGATGGGGTGGAGCAGGAAGCACCAGAGAGACCCTCTGTAATGATCAATAAACCAATTGTTTGGAATCATAGGACCTTGCTGGGTGTCTTGGGACTGGCTATGTCTGCGCCCATGCCACCCTTCCGCCCCGGCACCTCTTCTCAACCATCTGTCCCACACCTCTCCTCTGGCACTCCACCCATGCCATTCTCAACATCCTTTGCTCCCACCAGATTTACAAACTCGCTCTCTGCTCCACATTGATAAATGGAGTACTGTGCAAAAGTCAAAAAGCAGCCTAGCTATATATGTGTGCCTGAGATTTGTGCACAGTACTGTAGCTAAATGCAGAATGTTGAGAAACAATCGCAAATCGTCCTGACTATTTACACAGGCACCTCCTAACCTCTAAATTCTAAAAAATGGGGTTGTCTCTTTTGTCTACTAAGCCTATTCGATGTGTTGCTTATACATTGACCATGGTACATAGAACTTCAAATTAATAGGAAGAACACTAAAATATCACGTCTGTTCACATATAACTTGCTTCAAATCAATCAAATTTGATATTATAAATACAAAATAATCTGCAGATGCTGGGGTCAAAGCAACACTCACAACGCGCTGGAGGAACTCAGCAGGTCGGGCAGCATCCGTGGAAACGATCAGTCAACATTATGGGCCGGAACCCTTCATCAGGACTCTGTACTTTATTTATTCTCAGCCTGGGGGGATTACTCTCAAGATCTGCACTTAGTTTCGTAACAGCTGTTGCTAGGCCATTCAGAAGGCAACTCAGGAGCCTGTGGGTTTGGGATCACAGACTGGGTAAGGAGTACAGATATATCCTGTAAAGGACATTGGTGATCTAGCAGGGTTCCTTACCACCTCAAAATTTTCACATGTGAGCATTTTATACCAAAATCATTTCTTAATTATGGTATTATAAATGTTGCCTAATAAACTTAAAACAAAAGATGTTCACCCTTATTGTGTTGAACATATGATACACAGAACCAAGGACTTTATGGGTTTCCAGTGAAACTTTATTTTCTGTTTACACTACTTTTGAATCCACAATTGATGACTGTCTTTCTGTCCTACCTAGCAATGCTGGAAAACCTGCCTTCTTCAACACAAGGAAGTTCAGAAGAAATACCCTGACTCCCTAGTTACCCATGTAGAATGTACTTCCAGCATGGGTTCGCTGTTCTTTGGCTCCGATCACCAAAATGAACCCCCCATTTACTAACTCAAAACTTTGCAGATGATACTAAGATAGGTGGAGTTGTGGATAATGAAGTAGGTTTTCAAAGCTTGCTGAGAGATTTAGATCACTTCGAAGAGTGGGCTGAAAGATGGCTGATGGAGTTTAATGCTGATAAATGTGACGTGCTACATTTTGGTAGGACTAATCAAAATAGGACATACATGGTAAATGGTAGGGCATTGAAGAATGCAGTAGAACAGAGGGATCTAGGAATAATGGTGCATAGTTCCCTGAAGGTGGAATCTCATGTGGATAGGGTGGTGAAGAAAGCTTTTGCTATGCTGGCCTTTATAAATCAGAGCATTGAGTATAGGAGTTGGGATGTAATGTTGAAATTGTGTAAGGCATTGGTAAGGCCAAATTTGGAGTATTGTGTACAGTTCTGGTCACCGAATTATAGGAAAGATATCAATAAAATTGAGAGAGTACAGAGGTGATTTACTGGAATGTTGTCTGGGTTTTATCTCCTAAGTTACAGAGAAAGGTTGAACAAGTTGGGACTTTATTCTTTGGAGCGTAGAAGTTTGAGGGGGGACTTGATAGAGGTATTTAAAATTATGAGGGGGATAGATACAGTTGACGTGGATATGCTTTTTCCATTGAGAGTGAGGGAGATTCAAACAAGAGGACATGAGTTGAGAGTTAAAGGTCAAAAGTTTAGGGGTAACATGAGGGGGAACGTCTTTACTCAGAGAGTGGTAGCTGTGTGGAATGAACTTCCAGTAGAAGTGGTTGAGGCAGGTTCGATGTTGTCGTTTAAAGCTAAATTGGATAGATTATATGGACGGGAAAGGAATGGAGGGTTATGGGCTGAGTGCAGGTCGGTGGGACAAGGTGAGAGTAAGAGTTCGGCACGGACTAGAAGGGCCGAGATGGCCTGTTTCCATGCTGTAATTGTTATATGGAAAGGTGTGCCTGTCTCACCCTGGAATTGGTCTTACCCCTTCATTTCTGCCTTTTTGTGTAGGAAAATGACTCAATAGTAGAGAATTAAACTGCAGCGAAGAAAAAGACAAGTCAGTGACTGATTGACAATAAATTGTTGAATGAATAAATCACAGCGCACAGGAGCGAAGTAAGATTTCTGCTCTATGAACTGGAATCTTAACAATACATCCAAATGTAATCTGAATGCGATTGTCTTGAATTGGTTTCCATCTGTAGTACAGTATTAGATTTGCTATTGGGACAGTGCTGGCTGCTTGATGGGTGGGTACTGTTCCTTTTCATATCAGTCCAGACGGTTGCTGACAGATAAGAATGAGGCTGGAATGTTTTCAACATCTCATTCAAACCTGAATTTTACACCTCACACATTTATTCTTTTGACACAATTTTTTGAACAACTGTATAAATCAGTAAATGCTTGAGTGGTGCACATCCTTAAGTTGAATTTATTGTAGTATTATTCAGCAGAGCAAAAGGGAGAGGGTACTTATCTTTATTGTGAGGCGGCAGGAACTTTAAACCGGCATTGGCTGCAACTTGCTGATAAACTAGATCAAGACCGTTCGGATGGGGGATGTTGGAGAAGATTGAATGTGTGAGTCAATGGCCTTTCGTTCTTCAGAAATCTGTGATAAGAAATTTACAGTGGAGAAGAGGAATTAAAAATAGTGAAATGATGGAGTTAACAAAGTGGGTCAACAACATTCATGTTCAGAAGTCTGTGAGGAAATTAATCCTCTTCTGAAACACAGTGTTCAAATACACAAGGCACAAGGGCTGCTCGGGTTACGGATGACTGGATGACTGACTTATGGAAATCCAACTTTCACCAATTCTCTCACGTATTTTTAAAGCATTTTCCAAGATAGTAGTGATGTTTCATGATGTTCATTAATTACTGGGTACAATATGCATTCCATTAGTTCAATTACAGGTTGTGTTAGTCTGAATATTTTACAAAATTAAAGAATTACAGAAAATATGTATAGAGCAATACAAAATGGGAAGCTGTAGACAATGGACATTATTGAGTTATGGGGATATCAGCTTATGGGTAATTCTTGGGAATAAAACTCTTATATAAACAGGAGATTGCCCACACATGAGACCTTCAATCTGGGTGCCAAAATCACATCATTTCTCTTACTGTATGAAGGATTTCCATGACTGATATTTCAACTTGAAAAGACAACATAAGGAGCAATACTGATTTGATAACTGTCACATCAGTGGAACAGCCACTGAATACCAAAATATATGCGAAATATTACTTAAAGGTAATGGCAGATAAATCTTATACTCAAGATTCTTTACACACCGATATATATATCTTAAGAAACTTCATTAGACATGATTACCAGTTCCTTATTTATTAACCACCTCCAGCCCCTCTGTTATCATCTGGGAATATGGGTATCTTCTATTGGTACACTAATATGACTAGCTTCCTCCAGCCACTGATTTCCAGTTTTCTGATTGTTTTTACAGTCTCATATCCAAAATGTGTTGGAGCTTACATTAAATCTGCAGTGGTAACACAGAAAACATCCCCTTTTACTCTGTGCTGGGCTCTCACACTGAACACATGCTTCTGTGATGCACAAAACCGGAATTGTCTTTCATCCCACTTCCAATGCATCAGCCTCATTTCACCACTTATCTTTACACCAAACTCATTCCTATTGAAGCAACACACATCAAAGTTGCTGGTGAACGCAGCAGGACAGGCAGCATCTCTAGGAAGAGGTACAGTTGACTTTTCAGGCTGAGACCCTTCGTCAAAACCGTCTCAACTTCACTTGCTAATTGCTGACGGGACATCAACTGTCTCGACTTCACTTGCTAACTGCCGACGGGACATCAACCGTCTCAACTTCACCGCATCTTGTTCCCATTCCAACCTCACTCATTGCGTTTTTCATTCCAATTGATATTTTTTCATGGGTTTGATGTCATCATTGCCTCTTCTATCTCAACCTCACACTGCAAAGTCTTTCTTCAAATTTCCATGGGCCTCCTCCAATCCCGTGTAGAATCTATACCTTTCATTTGTGCTCAACAGCACACATTGGCTTTTTGACTTCCAGTGTGTTTGTTAGAATCCAGTTATCTTACTTTTCAGTCCCTCCGTAAGTCTCACTTTACCCTATTACAATCTACCATCTGAGGTTTGATTCTTTACTCTCCAATTAGCTTTGCCTCCTTACCTACTCTTTCTGTCCCATTATAGATGGTCTTGGATTTTTGTCAAATTTCCAGCAAGCTGTCAGGACAAAGATAGAAAAACTGGGGGAAAAAATACAACATTAAAATCAACCTGAAGAAATTCACTATTAGATCTAAAGACTAAGAAGACATTGCATGCAGTAGATACTCCTGGAAGAAGAGATCTGTTTAAGGGGAAGCTGCACTACAGCAGAGTGACCTCCATTGTTCTGCGGAGAACATAGAACATAGAATAGTACAGCACAGTACAGGCCCTTCGGCCCACAATGTTGTGCTGACCCTCAAACCCTGCCTCCCATATAAGCCCCCACCTTAAATTCCTCCATATACCTGTCTAGTAGTCTCTTAAACTTCACTAGTGTATCTGCCTCCACCACTGACTCAGACAGTGCATTCCACACACCAACCACTCTCTGAGTAAAAAACCTTCCTCTAATATCCCCCTTGAACTTCCCACCCCTTACCTTAAAGCTATGTCCTCTTGTATTGAGCAGTGGTGCCCTGGGGAAGAGGCAGTGGCTATCCACTCTATCTATTCCTCTTATTATCTTGTACACCTCTATCATGTCTCCTCTCATCCTCCTTCTCTCCAAAGAGTAAAGCCCTAGCTCCCTTAATCACTGATCATAATGCATACTCTCTAAACCAGGCAGCATCCTGGTAAATCTCCTCTGTACCCTTTCCAATGCTTCCACATCCTTCCTAAAGTGAGGCGACCAGAACTGGACACAGTACTCCAAGTGTGGCCTAACCAGAGTTTTATAGAGTTGCATCATTACATCGCGACTCTTAAACTCGATCCCTCGACTTATGAAAGCTAACACCCCATAAGCTTTCTTAACTACCCTATCCACCTGTGAAACAACTTTCAGGGATCTGTGGACATGTACCCCAAGATCCCTCTGCTCCTCCACACTACCAAGTATCCTGCCATTTACTTTGTACTCTGCCTTGGAGTTTGTCCTTCCAAAGTGTACCACCTCACACTTCTCCGGGTTGAACTCCATCTGCCACTTCTCAGCCCACTTCTGCATCCTATCAATGTCTCTCTGCAATCTTCGACAATCCTCTACACTATCTACAACACCACCAACCTTTGTGTCATCTGCAAACTTGCCAACCCACCCTTCTACCCCCACATCCAGGTCGTTAATAAAAATCATGAAAAGTAGAGGTCCCAGAACCGATCCTTGTGGGACACCACTAGTCACAATCCTCCAATCTGAATGTACTCCCGCCACCACGACCCTCTGCCTTCTGCAGGCAAGCCAATTCTGAATCCACCTGGCCAAACTTCCCTGGATCCCATGCCTTTTGACTTTCTGAATAAGCCTACCGTGTGGATCCTTGTCAAATGCCTTACTAAAATCCATATAGATCACATCCACTGCACTACTCTCATCTATATGCCTGGTTGCCTCCTCAAAGAACTCTATCAGTCTTGTTAGACACAATCTGCCCTTCACAAAGCCATGCTGACTGTCCCTGATCAGACCATGATTCTCTAAATGCCCAGAGACCCTATCTCTAAGAATCTTTTCCAACAGCTTTCCCACCACAGACGTAAGGCTCACTGGTCTATAATTACCCGGACTATCCCTACTACCTTTTTTGAACAAGGGGACAACATTCGCCTCCCTCCAATCCTCCGGTACCATTCCCGTGGACAACGAGGACATAAAGATCCTAGCCAGAGGCTCAGCAATCTCTTCCCTCGCCTCGTGGAGCAGTCTGGGGAATATTCCATCAGGCCCCGGGGACTTCTCCGTCCTAATGTATTTTAACAACTACAACACCTCCTCTCCCTTAATATCAACATGCTCCAGAACATCAACCTCACTCATATTGTCCTCACCATCATCAAGTTCCCTCTCATTGATGAATACCAAAGAGAAGTATTTATTGAGGACCTCACTCACTTCCACAGCCTCCAGGCACATCTTCCCACTTTTATCTCTAATTGGTCCTACCTTCACTCCTGTCATCCTTTTTTTCTTCACATAATTGAAGAATGCCTTGGGGTTTTCCTTTACCCTACTCACCAAGCCCTTCTCATGCCCCCTTCTTGCTCTCCTCAGCCCCTTCTTAAGCTACTTTCTTGCTACCCTATATTCCCCAATGGACGCATTTGATTCTTGCTTCCTAAACCTCATGTATGCTGCCTTCTTCCACCTGACTAGACTTTCCACCTCACTTGTCACCCATGGTTTCTTCACCCTACCATTCTTTATCTGCCTCACCAACATCATCCCAATTCACACCCGCAAGTTCTAGACTTATAGCCTCATAATTTGCCTTTCTCCAATTAAAAATGTTCCTGTCCTCTCTGATTCTATCCTTTTCCATGATAATGCTAAAGGTCAGGGAGCGGTGATCACTGTCCCCCAGATGCTCATCCACTGAGAGATCTGTGACCTGACCCGGTTCATTACCTAGTACTAGATCTAGTATGGCATTTCCTCTGGTCAGCCTGTCCACATACTGTGACAGGAATCCGTCCTGGACAGACTTAACAAACTCTGCCCCATCTAAACCCTTGGAACTAATCAGATGCCAAACAATATTAGGGAAGTTAAAGTCACCCATGATAACAACCCTCTTATTTTTGCACCTTTTCAAAATCTGCCTCCCAATCTGCTCCTCTGTATCTCTGCTGCTACCAGGGGGCCTATAGAATATCTCCAGTAGAGTAACTGCTCCCTTCCTGTTCCTGACTTCCACCCATACTGACTCAAAGGAGGATCCTGCTACATTACCCACCCTTTCTGTAGCTGTAATATTAACCCTGACCAGTAATGCCACCCCTCCTCCCCGTTTTTCCCCTCTCTATCCCTTTTTGAAGCACTGAAATCCAGGAATATTGAGAATCCTTTCCTGCCCTGTGGGAATATAGAACAAGTGGCAGATGTGAGAGACTGAACAATCAAAAGACCTAACTACTAACCACAGCCATGACTGACACTTGCTCGCACTACACCCGAATATGTGGATCCAGGATCGGCCTCTACAGCTATCCAAGGACTCAACGATGGACAATCCCCCTGAGGAGATCATCATACTCAGCTCAAGCGATTGCATGGCTACCATGTTTTATTTCTTTCAGTTACCAGTGAAATAGATTTTCATCTGAAAGATGGTACATCATCTCAGTAATAAATGTTACATTAGCGCTCGTGAGTCTAGAGTGGATTTTTTACTCAATTGAGATATGAAGTGTCCTTTCACTGACCCAAGTTTGATACTTTAAATTCAGCTGACTATATTTCATTACACTTCAGTGATATAAGCATCGTTGTATTTCATTGTCACCAGCCATCTGAGAGTTAGACTTATGATCTGTCATAGTCCTCCTCTGCAGACAGGATTCTGTGTGTTTTTGATGGCCTTGAATGTTTGATATATTGTGGGGAAGATGAGGTAAGCCTCATGGACATTCATTCTCCACCAGGCTCCATTCTGTCTGTTGTCCTCTTTCGCAACAAATGTCTTTAAGGAAAACACTCAGTAGCTTTATCTGACATAACCCAATTTAGCAGAGTTACATAATAATATGGGTTCGATTTTTGTTTATAAATCAGCAAAATTAGGGAAAACATACCTCCTTTGGCAAAATCTGCTTTGATTTTGTTCACACCGACTCAGCTTTTTGTCAATGGTAAATGTGGGACATTTGCATTTCATTCATCATATTTTAAGAATGATCATAATGGTGACAAACAGGGAAATGTTAATAGTGACATAATGCAACTTACAATGTGTACTGTATGCGCTATTGAATCGGTATGTGCTAAGTGTCTACAGATTCCAGCCCAGCCCAGTGTCACCCGCCCACTGTACCAGTGTGTCACCTGCCCAGTGTACCACGAGAAACACTGAAAAAGGCATCCGACAACATAAGGTTTCAGAGGTCATAATCATACCACACCATCCATCTCATTCCTATCAGCAGTATCTCTCTACTTACATTTTATAGAGACTGGAAGTTGATCTGCCTTTTGACTTTCAATTACCAAAATAACCTAATTTTGCCAAACACTGATTAAATTTGAAAAACATTCTGAAATAAAAGTGAAAACAGAAACATCAACTCTTTAAAAACCTAGTGAGGCTGGAAACCATGAATAAGAATAGAAAATGCTGGAAGCATTCATCAGGTCAAGCAACAACAGTGGCAAGAGACGCATTCAGCATTTTGTGTCTGTGGGTTTCTATTTCCTTGTTAATTTTCGTACAATAATTTAACAGAGTGTGTAGCAGCTGGAGAAGTTGAGTCAGACTGATGGTGTGGGAAATGCAGAATTGTCAGTGTGGAATACCTTCATTAATGGTGTAATGGTTAGCAAGTTGCTTTAGGGTGACAGCGAACCAGGTTCAATTCCCGCCACTGCCTGTAAGGAGCTAGTACGCTCTCCCGTGACCGCAAGCGTTTCCTCCAAGTGTTCTGATTTCCTCCCACAGACCAAAGGTGTGCAAGTCGGTAGGTTAATTGGTCATTGTAAATTGTCTCGTGATTAAGCTAGTGTTAAATTGGAGGTTTGCTGGGTTGCGCGACTTGAAGGGCTGGAAAGGCCAAGTCCTTGCTGTATCTCAATAAGTAACTAAATGAAGCAATAGGTAAACAGTAATTGTTTGAATGGAAAGCTCCTAATATAAAAAAAGCCAAAGCAATTTATATTGATAGAAGGCTACACAGGAATTTAGATTTTTAATATAATGCCAACTGTTTATGTCATCTGGTTTATGTCATATGAAATATAATAAATTGTGTCTGCTTCATTTTTATGTGCGTTTTATTATGTACTCTGTCATGCGAGATTTACATCATTTAACAATGTATCAGGACAATATGATGATTGTACATTGCTTTTAAGTTTTAAGTTTAATCCTGCAAATTCAGGTTTAAAACCTTCCTTTCAGGTTTTACTGATTCTGAATCTACACTGTACTTCTGACAATGATTACTGAGATCCAAGTGTGAATATTTATTTTTGTTATATATTATTACTATTATAGAAATGAGCAAATGCTTTGCTGTGTTGAAGGGATTAAGTGTTTCTAGAGACAAAGTGAGATTTATGAATTGTACTTGCAAATTGTTAAGCGGAGCCACATAATTGAATTATTGTCTTATAACTCAACATCACTCATTTGCATTCCTCACTGCGTTGCGACATACCCAAATGCACATAACCAGCTAAAATCAAGGAGATCTCAGCTGTGGTTCGGGGCTAATGCAAATTTCTACAGATGTACCAGGGAGAGCATTCTAACTGGCTGCCTTGGTGTGGTGGAGGGGCGCAGGGGGAGAGGTGTGTGGTGGGAGGCTGCTACACAGGATTGAAGTAAGCTGCAGGGAGTTGTAAAATTAGTCAGCTGTATCACGGGCACTAGCTTCCGTCATATTCAGGTCATCTTCAAGGAGTGATGCCTCAAAAAAGTGGCGTCCATCATTAAGGACCCCCATTGCCAAGGCCATGCAGTCTTCTCATTGCTACCATCAGGAAGGAGGTACAGAAGCCTGAAGGCACACAGTCAATGATTCAGGAGCAGCTTCTTCCCCTCTGCCACCTGATTTCTGAAGGGACGTTGAACCCATGAACACTACCTCACTACTTTTTTTATTTTCTCTTTTTGCACTGCTTATTTAATTTAACCATTTCATCACTGTTTTTCTCTCTATTGTCATGCATTGCATTGGATTGTACTGCTGCTGCAAAGTTAACAGATTTCACAACATATTGAAGTGAATTGAATTGAATGATATTTATTGTCATTATACATGGGTACAATGAAACTCTGTTTGGCTTCCTCTCAGGCAATTAAATAAAGCGGAAGGTAAAAACAAGACTATAATAGAAAAACAGTATTAAATAGATAAATAGCAGAAAATAAGTTGCAGCAGCACCAGAATATCACAGTAATGTACAAAGTGCCGTTAGTGCAAGTATTTGAGTCCTTGTGTGTGTGCGTGTGTGCTCACAGTTTCAGACATTGTTCTGTGGGAGTGGTGTGATGGAGGCCACAGCTCTGGGATAGAAGCTGTTCCTCAGTCTATTTGTTCTGGCTTTTAGTGTCCTGAACCTTTTGCTGGACGGCAGTGGGTCAAACAGGGAGTGGCTGGGGTGTGTGGTGTCTCTGGTTGTACTGATTGCTTTCCTCCTGAGTCTGCTGGAATAGATGGTGTCCAGTCCTGGGAGCTCCATCCTGACAATTCACTGGGCCACCTTCACCACGCGATGCAGGTCTTGTCGCTCAGCAGCTGCGCAGCTGGCATACCACACTGTGGTGCTGTTGGTCAGGATGGTTTCAACTGTGCTTCTGTAGAAGTTAAGCAACAGCTTTTGTGGGAGTTTGGCCTGTTTCAGCTTTCTGAGGAAGAAGAGTCTTTGTTGTGCCTTTTTTACAAGCAATGAAGTGTTGGTGATATTAAACATGATTTTGATTCTGATTCACCTCTGAACCAGAAAGTTGTAGGCTTGACTCTCGTTGCGGACAGGATTGATCCGTCAGGGATATCATTTGGAGTGACTCAGCATTGTAGCGGATAGCGTAATGGTTTACAGTGCCAGTGACCTGGGTTCATTTCCTGCTGTTGTCTGTAAGGAGTTTGTACATTCTCTCCATGACCACAGGGTTTCCTCCGGGTGCTCCGGTTTCCTCCCACAGTCCAAACATATTTGGGTTAGTAGGATCATTAGTCACATGGGTATAATTGGATGTTGCAGGCTTGTCGGCCCAGAAGGAAATCGGAAGTAGTTGTTTCTATGTTGTTTTTCTAAATAAAAATATATGCAGAGAAGGTTTACAAGGATGTTGCCGGGACTTAAGAAACTCAGTTACAGAGAAAGGTTGAGTAGGTTAGGACTTTATTCCCTGGAGCATAGAAGAATGAGGGGAGATTTGATAGAGGCATATAAAATTATGATGGGTATTGATAGAGTGAATGCAAGCAGGCTTTTTCCACTGAGGCAAGGGGAGAAAAAAACCAGAGGACATGGGTTAAGGGTGAGGGGAGAAAAGTTTTAAGGGAACATTAGGGGGGGCTTCTTCACACAGACAGTGGTGGGAGTATGGAATGAGCTGCCAGACAAGGTGGTAAATGCGGGTTCTTTTTTAACATTTAAGAATAAATTGGACAGATACATGGATGGGAGGTGTATGGAGGGATATGGTCCGTGTGCAGGTCAGTGGGACTAGGCAGAAAATGGTTCGGCACAGCCAAGAAGGGCCAAAAGGCCTGTTTCTGTGCTGTAGTTTCTATGGTTCTATGTCTGTGTGTCTGTCTGTATTGGGGGTAAGAGTCATAAAGTAAAAGGGATTGATTATTACTAATAGATAAAGGCAACGAGTACAATGGCAGTGTTAGCACTGCTTTACCATTATAGCAATTTTCTGCCGCATTTTGTGTAAGCAAGTGTTTAAATAGGAATCAGAATCAGGTTTAATAGCACCGACATATGTCATGAAATTTGTTAACTTAGTGGCAGCAGTACAATGTAATACATGATAATATGGAGTAGAAGAAAGTAAGAAAAATTAAATAAATAAATAAATCAATTGCAGTAAGTATGTATGTATATTAAATAATTAAATTAAAAATAGTGCAAAAACAAAAAAAGTGAGATAGTGTTCATGAGTTCAATGTCCATTTAGAAATCAGATGATCAGATGGCAGAGGGGGAGAAGCTGTTGCTGAATTGATGACTGTGTGCCTTCAGGCTTCTGTATCTCCTTTCTGGCAGTAACAATGAGAAGAGGGCATGTCCTGGGTGATGGGGGTCCTTAATGATGGATACCGCCTTCTGAGGCACTGGTCCTTGAAGATGTCTTAGATACTGCAGAGGCTAGTGCCCAAGATGGAGCTGACTAATTTTACAACTTTCTGTAGTTTCTTTAGATCCTGAGCAGTAGCCACCTCACCCCCATACCAGGCAGTGATGTAGCCTGTCAGAATGCTCTCCATGGTACATCTGTAGACGTTTCCAAGTGTTTTAAGTAACAAACTAAATCTGTCCAAACTCCTAATGAAATATAGCCGCTGCGTTGCATTCTTTATAGCTGCATCAATATGTTGCGACCAGGTTAGATCCTCAGAGATCTTGACAGCCAGGAACTTAAAATTACTCACTGTCTCCTCTTCTGTTTCCTCTATGAGGATTGGTTTGTGCTCCCTCATTTTACCTTTCCTGAAGTTCACAATCAGCCCTTTGGTATTTCTGGCACTGAGTGCAAGTTTGTTGCTGCAACACCACTCAGCAAGCTGGTGTATCTGGCTCCTGTGCGCCCTCCCGTCTCCATCTGAGGTTCTGCCAACAATGGTTGTATTATCAGCAAATTTATAGATGGCATTTGAGCTGTATCTAGCCACTCAGTCGTGGGTATAGAGAGAGCAGAGCAGTGGGCTAATCACACATCCCTGAGGTACCCCAGGAGGAGATATTATCAACACTCCATACGGATTGTGATCTTCCCGTTAGGAAGTTGGGGATCCAATTGCAAAAGGAGGTACAGAGGCCCAGGTTTTGTAGCTTGTCAATAGCAAGTGTGACTTGAACCTAAAAGTCCACAGTGGTTGTAAATGTTGAAATATTTTGCAATTTAAAGAAAGAGCAATCACTCAACCAAAATGTTTTTTCTATCTCCTGATATAGGATAGGGATGTACGGAAAAAGGCACGAGAATTATTGACACTAAACATTTCATATGGAGAAGGCAATTTGTTATTCTGTCAGTTATTGAATGACTAAACAGGTGATTAAGTAAACAATAGAGAGATTAGCTAGTAAAAGAGGAGGGGAAGGTGGGGAACTCAGCCACAGACAAGGCAGAGACAGACAGGACAAAAATAAGCAAAGAACTACATTGATCTCATCAAGCTGTATTGTACAATGCACCAAATGTGAATGCCTGGATTGCTATTTAGTTTAAGAACAATTGATCAACCCCTTTCTTCAACTTATGATTACAAGGTTTTTCAATATTTAGTATAGCTGCAATGCCAAACACACATTCAAGAAGACATACAAAAGATCCCAGGACATTATTCCAGACCTGGGAAATCCTGATTTCCTAACCGATATTTATTTACAGTACGAGGGAGAGATATTCCCACCGCTGCCTGTAAGGGGTTTGTAGGTTTCCTCTGGGTGCTCTGGTTTCCTCCCACAGTCCAAAGATGTACCAGTTGGTGAGTTAATTGGTCATTGTACATTGTCCCATGATTAGGCTAGCATTAAATTAGGAGATTGCTGGACAGTGTGACTCAAAGGACTGGAAGGGCCTAAATCCGCACTGTATCTCAATAAATAAATTTTGGCCAATTATTCAGCTACAGTTTTTCATGTGCAAATTGGCTGCCATGCTTCTCCATCTCAGAAGTATTACATTGGCTGAATAAGTACTTTTGGAATTTTTGAAATCATGAAAGGTTCAATAAAAACAGTAACTTCATGAAATCTTCATTGACTCACAACATTAGTCAAGCCAATACTTGATCATTCATTGCGCCTCAGCATATATTGCACTGTAGAGAGATTTGAAATGCTGCTACTGTGTTTAGTATCCAGACTCTCTGCTACACGCCATCAATTTCATGCTTACCACAAAAAGTAGCCCTTGTTCATTCAGATCCATAGTGAGACCTCAGATCATTTACTGCTTGCAATACAGTGCAATTAGTTACAAACTTGGTTATCTCTGGTGTTATTGCTAAGAGCAAAGGTGAGGCCACATGAACAGTAATGCAAAGCTTTACTTATTATTTCCTGAACACAAGAGATTCTGAAGATGTAGTGTTGGACTCATTACAACCTCTAAAATGGGCATATAGTACACCCATATGGTACGTTAGAATATATTGTCATTGGATGTGCTAAATGATGGTCACTCTCGGGTTAAGGTGATATAACTTTCCTCTCAGTGGGGCTACACAAAAGCAGGTTTGCATGCATTTTGATGTACTGTCTGTTTGGCACAGAAATTACACCAGAAACGCAAGCATGAGTCTTGCCAGGAGCCATCCAGTGGAATTTCTTTATTGCAATTCCACTTGGACATCGTTATTATTGTGTTTCACTGTAAGGTGGGTAAACTTTCCTGATACAACTAGCTCCATGGGGTATAATATTCCAACCGCCGTGTACAAACTGTTAAGTTCAGCATATTAATTAAGACAATAAAAAAATTACCAAAACTTGGAAGTTAAGGGGAGGTTTAGGCAGCACTACTGCAGTTGTGAAAGGGTGAGGGAGTCCATCCAGATCTGAGGTTTACTAAGCTTCAAAACATTCTTCTTTCAGAACATTGTCAAGAAAGTGGGGCGCGAGGTTTGCAGTTGATTTAAAATTCGAGGAAGATCAAAGTGCTGAAACAAAAATCTGGGCTTATTGGCTACAAAACAACCACCACCATAATGTAGCAAGGGTGGACTGATAACACAGAGATGAGGTCTGATGCTGATCCTGAGCTCCAGTCAACTGGAATTTCACCACCTTGCTGTCACATCCTTCATTGCTTTCATGGTCTAAGTACAAAAAAGAAACATATTGCTTTCATTTCTGGACGCATTTTACAGGAAGAACGCGGAGGCTTTGGACAAGGTGCAGAAGAGGTTTACCAGGATGCTGCCTGGATTAGAGGGCTTGTGCTATAATGAGAAGTTGGACAAGCTTGACTTGTTTTCTCTGGAGTGTTGGAGGCCAGGGAGTGACCGAATAGAAGTTCATAAGATTATGACTGTCTATGAGTAGACGGTCAATAATTTTTTCCCAGGGTTGAAATGTCTACTACAAGAGGTCATTAAGATGGGAGGGGTAATTTCAAAGACATTGAGGGGCAAGTTTTTATTTTATTTATCTTGAGATAGAGCACAGAACCGACCCTTCCGGCCCAACAAGCCATACCACCCAGCAAACCACCTATTTAACCCTGGACTAATCACGGGACAATTGACAATGACCAATTAACCTACTTAGCGGTACATCTTTGGAATGTGGGAGGAAACTGAAGCACCCGGAGGAAACCCACGCACTCATGCAAAGGACGTAGAAATTTCCTACAGACGGCGTCGGAATTGAACTCCAAACTCGCATGCCCTAATCTGTCACAGCATTGCGCTAACCACTACCTTACTGTGGTGCCCCAAATAGAAAGGAAGATTCGTAATGTTGGCTCTATTTCTTACATGTACATCAAAATAACAAAGCGTAAAGTGAAATGCATCATTGGTGTCAACAATCAACACAGTGCAAAAATGTGTTGGGGGCCACCAGAAAATGTCACCACGCTTCTGGCACCAACAGAGCATACTCTCACTTTACTACCCCTAACCCGCACATCTTTGGAAGGTAGCAGACATGTGAAGGTCGAACAGACTCCTTACAGACAGCGGTGGGAATTGAACCCCAGTCTTCCAATCTCTGGTTCAGTAAAACATTATGCTAACGCTTAACAGAATTGCCAGTGGTGCCAGTGGAGTCAAAAATCATTGACCTGTTTAAGAAGCTCTTAGGCAGATGAAAATGCAGAGAACGGAGAGATATATATCTTGTGTAGACAGTAGGGAAGAGTTTTGTTAATGACCAATGTAATTAATTTGGCACAGCATGGACCAAAGGACCTCTTCCTGTACTGCACTATATTTTAACTAATGTGGAAACATCTTTACCAGAAGAACCTCAGTGGCTCACCACCAACTTTTTCAAGAATATTAGGAATGCACAATAAATATTGGCCTGCCAACAACACCCAGAGTGCAACAAGTGAATAGTAATGCAAAATTGAAATTAAATCTGAAACTAAACAAATTTGTATCTAAGGAGACAGGTGTCTTCGTATAAAATCTTGGGTGCTGACTGGGAAAGGCACATAAACACAGGAGATTCTGCTGACGTTGGAAAGCTTGAGCAACGCACACAAAACGCTGGAGGAACTCAGCAAGTCAGGCAGCATCTATGGTGGGGAATCAACAGTTGATGCTTCAGGCCAAGACCGTTTCTCAGGACTGGAAGAGAATGGGGCATGTGCCAGAATCAGAAGGTGAGAGGAGGGGAGAGGACAGAGTTCAGGCTGGCAGGTGAGGGGGAAGTAAGTGGATGGAGGAAGAGTGATGGCTAGAAGACGAGAAGGGCTGAGGAAGGAATCTTAATAGGGAAGGACAGTGAATCATGGAAGAAAGGGAGGGAAGAGGGTAACTAAACAGGGAGATGATGAGCAGATGTGGAGAAGAGAAGGAGTGAAAAGGGAACTAGAATGGAGAATGGAAAAAGAGAGAAGGCGGTATGGGGGTTAGATTACCAGAAGCTGGAGAAATTAATGTTCGTGCCATCATGTTGGAGGCTACGCAACCTGGAATATGAGATACTGCTACTCTAATCTGAGTTCGGCCTCATCCTGGCAGTAGAGGAGGCCACGAACAGACATGTCAGAAACGGAATGGGAAATCAAATTGAAATGAGTAGCCACCGGGAGATCCAGCCTTTTGTGGAGGACAGAGGAAAGGCGCACGTCTTGTTTCAGGAGCAGATACGCATATGTAGGATAGCCAGTTTCTTTGCTGTCAGTGTTATTGCAGAAGTCACAAATTACACTTATGCATACAGAAAAAGTACTGGGTTGCACAGTATGAATCACAGAAAATGAACGTGAAATCACTTACAAAGGCACTAGAAATAAATGTGCAGTTCGGGGAGGCCATCTGAAAAATTATTTTTGTCTCCAATGAAAAGGATCTAAGTTTCAACCACTGATTATTTATTATCATTGCAGCATGTCAGGAAGTCCTCAGAGGATAAAGGAAAAATGAACTTATTCACCATTTGTCAGTGAGTGTCTCTACGGGTTGTGCCAAGGAACAAGCATAATCCTTGTGTAAAACCCTTAACTTTGGTGTTTGGAACATGAAATGCCTTTCCTTCCATCTTCAAATACATTGTTAACCACAGAATCAGAATCAGTTTTAATATCACCAGCATACGTCGTGAAATTTTGTTATCTTTACGGCAGCAATACAATACATAATAAATAAACATAGAGAAAAAAGTCTGAATTACAGTAAATATATATAATGCCTATTAAATAGTTTAGTTAAAATAAGTAGTGCAAAAAAACAGAAATAAAAAAGTAGTGAGGTAGTGTTCATGTGTTCAATGTCCATTTAAAAATCAAATAGCAGAGGGGAAGAAACGATTCCTGAATTGCTGCGAATGTGTCTTCAGGCTTCTGTACTTCTTTTCCAATGGTAACAATGAGTAGAGGACATGTTCTATGTGGTGGGGGTCCTTAATGATAGACATCGCCTTCCTGAGGCACCACTCCTTGAAGATGTCTTGGATACTACAGAGGCTAATACCCATGATGGAGCTGATTTATTTTCCAGCTCTCTGCAGCTTCTATCCATCCTGTGCAGTAGGCAGTAGCTTCCCCCCCCCACCCCGTACCACATGGTGATGCAACCACTCAGAACGCTCTCCGCGGTACATTTGTAGAAGTTTTCGAGTGTTTTAGTTGACACCCAATTCTCCTCAAACTCCTAATGAAATATAGCTGATGTCTTGCCTTCTTTAAAGCTGCATATAACTTGTACTGAAAAGCACATGTCACACCAGAGTGATTGTATGGTTCTAGCCACATGGACAGTGATCAACCCTGACAATCAAACATGCCTTCCCTGAGGTTCATTAAATCAGGATCCAGCCTGCATAGTTTATTTTTCTGCTTTCAGTCTTCCAAATAGCATAAAAACTCAAAAGACAAGACATGCAGTTACAGTGGTTGTCTGTGTCAGCATACAATATTGCGTTCTCACAGATTCACCAGATCGAACATTGTATTGCTATGAATTAATAGCTAAAATTCTGAAGAAGAGCCTCAGCCCAAAACATTGACTATTTTTTCATTTCCATTGATGCTGCCTGACCTGCTGAGTTCCTCCAGCATTTTGTGTGTGTTCCCTCTTCTATTTACTACTGTCAGAGAGGAGGTATGGGAGCCTGAAGGCACACACTCAGAGTTTTAGGAACAGCTTCTTCCCCTCCACCATCAGATTTCTGAATGGTTAATGAACGATTTTAGCTTTCTTCTTGTGTTGCTTATTTAATTTTTAATATATATTTGTTATCATAATTCGTGGTATATTTTGTGTATTGCACTGTACTGCTGCCACAAAAAGAAACACATTTCATGACAGTGGCAATATGTTAATGATCGTAAACCTGAAGCAACACACACAACATGCCGGAGGAACTCAGCAGGCCAGGCAGCATCTATGGAAACGAGTAAACAGTCAACGTTTCATACGGAGACCCTTCATCAGGACTGGAAAGAAAGTGGAGAAGTCAGCGTAGGAAGGTGGGCGAGGAGAGGACTTTGCCCCCTCCCCCTCTCCTGGTTTCTCCTTCCACCTACATCCTTGTACTTCTTCCACACCTCCCCTCACCTTCTTGCTCTGAATTCTCCTGTTTCTCTTCAGTCCTGATGAAGGGTCTCGGCCCAAAACATCGACTGTTTAGTCCTTTGCGTGGATCCTGCCTGGCCTGCTGAGTTCCTCCAGCACTCTGTGTGTGTTCCTTTGGATTTCCAGCGTCTGCAGATTTTCTCAAGTTTGTGATAATAAACCTGATTCTGACCTTCATGGCACTGGCTGAATTACGATGCACTGATCCGAGTGACAGTGATTGATAATTACAAGGGATTGATCTGAGTGATAATAATTATTTGAGATTGATCTGGATGACTGATTGATAATTAGGCATTTATCCTGAATGACAGTGGGAACTGCTAAGCATTGATGTTAGTTGCACCAAGTGGATTACCAGGCATTGATTGGTAATTACTGGGTATTGAACTGAGTGTCAGTAATAATTTCTGAGAATTGATCTGAGCAGTGCAGCAAATGACATTGGGTAAATGTTTTTGTGATTAACTTGAGAGCATGACATTGGAGACAGTCATCATAAATATGAAGGAATGGATAATCTGGGTTAGGTATTACTGTGCCGTGGTGGAATTAAAGAAGACAATCCAGTAACTGATTGAATGCCATGGGATGAAGACCACAATAGTTAACACAGTGAGAAAAAAAGGATAGGCATTGACAATCAAGAGAAAGCCTCATTGATTACCTATCATCATGATTACTACTTTCCCAAAGTGTGGTTGATGTCATCTCAACAACTAGATCCATGTCTTATATAATCGATAACATTAAACTATCATAAACAAGCATTTCTGTAATTGACGGAGTATTGTGTAACAAGTATTAGTGGAAAGGACAGAGGTCACCAGCTGCACGATGTGAGAAATATCACTGCAGTTGTCAGTCGGTGTTGCGCAGCAGATGTCACAGTGATTGTGATTATTTGACGGGTAGATATGGCAGTGTGTGACAGACTTCATTTCGACAGATATGACAGATAGGTTCTGTATTGATCAACAATCATCACAAGACAAGAAACAGGTTTTGTGAGAGAGATGACAAGGTAATTTACCAAGTGAGCAGTGCTAAACTTCCTTAAGTTGGAAATCTACAATTGAAATTAAATTTCTTTGGAAAATTTAGATAGTATGAAGGGTTCCCACCAAACAAAGTGTTAGGCAAAGTATGGAGAAGTATTACCATTAGCAGCGGCAGCAGCACAAACTAAAAATTGAAATACTTTACAAATGTTATAATAGACAGCCTAAAAGGAATGGACAAGGAAAGCTTTGGTGGTGAAATGAGATATCTAAAAAAGTTGAAAATTCACTTCCCCTTTTGTTGGAATCGTGAAATTACTGTTATCACTGCTCTAATTGGCTGATTGTGAATACTAACTTTAGGATTCAGAGTTGATTTTTCATCTTATTGAAAGGTCATTGTTTTCCTTGTGAAAAAGAAACTTTAAGATACACACAATTCAGACTAAATAGACTCTCTGTTGTACTGCGAGTGCTCAGATTGTTTCTGACGACAGGGATTTTCATCAGTTTCTACATGAAAGGAGACTAATGAATTTAAGTATCAGAGATCTTGTCCAAGCACATCTTTCTTCTGGCATAACAATTTCAAGGCTGCTCAAAGTACTGGAGAGGTCTCCGTGTTCTGAACATGAGTGTGTAATATCCAACATGGTGTGTCGTATTTATTATTTATGTCTGTTGATCTGACGCACTGAGTTTCTGATGTTAACAGGCCTTTAGAAGTTTGACGTTCCTCTGACTGAACATTGAAATATGGTTTGTCAGAAAGATGTTAAACCAATTCATCTTCCCTTGCATATCACTCCATGATTGCATACCAGGCATAACGGTGAGTGCAATGGAGCAGGTATTCTAATAGATTTGGTGCACGCCAGTCACTGAAGGACATTAGTTTTTAAAGCCATATTCACACGGCTGCCACAAAGAAGGAACATACGTAATTGAAGCCAGTGAGTCTAATGGACAGACAGGGAGTAGTGCAATGTTGGGAAAGGTGACATTGAAATAGAACCAGAATCAAGTTTATTATCACTGACATATGTCATGATATTTGTTGTTTTACAGCGGCAGTACAATGTATAAAAAATTACAATAAGAAATATAAAAAAGTGCAAAAAGAGAGCAAAAAGTCAGGTAGTGTTCAAGGGTTAATGGACTGTTCAGAAATGGCGGAGGGGCAGAAATTGTTCTCAGAATGTTGAGTGTGCGCCTTCGGGATCCTGTACCTCTTCGTTGATCGTAGTAATGAGAGGGGAACATGTCCTGGATGGTGAGGGTCCTTAAAGATGAATGCGCCCTTCTTAAAGCATCACCTATTGAAGATGTCCTCGATGCTGGGGAGGCCAGTGTCCATGATGGACTGGCTGGGTTTACGACCCTCTACAGCTTTTTCTGATCCTGCACATTGGCGCCTCCATACTAGGTGGTGACGCAACCAGTAGGAATTCCCTGCACGGTACATCTGTAGAAATTTGCTTGGGCCTTTGGTGACGTACCGAATCTGCTCAAGCTCCTGATCAAGTAAAGCCACTGGTGTGCCTTCTTCATAATTGTATCAAATGCTGGGCCCAATATAGATCTTTAGAGATGTTGAACTCCTTATTTTGCAGATATCTGCCAGGGGGATGTCATGTCTATCTCTGTTGTGAGGGAGTGGTCAAGGATACCTGACAGGGAGGGCATCCAGGCCTGGTAGAGGCAGATCCCTGAACAGCAGAGTGATCCTGCCGAAGATTTCATGACCTCATAAGGGATGATGATGAGCTGCACTCCATTTGGTAATTTGTCAATGAAAAGAAATTTGTCTTCTATAAAGATGACTGCAAAACTACTAGCTTGAGAGTAAAGACCATTTGGTTCAGTTGTGCTTTTTCTGGGGAGAAAATCTTCCACTTTTAACAGACTTGACTTACTTTAGACTCCAGACCCACCAGTGTTTGGGCGGAGTTCTGGGGTGAAAAAGAATCAGGTTCTTAATCACGGTCACTCTCTTCAGTCATAGACACTCAGTAGCCACTTTATTAGGTACACCTGTACACTGTTAATGCAAATATCTAATCAGTCAATCATGTGGCAGCAACTCAAAGCATAAAAACATGCAGGCATGGTCAAAAGGTTCAGTTGTTGTTCAGACCAAACATCAGAATGGGGAAGAAATGTGATCTAAGTGACTTTGACTGTAGAATGATTGTTGATGCCTGACAGGGTGCTTTGAGTATCTCAGAAACTGCTGATCTCCTGAGATTTTCACAGACAATAGTCTCTGGAGTATACAGAGAATGGTGCAAAAAACAAAAAAAAATCCAGTGAGTGGCAGTTCTGTGAGTGAAAATGCCTTGTTAATGAGAGAGTTCAGTAGAGAATGGCCAGACTGGTTCAAGCTGACAACAGTAACTCAAGCAACCATGCGTTACAACAGTGGTGTGCAGAAGAGCATCTCTGAATGCACATGTCATACCTTGAAGTGAATTGCTACAGCAACAGAAGACTATACAAGGTTCCACCCCTAATAAATTGGCCACTGCATGTATATTACAGTTGTTAGTTACCACATATTAGAACTGTTAAATTATTTCCTCCTGCTATAGGACAGGAAGTACCAGGCAGGCCAACAGCTGTGTGCTGCTACATGCTTGTCTTCGCTTATCAGAGGGTTTATATTAAGGATTCTGCCCAAACTCAGTTCTCCAGGGCCACATTATTTCTTTTAAATCGTTGCAACCATAGTCTCGGGTGTGGAGAGTTGGTCTATCCCAAAAGCTGTTATTCTTACAAAGAATAAAACTTGAGCAGGAGAGAAATTACATTACATCAGTGCTGGACAGGCAGAGCTGTCACAGGACTCATTTGTATCTCGGTCTCACACTATTTTTAAGGACCATATTTCATGAATTTGTGGAGGAAGTTGGTTCAGACTGACATTGTGTTATTTGTGAACTGCTTGATATTAGATGGTGAACACAAGAGTTCAGTAGTATGACAGGGACTGGCATTAAGAATTTACATGGTGATGCTTCCCAATTATTTGTGAAACAAGGGAATGGTGGAAATCCTGGAAAACTTTGCAAGCTGATATTGTTGCACTAGAAAACTCAGCATGACAGATTTTGAAATAAAAATGGATATATTGTGGACAGCCAGAGACCTTTTCCTAGGATGCAGTGACGAATACAAGAGGGCGTAATTTAAAGTGATTGAAGGAAATATAGAAGGGGATTTGAGGGGTAATTTATTTACACAGCGAGTGGTGGGTGAGCGGAGTGCCCTGTCAAGAGTGGTGGTAGAGGCAGATTTGTCAAGTAGGGTGCCGTGCACGATCCTGATTTGATGGAGACAGATGTGAGAGCACAGAGGAACATCTAGTGAAACTTCTGAAATGCCTGCTTCGCTGCTGCTGCTACTGTGTGGTCCAGAATCCTCGGCTTTGCTTGTTGCTCAGCAGCCGGGGCGGGGTCGAAGTGCTGGGCAGAGCATGGTGCTCGGAGAGACTGTGTCGGAGGGGCTGGTCGGAGGCTCGAAGTTTTCGGACAGACTCAGAGTCCGCTGCGGTCGGGTGCTTCCAATGGTGCTGCATTGGCAAGTTGGCGGCGCTTGGAGGTTCATGGCAGGGAGGGTTCCTCCCACCTGCCATCTGTGTGAGATAATGAGTCTATCAGGACTTTGAGACTTTTTTTTTTACCGTGCCCATTGTCCGCTCTTTATCAAATTATGGTATTGCTTTGCACTGTTGCAACTATATGTTATAATTATGTGGTTTTGTCAGTTTTAGTTTTGGTTTGTCCTGTGTTTTCTTGTGATATCATTCTGGAGGAAAGTTGTATCATTTTTTAATGCATGCATTTCTAAATGACAATAAACGAGGACTGAGTGTCCTCATAATCTAATCTAATCTAATACATTAGGGGTGTATAAATAACTGTTAGACAGGCACATGGATGATAGAAAAGTGGAGGGCTATGTGGGAGGAAGGGTTAAGTTGATCTTAAGCGTAGGTTAAAGGCCAAAGGCCCTGCACTGCGCAGTATTATTCTATGCTCTGTGTTCCAAAACCCGTTAAGTCACATATGTTGGCTTTGTGTTTCAGGCTTCCTGTAATCCTTCATACTTCGATGGATCTTTGCACTGAATGAGATAGATCTATAATGACTTCCAGTACTGTCTTTGAATGTTAGTCATTCAGCCAATTACATTTTTAGGAGGTGCATGCAAATTAAAAGCGGAAAAATCTCTATCTTCAGGTTAGGTTGAAATAAAACATTCCCACATTTGTGCCAGAAGCACATAATTTAAACAAAAGATTCAAAACTGCTCAACCATAAATTTTATATAAAGGTCTGTGAAGACTGTAGAATGTAAAGGTTCCTTACATTTATTATATATGAGCAGTGCTGTGCAGGAACTATGCCCCAGGTTTGAGAATGCTCTCAAGTTTCTCAAAGTTGGGCAAAACAGTCTTATCTGCAACTCTGACACTTTTCAACTCAGCTAACTGAATATAAATACCTAGAAGCAATTCCAGGTCAAATATCAGTTTTATTCCCTGTCACTAAATGTAGATTAGCAGGAACTTATCAGTATCATACAGGGATTCCCTCAGGCAATTACAGGTCAAGAAACCAAAGTATGTAGCTAGATGCAGCCCATCAATTACACAAAAGTTCATGTCTACTTAACCAATGCTCATCCAAACTCTGACTCACGGCTCTCATCCTTTTGTCTTTGCTGATAATCGTGCCTTCCAGTGTGCCATGGAAGTACATACATTGGAGGTAGATAAATTATTGAAAGAACATTGGGTTCTGGCGCAGAGGTGGAGTTGAGGCCTGGTGTAGGTCAGCCACATATGTTAAATTGCAGGACAGGTTTGAGGAGCTAAGTGGATTATTCCTGCTCTTGTTTAGACCATAAGATATAGGAGCAGAGTTGGACCATTTGGCCCATCAAGTCTGCTCCACCATTCAATCATGGCTGATCCTTTTTTTTCTCTCCTCCGCAACCCCATTTCCTGGCCTTCCCCCTGTAACCTATGATGCCATGTCCAATCAAGAAGCTATCAATCAACCCATATATGTGGGCTGACAATGTTCTCCGCAGTGTCCAAACACAAGCTCGGCATTCCAGACTGCATAACAACTGACTAGCAGCATGTAATTTTATAATCCAACCGCGATTGTCAGGTGTTGTGGATGGCTTTGGAGGTGCACTGGGAGTCTGTTGGAAGATGTTGGAAGGTAATAATCTGTTAGTTGACTTTGGATGTCATAGTCTGAGTGTATTGGAAGCCCTTCAGAGAATGCAATACTTTTGAGGATACTGGAGCCTCCATGTCCATTGTCTATGGATGGCAACTCAGGACACTCAAACTATCTTCCCTTGGAAGTTGTTGGAGGTCCCTCAGACAGTAGTTGTTTGGAAGGGAGATATTAGAACATCTCAGATATGGGCCAGCTACAGGACTGAGTGACAACTTTGTTGGAGAGTGTTGAAGGACCCCGAAGTAGTGGTCCATTGACTCAGCTGGAGACAGTGTTCCCATAGAAACCAGTCTGGAAACAGCAGTCCCGGCCTGAAACGTCGACTGTACCTCTTCCTAGAGATGCTGCCTGACCTGCTGCATTCACCAGCAATTTTGGTGTGTGTTGCTGGAAACAGCAGTCTCCAGGCTCCTTTCTAGAACCTCACGGCTTTGGCACTCTGCTGGGAATCAAAGACCTGACTGATTTTCACTGTGCCAAGGTGTGAAAGCTTGTGGAATTGTACCATGCCTAAACACTTTCAGAAGCTATATAAATGCACCTTCTTGTTGTTGATGAACTAGAGAATTAACAACAAAGAGATGTTTGCAATTTGAAAATAAATCTTCAATAACTTCATCTTTCCTAAAATTTATTACAGAATAACAGGAATTATAAACAGGCTCATTTGCTGTTCGCTTTCTTTTCCAACCTACATCTTGTTATTGAATTCAAGACAAGCATGGCACCATTGGTGTTTGTCATCTATATCAGTGGTTTGGATGAGGGTACACAAGGCATGGTTGGTAAGTTTGCAGGTGATACTGAAATAGTTGGTATCATAGGGAGCGGAGAAGGATTTCAAAACTTACAGGGGTTTAGCGTACCCGAGGAATGCAAACGGACTTTGATTCAGGTAAGTAGAAGGAGCTGCATTTTGGAAAATCTTATCAAGGCATGTATTTTACTGTGAACATTAGGGCCCTAGGGAGTATTGCAGAACACAGGGACTTTGGAATTCAGGTCACATAGTTCCTTGAAAGTGGAGTTACAAGTTGACAGGGTGGTAAGGATAGCTTATGGCACACTTGTCTTTATCAGTCATGGAACTCAATTGAGCATACAAGTTGGGAGGTTACGATGCAGGTGTAAAAGCCACTGGTGAGACAGTCCTTGAGCATTGTGTTCAGTGTTGTTCGCCCAACTGTAGGGAAGAAGTTATTAAGCTGGCAAAAGAGCAGAAAATATCTACAAGGATGTTGCCATGCTGTGTGGGACTGGACACTAGAGAGTGATTGCACAGGTTAGGATAGACTTGGGAGTGCAGGGGATTGAGAGGTGGTCTTGTAGAGGTGGATAATTCATTCAGGGCATAGATAGAGTGAGTGCATACAGACCATTTCGCACAGCTGAGGAATTAGGAACTGGAGATAAAAAGTTTAAGGTGAGAGGAAAAAGATTCAATAGGAATTTGAGGGGCAATATTTTACACAGAGAATGGAGTGAATATGGAATAAGCTGCCAGAGAAGTAGTTGAGGCAGTGACAACACAACTTTTAAAAGACAGTGGACAGATCTATGGATAGGAGAGGGAAATGGGCCAAATGCAGGTAAATGGACTAGCTCAGGTGGGCATCTTGGTCAGCATAGACCATTTGGGCTGAATGGCCTGTTTCTCTGCTGTAAGACTCTGACTCGATGGTGTTTTTTATCCATCGCTGGTTCTTGGCTTTTTTTGAAGCCCACAATATAGTCTTTCAACCTTGTCCAAAGTTTCACTGACTCTGCTTCGAGTCCTGTACCCAATCACATGATGGCATCTTTCTCAATGCTCTGTGCTTCAGGAATTGCCTGTATTCTTAGTTGGATTTCTGTGCCGTCCCACCAAATAAAGATAGTAATCCATAATAACGAAAAAGAAAGACTATTTAAAGCTGTTATAATGGCAAGCATGCAAAACAGATTTACATGCTCAATATTGAATACAAAGATCGTTCTCATTTATAATCAAGACACATTTCTGTGCTTTACTATCCAATACAATGGCCACAAAAACTAAGCTAAAACAGAAATATGAAAATCTAATAGGCTTTTAACTAGTTTATATCTTTCAGTAACTGTTTTCAGCATTATCCAATTATCTGTAGCCTTAAGTATTGGAGACTGTTTATTCAGAACACACACACAAGATGCTGGAGGAACTAGGCAGTTCAGGCAGAATCTATGGAGAGGGATAAACAGTGAAGTTTCAAGCTGAGACCCTTCATCAGGACTGAAAAGAAAGGGGGAAGAAGCCAGAATAAGAAGGTAGCAGGAGGGGACGGAGGACAAGCTGGCAGGTGATAGTGAAAGCAGGTGAGGGAGAGAGGATGAAGTGAGAAGCTGGGAGATGATAGGTGAAACCGGCTGGGTGGGAGATGGGGAGATGACGTGAGAACCTGGGAGGTTACAGGTGGAGGAGGTAAAGGGCTGAAGAAGAAGGAATCTGATAAGGGAGGCGAGTGCACCATGGAAGAAAGGGAAGGAGGAGGGGCACCAGAGAGAGGCGATGGCCAGGTGAGGAGAAGAGAATGGGTAAGAGAGGAGCCCAGAATGGAGAATGAAAAAAGAGAGACAGGGAAGGAGAAAAAAGCCTACTTAAGTTGCACTTGAGGCTTTTCAAAACTCCTCTCTGTACTACGTGGACATGCACGACTCTATTAGCTTTATATTAATGCTAAACTTCATTATAATTAGACCTCATAGAGCAGAGAGAAGTCAGAAAGCTGGAGACCTCAGGCCCATGTAAGACAATCTTTATCACGTACAGCGCATGCAAGTCAGATTAGGGAAATAAAGTCAAAAGTTAGCTTTTGCGTTCAAGGGCCACATGAACCATCCCTGAAGCATGTTTTGTCCTCAGTTTCTTTTCTCTTGGTCCATTTTCCTTTACAAAGTCCCTAATGTAATGAAATTTGAAATGTTTTCGCCCATTGCGCAACCCTCACCACATTCAGTTCTGCTGAAGTCAGTGATGCTGAATGTGACAGGAGAGTAGGCAACAGATAATGTATCTGTTTAACACAAGTGACCAAGGATGAACTTATGCTCATACTGAATTGCAGTCCCACGGGCATCATCACCAATGCAGTCTCTCAGTCCAGTGCCAGTTTGGCAGTTGAATGACAATGGATACCAGCAGTGTGCAACCTGACATCTGAGATTGATCCTTCTCCCTGTTGACATCTACTTACTTCAGACTTACTTTACCTCAACATTCAAATTTAATTTTAATATCAGACTACATATATGTCAGCATTTACAACCACGAGATTCATTTTTTGTGGGCATGATGAGCAAATCTATAGAATGGTAACTATAACAGGATCAATAGAAAATCAACCAGATTGCAGAAGACAACAACCTGAGCAAATTAAAATTTAAACAAATAGCAATAAATAACAAGATCTTGTTACGCCGTTGGCGTTTCGGGCAGCAATGAAGGTCCTTCTTCTCTGGTGGTGCTCCCTTCATCATGTCAGGAGCTTCCTCTTGGTTTTCGCTACTGTTAGTAATGCAAGTTCTGGGTGGAGACTCAGGAATACTGTCACACTCAGATATAGAAGGATTCTTTATTTCTGTTTTCATAATAATTTTGTTTCACCAGTCAGGGTTGTTAGCCCTGTGCAGAACCCCCCGAACCTGGAGGACCGGTGGACCACTCTTAGTCTGGCCTCTACCCTTTGACCTGTTTGGCATGGGTGACCCTACCAAGAGCCAAAGCATAAAGCCCTGACTCCAGCCAGCATAGCCTTTTGGGTCATCAAAGCATACCAGACTCCAAACCATGACAAGGTGTGGTCCTCTTGGAGGAGGACTTAGCTCAGACACTAGGCCATAAATAGATGCAAGATAGAATTTGTTTCTATGTTCAATTAATCAGTTGGATTGTTTCAAATGCTGCCTCACAGTACAGCAATGATGCCTCATGTCTGAATCACAAAGATTAGAACTGGGACCTTCTGGTCTGTTTATGTCATAGCTGTCAGTTAATAATTATTGGAGGGGAATATAAAACCAAAATGCTGCAGATTCTGGAAATTGGAAATCAAGCCAGAAGCACAGAGAACACACAGTAGGTCTGGCAAGGTCTGTGGGCAGACAAACACAGTTAACATTTCAAATTGATAGCCTTATGTTACAACTCAAAGAGGAAAATTTAACATACTTCTCTGTCGCCAACAACATTTGGCAGGAATAGAATTCTGTTAATAAATACAATATTTTGTGTTATTCTCTAACTCCAGAAGTACAGTCAACATTCAGTCAGTTATGTCTTAACATTGTTACAAACATGGACCAACAGGCTGAGTTCCATGGGTGAGGTGTGAATAACCAGCCTTGGTAAATCAAACAACCACCATGGGGATACATTTCAATGGTTGGAGTCGTTCCTTGCATGAAAGGAGATGGTTGTGGAGATTGGCAGTTAACTTCTCCAGCCAACATAATGTTGCTAAAGAAGTTCCTCAAGGTAATGTCCACGACCCATCCAGCTTCAGCTGTCTCACTAAATGCCATTCTGTTGATCATAAGATCAAATGTGGGACTGTGTTCTGATGATTGGAGGACGTTCAATTTCATTCCTGTCTCCTGAGGAAACAGAGGCTCAAGGGGCCTGATTTTACTTATCTTTGGTTCAGCAGTTCACGCAAGAACCACCAACTTTGATCTACATCCAGCTTATTGAGTTCATTGTTGTTGTTCCTTTTCGTGCCTTGTGGCACGTTGGGCACATTTTTGCCTTAGCATTTGCCTGTTTTTTACGAGGCCGAGCTGCTAGCTCGACACTTAACCCAGCATGGCTGGAAGCGTGCAAGGGGCTGGCTGGATTTGAAACTGGGACCATTTGCCTGGAAGTCTGGTGCTAATGCCACTACACCACCAGCCGGCAATTGAGTTCATAGTGTGCACATATAATGGTGGGACGAGCACACTTGCTTTACGGTGCCAGAAGTTTGTATGTTCTCCCTAAGACTGCATGTGTTTCCTTTGGGTGCTCCAGTTTCCTCACACATTCCAAAGGCATAAGTTGTGTGCTTGCTATGTTGGTGCCAGAAGCATGGCAAATACTTGTGGACAGTCCCCAGCACAATCTTCGTTGATTTGATTTGATGCAAATAAAGCATTTCACTATGTTTCAATGTACATGTATCAGATAAAGCTAATCTTTAATCTTCATATTGCAATACAGAAGAACTGAACACTTTCTGAGTCAGGTGTCGGTGGATCTGACGTCTCACTCCACACTGCATCCTGGACCATAAGACATAGAGGCAGAATTAGGCCATTTGGCCTATTGAGTCTGCTCCATCATTTTATCCTGACTGATTTATTATTCCTCCCAACCCCATTCTTCTGCATTCTCCCTGTAACCGTTGACACCCTGATTAATCTAGAACCTATCAACTTCTGCCTTAAATATACCTAATAACTTGGCTTTCACCACACTCTGATTGAAGAAATTTTTCCTCATATCTGTTCTAAATGGATTCCCTTCAGTTCTAAGGCTGTGTCCTCTGGTCCTAGACTTCCCCACTATAGGAAACATCCTCTCCACATCCACTCTATCTTAGCCTTTCAATATTCAATAGGTTTCAATGAGATCACCCCTCATTCTTCTGAACTCCAGCAAGTACAGGCCCAGAGCCAACAAACACTCCTGATATGTTAACCCTTCCATTCCTGGAATCATTCTCATGGACATACTCTGGATCCCCTCCAACGTTAGCACACCATTTCTTACATAAGGGGCCCAAAACTGCTCACAATACTCCAAGTGTAGTCTGGCCTATACCTTATAAAGCCTCAGCATTGCATCCTTGCTTTTGTATTCTAGTGTTCTCAAAATTAATGCCAACATTGCATTTGCCTTCCCTAACACTGATTCAGCATGTAGGTTAACCTTTAGGGAATCCTGCACAAGGACTCCCAAGCCCCTTGGAACTCTGATTTTTTAAATTTTCTTCCCATTTATAAAGTAGTCCAGGCTTTATTACTTCTACCGAAGTGCATCACTGTACACTTTCCAACACTATACTCCAAGTACTCAAAATCCACAAATTCTCCTTTGCCTATTCTGCCTATTATTTCCTCAAAGAATGCCAAAAGATTTTTCAGGCAAGATTTTACCTTAATAAAGCCATGCTGACTTTGGCCTATTTTATCATGTGCCTCCAAGCATCCTGAAACCTCATCTTCAATAATAGCCTCCAACATCTTTCCAACCATTGAAGTTAGGCTAACTGGGCTATAGTTTCCTTTCTTCTGTCTTCCTCCCTTCTTAGAGTGGAGTAACATTTGCAATTTCCCAGTCCTCTGGAACAATTCTAGAACGCAGTGGTTCTTGAAAAATCATTACGAATGCCTCCACAATCTTTTCAGGTACGTCTTTCAGAACACTGGGTTGTAGCTTATCTGGTCCAGCTGACATAATCTACCTTCTGTCTTTTCAGATTACCAAACACCTTCTCTTTAGTGTTAGCAATGACAGTCACTTCACACCCCCCCCCCCCAATTCCCGCACATTTTTGGCATCTGCTAGTGTCTTGCGCAGTGAAGACTGACACAAAATAGTTATTATGTTCACCTGCTATTTCTTTGTTCCCCCATTACTACCTCTCCAGCGTCATTTCCCAGTGGTCCAATGTCCATTCTCGTCTCTCTTTTACTCTTTATACAGTATATCTGGAAAAAAATTGTATCCTCTTTTTTAGATTATTGGTTAGCTTATCTTCACCTTTTGTCTTTACTGCCTTTATGGATTTTTTTAGTTCCCTTCTGTTGGTTGTTAAAAACTTCCCAATCCTCGGCTAATTTTTGCAATATTATATGCCCTCTCTTATGCTTTTATGCTGTCTTTGACTTCCCTTCTCAGTCACAGTTGCTTCATCTTCCCTGAAGACTACTTCTTCATATTTGAGATGTATTTTTCTTGCATCTTCCAATTTGTTTCCCAGAAACTCCAGCCATTGCTGTTCTGCTGTCATCCCTGCTAGAGTCCCCTTCCAGTCAATTTTGGATAGTTTCTCTCCCACGCCTCTATAATTCCCTTTACTCCACTGTAATACTGATATGTCTGACTACAGATTCCCTCTCATTCTGCAGGGTCAATTCACATCACACTATGATCACTGCCTCCCAAGGTTTCTTTACCTTAAGTTCCCTAATCAAATCTAGTTCATTATGTAATTCCCAATCCAGCAATATCCTTCCCCTAGTGAGCCCAACCACAAGCTGCTGTAACAAGGCATCTCATAGGCATTCTACACTTCACCTCTTCATTTTAACTTCACCTCTGCCTACCTGCCTGTCCCTTTGATATAAAGTGTATCGTTGGATGTTAATTTCTCCAACTGTGATCTAATTTCAGCCACGACTCAGAGATGCCCACATCATAGCTGCCAATCTGTAATTGTGCTACAATATCTTTTACCTTATTGTGCATACTGCATGCAGTCAAATATAACTTCTTCGGTCCTGTATTCATCACCCTTCTCAATCCCTTAATTCATCCCAATGACTGCAATTTTGCCCTATCTTTTGCCTGTCTTTCTTGACAATCTCACTACACACTGCATCTGCTTGTAAACCAACAACCCTATCACTTCAGTTCCCATCCCCCTGCAGAATTAGTTTAACCCCTTCTCAACAGCTCTAGCAAACCTGCCCGCAAGGATATTGGTCCCCCTCGGGTTCAGGAGTAACCCGTCCTTGTTGTACAACTCATACCTTCCCGAGAAGAGATCACAGTGATCCGGAAATCTAAAGCTCTTCCCCTGCACAAATTCCTCAGCCACACATTCATCTTCCAAATCAACCTATTCTTACCCTCACTGGCAGGTGGCACAGGTAGCAATCCAGAGATTACTACCCTGGAGGTCCTGCTTCTAACTTTCTACGTGACTCCCTATTTTCTCTCCTCAGGACCTCCTCCCTTTTCCTACCTATATCATTGTTACTAATATGTACCACGAGTTCCAGCTGCTCACCTGCCCCCTTTAGAATGCTGTGCACCCGATCCGAGCCTTTCCTCACCTTGGCACTTGGGAGGCAACATACCATCCAGTTGTCTCTTTCACATCCACAGAATCTGTTGTCTGCTCTTCTAGTTGTGGAATCCCCTACCACGATTGCTCTTCTCCCTCCCCCACTTCCCTCTGAGCCACAGAGACAGACTCAATGCCAGAGATCACATACAGTATATATATGTATGTATGTATGTATGTATGTATGTAAATATAAAATAGTACCGCACTGGCTGTCTTTTCTCTTTTTCTCTCCTGACAGTCATCCGTTTGCCTGCCTTCTGCAACTTAAGGGTAACTACTCCCCAGTAGCTTCCATCTATCACCTCCTCATTTTCCCATTGTCATCCTGCTGTAGCTACAGTTCTTTAACATGGTCTCTAAGGAGCTACAGCTCGGTACACTTTGTGCGAATGTAGTTATCAGTGAGACTGGAGGTCTCCTAAAGTTCTCAGGTCTCTAACTCTGGACTCATTCTCAGAGCGATAGCTATGTACTAACAGAAAAAAAAACACTCACTGGAAACTTTCTAGTCCTGTGATGAATAATTCATCGCCTGACATCACAAAGCCATGCCAATTGTACAAGAAGCTGCACTTGCCTGGATGAATGACTCTTCAAGCACACTCAGGAACTTTGACGTCATCCAGTACAAAGCAGCCCACTTGACTGGCATCTTATCCACTACCTTAAACAAATCCACCACCTCTCCTCTCAACCACATATTGGCTGTGGTATAAGCCTCCATCTAAATGCTCTGCGCTTACTCCTGTGAACTTCTCCAACAGAAGCTCCCAATCCAAGGACTCTGCCACCAAAAAAAGAAAAAGCTCGGCAGGCCATAAAGCATTTCCAGCTGCAGAATGCGCTCCATGACAACACTATCCTGACTGAAGATTTATTTCTGGCCATTCATTATCCCTAGGCCTAACCCCTGGAGTTCCCTTCCCAATAGTATTGTAGGATAGAATGCCACAGTTCAAGAAGGCTGCTCACTATCACCTCTCAGAGATGATTAGGAATCAGCAATGAACGCACTGGCCTAGTCCGTGGTACGTACAACCCATACATAAATTGAAAAAAAAACACAAAAGCATCAGGTATGTGTTGCCTTGAAGCAGTACCTTTGTTCAAAGGTTCAAAGTTTCAAAGATTCATTTATTGAAGTATGTATGCATACTCTGAGATTTGTCTTCTCCAAATAGCCACGAAACAAGAGGAAACCATGGAATTGTTCAAAAAAATATATTAAACATCCCCACACAAGAAAATTAGGAATTACCTCAAATTTAAATTGCAAGGGCAACAAAAGCATCAACACCCCCACATGCAGAAAAACACATTGGCGTACTGCAAGAACATCAAACCCCACCCCCCCCACAAAAAAGCACCTACAAATCGCGCCAAATTTAAATCACGCAGCAGCAGCAAGAGCATCGAATCCCCCTCCCCCACACAGTAAAACAAATCAGACAAACTGCAAGAACATCATACTCCAACTTCGCCCCCAGCCCCCCAACAAGACACAGCAAAACTAAACCGCTCAGACAGCAACAAGATAGAACAGGTGAAAACACTGAATATAAAAGACATAAAACCGAAAGAGAGTCCTGTCCAGTCGATAAATCGCAGAGCATCGGTAACATCCTCTTTTAACCTCGAGGGAGAGGGAGACCATTCAAACGCAGAGGCAGAGCAGCGAGGGAGAGAGGCTGTCACCCGCAGACACCTTATCCAGCAGAGATCCGTTTCAGCATGGCGAGTGACCGATAGTCGGCACTGAACACTGGCTCACCTTCCGCGATTTAGTCCAACAGGAGAAGATTCAGCATGAATACTGGGTTTGCTCCTGGACTTGGCCATGATTCACACACCTTCATTGAGCTGGATTTTGTTCCTGTGTAACACAGCACACTACTGTATTTATTTGCACTCACTTCAACGTTTGTGTCAACCGACATCATTTATAAGCTTTGGTGAAATGAATGAGGTGTAGTGCTATAACAGCACCTGATCACTGACTGGGGTTCAATTCCCAACTCCGGCTGTAAGAAGTTTATGTCCTCCCTATGACTGCATGGTTACATCCCACATTCCAAAAACGTAAGGATTAGGGTCAGCAACTTGTGGGCATGCTATGTTAGCCCAGGAAGCATGGCCACACTTGTGGGCTGCCCAGCCCAATCCTCGCTGATTTGATTTGATGCAAATGATGCATTTCACTAGGTTTTGAAGTTTTGGTGTACAAGTAACAAATATAACTATCTTTATTAGAATAGTCTTAATCAATAATTATGATCCTGGAGAAGCGGTCATATAGGTGAACTGGAAAGCAGAAAGTTTATTCCACAATAATGTTGTATCAAATCTCATTCTGATTGGAGAAGATATTTTTGAATATTGTAAGGCTTGATTACCAGGACTCACGTAAATCAGCTGTTTCATTAGCTTCAAGTCTGCCCCGAAGAAGGGTCTTGGCCCAAGATGTTGACTCTATTAATTTCCATAGAAGCTGCCTGACCTACTCCAGCATTTTGTGTGTGTGCTTTGGATTTCCAGCTTTCTCATGTTAAAGTGAGTAGCTTACCCGTTTTTTTTCCCTCAGCCACTAAAAGAGACATCAACCTTCAATATTGGTAATCAGGCTCTCTTTCCTCTTTCTTTGGAAAACATGATTTTAGTGTAAGTGGTGGTACAGTGTATACCAGTGAGTTAGTCAATCAACAACAATACCCCAGACCTGACAGTGTCAGTCAATGATGAACAAGAATTCTGAACCCCGGTGATGTTCTCCTTGCTAATCTGGGGGTGCCGAAGCCAGTTATAGTATCTCAAGATTACAGTGACAAAGTGAATCAGGTTTAATATCACTGGCATATGTCTTGAAATATTGTGGCAGCAGTACATTGCAATACATAATGCAAAAAACTATAAATTACAATAAGAAATATATATAAATTAAATAAGCAATGCAAAAAGAGATCAATAAAGAAAAAAAAATGAGGTAGAGTGCATGGATTTATTGTCCTTTCAGATGGCAGAGGGGAAGAAGCTGTTCCTAAAACATTGAGTGCGTGTCTATGGGTTCCCATACCTCCTCCTTGATAGTAGCAATGAGAAAAGGGCATGTCCTGGGTGATGGGTCTTGCCTATGTTAATGGGACTCAATTATGGGACTTTTATAATATATTAAACATGTCTTAATGTAGAGTTTCTGATTCGCTGACTGTCCTGTCTATATTGCTGCTATCTGAAATTACCTGTTAACAGAACAGAAATGGGTTCCCCATTATTCCTGAAAATTATGGAAAATATCATTGAATTCAATGTTTGCAGTGGTAGATTCCACTGACTTCCCATCTAGAAAGAATGCATTTCCCCTTCATGAAGAAGAAATTCTTGTTCATGTCAGGATGGTGGTGTAGCAGTTAGCACAAAATCGCTTTGCAATGCCAGTGATGCTGTCTCCTCGTTGCTACCAGCAGGGAGGAGGTACAAGGGCCTGAAGGCACACACTCAATGATTCAGAAGTAGCTTCCTCCTCTCTGCCATCTGAGTTTTGAATGGACATTGAACTCATGAACACCACCTCACTATTTTTTTTCTCTTTTTGCACTGCTTATTTAATTTCTTACTACTTACTGTAATTCACAGTTTTTATTCTTATGTTTTGCAATGTTCTGCTGCCGCATAACAACAAATTTCATAACACATGATTCTGATTCTGATCACTGATTGGGATTAATTCCCAGTGCTGTCTGTAAGGAGTTTGTATGTTCTCCTTGTGTCCATGTGGGTTTCCTCTGGGTGCTCCAATTTTTCTCCCACGTTCCAAGGATGCACAGTTAGGGTTAGGTTTAGAGTTGTGGGCTGCCACCAGCTCAATTCTCGCTGATTTGATTTGATGCAAATGAAGCATTTCACTGTATGCTTCAATGTTTTGACAAATAAAGCTAAACTTATTTTATCTAATCTGAAGGTTCAATGGCAGACTAAATAGTCATATAGTTGCTTGGGGATTCAGACCAGTAGTGTCCCCTGCATTCCTGACAGATTGAAATATCAAAGAAAAACTGATCAATTCAAGTCAGTATCATTCAGATACTTGACCCCCCCCCTTAATATTCTGTTATAACTCTTATCAAAGTCATAATATCCAAATGCAACATGGCCTTGTGTGCTGAGGAGAGCTCAAGACGCGTACAGTGGGATTAATTACCCATCTCAGGGATTTCCTGAGCAGCGTAATCTGCGGTAGCCTACGGCAAACTGCTGGCAGCTCCTCTGCCTGCAAATCGGATGTATTTCTTAAAGTAAGCTGCTCTGGTTTTTTCACATTTATTTCTATTGAGGGGAATTTCCTTCCTTTTGCTTGTGATACTTTCTTTACAAGCGCGGGAGGATTTGTATTTGTCTCGTCAACACTGCAAGGATGAAAGCTCTGCCGAGGTAATTGGTGAGATGCTGTCAGCATTGCAAAGAAAGGGTGAGTACACAGACAAAGCACTGTACAAGATAAATATCTCAGACATCTTGAACATTACAAACTTAGAATTTTGCTCAGGTACATTGGCTTTGTTGGATTATAAAATGTGACACTTTGTGGCTTGCGCATTTACGAAAATATCAGAAGACCTTTCATGCAGGATGCCTGAGAGGTTTTTGAATATGTTTAGTGCTATGCTACCAAACATTGTAAATTGTACTTTATTTCATGAAAAAAGTAATAGAGTATGTAAAATACCTACATATCTTATGTTAATAAACACTGTAGGAATTTGCAGAATTTTCTGTCCAGTTTTAGTCTCAGGCTGTGATTTGTTATATTGTGCTTATAAGGGATATAGTTGAAATAGAACTCATTATTTCTTATCTGGGTTTGTAGGGAACATAAACAGCTGGAAAGCACTTCATGCTCTGAACTCTCTATAAGTTCCATTTAAATTATGAAAGCATTTGCTGAAATGGTTTCTGACAATTGAAAAAAGGAAAAGGAAAATATATATGCCGTGAAATATTCTGATTCTGGCAACTCAAGAACATGAGTTTGTCAAGCAAGCAATACTGAGCTAGTGTTTTTTTTAAAAAAACATTTCTCCCCGATAATTCTATCTGTTGATTTCAAGACCTTGCAGCTCTCCACTGTACTAAGTTACTGCTTTAGAAATGTTCCACTCCTTCGCTGGTGTTTTGAAGCAAATCGCGTGTGAAAATGAAAGTTTCAAGGTCAGATTATGAAACTTGTGGATGGATGTTCACTTATTTTTGAAATTGTTAATGTTGATAAAATGCTGCAGATTGATCTATATATCACTATTGGCAACACTAGCGATTCCGTAAGACCATAAGGCATCACCATTATGTCTCATGTTATATGACGTGGGTGATCATGGTCCCATGACAATGGTTGTTCTTGGCAAATTTTTCAACAGAAGTGCTTTGCCATTGCCTTCTCCTGAGCAGTGTCTTTACATGATGGGTGACCCCAGCCATTATCAATACTCTTCATAGATTGCCTGCCGTGCATCAGTGGCTGCATAACCAGGACTTGTGATATGGACCTGCTGCTCATACGACCATCTGCCACCTGCTCCCATGACTTCACGTGAGCCTGAACGGGGTGCTAAGCAGGTGCTACCCCTTGCCCAAGAGTGAGGACAAGACATACAGCAGAATTAGGCCATTAGGTCCCTTGAGTTTGTTCTGCCATTTGATCATAATGGATCTATTATCCCTCACAACCCCATTCTCCTGCCTTTTCCTCCCAACCTTTGACACCCTTGCTAATCAAGAATCTATCAAACTCCACTTTAAATATACTCAATGACTTGGCCTCGACAACCATCTCTGGCAATGAATTCCACGGATTCACCACGCTCTAGCTAAAGAAAATCCTCCTCATCTCTGTTCTAAAGGGAATCATGTGGATAGCCAGAGTCTTTTTCCTAGGGCTGAAGAGGCTAACACGAGAGGGCCCAGTTTTAAGGTGCTTGGAAGTATGTACAGAGGAGATGTCAGGGGTAAGTTTTTTTATGCGGAGAGTGGTGAGTGCATGGAATGGGCTGCCGGTGACTGTGTGGAGGCGGATACGATAGGGTCTTTTAGAGACTCCTGGATAGGTACATGGAGCTTAGAAAAACAGAAGACTATGGGTAACCCTAGGTAATTTCGAAATCTGGAAAGACACTGAGCCTCGTGATACATACGCGCCACCATCTTCTGTTTCCCAGTATTGTACCCATATTGTACTGTCTCAGTACTTCTATATTTGTGTGCTGTAGCACTTACTTTTTATTCGCAGTTATTTTGTAAATACACTATTCTTTGCATTTCTGGTTAGATGCTAAGTGCATTTCATTGGCTTTGTATCTGTACTCGGCACAATGACAATAAAGTTGAATCTAATCTATTCTAATCTAATTTCTGAAGTAAGTATGTGTTCAGCGCAGCTTTGTGGGCTGAAGGGCCTGTATTATGATGTAGGTTTTCTATGTTTCTATGGTTCTATCCTTGTATTCTGAGTCTGTGCCCTCTGGTCCTTGACTCTTGCCCTCTGGTCCTTGACTCTATTACTATTGGAAACATCCTCCCCATGTCCACTCTATATGGGCTTTTAATATTCAATAGGATTCGATGCAAACCCCTCTCATTCCTCCAAACTTCAGTGAGTACAGACCCAGAGCCATCAAACACTCTTCATACAGTAATCCTTTCGTTCCTGGGATCATGTTGTAATTCTGTCCGATGGTGCACAGGACACATCAGCAAAGGAGTTTCAAAACTATCAACGAAGCCAGATTTTCTGCCAACAGCATGGAGTCAAGTCAAGTCAAGTCAAGTCACGTTTTATTGTCATTTCGACCATAACTGCTGGTACAGTACACAGTAAAAACGAGACCGTTTTTCAGGACCATGGTGCTACATAAAACAATACAAAAACTACACTGAACTACATAAAAACAACACAAAAACTACACTGGACTACAGACATAAAGTGCACAAAACAGTGCAGGCATTACAATAAATAATAAATAAGACAATAGGCACAGTAGCACAGTAGAGGGCAGTAGGTTGGTGTCAGTCCAGGCTCTGGGTATTGAGGAATCTGATGGCCTGGGGGAAGAAACTGTTACATAGTCTGGTTGTGAGAGCCCGAATGCTTCGGTGCCTTTTGCCAGGTGGCAGGAGGGAGAAGAGTTTGTATGAGGGGTGCGTGGGGTCCTTCATAATGCTCTTTGCTTTGCGGATGCAGCGTGTGGTGTAAATGTCTGTAATGGCGGGAAGAGAGACCCCGATGATCTTCTCAGCTGACCTCACTGTCCGCTGCAGTGTCTTGCGATCCAAGATGGTGCAATTTCCAAACCAGGCAGTGATGCAGCTGCTCAGGATGCTCTCAGTACAACCTCTGTAGAATGTGGTGAGGATGGGGGGTGGGAGATGGACTTTTTTCAGCCTTCGCAGAAAGTAGAGATGCTGCTGGGCTTTCTTTGCTATGGAGCTGGTGTTGAGAGACCAGGTGAAATTTTCCACCAGGTGAACACCAAGAAATTTGGTGCTCTTAACCATCTCTACGGAGGAGTCATCGATGTTCAGTGGAGAGTGGTCGCTCCGTGTCCTCCTGAAATCAACAACCATCTCTTTTGTTTTGTTCACATTCAGAGACAGGTTGTTGGCTCTGGACCAGTCTGTTAGCCGCTGCACCTCCTCTCTGTATGCTGACTCATCGTTCTTGCTGATGAGACCCACCACGGTTGTGTCATCGGCGAACTTGATGATGTGGTTCGAGCTGTGTGTTGCAACACAGTCGTGAGTCAGCAGAGTGAACAGCAGTGGACTGAGCACACAGCCCTGGGGAGCCCCCGTGCTCAGTGTGATGGTGTGGAGATGCTGCTCCCAATCCGGACTGACTAAGGTCTCACAGTCAGGAAGTCTAGGATCCAGTTGCAGAGGGAGGTGTTCAGGCCCAGTAGGCTCAGCTTTCCAATCAGTTTCTGAGTAATGATTGTGTTGAATGCTGAACAGAAGTCTATGAACAGCATTCGAATGTATTTGTCTTTTTTGTCCAGATGGGTTAGGGCTAGGTGGAGGGTGATGGCAATGGCGTCGTCTGTTGAACGGTTGGGACGGTACGCGAACTGCAGGGGTCCAGTGAGGGGGGCAGCAGGGTCTTGATGTGCCTCATGATGAGCCTCTCAACATTTCATGATGATGGATGTGAGTGCAACGGGATGGTAGTCGTTGAGGCAGGACACTGAAGACTTCTTCAGCACGGGGATGATGGTGGCAGCCTTGAAGCACGTAGGAACGACGGCGCTGCTCAGGGAGATGTTGAAGATGTCAGTGAGAATCTCAGCTAGTTGGTCTGCACATCCTCTAAGCACTCTGCCAGGAATATTGTCTGGTCCAGCAGCCTTCCGTGGGTTGACCCTGCACAGGGTTCTCCTCACATCAGCCATGGTAAGACACAGCACCTAGTCATTTGGAGGAGGGGTGGTCTTCCACACTGCCATGTCATTTTCCACCTCAAAACAGTTGTTCAATGCATCTGGGAGGGAGGCATCACCCGCACAGTCAGGTAGTGTTGTCTTGTAGTTGGTGATGTCCTGAATGCCCTTCCACATGCACTGCGTGTCGCCGCTGTCCTGGAAGTGGCTGTGGATTTGCTGGGCGTGTGCACGCTTTGCCTCTCTGATGGCCGGGACAGTTTGGCCCTTGCTGTTGTTAGGGCTGCCTTGTCGCCTGCTCTGAAGGCGGAGTCACGGGTCCTCAGCAGCGCACACACCTCCGCGGTCATCCATGGCTTCCGGTTAGCGCGTGTAGTGATGGTCTTGGCCACAGTGACGTCATCGATGCACTTACTAATGTAGCTAGTCACTGATGCCATGTACTCCTCTAAGTTGGTAGAGTCGCCATCAGTTGCAGCCTCCCTGAGCATGTGCCAGTCAGTGTGCTCAAAGCAGTCTTGAAGAGCAGAGATCGCCCCTGCTGGCCAGGTTTTCGCCTGCTTCTGAGCTGGTGTGGAGCGCCTGACGGGCGGTCTGTATGCTGGGATTAGCTTAACAGAGATGTGGTCTGAGTAACCGAGGTGGGGGCGGGGCTCTGCCTGGTACACGTCGGGAATGTTTGTGTAAACAAGGTCCAACGCGTTCTCCCCTCTTGTTGCAAAGTCCACGTTCTGGTGGAATCTGGGGAGCACTGACTTAAGGTTCGCGTGGTCAAAATCTCCGGCGACAATAAACAGTCCATCAGGATTAGCTTTATTTGTCACATGCACACCGAAACATACAGTGAATTGCTTCATTTGCGTCATCCTGTGCAACGTGCTGGCGGAAGCTCGCAAGTGTCGCCAACACAGCAAGTCCGCAACTCGCTAACTCTAACCGTGGGATGAAACCAGAGTGCCCAGTTGCAGGGAGAATGTACAAATTCCTTACAGACTGTGGTGGGAATCTAACCCCAATCATAATTGTGGCACTGTGAAACCATTGCACTAACGGCTGCGCTATCGTGCTGCCCCAGGTACCACTCGAGGTTGAATTTCTTTGCCAGAGAAGCACCCGTATAGACTGCAATGTCATCATTTGAAATGCCTAACTCAAGTAATTTATTTTGTGCCTACTGAGCAAATCACAAAATTGCTGGGACAATGCAGTATATGCAAGGTATCTTCTGTCAACAGTTTGGTAATTATAGGTCTGAGCTGCAGCATGTATCGATTCCGATGTGGTTTCATCCTCTCTGCCTCACACAGACTTAATAGGAGTCCTGTGACTTTCGTAAGGAGAACTTCAGCCAATTCAAACAAATGCTGGAAGGACTCAGCAGATCAGGCCGTAGCTGCTGGTGGAGCAACAGGTTCAGTGTGATAGGTCGGAGACTGAGAAAAAGACTAAAGGAGCTTTTAAAACTGCAGGGAGGGTAGGCGAGGGCGGTGTCCCTGAGAGGATAAAGCTGTAATGATCATGGGGATAAGGTTATCTAGTCAGTGAGTGAATGGGAGCAGATACAGTACAGGAAAATCGACAAAAGACCCTAGACAACGCAGAGCAATACAGCACAGCTGAGGCCCTTTGGCACATGATATTGTGCCAGCATTTTAAGCTACTCCAAGATTATTCAAATGCTTCCCTCCCACATAGCCCTTCAGTTTTCCTTCATCCATGTGCCTATCTAACAGTCCCTTAAATGTCTCTAATTGTATTTGCATCCACCACCACCCCGGCAGTATTTTCCATGCACCATCACTCTCTGTGTAAAACTCTCTGACATCCCCCTAGACTTTCTTCCAATCAGCATTAGATTATGGCCGCTTGGAGAAAAGGCACTCAGTCAATGCCCCTTGTCATCTTCTTTACCTCTAACAAATCATCTGTCATTCTCCTTCACTCCAAAGAGAAAAGCCCTAGCTCACTCAGCCTCACCTCATTAGACACGCTTTACAGTTCAGGCAGCATCCCCCGCGCCCTCTCTAAAGCTTCCGCAGACTTCCTATAATGAGGGGATCGGAAATGAACACAATATTGTGAGTAAACTCCAGCACAGGAGATACAAAATGGAGAGGAGGAGGAAGTTACCAGAGACAGGCTGGGCACGTCAACTCCCAGAGTTAAAAAAAAAGCTAAAAGCCGGAGGGCACAAAACAAGCAGAGCCAATATTACAGATGGATGATAATACAGACCAGGAAAACAAGTTGTACAATTCACTAGTGAGTCCAGAAAACTGCAACATGCTCAGGTGGAAGATAAGTTCCTTAAGCTTACATTTGGTCCCGTTGTAACAGAAGCCGATACGTTGGAGTGGGAGTAGGATGGGAATCAAAGTGGCAGGTTCACGCTTGGGGGCTAAATGCTGGTGTTCTGTAACGCAATCATTCAATCTGTGTTTGTTTCCCCAGCGTAGACGAGACCGCACTGTGAATACTGAGTACACTACATAAGTTAAATGGAAGTGCCAGTGAATCACTGCCGCTTCTGGAAAGACTGTTTTGGGCCCTGGGGTGTGGAGCGGAGTGAAAGGACAAGTGTTGCATCCCCTACGGTTGCAAGGGGAAATGCCTTAGAAAGTGGGGGTGATTATTGGTAATGGAAGAGTCACGATGGGTATAATCACTGCAAAATCATGAGACCGGAGGGGGTTTGGTAGCTGTGTCTGGTTGTGAAACATCTTTGAAAGCGGCGGAACTTGCAGAGAATGATCTACTCAATGTGGAGTCTGGTGAGCAGTAAGCTAAGGACCAGGGCAATGTTATCTTTGTTCTGGCGTGAAGGAGAGAAGGTGAGAACGGAGATGCAAGAAATGGAGGTGCAGTCAAGGGCTTTGTTAACAATGGTAGAGTGGACCTGCAGTTCAGTCAGGAAGTAAAATGTAAACTCCTCAGGATGTCTTTTTCACGTAAGATAATAATATGTCATCACAGGCAAATTAGCACTATAAAACAACAGGTTGAAGTAGACTGAAATGGAGAGTGACTCAGTGATGCAGCCAGTAGAGCCTCTATCTCACTAGCATCCCTGTGTGGAGCTTTCAGGATCACATGGATTTTCCCAGGTGCCCTCATTTCAACCCACGTCCTAAAAGCCTTGCAGATGAGTCATGTGTAAGTAAGTGGTCGAATCTGAGAAGATTAAAGATAAAGATTGGTTTCATTTGTCACATGCATATCAAAACATAAAAACATGCAGTGAAACGTATCGTTTGAGTCAGCGACCAGTACAGGACAGGGATGGGCTGGGGGCAGCCTGCGAGTGTCACCATGCTTCCAGCACCAGAAGGGCATGCCCACAAGTTACCGACTCTAACCAGTGCTTCTTCTGGAATGCGGGAGGAAGATTGAGCACCCGGAGGAAACCCATGCGGTCATGGGGAGAACGTACAAACTCCTTACAGGCAGTGGCAGGAATTGAACCCCAAATAAAAAGTGGGATTAATGCAAGTTTAGTATAAATGTGCGGTCGGCAGTCAGCACAGACTTAACAGGCCAATGGGCCTGTTTCCGTGCTGTACCTCTTATGAATCTACGCTATTTGCTACTCTATCCCACGCTTTTGGAGTTTCACTGTCTTCATTTCTGCAAGAAGTAAAAGGTAAATAGGTTCTTGGTGAAGGCCCACAGCTCAAATCTGTAGCATGTACAGCACCATTTGACTCAATGAAATTGCAGTATGGTTGTGCAGATGTAGAAGATACTTCTAGAACATCGAGCATGAGTCAGTGCAGGCCCAAAACACAAGAGATTCTGCAAATGCTGGAAATGAAGGGTGAATGAAAGGTCTCGGCCTGATGAAGGGTCTCAGCCCGAAATGTCGGTTCTTTATTCCTCTCCGTGGAAGCTGATGACTTGCTGAGTTCACTCAGCAGTTTCTGTGTTTTGAACAGTACAGGCTCTGTGATCCACAATGTTATGCTTACTCCTAGATCAATCAAAGGCTTCCCTCCCACGTTTGTGAGATACGGAGCCAAAGCCCATTAATGGAAATAAGGACAGAAGAAATTCTTTCACATGGGCTGTTTATTATTTAGGAAAAATTTCACCGATGTCCACCTTTCTCTGCAGTACTAAGTTTCACCTATATCCGCCTCTCTCAGCGATTCTAAGTTTCAACTATGTCCACCTCTCTCAGGAATTATAAGATTTAGAACATAGAAAGTTATGGCACAGGAACTTCAGTGGACCAAACTAATTAAGCTTATGGAACACAGTTTCACAAAGCCCTTTTATAAGCATGTGGTCCATATCCCTCAATTCTCTGCTTACCTGAGAGCTCTCCAACACCACTATCACATCAAACTCCATCAGCACCCATCCCACTCACTCACCACTCTTTGTATAAAAAAACTTTCCCCTCATACCTCCTTTGAACTTCCTCCCACACTGCCCCCCACCTCTAATGTATGCCCTCTAGTATTACACATTTTGACCTTGGGAGAAAGATCTATTCTTTCAATGCCCCTTATCATTTTATGATTTCATTTGAAATAATTTTTCTGCAAGTGGACAGAAGTAGCATTCTGAGTGGGTTGTCCTTGTTTCCAGTGGTAGTGTATTTGGGTGTATTCACTGAACAAGTCTTGGAATGCTGGTAAGCTATATCTACAATAATTCCAAGAAAACTCCTGAACCTTCAGTACAGGAGTGGTGAAGGTTTCACTTCATGCTAGCACCAACTGGTGCATGCAATCTTCATGGTTTTGATCAGGGGTTCCCATCTGAGGTCCATGAACCCCTTGCTTAATGGTATTGGTCAGTGGCATAAAAATGGTTGGGAATCACTGGTTTTGATAACACCATTGCATCACATAATCACATGACTTACTGTGTTTATAGATTTACACAAAATATACCACATTATCCCCTTTGGAATCTTCAATTTCGAGTTCGTTCAAATTCAAGTTTCATTGTCATTCACCATACATGAATACCCATGAATACTGCTAAATGAAACGACATTATTCCAGGCCAAGGTGCAAAACACAGTACCAACAGTCATACACAAAGCACATATAGCACATATAAAATAGCAGTAAAATACAGTCACAGGATGAAAAAGTCCCTGAATCCATGAACGTTGCAGCAATCTGTAGTTGAACACAATCTCTTTTCTCCCTGGAGTGAAGGAGAATGAGAGGTGATTTGATAGAGATGTACAGGATGATGAGAGGTATTGACAGAGTAGATGGCCAGAGACTTTTTCCCAGGGCAGTAATGGCTAATACCAGGAGGTATAATTTTAAGATGATTGAAGGAAAGCATATTGTAGATGGGATGTCAGAGTTAAGTTCTTTACACAGAGCGTGCTAGGTGTATAGAATGCACTGCCAGGGGTGGTGGTAGAGGCAGATATAGTTGGGGTATTTAAGAAACTCTTAGTTCGGCACATGGATGATAAAAACATGGGAGGCTATGGGGGAAGGAAGGGTTAAATTGATCTTAAAGTAGATTAAAAGGTCGGCACAATGTCATGGGCCGAGTGGCCTGTGCTAGGCTGTACTGTTTGATGTTCTATCTTCTAGAATTGATGATAAAGTGCTAGAGTAAAGAAATTTGTGCCCGTTTTTGGAAATGGCTAGTATTGTGGAGATGGTGTTGACTGAGATATTCATGAAGAGGATGGGACTATTTGACTCCACCCTCCCCATAATGTGGCACCACAGAATGCCTGAAGGAGAAAGAGTATATCAATGGGCTGTCTTCCCTGGCACTGCCAGCCTCTATAAACTCTGCATCTAGCCAACTACTGAGTCAGAAACTGTGTGAATCCTCTTACACCCAATCATGCCTTGTTAGCGTAGGTGACAAATAAACAGTGAATGATGCAGTTGCCATGGCTCAGCCTGACTTCCTCTTATCATCCAGTCATTCACCAGAAAAATATAAAAGGGAGGAGGTTTCCCATTCAGAAATCAACTCTCTCGATCCCTTTGAGAGACTTGAAATTGCCAGTGTCACAATACGTTGGCTTTCTAGTCTATTTCTGTAAATCACATAGACTTAATGTCCTTAAACACCCAGTTAATTTAGTCAGGGTAACAGTTCAGCACAGTGCCAGGAAATTACAGAGATATAAAAATAATGTATCCTGGGCTTGTTTTTTGATAGGATGAATGACAAACCAGTGGTCCCTACTGGTATTAAAAAAATGAATTACACCCACTTTATGTCTATCAAGTGAGAACAAATCCAAGAGATTTTTGGGCCAAATCTTATTAGTAATATCACCACCGAAGTGCTATTATAAAATAGACTCTAAAAGGCATCCGTTAGTCTTGCGAGACCATGGATCTGCGCCTGGAAAGTCTTCACTCTCCAGGGCGCAGGCCTGGGCAAGGTTGTATGGAAGACCAGCAGTTATCCATGCTGTAGGTCTCCCCTCTCCACGACACCAGTGTTGTCCAAGGGAAGGGCATTAGGACCCATACAGCTTGCATCAGTGTTGTCGCAGAGCAATGTGTTATTAAGTGCCTTGCTCAAGGACACAACACATGTTGCCTTGGCTGGGGCTCGAACTCATGACCTTCAGGTCGCTAGTCCAATACCTTAATCACTTGGCCACGTGCCCACAAATAGACTCTATATCCCCAACAAAGTGATATTGATCTCTGTATATTTTATATAATTATGTCAAAATATACATAGCTGCTGTAGGGTGGTACAGTAACATAGTGGTTAGCATAACGCTTTACAGTACCGAGCACTGGGTTCAATTCCCGCCACTGCCTGTAAGGAGTTTGTACGTTCACCCCGTGACCACGTGGGTTTCCACTGGGTGCTCTGGTTTCCTCCTACAGTCCCAAAGATGTAGCAGTTGGTAGGTTAATTGGTCATTATAAATTGTCCCATTTTATTAAAATGGAAAGACACTTCTGCTCCCACTTTGATACAATGGTTTTCCCGGGTGATGTTATGTCTTAGTTTGGAGAAAATCAGAAGTCGAACTTTTGATCCTCGATTTGACTTTGAGAAAAGGTGGGGCTCTTTTGCCTGCTACTATCATTTTATTGGAGTTAATGGTCCCCTTCTGTTTCTTGGGTAAATGGATTTGGTTGGCGGATTGATGTCTTTCTTTTATGGAAGCTTGTATGGCGCATAGCTCCGGGTTTGTGCTCCAAATGGGGTTTTTATTGCTTTTTTTTGTTAGAGTTTTTTTGTTTTAGTTAGCAGGGGTTCTTTTTCCTTCTTTCTTTTTTCCAAAAAAAATAGCTTTAACATTTTGTTTTTTCTTATTATTATTGATATATTGTTTAACTTGGTTGATAGTTTAACTCTTATTGTACATATTGATATGTTGACTTGATTACTTCAATGTATTTTTTTGTTGTTGATTTTCAATAATAATTAATAAAAAGATTTCAAAAAGAATAAATTGTCCCGTGATTAGGGGGATTGCTGGGCAGCATGGCTCGAAGGGCATGAATGGCCTATTCTCCATTGTATCTCAATAACTAAATAATGTTCCCTCAAATCAATTAGCAATGCAGTTCTGTATTCTTAGTTCCCACTACCTTATTTCATCATGATGTAATTGGTGCATTATTATCTCTTAAGCAGTACTTTGGATTTGTAATCGTGACTACTGCGAACTTCACTTCCCCAGAGCGGTGCTTATTCTCCCTGCTTCCTCGCACGCTAGTGAGAAAACACAGCCATCCTGGAATATACGAGGATGGAAAGAATTGATGCGCTCTGCTGGCTGGTCCCAGAGCTCACCTTCCCCAAAGCCAAAGGAAGGCACGCAAGTACCAGCGACAGCTACACTGTTGAATGGAACCAATGGGCTGAGAATCAAATTTGCCTCAGCCAGGAAGACGGTTATCACTTCCATTTGGTGCTGCTAGCTCTGTACCTCCAGAGAAAGGGGAGGCTTCCTACTAAAAGCTGTACTTTATGCCACTTAACTTCCATTGTGATCAGTGCCACCGATGACAGTACTTTAACGTACCTGCAGAATCAGAGTCACAGAGAGGAGAGTGTGCAGACACTATTAAAGTACCAAAGCCAGCACCCAGCAAGTAAAAACCAAGGGATTTCCAACTCAAGTAAATATATTATGCTTATTGATTTGACAGTGATCTAATTCGCAGATAATCACCAGATGCGGTACATTATGTTTGAAACTAAAAGGCAATTTGCAATTTATATTTCACAAAAGATTAAAGTAAATCATTATTATAATTGTTTCCAGATATTTTTATTCAGTTAAGGGATATTAAAGACTTTGAAATCAAATAAAGAGATTAATCAATAATTCTTCAAATCTTAATCAAGTCAATGAGATGTGGGTGGGGAAAATTGAAGTAAGAGGCACACATTAACACATTAATTTTCTGCTTTGAATGCAATCTGATTTGGTGGAATGGATGCCCTAAAGGGTAGACTTGAGTGGTGAGGAGGCAGAAGGTTTTTGAGAGGAATGGGGCTGAAATTTGCAGGAGAGGTTTGAAGCCCTGTTCAAATATGGCAGAGCAAGTGGGGGATGGGAGTGCAATTGAGAGCAGGAATGGGCCTACCACTGTGTTGGTGGTGTTACAACTGGAGAAGATTAGGAGACACTTGTGTGTGAGGATTTGGAGGCAAGGGATTGGAAATTGGTTTATGACTGCAGGGTTCTGTCAGGGATGGCAATGCAAGGGGGCAGGGGGGTGACAGAGACTGACATGTCATTACTGCAGGGCAGCAGCCAGGATTAAAGAACAGGAGACAGTAAAACATCCAGGCTTTGGACACTGGGAGTTTATAGGTTTGGTGAGCAGGAAGGATTGAAATGTCAGAGGTCATCAAGCTGTAATGGTGGGAACAATTCGTACCAGCAGAAAAGGGGGATAATGTGGCGAATGAGAGGTAGGTACACCCTTTGTGGCCTAAGCATATAAGGAAATTACTTAGACCTCCAAATAATGCAAAGGAAATAAAATCATATTGGAGGTAACCATAATTAAATCCCCCATCCACCAGGGCATACACTCTTCTCATTGCTACCATCTGGGTGCAGGTACAGGAGCCTGAAGGCACACACTCAATGAATCAGGATCAGCTTCTTCTGCTCTGCCATCAAATTTCTGAATGAACATTGAACCCATGAACACTACCTCACTACTTTATCTTCTTCTTCTCTTCTGGCACTATTTATTTAAATTTTTTAATATATATTTCAGTCATACATATTACAAAATTTTAATATAACATCTTAATATACTGTATAAGATTAGAATGTATCTTTATAAAACATTGGTAGGTCACAGCTGGAATACAGTCTTGATCACCACATTCCAGGAAGGACGTGATTGCACAGGAGAGGCTGCAAGGGAGCTCAACCTAGATATTAGCAGAGTGCTTAAGTTATGAGGAGAGAGCAAACAGACTGTGTTTGCTCTCGTGGAGAACAAAAAGCTGAGGTGGAACCTGATAAAGATATTCAAAATTGTAGCCTGCGGTTATATATAAGGTAAATAGTAGGAAACTTCTTTCAACTGGCTGAGAGATCGAAAACTAGAGGACATTATAAGGAATATGAGGTTTAAGAGGGTCCTGAGAGTGGTTGGAGAGTGATACATACTACAAGTGGGTAGAGGAGACAAATAGTCGCATGACATATATCAAGTATCAAGATGAAGATTTGAATCGCGAAGGAGGGAAGGCTGTAGACCAAGTGGCTAATAAAAAGGATTAATATGGATACTTGGTAGTCAATATGGACATGGTGGCCAAAGAGGCTGTTTTTGTGTTCCATGACTCTATGATAGTTTAGTCCAAGTTTCCAGCAATGTTCCAATGCACCATCAAGGCATAAATTGCATAGGAGTCATTTGGATTCTGCATGACAAAGTGTAGCTACTCACATAAAACAATGTGGACATAGTAGAAAACTGATCTTGAAGTGCTGAGCTTTTATAAGATATTTGGAGTATTGTGAGCAAATCTAAGAAAGGGTGTGCAGCCATTAGAGAGGCTCCAGAGGAAATTCACGAGAATGATCCTGGGAATGAAAGGGTTAACTTATGAGGAGCATTTGATGACTCTAGGCCTTCACGCACTGCAGTTCAGAAGAATAGGGGTGATCTCATTAAAACCTGCCGAATATTGGAAGGACTAGATAGGGCCCACATGGAGAGGATGTTGTCAATAGTGGGAGAGTCTTGGACCAGAAGGAACAGCCTCAGGATACCTTTAGAACAGAGATAAGGAGGGATTTTCTTAGCCAGGGGGTAGTGAGTCTGTGGGATTCATTGCCACAGAAAGCTGTGGAGGCTAAGTCATTGGGTATACTTAAAGGAGATTGAAATGTTCTTGATTAGTGAGGGCCTCAAATCTTATGGGAAGCTTTTCCAAGTGGGGTTATGTTTGGTTTTGAGATCCCGGTCCCAGGGTTACTTCAATTTCACAAAAAAGATTAAATGTAATTGGAAGATCAGCCAGGACCATAACAAAGTTCAGGCTTATGTGCCCTATTTTAGGGTGAAGATTAAACATCACCAAGTAGAGCTTGTTGTGGAGTTAGAGCTGCCTAATTTAGGAGCAGAAACCAAAGTCAAACATCAAATCACAATATAGAGTTGAACACAACGTGAAATACAGTTGGTAATCTTGCCCTATGCAGCTGTGCAGCAAGAGAGGTGTTCTCAGAAGCTGGACCCATGGGAGCTATATTTGAGCAAGGCAGAGGGAATTTAACCCTAATTGCCCAAATGTGAAGATATTTTATTCTGAAAACTTGGTGTCTATTTTAAGTAGGGTTGCATTTGAGCCGGGAATCATAGTCCAGGATGTTGGACCAAGCTCTTTAGTTTCAATTTACCTCACTGTGCCCACCCAAAATTGTAGCAATATAGAAAAGCCAGTGGGAAAGAATGGGAAAATTGGATGTGAAGCCAAAATTTGCTGAGGTTGGGAAGGAATAAGATCGTAACAAGCTGCCAGTGATGGTGTAGTGGGGCTTTATGAGGTGCAAGTGTTCTTTGCAGTGAGTGTTAGATGCTTACATTCTCCTCCAGGTGCACAAGGATACCTTGCAGCAGTTGAAAAACTGAGCCTCATCTAGCATTGCTTCTCGGTGCTACCATCAGGAAAGAGGCACAGAAGCCTGAAGGCATATACTCGATGATTCAGGAACAGCTTCTTCCCCTCTGCCATCAGCTTTCTGAATGGACATTGAACCTCACAATTTTTTTTTAATTTCTGTTTTTGCATGACTTATTTAATTTAACTATTTTATATATATATTTATTGTAGTTCACAGTTTTTTTTCTATTATCATGTACCATGTATTGCATTGTATTTCTGCTGCAAAGTTAACAAATTTCATGACGTGTGCCGGTGATACTAAACCTGATTCTGACATCAGTTTATTGTTTGGCTGGAAATTTCTTCCAGTCACCCTTCTTTCCAGGTCATTACATTACTATCCTATGCTTTTAACAGACTATAACGAACTGCAATGCCATCAGTCCCTTTTAGATACTTAGGTTTTCATTTTCAGTTCAGTCAGAGCAGAGAAAGCGTTTGCTTTGAAAATTACTTCCCTTTACAGTTTGTGCTATTATCCAACAAGATTTTATTTTACAATCCAAAGCTTGATTAATGAACTTCTGAATATTAAAGTTGATTAACTATCTCATTAGGTGCTTGAAAAACGTTGGAGTCATTATTACAGATACATCATGACTAGCTAATGTTTGCTATTCTCACTGATGGATGGTAAAGAACTGTATTTTTAAAGACCTTGCTATTTGTGTTTGAATTAAGAAAGTGAAGGATAATTTTCTATTCTTTTAACTGAATGAAAAGGTAGTTCCCACATTTAATGCCCCAAGCCTGATGTTGCAAAGAAACGATTCATGTTTCAGATTTAAGACCCTTCAGCAGAATTTGGAAAGAGAGAAATCAGTTACCTGATACTAACTTGTTTTCTCTCTCTTTCTCCTAGTTCTGATGAAGGGTGCTGGACCTGAAATGTTAACTGTTTCTCTTTCCACAGATGTTGACTGACCTGCTGAGGGCTTCTAGCCTTTTTTTTCTGTATTTATTTCTGATTTACAGCATCTGCAACTTTTCTGATTTCTGTCTTTTTGCTGTTGCTTTAAAGCACGTCTTGTACTAATTATTTTAAGTGTAGCTTATTAAACTGAGAATTCCTCATATTAGCCAGCTACCATTGTGAAACAAAGCTCCCTTAATTAATGAGGAGGCAGGGTTGCTCAGATAGATCCCATTTGGCCTGGACGTGGAGATCTTGCTGATAATAGCAGTGGATCTTAAATTTAAATATCTTCGGAAAGATTCCTCCTGCATGTTTTCCTGGCTGGAGCGATAAACAGCCCTGGGAGTTTTCACTAAGTGTGTGGCGGGAGTTGAAAATGAGATATCAGAGTCAAAGCATCCAAACACCAAAGGAACTCTTAATAACATTGATCTTTATGTTCCTGAAAATAAGACTGGACTTCCAGTTCTAATTTATGTGGAGTGTTTTTTTTCCAACTAATAACTTTCATTGATGCAGTACCTAGAATATCCACAGCAACTTGGTTCAGAATACAGCAAATGAGTGACCAGAAACAGCTGATATTGTGATGGTGATAGAGGGATAAATATCCAAAACTCTGAGCAAATTTCTCTTCAGTTGGTGCTGGGGAATCTTACACCCACCTGAGAGAACAGATGGGAGTTTGATTTAATTCCTCATCTCTAAACGACATTGCAGGACTCCTACCATAAGATGCAGTGAAGCATTAAAGTAGAATAATACCTGAAATCTTTGTCATGAGCTTAAAATTGGCAACCTATGAACTAAAGCTGCCACAAACCTTCAGAAAGGATGAGATGAGAGAACGCAAACCAATCCTCGTAGAGGGGTCAGAAGTGGAGAGAGTGAGCAATTTCAAGTTCCCGGGTGTCAAGATCTCCGATCTAACCTGGTCCCAACATATCGATGCAGCTGTAAAAAAGGCAAGACTGTGGTTGTATCTTGTTTGAGGAGTTTGAGGTGAGCTAGTTTGTCACCTGAGGCACTTGAAAACTTCTACATATGTACCATGGAGAGCATTCTGACAGGCTACCTGACTGTCTGGTATGGGGGGGCGGCGGCTACTGCACGGGATCGAAAGGAGCTGCAGAAAGTTGTAAGATTAGTCAGCTCCATTATGGGTACTAGCCTCCGTGGTATCGAAAACACCTTCAAGGAGTGGTGTCTCCAAGAAATGGCTTCCATTATTAAGGAACCCATCACCTAGGACAAGCCCTCTTCTCATTGTTACTATCAGGAAACAGGTACAGAAGCCTGAAAGAACACAACGATTCAGGAACAGCTTCTTCCCCTCTGCCATCGATTTCTGAATGAGCATTGAACCCATGAACACTACCTTACATTATTTCTGTGTTTGCACTATTTTTAATTTAACTATTTAATATACATTTATACTTACTGTAATTCATTTATTTATTTTTTTCTATATTTATCATTGTTCTGCTGCTGCTAAGTTAACAAATTTCACCGCATATGCTGGATATTAAACTTGATTCAGATTCTGATTCTAAAACTGACACAAATGAAAAAATCCTTTAGGTATGTCATCCAAAGTAATTATACTTAACCAATATTAATTCAAAATGCTCCAGTAATTGGTAAAGAGCATGCGAAAATGTACACCACTTCAGCTTAATTGTGTCCTCTTTGTAACACCTTGATTATGTGTGGTATCCTGTTATAACAATATTTTCTCTTTCACCTTCATTATGTTGCTGTCCAAAGGGCCAATCAATTAAATAATTGTGACATGACTGACCTTCGGCTCATCCTGTGAATAATCAGCTGCAAACAATAATAATCAGTGCCTGGAACCACGTATGAGTTCAAGGCTATTACTGGGAGAATGTGCCAAGAATCACACAAGGTGAAAGATAATCCAATATAAGTACTGCTGCTTTCCTTTCTGTTTATTTAATTTGTCTGCAGGGGCCTTTTCATTCCCTTTTCATTGCTTATTGGATAGTCTTTGGCCAGCTGTGATTTTACAGAATGATCATTTAGCCAATTGATTCTATGAAGAAACAAAGCAGGAAAGCAGGATGTTTTATGAGTAGCTAGAGTACTTCAAGCAAGTTCTTTGCCCACAACAAAAAAATTAAAACATCATACACAAAATGTGGGACAAAGCCTGCGGTCAGGCAGCATCTACGGAGAGGAATAAAGAGTCTCGGCCTGAAACATCAACTGTTTATTCCCCTCCATTGGTCCTACCCTATCCTGCTGAGCTCCTACAGCAAGTTCTGTGCATTGCTCTGGATATCCAGCATCTGCAAACTCTCTTGTAGTTAAAACATCATGATCCTTGTGAGTGAAGGATTCTACATTATATCATAAACATATCTTCTTACATCCTATACACTTCCACAGAGATAAAATTATGCATTACATTTTAAATAATATACGCAGCCACAATAAACAGATGCTAAATATCCAAAACAACTGAAGGCTAGTCTGGAGGTAAAGTAGCATCTGTGGTGGGGGAATCAGTTAATATTTTGGGTCAAAGACCATTTAGTGGAGCTTGAAATGTGTAAATACAAGTGTGCTTTAATTCTAGGGGAGGTGGGGAGTATGGGCTGGGTGCAGGGTGGAGAGAACAGAGAGAATAGAGAGAATGTCTTCAGAATCTGGCAGTTAGAAACAGAAGACATAAAGAGAAATACATTGAACTGGAACATGTGAGATTTCATAAATGCTGGAAATCTTGAGCAACACACAAAAAGTACAGGAGGAGCTCAGCAGGTCAGGCAGCGTTTACATATGGGAATAAATAGTCAGCATTTACTGGGAACTTGCTGAGTTGCTCCAGTATTTTGTGGGTGCTGGATAACATCTATAGAAAGAGAGAGCGAGGAAAAGGGGAACGTTTCCTAAAGTTATTGAATCCCAGGGCTGCAAAATGCTGTCAGATGGGGATGAAGTGCTGCATCGCAGGTTGATGTCGGGCATCAATGGAGCACGATAGCAGTCGAGACTGCGAGGTCAGATGGGAGTAGGATGGCAAATCAAAGTGACAGTTGTTTGGACAGATGACTAGAAGACAACTGGCCTCCCTTTTACACTGAATAGAGTGGTCTGCAATCTGGTTTGCTTTCTGCAGCATGATGCAGACCATATCTTGAATAGAATACATTATGTTGAAAGAAATGCAAGTGAATTGCTATCTTCACTGCATTGTCAGCAGAGACAAACTAAAAGAGCAGGTTGGGCATCTCTTGCAGCTACAAGGGAAAGTCTTGTGAGAAGGAGAATGATTAGTGGGAAACAAAGTGGAGGCCCTGGAGTTGAGGTGAGAATTTGACAATACTGCAAGGGGGGGGGGGGAAGAAGGGAAGAGAATAATTTCTGGAATGTTGATACTGATGGGATGGAGTTGAAGTTGAAGTCCAAGGGAACTTTATCCTTGTTTTCCCTGTGAGAAAATGGGGTGGGAGCAGAAGTTCAGGAAATAGAGGAGATTTCCTTGAGAGCCCTGTCAGCAATGGTAGAGGGAACATCACAGTTGAAGCATAAGCACACCACATTAAAGGCACTAATGAGGAACATCAATGCGGATTAGACAAGACAATGAAACTACGAGAATGGAATGAAGTCTTCACAAGATGATGGATGTGAAGAGGTCTAGTCAAGATTGTGGGATTACCTGTGGGAGTTAGTGGGCATATTATCAATTATATCAATTTTTGCATCTATCTTATCAGCAATTCCTCCCACCCTTGTTCATGCAAGGACTCTTCCCCATTCTCTCAATCACTCTGTCTCCATCATATCTACTCTGACTAGATGTGTCTTCCTTTTCCCCTTTTAACATTCCAAAGGAACTATTTCATTTGGAGAACTTTTCCACATAATAATATTCTCCTCATAGCACTTCCACAGCAACCGTAGGATTGGAACACTTCTGCATTTACAACTATTGGGAGACCAAAAACAAAATCTTCCTGGTGAAGCAGTATTTCACTTGCACTTGTTCCAATTTAGTGTAGTGCCTTCAGTGCTCGCAATATAGTCTGTTCACAGTGGGAGACATCAAACCACTTTGTTAACCACCTCTGTTCACTCTGTAAAGATAATCAAGTTCTTCTAGTCATTGTCACTTTAATTCTCTATCTAATCCCATTCCACTCTGATCATTTTGTATTTGCCTCCTATACTGCTTTGCCATCTAAGCTCGAGGAGCACCACTCTTTTTCGATATTGTTTCCTTCAGGAGTCAATACTGCAGTTAGCAATTTCAGATCATTTATTTTGTCTCTGTCTACACAGGTATGGCTTTAACTTTCTTTTTTCAAGTTGTTTTTTACTCTCTTGTCTCTAACTGTTACTTTTTGGAATTGCTACTTGACAAATCTGATCTCCATCCTGTCTCGGATATTCCGTTTATTTTCTCCAGTCCTTCCTCTTCTCTGAATTGAATTGGCTTTATTGAATTGAATTGACTTTATTTCTTACATCCTTCACATACATGAGGAGTAAAAATCTTTACGTTACATTTCCATCTGAATGTGCAATGTGTAGTTTATAGTAATTTCTAATAAATAGTATGTACAACAGAACAGTCGATATACCTTAGAAATATGATTGTGTCAGTGTGAATTAATCAGTCTGATGGCCTCGTGGAAGAAGCTGTCCTGGAGCCTCTCGGTCCTGGCTTTAATGCTGCGATATCATTTCCCGGACGGTAGCAGCTGGAACAGTTTGTGGTTAGGGTGATTTCTCTGCAACTTAAATCATGTTTGCTTTCTCATTTTTGCGGTGTTGGTGAAGGTCCTCGACCCAAAACAGCAAATATTGGGTGGCGGGGTGGAGATGCATCTCTACCAAAAGAGGTGTAAGACACTCCTTCCCTCCGCTAGCCTCGAGGTCACCATTGGGCAAGATGTAGCACCTGCTTAGCCCCTGATCAGGGTCACGTGAAGCCACGGGAGCGGGTGGTGGATGGTCATATGAGTAGCTGATGCATATCACCAGTCCTGGTTATACGACCACTGACACCAGGCAGACTGTAGTGTTCTCGTGCAGTGTGTTGAAACTTTGACTAAACACCAAGTTAAACCAGAGCCAATGAAGACAGAGTCGTAGTAAGGTTAACCATTTACTGTGCACTCTTCCACATTATCATCGTATGGTGAAAGCTGTTGATAAAAAAATACAAACATATACAGCATCTATTTCATTCTGGAGACCATGCGCGCTCTCTTCTTTTAGTGAGTGTCTCCAGCCACCCCGAGTAGCGGGCGAGGAGGTCGGGTTAAACCGCCGCCGGGCCCGAGCCCACCAAGCGTTTGAAATTGAAAAGCCGACACGCACGCCACCCCAACCGCTGCTTCCTTAACAGAAACCGCGTTAATATTTTTACTTCAAGTACTTTCTTATGAACTTACAGCGTTGCTTCTATAATGTTTCTTTGTGGGTAGAAACGGAGCTCTTCATGATCATGCTGCACGCATGGTACCCACCTTCACACCTTCCCGAACCGGAGGTTACACATAAGACGTGGTGAAACCGGAGGCAATGTCATCACATGCCACGATATACCATAGACAGTGAATTTACCTTTGTTATACTGTAACTTAATTATCAACCTTTAACTGTAACTAGAAAATAGTTACAAACAAATCATTTAAAGCGTAGACCCAACAAAGTCAAATAAATGCCTTAAGGACAACACACAGACAATCTCTGAAAAGTATTGATAGTGGCTAGGGTCATCCATCTTGTAAAGCAATGGCAAACCACTTCTGTAGAAAAATTTGCCAAGAACAGTCAGGGCCATGGAAAGACCATGATCACCCATGTCAAACAACACAGCACATAACGAACGAAAAAAGTGTACTTTTAGTGATGTATATTAGGAACCAAAGCAGAATACACTGTACATTAGATATGTAAAATTACCATGTAGTACAGTGAACATGATTGATGGAGTTTTTCTTGGTAACCAATGCTAAATAACTACATGAATATTGTCAACCCAATACATTTATGTAGACTGGGATCAATGGAAGTAAATGTGTGCGATCTGCATACAAACGGTGACTGACACTCATACACATATTTAGCAGAAGTGGTCACAAGGAAGTTTCTCCCCAGCATTATTTGAAATTATTATTATTTAAAATAACCATTTTGCTGCTTTCACTTAATTAGCAGAAAGGTATTTTAGGCAAAAAGATTTAGTGGTCACTTGTTAAAATAGTCAACAATAATTTTGGGTCTCTTGCACAATATATCTTAATGACAATAACTTTCAAAACCTCACTGAAACTTTTAGAATAAAACTGTTGTTGAACTATTTCTGAGGGGCACTTAAGTCTTGTAGAATTGGTCTCGCTTGAGCTGTAGTTTTAAGATCATGGTGGTGAGGGATACAAATGGCTTAGCGCAACTCCTCCATGACTCTCTCCCTACCCTGCTCTCCACCCTCCCTAATCTATTGAAGCTCCCCTGGGCAGAAAAAAGATCCTTCAGTGATTCCTCAGGCTATAACTCCTTGATCATAATCAGAATTTATTCCATCCTGATGATTGTCCATTGTAACAAAGATTGTGGATCAGTTTTTTAAAAAATCAGGTTAGTTATTATCCTCTTCGATCCTCTTGTAGGATCCTGGTCCCAAAAATGCTATTCTAGAGATAATTTTTCCATCCAATTTGCTGTTTAAAAAATCATGAGGTTTCTTTTTAGCCTTTTGAGTAGAGATAGTTTTGTTTTGCAAAACAATACTGTTTCTTTTTGACCTACAGTGGGTTGGCTCTCAGTCAATAAATTGAGACATCATCAAGTCGAACTTGATCTCAGTATCTGCATTTTATTTCATTTAATGGGCACAGTAGCATTGTGGTTGTGCCTCTCTGCTAATCTTTTCAGAGACTTGCACTAATGACCTGTACTCATTAACTCATTTCATCTCACCTGGACGGCTTTATTATTTAAATACATCTGAAAGTCAATGATGGTGATCACAAAAAGGCAGAGATATCCTTAAAATAACACCTGATTCTCTAATTTCAGACACAGATTTAGATGTCACATGCGCATCAAAACATACAGTGAAATGTGCCTTTGGTGTTGGTAACCTGCACACCCAGGGATGTACTAGGGGCAGCCTGCAAGTATTGTCACACATTCTGGCACCAATATAGCATGCCCACAATGTTCCACAGAACAATACAAGGAACAGCAGCAAAACAAGCTCCTTTCCCCTCCCTCACACCCAACCAACTCAAAAACACGTTATTATGTTTCTCCAGTTTAGCCTTGCTTTAAGTAACTGCAGACATAAAGCCAATGTTGGCTTTTAATTGCTCCCTTAAGTGCCTGGCAAAGCTTTCCGTTTAAGACAATTGGTGATGGAAAATACATCGTGGCCTTATCAGAAGCACACACAGCCTGCAATACAGTAAAGGAAAAGCTTTTTTTTCGCATTGCATCCAATTACCATTCACAACATTTGATATAGATTGGTGTTTGTAGATTTTGGATTTGGATCATGGTCTCATTTTCCAAGAAAAACCAAAGGTCAGATTTGTTTAGCTGTCCAGCCATAGTAATACATATCAATTAGTGGTAATCTCTTGTGAGGAGAGTGCTGTGAGCGTTTTCTAATATCAATTGTTCCTTGGTTAAAATTCAATAAACCGAGTTATTTTGATATATTTAAGGAAAACATGGAATCACAAAAGAATAAAACTTCAATTTCCTGTTTCTGAAAGACTTGAATGCCTTACCCCAGTTAAAATCAGAGAACATTGCTGACTGGTATGTCTGTATTGGTGTCCCAAAAGCATGTATCGCTTGGTTTCTGCTACCTCGCAGTAGTCAATGGATTGGATTATCTAACCCATTAACAAGCAGTTAATGTATTAATCTATGGTGATTATCTTTGTTTCTGGTTAGGGATCAGCCAACATGTCAGGAGTTGTCAAACCAAGGGAATGGCCAGGCCAGCCTCCCATTCTAATGATCCGGGCTTTGGTCAAATCTTCAAAGTGCAAAGTAAATTTTATTATCAAAGCAGATATACAAGGGGTGATTGATAAGTTCGTGGCCTAGGGTAGAAAGAGTCAATTTTAGAAAACCTAGCACATTTATTTTTCCTACATTTACACACTTAGTCCAGTGGTCGTGCAGCATACGAATCCCTTCTTTGTAGAAGTCGGCGTCTTGGACCTCCAGAAGTGGTCCACGGCAGGGGTGATTGATAAGTTTGTGGCCTAAGGTAGAAGGAGATGAGTTATTAACTCCAAACTTTCTGTATTTTCACTTAAAGAGTTGAACTGCATGTGCATGTAACAAGAGCTGTATGACTCATCTCCTTCTACCTTTAGCCACGAACTTATCAATCACCCCTGCTGTGGACCACCTGGAGGTCCAAGATAATCTCGTTACATGCACGTGCAGTTCACCTCTTTGAGTGATAATGCAGAAAGTTTGAAGTTAATAACTCATCTCCTTCCACTTTAGGCCATGAATTTATCAATCGCCCCTGCTGTCGACCAATTCTACAAAGAAGGGATCCGTATACTCCACGACCGCTGGACTAAGTGTGTACATGTAGGAGGGGACTAGGTTGAAAAATAAATGTGCTAGGTTTTCTAAAATTGACTCCTTCTACCTTAGGCCACAAACTTATCAATCCCCCCTCGCATGTCACCATACACAACCCTGAGATTCACTTCCTGTGGGCATACTCAGCAAATCAATAGAATAGTAACTATAACAGGATCGATGAAAGATTAATCAGAGTGCCAAAGACAATAAGCTGTGAAAATGCAAATATAAATAAAGAGCAATGAAGAAAGAGGACATGAAATAACAAGATGAAAGTCCTTATGGTGTGATAATTGGTTGTAGGATCATCTCATTGGATGGGCAAAGGAATGTAGTTATCCCCTTTTGTTCAAGAGCCTGATGGTTGATGGTTGGGTAACTGTTCCTGAACTTGGTGGTGCGAGTCCTGAGACTCTTGTACCTTTGCATAATGGCTGCAGTGAGAAAAGAGCATGGCCCGGGTGATGAGGATCTCTGATGATGGATGCTGCTGTCCTACGACAATGTTTCATATAGATGTGCTCAATGGTTTGGAGGGCTTTGCCTGTGATGTACTGGGCTGAATCCACTACCTTTTGTAAGATTTTCCATTCAAAGGCATTGGTGTTTCCTTAACAGGCCATGATGCAGCTAGGCAATATACTCTCCACTACACATCTATAGAAGTTTGTCAAATTTTCTGATGAAGCTTGCTGAATCTTTTCAGATCTGACCTCATTTGGGGTGAGAATGAGTATGAGACCACTCCCCACCACAAAAGGATACAGCCCAGAGACCTCCCCAAAAACTTCTCTGACAAAAGCTACATGGGGACTGGTAACACAGCACCTGCACATCTATGTTTGAGTTTGTGCACATGACGTATTGGTAAATATGCTTCAGTTACTAATTTTTCCTTTTCAGGAGACCCAACTTGCTCACAGTCAGATGTTGGGAATGCCCACCGGCAGACAGCACAGAATCTTAATGTGGTATCGTATTATAGCTGATTTGAAGGCAAGCCTCCTATTGAATTGATTGGCCCATTGTTTGAATAGAGCGTCAGCGTGGTGGTGAATTATATTTTTCTAAAAGCAGGAACCTTCTGAAAAACATCATTATTAGCCAGTAAACAATAGAATTTGTAAACTCAGTCAGCTCCATCATGGGCACTAGCCTCCCCAGCATCCAGAGCATCTTCGAGGAGCGATGTCTCAGAAAGGCGGCACCCATCAAGGACTCCCATGCCTCTGGACATGCCCTCTTTTCGTTGCTACCATCAGGAAGGAGGTACAGGAGCCTGAAGGCACACACTTAATGATTCAGGAATAGCATCTTCCCCTCTGCCATTTGATTTCTAAATGGACGTTGAACCCATGAGCACTACCCCACTACAACTTTTTCTCTTTTTACACTACTTATTTAAAATAACTTTTAAAATATATATACTTACTGTAATTTACAGTTTTTCAGTGCTATGTATTACAATGTACTGCTTCTGCATAACAAATTTCACAGCGTCTGCCAATGATATTAAACCTGATTGTGGTTCTCACTCTGAACAGGCATCCTGGTTATTCATCCCCAGCCCCCCATCCCCCCGACAGTCAACATGAGCAGTAACAAATTCAGCAAACCTCTAACCCTACATCCTTCCTGGTCAGTTCCCTAGAACTTGGCCCCGTGTGAGGCTTTGAAGTCCTAGAACTGCTGTATCATTTCAGTAAATCATAGTGTCCTCATTTCTTTGCAATGGAGGCATCAATCGATCTCCTCATGATGTGTGTCCATCCAATATCATTACTTGTAAATTTAATTTTAAAAATGATCAATCTGATGAAAGGTTAGATTTCTGGATAAGAAGCACTAGATTTTAGCATGGAGCTTTTTTAGCTATTAGAATTTACACCATTTCAGAAGAAAAGTGCAATTTAGGCTGGTCATTTTTCCATGTAGTCTTGATAAAAACTGATGCAAAATCAAGTACCTTGCTATTATTCCACTATACTCAGTGCTGTTCACCTGTTTCCGGACATGTGGACAAGACTGTAACATTGAAGATCACAAGTTATTTAGTCGCAGCAGTCTTGTTTCACATGATGGGATGTTAGGGATAAATTTGTCCTGGTGAGGAAGATAAAGAATGGTAGGGTGAAGGAACCATGGGTGACAAGTGAGGTAGAAAATCTAGTCAGGTAGAAGAAGGCAGCATACATGAGGTTTAGGAAGCAAGGATCAGATGGGTCTATTGAGGAATATAGGGAAGCAAGAAAGGAGCTTAAGAAGGGGCTGAGAAGAGCAAGAAGGGGGCATGAGAAGGCCTTGGCGAGTAGGGTAAAGGAAAATCCCAAGGCATTCTTCAATTATGTGAAGAAAAAAAGGATGACAGGGGTGAAGGTAGGACCAATTAGAGATAAAGGTGGGAAGATGTGCCTGGAGGCTGTGGAAGTGAGCGAGGTCCTCAATGAATACTTCTCTTCGGTATTCACCAATGAGAGGGAACTTGATGATGGTGAGGACAATATGAGTGAGGTTGATGTTCTGGAGCATGTTGATATTAAGGGAGAGGAGGTGTTGGAGTTGTTAAAATACATTAGGACGGATAAGTCCCCAGGGCCTGACGGAATATTCCCCAGGCTGCTCCACGAGGCGAGGGAAGAGATTGCTGAGCCTCTGGCTAGGATCTTTATGTCCTCGTTGTCCACGGGAATGGTACCGGAGGATTGGAGGGAGGCGAATGTTGTCCCCTTGTTCAAAAAAAGTAGTAGGGATAGTCCAGGTAATTATAGACCAGTGAGCCTTATGTCTGTGGTGGGAAAGCTGTTGGACAAGATTCTTAGAGATAGGATCTATAGGCATTTAGAGAATCATGGTCTGATCAGGGACAGTCAGCATGGCTTTGTGAAGGGCAGATCGTGTCTAACAAGCCTGATAGAGTTCTTTGAGGAGGTGACCAGGCATATAGATGAGGGTAGTGCAGTGGATGTGATCTATGTGGATTTTAGTAAGGCATTTGACAAGGTTCCACATGGTAGGCTTATTCAGAAAGTTAGAAGGCATGGGATCCAGGGAAGTTTGGTCAGGTGGATTCAGAATTGGCTTGCCTGCAGAAGGCAGAGAGTGGTGGTGGAGGGAGTACATTCAGATTGGAGGATTATGACTAGTGGTGTCCCACAAGGATCTGTTCTTGGACCTCTACTTTTTGTGATTTTTATTAACGACGTGGATGTGGGGGTAGAAGGGTGGGTTGTCAAGTTTGCATACGACACAAAGGTTGCTGGTGTTGTAGATAGGGTAGAGGATTGTCAAAGATTGCAGAGAGACATTGATAGGATGCAGGAGTGGGCTGAGAAGTGGCAGATGGAGTTCAACCCGGAGAAGTGTGAGGTGGTACACTTCGGAAGGACAAACTCCAAGGCAGAGTACAAAGTGAATGGCAGGATACTTGGTAGTGTGGAGGAGCAGAGGGATCTGGGGGTACATGTCCACAGATCCCTGAAAGTTGCCTCACAGGTGGATAGGGTAGTTAAGAAAGCTTATGGGGTGTTAGCTTTCATAAGTCGAGGGATAGAGTTTAAGAGTCGCGATGTAATGATGCAGCTCTATAAAACTCTGGTTAGGCCACACTTGGAGTACCGTGTCCAGTTCTGGTCACCTCACTGTAGGAAGGATGTGGAAGCATTGGAAAGGGGACAGAGGAGATTTACCAGGATGCTGCCTGGTTTACAAAGTATGCATTATGATCAGAGATTAAGGGAGCTAGGGCTTTACTCTTTGGAGAGAAAGAGGATGAGAGGAGACATGATAGAGGTGTACAAGATAATAAGAGGAATAGATAGAGAGGATGGCCAGCGCCTCTTCCCCAGGGCACCACTGCTCAATACAAGAGGACATGGCTTTAAGGTAAGGGGTGGGAAATTCAAGGGAGATATTAGAGGAAGGTTTTTTACTCAGAGAGTGGTTGGTGCGTGGAATGCACTGCCTGAGTCAGTGGTGGAGGCAGATACACTAGTGAAGTTTAAGAGACTACTAGACAGGTATGTGGAGGAATTTAAGGTGGGGGCTTATATGGGAGGCAGGGTTTGAGGGTCGGCACAATATTGTGGGCCGAAGGGCCTGTAATGTGCTGTACTATTCTATGTTCTATGTATACGGTCAACAGAAGCTTAAAATTATGTTTTTAGAAAAAACTAGGAATAAAAGTATCTTTTAACCATTGTCACATATCTTTTGCTAGGTCTTATAAGAAAGAACCTAAAAAAGCACAGTGTGGATCTGTTCCAAGGCATGTTTATTACTTGCAAGGAGAAGACCACCTCCACTCCTCAGAATGGATGGCAGGTGGCTTTGGTTTTCAGCTTACAAACTTCATTTTTATACAGGTTTTCAGGCTATTCTTTGGATGATATCTGTTCTGGGTGTCAGTTCCTCTGCTTAGCCACTGCAGTTCTTTCCCATAGTTACACAATAAACAATGATCAGAACATTACATGCCTCTTGCCATGTACACATATAGCATATAGCAAAGCACTCTGAGATTATACAGGTTCCATTTTGTCACATTGCAAGATTCAATACATAAAAAATCTCAAAAGTTTTGAATATACTTCCATACCATGTGATTCAGACCACTGTGGTATATTCCAAAGCGACTTCATTGAAGAACTGCGAAGAGAGAAAATATGTCTACTCTGTGTTGATATACTGGATATGTACTAGCAATGAACCTCAGTGTAGCTTCTACCCTGTAACCCAACATGTGGGAACCTCATTTTTTTTATTTATTCATTTTTTTTATTATTATTGCTTCTGAATTTTGGAGGTAACTATAAGTTAACGATACCGATGAGTCAGGAGTCACAAAGAAGACTGTAGATTTCCTTCCCTGAGAAATACCATTGAACCAGCTGGGTCTTTACAAGAACATGGTGGCATCCATTAGTCTTGCAAAACCATGGATCTGCGGCTGGAAGGTTTCCAGGGCGCAGGCCTGGGCAAGGTTTTATGAAAGACCGGCAGTTGCCCATGCTGCAAGTCTCCCCTCTCCACGACACCAATGTTGTCCAAGGGAAGTGCATTAGGACCCATACAACTTGGCACCGGTGTCATCGCAGGAGTTGCCAGAACGGGTTGAAGGCAACGTCGGACTGCCTTAGGGTCTCCAGCACTGGATTTGTCCTCAGGGTTTACTCCCAAAGCCTTTCCCATGAGTGGGTTTGGCCACAAGAATATAATCGTTTCTGAGTTGCATCACTGAGCTAATCTTCTTCTGTTTAATTGCAGACTTATTTAGTCCTTTCATTTTAAACTCTCCAGTAGTCGTAGTGGGATTCCACCTCGTACCTTACGATTGTCCAGAATGTTCACCGCTAGTCAACTTGACTGCTACACTACCACACCTAATTGAAAAATTTTTAAAGGGCTTTCATTGCTAATTTTCATGTAGCTTTACAATTGACAGGAGGCACTTAATCTCATTGACTGACAGTTTATTATCCTTCGCTACTAAATTTATTAATTTTATCACTCCCACAGACAGAAAAAACATTTTTATTAAGTTAGTTGCAGGGAAAAGTAAATAATTATTATACATCTGCTTTAGAACCTTCATAGACTGAATATTTGTTCAAGCCTTTTGGAATCAATTGGGATATAATCTCAGGAGCTTGAACTAATCAATATCAGTGCTGATTTAGTGAAACACCTTTTCCATTAAAATGCAAAGCTACTTTTGATTTATTTTACTGAAAGTGCAGGTTTTGTAAAAAAAAATCTAACTGATCATCTAAAAGCAAAAAAACTGCAAATGTTGGATTTCTGAAATACACCAGAGATTGCTTGAGAAACTCAGTAGATCAGGTGAAATGAGAAATAAAGTGAACATTTTGGTTTAATGTCATTTTTTCACAATCCTAAATGCTATTTCTTCAGCATCATCATCATCATTATGTGTTGTGTCATATGATGTGGGTGATCATGGTCTTATGATGATGATTGATCTTGGTAAATTTTTCTACAGAAGTAGTTTGCCTTTGCCTTCTTCTAGGCAGTGTTTTTACAAGGCGGGTGACGCCAGCTATTAACAATACTCTTCAGAGATCATCTGCCTGGTGTCAGTGGTCATATAAACAGGACTTGTGACATACGCCAGCTGCTCATACAACTGTCCACCAACTGCTCCCATTGCTTCACGTGACCCTGATCGGGGGGGCTAATCTGACGCTACCCCTTGCCCAAGAGTGATCTGCAGGCTAACAGAGGAAAGGAGTAGTCGTATCTCTACCCCACCACCCGAAATATTAACTGTTTTATTTAATTCTAGCTGCATTCTTTTCCAGACTATGGGGTAGATTTGCATGTCCCCTACTGGAATTGGGACAGTTGGGGATAATTTCATACCCTTTATAAAATCTCCTGAGTTCATTGCTTGGAATAGAATGGAAATCTGGCTATTTCCATAATAAGTTATTTAAAGCCAACCTGCATCAATTAATGAACTAGAGCTGAGGCAGAGTTTATGACAGAGCAAATTACTTACCATACAGCAGTCAAAGTCAACATACCCAGTGAAATTGTCTGTTTTAACAGCAAATTAAATAAAACAGGATAATTTCTCCAGAACAATGCAATAAATTGACAATAGTTGCATTTAAATTATGTGCATTAAATCAACCTCAGTCACAGCTGACAGTGTGGTTATTAAACTGGAATGACTGGTGAATTCTCCAGTCATTTCAGTCTCGCTGATTGTAACATCATCACCATATGCAGTCTGTAGTTAAAGGATGTGGCATCTGTCCCACCAGATTATCTTTTAGGCAACCAAAAGCAAACAGCAGATATTTGTATGGATGCTTTATCAACGTCCATAAGACCATTAGACATAGGAGCAAAATTAAGCTATTCAGCCGATTGAGTCTTCTCGCAATTCCATCATATCTGATTCATTATCACTCACACCTCAATCTCCTGCCTTCCCCACCCCCATAACCTTTAACACCCTGACTAATCAAGAATCTATGAACCTCTGCTTTAAATATACCCAATTACTTGGTCTCCACAGCTTTCTACAGATTCACCACCACTTGGTGAAAGAAATACCTCCTAATCTCTGTTCTAAAAGGACATCCAATAATTCTGAGTCTGTGCTTCTGGTCCTAGACTCACCTACTATAGGAAACATCCTCTGCACATCCACACTATCCAGGCCTTTCAGTATTTGATAGGCTTCAATAAGATCACCTCTCATTCTTCTAAACAACAGTGATTATAGGCCCAGAGCCATCAAACACTGCTCATATGTTAACCTTTTCATTCCCATTAACCCTTCCATTTCATGTCAGTTTGGGTCAGTTATTAAAAGTTTGAAAAAAGGTTCTAAGGTTCATTTTATTGTCAAAGTGTGCATGTACAATACAACTCTGATACTTGTCTTCTCCAGATAGCCACGAAGTGCAGAAAAACAATGGAGTTGTTGAAAAAAAATACATCAACCACCCCCACCCCTGCATGTAAAAGAAAAAAAAACACAAAACTTGCAAGCCCCAAGCCCTCAACCCCCTCCCACACACAAAAATAACAGTTCGCCCATCTGGAAAATGACAGCTAGAACATCAGAACCCCCAAACTTACACACTCCCAACTCCCTCCATCACAGAAAAGAAAACAGATCTGACACTGGAAATATAATACATGAATGAGGGAGTACATGTTGTGAAGAGACATTAAGCCATAACCCTATTTACATATTGTAGCAGATTAAAAAGACTTTGCCAACAATCCCTGCCCCTCTGTTTCAGGGGCTTCGTTTCAAACAGAAACTACGAGGTTAATCAGGAAATGATTAATGGAAGCCTCTGAACTGTTAATTCAGCATTTGCCAGAGAAATGGAGGTCTTCAGTGAAATATTGGTATAAAAATGGCCTCTGAGATGGTATGACTCAGGTGTTTGTATTAAACTTTAAAGATCATGATAGCTTGATGTTTCAGTATGTTTCTAAGAGTTTATTTTCTGCTTTGTAGTTTTAAGAACAGCAATGCTAATCTTTAAAATATTTTGATTTGTCGTTTCAATTTTATCCTTACAGATACCAAGGCTGCCAATACAGTGTAATCCTGAAGAATGAACAGAAACTGCTTACTTTATTAACACAATGAAGGGGTATAATGGGAGTCGGAGCCAGTCGCAGCATTCTTCTGCACACACGTGCCACTGTATGCCTGAGGATTGTGACCACTCTCATGATTACTTACATCACAGCCAGGATCCTCGGCAGTCTTACTTGCTCAGCCCTGCAGAATCCTGCTCAATGGACCACCACTACTGCGTATCGAGGGGGACCATGTCCTCCGAGTGCGCCGGTGCGCCGGTCAGCCTGAACGAGCAGATGTCCTCCAGCAGCACCTTCCCCAGGATGCACCACAACCCGCAGTACGAGTCCTGTGACGACTGTATGGCCGCCACCCACACGGCCAGCAAGATCAACCGGCTCCCCGCCAACCTGCTGGACCAGTTTGAGAAGCAGTTGCCGCTCCACCACGACGGGTTCCACACGCTCCAGTACCAGCGGGCCAGCTCAGCAGAGCAGCGGAGCGAGAGCCCCAGCAGGATCCGGCACCTGGTCCACTCCGTGCAGAAGCTTTTCGCCAAGTCTCACTCTCTGGAGGCTCCGTCCAAAGGGAATGTGAACGGGACGAAGGCAGAGGGGAGGGGCAGCGACAGCTATCATCACCATCAGCACCACCGCCACCATCAGCACCACCACCAGTCGAGGTCAACAAAAAGGAGTAAGAGCAAGGAGCGTAAATCGGAGTCCAAGCACAGGGCCAAGATAACTGGCTGGTGGAGCTCTGATGACAACCTTGACAGCGACAGCAGTTACATGGTCACTGCTGGATCCAGTAGGCACTCTATGGATCAGGCCACCCAGTACTGTACAGAACCCATTGAAAGTGCCTTCAGAGATCTGACCCTGAAGAGTTTAAAAAGCAGCAGTGAGGGGAAGTGCTTAGCCTGCGCGGCCATGCCGATGATGGCCGACTCACAGCACGCGAAGAGGAGCGCGTGGTCCACCATGACAGTAAGCCAAGCCAGAGAGGCCTATCCTAGCTCAAGCCTGAACCAAGACAAATCATCAGTGCTACAGGATATCAAGGCACAAGAAAGAGCTTATCATTATCTTCAGGTAGGTGGTAAACCCTGTTTTCCAGTATTAGAAGAAAGTTAGACCATCAACATGTGAACTCCATAGGTTTTTTTGTCCAAAGTTATTGCATTTGAGTTGTTTATTGTATGCATGATATCTCAGATTTGTTTGAATTACCATGTGATTGGCTTTTGGAACCGCTATACATGAAAGCTGAATCAGGCATATTACTTATCAGAGACACAGGACTGCAGTTGCTGGAATCGGGAGCAGCAAACCATCTGCTTGAAGACCTTGCTGGGTCAAGCAGCATCTGGGTGTTGGAAAGATTTGTCCGTGTTCACCCACAGGCTCCCCACCCCACAGCACCATTTGATCCTGGTGCACTCTGCAATTCACGTCTCCCCTAACCAGCTCCATTATCACCTCCCTTGCTTACTAGATTCCAGAACTGGTAGCCCTTTGTGCTCCTGCTTATCACCATCCAGGAGCTGTCTCTATCTTCATCCTCCCATCTCCCCACCTCACTCAATCTGCTTCTCCTTCCTTTTCTGTCTCCATCCCTCAGGCTCTGCCTCCCAACTTCACCCCTCCTTTCCCATCCCCTCCCCAGCTAGCCTGACCCGTCATTCATCCATCAGCCCATCTCTCCTTTTTATACCCACTATCTTCCCCATCCACTCAAAGTTCAAAGTAAAAATTTATTAGCAAAATACATTTATGTCACCATATCCGACCCTGAGATTGATTTTCTTGCGGGCATACTCAGTAAATCCAAGGACCATAACAGAATCAATGAAAAACCACACCCAACAGGGCAGACACACAACTAATATGCAAAACACAGCAAACTGCAAAAAAAGAGCTAATAGTAATAAATAAATAAGCAATAAATATTGAGAACATGAGATGAAGAGTCCTTGAAAGTGAGTCCATAGGCTGCGGACTCTTAGTCCTGGTGCAGGGTTTCAACTCAAAACATTGACAATTCCTGTTTCTGCCTCAGATGTTGCTCAACCCACGCAGTTCCTCCAGCAGACGGTTTGTTACTAATTCACAGGATTCTATGTTACAGTAAAGTTGCAAGGATTCCTTTCAAAGCCCACTGCTACTCATCATAGACGTAGAGGTTAGTAAAATCAGGGTGAAAATTCTTGTCTGGCAGTACACAGTAACTGCACTCTACCTCTTCAAACAGTATTTGCTGATGAGGAGCAGTGGTGGTTCAGTAATTAACCTTACATGAATGAGCACACGTAACTGTGATACTGCAATCAGGGAACTGAATTTAATTCTTTCACTGCATCACAATATATATAATTACATGTTTGTCTATGCTACAAATTTATCAACTACTTTCAGTGGTCCACAACAGTCATACTATCTTTTGTAATGACTCCAAATACATCCAACCCAGATCACTGAAAGTGACTTATAGCTGTGACAGGACATGAGCATCAATAGAATGAGTTTCAGAGGAAGAATACAAACTCTGGAACTGGTATATGCAGAATGAGGGGATGGTATCTAGAGACCTGAACCATGGTGTTTATTACAAACTGCTCAGAAAAAAATATGACATTATCCAGTGGAACAGAGAATTATAGAAGAGGGCACAACTCTAGTTCTTAGGTCAAGCTGACGTCCATATATGTGGCAGGGAGAGAAAATTCAAAACCCTGAGGTGCAAAGGGACTTGGGAATCCTTGTGCAGGATTCACTCGTGAAAGGTTAATCTGCAGGTTGAATCTGTGGTGAGGAAGGCAAATGCAATGTTCGCATTCATTTTGAGAGGACTAGAATATAGAAGAAAGGGTATAACGTTGAGGGTATAAAGCACTGATGAGGCCTCACTTGGAGTATTGTGAGCAGGTTTTGGCTGCTTATCTAAAAAAACGATGTGCTGACATTGGAAAGGGTTCAAAGGAGGTTCACGAAAATTATTCCGGGATTGAAAGGCTTGTCATATGAGGAGTGTTTGATGGCTCTGGGCCTGTACTCACTGGAATTCAGAAGAATGAGGGGTGACTTCATGGAAACCCACTGAATGTTGAAAGGCCTCTAAAGAATGGATATGGAAAGAATGTTTCCTGTGGTGGGGGAGAGCAGAGGACACAGCCTCAGAATAGAGGGGTGTCATTTTAGAATGGAGGTGAGGAGGAATTTCTTCAGCTAAACAGTAGTGAATGTGTGGAATTCGTTGTCACAGGCAGCTGTGGAGGCCAAGTCATTGGGTATATTTAAGGCAGAGGTTGGTAGATTCTTGATCAGTCAGGGCATGAAAGGATATGGGGAAAAGGCGGGAAATTGGGATTGAGAGGGAAAATGAATCAGCCATGAAGGAGTGGCAGAGATCTAATTCTGCTCCTACATCTCTTATGGTCTAATGGGCTTACGGGTGACTCAATGGAGTGAATATGTGTGTGTGTGTGTGTAAGCATCAGAAGGTCGATGATGCATCCTTCTGTGCCTACGCAGGGCTTCTGTGTGCTCCCATTGCACTCATTCAAGGCTCTCAAGCCATCCTTAATACTCCTTTTTCCATTTGAATGGTTATGGACCAGATACTCCCAGAAGTCTGTGAGCATATTACATTTCTGCAAGGAGCACTCCCTTAAAACTCTACACTTCACTTGATATTTGTGAATAAGAATAAACTATGGGGGTAGTGGAGAAGATTGTATACCAATGCAGAGATGATGTGTTGTGGATTGTTGGAAAAGATCTATAACTTAACAGTTTGGAAAGATGTTGGTGTTTGTCATAGTATTATGCGGCAAGAGGTTTGAAATCAATCCCTTGACAGCCATATCACATTACACATTACACATGACCATCCATTGTAACATTGTATCCATTGTGACAAGATCTTTCATCCCAGTTAGAAAATACTATTTTAAAACGAGTTTTGCATTTATTTCTGAGCAAGAAATCTGACCCTGATTTTGAGATACCCTACCCCACTTGGGATGCGAGTTCCTGGATGGAAGTACCTACAACTACACTGTCACATCAAATTCTGTAGAGCAATGTAGCTAATTTAGTAGTCACCTCTAGGAGGATCCAAAAATTAATCATATGGTAAGTTGGAATAATTGCCTGTTTCTTTGCATTCTAGCATTATTTAAACCAAGGAGACCTATTCAACTTTATAATTCAACAAAGGGAGTGATATTGTTTGCATATTAGATGAAGTATTCTTAAGTTATTGTGTGTTATGTGCACTACTGTGCTTTACACCCTGGTCCAGAGAAAAGTAGTTTTGTTTGGTGGTATACATGTATGTAGTTAAATGACAATAAGCTTAACTTTTTTCACTGAAGTTATGCACATATTCTGTTGTGTGCAGTAAAATGGCGCGGGATTTCACATTGCCGTGCCAAATAGCATAACCTTAGTAAAAGTTTTGGTACATGTTGCTGCCTGCAATTGCATCTCATTTATGGTTTAAGTATTCAATTTATTTTAAGCTTGTGCATTCAACTTGCTTTGTGAAATAAAATTCATTTTCTCCTCGACATACTTGAGGGATCACAGAAATTGCTTATTTCAGAACTGAAAAACAATCACACATTGCAAATTTCCTTTCAGAGGTATCTATGAATGAATCTGTTTACATGTCAGAGTTGCTTCCCAGGAATACAGATAGCTATTAAAGAGAAAATACTCAAGTCCCTTTTCTGCAAAAACATCCTACAGGATATGTTGTAAATTTCATATGCAAATATATTTTGATTTGCATTTATGTTGTGCTTATAATGTGGGTGAAGTGCTTTAAAGCACTTCAGAAAAGCAAGGAAAAAATTGATACAATTCTAAGGAGATACAGAATGAAAAACAGCTTGGTTATTTATAAATGGTCATAAGATGAGAGGAGTGTAGGGAATCTTAGGGCTCAGATACACAATTGGGAAATTGTTTTGATGGTTTTGGAACAGAAGGACGGGCAAGCATTACAGGGGAGAGGGTAACTGAAGGCTTGGAAGGTCTTGGAGGCCAAGTCCATAGGTATATTTAAAGCAGAAGTTGATAGTTTCCTGATTGGTCAGGACATAAAAGGATTATGGTGAGAAGGCAGGTGTCTGGGGTTGAGTGGGATCAGCCATGATGGAATGATGGGCTGAGTGGCCTAATTCTGCTCCTGTGTCTTTTGGTCTTACGGTCTCATGATCTCAACGTAAAAGCTGAAACTTTGGGACCGTGGGCCAGTGTAAGAAAGAGGAGCTGCTGGCCTCAAGTGTTAGTCTGAATAGAGTGTGAGATAGATATCCTGTTTGCTGTTGTGTGCTGGGGCCGCAGGCTGAGGATGGCAGACACCAACAGAATCAACAAACTCATTCGTAAGGCCAGTGATGTTGTGGGGATGGAACTGGACTCTCGGACGGTGGTGTCTGAAAAGAGGATGCTATCTAAGTTGCATGCCATCTTGGACAATCTCTCCCATCCATTACATAATGCACTGGTTGGGCACAGGAGTACATTCAGCCAGAGACTCATTCCACCGAGATGCAACACAGAGCGTCATAGAAAGTCATTCCTGCCTGTGGCCATCAAACTTTACAACTCCTCCCTTGGAGGGTCAGACACCCTGAGCCAATAGGCTGGTCCTGGACTTATTTCATAATTTACTGACATAATTACATATTACTATTTAACTATTTATGTTTCTATTACTATTTATTATTTATGGTGCAACTATAACGAAAACCAGTTTCCCCCAGGATCAAAAAAGTATGGCTATGACTATGACTATTACCAATGAGGATGGAACAGTGATAACAAAGGTGTTAGAATAACTGAGGCAGAGGAGAGGATCTTACTGGCATAAAAGGTGATTTGCGGTATTAGCAAATGTCAGTAGAAAGCTGGAGATGAAGTGGATCAGAGCCCCAGGAAATGACAAAAGTACGGACAGATAGCTACTGTTTACTCGGTAAATCTGCCTTTACGTTCCCCTGTTGGGGTAAGTCTAGGATGCATGTTGAGACTCTTGCGGAATGCCTTGGATTGCTTCGTTGTGGTTGAGGTGACATGGAAGTGGTTGTCATTGTAGTTGCGGTTCACTCTGAACCGGTGGCTTCTTCAAGGCTCCACTTTTTAGAGGTGAAAGGAATTAATGACATGGAGTCTGGAAGAGAAATGAAGACTATCGTTCAGTTTATTTCGGAAGTTTAGCTTGAAGGATGCAGTAGTTCATCCAAGACAGGAGACTGTAAAAAGATTTCATGCTCTTTTGGTTTGGTAAATGCAATGGGTGCTGCATGTCTTTATGATGCACAGCATGACTCCTCGATAAAATCAGTGGTGAAAAATTGTCAGGATGGCTTTCACTTTGATCATGCAGAGGCAGCCTGCAGAGCCCACAGCACCCGTGTCAAGGTTATGCTGACCGCTGGGAAATATGTCAGTTCGTAAATAACACTTTATATGGCAAGGTACAGTCTTTAAAAAAGTACTATGGAGGTGAGGGAAAATAAAGAGAGGGAGGTGTTTTGTGAGGTCACTCCCTCATTCCCACTTTAGCACCAAGTGGATTGGCCTGGTCAACCCTCCCACCACGTAGGATGTGTGCTCAGTAAGAAAGCATCTCAACATCTCAATATCTACTTCCAGGAACTTATCAGAGATAGAGTTATCCCTAACCATCGTGACCTTGCATGTTTTACTAAAAATCAGTCAGGTTTATCATCACTGACATATGTCGTGAAATTTGTTCTTTTGTAGCAACAGTACAGTGCAAGATATAAACACTACAAGTTGGAATAAATAAATAGTACAAAAGAGAAAACAAGAAAAAAATAAAGTGAGGTAGTGTAAATGAGTTCATGGACCACTCAGAAATCTGATGGCAGAAGGGAAGCAGCTCTTCCTCAAGTGTTGAAGGTGCGTCTTCAGACTCCACGTTGTTCTAAACTCCAAAGAAAATAGATAACCCCAGGAATTAGTGCAGTAATATTTAGGCCTAATTTTCTTTTACTTCAGTTGTTTCCTCATCATTAAATTGTCTCCAGTCCCATTTTCAAGAGCTTTGAAGGATTGGTTGGTATTGGTCTCTCAGAGGGACAGGACAAACATCAGTACAACTGTCTGCATGATTGCATCAGAACCCAAGCAATAACCTGACAAGTGTCACCTGGAACAGATCATTGCTCCAAAACAAAAATTGTAGGCAAAAGATCATCGCTTTAATTAGGAACAAAGTGTCTTATATACAGTTATAACCCTCCAGTGCTGTTGTAATATTTATATCCTGATCTTAATATGCTCATTCCAGAAATAGTCTATAAAAGGATGGCAAAGATTGGTGCAATCAATTAGTGTGAAGAATTAAACTCCTCAATCAGTTAGAGCAGCATTCTGTTGGAATAGTTTGCTGTTTTTTCCCCTATATTTTTTGCTATCGTGATCCTAGCAAAGGAACACATGCAATTTTCCGATCACGTTGATTGGAATGCTTAATCTACGTCAATCCGGTGTACATATGACTGTAAATGTTAATGCGACTGACCTTCACTTCTTCAACATTCAAAGCAAATTTATTATCTAAGTACATATATTTTCAAAGTTTAAAGGACATTTATTATCCAAGTAATAATAAATTATACATAATAGAATTATAATTATAATTATAACTATAATTATACATTATAGAACCTTGAGATTTGTCTCCTTACAGGCAGCCACAAAACAAAGAAACCCAAAAGAACCCATAAAAAAGACCAACAATATCCAAATGTGCAGAAAAATAATAAGGATGACAAAGAGCACCTCTAAAATCTTAAGACAGTGTTAAGAAGTTTAGAAGATTGTGGGCTCAGAGCATGACACAACAGATGTGAATGCTTTAAGCCAAGCATCACTTACTGTGGTCACACCACTGATGCAGAAGAATTGCACAACTGTGTTGAGAAAATTCAAACAGTGGAGGATGCCTCAAGACCAGAGGACTTGTCATAGTTGCAGTCCTTTTTAGGATTTGTCAATTACTATAACAGGTTCCTGCCAAACCTGGCTACTGTGCTCCACCCCTTGCACACTTTTACTATAGATCAGAAAGAAAGTGGCAATGGGCAAAGCAGTGTGAGGTGGCTTTCCAAAAGGTAAAGGAAATAGTGATGTCAGACACTGCAATCACACACTTTGATCCACACCATGCGGTGAGGCTCGCCTGTGATGCCTCACCGTATGGTATAGGTGCAGACATGTCACATGTCATGATTGATGGAAGTGACATCAAGATTTTGCATTGTGCTCCCTTACCGCTGCAAAGAAAAATTAGGCACAGATTGAGAAAGAGGTCTTGAGTCTGGTTTGGGCTGTAAAACGTTTCAACCGCTACCTGTATGGGAATGAATTTACCCTCACTACTGATCATCAACCACTGGAGTCCATTTTCAATCCACAGAAGGGTGTTTCACTGACAGCGGCAGCACAAATGCAGGGATGGGCTCTGTTTCTTGGAGGACACAGTTACGAGATCAAATTCAAGAGGACAACTAATCAGGGAACTTCTCTTGGATTGTTCCATTTACCATTGGAAAAGGGAATACCTGTAAAATTTATTAAAGAGGATATTCCTTTTGACACATTCTCTTTAATGCAAATTGACCTCCTATAATGGCAGAGATGATCCAAAGGGACACCAAAAAAGATCTCACAGTGTCTCAGGTCTACATGGCCATCCAGAATAGTTGAAATATGCAGCAGGCACTTCAGTTCCACCGTTTTTACCAATGCTGGGATGAACATATATTTAACAGGGTTTGCCTTATGTGAGGTTTGAGAGTTGTTGTACCATCCAAGCTGAAAAGTTAAAGTGGTGGAGGAGCTACATGCCGATCATCTAGGCTTTGGTTCGAGACTTCATCTGGTGGCCTCGGATAGATCAGTAGATCCAGCAGCTTGCCATGCATAGTTGGGGATGCCCACACGTACAGAAGAAAGGTGTTCAAAGAACTGTTTCCTGCAGTCATGGAGTCAACTCCTACAGTTACTATGAAGGAGATCCCAGAATCTGAGATTGTTTCACAGCCACAAGTCTCACTTGCCAAGCAGAGTGTCCCCTCTTGTCAGGAAAGAAATCCTCCCGACAACGATTAAATCTTTAGCCCTGAATGGGACAATATAAAATTTACTCTGCTGTGGATGTGGATGTCTACATGGCATACTGTATATATTTTTTTTTCTCTCACCCCTGTAGGTGGTGTGTATGTGTATTTTTCCCTCAGTCTCGTGTCCTGTACCAAAGGCCTGGGAGTTTGAGGGTTTAGCACAGTATTCTTGCTGTTCCTAGTAGTGCAGTCTTCTGGACCGAGACCTCAGATGTTGTTCCTAAAAATTGTTGGAGCAACTTTCCTAGTCCAGGTGTCACAGCTCCAAGTGCTCCTATCACCACCAGGATTACTCTGGGTTTAACCTTCCACATTGTTGCTATTTACTCTTTCAAGCCCTGGTATTTCTCCAGCTTCTCATACTCTTTCTTCCTGATGGTACTGTCATTCGGGATTGCCACGTCTATAACTATTGCTTTCTTCTGTTCCTTGTCCTGTATCACTACGTCCGCTTGGCTGGTCAGTACCTGCTCTACAGTCTGTATTTCGAAGACCCACAGTACCTTAGCTCTGTCACTCTCCACAGCCTTCTCGGGTATTTTGCATCTGGATTTGGGAGTGTCCAGTCCATACTTAGCGCGGATGGTCCTGTACACAGTTCCTGCAACTCAGTTGTGTCATTCAGTGTATGCTATCCCTGCCTGCATCCTGCACCCTGCTATTATGTGCGGGACAGTTTTCAGCGGATTCCTTGCACGGTCTGCATCTTGGGTCTTGTCTGGTGTGATAGACCCCTGCTTCTACTGCTCTGGTGCTCAGCACCTGTTCTTGTGCTGCCATAAAATAAGTTGAAATGAAATCTATATTGAGTTAGAATTTATAGCTAAGCAGGGAAGAGTATTGTGTATTTAATATTTGAGCAATTTTGTGAATACATTACTGTGCAAATGCCTTAGGCACATATATAGTACTGTAGTAATTTTATTGCACTGTACTGCTGCCACAAAAAAAATTCATGACATATGCAAGTAATGATAAACCTGATTCTGGTGTGGGTCTCTATTGTCAACTGAGAGAGGGAAGGAGGCAGGGAGCAGGGAGCACCGGAGTGACATTCTGTAATGATCAATAGACCGATTGTTTGGAATCAAATAACAACCTTGACTGGTGTCTCAAGGCTGGGTGTGTCTGCACCTGAACTACACCCCCCCGCCCACCCCTGGCACTCCTTTGCCACCTGCCCCACACCCCTCCCGCAATGCTGCACCATCACCATTCCCAACGTTCTTTCCTCCCTGCCAGATTTACAAACTTGCTCTCCGCTCCATGCTGACAAATACGTTACTGTGCAAAAGACTTAGGCATCCTAGCCATATACAGTTGAAGTCAGAAGTTTACATACACCTTAGCCAAATACATTTAAACTCAGTTTTTCACAATTCCTGACAGTTAATCATAGAAAACATTCCCTGTCTTAGATCAGTTAGGATCACTACTTTACTTTAAGAATGTGATGGTGGTGGTGCATCCGTTAGTCTCGTGAGACCATGGATCTGCGCCTGGGAAGTCTCGCTTCAGTCTGCGTTAGAGCAGCGTCTGTTGTGGCTGTAGAGGCCCACACGGGAGTGACAGTCTCGGCTGCAGCGACTGCACTTGAAGGCACTGTCCTCCAGTGTTGTCTTGATGCTGTTTTTCCGACAAGTGTGCTTTTCTTCAGCAGCAAGCCTCAGCTTCTCTTCTCCTCTTTTTAGACCTCTGCATAGTTCCAGCCTCCAGTGAGAGCAATCGCTTGCAATGTCCTCCCACCTCTCGACATTCATTTTCAGTGACTTCATGTCTCTCTTGCAAATGTCTTTGAAACGAAGATGGGGCTGCCCTTGTGCTCTCTTGCCGGAGGCCAGTTCCCCGTACAGCAGGTCTTTCGGGATCCTCCTGTCTGACATGCGGTGTACGTGGCCCAGCCAGCGGAGACAGTGTTGTTGGAGCAGGGTGAAGAGGCTGGGTATCTGGGCGTGGGCCAGGACCTCATTGTTGGTGACTCAGTCAGTCCACATGATGTCCAGGATGCGTCTCAGGCTGAGGAGGTGGAAGGTGTTGAGAACTGAAAAAGCGTGTGCGAGCAAGGAAGCCTACAAACCTGACTCAGTTACACCAGTTCTGTCTGGAGGAATGGAACAAAATTCCAGCAATTTACTGTGAGAAGCTTGTGGAAGGCGACCCAAACATTTGACCCAAGTTAAACAATTTAGAGGCAATGCTACCAAATACTAACAAAGTGTATGTAAACTTCTGACCCACTGGGAAAGTGATGAAAGAAATAAAAGCTGAAAGAAATCATTCTCTCTACTATTATTCTGACATTTCACATTCTTAAAATAAAGTGGTGATCCTAACTGACCTGAGACAGGGAATGTTTTCTAGGATTAAATGTCAGGAATTGTGAAAAACTGAGTTTAAATGTATTTGGCTAAGGTGAATATAAACTTCTGACTTCAACTGTATATATGACTAAGACTTTTGCACAGTACTGTATGTTCTTTGGTGCTTACATAATTCATTATGGGTTATATGTAAAAGGAAGTAAATGGCATACAGTATTCTGCCACCATGTCATAACTGCATTCCTTGCTAAAAGTTAAATCAATGTACATATTTATCTTGGTCTCCCCAAGTTTCTCTTTCGAATAATTTCTGGAATTACAAAACATAACTATTTCCACCTTTGTTAAAAGACTTTGGCTGCCTGTCCTTGATGAGCGATAAAAATGGGACCCTGCTTGCAAATTAGGGGGTTATTGATCAACATGTGTAATATGTCCATCCTAAATCTGTGTGCTAACCTTGCCATCAGGAAATTTAGGTTCTTGTTTTTGTGTAGAATCAGAAAAACAGAAAATATAGCTTGCGTATCCAAAGAAAATGTTGGTATCACCCGAAGTTATCCTATCTGGCCACTGCCTGTTTTCATAGTGAATTGCTACCTGCCATCCTGATGATGGGAATGAGCGCTTCTTCGGAATTTGCTTGCCCACTCATTTTTATTGAGGTTGATGTCTCAAAGTTGCAGCTGCTCCTTTGTCTTCTGAACAGCCAACTGAAACACTGCACAAGGTGACTAAAGATAAAGATTGATTTTATTTGTCACATGTGCGTCGAAACAATGAAACATACAGTGAAATGCGTCGATGACCAACACAGCCTGGGGACTGTGCTGGAGCAGACCACAAGTATTGTCATCCATCCAGCACTAAAGTAGCATATTCACAACCCACTAACCTTAACCCATACGTCTTTGGATAGTGGGAGGAAACTGGAGCACCCGGAGGAAACCCACACGGACACAGAGAAAATGCACAAACTCGTTGAAGACAGCAGTGGGAATTGAACCCTGATTGCAATCACTGGCACTGTGAAGTATTGCACTAACTACTGTGCTACTGAGACAACCTGGGTGGAGCCCTAAACATCCAGGACAACCCCATGAGCTGTGAACATGCCATTCATTCACATGGCAGAGAGCCAGAGGTGAAACCCGGTTACATTCTCAACAGTTAGCATTAAAACCAAACACAAGGAACAACTTTAAACTTCCAATGGGAAGTGTGCATTATTTTGAGATGAAGTGACATTCTGAACTTTGAATAGGGGTAAAGCCAACATTCCAATTACCCCAACACTTTTCAGAGTTAACCTCATAGCTCTGGGTCTGAAGCAACTAACAGCACATTGTTGTTTAACAAAGCAGACGTGTCAGAGTGGCCCTGTATTACAAAGTACATCATGCCAGCAATCATTCAGACTCTTAACTGACATCCCCAGGATTTTCATTCACAACCGGCATTGTGCAAACGTTCAAAATTTACGGCATATCTCCAATAGCAGCAGCTTAAATCACAACTAAATTATCTAGTAGATAAGATATTAGCTGACATGTGGAATGGATACAACTTTGGTCCACTTACCCTGATAGTGGTAGTAGGAAAAATGTTAGAATCCAAAGTAAAGATATGATAAAGAGTAATAATAGACTTGAGAAGTAGAAATCATATTTGACCAATTTTTTTGGAGTTCTTTGAGAACATGGCTGTTGTTGCGTGAATGAAGCCACTTGCAAAAAGTGCTGGTAGATATGAAGCAGCTCCTTTGTTCAACCAAACAAGATACAGCAGGCATGATATGAAGAGGCGTTCGGTCGATAGGTCTGGCTGGCCCAACATGGGGTCCAATATTTTATGTGCTGAACATGAAAGGACAATCGCATATTTACAACGTAACTACACACAAACTTCACACCCCCTGATTCACACCCACACCACAGACTTCCGAGTGAATTTTAATCAGCATTGTCTGGATTGGGATTCATGGCTTCTACAAGCCCATTATTCAGAGCTGCTCTCCAAATAAAATCCACAATTTATACTCAGACCCGTAGACTGGTACGCAAAGTCATTTGCTAAATGCAGATGTGCTAAACCCAAAATTCACTTTAACATACCCTCCTCTTAGTCACCCTGGACAAAAATAAATTTGTACCAAAAAAGGACAACTTTAAGGAGTTTCTACTCAAATAAGGCAGCAGAAATGCCTTGCCTTGGAATTCCTCCCCCCCCCAATAATTTTATGTGCACCTACATCTACCCTATCATCCCTAATCTCTATATACAAAATGTTAAGCGTAGAGAATGTTCCAGAAATTTGAACAGCAGTCTTTCAAAATGCGTCTTCATTCATATGCCTGTTGGCTCTTCTCCTGCTGGCTGACTACAACTTAGCCAGCTTAATCACATTCTTCGTCTTCACGCCCTCATTTTCTGGTCACTAAAACTCTCTCTTTCCAGGGACACCAGCAAGGAAAGTGCATCAGGCTCACAGGCCCTCTCATCGATGTACAGGAAGGGGTTGGGGTCGTCTCTATTTGAATGACTACGAGGTCCTCTCTTCAGTGCCACTCCCTTCTGAACTGTCCAGTTGATTGCGGGCCTGACTGCTGAAAGGGCCCAGCTCATTTGTATTCTCTCCCCATTCAGGTTGGGAGTGACTGCCTCCAGATGCCATGTGCAATCTCTTTCAGTCTGCCATGCTATGGAACCTGCTATCTCTACATTAACTTAAATCCCTCCCCATCTATTTTCCCCAATATCTTTTCTATTCCATGCTATTCAACTAATCATCTACCTACAGCAACCAGCCTTCATTACAGAGTACCATCACCATCACACTTTAGCGTGCTGTTCACGGGTTTCTGTAACACTCTTGGTGTCTTTTGCCTTCGTGTTTCCTGTGGTCAACTGTGGTCAGGTCTGGTGTGGCCGACTGGTGTTCATCTCTTAGGTTCTCTGTAATTACACTGTTACTGGGCACACTTGATCTCCCACTCTGTCTGTCAGATCAACAAGAAGGTGAGTCGTACGTTTTAACCTGGGTCCGGTGTTTCCACTGGCTGCCTGGCCGAGTCTACACACAGGAACAAGTGTCACTTGTTAAAAGTACTGACTGTGGTCCTTTCGGGCAGTACCTTCAACGTGACTTCGTCACCCCTGCTGTGGGAGGATGATCTCCTTTCCCTTCGACTCTCTCTGATCAGCAGTGCGCTGCTGTTGGTTTGCTCGACCTTTCAACACTTTAAACTGGTTTTTCTATCCCTATAAGTCCCAGGCTCACTGGAGCCTATAATTAGGGATGTCTTTGGACTGTGGGAGGAAACCAGAGCGCCTGGAGGAAACCCATGCAGTCACAGGGAGAACGTACAAACTCCCTATAAGCAGTGGTGGGAATTGAACCCAGATCATCTGTACTGTAAAGCATTGTGCTAACCGTTACGCTACAGTGCCACCTGGGCAGTGTAGCTCAAAGGGCTGGAGGTGCCTACTACACGTTTTATTTGTACTTGTTACATACACCTGTTAGGGTGCATTCTCCAGTTACCTTATAAGGTAACCGTAGCCTTCAGCCAGGAGCAGATATCATCAGGTGGTTCCCAACCTTCACCGAATGTTTCGACCCTTAACCACGACACTCTCCAGTTGGTGGGCCGGCAGTGGTGGCCAAATCACTGCCCGTCTGCTCCTTGCTTCCAGCTCCCCTCCTCTTGCCTACTCCAAATCCAACAAGAAGCTCATTCTGCCTCTTCCCCCATCCTACGAGCTGCTTGTTTTTCGCTCCTTTCGTCCAGGCCCAGATCTGACAACAACTGCCATGCTGATTTGGCTGGGAAACCTCTGCAGCCGATCTCCACAGGGAACAACCATGCCTGCCATCCCTTGTCTTTACACTCCTGCAGTAAGGCTGGTACTTCAAGGCCTTTCTCTCGTGGGCCTCTTCCCATCCCTCCTCCCACGGCACAGTCAGCTCAACCAGAATGATTTTCTTGTCTTCAGTTGACCACAGTACAATGTCTGGGCGTAGGGTTGTGTGCACCACATCTGGGAACTGCAACCTCCTTCCCACATCGACCCTCATCTCCCAGGACCTGGCCGTTAGCAGCAGATTGGGCTTTGGTTGTTTGGTTATGAAAGGCCTAGCTCCCTCTTTGATGAAGGTGATGGCCTTCCTCAAATCTGTGCCAGCCGTCCTCTTCTTGCATCTCTCCCGCTCTAGTGTGTCAGCAAGAGCCAGAAGCACCTTATCATGGCGCCACCTATACCGTCCTTGAGTTAGAGCTGTTTTACACCCGGACAGTATATGAGCCAGTGTCCCCTTCTGACCACAGAGCTTACAGTTCGGGTCCTTTCTCATCCCCCATGTGTGCAGATGTAATGGTGAAGGAAGGGTGTCATACACGGATCGCAAGAGGAAGGAAATACAGAAGGACTCCAGTCTCCATAACTCTGCCCATGAGATCTTACGCTTAGGCAGATCCCATTTTGTCCAGGCACCCTGGGACCCTTGTTCCACTGCCTTTGAAATCCGCTTCTCTTCCTCACGGATCTGTACTTCTACCTGTATCATGTCTCGCCTGTTCCTTATGCTTGCGTTTCCCCACTTCCGGAAGTGAACTGAGCTGAGGCAATGCCGCCCGACGCAGGGGTTGCCGATGATATCTCGCAGCTTCAGAGAACACATTGCCTCCTCCACAGCCGTGCTGACTGCCCACTTGCGCCCAGATCTGGTTGTAACGCCAGCTTGCTTTACCAAGACATCATTAGAATCTCTCAAACTTAATAAAGCTCTGCATTTATAAGATATTAAGATAATGATAATAATATTAAATAGCATAGAAGATGTGGAACTAGTGAATTTGATCATTTGGATTTTTGAACATTTTCAGTAAGAGCACACACAGGAGATTGCTCAACAAAGCTATTGTATATAGAACTGAGGATTATATAGTAATGTAAATATTTGATTCACAGATAGAAGACCAAGATATGCTTCATCAGATCCTTTTTGGGTTGACAGACAGTGACAGAAGGTACTCCAGGGATTAGTGCTTGAATATATTCAAAGAATACAAATGATTCAAAGTATATTTATTATCAAAAAATATATAAATTATACAACCTTGGGATTTGTCTGGCTACAGGCAGCCACAAAGCAAGAAACCCGATAGAACTCATTTTACAAAAAGGACCAACACCCAATGCACAGGAGAAAAAAAACACAAATCGTGAAAACAATAAAAGCAAGGAGCAGCATTCCGAACCAGATTGAGTCCATAGACCCGGAACAGCCAGAGCAGGCCCATAGCCTCGGGCTCAGTTCATCACACGGCAAGGCAAATCTCCGCGAAGTTTGCAGAGACGAAGCACGTAGCAGCCAGACAGGCCTCACATCCTCAGTGCCGTGGAGAGAGGAGCGAATATAGTGGAAGAGCGAGCAGAATTGGCCCGACCCTTGCTTCCAGTACAGACACCCTGTCTTTTCGGTCTATCTGAGCTGTTCTTTAAATCGTCCAGACAATGGATACCATATGTAAAATATCAAGCATTTCTGATGTGAATGTAAGATGTTATGAGGATAAAGTAACTTCAAGGGGATGTGGACAAGCTGACTGAGGGAGCAACAATATGGTTGATGGTTGATAAGTCACCAGGACTGGACGAGATGTGCCCCAGGCTCCTGTGAGAGGCGAGGGAGGAGATTGCTGAGCCTCTGGCGATGATCTTTGCATCATCAATGGGGACAGGAGAGGTTCCGGAGGATTGGGGGGTTGCAGATGTTCCATTATTCAAGAAAGGGAGTAGAGATAGCCCAGGAAACTGTAGACCAGTTACTTCAGTGGTTGGTAAGCTGATGGAGAAGATCCTGAGAGGCAGGATTTATGAATATTTGGAGAGGCATAATATGATTAGGAATAGTCAGCATGGCTTTGTCAAGGGCAGGTTGTGCCTTATGAGTCTTAATGAATTTTTTGAGGATGTGACTAAATACGTTGATGAAGGTAGAGCAGTAGATGTAGTGTATATGGATTTCAGCAAGGCATTTGACAAAGTACTCCATGAAAGGCTTATTGAGAAGGTAAGGAAGCATGCAATCCAAGGGGACATTGCTTTGTGGATCCAGAATTGGCTTGCCCACAGAAGGCAAAGAGTGGTTGTAGACGGGTCATATTCTGCATGGAGGTCGGTCACCAGTGGTGTGCCTCAGGGATCTGTCCTGGGACTCCTACTCTTTGCGATTTTTATAAATGATCTGGATGAGGAAGTGGAGAGATGGATTAGTAAATTTGCTGATGACACAAAGTTTGGGGGTGTTGTGGATGGTGTGGAGGGCTGTCAGAGGTTACAGCAGAAAATTAATAGGATACAAAACTGGGCTGAGAAGTGGCAGATGGAGTTCAACCCAGGTAAGTGAGAGGTGGTTCATTTTGGTAAGTCATATGATGGCAGAATATAGTATTAATGGTAAGACTCTTGGCAGTGTGGAAGATCAGAGGGATCTTGGTGTCCGAGTCCATAGGACACTCAAAGCAGCTGTGCAGGTTGACTCTGTGGTTAAGAAGGTGCATGGTGCATTGGCCTTCATCAATCATGAGATTGAGTTTAGGAGCCGAGAGGTAATGTGCCAGCTATATGTGTTTGTCCATCGTCGACGTCGATGAGGACCTCGACACCATTATGATGGTGTCGAGACTAGCGCGTGATTTGGATTTAAGTGAGGGAGAGTTGCACAGCGTCAGCCTCACTCTCTCTTCCCAATTCCCATCTGGATCCAGTGGCAAGACAGAGTCGAGATCCAGCTATATAGGACCCTGGTCAGACCCCACTTGGAGTACTGTGCTCAGTTCTGGTTGCCTCACTATAGGAAGGATGTGGAAACCATTGGAAGGATGCAGAGGAGATTTACAAGGATGTTGCCTGGATTGGGGAGCACGTCTTATGAGAATAGGTTGAGTGAACTCGGCCTTTTTTCCTTGGAGTGACGGAGGATGAGAGGTGACCTGATAGAGGTGTGTAAGAGGCATTGATCGTGTGGATAGTCAGAGGCTTTTTCCCAGGGCTGAAAGTATTTTGCTTTTAGATCAAATTCCCACAAGAGAACACAGTTTTCAGGTGCTTGGAAGTAGGTACAGAGGAGATGTCGGGTAAGTTTTTTACGCAGAGAGTGGGGAGTGCGTGGAATGGGCTGCCGGCGATGGTGGTGGAGGCAGATACAATAGGGTCTTTTAAGAGACTCCTGGACAGGTACATGGAGCTCATAAAAATAAAGGGCTAGGAGTAACCCTAGGTAATTTCTAAGGTAAGAACATGTTTGGCACAGCTTTGTGGGCCGAAGGGCCTGTATTGTTCTGTAGGTTTTCTACGTTTCTATGAGAACAGTGCAGAAAACTGTCAGTATTTCATTTCAATCAGAAAAAGGTAATTCTGTGTACATTTTAATCGTGAGATTTGGAAATGTTGATGTTCGAAGGGGCCTGGCAGTCCTTATACAGAAGTCACTGAATCCTTATCTGCAGGCCCTGGAGCCATTTAGAGAGATAAATGGTGTGATGGTCTTTATTGCAAAGGGAAAGGAGTCTTTTTCAATCAGTAGCTGGCAAATCTTTGGAACACCCTACAGCAGACGAGTGTAAATGTTTAATCAATTGCATTCAAAACAAACACTGATAGATTTTTGGATGGTCAGGAAATTTAAAGAAACAGGAGAAAGGGATGGAAATTTCCAGCAGAGGATCTGCCATAATCTGGTTGTGTGACAGAGCAGGCTCAAGGGGTGAAATGGCGTATTCCTACTTTTATTTCTCACGTGGTGTTGTTATGGTGATTTTTCCACTGGAAGAAACATGCTCTGAACAGCAACTCTGTCTAGCCTCCTCAGAATGTTCTGTTCTTCACTGTGATCACCCTTCAGTCTTCTAAACTCTGATAACTGTAAGCCCAACTTGCTCAAACTTTCCTTATACGTCAGCCCATTTATTCCCAAGAATCGACTTTGAGGATCTCCTCTGAATTGCTTCCAAAATATGTATATCATTCCTAAAATAAGGAAGTAAAATCTGACCGACTCATACCAACACCCTGTGCAATAAAACAAAAAGTCCATTTGCTTTTGTAATGCTTTGCAACTCCATACTAACTTCCTGGTTTTCATATCTGTTTTTCCTTCTGCACAAGGCGTCCTGTTGTTTCTCTCCATTTTGGCAGAGCTTGAGGAGAATATAGAGGCAAAAGAATTGATCCAAAAGCGAAACAAAACAATTGCCGCCAGCCTGCCACCCCACAGAGTTGCTATACGTGCGTGACACATCCTCAACTCCAATGATTGCTCCGAAGAGTCAAATTCTCTGTTCTGATCCTTTATCAGCAAACATAAAAATAAGCATTATTGAGCATTATCTCAGTGGTCAGCAAAGGTATAACCTCTGCAGTCCCAAGCTACACACTGCCACAAAATAAGCATGAATATGTAACTTATCCCCCTCACTTTTACCAAGACCCCACTAATATGACTAGCTACCATAATACATGCAATAAATGCTCAGGACAAAATACATGACTCCTACAGAGGAGTTGGACCCATTTACTCCTCTTTTTATGGATTCACCACGTACCAGAATTGTTTTAAATGCACTTGTACCAATTTTAGTTAAGTCCCAGCTATCCAGAGATATAGCCGTAATTCGCATAAAAACTGTTACTTCCTTAGCATCATTTGAAGATAAAATGATGTTATCAAAGTCCATGACATTTGTTAGTCTTTTCACGAGTAAAATTGGTTCAAAGGTCACCTGCAGCCTGTGGTTTTCACTCACTGTCAAGTAAACACTAAGCTCAACACCATCACCAACCACACACGAATCAAAGCACCCGTCCCTAGAATGGTTGATCTCTGATTTTGCCTGAAATGGTTGTTCAGCGACTGCAGTAGGTTTCTTTGTAGAGAACTCAGCTAATCTCATCCTGCATTGTGACCCTTCACAACTTCACAACTTATGTCAGTGATAATAAGCCGGATTGTGATTCTGGTTCTTAGTAACTCGGGGTTACCTGGAACACAGGAAAAGGTGTGGGAGGAGTGTGTAGCCAGACGCGGGTGCCCACGGCAGCGCAGACAGCTTTACAGCACCAGCAACCCGGGTTCAATTCTCACTGCTGCCTGTAAGGAGTTTGTACGTTCTCTCCGTGACTGCGTGGGTTTCTTCCAGGTGCTCTGGTTTCCTCCCACAGTCCAAAGACAGGCTGGTTGGTAGGTTGATTGGCCATTGTACATTGTCCTGTGATTTGGCGAGGGTTAAATCGGGAGTTGCTGGGCGACGGGGCTCAAAGGACTGAAAGGGCCTATTCCACGCTCCATAAAAGGGTAAAGCCAGGTGACCCTGCCCTACGTTGTCCTTTCTGTTTATTACAGTTTGTATAGTTGCCTTTGAGACCCTGACATGCTTCCTAAAATGCTGTTGGGAATCATTTTGATCACAGTTAAATGAGCCAAAGAAGGGGAAAACTCCTTAAAACGCCAAGGTAAATTCCACCAAATATTTTTTCCATGGGTCCTTCGACTGGGATTTTGGGCTAATCTCAGCACACAGTTAGCATATCTGACATGGCTAAAATACAACTTCAAGGCATTTTTTCTTGTCTGTTTCCATACCAGATTAAATAACCTCTGACTGCTATTCTATTGTCTTGCCGATATAATTCAACATTATCGTAACTTTGCTGATTGCTGGCCAGTACTGGTTAGAAGCGAAGTCAACTGATATTCCTTTCAGCATTTTTCTTAATTGTTGCACTGATTTTCTTGGAGCACGTGTGTTACAATTTTTTCTTCCTTTTATGTCAATTACTGTAAGACTAATACAACATCTTATCCCTGGATGACATCTGACCTATAGTTTTAAAGTAGTGAAATCTACAATTATGTCAGATTGAAAGAAACCAGCTTGTTTACAGTGGTGTACTTCACTTTTCAAATGGCATTTCAGTTCGAACCAATTCGCTGTTAGCTCGGCTTGACAGGCAATTGAAAGAAATAGCCCTTAAGCATTGTTCTGAAGTAAAACCCAAGTATATGATTAATGTGATTCCTGCCCTTCAGCAAAGCAAGCCTCAAGGACCATAGTCACTCAGTCATTGATGCTTAAGAAACAAGTGGCCTCTCTTGTGTTAAACAAGCAACTTCACACTCTGCCAACTGTTTACAGCATTTGCTTTACCTCAGTTGCTGCAAATTTGAAAATGAAAATTCTTGAAGAAAGAGAGTGATTGGATCAACAGAGCACCACCTTTCCCTCCAGCAGCTGGTGTGACAAGCTTGCGTTTCCAACTGAGAAGCTGGCATTCTTTGCAATTTCCACCAGCAGTACCATTTATCATCACCTCCTATGCCTGACACATGATATTTCAAACAAAACATCCCTTGCTTTACTTCAATTAAAGAAGCTTATTATTAATGCTTAAATTAAATTACTCTGCTTGATAAAGGAGTTGAGATTGAGAACAGTGTGAGCCTACAATTTAATATCTTTTTAATTTCAAACTACTGGTGAAGTGGTTTATAAGCAGCACCTGAATGCCAAAAGTAAATTACATCTTATTATTCACTTTTTATCAGCTATAATTTTGTATTGTATGTACCCTGGTTTTAATAAGTAGGAAATCAAGCTGAACGTACACAAAAGTAAAGGGAGCTTGATTGGAAATTGTGAGATAAATCTGTTGCTATCTGTGCTTCCATCTGATTGAACAGGAGGATACATTAACAAAATGGTTCTGCCGTTCTTTTGGAGAATTCTAATGGAGTCAGAAAGCCAATTATATATTTGTCTCTTATATGCAGGGGATGATGTTGAAATAAAGAGAATGTTTGCTGTCTTATTTGATGTCACATTCTTGCCAGCACTAATATTTCCTGCCAGCTTTCGAGAGGTATTGGCCTCATTTGAAGGTAGAATTTCAGAGATCAACACAATTCGCATGCTATTATGATACTCAGGAGCAAATTTGGCTACAATGCACTCAAGTCACTTCAGCTAAATCATTAATTTACTGTAGATTGTAAGTGGTTGAAGCCCCAGCACTGATCTTCATGGTGTTCCATTAGTAATTATGTGCCACCATGAAAATGACCCATTTATTCTGACTCCAGGTCTTCGGTTAGTTAGCCAATTTTCTATCCATCTCAGTCCAAGTAGTTTATTGAGAAATATTTCTGTGACAGAGTTTTCTGTAATATATTGTTAGTTTTAACTGGTAAACTGACTATTACAATTAAAAATTGAGTAATACTTTGAATTTTAAACTAGAGAAAATCTGCAGATGCTAGAAATTCAAGCAACATGCACAAAATGCTGGAGGAGCTCAGTAGGTCAGGCAGCATCTATGGAAAAGAGTATAGTCGATGTTTTGGGCTGAGACCCTTCATCAGGTCTGGAACACAAACAAGAGAAATCTGCAGACGCTGGAACTCCAAGCAACACACACAAATGCTGGAGGAACTTAGCAGGCCAGGCAGCATCTATGGAAAAGAGTGAACAGTCCATGTTTCAGGCCGAAATACATTGAATTTGTTCCCCACCCCCCACTTCATGAATATCTAACAATTCTCTAAAACAGGGGTTCCCAACCTTTCTTATGCCATTAACCAAGGAGTCCGTGAACCACAGGTTGGAAACCTATGCTCTGAAAGGTTTTATCTTAGATTATTCCTGCACTGGCCTCATAATTCCATCCTCTGAAACAGCCTGAGAAATTTATTTCTAGTTTTCCACATGCCTGACGATCGCCGTTGTCACCCACACACTCAGCACGCAGAGAATGTCTGATCAAGAAGCAACTAAACCAGCAATGTCTGAAAAGTTTGCCATTTAAAAAAGGGAGATCTCCATCAGGCTGCAATGAGCAACAAGAAGGAATATAGTGCCTTCCCTCAGACAACGCTCACCAAACTCTCCCAGCACACAAGCAACTGTTAGTCATTCAATATTGTGTTCACCAATGCATTTTCCTTGCACCTTGCTTATCAGCACCTGCCTTATTCATTGCCTGCAACGATGGGAGCGAATTGGGGTCAAGCAATCGAAATAATGTTCCAAAGTTAAAATAACCCGGCCACACATAGGTGAGCCAAGCACACAACCAGTCTCCCCTCGCTCCCTGCCTCCAGCTGAGAGGCCAGTGTACAAAAAGAATATCTGTCATAGCCAGATAATGCATTTGCATGCAGTAAGGATGGCTGACTCGCAATGAATGAGTCTGGAGCAAGATTGCCTTATATAAAGTCATTTGAGATGAAGATTGAACTGCTTTCTGAAGAAATGATTTGTAGTTGGGCCAAGGCTTCCATATATTTTCAGATAAAAACAGGTAATTGGAAAATGTATGTTTGATATCTCATTCCAATCATTCATGCAGCAGAGAAAATCCAATAAGAACTTAAATTTCACGCAGAATGACTTACAGAATCACCTAATCACTTTTACTGATATTTGCCATTGAATCCATCTAAGACACTGACAATTATAACCAGAATAATGGAGTATTGTTTTGTGCATGGATCAAGCTACTTTAAGATACATGCACGGTTGAAGAATACCAGTTAATAATAATTAGCTGACAGTATTCTGCTAAATTCACCACTGCTATCATCAAGAAGCTTGAAATGAACAAGCATTTATTTGGTAACTTGTACCCAATTTGCACAGGAGACCTCCTATGATTTTGCTCGCATACACCTGGATTTGAAGCTGTGTGAGAAGAGCTAAGGTGGGATTTTTTTATGGGAATTAACCTATGACCTATGATAGATCGAAGATTTTGATGCATCTTGTGGCGCATCGGGCAGCAAGCTTGCTGCCTCTTTAGCATTTTGTCTGTTTTTTTACGAGGCCATGTTGCTAGCTCGACACACAACCCAGCACGGACGGAAAGCATGCAAGGAGCTGGCTGGATTCAAACCTGGGACTACTTGCCTCGAAGACCGGTGCTGATGCCACTGCACCACTGGCCGGCTAAGTACTGAAGTTATAAGTCAATGGAGACCCAGAGAGATATCAAAAATCACCACAACTATTTCAGCTTAGGTGCACCAGAAGGCTGCATGCTTAGACCCCTGCTCTACCTGCTTTATACCTTGGAATGTGTGGCTAAATCAACTCCAATGTCATATTTCAGTTTGCTGTTGACACCACTGTTGTTGACTGAATCAAAGGTGGTGACAAATTAGCATACAGGAAGGAGATTGCAAATCTGGCTGAATGGTGCCACAACAACCTCTCACTCAACATTAGCAAAACGAAAGAGTTGATTATTGACTACAGGAGGAAGAAACTGAATTTCCATGAGCCAGTGCTCATGATGGAACAGAGGTGGAGAGGGCCATAACTTTAAATTCCTTGGCATTACCATATCAGGGGATCTGTCCTGTGACCAGCCCATCAGGAAGGCATGACAACACCTCAACTTTCTTAGAAGTTTGTGCAGATTCTGAATGTCATCTAAAACTTTGACAAACTTCTATAGATGCACAGTGGAGAGCATCCTGACTGGTTGCATCACGGCCTGCTATAGAAACAGCAATGCCCGGGAACAGAGAAGTATACAAAATGTGGTGGATGCAGCCCAGTCCGTCAGAGGCAAAGCCCTCCCCATCAGCGAGCACATTTCCAGAAGAAAACAGCATCCAATATCAAGGACCTTTATCATCCAGACCATGTTCTCTTCTCTCTACTACTATTGGGCAGGAGGTACAGGAGCCTTAGGTCCCACATCACCAGGTTCAGGAACAGTTATTACTCTGCAACTTTCAGACTCCTGACCCAACATGGATAACCTCATTCACCTCAATACTGAACTTACTCTACATTCTATAGACTCACTTTTAAGTTCATATTCTCCTTGATCTTGTTCTCTAGTTCTCAGTATTAATTATTTACTTTTTTCATTATTTGCACAATTTGTCTTATTATAGAGTCAAAAAAGTACAGCACAGAAACAGGCCCTTTGGTCCATCTAGTCCATGCTGAACCATTTAAACTGCCTGCTCCCATTGACCTGCACTGGGATCATAGCTCTCCATAGCCCTCCCATCCATGTACCTATCCAAACTTCTCTTAAATGTTGAAATCGAGCTTGCATGCACGACTTGCACTGGCAGCTCGTTACACACTCCCACCACCCTCTAAGTAAAGAAATGTCTCCTCTTGATCCTCTTAAACTTTTCACCTTTCATCCTTAACCCATGACTTCTAGTTGTAGTCCCACCCATCCTCAGCAGAAAAAGCCTGCTTGCATTTACCCCTCATAATTTTGTACACCTTTATTAAATCTCCTCTCAGTCTTCTATGTCCCAAGGAATAAAGTCCTAACCCATTCAATCTGTCCATGTACAGTAACCCAGGTCCTCCAGAACCACATTGCCCATTGGTTATTTGTCAGTCTTTGTTAATGTATAGTTTTACATAAATTCTATTGTATTTCTTTATTTTCCTGTAAATTCCTGCAAGAAAATGAATTTCACAGTAGTATATGATGACATACAGTGTATATACCTTGATATTAAATGTATTTTGACTTAGATCAATAGGAAATCCCCAAGCTGTACAAAGCAAGTCATGAGAGAATAGAAACACTCAAACTCCAAGTAGGTAGGAAGAGAGTACTGGGTTTGAAATTGAGATTAATATGACCTGACAGCCTTATTTTTTAAAGCTATTTTATAAGATGTTTTGGAATCAACTAAATGTTTGTCCTTATATTGTAAACTTCTATTGCCAAAAATTATTTGACAGTAACCTTGTAATTCCTTTCAATAAAATTAGCGAACCTTGGTTACAATCTTTGGCTCCATGGTGCTCAGCTTTTGGGTGCTGTGATGCCAGACTGTCTCCACCATCACTTCACGGACGCAAGAGGCACTGTACACTGTGTAAGGGCATTAACGTGTATGCCGATGGTGCTTAAGGGAAAGTGTGCAGTGCACAGACAGGTCACGAGACCAGTCAGGCCACTGTGCTGATCTGAGGCCAGTGGTGGCACTTTGGAGCTCAGTGCTGTAGCTGGTGTGTCGCTTAACTGAACACATGTTTAACAACAGGGAGGAAGTGCAGCCTCACCATTGCAATTAAAAAGAGTTATCATTTACTTGTAGGTCGGTTACAGGCAGAATTGTATTGGCTCCTTGCTACAATGAGCAAGAGTCAGATGCTTTTGAAACTCTATTAAAGTTGATAACCTCTACATGGGATGATGTGGAAGTTCTGGGGCTATTAATATGCCATCCAAGTGCTCCCAGATCTGGATCTTGAAAGGCAACTTGACAGGAAGAAAGTTTAGAGGATGAGCAGAGCGTAGGAGAGGGAGAGGGAAACACTCATAGAATCATGTAGCACAGAAGTTCCTCTTGTTTGTTGATCCATGCTGACCACCAAGCACCCGTAATACGCGTCCCATTTTATTCACGTCAGTTCCTCCCAGATTCTAGCACTTACCTACACCCTAGGGGCAATTTACGGTGGCTAGTTAACCCGCCATCTCTAGAATGTGAGAGCAAATAGGGTCACTGGTGGAAATTCACGTGGAGATTATGGAAGCTCCACTCAGACAGCTCTAAAGTCAGGACGGAATCCAATCTCTGAAGTTGTGAGGCCGCAGCTGTGCGTAACCCTCCACTGTGCCACCTCAAACACTGGCGCCTTCCCAATGTTGTAACTATACCTGCCTCTCCCACTGTCTCTGATAGCTCATTCTATATACTAACTCCCCTCTGTAAAACATGCCCCTTTTAAATCTTCCACCTCTCACCTTAAACCTCTACCTTCTAGTTTTAGACTCCCCAATCTTGGGGACAAAGACTGACAATCTAATGCCCCTCCTAATTTTATAAAGTTCTGCAAGATCATTTGCCTGCTTCCTTCACTCCAGGGAAAACCATTCCAGCCAATTCAGTCCCAGCTTTTCATTCAAGCTCTCCAGTCCCGGCAAAATCCCCGTGAAGGTTTTCTGCTGTGAGGAATTCTCCACTGTGCCATCTCAAATGTCACAGCTGCCCAGCAGCTTCCGAGGCAGCGCGATGGCGCGGCAGTTAGCGTGACGCCATCACAGCTCGGGGCATTCCGGAGTTCAGAATCTCGTGCAGCTGTAACATGGCATTCTAATCCTTGTACTCAGCGCCCCGTCTGATGAAAGCAAGTCTTCACCACCTCTCTCAGGAAGCAATGTAGTTGTACCCCTACATATCTCCTAGATAAAAACCCAATTATAAGTGATTCCACTTTCCACCTTGGGCACGTATGATCTGGGTCAATACTGCAAACCCTAACACCATCACGATAACATTTATTGCTGAACAGTGTGCCACCTGTGTACGGGCCATAATAGGGGAGGGGAGGAGAAGATGGCGGAGTGATGCAGCGCCTGCAGCTGCTCCGAAATGACATCGTATTTGTTAAATAGGGGCCGTGCACAATCCTGATTTGATGGAGACAGACGTGAGAAGCACGGAGGAACATCTGGAGAAACTTCTGAAATGCCTCCTTCACTGCCGCTGCTACTGTGCGATCGAGAATCTCCGGAGGGGAAGGCCCCAAATCCTCAACATTGCCTACTGCCTGTTGCTGGGGCCCGGGTTGAAGTGCTCGGCAGAGATGGTGCTCGGTGCTCGGTGTCGGAGGGCTGGTCGGAGGCTCGAAGTTTTCGGACGGACTCAAGAGTCAGCTGTGGTCGGGTGCTTCCAGGGTGCTGCATCGGCAAGTTTGCGGCGCTGGAGGTTCATGGCAGGGAGAGTTTTTTTTCTTCCTTCTACCGCCTGCGTGAGATGATGGGACTTTCGAGAGATTTGAGACTTTTTTTAACCGTGCCCATGGTCTGTTCTTATCAAATTAAGGTATTGCTTTGTATTGTTGGAAATATATGTTATAATTATGTGGTTTTGTTAGTTTTTTCAGTCTTGGTCTGTCCTGTGTTTTGTGATATCACACCGGGGGAATATTGTATCATTTCTTAATGCATGCATTACTAAATGACAATAAAAGTGGACTGCGTGTCCTCATAATCTAATCTAATAAACCAAAGTGTGGCAAGACAGCAGCAGTGAGTTCCCGATAGCATTCTCTTTTGCACAGTTGTGCTTTTGCTTGAGCTCAGCTCTTGCCTTGGTGAGCATCTGTTGACCAGGAGGAAAGTGGGTAAAGGGAGGGGAGGTGACAACCTTTTCCAGCCAAACTATCCACGAGTTCATACCCATACAGCTATAACCTTCCCTCAGTTGTTACCCATCACAACCTCCATCTGAAGACAGAGGAGAAGTGGTCAGAGCAAGGTCGAGGCATGGTTGAAGCGGAGAAAGGTCAGAATGGAGGAGTTTCATCAAGCAAAGTCTGATCGACCTAAGCACCAGGACAACTTGGAAAGGTCGGGTACAGGCCGAAATGTGGCAGCGGGGTCCAGACCCAGAACGTATCAATGCGACAGAGCCAAGGTCTAAGAGTGAGGAATAACGTGACGTTTGGATGATTTAATCACAGGGACAGATGGATTGAAAAGGCAGGGTGTTGGGACCGGAGACAAGGGCCGGGCTGGTTCTGCTCGCTGCTTAGTGATGTTTCCTCCGTCCTTCACTGCGCTAAGGCTGATGCTGTGGGCCTGCACCGGATTTCCTGTCTGCGGTCTCCATGACAATTTGCTCCGCTGTGTGATGAACTGAGGCTGAGGCCGTGGGCCTGCTCCGGATTTCCTGCCTGCAGTCTCCATGACGATTTGCTCTGCTGTGTGATGAACTGAGGCTGAGGCCATGGGCCTGCTCCCAATTTCTTGCCTGCGGTCTCCATGATGATTTGCTCTGCTGTGTGATGAACTGAGGCTGAGGCCGTGGGCCTGCTCCCGATTTCCTGTCTGTGGTCTCCATGACGATTTGCTCCAGTGTGTGGGTAAAATGAGGCCAATGCTGTTGGCCTGCTCCAGCTGGTTGGGGCTTCGTGTCTATGGACTCACTTTCATTCTGACTGCTGTTGCTCGCCTTTATTGTTTGCACGATTGGTGTTTTTTTTCCTCTCACCACACATTGAGTGGTGGCCTTCATTTTTAATGGGTTCTTTTGAGTTTCTTGTATCGTGGCTGCCAGTAAGGAGATGAATCTCAAGGGTGTATAATGTATACATACTTTGATTATAAATGTACTTTGAATAAACACTGCAAGGCAAATTTATTAATTAAAACATACTATGTTATATAAAAAAAATCAAATTTGTGCCTACTTTTCACATGTTTTGCATATAGCGTTAGACCCAAGCAGCTGCTATGATGGTCATCCAGAGGCCTGGATAATGAAATGGAAAACTGTTCAAATTTCATGCTAGCAGCTGGATGTCTTACATATGATTTTTAAATTGAATATGGAGTAACATTGCCATCATCAGTGATAGTGAGCATGCAGGTGATCACAAAAACTCATTTGGTTCATTAACCTTCCTTTAAGGAAGGGGATCTGGCTCCCTTAACTAATCTAGTCTCAGCTTCACACTACTCTGATTCAAACTCACTGCAATGTCGTTATCTCTTAACTTAATTAACCCAGAATGATGTTCAGTTGTCAGGAAAGGAACTTAGCAGCCTCTCTCCAGGGACGATTAGGAATGGAAAATCAGTGGTGCCGAAACCAGCATCACACGACTGAATAAATTAAAAATACTTTCATGCCTGACTTTGGTGCGAGGTTGAGCATTTGGGCTGCTTCATTATATGTGTGTGAGAACAGAAAAGGCTGGGAATATCATCATCTCAGGGAGCATCTTTGGAGTGGGAAGTGGAATTATGTTGCAGGTTAATAACCGTTCATCTGATCGGAGAAGCTAAGAATTGTATCAAATTTTAAGGACAAAGGTTTCCTGCACCACATTCGAAGGCCAGCAACATGTATGGGTGACGAAGCACATCCGGAATCGAGGCCTTCACTCTGTGCTCAAAGGCCGGCGACGTGGGCGTCACTGTTCTGCTCTCCACCTGTAGGCCGGCGACACGGATGGTGATGAAGGACGTCCATGGATGTCATGCTGTCAGGTTCGTGCAAGCAGGAGGCACAAGGGGCACGCCCAGAGTTTACGTCTGGCGTCCAGTACCGAAGACTGGATCCCAAAGGACCATCGGAAGACGGAAGTCAAGGCCCAGTGGCCAAAATCTTGAGACTCGAAGCCTGTCCTGGAACTGGTGGACTGTGGGCAGATGGGAAGGGGGAAAGGGGTTTGTTTTGTTCCTTGTTGTGCTCTGTGTTGTTCTGCCAAGCATTGTGGGTTTGTTCTATTGGCGCCAGTATGTGTGGCGACACTTGTGGGCTGCTCCCAGCACACCCCTGTTGTGTTGGTTGCTAAGCGAATTAGGCATGTCACTGTACATTACTATGTACGTGTGGTAGATAAATCTGAATCCGAAGGAAAAGCTGGGGAAAAACGTGTGTCAGGGTGGAGAGCAGAACGGTTTTAGTTGCAATCGGGAAGAAGATGGTGCTGAGAGTCCTACAGTACGTCAGTGGTAGAGGAACAATCAGCAAGAGGGGGATCTGAGCGGAAAGTCAGAATAAAATGGGGGCAGCTGGTTCTGGACAGTGACAAAATGTCACATCAAAAGATATGCGTCTCAGAATCCAGCTCCGGTCAATTTATACCCAGGTGAGTGCATTGCACTCCAAAATTAATTCCATAATTCCATCAATTACACAGCACTGCACACTCAGCAGGCCAGGCGGCATCTAGGAAAAGGGTAAACAGTCAACTTTTTGGGCTGAGACCCTTCATCAGGACAGATAACTGTTTGTAATTATGCAGCACTATTAGCAATACCTAGCAGAGCTAAAATTTAGCTGTCATTTCCATTCTTTTATCAAGCTCACCAAAGATCCAGAAGAAAAAGGGCAGAGAGGGTGGAGAATTGAAGTGCCAATCAGCAATCCAGATTTCAGCTTCTAAACTGAGCAAAGACGTTCAGTTTCTGCTCGGTCTTCCACCATGGACAAGAGTGGATTGTCTCGTGAGAGCTGACTGCAGCACTGAAGTCATGGAAGTAAATACAAAGTCAGTTGCTGCTTCCCAAGAAGATGTGACTAGGGTTTCGGAGGATGGGAAGGGAGGAGATAAATGCAATGGTGACATCTTCACCAGTTTCACAGTAAGGTACAGTGGGACAGGGTAATGGTATTGGTGAGGCGACACTTCACCTGTGAGTCGGCTGGGGTGATATACTGCATCCGGTGCTCCCAATGTGGCCTTCTATATATTGGCAAGACCCAACACAGACTGGGAGATCATTTCGCTGAACACCTACGCTCTGTCCGCCAGAGAAAGCAGGATCTCCCAGTGGCCACATATTTTAATTCCACGTCCTATTCCCATTCTGATATGTCTATCCACGGCCTCCTCTACTGTAAAGATGAAGCCGCACTCAGGTTGGAGGAACAACACCTTATATTCCGTCTGGGTAGTCTCCAACCTGACGGCATGAACATTGACTTCTCTAACTTCCGCTAATGTCCCACCTCCCCCTCGTACCCCGTCCGTTATTTATTTATATACACACATTCTTTTTCTTTCTCTCCTTTTTCTCCCTCTGTCCCTCTCACTATACCCCTTGCCCATCCTCTAGGTTTCCCCCCCTCCCCCTTTTCTTTCTCCCTAGACCTCCTGTCCCATGATCCTCTCAAATCCCTTTTGCCAATCACCTGTCCAGATCTTGGCTCCATCCCTCCCCCTCCTGTCCTCTCCTATCATTTCGGATCTCCCCCTCCCCCTCCAACTTTCAAATCCCTTACTCACTCTTCCTTCAGTTAGTCCTGATGAAGGGTCTCGGCCTGAAACGTCGACTGCACCTCTTCCTACAGATGCTGCCTGGCCTGCTGCGTTCACCAGCAACTTTGATGTGTGTTAATGGTATTGGTGTTCATTGAAGGGAAGCTGCAGTGAAGAATAAATTTCCTCCGGAGTCTTGAAAAAAGAGGGAAGGAGAAGATGTCTTTGGTGATGGCATAGGCCTAGAAATGGCCGGAGGGTGATCCATTGAATGTGTAGTGAGGAAGAAGGTAAGATAAAGAGAAATATTTTTGTAATTCTAGACACAAGCAACGGTTGTGAGACCAAAAGTACAGAAAAAGGAACTGAAATATACTCGTCAAAGTCAAAGTAGATTTATTATGAAAGTAGGTGTATGTTACTGTATACTATCATGAGATTCATTTTCTTGCAGGCATTTAGAGGAAAGTAAAGAAATTGAATGGAATTTATAAAAACTATAAACAAAACTGTTAAACAACCAATGTGCAAAAGAAGACAAATTGTGCAAACTGCAACATAGGTAGGTAGATGGATAAATAAGTGAATGAATAAATGTGCTTGAGTTGTAGAGTCCTTGGAAGTGAGCTTTCAGGTTGTAGAATCAGTTCAGAGTTGAGGTGAGTTCAGGTGCCTGTTGGGTAGTAACTGTTCCAAAACCTGGTGGTGAGGTCCTGAGGCTTCTGTACCTCCTTCTCGATGATAGTCCCAAGAAGTGTGCATGACCTGGATGGTGCGTGTGCTTGATAATGGATTTTCCTTTCTACTGGCTGCTTTCTTTCATCTGAGGGAAATGGAAGAAGTTTCTGAAGCATTATTGGAAAGTGACATTATGAGAACAGAAGCAAAAGAGATGAAATTAGGACTACAAACGGAAAATGGAGTGAGTGTAAATATAAGCAATGTATCTTTTCTACTCTAAGCACACTAATCCCCATGGTATAATGTGTAGACAGAGCAATCTGTGATACATTTATTGTCAAAGTTAGCAAAGTAATGAACTTTCAATTCTATTTGCATTAATGCGAACAATCACCAATCTTCTTTATGAAATCTGCTATAGTCATAAATAAGATACTTTATTAATATTTTGCTGTCAGTGGCTGAGGAATTAGTTTTTAACTATATTTGATTTAATTATTTTTCCATTGCTTTCATAATTGATGAAGACAAAGTTTTAAAATGATTGGGAGCTTAGATTTATAAAGTCATTGGGCTTGAGTACCTGTCACTAGAGGAATATATTTTACTTCCAAATCAGCAGTGATCTTATGGGGTGCAGGATGCACTCTAACAATCTGGGCACCTGACATTAACCACAGCAAAGAGCAACAAAATCCATGAGGAAGAGACAGGTGATAAAACCAGAAATACAGTCTTGAATCTGGATCCAGAATTTGGAATGCAGGCTTTCCAAATCTACGTCACAGTAATGAATTTCACTTGATGACAGGGCAGATTGGAAAAACTGAGCATTAAACCAATGGGCTTAGTTTGGTTTGCTTCTGAAATAAAAATAAGTATGTTTTTAACAATTCTTTAAGATTCAATGGAAGTAGAAGCAGAATTAACATCTCAGGTGACCTTTTGACAGAACTTTCAACAGGTTTAGATGAAAAGTCATTAATCTATAATGTTAATTGTTTTTTTCTCTCCAACCATGCTGCCTGGCATGCTGAGTATTTCCAGCATTTCCTGCCTTCATTTCAGATTTCCGGTATCTACGTCATATTTTGCTTTTGTGCTTCTTCCAGTTTATGTTCTTGCCTGAGGGAATTCTGAGAGTGGACCCTTTCTGAGAGAGACAGATCAGTAATGAAAAGATTTGGAACAAGTTCTGCAGAGAATAGGGAGACCTGTATTTTGTGAAAATGTGCGTTGGATTGGACTGGATTTGCAAGCCAAAGAGACTCAGAAATGAGTATTCTGTGATAATTTTATTTATTTATTTATTTATTTATTTATTGAGGTACAGTGCGGAGTAGGCCTTTCTGGCCCTTTGAGCCAAACCACCCAGCAATCCCTTGATTTAATCTCAGCCTAGTCATGGGACAATTTGCAATGACCAATTAACCTCACCAACCAGTATGTCTTAGGACTGTGAGAGGAAACTGGAGCATCTAGAGGAAATCCATGTGGTCACAGGGAGAACATACAAATGCCTTACAGGCAGTGCCGAGAATTGAACCCAGGACAACTGTACTGTAAAGCACTGTGCTAACCATGCCGCTCCTCGAGGAAAGGGACTTAAAAAGATAAAGCGGGGTGTGATCGCTATGACTATGCAATGAGGATGTCCAACTTGAGGACACCGCGCACCCTGTAAATTCTAGCGCAGCGGGGGGACAACAAGAGGTAGTTTGCAGCAAAGCTGGCAAGAAATGTGCTAACTAGTCATACTAACAGTAGCAAACCACTGCATCAATTGCCGTTTGCCTCCTTGGTTCAGGGCAAACTGGGATGGACAATAAATGTCAGCACGTCTGGATCCTTTTAATTGGCCGAGAAATTCATTGATGATGGGAAAGCTGCACTAAACATCATTCTGAGGTGCAAAAGGGACAGCTTAGTTGGTAGTAACATCCACTGCCCGTGAATAAATAACAAATGACCTTATTTCTAATTATCAGCATAAACATAAAAGAAGAGGACTGCTATGTCAGTTTGTAATTCCCTTCTTTTTCTTGGGATTGGGAAAAATTGGGATTCAGTTTCCACACTGTTCCTGGATATAACTTTGGATTTCAAAGTTACTTCAGAAAACATTGAAATTTGTAATTGATTTTAATGTGGTCCATCTGGATATCTACTCTCAATAATTTTGCCATGTACTGGATACAAAAGTGCAAAGAGATTTGTTTGTTTGTTTTATCGGCTACGCAAAAGTATTTGATAAAGTGAGGCACAATAAGTTATTTGAAATATTACAGGAAACTCTAGATCTAGATTCGAAAGACCTCCGCCTAATCAGAAATCTGTACTGGGAGCAAACTGCCGCTGTAAGAATAGATGGAGAAGTGAGTCAGTTTACGAAAATCAAGAGAGGCGTTAGACAAGGGTGTGTTTTCTCCCCTGATTTGTTTAATGTGTACAGTGAAACAATATTATAAAAAATAAGAGACATCTTGGGAATCAAAGTTGGCGGTGAAAGCATCAATAATTTTAGATATGTGGATGACACTGCTAATTGCAAGTACAGAGGAAGAGCTACAAAACTTAATTGATAGAGTTGTTGATGAAAGTGCAAAAATCGGTCTGTCTTTCAGTTACAAAAAGACAGAATGTATGGTGATATCCAAAAAAAATGACAATCCTATCTACAGGCTGAAAATAAACGGGGAAAATATAAAACAAGTACAGAACTTTTGCTACTTAGGAAGCTGGGTGACATCAGATGGCAGGTGCAACATGGACATTAAAAGAAGAATAGGGATGGCAAAGGACACTGTTAGAAGAATGAAGAGTATACTGACCAATACTAAACTAGGCATGACAACCCGCCTCAGAGTACTGAAATGTTACGTTTATCCAGTTATGTTATATGGCTCAGAATGTTGGAGAATATCTGGTAACATGAGGAAACAAATTGAAGCAGCAGAGATGTGGTTTTTGAGGAGGATGCAAAGAATATCATGGATGAAAGGAATATCTAACGAGGATGTCATGAACAGAGCAAGCACAAAAAGAGAAATAATGTATGAGATCATGAAAAGGTAACGTAACTTCATTGGACTTGTGATTAGGAAAGAGGAGTTAGAATGCACGGTAATTATGGGAAAGATTGAAGGGAAGAAAGCAAGAGGAAGCAAAGACAAATGATGGTGGAGACAGCAGCCAGAGAACTGGAAATGAATATTAATGAATTGATCCACTTGACCCGAAACAGGAGTGTGTGGGCCATGGCAGTCAAAGTTCAAACTGGGCATGGCACCTGATGATGATGATGTTGATGGGATATGATTCTCTACAATTCTTGTGAGTATCACTGCTTAGGAAATGATGTATTGGCCTTGGAGAGAGAGTGCACTGTAGATTTATCTGAATGATACCTGCACCCAATTAAATTTCAAGGTGAGGTTACATAAACCAAGTTTGTATTCTCTAGAATTTAGAAAGTCAAGGAATGAGTGAATTAAAATATTTATGACTCAGTATAAAATAATCAAGTGAAACTTCTTAGAGGTAAAATTATGAAACATTGAGCTGTTAGAAGTTGAAACTTTCTTCCTTGGAATGCAGTTGATGGCATTTCAATTTTCAATTTAAATTTGAGTTCAATGGGTTTTTCTTAACTAAGGGTTAAGGAAATAAGAGTGTGTGTGTGTGTGGCCTCCGTCGGTCGTGGTCGACCATGGGTGCTGCGCCTCTGTTAGTCACTGGAGTGAAGCTGGAGTGGCCTCTCTAGGGTGCAAGCCAGGGCAGAGTTGATATGGAGATCCGTCTATTGCCCATGCAGTGGGACCCCCTCTCCATGCTGACGACAGGTCCAAAGGAATGACGGAAATCGATGCAGTTTGGTGCCAGCAGCATCGCAGGAGTTGCCATGCCGATGCTGGGTACAGCAGTCAGCCGCCTTCGGGACTCCGACTCCAGATTTTTCCTCGCGGTTTACTCTCAAAGTCTTTCCCGTGAGCGGGTATAACCGCAAGGCAGCGGAGGTTTGAAATCGGAGTTTTCCCTCTCCCAGATGAGCTACCATCCGTGGTTAACGAGCCCCATCTGCCTGGAGCAACTGGTTTTAAGGCACCAGTGGCCCGCCTTTGCCCCTTCTCCTGTCAGTGAGAACAGCTCCGCCGGGCATAAGAACCATGACACACGTGAAGGCCAGGAGTTGGACTTGGTTGTCAGAGGCTGTTTGAGACACGCCATGAAGAGCATTTGTTTAACAGTGGGAGCTCGTCCCCACTACCACCCTTCGGCTATGACTACCTTTGGAGCCAGGAAATAGAATAATGGTAGGTAATTAGGTCACAGATAGTCATGATCTCACTGAATGCTCGACCATGTTTGGGTATCTAAGTGGTCTACTGGTCCCGTGATCTTGACCAGCACCACATAAACTATTTATCCGATCGCTAAGATAGTTCTGTTTGTGGAATTTTCCTGTGTGCAAATAGACTACCGTATTTCCAATATTACAAAAGTGACTGTAATTAAAAGAAAAGAATTCTAGCTGCAAAGTTTGTTTCACATTTTGAGCTCCTAAAATTTGTCAAATCAGGCATTCCCAACCTGGGTCCACAGACCTCTTGCTTAATGGTATTGGTCCATGGCATAAAAAGGATTGGGAACCCCTGTGTTAAATAAAGTTTTTGTTTTTACCAGTGTTTCTATGTTTTGGTGCAGATGTAACTAGATTTAACAAGAAAGCGACGTTGTGCATGTAACAATGAGAAAGAACAATACTGCAAACAATGTTGCTGCTTGAAATTAAAAAATATATATACTATGTTGCTTCAAAAAAGAATGAACCATGAATCAAAAACTGATTAGGTCAGTTAGTCAATAAAATGCTTGAGAGCATTTTGTAGAGAGGTTGTCAATGTTCATCCAGAGAGAGCATAAATTAAAAGATACACACAGTATTGCCTGAGAAAAAAATAAATTGTTTCTAAATTTGCAAAAAGAAAAATCATTCAGCCAGTTACTAAATTGGCTCACAAAGCTGCTCCAATAAATGGAATTTCCAAAGACAGTTAACAAAGCTTAGATAGTGGTTCAAGGAAATTAACAGAGAGTGGCTGACTGTAAATTAGTTCAAGGACTGAAAGCAGAACAGGATGATAAAGAGGAAAGCCTCGAGCAGAGAGGGATTTACGTACAGATATCAACCTGTATTATGTGCTCGGGGTCTAGTCTGTGGCTTGTAAATATTAAGAAGGTATCAATTCAGAGCAGTACTTGTAATGTTAAAGAAATTGTGCTGGAAATACTCTCTAAGTAGCAAATAAAATCTGGTATGGATAGTGTGAGGTGATGCCTATTAGAAAGCAAAGTTTCAAAGAATCAAAAGTACATTTATTATCAAAGTACGTATGCAGTACACAACCCTGAGATTTGCCTTCACCACAGCCAGCCATGAAACAAAGAAAACCATACAGCCCATTCAAATAAAAACATCAAACCCTCTCCCACACGCAAAAAAAAAGAACAAGTCGCGCAAATGGAAACAGAAGAAAAAAGAACGAGAAACACAGTATTAAAGAAGGAGTCCAGGCATATTCAGTTCAGCTCAGTTTTCGTTATCTGCAAGGTGCCCCGTTTTGAAATCACCCAAAACAGCAACCAAAAAAAGGAGTGTTCAGAAACCAGAAACACATCATAATGTAAACTGCTGAGTCCAATCCACAAACCGCGTCAATTAAACCTCGCCTGAGATCCAGAACTCCGGCACAATCTTCCGACAGTATCGACGGAGACAGGGGTCATCTGAATGCAGACACCTTCCTCCGGCAACAGTGAAAAGAGGCCAGTAAATGGCACTGAACACTTGATTGCCTTCTGTGCTCACCCCGATTATTTCAACCTTCCTCGATGCTTTAATCAGTGAGATTGGCGAGAAATGGATCAAGGGCTGACACCCCATCTCCAGGCCGCACACATTGCTCAAAGCCTCACGGAGACTGCAAGGCACCAGTTCACTCAAACGCCCTGAATCACATTATCAAACAGCAGATCACAGGCTCCAACAGGAGCAGAACCACATTTGAAAGATAAAGACGCAAGAAAAGTAGTTTTGTGAACTATCTGGACAATGCCACCCTTAGTCGCGTTGTTCACTGGCACCATCTTCTCCCGTACCTCAAGTCTAGAATGGAGAAAATTTGGGGCTGGAATATTGACCAGTAAATATTAAGAGCAAAACTAATTAATTATAATTTAATCTAATTTAACGCATATCACTTGATACCAGAAGATTGCACTGATTTTATTTTCTATAAAGAGAATCTCAAGAAAACTGATTTTCTTTTCATTAGATTAGATTATGAAGACACGCAGTCCTCTTTTATTGTCATTTAGTAATGCATGCAATAAGAAATGATACAATATTTCCTCCGGTGTGATATCACAAAACATAGGACAGACCAAGACTGAAAAATTAACAAAAAACACATAATTATAACATATGGTTACAACAGTGCAACAATACCATAACTTGATGAAGAAGTCCGTGAGCACAGTAAAAAGTTCAAAGTCTGCAGACGGGAGAAGGAAGAAAAACTCTCCCTGCCATGCCCGACCACAATCCGTCTCTGAGTCATCCGAAAACTTCGAGCCTCCGACTCAGCTCTCCGACACCGAGTACTGAGCGCCATCTCTGTCCGAACGATTCGACCTCAATCTCAGTCACCAACAGCAGGCAAAGCCGGGGATTTTGAGGCCTTCCCTCCGGAAGATTCCTGACCGCGCAGTAACGACAGCAGCGAACGAGCGTTTCAGAAATTTCTCCAGATGTTCCTCTGTGCTTTCACGTTCGTCTCCACCAAATCAGAATTGTCCACGGCCCCTATTTAACAGATACGATATCATTTTTCACCGGAGGGCTGCGCACGTGCGGCGCTGCTCTCTCTCCTCCCGCCATTAGCTCAGTAATGCTTGAGCAGCAGACGATTCCAGTCTTAAAAAATAATAAAAGTCCAGGAAATCTAATTGGGGAGAAATTTGTCATTGAAAGGAATAACACAGATGGATTTAACTATCCCATAGAATTTATCAATTCATATTCTGCCAGGCTATGGGAATTTTGTGCATTTCAGTTGGCTAAGTTTGAATAATGTGGGATCTCCCTTATTAAATTTGAGGCACAAGGAACAGTGACACTAAATTCTTTTTAATTAGTTGTTCTACTGAATGAACTTCCATGAAAAAAAGAGGGGATTTTGATTTAAACTTGAAGGTGTAAGATTCACAGGGAATGGTGAAAGACTAACTGAGTAGTTTTTAAAGAGCCAATATACAAGCAGTTCAGAGAATGTCATATTCCTGTGCTGTAAGTTTTGATAATTCTATGAGATTTTTTAGGGGCCAACTTGACAACAAGACAGACAGAAGACTAATACCAAATTACTATGGGTTAGGTAAAGCACTTTTAATGACCTCCGAAAACCTCAAGGTCATCCTTTGTAGTTGAGTATACAGCAAGATTGTACGCAACAGAAAGCATCCGCTTAAAGGAGCAGTTACTCTTCCTTGGTGGAGAAACGGAACAATACAGAACAAGAACAAGCCCTTTGGCCAACGTTGGGTAGTAGTTAAGAGAACTGCTTCTAATGAATACCAAGGAGATAGTATTTCCTCCAGCTGAGCTGAAGGACAACATCTCTGACAGATCAGTCCAGAACTGAAATGTTAGGATAAACTTTAAATAGACCTTCTGTTTCAGAAGCAGGATGCAAGCACAAATCATACTCCATACAGGGCATGCAGGACATCCAAAGTTAAAGAGAGCTTTTGATTTCACTATTTTTCCATATTTCTTTAATATTACACAACATTAATAACTACTACAACTGGAAGGAGTGGAGCATTCACTGTTTGATGTCTCAGTATCTGCTATTTTAATGTCAGTGGCCACTTTAAAATTCACTGATTTACGAGATGGGGTATCACATGAATGAATGCATTATGGGTTTATCTGACTGATACCATCAGTTGTAATTTTAGATTGATTACCAGATTAACTGGGAGAATTCTGCATGCTGCATGTACTGTTTAACTTTAAGATTAAAAATACACAAATTATTAACAGGAGGAAGCCACTCAGCTTTTCAAGCCTGCTTCATCATTTACTAAACTATGGCTGATTTGATTGTAATATCAACTCTTTATTCACATTTTCCTGTGGTAATCTTTTATCTCCTGCCCATGAACCCCTTGGCAACATCATCAGTGAATAGTATATCACCTACCATGCGTCTGTTGACAATATAACTCTACCTCCGTACATGCTCTTTCAGGCACTCCTCTGCTTCAACTTTTTCACAATTTTTCTTCTGACTGAAGGAGAATTCTCTGCTGCCTCTCAGAACAACCTCATCAATCCCATTCACCTTGTCTGAATTCCATCACTGGACACACAGAAATTCCTTCTGGTTAAATTTTGGGGGGAAAAACAAAGCCATTACCTTAGGCCTTTCACACAGTCACCATTCCTAAGCTATTGACTCTCCCCTAACCGCTGCTTACTGGTTGAGGCAGTAGTGAACTGTCCACAACCTTGGCATTCTTTTTAACCCTGGACTGGGTCTCTGACCACATTACTCGATCCATCACCAAGACAAACTGCTTCCAGCTCTTTAATATTGCCCATCTCCCCCCACCCAGCCCCTGCCTCAGTCCATTAGCTGCTGAATTTCTTATCCCAATCTTTTTTGCCTCCACATTGGATTATTCCACAGCTCTCCTGACTCTCTTGCATTGCCCACTCTTTCACCCCCAACCATAGACCTAATGTTAACATCCTCTCTTCTGTTCTTTGTATCTGAAAATCTCGTTCCCTCAACGGATGGTGGGAGAAGAAGTCTAAGAATATATTCAAACCGCTCTTCCAATTATACTGAGATTTTTAAAAAATCAACAACCATTTTTCCAGCCAATCACATTTATGAAGACCAATCCTTCTAGGTTCTTATCACCCATCTTTTTACCTCCATAACCTTCCACATCCTTATCACCAACCTCCCTGCCGCTGTAACCTTCCATGTAACAATCACTCAATTCCCTACCTCTGTAACCTTCCATGCATTAATCACCCACTTCCTTACCTCTGTAACCTTGCACATCTTTATCAACCACCTACCTCCTCCCATAACATTCCACATCCTTTTCACCTGCCTGCCTAGGTCTGGAGACCATGGGAGCTTTACAACCATCAGTGAATTCTACTCCTAACTCAGTAAAGTTAATTCTGAATCCTGATCATTCCTGAAATTAGTTGCTCCACTATTACAAGCCATACTCTCAGGCAGCAAGTCCAAAGTGTCTGGAATTCCCTTGACAAGTCCTTTCTGTCACTCCCCTCTCCTCCCAGAAGATGGTCCTTCAAGCCTATGTCTTTCCTAAAGCTTTTGCTCTAATTCTGACATGCCCTTATGTGACGTGTGTGAAATTCTGATTGATGTTGCTCAGTGAAGCCCCTTGGAACATTCTGCCAGATTGTAGATGTTCCCTCTCAGGCAAGTCCTGCAATGTACTGCCATCTCCCCACATTCGATACGACCCTAATTCTCTCATTCAGTGTGCTCTTGTTCACGGTTGCAAACTGGGTAGCAATGTGGAGATACAGTACGTCTCTAGCTTAAGAGGCGTAAGGCACTCCTTCCCTCCGCTAGCCTGCAGGTCACCCTTGGGCAATGCGCAGCCCACCCACCCCCCCGATCAGGGTGTTGTGAAGCCATGGGAGCAGGTGACTGTCTGAACAGCTGGTGCACATCACAAGTCCTGGTTATGCGACCACTGACGCCTGGCAGACTATCTCTGAAGAGTACTGATAATGGCTGGAGTCACCCGTCTTGTAAAGACACTGCCCAGAAGAAGGCAAGGGAAAACCGCTGCTGTGGAAAAATGTAACAAGAACAATCATAGCCATAGAAAGATCAGGATCGCCTACGTCATACGACATGGCTCATAACGAACGAACGACATGGTTGTAACACTGCAGAACAGAGTACTTTGTAATATTAAGAGTTTTAACTTCCTGATGAATGGTCTGGGACCGAAAGATCGACTCTTTATTCCTGCCTCACCAGTGCAGAGATGCCACTTGGTGCTGTTCCGGGGATAAGTGGCTGGAGGGGGATTGGAGGGGAGAGTAGAGTGAACAAGGAGTCGTGGAATTGCTCCAGATTTCCAGTAAGTGCAGTCTTTCTTGTGACAACAGATTATTAATTTTGTTCAACCTTTGTTTTTTTTTGCGTTGGTTTTGTTTAATCAACAGTCATTTATAGATTCATTAAGGGACTAATCACAACTGACATGACATTCCTTCATTATGGCACTGGAGCATTGAGCTAGCTTAGTTAATCAAGTTTTCAGTAGAGTTTGAACTTACAGCTCTTTAACTAATTAATGAACCTACTGTCCACTGGGGCAAATTGACAGAAGACAACGTGCAATCCATTTTCTGCTTTAAATTATGCATTGCCTAAATAAAATTCACTGTACCTCAGCTCAAGTACTAATTTGATTGATAGGCAGTATTAATATAGACCTGGGGAAAGCAAAGGTGCCTGAAAACTACAGAGTCTTTAATTGGTTGTGTGCAGTTACACAGCTTATGCAGGGCCAAGACCCTTTGTTGGATATTTGAGTCAGAATAGGTTCAATATATGTGTATGTGCTCAGAGGAAGAGAGGGAGAAAGAGAGAGAGATGGAGATAGATAGAAGTGGAGAGAGAGGAAGAAAGAGGGAGGGAATTAGAGGAAGAATAGAGAGAGAGAAGGAGATGGAGAGGGATGGAGATATATAGTGGGGGATAGAGATAAAGATAGACAGGGAGAGGGAGAGAGGGGGAAGGGGAGAGCGAACACAAACAGTGACAGAGAGAGGAGAACTTTTGCCTCACATATTAGATGGTCAAGTCCCAATCTGACCTTGGGTGCAGCCTTTATGTTTCAGCGATCAGTCTCAAGTTAAAGGCACAGGCTGCTAAGAAGTCTGGTTTGCAAAAGGAAGTGACAAGGAGAATTTTTGTCTGAATCAGCCAGATGCACACAGTGGGGTTATGTCGCCAAGCACATCAAACATGGTTACAAATTGGGATGGTTGTGTACTCAGAGGGTGAGTCCCCACAGCACTACTTTATACTTTATTGTCGCCAAACAATTAGTACTAGAATGTACAATCATCACAGCGATATTTGAATCTGCGCTTCGCACTCCCTGGATTACGGATAGTAAATACTAAAAATATTAAAAATAGTTAAATTAGTAAATATTAAAAATTTAAATTATAAATCATAAATAGAAAATAGAAAAGGGGAAGTAAAATAGTGCAAAAAAACCGAGAGGCAGGTCTGGATATTTGGAGGGTACGGCCCAGATCCGAGTCAGGATCCGTTCAGCAGTCTTATCACAGTTGGAAAGAAGCTGTTCCCAAATCTGGCCGTACGAGTCTTTAAGCTCCTGAACCTTCTCCCGGAGGGAAGAGGGACAAAAAGTCTGTTGGCTGGGTGGGTCGTGTCCTTAATTATCCTGGCAGCACTTCTCCGACAGCGTGCGGTGTAAACTGAGTCATTAACTGCGAGTGTTTGGGATCTCTGCTGCCAGAAGGTTTTAAGACCATCTATGTGAGTTACTTTGTCCCAGCAAAGGTATCTGGAAAGCATCACGTGCAGCTGATGTTATTTAGTAGAAAATAGTATAAATATCAGCAGCATTGGGAACTTGTTTGTATATTCTTCTACTCATAAGAACTGTACCTGTAAGTGAAAATCCTTTGTAGTTTATTTATCTTTTGTAATTTGGAAATCTTTAAGGAATCAGAGTGTTAAATGTGAATTAAGAATAATTTGTATAAATTTAAACATTTATCATTAAAATAAAATAAATTGTGTGTAAGCTACTTCTTTGGCTGAACATTTCTCCTCCTCGGTAGGGAAGAAGTCCGACCATTCAAGCAGTGAGTATTGGTAGCTGAAGTTCACCATAGAGATCATTCAGGAAGTAAGCCAGTCTTTGAAGAGTAGGTGGATACAGTATGATCTTCCTACAGTGAGGGTATGAGTAGATAGCTATATTAGATGGGGCTCAAAATCTTCTTTTGAGCTTAGGGCTTTTGAGGATAGGGATCTCAAAGCCATCACAGTAGAACAGTTATACTTTTCCCAAGAATGGCTGTTACAGTCAGAAACAATGTGAGCACCAGTAGGTGTAACCCCCGTCTTCTGTTTTGCTGTCTAGGTGCCTCAGGATGAATGGAGTAGTGGGTACCCAGGAGTAAACAAGGACGGGGAAATCCCTTGTCGGCGAATGCGCAGCGGCAGCTACATCAAAGCAATGGGGGACGACGAAAGCGGAGACTCGGATGCAAGCCCAAAGATGTCACCAAAGGGAGCTGCTCAGCACGAGAACTACCTGAAATCAGTCACTGCAGGGAGCGGCAGCGAGAAAAGTCGCTCAAAGTAAGACCACACAGCCTTCTGTTGGCTTTCGTGTGCCCACACTTCTCTGTGTCATTTTCTTTCCCCTTTTAGTTTCATTGTATGTATTTCTGACCAACACAGCACACAAAATGATGAGCATCATTGAAGCTTTCTGTGCCAATATATTGGAAGTGAATGTGATAAAAATGCAGGTATTTATATCTATCTATAATGCGGATTGCTAGGTGATATATCTATTACCCCTGTTTTGCAAGTCAGCTGAAGTGACTGGAAAGTACAAAATTTCCATTTAACCCAGCACCTCCTTGGGTTACACAGAACAAATGTCTCTAGGTTTTCACTAGATTACTATACAGCAACCTTTTCAGAGAATGTGGATTTGTGGATGCTGATAGGTGTGTCGCTGTGTCAGGTGAGCTGTTTCCTCCAGTTAATAAGCACACAGTGACAACTGTCAGTTAACATTTTGGGAAATTGTTGCCATGATGAGCTCTATTAGATTTCATTTCAGATTTTTCACTAAAATTCTTTAAATAATCACAAAAATACAATCTTTTTCAAACCATGGGTTACTTGGTAAAACGTATTTGTTTACTTTTACATTTTCTTCTCACTTTATTCTTTGTAATATTTTAAATTGAAGTTCTGGTAATTTATTATTAATAGAGCTGAAAATGGCTAAAACTAAGCATGGTGAATAACCACGTTCTTTTCTTCACCTGGTGTGAAATCTTAAAAAGCTGTACTGAAAAGTTAATCTGATTCGTGCACAAGTCTGCCTCTTTACAAATTCAACTATTAGTGAAAGTTTTATTAAACAAAGCTACTAGAGTGCAGTATATTACATCAAAGTGATACAGGCCACTCAATCCACTGAGTACCTATTAGCTCCCAGCATAACAATCCCTTTAGCCTCATTCCCTCTCTCCTTATTTTCCTGTCCCCTTATTGGCTTATTATCAGTAACACGCGCCAGTAGTCTCTCCATTGATTCTTTTTGGCATTAACCTATGCTAAGGTGTAATTTAGAGAAACCAATTAACCTACCAGCTTATTTCTATGATATGGGAGGAAACGAGAGGACCCAGAGGAAATCTATGTGGTAACAGAGACAAAGCACCAATAGCACCTGAGGTCAGGATTTAACCCCGGTCTTTGAGCTGAGACAATAACTTTTGTGCCTCCCTAATAAAATGTGTACTTAATAAAAATAACACAGTTTTCAAAAGCCTTCTCGTTTCCAGAACAAGCAGCAAATTCTGATATTTTGTTATTGTGGAGGTGGATAGTTTGTTGGTAGACCCCAATTTGAAAGGATTGAATCTAATACTCTTCTGAAAAAATAAGAGAGAAATACAGCAGTGTGATTGGTACAATTCATGTTTAAAAATCATTCCCCTAGAAACTGGATTTCACTTCTTTTTGCTGTACTGAATAAATCCCCTGCAAAAAAGTTAGTCAAGCACAAGAACATGAGATGCTTATGTTTAAAACAGTTCCCTGGTTGTTTCCACCCACCATCATGTGTTAAAAGGGGATATGTGTTGCTCCCAGTGCGAGCTAAGTCTGCATTAATCACTGCAAAGGATATTCAATCTTAAAGGATCTCTGCCTAGGTAGCCACAGGTAAAAGGCTGCCAGGAAAATGAGGGAAAACATGGGAAACAAAGGCACTGCCCTCTCCTCGGTATGAGACCACTTCCCTATACAATCATCTGCCCTGGCTGTGTCTCATCACACACGTGTCACACCATTACAAAATGCAGGGAGATCTACAAAGAAGATATCATAGCCTTGACATCTATTGTATGAATGCAATTGTATTACACAAAAGCAGAAATGATCTTTCAAATATCCTGAGCACTGGAAACTGAGACTAGAATCATCTCCTTGGCAACCTCAAGACAAAATGCTTCTGCTTCACCTGTGAGAGAACCTAAAATCTTGCACGTGAGGGAAAATGCAGTGTGTGCAATTGTCATTCGATACTTGAGTGACGTGGGGGAAAGATCAGATGCCTTGGGTAAATTAAGTGTGAAAATCCCCGAGCCAATTTCCCAATGGACAACATCTCACTCAGAAATGATTGCTAACACAATCTGACCTGAGTTAAATCGTGTTTATGTATTATTGGCACAAGAAAAACAGGTGCTATTGGATTTACTTTCTAGATATGATCTGCTCTGGGTGACTGAAGATATTGGCACAGTAAGCGTAAGCACAACATTTGTATTTTCTTTTTCCTGGCCATGCACATTTGTCCTTTATCTGGAGATGAAGGAGGGAGTTGGGATCCGGGTTTGGGTGAATGGGCTTCTCCTGGTTGTCGTCAAAGCTGTTTTGCATCAACAATCAACAAAGATAGGAGATAGTCTGATGATCATCTGCTCCCAATAAACATTATTCTGTGGTCAAAGATTATTTGTCATGCTGCATATTCCGATTCAAGTGCAGGATCAGACAGAAACTCGGAAGGGTTAAACAAAACTTGGAATTTCATGAACTAAAGTAATAAAGCAAAGCAGTAGAACTCACAAGGTCTTAAAAAAACTTGGCCGGAACTTCACTAGGGAAGGAACAGGATGACCAAGCCAACAAGTGGTGGGCAGGGCCCCTTTAAATACACTCCAGGGCATGAAAGACTCTCTGCCCAGCTGATAAAAACCACAGCTGACACTCAACTATTCTAAAAAGGGAAAAAACTCCAAGGATACTTAATTGGACACCTGCAAGGTCTCTAAGAATTAACTGGAAGTAATCAAGGACAATGGGAACTTAAATGTAAACTAGAGTAGCTCTAATAATAACACATAAAAGGCCCAAAACGCAACAATACAGTTAATTATAATTAATAAAACACAGAGAACAGAGAACACAAAAAACCAATAGCATAAAAACTCACTACTTTATACTTTATACCGTATTGTCACCGAACAATTGATACCAGAACTTACAATCATCATAGTGATATTTGATTCTGCGCTTCCCGCTCCCTGGATTACAAATCGATAGTAAATATTAAAAATTTAAATTATAAATCATAAATAGAAAATAGAAAAATAGAAAGTAAGGTAGTGCAAAAAAACCGGAGGCGGGTCCAGATATTTGGAGAGTATGGCCCAGATCCGGGTCAGGATCCGTTCAGCAGTCTTATCACAGTTGGAAAGAAGCTGTTCCCAAATCTGGCCATATGAGTCTTCAAGCTCCTGAGCCTTCTCCCGGAGGGAAGAGGGACAAAAAATTTGTTGGCTGGGTGGGTCGTTTCCTTGATTATCCTGGCAGCACTGCTCCAACAGCGTGCGGTGTAAAGTGAGTCCAAGGACAGAAGACTGGTTTGAGTGATGTGCTGCGCCGTGTTCACGATCTTCTGCAGCTTCTTTCGGTCTTGGACAGGACAACTTCCATACCAGGTTGTGATGCACCCTAGAAGAATGCTTTCTACGGGGCATCTATAAAAATCAGTGAGGGTTTTAGGAGACAGGCCAAATTTCTTTAGTTTTCTCAAGAAGTAAAGGCGCTGGTGGGCCTAATTGGCAGTGGACTCTGCTTGGTTGGACCAAGTCACTACCCTCAGAATACTCAACCGATGACCTAAGGTCATGACATTATCCCATTGTTCAAGTAGGTTTCTGCTTTAATAAGACTGGGTTGTTGGGCGATAGATGAAAACATCTGATATTGTACTTGTTTGGGAGAGGGGAGTGCTCGAACATTAAATCCAAGAGAATATCAGGCATAACAATGTACTTATTCAAAACTTACTTTAGGTCTGGATTTCAAATTACTAAACAAGGCATAAATATGCACAGCCACCTGTAATTTTCATTGTGGAAAGATGTCCATGAATAGTGAGTCAACGTAAAAAAAATCTAAGTAATAATAACCAATTAAAGATGTCTTAATTTTTATTGTGTTGATTGATTACAGAATTAAAAGATTCCGAGCATGTTTCACTCCAATTTACAAGCTGACATTTCCATGGTAACCAATATAATTTCATTTAAAATGGTAAATATTTGCAAATGTATTATCCATCGTGAGACCTACACTCCGTGGCCATGTTATTAAGTACATCTTCTCGTTAATGCAAATATCCAGTCAGCTAATTAATCATGCGGCAACAACTTAATGCATCAAAGTATGCAGATGTGGAAATGTTGTTGTTCAGACCAAACATCAGAATGGGGAAGAAATGTGATCTAAATGACTTTGACCGTGGAATGATTGCTGGTGCCAGATGGGGTGGTTTGAGTAGCTCAGGCGCTGCTGGGATTTACTCACATAACAGTCCCTAGAGTGGCAATTTCATGGGCCAAAACACCTTGTTAATGAGAGAAGTCAGAGGAGAATGGGCAGACTGACTCAAGCTTACTGGAAGCCAAAAATAACTCAAATAGCCACACATTACAACAGTGGTGTACAGAAAGCATCCATGAACAAACAATACGTTGAACCTTGAAGTGGATTGGCTACAGCAGCAGAAAAACCATGAACAAGCAGAAATGTACTCAGTGGCCACTTTATTAGGTGCAGGGTTTCTCCAATAAAATGAACACAGAGTGTAGTTATGTGTAAAAGGTATAAATCATCCATCTTTGGCAAATGCCAATATGCCAGTTCAAATAAACCATGACATGATCTCTACCAATCACAGTTACAGCATACAACACTGTTTGAAAGTCTTAGGCACATATGTATATGTAGCTAGGGAATCTAAGACTTTTGTACAGTACTGAATATGTCGAAATGGAGTAGACAGTGAGTTTGTAAATCTGGTGGGAGCAAAGGATGTTGGGAATGGAAGGGTGGAGCACCGTGGAAGGGGTGGCAAAGAAGGGGCTGGTGTAGTGCACACCCAGCCCTGAGACACCAGGTAAGGTGATTTGATTCCAAAAAATTGGTTTATTAATCATTACAGAATGTCTCTCTGATGCTTCCCTCTTCCTTCCCCTTTTCTCAACCATGATTCCCCTCTCCCTGCCCCCTTCCCACTGTCAGTGCACAATAGAGACCCACATCAGAATCAGGTTTATCATCAGGTTAATTCCATTTTCCCTTCCATTCCATTATGTCCATCCATGGCCTCCTCCACTGCCGGGATAAGGCCACACTTAGGCTAGAGAAACAACACCTTATATTCCATTTGCGTAGCCTGCAACCTGATGGCATGAACATCGATTTCTCAAACTTCCAGTTATGCCTCCGCCCACCCCTCCCATTTCCCATCCCCTTGTCCCTCTCTCATGTTATATCCTTGCCCCTTGCCCATCCATCTCCCCCCCCCAGTGCTCCTCCCCTCACCCCCTTTCTTCTTTCTACCATAGCCTTCTGTCTGTTTCACCAATCAACTTCCCAGATCGTTGCTTCATCCGTTCCCCTCCAAGTTTCACCTATCGCTTGGCGTTTCTCTCTCCCCTCCCCCCACCTTTCAAACCTACTCCTCAGCGTCACACATCAAAGTTGCTGGTGAATGCAGCAGGCCAGGCAGCATCTATAGGAAGAGGTACAGTTGATGTTTCGGGCCGAGACCATTCGTCAACTGTACCTCTTCCTATAGATGCTGCCCGGTCTGCTGCGTTCACCAGCAACTTTTATGTGTGTTGCTTGAAACTCCAGCATCCGCTGTTTTCTTCATGTTTGTGTTTTTAAACCTACTCCTCAGCTTTTTTTCTCCAGTCCTGCAGAAGGGTTTCGGCCCAAAACATCGACTGTACTTTTTTTTTCCCCATTGCTGCTGCCGGGCCTGCTGAGATCCTCCAGCGTTTTCTGTGTGTTGCTCGCATTTCCAGCATCTGCAGATCTTCTCTTGTTTCAGGTTTATCGTCAGTCACATACAGTATGTCATGATTTTTTTTAATGTTTGCGGCATAAAATCAGTACAGGGCTGTGCAAATGTCTTAGGCACCCTAGTTATATATACTATATGCGCCTAAGAGTGTTGCACAGTACTGTAGATAGCAATACAAAACTTCCAGCAATTCTGCAAGAGGTTATACTAACAATACCATGGAGCTGTATATTTTGCGAGCAGTCAATAACTCTCTGATGCATTTCAAGAGATGGTTGTGAACTATGATACTACTACTAAATCAAAAAAATAAACTGTACTTTTACCTTGCACTTGACTGCTCTCTCCCCAAGAAGTGCAATTTCCCTGAAAAATATGTGAGATATTTCTGTTAAGTAACAGTTTAACGCTTTCTCTCATCCAACAAGTTCCTGGTGTTAAAGCACTGGGATGATACTTCATCGAAATTAAAGTATAGTTTCTTTTCTTTTGATCTGCTCCAGTGCAACAAATAATTGGCAACTTCCACTGTATTCCACATCAGCAACCTCACCCACACTACCATTCTGAAACTGAATCAGAATAAGGGCACTGATATAGGTTGTAAGATTTGCTGTTTTGCAGCAGAACTATAGTGCAGAACATAAAATTTACCGTCAGTTATAACAGTAAGTAAATAGTGAAAGAGAGGAATAAGATGGCTCAACACAAAATGTTGTTCTGACACTTTAACCTGCTCAAATAATCTAAGTCTTCCCTGCCACATTGCCTTTCAATTTTCTTTCAACCATGTGTCCTTAAATATCTCTAACGTATCTGCCTCCACCACCATCCCTGGCACCACGTTCCACGCACCAACCACGAAGAATAGGACATCCCTCCCTATACTCTTCTGCCAACACTTTAAACATTTTCCCCCTTGTATTAACCATTTCTGCCCTGGGAAAAAGTCTCTGGCTGTCCACTCGATCAGAATCAGGTTTAATGTCACTGGAATATGTCGTGAAATATGTTTTCTTTCCAGCAATACATTATTATAAAAAACAATAAATAATAATATGATTTTAAACATTAAATTGAATAAGTAGTGGATAACGAGAGCACAAGAAATGTATATTGATTCAGTATACTTGCGTTCATTGTCCATTCAGAAATCTGATGATAGATGGGAAGAAGCTACTCCTAAAACATTGAGTCTGTGTCTTCAGGCTCCTGTCCCTCCTCCTTGATGGTAGCAAGGAGAAGGGAGCATATCCTGGTGATGGGGGTCCTTAATGATGGATGCCACCTTTTTGAGGCATCACCGTTTGAAAATGCCCTCGATGCTGGGGAGGGTAGTGCCCGTGATGGAGCTGGCTGAGCTCGCAACTTCCTTCAGCTTTCTCAGATTCTGTGCCCTCAACCCTCTATACAATCAGGTGATGCAACCAGTATGAATGTTCTCCATGGTACATGTGTGGAAATTTGCAAGTCTTTGGTGTCCTGCCAAGTCTCCTCAAACTCCTCATGAAATATAGCCGCAGTTGTGTCTTTGTAATTGCATCAGCATGTTGGGCCCAGGATAGATCCTCAGGAATGTTGAAAATGTTTACCCTTTCCACTGAAGATCACTCACTGAGAAATAGTGTGTGTTCCCTCAATTTTTCCTTCCTGAAGTCCACAATCAATTCCTTGATCTTACTGGCGTTGAGAGCAGGGCTGTTGTTGCAACACCACTCAACCAGCTGATCTATCTCACTCTTGTGCACCTGCTGGAGTTGTGTCAACAATAGTTGTGCCATCAGAAAATTTGTAGATAGTGTTTGAGCTGTGCCTAGTCACATTGTCATGGGTGTAATGAGAGTAGAGCAGTGGGCTAAGCACACATCCTTGAGGCCGTGTTGATTGTCAGCAAGAAGGAGATGTTACTTCTAATCCACATTGACTGTGGTCTCCCAAATGCGGAAGTCAAGGATCCAGTTGCAGAGGGAGGTACAGAGATTCAGAATTTGGAGCTCGTTGATTAGTACTGAGGGTATGATGGTGCTGAACACAGATCTGTAATTAGCAAACAGCAGCCTGGCATCAGCATTGCTATTGTCCAGGTGATCTAAGGCCAAGTGGAGAGCCAGTGGGATTGCATCTGTTGTAGACCTATTATGTTGTTTTTCCTCTCTGTGCTTTGTGGCACGCCAGGCGGCAACCTTCCCATTTTCTTAGCATTTATCTGCTTTTTACGAGGTGGAGTGCTAGCTCGACGTTCAACCCAGCACGGATGGAAAGCGTGCAAGAAGTTGGCCGGATTTGAACCTGGGACCATTTGCCCATACTTACAGCAATAGGCAAATTGCAGCAGGTTGATTCTGGCCATGACCAACATCTAAAAACACTTCATCACTGTAGATACATACGAGTGCAACTGGACAATTGTCGTTGACGCGGATCACCCAACTCTCCTTGGTCTGATTGTCGCCTTTTCAAGCAGGTAGGAACCTCCGACAGCAGTAATGAGAGATTCAAAATGTCCTTGAACACTACTGCCAGTTGGTTGGCACAGGTTTTCAGTGCCCTCCACGGTACACCATCAGGGCCTGACACCTCTCAAAAAAATGTACTGACGTCAGCGTCTGAGACAGAGATCGCAGGGTCACCAGATGCTGCAGGGATTTGCACAGGTCTAGTTTTATCCTTCTTTTTAAAGCCTGCAGAAATAGCATTGAGCTTATCTGGGAGTGAGGTATCACAGTAATTCTTGATGTTAGGTTTTGCCTTGTAGGACATAATGGCCTGCAAAATCTGCCAGAGCTGACATGCATTGGATTCCATTAGAATTCAACTGGAATTTCTTTTGGCCCTTGAAATAGACTTCCATAGGTCATGCCTGCACTTCTTGTATAGTTCTGGATCACTGGTCTTGAATGCCACCAATCTAGCCCTCAGCAGACCACGAATCTCCCGGCTCATCCACAACTTTTGTTTTGGGTGTGTCTGGTATGTTTTCAAAGGCACACATGCATCTACACAGGTCCTGAAGAAGTTGGTGACAGCTGTGGTGTGGCGTACTCATTCAGATTTGAAGATGCATCCCTGAATATTCCCCAGTCCACCGACGCAAAGCAGTCCTGTAAGCGCTCCTCTGCCGCCCTTGTCCGTGCCTTCTTTGTCCTCACCACTGGTGCTGTAGTCTTTAGTCTCTGCCTATACACTGGGAGTAGAAATCCAACCAGGTGATTAGACTTGGCAAAGCGCAGGTATGGAATGGTACGGTAAGCATTCTTGATGGTGGTGTAACAGTGGTCCAGTGTAGTAGCTATTCAAGCTCCACAGGTGATATGTTGATGGTAGTTATTCAGACACTTCTTCCACCCAGCATGGTTGAAATCCCCTGCAATGATAGGGAATGAATCGGGGTGCACTGTTTCATGACTGATGATCACAGCGCTCATGTCCTCCAGTGCCTTCCTGACATTGCCCAGAGGTGGAATGTACACTGCGACCAGAATGACGATGCACAGCTCCCTCGGGTGAGCAGGATTGAGACAGAATCGCCACGTCTGTGTACCACGATGAGTTAATCTTCGGGCATATTCCACCTCTTTTACCTTTTAAAGGCTCAGATGTCCTGTCGGCGCGGTGGAAGGTGAAACCCTTGAGCTTCAGCACTGCATCCGAAATGTGGTGGGGGAGAGGGAGGATGAGCCAGGTTTCCATGAAGCAAAGTACTCAGCAGTCCCTTATGTCCTTCTGGTACTGTAATCTTGCTCTGAGGTCTCAATTTTATTTTCCAGAGACTGTACATTTGCCAGCAGGATAGCCGGGAGTGGGGTGTGTTGGGACTTTGCATTGCAATCGTACCTGTAGCCTAGTTCTCCTTCGCTGCTTCTGTTTTCTTAAAGGGAAACATTACTTGCAATCTGAGTTTGCTGTCCGGATTTTGAGGATGGAATGATGTTGCTTATTACAGTACCCGTGGCTATGACCGGATTTCAGCTGTAGTGGTCCTAAATAGAAATGTTTGATGATTCTCTTCTGAGCTGTATGCAAAGGGTCACTGCATATCAGTACCATTTAATTCCTCTTACCATCTTGTACTCCTCTAATACATCACCCCTCATCCTCCTTCTCTCCGAAGAGAAAAGCCCTGGCTCGCTCTACCTCTCCTCATAAGACATGCTTTCTCATTCATACATCATCCTGGTAAATCTTCTCTGCAACCTCCCGAAAGCTTCCCCATCCTTCTTATAATGAGGCAATCGGATCTGCACACAATGTCTCAAGTAGGTTGTGTTTATGGGCTCATGGACTGTGGTCAAACATGCATGCATTCCTAGCCCACAACAATGTGGCCACCTCATACCTTCAGCTTCCGCGAGTCACTCTGCTACCTGTGTTCTCTTTAGCTACTGTTGTCAGTTCCCTCCACATGATGGACGGAGGTAGCCTTCTCCTTCTACTCAGAGTCAGAATCAGGTTTATTATCATCGGCATGTGACGTGAAATTTGTTAACAGCAGCAACAGTTCAATGTAATACATAATCTAGCAGAGAGAGAAAAAATAATAATAACAAATAAACAAGGAAATCAATTACGTATATTGAATAGATTTTTTTTAAATGTGCAAAAACAGAAATACTGTATTTTTTAAAAAGTGAGGTATTGTCCAAAGATTCAATGTCCATTTAGGAATTGGATGGCTGTTCCTGAATCGCTGAGTGTGTGCCTTCAGGCTTCTGTACCTCCTACCTGATGGTAACAGTGAGAAAAGGGCATGTCCTGGGTATTGGAGGTCCTTAATAATGGACGCTGCCTTTCTGAGACACTGCTCCCTAAAGATGCCCTGGGTACTTTGTAGGCTGTACCCAAGATAGAGCTGACTAGATTTACAACCCTCTGCAGTTTCTTTTGGTCCTGTACAGTAGCCCCCTCCATACCAGACAGTGATGCAGCCTGTCAGAATGCTGTCCACAACTATAGAAGTTTTTGAGTGTATTTGTTGACATGCTAAATCTCTTCAAACTCCTAATAAAGTATAGCCGCTGTCTTGCCTTCTCTATAACTACACTGATATGTTGGGACCAGGTTAGATCCTCAGAGACCTTGACACCGAGGAAATTGAAGATGCTCACTCTCTCCTCTTCTGATCCCTCTATGAGGATTGGTATGTGCTCCTTCATCTTACCCTTCCTGAAGGCCACAATCAGCTCTTTTGTCTTACTGACATTGAGTGCCAGGTTGTTGTTGTGGCACCATTCCACTAGTTGGCATATCTCACTCCTGTATGCCCTCTCATCACCACCTGAGATTCTACCAACAATGGTTGTATCATCAGCAAATTTATAGATGGTATTTGAGCCATGCCTAGCCACACAGTCATGTATTTATAGAGAGTAGAGCAGTGGGCTAAGCTCACACCCTTGAGGTGCACCATTGTTGATCGTCAGCAAGGAGGATATGTTATCACCAATCCACACAGATTGTGGTCTTCCAGTACTCCATTTCATCTGTAATAAAATTGAGCAGCCTCAATGCTGGGAGATGATAGGGAATTGATCACACATCTAGCTGTCTATAATACAGAACATCCGTACATCACAGATACTACCACTGGTCTCTGATCATTCCATAAAGAATGAGACATTTTAACAGTTATCATTGTATCTGCCACCTGAACTTTGAAAGGTGCCAGAAAGCCTTGACTTATATCCATCAATAAGGAAAAGTCCTGGCCCGGATTTTAGTTAATGTAATCGTGACAGTTACGCATGCGCGGAGCAAGAACAACCGTGGAGTGGCATGATTAAAAGTTTTTATTGAGTCATATTAGTAATATTACACGCTGGGCAACCTACCGTGTAAGAGCTACGAACCAGAACCACTGAGGTGAAATATGCACACTTGAAAGCCCGTGGAAGAGAGAGAACCCTCGTGCACAGGAGACCCAGTCAATTCAATGCACAATCAATCAGCTGCATGTGGGCTTGCCGTGTTCTCGATACAGATCAGGTACAGGACACCACTCACTGCCTTTGCAAAGTAAATTGGACATCATCCTCCACTGGCAGCACGTACACAGTTAAACGGGGAAAATCAGACTGTTGGCACAATCCTCTCTCAGGCCTTGATACCAGTGATGGCTAGTGCCTTAAAAAAAAAACATGTGAGGTAGCTGAACTATTTTCATAAATATCCATTAAAGTTTACCAGGCAGAGTTGAGACATTTCATTGTAAGGGGTAGGGGGACAGCTTATATGTAAATGTTAACCAGTCTTAATTATTGCTTTGAAAATTAGTTGTTGTGAACATCCAATCATTCCTTCAATCTAATCATGATTAGATATTCAAAATACTAAAGTGCCCTCTTTATTTCCCTGTCTGAGATTTGAATTTGATTTGTCTCTCTTCTACATCACATTTTGAATTCATTTTCTGCGTAAGGATACTCTGACCTGTTTGATTAAGGAAGTACAAAACCTATTCATCAGGCTGCTAGATCCCCATAAGAGGGTTATTTGTTATAGAACATAAAACACTACAGCTCTGGACAGCCTGTTCAACCCACGATGTTGTCCCACTTTTGATTCTAACTTATACTAAATGTCCTCCTCCTGTGTTTCGCCCATATCCCTCCATTCCGTTCATACTCGTGTGTCAATTCAAAAACCTCTCAAACTCCTCCAAACTGTTTCCTTCCGCTTCAACCCCTGGTAACTCAGTCCAGGCACCTAACACCCTCTGCATAAAAAAAGTACCCCTTACATCACTTTCAAACCTCCCCCACCCCCCCCCACCGCACCTTAAGAACATGTCCTCTGGTGTTTCAGACCTTTACCCTGAGGGAATCTTGCTGACTGCCTGTTCTGTCAATGTCACTCTTCCTTTGAAAAACCTATATCAGGTCTTCCTTCAGCCACTGACACACTAGAGAAAACAGACCAAGTTTTTTTAGATTATGAGGACACGCAGTCCTCTTTTATTGTCATTTAGTAATGCATGCATTAAGAAATGATACAATAGTCCTCCGGTTTGATATCACAGAAACACAGGACAGACCAAGACTGAAAAACTAACAGAAACCACATAATTATAACATATAGTTACAACAGTGCAACAAAACCATAACTTGATGAAGAACAGGCCATGGCATAGTAAAAATGTTCAAAGTCTCTCGAAAGTCCCACATCTCACGCAGACGGGAGAAGGAAGAAAACTCTCCCTGCCATGCCCGACCACAGTCTGACTCAGTCGTCTGAAAACTTCAAGCTCCGATCAGCTCTCCGACACCGAGTACCGAGCACCATCTCTGCCAAAAGCTTCGACCTCAACCTCGGTCGCCAGCAGCAGGCAAAGCCGGGGATTTTGGGGCCTTCCCTCCGGAGATTCTCGATCTCACAGTAACAGCGGCTGTGAACCGGGCATTTCAGAAATTTCTCCAGATGTTCCTCTGTGCTTTCTCACGTCTGTCTCCATCAAATCAGAATTGTGCATGGCATCCTACTTACAAATACGATATTATTTCACCGGAGAGCTGCGCGCACTGCGTCGCGCCATCTTCTCCTCCCGCCCTTAGAATAAGTTTGTTAGAATAAGATTGTCCAATCTTCTGTTATAGCTCATCTCCTCTAATCCAAGCAGCATCCTGACAAAACCCTTCTGCACCCTTCCCACGTTCTCCGCATCCTTTCTATAATAGGGTAACCAGAACTGCACACAGTACTCCAAATGTGGTCTGACTGAAGTTTTATGCAGCTGCTGTGTGACTTCTGTTTTGGTCCTACAATGTCCCCAGATACAGGGTGGGGAAAAGTAAGTGTCAGATTGTACAACAGACCGATCAGGAATGCACAGTGCTAATAGCAACCCACTTCTGTTTTCCCATTTTAACAACGGGAGTTTAATAAAATGTTTGTGAAGTTAGTATCATAAATGTCCGATAGCAATGTGAGGGACTAAGCCAGAAACAGGAAGGCAGAGATATCGTGCACCTCCTTTGATAAGGTAGTACCCTGTGGCTTGGGACTCACTCCCTCAAATCTGTCTGTTCTCCTCATCGTGATACCAGCAGGTGATTATCACATAGTCCACTGGAAGGGTCCATGACTTTTTAAACTTAGCGTAAGTTCTCACTGTCACAAACTTGGTCTGTCATGGTTCTTATTTTGCCCGTTATGCCGCTGGTGCTCAGGGCAGCAATGAAGGTCATCCACCTCTAACGGAGTTCACGGCGTCCTTCATTGTGTCAGTAGCTTCTTCTTGGTTTATAGTCAGTCAAGCAAGTCCACGGTGGAGATTCAGGAATATCATCACACTTAGATGTAGAAGGATTCTTCACTGCTGTTTCTGTAACAGGTTTGTTTTACCAGTGAAGGTTGTTAGCCCTAAGCTGAAATCCCCAAGCCTGGAGGATTGGTGGGCCACTCTTAGTCTGGCCTCTACCCTTTGACCTGTTGACCCTACCAAAAGCCAAAGCATGAAGTCCTGACTCCAGCCAGCATCGCTCTCCGGGTCATTGAGGCACGCGAGCCTCCAAGGTTGTGGTCCTCTTGGAGGTATTCTGTCATAGCTGTCAGCTTTATTTCCAGCTCAGTCTGGAAAGAATTCTTAATTCAACTTCTTTAATGTTCATAGAGTATCGTTGGGTGCTGCCACCTAGAGATGAAAGTGATTTGAGTGTCAGTTGAATTGATAATTAATTCCATTGAGAATCTTACACCCAATTTCTAATTTCTGTTTTGCCTTTGCACACAGTTGAAACTACAAGCAGCACTGTGGCTGACTCTGGTAAAATAAGCAGTGCTGATGTCTTTGGATAGAATCCAGACTCAACATTTCAAGAGACATTTCAGTATTGTAAGTGTACCTAAGGGTGGCAGTAATGACATAGCATTCATCTGCAAAGGTTATTTTAGGATGTGTGTAGATGAAATAGACCCATTTAACTGACATTTTACCTGACACTTTCTCCACAGGCTGAAATTGATGCAACTTGCTTGAGAAGGTCTGTTTCGTCTTTCATTCTCACACACTGAAGAAGAAAAATAAGATCTCTCACTTACTGTAAATCTCCCTCTTAAGGACTCGAAAGGTTACTAAAACCCCTTATGGTGGCTGCCATTGTAATGGAACAGAATGGGGGAACCAATTTGTGGGCAGTAAATTCCCATAAAAAGCAGCGTGATCAATCAGCATGATCTGTTACTTTATCATGTTAGTTTGTGGATAAGTAATTGCCAGGACACAAAGGATAATATTTTATCTGATAGATGACACTCTGAAGTGAACAACAACCCTTCAGTACTGCCCGGGGTGTCAGTCTGATTTATGTTCTGAAACCCTCTGGCGTCTTTCTGCTCAGAAGCAAGATCTTTCAAATTCCATTTTATTTTTCGGTTGTGTAACACTTCCAACTTAGGATGGCCTAGACACCTGTTGTTAGCACCCACTTTAACCAGTGGAAAAGGCAGGAGGTGCTCACACAAAAGCTGGACCATGCATCCCTCCCTAAGTAGTCATAGTTAACTTGCATTAGTGGCAGTGCCATTAACTTAATAAAATGTGCCAGGGCATCGTGGAAGCATTCTCAAGGGAGAGGAAGTTGGGATCTGAGCCATTGAGTTTGTGGTAGGGGAGGCAGATGGCTAATTCACAGTTGTGTCAAGAAGAGCCTCCTAGCTAAAGTAGTGCAGCACATTCAGTCCTGCTTTGCTCATGTTTTGCAATGCAAAAAGAATGATTGTAACGGCCCATCCAGACTTGCACTCCATTCTTAGGCTCACCAATGAATTAACCCAGAGGACTGGACGGAGAAGGAGAGTGTTAATATACTTCCAAGTTGAGATTGGGTGTGACATGAGGAGGAAATTTCAGATAGTAGCATCGTTATGCTTGACCTCAGCTTTTCATTGGTGGATAAAGTACTTGTCCATGGGTCAAATTGATATACTTTGTCCATTTGATGCCTGAATAATCAACATGTTGTTTAATTATTTCTACTTAATTACATTGGTGACAATGTCCTGGCCAGCCAAAATGATGATTGAATAATTTCCAGGTCAAGCAAGCTATACTGCTGAATTGATCTGCTGTGTGTAAAGTTTCAAATAGGACAAAAACAGGCCATTCGACCCACTATGTCCGTAGATGTCTAAGCCTTGGTGATTCAAGGCCTGCCTCAATGCATCTTAAATATTCAGAGAGTCTCTATCTCCACCACCACCACAGGCATTGTATTCTAGACTCCAACCATTCTCCTTATGAAAAATTTCCACCTCAGATCCCCTCTTGGACCTCTCATTTTACGTCCTTCACTCATTTCTGGAAAGGTCACCCTACTTTTGCCAGGAGATGTCATCTTAATGTCTTCCCTTTGCACTTTATGTACATTATTTACTGAGCAAATTTTTCGTTCGCAGACTATTTTCTCTAATTCCACCCCAACACACTGCCTAACAGAAGGTTGACAAGTACAATTTCTACCCAAAAGAACACAGGTCATCAGTAAGAGTAACAAACAGAAATGATGAATTAATTCTGCCATGAGAAAGTAACATCAGTGAATACTCCAAAACTATTCACAGATCCTCAGCATTACTGAGCGATGGTTATGTTAATAAAATTGAATTTCAGAAATAGAGCACAATGTACACTGCTACTATTCTTCTTGCTTCGTGCAAGCAACTAAAGGTGGATTTCCATCCCTCTTTTTTAATATAATATTATATCTACAGTATATATTAATCATAGAAGAGCTGGAGACTTCTCCCGGTGCCCTTGCAAAGTAATGGTCCCTAGAGCAGTACCACCAGAACAAATTAACCGTTGACTTATCTCAATGTGAACTAAAGGCCATAGTTCCTCTTCAAACAATAGCATTAATTTATTGCAGAAACAATTTATCCCCTGTAAGTGCTTTGAGATATTCTGCTGATATGGAACTGTCGATATAAACGCAAAGTAGAGTGGATAGCGTAATGCTTTACAGATGACCCGGGTTTCAATTCCTGCAGCTGCCTGTAAGAAATTTGTACATTCGTTCCCTGACCGCGTGGGTTTCCTCTGGATGCTCTGGTTTCCTATCACAGTCCAAAGACATACCAATTGGTAGATTAATTGCTCCTTGTAAATACTTTATACTTTATACTTTATTGTCGCCAAACAATTGATACTAGAACGTGATATTTGATTCTGCGCTTCCCGCTCCCTGAATTACAAATCAATAGTAAATATTAAAAATTTAAATTATAAATCATAAATAGAAAATAGAAAAATGGAAAGTAAGGTAGTGCAAAAAAACCGAGAGGCAGGTCCGGATATTTGGAGGGTACTTAGGGTACGGCCCAGATCCGGGTCAGGATCCGTTCAGCAGTCTTATCACAGTTGGAAAGAAGCTGTTCCCAAATCTGGCCGTATGAGTCTTCAAGCTCCTGAGCCTTCTCCCGGAGGGAAGAGGGACTAAAAGTGTGTTGGCTGGGTGGGTCATGTCCTTGATTATCCTGGCGGCATTGCTCCGACAGTGTGCGGTGTAAAGTGAGTCCAAGGACGGAAGATTGGTTTGTGTGATGTGCTGCACCGTGTTCACGATCTTCTGCAGCTTCTTCCAGTCTTGGACAGGACAACTTCCATACCAGGTTGTGATGCACCCTAGAAGAATGCTTTTTACGGTGCATCTATAAAAATTAGTGAGGGTTTTAGGGGACAGGCCAAATTTCTTTAGTTTTCTCAGGAAGTAAAGGCACTGGTGGGCCTTCTTGGCAGTGGACTCTGCTTTGTTGGACCAAGTCAGGTCATTTGTGATATTGACCCCGAGGAACTTAAAGCTTTTGACCTGTTCCACTTGCGCACCACCGATGTAAATTGGGTCGTGCGGTCCGCTACTCCTTCTGAAGTCAACAACCAATTCCTTCATCTTGCTGACGTTGAGGGATAGGTTATTGTCTTTGCACTATGCCACCAAGTTCTTAATTTCCTCTGTATACTCAAACTCATCATTACCTGAGATACGGCCTACAATTGTTGTGTCATCAGCAAACTTATATATTGAGTTCGATGGAAACTTGGCTACACAATCATGGTGATTGACCTGTGATTAGGCTAGGATTGAGATGGATGTTACAATGATCACCCCTTGAGGTAATGATAAGTGAGGAACAGAGCATCTGTATTTACCCTCAAGTAAATTTTATTGTCTCAACTAAAAAGGCACGTGGGTTCACAAGGTAACTACCTGTGTGCACCCTTCTAGAATCCCTGACCCTTCATGAATGGTCAATGAAGAGAAAGGGTATTGGCTGGGAAAGGAGTCTACGTTGGCCAGGTGATTCAAGTGGTCCCGATCTCCATGTATCTGTGGGGTCCTCCTAATCTGTGATGGTTGGTCTCTGGTTGCTGGACAGATAGTTCCCCTGCATATTTGGAGCTCCTGACTCCTATAGTGTTCCTCATCAATTGAGCTGGTGGATCTCCATCCCATTGGCTCAAGGTCACCTGGTCTACCTGGGTCACCTTCTTACTGGTCATTGTACCGGGCTGCAACCATCATTGTCTCATGGTTCTGCCTACCCTAGCCTGGCGTATTTGTGTCTTTCAACTCTGACTGGTCCAAACCTGTTAAATGAGGCAATCCACACAGAGCCTAATGAGATCACAGACTGGTTCTTTGGTAGGTCTGGCATTTTACAGAATAAGTAGCTGCTCATTAGAGAATGCTCTCAGATTTAGCTGGTCCTGGTGCCCACATTCAATTGCTCTGATTAGATGGTCCCTGAGCAAGAATCAGTTCAGAGTCCACAAAATGGGGGGGAAGCAAACAGAACTGGTTTGTCTGCTTCCCCTGTCCCTGATTAGACTGTCGTTTCTTCTGGCCAACACGGGGGATTGCTGGTTGGCATGACTCAGAGGGCCGATAGGGCCTACTCTGCTCTGTATCTCAATAAAATTAAAAATTAAGACATTCACAACTTAAAATATTTTAGTCCACTTCTATCCAGCAAAAAAAAAACAAGTGAAATTAACTTTTGCCATTTGTGGAGAGTTGCGTGATAGTGAATCAATCATCTCTTCTTATACTGAGCCTTGTTCTCCCCTCTATAGATAAGCTGCAGATTTGCACCTCCGGTACTTTTGCATAAGCAACACTCTAACATTAATGTATTTCTGTCCACCCATACAGGTTCAGTTGCAAACACTGTTCTGACCCTTATATATGCAGTCATTCCCATCTGCAAGGACAAACCGCAATGAACTACAGCCTGGATAACCTACACCGGTCTAGTCTTCGTACTCCCTCTAAACTTCCGTCCAGGAATCAGGGCTACAGTCGGATACTCAGTGCCAACAATCAGGTAAGATCAGGTATGAGATTTTGCAATGAACCATTCCCCAGGCGAGTAAGATATAGGAGCAGAATGAGGCCTTTTGGCCCGTCATGTCTGCTCTGCCATTTCATCATGGCTGATCCATTTTTCCTCTCAGCCCTAGTCTCCTGTCTTTTCCCTGTTTTCCTTCATTCCCTGACCATTCGAGAATCTATCAACCTCTGCCTTAAATATATGTAAAGACTTGGCCTCCACAGCTCCCTGTGGCAACAAATTCCACAGATTCACCACTCTGAGGCCCATTGAGCACTGGAGCTAACCTAGGCATAAAGTCCATTCTGGGTTTGGTCTTTTTAATGGTAATCAACTTAAGTGATGAAGGACATCCTGTTTAAACCACTTGAGATAACAAGGTGCCACAGGAGATTGAAAGACACTTCTTGCATTATTTTGTTATCGTTGCATCGTTTCACCTCCAGGTCCAATGAAGAATCCAGCAAAAACTGACAGCCCAACTCCTGATTAAAGTTCAGCAGGCGGACTCATTGGCATGTTGTCAGTCTGGTTATTACTGAGTATCGGCCTGTGTCAATTTAATGTTTAGCATTCAGGGAACACTCAGGCAGATTGACGATTGACAGTGGGGCCAATAAAAATGCCTTGTTTAGTACAATAAATGATTCATCTACTGGGAGCCAAAAGCTGCAGGTTGCATTTATTTCTCTGCTGCTAGTAACTGTAAACTGTGAAAGTCTAATTGATATATGGGGGACTTTAATACCCTCCTCTAATTGGACATGTGTAGCATCACTGCTGTCCAATCCAACCAAGTCTTATTTCTGTGGGAGGTAGTAAGGCAATTATAATAAAAGATCAAACAACTTGGCCTCAGCTTTATTTACCCACCTGTTGAGGATCTCGTAATTACCACTTAAGTAGAGGTGGCCCCACACAGTTTTTTGCAAAGCAAAGTTTGGACTTAGTGTCGAGAAAATCCTGCCAAATGCAGCCGGATAGGATGCATCCTGTGGTGTGTCTATAAAATTGTTGGGATTACATGCCTGTTCAACAGCAAGAGCAGCTTACAATCCTGACGAATTGAAGAGACTCAGTGCACACCTGACAACTCAAGTCTGGCAGCACAGTGAAGGACTTCACGCAGCCTTTAACCTCATGACCCACTCTATCATCAATATCAAACAAGGAGGTTGAAGAAGGCTCAAGAAGTATAGAAGACCATACAAAGCACCATCGAAAAGGACAGGAAAATGAAGCTGCAACACAGGATTAAATCAGAGTACTAATGTTTAACATTCCATCCTTTCAGATCAATACATCACATCAGAGCATCAGAGTAGCACAAGGGAGAACAATTATCGAATGCACTATAAAGTGTGATAGTTACAGAGAAAGTGCAGTGCAGGCTGATTCTAAGATGTAAGTCCATATCTAGGTAGATTGTAAGGGCAAGAGTCCATGTTATCGTGCAAGGGGGCTTTCAAAAGTTTTATAACACTGCGATAGGAGCCATCTAGATCCTGGTGGTACTTGCTTTTTGGGAGTGGGGAGTAAAGAAAATGTCCAGGCTGAATGGGGTCTTTGATTATATTGGCTATTTTACCAAGGCAGTGAGAAGTATAGACTGAGTCATTGACTCATAGAGCATTACAGCACAAAATCAGAAGTTTCAGCCCATCTCATCCAGGCCAACTTGTTTTTTTCTGCCTAGTTCCATTTATCCGCACCTGGACCATAGCCATCCCCACCCCTCTCATCTATGAACTTATCCAAACTTCTTTTAAATGATGCGTTTGAACCCGCATGCACCATTTCCACTGGGAACTCATTTTCATTCACGTCACCGTCAGTGAAGTAGTTCCCCTTAAGTATTTCACCTTTCACCCTAAACCTATGACCTCTAGTTCTAGTCTCACCCAACCTCAGGTGAGAGTGCCAGCATATTTTTACCCTATCTATACCCATCATAGCTGGCATCCCGATGACTCCAATCGGAGTTAAGGGCTTTCTTCTCATACACATCATAATTTTGTGTACCTCCATAAGATCTCCCCTCATTCTCTTATGATCCGAGGAATGAAGTTTTAACCTATGCAACCCTTCCCTGTAATTCAGGTCCTCAAGTCCCAGCAACATCTGTGTAAATTTTCTCTGAACTCTTTCAAGCTTATTGATATCAATATCAATGACCCTCAGCCACCAGGCTTTTGAACCATAGGTGATAACCACTCAACTTCATGGCTACGTAGCTGAATAAAAGAGATTGAGCATTGTCCATTTAGGCTTAATGATGCACTAACTGATTGGTTATATTGTGGAAACTTACAAGAAAGCTTACAAAAATGGCTCCTAACTGAAGAACACTTACATTTAAAAGAGCAGTTACAATAACTATCAATGGAAACAGCAAAGATGTAATTGAGTTGCAGGTAGGAATGAAAGTGAGTGAACAAAATTGCAATGTCTGAACATAAACTGGCCTGGCTGAACAAAATGTGTGTCTGTTGTGGCAGGGGCTTACATACACCTGACTAATGCATGTTTAAAGGCAATACTTGCAGAAAATGCAGCAAAGTAGGGCACATACAAAGAGCATGTCAGGCAGTCAAAAGTAAATGGACTGTACTGGGAAGACAGATAAAAAGTCAACTTGCAGTTTCGAAAAGAGCACCAGTCAGCATGCCATTGAGAAATCTGACAATGTTGAGAGTGACACAGGACTGCGTAACCTTGAGATTTACAGTATAAAAATGACCAATAAACAAGCATTATGGTTTAGATTAGATTAGATTATGAGGGCACACAGTCCTCTTTTATTGTCATTTAGTAATGCATGCATTAAGAAATGTTACAATGTTCCTCCAGAATGATATCACAGAAAAACAAGACAAATCAAGACTGAAAAACTGACAAAAACCACATAATTATAACATATAGTTACAACAGTGCAAAGCAATACCGTAATTTGATAAAGAACAGACCATGGGCACGGTAAAAAAATGTCTCAAAGTCTCTCGAAAGTCCCATCATCTCACGCAGACGGTAGAAGAAAAAAAACTCTCCCTGCCATGAGCTTCCAGTGCCGCAAACTTGCCGATGCAGCACCCTGGAAGCACCTGACCAGAGCCGACTCTTGAGTTCGTCCAAAAACTTCGAGCCTCCAACCAGCCCTCCGACACCAAGCACCGAGCACCATCTCTGCCGAGCGCTTTAACCCCGGCCTCAGCAACAGGCAATAGGGAAAGCCGAGGATTTGGGGCCTTCCCCTCTGGAGATTCTCGATCGCACAGTAGCAGCAGCAGCAGCAAAGCAGGCATTTCAGAAGTTTCTCCAGATGTTCCTCCGTGCTTCTCACGTCTGTCTCCATCAAATCAGGATTGTGCACGGCCCCTACTTAACAAATACAGATATCATTTTGGAGTGGCTGCGCGCGATGTGTCGCGCCACCATCTTCTCCTCCCCTCCTCCTCCCACCAGAAGTGAATAACAAATTAACTAAAATGGAATTGGACACTGGTTCAGCTGTTTCAGTCATTTCACAAAATGAGTTTGAACGGCATTTCAAAGATATCCAAACAAAAGTTTATATTGATTGGCACCTGATTAGTTCCAAGGGTTTAGATGGCCCAGAGTTTGTTAAGTGTGTCCAGGACGGATTCCTGTCACAGTATGTGGACAGGCCGACGAGGAGAAATGCCATGCTAGATCTAGTACTAGGTAATGAACCGGGTCAGGTCACAGATCTCTCAGTGGGTGAGCATCTGGGGGACAGTGACCACCGCTCCCTGGCCTTTAGCATTATCATGGAAAAGGATAGAATCAGAGAGGACAGGAAAATTTTTAATTGGGGAAGGGCAAATTATGAGGCTATAAGGCGAGAACTTGTGGGTTTGAATTGGGATGATGTTTTTGCAGGGAAATGTACTATGGACATGTGGTCAATGTTTAGAGATCTCTTGCAGGATGTTAGGGATAAATTTGTCCTGGTGAGGAAGATAAAGAATGGTAGGGTGAAGGAACCATGGGTGACAAGTGAGGTGGAAAACCTAGTCAGGTGGAAGAAGGCACCATGATGTTTAGAAAGCAAGGATCAGATGGGTCTATTGAGGAATATAGGGTAGTAAGAAAGGAGCTTAAGAAGGGGCTGAGAAGAGCAAGAAGGGGGCATGAGAAGGCCTTGGTGAGTAAGGTAAAGGAAAACGCCAAGGCATTCTTCAATTATGTGAAGAAAAAAAGATGACAGGAGTGAAGGTAGGACCGATTAGAGATAAAGGTGGGAAGATGTGCTTGGAGGCTGTGGAAGTAAGCGAGGTCCTCAATGAATACTTCTCTTCGGTATTCACCAATGAGAGGGAACTTGATGATGGTGAGGACAATATGAGTGAGGTTGATGTTCTGGAGCATGTTGATATTAAGGGAGAGGAGGTGTTGGAGTTCTTAAAATACATTAGGACAGATAAGTCCCCGGGGCCTGACGGAATATTCCCCAGGCTCCTCCATGAGGCGAGGGAAGAGATTGCTGAGTCTCTGGCTAGGATCTTTATGTCCTCGTTGTCCACGGGAATGGTACCAGAGGATTGGAGGGAGGTGAATGTTGTCCCCTTGTTCAAAAAAGGTAGTAGGGATAGTCCGGGTAATTATAGACCAGTGAGCCTTATGTCTGTGGTGGGAAAGCTGTTGGAAAAGATTCTTAGAGATAGGATCTCTGGGCATTTAGAGAATCATGGTCTGATCAAGGACAGTCAGCATGTCTTTATGAAGGGCAGATCATGTCTAACAAGCCTGATAGAGTTCTTTGAGGAGATGACCAGGCATATAGATGAGGGTAGTGCAGTGGATGTGATCTATATGGATTTTAGTAAGGCATGTTACAAGGTTCCACATGGTAGGTTTATTCAGGAAGTCAGAAGGCATGGGATCCAGGGAAGTTTGGCCAGGTGGATTCAGAATTGGCTTGCCTGCAGAAGGCAGAGAGTCGTGGTGGAGGGAGTACATTCAGATTGGAGGATTGTGACCAGTGGTGTCCCACAAGGATCGGTTCTGGGACCTCTACTTTTCATGATTTTTATTAACGACGTGGATGTGGGGGTAGAAGGGTGGGTTGTCAAGTTTACAGACGACACAAAGGTTGGTGGTGCTGTAGATAGTGTAGAGGATTGTTGAAGATTGCAGAGAGACATTGATAGGATGCAGGAGTGGGCTGAGAAGTGGCAGATGGAGTTCAACCCGGAGAAGTGTGAGGTGGTACACTTTGGAAGGACAAACTCCAAGCCAGAGTACAAAGTAAATGGCAGGATACTTGGTAGTGTGGAGAAGCAGAGGGATCTGGGGGTACATGTCCACAGATCCCTGAAAGTTGCCTCACAGGTGGATAGGGTAGTTAAGAAAGCTTATGGGGTGTTATCTTTCATAAGTCAAGGGACAGAGTTTAAGAGTCGCGATGTAATGATACAGCTCTATAAAACTCTGGTTAGACCATACTTGGAGTACTGTGTCCAGTTCTGGTCGCCTCACCACAGGAAGGATGTGGAAGCATTGGAAAGGGTACAGAGGAGATTTACCAGGATGCTGCCTGGTTTAGAAAGTATGCATTATGATCAGAGATTAAGGGAGCTAGGGCTTTACTCTTTGGAGAGAAGGAGGATGAGAGGAGACATGATAGAGGTGTACAAGATAATAAGAGGAATAGATAGAGTGGATAGCCAGTGCCTCTTCCCCAGGGCACCACTGCTCAATACAGGAGGACATAGCTTTAAGGTAAGGGGTGGGAAGTTCACGGGGGATATTAGAGGAAGGTTTTTTACTCAGAAAGTGGTTGGTGTGTGGAATGCACTGCCTGAGTTAGTGGTGGAGGCAGATACACAAGTGAAGTTTAAGAGATTACTAGACAGGTATATGGAGGAATTTAAGGTGGGGAGTTATATGGGAGGCAGAGTCTGAGGGTTGGCACAACATTGTGGGCCAAAGGGCCTGTACTGTGCTGTACTATTCTATGTTCAATGTAAAAGATGTCTCCTGTGGGAATGACATTTATAACAGTGAAATACAACAACCAACATGCCACATTGAGCTTGTATGTGGCAAAAACAAGAGGACCAGCATTATGACTACAGCTACAACTTGATTGGAGATCCATCCACCATTAGCATGCCACATCTTCTGCAATAGAGTCAACTGAAAGTGAATTATGAAAGGTACTGGATGATGCCACAACTGTCTCCATGAAGTACAGCAAACCGCTGCCCAACAGAGGACAGGCAGGTGTTGGTGCTACCCTCTGTGCCTCTGGTTGGAAAGCATATTGGACCAAGGAAGGACCATGCTGCTCAGTGGAAGCATGAAAGTGACAAAAGCATTGGTCCGACTACAAAAGTTTTTGTAGGCAGCATATCCGAGACAGCTTCTGATACGTTAATCAGGCAGGTCCTTGCAGAACGTGGTTGGTTTTAAGCTGGACGGGAGTTCAAGGAGCTTCAGGAAATTTGCAAGCCTTCGGCTTTTGTGCATAAAAAGAACCAGAATCTACCCTTTGTGCATTAAGAATATTGCATGAAGTTCAAGTTGGAAACAAAAGGCAGCTTGTAAAAGTAAATGCAAAGACCAAAGCCCAGCTGGATGAAGGAAATTCAAAATGAAAGGAGTCACTGGAGGTATGAAAACAGCGAATTTGTCAGATGATATTGTGGATGAGGAAACCAAGAGGAGAGATCAGGTTATAAAGGGAGCAATTGAAAGATTAATAAGAATACTCCAGTGAACTAAATGCACCTTCCCAAGATCAAGATGCGCAAACTAGAAGAAGTAAAAGGACGGAGAAGAAAGGTGTCCAGAGCTGTCAGAACCACTTCCTGCTGTCTCAGTATCAACATTCTACAGCCACCATGGATGAGGCCCCAGAAGCTGAGACCATTTTCGCAGGCGCATGTTGCATCCGCCAAGCAGTGACCTTCCTTGACAGGAAAGATGTTATCTCACAAGGGTAAGAAATCCTCCACAGCAATTAAATCTTTAGGCCTGATTGAACCAATTTAAAATTTACTATGTGGCTGATGTCTTATTATAGTAGTTGCATTATATAATAACTGTGTATATAGTTGAGATGCATCCTACATTGAATTGGAATTTATAGCTAAGCAGGAAGGAGCGTTATGTATTTAATATTTCAATAATATTTGGGTAATGTTGTAAATATATTGATTAAGCATTATTTGTTATATATAATTTATTGTGGTTATATGTGAAAGTACAAAATGCCCGGATAGTGGAGATCACACCTGTGGCTGTCCCCCTCACCAACAAATATCTTGTTCTGGATGCTGTTGAGGGGGATGACCTGACAGGGGACGTCCATGGTGACCGGGTCTCTGGCACTGAGCCTGGCGCTGTTGTGCAGGAGAGAAGGAGGGAGAAGAGGAATGTGGTAGTCATAGGGGATTCCATAGTCAGGGGAATGGACGGGAGATTCTGTGAGCCTGATAGAGATACCCGCATGGTGTGTTGCACGATCAGGCAGATGAATGCGTGGCTGAGAGACTGGTGCAGGAGGCAGGTGCTTCAGATTCTTGGATAATTGGGATCTCTTCTGGGGGAAGTAGGACCTGTTCAAAAAGGACAGGTTACACCTGAACCCGAAGGGGAATAATATCATGGCGGGGAAGTTTAATAGAGCTGTTAGAGAGGGTTTAAACTAATTTGGCAGGGGGATGGGAACCGGAATGACAGAGCGGAGGAAGGGGAAAACAGAAATAAATCTAAAATAGTGAGCAGTAAAGATATCAGGAAAGACAGGCAGGTGATGGGGCAAATTTGTAGCCATTGGGATGAGTTGCAGTGCAATAAAGTTGCAATGAAATCAAAGCGAAAAGTACCAAATACTGGTCTTAAGGTGTTATACTTAAATGCACGCAGCATAAGGAATAAGGTAGATGATCTTGTCGTACAGCTACAGATTGGCAGGTATGATATTGTGGCCATCACTAAGACATGGCTAAAGGATGCATGTCTCTGAGAGCTGAACATCCAAGGATACACGGTGTATCGGAAGGATAGGAAGGTAGGCAGAGGGGAAGGCGTGGCTTTATTGGTAAGAAATGATATTAAATCATTAGAAAGAGGTGATATAGGATCAGAAGGTGCAGAATCTTTATGGGTTGAGCTAAGAAATCGCAGGGGTAAAAGGACCCTGATGGCAGTTATTCATAGGCCTCCAAACAGCTGCAGGGATGTGGACTACAAATTACAAGAGGAAATAGAAAAGGCTTGTCAGAAGGGCAGTGTTATGATAATTGTGGGGGATTTTAACATGCGAGTGGATTGGGAAAATCAGGTCGGCACTGGATCTCAAGAGAGAGAATTTGTAGAATGTCTGTGAGATGGCTTTTTAGAACAGCTTGTTGTTGAGCCCACTACGGGATTGGCTGTACTGGATTGGGTATTGTGTAATAAACCGGAGGTGATTAGAGAGATTAAGGTAAAGGAACCCTTAGGAGACAGTGATCATAAAATGATTGAGTTCACTGTGAAATTTGAAAAAGAGAAGCCGAAATCTGATGTGTCAGTATTTCAGTGGAGTAAAGGAAATTACAGTGGCATGAGAGAGGAACTGGCCAAAGTTGACTGGAAAGGGACACTGGCGGGAAAGACGGCAGAGCAGCAGTGGCTGGAGTTTATGCGAGAAGTGAGGAAGGTGCAAGACAGGTATATTCCAAAAAAGAAGAAATTTTCGAATGGAAAAAGGATGCAACTGTGGTTGACAAGAGAAGTCAAAGCCAAAGTTAAAGAAAAGGAGAGGGCATACAAGGAAGCAAAAATTAGTGGGAAGACAGAGGATTGGGAAGTTTTTAAAACCTTACAAAAGGAAACTAAGAAGGTCATTAAGAGGGAAAAGATTAACTATGAAAGGAAGCTAGCAAATAATATCAAAGAGGATACTAAAAGCTTTTTCAAGTATATAAGGAGTAAAAGACAGGTGAGAGTAGATATAGGACCAATAGAAAATGATGCTGGATAAATTGTAATGGGAGATAAGGAGATGGCAGAGGAACTAAATGAGTATTTTGCATCAGTCTTCACTGAGGAAGACATCAGCAGTATACCGGATACTCAAGGGTGGCAGGGAAGAGAAGTGTGCGCAGTCACAATTACGACAGAGAAAGTACTCAGGAAGCTGAATAGTCTAAAGGTAGATAAATCTCCTGGACCAGATGGAATGCACCCGGATGTTCTGAAGGAAGTAGCAGTGGAGATTGCGGAGGCATTAGCGATGATCTTTCAAAAGTCGATAGATTCTGGCATGGTTCCGGAGGACTGGAAGATTGCAAATGTCACTCCGCTATTTAAGAAGGGGGCAAGGAAGCAAAAAGAAAATTATAGACCTGTTAGCTTGACATCGGTGGTTGGGAAGTTGTTGGAGTCAATTGTCAAGGATGAGGTTACAGAGTACCTGGAGGCATATGACAAGATAGGCAGAACTCAGCATGGATTCCTTAAAGGAAAATCCTGCCTGACAAACCTATTACAATTTTTTGAGGAAATTACCAGTAGGCTAGACAAGGGAGATGCAGTGGATGTTGTATATTTGGATTTTCAGAAGGCCCTTGACAAGGTGCCACATGAGGCTACTTAACAAGATAAGAGCCCATGGAATTACAGGAAAGTTACATACGTGGATAGAGTGTTGGCTGATTGGCAGGAAACAGAGAGTGGGAATAAAGGGATCCTATTCTGGTTGGCTGCCGGTTACCAGTGGTGTTCCACAGGGGTCCGTGTGGGGGCCGCTTCTTTTTACATTGTACATCAACGATTTGGATTATGGAATAGATGGCTTTGTGGCTAAGTTTGCTGACAATACGAAGATAGGTGGAGGGGCCGGTAGTGCTGAGGAAACGGAGAGTCTACAGAGAGACTTGGATAGATTGGAAGAATGGACAGAGAAGTGGCAAATGAAATACAATATTGGAAAGTGTATGGTTATGCACTTTGACAGAAGAAATAAATGGGCAGATTATTATTTAAAAGAATTGAAAGTTCTGAGATGCAACGGGACTTGGGAGTCCTTGTACAGGATTCCCTTAAAGTTAACCTCCAGGTTGAATCAGTAGTGAAGAAGGCAAATGCAATGTTGGCATTCATTTCTAGAGGAATAGAGTATAGGAGCAGGGATGTGATGTTGAGGCCCTATAAGGCGCTGGTGAGACCTCACTTGGAGTACTGTGGGCAGTTTTGGTCTCCTTATTTAAGAAAGGATGTGCTGACGTTGGAGAGGGTACAGAGAAGATTCACTAGAATGATTCTGGGAATGAGAGGGTTAACATATGAGGAACGTTTGTCTGCTCTTGGACTGTATTCCTTGGAGTTTAGAAGAATGAGGTGAGACCTCATAGAAACATTTCGAATGTTGAAAGGCATGGACAGAGTGGATGTGGCAAAGTTGTTTCCCATGATGGGGGAGTCTAGTACGAGAGGGCATGACTTAAGGATTGAAGGGCGCCCATTCAGAATAGAGATGCAAAGAAAGTTTTTTAGCCAGAGGTTGGTGAATCTATGGAATTTGTTGCCATGGGGCAGGGGAGGCCAAGTCATTGGGTGTATTTAAGGCAGAGATTGATAGGTATCTGAGTGGCCAGGGCATCAAAGGTTATGGTGAGAAGGTGGGGGAGTGGGACTAAATGGGAGAATGGATCAGCTCATGATAAAATGGCGGAGCAGACTCGATGGGCCGAATGGCTGACTTCTGCTCCTTTGTCTTATGGTCTTATGGTCTCACATAAATTGCAAACATCATCGCACTACCATGTGATAAGTGCGCACGCTTCACATAAAGTAAACACAAATATGGACTCACATTTCGGACTCCTGTGTCTTTTAAATTAGCTTAATGTTTTGAAGCTGCATAACATAACATAAGGGTTCTAAGTTTGAAGCCAGTCTAGATTGGCAGTGTATGTGTGGTGTTCCTGTTGAGGTATTGAGTAAGATCCCCTCTGATTATTTAGGTTAGATTTCAAATTCCCGTGATAACTTATTAGAGAAGTAGACTCCATCTATGATTTGAATACAGGTGGTAATGGGATGAACAATTGCTTCATTTGATTCTCAGAACAAATGAAGTGATTGTTCATCCCATTACCATCTGTAGTCTAGTGCAATGCAGCTGCACTTCTCCCCCTGTGAGACATTTCAGTTATGATGAATTGGTACATACCATCACAGTTGCTCAAGTTAAACAACATTTGCTGGGGCAAATGCAATTAATGCTGCATATCTCAGTTAGAAATAATAGAAAAAATATTTGGAAGAATATTGCCTGGGGAAACGTAACAGTTATGAAGAGCTGAATATTTTCATGGGGGAGGAGTGATGGAATATTTTTAATCTTTAATCTACACTGTGATGAATATTCAGAGTTAATATTGCTCCTTTTCCAGCTCATAGAGTTACATATACATTTCAAACAGTAAGGCGTTGCTCCTTATTGCTGAAGAATTATTCACCTATTCATTCCAGGAAAGGATCACTTGATACAAGGAAGAAAATGATTCGGTCTCTTCCCAGTTCTGTACTTTTTTCTCTGTTTCTAATGCAGAAGTGCTGTAATGATTGGAATTAATGATGCCTTTTACATTAAGAACAGCATACAGCTAGTAATATTAGGTCCATTTTTCAGTTAGTTATGTGTGTGACTATTAAATTTGATCTGTGGAAGAAAGAACACTTATTATCTCAGTACTATAACAATGAATGCATTCATGCTGAGCCCAGTTAATATATTTTTGTCAAGTGATTAACAAAGCAGCAACAACAATGCCTTCATTTTGCTTTCCTTAAATTTGCCTTCCAGATCGTGCCTCTGGTGCAGGTCAGGTTTATGAGGCAGAGCAAAAAGTAGCGTGAAAGAAGATACATCTAATTTTTGTGTGACGTATATAGTCAGAATTTTTTTTTGGAGGGGCTTGCATTGTCAGCTACATCCAATGAATCTTGACTAAGGCTTATTAGTCTTTGTTGCAAAAGGATCTCTAATTGTGGGTTCTCTTCGAAAGGCTCGGGATGTTCCAGGAACTGTTTGTATTTCAACCATCCATCAAAAAACAAATAACGCAGCCAAGGCTTAAGGACTTCAGCACAAGCTTGGAAATGATTAGTTATACTACTATTGCCACCTCTACAACATCTAGGGCAATCCAGTAAACTCCTCAGTTTGCAAGGTTCTCAGTCAAGCTGTACAACACTTACCTATGAACCAGTTAGCTGTATTTAACAGGAGTTCAACATAGCAGTTAAATCACAAAGACTCAACAACTCAACCAATCTCGGTGGATGGATTTCCAGTTTATGTTACGTACCCCGTAACTGGGTTGCCAAACCAGCAGAAATGGATCACTCAGTTGGAGTCTGGATTACTAGAACTAAGAAAGTTTTATTAAAGAAACAAGCAACACAGTACTCTAATCAAAAGGATAATAAATGCAACAGTTCAGCAATGATAAACACACATGTACACAGAATTAGGATAACAGGATTAATCAAGCTCTATCGTTGTCTAGGGGTAAATGACCAGTTTCAAAGTGATGCAAAGTTCAGTTCAATTGAATTCAGTTCGGTTCGCAGTAATCACTGTCGTGGGAGATGGACAGTGGGGGGAAGGAGAAAGAGAGCAAAACGAATGAAAATTCAAATGGCTTCCACACAGACCTTCGATATTCTTCGCAGTCAGCTTTCAGGCGAGCCCTTTGTGATGTCTTCTGAGGTCACCGACCATGACCTCTCCGTTTCCAGATACGATCGTTTCTCTGCGGTGAACCTGGCACCCAGGCAAGGGTGGACACACACACCAGGTTCCTGCCGATCGTGCCTTTCCACCCTGTGCGTCTATGGCTTGGTCCTGAGACCAGCCCTCCAAAACTTCCGGGGTCTCGTTACCTCGTGGTGTCGTGTCTGTCTTGCCTTAGCGAACCTGTCCCTTTTTATCCCCCTGCTGGGGTATCACCTGTCCATCACTTCAAACAGTTCAGGGTTCAAAGGGGGAGCCGATCTTGACAGCTCTCCTTCCGTTAAACTCTCTCGTCCCTTCATTAACATCTCCAAATGCTGCTCCATTGTTTTCCTTATCTCTCTTTCTCCTGAAGACAGGTGGCAGACCAACTGCTGATCCCACTGGTGCCAGCACAGGACAGCTAACATCTTAATCTATGTGTATTCTCGTCACACCTCCCACCTTTAAGGATTTTTACCGGGGTAAAAATTACAAACATGAATACATTATTTGATACACACAAATATACATCTTTATCAGCTATTTGGCTAGTAAAGTGAATTTGAAGTTGTCAACACCTGACAGACAGTCAGCCATCACATTTTCTGTTCCTTTTATATGTGTTATTAATAATCCCTTCGACCAGGCTCCAACTTAGCCAACTTCATAGTGGCCAAAAACACTGATGAATTGCGATCAATGTAACCTCTCATTGGGTTTCGTCCCAGACCACAATAACAAGGGTCGTCCCATTCTGACTTAGTTTTCTCTCGCAAGGGCTTAGTAGGAGGGGGAGGGGTAGTAACCGCAGAATTATTGCAAAACTTCCTACAGTACCCCACCATCTCCAAGAGCCTTCTGAGGGCCCTCTTGTCTGTCGGGGTTGGGATGTCAGAGATAGCCCGCACTGTAGCTTGCATCGCTGCCAGCTGCCCCTGTGTCACCACAATTCCCAGATAAGTGACCTTTGTGTGGCTGAAATCATTTTTTTCAAGGTTTACTATCAAGCTGGCTTCAGACAGCCGTATTACATCGCCAATACACACCTCTGTGTTCATCAGCCCTTTCGTCACTGAATTACTCATTCTATAGGAATGTTGCTCACTAGGCTGGCCTAGTGTAACAAACACCACCCAGCGTCCCAGTTCTTTGCATCGCCTCGGGACAATCAAACACACGTGTGCGAGTCGTTTAATTACTTCTCCTAAAGAGTTGCTTTGTTCGGGGATTAAGGGAGAGACCTTATCAGCAGAGGTGGCCAAAACAATAGCCTTCTCCCATCTGGTCGATACCATACTCATCTTTTCAAAATGGTTTTTTTCTCTTATCAGGGAGACCCTAGCTTCATTGATTTCCGCGCTAACACCGACTAGGTTTGTTAGCATATCAAAAGCCTGTGACCGTCTCAGTTCGCGCCTGCCATAATCAATAACATCCTTCCTCCGGTGCAGCCGGTAAACCTCTTTCATGATTCCACCAACTGTTCCCTCCAGTACCGCAAAATGTCCACCGGGGGGTACCTCGTGGGCCAGGTTAAAAATCTCATCCCCATAACTCTTTTGCACCACCCCCCATTCCTCATCTGCGGGTACGGTACTTGGTCTCCCTTTCTTCCTTAGCACTTCCTCCTCCACACAATAGCCTACTGGTTCCCTTTTTAATTCTGCGTCAGAGAGAGCTGTCTCCGCCAAAGCCATCAGCCCCTCGTCTCGCTCCTGCGCCTGCACAAATTCTTTCCTGGCTAATGCTACGTCTGTCCCAGCTCCCTCACTACCTCTTGTCTCACTACACTCCTTCTTTTCACTTTCTACCCCCTTCTCGTACAAGGCTGGCAGAAACGTCTCAGCTAAATTTACTACTGCAGTCCCGTAATGAACCTGTGAGTCCATGGGCGGGGCCTCAATGCTGGCAGGCTGACCTGTCAATCTCACGGCTGGGAACACAATTCCCCCGGCGAGGTCATTACCGAGCAAGACTTCCACGCCTTTCATCGGTAATTTGGGCCTCACCCCGATCGTGACTAGTCCAGAGACCAAGTTGCTTTGTAGGTGTATCTGGTGCAAAGGACTGCCTCTGTCCCTCCCACAATACCTTTCACCTTGACCTTCCCAGTCTGGGTCTCTGAGCTAAACTCTAATACACTCTTCAATATCAATGACTGACACGCTCCCGTGTCTCTCCAGATCCGCACTGGAACTGGGTTTAATCCCTCCTTCACTGACACCAATCCGGCCGAGATGAACCTCTCGCGCCCCTCCTGAACTTTGGCAGACCTTTCCTCTCCTAGCGGTTCATTTACCATCTCTATACAGCCAGTCAAAATCGCTGTTTTTCCTTTTCCCGTCTCCTTCTTTGGGGCAAAGCACCTGGACGCAAAGTGTCCGACTTTCCCACAATTATAACAGACGACCCCAGGAGACTTCCTACCAGACTGCTCCCGGTCTACCTTATCCTTCTCACTAGTCCCCGGCTTACTTTCTGACTTTTCTGGCGGACTCTCCCCACCATCCTGACTACCCTTCTGGTAGCATTTACTCGGGGCAAACTTCATTTTATGCGTCAACGCATACTCATCCGCAAACTTAGTAGTTGCGGCTAACGTGGCTGCCTCTTTCTCATCGAGGTAGGGTCTCATACCCTCAGGGACACAACCTTTAAACTGCTCAATCAGGATGAGCTGTAGCAGTCTGTCATAATCCCCCTCTACTCCCTTCGAGGCACACCAACACTCACAATATGTCTGCATCTCACAGGCAAACTCTAACTACGTGCGGTCCCACTGCTTCCTCGCATTCCAGAACCTCTGCCGGTATGCCTCTGGGACCAATTCATAAATCCTGAGGATTGCCTCTTTCACCACCTCATACCTCTGGGCATCTTCCGCGGACAAAGCTGCGTAAGCTTGTTGGGCTTTCCCTTTCAGTACACTCTGAAGCAAAACAGCCCACTTATCCCTCGGCCAGTCCTGACTTGTAGCAACTTTTTCGAAATGGAGAAAGTACCGATCCACGTCGGTATCGTCAAATGGGGGAACCAGCCTAACCTCCTGGGTCGCCCGGAACCCTCCACCTTGGTTCGGCACGGGCCCCAGCTCTGCCCTTATCCTTAACTTCTCCAGCTCGAATTCCCTTTCCCTCTCTTTCTCCTCTCGCTCCAACTGTCTCTCTCTCTCTCTCTCCTGCCTTTCTAACTCTCTCTCTTTCTCCTGCCTTTCTAACTGCTTCTTTTCGTGTTCTAACTGCCGTACCCGGAACTCGTGCTCAAGTCTCAGTTTTTCAAGCTGCACCTGTACCGCGTCTCCAGCAGGTTTTTCAATAGACAACACCTCCAGCTCCCCTTGGGGAAACACACCTTTAGATACATAGTGCTCTGCGATAGCTCTGTGTATCTCCTCTCTCCTCATTGTCGACTTCCCCTTAGCAAGATTCAGCCGTTTGGCCACAGCTGCCAATTCCAATTTCCTGGCATCCTCTAATGCCTCCAAGGTCGGCGCCTTTATAAATTCCTCAACCTCCATTTTTGCTGTTTGTCTTTTCTTTCTTTCGGGAATTTTAACCTAATCAATTTACTCCGTCCCAAATTTAGCGTTCAAAATCGCGGACGAGAACCCCACTTATGTTACGTACCCTGTAACTGGGTTGCCAAACCAGCAGAAATGGATCACTCAGTTGGAGTCTGGATTACTAGAACTAAGAAAGTTTTATTAAAGAAACAAGCAACACAGTACTCTAATCAAAAGGATAATAAATGCAACAGTTCAGCAATGATAAACACACATGTACACAGAATTAGGATAACAGGATCAATCAAGCTCTATCGCCGTCTAGGGGTAAATGACCAGTTTCAAAGTGACGCAAAGTTCAGTTCAATTGAATTCAGTTCGGTTCACAGTAATCACTGCCGTGGGAGATGGACAGTGGGGGGAAGGAGAAAGAGAGCAAAACGAATGAATATTCAAACGGCTTCCACACAGACCTTCGATATTCTTCGCAGTCAGCTTTTGGGCGAGCCCTTTGTGATGTCTTCTGAGGTCACCGACCATGACCTCTCCGTTTCCAGATACGATCGTTTCTCTGCGGTGAACCTGGCACCCAGGCAAGGGTGGACACACACACCAGGTTCCCGCCGATCGTGCCTTTCCACTCTGTGCGTCTATGGCTTGGTCCCGCGACCAGCCCTCCAAAACTTGCCACCAACTTATGGGAGGCGCACCGCTTCCAGGGTCTCGTTACCTCGTGGTGTCATGTCTGTCTTGCCTTAGCGAACCTGTCCCTTTTTATCCCCCTGCTGGGGTATCGCCTGTCCATCACTTCAAATAGTTCAGGGTTCAAAGGGGGAGCCGATCTTGACAGCTCTCCTTCCGTTAAACTCTCCCGTCCCTTCATTAACATCTCCAAATCCTGCTCCATTGTTTTCCTTATCTCTCTTTCTCCTGAAGACAGATGGCAGACCAACTGCTGATCCCACTGGTGCCAGCACAGGACAGCTAACATCTTAATCTATGTGTATTCTCGTCACACCAGTGTTGAAGGAAATTTCTTCTGGGATAAAAGTAACTTTAATCCATGTCTCACAAAACCTCCACAGTATACATTGGCTATTTTATTTCTTGTAAACTTCTATTTTGTGAGGGCTTCACTGTAGTCAGGGACTCAAAATAGGCTGGATTTGACATTGTGATTGTTGAGCAGTTAAATCTATGTAAAGCCAGGTATCTTCATGAACTTGCTGCAGAAGTAAAGGTCATATTGTAGTTGACTGAATCTCCCCAATAATATTACATCTTTGTGGCTGTCCAAGATTGGAGGAAGATAATAGCTGACTGGCAGTTTCACAAATTATGCCGTTGTCCTCAAGAAATTTGTTGTTAGATATAAAAACGTGTGTTGATTTCACACACAATGTCACCCTAAATGAAGAGTTTCCAACCTTTTTTATGCCATGGACCAATACCATTAAGCAAGGGGTCCATGGACCCCCAGGTTAGTGCCTAAACTAAATCTAGTCAGATTTTTCTGAAGCAGTTAGTATAAGGATAAACATTCAAGTAAAGCAATGCTAATGCTTGAACTAGTACTAGATAATAAATCTTAACTTTGGAGCACCAGAAGAAGGGCAGGAGCTCTGTTGAAAGGGCATACATAGACATTTTTCTCTTTAGATTCTGGCAACCTTACAAGATATATATCATGGAAAAAAAAACTTTGACCAGAACATTTGGGCACCTAATCTCAACATTACGCTTTGTCTCAGATTAAAGGAAACATAAAGCACCTGCGTGGACATTACTGCAGTAAATACTAGAAAGTGACTAGCGGGTATGTCAGCACTTGGTGACTCTCCTCATACCTTAGATTTCCTCATCATTGTGCTTGGGTTACATGAGGTATCCTTAAGGCTGATTTATACTTGTGCATCAAATGTACACCATAGCCGTGTACCCTAAGCTGTACTCTACGCCGAACCCTACACCGTAGCCTAACGCGCACCTCTCCCAAAATGTAACTACGTGTCGTGGTGACGCAGACCGCAACAACTGTGATTGGTCCGCTTGGTAGCATCACATTTCCTCCTACGCTGCAATAGCTTCCCATTGGGCAACTGAAGGGCAGGGAAGGAACTCTGGCTGCAATGCTTTCCATAAAGCTTTACAGACCTCCGAAATTATGGAAGACCCTGTGCTTGATGCCAGTTTGTAGCTAGCTCCTACAGCCTGTTGACTTCCACCTGAAGCTAAAACTCGAATGGTGATTGCCAGTCTCTGAGTATACTATGTGTACACTGATGCGAAATAAATGGTTGGAGACGATGAACCAAATCGTCAAATCTACCCGCCGACAACCGAAAATATTTGAAATGCATTTCCTCGTCCATGTCTCTCAGTGGCCGGACAAGCACAGAAAATTTCACCCTCCTTCAGTTTCAGTCGCCATTGTTTGAAGTTTGAGTTTCTTGGTGTTGAGTTTCAACATGAAGAAACTCAACACAGTGGCACAGAAACCCCACCGCCAACTAGCGTTTTGGCGGTGAATTGCAGACACACCAACGCACAAGTATAAATGCTCACAACGGCGTAGCCCACTTGCATAGGCTACGGCGTAAGCTAGTACACACAGGTATAAATCAGCCTTCAGAGCGCATGTGGAGGCTGTTCAAATTTGTCCCTTGGCCCATTTCTCAGCAGAGTAGTTCTATCACCTCCAAATCACCTTTTCTGAAATCTCATGCAATTCCTCTCGTAGGCTGTCACATAAGCTTTCTAATTAAACTGCATCCTGGAGCATGTTTCCTGGAGGTTCTATGGTTTCATAGAAATTGTACAACCAACAGACACTAGATCGTTAGTCAGAAATGGACTTAGACCCTGATTTTAGAGATGCAATGTTTGTGCGTAATCCACTATTCCAGTAACTGCACATCACCAACTATGACTGGGAACTTTATCCTGAGAAGTGTTGGAGTGGAGAAACAGTTCATGAGGATTGGCAGTGGGTACTAAAGTGCATCTTATGCAGACAATTTCCTGGCTTAAGAAGAACTATTTCCAGCTTTGATGCATTAAGCATTGTTAAAAGTTTAACAAGATAATGTGGAACAAATTTGCTTGCATTAATTGGAATGTGTTCGCTTCACAACAGGTTGATAATGCTGATTTGAACAGGCCATTTGAAGTGGTGTGTGAGTCAGTCTTTGGTGAAGTGGAATCGCAGGCTGTGGAGGCTCTCGACCTGCCTGGTTGCTTTCGCATGCGAAGTCACAGCTACTTACGTGCCATCCAAGCTGGTTGCTCACAGGATGATGACTGCTTGTCTGTATTTTCTATATCAGCACCCATGATGCCTACTACAAGTGTCAGTGCTATTAAACCTAGTGCATGTAAGTACTGTTAGCAAGGATACTGGACAACCATTTTTAAATGAAGTGAATCCAGCCTATTCATTTCCACAGACTCATCTTCCCAACTCATTTTGAGCTCTTTGTATCAGAAAATAATGCAGAGACTACAGAAACAGTGTTTACTTTTCTCTATTTAGATAGAGTTCAAATAAGCTACAAGGGTTTCTGTTCAACATTTTCCTGAAATGACTTGTAAATATGCATCCAGACATAATGGGATGATAGAGCAGTGGTTAGCATAATGCTTTACAGTACAGGCAACCCTGGTTCAACTCCCGCCGCTTCCTGTAAGGCGTTTGCACGTTCTCCATGTGACCATGTGGGTTTCCTCTGGGTGCTCTAGTTTCCTCCCGTAGTCCAAGGATGTACCGCCGGTTGGAGGTTGACTGGTCATTGTAAATTGTCCTGTGATCAGGCTAGGGTTAAGTCAGGGGATTGCTCGGTGGCATGGGTCAAATGGCTGGAAGGGCCTATTTGGTGCTGTATCTCAATAAATAAATAAACTACATAAAGGTGAAAAATTCAAAAGGGATCCAAGGGACAACTTCTTCATACAAGGGATATGGTTTGAGCTGTCAGAGAAAGTGGCTGAGGTAGGTACAATAAACAGCATTCAAATGGCACTTGCATAGGTACATGGATAGGTGGGGTTTATCTGGATATGGGGCTAAGGCTGGCAACTGGAACTAGCTGTGCGGGCACCTTGGTTGGAATTGACGAGTTGGGCCAAAGAGTCTGTTTCCATACTGTATTCCTCTATGACTTCTTGCTAGTGCAGATCTTCCCTGACATAATTCATCAGTCTTTTGATTTCCTATTGCGTTAAAATAGGGATATTTACTTGGGGTTCTTTCTGCCATCTTATTCAGCCAGAGTTGTGTTTCAAGAATGTTGGGAGGGTCACAGGTCAAGAACTTTGCACTATGACTTCCCTTGATGCAATGGAAGAAAATTACCACTCGCCTTCCAAGGACAGAAAATGCTCTCTTCGATTCAGTATCATTTAGTATTTAGATTAGTGGAAGAAGTGTTTTCTGAAAATTCATTCTTCCCAGAAGTATTTCAGAGCAGTAATACTGCTCCTTTGTATCAGCATGGCAAATGCATCCTGACGTTAAAATAATAATACAGTTAAAGTCCTGTTTTAGATTTTATTCTGAATTCAATTGACTGAGCAAGAGGTGAGATAGATTATATTTAACTCAAGCACTTCAGTTGCTATACTGAAGAACTCAGTTATTTATTGTACTTTATCAAATCCTGCAAGTTAAATGCAGGAGGTGATGGGGTTATCACTATGAAAAGTACAGTTTGGATTAGAGCTAAGTGCTAAGGTCTGTCAACTCAGTTCCTACAATAATAGATCTCAAGTCAAAGTAAATCCCCCCACAGCTTTACTGCCTTAACCTTACGTCTGTTCAAAATTAAAACTATAATCTGATCTCCAGGCTCGGGCATCCAATTTATAGATATGTGTCAAATTGCAAATGAACTTGGGCAGACACAATTCATTTGCTTCAGGTCATAAATCCTTCATAAAGCAGTTGTGATAACCTTCAGAGAGTCTACGAGAAGTTTGAAGGCCAGAATTTCACACTGCTATAGTGAGCAGTATTCTTTTCAAGGATGTTGTTCAAGTAGTTATAAAGGCTTTTCTGCTTTTAACCTGGAAATAGATTCTCTAAAGATTGGATCCCAAAATAAGAATAGTTTTGAACTTGCATAAGCAAGAAAAACTCCATTCTTGGGCAAGACTTTTTTTTTGACTAATCATTGCTGTTTCGTTAGACTGCACTTTGCAAGTTTCACTAATTATAGTCTGGAAAATATTGGTGCTTCAAGACCTCAAGGATATTTACCTTGAAATTCCCTTTCAGTTTCACCCTGTCTGCCCTTTTTCTCTTTCCAGTCCTGATGAAGGGTCTTGGCCTGAAATATTGACTGCTTATTCCCCTCCATAAATGCTGCCTGACTTGCTGGGTTCTTCCACCATTTTGTGTCTGATGCTCAAGATTTTCAGCATCTGCAGAATATCGTGCTTGTACTTAAAGTCCCACTTTTCATGGAGATTCTGGGTTGAAATTGGCAACTCCAGATATTGGAAGTGCATTTCACATTGTGCGTCACATTTGTGTAGATGTTTTTCTTGTCAGGTGCACATAAATTTATGGATTTCACAGTGCAATATTCACAGCAAGTGTGCAAAGAGAAATGAGGTTGTATTATATCAAAGCATTCACAAATTGACAAGGGTTTCGTACACCTAAGGGAGTCTCTCTTCTCTGGTACTGGCCCCACACAGAGGACCTGGCTCCAGTAGGTTCCCTTTAACATGAGAAAATCTGCAGATGCAGGAAATCCAAGCATCACACACACACAAATTTGGAGGAACTCTGCCGACCAGGCAGCATTTACAGGAAAAAAAGTAAACAGTCCACACTTTGGACTGTTCATCAGGACCGAGAAAAAGAAGAGGTCAGAGCAAAAAGGTGAGAGGAGAAGAGGGAGAAGTGCAAGGTGGCAGGTGATAAGTGAAACTGGGAGGGGGGAAGTAAGGAGTTGGAAGTTTGATTGGTGAAAGAGATAAAGGGCTAGAGAATGGGGAAGACCATGGAAGAAAGGGAAGAGAAAAGGGAGGTGATGGGCAGATAACGAGGTAAGCTGGGAGAGGGAAACGGGAAAGTGGGAATAGTGAAGGGCGGGGGGGTGGGGACAATTACCAGAAGTTTGAGAAATCGATGATCATGCCATCAGGTTGGAGGCTACCCAGACGAAATGTAAAGTGTTGCTCCTCCAGCCTGATTGTGGTCTCATCGCCGCAGTAGAGGAGGCCATAGACTGACATGTTGGGATGGGAATGGGAAGTGGAGTTGAAATGGAGGGCCGATGGAAAATCCTGGTCTTTCTCACGGATGGAGATAGGTTCTAGGCGAAGTGGTCTCCCAATCTACGTCAGGTCTCGCCAGTGTACAGGAGGCCACACCGGGAGCACCGGACACAGTACAGACTCACAGGTGAAGTGCCGCCTCACCTGGAAGGACTGTTTGGGGCCCTGAATAGTAGTGAGAGAGGAGGTGCAGGGGCAGGCATAGCACTTGTTCTGCTTGCAAGCATAAGTACCAGGAGGGAGATCAGTAGGGAGGAGAAAATGGAGAAGGGAGTCGCATAGGGAGCAATCCCTGCAGAAAGTGGTGGTGAGGTGGGGAATGTGGTGGAATGGAAAGATGTGCTTGGTGGTGGGATCCCGTTGGAGATGGCCGTTATGGCCCTTTACTCCTTTACTTGCTGCTCTAATTTTGTCCCACTCTACCTCCTCCAACAACTGCTGTCCCTTTGGTAACAATCTCCGTATCATCTAGATACATGCATACCCTCATCATTTTCTAGGATTTCCTTGTCACCTCTTATAGGGCATGTCATTCAGTCACTGCACAGTGCACAGTTTTAGTCACAGACCATCAACATACAAATTCATTTGTATCTGGTGTCTAAAGAGCTGGGCATTGCCTGGTTGACCAACACAAGGAAAGGCCTGTCCCCTGTATGATGCGGGAATTCTGAGTGCATAAAGGATTTTCTGGGGTTGTGGTGGGTTCAGGGAGAACAAACAAGAGAGGTGAGACGGCAGAGTTTTTGGAGTAAGGGTAGCCCATTGATAATCAATGGTCATGGAGTCTTGGGTTGTGTGAAACTCACCTGCACCTATTCCCTCCCCTGTACCTGCCCGCTCATCTACAAATCAACCAAAGTACTCCCAGTATTGATTACCCCAGTGAGAACCCATGCAGGAATTTATTAACTGTCCCATCCACTTCCCTGACAATTCCCAGTTCCAGGTCCCAGTGACTAATACATGCCCTCAACTCTGATACTGACGACTGATTACCCCTACATCCCGACCTGTCATTATGGACATCTTCATCTGTAATGTCAAACCCCCAGTGTCATGGTCCACATGGCAAGGACTGAACCCAAGGGTGGAGGAAAGACAAGACTCCGATGAAGAGATGATGACCAAGATTTATTGATAAGAGCTCCAACAAAACCTCAGTGGTTCAACTGAGCGACACCACAGGATGTAACATTTGGAAAACCAGGACCCCGCAATGAACACTGATCGGCCGTCCACTTCATCACAAAATGTTGAAACCCCATGCCAGTCCAAAACAAACTTAACGTGATTAAACGGAAAGCACCAGGGATGGAATTAATGATTCTCGTTAAAAGAACAATTAACAAATTCAGGTGCTGGAGAAACCTAGGAGCCCAACTCTCTCCTGCTCCCCGTACAGGCCTGGAGGGCTAAATACACCCAGCCCATTAATACCACACGACCCCAGACTCCATTATCAATGGGTCATCCTCACTCCATACGCTTCCTGATCTCACCTCTCTTGTCTTGTCCTCCTGGACCATCCACAACCCTGGAAAGTCCCTTACGCACCGAGAATTGCAGCATCATAAAAGGGATGGGCCTTGCCTTGTGTAAGGTCAACCAGGTAGTGCCCAGCTCTTTGCACCAGATACAAATGAATTTGTAGGTTGACGGTCTGTGACTAAAACAGTGCACTGTCCAGTGACAGGATGATGCACCCCTGCAGAAGGTGCCAAGGAAACCCTGGAAAATGTTAAGGGTTCTAAGAAGTAAAATGAATCTCAGTGTTTAACAACCCGTCATATACAATTAAAAAAAACACAATAAATTGAAACGGGCAACTCTGGATGGTAATTTTTTTTTTAGCTTGGCTTTTGCCTGCAGTTTAGACAATTCTTGGGCAGTGCTGCGATAACCAGAATAATATTTTCCACTGTTCAATACCTCCAGATTGCATCTCCATAATCCAGCCAAATTTCTCATTGCTTTAATAGACCAGATTTTATCTGCAGAATAAGGTAGGACCTGTTGGCTGTATTCTACACTGACCTTAACTCCTGTGGATTGTATTGCAGATCAATAGGGCTCCAGAAGCCTGATGTCAACAGAAATATAGAACAAAAGCTTGGCTCCTGCCCTCAGTTTCAACCAACTCACAGAATTACTAGGGAATGATTTCAAAAAGAAGTGAATGCAATTGTGCAAGATTGATAATATCTATGTGCATTGCATAATATTAGCATATTCAACATTCTATTTTGCACAGTGATTGACAGGATACAACACACAGGGAGTGTGAGTTACATTTTCTTCTAGCATTCACCCTTAGCCATATGGGAATTGAAATGGGAATTGAATTGTTCCCTCAGTCTCTTAAGCAGCAATTTCTAGCAAAAGTCCCTTGCAATACTGCATTTAGCTTGAAATAGAACCCATCAAGACTATATCGAACTGTTGACAAGATCTCATTTGCCAAGCTAGCTGATGCATCCAGATATAGATTTTTCAATTAGAAAAGTATCGCAGGATAAGCAATTGTTGCTGTGGGAAATATTAATTGCCGTTCTGGGAAAAACTCCTTAGCTGTTTGTGCTTTGGATTATGATTGAAGGTCAGAAGGAGATCAGTATGAAACGGGGGCATGTGAAAGTTTTGAACTAGTTCTCTATGTTACCAGAAAGCTCAGCCTGAGATAATTCTATTTCGCTCTTGTCTGTAGAAAACAAATTATTTTCAGGAACATTTCATTTCATGAGATGCTTGGCAAAAATGTTTGAAAATTTGAGAGCTACACTAATTTTACTTCCTAGATTCAAGCTTGAGAATGAGCCGATGCTCAAGGTGTCTCTCACACAGATGTTGCCTGAGAGGAGCTTAATGAGGGTAGTAAGAGGATTTATTGTGTAGCGTCAGAAATCAATAGATGTGAAGTATCATCATAGAGATCTGACTCACTCTTTCTTTTGTTGGTCTCCGCTATTGTTGATGAAGAATTGTCCAGCCGAGTAGTCCAGCTGATTGTCATGACAGCTCCTCAGATTACTAACTAGCAGACCATTTTGAAGCCTTTTTCCAAAGGAGCCAATTAGATTCACTTGGTATATTTCTCAATTTAGTAATAGAGCTATCATCCGAAATTCAGCTTTGAGCCCTGGCTCTCTGAATTTCTCTTTGATTTCATCAGGATACACGACTGAGTCAATATGAATCTTAATAGTCAATACAAACCAATACCATCCCTGAACTTGCCTGTTCAAGATTCAATATTGTTTAATGTCATTTCCAGTACATAGGTGTAAGGGAGAATGAAATAATTGTTACTCCAGATGCGATGCAGCACAAAAACACAGTAGGATAATGAACACAATATTAAAAAATATAATAAATGCTGTATAAATACATAAGATAGCTTAAATACTTGGATTTAATGTACGTCCATAAAGTGACACTAGGCACAAGGCTAGAGAGGAAATGATAGAGTAGTCATTGTGGGTTCATGGAGGGATGGGTTAGTTGGTGGAGGTGCTGATCAGTCTTACTGCTTGGGGAAAGTAACTGTTTTTTTCAGTCTGGTGGTCCTGGTGTGAATGCTCCATAGCCTCCTCCCTGAATCAAAGATATACTCCACATTATTTAAGCAAAGAGATTTTTTCATCTTCTTCACGCCTCATCCATATGATTCTGAAATTGTTGGTTTATATTCCAGAAAACAGTTCAAATTTCAAAGTCTAAAGTAAATTTATCACCAAAGTATATATATGTCGCCATACACTATGCTGCGATCCATTTTCTTGTGGGCATTCACAATAAATACAATGAAACACGTTAGAATCTATGAAATACCACAAACAACCAATGTGTAAAAGGCAGCAAACTGTAAATACAAAAAAGAGAAAAATAGACAGATTAATAATAAATAAATAATTAAGCAATAAAGTCAAAAACATGATTTGTAGAGTTCTTGAAAGTGAGTCCATAGGTTGTGGAAACAGTTCAGTGTTGGGGTAAATGAAGTTGAGTGAACCTTCTGGTTCAAGAGCCTGATGGTTGAGGGGTACTAGCTGATACTAGACACGGTGGTGCGATACCTAAAGCTCCTGTACCTCCTTCCTGATGGCAGCAGTGAGAAGAGAGCGTAGCCTGGATGATAAGGGTCCTTGATGATGGATGCTGCTTTCCTGCAACAGCACTCCTTGAAAGTATACTCAGAGGTGGGAAAGACTTTACCTGTGATGGACTGAGCTGTATCAACTACTTTTTATCGACTTTTCTGCTCAAGGGCATTGCTGTTTCTATTCCAGGCTGTGATGCAACCAGTCAATGTACTCTCCTCTGCACATCTATAGAAGTTTGAAAAGTTTGTCAAAGTGGAGGCACTATCGTGCCCTCCTTGTAATGGAAGTTTTTATACTGTATATAAGCACAGAAATAGATTCCCAGGAACGTAAATTCATAACAGGAAGCATCAGAACTAAGTCTCCTGAACTTTCGTGCTCAAACTGTGAGCATCACTGGCAAAACATATACAGCAGTTACCACAAGATGATAGTGGGGTTGCTGCCTGAATCACTTGGAGCATTTTTGACTATTGAGCAGGAAGTAGTCCCTGTATAGCAGTCAATGTATGAGAGGGTCAGGATGCCAATGAGCTTCGCTCCAGAACGAGTCTCTCCACAGACAAAGAGAAAACTAGAAACAATTAAGTCTGCATTTGGAAAGTATAATTCTTTAAATCTGAGCAAACTTGAATTAAATATGATCACAGTGAACCTGCGCCAATCATATGTTGTATTTGTATTCAACTAAGGTAGACAGATGACAGAAATTGCATTATCCATGACAATACCCAACAAGCAGACAGATTTCCTCTCCGTGAATGCTTCCAGCTTGCTTTCAAAAACATAACGTTGCATTCTTCAGCCTGTCCGCACTGCCCTGCTATTTCCATGTCCTGAATCCTTTCCTGGTGGTTCCTTTGAATCTATAAACTGTTGATAAATGTTAAAAGGAAGGGAATTCTAGAGCCATAGAAGTATTTATTCATGGTAACATGAAAACATATTATTTTGCCCTGCACTGTTTTTACTTTTTCTCTTGACTTGCTCACCAAGTGTGAAATTCTGTCCATCACATGCTACTCATAAGATCATTGAATAAAGGCCAGATGAAAAAGACAAACGTCAGCAGCCAACGGCAATAGCATTGCCAAAGCACTCCAGCTTTTTCCCTAGACAATAAGGTCCACTTTTCATGGATAGGAGATTGGAAGTTAAAGTATTGAAATGAGAATCAGAAATTTAGACAAACTGTGAGGTGAGGGTCCTTGCCTGTAAGCAAATTAATGTAACACACAGTTGGAGCAGACCTTCATTAAAGCGTCTGGACCAGATGAACAAAATGAGCCTGTGAAATATATCATTGTCATTCCAAATGTAAAATGTATGTAATGCTGCCTTGGAGATTGCTGGCCTCCCAATGTATGAAAGGATGTACAGTATTTCCAATTGAGGGAGTGTAATGAGTGTTCACCATACCAGTTTCAGTGAAGACAGTTGTTCCCCGTAAAGAAGAATTACGCAAACTGGCCCAATCCTCTCAAATTTTTAAAAATATGTGATGATCAACATTCTAATGGGGTACAAGAATATTTTTACCTGCTGGGAATATCTAGAACTCGTGGTTTAAATATAAGAACATGGCCTTTCAGGAATGAGGAAAAAAAAGCAAGAGGACAGTAAATCTTAAAACCTTCTTCCCAGGACTGTGCAGGCTAACTCAAAAAGAGAGTGATAAGTTTTTGGGTGTTAAGGGAAGCAAGGTTATTACCGAAAGGGGGTGCTGGTCAGCCTGATCCTACTGAATGGAGGAGCAGGTACAGAGGACGAAATGGCCTATTGCTACTTGTTTTTCTTGGGTTGTAATATTTCCTATACCAAAGGGGACCATCCATTTACATTGGCAGATTGAAATCTTGTCACTGACTACTCTGATAGCATTATGATGCAAGGGGCAAACTTCTCCCCGGGAGGATCAGGCCTCCATAATAAGGAATCATATCCCATCATGCAGCAGTGGTGCATTTTCATCCATTTGATGTCTTGGTAACAGTGTCACTCTAAAGGTAAGCTGTTGAATTCTGTATTCTAACAAGTTTCTGTCTTGAAACCAAATTTCCAGCATTTAATTATAAGAAAGCTCCTCCAGTTCCTCCGCGAATGGCTACAAAACCAATCATTTCAGTGACAGCCCAGAGCAGCACAGAGTCAACCCAGGATGCCTACTTTCAGAATGAGGTGAACCGGCCCACTTCCTGGTCAAAAGACATTAAATCTCAGTGCAATTCAATGGACAGTCTCGACAGTACCAAAGCACTGAACCTGGCCTTGGAATCCTTCGCCCCAAGTCGTTCTTCAATGAAGAGCTCCGAGGGAACTGGAATTAATAAAGGCGTCCTGAGTCGCGATGAGCCAAAGCTACAGCCACGCCAAAGGAAGTGGCGGTCGTCTGTCGGGATACAGGTTAATCACATTATTAACTCTTTAACAGAATGAGAATTGATAAATTGACGTATTTGTTTTATTGCCTTAATGAATGTAAAGCCCACTTGATTTGCTCCTGTTGATTTGGTGAGAGCGTCTGAAATGGGATTGTAAGTTTGAATACAGGAGGCCCTGTTTGGGCCCTGAGAGTTGCAGGGTGCAATCGTTAAGTCCTAAAGGCCTAAAGTTTAAGCTGCCATGTGATGGGTGTGGATGGAGATCAGAACCTTGCTTCTGATGGCTCAGGAAGTCAACAAAATGAGGCTGAAGGATAAACGAAAATAATGAGACTTATCAAAGGAAGTTTACAAGGGTGTTCTCAATTGACGAGCACCAGATGTACAAGCACAACTTAAGCTGATGATTTCCTGACAGGGTTACGCGAAGATGAAAAATAAACTGGGAATGGCGTTTATTGTACTTTATTCTGGGAAAGGCCCAATTCATTTCTGTGGAGTTGAATAAAAAAGGGCTCTAGCAATGTAATTCCTCAGCCAATATTATTTTACTATTACTGGTTTTCAAGAAACTTACCAAGACAAAACTTCCCTTTATCTTTCTGATCAAGGACTAAGATGTTTAATGAGAGTTATTTCAGCAAGGATTTTTCACAGCTGTCAACCTCTGTGTCAAAAGAAATAGAATCCAGGACACATTCAATCATATTACATGTTGCTCCTTTAAACATTAATGGACTATTTTGGTTCCAATATCTCACATTTAATTGCTCTTATCAAGGATACAGAACAAAATACTTTAACTAACGTTTAGCTTCTTAACACTGTGAAGGAGTATGAACGTGCAAATATCATAGATACACACGTATCTATGAGCACACGTCATATGATTTATTCAGCTCAAAATCCTCTTCCAGCCAATCACGGCCAACGCTGTCATCAGTGCTGACCATTCTAAGATTCTTTAGATGACGTGCACAAAAATGCATGTGGTCAAATGCATAAATGGTCACATGCACAAAGATGACGGGCAGTTTCCAACTATCTCCATGTGAGGATAGCGTGGTTGAATTGAGGAAAGGGCAGCAAGGCCTCCCATGCTGACTCCTTTGACTGTGGGTCTGAATCAAGTTGGATTCATCCAGATGCTTAGTCTCACGAGTCGCAATGCATGGTCTGGATGCAGAGGGCCAATTGAGTAAATATACCCTCAGCAGCCCCTCCTTTCCCACCTGTATCAGGGAAGGACGTTGTGAGGTTCAGCCAGCCTTTAGCAATGAATCATTAGCCCAGAACGTACGGACTGCTTTTGACAAGAGACAAAGCTGGCAGTGAAGCCACAGCTACAGGCTGGCCAGCAATTTTTAAATGTTTGTAATATTCAGAAACATTTAAAAATCATTGAAATTGAATTTTGCCTTTTTTAAATTAAAAAATATTTGCAACATTTTAAGAAATAAGTGATAAAATTGACTAAAGATACATTAAAACACTATAAGATTATTAAAGCTTTAACATAAAGTAAGACAAATTAAAAATAAATAGCTCAGTTTCCTCATAATTTCCAGATTAGAGATTCTTATAGAATGAATATAAGCTTTTGATCAACACACATAAAAGTTGCTGGTGAACGCAGCAGGCCAGGCAGCAGCTCTAGGAAGAGGGACAGTCGACGTTTCAGGCCGAGACCCTTCGTCAGGACTAACTGAAAGAAGAGCTAGTAAGAGATTTGAAAGTGGGAGGGGGAGGGGGAGATCCGAAATGATAGGAGAAGACAGGAGGGGGAGGGATGGAGCCAAGAGCTGGACAGTTGATTAGCAGAAGGGATATGAGAGGATCATGCGACAGGAGGCCTAGGGAGAAAGAAAGGGGGAGGGGAGAAGCCCAGAGGATGGGCAATAACGGATGGGGTACAAGGGAGAGGAGGGGCATTAATGGAAGTTAGAGAAGTCAATGCTTATGCCATCAGGTTGGAGGCTACCCAGATGGAATATAAGGTGTTGCCCCTCCAACCTGAGTGTGGCTTCATCTTTACAGTAGAGGAGGCCGTGGATAGACCATAATCCAAGATCACTAAAATGGATCCCCATCTCATTGTTGAGGGAGAAAACAATGTGCTGGAGGTACTCAGTGGGTTGAACTGTATCTGTGGGGAGGGGAAGGAATTATGAAGATACTGATCCCCTACAGATGTTGCTGAACCCACTAAGTTCCTCCAGCAGATTGTCTTGTTATCCCAGATTCCAGCACTTGCAGTGTCGGGAAATCCTGGCACTTCTAGACTTGGCCACTAAGCTCTCGATGGAACCTGGAGTCGGGGCAAGGCAAGCACATATCCCCAAATTTAATGTGCACATCCATTGGGAAACATGCGCCAGAGGCTCACCTACCGTGGAACCGTCATGCGCCAGCAGTTCCCTTTGGAGCGTGGCAGCAACAACCAATGCAAGTTGACCTGTTGCCCTCGGAAGGGAAAGCTGGGGAAGTTTCCCACGTGTCAACATGGCCCAGGAAAGTTCATTCCTGTAATTAACTCCTTCTGTCAAAATGGGTAACTTCCAGCATCTGCAGTTTTCATTCCTGACCCTGTCCTAAGCCCCTTTGTACACAAATGAAGTTATAGAATTGCAAAACTGATGCTTATTATGCTCTGCAGTTACAGTCATGCCATCCTCCACCTCCAACAGGTCCTTCAAGAAGAGGAGACTATTCTGATACTGGCTTTGCAATGGCAATTTCCCAAATTTGGTATATTTTCTACGTTAGCCAGCTGCTCTCCTTGAGTTAAAGCCTCCCCCTTATGTTCCTGAGATTTACGCAATCTGTTCTCTGGGACTAGTATTATTTATTTATTTGCAGATTTATTAATCACGTGTATATAGAAGCATAGAGTCAAATGTGTCCTTTGTGTTAACAACCAACACAAGTTAAGGACGTGCAAGTCACTACATGTTCTGGCACCAACGTTGCATGTCCAAAATGCCCAGCGGAACATAACGAAATGAAACGTCCCAAGCCAAAACAGCAGCAACATCTAAACAAGTCCCATTCCTCCTCGCCGCCCACCCACATACACAGCCCTGCAACCCCAGGACAGCGGACTTGTGGATTCACAGTCAATGGGCCCTCGGCTTCCAGAGTGAACTCGCTGTTGTTACTTTGCACAATTAGCTACTTGTGAGTGTGAGGTCCCGTAGTATCTCTGTTATCGCATCCGCAGCTGGCTCAAAGCTGTTTAGGAAACCAGCCCTAACATGGTGGCACGTCATATTAAACAGCTCAATTACATCACAAGGTGTCATCGCATTAGTTAGACAATATCACATCATGAGACTTGTACAGTAATTCTGACTGCCACTATGTTTCTACTGTAACAATGTCTTTGTGGAAGGAATGCTAATTGCAGGACTACTGTCTTTAATATCTTGGACCAGTGAAGGTACTTTAGTTAGTTCATGATGTCATAAGCAACTTTGTGACATCAGGACAACATCATAAGGAATGTACCTGTGTGTCTTGTTTTTTCTGATAACCATGAGTTAAAAGCAAAGTATTGCCAACTTCCCTTTCCCTAACTACCATTCCTTTTGTTAATGAACAGTAATTCATGGTCTGGGAATGTGCAGTTTTCTAGTATACATTACCAACCAGTCCCAAAGAACTAAACACTTACCTCTAATCGTGGGTTTACATGTGTAGCATTTTTTTAATAACCTTGGGAAAATGTGAAAGAGTTCTGAATGTCGGAATATGAGCTTGGTTGTAAAATACTGAAACAAGGAGAACAAATGAATACTTCGAACTGAAAACAGTTTGCTTGCAGTAAACAAAAAAAGATGTCTTCTACAAAATGGTGCAGACAAAACAGAGACAAAACTATTTTGTACAGCAATGTATTATTTATTATTTTCTGGGTTGAAAAAAGAATTTGCATTTTAAAAAAATGTCACTATCTTCTTATTGGAAATGATATCAGCCATTGAGCTGCCTACTGTTGGGGATGCATGCATCTATATTTGAAAGTATGTATCTTAATCCATTACATTCATGATGCCATTCCTGTTTCCTATTTTAACTTCCTCTGTGCTAGGCCCACAGCTCAATCCATCATCGCTATCTGGGTTGTTGTTGATCACTTTAAGGAGTTTCTCAATTGCCTCTTTCTCAGTTGCCTTTTGGAAAGATTATGTTATAAAGAAGGAAGTCAATCACCAGTACACTAATATTCTTTTCAGATAAATGTGAAAGCATATCTCTCAAAATCAGATCCACCAATCGAAAAATCATTTTAAATATACACAAGAAATTTCAGCATTCATTTGAATGATTGGGCTCTCCCCCTATGGATCAAGTTCTCTCTAGTACTGAACTATTGCTAGTAGGATCTAATTGAAGCTTAGAATGGCATTTTGAATGTAATGGATTAAGGTACATACTCTTAAAGTATTATCTGCCTGGCTCCTGACATCAGGCAACTCAATGGCTGATATTCCACTGAAAAGCCAATGCCATTTCTTTTTAAATGCAAATTATTTTCTCATGCAAAAAGGTACATTTCTGCATAACGTGGTTCTATCTCTGTTATGTATGTGAAGGCAATCTGTGATATTCTGTAAAATCCAATGTTTCGAATGTTCTTTATTTTTTCTATTTAGTCATGCCTGATAAATCTGTTTCTTGTTCAGTGCCTATAACAAGATCTCATTTTGTTTCACTGCACCAGGTGGATAGTTCAGAGACTATGACTGATTCCGACACAGACAGTAAAGGCCTTCGAGAATTCCATTCTATTGGGGTGCAGGTTGAAGATAATAAACGGTAAGCCAGCAATTTTAATTCATTAAATAGTTACACACACACAAAAATGCTGGTGGAACACAGCAGGCCAGACAGCATCTATAGGAAGAGGTACAGTCGAAGTTTTGGGTCGACTGTACCTCTTCCTATAGATGCTATTTGGCCTGCTGCGTTCCACCAGCATTTTTTGTGTGTGTTGTTGAATTTCCAGCAGCTGCAGATTTCCTCGTGTTTGTGTCATTAGATAGTCATTTATTTTATCCCTTGTGGATCCAGAGGTTCAAACATCAAGGAACAAAACAATCTGGTCTATTAAAATAGTTTCGAGTTAGTCCCAACTTCCTTGCTTTTTTTCCGTAACCCTGCAATTATATATTTTAATAATTTCCAAGAGTTATTGTTGAAACTGTTTCTAATCTGTCAAGTGCAAGGTGCAGGGTGAAAATATACTTGTAATTCAGTTTCATAAATCCTACCTTCTGCATCAGACTGGAGTGTCCTGAGTGTAAGATACCGCAACAGAAATTATTATGCAGCATTGAACCTTCTCAGTGATAGTTGATGGGCAACTATTGACTTTTCTATTTGATGATAGCACGCTGCAACCCTGCAGTATGTTGGGTCATTGTGGCAAATACTTCCACACAAAGATCTTTTGGTGACTTCATCAATCTCACATTCAAAGGCGTACCGGGTGTTATTTTACTGTAAGTTCAACTTGTTACTCAGAATCCTTTCAGGAGTCCCTCTTAGGACTGCAGGGTCAGAAAAGTGCTTTTGCTATTGAAGAATGATTTGCGATGGTAATAATGATGGTCACTGGAACCTCATTCCAGCTCAGAGACTTGTTTTATTCCTGTTCCAGATGGCTAATCAGTTTTCCACTGTTTCTTCTGAGGGTGATGGCGCGTGTATCGTGGTACATGCTTCCACAGATGTCAGCTTCCAGTTCCAGGATAATGCGCACCCCTTCATTGCACTGTGAGCAAGACAGCAAGTGCTGGCAGCCTGTTACAGCCAAACTCGATCTTCTCCTCACCCAGTGGTTATGTATGTGCAGAGGCCATTGTGAATCAGTGGCTAGCAGCCAGATACAGCGGCTGATTTTTCCACTGCCTAACTCAGGATGCTGAAGCAAACTGCAGTGCCCACCTGCAATCCTATATCGATAACCAGGCTAACACCAACTTATCCAATACAGAATGTGCTTCCAGCTTGATCAGACAATAAGACATAAGAGCAGAATTAGGCCATTGAGCCTATTAAGTCTGCTCTGCCATTCAGTCATGGTTGATATATTATCCTTCTAAACCCCATTCTCTTGCCTTCTTCCCATAACCTTTGACATCCTCAATCAACAACCTATCAGCCTCTGCTTTAAATATACCCAATGACTTGGCTTCTGTGGCAATGTTTCGCCACCCTCTGGCTAAAGAAATTCCTCCTCATCTCTGCTCCAAATGGACTTCCTTGTATCCTGAGGCTGTGCCCTCTGGTCCTAAATCCACCCACTACTGGAAACATCCTTTCCACCGTCACTCTATCTAGGCCTTTCAATATTCGATAGGTTTCCATGAGATCCGCTCTCGTTCTTCTACACTTCAGCAGCATCAAACGCTCCTCGTATGTTAATGCTTTCATTCTCAGGATCATTCTTGTGAACCTCATCTTCAATGCCATCACGTCTTAGATGTGGGGCTCTAAAATTGCTCATGAAAGTCCAAATGCGCTTCAGTACTCTAAGGCAATCGATGTGCTTCAGTAATGCTTTTATTCATTAGGAAATGGGGGGTAATAGTGAACCATTATAATTAAACCTTGCAGATCACAGCATTGATAGACACAGTTCAAAGAGGGAATATTTGACCTTCTGAGCAGATAGAATGATACTCTAGTAGTTGTTGTCAGCAGAACACAAGAAAATAATTCTGGTTGAGCTGACTGCCGTGGGAGGAGGGATGGGAAGAGGCCCACGAGAGAAAGGCCTTGAAGTACCAGCCCTTACTGCAGGAGTGTAAAGACAAGGGATGGCAGGCATGGTTGTTCCCTGTGGAGATGGGCTGCAGAGGTTTCCCAGCCAAATCAGCATGGCAGTTGTTGTCAGATCTGGGCCTGGACGAAAGGAGCAAAAAACAAGCAGCTTGTAGGACGGTGGAAGAGGCAGAACAAGCTTCTTGTTGGATTTGCAGTAGGCGAGAGGAGAGGAGCTGGAAGCCAGGAGCAGACGGGCAGTGATTTGGCCACCACTGCCGGCCCACCAACTGGAGAGTGTTGTGGTTAAGGGTTGAAACACTCGGTGAAGATTAGGAACCACCTGATGACATCTGCTCCTGGATGAAGGCTACGGTTACCTCATAAGGTAAATGGAGAATGCACCCTAACAGGTGTATGTAACAAGGACCAGTGTTAATATTTTCAATTCATGGATACAGTGGTGTTAAAGTGAAGTAGGTCAGCTCACCTACCAACCTACTGATCCATCCATAGCATTCAATGCTTCTTTCACCCAGAGGTAATTCGCCAAAGGAACCAGGATGGAACTTGGCTGGGTCTAGCAGAAGTCCAGTTCCCAAAGCTGCATTTACTAGATAATTACTGTCTTCCCTCAGCAAACCATTTTTAGGTCCAGCTGTGAAATAAACCATCCGTGCTGAGGATAAATCGATTGCATTCTTCAAATCTCCACAAGCACGGTTGCTCAACGCTCAGTCAGGGTCTACATTGTGCTGCTGATGGCAAAATATTCCAGAAGAAAATCATCAACCTAATCTTTCATCCCAGATGGAGGAAAAATTTGGAAATAAATTTCCATTTTTACACGTAAATGGCCAGTGCTCAGCATCATCTCCTCCGTCTGTTTCTGCATGCCTACAGGCATGATCAGTTTCTCCAGCTGCCTGTCCAGTGTGAAGTTGTGGACAAGCAGGATCTCCTCTCAGTTAAATGTCAGCAAAATCGTATCATTTCTGCATTCACTTGTGCTGCTGGAGTGTACACCTCAGTGATCTTGCCCACACCCCAAACCCGCACTCTTGTCAGGATGGTCAGCTGAAAAGCTTGCCTTCCTTCCACCTGCTTACTTTCTCCTCCAATACTCTGTCAGTATTTGTTCCAGCCACAGTCAGATCTTTGTTGCCTGGTGGTGGGGGTGCTCTCTTCTCGCTGCTACCATTAGAAAGAAAATACAAGAGCCTCAGGGCTCACACCACCAAGTTCAGGAACAATTACTACCCCTCAACCATCAGGCTCTTGAACCAAAGGGGATAACTTCTCTCAACTTCACTTGCCCCATCATTGAAGTGTTCCCACAGACAGTGAACTCACTTTCAAGGGCTCTTCATCTCATGTTCTCAATATTTATTGTTTGTTTATTTATTATTATGATTTCTTCTTTTAGCACGTGGCCAAGTGGTTAAGGCATTCGTCTAGTGATCTGAAGGTCGCTAGTTCGAGCCTCAGCTGTGGCAGCCTGTTTGTGCCCTTGAGCAAGGCACTTAACCACATATTGTTCTAGTGTCTGTGCGAGGAGTGGTGCCCCACGCAGGCCTCTCAAGGTCTGAGTCGACGTTCCCCTTCTTTTAGTATTTGCGCAGTTTGTTGTCTTCTGCACTCTGGTTGAACTTCCTAGTTGGGCAGTTTTACATTGATTCTGTTATAGTTATTATTGAGTAAACCAGCAAGAAAATGAATCTCAGGGTTGTATATAGAGACATATATGTACTTTGAGAATAACATTTATTTTCAACTTTAGTTTAATTTCCCGTTGTTCACCCTCCATTCCTCCACTCCTGCATTTCTCCATGACCTCGGGTTGGAAACCCTTGTTCTAGACAGTGAATTCAATAGCCTATTTTTCTAACATTATTAATGATGAAACCTGTGCTACAGGACAAAAGATTTTGATGCATTTTATCCAGTTCAACCATGTTCATCTCATGTCAGAAGCTTCCAGGGAGACCAGAGCATTACCAACCTTGTGAGGTAAATTTAATAATCAACTAGAAAAGTATGGTTTAATTCCAATTCAAGTATCATTCAACCATACATTAATACCACCAAACGAAACAGTGTTCCTTCTGGACCAAAATACAAAACACCACTCCAACAGTCATACACAGCACAAGGCACATATAGCACATATAAGATAGCAAGTAAATATACAATCACACAAAACAAAAAACATATCGCCCAAATCCCTGAATGACATGTCTTGAGGCATGGGTTTTGTTGGCAAGAACAAGCAGTACAACCATTCATTCAGAGTTTTAAAAGTTAAATGTTGCCTGATAAATTGAAGAATTAGTTAAAGCAGTCGATTTAGTGTGCATTAACTTTCAAAAGAGTGTTGATAAGTTGGTGTTACTTCTGTATTTTTAAAATTTTCTTCCTTTGCTTTTAAGAGTTACTATTTTAAACAATATGTGAACACAGCTTATAAAAGGCACCAAGATAAACTATAATTCAGGGTAGGTAGATTCATCAGAGACTACAAACTGTAATCAGTCGGTATTACTTCTCAGTAATTGATCAACACGTCGTAGCCCTGCTGTTTATGGGTTACAGCTACAGGCCATTCAGTACGGACTTCCATCTTCATCTTCCCTCTTTCCTTCCTTCTCCACAATCTCCCCTGTCCTTCCTTGTCTCTGCCTCCACCTAGAAAAAGAGACAAATTTCAAACTTTAGCAGCAGTCTAAGTCAGTTGTGTATGGGTCGGGATGGTTTTGAGCAGCAGTAAAACCATTGTGCCTTCCTTTAGCCTCGAGCAGGGGTTCTCAGCCTTTTTTTGAATGCCATGGATCCCTACTATTAACTGAGAGGTCCGATGATCCCAGGTTGGGGACCTCTGGCCTAGTGGGATAGAGTGTGTTGGAAACCTAGTGTCAGGCAGCTGAGCAAAGTGGCCTGCCCTTATGCAAGTGTAAATAGGACCTCAGTGCTCTGTGGTTGGAAGATCAGTCCTGATCTTTCATGGTCTCATCTCACTAATAAGGACAAGACAGTTGCCTAAAGCCTGGGAGCAAAGCCTGTCTGTGTCTTCAAGGCTGTAACCTAATATGTCGGGCAGTAGTGCCTTTGGAAAAGAGGATAGTATAAGCAGGTGAGAAGATGCCAGTGAGAGATTGTGCTTTACCAGCTGCTTCATCGGTTTTTCCTTCATTTCAGGCATGCCCGGTTTAAGCGTTCGAACAGTGTGACAACAAGTGTTCAGGCTGATCTTGAATTGGAAGGCATCCCTGGGGTGTGTGTGAGCACAGAGGACAAGGGCTTCCAGTTCAGCCAGCCGTTCGAGCGACATTCCTCGGAGCCCGAGCAGTCAAATGAGTACACGTCATTCAGAACTGTTCACACGCAAGGACAGTGGGCGTACAGGGATGACTACCGGATGCGGTATGACAGTGCCGACGCCCAGCGCCAGGACCACTGGGGAGAATCCAGCGTTCACAACCACCCAGACCCAGGAAGAGTGTCTCCGTGCCACAGAGACGGTGACTGGTTCATCAAGCTCCTGCAAGCCGAGGTAGAGCGACTGGAAGGCTGGTGTCAGCAGATGGAGAGGGAAGCTGAGGAGAATGACTTGCCTGAAGAGGGTAAGTCCATTTCACATGTTCAGATGACCGTTACTACGAAATGTGTTATGTTAATGATCACTTGCCTTATGAGTCGAAATGGTTCTTTCCCAACGTAACCCCGTTCTTATTACGTGCTCCTTTGCTGCCTCCCACCTACACAACATCTCGTGGTTTTGGGCAGGGTGAGGGTGCACAAAGCATCACATATTGAAAGGGGAGGGGGTCTTTTCCCAAGCACTGTCATAAATTTGGGTGCTAACCTTTTCTGAATTTCATACTGCTGCTATTTTTATTGGGTTTAGAAATGTATGAAGTAATTTCACAATATTTTCTGGCATTTCCACATAAATCTGTCCAGTTATTTTTCTGACTCTCATTGTTGTACATCATCTGATGACAATCGATTTCAGCAAGCAATCATTTTCTGGCATCTGACCAGATGACTTTATGGGCTTTCACTAGGAGGTACAAAGGGATTGTTTACAGTTGTTTATCCTTGTAGCCTGCTGCTCTCCTTTCTGCCTAACAGCATGGCTAAAACTTTGTGATTTCGTGAGTGTCTGACAAAAAAAATTACAAGGGTCAAACTCACACTGAAATTTAACCACTAGAGCTTCTTGATGGCAACTTTGATCCAAATGACCAGACAGAAATGCTAATCCAGGCTGTATGATAAAGTTTCCCAAAAATATTGGGGACTCATCCTGTGAGCCTGGGGAACGTTTTGAGTGTACGCAATCTTCTTTCTCTGATTGTTGGTGAAGATTAAATTATCAATATAGAAGTCATTGTGATAATTTGGTCGAGTAAGTAGAGTATTCTTGTACATTGGGCTGATAAATTTAATATAACATTTTCTACTCTCCCCTTCCGTTTCTACTGAAGGAACATGCTCTCCCATATTGTTTTGTGATCATTGCGTCACTTAATCATGATATACAAAGACCAAAGTTCATGTGTAAGTCTTGGGTGGAACACTGATAGGCTGCTTGACTGAAGGGTCTGTCAATATTGTCCTCTCATCTGGATAACTGATGATCAGTACCAAAGACTTTGATCTCTTTCTACAGTGAGCTCAATTGTCTCCCCGAGCTATGTCAGCCGATTGCTCACAGATCAAGAGTCAAACATAAGAGACTCGAGTCTTTTTTAAATGTTTCAGCTGTTCTCTTTACTAAAATCAACAAAGACATCAGAGAACCTATACATTTTATGTTAATGAAAGGAGTATTGTGAGCATGTGTGAGCAACTGGTGAAGAATTTAACCATTTTATTATATTCCTGGAATTATCCAAAGCTAATAAAAAAAAGAGAATGCGAATTTGTGATGTTCATGTTGGTATTAACATTCAACTTCAATTTTTACTGTAGAATCAGACACCACAGAATCAAGAAGCATGGAGCCCATTCTGCTTACATTGTCCAACCAAAGTAGCTTTGAAATTCTCTTTCCTACTTTTTCCCCATGATTGTGCTTTCTAGTTTATATCCAATTTATTTCCAATGACTGCTATTGAATCGACTGCCTTTACCTTTTCAACAATATGTTCCAAGTTGCTGCAAAGAGAATCTGATCAGATGTCTCATCAGGTGTTGACTTTGGTCTGTTCTTAGATCTCGACAATTCACTCCATTACTGCCAAGCTACCTCTTATTCTCTATCCCCAACAACTCATTGAGACAACTGGCAAGATTATTATTCAACATTGCTCCCCTCTGTTCATGTAACTGCAGAGCTGTGTGACATGACTCCTAATGCTACACAAAGGAGACCTTGGTAGAAGTCTAAGAGTCAACTGTCTGATCTATCTCTCTCTCTCTCTCTCTCTCTCTTTCTTTCTCTCTCTCTCGGCGATGGAGAATAATTTAGTTTAGGGAGAAGTCTAAATAGCTAATTCGTTTATGAACAATCATCAATCATTCACTGTTTTCTGGTGCACCGATTGTATTTAGAATCTAACACACCATTCCCTTGTGTTTTAGTGCTTGAAAAGATCCGCAGTGCAGTGGGCAGCGCCCAGCTTCTCATGTCACAGAAGTTCCAGCAGTTTTATCGACTTTGCCAGCAGAATATGGTAAATTGCAGGGGGGAAGGGATGGGGTGCCTCTATTTGCTTTGAGAGGGAAGGGAAATTGATCTTGAATTCTGTTTTTCAGTTGTTCTTCCAAAGAGTGACCCTTCCTGTCATCTCTGAAACACATTTCAAAGAAGTTAACTACCATGTATCTTTGTTTCAACATGTCAAATGAATTTTGTTTTAAAGTTTAAAGATTAGGTTAATGGCTTCTTGATTAGTAAGGCTGTCAAAGGTTAAAGGAAAAGGCAGGAGAATGGAGTTGAGAGGGATAATAAATCAGCCATGATGGAATGGTGGAGCAGATTCGATAGGCTGAATGGCCTAATTCTGCTTCTATGGTCTTATGGTCTTTTTAAGTCCTCAAGGAGACACTTTGCTTTGATTTAATGTTGCGGGAGTTTGAACATCCAGGTGTGAGAGTATGTGGCTTTCTACTGACTTCACCAAGCTAGTTGGTTACAATGCACATGTCAACACCAATCGGACTTCAAACCTGCCCTCTGCCCTGAACAATGAGCAACAGTTAAGGCATTTATTGCAAAGACAAACGCCATGTTCCAGAGGCTCCATTTTTGCCCGTAGCTTTCTGTCTGCAGAGCTAGTTCCTCATTCTGTTGAGGTGATTCTGAAACGCATACTGATGCCGAAACTCATAACCAGAGTGATTAATATCTGGCCTCTCGGCTTTACACCAGAATTACAACTGTCGACCTTCGTCGACACATCGAAGAGATAAGTGAATCTAAGTTTGTTGTCTTCCTCCAATTCATTTTAAATAACAAATATTTGAAATTAAATGAACTGTGTATTTAGATAAATGTATTGCTTTTTAAACTTTTTATTTCATGATACCAAATTAAATAATTCTTGGAAAAAACTTAAACTGTTTTGGAAGTGTGTGAGCATCAGAAATATTTCGAGGGTGTAGAAAGGTCTTGTGGGATATAGAATCATCAGTGATTTTCTGGGATAAGTCGCAAGTTCTGCCACCTGGGACCAGTCCACTGGCTGTGGACAGCTCCACCTAGTGGTACGGTGACACCAGTGAAGCCTCTGAGACACTGCCATAAGGTTTGGTTCCTCCTGTGAACAGATAATGCGCATTCAGATGCTTGAGAATAACATCGTACACATTAACTCATATATCCATGCTCTCATTGGCTCAGCTCAACCATAAAGCAGTGCCACTTGAATACACCTGTATCCAGTGCTAGATAGCGCTGATCCCAGCAGGAATTGCTGTACAATCACCCCCGTTCCTTTTCCTACTGATTTCCCTCAAAGTTTAAGGTAAATTTTACAATTAGAGTACATGTATGTTACCATATACAATCGCGAGATTCATTTTCCTGCAAGCATACTCAACAAACCTATAAAATTGTAACTATGACAAGATCAATGAAAAATCTAGTAGAGTGCAGAAGAGAATAAACTGTGTAAATGCAAATATAATAAATAGCAATAAATAACAAGAGCATGAGATAAAGAGTCCTTAAAGTGAGATCATTGGTTGCAGGAACATCCCAATGATGGGCAAATGAGCGTAGTTATCCCCTTTTATTCAAGAGCGTGATGGTTGTAGGGTAGTAACTGCTCTTGAACCTGGTGCTGTGAGTCCTGAGGCTCTTGTACCTTCTACCTGATGGCAGCAGTGAGAAAAGAGCGTGAGCTGGGTGGTGAGGATCAATCTCTGTGATATTCCATGGCAGTGTGAGTTACAGAACCCTACAGCATTGAAACAGGGACGATGGCCAAACAAGTTCACACTGACTGACTGGCAGCCATCGATACTCATCCTGTTTTTTTTATTTCAGTCAACCCCTAACCCATCCCCCAGCCAGATTTTCTCACTCTACAAACGAGGAGCAGTTTGCAATAGCCATTAAATCGACCAATCCAAATGTCATTGAGATGTGGGAGGAGCAATGAGAAAATACAAACTCCACACTGATCAGCACCAGGGGTTAGGACTGAACCCAGGTTCCAGGAACTGCCAGGCTGCAACCTACTAGGTGCCCGACTCCGCTGTCCGTACACTCACCAGCTCACCTCAGACACAGTAGAACCCATATTTGTCTTTACCGTACATGCTGAATCATTGCCTTCGGGCGTTTACATATGTTAAAGTAAGGTTTTCTTTTTTGTTAAATCCCATATCCTTGTCTATCCTCACAGCCCCAGGCGTCTCGTTTCCACCTTCATGTACTTACTGCCTGTTACGCCGCTGCCATTGAGGGCAGCAACAAAAGTCCTCCATCCCTGTCTGTATAGCCTTTTCCTTAACAATTGTTTTCTGACCAGTCAGAGTTGGTAGCCTTGAGCTGAACCCCCAAACCCGGGCCACTCTTAGTCAGGCTCCTGCCCCTTTGACCGGTTTGACATGGGTGACCCTACCAAGAGTCAAAGCACAAGTCCCTGACTCCAGTCAACATAACTCTCCGGGTCATTAAGGCACCCAAGTCTCCAAATCCTACGATGAGGTTGTGGTCCTCTTGGACGCCACCTTCATGTAAATACATCTAAAAGATGTTGCATCTAAAACATCTATTGCTGCTGGGACACTCAAACATCAGTGTTTCTACCTACAAGCTTTTGATCATTTTCTCTTTTGCTTCTTCTGTGTTCTCAGGACCCGAATGCTTTCCCTTTGCCAACCTCCCAGGACCTCGCAGGGTTCTGGGACCTCTTACAACTGTCTGTCGAGGATGTGACATTGAAATTTGATGAGCTTTTGCAGATAAAGGCCAATAACTGGAAACTGCTGGAACCTTCAGATAGAAAGGTAAGTCTTGTGCGTGCTGGGAAAGTCTCCCATCTGCTCATGCTGATTAGGCTTACTGAATTTTAATATGGACACGTGCTTTTGAGGAGTTTTCAAGCCACAATAAGAAAATAAAATCCAACATGTACTTACTAAATTCACATCAGGGTTTCAGGGCAGATTTTGATTAAAGTTTGCATAAATTCTTTATTGCAAGTATGAGAGATAATGATGCATAGCACGCAAAATGAAAAAGAACATAAATTTCTTATAGGATATTCTAGGCACATAATCCATTACTTAGACATAAAATTCTACCACATAAGGCAATTTCTCTCGCTAATAATATCACAAAATGAGGAAAAAGTTTCAAAACTTTTTAAACAGAAATTGCCAACAATGTTTGATAGAAATATCTGCCTGTATGGTAGAATATCAGGAAGATCAGTCGTGTTTGTCACAGCTTTTCGCGCCTGTTGTTGTTGGTAAGGCAAGAGTCCAGGAGGAGAGTAGAGAAATTTAGAGATAGTTGCATGGGGGAATCAGCATTACTTCTGAGGAGCAAGACTTTGAGGATGGAGCCAGCAGATTGTTTGAAGTAGCCAGAAATGGAATGCAGACGGAAGCACCTTTTTTTACCTTTCATGAATGGTAACTGTTGACAGAGAAGAGGGAATGAGGGACAAGAAGGAGTCCAATGATGGAGGAATGAAGGGTGTGTGTAGGTCATAATGCAGGAATAGATCACCATGGCAACGGTGGTAGGTTAAGGGTGAAAGGCGAATTATTTAACCTCCTTCACTCGGAGAGTAAAGAGTGAGCTGCCAACAGCAGTGACAGAATCGGGTTCAATGCCAGCATTTAATGGGATGGGGGAGGTACGGAGGGTTATGGTCTGGTTGCAGGTCAATAGGGTGAGGTAGATTAATAGTTTGGCACAGACTGGATGGGCCAAAGGGCCTAGTTCTGAGTTGTAGTGTTCAATGACTCTTTGACTCTAAACCAAAGGGACATCAAATAATTTGGGAGTCAACTTGGGTGGCCATTGTGTGCCGATGGGCTTACAGAGAATGGTGATGGCTGGGTTTTGGTAACAGTGTCTTTCATTTAATGCATTTTGACCTTCTTCTCACTTTAAGAAGGCATCTTTACCATTCTCATCAGATCAAGGTTCAAGGTACATTTATTATCAAAGTATACAACTCTCAGATTTGTCTTCTCCAGGCAGCCATGCAGCACAGAAAACCACGGAGGCCATTCAAAGAAAAGCATTAACCTCCGCAGGTGCAAAAAAAAATGGGCAGATGGAAAAAGAACATCAAAAACCAAACCCGCCACGCAAAAACACCCAAATAAATCACACAAGCAGCAACAAGAATATCAATCCCCTCCCCCCACTACACATACAAAACAAATCATGCAAACAGCAATGAGAACATCAAACCCCCATCCCCCACCTCACGCAAAATAAACAACCAACTCGGGCAAACGGCAACAAGAAAGAACAGGCGAAAGCACAGGATATAAAACATAAAGCTGAAAGTGTCCAAGGCATCCATAGTCCAATCCGTAAATCGCACCGCCAGAACTTCGGTGTCATCCTCCGACAGGATCGCGGAGGAGAGAGAGATCACCCGGACGCAGGTGCCTCCCCTCCCGGGAGCAGAAAGCGAGAGAGCTGTCGCACACAGACACCCTCGTCCGGCAGCGGCGAGGCGGGAGGCTGGCAGACGGCGCTGAACACTCGCTCCCCTTCCGCATTCACCCCAATGTTTCAGTCTTCCTCGACGCTGTCATCTGTGCTCGCAAGCCCCAGGAAACCGGTTCAGTGCGAGAAACCGGCGCAATGTAGCATCTTGAACAGTCGGCACATGAACACAAGACCGAAGGGATTTAATGACCCCCGCCCCCCACTACACCCTACTCCCTCTGCAGATCTTACCCTTCCTCCCAGTTATGTTGTCCTGTTGCGACCTCTCCAACCCCTCCTCCCACTCCGCCTCTTAACTCTCCTCCCACATTAGCTTGCTCACACTTGTCTCCACCAATACTTAGACCACCTCCCCCTTCCCGCTAGCCCTTATTCTCGTGCATTTACCACTCACTTCTTCTGCCACCCCCCACGATGACCACAAAACATCCCATTTCTCCAGAACTACTTAGTTTCTCCTTCCACCCCCATGCCAGCTTCTTTCCACCCACTTCTCATTCCTCAGCCTCATCACCCTGCCCCTCTCCTCTGCCAGATTCCTCGCTTATTTCAAACCTATCATCACTTAACAGATGGCAGGATGGAGATACGCCTCGACTGAAGGAGGCGTAAGGCACTCTTTCCCTCCGCTAGCCTGCAGGTCACCCTTGCGCAAGGTGTAGCACCTGCTTGACCCCTCGATCAGGATGACATAAAGCCACGGGGAGCAGGTGGTGGATGGTCGTATGAGCAGCTGGTGCACATCACAAGTCCTGGTTATGCGACCACTGACGTCAGGTAGACAATCTCTGAAGCATACTGATGATGGCTAGGGTCACCCATCTTGTAGAGACACTGCCCAGAGCCCAGAAGGCAATGGCAAACCACTTCTGTAGAAAAAATTGCCAAGAACAATCGTGGTCATGGATAGAGAAAAGAAAAAGAAGAGAAAGCCAGATGGAAAGATCATGATCATCCATGTCATACAACACTGCACATAATGTTAATCATCATTAAAACCCCTGTCCTGTGCACTCCTCTACTTATCAGCCATAAGGAGTTAAATGGAGTCAATGTTCTCACCTACCCCAAAAATCATCTAACAATATGTAAATATGAGGTGTATTCATTCATCGGGTTCATTATGTTGTACACCTATGCCAACACACAATCACACTCATGTCTGTGTGCACACTTGTTCTAACTCTTCCAGTGATTTCCACCTTTCGTGTTGTGTTTTAATGCTCTGTAATTGCTTTTCCCTCTTAGCAACACTGTCATCTTTTCCACATGAACCTGTGTATCGTTCTATCATGTGGCAATAAAGGAAGCAGCCATTGTTTACAACATGCCCAGCTGTGAATCTCTGCAGCTAATCATAAAGATAATTGGCTGGAAGACCCTTCGACAGAGTGGATGTGGCAAGGATGTTTCCTATGGTGGGGGAATCTAAGACCAGAGGGGACAGCTTCAGAATAGAGGGGCGTCTTTTTAGAATGGAAATGAAGAGGAATTTCTTCAACTGGAGAATGGAGAATCTATGGATTGATAGATTCTTGATTAGTTGGGGCATGAAGGGATACGGGGAGAAGGCAGGAAATTGGGTCTGAGAGGGAAAATCGATCAGCCATGATGAAATAGTGGAGCAAACTCAATGGGTTAAGCATGAATGTGCAGAAAATGAAAAGATATGTGTAGGCAGAAGGGATTAGTTTAGTTGGGTATATGGTTACTAATTTAATTAGTTTGACACAATATTGTGGGCTGAAGGCTTGTTCCTCTAATGTACTATTTAATGTCCAGATATTGGAGTGACTAGTGATGAACTTAGTCATCTGTTTGTTTGTTATGTGCCATGTCATATGACGTGACCGATCATGGTCTTTCCATGACCATGATTGTTCTTTGAAATTTTTCCTACAGAAGTGGTTTTCCCTTGCCTTCTTCTGGCCGGTGTCCTTACAAGACGGATGACCCCAGCCATTATCAATACTCATCAGAGATTGTCTACCTGGCATCAGTTGCCGCATAATCAGGGCTTGTGATATGCACCAGCTGCTCATATGACTATCTCCCATCTGCTCCTATAGCTTCAAGTGACCTTGATCAGAGGGGGCTAAGCATGTGTTGCATCTTGCCCAAGGGTGACCTGCAGGCTAGCGGAGGGAAGAAGCATCTTGCACCTCTTTGGTAGAAGTGTCGCCACCCAAAATGAACATACTACCCAAAAATAATGTTATCCTGCAGCATGGGAAGTGTATGGTGATGCTGCTTGCCTCTTCCTGTGCTTTCCATTGACACCCATGGCTGTTGCTTCTGCCTCATGTTATCTGGCATTGGAAGCTGACTGGGCCCAACAGATTCTCCTGTTCACCTCTGACAGGACCAAAATCATCTCCTGTTGGTTACTACAGATATCACCAGTTCCATTTACTCCGGAAGTGCAGGTCCTAAAAGGTTTGTTTAGACAGGAGCTAAGATTTCTCCACATCAAGTCTATCAGAAAGCCACCTTGCTTCTCTCTGATGAACCTGCCACTGAAATAATAATCATCACCTTTGTCTTCTGGTAGCAAGAATTTTCTATTGCCTTCATTGCTCTTTCTTTTAGTCAGGGTGTATTACCTGCCCTTTGATAAACCCAGGTCATAACAATCTTTGCACACTATGCATATTTAACTGGTCTTTAACTGTGTGGGTGGGAAGGGAGGGTCAGGAACCACAGCTGGTGAACTCAAGTTGATTAAAAACTCAGAGTGGAGATTGTATTAATGTAATTCATTATTCAAAATCTTTTTGTTGATAGGATGAACTGAAGATGCCCCCTCCTATACCAAAGAAACCACCGAAGGGAAGGTTATCGCAGGCACGGGAGAAGTCATTGGAACTTGCCGACAGACAGCGGCAAGAAGCAAGGAAACGGCTCATGGCTGCCAAGAGAGCAGCTTCATATCGGCAAAACTCTGCCACGGAGAGTGCGGATAGCATCGAGATCTACATCCCCGAGGCTCAAACCAGGCTTTGAAATCACACGCCGCCATTTGGAAGGAGCCTGTCTTTAACTTCAACTTCACTTCTCATACTCAAGGGAAGATGAAACCAGACTATGGGCATAATTTGAATCCTGCTGTCTGGTCTCAGATCTAGCAAGCATTAACATTCCTCTTGTGTTCCTTTATGTTGTCGCGGTGGACCAATTATATTTTCAGTTTTTAAATGAAGCTGCAGTCTAATATATTTTGTGCACATGTTCTTTCTAATGCATCTGAGCATAAAGAAAAATTACAAAGTAAGTTTGGGGCACACCCAGGAAGCATGATGTTGTAAACATCCCACGTTCATTTTTTTAAAACTTTTGTTTCAACAGGAAATTACACTTCACCAGGACATAACACCTGGTGAAGTTTCGTCACTCACCTTCAGTGTAATTAACTTTCCATTCTGGGACTTGCCAGAGGTGTATTCTTAATGTGATACATCTCATAAAGGCATTTTGACTGTAGCTGAATTTGTCTTGGGGATTAGGTTTTTTTTAAAAAGAGATGTCATACTTACACACAAAACTGTGAAAAGTCCAATAACCAAAATCCAAATTTTCAGACGAAATGGTTTGGGAAGTGCTGAGTTCAGTTATTCTACAACTCAGTAACTCCTAGTTGTTCATCCAAGTAAAGGTTTTCATTCGAGGACTGGGTGGCATGATTGATGGAAAAATTAGCCTTTTACTTTTGTGACCTGGGTCTGAATCTAGCTCAAATGGACAGGGTTCACCTCAGTAACACTGTTTTCTTTTAAATGTGACTGGTGGTAGAACATACATGAGCAGGTGACAGAGTTGCCAAGCGTAGACAGTTCTTCTCTGTCTCTCTGTTCATGGCCCCGAGGGATAGTCTGAACGTAGTTCTCAGTAAGCATGAGTCCACAGCACAAAACCTTGCCCATACCTTGGCGCTCACTGCTGCTGAATTGGTAGGCTGAGCTAATGTGGAAAGCAATATAATGCCAGGGCCAAGGACTAGCGCTTCAGAGGCCCCATAAACTCCTGTTGTTGGGACAATGTAGAGGAAGCTTTGCTGTCCATCTGCCTGTGGGTATATTTGGCCTGGGAGAGATCGGTACTGACAGCGGGTGAGAACACAGAGGGAACATGTTCCCTCTGCAACACTGTTAGATCTCACTTGAGCACAATATTATACAGAAAAATGTAATTTTAAAAAAATATATTACCATCCCCAAATTTTCTGGTGATATCTGATCTACCCGAGGCAATGGCCCTTAAGAATTCAGACTGTAGAGGTAATGCTAAGAGCTGTAATATAAAGAGGGAAAAGAAGGCCCCAAAAGCTGTAATGAAAGCAATGGAACATGTTAGAAATAGGGAGAATGGATTGAATTTTACAGCCAATGTGTCCAGACTGCTGTTGTGACTATTTATTCATGGGGACAACTATTAAGCCCGTTTGCACCTGGACGAAATGTGAAGTGGTTGTATTTGCATGTTAAGGTAATTCTGATATGCTGGGATGCATTGATTGAGAAAAGTGTGTATATGCAGTTGGCCGCATAATGGCCAAAGTCATTTGGGCTAAATTTCAAAGGAATGAATGCACATCGTTTTGAAATTTCACACTACCAAGTGGCATATGATATTAAACAGCATGATTAGCAGGGTCCCTAATGCAATGTAAACACAGTTCCTGTGAAGGGAATCACAGGAGGAGCAGCCAGCAGAAGGATCATAGAGGTCCTAATTGCCGAGACCGCTGCAGTTTTGAATAGGTGATATTCTGCCTGGTGATAATGACTGGGCAACTATTCTTACTGACAAAACCGATTTATATTAAAATCTTTCAGAGAACAGTGCAATCCTTGTCTGTATTGGAAACCTTCGGCTAATTCTTCTCTGAGTTTTATATCTGTACATCTGAAGCTGACAAGCGACTTGAGGCTAGTAGTGTTGACAACTGCCTTCTATATATAAACTTTTCTGCTGGTAGAGAATCATCAGTGGTTCTTCACGTACATTCACTGTATAGGTAGCTCTGAAGGACCCTCCTGCAGATTTTGTACTATATAATAGGGTACAACCAATGTACCTGCATATGTTATAAATTAGTTCCGATCAACACTGCTTAATAAAAGATTTATAAACAGAATGCACTGGAAATACTCAGTGGGGCAAGTAGTACTTGTGGTGTGCAAACCAGAGTTTAAGGGGTAGAGATTTGACCCTACTGAATGGGCTAAATGTGTAACATATCACCTTTAACTCTGCCTCTGAAATTAGATTCATGAAGTCATAGTGTCATACAGCACGGAAAGAAGCCCTTGGGCCCACTGAGTCCATGCTAACATTACAACACTAGAATGTTTTTGACAGGAACAATCCATTCTGCCCAGCAAAGCTTGTCAAATTCCGATTCACATTGTGTGTTGAAATAACTATCGAGTTTAGATTTGGAAGTCTGTAAGGTACTGCTCTCAACTACACAACTAGGTAGTTTGCTCCATGTGTCCACAACTTGCTGTGTAAAGAAATGCTTCCTGGCATTGGTCTGAAATCTCAATATAACCAGTCTCCTCCGATGGCCCCATGTCCTCATTGGTGGACTAATTTTAAAATAGCAGCTGGCATCCACCTTACTTATTCCCTTAATGATTTTGAACACTTCTATCATGTCTCCTCTCATTCTATGTATACTTAGCCTAAAAAGATTTAATTCTTTCCATCTTTCTTTGCAGCTCATACCCTTCTCTGAACTCTCTCCAGTGCCTTCACATCCCTCACAAAATACGGAGACCAAATTTGTACACCGTACTCAAAGTGTGGCCTCACAAGCGCATTATACGGGTTAGGGAGAACATCTCTGGACTTGAACTCCACCAAGCACATTCTATAACCCAATGTTCTATTAGCCTTCCTATTCACTTCTGTGCATTGTCTAGATGTTGATAGTCTACCAGGACACCAAATTCTTCTCACACAGTGCACTTTCTAACTCAAGACCCCCCCCCCCATTGTATACTTATATGTAATATTTCTGCTTCCTATATGTAATATTTTACATTTACTTATATTAAATTACATCTGCCATTTATCTGCCCACATCTGGATTTTGTTCAGATCTAACTCTATCAGCCCGTCCCCCTAATTTTCTGTCATTTGCAAACTTTACTAGTTTATTTGTTATGTGCCTATCCAAACCATTAACATAAAATAAAAACAGTAGTGGCCCCAAAACTGATCCCTGCAGAACCTCACTTTTAACATCTTCTAGACCTGAAAATGATCCACTCATGATAATTTGTTGCTTTCTGTTTTTTGATCCAATTCTGCACCCATTTGTACACCTTACCCTGAATACCTACCTCCTGTAATTTGATTATTAACCTCTTGTGGGTTACGGTGTCAAAAGTCTTCTGAAAGTCCAAGTAAATGATAGCAAGCACTCTATTGTTATCAAAAATTTCAGTTGCCTCTTCATAGAACTCCAGCATATTAGTAAAAGATGCTTTCTGCTTTCTGAACCTATGCTGTCTTTCTGTTTATCAGCTGCTTTTACATCTCATTCTTTATTAGTGTTTCCATTATCTTACCTACGATACATATTAAGCTTACTGGTCTATAGTTACCAGGGTCAGTGCCGTCACCCTTCTTATACACTGGGACATGTTAACTCATTTCCAGTCTTTCGGGATTTCACCAGTCCTCAATGACTGTTGAAAAACACACATTAGGGGTTTGTATATATAATCGCAGACCTCTTTAAGTACCCTTCAATATATGTCGTCTGGCCCTGGAGATTTATTAACTTTCAGCCTTTTCAGCTAAAGCAGGACCTCATTTTCTAACATCTCTAAATCACTTGAACCAACTTTTTTTTCTCTACACTTAACTGGCATATTGCTAACATCTTCACGGGTGAATACTTCAGCAAAATATGGGTTAAGAGTATCTGCTATGTCCTCCTCTGCATAATTTATCACCCCACTATTATTCCTAAGGCACTTAACTTCCTCCTTGGCTTTACTTTTACAACTAAAGTAAAGAAAAAGAATCTCTTGGGGTCAATCTTAGCATGATCTGCAATATCCTTCTCAACCTGCCTTTTGGCAATCTGAACTTTGCTCTTGAATATAGCTCATATTTTCATATGCCCTAGAGTTAACAGTATTACTATATTCTCTGTATTCCTTATATAGATGTCCTTTCTTCAATAATGTTTATGTATATCTTTATTCATCAATGTCATTGATCTATTGTTTTTATTGCTTGTCCCGACCTTGGGTATAAACATTTCCTGCACTGCAGTTATTAGCTTTTTCAATCCACCCCATTGTTCCTCAACTGACTCAACGTCAAGCAGTTCCTTCCAGTTTACCTTCTGAAGTCTTTGCCAAATCTGCACAAACTTTGCCTTTTTGAAAAATTCATTTTAATGGTTTTGTTTTTTACTGATAGTCTCAAAATGTTTTGGTAGCGTCTAACAATGTTGTGATCGCTTGCTCCTGAAGGCTCAACAACTCCTGTACTCAAAATTCTATCCTGATTGTTACAGAATATCAAATCCAGACAATCTAACAATCAACCATCATTTACATTAATACCATTTTATTCTCCTTACATTCCCATTAACATTCCCTGGGTTCTGTTATTCCAGGGGCAAATTACAGTCGCCAATAATCTATCAATCTGCACGTCTTTGGGATGTGGGAACAAATGAGAGTAATCCCATGCAGTCATGGAAAACATGCAAATTCCACATAGACAGCACTGGATTAAAGAGCTGGGACTGTAAAGCAGTTTCACTGGCCGTGCCACTGTGCCATATCGAAGCCCTCTGGGACTTCGATGGAACCAAGTTTCAGAAGCAGAGTTCAATGACCATGCATCGCACATTTAGTGAGCTTCCATTCCAAGGTTTCAGATGCTGTATCATGACGTTCTAATGAAAGGTTGCTGATCGAAAACTTTAACTCTGCTTCTGCTGCTACAGGTGTGACCTGACCTCCTTTATGTTTCCAGGATTGTTTGATTTTCTATCAGATTTCTAGCATCTGCAGTATTTTTGTTTAGGAATTGTGAGTTCTGTTTCATGTCTACACCAGTAATACCATAGGCTCCAAATTTGATTGGCATTCTAAAATTTGGCAGCCAGTCAATTGCAAAGAGACTTAAGCATCAAGTTGGGTACTCTATATTGAAGTTAACAAAAAAAGAAGTCAGATCATCTGCGTAGGATCTGCGATGAATGTTTATCAAAGTATTGTATTTGAACTTTAAGAAAGGAATGAGCTTGTTGGGCCCAATCACTTTTCATTTTGCTCTGTACACTGCCAAACTACTGCATAGCATGACAGGACCTAAGGGAATCTCTTCAAAATATTGTTAAAGGGTTTCCCCAGACTTTGCCAAGCTATGTCACCTAGTATATCTGCATTGTATAAAGCACATCTGGAGTTGCCATTTTAATTTTTGTTGACTGACAGATCTTTGTGCTCCCATTGCATAAACTCAAGCTAGAATAGAAAACAGTTTTGTGGAACTGAGTGTTTAAACAATGTATTGCATCTAATCCATTTTTTTCTGTTTACTATAATCACTGTTGCCATTGGCATTGGCTTGGAAATGCACTTTGAGAGAAATAATCTTACCAAATTTAAATTCTGTTCTTAGCTTTTTGCTCCATAAAAAAATCCAGGTTCCAGTCCATAATATAATATAGTAGCCTGTCAGGTGGTGAAGTTCTCAAAGATTTCCTGAATATTACAGTAGGCAGAATGTGATGATATCTAATGTAAAGGTTTTAATGTAGCAGTAGCCGTTAACACTAGTATTGTACTGTTTCCATCATCATACATGGGCAAGGAAGGTGTCTGCTGAATGCCACCAACTGCTGCCCTTCAGCTGAAGAATCAGTACCCCTCCAAGCTGAATACTCCTGACAAGAACACTTCTGAAGGCTGCAGAATCTACAGCAGGTGGGTAGGTGAGGAAGGGCTTGGTCTGAGTAGCTGTCATTAAGATTGTCTGAGTAGCTTCACCAATAATCAAACTCGCCAGATCCTAAAAGACGAAGGCCAGGATGGGCATGTGGCAAACAGTGAGAGAATTGAATTGCTCTCACCGATCCTTCTGTTGCAGATATATTTGCCCACGCAGCATTGGTTGGTGACCACAGCACAGTGTTTGCCCTGTCGTCACACTAACAACACTCTGCATTTTTTTAAATCTGCTGTTGTCATCATAGCAAATAGAATAGATTCAGATCTAAGCTAGTGGGTGAAAATATCTAGAATGCACTATGTTTGGTTCATGGTACTCTTCACTCTGTCATTACTATCAAAGCCAGGACACTGATGTGACAAGAGTAAACAGAAGCATTCCAAGAGCAGCATGACGTAAACGGAAAACTAAGGTTTTAGTTTGGGCATGCGTGCTGCATGCTATAGGCCCACTAAGCAGTGAAGGTGGCATGCAGCATATGGAGTTAAGTGAGCCCATAACCGACAGATTAAACTAAAACGGCAATCCAGATACGTCTAGCCATGATCAACGGTGAGCACCAAAATAGCCAACTGGAAGAGGGAGTTCTAGTATAGCTGAACAGCAGGGTTGAAGTGGGTGCAATCAACTTTAGCCCAAGATGCTGACAGGCTAATCAATTTCAGCACCCTCCTGGTCACAGTCTTCAGCCAATTCCAATCACACCATAAAGATGAAAGTCCTAGTCTGTTCAGTATGCTCAAAGCGATAAACCCTAATAATCTCCCAGATGTAGTGCTAAAGACTTGAGCTTGTAAGTCACCAATCCCTCTCTTCCAGTACAGTTACAGACCTGTTATTTGTCCAATAAAGGGAAATATTATCCAGAACATTAGATTCACAAAGAAAGGACAGATCCATTATAGTTGATCAGTTGATTCAAAATCATTAACAAAGGCAGAGACGTTGACTGTAGCATTGGTGGTAGCACATGTTCAGCAGTAACCGGCTCACTGAAGCTCAGTTTGGGTTTCCAAGTGAACAGTGTACAGTCTTTGTTTCTATTCATGATTTGGGCCTGTACTCGCTGGAGTTTAGAGGAACCAGCCGGGGCGGGAGGTGGTGAATGTCATTGAAATCTATCAAATATTGAAAGGCCTAGATAGAGTGGATGTGGAGAGGATGTTTCCTATGGTGGGGGAGTCTAGGAACAAAGGACACAGCCTTAAAATGGAGGGACATCCATTTAGAACAGAGATGAGGAGGAATTTCTTTCGCCAGAAGGTAGTGGATCTGTGGAATTCATTGTCACATTCATCGATGGAGGCCAAGTGATTGGTTATTTTTAAAGCAGGGATTTATAAGTTCTTGGTTAGTCAGGGAATCAAAGGCTATGGAGAGAAGAGAGGAGAATTGGGTTGAGAGGGATAATAAATCAGCCATGATGGAATAGTGGAGCATACTCGATAGGCTGGATGGCCTAATTCCGCTCCTATGTCTTGTAATGGAGCACTCTATCCTCTAATGCATTCATGGAATAGCTGAGAGTGGCAGATCGAAAACATGACAGACAAGAGGTAGGTGGTGACAACCCATGAGGGAAGTGAGTAAGCAGCTTGACATTAAATAATGTTAGCAGAAATTAAACTGCTCCTGTTAATATAAGTTGCTTGGCTGCAAGAGTGAATCAAATAATGTGTGTTCTTTAGTGAATGACACCCTAAAATCATTCATCTGTCTACAAAACATATCAAGAGTCTAACAGAATACTTCCATTCAAAAACAATCCAGGCTAGAGCAGTCTATTTGATTGGTATCCTAACGACACCCTAACCATTCATCCCGAGTATCACGGTGCATCATGAAAGCAGAATGCATTGAACTTTCTCACCAAGACTTCTTTAACATCACCACCCAAATCTGCAAACCTCTGCTGGCTTCCACCCGCAAATTCCCCTCAAAGTTGTACTTCAATGTGACTTTGAAACACATTGCCATTCCTCCGTTGTGGTTGGGACTAAATTCTTGAATTCTCTTTAACAGTGTTAATGGAGCACCGTAAGGAAGTTTGCAGTTCACGAAGGTAACAAATACTTCCTCAAGGGTATTGAGGGAGGATCATTCAATGTTAACTTCCTCAGTAGTTCAGATCTGTTCTACACTTGAAGAGAAATCTTTACAGGGCACTTAGAGGAGGGCAAGAGGTGGGAATGACTAAATGCCTCTCGCAAGCTTATTGGGCCACGTGAGCTTCTTTTGTGCAAAACCATTTATTTATTTAAAAGCTGGAATCAGTTTTAATAAAAAGGCCCCGAATTATTTAGAATATCAGTATGTTGACATATTATAAAGCCTTATGCCATTACATTCAGAGTTGGATATTTTGAATTATTTTAAATTTGTTTAGTTTTGATTCATTAAGCTACTTAATTACTTTCAGATGAATTATACAATGAACTAGAAACATGCATTTTCACTCATTGCTGCTTTAATTTTTTTTCCTTTTTTGTCCTTATTTCAAAGCTAGCTGTTGACTGATATTAAACTGTTGACACTGAATTCCATTGGATTAAGAAAAATTAATCCGATGCCCAGCTCTTCCCTGCTTCTAGCTAACTTCTGATTTACAAAGATATGCTCTATGTAATTGTTGTAACTACATCAGTGTTGGGTTCTTAATTGCGGTTTCCACTTAGAATATATAGGGATTTCAAGCAAGAAAAAAATGCTCTCAACTAACCTGTGCTTTTTGCTCAGGAATTTGCGCAAATATTGTTTAAACAATGGGTACAAGCAATCGCTCAAACTGCTTAAGGGCCTGATTATTTAGTGTTTGCATACAAAAATGAAAAGAACACTATGCTCAGATCTGGTGGCTGGAATTCAGTTTTAATCTGCTATTAAAAAGTGAAATTTTCAAAATAGCGTTTTACACACTAAATGTTAAAATAGGAGTCGTTCTTAATCGGATTCTTATGTGTGCATTAAACACAGATGAGTAGGGTGTTCAGTACTATGCAAAAGTCTTAGGCACATATATATATATAGTCAAGGTGCCGAAGACTTCTGTGCGATACTGGAGCAGAGAGCAAGTTTGTAAATCTGGCGGGAGCAAAGGACGTTTAAAGTGGAAGGTTGGAGTGCCGTGGGAGGGATGTGGGGCAGGTGGCTGAGAGGAGTGCCATGGGTGGGGGGGTGGGGGAGGATGGGTGCAGAGACACCCACCCCTGAACCACCAGGCAAGATCGTTTGATTCCCAACAATTGGTTTATTGATCATTACAGAATGTCTCTCTGGTGCTTTCCACTCCCTCCCATGTCCCTTTTCCCAACCATGATTCCCTTCTCCCTGCCCACTTCCCACTGTCAGCCCACAATAGAGATGCATATCAGAATCAGGTTTATCATCGCTCACATATCTCATGAATTTTTTTTTGCAGCAGAGTACAATGCAATACATAAAATTACTGCAGTACTGCGCAACAGTCTTAGACTCCCGAGCTACATATATATGGGAATTTTGCACAGTATTCTATGTACAAAAAGATCCAGCTAGAGAAAGGGAAAGGTTTTGGGGTAAAATGAAGAAAAAAAAGTCTCTTGTCATTGAACAGAGTGAATAATTTGTTGATGGCTGTGACCTGATCTGAGCAACAATTCAGTCTTGGATTTTGGAGCATATCTTTACATTGCTGTCTTATTGGGATGTGAGCTACTCAATCTTTTCCAGGGCATGGGAAAAAGATACTTTTATTGTAAACAGCCTGTAATTTTCCCCTTCTAATGTTTTTTTAAAAAATATTTTGGAACACTGCGTTCTGTGTAGCAAGGATGGTTTAACAAACCTCAATACAAAATGATTTGAACGTGCTAGTGGGGCAGGAGTGGATGGGACATAGTGGATCATTGAATTTGCTATGGAGTATCTTGTAACTCTCCCTGTGAACAGATTCCCAAACACTTAAAAGTTTCATTGGTGAAATAAAATGAGTTCAGAGTCACGAAAATAAATGCAAAATTGTAACAAAAATTGCTAAAATTGCCAAATGAGAAATTCCATGCAGGTTATCCCAGGAGCTCATTATTATTTGTTGAACATCACTACGTCTTAATTAGAATTCTTTAGACAAAAATGCACGCTAATTCTGATGCTTTTTTAACATTCATACCGAGATATTTTAATTCAAACATTGCTGTAAGATGTCTTTCATCTCTTAAAAATTCCATATAAATGTTAATTTATATGAATTCATTGTTAACAAAAGAGAGGAATATCGTACTTAAATTTATTTGCTTTGGTTGAAATCATCTGTATTCACAAAGTCAGTTTCTGAAGTACTTAATTAGCTGTTAAGTGCATTGGGATTCCCTCAGGTCAATAAGACGCAAGCTCTTTCCTTTTCCTTTTCACCATATAAAGCCACTGGGCAACATTGTAGGTAATTTGTTTCAGTGGTCCTTATTCATTTTGTTCACTGTTGTTCTGCATAATAAATGAATCCTTCTTCTATTTACATACATAATGTCTGTCCCTGTATTTTTCTGCACAGAATCCCATTTGGGACCGGAAGAACTAGGAATGTTCAATCTTAATGTACGAAATGAACCTACACTTAATGGGTGAGCAAATTTAGGAATTTGTCAGAATCTCTGGGATTCTCTGTCAGTAATAGAGTGGAGCAGAATGTCATTGCCACGTTTATGAAAATTTCCAGTACCGCTGGGAGAACATCCAAGCTGAACGTACGTTTAGGATATCTCCTGGTGAGCACATTTGCAAGGAGCTCTTTAAATGATTACAGTGCGTGCAAGCACCAGTAAGTTACTTTGCTACAACAGGCTTTGCAGAAAACTATAGCCTGGAGGCTCAAAGACCAGAGGCTTCAAATAAGTCGCTATACCTAGTGCGCCTGACTTCAGCTGAGGATGAGCTACTGACCCTGCAGCTGGCTTTGAAAGACTGGGAACATTGTAATTAGAAGCCTGGAGATTCCTCGCCACCCATCCGCTGCTTTGTAGTCTCCGGGCGCAGTAGATGGAATTTCCAATAGGCTAACTGAGCGCTCTAGGACTTGGTTGAGGATTAGCTTCTGCAGCTGATTTTCAACACTGTTTTTACTGCTCGTACGCTAAACCTGCATCTTCTATCATTCCAAATCTTCGTGCGCCCCAAATCTTGGTGTGTCCTGCAAATGCAAGTAAAGGTATAACTAACAGCAACTCACTATCAAGGTAAAGGCTGGTGCCTGCACGACTGTCAGTCCATGGCTTTGACAGGCCAATGACTACTTTGGGTGGCGCTGTGACTTAACGTTCGCCCTCACACTTTACAGCGGCAGCCGGAGGCTCGGCATGCAATTTGCACCGCTGTTCGAAAGAAGTTTGTTCGTTTTCCCCAGATGGGCTTCCTCCGGGTGTTCCCCTTTCCACCCACATTCCAAAGGTACATGGGTTTAGGGTTAGTGAGCTGTGGGCCTGAGAAAGAATGGAGACACTTGTGCGCTGCCCCCAGCACATCTCAACAGTGTTGGTTGTTGGCACAAAACAATGCATTTCGCTGTATGTCTCGATGTACGTGTGACAAATAAATCTAACCTAATCGCATCTTGATCTCCAGTTACAGTCAATGGTCCGTAGAGACTTCACAGCTCTACTTACAGTTTCAGTTTCAGGGACACAAATTAAGTTGTGGGATGTAGTCATCACCGGCAAAACTAACACTTACACCCCAAAGCAGCACACACAAAATGCTGGAGGAACTCAGCAAGCCAGGCAGCATCTGTGGAGAGGAGATAACAGTCGACATTCCGAGCTGAGAACCTTAATCAAGACCGGAAGGGTAGAGGAGAAGACAGAGTAAGAAGGTGAGGGGAGGGGAGGAAAGAAGCACATGATGCAAGGTGATAGGTGAAACCGGGAGAGGTGGAGGGGGCGGTGAAGTAAAGAGCTGGGAGGTTGATTGGTGAAAGAGATAATTGGGCTGGAGAAGGGGGAACCTGATAGGAGAGGACAAAAGACCATAGAAGAAGGGGAAGGTGGAGGACCCCCCAGCGGGAGGTGATGGGCAGGTAAGGAGATAATGTGAGAGAGGGTAACAGGAACAGGGAATGGTGAAGGAGAGGAGGAGAAGGTAATTACCAGAAGTTGGAGAAACCGATGTTCATGCTGTCAGGTTGGAGGCTACCCAGACGGAACATGAGGTGTTTTACCTCCAACCTGAGTGTGACCTCATCACGACAGTGCATCCCTTCAAACCCAGAGATGACTGTTTGTTGGGTCAAATCAGAAGTCAATTAACACTTAAACACATTACCATGAATCCAGATACATATACAAGGCAGAGAAAATAGGCAATAAGTGCAGGAGTGGGCCATTCAACTTTGAGCCAGCACTACCATTCACTGTGATCATGGCTGATCATCCACAATCAGTACCCTTTTCCTGCCTTCTCCCCATATCCCTTCATTCCGCTATCTTTAAGAGCTCTATCTAACTCTTTCTTGAAAGAATTCAGAGAATTGGCCTCCACTGCCTTCTGAGGCAGAGCATTCCACAGAACCACAACCCTCTGTGTGAAAAAGTTTTTCCTCAACTCCATTCTAAATTGTCTACCCCTTATTCTTAAACTGTGGCCCCTGGTTCTGGACTTCCCCAACATCGGGAACATGTTTCCTGCCTCTAGCCTGTCCAATCCCTTAATAACCTTATATGTTTCAATCAGATCCCCTCTCATCCTTCTAAATTCCAGTGTATACAACCCCAATCGCTCCAATCTTTCAACATATGGTAGTCCCGCCATCCCGGGAATTAACCTCGTAAAAATAAAATGGCTGATATCCTTCCTCAGGAACATTAAGTTTGAAGGTCAATTTTGATATTGGATTTTACAATACGGAAGACCCGGGTTCGATTCCCGCCACTGCCTGTAAGGAGTTTATACATTCTCCCCGTGACCACGTGGGTTTGCTCTGGGTGCTCCGGTTTCCTCTCACAGTCCAAAGACGTACTGGTTGGTGGGTTAATTGGTCATCGTAAATTGTCCTGTGATTAGGATGGGATTAAATCAGGGGTTGCTGGGTGGTGTGGCTTAAAAAGTCGGAGGGCCTATTCCGCACAGTATCTCGATGAACAAATAAATAAATAAACAAACAAAATTTCCAGTTACTACATGGGTTTCAGGTTCTGGATCATTGGCTCAGGCCTGTGACAGAAGTCTAGCAAATGATCTATCTGTCAACAATTGCAATATGAGAAGCATTAGGTGCATGGACAAGCTTGAGAACAGGAGGCTCTGTTCCATTATTTATCTGTTTTTTGCAGAATCCATACCTTAGGGAAGGAGGTGAAATTAAAACAGCAGACCTCCTGTCCTGTATATGTTTTCAATGGTCTCAGCAAGCAGTGTTCTTTGGTGGATATCAAATGGAAAGGATTATGCTCAGTTCCTCTGACGCAGAAGAATCAATGTCTTCCAGCCAATTGCCACGTGTACCATTTCCCCATAAGTGTAAAATTCATGAGGGCATTGAGTGAAGATTGAATCAATCTCTGCTGTGATCCCTTTTGTTGCTTAGTAGTCTGTCAATGCCCACACATGATAAATAATCACTTTAGCCTGACCATGCCCGTTTGTCTGATTACACCATTGCAAAGTGCCTTAGGATATTTCTTTACCATTATTAAGCTGTATAAATGCAAGTTGTGTTAAAATATGTGCTTCTGAAACTGTCCCACATAAGTAGGCAACAGTCTTCAGATGAAGAAGAGGGAAAACAGAATATAAATGAAAGTAAGTTTCTTCTAAGTGATGCATTGGACATAAGTGCCTCAGTCTAATTAAACCTGTTTAAAAATATCTACTTCTTAATAGGTGAATTCATTTCCCACTGTCTGCAAGAGAAAAAGTTCATTACTGCACACATCTGTATTAGTGGGTCAATGGGATATGAGGAATTAGGGAATTGTAGAGCGTAGAAACAGGCCTTTTGGCCCAACTGATCAATGCTGACCATGTTACCTCCCTGAGCTGGTCCTATCTGCCTGTGTTTGGACCATATAAACCTTCCCTGTTTGTGTACAGCCCAATTGTACAGTACCCGCCTCTACTACTTCCAAGCTCACTCCACATCCCCCAAACACACATGTAAAGAAGTTGCCCCTCTGTGCCCCTTTTAAATCACTCTCCTCTCACCTTGAAATGCTGGAAGTAGATGTCACTGAAGTCACTCTGATTGCACTTTAAGAGACTCATGCTGCTTTAGTGAAAGAAGTGGAGAAGTAGCATCCATCGCTTTACTGAGCAGCTAATTGCCACTTATCAAAATATTTCCTCATTATATTGAAATTTCTTCTCGATAAATAGTGACGGTGCAAACAGCAAGTTACAGTATATCTGCTAAAAGTTGGATAATTAAACATCTCTCTCTCTAACAATCCTCAACCACTTTTGAATGATTAGAATCTATTGCCTTCCATTAGCATGGCTTGTAAGTATGTCACGGAGTATGGACAGTAAAGCCTTTACCCTTCATATTTTGAGGGTAAAATATGCCAGTTGGATATCACTGACAAAAAGAAATATTCTAATGAAAGATAAATCATTTCTGTGCAATGGGTCATTTTCTATCTGTTGCCCAATACTAAATTAATATGTAACAGATGCCAATCCCTGATTATTTCTTGTTACACAATGTAGAGCGATCAATACTGTATCTCTAGGCATTATTCAGCTACCTGCTTATCTGCCATAACACTCTTGTCCAAAACAATTTATATTGCACACCAAGCCGCAGAGATATTTTACAGTAGATTACCCACTGAAACTTTTGTTGTTCATTCCCTCCGATAAAAACTTAATTTTACTTATTTTTAAGCTTCTTTCAAGGTTTCCTTTGCCTGGCTTCAAGTGACCCTTTCCCACTGATGTTGGTTTTAGTTGGCCTTAGAAATAACTCAACGTTTTACTTCAATTATGTTCAGAGCAGGAGAACAGTGATATGGCTTGATTGCATTTTTCTGGGATATATTCCATTGAGGTCCAACCAACGACATATCAGGTTTGTTCATCGAGGATGTATGTTTCAAGGGCAATTTGTAAGTCCTTGATTGTTAAGCTTACAGCAGTTAATGTTATTAATCTGATTGGTGGTTCATTTTCATCATTTCATACAAAGCCACTTAAAATCTAACAAATAACTATGGCATAGTAATGTTAAATCTTAATATGGGAAAGTGAGTGAGTTGAAACAATATGTTCGTAAAATGTTTTCTAATAAATTCACAAAACCTGTATGTCAATATTACTGTGTGCTAGCTAGTAGACCAGTGGCAGTGCTTACAAATGACTGTAAAGATATAGATTTTGCAAGATAAAATTTGAGGTCAGAGTTTTTATTGACAATCTCAACACTCTGTCTGCCTATCTTTCGGACTGTGCAACTGCCTATTTATCTGTTCAGCAGTTTGTTGGTAATGGCAGTCTGTCAAGAGTAAAATCCCCTGTGTTTCAGCAGTGCATTTGACTATTTTCCAATTATCAATTTGATGAGAAATAAACACTAACAAAATATAGCTATGCTGTGGAGAGTTTGTGCACAAGAAACAAGCAGAGAATTGTACTGAGAACCTTCTTCAGGACCTGAAGCACGAAACTTCAACTGTTCACTCATTTCCGTAGATGCTGCCTGACCTGCTGAGTTCCTCCAGCATTTTGTGTGTGTTGCTTTGGATTTCCAGCATCTGCAGACTTCCTTGTGTTTGAAAATTATGCTGTTTAAGCCGACAGGTGTTTGATGCATAAGAAATTAAACGTTACAAGTAATTTAACTATTATGTCAGCAAGCAATTGATGTTAACACTCAAAATATGGTGTTTTTATTTACAAAGGCTACATACATAAAATCTGATCTGATTATGATGATATTCTGAGGTTTAGTATATTGGCAAAATAGTGCTGATGAATTAATGTACCCAGCTTGCATAAAGGTTGCCTATGGCTGAAAAAAAAGGCTCGGTTTACCTCAGTATTAAAGTTTATAGATAAACACAATAAATCAAACTAAAGGTATTAAACAGAAATAAACCAGATATTTTTATTTATTTTAAATCAGCCCTGTATATTTCTTTCTGTTTTTTGTGGCCTACCAATTAACTTTCTTTTGGAAAGGTTCTCTCATTATTAAAATCCACTGCCCACCTCACCCATCTTTAATGCTGCCTGTGTAAAAGACTGAATGCCTAGCCTTGTTCCTGAATTTCCTACCCATGTTCCTTTCCATACTGAAGAAGGTGTATTTTGGGGGGAGGGGGGTTGGAGGGAGACAGTCAGCAATTTGATTTTACTTTCCTTTTACTGAACATTTTCTGCTGACATCAAGAAAATTTGCTGAGTTTACAAACAGAGATTTTTGGCCAAATATTTCTACCCAAAAGAAAAGTGTGCTGGGAGTTGAATATCTGCAGTAGAGTTTGTCCATGCACTTAGCTGATTCTTCCCTCGCTAGACATGGGATTGATGTTCCTGAGTAAGAGCTAATGTCACCTGAAGCTGGTTGTTGGGATCCAACTTTTGCAGCAAGTGGGAATCAGTATCGCACCATTTGATGTCCAAGTCACCCATCATCCTCCTCTCTGTCTCAAACTATTTCCTTTTAGATGACTGTGTGGAATTTGTGGGCAAATGCACAGTTTCAGTGTTCATCTGAATTAACATCTCTTATATAGAAAGAATCAATTTCCCAAATGTTAAAATACTCTCCAGGTGGACTTTGAAGAGGAGTGCATATTGTGTGGGTTTGAAGCCAGACAAGATTTGAAAAGCTTCCTCTGTGGAAGCTGTAAGAATCCTGAGCAAAATATATATGGTCAATCCATTCCCAAGCAGATACAAGGCCAAAATACAAAACTGTTTTCTATTTGTTCATTTCGAAAAAGATTGTAAAATAATCATCATAATAATGAACTCAAACATACATCCTGTATAGAACACTTGTACTATTCTGTTTATAAAAGAACAGTGCAAAAGTGTTCTAGTATAACATTTTTTGTGTTATACTAGAATTGTTGGGGAATCAATGATGTCCAGGCTACTTGTGTGATAAGATTTCGGCTAAGATGAGTATCTATTTTTTTACTTTATGTTTGACCAGGTAGTATGACATGTATAGTTAAGACCCTACCTAAATTGTAGGAGAAGCATCAAAGAGGTGTGACAGATTGGTGGTAAGGCAGGCCAAATTGCCGGAAAAGTAATGTTCAGTTTTTAACTAATTGTAGTAATTTGCTAAGTTTAATAGAGGAAGAGACCAGACAACCTGACAACAGGAATGCTGGTGACCTTCTGAAATGCAGGCCAGCAGGTTGATTAATTAAGCTCGTTGCAGAAGTCTGCTCTTGCAGGCTTCGCATTTTCTTCAAAACTGCAATTTAAGTAGGGCACTATTTATAGCATCAGCCTGAGACTCATTTGACGTAAATCCATTCGGCAATTGCGACAAGGTTTCCCAAATATTTATGTGCCTAAATGGATACATATCGTAGTTGTAATGAAAAGAATATATCAAGTATATACGAAACAGTACAGACTAAAATGTGCGTAGTTTTAAACAGATCAATTTACTGAGCAGAACTATTTTATTATAAGTACTCCAAGCTTAACAGAAACTGGAAGAAATATTAAAAATGCGAATTGAATAAAGTTGTTTAAAATTATTTCTGCTAGAAAATGTATCTTTGTGTAATTCTCTTAGCTTTTACAAACTGCTGGATTAAAAGCATGCATATGGAAAATAATGTCACAGAATGTTGTCAACTTGTTTTAAACTGTGTGCTTTAGTTCTTTGTCTTCTCTCATTGGCAAAGCTGTGTGATTTTGCTATCATGCTCTTCGGAAAAGAGCCACCCACATTCCCAAACACAAAAAAAAAGAGTGTGCTTCTCAACACTGATTGTCACTCTCTGGCAGGTTGCTTTATGCCTTCTTTCATGGAAATGTTTCTTCTCGGCCGATATTCCCTCTAGCTGTTTCCATGCATTGCAGCGACCGATATTGGCTTCACTTGTAAACAGTGATCTCTTTGAAACTCTGATGAGGAAGTCTTTTTGGACATGTATGTATAAGTAACGAGCTGTACATATATATTGGAATCTAAAAGAAATAAGCTACACCTATACCAGAAATGCCCACTTAGGCATCTAGCTGCTCATTTGTTATCCTGTTCAAAGTAGTACCAGCAGTAACAAGTTTCTTCTATGTCTATCTTTCTTTATTTTCTGGAAACAAACTGTGACTATAATGGCTGTTGCCTCAAACACCGTCACCACTGTAATACTCCTCTTTAAACTGTACCTCTATCTCCAAAACAACAGGATCACTGTATAGGTAATATTTTCAAACACATTAATTTCTGAAAGGAAATACATGTAGATATACTTATAACCTTGAGCTATATTATTTGAAATTTCAGTTGTATGCTCATTGTAAGCTTTTGGGAATTTAGACAATGTACACTGTGTATGTGTTTTATTTCATAAGGATGTAATACTATTGATGTTGTATACATTTTTTATTATAATACTATTTTAAATGAATTCTGGTTCCACTGGGAATGTTCTTATGTTGCCTTTAATCTAGTCTTCAACCACAGTGCATTAAGAAATACTGGAGAAGTGTAGATAAATATGACAGCATTGGAAGAGTTAACAAAGAGTTTACAAGTAAACTATCAGATACATAGAGGTGGATTTAAAACTATAAGATTTAATTACTTACTGCCCATCACACCTTTTTGCTGGCATTTAGGGCAGCAATGAAGTTCCTCCCATCTCTAGCTGTCCATACCATTACACACTTCTTCGCTGTTTCAATAACATTTATTTTTCACCAGCCTGGGTTGTTAGCCCTGAGCTGAACCCCTGAACCTGGACCACTCTTCGTCTGGCCTGTTTGGCATAGGTGAACCTAACAAGAGCCAAAGCACAAGGCCCTGACTCTAGCCAACGTAGCCCTTCGGATCACTGGAGCACCCAAGCCTCCAAACCCTACGACAAGTTTGTGGTCCTCTTGGAGGAAGAGTATAAGGCATAGGAATGTCGAGCCTGCTCTGCCATTTCATCACAGCTGATTTGTTATCCCTCTGAACCCCATTCTTCTGCTTTCTCCCCATAACCTTTGACACCCTGAATTAAGAACCTATCAGCTTCTGATTGAAATATACCCAGTGACTTGGTTTCCACAGCTGTCTGTGGCAATGAATTCCAAAGATTCACAATACTATGGAGAATGAAGTTTCTCCTCATCTCTCATCTAAAGGGACATCTTTTCTATATCCTTATTGACTAACAATTGAGCTGGGGTACTATTAGCACACTCTTTTTTCTGCAGGTACAGGTGACCCAGAGATTAGGTCACAGTTTGGGGCACCAATATCTCCAATGAGTTTTTTTTTAAGTATTTAGCTGAAGCAAGGAAGAAAAGCCAGATACAGTATCTAATCCTTTCTGGTAAGTTGAGACCATCAAAGGTCAAGAACCAGGGTAATTTAGGAAGCAGGAATTCACACATTTCTTGTGCTCCCATTAAATTTATTGGGTTTGTTTCCTGAGTTCACTTCAAACTCATCTGCAACATTTAATATATGGCTGTAACATCGAAAAGCAATTAATTAAAAGTGGAGTGGGGTAGGAATAGAAGTGACATCCGATAGCCTGGAAAATCTGCCCTTTGGGCACCACCTAAGTCCAAGAGATGCAAGACTATCAGAGTATTTAAAATATAATTTAGAGGAAATGCCTTGTTCTCACAAAATGCCCAAGGCTTGTTCTATAGTATTTGACCCCTTAGGCCTCCAGCAGCATTACTTTAAATTTCCCTTTCAGGTGTCACTTAATTTCTCACCCAGAAAATGCAGGAACATTTGTAAAAAGATAAAAGGGAAAAGAAAAAATAACAGATGGAAAATGATGTACAAACGATAGAAAATATTTTATAAATATAAAAAATATAAGGATTAGGATCTGCCTTGTAGAGGCAGAGGGAAAGACTGATTGTCTTTTTATACATTTTTTCAAAAAAGGTGGATTAGATTTACTTTGCAGTCTATCCCCGTGATATGGGTATCTGAACAAGTTCTCAGAACATTATTAACTTCAAAAGTCCCGCATCGCTTTCTGAAAGATGGAAGAGGCCTTTTTGGACATCCTGGAAGGCAAAGTTTTATCATGAGAGTAGACAAAGGAACTGTGAGAAGCGATTACTTCCTTGCCAGGGACAGGGTGGGAAGAGGTATAGTCAGGGTAACTGTACAAGTTAGTGGGTTTGTAGAAGATGTTGATAGATAATCTGTCTCTGGAGATGGAGATAAGTGAGATCAAGAAAGGGGAGGGAAGTTTTGGACTTTGAGGGCAGGTTGTAAGTTGGTGGCAAAATTGATGAGCTCCTCATACGTGCAGGAGCAACACCAGTGTGGTTGTCAATGTAGCAGAGAAAGAGCTGGGGTGCATTACCAGTGTAGATTGGGAAAATGAATTGTTCCACATGGTTGACGAAAAGGCAGGCATAGCTGAAGATCATGCCAATACCCATAGCTACATCTACAGACTGTAGAAGTGGGAAGAGGAGAGAAAGAAGTAATTAAGGGTGAGCAGCAGTTCTGCCAGGTGGAGGAGCACAATGATGGAGGGGAACTGGTTGGGTCTGTTGTCAAGAAAAAAGTGGACAGCCTTGTCTTTCCTAATGGGGGATGGAAGTATACAGGAGACTGGATGTCCATGGTGAAAATAAGGAGGTCAGGGCCAGGGAATTTAAAGTTGAAGTGGTGGAGATCTTGCAGTGTCATGGATGTAGGTGGGAAGGGACTGAATGAAGGGGACAAAATGGATTCAATACGTGAGAACACCAGTTCAGTGGGGTAGGAGGAAGTGGAAACGATGAGGATAAAGGAGAGATTTCCAGAGATGATGAGGTCTATGATGGTGTGGAAGATGATGGCCTGACCTTTCTTGGTGGTCCTTCAGTGGTGTACAAGAGGTGTCATCTGGGCCCAACAAGGTATGGGTCAAGACGCCAGATTATACCACCACCAACCACGTCTGCAGGTTTGATGTCGATCGAGGTTGAGATTAGTGCGTAGAGAATGGAGAGCAGTGCATACAGAGGGAGAGGCCGAAATTGGTGGGGGGAGGGGTCCAGACGGTTAATGTCAATAGACAATAGGTGCAGGAGTAGGCCATTCGGCCCTTCGAGCGGGCACCGCCATTCACTTTGATCATGGCTGATCATCCACAATCAGTACCCTTGTTTTGTCAGTAGTTCAAGATGCAAAGATCCAGAAGAGCTCAAAAAGCGTGAGTAGGGGTGTCCAAGGGGGGGGGGGTGCTGAAGGTGCGGGAAGTCATTGATAGGGCGTGTAGGGAATCCTTGCCACACAAGTTCGATAGGAGACGGAAGCGAGCTGAAGAAACATATTGGCACATTGCCTGTAAATAACATGCCGACTCTTCCCTCTATCCAAAGAAAAGGGGTGAATACCAAAGCGATTCTCAAAGGATATCTATTCAAAATAATAGCGTTAGTTCTCACACTGTAAAACTTATGTGGCACTTTAATCAACACAGATTAAACAGAACATGGAAAAGTTTTGCAGCGGCGGACCGAGGCATGTCTTCCTGGTTGACGTCACTGCTGTGAATTGTCAGGGTCGTTGACCAATGAGCAAACGGATGTGTGGGCAGGCTCATCACAATTGGAGCAAACGGCGGCCAATCAGGAAGGTGAAGAGGGGCAGGACGTGAGCGGCTGTCCGCGCTGAGGGCGGTAGGTTGGTGCTGGGGAGAGCGGGGCGGGATGGGCGGCTTGGCGACCTCAGGTTTCGTTAAGATGACTGGCGATGACCTTCTTCCCCCCGCCGATGGGACGAACACCGTGTGTATTCTGGCCGGATGAGCTTTGTGTGGCGATGGCGCAGCGCCGCGCGGGGTTGACAGGCCGCAGGTCGACCTCTAGTGTCCCAGCCCAAGGGTGGCGAGACCTTCCTAGGCGTGAGCGCACGATGCTCAGGGGAGCGTTTCAGTCGCCATCCCCTCAAGACCCAGCTGGGCAGAAATACTTTATTGTGCTTTACTGAGGATATAAGAGCCCTGCCACTTTGATATAATCTTGCAAAGAGTTAGCTAATCCAGATTTATGTCAATGTTGGACAATGGGTACCGTATAGCATGGAGAACAAGAAGATTGTATTTGCCTTCCAACCCACGGAGTCTTGGTTAGAAGATCCTGCTTTGATGTAACCAAAAGAAACCGAGGTCCAAGACCTAAACACAAGAGATTCTATGGCTGTTGGAAATCCAGATTAATACACACAAAATGCTAGAGGACCTCAGCAGGCCAGGCAATGTCTATGGAAAAAGAGTAAAGTCAACTTTCGAGCTGAAGCCCTTCCTCAGCCTGAAACGTTCACACTCTGTTCCTCTCCACGGATGCTGCCTGACCTGCTAAGGTCCAAGACCTTTAAGAATGCACTGCAGAGGCTTTATTTTGAATTCAGCTCTTCATTGTTGGTCATGTATCATGATCTAGTCAAATTATCTTTTGGTAGAATGAGTGGATATTCTGTTTTTCAGACTAATTTGATTAAAATATTTTTGATAGTTGCAGTCTTGCATTGTAATCGAGAGGCAAGTTCGAGAAGTCTTTAAAGTTTGCAATACCTGTAACTAATTTTTCTTTTAAAAATAATATTTGGTTTAAAAAGGATCTAGTGCTTTTTTGCAAAAAAGCCAATATTTGACTTTTTTCTCTCCTGAATCATAAGGCTATTAACACAAAATACACCATTTTTCTGAACTGAAGTATTTCATCTGCAGACAACAGGAATTCTGCAGATGCTGGAAATTCAAGCAACACACATAAAAGTTGCTGGTGAACGCAGCAGGCCAGGGAGCATCTCTAGGAAGAGGTGCAGTCGACATTTCAGGCCGAGACCCTTCGTCAGGACTAACTGAAGGAAGCTATTTCATCTGCAGGATTTCTTGGGTTGACACTGGAAAGCCAGAGTAATGCACACAAAATACGAGAGGAGCTCAGCAGTCAGGCAGCATCTATGGACAGGAACAGCTGACGTTTTGGGCCAAGACCCATCATGAGCACGGTCCCGTTGAAGAGTCTGAGCAGGAAATGTCATCTGTTTATTCCTCTCCATAGATGCTGCCTGACCTGCTGAGTTCCTCCAGCATTTTGTGTGTGTGATTCTGAAGTATTCCAGCACTGGTGAATCCACAATGCATATTTTCTTTGCCTTGGTCATTTTTTAATCAAAACTATGCAGGACTGAGTACAAGTTCTCATTGCTGAGCAATGAGAAACAATGTAAAGTTGGGAGTATTGCTAAGCTGCTGGCTTCAGGTTTTTTAAATATAAAAGTGGAGAGTAACTTTGCAACCTAGGTGGCAATTCTTTTTCTAGTTTCTGTCAGTTTAAAAATAAAACCCTATGTGACCTTTTTAGAGGATGTTGTAATATAGTTTTTATAATGGAGTTTTTTTGTATTCTAGTATTGTAACAGGGTTGTGAAAAATAAATCTCTTAAAATTTTCTTTTGCTGCAGACATCATGTGGCCTGTTTTGTGGAGTGTCATTCGTATGTATGCTCCCTATATAACCTTTCCGGTGGCTTTTGTTGTTGGGACAGTGGGCTACAATATAGAGTGGTTTATTCGTGGGAATCAACAGCAGCCGGTTGAGGAGAAGAGCATTTTTGAGTTGCGTGAAGAAAGGAGGCTGGCTGAGATTACAAATAAAGACTGCACCCAAGTTCTAAGCTTAAAAGATAAACTTGAGTTCGCCCCAAGGGCAGTGTTGAACCGGAATCGGACAGACACAAGCAATCGTAGCTAGCCCGCAACAACCGATGCATTGGAGCAACAGTCTGGCTATGAAGTAGAGCTTCTGGAGATTAGTGGAGCAATGTTATTGAGTGTGTACACCCGCCTTCCTGACTTGTCACCATTCATGTAAGACTTCCAGCTAGAGCTTGTTGCCTGGAGTTTTAGTGGTGAAAATTCTCCATTCTCTAAAAACTAAGAAGCTCCTATGGTTGTGTATTTAAGTGAATTTAGAATTTCAATTCTTGTGCAAAATGTATCATAAGTCAGTAAAAAAAAATCTGAAGTCATGGTTGCTTGTGAATCTAATTAAAATGCATTATTGCTGAATGAGATTAAAGTTTTGCTGCATGAAACCTTGACTTAATTGAGTAAGTCACAGAATAAATCCTGCCAACAGGGAAGAAAGCCTTTCACAAAAAAAAAATTACATTTCTTCTTGAGACCTTACATTTACCAAATACTATCTGAACAAACTATTTCTCCATCAAAATTAAAGAAAGTAATTGCAATTTTCTCATGCCTTTCATAGCTTTGAGTGGGACGATGAAGCCAGTGAAATATTTTTGACATGTAATACTTCCTGAAATGTAGGAAACACAGACAATGATTTATATACAGAAACGTCCCTCAAACCATTAGTCAAATACACTACTGTATGCTAACTCAGCATTCCATGACCCCCATCCCAACTCTTCTTTCCACATACAGAGTTCTTAAATATCTTTTATATACTCTATCAGATCCCTTCAAAAGATAATTCATTGGTAGTTCTTATAATTCTTTTACAATTCATAAATATGATCTCTGGCAGTAGATTTGTTAGTTTCTTTTGGAGAGTACAAGGCATGGCTGTCATAAAAATTAGGGTGGGAAACACATGGAAGATCTTACAAAATGCACCGAAGCAACTTTAAATTTGATTTTCCAAAACAAATTGGTAACCTTTAAGGAAGCAAAAGAAAATAAAAAGAATGTCGGGAGTGCTCCAGAGGACAGCAAGCAATCGTGAGGAAAGAAGCAGCATTTCAAATCAATGACCATGCCTCAGGGATATTGTCAAGTCTGCTGTTAATATTAGGAATTTGAATGTCCAGTTCTAAGTGTTTCCTTAGCATGTTGATAACCAAAGTATACTTTGTTTTGTTTTATTTTATTTTATTGATATACAGCACGGAATGGATGCTTCTGGCCTTTCGCTGGTACTGGAAAGCATTGTGCTGATCACTGCACTACCGTGCATTGAAGGCGTTACAGTTGTGTACAGAAAAATAATAAACTGGATGGGAACAATCAGAATTACGTATTTAGTTTAATCAATTGAACATAGCTGTGTTATTTTATCATCACACTTTAAGTCTATCTGTGAATGTATTGTTGGAAATGACAGGCTGAATTGTGCTCAGAGAATGTGATTTAAGTTATGAACTAGTCAAGTCTTTTTCAGTTACTTAACTGAGCTTTATGACTAAGTACATTTTCTGAAAATGACTATTGCTGCATTTGTTACAACTTAAGTGTATATAGGGGATTGAATGTTTCATGTGATACACGTTGCCTGCTGTGATTGTCATCGTGTATTGTTGAGCGACTCCTGGTTGCAACAGATGAGCTAAGGACCATGTTTTCAGGAGGACTTTGAGGAACATATGCCTGCTCCACCTTTCAGTGAGTAAATAATTGAGCTACATGCAGAAAAAAAATATGTTTAATTTGATTTATTTTTTAAGACGTCACTTATTTTGGGTAATATTAATAAATGTTCTGAATAGGTGAACTGGATATCTAGAAGAGGTGGAAATTGCATGGAATGGCAAAATCTGTTGGGGTTTTACTTAGTAAAATAATGAACTGGTAGTGCAGAAAAGTTGAGTGCTTGCAATATACCTACTTATCGGCTCAAAAGTAATTTCACTAGAGAATGTAGTGTGTTTGTAATAATTTTCTGAAGAGTATCAAATTAATGTTTTATTAGGATGACGAATAAATATAGATAATGCTGGTTTGTGTTCAAATCACAACTTTAATCATTTTCCAATTATATTGATAAGCTCCTGGACAATTAGCTTTTGTGCCTTTCAAAGTGAGATCAAATTGCTGAAATCATTGTTATTACTTGCTGAATTTTTAATATATATTTTGAGTTCATACTACTGCAGTTTTGAAGGTCTGCTGTATATGACATTAAACACATGCTGATGAAAGTCGCCACTGTTGCTGGGTATCTTATAGAAACAATGTAGGATCATAGTGGTACAGCAGTTGAATTTCCATGCAATTAATCCACACAGAGGAGTACAGCACAGAAACAGGCCATTTGCCCCACAGTGTTGTAGCAAACCAGCTAAACAGCAAATCAAAAACACCCAAACACTAATCCCTCCTACCTACACCATGTCCATATCCCTCCATCTTCCTTACATCCATGTGCCTGTCCAAACATCTCTCAAAAGCCTCTAATGTTTTTGCCACCGCCACCATACCAGGCAGCATATTCCAGGCATCCACAACTCTCTGAGTGAAAAACTTAACCCTCACATGCTCTTTGAACCTACCCACTCTCACCTTGAATGCCTGCCCTCTGGTATTAAACATTTCAACCCTGAGAAACAGATACTCTCTGTCCACTCTGTCTGTGTTTCTCATAATCTTGTAAACCTCAGTCAGATCTCACATCAGCCTCCGATGCTCCAGTGAAAACAACCCAGATTTTCCAGCCTATCACGATAGCACATGCTGTCTAAGCCAGGAGGCATCCTGATACATCTCTTCTGCACCCTCTCCAAAGCATTAACACCTTTCCATAATCCAGATTCTTAAATATAGAGATGAGTTCAGATCTGACTACCAAGCTGTTGGAATTTAAATTTAGTTAATAATCTGGAATTAATTTTTAACACATAGCATTTATGTTGATGGTGAAAAGGTATTGAATTAATGTAGAATCTCGTCTACTTTATTGGTGCCCTTCAGGAGTGGAAATTCACCTTTCTTGGCCAATCCCATCGCTAGCGTCCTGAACAGAAGGAATAAATTTGGATGAATGATTTGGCATTAACTTTGACCCTGAATTGTGTCATGGGGTTATGGGGATTGATGGCTAAATTGGACACACTGTCCCTCAGACAGGCAAGTCAGCAGCAACAATCTGCTAGAGGAATTCAGTTGCTCAAGCAGTATCTGTGGTGGGAAAAGGATTGTCAATGTTTTAGGTTGAAACCCTGCACTAGGACCCTTACAGATTTATTTATTTTTTTGGAAACAGGCCCTTGGAGCCACACTGCCTAGGAATAACCCAATTTAATCTGAGCTGAATCACGGGACAATCCACTGGCCAAATAACTGAAGGAAATCTCCACGGTCATGGGGAGAACGTATAAACTCCTTATAGACAGCAGTGGGAAATGAACCCAGGTTGCCTGTACTGTAAAGCATGCTAACCCCCACACTAGTGTGCTGCCCCATCCCTTACAGTCAATATGCCAGACCTATCCTTCATAATCCTTTGCCCTTCTGGCAGCATAGTAGTTTACAGGTGGGGGGTGCCCTTAATATCAAATCCAGATCTCATCAAGTCTCATGGCATCTGGTCAAACATCAGCAAGGAAGCATAATTTATCATAATTTTAAACACTTTTATAATGCCTGTCATTTTCCTATATTCCAAGAAATAAGTACCTAGCCTTGGCAATCTCTCCTTATAACTTAAATCCTCTAGTTCTGGCAACATCTTCGTAAATCTTTCATGCATTATTTCCAGCTTAACCACGTTTTGGAGTGGGACAATTTTGCCGATACAATGGAAACCTGTGTCAGTATTCTTCGTTGAAGTTCTAAATGTTACTGGCTCTGAGAACCGAGAATGCCACAAACTACTTTTCTCTGTGTTGCATATTCCTGACATTGCACTGTATATGCTTAATGTCAAGATTGCAATGCATACTCAACACCCAATTAAACAGCAAGCTTTCATTACAATTGGAAAATAATATCCTTTCAACATTTAAAAGATTATGCCAGTCAAAGACTTCTCATTGTGATTTTATAATGTTGAATTTTTTTTCCCTTCGTTCTCGACTCTGGATCTTGACAGGAGATGTTTGAATGTGGATTGTGTAAAAGAGTCTGGTTAAGTGATTGGAATGAATAGGAGGCACCTGCAGGAAAGAATGTAAACTGAAGATCAGGTCAACACAGACTAGATGGGCCAAATGTCCTGTTCCTGTGCTGTACTACTCTCTAACTCTTATGTTGCCTGGATCAAAACCAACTTTGGCAAAAGACAAAAATACTTAGCAGTAATTTCTATGAGGTTTCACTTGAACATTACAGCCATGACAGATATCTTGAATAAATACAGATCTTTACGAACTCAAAGACTTGTCTGTCCAATTGATAAAAAGACAATAAGGTAATGTGATGTGAAGTCAACAGGTACTGACTTAAATAGTCATAGTTGTAAAACTAAACAAAGGGTTTCTTACTTAAACTTGTCGTTGATCTTAGAAGTAAGCATTCTGCCTATTCAAAAAGGAGGTTTTGATTGAAAGTTTTGAGCTGCTGTCAGAGAAAAGAGTTGTTAAAATATGGAGATTTTTAAATGTTTTATAATCCAAACATGAAAATAAATTTCCCAAGGCCACAAAACAATTGCATCATCATGATTGCAATATTTAAATATATGTAATATCAATTGGCAATTAATTTAATATTTTCCTGGTGACTTAACATTTTAGTTCCCTTGCCACAAAGGAGGAACATTAACACTTTTTAGTCAGGGTTAACTGAAGTATTCACAATAAACTGTTATTTTGACCTTTAGATAAATGATAGTTGTTTAATTCTCTGAGCACCGGTGCCCCACAAGGCTGTGTACTCACCGTACACCCATGATTGTGTAGCCAAGTTTCCATCAAACTCAATATGTAAGTTTGCTGATGACACAACAGTTGTAGGCCGTATCTCAGGTAATGATGAGTTTGAGTACAGAGAGGAAATTAAGAACCTGGTGGCATGGTGTGAAGACAATAACCTATCCCTCAACGTCAGCAAGATGAAGGAATTGGTTGTTGACTTCAGAAGGAGTAGCGGACTGCACAACCCCATCTACATCAGTGGTGCGCAAGTGGAACAGGTCAGAAGCTTTAGGTTCCTCGGGGTCAATATCACAAATGATCTGACTTGGTCCAACCAAGCAGAGTCCATTGCCAAGAAGGCCCACCAGCGCCTTTACTTCCTGAGAAAGCTAAAGAAATTTGGCCTGTCCCTTAAAACCCTCACTAATTTTTATAGATGCACCGTAGAAAGCATTCTTCTAGGGTGCATCACAACCTGGTATGGAAGTTGTCCTGTCCAAGACCGGAAGAAGCTGCAGAAGATCGTGAACACAGCGCAGCACATCACACAAACCAAGCTTCCTTCCTTAGACTCACTTTACACCGCACGCTGTCGGAGCAGTGCTGCCAGGATAATCAAGGCACGACCCACCCAGCCAATACACTTTTCGTCCCCCTTCCCTCAGGAGCTTGAAGACTTGTGCGACTAGATTTAGGAACAGCTTCTTTCCAACTGTGATAAGACTGCTGAACGGATCCTGACCCGGATCTGGGCTGTACCCTCCAAATATCCGGACCTGCCTCTCGGTTTTTTTGCACCTTACTTTCCCTTTTCTATTTATGATTTATAATTACAATTTTTATTATATTTACTATCAATTTGTACTCCAGGGAGCAGGAAGCGCAGAATCAAATATCGCTGTGTTGATTTACATTCTAGCATCAATTGTTTGGCGATAATAAAGTAATAATAATGCCACAAATAAGAAAAGTTGTGAATATGACACATTTCGTGAAATTGCTTTTTTTATTCCTTTTTCTACAGATGTTTTCATTTACTTATCCATTCCTTTCAATTTGAATTTCATCTGAGTAAAAGCAGAATAATAATCTCTGTAAAACCGGCAGTCATCGATGTGATCCAAGGTGCACTTGATAAAAATCTACACTTGCTGTGGAAAAGCAGCCTTTTGTCCGAGTCAGACCAGGGATAAAATTGTACAAAGTAATGACATTCTTTCATCTAAAGTAAAATTAACGTCATATACACAATACTGATTGGAATTGTATCTTATGTTACTTCAAAACTAAACTATAAAGTGCCAGAGTCTTTACACTCAGTTGCCACTTTACGAGGTACAGGAGAGGAAGCTGGTGTGCTCTTCTGCTACTACAGCCCATCGGCTTCAAGGTTTGACGTGTTGTGCATTCAAAGATGCTCTTCTGCACACCACTGTTGTAATGTGTGGTTATTTGAGTTACTGTCACCTACCTGTCAGCACTAACCAGACTGGCCATTCTCCTCGGCCGTCCCTCATAAACCACAGACCACCATTTCAGCCCTCAGAACTGCTGCTCACTGGATTTTGTTTTGTGTTTGCACAATTCTCTGTAAATACAGACTGTCAACTGTGAAAATCCCAGGAGAACAGCAGTTTCTGAGATACTTAAACCACTCCTTCTGGCACCAGCAAGCATTCTGTGGGTAATGTCACTTAGATCGCATTTCTTCTCTGCTCTGATGTTTGGTCTGAACAACAACTAAACTCCATGACCATGTCTGCAGGCTTTTATGCATTGAGTTGCTGTCACAGGATTGACTAGATATTTGCACCACTAAGCAATTACAGATCCAGGCATCCTGGAGTTCAGAGTTCAATTCTGGAACTGTCCTATAAGGAGTTCCTGTATGTCTGCCCTGTGGAACGCAGGAGTTTTCTCGGGCTCCTCCTATTTCCTCCCACAGTCCAAAGATGTACCGAGAAGGTTAATTGGTGACTGTAAATTGTCCCATGATTAGGTGAGGGTTAATCAGGTTGCATCATGGCTCAAAGAGCCGGAAGAGCTTACTCTGCACTGTATTGCTAAATTTTTAAAAATATATATAAATTAATGAGCAGGTGTACTTGAATGGCCATTGAGTGTATTTTGCTAAGGTTTTGTGGCTTTTTTAAAGATAAACTTTTATCAAATTGATCTTGACAAATAAGACCAAAAATTGAATTAACTGTACTGTGATGGATTGGCCCAGCAGGCTTGCATGATTGAGTGCTTTTTGTTCTTCCAGCACCACTGACCTATCATCCCTCACTGTTTTGTTGATTCATTGTTTTTCTGAGAGCATTTCTTCAGCATATATTCACACTCTTATAAGGGGGAAAATCAAAAATATTTCTGAAACATTAATTCTGGAGACAGGCTGAGTGGTTAAAACTAAAACAATGCCACTTCTGTGCTTTCACAATGCTCAGCTTATGTTATCCATCGTGGACAATCAGGCACATCATGACCTACTGAATAAGCAACGGAGCACCCTTTCAAACAGACTCATTCAGCTCTGCTGTCACAACGATCATTACAGAAAATCTTTCCTACCTAATGCAATGAGCCTATACAACCGTTCATTTCTGTGCCACAGCAAAACACGCATCATAGTACAATAGTCTCTGTTCTATTATTTTGTACATTATTGCACATTGGTTAATTATTGTGTATATTATTCTGTACTATATTATTAGTTAAGTCTGCACACCGTTAAGTGTGTTTTAAATGTTGCTGCTGTAACGCAAGAATTTCCCACTCAGGAGCAATAAAGTCCTTATTTGTATTACTATTATTATATCATCAAAAATATAATTATTACCATTGTATATACCAGTTCCTCACTTCCTCCTAACTTCCTCATCTAAATCTATCATGTAAACCTCTGTTCGTTTCTCCCTTCAATACTTGTTCAACGTCTATACTATTTGCTTTGAACAACATCACCCATAGCCCATCTCCCATTCGCGATGATTGTATTTACTTATTGAGATCTGTCTGTTGTTCCTTTACGTGCCTTGTGGTGCATCAGGCAGCATTTTTGCTTTTTCTGTAGCATTTAACTGTTTTTTACAAGGCCGAGCTGCTAACTTGATTCTTAACCCAGCACAGATGGAAAACGTGCAAGGAGCTGGCCAGATTTGAACTCGGGACAATTTGCCTCGAAGTCCGGTGCTAATGCAGCTACACCACCGGCCGGATATTTATTGCGATAAAGCGGGGAGCCGAGTGGCCAAGCAATCCCCCAATTTACTCCTAGCCTAATTATGGGACAATATACAATGACCAGTTAACCTACCAACCTTTACATCTTTGGAGGAAACGAACACCCAGAGGAAACCCACATGGATACAGGCAGAATGTTGTGTATTCTGTAGCTAGGTCTTCTGATACAAAGAAACAAAACGACAAATTCAGAGTGGACACATTATTAATGCATTTATTATTTTACCTGCAAGGGGAGATATACTTCCAGCCAACTTTCATCTGGAAATATAGCTCCAATCTTCTGTTCAAACCAAAGTACTTTTATATGTTTTTTCCACAAAGAACAGTCATTAGGTTGCTCTGTTCCATAACATTACATTCCTCTGTTATCTTCATCCTTACCTCGTTCATACATTTGATTTTTAGTTCTATCCTGTTTTCCTGTTATCAAACATCCCCTCTGGCCATTAACCAAATGTTTGTCATCAAAGAAAATAGTTTGCTCCCATATAAGACAAACACACTTGAAAGTTTTCTCACCCAAACCAGCAAAGCACCATAGGATTTCATAGACCCCATTTCATTGCATTATATTTTACAAAAGTTACAAATTCATAAAGACTTAAGGGTTACAGATGAATTTCCACATTCCCTCCTTTTTGTCATTTCATGACAACGTACAAATTCCTTACAGGCAGTAGTGAGAATTGAACCCAGGTCGCCTGTACTGTGGAGTGTTCTGCTAACCACTACCCTACTGTGCCACCCATTTCAATGATTAAGTAAACACTCAGACTGCCTTCAAGGGAAAAGAGACCTGACATTTTCATCCTTTTCAGATTTGAACAACTTCACATTTCTATTATTGTCCTCGTAAATCTCAGCACTTTCTCCATTGGCTCCCTATCCTTTACATTGCAAGATTCATACAGTTTTAGTATAATGTCCCTATTTTTCAACTCTAGCCTGATAGCAATAAGTGTTGGTTCTTGATATGTTATTTTTATGGCCTTGCTCACCAATGCCACAACTTACAGTAATTGGTGTATTTGTACTCTCAGTTTTCTTTACTCCACTTCTGTTTACAATTTCCTTTGGACGGAAGAATAGGGAGGTCACACATCAATAGGAAGGTGTAGGAAGAATAAGGAGGTCACACCTTCCTATTGATGCATAATCTCCATATTCTTCCTACCAAAGTGTCTAACTTCGTATTTAACTTTATTTGCCCATTACTTTACCACTTTGCATATTTATTAATGTCCCCTAATCTGTTCCAGTCGTACTCAGTCTTGGATACCTAACAATGCTCCTCGATCCTACCCCTCTTTATTCATAAGTATGTGATAGGATACTCATCAGAGGCTTTTTAATTATCTATTTCTGAATTAGAATCAGAATCAGATTTATTATTATGGGCATATACAACACAAAACTTTTTGTGGCAGCAGTACTAATTATAGAAACTGCATTATTACCCACTCTCTGTTATGTTGTCAAGTGGCCGGTTAAGCAAAGTTTTAATCTTTGACTGTTTAACCCTTTCAGAGATATACCCCTCCCCCCCAATGCAGTTTAATAAACTTTTTTGTTCCCAGTTCTGATGGTCTTTGACCTGAAGCTTTAAATGTATTTCTGTTTGCACAGATGCAGCCTGACCTGCTGAGTATCTCTAGCAATTTTTGTTTTGTATTTTAGGTTTATAGCATTTAAAAAAAAACTCTGATTTTCAATTCTTGCCTGTTTTGTCTGCCCGCTTTCGATTCTCAGTCCCCCAAAGTCAACTTTTCCCTCGTCTATTAACCTGGATTGCATGTTACCCAACCATTGCTTAAATGTCCCCCACTTTTACTGCTGCTTATCTGACTTGGGTTACAAGATGTAATAATGAGTCCTCCTCTGTTGGGTTGTTCACATATCGGTGAAAAGGGATTCCTGTATATATTATTGGTACTTCATTGTCTTTGTTGAAATTCCTTGATTGTATTCTGTTTTGTATTCATTTTCCTAATTTGTCTACATATTCTTTCTTCCACTTCCCTTTCAATGTTAGGTTGGTAGGCATTGTCTATTGGTATGACCAAACTGGTATTTAACGTATAGACATACAGATTCAGTTTCAGTCTTTTCATCAATTTGCTTTACTTCTACAGCCATTATTTTATCCCTGATAAGGGCAATTAATCCACCATGCTCCCTTTGTTTTTCTCTGATGATTCAAAATAATGTTATACTCTGCAATGTTTAATTCTGTAGCTTGTCTTGGTGATTCAGAAGCTTATTTTGTCAAGAAATTTCGCAGATTCATGCTGATGAGGAGGAAAATAAGGGCCCCCACGGTCCCCAATAAGAGCTTGGTTGACAGAGAAAATCCTTCGATGCCTTTCAGGAGAACAAAAAAGAAGCAGAAGTAAAAACTGGCACAAGTACGCAGATAACATCAGTGAGTCTTGATCTGAAGATTTAAATTATTTCTCTAGCCCCTGTGCAATTCAAGTACGCAGATAACATCAGTGAGTCTTGATCTGAAGATTTAAAGTATTTCTCTAGCTCCTGTGCAATTCCAATAATATTGGAATTATTTCTAACTCACCTGTGGCAAGAGATATAGCTAATTTCAGTTGAAAAAAATTAAAATATCACCAAGAGGCATATTAGGTTTTTTTTTAAACCCCGGGTATCCTCCTCCACACGTAAGAAAGTTTATTGCACTTTCTGCTAATATTATCCTTGAAGCACATCTATCTCATCATAAAATTACGGTATCAATTTGAAACAAAATTAACTATAATCAAATATCGGCAATCTTGGATTATTGGTGGTCAGTATAGACCTGATGAGGCAATGGGCCTGTTTCTATATTGTTTCACTCTACTCTATGAGTCATTGGATATAGAACAGAACAACACAAGAACAGGCCCTTTGGAGCACAATGTAGTGCCGAACCAGGTAAACTGATCTCTTTTGCCTACACAATGTTCATATCCCTCCATCTGCCTAAACATCTCTTAAGAACCTCTAATGTATTTGCCTTTAACACCATATCAGGCAGCGCATTCTAGGCATCTACCATTCTCTGAGTAAAAAACTTCCCCCTCACATCTCCTTTGACCCTACCCCCTCGCACCTTCAGTGCATGCGCTCTGGTATTTAGACATTTCTATCCTGGGAAAAAGATACCCCCTTTCCACTCAATCTATGCCTCTCATAACCTTATAAACCTCTATCAGATCTCCCCTCAGTCTCCACCACTCCAGAGAAAGCAACCCAAGTTTATCCAGCCTCTCGTTATAGCACATGTCCTCCAAACTGGGCAACATCCTTGTAAACTTCTGCATTCTCTCCATAGCCTAAACACAGTGGGGCGACCAGAACTGGATGCAGTACTCCAGATGCCTAACTTTTATAAAGCCGCAACATACCCCCTTGACTTTCGAACTCAGCGCCTCGACTAATAAAAGCAAGCATTTCATAAGCCCTCTTAACCTTGTCAATTGCCCTACTAAAATCCAGGGAGACAACATCCACAGCTCTACCTTCATCAATCACCTATGGCAACTTGTCAAAAAATTCAATCAAGTTAGTAAGACACAACTTGTCCTGCACAAAGTCATGCTGGCTCTCCCTGATTAAACTATGGTTCTCATAAATCCTATCCCAAAGAATTCTCTCCAGTAACTTCCCTATGACTGGCGTGAGTCTCACAGGTCAATAGTTTCCAAGATTATCCCTGGCTCCCTTCTTGAATAATGGCCAGCTACTCGGCAGTGCCCCGGGACCTTGCCTGTGGCAAGAGAGCACATGAAGATATTGGTCAAGGCCTTAGCAATCACTTCTCTTGCCTTAATAACCAGGGATATATCCCATCAGGCCCTTGGCAATTATCCACCTTAATGCTCTTTAAGAGACCCATAATTAACTCTTCTTTTATTTCAAAATGCCCTACCATATCAATGGCACTGATTTCTCTATCTTCCAGGTTCCAATCCTTTATATGTATATATCCCCTCTGTAACCCCTTTCAGGTAATCCTGGTTTATTTGCTATCTCATTTTGGAGATCCAACATTCAATTTTAAATTTCTTTTAGGAGCTAGATAATGACCACTCTTCTGTGGGGCGAAAAGTACAATCTACTTGATGTTATTAAATTCAGCACCAAAAGTTTTACTTCAGCTTACTGCCGCCAACATTTCAAAACTCAGTAGACCAATTTGAAATAACATTAAGAAGAAAAGGAAAATATTTACCAATGGACCGAAATGTGTTGATGAAACTTTCAGGTGATAGTGTTCCTCCATTGATATAGGCTATGAATGTCTCTAATCTCTCTGCCCAAGAACCAGCAGCTATTCCATTGACAGTGAATCCTACGGCATCAATAATACTCCGAGCAGCAAAATTGGAACAAACTGGAAAATAAAAAATTTCATTTCTTTCCAGGCACTGTTATAATTAATTAAACACATTAAATATTAAACCATTTCCCTTCCCTTTTTCTTTATTTCTCTCTTAATAGTGCTGGCTCATCACTGAATGCAATTCTTCTGATGTCAATTTCTGGCCATTTATGTTATGGTGATTGGGTGAAGCTAGAGCCGTAGTTTCCTTCTGGTCTGCTTGTGTAATTGGGGTACAAGTTCAAATGATCCTGACAGCAAAATTACTTCAGCAGAAAGGATATCTTAGAGCGCTTACTAGTAAATAATCTGATTTTGAATCTTAAAGATCACAATCGATCTTGAGCCTCATGGGAGCCTTATCTAGAAAATTAAGATGCATGTACTCCAGGGTGAATTGGCCTTCTGGATTCAGAACTGGCTTGCCCATATGAAACAGGGGGTAGTGCTGTGAAGGTAGTTATTCTTAAGATTGTGATTCTTATGCAAATTAGTAATAATTTACTGTACTTACTGATAACATAGGAAGCTGTGCAGACTTTTAGGGCACCCGGCATTAGTCTTATTTCTCCCATGTATTTCCCAATTTGTTCTGTACCCTACAATATTTAATTTATGCACTTAATTTTGTGTATTTATGCATAATTCATTTGTAGATTTAATCCTTACTTTCCTAAGAATGTGTGTTATGTGTACTGCTGTGATTTACTACAACCCGGACTCTTTTGAGTTAGTGGTGGAGAGGAGGTCGCGAAACAAACTGTTATCCATCATGGACAGTCAGGCACATCCTCTCCATGACCTACGGAATAAGCAGCAGAGCACCCTTTGGAACAGACTCACTCAGTTCCACCATCACAAGGATCATTACAGAAAATCTTTCCTACCAAGTGCAATAAGCATATACAACAGTTGATCTCTGTGTGACAGGAGAAAACACATCATAGTACAATAGTCCCTGCTTTATTATTTTGTACATTATCATTGCACATTGGTACATTATTATTGTGTATATTATTATTCTGTACATTATTATTAGTTAAATCAACACACTGCTTAGTGTGTTTTTGAATGTTGCTGCTGTAACAAAAGGATTTCCCTCATGGGATCAATAAAGTACTTATTATTATTCATACACTCTAGGGTCTGGAGAAACGTTGTCTCGTTTGACGGTACACATGTACATGCCTATAGTTAAATGTCAATAAACTTGTCTTGAATAATCTTCTTTCTTTTACATGCCTATTAATTCCATGCTGGTTCATCCACTTTTACCAGTAGTCAATCAACTAGCATTCTAACCCTCTCTGGGAATTGGGACAGAACCAGAACTTTGAACATACATTCACAATGAAACCGTGCGGCCTCCACACATTTAGCACCTGAGGTTAAGTTGAACTGGTGTGGCTGGAACTTTGCAGTGGCAGCACTCTGCCACCCTTATATATCTGGTCATAATATGTGAGAGAGCCTGCAGCATTTGACAAATGCAGTAAATGCATTATTTATCAAACTGATTTACAAGGTGGTTCAAGGTCACAGAGTTCCCACATATGTATGGCAGCAAAGCTGTTGGTTCTTCAGATAGAAAGGATGTGGAAGGTTAATGCCAGAGTAATCCCAGTGGTGATAGGAGCACTTGGAGTTGTGACACTTGGACTGGGAGAGTGGCTTCAACGAAGCTGAGATCTCAGTCCGGAAGAGTGCACTGCTAGGAACAGCAAGGAATCTGCGCTGAGCCCTCAAGCTCCCGTGCCTCTAGTATAGGACCCGAGACTGAAACAAAATTACACATACACACCACCCTTAAGGAGTGAGATAGAAAGCATACATACTGTAAACCAATCACAAACGAGAAAATCTGCAGATGCTGGAAATCCAAGCAACACAAACAAAATGCTGGAGGAACTCAGCAGGCCAGGCATTATCTATGGAAAAGAGTATAGTCAACGTTTCAAGCTGAGACCCTTCAGCGGGACTGGAGATGTACTGTGTACTACTCACTCACTCAGTGGAATCCATTGCCACAGGCAGCTGTGGAGACCAGGTCACCAGGTGTACTTAAGGCAGAGGTTGATAGGTTCTTGATAAGTCAGGACATAGAAGGTTATGGGGACAAATCAGAAGAATGGGGTTGAGGGGGAAATGGATCAGTCATGAAGAAATGGCAGTGCAGACTCGATGGGCCGAATGGCCTAATTCTGCTCCTAGGTCTTATGGTCCCATATTTAGTACCTTGCTGCAGAGAGTTTTACAATAAAAATATAGGTAAGAAACAGTCTGTTCGATCCAGTTAAATAACTAGATGAGTAGGAGATTTTCTGAATGCAGCATGAACTACTTTACAAAGGGCTAACATTTTTTGGAGCAATGCTCAGTGAAACTAAGTTCCAAGCATTATGTCTGCATTTGGATCCTAACGTAAAGATGCTACACAAAAGATACACTAGGTGGAGATAGATTATTTCAGATCAAATATATTGTTGTATCTAGTATGGCGAGGTACAGATCTGATGAAATCTTACAGCAGCATCACTGGCAAGTAGGTACAGACAACATATAGTATATAAATTTTGCAAGAACATGTAGGGAGGGAATAAAAAAGACTATGAAGAAAACACCCTAATGTAAACAAACAAAGACAGTCAGGGACAGGTCCAGGGTGGTGCAAGAGGTGCTCTATTTCTAAGGTACAGATAGGGTTATGCAGGTTGGTTTAAGAATTGATAGTTGTAGGAAATTAATCTGATTATTAGGAATTAGTTTATTTTGAACTAGTGTGCTAAAATTAATAATAACTCACAAATTGAAAATATGATCTTATGACACTTGGAAATTAATCATTGTCTTTACTTGTATCATAAATAGATGTACAGCAAGGATCCAATACTTAGGCAGCATTTAAAACAACATTAGATGCTATGATGCAGTGGGAAACTGATATAACAAAAGTGGAATGTTTTCTCTCCTTGACTTTCGTCTGCTCTGTCTGTGTGGGCTAAATTGGGTTGGAGAATCATGGATTACAACACAGACATCCAGCTCATCCAAATCCACCATGTCACCAGTCTCAGTGTTGGTTTTGCAAGAAACCCTTTTACTTTGCATGTTGCATGTAATTTTCAAGTTTGCTTAAGTAGCTTCTTTGACTTTATATCTATTCTTTAAATGTCTACAATGATTTGCAGGGGTTCTCTAATCCTAAAATCTACCCAGAAATAGTGTTATCTTTATCCCCACAGTCTCCTTTAGTTGATTGCATATTTAAACCATTAGCAGCTCCATCTCTAACCTAATTAACTTTCTGTACTAAATTTCCTTGTTTTTTGAGGTGCTTCTGCCTACCCTTACTGATTGTGGTTTGTTGGTCATGAGTCGAGGGTTTATTCTATATCTATTTTCATGACACTGACATAAGAAAGAAGTTTTAACTTAATCTCATTCTTCATTGATGGAACTACAGTTTTTTTTATTAATAGTTGCTACTTTGTGGTAGGACTGTTCTGAGCCAGAACATTGGGTACAAGAATCTTTCAAGAGACTTGAGAGCAATAATCTAGACCAATATATTACTAGATTTTTGAAGTGCCTGCTCTACACAAGAAAATGCATTGAGGATGTTACCATGGCTGACTGCAGAGATTTGTGTACTGCTTATGCATAGGGACACTGCCTTCAGATCAGGCGACTCTAACGTCAGCAAGAGCCGTGCTCTCCCATGCCATCAGGAAGGCAAAGCATGAGTACGCAAAGAAAATTCACAGACACCTTTGTGACACCAGGGATATACGGTGCATGTGGCAAGGCACACAAACCGTAACAGATTATAAATCCACACTACATGTCAACAGCGACACCTCCCTTCTTGAAAGGCTGAATACCTTCCATGCCTGAGTTGACGCAGTGAATGATGTGACATCGAGGGAAGTCCTTTCTCCTCCTGAGGAACAGGCACACAGTCTGGCTGTAGCCGAGGTGAGGAGGAACCTACCCAGGGTAAAGCCAAACAAGGCTGTCGGGCAGGACCTGGTAAGGTGCCACCCAGCTAACAAAGGTCTTAAAGGACTTCTTTAATATCTCTTTGAAACATTCCACTCTCCCTGCAGGCTTTAAGGCAGCCACCATCATTCTAGTGCCCAAGAGAGTGATGGTAACTGGCTTGAACGATTACTGCCCGGTGGCTCTGACTTTCACAATCATGACTGCTTTGAATGGATGGTAATGGATCATATAAATCCCATACACCAGCTACATTGGATCCTTTCCAGTTTCTCTACTGCTCCAACCACTGCTGATACCATAGCCTTGGCCCTCCACTCTGTCTTGTCCCACCCAGAAAACAATGCCCCAATCACCAGGATGTTGTTCATTGGCTTCAGCATGGCACTTAACACGATCATAAAGCTGTCCTCGTTGGGACTCATTACACCTCTCTGTGACTGGATCTTGAACTTTTTGAAGAAGATACTCCAATCAGTCCAAATTGGCAGCAACATCTCAAGCTCCATTATACTAAGCACTGGTGGCCCCTCAAGGCTGTGTGCTCAGCCCACTGCTGTTCATGCTGCTGGCTCACAACTGCACTGCCAGATCCAGCTCAAGCCTCACCATCAGGTTGGCTGACGATACAACAGCTACATGATGAGCGAGCATACCGAGAGGAGGTCGAGAGGCTTGTCAAGTGGTGTCAGCCTCAACACGGACAAGACAAAAGAGATAACTGTGGACTTCAGGAGAGCACAGTTCGAACACTCTCCATTGCACATCAATGGCTCTGCCGTGCTGAGAGTGAAGAGCACAGAGTTCCTTGGTGTGCACATCATGGAAAATCTAACCTGGACCCACAACACCTCCTTATAGACAAGAGGCCACAGCAGCATCTAGACTTTCTGAGGAGATTCAGGTGTGCAAGACTTCTCGCCTCCATTCTACAGAAGCACCACTGGGAGTGTCCCGTCGGGCTGCATCATTGTGTAGTACAGAAGCTTCAAGGCACAAGACTCTACAGGGGATAGTAAAAACTGCCAAGACCATCAGTGGTGTCTCTCTCCACGCTATTTGTGACATTCACCTGGAGTGTTGTATACAAAGGACCTGAGGTGTCATTGAAGATCCTTACCACTCATCCCACAATCTCTTTGACCCACAACCAGCAGGAAGGAGGTACAGGAGCATCAGGATGAAAACTGCCAGAATGGATAACAGCTCCTTTCCTCAGGCTGTGAGAACAATAAGTACCCTGCCACCACTGAGGTCCCATCACTAGCACAGCAAGCTGTTTAACTATTTACCATTTGCTGGTACTGCATACTACATGCATTTTTTAATTATATTAGACTAACTTATTAATGGTAATATTTTGTTCTATGTGCTATGTGTGATATATGTCTTGTGCGGGCACTGTGGTCCAGAGAAATATTGTTTTGCTTGTTTGTACATATGTACAGTCAGATGACAATAAACTGGAAATTGAACTTGAAATGAATCATTAAATAATGGCCCCAAATACTGTCTCAGGTGAATGTAAAGATTCAGTAGGATTAAGATACTCTTAGTGTCCTACCTAATATTATCTGTCACTTGACATCACATGTAACAGATAAGATCCTTATGACGTTTTATTGTGATAATTCATTGCTTGCAAATTGACTTCTGCATGGGAGGCATGGTAGCATAGTGGTTAGCACAACGCTTTACAATACCAGTGACCTGGGTTCAATTCCATCCACTGTCTGTAAGTGGTTTGCCCATTCTTCTTGGGACCATGTGGGTTTCCTTTGTGTGCTCTATTTTCCTCCCACATTCCTGGTTGGTTGGTTAATTGGTCATTGTAAATTGTCCTGTGAGGTAATATACAAGACCTTAGTTAGACCCCACTTGGAGTACTGTGTTCAGTTCTGGTCACCTCACTACAGGAAGGATATGGATACCATAGAGAGAGTGCAGAGAAGATTTACAAGGATATTGACTGGATTGGGCAGCGTACCTTACGAGAATAGGTTGAGTGTACTTGGCCTTTTCTTCTTAGAGCAACGGAGGATGACAGCTGACCTGATAGAGGTGTGTAAGATGACGAGGGCCATTGATCGTGTGGATAGCCAGAGGTTTTCTCCCAGGGCTGAAATGGCTAACGCGAGGGGGCATGGTTTTAAGGTGCTTGGAAGCAGGTACAAGGGGGATGTCAGAGGTAAGTTTTTCATACACAGATTGCTGGGTGTGTAGAATGAACTGCCAGTGACTGTGGTAGATGCGGATACAACAGGGTCTTTTAAGAGACACTTGGGTACATGAAGCATAGAAAAGTATAGGGCTGTGCAACAGGGAAATTCTAGGCATTTTCTAGAGAAGGTTACATAGTTGGCACAACATTGTGGGCTGACGGGCCTGTAATGTGCTGTCGATTTCTATGTTTCTATGATTAGGTGAGGGTTAAATCAGGGATTGCTTGGTGGTGCAGTTGGAAGGGCTGATTCACACTCAGTTTGAGTTTGCTTTCTGTTAACCACAAGATGGAATAGAAACTGCAATTGCCTTGTTCCAGTTGGTGAGCTGGGAGTTATAGTGGATTTAAGAGATTTAATTGACTGAATTAGCTGTTTAATGCTTTCATGAACTAATTCCAAGTGCTGTTATTTGGACTCATTTGAATAACTCAGTTACTGTTCATTTTGTATGTGATTATCTGAACAGATTTACCTGATAATTATAGAGTGCAGTAGAATTTTTATCACGGCAGAAATTGATCTGATAGAATAGAAGTTTATATATAATTGAGGGGCAATTAATCAGCTCTGCTTTGGTTCCTAACATGTATGGTCTTGTCCCTGGAAGCAGACTCCTGCACTAAGCCTAATTATCCCAAGAGCGGCAGACGTACACTGTGCCTGTAAAACGGCACTTGGTGACTCTGGGATTTGGGAAAAAGTGCCTTCTCGGAAGGCACCCAGGCAGCTGTTCAAACATGTCGCTGCAGAGTCTTGGTATTAATTAATGAGAATGGGAGAATGCAGAAGGGACTGAAATGCAGGTCAAAATGAAGGAATAAACACAAGTATGGAGAACCAAGAAGCTTACCTGCTCCAAATCCCATCAACGCAGCCTGAGAACGTAATGAACCATCCACTGTAAATCAAAGTGACAGCAAGCCATATGAAACAGCGAAGTATAATCAATATAGTTCTTTTGCATGCAATAGTTATTTTATTGACAATAATGGGAATCCAAGTATTATTTATTATAACAAAACATCTCAAAGAATTCATAGTCTGAAATAGATTCTCAGCAAAAGTCACATATGAAGAAACAAAAGCTGTAGTAAATTAAATAAATTTTGAGCAGTTCTGATGAAACTATTAACCTGAAGCATTGATTCTGTTTTCTCCTCTACAGATGCTGCCTAACCTGTTGAGTATTTCCAAAGTTTTCTGTTTTTATTTCAGACTTCCTACACCTGTAGCACATTGCTTTTGTGTTGAGGCTTAACAGGGGCCTGCTTAAGAAAAATTACAAAGCAAGATGGATGCCAGTAAAGACGAATAGGGCCGCCCAGAGGAATATAGAGGTGCAAAAGGTCTCCTGAGCCAGAAAATGTACAATGAATGCTTATCATAGAAATAAAGGAAGGCTCATCTATTCTTCATCCAAGGTGATAAACATGGGTCTGTGGCCCACCTTCACACACTAAACTCAATATATCAACTCTTTTTCCATATCCATTAATAATTTTGACTCATAGAAATCCATCAAAACTCAGATATACAAAACAAATAATAAATATATCATGAAAAATCTCTACTTTTCTACCTCCATTTTTCCTTCCTTCATTTCTGAATGACTGGTTCTTGGGACTCCATAATTCTACTCTTTCAGATAGAAAAGTCAGCTTTTCATTAGGTTCTTGCACTAATTATTTTACCTGTCAAGATAGTAATTGGACCTTTGAGTCTCGTAAGAAGCCCACTGCTTCTAGATTTTTTCATCATTTAGTGGATGTTCTTAATCTATCCCTTTTAGGCCCAATGTAAGTGATATTGTATATTTGCCTAATCAATGAATGTGTCTGTGCTTTCATTTGCTTAAGATACTGCACTTGGTCAACTTTGATTTGCTTTCTGCCCCATCGTCCCGCTTGATTATGTCGGACTGCCTGTCCTCAGCCATAGTATATTTATTATCAAAGAACATATAAATTATACAACCCTGAGATGTGTTTGCTTATAGGCAGCCGCAAATCAAGGAACCCGAAAGAATTCAATTAAAAAAATTAATAAAGACCAACCCCCAATGTGCACAGAGATAGAGAGAGAAAAAAAAAACAAATCATGCAATCAATAGAAGCGAGCAGTAACAGCAGCATTCCGAACCACATTGAGTCCTTCAGTCCGAATCCCCAGAGTAGGCCCAAAGCCTCGGTGTTCAGCTCATCATACAAACAGGGCAAATCACCGCGAAGTTCACAGACACGAAGCACAGCAGTCTCACAAACTCAGACACGTGGAAAGAGGAGTTCCGCAATCTATCTGGGCCAGCATTTAAATGAACTGGTGTAATTTGGGAAAAATCAGAAGATAGGTGGGAAAAGTGGAATAACAAATAAATTTGAATTTGCCTTTGAGGCCCTGGCTTTAGCGGTTCACTCTACTCCAACCTAACCCGCTGAACTCAGCACCCATTACATTCACATTGAGCACACTATCTACTTAACCTATCAAACATAACCTGATAATGTACCTAAGCTCAGTGGAATCAGCAGTTTAGAATGATAAGATTACCAATGTAATAGGAACACATTCAACTGGAAGTAACTTTCGACATCGTGATTTGGCAGACACTGTCATTCTTCATGATGGCCAGACTGGTATCGTGAAATTCCTAACATAACATTATTGAGGAAAGCTATCACCAAAAAACAAATTCAGCTCTTCAGAGAAAAGTCAGGTGGCCAACTTTGCAGAGATATATTCCACTCTATTGCCTCTTAACTTCCAAAAACTAATTACAAAATTTAACTCTAGAGGCAAATAATCAGTTAATTATTGTATTCCATGGAATATATAAATAGACGATTATATCTCACCGGTAAACAAAGTGCAGGCCAGTATTAGTAAAGCCAGGCAATACATTTTGATTTTACTCCCAGTCCAAATGATGTCCCAGTTAACAAAGAGAACAAATTCCTTCTTCTGCTGAAATAAAGAGACAAAAAGAACACATTGGGCAAGGATTTATACTGTAGGGCATTAAAATTCTCACAAATAAAATCAAACTGTAGTAAAATGTTGCAGCTTTTCCTATTGATTATTATTTATGAATAATTATGTTCAGTGTAGTCAGTACAACTATTATGTTTGAGCTAAATTTTTTCACTGTACACTTGTTTTTTTGGTTTCATGGACCACATTGATTATAAAATCTTAATGAAATCTTGCACAACAAGAATGTTCTTGTCTTTTTTTTAAACACATTAGAGTGTGGTTGATATATTGTTCAGAATTTTTGATAATACCTGGAGTGGTCGAGAGAAACACACAAAACTCCATCCTCATTGTTAAAATATAGGAAATACAATGATTATGAGCAGATGCAAAAAATCCACAGTATAAGTTGAGCACCTCTTATCTGAAATTCTTGGGATTGGAGGTGTTCTGGATTTTGGAATAGTTGCATCTATATAATGGAAGGTCACACAAAAAGTAATGGATACAGCCCAGTCCATCACAGGTAAAGCCCTACCAACCACTGAGCACATCTACTTGAAATGTGGCACAAGAAAGCAGCATCTATCATCAGGGACCCCCACCACCCAGGACATGCTCTCTTCTCCATGCTGCCATCAGGGAGAGGATGCAGGAGCCAAAAGATTCACGCCACCAGGTTCAGAAACTGTCATTACAACCATCAGGCACTTGAACCAAAGAGGATAACTTCACTTGCCCCATCGTTGAAATGTTCCCACAACCAATAGACTTTCTTTCAAGGACTCTTCATCTCATGCTCTAAATATTTATTGCTTATTTCTTGATTATTATTAGTTCTTTTTGTATTTGCATAGTTTGTGCTCTTCTGCACTCTGGTTGAACGCCCTAGTTGGATGGTCTTTCATTGATTCTGTTATGGTTATTCTATAGATTTATTGAGTATTCTCACAAGAAAATGAATCTCAGGGTTGTATACGGTGGCATATATGTACTTTAGTAACAAAATTTACTTTGAACTTTGAGATAGCTTTGGGGATGGGACCCAAGTCTAAATATAAACTCCACTTACAATACATGTGCAGCTTATACATATACCCTGAAGGTAGTTTTAGAGAATAATTTTGTGCATGAAACAATAATGTGTACATTGAACCATCAGAAAGGTAAGCTGTCACTACCTCGGCCACTTGGGTGGACAGTCAGTGGCTGTTTGGCATCACCATCATTCCAGACTCTGACTTTATGTGCTAGCAGTCAACAGTCTTTGTCTTATACTTGTTCATCACACATATGTACTTAACAGTAAAAATTATTACAAACCATTCATAAAATGAAAATATAATGTGTGCGGGGTAACAAAAGCAGCATTGGGAGAATACCTGAATCAGCTGTTGAACAACAACAAACTGCAGCAGGCTTTCAGCCTGCACCTATGATGCTACATTTTGATTAAAAGATTACGGTACACTGAGTTTGTATTTTACTTTTTTTTTAAATTAGGTTTTATGTAAGGTATAAAAACAAACATATATTCACTCCGGTGCTGACGAATCCACTCTTTCAATACACAATCGATTTTCATGTTAGGCAGTGTTTTTCTATTTTTCTTTAACTTCTGTTCATTACTTTCAGCATAAAACTTTAACCATGTGTCCTTCTGTTTCCTCAGGTCATAGATGGTGGCTGTTCAACCTCATACTCTTCTGTCAGATGCTTCCAACAACTTGACTGTGTTATAGATAAACATAAATACTTCTTCTCTTTCTTCTTACTGTTACCACAGGCCTTTTTAATGATGTTTTCAACAACATCTTCACAGCACAGAGACCTGTGCATCACCTGAGAACCTTCGCAGCGCCTTCTAGAATTTTTCAGCTGTGGTGCCATGTCAGTGCTCAAAAAATTTCCAGATTTTGGAGGTTTTTGGCTTACGGATTTTCATGTAAGGGGTGTATTAACAAACTGAAAGAGTCTATCCATTACAAATGAAAAATTTTACTGGTTTTGATGCATATACTGTATGTCAGCAATATTGTATGAAATGTAGAGTGTTTATTGCGCAGAGGAGATAAGAGAAAAATATAAATATTTTGTCATAATCAATGGAGTAATTCTGAACTGAAAACAGAAATTGCAGCAAATGCTTGGTAGATGAGGCAACATCAGTGGAAAGAGGAACAAGGTTATTGTTTTAGGTTAAGACCCTTTATCAGGAGGGAAACAGAATCTATAGTAATTCTTTTGTTTCCTGTAAAACCCTGCAAGAAAATAAACCGCAAGGTAATATATGGTAATGTGAAATTTTCTTTGAACTTTGATAAATTTTAACAAACTTTGATAAATGATAAATTTTCTTTGAACTTTATTAAGTCCAAAGATCTTTCTCTTGCTTTTGAAGTGTTTTTAAAAAAAATTTTCTAGTACTTCTAAAATACTATCACTGTTCAAAGAAGTCAATTTAAGACCATAAGACACAGGAGTAGAATTAAGTCATTTGGTTCATTGAGTCTGCTTTGTTATTTAATCATAGCTGATCTTTTATCCTCTCCTCAGCCCCACATCTGGCCTTCTCCCCGTAATCTTTGATGCTGTGTCCAATCGAGAACCTGCCTTAAATGCACGCAACAACCTGGCCTCCACAATTGCCTGTGGTAATAAATTCCACAAATTTACAACGCCACATCTCTGTTTTAAATGGACGCCCCTCTATCCTGAGGCTGTGCCCTCTTGTACTAGACTCCCCACCATGGGAAAGATCCTTTCCACATCTATTCTGTCTAGGCTGTTCAACATTCCAGACGTTTCAATGAGATCCCCCCTCATCCTTCTAATTTCCAGCGAGTACCGAGCCAGAGCTATCAAACGTTCCTCATATGATAACCCTTTCATTCCCAGAATCATCCAGGCAGATACGATAGGGTCTTTTAAGAGACTTTTGGATGGCTACATGGAACTTAGAAAAATAGAGGGCTATGGGTAACCCAAGTAATTTCTAAGGTAGGGACATGTTCGGCACAACTTTGTGGGCCGAAGGGCCTGTATTGTGCTGTAGGTTTCCTATGTTTCTATGAACCGCCTCTGAAGTCTCTCCAATGCCAGCACGTTTTTTTCTCTGGTGAGAAGCCCAGAACTGTTCACAGTACTCAAGGTGAGGCCTTACCATTGTCTTATAAAGCCTCAGCATCACATCCCTGCTCTGGCACTTGAAATGAATACTAACATTGCACTTACCTTGCTCACCAGCAACTCTACCTGCAAGTTAACTTTCAGTGTGTTCTGCACAAGAACTCCCAAGTCCCTGTGCATCTCCGATTTTTGGATTTTCTCCCGGTTTAGAAAATAGTCTGCACTTTTATTTCTTCTACCAAAGTGCAGGACCATGCATTTTCCAACATTGTATTTAATTTGCCACTTTCTTGCTCATTCTTCTATTTTGTCTAAGTCCTTCTGCAGCCTACCCGTTTCCTCAACACTACCTGCCCCTCCACCAATCTTTGTTTCATCCGCAAACTTGGAAACAAAGCCATCTATTCCATTTATGCAAACAACAATGACGTGGTATCCTGATACTTTGGAAGTGATGCTGACTAAGATGTAAAATCCGTGCAGGACATAAAATGGATGCCAGGGTTGGTTGTTTTTAATAGGCCTGCATAAAGTCACCAGGAAGTTCATCTTTATTTAGTTGAGAGCAGAGAAGGAAGTTTGAAGTGATTCAAACTCAAAGGGTGATATTCTATCTGTATGGGAGGAGAAAGGCTAACTCCCCAGAAAGTTGCATAGCTTTATGTGTTGCCTGTAATGTGACAATCACAGTGTGTATCCAAAAATACATTACTGAAATTCCACAGAGGCCAACTATGTTTTGAAAGAAGAATACAATTAGTGAAAGAACACTTTTTGTTAGGCATTGGACCCGGCTGGTGGCATAGTGGCATCAGCGTCGGACTTCGGGACGAAAGGTCCCAAGTTCGAATCCAGCTCCGGCCGGCCCCTCTGCATGCTTTCCATCCGTGCTGGGTTACGAGCTGGTGATCTCTTTGGAAACTCACCCGGCAGAAGGCAATGGCAAACCATTGCTGTAACTTGCCTCGTATGTGGTTCCCCACTACTTCAGAGAGGCGTGGAGGGAAATCATCCACTAACTGGAGAAACTCTAGATCTGATGCACCTTTCTTTTTTACCTTCACCATTCAGTACTGAATAGAATGTCAAATTATTAATGCAGAGAGTCATATTGGAGGCAAGTGGAACAACTTCATGCAGCAGGCTAATTCCTGCCTAGTGCATGGATCACACTGAACGAATGATGGCCTATCATACCGTTAAAGACAAGAGTAGCATAAATATTTCACAGTAAGGAAAAGCTGCAAAGAAACAAGGGAGAGCAGTAAATGGGCTTGGGGAGGTAAAGATGCAGACCATCTAAGTCGTAGAAAGGTCAAGCATGCCTTAAACATAGCCAATATCCAATAAACATCACAGAAAACAATCTAAATCTTTTCAAGGATATGTTACTAACACTGTATATTGCTTTGTTAAAGTGACTCATGGGATGGTCTTCAAATGGGTGCGTGGATTTTAATATTGGGTATCATTGATGCATCACGCATTTGCGGCCTTTTGTCAAACTAGAGCAGATGCAGGGTTCAAATACGAATTCCTGAGTGCAAATATTAACATAACAACTCTTGTTCTCAGTATTATTCGTATTTGCACGGTTTGCCTTATTTTGCACAATGGTTGCCAGACTTTGCTTATTTGTAAATTTTCATAAACTTCTGCCTGTAACTGTCTGAAAGAGAATGAATCTCAAGGTAATATATGGTAACATATGTACTTTGATGATAAATTTACTTTGAACTTTGTTAAGTCCAAGGAAAACTGTAAGAATAGGGAGGCTTCATTTTTGGCGCCTATCTGTCTAACTTCAGATTAGCACTTCAAGAAAAAAGACATGAATTGTAAATTTTAATTTTCTGCCCTAAATATGAATTGCTTTGATCTATTATTCACAATGAATGCTAATACTTCTATATTTCTGTGATGACATATAAAGAAATGTAATGCTTCATTAGCCTTTTAGAAGCTGTAAAATATTATTTTCCAAAATGATGGGGACATATTGGCAACCCAACAGGTAATCAAACAATTAAAGGGCAGGATTACTCAGACAAAGTCACAGGCAATGCATTTTTCTCTGAGTGTCAAATATCAGGTGTAAAAAAGGTGAAGCATATAAACCCGTAAAAATGTTGCTAACAATTTCTTAATTATTCTCGAATTCCCCCAAAACATATGAGACCATTTGGCCCATTGAGTTTATACCAGATCCCTGTCAATCGCATTACCCCCAATTATTTCCCTATAAGCTATCCTATCTCTCGTGCCCCTCGACCCCCCACCTTAATCTTCCTTTCACCTATACAGGGCTAATCCACAATTGCCAGCTAATCTACTGTTGTGACTGTCAACTAAAACCACCAGCAGTATACATGTATATTTGGCAGACACATGCTGACAGTATTTGGAGTCACTTTGGACAGAGGCTGACCCAACATTAAATCATATTCTTATGTGCTAATGATCAAAGGTAACAATGCACTAACGGCTAGTCTACTGTGGCACCACCGTTTCTCTTTTCTTCTCTCCACTGAGATCCTAAACTACCTCAAGTTTAGCATCTCACGTTTTCTTAAATGGTTGCATGGTTTTCTCTTTTCACCATTCTTTTCTGAAATTGTAGCTCAGCATTTCCCGCTCATCATGAGTATTCTTGTTTGTTTATCCCTTCTTCTGCATTTGCTGAATTTAAAATAACATTCTGTCCCAATATCCCTCAATATTTTGTAGATCTCTGCAAAATCACCCTTCTGAAATCTTAGGAAATTTAATCTTGATAAGACCATAGGAGCAGAATCAGGCCAGTCGGCCCATCGAATCTGCTCTGACATTTCATCATGGCTGATCGATTTCCCTCTCCACCCCATTCTTCTGCCTATCAACCTTCACTTTAAATGCACCCAGTGGCCTGGCCTCCACAGCGACCTGTGGCAATGAATTCCACAGATTCACCACCCTCTGGCTAAAGAAATTCCTCCCATCTCTGTTCTAAACGGACATCCCCCCCACCATTCTGAGGCAGTGCCCTATTGTCCTAAGCTAGCCCACCAAAGGAAACATCCTTAACACATCCACTCTATCAGGCCTTTCAAGGTATTACTGAGATCCCCCTTCATTCTACAAGATTCCAGTGAGTACAGGCCTACAGCTTTGCTCACATGATAATCCTGTCATTCCCAGAATCATTCACATCAACTTCCTCTGAACCCTCTCCAATGTGTTATAAGAATTACCCCTTGTAATAATGATCAGTGAAGCACTGAGAGATCTGTATTTACTTTATTGTTTAAACTAACAAGTACGTGAATTCCTACACTAAATACTTTGTGTGCACGCCCGCTAAGTATTCCTGAACTCCTGAATAGTCAAAGAACAGCAAAGGTGTTACCTGGGCAAAGAAGTCTATGCTGGCCGGGCATTCCTTACAGTCCCGATTCACTCGCCATTTGTTCCACGCAGGGTCGCGCACACTTGTATCCTCGATGGTATTCTATGAAGTTACTGCTGCCAGCACACACAGAGCATCCACTTTTATATCCATTCCTTATCAAGATTTTCTCTTGTTTTCCCTCACTAGCACGTGGCACAGGCTGCAGTCCAGAGACTGTTCCCCTGGAGTGTCTTAATGGGTGATCAGTAGGTGAAAACTTTGATATGGGGTCTCCTTGGCAACCCAGTTGACACTGTAAGTGGATAAATAGCTTGTGAAACTGTATAAATCTTCATATATCCACTGCAATTTGTGGGACCATGACCATAACACCTAGGAGCAGAAGTGTGCCGTGCGGGGTGAAGCTTCAAAATTACTTTTCAGCATTTATTGACAGCTTCAGCCATGATGACATTAATCATGTACCTGCCATTTATGCCCCACCTTTCATTGTGCTGTGGATATTAATATGCTGAAGCAATTTCTTCCAATTTCTCTGTCAGTGAGCAGGACTGTTGACATTTAGAATAAACATGTTAAACCCACATTATCTTATTACGACTTCAGTTCTTTGTGTTGTGAGGCACGATGTGCATCAACATTCCTCAAAGGAAGTTTGTTTAGATTGTTCGTTGCTGCCCTTTCTGAAGAAAAGAATTTGGTTCTGGAAGGGTGTGTTGATTTCGCAAGACCAAATTCCTGAGATGTTCAAAGAAGGTTTAACATTCCAAACATCACCACTTCATGATAAAAAATGAAATGTGCTATGAAGAAAATTGAAGCTTAAAAATGCCATGATATATTTGTTTTTCTTAGACAATGCAAACTCAATTTATCTTTTAAATTCTCAAATATTGCTGGGAAATGAAACTCTTATTGCAAATATAGTTGGACATATGCTCAAAAGGTGACGTGAGTAGAGGCGTGATAGAGGACCATTTGGTACCAGTACAATGGACCGAGTATCTTTTGGTTGAAATTATGCTGGCTATGTTAGGATTTATGTGGCCACTGAAATGAATTAAAATTATGATAAGTAGCAGTCTTCTTCCATCATTAAAGACCCTCACCATCCAGGACATGGCATCGTCACCTTACTAACATCATAAGACCACAAAACACAAGAGCAGAATTAGGCCATCCAGACCACCAAGTCTGCTCTGCCATGGCCGATTTATTATCTCTGTTAACTCATTCTCCTGTCTTCTCCCCGTAACCTTTGATGCCCTGATTAATCAGCCTACCAGCCACCACCTTACATATACTCATAGCTCAGCTTCCACAACCACCAGTGGCAATGAATTCCACGGATTCACTACCTTCTAGATTAGGAATTCCCAACCTAGGGTTCACAGACCCCTCAGTTAATGGTAGGGGCCCATGGAATAAAAAAGGTTGGAAACCCCTGTTCTAGATAAAGAAATTTCTCCTCATCTTTGCTTTAAATGGACGTCTCTTTACTCTGAGCACGTGCCACCTGATCCGAGACTCAACCACTGTCAAAGGTGGGGGGGTGCTGGGAGTAGACCCAAATGCAAGACACAGACACTGAAGTATTAGGAACAGAACAGGACAGGACTAGAGTTAGGGACGTGACTGGATGCAGACTAGGAGCTGCGACAAGAACACAGACTTGGGCTAGGACATTGGCTAGGGAAGCGGGATCAGGACTAGGAACTAGGAACTAGGAGCCTGGGCTTGGACTCTGAGCCAGAGACTGGGCAAGGACCCAGAACTTGGGCCTTGACTCGGGCTCGGACCCCGGAACTAGGCGAGGACATGATGTGGCTACAGGACTGGACATGGCTTGGGCTCCTCGAGGCGACGACATGGCGAGGTCTTGGGCTCCTCGAGGCGACGACATGGCGAGGTCTTGGGCTCCTCGAGGCGACGACATGGCGAGGTCTTGGGCTCCTCCAGGCGACGACATGGCGAGGTCTTGGGCTCCTCCAGGCGACGACATGGCGAGGTCTTGGGCTCCTCCAGGCGACGACATGGCGAGGTCTTGGGCTCCTCCAGGCGACGACATGGCGAGGTCTTGGGCTCCTCCAGGCGACGACATGGTGAGGTCTTGGGCTCCTCCAGGCGACGACATGGCGAGGTCTTGGCTCCTCGAGGCGACGACATGACGAGGTCTTGGCTCCTCGAGGCGACGACATGACGAGGTCTTGGGAGACAGGAACCTCGGAACACAAAGCCAGAAGCCTTGACTTGGTCTTGGGGAGGGCAGGAACACAGAGTCTTGGACTAGAACATGGAAACATGGAGCCTTGGACTTGAGAGACAGGAACATGGAACACAGAGCCAGGACCTCTCCTTGGGAACAGGATGTAGTGCCAGGACTCATACACAGAATGTTGAACACAACAAGACGGTTCCCGACACTAGGTAGCAGCAAATGGCCGGACCTACCTAGCAAAGGCGTGGATACAGACGGTTCCCAACACTAGGTAGCGGCAAACAGCCAGACCTACCTAGCGAAGGCATGGACACAGAGACAGTTCCCAACACTAGGTAGCGGCAAACGGCCAGACCTACCTAGCAAAGGCATGGACACAGAGACAGTTCCAACTCAACGATAGACTGTTCCTTATCTTGACACAGTAAGTCTCCAGTCTCACTCCGGTGGTTGAACTTGACAAGGTTGCAGGGCAAGGCTCCAGACACAGGTTGCAGGCAAGACTTCAGAAGGAAGAGGAAGGGAAGGGAACAGAACAGTCCAGCCCCAGGGTAAGAGCAAAGACAACCTGGCTTACCCAACAGAGGCAAGGACAGGATTCTGACAAAACAAACCAGCACCCACACTCGAACCCAGGGCCACTTATATTCTCAGCCCCAAGATGAGCATCAGGTGCCTATGATTAAGCCCAACTGAAACAAGGGACAGCCAGAAGACCCGGAGTCCAGAGTCCGGAGTCCATGGACCGGACCGTGAACCGGAACGTGGACTTCACGGACCGGACCATGACAACCACAAAGGAAACATCCTCTCCACATCCACTCTAGGCCTTCTATATTCGAAAGGCTTCAATGAGATTCCGTTCATTGTTCTAATCTTTCTTCTAAACTCCAGCAAGTACAGGCCCAGGGCTGTCAAACACTCCTCATAAGTGAACCCTTTCATTCCTGGAATGATTCATGTGAACCTCCTCTGGACCCTCTCCAATGCCAGCACATCTTTTCTTACAACAAAGGGCCCAAAATTACCCACAACACTCAAGGTATGGTCTGACAAAAACATTATAACGCCTCAGCATTACATCCTTGCTTTTATATTCTAGTTCTCTTGTAAAGAATGTTGACACTGCACTTGCCTTCCTAACCACTGACTCAGCCTGCAAGTTCTCCTTTAGGGAATCCTGCACAAGGACTCCCAAGTCCCTTTGCATCTCCGATTTTTGAAATTTTTTCCAGTTTGGAAAATATTCCTTCTACTGAAGAGCATGGCCATACACTTACACACAATATATTCCATCTGCCACTTCTTTGCCCACTCTCCCATTCTGTCTAAGTCCTTCTGCAGACACTCTACTTTCACAACACTACCAGCCTCTCTACCTACCTTTGTATCACAAAGCAATCGATTCCATCATCCAAATCATTGACATATAATGTGAAAAGAAGCAGCCCCAAAACTAAACACTGCAGAACACCACTAATCACCAGCAGCCAACCAGAATAGTCCCCTTTATCCTTTCTCTTTGCTTCCTGTCCGTCAGCCAATGCTATATCCTTGTCAGAATCTTTCTTGCAATAGCATAGGCTCTTACCTTCTTAAGCAGCCTCCTATGTGGCACTTTGTCAAAAGCCTTCTGAAAATCCAAGGAAACTACATCTACTGACTCTCCTTTGATTGATCTTGCCTGTGATTTCCTCAAATCACAATAGCGTAGTGGTTAGTGCAACACTATTACTGCTCGGGGATGGTCCAGAGTAGAGCTTGGAGTTCAATTTTAGCACTGTCTGTATGATCTCCCTGTTGTATATTGTAACTTCAGAAACTAACTGAAGGAAAAGCACAGGCGCTAGGGATACATGTTTACTTAGCTTTCCTTCTTTTAGTGAGGCATGTACATATGACGTGGTGGCAGTCACACCCTTCTTCCATATAATCCATAGTGAATTATGTAAACAAACAAAGGATGCTTAATCAAACAATAATTATAATATGACCCATGTATTATTGAAATATTGAATTCTCTACACCCCTTCCTGCTTAGCTATAAACTCCAACTCAAATATGTATTGAGTAGCAGGGTAGCAGACACCAACAGAATCAACAAACTCATTCGTAAGGCCAGTGATATTGTGGGGATGGAACTGGACTCTCTCACAGTGGTGTATGAAAAGAGGATGCTGTCCAAGTTGCATGCCATCTTGGACAATGTCTCCCATCCACTACATAATGTACTTGGTGGGCACAGGAGTACATTCAGCCAGAGACTCATTCCACTGAGATGCAGCACAGAGCGTCATAGGAAGTCATTCCTGCCTGTGGCCATCAAACTTTACAACTCCTCCCTTGGAGGGTCAGACACCCTGAGCCAATAGGCTGGTCCTGGACTTATTTCCTGGCATAATTTACATATTACTATTTAATTATTTATGGTTTTTTTACTATTTAATTATTTATGGTGCAACTGTAACGAAAACCAATTTCCCTCGGGATCAATAAAGTATGACTATGACTATGTATTGCTGTTTGGTCATCTGTGGTTAGCGCAAAGCTTTACAGAACAGGTGACCTGGGTTCAATTCCCGCCATTGCTTGCAGGGAGTTTGTAGGTTCTCCCCTGATCGCTTGAGTTTCCTCCAGGTGCTCTGGTTTCCACCTACAGTCCAAAGACATACCGGTTGGTAAGTTGATTGGCAATTGTAAATTGTCTTGTGATCAGGCCAGGGTTAAGTCAGCACAAGGGTCCTTTCCACGCTATATCTCGATATGTAGAGAAAGAATGTTGGTGAACATCACCCTGCCACATAGCACAACAAACCGAAGTCATAATAAGATAAAGTAGGTTTAATATTTTTTATGCCTAATGTCATCAGTCTTGCCCACTGACAGAGAGAGATTGGGCAAAATTGCCACAGCATATTAATATCCAGAGCACAGTGAAAGGTGGAGCATAAAGGACAAGGTACATGATTTATGTTATCATGGTGAAAGCTCTTCCTAAATACAGAGAAGTAATTTTAAACCTTCACCCTTCAGATTGGATCGGTTGCACCTGAACTCGAGGGGGAGCAATATCCTTGCAGGTAGGTTTGCTAGCATGGTTCGGGAGGGTTTAAACTAATTTACAAGGGGGACGGGACCCAGAGCGATAGAGCAGTGAAAGAAGTGCATGGAGTAAAGCCAGATCTAACATACAGAGAGGCTTTGAGGAAAGAGAAGCAGAATAAACGGTGTAAAGACAGTAAGGTAGAAGGGCTGAAATGTGTGTACCTCAATGCAAGAAGCATCAGGAACAAAGGTGATGAACTGAGAGCTTGGATACATACATGGAATTATGATGTAGTGGCCATTACAGAGACTTGGCTGGCACCAGGGCAGGAATGGATTCTCAATATTCCTGGATTTCAGTGCTTTAAAAGGGATAGAGAGGGCGGAAAAAGGGGAGGAGGGGTGGCATTACTGGTCAGGGATACTATTACAGCTACAGAAAGGGTGGGTAATGTAGCAGGATCCTCTTTTGAGTCAATATGGGTGGAAGTCAGGAATAGGAAGGGAGCAGTTACTCTACTGGGGGTATTCTATAGGCCCCCTGGTAGCAGCAGAGATACAGAGGAGCAGATTGGGAGGCAGATTTTGGAAAGGTGCAAAAATAACAGGGTTGTTATCATGGGTGACTTTAACTTCCCTAATATTGATTGGCACCTGATTAGTTCCAAGGGTTTAGATGGGGCAGAATTTGTTAAGTGTGTCCAGGATGGATTCCTGTCACAGTATGTGGACAGGCCGACCAGGGGGAATGCCATACCAGATCTAGTACTAGGTAATGAACCGGGTCAGGTCACAGATCTCTCAGTGGGTGAGCATCTGGGGGACAGTGACCACCGCTCCCTGGCCTTTATAATTATCATGGAAAAGGATAGAATCAAAGAGGACAGGAAAATTTTTAATTGGGAAAAGGCAAATTATGAGGCTATAAGGCTAGAACTTGTGGGTGTGAGTTGGGATGATGTTCTTGCAGGGAAATGTACTATGGACATGTGGTTGATGTTTAGAGATCTCTTGCGGGATATAAGGGATAAATTTGTCCCGGTGAGGAAGATAAAGAATGGTAGGGTGAAGGAACTATGGGTGACAAGTGAGGTGGAAAATCTAGTCAGGAGGAAGAAGGCAGCATACATGAGGTTTAGGAAGCAAGGATCAGCTGGGTCTATTGAGGAATATAGGGAAGCAAGAAAGGAGCTTAAGAAGGGGCTGAGAAGAGCAAGAAGGGGGCATGAGAAGGCCTTGGCGAGTAGGGTAAAGGAAAACCCCAAGGCATTCTTCAATTATGTGAAGAAAAAAAAGATGACAGGAGTGAAGGGAGGACCGATTAGAGATAAAGGTGGGAAGATGTGCCTGGAGGCTGTGGAAGTGAGCGAGGTCCTCAATGAATACTTCTCTTCGGTATTCACCAATGAGAGGGAATTTGATGATGGTGAGGACAATATGAGTGAGGTTGATCTTCTGGAGCATGCTGATATTAAGGGAGAAGAGGTGCTGGAGTTGTCAAAATACATTAGGACAGATAAGTCCCCGGGGCCTGACGGAATATTCCCCAGGCTGCTCCACGAGGCGAGAGAAGAGATTGCTGAGCCTCTGGCTAGGATCTTTATGTCCTCGTTGTCCACGGGAATGGTACCGGAGGATTGGAGGGAGGCGAATGTTGTTCCCTTGTTCAAAAAAGGTAGTAGGGATAGTCCAGGTAATTGTAGACCAGTGAGCCTTACGTCTGTGGTGGGAAAGCTGTTGGAAAAGATTCTTAGAGATAGGATCTATAGGCATTTAGAGAATCATGGTCTGATCAGGGACAGTCAGCATGGCTTTGTGAAGGGCAGATCGTGTCTAACAAGCCTGATAGAGTTCTTTGAGGAGGTGACCAGGCATATAGATGTGGGTAGTGCAGTGGATGTGATCTATATGGATTTTAGTAAGGCATTTGACAAGGTTCCACATGGTAGGCTTATTCAGAAAGTTAGAAGGCATGGGATCCAGGGAAGTTTGGCCAGGTGGATTCAGAATTGGCTTGCCTGCAGATAGCAGAGGGTGGTGGTGGAGGGAGTACATTCAGATTGGAGGATTGTGACTAGTGGTGTCCCACAAGGATCTGTTCTGGGACCTCTACTTTTCGTGATTTTTTATTAACGACCTGGATGTGGGGGTAGAAGGGTGGATTGGCAAGTTTGCAGACGACACAAAGGTTGGTGGTATTGTAGATAGTGTAGAGGATTGTCAAAGATTGCAGAGAGACATTGATAGGATGCAGAAGTGGGCTGAGAAGTGGCAGATGGAGTTCAACCTGGAGAAGTGTGAGGTGGTACACTTTGGAAGGACAAACTCCAAGGCAGAGTACAAAGTAAATAGCAGGATACTTGGTAGTGTGGAGGAGCAGAGGGATCTGGGGGTACATGTCCACAGATCCCTGAAAGTTGCCTCACAGGTGGATAGGGTAGTTAAGAAAGCTTATGGGGTGTTAGCTTTCATAAGTCGAGGGATAGAGTTTAAGAGTCGCGATGTAATGATGCAGCTCTATAAAACTCTGGTTAGGCCACACTTGGAGTATTGTGTCCATTTCTGGTCACCTCACTATAGGAAGGATGTGGAAGCATTGGAAAGGGTACAGAGGAGATTTACCAGGATGCTGCCTGGTTTAGAAAGTATGCATTATGATCAGAGATTAAGGGAGCTCGGGCTTTACTCTTTGGAGAGAAGGAGGATGAGAGGAGACATGATAGAGGTGTACAAGATAATAAGAGGAATAGATAGAGTGGATAGCCAGCGCCTCTTTCCCAGGGCACCACTGCTCAATACAAGAGGACATGGCTTTAAGCTAAGGGGTGGGAACTTCAAGGGGGATATTAGAAGAAAGTTTTTTACTCAGAGAGTGGTTGGTGCGTGGAATGCACTGCCTGATTCAGTGGTGGAGGCAGATACACTAGTGAAGTTTAAGAGACTACTAGACAGGTATATGGAGGAATTTAAGGTGGGGGCTTATATGGGAGGCAGGGTTTGAGGGTCGGCACAACATTGTGGGCCAAAGGGCCTGTACTGTGCTGTACTATTCTATATTCTATGTTCTATGTTCAGATCACTTCTGTTCCTGGTCATGGGAACACAAATTACGAAGGATACAATAAGTTTTTAACAACCTCACAAGCTATTCATCCACTTACAGGCCAGCCAGTGTCAACCGTGTTGCCAAGGAGACCCCAAATCAACGTTTTCACCTACGGATCATCCATTAAAACAGAGCAGGGTAACAATATCCAGCTTTCAGCCTGTGCCATGTGTTAGTGAGTGCAAGAATAGGATGAACTGGCAGATGAATGCTTGGCTGAGGAACTGGTGCGGGGGCAGGATTTCAGATTTATGGAATCATTGGGTTCTCTTCTGGGGGAGGTATGATCCGTACAAAAGGGATGAGGCTACACCTGAACCCAAGCAGGACCAATATTCTTGCGGGTAGGTTTGCTAGAACTGTTGGGAAGAGCTTAAGCTGATTTGGCATGGGGATGGGAACTGGAGTGATAGGGCTGAGGAAAGGGATGTTGGTTTATAAGCAGAGGTAGTGTATAGTGAGACTGTCAGGAAGGATAGGCAGCTGATAGGGCAAAATTGCAGTCAGTGGGATGGATCGTTGTGTAAAAGGGGGACAAAATTGAAAAGCGTGACACATACAGGATTGAAAATAATGTCTCCTATCACAATTGCTCTTCCTGACTTTACCCTTCCCTGCTGAGCCTCCGAGCAGGCAATAGTGCCACAGGTCTGGTTGCCGCTGCAGTACCTGGTAGGTCATCCTCCCAATCTTCCCAGCAGTAACCAAAGGGGCATTCTTGATTCTGAGGAGAATGGCCACAGGGGAATCCTGCACTGACTGCTTACTCCCCTTACTTCTACTGGTGCTCAACCATCTACCACCTGAAGTCTACACTCTGGGGGTGACCACCTCATGAAGAGTCTCCTTTATGAGGTTTTAGCCTGCTGGATGCGCCTGAGTGCATCCAAAGGTTCAAAAGGTTCAAAGGTTCAAGTTTATTATGAACGTATGTATGTACGATACAACTCTGGGGTTCGTCTTCTCCAGATAGCCATGAAATACAGAAAAACCATGAAAGTCGTTGAGAGAAAAGACATCAACCACCACCCCCCTGCACGAAAAAGAAAAGCAAACGGAACTCGCAAACCCGAAACCGCGCCCCCCCGCACAAAAACTAACAGATCACAAACCTGGAATCAGCAGCTAACCCCTAACCCCCAAGCCCCTCCCATGTAAAAAAGACAGCAACAATAACATGAAACCCCTCAGCCTCTCTCACACACAAAAAAATCTATCAGATCACTCAATCACTCACACGTAGAAGCACCATCAAGTCTCAAATGCTCAATCCTTTCTCCATCCACAAAAAGTAACGTGTCGCCCACCTACCAATCAGAAACAAGCAAGGAAACACAGCAAAACTAAAGGAGACCAATATAAACTACAGTCCACACCAATAATCACATATGTCTCAGAATTTCGAGAACATCCCCTGTCAGCATTGAGGAGAGCGACAGTTTGAACTCAAGTCGTGGGGAGTGATCGCCGACTCGCAGCCTCTGGCCCGACCCGTGAAGGTTGACTGCCGACCAGCTCTTGTTCTAGTTCCTTGACCTTGTATTCAGGAGCTGAAGTTTGGTGCACTTCCGGCATATGTAGTCATCAGCGAGAATGTGCCCTGAAATCCCACATCTCACAGGGATTCCAATGCCTTAACTACCATCCTGCCTGCACTTGTTGTACCTCAACCATCTCCAGCTTAAGTTCTAGACTGCGCCTGTTCTCCCCTAAGCCTGCTGAGCCAATGTCTGACCACTCTGACACTGGTCCACTCACACAATGGCCATTCCACTTACACTTTGCTTGTTGCTATTGGCCCCTGCCTAAGAGATTGTGATGATTGCAGCCTGCCAAAAAGTCCCAAAAGGCACTGAGCTCCATTTAAACCTCATGATGCCTCACCAACCAATGTCTTCCTGTGATGATTGCTGCTCACTGAAGGAAATAATTATGGAGGAAGTAAGGATCTGAATGTTTCAATGAAAACACAAAATAATCTGCAAATGCTGGGGTGAAAGCAACACTCACAACATGCTGGAGGAACTCAGCAGGTCGGGCAGCATTCATGGAAATGATCAGTCGACGTTTCAGGCCGGAACCCTTCGTCAGGACTGAAGAGGGAAGGGGCAGAGGCCCTATAAAGAAGGTCGGGGGAGGGTGGGAATGAGAAGGCTGGTAGGTTCCAGGTGAAAAAACAGTAAGAGGAAAGATAAAGGGGTGGGTGAGGGGAAGCAGGGAGGGGATAGGCAGGAAAGGTAAAGGAGGAATAGGGGAAACCCGACGCAAATTAGGGGACCGCTTCATTGAGCACCTCCACTCCGTCCGCCACAACAGACAGGATCTCCCGGTTGCCACCCACTTCAACTCTGCTTCACGTTCCCATTCGGATATGTCCATACATGGCCTCCTCTACTGCCATGATGAGGCTAAACTCAGGTTGGAGGAGTAACACCTCATATACCATCTAGGTAGTCTCCAGCCCCTTGGTATGAACATAGAATTCTCCAACTTCCAGTAATTCCCTCCCCCTCCCTCCCCCTATCCCAGTTTCACTCTGCCCCCTCCCCCAGCTGCCTACCGCCTCCTTCTACTACCCAGTGTGCTTTCCCCTATTCCTTCTTCACCTTTCCTGCCTATCCCCTCCGTGCTTCCCCTCCCCCAACCCTTTATCTTTCCCCTTACTGGTTTTTCACCTGGAACCTACCAGCCTTCTCCTTCCCACCCTCCCCCCACCTCCTTTATAGGCCCTCTGCCCCTTCGCTCTTCAGTCCTGACGAAGGGTCCCAGCCCAAAACGTTGACTGATCATTTCCACAGACACTGCCTGACCTGCTGAGTTCCTCCAGCGTGTTGTGAGAATGTTTCAATATACATGTGACAAATAATGCTAATCTTTTTTTTCCCTTTAAAATCTTTTGAATACCCACAGTCAGTGTTTTAAGAATGACATCCTTCCCCACCCCCCCCCACCATCAGATCGCTGCATGGTCCATCAACCAGCGAACTCTAGCTCATTATGCTCATTATTTTATTTTTGCACTGTTTATTTATTTTTGTAACTTATGGTAATTTGATGTATTGCACTGTACAGCAGCCACGAAACAACATATATCATGGTGTACTGCATGTCAAGGGCAGCCGGTGCTGTAGTAGCACCTGCACCAGACTTCAAGGCGAGGGGTTCTCGGTTCGAACCCGATCGGCTCCTTGCAGGCTTTCCATCTATGCTGGGTTGGGTGATGAGCTAGAAACTCTGCCTTGCGAAAAAACAGATTAACAAAATGCTAAAGAAATGGCAACGTTGCCTCTTGATGCGCCACAAAGTGCGGCGGAGAGGAACAACAACTGTATGCCAGTGATAATAAATCTGATCCTGATTTTTCTAATTCTGAATCCACTAATCTGTACTGAAACATTATGCTGATGAAGGGTCTCGACCTAAAACATTGACTGTTTACTCATTTCCATGGATGTGGCCTGACCTGCTGAGTTCCTTCAGCATTTTGTGTGGGTTGATCTGGATTGCCACCATCTGTATTGCTGTTTGATTTAAGCCTTTGGTTCTGAATTGAAAAGATGTTCAAAATGCAGCTGCTTATCGATGAAAATGGGCACAAATGGAAGAATGTTCCAAATGAACACCTTTGTCAGAATGTGACATTTCCATAAACAGCTATGTAAGCAGGGACTGATGTGGATAAATTCAATCATCAGGAACAATTTTGGAAAACAGAGGCACCAAGTAGCTTAGCATTTTTAAAAATTCTGTGATGCTTAGAACCTATTTGACCACCTCCAGCTGAATTGCCCTGATATAACAAGAGAAAGCAAATGGAAATTTGACCTCCTTATAACTGGAAAAGTTTAGGATGTCACATCAACAGATCGGATTGATATTTTTCAGTCCCACTACATTTAGTCGAAAATAGCTAAACAGCTAAGGAGAGAGAAAGTTTCTAGAATGTACCATTCCAACAGTGTTGGAGGCAAGGATGAATCATTTCCAATCGTGTTCAGCCAGAATTGCCAAGAGGATGCTCCAAATTGGCTTCCTCCAGAGATCTGCATCACAGCCAATTTCAGCTAAATGGATTCAGTCAACATGATGTCAAGAAATGACTGAAAATATTGCATAGATCAAAGCCTGTAGTATAGGTGACCTACTCTCCGGAAATAGCTTTGCCTCTACCTATGGTTTTCCAGTACCAACGCAATACAACAAATTACTCAACAATGTGGATAATTGCCAAAAGCTTGCACAATTGAGCGCATCCTGACTGGCTGTATCACTGCCTGGTATGGGAACTGTACCTCCCTTAATCGCAGTACTCTGCAGAGAGTGGTGCGGACAGCCCAGCGCATCTGTAGTTGTGAACTTCCCACGATTCAGGATATTTACAAAGAAAGGTGGGTAAAAAGGGCCCATAGGATCATTAGGGACCCAAGTCACCCCAACTACAATCTATTCCAGCTGCTATCATCTGGGAAACAGTACCGCAGCATAAAAACTAGGACCAACAAGCTCCCGGACAGCTTCTTCCACCAGGCCATCAGACTGATTAACTCACGCTGATTTGAGTGTATTCTATGTTACATTGACTGTTCTATTTATTATAAATTATTATAAATTACTATGATTGCACATTGCACATTTAGACAGCGATGTAATTTAAAGATTTTTACTGCTCATGTATGTGGATGTAAGAAATAAAGTCAATTCAAAAAGCAAGATGAATACAATCTAACTAATTACCTGACAAACAGTTTTCTCCCAATCATTGGCAAATTTAAAAGCTAGAGGTAAAAGATTAGCTTTATTTTTCCCATGTACATCAAATCATACAGTAGAATGTGTCACTTGCAATGAATCAAATCAGTGAGGACTGTGCAGGGCAGCCTGCAAATGTCACCACACTTCTGGCGCCAATTTAGCATGTCCACAACTCATTGACCCTAATTTGTATGTGTTTGGAGCATGGGAAAAATCAGGAGCATCTAGAGGAAACTCACACAATCTCGGGATGAAGGTATAGATTCTTTAAAGGCAGCAGCAGGAATCGAGCCTCGATCTTACAGTGGGCGCTGAAAGGCAAACTCACTAATGCCTACTCATCAGTATTCAGCCTGGGTTTCACTCCAGACCACATCGCAGCCTTGTTCCAAAGATGGACCAAATGCCGAATTCCCAAGCCGAGGTAAGAGTGATTATCCTTGAAATCAAGGCAGGGTTTGACTGCTTATTATCTAGATGCCCTGCTAAAACTAAAGACAAGTGACATCAAGGGGAAAATACTTTAATAATTAGTACCATAAATTGTGCAAAGGAAGGTTATTGAAGGTCAATTACACCAGCCCCAGAACATTACTGAAGGACCTCATCAGAATAATGTCTTTAGGCTCTAATAACTCTCAGTTTAGGTTTCACAAGAAAATACTCGTTTCCAAACTTCGCCATATCTTTGGTCCAAACATGGATGGGTTTCAGAGGTATGGTGAGTGATAAGACAAACTGTCCTTGACATTAAGGCAGGATTTGACAAAGTATAGCATCAAAATGCCCTGGTTAGACCAAAGGAGAAACACTCCAATAGTTGGACTCACATCTCACACAGAGAAAGATCATTGTTGCTGCAGATGTTGATCATCTCAGTGCCAGTATTTTGCCGCAGAAGTTTCTCAGGTTAGCAGGGTAGATCTATACAGTGAAAAATAGGGCACTGCTATGTGTGGTAGAGCAAAGGAATCTGGGAATGCAGGCCCATGATTCACTGAAAGTGACATCACAGGTAGATTGGGTTGTTAAGAAAGCTTTCAGCACAATGGTACTGGGTACTGGAGTTGAGATGTTATGTTGAAGTTGTATAAGACATTGGTGAGACCTAATTGGAAGTACTTTGTTCAGTTTTGGTCTCAAAACTTCTGCCTTTAAGGAATTTTTACCTTCATCCCATGATTATGTGAGTTTGCTCCAGATGCTCTGTTTTTTTTTACAGGAAAGATGTAAACAAGGTTGAAAGAGTACAGAGAAAATTTATAAGGATGTTGCCAAGTCTGGAGGACCTACATTATAAGGAAAGATTGAATAGGTTAGGACTTTATTCCTTGGAATGTAGAAGATTGAGAGGAGATTTGGTGGAGGTATACAAAATTATGAGGGGTATAGATAGGGTAAATACAAGCAGGCTTTTTCCACTGAGGTTGGGTGGGACTAGGCAGGCCATGGGTTAAGGGTGAAAGGGGAAAAGTTCAAGGGGAAACTTTTTCACTCAGAGGGTTGTGAGAGTGTGGAACAAGCTGCCAATATGTGAGGTTGATTTCAACTTTTGAGGGAAGTTTGGATAGGTACTTGGATGGTAGGGATATGGAGGGCTATGGTCCTGGTGTAGGTCGATAGAAGTAGGCAGTTTAAGTGGTTTGTCATGGACCAAAGGGCCTGTTTCTGTGCTGTACTTTTCTATGACTATGACTCAGGACAGTACAGGATCATCAAATTATATAGCATGAAAACAAGCCATTCAGCCCAAGTCATCCACACAACCAGCGGGCACCCTTCCATAATAACCTCATCAGCAGCACTTGGTCAATAACCCTCTAAGATTAAGTCTCTGAAGTCCTCATCCAGGCACATGTTAAATGCTGTCAGTGGTCAGTTTCAATCACTATCTCAGGCAGTGCCTTCCAGCTACTCACAATTTCCGGGTAAAGAATTCCTCATATCCTCTCTGAAGCATTTTTCCCCCACATGCTAAATATGTATCCTCTAATCTGATCTACCTCTGAGATAGGGAAAAGATTCCTGCTGTCTATCCTGTCCATATCCTTCTCAATTTTAGATACCTCACTCTTAAGATCAACTAACCCCAGCTGCTACCTCACTGGTTTTCCTTTCATTGTAAGAACTGAAGTGCAGAATACTTCGGCAAATGAAGCACCATCTGCACCAAGACGCAGGGCTGTATGGTAGCATAGTGGTTAGCACAGTGCTTTACAGTGCCAGCTATAAAATCCGGATTCAACTTCCACAGCTCTCTGTAAGAATTTTGCACCTTCTCCCCATGACCACATGGGTTTCCTCCAGGTTCTCCATTTTCCTCCCACATTCCAAAGACGTACGGTTAGGGTCAGTGAGTTGGGGACATGCTTTGTTGGCACCGGCAGCGTAACATGACTTGCCGGCTGTCCAGTACACCCTCGCTGATTTAATTTGGCGCAAACAACGTATTTCACTGTATGTTTCAATGAGAAATAAAGCTAATCTCTAAAAACCTTTCGTCTTTAAACTTTTAGCTGTGCCGATAGGTAGCCAGGTGTTTCCATCGAGAGAGAGAGTCTGCTTGCCCATCCATGTCATTCACTGTCACCTACATCCCCAAAATCCCCACTATCCTAAGAGTCATCATTAACCAGAGGCTCAACTGACACGCCAAAGATTTTCCACCATTTAAAAGGCAAAAGTCAGCAAGGTGCGGGAATTCTCTCCAATTGCCTGCAAGAAAGTAGTTCCAACAACTCTCACGAAGTTTGACACCATCCAGAAAAAAGTAATCCGTTGACCAGCAGTCCGTTAAACACTCATTCACCCCACTACCAGCACATAGTGGCTACAATATATAACACTCGCAAAGTTGCTCACCAAAGCTACGCCTGTACCATCTGTTCAACCTGCAAACCCTATTAGCAAGAAAGATAAAGGCAGCAGGATATGGGAGTCACTAGCAAGTCCCTCTTCTAATCCCATATTACCCTGATTTGATTTATATTGTCACTGAGTCTAAAACCTGAAAATCTCCAACAATCACACTGTAAGATGCCTTCATCGCCAGCATCTCAAGAACAATTAAGGAAGGACAATGGTCTCCGAGAACCTAACCTGGACCCAGTATATCGATGCAGCTACAAAGTAGGTATGACAGTGGCTATATTTCATTAGGAGTTTCAGGAGATTGGTTGTGTCATCTAAAACACTTGTAAATTTCTAAAGTTGTACCGTGAAGAGCATTCTAACTGGCTGCACCACTGTCTGGCATAGGATTGAAGTGAGCTGCAGAGAGTTGTAACACAGTCAGCTCCATCATAGGCACTAGCCTTCATAGTATCCAGGACATCTTCAAGGAGCGATGCCTCAAAAGGGCTGCATCCGCCATTAAGGACCTCCATTACCCAGATTATGCCTCGTTCTCATTGTTACCATCAGGGAGGAGGTACAGAAGAGTGAAGGCATTCACTCAACGATTCAGGAAGAGCTTCTTCCCTCTGCTGTCCAATTTCTGAATGGACATTGAACCCATGAACACTACCACACTACATTTTAATTTCTGTTTTTGCACTGCTTATTTAACTATTTACCGTAATTCATGTTTTTTTTCTCTATTATTATGTTTTATATTGTACTGCTGCTGCAAAGTCAGCGAATTTCATGACATATGCCGGTGACAATAAACCTGATTTTGATTCTGAAACACTAACGTTGTCAGCAATACACAATTGGAATCATGGAATAAGCAAAGTTGCAATATTTTCATTATGGATCATTGTATGGTAATATATAAATGCTTACCTTTCAAAAGTTAAAGCTCATCCACGATCATGAAACCAAGTTTACCTCAGGGATCTAATTAGAAATTCACATTTAGTGCATCAGAATTCCTTGGACAGCTGAAGATATGAATCCAAGAACTCATCTTTGTACTACTTTTGACTGCAGGTGCTGGGGAACGCAGGACACTTTGTCTTAGATTTGTGTCTTTATGCTCTCACTGTACAAAAATGAAGTGAAACTAACTGAATACATAGTCTTGCTGCTTATCAGAAACCAATGAAAAAGCAAATGTGCTGTTACTTATTCTGGGCAATCTCTTCTTATGATCGTAAATTTGTTTGCCAGGCAGGCAAATGTTTTCTCGCCTATTGGATGAGATTGCACTGAGGGGGGGGGGTCTGTGATCATATCATTTCAATCTCTATGCTATATATTTGACTGTAAAGTTAATTAATAGATATGTACAGCAGTGTTTAATTTTCAACAATTTCTTTGTAAGTTAACAATTCCTGTACTAAAAAAGGAGGGGGGGGGGCTCTAAAGTATTTGAAGTAAAAGCTGCAGAATCTGGGAACTGCAAGCAAAAATCAATATCAGAAATGCTCAGAGGGGTACATAGCATTTGTAGAAAGACAAACAGCATCGTTATTCAGGCAACTGGCTCTTTGTTGGAACTAGCAAGCAAGTTGCAATGAGATGGAGAGTTAGAGAGTTGCATCAGGACGTCTGTGCACTCAAGGTTTTGACACAGAATATTGACAATTCCTTTCCTCCCACAGATGCAATCTGGATTTTAGAATGCTCACTCATTATCTACAGATTCACTTGAAACTTGAAATTTGAAAAGAACACTTCACTGACCCAGTGAAGTTTCCTTTCAGTTTCCAAATATCAGCAAGAAAATCAGTTAGGTTACATGGACAACTTTGGCCTTCAACTTATCACAGTCAACCTTTTCATCAAGTTTTAATGTTGCCTTCAGAAAATAACTATGCAGGTTTTCTGAGAAAACAAAAGGATATACACTACCTTATCTCTCACCCTGATGACGATTCAGGGTCAGACACTTCCTTCAGTTTTGTTCCTTTGGAAATCTGTACACACCCCTATAGTCTTTTAGCAGCATATCCGAAGATCAGTTTCATTTCCTTTTCAGAACAATATACTGTTACATGCCCACAGTTTGATCACGGGACAGTGGAATGATCAAGATCACAAGATCACAAGACAAAGGAGCAGAAGTAGGCCATTCAGCCCATCGAGTCTACTCTGCCACTCCACCATGAGCTAAACTATTCTCCCATCTAGTTCCAATTTCTGGCTTTTTCCCCATATCTCTTGATATCCTGACTAATTAGATACCTATCAGTCTCCTCCTTAAACACCCTCAATAATCAGGCCTCCACAGCTGTATGTGGCAATGAATTCCATAAATCTACGACCCTCTGGCTAAAATAATTTCTCCTTGTCTCTTTTTTTAAATGGGTACCTCCTAATTCTAAGACTACAGCCTCTTGTCCTGGACTCGCCCACCAAGGGAAACAGCCTTTCCACATCTACTCTGCCCAACCCTTTCAACATTCGAAATGTTTCTATGAGATCCCCTCTCATTCTTCTATACTCTAATGAATACAGTCCAAGAGCTGACAAATGCTCCTCATATGTTAGCCCCTGCATTCCAGGAATCATCCTCATAAATCTTCTCTGAACTCTCTCTAACATCAGAACATCCCTTCTAAGATAGGGGGCCCAAAACTGCACACAGTATTCCAAATGAGGTCTCACCAGTGCCCTATAGAGCCTCATCAACACCTCCTTACTCTTATACACTATACCTTTTGAAATGAATGCTAACATAGCATTCGCTTTCCTTACTGCTGATCTAACTTGGTGGTTAACCTTTAGGGTATCCTGCACGAGGACCCCCAAGTCCCTTTGCACTTCCGATTTTTGAATTTTCTCCACATCTAAATAATAATCTGCCCGATTATTTCTTCTTCCAAAATGTACAACCGTACATTTCTCAACATTGTATCTCATCTGCCATTTCTTTGCCCACTCTCCTAAATTGACCAAGTCTCTCTGCAACCTTTCCGTTTCTTCAACACTTCCTGCTCCTCCACCTATCTTGGTGTCATCTGCAAATTTAGCCACAAAACCATTTAATCCATAATCTAAATCATTGATCTACATTGTAAAAAGCAGTAGCCCCAACACCAACCCCTGCGGAAGACCACTAGTAACCGGCAACCAATCAGAATAGGATCCCTTTATTCCCACCCTTTGCTTTCTGCCTATCAGCCAATGCTCCACCCATTCCAATATCTTTCCTGTAATTCCATGGGCTCTCATCTTATTAAGCAGCCTCTTATGAGGCATCTTATCGAAGGCCTTTTGTAAAGGTCTCGTGAGTGGGATGATGTAATTGTCTCATGACCATGGGGTGATGTTATGTCACGTGATGGCATCTTCCCTACAGTATTAAAGGAAGCCCGTCAAAGTGTGACACAGTTTTACCTTCTATTTTTAAGGTGCAAACACGTTGTTGCTGGCAGTTTTGCCAAACGTTGCTAGTTTTTGTTTGTTACACCTTTGTTTTCCTTTACAGTCTAGTATTGGAGAGTGCAGACCTTACCAAAGTATGGGAACAAATGATCGGGTAAAGTTAATGACGTTCGGTGTTTTGGAAGTGATCGACTGTTTGGAATCTGAATCGTCCGGGGAATTGTGGCAGGCACGTTTGAGTTAAACCCCTGCAAGGTCAGGACGGCTTGTGCAGTGTCCACCCTCCAGCCAAAAGATCAGTTCCTTTATTTCTTCGTGATTGCTTCAACAAGGCATCGCTCAACTGTGATTGGCAGATTCGTCATTTTCTTCGGAGGAATTGTTGCTGCAGTAAAGTCTCTCCTTAAAGGCTGTAAAAATCTCTTGGACTTTTCAACTTACTACCTTAAGATTGTGCTTGAATGAGAACTTGTTAAGAACTATTTCTAAATTTGGCTGTTTGTTCGAGATAGCTGCCTAACGGTTAACTTCGGTTAACCTAGTTTGTTTACTTTTCTATGTTTTGAGTAGAGGTTAATAAATATTGTTGTTTGTTTATATAACCTGACTCAATTTCATATCTATTGTTGCTGGACACATGACAATATTCCTAACACTGCAATTTATGGAAATTGCCAAATGTCTGTAGTTGCATTACTTCCCTGTATTTTGTATCAGAACTGCAAATGTGTGTGAAAGAAGATCCAAGGTACGTAAACAGAATTCAACTCTGAGAGTTGTCCTCCTGCAGGCAGCCACGAAACAAGGAAACAACATGGAACCCGTTCAAAGAAAATATCAAACACCCAATGCGTGAAAAAATAGCACATTGTGCAAACAGCAAAAGGGGAGCGAACAACATATGGAATATCAAACATCAAACCAAGAGTCCAGGAGTCAACGAACATAAAACGTTGGAGGAATTCAGCAGGCCAGGCAGCATCTATGGAAAAGAGTACAGTCGATATTTCGGGCTGAGACCCTGCAGCGGGACTCATGAATGAAGGATCTTGGCGCGAAATGTCGACTATACTCTTTTTCAATGATGCTGCCTGGCCTGCAGAGTTCCTCAAGCATTTTGTGTGTATTGCTTAGATTTCCAGCATCTGCAGATTTTCTCTTGCTTGTGATAGGAGTCCAGGAATAATCAGTTTAGTTCAAACATGTGAAAATCTGCAGATGCGGGAAATACCAAGTAACACATACAAAATGCTGGAGGAACTCAGCAGGTCAGGCAGCGTCTATGGGAAAGAGTAAACAGTCAATGTTTCGGGCCAAGACACTTCATCATGATTTGTGCCCTGATGAAGGGTCTCAGCCCGAAATGTCGACCTTTTTTCTTTTCTATAGATGATTCCTGGCCTGTTGAGTTCCTCCAGCATTTTGTGTGTGTTCTTTCAGTTTGGTTCAGTCCAGCACTGTGCTGCTAGCCGACTGCAGGTAGCACCAGTCTTTGCTGATTATCAAGGGATTGTCCCATGGTAAACAATGTCAACCTTGAAATGAAAAGATACTGTAAATACTACTTTATTTTAAGATGACTGAAAGAACTAGATTATGAGAACACTCAATCCTCTTTTTATTGTCATTTAGAAATGCATACATGCATTAAGAAATGATACAATGTTTCTCCAGAGTGATATCACAGAAAATAGGACAAACCAAAGACTAACACTGACAGAACCACATAATTATAACATATAGTTACAGCAGTGCAAAGCAATACCATAATTTGATAAAGAACAAACCATGGGCATGGTAAAAAAAAAGTCTCAAAGTCCCCGTGTCGATCGGTTCCCGAGTCCCTGATAGCAGGTGGCAAGAGGGAGAAACTCCCTGCCGTAAACCTCCAGGCACTGTCAACTTTCCAATGCCTTGGAAGCAGCCAAAAACAGCTGACACTGAGTCCATCCATCCGAAAACTTCGAGCCTCCAACCAGCCGCTCCGATACAGGCCATTGCATAGCTTCCCTGCGGATGACAATGCAACAACCGTGTGTGGATTGGACGTTAAGAGCATTTGCCATCATCACGAAGACCCTACTGGTGAAGATTGAGGAAACACCTGTTTGAGTGGTGTTGCCACAACAACCTCTGACTCAGTATCAGCAAAATTAAAGAGCTAATTTTTCCCATGGATCGGTGTACATTGATGCGGTGGAGCTGGTAGCTGTGGGAGATTTTAACATGCAGGTCGATTGGGAAAATTAGATTGGTAATGGATCTCAAGACAGTGACTTTGTTGAATGCCTAAGAGATAGCTTTTTAGAGCAGTTTTTCATTGAGCCTAATAGGAGATCAGCTATACTGGATTGGCTGTTATGGAATGAACTGGAGGTGATTAGGGAGCTTAAGGTAAAAGAACCCTGAGGAACCAGTGATCAAAATATGATTGAATTCAACTTGAAATTTGATACGGAGAAAGGGATGCAAGTGAAGCAGCAATGGTGTGTATTTCTGGGAAAAATGAAGAAGGTGCAGGACATATGTATTCCAAAAATGAAGAAATACTGAAATGGTAAAATAGCACAACCATGGCTGACAAGGGGAGTCAAAGCTATTGTAATGGCAAAAGAAAGCGCATGTAGCAAAGCAAAAATTAGTGGGAAGATAGAGGATTGGGAACGTTTTAAAAATCCTACAGAGAGCAACTAAAAACATCATTAGAAGGGAGATGAAATATGAAAACAAGCTAGCAAATAATATCAAAGTGAATAGTAAAAGTATTTTCAAGTAGTTTAAAAATAAAAAAGAAATGAGTTTGGATAAAGGACTGCTAGAAATTGAGGCAGGAGAAATATTAATGGGGCACAAGGAGTTGGCTGATGAACCAAATGAGTATTTTGCATCAGTCTTCACTGTGGAGGTCACCAGCAGTATGCCAAATGTTGTAGCGTGTGTAGGAAGAGAAGTGGGTGCAGTTACTGTTACAAGAGAGAAGGTGCTCAAAAAGCTGAAAGACCTAAAGGTACATAAGTCATCTGGACTGATGAACTGCACCCTAGAGTTCTGAAAGAGGTAGCATTAGAGAATGTGGTGGAACTAGAAATGATCTTTGAAAAAACATTGGACTCTGGCATGGTGCCAGGGAACTGGAAAATTGCAGATGTCACTCCACTCTTTAAGAAAAGCTGAAGGCAGCAGAAAGCAAATTATAGACCAGTTAGCACGAACTCAGTGGTTGGGAAGATGTTAAGAGTCAGTTGTTAAGGATGAGGTGATGGAGTATTTGGTGACACAGGACAAGATAGTACAAAGTCAGCATGGTTTCCTTCATGGAAAATCCTGCCTGACGAACCTGCTGGAATTCTTTGAAGAGATTACAAGTAGGATATATAAAGGGGCTGCAGTGCATGTTGTATATTTGGACTTTCAGAAGGCTTTTGACAAGGTGCCGCACGAGCCCATGGTATTACAGGAAAGTTAGTAACATGGTTACAGCATTGGCTGAATCGTAGGAGGCAGCGAGTGGGAACAGAAGGATCCTTTTCTGATTGACTGCCAGTGACTAGTGGTGTTTTGCAGGGGTTGGTGTTGGGACCACTTCTTTTTATGCTGCACATATATGATTTAGATGATGGAATAGATGGCTTTGTTGCCAAGTTTGCAGATGGTACAAAGATTGGTGGAGGAGCAGGTAGTGTTGAGGAAACAGGTAGATTGCAGAAGGACATAGACAGATTAGAAGAATGGGCAAGAAAGTGGCAAATGAAATACAGTGTTGGAAACTGCATGGTCATGCCCTTTTGTAGAAGAAATAAATGTGTAGAATATTTTCCAAACGGGGAGAAAATCCACTATATTTTCATTATGATAATGGTATGTACTATTTTTTACTGTTAAGTACATATGTGTGATGAACAAGTATAAGACAAACACTGCTTACTGGTAGCACATAAAGTCAGAGTCTGGATTGATGGTGATGCCAAACAGCCACTGACTGTCCACCCAAGTGGCCGAGGTAGTGATAGCTTACCTTTCTGATGGTTCAATGCACACATTATTGTTTCATGCACAAAATTATTCTCTAGAACTACCTTCAGGGTATATGTATAAGCTGCACATGTATTGTAAGTGGAGTTTATATTTAGACTTGGGTCCCATCCCAAAGCTATCTCAAAGTTCAAAGTAAATTTTGTTAATAAAGTACATATACATAACAGAATCGATGAAAGACCTTCCAACTAGGGCGTTCAACCAGAGTGCAAAAGAGAACAAACTATGCAAATACAAAAAGAAGAAATAATAATAATAAAGAAATAAGCAATAAATATCTAGAACATGAGATGAAGAGTCTCTGAAAGTGAGTCGATTGGTTGTGGGAGCATTTCAACGATGGGGCAAGTGAAGTTATCCTCTTTGGTTGAAGTGCCTGATGGTTGTAATGACAGTTTCTGAACCTGGTGGCGTGAATCTTGTGGCTCCTGCATCCTCTTCCTGATGGCAGCAGCAAGAAGAGAGCATGTCCTGGGTGGTGGGGGTCCCTGATGATAGATGCTGCTTTCTTGTGACACATTTCAAGTAGATGTGCTCAGTGGTTGGTAGGGCTTTACCTGTGATGGACTGGGCTGTATCCATTACTTTTTGTGTGACCTTCTATTATATAGATGCAACTATTCCAAAATCCAGAACACCTCCAATCCCAAGCATTTCAGATAAGAGGTGCTTAACCTATACTGGATTTTTTGAGTCTGCTCATAATCATTGTATTTTCTTTATTTTAACAATGAGGATGGAGTTTTATGTGTTTCTCTCAACCACTCCATATATGATTGAAAATTGTGAACAATATATCAACCACACTCTAATATGTTAAAAATGACAAGAACATTCTTGTTGTGCACCTTCATTCATTATAAGATTTTATAATCAATCTGGTCCACAAAACCACAAAAACAAGTGTACAATGAAAAAGTTTAGTTCCAAACATAATAGTTGTACTGACTAGAACATAATCATTCATAAATGATAATCAAAAGGAAACGTTTTGCTCTCAGTATAATTTTATTTGCGAGAACTTTAATGCCCTACAGTATAAATCCTTGCCCAATGTATACTTTTTGTTTCTTTATTTCAGCAGGAGGAGGAATTTGCTCTCTTTGTTAACTGGGATATCATTTGGACTGGCAGTAAAATCAAAATGTATTGCTTGGCTTCACTAATACTGGTCTGCACTTGTCTACCAGTGAGATATGATCGTCTATTTCTACATTCCATGGAATAAAAGGGAACCAACGCTTGTCTGATTATTTGTCTCTAGAGTTTAAATTTTGTAATTTGTTATTGCAAGTTAAAAAGGGAGGGAGGCAAAAGAAAGGAAATGATCCGTCAGTTAGCCTGACTTCAGTAGTTGGGAATACAGTCAACAAAATTGTCTTAATGCACTTAAACGCACTATCGCTGCTTAAAACTGACGGAAACAATGCCAATTTAGGGACAGGTTCGTCCTCGTAGGGTTTCATGCAGGAAACGGCTGCAGGTCAGGGATAAGGAAATGGCATTTTAAACTCCCAATGTCAACTTGCTGGCAAATGTGCAGTTCCTAGTGGATAAAATTGGTGATCTCAGCACTAGGGTGCTGAATCAGAGGGTCATTAGGACCGTGTGTGTCCTTTGTTTCACGGAATCCTGGTAAACCCCTTCCGCACCGGATGCAGCAATTCAGATCGACAGGTTTACCATACACGGTCAGGATAGATTCATAATCTCTCTCAAAAGCAGAGGTGGAGGAGTAGACATAGAGACATAGAAAAATACAGCAGTTACCTTTTTACCTACCGCAGGAGATTCCCGGGATCATTTTGGTAGTGGTATATATTCCACCTCAAGCCAATGTCAATCAGGCTTTAGATGATCTGAGCAATGGGATCAACATGCATGGAACAGCGCACCCTAATGCCTTCACCATCGTTCTGGGAGATTTTAACCAGGCCAGTCTAAAAAAATCGCTAAGCAATTACCATCAACAGATCACTTGCAATACTAGAGGAAACAACACACCGGACCATTGTTACACCACCATCAAGAATGCCTACCATGCTATTCCACACCCTCACTTCGGGAAATCTGATCACCTAACTGTACTTCTACTCCCTGAGAAGAGGCAGAGACTGAAGACTGCAGCACCAGTAGCGAGGAGCAAGAAGGTATGGACAAGGGAAGCACAGGGGCACTTCCAGGACTGCTTTGATTCAGTGGACTGGACTGTATTCAGGGATTCATCTTCAAATCTGGATGAGTATGCTGCAGTTGTTACCGACTTCATTAAAACCTGTGTGGATGAGTGTGTGCCTACAAAGACTTATGGTACATTCCCAAAACAAAAGCCGTGGATAAACCAGGAGGTACTTTGTCTGCTGAACGCCAGATCTGTGGCATTCAGGTCTGTTCCAGAAAACCAGGTATGATTTGCAGGGGGCTATTTCAAGGATGAAGAGACAATTTTGAATGAGGTTGGAGACATCGGATGTACAACTCTGGCAGGGTTTACAAGACATTATTTCCTACAAAGCCAAACCCAATGGTATGAATGACAGTGACGCTTCACTACCCGATGAACTCAACGCCTTCTATGCCTGCATTGAAAGGGAGAATATAACTACAGCTGTGAAGATCCCTGCTGCACCTGATGACCCTGTGATCTCTGTCTCAAAGGCCAATGTTAGGCTGTCTTTAAAGAGGGTGAACCCTCGCAAGGCAGAAGATCCCGATGGAGTACCTGGTAAGGCTCTGAAACCTGGGCCAACCTACTGGCGGGAGTATTCAAGGATATTTTCAACCTCTCACTGCTACGGGCAGAAGTTCCCACTTGCTTCAAAAAGGCAACAATTATACCAGTGCCTGAGAAGAATAACGTGAGCTGCCTTAATGACTATCACCCAGTAGCACTCACACCTACAGTGATGAAATGCTTTGAGAGGTTGGTCATGACTAGAATGAACTCCTGCCTCAGCAAGGACCTGGACCCACTTCAATTTTTCTATTGCCACAATAGGTCAACCGCAGATGCAATCTCAATGGCTCTTCACACAGCTTTAGATCACCTGGACAATTCAGCATTTAATACCATCACTCCCACAATCCTGATTGAGAAGTTGCAGGACCTGGGCCTCTGTACCTCCCTCTGCAATTGGATCCTCAGCTTCCTAACTGGAAGAGCACAATCTGTGTGGATGGGTGATAACACCTCCTCCTCGCCAATGATCCACACTAGTGCACCTCAGGGGTGCGTGCTTAGCCCACTGCTCTACTCTCTCTGTATAGTTAGGCATAGCTCAAAAATACCATCTATAAATTTGCTGATGATACAACCATTGTTGGTAGAATCTCAGATGGTGGTGAGAGGGCATACAGGAGTGAGATATGCCAACTATTGGAGTGGTGTCGCAGCAACAACCTGGTACACAACGTCAGTAAGACAAAAGAGCTGATTGCGGACTTCAAGAAGGGTAAGATGAAGGAACACATACCAATCCTCATAGAGGGTTCAGAAGTGGAGAGAGTGAGCAGCTTCAAGTTTTGGGTGTCAAGACCTCTGAGGACCTAACCTGGTCCCAACATATCAATGCACTTATAAAGAAGGCAATTTACCTGATGCTTTTTTCTTTCTGGTGATAATAATTCTCAGAAGTTTTCTCCTTCCACCCTACCCACAGGATGTTCCCTTATTACTGGGATGCACTTAAAGCATTCTATCATAAAAACAAATACAAAATGTTTGTTCAAAATCTCTGTTATGGGCAGTAGAGTAGCGAAGCAGTTAGACCAATGCTTCACAGTGTCAGCTGGAATATAAGGTGTGGCTCCTCCAACCTGAGTGTGGCCTCATCACGATAGTAAAGGAGGCCATGGGTGAACATGTTGGAATGGGAAGTGGAATTAAAATAGGTGGCAACTGGGTGATCCCACTTTGCCCTGCAGACGAAGCTTAGGTGCTCTGCAAAGCGGTCTCCCACTCTACGTTGGGTCTCACCGATATACAAGAGGCCACACCGGGAGCACCGGATACAACAGATAACCCCAACAGCCTCCAAGGTGAATTGTCGCCTTACCTGGAAGGACTGTTTGGGCCCTGAATAGTAATGAGGGAGAAGGTATAGGGGTAGGGGTGTAGAACTTATTCCCCTGTATATCGATGAAACCCGACGTAGATTGGGAGTCCATTTCACCGAGCACATAAGCTCCATCCGCCAGAAAAAGCAGGATCTCCCAGTGACAACCAATTTTAATTCCACTTTCCATTCCAACATTTCTACGGTGTTACGTACCCCGTAACTGGGTTGCCAAACCAGCAGAAATGGATCACTCAGTTGGAGTCTGGAGTACTAGAACTAAGAAAGTTTTATTAAAGAAACAAGCAACACAGTAATCGAAAGGATAATAAATGCAACAGTTCAGTGATGATAAACACACATGTGCACAGCATTAAGATAACAGCATCAATCAAGCTCTATCGTTGTCTAGGGGTAAATGACCAAATTTCAAAATGACTCAAAGTTCAGTCCAGTTAGTAGTTCAGTTCGCAGTATTCGTTGCCATGGCGATGGACAAGGTGGGGGAAGAGACAGAGATAACAGGAACAACTGATCATTCAGAACATTGCTTCACTCACAGACCAGCGAGATTGCTCACAAGCAACTTTTGGGCGGGTCCTTGGTGATGTCACCTGAGGTCACCGACTGTGACCCCTCCTCCAGATGCGGTCGATCCTCTGCAGTGAACCCGGCACCCAGGCAAGGGCGGACACACACCGGGTTCCCGCTGATCGTACCTTTCCACCCTTGTCGTTATCTGATACTTCTCACCCACTTGTGAGAGGCGCACCGCTTCCAGGGTCTCGTTACCTCGGGTGGCGTGTGTGTCCGTCTTAGCGAACCTGTCCCTTTTTATCCCCCTGCTGGGGTATCGCCTGTCCATCACTTCAAACAGTTCAGGGTTCAAAGGGGGGAGCCGCTCCAGACAGCTCTCTCTCTCCCACGTCCCTTCATTACACATCTCCAGACGCTGCTCCATTGTTCCTTATCTCTCCTTCCCCTGAGGGCAGGTGGCAGACCAACTGCTGATGCCACTGATGCTAGCCCAGGCCAGCAAACATCTTAATTTTATGTGTATTCTCGTAACACTTCCCCCCTTTAAGGATTTTTACCGGGAGGTAAAAATTACAAACATGACTACATTATTTGATACATACACAATATACATCTTTATCAGCTATTTGGCTAACACAGCAAGTTTGAAGCTGTCAACACCTTGACAGACAGTCATCACATTTTCTGTTCCTTTTACACGTGTTATTAATAATCCCTTAGACCAGGCTCCAACTCAGCAGACTTCATAGTGGCCAAAAACACTGATGAATTGCGACCAATGTAACCTCTCATTTGGTTTTGTCCCGGACCACAATAACAAGGGTCGTCCCATTCCGACTCAATTTTCTCTCGCAAGGGCTTAGTAGGAGGGGGACGGGTATTGACCGCAGAGTTATTGCAAAACTTCCTGCAGTACCCCACCATCTCCAGGAGCCTTCTGAGGGCCCTCTTGTCTGTCGGGGTTGGGAGGTCAGCGATAGCCTGCACTGTAGCTTGCATCACTGCCAGCTGCCCCTGTGTCACCACAATTCCCAGGTAGGTGACCCTCGTGTGGCCGAATTCATTTTTTTCAAGGTTCACTATCAAACTGGCTTCAGACAGCCGTATTAAATTGCCAATACACACCTCTGTGGTCATCAGCCCTTTAGTCACTTACTCAATATATATGAGTGTTCTTTACTGGGCTGCCCTATTGTAACAGACATAACCCAACGTCCCAGTTCTTTGCATTTCCTCGGGACAATCAAACACATAGGTGCGAGTCGTTAATTACTCCTTCTAAAGATTCGCTTTGTTCGGGGATTAAGGGAGAGACCTTATCAGTAGACCTGGCCAAAACAATAGCCTTCTCCCATCTGACCGATCCCATCCTAATCTTTTCAAAATGGTTTTTTCCTCTTATCAAGGGGCCCCTAGCTTCATTGATTTCCACGCTAACACCGACTAGGTTTGTTAGCATATCAAAAGCCGGTGACCGTCTCAGTTCGCGTCGGTCATGATCAATAACATTCTTCCCCCTGGGCAGCCGGTAAATCTCTTTCATGATTCCACCAACTGTTTCCTCCAGCACCGCAAAATGTCCACCGGGGGGTACCTCGTGGGCCATGTTAAAAACCTCATCCCTATAACTCTTTTGCACCACCCCCCACTCCTCATCTGCGGATGCTGTACTTGATTTCCCTTTCTTCCTTAGCACTTCCTCATCCGCACAATAGCTTGTCAAGGCTGTGTCAGAGAGAGCGGTCTCGGCAAAAACCATCAGCCCCTCGTCTCGCTCCTGCGTCTGCACAAATTCTTTCCTGGCTACTGCTACGTCCGTCCCAGCTCCCTCACTACCTCTTATCTCACTACACCCTGTCTCATACAAGGTTGTCAGAAATGTTTCAGCCAAATTCACCATCGCGGGCGGGGCCTCCATGCTGGCAGGCTGACCCGTCAATCTCACGACTGGGAACACGATTCCTCCGGCGATGTCATTACCGAGCAAGACTTCCACGTCTTTCATCGGTAATTCGGACCTCACCCCGATCGTGACTAGTCCAGAGACCAGGTTGCTCTGTAAATGTATCTGGTGCAAAGGGACTGACTCTGTCCCTTCCCCAACACCTTTGACCTCTACCTCCCCAGTCTGGGTCTCTGAGCTAAACTCTAATACACTCTTCAGTATTAGTGACTGACACGCTCCCGTGTCTCTCCAGATCCGCACTGGAACTGGTTTTAACCTCTTCTTCACTGACACCAGTCCGGCCGAGATAAACCTCTCGCGCCCTTCCTGGACTTTTTCAGACCTGTCCTTCCCTAGCGGTTCGCTTAACATCTCGATACAGCCATTCAAAATTTCCGCTTTTCCTTTCCCCGTCTCCTTCCTTGGGGCAAAGCACCTGGACGCAAAGTGTCCGACTTTCCCACAATTATAACAGACGACCCCAGGAGACTTCCTACCAGACTGCTCCCGGTCTACATAATCCTTTTCACTAGTCCCCGGCTTACTTTCTGACTTTTCCGGCGGACTCTCCCCTCCGTCCTGACTACCCTTCTGGTAGCCTTTACTCGGGGCAAACTTCATTTTATGCGTCAACGCATACTCATCCGCTAACTTAGCAGTTGCGGCTAACGTGGCTGCCTCTTTCTCATCGAGGTAGGGTCTCATACCCTCAGGGACACAACCTTTAAACTGCTCAATCAGAATCAGTTGCAGCAGTCTGTCATAATCCCCCTCTACCCCTTTCGAGGCGCACCAACGCTCACAATATGTTTGCATCTCACGAGCAAACTCCAAATACGTGCGGTCCCACCGCTTCCTCGCATTCCGGAACCTCTGCCGGTATGCCTCCGGGACCAACTCATAAATCCTGAGGATGGCCTCCTTCACCACCTCATACTTCTGGGCATCTTCCGCGGATAAAGCGGAGTAAGCTTCTTGGGCCTTCCCTTTCAGTACACTCTGAAGTAAAACAACCCACTTATCCCTCGGCCAGTCCTGACTTATAGCCACCTTTTCGAAGTGGAGAAAGTACCGATCCACGTCGGTATCGTCAAAAGGGGGAACCAGCCTTACCTCCTGGGTCGCCCGGAACCCTCCACCTTGGTTCGGCACGAGCCCCTGCTCGGCCCTTATCTTTAACTTCTCCAGCTCAAATTCCCTTTCCCTCTGTTTCTCCTCTCTCTCCAACTGTCTGTCCCTCTCTTTCTCTTCGTGTTCTAACTGCCGTACCCGGAACTCGTGCTCGAGTCTCAGTTTTTCAAGCTGTACCTGTACCGCGTCTCCAGCAGGTTTTTCAATAGACACCTCCCCCAGCTCACCTTGGGGAAACACTCCTTTAGATACATAGTGCTCTACAATAGCTCTGTGTATCTCCTCTCTCCTCATTGTCGACTTCACCTTGGCAAGATTCACCCGTTTGGCCACAGCTATCAATTCCGATTTCCTGGCATCCTCTAATGCTTCCAAGGTCGGCGCCTTTATAAATTCCTCAACCTCCATTTCTGCTGTTTGTCTTTTCTTTCTTTCGGGAATTTTAACCCAATCAATTTACTCCGTCCCAAATTTAGCGTTCAAAATCGCGGACGAGAACCCCACTTATGTTACGTACCCCGTAACTGGGTTGCCAAACCAGCAGAAATGGATCACTCAGTTGGAGTCTGGAGTACTAGAACTAAGAAAGTTTTATTAAAGAAATAAGCAACACAGTAATCGAAAGGATAATAAATGCAACAGTTCAGTGATGATAAACACACCTGTGCACAGCATTAAGATAACAGCATCAATCAAGCTCTATCGTTGTCTAGGGGTAAATGACCAAATTTCAAAATGACTCAAAGTTCAGTCCAGTTAGTAGTTCAGTTCGCAGTATTCGTTGCCATGGCGATGGACAAGGTGGGGGAAGAGACAGAGATAACAGGAACAACTGATCATTCAGAACATTGCTTCACTCACAGACCAGCGAGATTGCTCACAAGCAACTTTTGGGCGGGTCCTTGGTGATGTCACCTGAGGTCACCGACTGTGACCCCTCCTCCAGATGCGGTCGATCCTCTGCAGTGAACCCGGCACCCAGGCAAGGGCGGACACACACCGGGTTCCCGCTGATCGTACCTTTCCACCCTTGTCGTTATCTGATACTTCTCACCCACTCGTGAGAGGCGCACCGCTTCCAGGGTCTCGTTACCTCGGGTGGCGTGTGTGTCCGTCTTAGCGAACCTGTCCCTTTTTATCCCCCTGCTGGGGTATCACCTGTCCATCACTTCAAACAGTTCAGGGTTCAAAGGGGGGAGCCGCTCCAGACAGCTCTCTCTCCCACATCCCTTCATTACACATCTCCAGACGCTGCTCCATTGTTCCTTATCTCTCCTTCCCCTGAGGGCAGGTGGCAGACCAACTGCTGATGCCACTGATGCTAGCCCAGGCCAGCAAACATCTTAATTTTATGTGTATTCTCGTAACAACGGTCTCCTCTACTGTTGCAATTAGGCCACAATAGACTGGAGGAGCAACATAAGAGCATAAGCTACAGTAGCAGTAGGCCATTCGGCCCATCCAAGTCTACTCCACCATTCAATCATGGCTGATCCAATTCTTCCAGTCATCCCTTCTCCCCTGCCTTCTCCCCATACCCTTCAAGAACTTATCTATCTCTGCCTTAAATGCACCCAATGACTTGGCCTCCACAGCCACGCGTGGCAACAAGTTCCACAGACCTAACACTCTCTCACTAAAATAATTTCTCTACATTTCTCTTCTAAACGGACGTCCTTCAATCCTGAAGTCGTGCCCTCTTGTCCTAGACTCCCCACCATGGGAAATAACTTTGCCATATCTAATCTGTTCTGGCCTGTTAACATTCTGAATGTTTCTGTGAGATCCCCCCTCATTCTCCTGAATTCCAGGGAATACAGCCCAAGAGCTGCCAGACATTCCTCATACAGTAACCCTTGCATTCCTGGAATCATTCTCGTGAATCCTCTCTGAACCCTCTCCAATCTCAGCATGTCCTTTCTAAAATAAGGAGCCCAAAACTGCACACAGTACTCCGTGTAGTCTCACGAATGCCTTATAGAACCTCAACATCACATCCCTGCTCTTATATTCTGTATCTCTAGAAATGAATTCCAACATTGCATTTGCCTTCTTCACCACCTACTCAACCTGGAGGTTAACCTTTAGGACACCCTGCACAAGGACTCCCAAGTCCCTTTGCATCTCTGAATTTTGAATTCTCTCCCCATCTGAATAACAGTCCGTCCATTTATTTCTCCCAAAGTGCATGACCATACACTTTCCAATATTGTATTTCATTTGCCACTTCTTTGCCCATTCCCCAAAACTATCTAAGTCTCTGTTTCCTCAACACTACCCGCTCCTCCACCTATCTTTGTATCATCGGCAAATTTAGCCACAAATCTATTAACCCCATAGTCCAAATCATTGACATACATCATAAAAAGCAGCAGTCCTAACACCGACCCCTGTGGAAATCCTCTGGTAACCAGCAGTCAGCCAGAATAGGATCTTTTTATTCCCACTGTCTGTTTTCTGCCCATCAGCCAATGCTCCACCCATGCTAGTAACTTCCCTGTAATTCCATGGGCTCTAATCAGGCTAAGCAGCCTCATGTGTGGCACCTTGTCAAAGGCCTCTGAAAATCCAAGTACACCACATCTACTACATCTCCTTTGTCCACCCAGCTTGTAATTTCCTCAAAAAATTGCAGGTTGTTAGTCAGGCATCTTATATTCCAACTTGATGGCAGGAACATTGATTTCTCGAACTTCTGGTGATGGCCCACTCCTCCACTTCTCTGTTCCCCATCCTCCTTTCCTTCTCTCACCTTAACTCCCTGCCTGCCCATCATCTCCCTCTGGTGCTCCTCTCCCCCCCCCCTTTTCTTTCTTCCATGGCCTGCCCTCTCCTATCAGATTCCCCCTCCCCCAGCCCCCTATCTCTTTCACAAATCAACTTCCCAGATCTTTACTTCATCCCATCCAGTTTCACCTATCACCTCGTGTTTCTTCTTCCCCACCCCCACCTTTTTATCACCCGTCCTGCCGAAGGGTCTCGGCTGGAAATGTCGACTGTACTCCTTTCCATAGATGCTGCCTGGCCTGCTGAGTTCTTCCAGGTTAGGGTGGGAGTGTGTGTGTGTGTGTGTGTGTTGCTTGGTTTTCCAGCATCTGCAGATTTCCTCGTTTATAAAAATCTTACTCCACAGCCTCCCCAGGTAAAGTTTGCAGCAGAAAATCCTACCAGCTCGAACGCCAACATGAGAACAAAATGACACAGGAATTTTGTAACTTATTAATATAATAGTGTATTGGCTCTCAATTTTAAATAAAACTATTGTAGAAAAGCATTAGCATTGTCCGAATGATAACTGCTGAAGGAGTATTCTGCATAGAATAACGACATCAACATTTTCTTCAATTATTTTATTCCCTTTCTGGAATGTACCCACTGCGGAAGCAGCACGAAAGAACGTTAACACTCACCGAAACCTGCAGTACGCCGCCAATGCTCAACGTCTACATTCAGTGTAATTCCGAGTACACAATGAGCGGGCTGCCTCTTAATAATTGGAGAATCTCCTGAGGAGACGATTGAATCGACGTCATTACGTTAAGTTTCGTTTTCCAGCGAAATGTTGCTGTCTTCAGCGAGAGGGCTGGCGGAGTGTTTATCCCGGAGTCTGCGTCAGGACTGAACGACCCACTGGAATAACGCAGCCGGTCAGGATTTCCATGCATTCAGTCCGAAAAGATCTTCTGGTTCTTTCCGGATACAGATACTGCTTCAGAGGCTGAGTTGCTCTGTCATTTTATTTTGCCTCCGTTTTCAGTCATAAGTGGAAGTGGGATTACTTTTACAACAGTCACACTGGAATCAAACCATCCTCCAACCTGGAGTTGAACTGAGAGACAAATTAATGCAGGTGGTTTCGATGTTGGAAGTGTAGTGTAACTGAAGCAGAGAGAGAGCTTTGTCTAGGAGGAGAGACAGACGTAGATACAGTAAAGGATTCGAGGGCGATTGGACGGAGACTTCAAGCCTGGAAGGATACAAGTAAGGATCTGAGATGACCTTATGGTGACTCAGCCATGGCATGAGAGGATAAACTAACGGTGCAGATCATCAATTCAATCTGGGTGATCTTATTTATTTATATGAGGAAAAATATTAAGAATTGGAAGTCAATGAACTCAAAGAGGAAGAGGCACGATTGTTGAAAGGACAGAGGAATTGTCAGGGTGCAACTACTTCAAAACTGCAATAAATTGGTTCTAATACTGACCTTCTGCCTATGTTTCCTCCAGGTGCTCTGGTTTTATCACATACCCCATAAGATATAGGTGCAGATTAAGCCATTCAGTATGTCCACCATTTAATTATGGTGATTTTCATTTGAAACCCATTCTTCCCAAATTCTTAACATCTTTATCAATCAAGAACCTATCAGTCTCTTCCTTAAATACACCCAATAGCTTAGCTCCACCAACCTCTGTGGCAACAAATTCCACAGATTCATCACCCTCTGCGGAAAAAAAAATCTTCTCCCCTCAGTTTTAAAAAGGATGTCCCTTTATTCTGAGGTTGTGTGCGTGGATCATAAATTTTTCTACTAGTGGGAACAACCGCTGCATCCTCTCTAGTCCCTTCAGTCTCCAATAGGTTTCAATGAGATCCTCCAATTCCACCCCCCCCCCATCGTCCTTCAGAGTTCGATCGAGTCTGGGCCCAGAGACAACAAATCCAGAAGCTGTGTGGGTTTTTACTCTAACTGGCTACTGTAAATAGACCCTGGGCAGTAAAATCTAAGGGGAGGGGAGTTGAGAGAATATGGACAGAATAAATGTGATTAGTGTAGGATTAATGTAAAGTGGCACCTGATGATCTGCATTGCCCATTTCTTTGCTGTTCCACTTCGTGATTTCATGAAGAATCTGAAGGAAAAAGCAATGAAGACATCTGATAGAGATGATTTTAAATAAGGGGCAAAATGAGTGGAATAAGATGAGGTGTTCAAAAGTGGAGGAAATGCCAGAGGATTTGCTTATAAGATGCTACATGGTTTTCAAGTATTGCACTGGAGACTCTGGAGGAAATGGAGAGGAGGTCAAGGTCAAACATTTGAGGACATGCTTTCAAGGCAAAATGGGGGAAGTTTTAAGAGGACATGGGGTGAGGTAAGCTTCTTTAAACAAAGAATGGTAGATGCCTGGAATGGGTTTCTAGTGGAGGCTATGGAAGCAGGCCGTTTGGTGGAGTTTCAGAGCCTTTTAAATGGACACATGAAAATGAAGGGAATGGCGGGATATGGATATACACAGGAAGAGGACTTTCAGTATAAATTGGCGTCAACACTAGCACAAAATTGTTGGTTAAATGGCCTGTCCAGTACTGTACTCTTGTCTGACTCTGTGTCAGGGGCTGTGGTTTGGTGATGTAAGTCACGTTGTCTCTCAGTCAAACAGTGAGACTTCAATTTGGATGTGGCGCCATCGCACGGAGATTGCATTTTCTATATCAGCCAAGGTGTCTGCATGGCTTCCGTAATAATGTTGCTGAAGGGAAGCCTCGTAAGAGTGAATGTGAATTTTGGAGAAAGATCTGGAGAGACACGGTGATAATATGAGGCAGCTGGGATAAAGGGACAAGTACCTTGAGTACTTTGGTGGATACAGAGTCAAGCTAAACCTACTACTTAAGAGGGCATTAACCCTGTGACATTTTCAAGAGAACAGGGAATTCAGTATGTTTTGGAGAGAGTAGTGAAGGGCACATGGCCAAGTGGTTAAGACGTTCGTCTAGTTACCTCAAGGTCGCTAGTTTGAGCCTCAGCTGTGGCAGTGTGTTTGTGCCCTTGAGCAAGGCACTTAACCACACATTGCTCTCGTGTGTGTGAGGAGTGGCGCCCCACACAGACTTCCAATCTGCGCCTTGTAAGGCATGAAAATGCCCGATGCAGGCCTCTCATGGTCTGAGTCGATGTCCCCCCCCCCCCCAGTGAAGGGTGGTGAAATGAAGCGAGGAGAGGTGGTATGGAAAGAGGAAAAGAAAAGGCAGCCTACAATACATATCAAAAGCATCCACCTCTTAAAGGGGAAATGTTCTGCTAATGTAGGCATCCCACAATGAAAGATAACCCAGGAACCAATTAAGAACAGAACTGGGAGAGTGAATACTGCATGGTTTTCAAATAGTGCAGTGGTGACACTTGGGGAATGGATTGGAGCTCAAGATCGAAAAGGAAGACTTGAGGACTGCTGCAAAAGGTTTAATGATTAGGGTTCAACAGCCCAAATTCAAGTGCAATTCCCCAGCCAACGCACCACCAGTCTCATGCTGCTCAACGCATCACACCAAGCAACTTTCTCCATTTCTCAGGTGTAGCATTTAATGCTCAGAAATACACTTCACACTTACAGCTTTGTTCTAACACAGCTTCAAATTATAAACTCGGTGATCACTTTGTTCGGTAGTTCTGCACATCTGCTCATTAAGACCATAAGACATTTGAGCAGAATTAGGCCATTCTGCCGTTGAGTTTCATCTGCCATTCATTATGGCTGATCCATTTATCTCTCAAACCCATTCCCCTGCCTTCTCTCCATAACCTTTCATGCCTTGACTAATCAAGAACCCATCAACCTCCACCTTACACCTAATGACCTGGCCTCCACATCTGCCAGTAGCAATGAATTCCACAGATTCACCATTCTGTGTCTGAAGAAATTCCTACTCATTTCCATTTTAAATGTACATCTGTCTATTCTGAGGCTGTGCCCTCTGGTCCTAGACTTTCCCACCATCCTCTGCACATCGACTCTATCTAGGCCATTCAACATTTGACAGCTTTCAATATGATATGCCCTTAGTCTTCTAAATTCCAGTAATTACAGGCCCAGAGCCATCAATGTCTCCTCATGCAACAAGCCTTTCATTCCTGGAATCATTTTGGTGTATCTCCACTGAACCCTCTAAATCAGCACATCCTTTCTTAAGGGGCCTAAAGCTACACACAATACTCCAAGTGAGGTTCACCAGTGCTTAATAAATTCTCAACATTACATCCTTACTTTTATATTTTTGTTTTCTTGAAATGAAGGCGAATATTGCATTTGCCTTCCTCTCCACCAACACAACCTACAAGTTAACCTTTAGGAAATCCTGCACAAGGACTCCCAAGTCCCATTGCACCTCAGATTTTTGAATTTTCTTTCTGTTTGGAAAACAGTTTATCCTCTTATCCCTTCTACCCAAGTGCATGTCCACGCACTTGCAGACACTATTCCATCTGCCAGTCCTTTGCCCATTGTCCTAATTCACTTAGTCCTTCTGCAGCCTCCCTGCTTCCTTAATACTAGCTGCCCCTCCATCTCTCTTCATATCATCCCAAACTTGGACAGAAAGCCATCACTTTCATCATCCATATCATTGACATATAACGTGAAAAGGAACAGTCCCAAAACAGACCCCTGTGGAATGCCACTGGTTACTGGCAGCCATTGTTAAAGGCTCTCGTTATTCCTATTCTTTGCCTTATGTGAATCAGCCAATGCTCTAAATCTTGAATCATTCTTGTGATACCATGCCTCTTATCTCGTTAAGCAGCTTCACGTGCAGCACTTTGTCGAAGGCGTTTGAAGAATTCAAGTACACAAAATCCACCATTTCTCCTTTGTCTATCCTGCTTCTTGTTTCCTCAAAGAATTCCGACAGATTTGTCAGGCGAGAGTTTCCCCTTAAGGGAACCATGTTGACTTTAGCCTATGTTACCATGTGCTTTAAAGATCCCTGAGACACGTCCTTAACAATTGCCTCCAACATCTTTCCAACCTATGAAGTCAGACGAACAGTCTTAAGTTTTCCTTTCTTCTGCCACCCGCCCTTCTTGAAGAGTAGAGTGAAATTTGTAATTTTCCAGTCCTCCGGAACTATGTCAGAATCTATTGTTTCTTAAAAGATCATTAGTAATGCCCCCACAATCACTTCAGCTACCTCTTTCAGAACCCTTGGGTGTACAGCATCTGGTTCAGGTGACTTACCTAGCTTCAGACATTTCAGTTTCCCAAATACCTTCTGCTTAGTAAAAACAACAGCACGTCCTTCTGCCCTCTAACATTTGGGAACCACTGGCACACTGTTAATGTTTTCCACAGTGAAGACTGATGAAAAATACTTGATCAGTTCGTACGCCATTTCCTTCTCCCCCATTACTACCTCTCTAGTGTAATTTTTCATCCGTGTAATATCTACTGCCACCTCTCTTTTACTATTCTTATGCCTGAAAATTTTTTAAATATCCTCTTTGATATTACTGGCTAGCTTACCTTCATACTTCATTTTTCCCCGTTTATGGCTTTTCAGTTGCCTTCTGTTGGTTTTTAAGTGTCCCAACTCTCTAACCTCACATTAATTTTTGCTCTATTATATGCCCTTTCTTTTGCTTTTACGCCACTTTTGACATCCCTTCTCAATCACAGTTTCGTTATCGTGCCTTCCGAATACTTCTCTGGGCTGTATCTGTCCTGCACCTTTCGAATTGCTCCCAGAAACTCCAGCCATTGCTGCTCTGCTGTCATCCCTGCCAGTGTTAATGCAAATATCTAATTTGTAAATATTATCTAACAAAGAGGCAAGAGTGGTTATCAGACTGCTGAAAAATGATGCTGGCGAGGTAGTAATAGAGACAAGGAAATGGAGGACAAACTGATTAAGTATCTTGCATCAGTTTTCACTGTGGAAGACACTAGCAGTATGGTGGAAATTCCAGGTGTCAGGGATCACCAAGTGTGTGAAGTTACCATCACTAGGTAGAAGGTTCTTGGGAAACTGAAAGGTCTGAAGGTAGATAAGCCACCTGAACCAGATGCTGTGCACCTCAGGGTCCTGAAAGAGCTAGCTGAAGAGATTGTGGAGGCATTAATAATGTTCTTTCAAGAATCACTAGATTCTGGAATGGTTCCAGAAGACTAGAAAATTGAAAATGTCATTCCATTACAGAAAAGATTCTAGCATGGATAAAACAGTTGCTGATTGGCAGGAGGCAAAGAGTGGGAATAAAAGAAACCCTTTCTGGCTGGCTGCTGGTGACTAGTGGTGTTCCACAGGGGTCTGTGTTGGGACTGATTATTTTTATGTCATCTGTTAATGATTTGGATGATGGAATTGATGGCTTTGTTGCAAAGTTTGCAGATGATACAAGCATAGGTGAAGGGGCAGGTAGTTTTGTGGAAGTAAAGAGGCTACAGAAGGACTTGGACAGATAAGGAGAATGGGTAAAGAAGTGGCATATAAAATATGGTGTTGGGAATGCATTTTGATAAAAGAAATTAAATGGTTGACTATTTTCTAAATGGAGAGAAAATACAAAAAAACTGAGGTGCGAAGGGATGTGGGAGCCTTTGTGCAGGATACCCTAAAAGTTAATTTGCAGGTTAAGTCTGTGGTGAGGAAGGCAAATGTGATGATAGCATTCATTTCAAGAGGACTAGAACATAAAAGCAAGGACATAATGTTCAGACTTTATAAAGCACCAGTGTGGCCTCACTTGGAGTATTGTGAGCAGTTTTGGGCCCCTTATCTTAGAATGGATCTGCTGAAACTGGAGAGGGTTCAAAGGAGGTTCATGAAAAAGGATACAGGATTGAACAGGTTGTCATGTGAAGAGCATCTGATGGCTCTGGGCCAGTATTCATTGGAATTCAGAAGAATAAGGGGTGATTTAATTGAAACCTATTGAATAGTGAAAGGCCTTGATAGAGTGGATTTGGAGAGGAAGTTTCCTGTGGTGGGAGAATCTAAGACCAGAGGACACAGCCTTAGAAGAGTGAGACTTCCTCTTAGAACAGGGATGAGGAGGAATTTATTTAGCCGGAGAGTGGTGAATCTGCAAAGTTCCTTGAATCTGGCACCTGTGGAGGCCAAGATTTTATGGATGTTTAAGGCAGAGGTTGATAGATTCTTGCTTGGTCAGGGCATGAAGGGATATGGGGAGAAAGCAGGAGATTGGGGCTGAGAGGAATAATGGATCAGCTGTGATGAAATGGTGGCGCAAACTCAATGGGCCAAATGGCCTGATTCCGTTCTTATATCATGGTCTTATGGTTTAGTCAGCCAGTCATGTAGCAGCATCTCACTGCATAAAAGCTTGCAAAACGGTCAAGAGATTCATTCGTTGTTGAGACCAACATCAAATAAGGAAAAAAGGTTCTCTAAATGACCTTGACAGTGGAATAATTATCGGTGCCAGATGGAGTAGTTTGAACATCTCAGGAACACTGACCTGGGGTTTCCATGCATAACAATCTTTGGATTTAACAGAGAATGGTGTGAAAACAAAAAAAAAAAAAAATCCAGTGAGTGGCAGTCCTGTGGGTAAAAATGCCTTATTAATGAGAGAAGCTGGAGGAAAATGGCCAGGCTGGTTTAAGCCCCGTATCAGTAAGATAACAGTCAGTCAAATAGATATGAGCTACAACAGTCATGTGCAGAAGAGGTTCTCTAAATACACATGTTGAATCTTGATGGGCTACAGCAGCAGGCAACCATGAAAATATACTTAATAATTAATTTGTGATTACTTTAATTTAAATCACTTTGTAGAGATCTGTTTTCACTTTCACACGAGACTTTCCTGATGATCGGTGTCAAAAAAGCCAAATTGAATCCATTGTGATTCAATGTTGTAAAACAGTAAAACATGAAAACTTCTGGGGTGATACTTTTCATTGGCACTGTATATGTATATATATACACACGCACATATGTGTAATTTATTTATTTATGTATATAATATAGATATTTGTCTACCATGTGTGCATAATCATTGGAGATAATTACTTAAACCATCATGTAATCCCCAAGAAGTCCATAGTTGGAAGGGAAGGAGAAGATGGCGGTGCGATGGCAGCGTGCGCGGCCACTTCGGTGGTGATGTCTGTTATCTGTCAAGTAGGGGACCGTGCACAATTCTGATTTGATGGAGACAGACGTGAGAGCACGGAGGAGCATCTGGAAAACTTCTGAAATGCCCGCTTTGCTGCCGCTGCTACTGTGTGGTAACCGGAATCTCCGGAGCAGAAGGCCCCGAAATCCTCGGCTTTGCGTGTCTCAGCAGCCGGGGAGAGGTCGAAGGCGCTCAGGAGGCTGTATCGGAGAGGCTGGTCAGAAGCTCGAAGTTTTCAGACAGACACAGTGTTGGCTGTGGTTGGCTGCTTCCAATGCATCGGCAAGTTGATGGTGTGTGGAGGTTTATGGCAGGGAGTTTCTCCCTTTTGCCGCCTGCTATTGGGGACTCAGGAGTCAATCAACTCAGGGACTTTTGAGACTTTATTTACCGTGCCCATGGTTTGTTCTTCATCAAATTATGGTATTGCTTTGCACTGTTGTAACTATATGTTATAATTATGTGGTTCTGTCAGTGTTAGTCTTTGGTTTGTCCTGTCTTCTGTGATATCACTCTGGAGAAACACTGTATCATTTCTTAATGCATGTATGCATTTCTAAATGACAATAAAAGAGAACTGAGTGTTCTCATAATTAGTTCTTTCAGTCATTTTAAAATAAAGTAGTATTTACAGTATCTTTACATTTCAAGGTTGGCATTGTTTACCATGGGACAATCCCTTGATAATCATTTGAAATAGTCAAGCTCTATATGAATAGATGACAGACCATGCAAAAACATGTTGACCATTTATTTACTGATTCGCTTAACAACCCTTTAAAACATTCTATGGACTGCTATGACAGAGCTTCTGTTTACCCCGTAGCTAGGTTTAGAATGGCATGCTTTCAGACTTTGCAGTAGTGCATTCCCAGTGAAAAATATTGAACAAGCTAGAAATCTGAAACTTAAACAGAGCTGAAAATATCCAGCTCTGGCTGCAAATGTGGTGTGAAACAATGACTTGACAGTTCATGACAGTCATCCACTCCACATTTACAGTATTTTCCATTTCATTTCTAGACACGTGTTTAGAATATTTAACCCACTCCTCAATGAAGATTGCTTCATAAATCAGAAGATATTGAAACACAGGCTAACCAAGACTAATCTAAAATTAGATGCTGTAACATCTTACAAATGGTTTTGTAAATAATCTTTCATTCTAAAGAGAGAAAGCCTATTTTGCTGTGATCATGGCTGTCTTCTACTGTGTGTCTACTTGCAAGCAGCCTGTTGGATTTAGGATTCATCTGAAGAACTCTCATAAACGGTTTTGGATATACAGCCAGCAACAGCTCCGACGGTTCCAACAGCAGCAGTACCAGCAGCAGATAATCCAGCGGCTCCTTAAAGAATGAAAGAACAATGTATTTCTCAGATTTTCCTTTGACTTAAAAGCAGGATATTCATCCTATTTAATTCAAATCTCAGCGCATTCCCATCAACCTACCCCACACTGTCCACACCCACCATTAACTCCACCATAATTCTTCATCATCACCAAAAGTAGGGGCAAATAACAATAGGCAGTTAACCTACCAGCACATATCTGTGTTGTAGGGGAACAGGAGTACTCAGGGGAACTCTTATAATCGCAGAGAGAATGTGCAAACTCCACGTAGACAGCAGTTGAAGTCAGATCTAAGCAGTTGCATGGAGTGGGTCTGCATTGTGTCATCACATAATTAAACATGTAACATTATTTTTACATTTTATTTTTATTGAAGGAATGACACAATACAGAATACATAACGCATTATATTTTCCTCCATTTTGCTTTTATATCTTACCCTTAAACAAAACATACCATGGCAGCTAATGTATTTACAATACAACACTTCACAAATACAAGTATGGACATTTCACAGCCATACCCCACATTCCTTCAAGACGAAGGCCCACACACATCCACAACACGTCAGACAATCCAGAATACACTCATATTGCAATGCATCAACCACCCTATGAGGTAAACCATATGCGCGTTAAAAGGGGGCAATTCCCCAAGTACAATCAAATGCCCTCAACCGGTAGGTAATTCCTTAAGACTCCTAAAATATGACAAGAAAGGTCCCCATGTAACATTATTTGTCCATTCTCTAATTCTGGATCACATTCATGATAGGGAGCTGCTGTGGACATCCAGTTATTTTTAAAACTTTGTTTCTAGAATGAAATAGAATATTTAACACATTTCTAAATAAGAAGATTGTTTAATAACTCAAAAACACTGAAACACAGACTAACCAATGTACAACTAAAACTATATGCTGTAACATCCTACACACAGTAACAGCTTACCACTTCTTGCATTTTGAAACTCAGATTAACAGAGCGAACCTGGACCAAATCTGATGCCATTTCTACACTAAGCTTGTTAAAGCTGCAGGAAACCCACCCTTAGACACCCATCACGGGGTGAACGGACACAGCCGCCTTCACTGACTGTCTTGAGTACAGTGAAGTGGGTGATCCATGTATTTTATGGAGAGTTCTCTTCAAGAAGATAAATGGTTTCTTGTTTGCAAAATACACATTCAGGCTAGGGCTCTGACTGTGTCAGAGTGAATATTCCCAGTCTCTGGTATATGTGTTCACTACCGGACTCACGAAAAGATCTGCCCATTTATCCTTTTTTGTTTCTCCCAGTTAGAAAGAACAGAGTTAAGGAATGCTGATATTTTCGTCAACTGGTTTTGCTTTTCCTTGGAATGTTACCATTGAACTTTGAACTAAAAATGGTAGAAATGAAATTTTATTAGGGTACACAATCATTTCTATTAACCATGTTGCTAAATAGATACTGCAATTGCAAAAAATCTGAGGAGCTTCACACCCCCTGAAATCACATCCATATTTACACATCCATATTTACACATACATATACAGCCTGTTTAATTGGACTATTGATTAAATTAAGATCAATAATCATTGTCATTTTTCTTATTTACTTTCTTTATAGAAAAACATGGAATCATACCAATAGACTGGAGAACTGCCACAGCACCGCCAGCCGCTACCCCTCCTCCATTGGCAATCGCAGCCGCAGACATCATTTGAGCTCCTACGGACCCAGCTGCTACTCCAGCACCGGTGAACCCAGCTAAGCCAACGACAACAGGGGCCCCGACCACTGCAACAGCTGCAAAGCAGGGTAACACAATGAATGGATATGAGAAGAAAAGATCCGTGTGGGAATATGCCATTTCATTTAGTCCACTGGCTCAGATCCACACACCTTCAAATTTAGAATGCAAGGACATCCATTTTTGAACAGAAATATGAAGGAATTTCTTTAGCCAGAGGGTGGTGCATCTGTGGAATTCATTGCCACAGATGGCTGTGGAGGCCAAGTCACTGGGTACATTTATAATGTAAGTTGCTAAGTTTTTAATTAGTCAGGCATCAAGGATTGCGGGAAGAGGACATGAGAATGGGGTTGAGAAAGACAATTAATCAGCCACGACTGAATGGTGAAGCACTCGCTGAGCTTAATGGCTGAATTCTGCTCACATTTTACTACTTAATTTGTAAACACTGCGAATGAACTCAATAACATGTTATAAAAATGCCTCAATGCAAGCATACCTGCTCCACCAGCAAGCCAGGCAGCAGTCGACCAATCTGTTAAAAAAAATGCAGATATTATTGATTTGTTATTTACAGATTCAACGTGGAACGGGTCCTTTTGGCGCAATGAGCTGCACTTCTCAGCAACCCACTTATTTAACACTTGCCTAATCACAGGACAATTTACTTTTTCTTTTTCAATCTTTTTATTAGTTTCATAAAATATAAACATGACATAATAATAGTACAAAGTTATTGGGAGTACATTGTTATAATTAACATGAGTAATTATAAAACCAAATAATACTTGATTGACAAAACTCCCAATCATATAGGATGCCAATGAATAATACAGAACAAAAAGAAATATCTAGACAAAACTCATGAAAAAGGTAAAAAAAATAACTCCCTCAAAAAAAAACTAATCTAAACAGAATTAATCAACTAAACTAAAAAAAGACCTGGGCTGTTTTAACATCGTAAAAAATGGGAGAAAAGAAAACTTTGGTGTCGACAACTCCGTTCCTCTCAATCAGGACAATTTACAATGACCAATTAGCTTAATAACCGATATGTCTTTGTACTGTGGGAGGGAACCAGAGCACCCGGAGAAACACACGCAGTTATGGGGAGAATGTACAAAGTCTGTGTAAGGGTGACACTGCAATTGAACTCCGAAATCCAGAATACCAGAGTTGTAATATCTTTATGCTAACCGCCACACTACCGTGTCATACCATTCAAGTATTCAATAAGACTGAAGCAAGATTCTCAGGTACTTGTTAAACTTACAACAAGACAACCATGCCAAATTTAGGTGCTTGTTTTTTGTGGCTTACTTCTGTGCTTATGCTCTGAAGATGAATTTTTGCTCTCTCAGCTGTAGAGATAGTAGAAGCAGAGTGATCTTCCAACATTTTCCAAATTCTGCAGAACTCCAGTAGTCTGGATAACTAAATTCATACAGCTACCCACAAAGGGAGGGACAAACGAGCAGGGCTAGCCTATCAACTGCTATTGGATAAAAATCTGTAACCATGATTAAGGAAATGGTAAGAGGGCATTTGGCAAAATGCTCCAAGATTATATGGTTTTGTAAAAGGATTTGACAAACATGCTATTGTTCTTCGAAGATTTACAAAGTAGGACCGATAAAGGAGAACCCTTTGATGTAATCTGGATTACCCAAAGCTATTCAGTTAGTTGCTGCCAAAAAGATTGTCCCCACTGCAGATTGAGTGTGCAAGATGGATGATTTACAAAAATTGGCAATTTGTGCTAATTAATAGAGGGCTGTGGTAAGAACTATCCAACTTCATGCATTAAGATTCACTGGACTGAATCCTCTAATGAACGGGTCTTATGAGGAAAGGTTAAGTCCATTGGTTCTGTGGTCTTTAGTATTTAAATAAGGAAATGAAATATTCAAAATTTTGTGGATATTGTAAAAAGGTTTTGTTTTTGGTTCTGAAAAGGCAATCTAGAATTATAGAGAAGTGTTTTAGGGATACCCATTTAAAAGTGTGATGAAAAATAACTTCAATCTATTTCAGATAGCCAAGAACATTGAGTCAACATTCATGTGAAAGGCTGAGCTGGATCTTTGGACTTTATCAGGAATTAAAGATAATGGGGAATCAAGGGTTATGAGACAAGCAGGAATTGGGAGAGAGATGACTGAGAAGTAGGTTAAGGAGAAAAGAATGGAACTTACCTATTTCACATTTAGGCAAGCTTGAGCCTGTAAAAGAGCAGATTAATAGCAGAAGGAGATCATTCCATTCACATACTCAAACACAGAGAGCAACTCAACTTTCATTACTCATTTTCTCAGAGAAAGATATTCTGATTTATCTCCCATCTATTTCTGGGAGTAACCTGACAAATTCAATATAAATGCATTATTTTATATCAGTGCTGTAAGAATTACATAACTTTTTAATTCTCAATATATAGACTTTACTGCTCACTTGATTCTCAATAAAATAATTTTAAGAGAGACTGTTCGGTAAGGGAGAGTATAGTTATTTCTATTTGCAATAATTCGGGATTACTACAAAAATTTCCTCTCACCTGTGTGGAAAGCAGCAGATAAGAGCAACACGATATAAACCAGGTGCAGCATTTTTTTTCACGTCTTCAAGGATCAGAAGTGCTAGATTCAACACACTATAACCTCCTTGTGATGAAGTAATTGATATTAAAAGAGCATAAGCAAAGATTTTATGTGAGTACTTCATTCAGAAGAACATTAGAATAAAAATTCCAGTAAAGTTGTCTCAAATGGAAAAACATTTTATCATTTCTTAATGCATGCATTACTAAATAACAATAAAAAGGGACTGCGTGTCCTTATAATCATTTTTATCACATCAGGTACAATCCTAACCTCTGGTGCTGTCTGCATGAATTTTGCAAGCTCTCCCTTATCTGTGTGGGCTTTCTTCCACATGGCAGGTTAATTGGCTACAGTAAATTCTACATACGGTGAGAGATGGGCGTGTTTCAATATGAACTCTCTCTCTCTCTTTCAAACATGGTTCAAATCTGCCTGAGGTCAGTGTAAACCTAACTAATACTTTCACTTGTTATATCCTCAATAAACTGTACCTAATTGCTCAAATACATTCAGTTTCCTAATGACAGATGGTGGTCTAACTGGTTGGTAGTTTCCTACTTATTTTTTCCATTTTTGCTGGGACCTTACCAGAATCCATGATACTTTGGAAAAGCACAACCAATCGTATCCAATAATTCTATAGTCACACCTTTTACGATGAGAGGATGCGAGGCCACATTCCTTACCAGGTTTTGTTTACATCAATTTACCTGATGCTTTTTTCTTTCTGGTGATAATAATTCTCAGAAGTTTTCTCCTTCCACCCTACCCACAGGATGTTCCCCTATTACTGGGATGCACTTAAAGCACTCTATTACAAAAACAGATACAAAATCTCTGATATGGGCAGTAGAGTAGCGAAGCAGTTAGCGCAATGCTTCACAGTGTCAGCTGGAATATAAGGTGTGGCTCCTCCAACATGAGTGTGGCCTCATCACGATAGTAAAGGAGGCCATGGGTGAACATGTTGGAATGGGAAGCGGAATTAAAATAGGTGGCAGCTGGGTGAGCCCGCTTTGCCCTGCAGATGAAGCTTAGGTGCTCTGCAAAGCGGTCTCCCACTCTATGCTGGGTCTCACCGATATACAAGAGGCCACACCGGGAGCACCGGATACAACAGATAACCCCAGCAGCCTCAAAGGTGAATTGTCGCCCTACCTGGAAGGACTGTTTGGGCCCTGAATAGTAATGAGGGAGAAGGTATAGGGGTAGGGGTGTAGAACTTATTCCCCTGTATATCGATGAAACCCGATGTAGATTGGGAGTCCATTTCACCGAGCACATAAGCTCCATCCGCCAGAAAAAGCAGGCTCTCCCAGTGACCACCAATTTTAATTCCACTTTCCATTCCAACATTTCTACGGTCTCCTCTACTGTTGCAATTAGGCCACACTAGACTGGAGGAGCAACATAAGAGCATAAGATACAGTAGCAGTAGGCCATTCGGCCCATCGAGTCTACTCCACCATTCAATCATGGCTGATCCAATTCTTCCAGTCATCCCTTCTCCCCTGCCTTCTCCCCATACCCTTCAAGAACTTATCTATCTCTGCCTTAAATGCACCCAATGACTTGGCCTCCACAGCCACGCGTGGCAACAAGTTCCACAGACCTCACACTCTCTCACTAAAATAATTTCTCTACATTTCTCTTCTAAACGGACGTCCTTCAATCCTGAAGTCGTGCCCTCTTGTCCTAGACTCCCCACCATGGGAAATAACTTTGCCATATCTAATCTGTTCTGGCCTGTTAACATTCTGAATGTTTCTGTGAGATCCCCCCCTCATTCTCCTGAACTCCAGGGAATACAGCCCAAGAGCTGCCAGACATCCCTCATACAGTAACCCTTGCATTCCTGGAATCATTCTCGTGAATCCTCTCTGAACCCTCTCCAATCTCAGCATGTCCTTTCTAAAATAAGGAGCCCAAAACTGCACACAATACTCCGTGTGGTCTCACGAATGCCTTATAGAACCTCAACATCACATCCCTGCTCTTATATTCTGTATCTCTAGAAATGAATTCCAACATTGCATTTGCCTTCTTCACCACCTACTCAACCTGGAGCTTAACCTTTAGGACACCAAGTCCCTTTGCATCTCTGAATTTTGAATTCTCTCCCCATCTGAATAACAGTCCGTCCATTTCTTTCTCCCAAAGTGCATGACCATACACTTTCCAACATTGTATTTCATTTGCCACTTCTTTGCCCATTCCCCAAAACTATCTAAGTCTCTGTTTCCTCAACACTACCCGCTCCTCCACCTATCTTTGTATCATCGGCAAATTTAGCCACAAATCTATTAACCCCATAGTCCAAATCATTGATATACATCATAAAAAGCAGCAGTCCCAACACCGACCCCTGTGGAAATCCTCTGGTAACCGGCAGTCAGCCAGAATAGGATCTCTTTATTCCCACTGTCTGTTTTCTGCCAATCAGCCAAAGCTCCACCCATGCTAGTAACTTCCCTGTAATTCCATGGGCTCTAATCAGGCTAAGCAGCCTCATGTGTGGCACCTTCTCAAAGGCCTTCTGGAAATCCAAGTACACCAAATCTACTGCATCTCCTTTGTCTGCCCAGCTTGTAATTTCCTCAAAAAATTGCAGGTTGTTAGTCAGGCACCTTATATTCCAACTTGATGGCAGGAACATTGATTTCTCGAACTTCTGGTGATGGCCCACTCCTCCACTTCTCTGTTCCCCATCCTCCTTTCCTTCTCTCACCTTAACTCCCTGCCTGCCCATCATCTCCCTCTGGTGCTCCTCTCCCCCCCCCCTTTTCTTTCTTCCATGGCCTGCCCTCTCCTATCAGATTCCCCCTCCCCCAGCCCCCTATCTCTTTCACAAATCAACTTCCCAGATCTTTACTTCATCCCATCCAGTTTCACCTATCACCTCGTGTTTCTTCTTCCCCACCCCCACCTTTTTATCACCCGTCCTGCCGAAGCGTCTCGGCTGGAAATGTCGACTGTACTCCTTTCCATAGATGCTGCCTGGCCTGTGTGTGTGTGTGTGTGTGTGTGTGTGTGTGTGTTGCTTGGTTTTCCAGCATCTGCAGATTTCCTCGTTTATAAAAATCTTACTCCACAGCCTCCCCAGGTAAAGTTTGCAGCAGAAAATTCTACCAGCTCTAACGCCAACATGAGAACAAAATGACACAGGAATTTTGTGACTTATTAATATAATAGTGTATTGGCTCTCAATTTTAAATAAAACTATTGTAGAAAAGCATTAGCATTGTCCGAATGATAACTGCAGAAGGAGTATTCTGCATAGAATAACTACATCAACATTGTCTTCAATTATTTTATTCCCTTTCTGGAATGTACCCACTGCGGAAGCAGCACGAAAGAACGTTAACACTCACCGAAACCTGCAGTACGCCGCCAATGCTCAACGTCTACATTCAGTGTAATTCCGAGTACACAATGAGCGGGCTGCCTCTTAATAATTGGAGAATCTCCTGAGGAGACGATTGAATCGACGTCATTACGTTAAGTTTCGTTTTCCAGCGAAATGTTGCTGTCTTCAGCGAGAGGGCTGGCGGAGTGTTTATCCCGGAGTCTGCGTCAGGACTGAACGACCCACTGGAATAACGCAGCCGGTCAGGATTTCCATGCATTCAGTCCGAAAAGATCTACTGGTTCTTTCCGGATACAGATACTGCTTCAGAGGCTGAGTTGCTCTGTCATTTTATTTTGCCTCCGTTTTCAGTCATAAGTGGAAGTGGGATTACTTTTACAACAGTCACACTGGAATCAAACCATCCTCCAACCTGGAGTTGAACTGAGAGACAAATTAATGCAGGTGGTTTCGATGTTGGAAGTGTAGTGTAACTGAAGCAGAGAGAGAGCTTTGTCCAGGAGGAGAAACAGACGTAGATACAGTAAAGGATTCGAGGGCGATTGGACGGAGAGTTCAAGCCTGGAAGGATACAAGTAAGGATCTGAGATGACCTTATGGTGACTCAGCCATGGCATGAGAGGATAAACTAACGGTGCAGATCATCAATTCAATCTGGGTGATCTTATTTATTTATATGAGGAAAAATATTAAGAATTGGAAGTCAATGAACTCAAAGAGGAAGAGGCACGATTGTTGAAAGGACAGAGGAATTGTCAGGGTGCAACTACTTCAAAACTGCAATAAATTGGTTCTAATACTGACCTTCTGCCTATGTTTCCTCCAGGTGATCTGGTTTTATCACATACCCCATAAGATATAGGTGCAGATTAAGCCATTCAGTATGTCCACCATTTAATTATGGTGATTTTCATTTGAAACCCATTCTTCCCAAATTCTTAACATCTTTATCAATCAAGAACCTATCAGTCTCTTCCTTAAATACACCCAATAGCTTAGCTCCACCAACCTCTGTGGCAACAAATTCCACAGATTCATCACCCTCTGCGGAAAAAAAAATCTTCTCCCCTCAGTTTTAAAAAGGATGTCCCTTTATTCTGAGGTTGTGTGCGTGGATCATAAATTTTTCTACTAGTGGGAACAACCGCTGCATCCTCTCTAGTCCCTTCAGTCTCCAATAGGTTTCAATGAGATCCTCCAATTCCACCCCCCCCCCATCGTCCTTCAGAGTTCGATCGAGTCTGGGCCCAGAGACAACAAATCCAGAAGCTGTGTGGGTTTTTACTCTAACTGGCTACTGTAAATAGACCCTGGGCAGTAAAATCTAAGGGGAGGGGAGTTGAGAGAATATGGACAGAATAAATGAGATTAGTGTAGGATTAATGTAAAGTGGCACCTGATGATCTGCATTGCCCATTTCTTTGCTGTTCCACTTCGTGATTTCATGAAGAATCTGAAGGAAAAAGCAATGAAGACATCTGATAAGAGATGATTTTAAATAAGGGGCAAAATGAGTGGAATAAGATGAGGTGTTCAAAAGTGGAGGAAATGCCAGAGGATTTGCTTATAAGATGCTACATGGTTTTCAAGTATTGCACTGGAGACTCTGGAGGAAATGGAGAGGAGGTCAAGGTCAAACATTTGAGGACATGCTTTCAAGGCAAAATGGGGGAAGTTTTAAGAGGACATGGGGTGAGGTAAGCTTCTTTAAACAGAGAATGGTAGATGCCTGGAATGGGTTTCTAGCGGAGGCTATGGAAGCAGGCCGTTTGGTGGAGTTTCAGAGCCTTTTAAATGGACACATGAAAATGAAGGGAATGGCGGGATATGGATATACACAGGAAGAGGACTTTCAGTATAAATTGGCGTCAACACTAGCACAAAATTGTGGGTTAAATGGCCTGTCCAGTACTGTACTCTTGTCTGACTCTGTGTCAGGGGCTGTGGTTTGGTGATGTAAGTCATGTTGTCTCTCAGTCAAACAGCGAGACTTCAATTTGGATGTGGCGCCATCGCACGGAGATTGCATTTTCTATATCAGCCAAGGTGTCTGCATGGCTTTCGTAATAATGTTGCTGAAGGGAAGCCTCGTAAGAGTGAATGTGAATTTTGGAGAAAGATATGGAGAGACACGGTGATAATATGAGGCAGCTGGGATAAAGGGACAAGTACCTTGAGTACTTTGGTGGATACAGAGTCAAGCTAAACCTACTACTTAAGAGGGCATTAACCCTGTGACATTTTCAAGAGAACAGAGAATTCAGTATGTTTTGGAGAGAGTAGTGAAGGGCACATGGCCAAGTGGTTAAGGCGTTCGTCTAGTTACCTCAAGGTCGCTAGTTTGAGCCTCAGCTGTGGCAGCGTGTTTGTGCCCTTGAGCAAGGCACTTAACCACACATTGCTCTAGTCTGTGTGAGGAGTGGCGCCCCACATAGACTTCCAATCTGCGCCTTGTAAGGCATGAAAATGCCCGATGCAGGCCTCTCATGGTCTGAGTCGATGTTCCCTCCCCCCCTAGTGAAGGGTGGTGAAATGAAGCGAGGAGAGATGGAATGGAAAGAGGAAAAGAAAAGGCAGCCTACAATACATATCAAAAGCATCCACCTCTTAAAGGGGAAATGTTCTGCTAATGTAGGCATCCCACAATGAAAGATAACCCAGGAACCAATTAAGAACAGGACTGGGGGAGTGAATACTGCATGGTTTTCAAATAGTGCAGTGGTGACACTTGGAGAATGGGCCAAATGGCCTGATTCCGTTTTTATATCATGGTCTTATGGTTTAGTCAGCCAATCATGTAGCAGCAACTCACTGCATAAAAGCTTGCAGAACGGTCAAGAGATTCATTCCTTGTTGAGACCAACATCAAATAAGGAAAAAAGGTTCTCTAAATGACCTTGACAGTCGAATAATTATCAGTGCCAGATGGAGTAGTTTGAACATCTCAGGAACGCCGACCTGAGGTTTCCATGCATAACAATCTTTGGATTAAACAGAGAATGGTGTGAAAACCAAAAAAAAAATCCAGTGAGTGGCAGTCCTGTGGGCAAAAATGCCTTATTAATGAGAGAAGCTGGAGGAAAATGGCCAGGCTGGTTTAAGCCCCGTATCAGTAAGATAACAGACACTCAAATAGACATGAGCTACAACAGTCATGTGCAGAAGAGGTTCACTAAATACACATGTTTAATCTTGATGGGCTACAGCAGCAGGCAACCATGAAAATATACTTAATAATTAATTTGTAATTACTGTAATTTAAATCACTTTGTAGAGATCTGTTTTCACTTTCACACGAGACTTTTTCCTGATGATCAGTGTCAAAAAAGCCAAATTGAATCCATTGTGATTCAATATTGTAAAACGGTAAAACATGAAAACTTCTGGGGTGATACTTTTCATTGGCACTGTATAATATATATATACACGCACATATGTGTAATTTATTTATTTATGTATATAATATAGATATTTGTCTACCATGTGTGCATAATCATTGGAGATAATTACTTAAACCATCATGTAATCCCCAAGAAGTCCATAGTTGGAAGGGAAGGAGAAGATGGCGGTGCGATGGCAGCGTGCGCGGCCACTTCAGTGGTGATGTCTGTTATCTGTCAAGTAGAGGACCGTGCACAATTCTGATTTGATGGAGACAGACGTGACAGCACGGAGGAACATCTGGAAAACTTCTGAAATGCCCGCTTTGCTGCCGCTGCTACTGTGTGGTAACCGGAATCTCCGGAAGAGAAGGCCCCGCAATCCTCGGCTTTGCGTGTCTCAGCAGCCGGGGAGAGGTTGAAGGCGCTCGGGAGGCTGTATCGGAGAGGCTGGTCGGAGGCTCGAAGTTTTCGGACAGATGGACTCAGTGTCAGCTGCTTCCAATGCATCGGCAAGTTGACGGTGCCTGGAGGTTTATGGCAGAAAGTTTCTCCCTTTTGCCGCCTGCTATCGGGGACTCAGGAGTCGACTGAGACTTTGAGACTTTTTTTTACCGTGCCCATGGTCTGCTCTTCATCAAATTATGGTATTGCTTTGCACTGTTGTAACTATATGTTATAATTATGTGGTTCTGTCAGTGTTAGTCTTTGGATTGTCCTGTTTTCTGTGATATCACTCTGGAGAAACATTGTATCATTTCTAAATGACAATAAAAGAGAACTGAGTGTTCTCATAATCTAGTTCTTTCAGTCATTTTAAAATAAAGTAGTATTTACAGTATCTTTACATTTCAAGGTTGGCATTGTTTACCATGGGACAATCCCTTGATAATCATTTGAAATAGTCAAGCTCTATATGAACAGATGACAGACCACGCAAAAACATGTTGACCATTTATTTACTGATTCACTTAACCAACCCTGTAAAACATTCTATGGAATGCTATGACAGAGCTTCCGTTTACCCCGTAGCTAGGTTTAGAATGGCACAATTTCAGACTTTGCAGTAGTGCATTTCGAGCGAAAAATATTGAACAAGCTAGAAATCTGAAACTTAAACAGAGCTGAAAATATCCAGCTCTGGCTGCAAATGTGGTGTGAAACAGTGACTTGACAGTTCATGACAGTCATCCACTCCACATTTACAATATTTTCCATTTCATTTCTAGACACGTGTTTAGAATATTTAACCAACTCCTCAATGAAGATTGTTTCATAAATCAGAAGATATTGAAATACAGACTAAGCAAGACTAATCTAAAATTATATGCTGTAACATCTTACAAACAGTTTTGTAAATAATCTTTTATTCCAAAGAGAGAAAGCCTATTTTGCTGTGATCATGGCTGTCTTCTACTGTGTGTCTACTTGCAAGCAGCCTGTTAGATTTAGGACTTATCTGAAGAACTCTCATAAACGATTTTGGATATGTAGCCAGCAGCAGCTCCGACGGTTCCAACAGCAGCAGTACCAGCAGCAGATAATCCAGCGGCTCCTTGAAGAATGAAAGAACAATGTATTAATTAGATTTTCCTTTGACTTAAAAGCAGGACATTCATCCCATTTAGTTCAATTCTCAGCGCATTCCCCTCAACCTATCCCCACACTGTCCACACCCACCATTAACTCCACCATAATTCATCACCACCACCAAAAGAAGGGGCAAATTACAATGGGCAGTTAACCTACCAGCACATATTTGCATTGTAGGGGAATAGGAGTACTCAGGCGAACTCTTATAACCTCAGCGAGAATGTGCAAACTCCACATAGACAGCAGTTGAAGTCAGATCCAAGCAGCTGCACGGAATGGGTCCACATTGTGCCATCCCATAATTAAACATATAACATTATTTGCCCATTCTCTAATTCTGGATCACATTCATGATAAGGAGCTGCTGTGGACATCCAGGTTTTTTTAAAACTTCATTTCCAGAATGAAATAGAATATCTAACAAATTTCTAAATAAGAAGATTGTTTAATAACTCAAAAACACTGAAACATGGACTAACCAATGTATGACTAAAATTATATGCTGCAACTTCTTGCGTTTTGAATCTCAAGATTGACAGACAAACCTAAACCAAATCTTATGCCATTTCTACACTAAGCTGTTAACAACTGCAGGAAACCTATGCTTGAAAACCCTTCACAGTGTGAACAGACACAGTTGCCTTCACTGACCATCCTGAGTACAATGAAATGGGTGATCCATGTATTTTATGAAGAGTTCTCTTCAAGAAGATAAATGGTTTCTTGTCTGCAAAATACACATTCAGGCTAGGGCTCTGACTGTGTCAGAGTGAATATTCCCAGTCTCTGGTATGTATGTTCACTACTGGACTCATGAAAAGATCTGCCCGTTTATCCTTCTATGTTTCTCCCAGTTAGAAAGAACAGAGTTAAGGAATGCTGATATTTTCGTCAACTGGTTTTGCTTTTCCTTGGTATTTTACTATCAAAATTTGAATTAAAAATTTCAGAGATTAAATCTTATTAGGTTTAGACAATCATTTATATTAACCATGTTGTCGACTAAGGAGGGCGAAGCAAAGTCAAAATGGTGCTAAACGGCGACTCCTTTACTTGCAGCTTCAGAAACAGCTCCATTTATATCTTTAAAAACGCAAACATGAGGAAACCTACAGATGCCGCACCGGAAGCATCAGACGCAGTACATCACACCGGCCGATTCACAGGTGAAGTGTTGTTTCACCTGGAAGGACCGTCTGGGGCCCTGAAAGGTGGTGCCGTATGGCCTATATATTGGTGAGACCCGACGCAGACCGGTAGACCGTCTCGCTGAACACCTGCGCTCTGTCTGCCAGAGGAGGCAGGATCTCCCAGTGGCCACACATTTTAATTCTACGTCCCATTCCCATTCTGATATGTCTATCCATGGCCTCCTCTATTGTCAAAATGAAGCCACAGTCAAGTTGGAGGAGTAACACCTTATATTCCCTTTGGGTAGCCTCCAATCTGATGGCATAAACATTGACTTCTCTAACTTCTGTTAATGCCCCACCTCCCATTCTTACCCCATCCCTTATTTATTTATTTATTTATTTATTATTTCCCCCCCTTTTTTCCCCTCTCTCTGTCCCTCTCACAATAACTCCTTACCTGCTCTCTATTTTCCTCTGCCTCTCTCCTCCCCTTTCTTTCTCCCTAGGCATCCTGTCCCATGATCCTCTCCCTTCTCCAGCCTTATATCCCTCTCGCCGATCAACTGTCCAACTCTTAGCTCCATCCCTCCCCCTCCTGTCTTCTCCTATCATTTTGGATCTCCCCCTCTCCCTCCCACTTTCAAATCTCTTACTATCTTTTCTTTCAGTTAGTCCTGACGAAGGGTCTCGGCCTGAAACGTCGACTGTACTTCTTCTATGGATGCTGCCTGGCCTGCTGCGTTCCACCGGCATTTTGTGTGTGTTTCATTTATATCTTTGATATTTCTTTGCTTCCTTTTCAAGGTTCTTTTGAAGACCCTGACCTGGAGTTACACTCTGACTTCAGTTCTTTGCGGGAATGTGTCCCACTCTCAGGGTCTCACAACCGGCTGCTTTTTGATATCCCAAGGACACGGCCTGGAAGACTGGAGCGCCTTCAGGGTGCCGGATTTCCATGGCTCTAGAGACGGGCTAATCCAAGGCTGTCGCCCCTGACTGAGGTGTTGCGGGAGAACACGGAACATCGGGAGCAGTGGGTTAGCTGCTGGTTCTATATCCAGAGACCTGAGCCTTTCCGGGGCTGATTCTCTGGGTGCAGAGCTTGGAAAAAGCAATGCAATGGACTCCTAACACCATAAATCAGCGAGCTGTTTGTTATGTCTCCCCTCTCACTGTGAAACAGGGACACCTCTTTTTCCCTTATTAGGGGGAGAGAGAGAGAGCCTGTGGTACGTTGAATTACCGGCTGAATGCCTAGTCTTTGGGGTACTGCAATTCTGTGTCTTTATTGATGCTCTGCTGCATGCTTGAGTGCCCGGTGGAGGGTGCTGATGCTTTTTTGCTGGTGGGGTCATTGTCTTGCTTCTGCGTGTGTGTATGGGAGGGGGGAGCTGGTGGGTGGGGTGGGGCTTTGGGGTTATATCGTTTAACTGTCATTCATTCTTCGGTGCATGCCTCTGTTTTCATGGATGTTTGCGAAGAAAAAGAATTTCAGGATGTATATGGTATACATTTCTCTGACATTAAATGTACCTATTGAACCTATTGAATTAGATGCAATAATTGATTAGAATCTGAGTAGCTTTACACCCCCTGAAGCCTCAAACATATTTACACAACTACTCTATATCTGGAGATATGGCCTGTTTAATTGGACTATTGATTAAATTAAAATCAATATTTATAATCGTTTTTCTTCCCGAGTTTCTTTATAGAGAAACATAGAATCATACCAATAGACTGGAGAACTGCCACAGCACTGCCAGCCACTACCCCTCCTCCATTGGCAATCGCAGCCGCAGACATCATATGAGCTCCTATGGACCCAGCTGCTACTCCAGCACCGGTGAACCCAGCAAAGCCAACGACAACGGGGGCCCCGACCACTGCAACAGCTGCAAAGCAGGGTAACACAATGAAAGGATGTGAAATCAAACTATCCATGTGGGAACATGAGATTTCATTTAGTCCGTTGACTGGGATCGTCGCACCTGCGAAGTTAGAACGCGAGGACACCCATTTTTGAACAGAATTAAGAAGGAATATCTTTAGCCAGAGGGCAGTAAATCTGTGGAATTCATTGCCACGGACGGATGTGGAGGCCAAGTCACTGGGTATATAAGACCATAAGACAAAGGAGCAGTAATCGGCCATTCGGCCCATCGAGTCTGCTCCGCCAGTTTATCATGAGCTGATCCATTCTCCCATTTAGTCCCACTCCCCCGCCTTCTCACCATAACCTTTGATGCCCTGGCTACTCAGATACCTGTCAATCTCTGCCTTAAATACACCCAATGACTTGGCCTCCACTGCTGCCCGTGGCAACAAATTCCATAGATTCACCGCCCTCTGACTAAAAAAATCTCTTCACATTTCTGTTCTGAATGGACGACCTTCAATCCTCAAGTCATGCCCTCTCGTACTAGACTCCCCCATCATGGGAAACAACTTTGCCACATCCGCTCTGTCCATGCCATTCAACATTTGAAAGCATATTTAAAGTGTAGGTTGATAGGTTCTTGATTAGTAGCGGCATCAAGGATTGCGGGGAGAAGGCACGAGAATGGGGTTGAGAGGGAGAATTAATCAGCCGTGATCAAACGGCGAAGCACTTACTTGGCCGAATGGCTGAATTCTGCTCACATTTTACAATTTATTTGTAAACACTATGAGAGAACTCAATAACATGTTATAAAAATGCCTCAATACAAGCTGCCTTGACATACCTGCTCCACCAGCAACCCAGGCAGCAGTCGACCAATCTGTAAAAACAAAGATGCAGATATTATTGATTTATTATTTACAGATTGAACGTGGAACGGGTCCTTTTGGCGCAATGAGCTACATTTCTCAGCAACCCACTTATTTAACACTCGCCTAATCACAGGACAATTTACAATGACTGATTAACTTAATAATCAATATGTGTTTGGACAGTGGGAGGAGAGCAGATCACCCAGAGAAAACCCATGTGGTTATGGAGAGAATGTAAAACGTCCGTAAAGATGACACTGGAATTTAACTCCGAGCTCTGGAATGCCCGGGTTGTAATATCTTTGCGCTAACCATTACACTACCGTATCACACCAAAGTATGCAAGAAGACCGGAACTAGATTCTCATGTAGCTTAATTGTTGAAATTATCAACAAGACAACCATGCCAAACTTAGGTGCATTTTTGTGGGTTACTTCTAAAGATGAACTTTTACTCTCTCAGCTGTAGAGATAGCAGAAGCAGAGTGATCTTCCAGCATTTTCCAAATTCTGCAGAACTCCAGTAGTCTGGATAACTAATTTCATACAGCTACCCACATTGGGAGGGACAAATGAGCAGGACTAGCCTATCAACTGCTATTGGACAAAAATCTGTAACCTTTATTAACGAAATGGTAAGAGGGCACTTGGAAAATGCTCCAAGGTTATATGGTTTTGTAAAAGGATTTGACAAACATGCTATCGTTCTATGAAGATCTACATAGCAGGACCAATAAAGGAGAACCCTTTGATGTAGTTATCTGGATTACCTAAAGATATTCAGTTAGTTGCTACCAAAAAGATTCCTCCCACCGCTAATCATTTTTGGTATTCAGTATGCAAAATGGATGACGTACAAAAAAATGGAAATTTGTGCTAGTTGATAGAGGATTGTGTTAAGAAATATCCAATTTCATGTATTAAGATTCACAAGACTAATACCTCTAATGAACGGGGCTTATGAGGAAAGGTTAAGTAGATTGATTCTCTGCTCTTTAGTGCTTAAATAAAGAATTGAAATATTCAGGATTTCAAGTGTCTTAATTTGGTGAAGATTGTAAAAATGTTTTTTTTGGTCCTCAAAAGGCAATCTAGAGTTATAGTGAAGAGTCTTAGGGATACCTATTTGAAAGTGTGATGAAAAATAACTTCATTCTATTCCAGATAGCCAAGTACATTGAGTCAACATTCATATGAACGGTTGAGGTGGATCTTTGGACTTTGTCAGGAATTAAAGAAAATGGGGGATCCAGGGCTATGAGACAAACAGGAATTGAAGCCAGTGATCAGACACGCTGTAACATTAGGCAAAACAATTACCAAGTGACACTCTCCAACTTAAAAAAATATCAGTCCTGCCTTATAAATAACGAAAAAGGTAAATTATATTAAAAAAAAGTTAACTGTTCCTTACAACACCAATGTTAACAGTCATCATGAATCTGGGAGAGAGGTGACTGAGAAGTAGGTTAAGGAGAAGAGAATGGGACTTACCTATATCACATATAGAAAAGCTTGAGCCTGAAAAAGAGCAGATTAATAGCAGAAGGAGATCATTTCAATCACATACACAAACATAGAGAGCAACTCAACTTTCATTACTCATTTTCTCAGAACGTTTTCCGATTTATCTCACATCTATTTCTGGGAATAACCTGAGAAATTCAATATAAAGGCATTATTTTATATCAATGCTGTAAGAATTACATAACTTTTAAATTCTCAATATAGACTTTACTGCTCACTTGATTCTCAATAAAATAATTTTAAGAGAGACTGTTCAGTAAGGGGGAGCATAGCTATTTATTAGTTATAGTAAGAGTAACGGTAAATTTAAGTTATTTACAATAATTCGGGATTACTACACAAATATCCTCTCACCTGTGTGGAAAGCAGCAGATAAGAGCAACGCGATATACACCAGGTGCAGCATTTTTTTTCACAATATCTTCAAGGATCAGAAGTGCAAGATTCAATGCACTATAATCTCCCTGTGATGAAGTGATTTGAATTTAAAAGATCATAAGTAAGGATTTTATCCGAGTACTTCACTCAGAAGAAGATTAAAATAAAAATGCCAGTAAAGTTGTTTCAAACTTTTATTGCATCAGGTACGATCCTGTCCTCCAGTGCTGTCTGCAAGAAGTTTGCAAGTTAACCCTTTTCTGTGTGGGCTTCCTCCCAGGTGACAGGTTAATTGAAAACTATCAGTTCTACATAGGGTGAATGATGGAATCTGGGGGGAGAGTGAGTGGGCAGTTAATAAGTGGGTTTAATGTAAGATTGGTGTAAATGGGTGATTGATAGTCAGTACGAATGGGCCTGTTTCTATATGAACTCCCTCTCTCAAACACGGTTTCAAATTTGCCTGAAGCCAGTGAAAATATAACTAACACTTTCACTTGTTATATCTCCAATAAGCTGTACCTAATTGCTCAAAAACATTCAAGCAGTTTCCTAATGACAGATGGTAGTCTAATTGTAGTTTTCTGCTTATTATTTCATTTTTGCTGGGACCTTCTGAGAATCCATGATACTTCGGAAGAGTCCAACCAATTGTATTCAATAATTCTATTGTCACTCCTTTTGTATATATATATATAGAATAGTACAGCATATTACAGGCCCTTCGGCCCACAATGTTGTGCCGACCCTCAAACCCTGCCTCCTATATAACCCCCCCACCTTAAATTCCTCCATATACCTGTCTAGTAGTCTCTTAAACTTCACGAGTGTATCTGCCTCCACCATTGACTCAGGCAGTGCATTCCATGCACCAACCACTCTCTGAGTGAAAAACCTTCCTTTAATATCCCCCTTGAACGTCCCACCCCTTATCTTAAAGCCATGTCCTCTTGTATTGAGCAGTGGTGCCCTGGGGAAGAGGTGCTGGCTGTCTACTCTATCTGTTCCTCTTATTATCTTGCACACTTCTATTATGTCTCCTCTCATCCTCCTTCTCTCCAAAGAGTAAAGCCCTAGCTCCCTACAGGTTTCAACAGATTTCAACAGGTTCATCAGGCAGGATTTTTCCTGAAGCGGTTGTGATGGAGGATGCAGGGCCACGTGACTTACCAGGTTTCATTTACATCAATTTGACTTATGTCTTTCCTCTCCAGTGATAATAATTCTCAGAAGTTTTCTCCTTCCACCCTACCCACAGGATGTTCCCTTATTATTGGGATGCACTTAAAGCATCCCATAATAAAAACAAATACAAAATGTTTGTTCAAAGTCTCTGTTATGGGCAGTACAGTAGCGAAGCAGTAAGCACAATGCTTTACAGTGCCAGCCTTAAGGTCAGGGTTCAATTCTGCCGGTCTGTAAGGTCAGGGTTCAATTCCGCCACTCTGTAAGGTCAGGGTTCAATTCCGCCACTCTGTAAGGTCAGGGTTTAATTCTGCCGGTCTGTAAGGTCAGGGTTCAATTCCGCCACTCTGTAAGGTCAGGGTTCAATTCCGCCGGTCTGTAAGGTCAGGGTTCAATTCCGCCACTCTCTGTAAGGAGTGTGTACATTCTCCCTGTGACTGCATGGGCATCATCCAGGTGCTCCAGTTCCTCCCCCCACAATATTCTACTGGGGAGGGTTTAAAATAATTTGGCAGGGGGAAGGAAACTAGAGTGATAGGGCTGAGGATGAGGCAGTTAGTATACAATTAGATGTGGTGTGTAGTAAGACTGTGAGGAAGGCCAGGTAGATTATATGGCAAAGTTGCAGTTCAGTGGGATGAGTTAAAGTGTAACGGTGTATTCAACAAAAAGGGTAAAGCACAGATGATGACTAGCAATCTTTTTTTCTACTAATCAGCTTCAGTCTTGGTAGTGGGTAAGATTTTTTTTATATAATAAAATTGTTATTTTTCATTGTTACGAACTCATCGACTTGTACGAATATAGGGTAAGGAGTCTTTATATGCAATTTAGCTTAATGTATTGACATATTTTTTTTCCTGTACTCTGCCAAAAGAACATCGGCAGGCATTCTGACCTCTGCAAAGGACTGGCAGCTGTTGGTGGACCTCGAAGGGCAGCTGAAGTTCCCCAACCATATCGCAGCCACCACCCTGTGACCAGACATTGTCCTAGTGTCTGAGTCTACTAAGCAAGTGGTGCTGCTGGAGCTGACAGTCCCATGGGAAGATAGCCTGGAAGAGGCTTTTGAAAGGAAGCTCTCCAAGTACGCAGGACTGGTCAGCAACTGTCAGCAGGCTGGATGGAGAGCGAGGTGTCTCCCAGTGGAGGTTGGTTGTAGGGGATTCGTAGCCCGTTCTTTAGTTAGAGCCTTCAGCATTTTGGGCATCGAGGGAGAGAGGAAGAGGAGAGCCATCCGCAGTACCACCGATGCGGCAGAGAGGGCCTCAAGGTGGCTGTGGCTCAAAAGAGGGGAGCCATGGAGTCATAAGTAGCTAGCCATCTGCACACAAGCTGGGGTCTGATCAGCCCCGGCTGGGTCACCTGGAGGAGGTTGTATGATGTTGAAAGACCCGAAACACCCAATGATTCCAGGAACATCACTGAAGATGTGTCGGGAAGCATCAATAGATGTATGTACACAGCTGTATTCTTATATATAAATTAATAAAAATATTGGAAAGAAAAAAGGGGATGAATACAGGACTGAAAGTGTTGTAATTGAATGCATGTGGTGTACGGAATAAGGTAGGTGATCATGATGCAGTGAGAGACTGGCAGGTATGGTGGGGTGGGATTCTCGCGAGTCATGGCTATTAAAAGATCATAGATTGATCATACATTACATTGAAAGTACAGGCAGGTAGGCAGAGGGGGTGGAGTGGTTCTGTTCGTAAACAGTGACAATATGAAGGTAGGTGGAGGCGGCGGTAGTGTTAGGGAAACAAGCTCTTCTTAGAAGGGGTAGAAGAGATTGGGGGAATGGACAAAGAAATAGCAGATGGAATACAGTGTAGGGAGATGTTTGGCAAAAGGAATGTGGCTATGGACTATTCTCTAAATGGGGAGAAAATTCAAAACTTGGGAGTCCTCATGCACGATTCCCTAATTGTTAACTTGCAAACTGAATAATTGGTAAGGATGGCAAATGTAATGTTAGCATTCATTTCGAAAGGAGTAGAATGCAGAAGCATTATTGTAACGCTGAGGCATTGGTTGGAGTATTGAGAGCCGTTTTTGGCCCCTTATCGTAGAAAAGATTTGTTAGCTTTGGAGAGGGTCCAGAGGAAGTGCATGAGAATGATCTCAGCAATAAAAGGTTAACATATGAGTGGCGTTTGATGACGCTGGGATTGTGCTCGTTGGAGTTTAGAAAAATAAGAGGGATCTCATTGAACCCTATCAATTATTGAAAGGCCTAGAAAGGCTGAATGTAGAGAGGATGTTTCCTATAGCGGACGATTCTAGGACCAGAGGGCATAGCCTCAGAATTGAGGTATGTCCATTTACAACAGAGATGAGGAAAAATTGATTTAGCTAGAGGGTGATGAATCTGTGAAATTCTTTGCAAAAAACAGCTGAGGAGGCCAAGTCATTCGGTATATTTAAGGCAAGAGTTTAACAGGTTCTTGATTAATCAGGGCAACAAAGTTATAGGGAGAAGGCAGGAGACTGGGGTTGAGAAAGATAATAAATCCGCCATGATGGCATGGTAGGGCATACTCGATGGGCCAAATGGTCTAATTCTGCTCCTATGTCTTTTGGTCTTATATTCCTAAAACATACAGATTAGGGGTTAGCGTATTATGGGCATGCTATATTGGCACTGGAAGCCTGGTGACACTTGTGGGCTGCCCAGCACAAGCCTCACTGATTTGATTTGATGCATACTGTGCTTTTCACTGTATGTTTCGTTGTATATGTGACTAAGTTAATTGGTTCACTAATTTCCAGTCTGTTTCTATTAGTTTCCTCCTTTATATTTGTAGAAATTCTTTCTTCTTCCCTCGTTCAAATAATTTTTGACTCCATCCTTTTAAGTCATCTTTTGCTGGTGTCCAAAACTTCTCAATTTTCTAATCACCACAATATCATATGTTTGACTTATTTTTTGGTGGGTTGCAATTAGCGCAAGAAATCGTTTGTTGGTGAGGCAGTGCAAGGTTTAAAAAGAACTTGGGTCCTTTTGAAAATTTTGACAATTTATTATGTACTCAGCCAGGATAAATAAACAGAAGCAGGGTGTAAGTGGTGCGGCCACTGTTGGAGTGGGCAGTGTTAGAGTGGTCAGGCTTTCGCTCAACAGGCTTAGGTGAGAACAGGCACAGGCTAGAACGTAAGTTTGAGAAGATAGAGATAGGATGGTAGTTAAGGTGGTGGAATGCTCCTCCTGAAAGATGAGGGACTACAAGATACCAAATGGTTTCCCTAATTACTACATCTGCAGGAGGTGCACCAAATTTCAGCTCGTCACTGACAAGATCCAGGAACTAGATGTACTCGGTACCATCTGGGAGGATAAAAACCTCCCAGGTTCTGGGGTCCAAAATGCCTCAGAGCAGCTGCAAATGATTCTCAAGAGGGAAGGTGAGCAGCCAGAGGCCCCGTTGACATAGGTTGAAAGGAGGAAGAGGTCCTGTGCATTGAGTACAGGAGGGTAGGGAAGAGGCTACCAAGAGTAGTAATCTGTGGATTACTCCCAGTATAATGTGCTAGTCAAGGCAGCAATAGGATAATAGTACAGAAACTGTTGCAGGGGGCAGGGTTTCAGGTATCTGGATTATTGGGATCTCCTCTAGGGTGGCATGACCCGTACAAAATGATCAGGTTATATCTGAAAACAACAGGGGCCAATATCCTTGCGGGCAATAGTTGGGGAGAGTTTGTACTAATTTGGCAGGGGGATGGGAACCAGAGTGATAGGAATGAGGATAGAGCTATTGACAGACAAGTCGATGCATTGTGTAGTGAGACTGTGAGGAAGGACAGGCAGATGATACTGAAAATTTGCAGTCAGAGGGATAAGCTGAATTATAATATGGGGACCAAATTGAAAATGCTGATGACTACAGGATTGCAAGTGTTAGATATGAATGCCTGCAGCATATGGAATAAAGTAGATGATCTTGTAACACAGGTAGACATTGGCAGGTATGACTTGGTGGGCATTACTGAATTGTGGCTGATTATAGTTGGGAGCTTAACATCCAAGGATACGCACTGCATTAAAAGGACAGGCAGGTAGGTAGAAGGGATGAGTTGGTTCTTTTGGTAAAAGCTGAAATCAAATCTTTAGAAAGAGATTAAGTAGAATCCCTGTGGGTAGGTAAAAAAACTGCAAGGGTAAAAAGACACTTATGGGAGTTACAGTATGTACAGGCCTCTGAACATTAGTTAGGATGTGGGATATAAGTTACTACAGGAGATAGAAAAAGGATTTCAATATGCATGTAGATTGGGAAAATCAGGTTGGTGCTGGATCCCAAGAGCAGTTTGTGGTTGAGCACATGAGGGGACTGTAAATTTTGGATTGGGTGTTGTGTAATGAACCAGATTTGATCAGGATACTTATGGTAAGGGAACCCATATGATCGTAATATGATAGAACTCACCCTGTAGTTTGAGAGGGAGAAAATAAAGTCAGACATATCGGAATTACAGTGGAGTAAAGGGAAGTACAGAGACACGGGAGAGGAGATGGACAAAGATAATTAGAAAGGGACACCAGCAGGGATGAAGACAGAATATCAATGGCTGGAGTTTCTGGGGGCAATTTGGAAGGTGCAGGATAGATACATCCAAAGATAACTAAGTATGCTAACGGGAGGATAAGGCAACCATGACTGACAAGGGACATATAACAAAAGTTAGTTGTAACTTAGAGGATTGGGAAGATTTTAAAAACTAACAGAAGGCAACTAGATAGCCATAGAGAAAAGATGAAAACTAGTGATTCTTGAAGGATCATTACTAATACCTCCACAAACTCTTCAGCTATCTCTCTCCAAATCCTCAGGTGTACAGCGTCTGATTCAGGTGACTTATCTACCTTCCAATCTTTCAGTTTCCCAAAAACCTTCTCCCTAGTAATGGTAACTTCACACACTTCATGATCCCTGATATCTGGAACTTCCACCATACTGCCAGTGTCTTCCACAGTGAAGGCTGATGCAAAATATTTATTCAGTTTGTCCTCCATTTCCTTGTTCCCATTACTACCTCTCCAGCAGTCATATAAACACTCTTGCCTCTCTTTTACATTTCGATATTTGCATTAACAAATATCTAAATAATATTTGCAAATTAGATATTTGCATTAACACTAGCAGGGATGACAGCAAGGCAGCAATGGCTGGAGTTTCTGGGAGCAATTCAGAAGGCATAGGATAGATACGTCCCAAAGAAGCACTATTCTGAAGGCATGATGACACAACTGTGGCTGAGAAGGGATGTCAAGCTGACACAAAAGCAAAAGAAAGGGTATATATAATAAAGCGAAAATTAGTGTGAGGTTAGGGAACTGGTAAACTTAAAAACCAACAGAAGGCAGTTAAAAAGCCATGGGGGGGGGGGGTGGTATGAAGATGAAGTATGAAGGTAAGCTAGCCTGTAATATCAAAGAGGATACAAGAAATTTTTTTTCCGATACATGAAGTATAAGAGGAAAGCGAAAGGATATTGGATGGCTGGAAAATGATGCTGGAGAGGTAGTAATGGGGGGCAAAGACATGGCAGACAAACTTAAATGCATTGTGCCAGTCTTCACTGTGGGTGACACTAGCAGTATGCCAGTTATTCAAGTGTTAAGGGGCAGGAGTGAGTGAAGTTGCTATTACCATGGAGAAGGTGCTTGGGAAGCTGCAAGGTCTGAAGGTAGGTATGTCACCTGGACCAGACAGACTTCACCCCAGGATTCTAGAGGAAGTCACTGAAGAGATTAGGGAGGTAATAGTAGTGATCTTTCAAAAGCTACTAGGTTCTGCAATGGTTTCCGAGGATTGGAAAATTGCAAGTATCACTCTACTCTTCAAGAAGGGAGAGAGGCAGAAGAAGGAAAATTATAGACCAGTGTTATCAAGACTTCGGTAGTTAGGAAGAAGTTACTGTCCACTATTAAGGTTGAGGTTTCAGGGTATTTGGAGGCTCACGTTAAAGCAGGGCAAATTTAACATGGTTTCCCTAAGGGAAAATCTTGCCTGAGAAATCTGTGGGAATTGTTTGAGGAAATAATGGGCTAGATAGACAAAAGAGAGTCAGTGAATATTGCTTACTTGGATTTTCATAAAGTCTTTGACCACGCGCCACACTTGAGGCTGCTTAAGAAGAACTCACGATATTACAGGAAAGTTACGAGTAGGGATAGAAGATTGGCTGACTGGCAGGAGGCAAAGAGTGGGGAAAAAGTTGGGGGATTTTCTGGTCGGCAGCCAGTGGCTAGTAGTGTTCTGAAGGGCTCAGTGTTAGGACCGCTTCTTTTCACATGATATATCAATGATTTGGATGATGGAATTGACGGCTGTGGAAGCCAAGCCATGGAGTATATTTAAAGCAGAGATTGATAGGTTCTTGATTAGTAAGGGCAGCAAAGGTAACAGGGCAGAAGAACGGGGTGGAGAAGGGTAATAATTAGCCATGATAAAAAGTCAGAGCAGACTCGAAGGGCCAAATGGCTTTATTCTGTCCCTATGTCTTATGGACTTTGTCACCACTATTAATGTCTTTATCCGTGGGTTGTTCATTTACGGCAGAACCTTTACTCGCCACGATCCCCAGGTAAAGTTTGCAGCAGAAAATCCTACCGGATGTCAGATTGAGCCCAACACCAACGATAAAATATCAAGAATAAAATGACACACGAATTTTGTACTTTATTAATGTAATGGTGCGTATGCACTCAATTTTAAATAAAACTGGAAAACTATTTCTATTGTTCCAATGATACCTGCTGAAGGAGTATCCTGCATCAACGTTTTCTTCAATAATTCCTTCTCTTTCTGTAGTGTACCTGCTGGGAGACTGTACTTCGACACGAAAGAGCGTAACACTCACCAGAACTCGAAACACGCTGCTGATGGTCAACGCCCGAAGTGTGTAATTCCGAGCGCACAGAGCGGGTTACAGTCGGAGCCTCTTTTAATAACTAGCGAATTTCCAGAGGCAACATTTGATACGACGTCATTAGTTTAGTTTCATTTCCTAGCGAACTGCGGCTGTTTTCAGCGAGAGGGCTGAGAGATTGCTTAACCCGGAGTCTGCGTCAGAAAAAAAAACAACTCACTGGAGTAACGCAACCCGGTCAGGGGTTCAAAGCACCCACCCCAAAAAGGTCGGTCCTTTCTCTCCTGATACAGACACAACTTGATAGGTGGAGTTGTTCCAGCAGATCTTTTTTTTTGCTCGTTTTCACTGAGAATTGTTACAAGAGTCACACTGGAATTAAGCTCACGTCCTGCCCGTTGAACTGAGAGACAAATTAACGTGGATGGTTTAGATGTTGGAAGTGTAGTGTAACTGAAGCAGAGAGAGAGCTTTGTCCAGGAGGAGAGACAGAAGTAGATACAGTAAAGGATTAGAGGGGGTTGGATGGAAAGTCCAACACTGGAAGGATACAAGTAAGGATCTGAGATGACTTTATGGTGACTCAGTCCATGGGAATAGTGAAGCCATATGAGAGGATAAACTTATGGCGCAGATCATCAATTCAGAGGGAGGTGATGGGCAGGTAAGGAGATAAGGTGAGAATGGGAATGGGGAATGCTGAAGGGTGGCATTACCAGAAGTTGGATAAATAGATGTTCATGCCACCGGGTTGGAGGCTACCCAGACGGAATGTAAGGTGACTGCGAAGCAATTTCCTTCTCCTGCCTATCACTTCCCTCCCTGGACATAATGGGAAGAATTGGCTGTAACAGCAGCAGGCCCGAGGAGAAATCTGCAGCCAATCCCAATAAGGCTGCTATCCCAGACAACAAATCGGGCCCTGCACTTGGGAAGCATGCACCCCAACTCACTGACATCTTTGCCGATATGTTTGACATTTCACTCACTGGGGCTACTGTTCCTGCATGCTTCAAATTAGCCACTGTTATCCCTGAGCCAAAGAATTCTGCAGTTTCAGAACTAAATGACTATCACCCGTTGGCGTTGATGCCAGTCATCATGAAATGCTTTGAATGACTGATAATGGCACACATTAAAAACTCCATTCCTGTCTCATTGGACTCTTATCAATATATTTACTGACAGAACCACTCTATAACAGATGCCATGCTGTCTGACTTGCCCATGGCCCTGACCAATCCAGAAAACAAGGATATTTTTGGTCATAATGCTGTTTCTGGAATTTATTTCAGCATTCAACAAGATTGTCCCGCAGACACTGTTGAACAAATTCCTAGTCCTCGGTCTAATTACACCACTGTGCAACTTGGTCCTAACCTACAGACCTCAATCAGGACGCACAGTTGCTCCTCCTTCCTCACCATCCTAAATACAGGCGCCCTCCAGCATTGTGTGCTAAGCCCATTGCTGTGCACTCTGCTCACCCATGAATGTACATCAAAACACTCCAGCAATCACATTGTCAAATGCACCGATGACATAACACTGATAGGGTTCATCACCAACAATGGTGAGGCAGCCTATGGAGAGATGGTGGAAGAGCTCAGGGCCTGATACTAGGCAAATAACCTCTTTCTTAATGTCATCAAGATGAAGAAGATAGTTATGGACTTTAGGAGAACTCGTACCTCTCATACCCTTCTTTACATCAATGGCACAGCAGTGGAAACAGCGAGCAGCTTCAAACTCCTGGGAGAGCACATCTTGCACAACCTCTCATGGTCCCAAAACACATCCTCCACAGTCAATAAAGTTGACTATAGCTCAGTGTTTAACACCATCACTGCCGGAGTCCTGATCAATAAGCTACAGAGCCTGGGCCTCTGTACCTCCCTCTCCAACTGGATTCTCGACTTCCTAACTGGAAGGTCATAATCTGTGCAGATTGGTAATAGTATCTCCTTCTTGCTGACGATCAACACTGGCACACCTTAGGGGTGTGTCTTAGTGCACTGTTCCACTCCCTCTATGCCCATGATTGTGTGGCTAGGTATAACTCAAATGCCATCTGTAAATTTGCTAATGACACAACCATTGTTGGTAGAATCTCAGATAGAGATGAGAATGCATATGAGAGTGAGATATACCAGTTAATTGAGTGGTGACACAGCAACAACCTTGCACTCAACATCAGTAAGACAAAAGAGCTGATTGTGGACTTCAGACAGGGTAAGGTGAGGAAACACAGACCAATCCTCATAGAGAGATCAGAAGTGGAGAGAGTGAGCAACTTCAAGTTCCTAGGTGTCAAAATCTCTGAGGATGTAAGCTGGTCTCAACATATCGATGTGACTGTGAAGAAGGCAATAATGCAGCTGTATTTGATTAGGAGTCAGTATGGGAGGTGTCACTGTTATTGAGCCACAGGTTGGACTTGTAATCTGTTATGGTTTCTATACCTTACCACAGGTGCCACGTGTCTTTGGTGTCACAAAGGTATCTGTGAGTTTTCTCTTGCTTTGCCTTCCTGAAGGCACAGGAGAGCATGGCTGTTGCTGACATTAGAGCCGTCCTATACTCTGATTTGAAAGCAGCAAGATCTTTAAACAGTGCACGAATCTCTGCAGTCAGCCGTGGTTTCTGATTTGCCCTGGCGTTGGAGAATTTAATCACGGTGACGTCCTCAATATATTTCCCTATGTAGTCAGTCTCTGATCCGTCACATTTATCAATGTTGATGTATTGATCGTGGGTAGCCGTCTCTCTGACTATGCTCCAGTGCGTGCTTTCAAAGCAGTGGCCAGGTCCTGACCTCCTTGTAAATGGGTTTGACTCACTTAGTCAATCAGTCAGGGATGCAGGTATACAGGGATGAGCAAAGTGGATACCAAACTTTTGTGTCCTTGCGCACTACTTCCCTGAGTAGACTGCGGTGCAGAGCGAGGGCTCACTCCACACATTAGGCTGTGACTGTGCAGGGCCGTCATTAGCCCGCTCGCTAGCAAGATAGGCGTGCAGATTTCAGTATTTGTTATACACAGCAGTGTTTTTCAATCATAGAAAAGAAGAACAGGGCAAGGAATTTTGCTGTTGATTGGAGCTGGAGTGACCCTGGGACGTTGTGCCACCAATCTTGTGGCCACCACCAATTAATGTACAGTTACTTGTACATTGTTTTTAATAAGGTTGTTTTAATACTTACATTTATTGTGTTTTTAATGCTCATTCTTTTATGCTGCATTGGATTTGGAGCAACAATCATTCTGTTTTCTTTACATCTGTGCAATGAAGAATGTGTGTGGCGGGGTGGAGATATGTCCCTACCAAACAAGGCGTAAGGCATTCCTTCCCTCTGCCATCCTGCAGGTCACCCTTGGGCAAGGTGTAGCAGCTGCTTAGCCCCCTGATCAGGGTGACATGAAGCCATGGGATCAGGCGATGGATGGTCATATCAGCAGCTGGTGCATACCACAAGTCCCAGTTATGTGACGACTTGACGCCAGGCAGCCAATCTCCAAAGAGCATTGATAATGGCTGGGGTCACCGGTCTTGTAAAGACACTGCCCAGAAGAAAGCAATGGCAAAGCACTTCTGTAGAAAAACTTGCCAAGGACAATCATGGTCATGGAAAGACCATGATCGCCCACATCATGCAACACAGCACATAACGAAAGATTAAAGGATGACAATAAACTTCTTGAATCTTATCACTGACATAAAGGCATAGAGCACTACATTACAGTAACAGGCCCTTTAGCCCATCTAGTCTGTGTAAAACTGTTATTCTGCCTAATCACTTTGACCTGTACATGGACCACAGCCCTCCATCTCTCCCATCTATGTACTTACCCAAATTTCTACAACCACCTCTTCCACTAGCAACCTGATTCTCACCACCATCTGAGTGAAGAAATTTCCCCTCAGATTCCCCATAAATATTTCAGCTCTCACCCTTAATCTATGAACTAACATTCTAGTCTCACACAACCTCATTAGAAAATGTCTACTTGAAATTACACTATCTGTATACATTATAATTTTGTATACTTTTATCAAATCTCCCCTGCTTCTCCTTTGCTCCAGGGAATAAAGTCCAAATCTATTCAAGTTTTACCCATTTAGGTAGGAGACAAGAATTGCACACAATACTCCAAATTAGGAATTACCAATGGCTTATACAACTTCAACACCCCAACCCTTGTATTCAAAATTTTGATTTTACGAAGGCCAATAAAAAGTTCTTTTTATGATCCTGTCTAACTGTGACACCTCTTTCAAGGAATAATGGGGATCTGTAATCTCAGCTCCCTTTGTTCCACAATGTCAGAAATAAATAAATACTGTTAAGTTATAATAAATAGATAGTTTGATAGATAAATGGTGCGAAGAGGAACAGCAATGTAGTGCTCATGGATTCCGGGATCACTTAGAAATCTGATAGTGGATTAGATGAAGCTGTCCCTAAAACATTAAGTGTGGGCCTTTGGACTCCTCTACCTCCTCCCTGATGGTAGGAAGGAGAATAAGGCACATCCTGAATGGTGAGTGTCCGTATTGTCGGACGCTGCTTTCTGTAGCCTCTGGTAAAATGGTGGCACATGGTTGATTGCAGCTGCTTCTAAGGCGTCAACAAAAGGTGCTATCGTCCTTTTAAAATGTCTTTGTATTATCGCAGCAGAGTTCTTCTATACATTGAAAGAACTGCAGGTGTACGCCATCAGAGAGTTGGAAATGGAGGAGATGCATATTGTACAACCTAATAGTGAGTGATTGTCTTGGTCACTTTTCTTGTGATTGTAAGACCCTTTTGGATGATGTTAATGTCAAATGCCACAAGTTCAATTCGCTGATTTAATGGCAGAGGGCGGGGTAGCCGCGTGGCCTCGGTTGAAGGGAGGAGTAAGCCTCAAGCCATGGTGTCGCCTGTTTTCAGCCACCAGGAGAGAGGCATTGGAACCAGTGAGTTCCACCGGTGGTGGTGTGGTACTGCGTCCAGGCTGGATTCGGTGCTGCTCCCCAGCGTTCGCACAGCAGAAGACAGACAGTATTCTGGTCGACTGCAGATGTCTGTGGCATTCATGGCTGGAGTCTGGACTTACTTATTGCATGGTTGCATCTTACTAATAGCTTTATGTGCTTTCTATCTTGTACACGCTACATGTGCTTTGTGCTATGAGACTGTCGGAATTAAGTTTTGCACCTTGGCCCTGGAGTAACACTGTCTCATTTGGCTGTATTTATGGGTATTCATGCATAGTCGAATGACAATTAAACTTGAACTAAATTGAATTGGAGGCACTGGCTTTTGAACCCCAAGTGAGTTGTGCCCCTGATTGCACAAACAGGTACTTAAAATCCTGGATGCCCTGCTGGTAAAGGTGATGTTGGAACCCTTGGAATGCTTTCCCAAGCAGACTGTCAAATACATTTGGCAGAATTGCCAGAACTCACCAAAACAGGCCAAGACTTGTTCGTCTTGCAGTAAGCACCTTCCCACCCATCAAATCGTCCATGCACAATTGGAACTTCAATCCCATCGGACGTTACCCTTGGTGTGGCTGAGATGGCCAGGGACTGTTTGCGAAGAAGGTATGGATGTAGTTACAGCTGTCTTTGTCAAGGTACATCTCACACAGCTGTGCAGTGCAGGACCCCTCTGCACAGGCTGATCCCAAAAATTGATCGCTCCTGCAGGTCAATCACATGGGTGAATGATGGATTTCAGTCCTGAAACCAGCTGTTTGCCCTGTGTAAGGGGACGTACCTGAGGGAATGCAAAGGGACACACTGAAACTTGGTGCAGCCTGTGACTCTGTGGAAAGACCACACAACCTTGACTCCACCTTTTTCCTATAACCCTAAAGTCCACCACGTGTTGGCGCGTGGCCAAGTGGTTAAGGCGTCAGTCCAGTGATCTGAAGGTTGCTAGTTTGAGCCTCAGCTGAGGCAGCGTGTTGTGTCCTTGAGCAAGACACATAACCACAGATTGCTCTGCGACGACACCGACGTAGGCTGAGAGAATGTTTCACTGAACACCTACGCTCTGTCCGCCAGAGAAAGCAGGATCTCCCAGTGGCCACACATTTTAATTCCATGTCCCATTCCCATTCTGATATGTCTATCCACTGCCGTCTCTACTGTCAAGATGAAGCCACACTCAGGCTGGAGGAATATCATCTTATATTCCGTCTGGGTAGCATCCAACCTAATGGTATGAACATTGACTTCCCCAACTTCCGTTAATGCCCCTCCTCCCCTTCGTACCCCATCCCTTATTATTTTTTCCCCTTTTTTCTCTCCCTCTGTCCCTCTCACTATAACTCACCTGCCCTCCATCCTCTGAGCTCCCCTCCCCCTTACTTTCTCCCTCGGCTTCCCATCCTATAATCCTCTCCCTTGTATCCCTTTTGCCAATCAACTTTCCAGCTCTTGGCTCCATCCCTCCCCTTCCTGTCTTCTCCTATAATTTCCGATCTCCCCCCACCTTTCAAATCTCTAACTATCTCTTCTTTCAGTTAGTCCTGACAAAGGGTCTCGGCCCGAAACGTAGTCTGTACCTCTTCCTATAGGTGCTGCCTGGTCTGCTGCGTTCACCAGCATTTTTTGTGTGTGTTGCTTGAACATACCTCCTGAAATACTTTTTCTTTGCAACCAGCAATGAAAACAGAGGAGTGCCCCCAAAGAATGAATGACAGTTAAAACCTTAGAACACCAAGGTCCCCCCTATCTCCCCTCCCTCCTGTGTGCACGTGGCAGCAACAATCTCCCTCCCCCAACCAAAAAAGAAAGCATCGGCACCCAAAACCGAGCACTCAAGCATGCAGCAAAGCAACAGCAAAGACACAGATTTGCAGTACCCCAAAGACTACTCGTTCACCTGGTATTCGACATACCACAGGCTCTCTCTCTCTCTCCCTAATAAGGGAGAAAGAGGTGTCTCCGTTTCACTGTGAGAGGGGAGACATAACAAATGATTTGCTGGTTTAATAATAACCAATTACTGATAATGCAAGTTTAATTAACTTTCAATTACAGATTTTTTGCATGTTCAGAATTTAGGAAAGATTGTCATTTGTTTTAAGCTTTCTCAAGGCAATTCTTCTCTTCAGAGCCCTAACATTGCACCAACCACAGCAGCTGCAGTCACCAAGGCTGCTTTAGCAGCAGTAGACAGTCCTGCTGCTCCTATAAAGGAAAAAACACAATTATTAATAAATTATAAACAATCTGAGACATTCTGAAGTTATTAAAAATCAACACTTTATTCTAAGCTCCTTAGCTGCAATTCATGGAACAAATTTTCCCCATGATAGAGCTATCAAAAATAAGGGATAGGTTTCGGAAGAGAGGGTGAAGTTTTTAAAGTGAGCTTACAAAGAAAGTTTGAGAGTGTTTGATATCTACAACCTACTGCTAGAAGAGGTGTTGGAGTAAGAATCAATCACTATGTTAAGAGACATTCAGACGGACAGGTAAAGATAATTTCATCCAGATGTTAAAAGGTTATGAATTACAACTCAATGAACCAGTGATGGAAAACAAGGACGTAGTGGATGCCTCACTGCTTATTGCCCCTCAAGAAAATGCTCAATAATGTGGGCAAATGGGGTTACTGGAGATGGGGAACCAACTTTCTTCTCCCAATTCAAAATCAAAACCCAACCTTAATCCCTCCCATAGAAACGTTGAGACTTAGAGTTATAATCATGTTCCCAAAGTGTTTCCCATTAACATGTTCATCATCTGCCTAGTTTCATTTCCCATGGAAAGGACAAATACTGATCTGTCCTTAGCAGGGCTCTGTACATACACTAAGTGGCCACTTTATTAGATAACTCCTATACCCAATAAAGTGGCTACAGAGTGTAAGTTCATGGTCTTCTGCTGCTGCAGCCCATTCGCGTCAAGGTTTGACATGTTGTGCATTCATGTGTGGTTATTTGAACTACTGTCACTTTCCTGTCAGCTTGAACCAGTCTGGCCATTATCCTCTGAATTAACGAGGTATTTTCACCCACAGAACTGCTGCTCACTGGACCACTTTTGCAGCAGCAGTGGCTCTGTAGTCACAAATGATTCAGCTTGTCTTCTCAACCAATAAAAGATCATCTACGTTCAGTTATATCTGTCACTGATCTGTGCAAATCACCTGATCCGACCCATTGTAGAGCACAGGAGAGCAAGGGAAGACTTATAGCCGTATACAAAGTTATGAGGGTATAGATAGGGTGAATGCTTGCACGATTTTTCCCTGCTGCTTCAGATATACTAGAACTAGACGTGATAGGGTGAAAGGTGAACTATTTAAAAGGGTAATCGGAGGAGGAACTTCTTCACTCTGAGAATGATGTATGTGTGGAAGAAGCTGTCAGTAAAATGGTAGATGCTAGTTCAATTCTAACATTTAAGAGAAGTTTGGATAGGTACATAGATGAGAAGGGTATGGAGGCCTGTGGTCTTGATGCGGTTTGATTGGATTAGCAGAAAACCAGTTTCGCATGGACTAGATGGGTTGAAGAGCATGTTTCTGTGCTGTGGTATTCTATGCCTATCAAGGCAAAATGTCAGTATGAAAGATTTAAGGAAGTTTGTGAAATTCTCATTGGTTTATCAGTCAACATTACCAACGGTTCCAGCTGCAACACCTCCTCCATTGGCCACAGCAGCCACGCTCATCATTTTTGCTGCAATGGTACCAGCCGCTATTCCAGTACTTGTGAAGCCCACTGCCCCCAGAATCAGAGGGAGTGCAGCAACTGCAGCCACTAAAAGAGGAAACAGCTCCATTTGAACAGAGTGCATCCAAACAGGAACTTTAATACACTAAACAAAAAACATACAGGCACTTGTACAACATTATTTCTATGAAAGGTATAGACAAGCAATTTAACACTGGGTCAGACAGCTCTTCATTATTCACCTGGGTGTTATTTGAATGTGGTTAGATCCATAATGTGGTTGGCATAAAGCTGAGGGGTACACTACAAACAGTATCCAATACCTCAGCTCACTACCTGAAGGACTCCCTCCCTGGACTCTGTACTCCCCTCAATGGGACATGTTCAGATAAGTAATGAGAGACTGTGTAGTGTGGAGATACTGAGGAGACATTGACACACTCCCCGAGCAACAGCTGGGGAAACAAAATCAAATTAGTGTCACAGAGTCATACACAACCTCTATGTCCCAAAGAGTCCATGCTGACCATCACGCACCCACTTAACATTAATCCCGTTTTATTTTTGTCACATGACCCTAGACTCCTCCTAGATTTTACTACTCACCCACACACTAGAGGCAATCTACAGCAGCCAATTAATCAACCAACTTCTGTGATTTTGGAAGCTACAGTTGCATCCAGAGAAAATCCACGCCAACAGAGGGACAACATGCAAACCCCAGTTAGGAGTTCAGGACTTGAACCCCACATCGTGCCCAAACTTTCAGAATTGCTCTTGCTAACTATTTTGAGGGTGGCATAGTCGGGTGGTGGTTACCCCAATTGCTTTACATTGCCACCTGTAAGATGGGGGTTCGATTCCTGCTACTGTAAATCAGGTGTTTGTGCGTTCACCCCATGACCGTGTAAGTTTATTCTGTGTTCTCCAGTTTCCGCCCACATTCCAAAATTGTACAGTTACAGTTACTAAGTTGTGGGCACAGCATGTTGGCTTTGGAAGCGTGGCAAATCTTCCAGGCTGCCCAGCACGATTCTCACTGATTTTATTTGACACAGAATGGCACATTTCTCTGTATGTTTCGATGTTTGTCTGACAAACAATACTAATGTTAATCTTGGTTATGCCAGCTCTTCTAAAAGAATTTTTCATGCAGGTTAGGTTGAGTTTTGTCATCTCTTCCACATTTTTTTTTATCATGACCAACAGAACATCCCTCAACACCTTTCATTATTGCCCAACTATAACCCGTTGTGGTGTCCTAAACTCCTCATGCTCTCTCCTAGCCACAGTCCCAAAATGAGACTGAGAAATTGTAACTTCCTGGGCCCTCACTCAGCCAGTAGCCTCTTGTCACTTGGAGATCCAGGAGCCCCAGAAATTATGCCTGATCTTGGTTTTGTATTCTACTCTGCAATACTTAAATTATGCACTGTTACGTACCCCGTAACTGAGTTGCCAAACCAGCAGAAATGGATCACTCAGTTGGAGTCTGGATTACTAGAACTAAGAAAGTTTTATTAAAGAAACAAGCAACACAGTACTCTAATCAAAAGGATAATGAATGCAACAGTTCAGCAATGATAAACATACATGTACACAGAATTAAGATAACAGGATCAATCAAGCTCTATCGTTGTCTAGGGGTAAATGACCAGTTTCAAAGTGACGCAAAGTTCAGTTCAATTTAGTTCAGTTCAGTTCACAGTAATCGCTGCTGTGGCGATGGACAGTGGCGGGGGGGGGGAGGAGAGAGAGAGCAAAACGAATGAATATTCAAAACGGCTTCCACACAGACCTTCACAGTCAGCTTTCGGGCGCGTCCTTTGTGATGTCATCTGAGGTCACCGACCGTGACCCCTCCGTTTCCAGATACGATCGTTTCTCTGCGGTGAACCCAGCACCCAGGCAAGGGTGGACACACACCAGGTTCCCGCTGATCGTGCCTTTCCACCCTGTGCGTCTATGGCTCGATACTTCCCACCGACTTGTGAGAGACGCACCGCTTCCAGGGTCTTGTTACCTTGGGTGTTGTGTGTGTCCTGCCTTAGCGAACCTGTCCCTTTTTATCCCCCTGCTGGGGTATCGCCTGTCCATCACTTCAATTATCTCTCTCTCTCCTGAAGACAAGTGGCAGACCAACTGCTGATTCCACTGGTGCCAGCCCAGGCCAGCTACATCTTAATCTATGTGTATTCTTGTCACAGCACGCAAACACAAGGAAATCTGCAGATGCTGGAATTTCAAGCCACACACATAAAGGTCCTGACGAAGGGTCTCGGGCTGGAACGTCGACTGTACCTCTTCCTAGAGATGCTGCCTGGCCTGCTGCGTTCACCAGCAACCTTTATGTGTGTTGCTTAAATTATACACTTTACTTTGTTTATCAGTGCGCAATTCATTTGTAGATTTAATTCTTACTTTCCTAAGTTATTGTGTGTAAGGTGCACTACTGTGCTTTAAACCCTGGTCCGGAGAAAGATTGTCTCATTTGATGGTGCAGTCAAACGTCAATAAATTTGACTTGACTGCTGTGAGAAGCTGCATCTGCCAACATTGGTTAAGGAGTTTCAACTCCGAGCAACCAGTGAAGGAACAGCCGTGGTTCAGTAATTATGAAGGACTCTGCCCATCTACTCAAGCTCCAACTAGAAATAAGAGGGTCTCCATGCTGTCCTGTGTCACTGCTCAGTGCAATTTAGCTGATCCAACCCAACAATGACCACTCCCACACTATTAGCACACTGACACACTGATTTCACTCACTGGCTCCAGTTCCTGCCCCCAACAGCAGCCGGAAACTCATTCTGTAAGTAGAAATATAACGTGTTTTACAACAAATATTTTGTTTTGAAGTTGCATGAGATACATACATTGAGGTGCTGCGTCATTGTCATGTTATGACTCACAATATGGGCCTACCACAAACAGCGATGGGCTCACAAATATAAGGAGTGTATACGTTCAGCACGACACTGAGACACAGGCCCTGTAAAGGCACACATACACGTACCTACCACCCCATGAGCCCCTGCATCCAGCACATCATTCTCCACAACTCCCGCCATCTTCACAGGATCCAACCACCGAGCACATTTTTTCAATTCCCCACCCCAACTTTTTGCTTTCCTCAGGAATCGCTCTCTCTCTCTCTCTGATTCTCTTTGTCCATTCGTCCCTCCCCACTAATTCTCCCCTTACACTTATCCCCGCAAGCAGTGTAAGTGCTATACATGGCCATTCACCCCCTTCCTCACCTCTGCCACCCACAGTCCATCTAGGTGAGGCAACACTTCACCTGTGAACCCTTTGGCTTGGGGGACATCTTTGACGGGCAGCTTCACTCCATCTGCAACAAGCAGCATTTCCTGGTGCCCAACCCTTTTAATTCCAATCCTCACTTCCTTTCCAACATGTCGGCCCATGGCCTCCTCTGCTGCCACAATGAGGCCACTCTCGGGTTGGGGGAGCAACACCTCATGTTCTGTCTGAGTAGCCTCCAACCTTTTGGCATGAACATTGATTTCCGGTATTTTCTCCCATTCCCCTCCCCTTCCATTCCCACTCTGGTTTCCCTCTTAACTCTTCTCCTTACCTTCCTGCCCTTCCTCCTTCCCATGGGCCACTCTCCTCTCCTATCAGATTCCTTCTTCTTGAGCCCTTTACCTTTTCCACCTATCACCTCGCAGATTCTTACTTCATAGCACTCCCGCCGTCTAGCTTGCACTCCTTCCACTCCCCGCAGCTTCTTATTCTGGCTTCATCCCCCTTCCTTTCCAGTCCTGACGAAGGGTCTCGGCCTAAGAAGTTGACTATTTATTCCCTTCCATAGATGCTGCTGGCCCAGGCTGATCCCAAAACTTGACCGCTCCTGCAGGTCAATCACATGGGTGAATGATGGATTTCGGTCCTGAAACCAGTTGTTTGCCCTGTGTAAGGGGATGTACCTGAGGGAATGCAAAGGGACACACTGAAACTTGGTGCAGCCTGTGACTCTGTGGAAAGACCACAAGACCTTGACTCCACCTTTTTCCTAGAACCCTGAAGTCCACCACGTGTTGGAGCGTGGCCAAGTGGTTAAGGCATCGGCCTAGTGATCTGAAGGTCGCTAGTTCGAGCCTCAGCTGAGGCAGCATGTTGTGTCCTTGAGCAAGGCACACATTGCTCTGGGATGACACCGACGCAGGCTGAGAGAATGTTTCACTGAACACCTACGCTCTGTTCGCCAGAGAAAGCAGGATCTCCCAGTGGTCACACATTTTAATTCCACGTCCCATTCCCATTCTGATATGTCTATCCACTGCCGCCTCTGCTGTCAAGATGAAGCTGCACTCAGGCTGGAGGAACAACATCTTATATTCCAAACTGGGTAGCTTCCAACCTGATGGCATGAACATTGACTTCTCAAACTTCCGTTAATGCCCCTCCTCCCCTTCGTACCCCATCCCTTATTTATTTATTATTTATTCCCCCCCCCCCTTTTCTTTCTCTCTTTTTTCTCCCTCTGTCCCTCTCACTATAGTTCCTTGCCTGCCCTCCATCCTCTGGGCTCCCCTCCCCCTTTCTTTCTCCCTAAGCTTCCCATCCCATGACCCTCTCCCTTCTCCAGCCTTGTATCCCTTTTGCCAATCAACTTTCCAGCTCTTGGCTCCATCCCTCCCCCTCCAACAGGAACTACTCAGTTCCTCCAGCATTTTGTGTCATCCTGTACTTACATTCTCTTTGATAGAAAGCAATGAGAGAATTCAAAAGTTGAGAGAACTCACGTTCAATTTCAAATTTGAAAGGTGACGTGTCCAGCAGTGGATCAGTAGTGAATCTCTAATACTGCAGCTCCCGTCCAAGAACCTGGTGGAGTGGGATAAGAATCTATAACTTACTGTCTCGGCCTTGACTAACACCTCCCAGTCATAACCTCAGGACCCCAAGACTCCCCCTCATCAGGTACGTATGAAAATTATACTTTGCAACATGCGTTTACACTTTTACTGTGGCACGGTTATTTTAACATAGAAATACCTGACCTGCTGAGTTCCTCCAGGTCACGTTATTTTCTCGCTGCTGCCATCAGGTAGAAGGTACAAAGGCCTCAGGACTCGTGTTAGCGGATTCAAGAATAGTTACTACCGCTCAAGCTATCAGGCTCTTGAAAAGAAGGGGATAACGACACTACCTTACCCATCATTGAAATGTTCCTACCACCAATGATCTCACTTTCAAGGACTCTTTATCTCATGTTCTTCTTATTTAATTGCTATTTATTTATATTTGCATTTGTGCAGTTTGTTATCTTCTGCATTCTGGTTGATCATTCATTTATCTTGTTACAGTTACTATTCTATAGTTTTGTTGAGTTCCGCACACAGGAAAATGAATCACAGGGTTGTAGATGACGGCATATATATACTTTGATAATAAAATCCTTGAACTTTAAAGGGCATCTGTTAGTCTTGCGAGACCATGGATCTGTGCTTGGAAAGTCTTCACTCTCTAGGGCGCAGGCCTGGGCAAGGTTGTATGGAAGACCAGCAGTTGCCCATGCTGCAAGTCTCCCCTCTCCACAACACCAATGTTGTCCAAGGGAAGGGCATTAGGACCCGGTGTCGTCGCAGAGCAATGTGTGATTAAGTGCTTTGCTCAAGGACACAACACATTCCCTCGGCTGGGACTCGAACTCACAACCTTCAGGTAGCTAGTCCAATGCCTTAACCACTTGGCCACGTGCCCACACACTTTGAAGGGATCCTACCAATAAACATATCTTTACCTGCCCTCCCCACCGCTTTCCATCGTGCTCGCTACCACCATGATTTCCTTATCCATTCACCCTCCCCACTAATTCCTTACCCCCTCCACACACATAAACCTGCCAATTCATTTCAACCTTCACCTCCATTCAGGGCCCCTAACAGTCCTTCCAAGTGAGGCAACACTTCACTTGCAAATCAACTGGGGTTGTCTACTGAGTCCAGAGCTCCTGATACCGCCTCCTCTACATCGTTGAGAGCTGTCATAAATTGGTGTTGCTTCACACCATCATCTCCTCCTCAAAACTAATCAGCAAACTCTAAGACCTGGACCTCAATACCCACTTTTGCAATTGGATCCTGGATTTCCTCACTTGTAGACACCCATTAGTTCAGTTTGGCAAACACATCTCCTCTGCAATCTCCATCAGCACAGTAGCACCGCAGGGATGTGTGCTTAGCCCCCCGCTCTACTCACTTTACACTTATGACTGTGTGGCCAAGTACAGCTCTGACACCACATACAAGTTTGCTGATGACACCACAGTTGTGGGCTGTATCAAAGGGGGTGATGAAACAACACACAGGAGGGAGATTGAAAACTTGCCTGAGTGGTGTAATAGCAACCTCTCACTCAGTGACCCATTGTAGGGCTTCAGGAGAGGGAAACCAGAGGTCCATGAGCCAGTAATCCTTGGTGGATCAGAGGAGGACAGGGTCAGTAATTTTAAATTCCTGGCTGTCACTATCTCAGAGGACCTACCTTCAACCCATCATATAAAAAGTTATTGGGAAGAAAGCACAACAACTCCTCTGCCTCCTCAGGAGTCTGCAGAGGTTTGACATGCCGTCAATAACCTTGACAAACTTCCTTGGATGTGTGGTGGAAAGTGTGCTGACTGGCTGCATTGCGGCCAGGGATGGGAACACCGATGTCTCGGTGTGGAAAATCCTACAAAAGATAGTGGATTCTGCCCAGTACATCATGGGTAAAACCCCTCCCGTCCATTGAACACATCTACATGAAAGGTTGCTGTAGAAAAGCAGCATCCCTCATCAAAGATCCTCACCCGCCTCCCCCCCAGGCCAACCTCTCTTCTCAGATAGAAGGTACAGGAGCCTCAGGACTCGCACCATCAGGGTCAAGAACAGCAACTACCCCTCAACCATCTGGCTCTTGAACAAATGGGGATAGCTGCACTCATTTAAGGAAATGATGGTTCTGGAGGCCAAGCTGTTGGGTATACTTGAAACCGATATTGATAGGTTCTTGACAAGTCAGGGCATCAAATGTCACGGAGAGAAGGCCGAGAGAACAATGGAGCTGAGAGGGATAATTAGCCATGACACAATGCAGACATTCCACCTCTCCCAGAAGTTCTGGGAGTCTCCCGCAGATTGATAGCAGCTCCCTGATGCAGGGAGATTACATACAATATCCCGGAAATTGACTTTTTTTGGGAGAGAGAGAGAGAGAGGGAGCGTGAGAGTGAGCATCCTGATTGGTCTCTCTTCGTGCTAAGTAGACCAATCAGTTTTCTTTGTGGGCGGGCTTTACAGTCGACCTCAAAAATAATGACAGTGTTGCTTGCTGCACTATTGCAACAGTGACTTATCTGTTGCCCATGGTGGGTTAAAATGTAAAAGACATGTTGAGGTGAGTTTAACAGGTGTCATTAGCATAGCTAACATTATTTAAACTAGCTGGCTAGCTGCTAAAGAGCTACTCTATTGATGTCCTACGTGATGAGGCCAAACTCCCTGTACGTAGAACATAGAATAGTACAGCACAGTACAGGTCCTTCGGCCCACAATGTTGTGCCGACCCTCAAACCCTACCTCCCATATAAACCCCCACCTTAAATTCCTCCATACAGCTGTCTAGCAGTCTCTTAAATTTCACTAGTGTATCTGCCTCCACCACTGACTCAGGCAGTGCATTCCACGCACCAACCACTCTGAGTAAAAATCCTTCCTCTAATATCCCCCGTGAACTTCCCACCCCCTACCTTAAAGCGACGTCCTCTTGTATTGAGCAGTGGTGCCCTGGGGAAGAGGTGCTGGCTGTCCACTCTATTTATTCTTCTTAATCTCTTGTATACCTCTATCATGTCTCCTCTCATCCTCCTTCTCTCCAAAGAGTAAAACCCTAGCTCCCTTAATCTCTGATCCACCCACAGAGACTCTGTAGACAACCCTTCATGACTTCCTCCTTTTCTGCAGCCGTGACACTATGTCTGATCAACAGTGCCACGCCCCCATCTCTTTTGCCTCCCTCCCTGTCCTTTCTGAAGCATCTAAAGCTTGGCACTTGAAGAGGCCATTCCTACCCCTGCACCATCCAAGTCTCTGTAATGGCCACAACATCATAGCTCCAAGTCCTGATCCACGCTCTAAGCTGATCCACTTTATTCATAATACTCCTCGAATTAAAATAAACACATCTCAAACCATCGGTCTGAGCGCATCTCTTCTCTATCACCTGCCTATCCTCCCTTTTGCACAATTCAGTCTGGTGATTTTATTAACTTACATGAAGAAAAATATCAAGGTTGGAAGCCGATGAACTCAAAGAGGAAGATGCACAGTTGTTGAAGGGACAGATGAATTGTCAGGGTGCAGTAACTGGTAGAGCAACTACCTCAAAACTGCAATAAATTAGTTCTGACACTGCCCTTCTGCCTACGACTGCATGGGCTTCCTTCAGGTGCTCTGGTTTACTCACATATCCCGTAAGATATAGGTACAGATTAAGTCATTTGGTCTGTCTGCCATTTAATCATGGCTGATTTTCATTTGAAACCCATTCTTCCCAAAATTCTTACCACCCTTACCAATCAAGAACCTGTCAGTCTCTCCCTTAAATATGCCCAATGGCTTAGCTCCACCAACCTCTGTGGCAACAAATTCCACAGATTCCTCACTCTCTTGCTGAAAAGATACCTTTTCATCTGAGATTTAAGAGGATATTCCTTCATTCTGAGGTTGTGTGCATGGATTGTAAGCTCTTCTACGAATGGAAACAACCTCTCCGCATCCTGTCTAGTCCCTTCAGTCTCCGATAGGTTTCAATGAGATCCTCCACCTCCCTCCCCCATCGTCCTTCAGAGTTCCATCAAGTCTGGCCCCAGACATGTCAAATCCAAAAGCTGTGTGGGTTCTTTACTCTAACTGGCCACTGTAAATAGACCCTGGGCAGTAAAATCTAAGGGGAGGGGAGTTGAGAGAATATGGACAGAATAAATGAGATTAATGTAGGATTAATGTAAATTGGTGCCTGATGACCTACATTACCCATTTCTTTGTTGTTCCATTTTGTGATTTCATGAAGAATCTGAAGGAAAAAGCAATGAAGACATCTGATAGAGATGATTTTAAATAAGGGGCAAAATGAGTGGAATAAGATGGTATGTTCAAAAGTGGAGGAAATGGCGGAGGATTTTATTATAAGATGCTACATAGTTTTCAAATATTGCATTGGAGACTCTAGAGTAAATGGATAGGAAGTCAAGTTCAAATATTTGAGGTTATGCTTTCAAGGTAAAATGGGGGAAGTTTTAAGAGAATATGGGGTGAAGCAAGTTTCTTTACACAGAAAATGGTTGATACCTGGAATGGGTTACCTGCCGCTCCTAAACATCGACTGCTCCTGCAGGTCAATCTCTTGGGTGAATGATGGCCTTCAGTCATGCTGAGACTTGTTGTTTGCCCTGTGTAAGGAGATGTACATGAGGGAATGCAAGGGGACACACTGAAACTTGGTGCAGCCCATGACTCTGGGGAAAGACCACCCAACAGCGTTCTACCTCCATTGGCCATTGCGGGGTTGGACCCTGTGTTACATTCTCTCAAGAATGTTACTGATGCATTGTTTAAGGAGAACAGGCAGTGTAATAAGAAACTAGGTTCAGGCCCATTGTTTGCAACATGGGGCAAGTAAAACCTCACTTGCTCATGCAGTGTGTGCAGTTCGATTTTTCACACAATGAACATAAAGTCATGTCCTGATTGTATTAATTTTTAATGAATAATGTATATTTTTGAAAAATAAATCATCTATTTTAAAAATGTTGTTGCTCTGTTGTTGTAAAGATTGACTGATGGTGCAGCAGAATGTCCAATCCAGTTGTATTTTGCCACACCATCTGCCCCCCATTGGAAAGTCTCTGCAGGTAAACACATTTGATCACAAGTTAATAAAATGATTTGTTTCCAAGAGACATTTTGCAAAATATGAAGTGTACAAGAACTCACATACAAGCACTGAAAACTTGCTTTGCTGGTGGTGAGGACACTCCATAGCAGATCCTTCATGCTCAGCTGGAGTGTCAGTCCCACTGCAAGCTGTCCTAGAGGTGACTGGTGTGGACGAGGTAATTGTCCACCTTCTTAAAGACTGTGTTTATCTAGGAAGGGATACAGTGGTCTTTGTTACAATTAAGTCTAGTGTCCTGTCTCCACTGATTTCTGATAGGCTGGATCACGGTTAACAGTCTCTCAAAAGCTTCAACAATACTTGATGATGAAAAGTTTTGTGATTTGGCCTAGAGATGGCAGAAATATAGAATTGCTTGATAAAGTGAACTCTGCCACGGATGGTCCCAGGCCTGGTTGTGAAAGGACGAGAATCGAGTATGGGGCTAGCAACCCCATTCTGTGAAAACCCAGATCTACAAAAATGGCAGCACAATCTCCAAAAACCCCATCCTTGGGAGAGGAAGGATGTTTGAAGCTGTGCTACACCTGGAAAGATTTTGAAAGTTTGGTTCAGGACAGAGGACTCTGGTTAGCTGCTGTTGGCGGCCTACGCCCATAAGGTTGAAGGGCTTGAGTTGGGGAATAAGTTGGTAAAGTAAATGTAGATAATAACATGTCCCAATTGTATTAGTGGACATTTTATGCATAAAATATATTTTTGGAATAAAATGTATACCAGCATTCTGCTGAGATTGACTAAGGAGAGCAAATGACTGGAAAAAACCAGCACAGGTATAATGCAGATGACCGGATATTTAAGGCAAAGGTGTGCCTTAAATCCCAAAGTCTGGGCATTTAGGATCTAATCTCTGATAAAGAAAATTAAATATTTTAAAAAATATTTCTGATTGTTCTCAAATCTTTAGTTCAAGCAATAGTAATACAGCTTTATACAAAAGCTACAAATCTAAAGTTTTTTTTCCATATGTTTCTAAGGTGTTCAAAGAAATATGACCAATAATATCTAAAATTTTATTTAAAATAATCATATAACAATTACAGCATGGAAACAGGCCATCTCGGCCCTTCTAGTCTGTGCTGGACTCTTACTCTCTCCTAGTCCCACCGACCTGCATTCAGCCCATAACCCTCCATTCCTTTCCTGTCCATATAGCTATCCAATTTAACTTTAAATGACAACATCGAACCTGCCTCAACCACTTCTGCTGGAAGCTCATTCCACACAGCTACCACTCTCTCAGTAAAGAAGTTCCTCATGTTACCCCTAAACTTTTGCCCTTTAACTCTCAACTTATGTCCTCTTGTTTGAATCTCCCCCACTCTCAATGGAAAAAGCCTATCCTCGTCAACTCTATCTATTCCCCTCATAATTTTGAATACCTCTATCAAGTCCCCCCTCAACCTTCTACAATCCAAAGAATAAAGACCTAACTTGTTCAACATTTCTTTGTAACTTAGGAGATGAAACCCAGGCAACATTTTAGTAAATCTCCTCTGTACCAAGATACTTAGCCAGGAGAATAGCACTGAATGCCTTACAGTCAGCTCATTGTGATAGATTTCAGGGAAAATATTATCCTATTGCTGGGGCTAACCTCCTGTATGATAAAAAGTAGAAGCAATGAGAGTTGGTAAAGGCCACGTGGTTCCCCAAATCATGTGTCATCATCAGTGAAATCAGTGGAATCCACCTTCCCAACTTTTTCCTATAACCCTAAAGTCCACCATGTTCTACAGAAAGGTTCTTACTATATTGCAGTACATAGGACAATAATAACCAATTACTGATAATACAAGTTTAATGAATTTTCAATTACAGTTTTTTCCGCAGGTTCAGAATCTAGGAATGATTGTCATTTGTTTTAAATTTTTTCAAGGTTATTTTTTTCTTCAGCGCCCTAAGATTGCACCAACCACAGCACCTGCAGTCCCCAAGGCTGCATTAGCAGCAGTAGACAGTCCTGCTGCTCCTATAAAGGAAAAAAAACACAATTATTAATAAATGATAAACAAACTGAGACACTCTGAAATTATTAACAATCAACACCTTATTCCGAGCTGCTTAGGTACAATTCATGGAACATGGTAGGGGTATCAAAAATAAGGCGTAGGTTTAGGAAGAGAGGGTGGAGTTTTTAAAGTGGATTTGCAGGTAAAGTTTGAGAGTGTTTGATATCTACAACCTACTGCTAGAAGAGGTGTTGCAGTAAGAATCAATCACTACGTTAAGAGACATTCAGACAGACAGGTAAAGAAAATTCCATCCAGATGTTAAAAGGTTATGAATTACAACTCAATGAACCAGTGATGGAAAACAAGGATGTAATGGATGCTTCACTGCTCATTGTCCCTCAGGATAATGCTCAATAATGTAGGCAAATGGGATTAGTGGAGATGGGGAATAAACATTCTTGTCCCAATTCAAAATCAAAACCCAACCTTAATCCCTCCCATAGAGACCTTGAGACTTAGGGTTATAGTCATGTTCCCAAAGTGTTTCCCCATTAACATGTCCATCATCTGCCTAGTTTCATTTCCCATGAAAAGGACAAATACTAATCTGTCTTTAGCAGGATCCTGTACATACACTAAGTGGCCACTTTATTAGATACCTCCTGTACCTAATAAAGTGGCTACAGTGTATGTTCATGGTCTTCTGCTGCTGCAGCCCATCCGCGTCAAGGTTTGACATGTTGTGCATTCAGAGATGCTCTCTACACATCATAGTTGTAATGTCTGGTTATTTGAGTTACTGTCAATTTCCTGTCAGCTTGAACCAGTCTTGTGTGAACTTTTACACAAATAAGGCGTTTTCACCTACAGAACAGCTGCTTGCAGGATCTATTTGTTCTTTCCTGCACCATTCTCTGTAAACACAGGTGCGTGGAAGTCCTAGAAAATCAGCAGTTTCTGAAATACTCAAACCACCCCATCTGGCACCAACAATCATTCCACAGTCAAAGTTAATTAGACAACATTTCTTCCCCATTCTGATGTTTGGTCTGAACATCCACTGATTCTCTTGGACATGTCTACGTGCTCCAATGCATTGAGTTGCGGCCACAGGATTGGCTGATTACATATTTGCATTTACGAACGGGTGTATGGGTGTACCGAACAAAGTGGTGACAGAATGTGCATCATATGCAAAGGGGAAACATTTCTCAGCAATTTAACTTGAAAAGTCTGTATTTGTCCATACATTCATTTAGCTACAATAATCTGAATAATACTGATTCTTTAAAAGAAAATGTTTTCATGCAGGCTTTACATTCTGGCCGGATTGAGTTGTGTTATTTCTTCCACATCTTTTTATGATGACAGCGTCACTCCCCCCAACACATAGCTTTTCATTATCGCTCAAATCCACCCCCTTGTGCTGTCCTAAACCCCTCATTCTCTGTCCCATCCACAGTCCCAAATTGAGACTGAGATCTGTTCCCTGCAGGGCTCTCACCTAGCCAGTGGCCTCGTCACTCACTGATCCAGATGTCCTCAAATTTCTGGCTTTATCCTGGATCACTAGAAGAACAAGAGGGCATCTGCCAACATTGCTTGAGGAATTCCAGTTTCCAACCAATGAAGGAGTAGCAGTTGTTCCATAGACACAAACGATTCAGCTTATCTTCTCAAGCTCCAACCAATAAAAGATCATCTACGTTCAGTTATATCTGTCGCTGATCTGTGCGAATGACCTGATCCAACCCAACGTAGAACACAGGAGAGCAAGGGGAGACTTATAGACGTATACAAAATTATGAGGGTATAGATAGGGAGAATGCTTGCACGATTTTTCCCTGCTGGTTCTGTGAGACTAGAACTAGACGTGATAGGGTGAAAGGTGAACTATTTAAAAGGGTAATCGGAGGAGGAACTTCTTCACTCTGAGGATGAGGTACGTGTGGAACAAGCTGCCAGGAAAATGGTAGATGCTAATTCAATTCTAACATTTAAGAGATATTTGGATAGGTACATAGATGAGAAGGGTATGGAGGCCTGTGGTCTTGGTGCGGTTTGATTGGATTAGCAGAAAACCAGTTTCGCAGGGACTAGATGGGTTGAAGAGCATGTTTCTGTGCTGTGGTATTCTATGCCTCTCGAGGGAAAGTGTCAGTATGAAAGATTTAAGGAAGTTTGTGAAATTCTCATTGGTTTATCAGTCAACATTACCAATGGACTGAAGGACAGCCACGGTACTTCCAGCTGCAACACCTCCTCCATTGGCCACAGCTGCCCCGCTCATCATTTTTGCTGCAATGGTACCAGCCGCTATTCCAGTACTTGTGAAGCCCACTGCCCCCAGAACTGCAGGGAGTGCAGCAACTGCAGCCACTAAAAGAGGAAACAGCTCCATTTGAACAGAGTGCATCCAAACAGGAACTTTAATACACTAAACAAAAAACATACAGGCACCTGTACAACATTATTTCTATGAAAGGTATAGACAGGCAATTTAACACTGGGTCAGACAGCTCTTCATTATTCACCTGGGCGTTATTTGAATGTGGTTAGATCTACAATGCGGATGGCATAAAGCTGAGGGGTACACTACAAACAGTATCCAATACCTCAGCTCACTACCTGAAGGGCTCCCTCCCTGGACTCTGTACTCCCCTCAATGGGCCATGTTCAGATAAGTACTGAGAGATTGTGTAGTGTGGAGATACTGAGGAGACATTGACACACTCCCCGAGCAACAGTTGGGGAAACAAAATCAAATTAGTGTCACAGAGTCATACACAACCTCTTTGTCCCAATGAGTCCATGCTGACCATCACACACCCACTTAACATTAATCCCTTTTTATTTTTGTCACATGACCCTAGACTCCTCCTAGATTTTACCACTCACCCACACACTAGGGGAAATCGATAGCAACCAATTAATCAATCAACTTCTGTGACCTCGGTGATTTTGGAAGCTACAGTTGCATCCAGAGGAAATTCACGCCAACAGAAGGACAACATGCAAACCGCAGTTCGGAGTTCAGGACTTGAACCCCATATCGCTGCAGCTGTGAGGCAGCATCTCCACTCACTGTGGTGCCCAAACTTTCAGAACTGCTCTTGCTAACTATTTTGAGGGTGGCATAGTCGGGTGGTGGTTACCCCAATTGCTTTACATTGCCACCTGTAAGATGGGGGCTCGATTCCTTCTACTGTAAGTCAGGCGTTTGTGCGTTCACCCCATGACCGTGTAAGTTTATTTTGTGTTCTCCAGTTTCTGCGCACATTCCAGAATTGTATAGTTACAGTTACTAAGTTGTGGGCACAGCATGTTGGCTTTGGAAGCGTGGCAAATCTTCCAGACTGCCCAGCACGATTCTTTCTGATTTTATTTGACACAGAATGGCACATTTCTCTGTATGTTTCGATGTTTGTCTGACGAACAATACTAATGTTAATCTTGGTTATGCCAGCTCTTCTAAAAGAATTTTTCATGCAGGTTAGGTTGAGTTTTGTCATCTCTTCCACATTTTTTTTATCATGACCAACAGAACATCCCTCAACACCTTTCATAATTGCCCAACTATAACCCGTTGTGGTGTCCTAAACTCCTCATGTTCTCTCCTAGCCACAGTCCCAAAATGAGACTGAGAAATTGTAACTTCCTGGGCCCTCACTCAGCCAGTAGCCTCTTGTCACTTGGAGATCCAGGAGCCCCAGAAATTGTGCCTAATCTTGGTTTTGTACTCTACTCTACAGTACTTAAATTATGCATGCAAACACGAGGAAATCTGCAGATGCTGGAATTTCAAGCCACACACATAAAAGTCAGGACAAAGGGTCTCTGCCCAAAACGTCGATTATACTTCTTCCTAGAGATGCTGCCTGGCCTGCTGTGTTCACCAGCAACCTTTACGTGTGTTGCTTAAATTATGCACTTTACTTGGTTTATCTGTGCGCAATTCATTTGTAGATTTAATTCTTACTTTCCTTAGTTATTGTAAGGTGCACTACTGTGCTTTAAACCCTGGTCCGGAGAAATATTGTCTCATTTGATGGTGCAGTTAAACGTCAACAAATTTGACTTGACTGCTGTGAGAAGCTGCATCTGCCAACATTGGTTAAGGAGTTTCAACTCCGAGCAACCAGTGAAGGAACAGCTGTGGTTCAGTAATTATGAAGGACTCTGCCCATCTACTCAAGCTCCAACTAGAAATAAGAGGGTCTCCATGCTGTCCTGTGTCACTGCTCAGTGCAATTTAGCTGATCCAACCCAACAATGACCACTCCCACACTATTAGCACACTGACACACTGATTTCACTCACCGGCTCCAGTTCCTGCCCCCAACAGTAGCAGGAAGCCCATTCTGTAAATAGAAATATGACGTGTTTTACAACAAATATTTTGTTTTGAGTTGCATTTACAGAGAGTTTCTACAAATAATGCGATACACGCATTGAAGTGTTGTGGCATTGTCATGTTATGACACACATGGGCCTACCACAAACAGCGATGTGCTCACCAAAACAAGATTTATAACGCCATTAGATAAGGAGTGTGTACGTTCAGCACGACACTGAGACACAGGCCCTGTAAAGGCACACATACACGTACCTACCACCCCATGAGCCCCTGCATCCAGCACATCATTCTCCACAACTCCCGCCATCTTCACAGCATCCGACCACCGAGCACATTTCTTCAATCCCCCACCCCAACTTTTTGCTTTCCTCAGGAATCGGTCTCTCTCTCTCTGTGATTCTCTTTGTCCATTTGTCCCTCCCCATTAACTCTCCCCTTACACTTATCCCCGCAAGCAGTGTAAGTGCTATACATGTCCATTCACCCCATTCCTCACCTCTGCCACCCACAGTCCATATAGGTGAGGCAACACTTCACCTGTGAACCCTTTGGCTTGGGGGACATCTTTGACGGGCAGCTTCACTCCATCTGCAACAAGCAGCATTTCCTGGTGCCCAACCCTTTTAATTCCAATCCTCACTTCCTTTCCAACATGTCGGCCCATGGCCTCCTCTACTGCCACAATGAGGCCATTCTCGCGTTGGGGGAGCAGACCTCATGTTCTGTCTGGGTAACCTCCAACCTTAAAGTGCACCACGTGTTGGGGTGAGGCCAAGTGGATAAGGCATCGGTCTAGTGATCTGAAGGTTGCTAGTTCGAGCCTCAGCTGAGGCAGCGTGTTGTGTCCTTGAGCAAGGCACTTAACCACACATTGCTCTGCGATGACACCAACGCAGGCTGGGAGACCGTTTTGCTGAACACCTACGCTCTGTCCACCAGGAAAGCAGGATCTCCCAGAGGCCACACATTTTAATTCCACGTCCCATTCCCATTCTGATATGTCTATCCATGGCTGCCTCCACTGTCAAGATGAAGCCACACTCAGGTTGGAGGAACAACATCTTATATTCCCGTCTGGGTAGCCTCCAACCTGATGGCATGAATATTGACTTCTCTAACATCCGTTAATGCCCCTCCTCCCCTTCGTACCCCATCCCTTATTTATTTGTTTATTTATTTATTTATTATTCCTCTCCCCCCCCCCCACCTTTTTCTCCCTCTATCCCTCTCACTACAATTCCTTGCCTGCTTGCCATCCTCTGGGCTCCCCTCCCCCTTTCTTTCTCCCTACGCTTCCCATCCCATGACCCTCTCCCTTCTCCAGCCTTGTATCCCTTTTGCCAATCAACTTTCCAGCTCTTGGCTCCATCCCTCCCCCTCCAACAAGAACTACTCAGTTCCTCCAGCATTTTGTATCATCCTGTACTTACATTCTCTTTGATAGAAAGCAATGAGAGAATTCAAAAGTTGAGAGAACTCACGTTCAATTTCAAATTTGAAAGGCGACGTGTCCAGCAGTGGATCAGTAGTGAATCTCTAATACTGCACCGGGTTCTCGGATGGGAGCTGGAGCGGGATAAAAATCTATAACTTACTGTCTCGGCTTTGACTAACACCTCCCAGTCTTAACCTCAGGACCCCAAAATTCTCCCTCATCGGGTACGTATGAAAATTATACTTTGCCACATGCATTTACACTTTTACTGTGGCACGGTTATTTTAACATAGTAATACCTGACCTGCTGAGTTCCTCCTGGTCACGTTCTTTTCTCGCTGCTGCCATCAGGTAGAAGGTACAAAGGCCTCAGGACTCGTGTTAGCGGATTCAAGAAAAGTTACTACCGCTCAAGCTATCAGGCTCTTGAAAAGAAGGGGATAACGACACTACCTTACTCATCATTGAAATGTTCCTACAACCAATGATCTCACTTTCAAGGACTCTTTATCTCATGTTCTTGTTATTTATTGCTATTTATTTATATTTGCATTTGCGCAGTTTGTTGTCGTCTGCACTCTGGTTAATCATTCATTGATTCTGTTATAGTTATCATTCTATAGCTTTGCTGAGTTCCGCACACAGGAAAATGAATCTCAGGGTTGTAGATGACGGCATATATGTACTTTGATAATAAAATTCATTGAACTTTAAAGGGATCCTACCAATAAACATATCTTTACCTGCCCTCCCCACCGCTTTCCATCGTGCTCGCTACCACCATGATTCCCTTATCCATTCACCCCTCCCCACTAATTCCTCCCCTGCCCACCACACACACATAAACGTGCCAATTCATCTCAACTTCACCTCCATTCAGGGCCCCTAACAGTCCTTCCGAGTCAGGCAACACTTCACCTGCAAGTCAACTGGGGTTGTCTACTGTGTCCAGAGCTCCTGATACCGCCTCCTCTACATCATTGAGAGCTGTCATAAATTGGTGTTGCTTCACACCATCATCTCCTCAAAACTAATCAGCAAACTCTAAGACCTGGACCTCAATACCCACTTTTGCAATTGGATCCTGGATTTCCTCACTTGTAGACACCCATTAGTTCAGTTTGGCAAACACATCTCCTCTGCAATCTCCATCAGCACAGTAGCACCGCAGGGATGTGTGCTTAGCCCCCTGCTCTACTCACTTTACACCTATGATTGTGTGGCCAAGTACAGCTCTGACACCATATACAAGTTTGCTGATGACACCACAGTTGTGGGCTGTATCAAAGGGGGTGATGAAACAACACACAGGAGGGAGATTGAAAACTTGCCTGAGTGGTGTAATAGCAACCTCTCACTCAGTGACCCATTGTAGGGCTTCAGGAGAGGGAAACCAGAGGTCCATGAGCCAGTAATCCTTGGTGGATCAGAGGAGGACAGGGTCAGTAATTTTAAATTCCTGGCTGTCACTATCTCAGAGGACCTACCTTCAACCCATCATATAAAAAGTTATTGGGAAGAAAGCACAACAACTCCTCTGCCTCCTCAGGAGTCTGCAGAGGTTTGACATGCCGTCAATAACCTTGACAAACTTCCTTGGATGTGTGGTGGAAAGTGTGCTGACTGGCTGCATTGCGGCCAGGGATGGGAACACCGATGTCTCGGTGTGGAAAATCCTACAAAAGATAGTGGATTCTGCCCAGTACATCATGGGTAAAACCCCTCCCATCCATTGAACACATCTACATGAAAGGTTGCTGTAGAAAAGCAGCATCCCTCATCAAAGATCCTCACCCGCCTCCCCCCCAGGCCAACCTCCCTTCTCAGGTAGAAGGTACAGGAGCCTCAGGACTCGCACCATCAGGGTCAAGAACAGTAACTACCCCTCAACCATCTGGCTCTTGAACAAATGGGGATAGCTGCACTCATTTAAGGAAATGATGGTTCTGGAGGCCAAGCTGTTGGGTATACTTGAAACCGATATTGATAGGATCTTGATTAGTCAGGGCGTCAAAGGTCACGAGGAGAAGGCAGAGAGAACAATGGAGCTGAGAGGGATAATAATTAGCCATGACACAATGCAGACATCCCACCTCTCCTAGAAGTTCCGGGAGTCTCCCTCATATTGATAGCAGCTCCCTGATGCAGGGAGATTATATACAATATCCCGGAAATTGATTTTTTTTGAGAGAGAGAGAGGGAGCGCGAGAGTGAGCATCCTGATTGGTCTCTCTTCGTGCTAAGTAGACCAATCAGTTTTCTCTGTGAGCGGGCTTTACAGTCGACCTCAAAAATAATGACAGTGTTGCTCGCTGTACTATTGCAACAGTGACTTTTCTATTGCCCATGGTGGGTTAAAATGTAAAAGACATGTTGAGGTGAGTTTAACAGGTGTCATTAGTATAGCTAACGTTATTTAAACTAGCTGGCTAGCTGTTAAGGAGCTACTCTATTGATGTCCTACGTGATGAGGCCAAACTCCCTGTATGTAGAACATAGAATAGTACAGCACAGTACAGGTCCTTCGGCCCACAATGTTGTGCCGACCCTCAAACCCTACCTCCCATATAAACCCCCACCTTAAATTCCTCCATACAGCTGTCTAGTAGGCTCTTAAATTTCACTAGTGTATCTGCCTCCACCACTGACTCAGGCAGTGCATTCCACACACCAACCACTCTGAGTAAAAATCCTTCCTCTAGTATGCCCCTTGAACTTCCCACCCCTTACTTTAAAGCCATGTCCTCTTGTATTGAGCAGTGGTGCCCTGGGGAAGAGGCGCTGGCTATCCACTATCTATTCCTCTTATTATCTTGTACACCTCTATCATGTCTCCTCTCATCCTCCTTCTCTCCAAAGAGTAAAGCCCTAGCTCCCTTAATCTCTGATCATAATGCATACTTTCTAAACCAGGCAGCATCCTGGTAAATCTCCTCTGTACCCTTTCCAATGCTTCCACATCCTTCCTATAGTGAGGTGACCAGAACTGGACACAGTACTCCAACTGTGGCCTAACCAGAGTTGTATAGAGCTGCATCATTACATCGCGACTCTTAAACTCTATCCCTCAACTTATGAAAGTTAACACCCCATAAGCTTTCTTAACTACCCTATCTACCTGTGAGGCAACTTTCAGGGATCTGTGGACATGTATCCCCAGATCCTTCTGCTCCTCCACACTACCAAGTATCCTGCCATTTACTTTGTACTCTGCCTTGGAGTTTGTCCTTCCAAAGTGTACCACCTCACACTTCTCCAGGTTGAACTCCATCTGCCACTTCCCAGCCCACTTCTGCATCCAATGCCTCTCTGCAACCTTTGACAATCCTCTGAACTACCTACACCACCACCAACCTGTGTGTCAACTGCAAACTTGCCAACTCACCCTTCTACCCCCACATCAAGGTCGTTAATAAAAATCACGAAAAGTAGAGATCCCAGAACCGATCCTTGTGGGATACCACTAGTCACAACCTTCCAATCCGAATGTACTCCCAACACCACGGCACATCTTCCCACCTTTATCTCTAATTGGTTCTACTTTCACTCCTGTCATCCTTTTGTTCTTCACATAATTGAAAAATGCCTTGGGGTTTTCCTTTACCCTACTCGCCAAGGCCTTCTCATGCCCCCTTCTTGCTCTCCTCAACCCCTCAAAGCTACTTTCTTGCTACCCTTTATTCCTCAATAGACGCATTTGATTCTTGCTTCCTAAACCTCATGTATGCTGCCTTCTTCCACCTGACTAGATTTTCCACCTCACTTGTCACCCATGGTTCCTTCACCCTACCATTCTTTATCTTCCTCACCAACATCATCCCAATTCACACCCGCAAGTTCTAGCCTTATAGCCTCATTATTTGCCCTTCCCCAATTAAAAATTTTCCTGTTCTCTCTGATTCTATCCTTTTCCATGATAATGCTAAAGGCCAGAGAGCAGTGGTCACTGTTCCCCAGATGCTCACCCACTGAGAGATCTGTGTCCTGACCTGGTTCGTTACCTAGTACTAGATCTAGTATGGCATTCCCCCTAATCGGCCTGTCAACATACTGTGACAGGAATCCGTCCTGGACACACCTAACAAACTCTGCCTCATCTAAACCCTTGGAACTAATCAGGTGCCAATCAATATTAGGGAAGTTAAAGTCACCCATGATAACAACACTGTTATTTTTGCACCTTTCCAAAATCTGCGTCCCAATTTGCTACTCTGTATCTCTGCTGCTACCAGGGGGCCTATAGAATACTCCCAATAGAGTAACTGCTCCTTTCCTGTTCTTGACTTCCAACCATACTGACTCAAAAGAGGACCTCCTACATTACCCACCCTTTCTGTAGTTATAATAGTACCCCTGACCAGTAATGCCACCCCTTCTCCCCTCCCCCCATCCCTTTTAAAGCACTGAAATCCAGGAATTTTGAGATCCTATTCCTGCCCTGGTGCCAGCCAAATCTCTGTAATGGCCACTACATCATAATTCTATGTATGTATCCAAGCTCTCAGTTCATCACCTGTGTTCCTGATGCTTCTTGCATTGAAGTACACGCACTTTAGCCCTTCTACCTTACTACCTTTACATCATTTATTCTGCTTCTCTTTCCTCAAAGCCTCTCTATATGTTAGAACTGGCTTTACTCCATGCAATTCTTCCACTGTTCTATCCTCTGGGTCCCATCCCCCTTGTAAATTAGTTTAAACCCTCCTGAACCATGCTAGCAAACCTACCTGCAAGGATATTGCTCCCCCTCAATTTCAGGTGCAACCCATCCAATCTGTACAGGTCCCACCTTCCCCAGAAGAGATCCCAATGATCCAAAAATCTAAAACCCTGCCCCAACTCCTCAGCCATGCATTCAACTGCCATCTCCTCCAATTCTTACCATCACTGTCACGTAGCACTGGCAGCAACCCTGAGAACCCCACCCTTGAGGTCCTGTTCTTCAGCCTTCTGCCTAGTTCCTGAAACTCACACTTCAGGACCTCATCCCTCTTTCCTGCCTTTGTTATTGGTACCAACATGTATCATGACTTCTGGTTGCTTTCCCTCTCGTACCAGGATGTCGTGCACCCGGTCAGAGACATCCTGGACCCTGGCACCCGGGAGGCAACAAAACATCACGTCCACAAAATCTCGTCTGCTCCCCTGACTATAGAGTCCCCAATGATGACAGCTCTCCTCTTCTCCATCCCACCTTTCTGCACCACAGGGTCAGACTCAGTGCCAGAGGCCCTGCCACCGTGGCTCACCCCTGGTCGGTCGTCCCCGCCAAAAGTACCCAGGACGGTATACTTATTATCCAGGGGAATGGTTACAGGGGTGCTCTGCACTACCTGTCTGCTCACCTTCGCTTTCCCCCCTGTCACTGACACCCAACGACCTGCTTCCAGCAGCCGAGGTGTGACTACCTCCCTGTAGCTCTCATCTATGACTGCCTCATTCTCCCTTAAGAGTCGAAGGTCATCCAGCTGCTGCTCCAGATTCCTTACAAGGTCTTCCATATCGCCCAGCCACATGCACTTCTGGCAGATGTGACTCTGTGGGAGAGGGTAGTTCCCCCAAGACTGCCACGTCTCACGAGAGCCACATCACCATCTCAGGAGGCATTGTAAAGCCTAACTGGGAGCAAGCTCGTCCTCCGCCTCTTCTCGTCGAAGCCTCGCGAGTCAAAGCCTCAAAGCTCCACTCCTTCACTGGCCCACTCACTCACTGGCCGCTTTCCTCTGGCCACTCCGCTTGAGGTACCCCTCTATTTGTTTGGGCTTTTCAAACTGCTTGGTCACCTGACCTCATTGGCCCAATCATCTGCTTTCTGCTGAGTCTAAACTATCCAAATCTTGATTGTCTTATCAACTGCTTTCTGCTGATCTATTCAAATCTTGATTGACTTGATTGCACAGTACAACTGCCAAAACTGCCAGAATCTCTTGGCGTCAAAGTCTCAAAAGCTCCACTCCTTCACTGGCTCAATCACTCACTAGACTTGCTTAAGGTTGTGATAGAATAAAAAAAAGGCTCCATGATAATATAAGTACACATTTTAATGTCACATTTTCTGCATATGCCAACTTGGTTTACAGATTAGACAGAATCACAAGTATTACATACACCGTTGGAAGACGACGGGGGTGGGGGGGGGCGGTGGTATTACCTCCCTGAAATGAGTTTTTGCAGGGTGGGATGTCTGCACAATGGAGGAGCAAACTCGACGGGCCGAATGGCTGAATTCTGCACCAATTCTGAATTCTGTCTTAAGGATTTTACTTTCTTACTACTGTTAAGTTTCTGTATCTTTGGTGATTCTTTTCTGATAAAACTGTTACTTCACATGTTCCCCAGGTAAACTTTGCAGCAGAGAATCCTACCAGCCGTCAGTTTTAGCCCAACACCAATGGTAAAGCGTGGCGATAAAATTGTATATTATGAATATAATGGTGCACCCGCTCTCAATTTCAAATAAAACTATAGCCGAAAATTATTCGCATTTTCCCAATGATACCTGCAGAAGGAGTATTCTGCATAGAATAACTACATCAACATTTTCTTCAATAAATGTTTCTTTCTGGAATGTACCCACCGCAAAATCGGACTCCGGCACAAAATAGGGTAACACTCACCCGGCGTATGCTGCGGACTTCAGTGCTGTCTAAGAACGCTCGGGACTCGGAGCCTTTTAAGAGCTGGCTCGTCCCCTGCCCCAACACTTGAAGAACGTCATTAATTTAAGTTTCGTTTTCAGCGAAATGGGTGGGAGAGGCTTGTTACCCGTCGGCGTCAGAATAAAACAACTCACTGGAGTAACACAGCCGGTCAGGAGGGTTTCGCCCGGAATCGTCGACTGTACTCTTTCTAATAAATGCTGTTCCTCGACCATTGTCTGTGTGTTGCTTGGATTTCCGGCATCTGCAGATTTTCTCCTGTTTATGATGAGAACTAAAACGCCGCCGCTTGATAGGCGCAGTTGCTCCACATATTTTTCTTTCATTTTTGGCTCCGTTTTCAGTGAGAATTCTGTGGGATTACTTTGACATTCCATGCACTCTCCACTCTCTGTGTAAAAAAAAGCTTACCCCTGACAGCTCCTCTGTACCTACTTCCAAGCACCTTAAAACTGTGCCCACTCATGCTAGTCATTTCAGCCCTGGGAATAAGCCTCTGACTATCCACGCGATCAATGCCTCTCATTATCTTGTACACTTCTATCAGGTCACCTCTCATCCTCCATCACTCCAAGGAGAAAAGGCTGAATCACTCAACCTATTCTCATAAGGCATGCTCCCCAATCCAGGCAACATCCTTGTAAATCTCCTCTGCACCCTTTCTATGGTTTCCACATCCTTCCTGTAGTGAGGCAACCAGAACTGAGCACAGTACTCAAAGTGGGGTCTGACCAAGGTCCTATATAGCTGCAACATTACCTCTCAGCTCTTAAACTAAATCCCATGGTTGATGAAGGCCAATGCTCCGTTTGCCTTCTTAACCACAGAGTCAACCTGCGTAGCAGCTTTGAGTGTTGTATGGACTCGCACCCCAAGATCCCTCTCATCCTCCACACTGCCAAGAGTCTTGCCATTAATGCTATATTCTGCCATCATATTTGACCTACCAAAATGAACCACCTCACACTTATCTGGGTTGAACACCATCTGTCATTTCTCAGCCCAGTTTTGCATCCTATCACTGTCATGGTCGGGTCCATGCTTTAATTGAGGCACCTGATTCTCATTTTGGTCTGGCACATAAATACCTCTGCAAACCAGGGATTGTTTGCTGGACTGTTCCCTTCCCCTCTCCTTCCTTCTGAAGCCTCCCCTGCAACCTTTACCTGAAGCCTTACCTGCCACCTTGCCTGCGTCCTCACCTGTAACGCCGTCAGGTTCAACCGCCAGAGCAAGACTGGCCCTTGCTGTGTCAAGATAAGGAACAGTCTGTTGTTGTATGGAATTGTCTCTTTGTGTCCTCACCTTCACTAGGTAGGTCCGGCCGTTTGCCGCTACCTTGAATTGGGAACCGTCTCTGTGTCCTTGCCTCTGCTGGGTAGGTCTGGCTGTTTGCCGCTATCCTGAGTGGAGAACTGTCTCTTTGTGTTCAGTGTTCTGTGTATAGAAAAAATCCCAGCCCTTGGTCCATTTCCCAAGGAGGGGATCCTGGCTCTGTGTGCTGTGTACGAGTCCCAGCCCTACATCCTGCTCCCAAGGAGGGGTCCCAGCTCTGTGTTCCATGTTCCTGTCTCCCAACTCCTAGGCTCTGAGATTCCTGTCTTCCAAGTCCTAGCCAAGGCTTCATGTTCTCGTCCTGTCCATGTGTCTCGTCCAGCCCAAGAGTACCTCACTCAGCCCGGTGCTGGAGTTCCCTCGTCCGGTGCTGGAGTTCCCTTGTCCTGCCCAGGAGGCTCACGTCCAGTCCTGTAGCCATGCCACGACCTGTAGCCATGTCTTGTCCTAGCATAAACCCGGATTCTGGTTCCAAGTAAGACCCAGGTTTCTAATACCAACCAAGACCCTTGTCTGGGTCCTTGTCCGGGCTCTAGTTCTGGAGTCCTGTGTCCCTAGTCCAGGATCCTTGTTCCTAGTTCCTTGTCCGGGTTCCGTGTTACTTGTCCAGGCCCTGCATCCTAGGCTCGTCCGTGTCAATGCCCAGCATCCTTTCTTCCCCACTTCTCTTGCTTTCTTGACTCACCAAGTCCTGTTTCTAGTACTTCAGTGTCTGTCTTGCATTTGGGTCCACCATCAACGCCCCCCTTATGACACTGACAGTCCTCCACACTATCCACAACACCCCCAATCTTTGTGTTATCAGCAAATTTACTAACCCATCCCTCCACTTCCTCAACCAGGTCATTTATAAAAATCACGAAGAGTAGGGCTCCCAGAACAGATCCCTGAGGCACACAACTGGTCACTGGCCTCCATGCAGAATATGACCCATCTACAACCACTCTTTGCCTTCTATGGGCAAGCCAGTTCTGGATCCACAAAGCAATGTCCCCTTGGATCCCATGCCTCCTTACTTTCTCAATAAGCCTTGCATGGGGTATCTTGTCAAATACCTTGATAAAGTCCATATACACTACATCCCTCGTCAATGTATTTAGTCACATCCTCAAAAAATTCAATCAGACTTGTGAGGCATGACCTGCCTTTGACAAAGCTATGCTGACTATTCCTAATCATATTATGCTTCTCCAAATATTGATAAATCCTGCCTCTCAGGATCTTCTCCATCAACTTACCAACCACTGAAGTAAGACACACAGGTCTATAATTTCCTGGGCTATCTCTGTTCCCTTTCTTGAATAAGGGAACAACATCCGCAACCTTCCAATCCTACGGAAACTCTACCGTCCTCATTGATGATGCAAAAATCATTGCCAGAGGCTCAGCAATCTCCTCCCTTGCTTCCCACAGTAGCCTGAGGTACATCCCGTCCGGTCCCGGTGACTTATCCAACTTGATGCTTGGCCACTCAACAGTGTTCTACCTCCATTGGCCATTGAGGGGTTGGACCCTATGTTACGTTCTCTCAAGTACTTTACTGATGCATTGTTTAAGGAGAACAGGCAGTGTAATAAGAAACTAGGTTCAGGCCCATTGTTTACAACATGGGGCAAGTAAAACCTCACTTGCTCATGCAGTGTGTGCAGTTCGATTTTTCACACAATGAACATAAAGACATGTCCTGATAGTATTAATTTTTAATGAATAATGTATATTTTTGAAAAATAAATCATCTATTTTAAAAATGTTGTTGCCCTGTTGTTGTAAAGATTGACTGATGGTGCAGCAGAATGTCCAATCCAGTTGTATTTTGCAACACCATCTGCCCCCCATAGGAAAGTCTCTGCAGGTAAACACATTTGATCACAAGTTAATAAAATGATTTGTTTCCAAGAGACTATTGAAGTCATTTCGCAGAATATGAAGTGTACAAGAACTCACATACAAGCACTGAAAACTTGCTTTGCTGGTGGTGAGGACACTCCATAGCAGATCCTTCATGCTCAGCTGGAGTGTGAGTCCCACTGCAAGCTGTCCTGGAGGTGACTGGTGTGGACGAGGTAATTGTCCACCTTCTTAAAGACTGTGTTTATCTAGGAAGGGATACAGTGATCTTTGTTACAATTAAGTCTAGTGTCCTGTCTCCACTGATTTCTGATAGGCTGGATCATGGTTAACAGTCTCTCAAAAGCTTCAACTATACTTGATGATGAAATGTTTTGTGATTTGGCCCAGAGATGGCGGAAATATAGAATTGCTTGATAAAGTGAACTCTGCCACGGATGGTTCCAGGCCTGGTTGTGAAAGAACGAGAATCCAGTATGGGACTAGCAACCCCATTCTGTGAAAACCCAGATCTACAAAAACAGCAACATAATCTCCAAAAACCTCATCCTTGGGAGAGGAAGGATGTTTGAAGCTGTGCTACACCTGGAAAGATTTTGAAAGTTTGGTTCAGGACAGAGGACTCTGGTGAGCTGCTGTTGGCAGCCTACGCCCATAAGGTTGAAGGGCTTGAGTTAGGAAATAAGTTGGTAAAGTAAATGTAGATAATAACATGTCCCAATTGTACTAGTGGGCACTTTATGCATAAAATATATTTTTGGAATAAAATGTATGCCAGCATTCTGCTGAGATTGAGTAAGGAGAGCAAATGACTGGAAAAAACCAGCACAGGTATAATGCAGATGACCGGATATTTAAAGCAAAGGTGTATCTTAAATCCCAAAGTCTGGGCATTTAGGATCTAATCTCTGATAAAGAAAATTAAATGTCTTTTTTAAAAAATATTTCTGATTGTTCTCAAATCTTTAGTTCAAGCAATAGTAATACAGCTTTATACAAAAGCTACAAATCTAAAGTTTTTTTTTCCATATGTTTCTAAGGTGTTCAAAGAGATATGACCAATAATATCTAAAATTTTATTTAAAATAATAATCATATAACAATTACAGCATGGAAACAGGCCATCTCGGCCCTTCTAGTCTGTGCCGAACTCTTACTCTCTCCTAGTCCCACCAACCTGCATTCAGCCCATAACCCTCCATTCCTTTCCTGTCCATATATCTATCCAATTTAACTTTAAACGACAACATCGACCCTCCCTCAACCACTTCTGCTGGAAGCTCATTCCACACAGCTACCACTCTCTCAGTAAAGAAGTTCCCCCTCATGTTACCCCTAAACTTTTGCCCTTTAACTCTCAACTCATGTCCTCTTGTTTGAATCTCCCCCACTCTCAATGGAAAAAGCCTGTCCACGTCAACTCTATCTATTCCCCTCATAATTTTGAATACCTCTATCAAGTCCCCCCTCAACCTTCTACGCTCCAAAGAATAAAGGCCTAACTTGTTCAACAGTTCTCTGTAACTTAGGAGATGAAACCCAGGCAACATTTTAGTAGATCTCCCCTGTACCAAGATACTTATCCAGGAGAATAGCACTGAATGCCTTACAGTCAGCTCATTGTGATAGATTTCAGGGAAAATATTATCCTATTGCTGGGGCTAACCTCCTGTATGATAAAAAGTAGAAGCAATGAGAGTTGGTAAAGGCCACGTGGTTCCCCAAATCATGTGTCATCATCAGTGAAATCAGTGGAATCCACCTTCCCAACTTTTTCCTATAACCCTAAAGTCCACCATGTTCTAAAGAAAGGTACTTACTATATTGCAGTACACAGGACAATAATAAACAATTACTGATAATACAAGTTTAATGAATTTTCAATTATAGTTTTTTCCACACGTTCAGAATTTAGGAAGGGTTGTCATTTGCTTTAAATTTTTTCAGGTTATTTTTTTCTTCAGCGCCCTAAGATTGCACCAACCACAGCACCTGCAGTCCCCAAAGCTGCATTAGCAGCAGCAGACAGTCCTGCTGCTCCTATAAAGGAAAAAAAAAACACAATTATTAATAAATGATAAACAAACTGAGACACTCTGAAATTATTAACAATCAACACCTTATTCCGAGCTGCTTAGGTACAATTCATGGAACATGGTAGGGCTATCAAAAATAAGGCGTAGATTTAGGAAGAGAGGGTAGAGTTTTTAAAGTGGATTTGCAGGTAAAGTTTGAAAGTGTTTGATATCTACAACCTACTGCTAGAAGAGGTGTTGGAGTAAGAATCAATCACTATGTTAAGAGACATTCAGATGGACAGGTAAAGAAAATTCCATCCAGATGTTAAAAGGTTATGAATTACAACTCAATGAACCAGTGATGGAAAACAAGGATGTAATGGATGCTTCACTGCTCGTTGCCCCTGAGGATAATGCTCAATAATGTGGGCAAATGGGATTAGTGGAGATGGGGAATAAACATTCTTGTCCCAATTCAAAATCAAAACCCAATCTTAATCCCTCCCATAGAGACCTTGAGACTTAGAGTTATAGTCATGCTCCCAAAATGTTTCCCCATTAACATGTCCATCATCTGCCTAGTTTCATTTCCCATGAAAAGGACAAATACTGATCTGTCTTTAGCAGGACTCTGTACATACACTAAGTGGCCACTTTATTAGATACCTCCTGTACCTAATAAAGTGGCTACAGTGTATGTTCATGGTCTTCTGCTGCTGCAGCCCATCCGCGTCAAGGTTTGACGTGTTGTGCATTCAGAGATGCTCTCTGCACACCACAGTTATAATGTCTGGTTATTTGAGTTACTGTCAATTTCCTGTCAGCTTGAACCAGTCAAGTGTGAACTTCTACACAAATAAGGCGTTTTTACCTACAGAACAGCTGCTTGCAGGATCTATTTGTTCTTTCCTGCACCATTCTCTGTAAACACAGGTGCGTGGAAGTCCTAGAAAATCAGCAGTTTCTGAAATACTCAAACCACCCCATCTGGCACCAACAATCATTCCACAGTCAAAGTTAATTAGACAACATTTCTTCCCCATTCTGATGTTTGGTCTGAACATCCACTGATTCTCTTGAACATGTCTATGTACTCCAATGCATTGAGTTGCGGCCACAGGATTGGCTGATTCTGCCAATTCTTCTACATTCTGGCCGGATTGAGTTGTGTTATTTTTTCCACGTCTTTTTATGATGACAGCGTCACTCCCCCCAACACATAGCTTTTCATTATCGCTTAAATCCACCCCCTTGTGCTGTCCTAAACCTCTCATTCTCTGTCCCATCCACAGTCCCAAATTGAGACTGAGATCTGTTCCTTGCAGGGCTCTCACCTAGCCAGTGGCCTCGTCACTCACTGATCCAGATGTCCTCAAATTTCTGGCTTTATCCTGGATCACTAGAAGAACAAGAGGGCTTCTGCCAACATTGCTTGGGGAATTCCAGTTTCCAACCAATGAAGGAGTAGCAGTTGTTCCATAGACACAAACGATTCAGCTTATCTTCTCAAGCTCCAACCAATAAAAGGTCATCTACGTTCAGTTATATCTGTCACTGATCTGTGCGAATCACCTGATCCAACCCAATGTAGAACACAGGAGAGCAAGGGGAGACTTATAGGCGTATACAAAATTATGAGGGTATAGATAGGGAGAATGCTTGCACGATTTTTCCCTGCTGGTTCTGTGAGACTAGAACTAGACGTGATAGGGTGAAAGGTGAACTATTTAAAAGGGTAATCGGAGGAGGAACTTCTTCACTCTGAGGATGATGTACGTGTGGAACAAGCTGCCAGGAAAATGGTAGATGCTGGTTCAATTCTAACATTTAAGAGATATTTGGATAGGTACATAGATGAGAAGGGTATGGAGGCCTGTGGTCTTGGTGCGGTTTGTTTGGATTAGTAGAAAACCAGTTTCGCAGGGACTAGATGGGTTGAAGAGCATGTTTCTGTGCTGTGGTATTCTATGCCTCTCGAGGGAAAATGTCAGTATGAAAGATTTAAGGAAGTTTGAGAAATTCTCATTGGTTTATCAGTCAACATTACCAATGGACTGAAGGACAGCCACGGTACTTCCAGCTGCAACACCTCCTCCATTGGCCACAGCAGCCACGCTCATCATTTTTGCTGCAATGGTACCAGCCGCTATTCCAGTACTTGTGAAGCCCACTGCCCCCAGAATCAGAGGGGGTGCAGCAACTGCAGCCACTAAAAGAGGAAACAGCTCCATTTGAACAGAGTGCATCCAAACAGGAACTTTACACTAAACAAAAAACATACAGGCACCTGTACAACATTGAAAGGTACAGACAGGCAATTTAATACTGGGTCAGACAGCATTCCATTATTCACCTGGGTGTTAATTGAATGTGGTTAGATTCACAATGTGGTTGGCATAAAGCTGAGGGGTACACTACAAACAGTATCCAATACCTCAGCTCACTACTTGAAGGACTCCCTCCCTGGACTCTGTACTCCCCTCAATGAGCCATGTTCAGATAAGTACGGAGAGACCGTGTAGTGTGGAGATACTGAGGAGACATTGACACACTCCCCGAGCAACAGTTGGGGAAACAAAATCAAATTAGTGTCACAGAGGCATACACAACCTCTTTGTCTCAATGAGTCCATGCTGACCATCACACACCCACTTAACATTAATCCCTTTTTATTTTTGTCACATAACCCTCGACTCCTCCTAGATTTTACCACTCACCCACACACTAGGGGTAATCTACAGTGGCCAAAGTAATCTACTAACCTTATGGCTTTGGTTATTTTAGGAAGCTACAGTGGCATCCAGAGAAAATCTACGCCATCGTACGGACAACGTGCAAGCTCCAGGCAAAAGTTCAGGACTTGAGCCCGACATGGCTGCAGCTGAGAGGCAGCATCCCTAGTCATTGCCACCCTATGGTACCCAAGCCTATAAAACTGCTCTTGTAAACCATTTTGAGGTTGGCCTAATAGTGTAGTGGTTAGCGTAATCGCTTTACATCACCACCTGTAATGATAGAGAGATAGAAGATTATAAGGCTAGCAGGAAGGAGCTCAAGAAAGAAATTAGGTGAGCCAGAAGGGGCTATGAGAAGGCCTTGGTGGACAGGATTAAGGAAAACCCCAAGGCATTCTACTAGTATGTTAAGAGCAAGAGGATAAGATGTGAAAGAATAGGACCAATTAAATGTGACAGTGGGGAAGTCTGTATGGAACCGGAGGAGATAGCAGATGTATTTTATGAGTACTTTGCTTCAGTATTCACGATAGAAAAGAATCTTGGCGATTGTAGGGGTAACTTAAAGTGGACTGAGCATGTAGATATTAAGAAAGAGAATGTGCAGGAGCTTTTGGAAAGCATCAAGTTGGATAAGTCAACGGGACTGGGTGAGATGTACCTCAGGCTACTGTGGGAGGTGAGGGAGGAGATTGCTGAGCCTCTGGTGATGATCTTTGCATCATCAATGGGGACGGGAGAGCTTCCGGAGGATTGGAGGGTTGCGGATGTTGTTCCATTATTCAACAAAGGGAGTAGAGTTAGTCCAGGAAATTATAGACCAGTGAGTCTTACTTCAGTGGTTGGTAAGTTGATGGAGAAGATCTTGAGAGGCATAATAATTATGAATAGTCAGTATGGCTTTGTGGAAGGCAGGTCATACCTTACAAGTCTGATTGTATTCTTGAGGATGTAACTAAACACATTGATGGTGGTAGAGCAGTAGATGTAGTGTATATGGATTTCCGCAAGGCATTTGACAAGGTACCCCATGCAAGGCTTATTGAAAAAGTCAGGAGGCATGGGTTCCAAGGGGAAATTGCTTTGTGGATCCAGAACTGCCTTGCCCACAGAGGGCAAAGAGTGGTTGTAGATGGGTCAATTCTGCATGGAGGTCGGTGACCAGTGGTGTGCCTCAGGGATCTGTTCTGGGACCCCTACTCTTCATGATTTTTATAAATGACCTGGATGAGGAAGTGGAGGTGTGGGTTAGTAAATTTGCTGATGACACAAAGGTTGGAGGTGCTGTGGATAGTGTGGAGGGCAGTTTCTCAGGTAAGAACATGTTTAGCACAGCTTTGTGGGCTGAGGGGCCTGTATTGTGCTTTAGGTTTTCTATGTTTCTATGGGGGCTCGGTTCCTTCTGCTGTCTGGAAGACATTTGTATGTTCTCCCCACTGGGTTGTGGGCACAGCACCTTGGCGCTGGAAGCACAACAAATCTTGCGGGCTGCCCACACGATTCTCACTGATTTGATCTGACACAAAATGACTAACTTCTCTGTATATTTCAATGTATATGTGACAAATAAAGCTAATCTTTTATCTTGATTATTATACTGATTCTTAAAAGAATTTTTCACGCAGGCTACTAATACTTGACTGGGTTGAATTGTGTTATTTCTTCCACACCGTTTTTTTTTTAAATGGTCAGCAACGTAACATCCCTCAATGCCCCACTTTTCATTATCACCCAACTCTGTCCCCTCGTGGTGTCCTAAACCCTTCATTCTGTCGCAGACACAGTCCCAAACTGAGACTGAGAATTCGTAACTTCCTGGTCTTTCACTCAGCCGTCGGACTCTTGCCACTTGGAGTTCCAGGTACCCCATAAATTCTGCCTGACCTTGGTTCTGTACTGCTCCCTGAAATATTTAATTTATGCACATTCCTTTGTTTATCTATGTGCAATTCATTTGTGTGTCAAATGGTTGTTGTGATGCCTCTAGTGTGGTAGTATAGTGGAATGTGTTTATTGCTTCCACTTTCAGCTTCTAACGCTGGCTAGCAGTCTTGCAAAAAGGAGAGCTGAATGCATAACTGTATCTCTGCCAGTGCATAGCCTCTCCAGCAGCAAGTCTCATGCAGTGCCTCCTTGCTGGTAACACATAGAAAATGAACTCCTCTCGGACTCAGGCTGAACTACAGAGGACGGGGAGGAGCTCTGGCCTTGCACATATAGCACACAGGCCCTGGTGCTCGTAAACCAGATCCCCATCTGTGGGTGTAAGTAGCCTCACTGCCTTGTGGGCAGCTTTGGGAGAGACAAAGGCTATGGGAGTAATCCCAGACAGAAAATCTGGAGAGGAGCCCCTGGTATGGAAGTTGTCCTGTCCAAGACCGAAAGAAGCTGCAGAAGATCGTGAACACGGTGCAGCACATCACACAAACCAATCTTCCGTCCGTGGACTCACTTTACACCGCACGCTGTCGGAGCAGTGCTGCCAGGATAATCAAGGACACGACCCACCCAGCCAACCTCTTCCCTCCAGGAAAAGGTTCAGGAGCTTGAAGACTCGTACGGCCAGATTTGGGAACAGCTTCTTTCCAACTGTGATAAGACTGCTGAACGGATCCCGACCCGGATCTGGGCCGTACCCTCCAAATATCTGGACTTGGCTCTCGGTTTTTTTGCACTACCTTACTTCCCATTTTTCTATTTTCTATTTATGATTTATAATTTAAAATTTTAATATTTACTAATTTTAACTATTTTTAATATTTGTAATCCAGGGAGTGTGAAACGCAGAATGAAATATCGCTGTGATGATTGTACGTTCTAGTACCAATTGTTTGGCGACAATAAAGTATAAAGTATAAAGTATAGTGCAGCTGGAAGTCACAGAACATTGGTTTGGCAGTTCCTGCAGCCGAGCTGGTGTCAAACATATTGCTTTGCTTTCCTTTGGACTACACCGCTGAAGCCAATTAGGGGATCTGGAAGGTAAGGGGATCCCAGGATCTCCATACCTTCTGCCCAGGCTTGTGTACCCCATAGTGCACACCCCGCTGTCCTTCCAAACAGACGGATGCCATCATCATCAATTTAACTGTAGATTTAATTCTTACTTTTGTAGGTTATTCTGTGTTATATATGTGTTCTGTGTACTACTGTGCTTCACACCCTGGTCTGGGGAAATGTCTCGTTCAATGGTATACATGTGTATACTTAAATGACAATAAACTTGACTTGATTGCTGCAAGAAGGGGCATCTGCCAATATTGGTTGAAGATGAATAAACTCTTCTCGGGATTCCAGCAGAGTACAGGTATCAATTTTAACCAATGTTTCGATGATGACCACTGCCATCTTCATCAGGGATGATGCCCGGGAATGTCTAGTCTGGTGATATTTATTCCCCCATCGTCCGTCCGTTCCTCCTGATTGGTTAGTCCTCAGCCAAGCAGGTTTCCACTGTCCCACTTTGTTTACGATCAAATTCCAGTTTTTGCTGGAAGGCAAGACCTTCACTTTTGTTGAAATTCTTTTCTTCTAATTTTATTTCAATGGCTTTCTCCAACAGGCAGTCCCACAAGCCATTGGCATGGCATGGTAGTTTTGTGCCATCAATGTCAATTCAATGGCCATTGTGAATGCAATGTTCTGCTACCGTTGATTCTCTCAGTAACCCAAACGAATACACCTTCTGTGCTCCTTGATGTGTGTTTCCACCGTGTGTCCCATCTGGCTGAAATACACTGCCCCGCATTTACAGAGAATCCTTTAAACACCAGCCATCCTGAGTATCAGGGTATCTTTGACCCGCACAAGCTGTGATTTGAGCTTCCTTATGGGTTTGTGAATGGTATTTATCTGTTATTCCTTGGGATCCTGGCGATCCTTCCAGAAACTGTGGAAATGTAGGGAAAACAGGCAGTCATGATGGGTTCCTCCTCGTTGTTAGGTTTCCTGGTTTTTCTATCCTCCATTTTAAGGGACCGATTGATTTCCTTCACCTTGTAGCCATTCTGTAGGAACGTTGTGTGTAATTGTTTTATTTCCTTGCGTGGACTCTCTTGGTCCAAAATAGTTAATCAAAGTAGAAAGAAACGTTCTACATTGGGAGGCGTAATGGTGGCTGTTACTGTTGATGTACAAGTCTGTGAGAGTGGGTTTGCGATAGACACCATATCCGAGGCTTAAATCACAGCTTATGTGGGTCAAAAATGACAGCTGGCATTTACAGGATTCCCTATGAATGCAGAGCAGTGTATATCAGCCAGACGGGACGCATGGTGGAAACCCACATCAAGGAGCACAGGAGGTGTATCCCTTTTGGGTTACCCAGAGAAATTAGTGGTAGCAGAACACTGCATTCATAATGGCCACAGGATTGACTTTGACGGCACAAAACTACCGGGCTGCTCCAATGGCTTTTGGGATTGCCTGGTGAAGGAAGCCATTGAAATCAAACTAATTGAAGAGAATTTTAACAAAGAACAAGGTCTCGCTCTAAGTAAGAACGGGAATCCGATCGTAAACAAGATAGGACAGGAGAAATCTGATTGGATGATGACTAACCGATCAGGAAGGACAGATGCTGGAGGTATAAATATCACCAGACGTTGGTTAAAGTCAATACCTGTACCTGGCTGGAAGCCCAAGAGAGCTTATTTGTCATATACACTGGGAAAGCACTAGATCCTATTTTCATTGTTGAGGAGTTTCATCTCCTAGCAACCAGTGAGGGAACAGCAGTGGTTCAGTAATCATGAAGGACTCTGCCCATCTTCTCAAACTCCAACTAAAAATAAGAGGGTCTCCATGCTGTCATGGCTAACTGTTAAAGGCTAACAATGACCACTCCCACAGTACTTACTCACTGATTTCACTCACCGGCTATTGTCACTCCCAACAATACTTGTTGAGTCTTCATTCTGTAAATAGAAATATAACATGTTTAACAAGTATTTTGTTTTGAAATTGTACTTACAGATAGTTTCCACAGATAAAAATATACATACACTGAACTGATGTCCCATTTTCATGTTATGAAGCACAACAATATGCGCCTACCACAAACAGTGACGTGCTCACAAAAATAATTTTTATAATACCATTGGATAAGGAGTGTGTAGTTTCACCATGATACTGAAACTCAGGCCTACTATGACACACATACATATACAGCCTCTGCATCCAACACAGCATTTCCCACAACTTCGACTACAGGATCCTACCACCAAACACACTTTACATTCTCCACCATCCTCCCCCCACTTTATGCTTTCCTCAGGAGTTCGGTCTCTCTGTCATTTCCTTTGTCCATTTGTCCCTCCCCACTAACTCTTTCCTGGCGCTTATCCCTGCAAGCGGAATAAGTATAGATCTGCCCATACACCTCCTCCCTCACTTCTACCCCAGACAGTCCATCTAGGTGAGGCAACACTTCACTTGTGAATACTTTGGATTGGGGGCCCTCTTTGTCGAGCACCTTTGCTCCATTCACAACAAGTGGCATTTTCTGGAGGCCAACCACCTTAATTCCAATCCCCACTTCCATTCCAACATGTCGGTCCACGGCCTCCTCTACTGCCACAATGAGGCCACTCTCGGGTTGGAGGAGCAACACCTCATGTTCTGTCTGGGTAACCTCCAACCTGATGGCATGAACATTGAAGTCTCTCACTTTTGGTAATTTCTTCCTCCCCCCTTCTTCCATTCCCACTCTGGCTTCCCTCTTACCACTTCTCTTCTCCTCACCTGCCTATCACATTCCCCCTGGTGCCCTTCCTCCTTCCCTTCTCCCCATGGGCCATTCTCCTCTCCTATCAGATTCCTTCTTCTTGAGCCCTTTACCTTTTCCACCTATCACCTCCCAGATTCTTACTTCATAGCACTCCCGCCATCTAGCTTGCACTCCTTCCACTCCCCCCAGCTTCTTATTCTGGCTTCATCCCCCTTCCTTTCCAGTCCTGACAAAGGGTCTCGGCCTAAGACGTTGACTATTTATTCCCTTCCATAGATGCTGCTGGCCCTGCTCAGTTCCTCCAGCATTTTGTGTTATCCTGTACTGACATTCTCTTTGATAGAGAGCAATGAGATAATCCAAAGTTGAGAGAACTCACGTTCAATTTCAAATTTGAAAGACAACGTGTCCAGTAGTGGATCGCTAATACTGCACCGGGTTCTCAGACAGGAGCTTGAGTGCGATAAGAATCTATAACCTACCATCTCAGCCTTGACTAACACCTCCCAGTCATAACCTCAGGACCCTAAGACTCTCCCTCATCGGGTACGTATGAAAATTATACTTTGCAACATGCATTCACACTTTTACTGTGGCACGGTCATTGTAACATAGTAATACCTGACCTGCTGAGTTCCTCCAGGTCATGCTCTTTTCTCGCTGCTGCCTCAGGACTCGTGCCACCAGATTCAAGAATAGTTACTACTGCTCAAAGCCATCAGGCTCTTGAAAAGAAGGGGATAACGACACTACCTTACCCATCATTGAAATGTTCCTACAACCAATGATCTCACTTTCAAGGACTCTTTATCTCATGTTCTTGTAATTTATTGCTATTTGGTCGGCATGGCAGGGAGAGTTTTTCTTCCTTCTCCCGTCTGCGTGAGATATGGGACATTTGAGAAACTTTGAACTTTACTGTGCTCACGGACTTCTTCATCAGGTTATGGTATTGTTACTCTGTTTGTAACTATATGTTATAATTATGTGGTTTTGTCAGTTTTTTCAGTCTTGGTATGTCCTGTGTTTTGTGATATCACACCGGAGGAAATCATGTTTCATTTCTTAATGTATGCATTACTAAATGACAATAAAAGGGGACTACGTGTCTTCATAATCATAATCTAATAATCTAAATTTTTCAACAAAACCATCAATTCCATCATCCAAATCATTGACATAAAACATAAAAATAATCAGTCTCAATACGGACCCCTGTGGAACACCACTAGTCACTGATAGCCAGCCAGAAAGCTTCCCTTTATTCCCAAATGTTGCTTCTTGCTAATCAGCCACTGCTTTATCCATGCTAGAGTCTTTCCTGTAATACCATGGGCTCATAACTTGTTAAGCAGACTCATGTATGGCCCTTTGTAAAAAAGCTTTCTAAAAATCCAAGTATACAACATCCACAGATTCTCCTTTGTCTATCCCTCTTGTTATTTCTCCAAAGAATTCCGAAAGATTTGTCAGGCAAGATTTTCTCTTGAGGAAACCATGCTGACTACCGTCTATTTTATCATGTGCCTGCAAGTACCCCGAAACCACATCCTTAAGAATCGACTCTAACACCTTCCTCATGACTGAGGTCAGACTAACTGGCCTATAACTTCCTTTCTTCTGACTTCTCCCTTATTGAAAAGTGGAGTGGCTTTTGCAATTTTCCAGTCTTCTGGAACCATTCCAAAAGCTACTGATTCGTGAAAGATCATGCCTCGACTATCTCTTCAGCCACCTTTTTCAGATCCGTGGGCTGTACACCATCTGGTCCAGGTGACTTAGACTTATCAACCTTCAGACCTTTCAATTTTCTAAGAACCTTCTCCCTGTTAATAATAACTTCATACACTTCATTACCAGCGACATCTGGAACTTCCACCATACAGCTAATGTCTTCCACAGTGAAGACTGATTCAAAATACTTATTCAGTTCATCCATTTCCTTGTCCCCCATTACTACCTCTCCAGCAGTCCGATATCCATATTCTTTAACACTTTATGAATCTGAAGAAACTTTTGGTATCCTCTTTATTATTATTGGCTAGCTTACTTACATATTCTATCTTTATCTTCTTAATGACTTTTAGTTGCCATCCATTGGTATTTAAAGGTTTCCCAATCCTCTAACTTCCCACTAATTTTTGCTCTATTACATGGCCTCTCTTTTATGTTGGCTTTGACTTCCCTTGTTAGCCATGGTTGTGTCATCTTGCCTTAAGAATACTTCTTCCTCTTTGGGATGTATATTCCAGCCATTGTTGCTTTGCCGTCATCCCTGCCAGTGTTCTTTCCCAATCAATTCTAGCCAACTCCTCTCTCATGCCTCTGTAATTTCCTTTACTTCACTGTAATATCGATACATTTGACTTTTGCTTCTCCTTCTCAAATTTTAGGGTGAATTCAATCATATTATGATCACTTGCCCCTAAGGGTTCTTTGACCTTAAACTATACAGGAGGCCACACTGGGAGCACTGGATACAGTGGATGATCCCAGCAGACTCACAGGTGAAGAGTCGCCTCATCAGGAAGGATTGTTTGGGGCCCTGGATGGTGGTGACAGAGGAGGTGTAGAGTTGGGTGCAGCTAGCAAGGATAAATACTAGGAGAGAGATCGGCGGGGAGAGACGAATGAACAAAGGAGTTGTGTAGGGAGCGATCCCTGCAGAAAGCAGAAAGTGGGGTGGGGAGGAAGGATGTGCTTGGTGGTGGGATACCATCAGAGATGGTGGAAGTTACGGAGAACAACGTGCTGGATGCGGGTGGCTAGTGGGTGGTAGGCGAGGACAAGAGGAACCCTATCTCTGGTGTATCGGTCGGAGGATGGGGTGAGGGCAGATGTGTGTGAAATGGAACAGATGAGGGTGAGCGTAGCATTGATGGTGCAGGATGGAAAGCCCCTTTCTTTGAAGGAGGACATCTCAGTAGTTCTGGAATGAAAAGCCTCACCCTGAGGATAGATGTGGCAGAGATAGAGGAACTGAGAGAAGGGAATTGCATTTTTTACAAGTGACAGGGTGGGAAGAGGTATAGTCCAGGTAGCCATGGGAGTCAGTGGGTTTTTAAAATATTTCAGTAGATAGTCTACAGAGATGGAGACAGAGAGAGATTAAGAAAGGGGAGGGAGGTGTTGGAAATGGACCAAGTAAATTGGAGGGCAGGGTGGAAGTTGGAGGCAAAGTCAACGAGCTCAGCATGGGTGAAGGAAACAACACCAATGCAGTTATTGATGTAGCATAGGAAGAGCTGGGGAGTGATGCTGGTGTAGGCTTGGAACATGGACAGTTCCATATTGCTGACAAAAAGGCAGGCATAGCTGGGATCAATGCGAGTGCCCACGGCTACACCTTTGGTTTGAAGGAAGTGGGAGGAGCCATAGCAGAAATTATTGAGGGCAAGGACCAGTTCTGCCAGATGGATGGGTGTGGTGGTGGAGGGGAACTGGCTGTCTAGAAAGAAGCAGGAAGCTTTAAGGCCCTCCTGATGGGGCATGAAGGTGTACAGGGACCGGACGTCCATAGTGAAAATGAGACAATTGGAGCCAGCGAACTTAAAGCCATTGAAAAGATCAAGAGCATGCGAAATGTCATGGATGTAGGTAGGAAGGGACTGATAAAAAGGAGACGAGGTATGCACGTACAAACTTGGTGGTCTACCTGGCCAGGCAGGTTTATGGCTCATGGGTAGAGGTAGGAACAGGAGGTGTGAGGTAAGGGAACTATGAAGTTGGTGGCAGTGGATGGGAGACCCACAGAGTTGATAAGGTCGGTGATGGTGCAGGAGACAACAGCCTGGTGTTCCTCAGTCGGGTCCTGTATGCGGTGTAAGTAAGGGGAGGTGACTGACAATCATCGCCTGGCCTCAGCAAGGTGGAGGTCCATCCACAGACTACTACAGCAACCACCACCACCCTGCAACTGGGGGTCTGATGGTGAGGTTGGGACTAGTGCGAATAGAGTGGAGAGCAGTGCGTTTGGAAGGAGTGTGGAAGTGTTACTCAAGATTGTTGATGTCTCATCGGCAGTTAGCAATAAAAAGATTCAGAGCAGGCAGTAGAACAAAGAAAGCGGTGTCCAAGAAGAGGAGGGTTGAAGATGGTCATCAGTAGGGTCTAGAGAGTCCTTGCCAAAGATGTAGGCACGAAAGTGGAGGCAATGGAAGAAGAGCTTGGCGTCATGGTGGTTGTGGAACTCACGGAGGTGAAGGCGCAGGGGGAACAAAGGTGAGGCCCTTATCGAGGACAGAAATGTTCTGCTTCAGAGTGGGGAAGGTCAGAAGGAACTATGAAGACCCGGCACGGATGAGAGTGTGATCAGAGGAGAGGGGAGGGGTTGGGGTGTTCAGGGAAGATGGGGTGGGAGAAAAATGGAGTCTCCTGGACCCAAAAGCTGACGGTGGGGCCTGAGACACAGGATTGAAAAGTGTTGGTGGGCCAGGGGAGAATGACTTTCCAGCGGCATCACATACAATCTTGGCCCGGACGTGCTGTCGGTCACGGTCCAGGCCGGAGTCAGAGTAAAAATTTAAATAAAAAGGATTTTGACCTACGGCAGTAAATATTCAATTTCAGTATTGGTACGTTCAATTATCAGCAATTAGCATTGTGGTTATTAATACAGTGTTCGCAAAGATAAGGACAGGATTTTCAGCAGTACATACCATGCAAGTACATTAATTTTACCTAGATCAAATGTGCTTCAAAAGCATTTCTGGCTGTATCACAGAAAGGAAACTTTAATTTGCATTTGTGCCTTCTGCAATGTTGAGATATCCTTCATTTCACCTTGACTCAACGTGATAAGATAACCGGGCCATTAAATAGCTGAAGTTGTTTTTCACTTCCCTTTCAAAAATGGCGCCTTCAATGAGATTCCTATTTTATCACATTGGCCACGTACATTTTTTAACCATACTTTATAAAGAATCAACTTAATTTCTTCTCCAGTAGATCCACTGCTAAACTCCTACTCCAGCTGTCTTCAATAACCAGTCCCTATCAGCTGAAGTTTTGTCAGGGCACCGATGTAATTCGTCACCAATGTACCATTCTGCTCTTCTTCCTTGATTCGCCTCGGCTACCGCTATTGCAGCTCGGAGCATTCTGGAGTTTGGATTTCAATTGCAGCACTTCCTTTAAGGCAGGGGTCCCCAACCTTTTTTGCATCGCGGGCCAGTTTAATATTGTCTTTTACATTAAGGGTTGCCAACTTTCTCACTCCCAAACAAGGGACAGAAGTAGCAGTCAAATCCAGGGACACTTGTGTTTACCCCAAGGAAGACTACCATGACCATGAAGCCTTGCACGGGCACCTGTGTGCGCATATGTGCGTACGTGCCCATTTTTTTCCACAAATTGGTTTTGGCTCAATCTTCCCGACTATATTGTACATACATTATTTCTACTTTATATAGGCTGTGTATTTATCATATCATTCCTGCTGTGTATTTATGTTAGTGTTATTTTAGGTTTTATGTGTTATTTGGTATGACTTGGTAGGTTATTTTTTGGGTCTGGGAACGCTCAAAAAGTTTTCCCATATAAATTAATGGTAATTGCTTCTTCCCTTTATGCCATTTCGGTACGAAAGGTTTCATAGGAACACTTTACCTTAGCGGGGGAAATACGGGACAAGGGCGGTCCCGTATGGGACAAACCAATTTAGCCCAATATACGGGATGTCCCGGCTAATACGGGGCAGTTGGCAACCCTCTGTTCAAGTTCAACAGTGCGTGACAGGGACTGAGGAAAGGTGCAGCTGACTCATATCGTTTCCTCACAGCCCGGTATCACATGCTTTGCGGCCTAGTAGTTGGGTACCGCTGCTTTAAGGAGTCCCCATCTTCCCTGCGGAATGTGTGGGGAACATGACCGGGTTCTCCGCTTTCCTCACACAGTCCGAAGGCCTGCCGGGTAGGTTAACCGATCATTGCAAATTGCCCCATGATTAGATTAGGGTTAGTTAGATTTGTTGGAGGTTGCTCGGGAGGCGTGGCTCAAAGGTGCTGTACAGTATTGCTAAATAAATAAAACAAATAATTTACAATTAGTTGAGGGGAATCACCCACCCAGTAGTCCACGCAGTGGTAGTACCTTCAAAAGGCAGCACCTTCAGGATTTCCAAGACGTCTAGAAGAAATTCCAGGAACGGGTTACACCTGAATCCGAGGGGAACCAAGGTCCTTGCGGGCAGGTGTGCTAGAGCTGTCAGGGAGGCGGGCTTAAACTAATTTGGCGGGGGAAATGGGAAGTGGAGTTATAGAGCCGAGGATGAAGTATCTGGATTATAAACTGGGGCAGAGTGTGGTGAGACTACTGGCAAGGAGAGGGTGATGATGGGACAACACTGCATTCAACAAGATGAGTTGCGATGTAAAAGGTGGAGGAGATCGGAAAGGGCGAACGCAGGACTGTGAAGGTGTTATATCTGGAAGCGCACAGTATACGGAATAAGGGAAATCAACTTGTGACACAGTTACAGATTGGCACGTATGATGTTGTGGGCATCACTGAATCGTGGCTGAAAGAAGATTATACCTGGGACCTTAACATCCAAGGATACACATTATACGGAAAAGACAGACAGGTAGGCACCGGGGGTGGCTTAGCTCTGTTTTTACGAATATTGGAAGGTGCTGAATCGTTGATAGAGCTAAGGAACCGCAAAGGTAAAGAGGCTCTGATGGGAGTTATATACAGACCTCCAAACAGTAGTAAAGCCGTGGTCTATAAATTACTACGGGGAATAGAAACTATATCAAAAGGTCCGAGTCGGACCGACACTTAAATCGATCGAACCTCAAGTCTTCCTCGGTCTTGGCAACAGGCCCGCTGCCTCGCCTTGATTCTGCCACAATGAATTGCCTCCAAATCCAAACGGAAATTGCAGACTATTGCTTGCGATAATTGTTGGCCGGAAAAATGTGATTAACAAAATACTTAGCTGCTTTCCTTCTCTTGTTAGCTGCCAGCCCTAAGTCACTGAGATTCACCGGCGCCATCTTAAACCGGAGAAGAGATTAGATATCGAAGCAGGCGAAAAGCTGGCGGGGTAGTAACAGGGACAAGGATGCAGTAAATGATCTGAATTAAGTATTTTGCACCAGGCTTCACTGTAACACACTGGCAGTGTGCTGGAAGTTTGAGAGTGTCAGGGGGCAGAAGCGTGTGAAGTTGCCAATATTAGGGAGAAAGTTCTTGGGAACGGATGGGCAGGATTTCCTAAAAGTTAATTTGCAGGTCGAGTCGGTGGTGAGAAATCTTATATTTATTGTAATGGGGCCTATTGAGTTTTTAATGGCACACCCAGCAACAACTGCTAGCACACCAAATAATAAGTACTGTAAACTAGAGGGGATGCAATATTGGATCTCCTGTTAGGAAACGGGTTAGGACAAGTGACAGAAGTCTGTGTAGGGGAGCACTTTGGTTCCAGTGATCATAACACCATTAGTTTCAACTTGATCATGGACAAGGATAGATCTGGTCCTAGGGTTGAGGTTCTGAACTTGAAGAAGGCCAAATTTGAAGAAATGAGAAAGGATCTAAAAAGCGTGGATTGGGACAGGCTGTTCTCTGGCAAAGATGTGATCGGTAGGTGGAAAGCCTTCAAAGGAGAAATTTTGAGAGTGCAGAATTTGTATGTTCCTGTCAGGATTAAAGGCAAAGTGAATAGGAATAAGGAACCTTGGTTCTCAAGGGATATTGCAACTCTGATAAAGAAGAAGAGGGAGTTGTATGACATGTATAGGAAGCAGGGAGTAAATAAGGTGCTTGAGGAGTATAAGAAGTGCAAGAAAATACTTAAGAAAGAAATCAGGAGGGCTAAAAGAAGACATGAGGTTGCCTTGGCAGTCAAAGTGAAGGATAATCCAAAGAGCTTTTACAGGTATATTAAGAGCAAAAGGATTGTAAGGGGTAAAATTGGTCCTCTTGAAGATCGGAGTGGTCAGCTATGTGCGGAACCAAAGGAAATGGGGGAGATCTTAAATAGGTTTTTTGCGTCTGTATTTACTAAGGAAACTGGCATGAAGTCTATGAAATTAAGGGAAACAAGTAGTGAGATCATGGAAACTGTACAGATCGAAAAGGAGGAGGTCCTTGCTGTCTTGAGGAAAATTAAAGTGGATAAATTCCCGGGACCTGATAGGGTGTTCCCTCGGACCTTGAAGGAGACTAGTGTTGAAATTGCAGGGGCCCTGGCAGAAATATTTAAAATGTAGCTGTCTACAGGTGAGGTGCCGGAGGATTGGAGAGTGGCTCATGTTGTTCCATTGTTTAAAAAAGGATCGAAAAGTAATCCGGGAAATTACAGGCCAGTAAGTTTAATGTCGGTAATAGGTAAATTATTGGAGGGAGTACTAAGAGACAGAATCTACAAGCATTTGGATAGACAGGGGCTTATTAGGGAGAGTCAACATGGCTTTGTGCGTGGTAGGTCATGTTTGACCAATCTATTGGAGCTTTTCGAGGAGGTTACCAGGAAAGTGGATGAAGGGAAGGCAGTGGATATTGTCTACATGGACTTCAGTAAAGCCTTTGACAAGGTACATAGAACATAGAACATAGAAGAGTACAGCACAGTACAGGCCCTTCGGCCCACAATGTTGTGCCGACCCTCAAACCCTGCCTCCCATATAAGCCCCCACCTTAGATTCCTCCATATACCTGTCCAGTAGTCTCTTAAACTTCACCAGTGTATCTGCCTCCACCACTGACTCAGGCAGTGCATTCCACGCACCAACCACTCTCTGAGTAAAAAATCTTCCTCTAATATCCCTCTTGAACTTCCCACCCCTTACCTTAAAGCCATGTCCTCTTGTATTGAGCAGTGGTGCCCTGGGGAAGAGGTGCTGGCTATCCACTCTATCTATTCCTCTTAGGTCCCGCATGGGAGGTTAGTTAGGAAAATTCAGTCGCTAGGTATACATAGAGAGGTGGTAAATTGGATTAGACATTGGCTCAATGGAAGAAGCCAAAGAGTGGTAGTAGAGAATTGCTTCTCTGAGTGGAGGCCTGTGACTAGTGGTGTGCCACAGGGATCGGTGCTGGGTCCATTGTTATTTGTCATCTATATCAATGATCTGGATGATAATGTGGTAAATTGGATCAGCAAATTTGCTGATGATACAAAGATTGGAGGTGTAGTAGACAGTGAGGAAGGTTTTCGGAGCCTGCAGAGGGACTTGGACCAGCTGGAAAAATGGAATGAAAAATGGCAGATGGAGTTTAATACTGACAAGTGTGAGGTATTGCACGTTGGAAGGACAAACCAAGGTAGAACATACAGGGTTAATGTAAGGCACTGAAGAGTGCAGTGGAACAGAGGGATCTGGGAATACAGATACAAAATTCCCTAAAAGTGGCGTCACAGGTAGATAGGGTCATAAAGAGAGCTTTTGGTACATTGGCCTTTATTAATCAAAGTATTGAGTATAAGAGCTGGAATGTTATGATGAGGTTGTATAAGGCATTGGTGAGGCCGAATCTGGAGTATTGTGTTCAGTTTTGGTCACCAAATTACAGGAAGGATACAAATAAGGTTGAAAGAGCGCAGAGAAGGTTTACAAGGATGTTGCCAGGACTTGAGAAACTCAGTTACAGAGAAAGGTTGAATAGGTTAGGACTTTATTCCCTGGAGCGTAGAAGAATGAGGGGAGATTTGATAGAGGTATATAAAATTATGATGGGTATAGATAGGGTGAATGCAAGCAGGCTTTTTCCACTGAGGCAAGGGGAGAAAAAAACCAGAGGACATAGGTTAAGGGTAAGGGGGGAAAAGTTTAAAGGGAACATTGGGGGTGCTTCTTCACACAGACAGTGGTGGGGGTATGGAATGAGCTGCCAGACGAGGTGGTAAATGCGGGTTCTTTTTTAACATTTAAGAATAAATCGGACAGATACATGGATGGGAGGTGTATGGAGGGATATGGTCCGTGTGCAGGTCAGTGGGACTAGGCCGAAAACGGTTCGGCACAGCCAAGGAGGGCCAAAAGGCCTGTTTCTGTGCTGTAGTTTCTATGGTTTCTATGTTGACGGTAGTTCCTTCGCACAAGCATTTTAGAATGAATTAGCACTTATTGTATTTTTAATGTAATTATAATTATGTACTCACACCTTTATATAACACTCCCTCTACAACATCTCCCTTTCATTCATCTCTGCTTACCTGCCCAGTTATATTTGAGTTGAATTTTCCATGCCATATCTGAAAAGATAATGAAACCACTAGACCCAATCCCTTTCGTTTTCCTCTGACAGGACTCAGAGAGGGAGACGGGTTAAACGCAAGCACCTTCCTCCGGCAGGAGAGCGAGTGACAGATGCAGGCAGCCGGCTCTGAACACTGTCGCTCGCCTTACACTCTCGTCCTCGTTGATTTCAGCCTTGCTCGATACTTTAATCAGCGAGATCGGCGTGAAAGAGAGCCGAGCCCAGGTTCCCATTTTCAACCACGCCTAGTTCCCTCAGAGACCGCAAAAGCGCCAGCTCGCTCAATTGGGCCCATAAAACATTATCAAAATGATCCAGGATCCAATCGCACATAGAATAGTAGTAGAAGTATATTTAAAAGAAGAGGGAGAAGTAATTTCGTGAACTGTCTGCACCATCTTGCTCAATTTCGAAGTAAAAATGAATAACTTATAGAATAAAATACATCTTAACGACTAACAAACTCTTTGTAAATCTTGCATTTAATCACTATGTCAGACTTACCTGAAATATTTTCTGCACCACTTCGCCAAACTGGTTGATGATATTTCCACCGCCTTCTGTCAAGTTTCCAAACTGCACTGAAACACAAAAAGCAACCCAGTAGTACTCTTCTGGGTCCTAATGAGAGGGCGTCTATCTTTGCAAATTACTGTAAATTTAAAGCTATTACTTAAATAGAGTAAGATTGTGCCTCACCCAATAACTTATATCAACTACTGTCAACGAGAGCTTAAATGTTAACTTAAACTTTCATTAAAGTCATGTTGATTCAGTGGATACTTTAAATTATATTGCACCTTTGGTTTCATTTTATTAAGTTTTAGTTTCTCGGAACTCATATGACATCATCCCCAACTCTCAGGCAAGTGCAACTAAATCTGTAGATTGTACAACTTTTTCAAAGATTAAAAAATCTGACGCCAATTTTAGTATCTTCTCTCTAAAGTGAAACTGAAGCCTTGAGGCAGCTGGAGTCGACCCCTGGAGATTGCAGATGCAGGAACCTGGAGCAATAAAAAAAAGAGGCCGGAGGAACAAGCAGTCTCCGTCGAGGCGGAAGAGGGAGAAGGTCGATGTTTCGGGTGGGGGCGCTGAATGGGGATTGAGAAGGTAAAGTGAGGACAGTCAGTGTAACGAGGTGAGCGGGAATGGTGCGATAGAGGCCGGTAGGTGATAGGTGGGACCAGGTGAGGCAGCGGATGGTGGGCAGATGGAAGCCCGTGGGGGAGGGTTGATGGGGAGCTGTCAAGACAAAGGCTCATGGTGATATCTGAAGTCAGACATGTCGCTCATGATCTAGGACTAAAAATGTGTTTTCTTGCGTGACTATGTTTTATTTTTCTCTCTCATTGATTTGAATGCACATATATGATTTTGTGCCTTGGCCCCGGAGGAACGCTGGCTATTTCAGTTGTATCCATGTAGGGTTTGAATGATAATTAACTTGATTTGATTTTGATGAAAAGGGAATGATTGGTAGATGAAACCTGATGAGGGACAGGGAGATAGGAAGGGTAGGCCAAGGGAGAAGGTGGATGGTTTAGCAATACAGGTACCCTTCCCCCACTTAGTTCCACCTACCCATCACCTGTGGGGAGGGGGTTGGAGGTGGATGGAAAAACTAAGTAAAGGAAAATCCTGAAAAAAATACAGGAGTGGGAAGGGTACCTCAAGGGTGCAAGTTACCTGAAATTGGAACCTTCAATGTTCAAGCCACTGGGTTGTTGGCTACCCTCGTGGAGTATGAGGAGATGATCACCTGGTGTGCGCTTGGCCTCGCTGTAGTAATGGAGAAGAATGAGGCCGGGCAGGTCAATGTGAGAATGGGGAAGGCAGCTGAAATGACATCCAGTCAGAAGCTCAAGATGGCTACTGGCGTTGGAACTGCACACGACAGTGGCCTGGTCCACTGTTGGTCTCTCCGTTTAGACGGTGCAATGAATGCAATTGGTGAGGGCGAAGGAGGTGCACGTGAATCTCTGCCACACCTGTAAGGCTATTTTGGTCCTTGGTTGGTGGTAAGAGAGGAGGTGAAAAGACAAGCGCTGTACTCGTTACAGTTCCAGCAGGAAAAAGTGTAGGTGGGGAGGGAAGAGCAGGCCAGCAGTCACACAGAGAGAGAGAATGGTCCCTGCAGAGAGCAGAAGGGGGGAGGGAAGAGCGCAGAGGATGTGACTGATGTTGGATTCCTGTTGCAGCTAGTGGAAGTGGCAAATGATGATATGCTGGATGTGGAGGCTGCTGGGGTGAAAGGTGAAAATCAAGGGAATTCTACCTTGATTGTCTATGGGGAAGTGGGGTAAGAGGAGATGTCCAGGAAATGAAAGAAAGGGGTGAGAGTTCCATAAATTATGGTAGAAGGAAACTAGAGGAAATATGCAGAGGCTGGAGTTCCTGTCTGGCCTGCTGAGTTCCTCCAGCATTGTGTGTGTTGGTAAGCAGTGCTTCCTGTAAATGGAGGGCATTTCAAAAATATTGGAATGGGAGGCCTCATCTTGACAACAAATGAGGCAAGGACACAGAAACAGTGAAAATGGGATGGCATCCCTACAGGGGACAAGGTGGGGGGGGGGCTTGCTGAGGGAGTCAATGGAATTATAATAAATATTGTTAAATAGTTTGTCTCCTGAGGTGGAGAGAGAAAAGTGTTAGATCTGACCCAAATGAACTAGAGAGTGATAAAATTGTTAAGTATTGTTTGTGTGCAGGAAGCAGTGCCAATGCAGTTACTGATATAGCAAAGAAAGAGTTGTTGGGTATGTTACGAGAATACACATAAAATTAAGATGTTTGCTGGCCTGGGCTAGCATCAGTGGCATCAGCAGTTGGTCTGCCACCTGCCCTCAGGGGAAGGAGAGATAAGGAACAATGGAGCAGCGTCTGGAGATGTGTAATGAAGGGACGTGGGAGAGAGAGCTGTCTGGAGCGGCTCCCCCCTTTGAACCCTGAACTGTTTGAAGTGATGGACAGGCGATACCCCAGCAGGGGGATAAAAAGGGACAGGTTCGCTAAGGCAGCACACACGCCACCCAAGGTAACGAGACCCTGGAAGCGGTGCGCCTCTCACGAGTGGGTGAGAAGTACCAGACAACGACCAGGGTGGAAAGGTACAATCAGCGGGAACCCGGTGTGTGTCCGCCCTTGCCTGGGTGCCGGGTTCACTGCAGAGGATCAACCGCATCTGGAGGAGGGGTCACAGTCGGTGACCTCAGGTGACATCACCAAGGACCCGCCCAAAAGTTGCTTGTGAGCCATCTCGCCGGTCTGTGAGTGAAGCAGTGTTCTGAATGATCAGTTGTTCCTGTTCTTTCCCCCACCTTGTCCATCGCCATGGCAACGATTACTGCGAACTGAACTTTGAATCACTTTGAAATTTGGTCATTTACCCCTAGACAACGACAGAGCTTGATTGATGCTGTTATCTTAATTCTGTGCACATGTGTGGTTAACATTGCTGAACTGTTGCATTTATTATCCTTTCGATTACTGTGTTGCTTGTTTCTTTAATAAAACTTTCTTAGTTCTAGTAATCCAGACTCCAACTGAGTGATCCATTTCTGCTGGTTTGGCAACCCAGTTACGGGGTACATAACAGGTACCAGATAAAGTTTGGAGTAGGTTTTGCATTCAGTTCTGATGCCCCATTATAGAAAGGATGTTGGACTTTGGAGAGGGTGTGGATCTTCCCACCAACACACCCAAAATGAGTGTTAATTCCTGCGGTCTCTGAGTTGCATTCATGCCTATGCAAACACCTCAGGTCAATTGGGTGTTTCCTCGTCTGCAGTTTACTCTAAAATGCAGCTTCAGAACGACCATTGTTCTGGGCTGCATTTTGAATTTAATCTACAATTTGTGTTCAGATCTGAAGACTGATTGCTATTGAAATTAATATTTGCTGTATTGCATATCTCCAGAATACAATGTAACAGCAAAAACCAGTGAACTCATCATTATACAGCTTCTTGAGGAGTGAACTGCCATTCATTTTTTATCTTATATGATTAGGAGTTTTATCATCTTAGTGTTAACTGGCTGTAAAATCACTTATGCTAATTATAACAATGTATTCCCAATAACTTTGTACCATTACCATGTTATGTTTATTTTTATGAAACTAATAAAAAGATTGAAAAAGAAGAGAGGAGCGAACTGCCAAGGCAATGCACTGATTTTCACTGCTGTCTGTAAGAATTTTGTATATTCTCACTATGACTGCGTGGGTTTCAAAGGTCAAAGTTCAAAGTACATTTATTATCAAAGTATGTTCTTACTATATATTTATATTTGCACTTGCACAGTTTGCTGTCTTTGACATTCTGGTTGATCTTTCACTGATCCTTCTGGAACCGCCTGACTCCAAGCATTAGAAGTCATTACATGAAACTATTGAAAGATGCCATCAAAGGAGCAATTATTGACTAAGGGCTAATATTACATGTAACCCATATGTTACACCATGTTCCCCTCCTGGTGGAGTTGTTTTGCCATCTTTTCCACCCTATTCTTCAGAGATCAGTGAATTGATGAGAAATCAGGCATTTACAATTTATTTCACAACGACGCATCATTAAAAATTCATGATTTGTTACATGAGCTTTAACTGAACTTTTAACAATCTGCTGAGACAGAATTGTTGACAGAGATCATGAGCACAAGAGATTCTGCAGATGGTGGAAATCTTGAGCAACACACACACAATGCTGGAGGAATTCAGCAGGTCAGGCAGCATTTAAGGAGGGAGTAAACTGGCAAAAAACGGGGGAAGACACCGGTATAAGAAAGGCGGGGGGGGGGGAAGGGTGGACAGGATGGTGTACAAACAGGCAGGTGATAGGTGAAACCAGGTGAGGGGGAAGGTGGGTGGGTGAGTGGGGATGAAATAAGAAGCTGGGAGGTGATAGGTGGAAGAGGTAAAGGGCTGAAGAAGAAGGTATCTGATAGGTGAGCGTAATAGACCACCGAAGGAAGGGAAGGAGGAGCACCTGACTTTTGGCTGCTGTTTCCTTCCTCTCTCGTCCAGATGAAGGTTCTCGGCCCGAAACATCAACTATTTATGCCCCTCTATAGATGCTGCCCGAATAGCTGAGCTCCTTCAGCACTTTGAGTATATTATTCACAGAGAACCTTCAGGCCCAAAAAGCAGAATCTCAGACTGTAATGGTTGAGAAATGCTGGTGCAAAGCACAATGTCTTTATGTGCTCAGAGTTACAGACCACAAAAACATACGACCCACCATGTCCCAGTTGACTATCAAGTACCTCTATAAACCAATTCCCTTTACCAGCATTTGGCCTGTTGTCTTCTCTGCCTTGGAGATCCAAGTGCCTGTCTAGATGCTTCTCAAATGTGGTGCCTGCCTCCATTATTCACTCTGGTTGTGTTCCAGATTCCAGTCACCATCTATTCTTCCTCAGAGCCTGTCTAGATCTCTTACCCCTCACTTATTATCTCTGTTTTTGGATACTTCTGAAATGGTGAAAGGTTTCTTCCTCTGTTCCAAGTAAACAGCTCCAGCAGCACCTTTAAGGGTCAATGCCGTGGGCAGAAATGCAGCAAGAGAGGTGGAATTCAAACCAGGCTGAAAACTTGAGGAATGAGGCCTCCGCTACCCAGCATCTTGTTGGCGAATGTGCAGTCGCTGGAGAATGAGATTGGCGTTCTCAGGGCAAGGCTGCTGAATCAGAGGCAGATGAGGCTGACCTCAATTGTTTGTTGCATCAGGACTTCATTAACAGTGAACAAGCCAGATGCAGCTATCCAACCAGAAGAGTTTTTCCATTTTCAGAATGGAACGAACCACGAACTCTGGGAAGGAAAAAGAATTGAATTGACTTTATTTCTTACATCCTTCACATACACGAAGAGTAAAAATCTTTATGTTACGTCTCTGTCTAAATGCGCAATGTGCAATCATAGTAATTTATAATAAATAGAACAGTCAATGTAATATAGAGTACACTCAAATCAGCGTGATTTCATCAGTCTGATGGCCTGGTGGAAGAAGCTGTCCCAGAGCCTGTTGGTCCTGGCTTTTATGCTGCTGTACCGTTTTCCAGATGGTAGCAGCTGGAATAGATTGTGGTTGGGGTGATTCAGGTCCCTAATGATCCTACGGGCCCTTTTTTCACACCTGTCTTTGTAAATGTCCTGAATCGTGGGAAGTTCACAACTACAGATGCGCTAGGCGGTCCGCACCACTGTGACTAAGGGAGGTACAGTTCCCATACCAGGCAGTGATGCAGCCAGTCAGGATGCTCTCAATTGTGCCCCTGTAGAAAGTTCTTATGACTTGGGGGCCTGTACCAAACTTTCTCAACCGTCTGAGGTGAAAGAGGCGCTGTTGTGCTTTTTTCACCACACTGCTGGTGTGTACAGACCATATGAGGTCCTCGGTGTTGTGGATGCTGAGGAACTTAAAGCTGTTTACCCTCTGAACCCCAGATCCATTGATGTCAATAGGAGTTAGCCCATCTCCATCCCTCCTGTAATCCACAACCAGCTCCTTTGTTTTTGTGACTTTGAGGGAGAGTTTGTTTTCTTGACACCACTGTATCAGAGAGGTACAGTGTTTTCCTTGTTCCCTTCTCTTCCCTTGTTTGAGATAAGGCCAATCAATGTAGTGCCCTCGGCAGATTTAATTAGCAGATGAGCACTGTGGGTGGCGGCGCAGTCATGGGTATGCAGGGAGTAAAGGAGGGGACTCAGTACACAGCCCTGAGGGGCTCCTGTGTTGAGAGTCAGAGGGTTGGAGGTGAGGGAGCACATTCTTACCACCTGCTGGCAATCTGACAGGAAGCCCAGGATCCAGCTGCACAAGGCAGGGTCAAGACTGAGGTCTCTGAGCTTCTTGTCAAGCCTGGATGGAGCTATGGTCTTGAATGCTGAACTGTAGTCAAAAGCATCCTTCTTCTCCAGATATGTAAGGACGGTATGCAGAGCAGTGGCTATTGTGTCGTCTGTTGATCAGTTGTGTTGGTGGTGTGTACTTTTTAGTCAATTCTCCTTGGTGTTCAGATGTAGGGGTTATGTGGACCTCTTGTTCCCCTGACTTAGAACACCTAATGGTTAAACCATAAATGGTTTGCCTTGAGAGTTCTTTTCCATGATCCTGACCACAGTTTATGTACCACCAGTGGCTGATAGTAAGCAAGCACTCGCCTGAAGTCTTCTGCAGGCAAGAAACAGCCTATCCCAATGCATTTCAAAGAGACCAGGCCTCCTTGAAGAAAACTCTGCCCAATTGTCACCAGCACGTAAACTGTTGCACCAGAGGTCCCAACACACTAGACCCCACTGCTAGACTATGATAAGGAATGCCTATTGGCCCTTTCCTAGTCAGCATTGTGGCAAATCGGACCACTTAGCTGTCGTTCTACCTGCATACAGACAGAGCATGAAAAGCAAGGCTCCGGCAATCAAGACAACTAAGAGCTGATCCCGGCAGGCAGAGAAACAGTTACAGGAGTTTTACGCACTCATCTGAGGATCTGAGTAACTACAGCAGGGTCATAACCGACTTTATTAAAACAGCTGTAGATGAGTGTGTCCTCACAAAATCATTCAAGGTTTACCACCATCAGAAGCCCTCAATGAACCATGAAGTCTGGAATTTGCTGACGGCCAGATCAGAGGCATTCAAGTCTGGAGATCAAGAATGCTACAAGAGGTGCAGGTATGATCTCCAGAAAGCCATCTCTCGGCTGAAGTGGAAATTCCGGACTGGACTGAAATCAACGAGGGATGCTCGACCACTGTGTCAGGGTTTGAGTGCCATAAACTCCCACAAAGTTAAATCTAGAGACATAAAGGACAAGAGAGTTTCGTTTCCAGCTCAATACCTTCTAGCTCTGAGCAGGGAAGAACCATCACCCACCCCCATGTCTCCGAATGATCCTTTGGTCTCAGTATCTGAGGATGATGTGCGGGCCACTTTCAAGAGAGTGACTTCAAAGAAAGCATCTGGTCTGGACGGAGTGCCTGTCTGAGTGATGAAGACCTGTGCCAACCAGCTGGCTGGAGTGTTCGTGGATATCTTCAACATCACACTCCAGCAGTGCATGGTACTGATGCGGATAAATGTCAGGAGCGGCAGACAGAACGTATCAGGCCGACTCAGAGAATTATTTCAGACTAAAGGACTTTATTTATACGTGATATCACGGACAGCCTCTGTACCCAAAAGCGGTGCTTGGGGGCTCTGCTTAGCTCTCAGACACGCTTCGTTATATAGACGCAGCATTACTAACTAAAAGCACTTAACAATAACATTGCTTGACTGTGAACTTAGAACTAGATCGTGAAAAACAATGTGACTTTGAACTTAAACTAGAATGCAACAAACAAGAACAACCAAAATTGACTTTGAACTTACAACTAAATTGCAACAAACAAGAACATTGCATGATGTTGGTCGCGTTCCAGCTGGTGCCACAATCCTCCTCCTTGCAAGGACTTTAGATAAATCTCAGGAACATTCACAAGCCATTAGGTTAACCCCTACATATCCAAAGAGTTTTAAGTTCTTCCACAGGTACCCGCCTGCTTAGAGCAGACTTCAGTCATGCCGGTGCCCAAGTAGAGCATGGTAACCTACCTCAATGACCGTTGTCCAGTGGCATTTACTTCCACACTGTGATGAAGTGTTCTGAGAGGCTGGTGCTGAAACATATCAACTCCTAAGTGACAACTTGGATCCTTTCCAATTTGCTACCAAAGCAACAGATCCGTAGCAGATGCTATCTCATTGGGCACTTCGCAACCCTGAAACATCTGGACAGCAAAGAAGCATACATCAGGATGCTCCTTATCGATTACAGCTCAGCATTTAATACCATCATCCCTCAAAACAAATCAGTAAACTCCAAGACCTGGGCTGTAATTCATCCTTGTGCAGTTGGATCTTGGATTTCCTCACTTGCAGATCCCAGTCAGTTCGGATTGGCAAAAACATCACCTCCACAATGTCCATCAGCACAGGTGCACCATAGGGATGTGTGCTTAGCCTGGGCTAAATTCGCTTTACACCTATGACAGTGTGGCTAAGCACAGCTCCAACACCATATACAAATTTGCTTGTTGTGGGTCATATCAAAAGTGGTGATGAATCAGCATACAGGAGGGAGATTGAAAATTTGGTTGAGTGGTGTAATAGCAACAACCTCTCATTCAATGTCAACAAAAACAAGAGACTGAATGTAGACTTCAGGAGAGGGAAACCAGAGGTCCATGAGCCGGTAATCATTGGAGGATGAGAGATGGAGAGGGTCAGTAATTTTAAATTCCTGGGTGTCACTATCTCAGACAACCTGTTCTGGACACATCACATAAATGATGTTGAAGAGAAAGCACGACAGTATCTCAACTTCCTTGGGAGTCTACAAGCATGTCATTGAAAACCTTGACAAACTTCTATAGATGTGTGGTGGAAAGTGTACTGACAAGCTGCATTATGGCCTGGTAAGGGAACACCAATGCCTTTGAGCAGAAAATCTTACAGAAGTTAGTGGATTTGGCCCAGAACATCCTGAGTAAACATAGAGCACATCTACATGAAATGTTGCCAAGGAGAGAATCAATCATCAAAGATCCTCACCACACAGGCCATTCTCTTGTACCTTCTACCTTGTGGCTGCCATAAGGTAGAAGGTACAAGTGCTAGGACTTGCACCCACCAGGTACAAGAACAGTTACTACTCTTCAACGACCTGATCAGGCTCTTGAACAAAAGGGGATAGCTATACTCTTACTATTTCTGGTGTTCCCACAACCAGTGGTCTTACTTTTAGGTCTCTTTAACTTATTATTTTGTTATTTATTGCTATTTATTTATATTTGCATTTGCACAGTTTGTTGTTTATTGATCCTGTTTATAGCTGCTGCTCTATAGATTTGAAAAGTATGCCTGCAGGAAAAAGAATCTTAGGGTTGTATGTGGTGACATGTATATATCCTGATCATAAGTTATGCTTTAAACTTTGAACCTGGCCTTTGTGGTCTTTCTTCATAATGAAATATTCCATTCAAGGCAATGTCCTTGCGAGTCTCTTCTGCACCCTGCCACTGCAATCACATTCTTTCTTTGCGGGGCAACCAATGCAGAGTTCTCCAGCCCAGACCTAACCAATATTTTATAGATTTATGCTATAACTTTCATCTTTGTATATTCTGTTCTCTGGGTAATGAAAGGAAGTGTCCATAATTCTTGTTCACGCTCTTATCTGCCTGTGCTGTAATGTTCAGAAATCCTTGGTCACGTACATGAAGTTTCCTTTGTTCCCCAATGCTCTTTAAGATAATCCTATTGATTATGCACATCCCATCCTCCCAAGGACTAATCTATAAATTCTCTAAGCCATCTATAAATTTGCAGATGACACAACTGTTGTTGGCGGTATCTCAGATGGTAATGAGGATGTGTACAGCAGTGAGATAGATAGGGTTGTTGAGTGTGTCACTTCAACAACCTTGCACTCAACATCAGTAGACCAAGAACTCATTGTAGACTTCAGAAAAGGGAAGTTGGGAGAACATATATCAGTCGTCATCGAGGGATCGGCAATGGAAAGAGTGAGCAGCTTCCTTTCCTGGGGAGGCGGCATCTCTGAGGATCTAATCTGGCCACAATATATTGATGCAATTACAAAGAATTCAGTCAGCGGCTATATTTCTTTAAGAATTTGAGAAGATTTGATATAGCATCAAGGACTCTAGCAAATTTCTTTCGACGTACCAGGAGAGCAGTCTGACTAGTATGGAGGCACGAAAGCGCAGGAATTGAAAAAGCCGCAGAGGGTTGTAAACTCAGCCAGCTCCATCACGGGCATAAGCCTCCTACCATTAAGGACATATCTCAAGAAGGTAGCATCCATCATTAAGGACCCTCACCATCCAGGAAATGTGCTCTTCCGTTGCTACCCTTCGGGAGGAGGCACAGAAGCCTGAAGAAACTCACTGAATGTTTTTGCTTCTTCCTCTCCGTCATCAGATTTCTGAATGGAACATGAACAGTACCTCATTCTTTGTTCTCTTTGTGCAGTACGTATTGTAATTTAGTAAGTTTGTATGTACTGCTGCCGCAAAACAACAAATTTCACAACAGGTTTAAGTGATATTAAACCTGATTCTGATTCTGGTTCAAGGTGCATACCCTTGTGTTCATTGGGCTTAAATTTCTTTTCTCATTGTCCTGCCGTCTTACTAAACAACATCCTGTAGTCTAAACTATCCTTCCCACTGTCAATACTCTGTGGCCAAGTTTGTGGATGATATGAAGACAGGTGGAGGGATAGTTAGTGCCGAGGAAGCAATGCGATTGCAGCAGGACTTAGACAAATTGGAAGAATAGGCAAATAAGTGGCAGATGGAAATGTATGATAATGCATTTTGGTAGAAGGGACAATAGTGCGGGCTATTATCTAGATGGGGAGAAGGTTCAAACATCAGAGGTGCTGAGGGACTTAGGAGTCCTCTGCAAGCCTCAGAGAAGGTTAGTTTACAGGTTGAGTCTGTGTAAAGAAGGCAAATGCAATGTTGGCATTTATTTCAAGGAGAATAGAATACAAAAGCAAGGGGGTATTGCTGAGCCTTACAAGACACTAGTCTGACCATACTTATGATAATACCATGTATTATCAACAGCTTTGGGCCCCATATCCCAGAATGGGTGTGTTGTCATTGGAGAGAGACCAGAGGAAGTTCAAGAGGATGGTTCCAGGAATGAAGGGGTTAACATGTGAAGAGCGTTTGGCAGCTTTGGGCCTGTACTCTCTAGAATTTAGGAGATTGTGGGGGATCTCATTGAAGCCTACCAAATGTTGAAAGGACTAGATAGGGTGGAAATGGAGAGGATGTTTCCTGTGGTGGGAATATCCAGAACTAGAGGGCACAGCCTCAAAATTGAGGGGTGACCCTTCAGAACAGAGGTAAGGAGCAGATTTTTTGACCAGAGAGTAGTAAATCTATGGAATGCTCTGCCACAAACTGTGGTAGACGCCAAGTCCGTAGATATATTTAAGGCAGAAGTTGATGGTTTCCTGATCAGTCAGGGCAACAAAGGATATGGCAAGAAGACATGAGTATGGGGTTGAGTGGGATCCGGGATCAGCCATGATGGAATGGTTGAGCAGACTCGATGGGCTGAATGGCCTAATCATGTTCCTGTGTCTTATGGTCTTAACACTACCAACTTATCTTCATATAATCTGCAAATTTTCTAATCATACATCTGGCATTCTTGTCCATGTCATGAATGTATAGAAAAAACAGCAAGAGTTCCCTGTTCTGTTCCCTGTGGTACACCACCAATCACAGTCATCCATTCATAAAATTAATCTTCCACCATCACCTCCTACCTCCTACTGCCAAGCCAATTTTGGATCCAATTTATCAACTTAGCCCTGATCACATTGACACTAACTTTTTGGAGCATTCCCTGATGTGGTAGTTATCAAAGGAGTTACTGAAGTCCTTAAGACCTTAAGTCATAGGAGCAGAATTCGGCCCATCGAATCTGCCCTACCATTCCATCACGTCTGATTTATTACCCCTCTCAACCCATTCTCCACATAACCTTTGATGTCCTTAATAATCAAGAACCCATCCACCTCCACATTAAATATACCCAGTAACTTGGCCTCCACAGCCAACTGTAGCGATGAACTCAACAGATTCATCACCCTGTGGCTAAAGAAGGTCCTTCTCATCTCTGTCCCTTTCAATGACAACAACCACACTGCCTTCATCAACATATTTTGTTATTTAGTCCTTGATATCCCATAGCACTGAGAGGTCCTTGGATTTGATGCCCATACCTTTCCCCATTATGGAAAAACTTTAGCCTTGTCATTCTAGCAAGTAGCTGCTCCCAGATCTTCACTGCCATCTTCCATTTTATGGCATTGAAATAGGGCCTTCCCAGTCTTTTGCAAATTCAGGCCATTAATTTCCAGGCCATCCTTTTCCCTTTCCTTACCTACATTTTAATATTATTTTGAATATGTAGGGGAGGAGCCTCAGGACTCACCCCACCAGGTTCAGGAACAGTTATTAGACCACAATCATCAGGCTCCGGAACCAGAGGGGATAACTTCACTTACCTTCTCTTGCCCCGTCACTGAACTCTTTCCACAACCTAAAAACTCACCTTCAAGAACTCTTCACCTCACCTTCTCAATATTTATTGTTTATTTATTTATTATTATTTTTATTTTTTCTCGGCTCATGCAAGTCAAACCTGAGATTTTTGCATCGCCAAGCAGACTTATTTCTTAATTGCAAGGAGCTTTGGACTTTTCCCAGTATGAAAGCAGAGTGTTCGATCACAGTGTCTTCTACAGAGTCACCCAGAGGTATTATTTGTTTATAAACTTATCTTTTACAATCTTAAGACCTTGCTGGACATTAAGAAATTAAAGTACTTCAGGTCTAACCCATCATCAAGTTGCTTGTTGGAGGAAAATCTGAAGGAGCTGGTCTTGGTATGAATCATGCTACTGCTTGCGTCAGGGGAATCGGTGCATGAAGGCAGTGTGCAATCTTACAGCAAGCAATCAGCTTGGTCACTTTTCTTGTAATCGCAAGACCCTGTTGGACATTGTTAATGTAGAATGCTGCAAGTCCTATTCACTGTTTTATTGGCGGAGGACAGGGGAGCTGTGTGGCCTCAGTTGTAGCGAGGATTAGGCCTTAGGCCGCGGTGTCGCCTGTTTACAGTTGCCCAGGAGAGAGAGGCATCGGAGTTGGTGTGGCTTGGCGTCCAAACTGGGGTCGTTGCTGCCCCCAGTGTTCGCTTGGCAGAAGACAGCTGTATTGTGTTTGACTGCAGACTGCTGCAAGATGCACGGACGCAGGCTCTTGGACTATATTTCTTTCTGTGACTGTATTTTACTGATATATATGCTATGTGCCTTGTGCTGTGTTTGATTGTTGGTACTGTGTTTTGCACCTTGGCCCTGGAGTAATGCAGTTTCATTTGGCTGTATTCATGGGTATTCATGTATGGTTGAATGCCAATTAAGCTTAAAATTAGATATTCTAGTCATGTTTAGTATTGTGGCTTTCTGCAGATTTACATAAATATTGCTGTGTAGGCCTAATTGTTTAATGCTAATGTGTAGTGACTTTGGGATGATACCAGTTGTAGACATAACTATTGGGACAATGTTCCCTGTTCATGTTCCATAGTCTTTCAATTTCCTCTTTTAATTCAGCATACTTATGTTGTATTTCACTGTGATTTCCGTATATTATTTGTGTTCGAAGCGGCTGTATCTACTCAGTAAGTTGTTTTTTCTTCTTTATCCTGTAATATTATATCTGGATGGTTATTATGGATTAGCTGCAATATAATTTGTGAAATTCTGGGTCTAAAACTGGATCAAGCATGTATTTATATTAAAGAGTGGGGTCTCTTATGAGTTTGTATTTTAAAGCAAGATTTGGGTGAATGATGTTTGCCACTTGAGTATGTCTGCATAAGTAGATGCTTTTTTTGCTGGTGGGGGAGGGGATTGTTGCTTTGCTGCTGCTTACACATGGGAGGGGGAAGCTGGGGGTGGGCTTTGGGGATCTAACATTTAACTGTCATTCATTCTTTAGGGTACTCCTCTGTTTTCGTGGATGGTTGCGAAGAAAAAGAATTACAGGATGTATGTTGTATACATTTCTTTGACATTAAATGTACCATTGAAATAATCAGATTGAGTTAAACTATTCCAGGATCCTGCAATATCTTGGATTGTTTCTGGTTTCTCTAAGCATTTTATGCATTTATCCTCTTGAGTATGCTAGTCTTTTATTATGTATTTTTGATTTTTTTTGTGTGTTAACCACCTGATTTTGTATTGCTACAAAGAACCCCTCTGTTTTGGGAAAAGATTTCCAACTCTGAGCCAGGCATTTGACACTTTCTCATCGACATCTAGTCTGCTCAGATCATGGGAATGTCTTCCATGCAGAGTCATGCTCTTTCTCTGGATAATGTTTCCTTCTGTAGTGATAATTTCATCATTTTTCTGGGTTGTACTTTCATCTGTATTAGTGATGTGTACTTCTTATAGGAATTGTATATGCTCACTTGGAGTGCTGAATTCTATTTTCATTGATGAAAATATATCCTTAGAAGTTCAGTCTGATTGTTGGTAACTTTTTTATGGCTGTCTTTCTTCTTCCTCCTTCTGCCCCAGGTTAATCGAATTGTGTTCAAGTGTACATAGTGTTTTCTAAAACTTGTGATTGCAGTTCTTATTTTTCTTTATAAATTTTCCAGATCAGTTTTGGAGTAGGATATTATGCCAGAAGAGTATGTTAATATGGGTATAGCAAAAGTGTTATCGTCTTTGTTATATTTTTACTATGGAGCTCTGTTTGGCAGATTTTCTTAAGCCTTGAAGTAAATTCTGTCGAAAGTTTTCCCTTTATCACCCTGTGAACTGCAGGTCGACCTTCACTAATCCGGCACCATCGGGACCTGAGGAGTGCCAGATTAGTGAAAATGCCGAATTACAGAAGGATCACATTAACCATAATCAGTGCCGGATTATCAAAGGAACAGGATTACAGGTAGTCGGATTAGTGAAGGTTGACCTGTATTTTCTTTTCTCGCTGATATCCCAGATACTTACATGATTCATATTCATCCATGGGTTGCATTTTATCATGCTGTTCTGTTTTATACTCTACTAGCTCTATTGCATCTTTGGGCCTAATTGTTTAATGCTATTGGGTAGTGACTTTAGGACGATACCAGATGTAGAAATTACTTCTGGGACAATGTATACCCTGATCATGTTTTGTAGACTTTCAATTTCCTCTTTTAATTCAACATATTTCTGGTGTTTTTCCACTTCATTGATTTCTGTATGTCATGTGGTTTGGAATGACTATAACAGTTAAGCAACACACATACCACCCCACCAGTCCTTGTCCTCACCTACCACCCCACCAGCCTCCAAGTCCAACATACAATTCTCCGTAACTTCCACCACCTCCAGCGGGATCCCACCACCAAGCACATCTTTCCCTCCTCCCACACTCTGCTTTCCACAGGGATCGCTCCCTACGTGACTCCCTTGTCCATTCATCCCCCCCATCCCTCTCCACCAATCTCCCTCCTGGCACTTATCCGTGTAAGCGGAACAAGTGCTACACATGCCCTTACACTTCCTCCCTCACCACCATTCAGGGCCCCAGACAGTCCTTCCAGGTGAGGCGACACTTCACCTGTGAGTCGGCTGGGGTGATATACTGCATCCGGTGCTCCCAATGCGGCCTTCTATACATTGGTGAGACCCGACGCAGACTGGGAGATCGTTTCGCTGAACACCTACGCTCTGTCCGCCAGAGAAAGTAGGATCTCCCAGTGGCCACACATTTTAATTCCACGCCCCATTCCCATTCCGATATGTCTATCCACGGCCTCCTCTACTGTAAAGATGAAGCCACACTCAGGTTGGAGGAACAACACCTTATATTCCATCTGGGTAGCCTCCAACCTGATGGCATGAACATTGACTTCTCAAACTTCTGCTAATGCCCCACCTCCCCATCGTACCCCATCCGTTATTTGTTTATATACACACATTCTTTCTCTCTCTCTCCTTTTTCTCCCTCTGTTCCTCTCACTATACCCCTTGCCCATCCTCTGGGCTTTTCCCCCCTCCCCCTTTTCCTTCTCCCTAGGCCTCCTGTCCCATGATCCTCTCATATCCCTTTTGCCAATCAACTGTCCAGCTCTTGGCTCCATCCCTCCCCCTCCTGTCTTCTCCTATCACTTCTGATCTCCTCCTTCCCTCCCACTTTCAAATCTCTTACTAGCTCTTCTTTCAGTTAGTCCTGATGAAGGGTCTCGGCCCGAAACGTCGACTGTACCTCTTCCTAGAGATGCTGCCTGGCCTGCTGCGTTCACCAGCAACTTTGATGTGTGTTGCTTGAAATTCCAGCATCTGCAGATTTCCTCGTGTTTGCGTTTTTAAAATAACTGTTAAGTAAGTTGTTCTTGCTTGTTTATTCTGTATTATTATGTCTGTACCATATTATAGATTGTCCTATCTGTAATAGCCAATCGGTCATAATATAATTTGTAGGACTCTGACTCTAAAACTGGGTCAGGCTTGGCCTCAGAGTAAAGTATGGTTTATTTTATGAGTTTGTATTTTAAAGCAAAGTTTTGGTGATTGATATTTGCCACTTGATTGTGCCTATGTAAGCAATCTGATTGAGTTAAACTGCTGCAAGATCCTGTAATGGGTTGGATTGTTTCTACTTTCTCTTGGCATTTTCCGTATTCATCATCTTTAATTTGTTGGTCTTCTATTATGTATTTTCGATAATTTTTTGGGTTAACCACTTCTCCTGTGTTGCTACAAGGAACCCTTCTGTTTCTGGGAAGGTATCTCCAACTCTAAGCCAGGCATTCAAAGGCTCTTTGTTGCCATCTAGTCAGCTCAGATCATGCAGGTGTCTTCCCAGGAGGATCATGCTCTTCCATTGGTTAACTTTTTCTCCTATAGTGATAACATCTTCATTTTTCTGGGTGGCGCGTGCTTTCACTTAAGTTTAGTGGTGAGCCTTTCTAATCAGAATTGCATCCGCTTGCGTGAAGTGCTGAATCCATTTTTTGTTGCTGTGCGAGGCTCTTTGGGGCTCTCTACACTGTGCCACTGAATGCCCAGGCACCTCCTGGACCTTGTTACTGAGCTTCAGAGAGCAGTGTGCTAGAGAGAAGGGGTCAGCATGACCAGCTTTGGGAAGTGTACTGGCTGGACAATGTGCTGTGTTTCTGCGAATGGTCCAGCTCAACTTGGGTCAAAGTGATTAGATAACACATTTATACTAATCTTTTTTTTTGGTAATTTATTTTTTTATTGAAGTTCATCATCAAACAAACATTTCCATCAGATGTATTTCAGATACTGTATATATATATATATATATATATATATCATATATTCATATTTGCCACAAATCTCCACATAATATTTATCTGAAGTATACACTTACAGAAAAAAGAGGGAAAAAGGAACAAGCAAAAGGAGAAAACTATGTACAAGTAGGGAGTGATTTCAGGGAATGTGACTGAACTCCTCCCAGGTCAACATGGTCCAAAAAATTATCCAAAATGTCAATCCCACAGGCTGTGTTGAAACAAAGGGCATCATAATAAACTTCTTAAGCATACTGAAAACTGAAGAAGCCACCCATATAAACATAAAAAGGATGCAGTTTGCAGTTAGTATCTGTGTTCGTTCCTGAAACCCTGCACTATGATAACGATTAAGATTTACATGCTAACAGAGATGATTCCAGCCAGTTTGGTCTTGGTCCAATGGCCTGCAAAAATTGTAAACAGCAGAATGGATTTTAGAATAAAAGATATTTGCTAATGTTTCAGAATTATGATTACGATTATGAGGACACGCAGTCCCCTTTTATTGTCATTTCGTAAGGCATGCATTAAGAAATGATAAAATGTTTTTCCAGAATGATATCACGAAAACACATGACAAACCGACTTAAAAACTAAGAAAAACCACATAATTATAACATATAGTTACAACAGTGCAAAGCAATACCGTAATTTGATAAGAACAGACCATAGACAGTAAAAGTCTCAGAGTCTCTCGAAAGTCCCATCATCTCACGCAGACGGTGAACCTCCAGTGCCGCCAACTTGCCGATGCAGCATCCCGGAAGCATCCGACCATAGTCCGACTCCAAGTCCGTCCGAAAAACTCCGAGCCTCTGACCAGCTCCCCGACACCGAGCACTGAGGACCATCTCTGCCAAGCACTTCGACCCTGGCCCCGGCAACAGGCAATAGGCAAAGTCGAGGATTTGGGGCCTTCCCCTCCGGAGATTCTCGATCGCACAGTAGCAGCGGCAGCGAAGCAGGCATTTCAGAAGTTTCTCCAGATGTTCCTCCGTGCTTCTCACGGCTGTCTCCATCAAATCCGGATTGTGCACGGCACCCCTAGTTACACATATCGATATCATTTGGAACGGCCGCGCGTGCTGCGTTGCGCCGCCGTCTTCTCCTTCCTCCAGCTTCGATATTATCAGACTTCTACATATCAAAGCATTAATGCTGAATATCAAACATTTCTACTTAAACAGATCACATACTTACAAACAGCAGGCACAATGCAAATGGTACAATATCCTTGCAGGCAGTGCAAGTGCCCTACCTGCCCCTATGCCTCCTCCCTCGCTACCACTCGGGCCCACAAACAATCCTTCCGGGTGAGGCAACACTTGACACGTGAGTCCGTAGGGGTCATCTACTGTACCTGGTGCTCCCTGTGTGGCCTCCTGTATATCGGGGAGCAATTCAGAAGGTGATATATGCACCTCAAAGAAGAAGAGATATTCTACAGGCAGGATGGTGCCATTGTGCTAACAAGAAAAGTCAAAGCCAACATAGAAGCCAAAGAGAGAGCATATAATAAAGCAAAAATTAGTGGGAAGATAGAGATTGGGAAGCTCTTAAAAACCAACAAAATGCAACTTATGAAAACAGTCATTAAGAAGGAAAAGATGGAATACAAAGGTAAACTAGCTAATAATATTGAAGAGGATAAAGTTTCTTCTGCTGGAAAATGACACTGTAGAGGTAATAATGGGGGAACAAGAAAATGTTGGACGGACTGAGTAAGTATTTTACATCAATCTTCACTGTGGAAGACCCAAGCAGTATGCCAGATGTTTGAGAGAATCGTGGGGCAGAAGTGTGTGAAGTTGCCATTATTAGAGAGAAGGTTCTTGGGAAACTCAAAGGTCTGAAAGTAGATAAGTCACCTGGACCAGATAGTTTACACCCCAGAGTTCTGAAAGAGGTGGCTGAAGAGATGGTCGAGGCATTAGTAATGATCTTTCATGAATCACTAGATTCTGGCATGGTTCCCATATGTCACGCTACTTTTCAAGAAGGAAGAGAGGCAGAAGAAAGGAAATTATAGGCCAGTTAGTCTGCCCTCAGTCATCGGGAAGATGTTGGAGTTGATTGTTAAGGATATGGTTTCAGGGTACTTGTAGGCACATGATAAAATAGGGGGTAGTCAGCATGGTTTCCATAAGGGAAACTCTTGCTTGAAAAGTCTGTTGGAATTCTTTGAAGAAATAACAAGCAGGATAGACAATGGAGAATCTGTGGATGTTGCGCACTTGGATTTTCAGAAGTATCCCTTTGACAATATGCCACACATGAGACTGGTTAACAAGTTAAGAGCCCAAGGCATTATAGGAAAGATACTAGCATGGATAAAGCTGTGGCTGATTGGCAGGAAACAAAGAGTGGGAATAAAGGGAGCCTTTTCTGGTTAGCTGCCAGTTCCTTGTGGTGTTCCACAGGGGTTTGTGTTGGGACCAATTCTTTTTACATTATATGTCAATGATTTGGATGAAGGAATGAATGGCTTTGTTGCAAAGTCTGCAGGCGATATGAAGATGGGTGGAGGGACTGCTAGTTTTGAGGAAGTAGAGAGGCTACGGAAGAACGGAGACAAATTAGGAGAATGGGTAAAGAAGTGGCAGATGGAATGCAGTGTCGGGGAGTGTACTGTCATGTACTTTGGTAGAAGAAATAGAAGTATTGAATATTTTCTAAATTCAAAAATCTGATGTACAAGGGGACTTGGGAGCCCCCTTGCAGGATTCCCTAAAGGTTAATTTTCAGGTTAGGTCTGTGGTGAGGAAGCCAAATGTGATGTTACGATTAATTTTAAGAGAACTAGAAAATAAAAACAATGATGTAATGTTGAGGCTTTATAAAGCACTACTGAGGCCTCACTTAGAGTATTGTGAGCAGTTTTATGACCCCTGTCTACGAAAGAATGTTCTGACATTGAAGAGGGTTCAAAAGAGGTTCACAGAAATGATTCTGGGATTAAAAGGCTTGTCATATGAGGAGCATTTGATGGCTCTGGGCCTCATTGGAATTCATAAGAATGAGGGGTGACCTCACTGAAACCTATGAAATGTTGGAAGCCGTTGATAGTGTGGATGTGGAAAGTTGTTTCCTATGGTGGGGTAGTCTTAGACCAGAGGACACAGCCTCAGAATAGAGGGATGTCCTTTTAGAATGGAGATGAATAGGAATTTCTTTAACCAGAGAGTTGTGAATCTGTGGAAGTCATTGCCACATGCAAATGTGGAGACTAAGTCATCGGGTTAAGGCAGAGATTGATAGATTCTTGATTAGTCGTGTCATGATGGGATATGGGGAGAAGGCAGCAGTCTGGGGCTGAGAGGGGAAAATGGGATGGCAGAGCCTACTCAATGGGCCAAATGGCCTTATTCTGCTCCTGTATCTTATGGTCTAAAATAACAACAGCAAAGCATGTCCCTTGCTGCTGCTGCTACTACATACAGACACACAAACCTCTAACCCCAGAGCAATCATCTTCATGCCTCTGGTCTCCAGTAGATTCAGACTGGCAGGCAACTGGTCTTCGACTTCCCTAGCAGACCGACAGAGGCTTGCAGCCCAGGTTAAGGCCATCACCGACTCAGCAACAGATAGAAAGAGCTTACACCCACTGATGGTAACTTATAGTGGCCTCCTACCAGAATTTACATCCTTGGTGAGACTCTTTCCATGACCTGTTCTACTGTGACTCTTTTTATATCCATAACCACAAATGATGTTCTTGCACCTGCAAGCCTGCTTGCAGTGGACTTTAGTACCATTTCTGTTTAGCTATGCTTTTATTCCAATGTCAGTCGCTCTATCTGGTATTAGCTTACAGTTCACACTGTGGGATTTCTACACTGTTATAGTTAGTGGTTGACCATGTTTACACACAGGGCACACGTGTGCCATGCCTATTCCCTTACCTCCTGCTTACTGTTTACTGTATCTTAAATGTTCTTGCCATTACGAGGAAGCAGAGCTCGCTCAGAGGGGAGGAGCAGAGGATGGTAGTGATCGAGAAAAAGAGAGAAAGCAATCAGAAGGTGGAGAAATGGGGAATGGGAAAGCTGTTCTTAAAAAAAGGAAAGGCATGTGAGGAACTTAAGTTTAGTATAGAGTCACCTGTAAGAGACAGAAAGGGATATGAAGAGGTCACCTAAAAAATTAGCAGATATGTTTTTTAAAAATTGCCCAAAAAGTGCAGAATTCAATTCATGGTTTAATCTCAGCTGAGGGAGGGGCACTGCAGCTGCACTCAATGAGCTAACTTTTGGATCCCGGTGCACTGATAGACCAGGGCCCCATTTGGAAATAGAATAGAATAGAATAGTACAACCAGGAAAGACTGGGTGACAACCACGAAAAGAGTGGTGACGACTGGAGAGTCAGTGACAGCCCGGAGAGACGGCAATCAGGGCAGAACAGGCTGGCAAACCAATCTGTGTCCTCTGAGAGGAGGACCCCCACAAAAGCTACGATGAATCTAAAGGAAAGATACCCCCGGGGGTGCCTGAGAGGGGGGGAGAAAGAGCACCCCAGTCGGACGGACATATCAGCATCAGACCCAGGCAATGAACAAACGACGATGAGGAAGCAGTGTGCATGTGGCAAAATCTGCAAGAACGATCGTGGCTTGAAGATCCACCAAGCGAGGATGAAATGTTTGGCGGGAGCAGGAGCAGCACAACGCGCAGGTGTCCAACCTGGTGAGACGAAGGAGAGGCCAGGCCCGGAGTCACCCCATAGTGCCCGGAACCTCCAAGTGTTGCAAACTAATCCCTCTAACATGAAGTCTAACAGGAGGCGGATCAAATGGCCTGCAGCTAACATCACTTCACCGTGGAAGCAGTTTGATGAAGATGTTAACCAAATTCTGGAGGCAACGGCGAAGGGAGGGGCTGATAGGAAGGTCTCCCAGTGGAGGTTGGTCGTAGGGGATTCGCAGCCCATTCCTTAGTTAGAGCCTTCAGTAATCTGGGCATCGAGGGAGAGAGGAAGAGGAGAGCCATCCGCAGTACCACCTATGCAGCAGAGAGGGCCTCAAGATGGCTGTGGCTCAAAAGAGGGGAGCCATGGAGTCATAAGTAGCTAGCCATCTGGAGACAAGCTGGGGTCTGATCAGCCCCGGCTGGGTCACCTGGAGGAGGTTGTATGATGTTGAAAGACCCGGAACACCGGATGATTCCAGGAACATCGCTGAAGATGTGTCCAGAAGCATCAGTAGATGTATGTACACAGTACAACACATTACAGGCCTTTCGGCCCACAATGTTTGCTGACCCTCAATCTCTGCCTCCCATATAACCCCCCACCTTAAATTCCTCCATATACCTGTCTAGTAGTCTCTTAAACTTCACTAGTGTATCTGCCTCCACCACTAACTCAGGCAGTGCATTCCACACACCAACCACTCTCTGAGTGAAAAACCTTCCTCTAATATCCCCCTTGAACTTTACACCCCTTACCTTAAAGCCATGTCCTCTTGTATTGAGCAGTGGTGCCCTGGGGAAGAGGCGCCGGCTATCCACTCTATCTATTCCTCTTAATATCTTGTACACCTCTATCATGTCTCCTGTCATCCTCCTTCTCTCCAAAGAGTAAAACCTTAGCTCCCTTAATCTCTGATCATAATGCATACTCTCTAAACCAGGCGGCATCCTGGTAAATCTCCTTTGTACCCTTTCCAATGCTTCCACATCCTTCCTATAGTGAGGTGACCAGAACTGGACACAGTACTCCAAGTGTGGCCTAACCAGAGTCTTATAGAGCTGCATCATTACATTGTGACTCTTAAACTCTATCCGTCGACTTATGAAAGCTAACACCCCATAAGCTTTCTTAGCTACCCTATCTACCTGTGAGGCAACTTTCAGGGATCTGTGGACATGTACCCCCAGGTCCCTCTGCTCCTCCACACTACCAAGTACCCTGTCATTTGCTTTGTACTCTGCCTTGGAGTTTGTCCTTCCAAAGTGTACCACCTCACACTTCTCCGGGTTGAACTCCATCTGCCACTTCCCAGCCCACTTCTGCATCCTATCAATGTCTCCCTGCAATCTTCAACAATGCAAAATATCTCCCGGTGCATGAAAGCTGAAGTGAAAACAGAAATGCTGGAGTTGCTCAACCCGTCAGTCAGCATTTGTGGAGACAGACGACACTTGATTGGAATTTGTCAGTACCGATCCAGTGTCGGTTCTTTAGTCACGTACTGGTGGCTGTAGTGGTTTCCAAGATGAGTAATATTGTTGAAAGTTCCCTTTCTGTTTAACAATCAAGTGGATAAAATCTCAAAATCATAGGCCTGATGAAATAGCTTTCTACTCTGCAATGCATTTTCACTTAAGCTATTGGAACACCATGCTCTGCAGTGCCATTTATAATGTCAATTTTATTCTCACTGACAATATGACAGTATTTTCATTGCAGTGTTCACTCTGTAGCTTTGCCATTTCAAGGAGCCACTCACCCTCCTATGATCTGCCGTTCAAAAGACTGAAGACACCCACTTCAACCACTGTATATTATCTGAAACACTTCACAACACTCGGGTATGGGAGCTCGGCACACTCAGGTATGGATGTTTAGAATTCTTCACGGAGGATGATTCCAAGTACCCAAGGCTCAGGACAATGTGTGTGAAGTGTTTTCAAACAAACAAGTTCATACCGATATCTTTCTGATGCATAGCTTCAGATTCACAAAGCAAGGATCTTGAGAATATGCACCCTCCTTACATTAAGGCTTGCAGGCTGGAAGCACATTCTCCCTTGAAGTGAAAGACACAGAGAGATGTAATTGCACGTTTGTCAGATATCACATACTGTGTAAGAAAAAATGGTTATAATCAGGCTTGGAGAAGTTCTCTGCGATCTGCCAGGATTCTTGATAGTTCCCCTTCAACAATCAGCAGTGAAGTGCAAGTGTTGTGCCCTTGGGTTATTGTTAACTTCTTTTATGTTGCTTGTGCTTCTTTCAAAATATTGTGTTTGACAGTTTAAATTTCCACAAAGGAGCTGTGAGTCTACACACAGACACCGTTCTCTCTGACCTCTTGAGTTCTCATCTATGTGACTCTCTATGTAAGTTGCTCATAAAGTACTTTTATGCATTTTTCCATGGAGCTATGCCAAGATAGCAAATTTTACCATTAATCCAGACTTTACACTTCAGAATTTGAAGGCAAGGATCAATAAAGGTAACCGTACATCTCACTTCTAATTCACAGCTTCAAATAACAATTTGAGATGAGTTTCTATGCAGTGTATTTTTGATACTACAAGGTCACATTTGGATCAATGTTTAGGGCAAAGTCATTGGTTCCATCCCTGCCATCAGTATCAAATCCTGCTTGATATTCAGTTAACATTTCACCAACAGAATACCCAGCTCATAGCTGTTTTGTATCCACCACGTCCTGAACTTTCGGCAGATGTGTGTTGAAACGTGAAGTCTGGGTCAGGAGGGTTTGAAGTAGAGTGTGTGTGTGTGTGTGTGTGTGTGTGTGGGGGGAGGGTGGTGCCCTGAGCAATAGAGTGAAAGATAAGAGATCAGAGATTAATACTGTAGCCAATGATAGGAAGTTTTATCATCAGAGCTTGGTAAGGGAGGAGGAATGAATCAATTGGTTTCAATGTAAGGTTCTTCACAGGTATGGCAAATGAGCTCAGAATGTGGATTGGCCTGGGGGACTGGGTATATCACAGCCATAACAGAAACATAACTGAGGGACGGGTAGAACTGGCAGCTCCTTGTTCCAAGATACAAATGCTAGACTCGTGACAGAGGTGCAGGTAAGAAAGGAGGGGGAGCTACCTTCTTGATGCAAGGGTACATAACAATGGGCCTTCGAGAGGATACTTATTAGGGAGTCGTCCACTGAGGCCAAGTAGGCTGATCTTAGTTATAGACAGGGGATGCCACTCTGTTGGGATTTTATTACAGCATTAAGGTGGATAAATCCCCAGGGCCTAGCCCATGACATCCTTGTATCTTGCTAGAAGCTAGAGAGGGAATTGCAGAGCCTGTGCAATGATTTTTGCTTCACTTCTAGTCACGTATAAGTTCCAGACACTGGAAGGCAGTTAATGTGATACCACTGTTTAAAAAGGGTAGCAAAATGAGCCAGGGAACTCCAGGCTGCTGAGGCTGACATCTGACATCAGTTGTGGGTAACTTACTGGAAGGCGTGCTGAGGGACAGCGGGGCGGGGGGGTCTAATTCGGGACATTCAGCATGGCCTTGGTGTGTGGGATGTTGAGCTTGTCAAATATTTGGAGTTTTTCAAGGAGGTAACCAAGAGGGGAGATGAGGGTAGGGCAGTGGATGTCAATCTATCAGCAAGACCTTTGAAAAAGTCTGTCATGGAGGACCAGTCTGGAAGGTTAAATCGCATGGGAAAGGGGGACATAGCAGACTGGATTAATAACTGGCTCGGTTGAGAGGTCGAGGATTGTTTCTCAGACTAGAAACCTGTGCGTGGTGGTGTGCCACAGGTTTGGTGTTGGGACATTTGCTGCTTGAAATTTATATAAACAACTTGGATGTGAATTTACAAGACTTGGTTAGTAGGTTTACAGATGATACTGAAATTGGTGGTGTTGTATATACTGTGGAAGGTTATGAAAAAATACAGGGGGATCTTGATCAGGTAGTTATATGGGTTGAGTATTGGCGAATGACTTTCAAATCAGATAAATGAGAGGTGTTGCATTTTGGGAAATCAAATCAGGGTAGGACTTGTGTAGTGGATGATGGTACTCTGCTGAGCGTAATGGAACAGAGGAACCTGGGAGTTCATTAAAAGTGATGCCACAGGTAGATGGAGGGGTGGTAAATGAGATATTTGCCATGCTGGCTTTTATCAGTCAGGCCACTGAGTACAGGAGTTGGGAAGTTGTGATACAGTTATACTGTATGAAATATTAGTGAGGCTGCAGTTGTGTAAATGAAATTATTTTAAAATTTGTTACCCTGGTTCAGCTCAGGGTGTTTGGATATATATTCGCAAACAAAAGGAGACAACACACATATTCAAGGCCACGTGAAAACACTTTATTAGAACTAGAGCAAAGGCAGAACAAAAGGAAAAACGAATCTCTATATCAGTAAGTAGCAGTATAGCAATTAAAATAATATGCATCATCCTCTAAATAATTTGATCTGCAGATCCACAGGGGACTGTATTGGCTCTCTTCCTGTTTACCCTGTATATCTTGGACTTTAGATACAGCATTAAGTCACGTCACCTGCAGAAATTCTCTATGACTCAGCAACAGTTGGGTGTATAAAGGGAGGACGGGAGGATGAATACAGGGCCCTGGTGGAGGACTTTGTCAAATGGTGCAAGCTGAATCATCTGCGGCCAACATCAGTAAGACAAAGGAGATGCTGATGGACTTTGGGAAGACTAGGCCTGCACTGCTCCCTGTAACTATTGATGGTGAGGACATGGATGTGGTGAGGACCTACATGTACCTGGGGGTGCACCTGGATGACAGACTTGAGTGGAGCACTAACATAGAGGCTGTGTACACGAAGGGCCAGAGTCACCTCTACTTCCTGAGGAGACTGAGGTCCGTTGGAGTATGCAAGTCCCTCTTTTACATGTGCTACCATTCTGTTATCAACAGTGCAATCTTCTGTGCGGCAGTGTGCTTGGGGCAATGGCAACAACACGGGGTTGATAAACTGATTAGAAAGGCTGGCGCTGTTATTGGAGTCAAACTGCACACACTGGAGGCTGTTGTACAACAAAGGACCTCACGGATAATCCTGGGAATTCTGGACAATATTTCTCACCCTCTGTATGCCACGTTGGCTGAACAGAGGAGCACTTTTAGCAATAGACCAAGACAATTGCACTGCTCCAAAGAGTACTATATGAGGTCATTCTTACCTTCAACCATTAAGCTGTCTAATGAGTCAACCAATAGCCGGGGAAGTGATGACCCCACCTGTTAGACTGAGGTAACATTTTTTATTCTTTCTTACTTCTCTTCTAATATTAGTATATCTGTGCACTTGTAATACTACTGTGACACTGTGATTTCCTTTGGGATCAATAAAGTATATATCTATCTATCCATCTAATACTGACAGACTTTCACACAGCTTCTCTCTCTCTCCCTCTCACTGACCCGACATACTCTGACTCTTTCAGCATACTGTTCTCAATCTCAGCGCCAGCCACCAGCCGAGACTTAGCCTGGGACAAAACTCTCTCCCCCTTGCACTAAGAAAGAGGCTCTTTTACACCCTTCAAAACCCCTTGCACTGCGACTTTTCCATGCATTTGATATCTGCACCTGTACAATGACCTTGCCTTCCCTTGAAATATATGTTTTTTCACTATCTTCCACTGTTATGGGTATAGACCTGTACTCCCTTAGCTTTCTCAAAACATTGCTGTGGACTGATTCTCCTGTACTTCGCAAAGCAATCCCTCTCCAAGCTACTAGAACTTTGCCTTATAGTCTTCCATTTTACTTTAGCATATTCTGATGAAAAATCACATTTAACTATTTCATTACAACTTGGAATATTGTGTACAGTTTTAGTCACCCTACTACAGGAAAGATGTTATTAAATTAGAAAGAAAAGATTTACGAGGATGTTACCTGAATTTGGAGGATTGAGTTACCAGAAGAGATTGCATTGACTCGGGCTTTATTCCCTGGAATATAGAAGATTAAGAGGAGACCTGATAGAGGTCAGTGGATTCTGGTTAATTGGGACACATTGGAACCAGTATGTTTTGGTCCAATTAAGTGGCTGCCTTATTATTCCAAAGTTTTATGGAAATAGTTAAAAAGATATAAAAGGACTAACTACCATTTAGCCGAGTAACAAGCTATGAATTTAAATAAAATACAGAACAAATCAGATCACTACTAATAATACTACAGTACTATAAAACTGTCAGGCAGATGGGGCTTGTTAGCTCATCTAGGAGAAGAAACACTCTGATCTTAAACCTCTGCTGCCTTGCGGCTATACCCAATCATGGGGAAGGCTTCAGGAGTAAACCCCGAGGGAAAAATCTGGAGCAGTCCTACATTGAGTTCAACACTGACTGCAAGTCTTGCAACACAGCTGGTACCAAACTGTATCGGTCTCCGCCATTCCTTTGGGTTCAGCAGATGTGTGCAGAGGGGGAGCTTGCTACATGGGCAACAGCTTGCTCTCCATATCATATTGCCCAGGCTTGCGTATCTAGACAGCTAGGATGCTTTAATTTCCTCAGCATACACATCAGCAAGGATCTTACATGATCTATACATACCGGCTGTGTGGGGAAAAAAGCACAACAGTGCCTCTTTCACCTGAGACAGTTGCAGAAGTTTGGCATGAGTCCCCATATCCTAAGGACTTTATACAGGGGTACAACTGACAGCATCCTGACTGGCTGCATCACTGCCTGGTATGGGAACTGTACTTCCCTCAATCGCACGGCTCTGCAGAGAGTAGAGCAGACAGCCCAGCACATCTGTGGATGTGAACTTCACACTATTCAGGACATTTACAGAGAGAGCTGTGTAAAAAGGGCCCAAAGGATCATTGGGGACTCGAGTCACCCTAACCACAAACTGTTCCAGATGCTACCATCTGGGAAATGGTACCACAGCATAAAAGCCAGGACCAACAAGCTCTGGGATAGTTTCTTCCACCAGGCCATCAGACTGATTAATTCACGCTGATACAATTGTATTTCTATGCTATATTGACTGTCCTGTTGTACATAGTATTTATTATAAATTACTACAAATTGCACATTCAGATGGAGACGTAACGTAAAGGTTTTTACTCATGTTTGTGAAGGATGTAAGAAACAAATCCAATTCAATTCAATATCCATGGTTAACCTGAGGTCTGCGGACTCCTTGATTAATAGTAGGGGTCCATGGCATAATAAAGGTTGATTTAGAAGGATTTAGAACAGTATAGCACAGTACTGGCCCTTCGGTCCACTATGTTGTGCCGACCCTACAAGCCGGATGTATGGTTAACCCCGAATGGTTGAGCTGGAGGACCTGTATCTGTCCAGTATTGCTCTATGACCCTATGACCCTATACAGATTTGCTAATGTTGAACTATGATGCAGTGTACTCATTGGAGCCAGGCTGGTGGAAGGTCACCTCATAACATCTTTCTAAGAAGTTAAATTGTACCTACTCTGCTATCTGATTGCAACCTTCATGGAACTGGTTGAATAACCTGTTATCAAGGACCTGCTGTTGTTGTTGTTGATACCATCGAGTTGCCATTGACTTATGGTGACCCTATGGATAGTAGTGTAGTTGTCCATAGGGTTTTTGTGGCAAGATATGGAAGTAGATTACCAGGCCTTTCTTCTGCACTGATACTGCTGCTGCCCAGGTGAGGACCTGGCCGGATTCGAACTCAGGACCATCCAGCTCGAAGTCCAGGGCTGATGCCATTACACCACCGGCCAGCCCAAAGTGATATTTTACCATTGTGAAATTTTAAACAAGTAAATGGACAATTTTCTTCACTTACATGGTCAAGATCGGCTTCTTCACCGCCTTTTAACTCATTTGGTGTGTCAAAAGGGTAGCATGTAGGCTGAGTGGCACGACACAGGAGGAAGACTGCTAGATTTTCAGCAGTACCCCTTAACTTGCATCTCCAAATTTACATTCTGAGGTTTGTGACCGTCTGTCCATCTCAAGCAGGTGCAGATTTAATTTTTTCCTTGATTATTGCTTGCTACAGAGCTCCACAGATTTTTGGGAATGCCCCCGCAAGGCGAGAAGATCAGCAAAAGCAGGTTGAAAAATTTGCTTGGGTAGCTGAAAATAACTTCTTAAAATGAAAGTTTATTTGCATTGGTAACAAATCTTGACTTTACTGATGATCAAAGAAAAACCTATGGGGAATCTTTGATCCGTGGAGAATTATGATCCTGTGGTGGCCCAAAGGATTTTATTTATTTATTGAGATACTGGATGAAATAGGCTCTTCTAGCCCTTTAAGCTACTCCACCCAGCAACGCCCTGATTTAATCACGGGACGATTTACCCGATGACCAATTAATTAACCAACTGGTACGTTTTTGGAATGTGGGAGGAAACTGGAGCGCCCTGAGGAAACCCAAGGGGTCATCGGAAGAGCATGCGAACTCCTTGCGGGCAGCGGTAGAAGATGAACCCAGATCAACTGTACTGTAAAGTGTTGCGCTAACCGCCACGTCACCGTGCCACCCAGTTCTACAACAAAGATGGTTCAGGTGGAGGGAAATGGACAGCCAAAGTTTCGGGTCCATGCTCTTCCTGTGGATAAAATGTTTCAACCTGAAATTACAACTCTCCAGTCCCTTCCACTGATGTTGCCTCACCTGACGAGTTTCTGCAACAGTTTGTTATCTTTTTGCTCCAGACTCCAACAGCTGCATTTTCTTTTGTCTCCACCGAATTTTCTTCAGGTAAACTACTTTCTCATTGATTCTCATGTCCCCTTCTTACTCCATTTCTTTTGTACTCATTCTCTTTAATCAGCCTAACATATGACCATAGCCTATCATCTTACATGATTCCACCCCACCCCCGCCACTCCTCTGCTTTAAAGTTGTAAACTCTCCTCTCTTTTCCCGCTTCTACGGGAGGATCTTTCCATAGATGCTGCCTGATTGGCCGACTTCCAACATATGTTTTAGTTTCAGATTTCAGCATCTGCGATGTTACTCATTTTCCAAAATTCTTTTCATGGTGACAGGGTAGCGTAACATTCACAAAATTCTTTTTAGTGCCAGCTGCAATTCCCAGCGCTGCCTGTAAGGAGCTTGTACACTCTCCCCGTGACCGTGTGGGTTTCCTCCAGGTGCTCTGGTTTCCTCCCATATTCCAAAGATGAATAGTTTAGGGTTATTAAGTTGTGGGCATGCTATGTTGGTGCCGGAAGCATGGCGACACCTGTGGCCTGCCCCCAACATGTCTTGGACTGTGTTGGCTGTTGACGCAAATGACACATTTCACTGTATGTTTTGATGTACGTGTGACAAATAAAGCTGATACCTGTATCTCTTTTCAGGGCAGGTGGGTCTCTGCAATCTGCAATGCACACCCTCTACCAGATGGTGGCTCTGTGTCACTAACCTGCTTGACAATCTATTGTCTTTCGGAGATTTCGCCAGTGGACAGTACATCAGAGCCATGAGCCACTGCACATATTTTAGTCTCTCAGTCTTTGTGAGGGCGTTTCTGACGATCCCCAGTCACAAACTTCTTAGGACCTTAGCTGCAGAAATATCCAGGTTATGAGCCACCAATCCAATCACAATCAGTAGCAATACAGACAGGAACAGTTCCTAACCAAACTAAGGCTAAACAAGAGGATATACAGCAAGAAACAGTCCTTGGTGGACGATCTCAGAAGTTAGCCAAAACTGTACTATCCCAATATGCCATGAGAGAGCCAAGGCTCTGTGAAATATACAAGGAGTGAGAACAGAATGTGTGTGTGTTTGTGTGTGTGTGTGTGTGTGTGTGTGTGTGTGTGTGTGTGTGTGTGTGAGAGAGAGAGAGAGAGGGAGAAAGAGATTTGATTTACTGGTCTAACCATATCTTTTCTTCCTTGGACCCCTAAGATTTCGGGCTGTATATGGAGCTACAACACTCCTCTGAAATAGGCTCAAATACTCTGAAACCATTGAGTGAGGAGTTGATGAGAAAGGACTTTCAGGAAGAACAACAGTTATAAGACCATAAGATATAGGAACGGAATTAGGCCATTTGGACCATTGAGTCTGCTCCGCCATTTCATCATGGCTGATCCATTTTCCCCTCAGCTCCAATCTTCTACCTTCTCCCTGTATCCCTTCATGCCCTGACCAAGAATCTATCAACCTCCTCCTTAAAAGTACTTAGAGGCTTGGCTTCCACAGCTGCCTATGACAATGAATTCCACAGATTCACCACTCCCTGGCTAAAGAAATTTCTCTTCATCTCCATTCTAAAACGACATCCCTCTATTCTGAGGCTATGTCCTCTGGTTCTGGTGAGCCCCCACCAAAGGAACATTATCTTCACATCCATTTTATCAAGGCATTTCAACATTCAATAGGTTTCAATTAGGTCACTTCCAGTGACTACAGGCCTAGAGCTATCAGGCACTCTTCATGTGACAAGCCGTTTAATCCTGGAATCATTTTTGTGAACCTTCTTTGAACCCTCTCCAATGTCAGCACATTCTTCCCAATATAAGGGACCCAAAACTGCTGACAATAGTCCACATGAGGCTTCACTATATAAAGCTTCAATATTACATCCTTGCTTTTATATTCTAGTCCTCTTGAAATGAATGCTAACATCGCATTTGCCTTCCCCACCACAGACTGAATCTGCAAATTAATCTTTAGAGAATCCTGCACAGTTCATCTCTATTTAGAAAATAGTTTCCCCTTTTATTTCTTCTCCCAAAGTGCATGACCATACACTTCCTGACACTATATTCCATCTGTCATTTTTTTGCCGACTCTCCTAAGCTGTCCAAGTCCTCCTGTGGCCTCTCCACTTCCTCAAAACTATCTGCTCCTCCACCTATCTTTGTAATGCCTGCAAACTTTGCAACAAAACCATTAATTCTGTTGGCCAAGTCATTGATAGATGATATAAAAAAAAATTGGTCCCAACACAGGCCCTTGTGAAACACTACTAGTCACCGGCAGCCAAACAGAAAAGGCTCCCTTTATTCCCACTCTTTGCCTCCTGCCAATCAGCCACTGCTTTATCCATGCTGGTATCTTTCCTCTAATATCATGGACTCCTAACTTGTTAAGCAGCCTCATTTGTGGCACATTGTCAAGGGCCTTCTGAAAATCTAAATACACAACATCCACCTATTCTTCTTTGTCTATCCTGCTTGTTATTTCTTCAACAAGTTCCAACAGATTTGTCAGGCAAGATATTCTCTTGAGAAAACCATGCTGATTACAGCCTATTTTATCATACGCCTCCACATCCTTAACAATCGACCCAACATCTTCCCAACCACGGAGGTCGGACTAACTGGCTCATAAAATCATTTCCTCTGCCCTTCTCCCTGTGGAAGATTGGAGTGACATTTGCAATTTTCCAGTCTTCTGGAACCATTCCAGAGTTTAATGATTTTTGAATGATCATTACTAATGCCTCCGTAATCCCTTGAGCCACCTCTTTCAGAACCCTGGGGTGTACACCATCTGGTACAGGTGCATTATCTACCTTCAAACCTTTCAGTTTCCCAAGAGCTTTCTCCCTGGTAATGGCAACTTCACACACTTCTGACCCTTGACACTTGGAACTTCCACCGGACAGCTAGTATCTTCCACTACAGTGAAGCTTGATGCAAAATACTCATTCAGTTCATCTGCCATCTCCTTGTCCCCCATTACTGCCTCTCCAGTATTGATTTCTAGTGGTCCGATACCCACCCTTGGCTCTCTTTTACACTTTTGGTATCCTCTTTAATATTATTGGCTAGCTTGCTTTTGTATTCCATCTTTTACATCTTAATGACCTTTTAGATGCCTTCTGTGGGTATTTGAAAGCTTCCCATCCTCTAACTTCTCAGTAATTTTTGCTCTGTTATATGCCCTCTCTTTGGCTTTTATGTTGGCTTTGACTTCTCTTGTTAGCCATGGTTGTGTCATCTTACCTATGGAATCAATATATCCTGTGCCTTTCAAATCGCTTCCAGAAATTCAAACCATTGCTACTCTGCCTTTATCCCTGCCAGTGTTCTTTTCCAATCAACTTTGGCCAGCTCCTCTCACACCTCTGTAATTCCCTCTAATCCACTGTAATACTGATACATCTGACTTTAGTTTCTCCTTCTCAAACTTCAAGGGTGAATTGTATTATGATTACTTTCCCTAAGTGTTCTTTTACCTTAAGCTCTCTAATCAATTCCAGTTCATTGCTGATCACCCAATCCAGAATAGCTAATCCCCTCGTGGGCTCAACTATGAGCTGCTCTAGGAAGCCGACTTGTAGACATTCTAGAAATCAACCTTCTTGGGATCTAGCACCATTCTGATTTCCCCGATCTGCCTCCATATTGAAATCGCCCACGACTATTGTAATATTGCCCTTTTTGCATGCATTTTCTATCTCCCATTGTAATTGGTAGATCACATCCTTAGATCCCTACATCCTTAAGTAAATAAAGAAAATTCCTATGGTGAAGATGTGTGTACAATCAGAAGACAGGAGTCAGGAAGCTTTTAAATATTTATTTCCCCATCTAAAGTACAGACATCAGCTGGTAGTCCACTGAGCAGGGGCTGGACCGAAGGAAGGCTTGTTTTGACAATCACTCGAGTTGGGCTTCATTGGAGTATCAATGGACTAACCCTAGGGAACGTACATTACTTGGTTAATGGGGTAGTGGGTTAAGAAGAAAGGAGAATTGATCCTTGTGGCTGCTGTTACGATGATGTCAAACTCTGGTAAAGACATTTCACCACAGAATAAAATATTTTTCTTGTCATTTACTAACAATACCTTGTCAAGAATTCTGCACACCAAGCAATAATTCTTTACTAGATAGGCGGAGGGTGAGATGAGTCCTATTTTGGAGAGAGGCAAGATGGTTTTTAACCAGTTGGTCTAATGTTATGCTCAAAAATTTAGATTATCTTTATATGAGCAAAACTCTTGTACTGTGACCAATAATGATAAAGCATTTTTATCTCTAAACTGTATTTGACAGCTCCACTGAAGAGCGAGGATGTGTTGAGTATGAGACTGAGAAGATTTTAAGGGATTGAGAGAATTTTGGACGATCAGGAATCTAAGTTTTTTTGGGGATCAGGCAGCGAAATAGAACTGTGAAAGTTCAATGTCCATTTCTGATTGATGCATCTTTATTGTAGAACTGAGCACCTCTTGGGCACCACAGAACCATAACTCTCCATAGATTGAAGATTCTCCACAGATCTGTCTCTTTCTATCTCTATCTCTCTCTATCTCTCTCTCTATCTCTCTATCTCTCTCTATCTCTCTCTCTCTCTCTCTCTCTCTATCTCTCTCTCTCTATCTCTATCTCTCTCTCTATCTCTCTCTCTCTCTAATGGCTGCATTAACTTGTCAACTGGATGGAGCTCTACAACTTATCCAAACAGCACCTTCTCGGGTATTCCCTTTCCCCTACCTTCTCTGCGATTTAAACTAACTCTTTTTTTCTCACCTCTATAGTTATTTCAACCTAAAATACTAGCTCTGCTTCCTTTTCCATAGATGCGGTTGATTTGTTGAGTGGCTCCAGATTCCCAGCATTTGTAGTTCCCTGCCTGACTCTAAGTGTGTGCGTGGGTATGCTTACGAGTCTCATGTGCTTTAGTGAGAATTGGAGCCTATATTCATGTGTATCTGTATATACAGGTTTGCATTTGCATGCGTCTCTGCTCTGCAAAGGTGTGAGCATATTTATGATTTGCATCTGAATTTTTGTATGTGTGTGTATGCACATGCTTGTGCATGAATCTGAATGTAACGTGCATGTTCTTGGAGACAATGTCATAGACTTAATGAGCCAAACAGCACCTGAAGAGGTAAAGGAATGGTCCACATCTTGGTTTGAGACTCTGCATCAGAACTGAGAGTGTAGAGGGGAGATAGCCAGTGCAAGAGGAGAGACATGGAGCTGGTAGTTGATAGGTGGAACCAGATGGTCAGGAGGGGAGGTAGAATTATGGGCATTGGGAGAGGGGAGGGAAAGAGGGGAGGATGTGACTGGTGGGGTGAGATCCCAATACAGCTGGTGGAAGTTTAAAAGAATGATGCGCTGGATGTGGAGGCTGGTAGGGTGAAATATCAGGACTAGAGAAACTCTGCCACTGGTCTGTCAGTGGAAAGAGGTGGCAGGGGAAATGGAGAAAGTGACTGTGAGGGATCATGCGTCTACAGCAGAGGGGAAGCCTTGCTTCTGGAAAAAGGAAAACAGATTGGATATCCTAGAGCAGCTCTACTGACCATCTTTCCTCTACACCATTAGTCCTCATCGCAAAATGTCAACCATCTCTTTCTCTCCACAGAGGTTCTCTGACTCACTGAGTTCTTTCCAGCAGTTTATTTCACATTTTCCTCTGGATTCCTTCAGGAAGGGCTACCTGACAAGTAGGATTAATGAGGACCCCAAGGCATTCTATACAAACATCAAGAGCTAAATGATAACCAGCGAGAAGGTTGGGCCACTCAAGGATAAAGGAGGGAAGATGTGCTTGGAGGTAGAGGATGTGGTGAGGTCCTAAATGAGTACTTTGCATCAGAGTTTACCAAGGAAAAGAATGTGGAGGATAGGGAGATCAGTGTCAAGCGCGTTAATTTGCTAGGTGATTTTAAGATAATGAAATAAGTAGTGTTGGGTTTCTTAAAAAATATTTAGGTGGATAAAGCCTGATGAGATCTCCCAAGTTACTGAGAGAGGTAAGAGATGCGATTGCTGGGACTTTGACCAGTATCTTTCTGCCTTTTCTAGCCATAAGCAAGGCCCTGATGGACTGGCATGGAGCTAATGTTGTTCCATCATTTAAGAACAGAAATAGGAAATCTCCTGGAAACTACAGCCCGGTGAGTCCCACATTAATGATAGGGAAATTACTGGAGATGATTATTAGAGATAGGATTTATGAGTATTTGGAAAACCATGGCCTGGGTTGGGACAGTCAGCATTGCATTGTATGGGGAAAGTTGTGTCTCAATAACTTGATTGAGCTTTTCAGGAGGTGATGAGGGTAGGATGTTGCCTATATGGATTTTTGTAAGACGAGTAACAGGGTTCTTCTTGGGACACTCATTCTCAAGATTAAGGTGCATGGTGAATGTGTGGGGTAGTAAGTTTGTAAATGATATGAAGATAAGTGATGTTGTGGATAGAGTAGAAGACTGCCACATGAGACAGTGGGACATAGACATGTTACAGATATGGGGGGGTGGGGTGGCGGGGAATGGCAGATGGAGATTAGCCTGGTGAAATGTGAAGTGTTGCACTTTGGGAGATCAATTGTAAAGGAACAATACACTGTTGACGCCAAGATCCCAACTGTGTTAATGTGCAGAGGGATCTTGGGGTCCATAGCCCTATGAAAGTGGTCGCATGGGTTGATAGGGTGGTAAAAATGCAAATGACTTGTTGAGTTCAAGAGTTGGGAAGTTAATTAGATTTATAAACTCTAGTTTGGACAAATCTGGAATATCACATTCAATTCTGTTTGCCATTATAGGAAGAATGTTGAGGCTTTGGAGGGGGTGCTGAAGAGGTTTGCCAGGATGCTGCTTGGATTAGAGGGTATGTGCTAGAAGGAGAGGTTGGAGAAACATGGGTTGCTTGTCTCTGGAGCAGCAGGGACTAAGGGGAGACCTGATAGAGGTTTATAAGATTATGAGAGGCATAGAGAATAAGGAGAAAATGATCTTAGAAAGGATGTTCTGAAACTGGAGAGGGTTCAAAGGAGTTTCACAAAAATGATTCCAGGATTGAATGGCTTGTCATATGAAGAGTGTTGGATGGCCCTTTGCCTGTATTCATTGGAATTCAGAAGAATGAAGGGTGACCTCCTCAAAACCTATTGAAGGGTAGAAGACCTTGGAGTGGATGTGGAGGGAATGTTACCTATGGTGGGAGAGTTTAAGACCAGAGGACACAGCCTCAGAATAGAATACTTTTAGAATAGAGATGAGGAGGAATTTCTTTAGCTAGAGAATGGTGAATCTGTGGAATTCTTTGCCACAGACAGCTGTGGAGGCCAAGTCTTTGTGTATATTTAAGGGAGAAGTTGATAGATTCTAGGTAGGTCAGGGCATGAAGGGATATGGGGAGATGGCAGAAGGTTGGGGCTGAGAGAAAAATTGGATCAGCCATGATGAAAAGGTAGAGCAGACTTGATGGACCAAATGGCCTAATTCTGCTCCTATATCTTAAGGTCTTATGGTCAAAGACAGCCAGTGACTTTTCTTCCCCAGAGTTGAAGTGTCTACTACCAGTGTGAAACTAAGACCAATACATCTGAGAAGACGTTAAGCTCAATCTGATCTCATGTTACAGGTAATGTGACTGTGACATTGTGACTGATTGTAAATGTACATCTGTCCACTGTCACCACTGCCTTCATAAGCTTTCTGCTTGTGCATTATCATTTTTTATGTTCTGAAGTTCAGGTAACAATTTTTAGAATTAATATGGGTGTGGACCATGATTCCAACTCTAACTGCAGGCCAGGTCCAGTTTCCTGGTGAGGTAGATGCAGGAAATCCGTAAGATATAGGAGCAGAATTTGGCCATTTGGCCCATCGAGTCTGCTCTGCCATTTCATCATGGCTGATCCATTTCCCTCTCGGCCTCAATCCCCTGCCTTCTCCCCGTGTCCCTTCATGCCCTCACTAATCAAGAATCTATCAACTTCTACCTTAAATGTACCCAATGACTTGGCCTCCACGGCCCTCTGTGGCAATGAATTCCACAGATTCACTCTGGCTAAAGAAATTCCTCCTCATCTCCATTCTAAATGGACATCCCTGTATTCTGATGCAGTGTCCTCTGGTCTCAGATTCCCCCCACCGTAGGAAACATCCTCTCCAGACCCACTCTATTAAAGCCGTTCAACATTTGTCATTCTTCTGAGTTCCACTAAGTACAGTGAATTGTAGGGCATTCTGTAGGTAGCATGCCCTCTTGATAAATTTCTATGTATTTCAACTCTTTGAGGGAATATTAAATAAGAGATTGTCATGGGATATAGAAAATGCTGGAGTGAAACCAATGCAGTGATTATTATGATGGCTGATTACCTTGTATTGCCTCTCAACAGATCCTGACAGCACTGCTGGAGTCAGCTAAAGACTGCCTTTGTTACCAGACTGAGTCAAACCAGGAGCCAAGAGTTCAGGATGTTGTCAACAGTGTTGATAGGAATTCCTGAATCAGAGCAACGATACTTAACACGGCTAATAGAATTGCAATATCTTACGATTGGCATCCGTCTGTCTGGGAGGACAATGGGTGATGATGAACATCATCACAAGCCTTGGTGGAAGGTATGGAGATCCTGAGATGTCCATTCGCCAAGATCCCCCTCTTGGTCTCATCAGTGTAATCCAAAGGAAAGCTTATGAAGCAATACGTTTGGTATCAGCTTGGCTGCAGGAGCTGCCGGAAGGATGTTCAATGACGTCCAGCTGCCTTAGGGCTCCACACAGGATTTGCTGTCTGGGTTTACTCCTGTAGCCTTCGTCTCTCCCGAGGCCGCCCACTAAACAGTGGGCTATACCTTATCCAGTTTACTCAAAGACAGATCTGATAACGATTGTCTGGTGTCAATTGTACTTAGCTTTTTAATGTCATTAACTCAAAGTTTGTGGCGATGCACAGTACTTTATTGGCAAATTTAATTGTCATACTGAAAAGATAAATTCTTGGTGCAGCCAAAATTTGAATCTTAATGATTTTCAATGTTACTCATTTTCAGTTTTATCATGTGAAAAGTTCACAATTAACAGTATAACAATTTATATGTTTCTATTATAAAAATTAGTCAAACTTCTGTTTCTCAGGGTAGAAATGTTTAATACTAGAGGGTATGCATTGAAAGAGAGAGGGAGTAGGTTCAAGGAAGATGTAAGAGGTAAATTTTTTACTTGGAGAGTTGTGGATGCCTGGAATAAACTGTCTAGTATGGTGGTCGATTCAAATACATTAGAGGCTCTTAAGGGACATCTGGATAGGCACATGAATGTGAGGAAGATGGAGGGATTACTGTTGGGTGTTTTAGATTTACTTTTTAGTTGGTTTGACACACCACTGTGAGCCACAGTGCCTGTTCCTGTGCTGTACTGTTCTATGTTCTCCTATTACGGGCAACCAGAAGGCTAAACAGGAAAAAATAACTAGTGGAAATTTTAGTAATCAGATACTTGTGACACTGATGTTTACTGTGTAGCTTGACCACAGCTGGAGTGCAGCTGTTTGTCATCTCTGGTTATTGAAGCTTGTCCTCAAAACACAATTCCCTCTTGCATGGAATTACTCCTGAGGGCGGTTTCTGGGCCAATGGAACTTGTGACTGGTCTTGAAGAATGCTGCCTTGGATCATGTGGTCCAGAGGAATAGCAATTTCATTGTTCTCAAAGGGTAAATCCACAAGAATCATTAACTGCTTGACTGCTGAATGTTATCCAGCAGCTTTCTGACAAAGTTCAAAGCAAATTTATTATCGAAGTACATATTTGTCACCATATACTACTTTGAGATTTCTTGCAGCTATTTACAGGAGAGTAATGAAACACAATATAATTTATGAAAAACTTTAAATAACAAAGATTGACAAATAACGCATGTGCAAAATCATGCAAATAAAATAGATGCAAGTAAATAATACTGTGTGGTAGTGTCCTTGAAAATCAGCTCTGAGGTGAGTGTGGTGCAGCTACTAAATGAGGTAGACCTGCAGAAGGAGTTGTGCACTACAGAGTGGAAGATGTTAATTTAACTGATACGGTATGTCACCAAAGACACTCACAAATTTCTACAGATGTACTGTGATGCATTCTAACTGGCTGCATCACTGTCTGGTTTGGGACGGTGGTGGGAGGGTGGGGTGTCTACTGCACAGGATAGGAATAAGCTGCAGAAACTTGTAAACTTATTCAAATCCATCATGGGCAGCGACTTCCATTGTATCCAGGACATCTTCAAGGAGCAATGCCTCAAAAAGGCGCCATCCATCGTTAGGGATCCCATTACCCAGGGTGTGCCCTGTACTCATTGCTACCATCAGGAAGGAGGTACAGGAGCCTGAAGGCACGTGCTCAGTGATAGAGGAATATACTGCTGCCACAAAGACAGCAGATTTCACAACATCTCTTACTAACTCTTCCTTCAGTTAGTCCTGACGAAGGGTCTCGGCCTGAAACGTCGACTGTGCCTCTTCCTAGAGATGCTGCCTGGCCTGCTGCGTTCACCAGCAACTTTGAGGAGTAGAGGATGTTGGGAATGGTGAGGGTGGAGCTGCATGGGAGGGGTGTGGAACAGTTGACAGATAAGGAGTGCCTGGGACCGAAAGCGGGGGGGGGGGGGCACGACGTGGGTGCAGACACACACCCATCCTTGATACATCAGGCAAGGTAATCTGATTCCAAACAATTGGTTTATTGATCATTCCCAAAGGTCTCTCTGGTGCTTCCCTCTCCCTGTGCCTTTTCCCAACCATGATTCCTCTCTTCTCCCTGACCCCTTCCCACTCTCAGTCCACAATAGAGACTCATATCGGAATCAGGTTTATCATCACTCACATATGTCATAAAAATTGATTTTTTTGCTGCAGCAGCGGTACAGTACAATACATAAAATCACTACAGTCCTGTGCAAAATCTCGCTACTGTATATATTTGACTACATTTTATATGATACAGGTGTCCTTACAATGTTTAGTGATTAACGGTAGCACATTCAAGATTCAATGTTATTGATCACGTGTGTGTTGAAACATACAGTGAAATGCATCATTTTGCACTAACATCCTAGATCATTCTTTCTCTGCATACCCACTCATCTGACTTACAACTGGGCAGGAGATAGTAAAGATTAATATTAGCTTTATTTATCACACGTATATTGAAACATACAATGAAATGCATTGCATGCGCTATCGTTTGTGATATGCTGGGGCAGACTGTAAATATCGCCATGCTTCCGGTGCCAAAATAGCATTCCCACAACTCAGTAACTCTAACTGTATGTCTTTGGAATGTGGGAGGGAACCAAAGCATCTGGAGGAAACCCAAGTAGAAACAGAGAGAGCATACAAACTTCTTACAGACTGTGGCAGGAATCAAATCCCGATCCGTGATGCTGTAAAGTCATTGAGCTAACCACTGCGCTACTGTGCTGCAACGTAGGCACAAGTCATTTGACCTCACCTTCTCAGAGTCATTCTGCTTGTTTGACCTATCGTTCTGCCACCTGCCTTGCTGTTGAAAACTAACTTGCTACTCTCTTTCCCAGTTTTGCTATAGAATCCCACACCTGACACATTGACACTTTTTTCTGTCCATAGTTGCTGCCTGTCCAGCTGGGGTGTTTCCAGCATTTTCTGCTTTCCTTCCACACAAGGGATTGGTACATGGTGCAGGGCAGCAGTGGTTAATTAAGCTTGGTTATGTAATTAGAAGTTCAAAACAATAAGCTAGTCTCTTTGAAACAGCAAGTTGAATACTGCACCTCGAGGCATTCCAAGATTCATTAGTCTCAATGCTATGTGTTTCAAGGATTTCAATCATTTTTCTGAAACAAACTGAATTAGACTTCAAATCAATCTATTTAAATAAAATTTTTGCGGTGCTACAAGTTCTGTTAGTATGCTCCTAAACAGAATGATTAAGCAAAAATTATACAACTGCTCAATTGTCTCGACATATTTTGTCAACAAACCTTGGATCATGAACTTTCGTAAAATATTGGAAATCACTGTTGTTTCTGTGGTAATAGATGGTAGACAGCCAACTTCAGCAAGCACATTCTACCTTCGTGAGACAGGGCTTTCTTTGTGTGCTCGATTAGACAGATAACCGAACCTCTTCATACTGTTTCTATTGAATTAATCGTTCATTAGCATTCTAACTTGTTTTCCTGGGTACTTGATGTCAGACCTCCATAGGTTTTAAAGAATAAACTACACTGGTTAAATTAATGATTCAACAGAAACATAGTTTGCCTGATGATGCATATTTAACAAAATACTCTCTTAAACGTGTTTGAAAGTGTATCAGGAAACTAATCAAGATAATTGTATGTTCTGTTATTGCTGCACTCATACAAATTTGGACTATGGACTTGTGGAATGTTTTAGTCTTATGGTTTTTACATTCTGTGTTTTTGTCCGTTATTTCTCATTTTTTTCATGTGGCAGGAGGGAGTTGGGGGTTTGATATTCATTTTTTGTGTGGGGAGGAGGATTTGGAGGCTGATGTTCTTGTTACATTTCATGCGGGATGGGGGTGGTGTGGAGGCTGATATTCTTGTTGCGTTCTGTGCGGGGAGGAGGGAGTTTGGGGTCGGGGGGGTGTTGTTGATGATCATGTGGCCGTTCTTTTTTTAGTGTGGGGAGAGCTGAATTTGCTGTTTCTCTTTAAACTGACTTCCATGGTTTTCTTTGTTTTGTGGCTTTCTGGAGAAGACAAATTTCAGAGTTGTATACTGTATACATACTATCATAATAAATGAACCTTTGAAATGGAAACTTGAATCATTTCCAAATCCAAATGCTGAGAAACAACCTGTGTTGCCAGATGCATAGAATTTTTGAGCTTACAGGGAAGTAAATAATCCGTGTTAAATCTCAGTACATTTTCAGTACAAGAGCAAAGAAATATATAATTATTATTCCAAATGTATTAGAAATGACTCAATTTAATAACTCCTTTGTACTGTCAATAGTTCAGATTACAGTTACAGAATTTTTTCCATCACTATCCATACACAAAATACTGGAGGAACTCAGCAGGTCAGGCAGCATCTATGGAGACGAATGAATAGTTGACATTCTGGATGAAAGCCTTCATCAGGACTGGGCTAGATGAAGAGTCTTGGCTGAAACGTTGACTGTTTGTTTCCCACCACGGAATCTGCCTGACCTGCTGTGTTCCTCCAGTATTTTGGTTGTGTTGGTCTAGACTTCCAGCCTCTGCAGAACCTCTTGTGTCTCCACCATTGCACACCTTTGCCTATCATTTATTTTAATGCTTTCAGTACACCAATGTAAGCACGCAAAATAGCAGGAACTTTATTACCAATTACAGGCTATCTCTAGGTTATGAGAGCCTGAATTGTGGGCATCCCACAAGCTCCATAATATCTGTAAATTCAGAAGTCTACCTATGTTCATTCCTAAGAATGGTAGAACTAGTTTTATCTGTCTTTCTACTTTTAAGTAATTGTTCCTTCAAATAGTCTTGTGTTTTTCATGCCATTCATTTCAATACTGTGGAGGTACGGCTACCAAACTATGAGCAAAATTTATTTATAGACGTTTATTAAAACAGAACCTGCACATTGGAGGAAACCGGAGCACCCGGAGGAAACCTCTGCAGTCACGGGGAGACGTACAAATTCCTTACAGGCAGCAGTGGGGGTTAAACCCTGTTCTGTAAAGCGTTGTGCTAACCACTATGCTACCGTGCTAGCATCCTCTTTCCACTATGGCAGCTAGATCTTTCTGCCCTTGAACTCCATTTCTGATTCTAAGTGCAACACACTGAATCGTTACTGTTCTGTCTTCAGCAGTAAACCAGATTTCATTCTGTGAAATCGGCCTCAGAAGTTCTGGAGACATTCATTTTGTGCAACTGTTGAGAGTGATACAGTGCCCAGGAGCAACCAACTCTTCTGGGAGTAATGTTTTCATTGTTCTTATTTATATGAAAGTTGAAGCAAACAACTTCTGTGGAAAGCAAGTGAGATATTGCAGTCATGAAGCAAATCTAATACAGTGTAAAGAAACCGTGATTGCAACACCAAGAATGACCCGTGATTACTTACCAGAAACTTAATCAAATGACTTTTGAAAACAATTAAAAGGATGTCAATGATAATATTAGATATTCTTATGCATATTATAATGACAAGAAACGTATCATTGCAACAGCTTGCACTTACTCCACCTTTAACAATATTGAAGAGCCTTCAGAATATTTGACTAAAATCAAGATCGAAAGGGAAATCTTAACATCTTGAAGCAAAAGAAAGGTTCGTTAAGGGAAGGAGTTCTAGTATTCAGCATGAAATGGCACACTGTGTATGCTGGAATGTTTGCATTTGGAGAAGGGCAAATTGTCAGAATTGAAGGACTGCGGTAGTGTCAAAAACTTGTAGGGCTGGAGGACGTTCCAGGTATAAAGAAAGGGAAGGCCATGGAGGAATTTGGAAATAAGGAGGAGACTTTAAATTACACCAGTTGCTCTAAATTCTGGGAAATATGATAACGATGATTCAGAACTTAAAGACAAAGATAAACTGATAGCAAAGTTATACAATAGAATTACCCAAAATACTTACCATTAAAATTATATCAATACCTCCAAATACTTGTGGGAAATACATACTTCTCTTTCAGGAAATTCATGATGTTACAATGATGACAAGAGATTTTAATTGTCACTTTGCTTCCACAAAAATCAGTGAGGCCCACTGTGGCTATGGATCAACTTTGCCACACACCACAGGAAGTATAAAAGTAGATTTAGTATTACACAAGTTGCCCTGCATTACTAAGCTACAAGTACAGCTGTTTGCACATCAGTCAGCACAATGGACCACAGTGTCTGGTCTCCTGGGATGAACTTCTTTGTTTATGTGGATTCTTCAGAAATGTTGGTTCATTCCACTTAAGACAGAGAAGGCAAGGAAGAAATTTAATTGCAGCCTTCTAAATTATGAAGGGTTTTGACAGAGGAATAAAGGACAAAATGTTTTTGTGGCCAGAGGGTCCTTATTAGTTTATTGGGAGAAAATAAGAGAATGCAAAATTAGTTTGTTATAAAGCAAATTATTATGACTCAGAATCAGGTTTAATTTCACCAGTGTCTGTCGTGAAATCTGTTGTTATGCGGCAGCTGTACATTGCAATACATAATAATAACTGAATTACAGTAACTATATATGTTAAAAAGTTAAATTAAAAAGTAGTGAGTTGGTGTTCACGGGCTCAATGTCCATTCAGAAATCGGATGGCAGAGGGGAAGAAGCTGTCACTGAATAGTTGAGTATGTGCCTTTAAGCTTCTGTACCTCCTTCCTAATGGCAGCAAAGAGAAGAGATCTAACATTTGTTCAAATATGGTAGAAGGGGTTAAAGTATTTACTTTCAAAATGGAATTGAACACATAATTGGAAAGGTCAACTTAGCAGGATTATTGATAAGGAACAGGTGAGTTAAACTGACTGAATAATTCTTTCGAAGTGCTGACCAAGGACAGTGAGGTGATTATGTGTTCTACCATTCAGGTTTTTTAGATACATGGCTGTTGTTTTGAAAGAAATGGAGCAAATAGTATGTTCACTGAAATAAGCTGGCTAAAATTAGCTGAAATGTCATGAAGTTAACAAAGTTCACGACACATGCCAGTGATAATAAACCTGATTCTGATTTTCAAGACTGAAGAAAACCCAATATGAAATATGAGCTATATATCTAATCTATATTTGTTACTTCAACAACCTTCCAGTTTAACTCCTTCCTTTAGTACTTTCTATAAACTTGCCTGTGCAAGTCCTGCTGAAATGCATTTCCTTTTTCTTTATCCTCTGGGAAGCACAATTCCCGGAAGTACAGTTGAGAAATCAATGATATGCTTCCCTCTGGAATTTTGGGACTTCTGATTTCAAGAATGTTTGAGCAGGAGTCTCAAGCCTCCTGATTATCTTGGAGGGAAAGTCTGGTAGTGCCACGTGGAACTACAGAGAATTTCCCACGAATCCAGATTAATTAGACTTAAAATAGCATTAAAATACTGTAAAATTAAAGTAGCAGAATACAACACCACAAAACCATATATATTGGAATTTAATTTTATTAGTGCTCATTTAATTAAACATAGATGCCACATAGAGCTATGAACTGTTGGAAATTGCCTGAAACCAAAAGAATAACATTATCCGGAACAATAGCACAGTTAAACACTTGTAGCCATTGTCGGGAACACAATCTTCTGCTATGCTTTTGTTAGAACTAATTCAAAAATAGCTGTGATAGATTATGGAAAAAGTGATTTAACCACATTAATGATACTTAGATAATATGCATTTCTTTTTCCATAGTGATGCAGAACTCAAAGATGTCAGGAGACTCAGAGATACTTAATATAACCGAGAGTTGTGCCAATCCTTTTTCCTGCTTCCAAATATCAGGAACTTTTTAATAGGCCCTTCCCCAATTTAGCCGTAACCTAACCACAGAACAATTCACAATTAACTTACCTTTGGACTCTGTGTGTGTGTGTGTGTGTGTGTGTGTGTGTGTGTGTGTGTGTGTGTGTGTGGGGGGGGGGGGCGGTGGGTGGTGCGGAGGGGTAACTGGAATACCCGGAGCAAATCTATGAGGTCACGGGTAGGAAGTACAAACTCCTTACAGGCAGTGACCGGAATTGAACCCAGTTGCCTGTCCTGTAAAGCACTGTGCTAACCACTATGCTACCGTGCCACCCGTTTCAGAAAAGGGGTAGCGATCTGCAATGTCAGACGTAAAAGTTAGTTGGAGCTAAACCCGGGTAGCTTAAAAAAAAGTTAGGATGAGTTTATATTTTGCAATTAGTAGGTCAAAGTGGAATCAACTAAGGTTATATCAAATCAATAATTGAAAATTGAAAACTAGAATGCAAGTTCTTTTTCATTCTACCACTGAATGACTGTTATCATTAAAAAAAACAATGATGGGATCAGCAATTAATGGATGGTGTCAAATTGAAACTTGATTAATATTGTTATCCATTGCCTCTTAATTAAAATGACATGCAGCAATCTATCAAAGTGCCCAGCCGCTGGTAGCTGATACTGTTGATAATTTTTTAGTGTTGCTGGGAACTTGGTAGGGTCAGAATTGCAATGTAGACCAATCCCAAATGAGTGGGTTTCACTAGAATGACTATTGAAGCAGAGAAACATGGGGAAAGTTTTTAAATCAGAACACACTTTTATTTTCAAATGTACTTAATTACCTCTGAGCCTCACATAACAGAAAGAGTAAAGTGGTTGAAATATTAACATGCTAATTGAAATCCCCAGCTGCTTTCCGCTAATTCTTTGAGAGATTGAAATCATCCCTTTAACAAAAACTGAAAGTTCATAACTCTTATTAATTAATAATCTGAAACAAAACGAATGAAATGACACAGCTCCTGAAAACCCAATATCATTGTTTAGGGAGGGAAAAAAAACAGATTATTGTTGCTCAAGTGAGGAATATAATTTCTCTTATATGCTTTATTCATATTCTATACATTACTCTAGCATTATAGAAATATAATTCTGTTTGAATTTTATTATATTCCAGTCAAACATATATTTTGTGGTTGAAGCAAACATCACGAGACATAGGTTTCGACTACATATTCACAGACGAGCAGGGTGACCAGACCTTGCCAGAATCTGCATTGGTTATGTGCTCTGCAGTAAATATAACAGCAACTATTTATGTGCTCTGCAGTAAATATAACAGCAACTACAACCATTCAGAGTTACATTTGACTTTGCTCAGATCATTCTTAACGGGCCTGTTCAGCACTGAAACTGCACGGAGTGGATGTCAATAATGCCAATTCAGTGTAGATACTTGCAGATCAGGAAGGCAAACGGTAAAGCCGCAGCATACAAATCATTCTCTGGTGCTTCGGGAAACTTCTGACTTATAGAAGTGGGTTGGTTGTGGAGTGAAAGATCAGCTTTCATTCCTGCATTTTCCACAGTATTGTTAAAAAGTGAACAGGTGACAAAATAAATGGAAGTGCTTCCAGTGCCAAGTTGAAATCTCTCTTTTGTTTTCTGTGGATCTTACTCTAGATTTGGCCAAAATTATGTCAATATTAGATATGATAGTGACTTGAATTACCGAGGTTAAATGGACATGAGAACAGGTTGTTGGACCTGTTTCAACTTATGGAGAAGTAAACATCCACATGAGCTGATGGGGTTGATGACCAAATTTCAGTTTACAATTTTGATGTTTGTTGTCCAGTCACTAAGTCGTGACCACATGGACCATAGGGTCTATAGGGTTTTCATGGCAAGATACAGGAGTAGATTTCTTCTGCACAGATACTGCCGCTGCGCCGGTTGGGACCTGGCTGGGTTTGAACCCAGGACCATCTGCCTCGAAGTCCAGTGCTGATGCCACTACACCACAAACCGGCCCACAAATTTAATGTTGTACTATGCATATTCTCACATAATTTCTTAACCATAATAAATAAGGAAAATGCTTTCCTGTTGTTTAGTCCCTTTGTCTTCTAGGTAACTGCTCGTACAATCTGCTTTAGAAAATAGGTATATTATCCCCATCGAAAAGTATTCAACATTGAATGTTACTTGTGTACACATGTAATATTTAATGATAATTAGTTGGGGAGAGATGTCCAATGAGCTCATTGCATCCCTCACTCTTTCACAGATAATGGCTCTTATTCATTACAGATAGAAACAACCAGATGGAGGATTCAAACTGATGTTTCTGAGCTTTCTGTAAATAATTAAAGGAATTAAAGGTTACAGGATTAGCACAGGAGAGCAGTGCTATAGGAAAATATCACCATAACATCGCACAGCGGAGCAGTTGTAAGGGGGTGAATGGCCTGTAGTAAAGAACCAAAAATGAACCGGATTTTGCCTCAGCTTCAGCATGATCTGCAATTTAAGAGGGATATTGGAGGATATGAGAGTGGAGAATAGCAGTTACTGGGATCTTAATGCTGCTCAGAGCTTCTTAGATTTCCTTGATGTTTACCCCACACCATACTTTCATACTTCCTTCTGCACTTCCTCCATTGCATAATGAAGAGCAAGGGTAACAGCACAACTTCTCTCTGCCACAGATCCATCACCTTTTTTTTAAATCAAAAAATATTGTTATTTACAAGAAGCTAAAAATATTTCAACAACGCAGACTTGCAGCACTGAACAGGCCCCTTAACTATTTATAATATATATCAATTGACATTACAATGATTGACGCTTATTTAGAACCGTGACATATACTGCATAAGCCTTTTTCTGTATAGTTCTTTATGCATTTTTATAACATGGTGCTATAGAGATGAAAATTTCCAGAAAAGTTCATGTTTTATGTCACGCCATCTGCAGTCAGCACATCAAATTTCAAACTATTGATATCCATTTCAGTATCAAATATCTGTGAATAAACACTGCTTTCTGTGCTAACATTTGGCCTATGGTTGATATTCTTTTTTTTAAGTTTGGCAAGGAAACGGTGTTCCATTTTCTCATCCATTTTGCATCATGCATTGAGACACCCAAAAGCAACTTTAAGTGAAAACAGAAATATTGAAAGCAGTTTGCTTTCTTTTGTAATTAGAATGCATTTGTTGGTTATTTTCCATGGACCTTGATAAAGCCTATAACTAGTTTGAAGGTCATTGTTCACTGAATATCTTGAGACTGTGATACTTAACATGGTAAAACTCCTGTGGTGTTAACAGAGCTAAAGCATTCATGCTCCTTTTAATGTTTTGATCTGATTTTGATCATGTTCTTCTGACTTCCTTCCTTTCTTTCTACTTGCTGCTTTTGGTCTTTTTAACAATGACGCTCATAGAGTGTGAAAATGTGAGAGAGGAGAGAGAGGGAGAGAGTGGGAGAGAGAAAAATAGACAGAAAGAGAGAGAGGGAGAGAGAGAAAGAAATGGACAGAGAGACAGACAGAAAGATAAAGAGAGAAAGAGAGAGAATTATTACCTCAACAGAACTGAAACCGATTATCTATACTATAATCTTCTTTTGGGTGGATAAATTTGTAGTTTTAATTATATTAAGGCTAATTAGTTTCACAGAAAAAAAATCTGCTCACTTGGAATACTGACATAAAAAGGCTTATGCAGTGTGGTGCTGATGTCCGAATTTTACAAGGTGTGGTGTCAATTATTGGCTCTTGCTTTTAAAAACTAAAGGGAGAAAACTGATTAGCCAAAGTAAACGCAGCAACTGCGTATATCATCACCTTCATAGACTGTGCCATACTTGCAGATCCCAACAAATATTCTTGTCCGTCTAACTTCAGACAGGAGTCAGTGGTTGCCTGGCAACACTCCTGGATACATGTTGATGCACTGCCGCTGGAAGAACATCCAGATGAGACTGTATTGCAGCTACTGTCACAGCCACTTGTCCATTTGTTGCTACTTGTCTCCTTTTCCAGCTAAGTCAATGAAAAATAAACAAGGACATATTTTAACTTCGGCTTCAGTCACTTACCATCCATCATAGTCCTTCCCATCAATTTCCACAACTGCAAATGACAAAGTAGAATGGACTGGTTGCTATGGCCACAATGCACCGCTGTTATTATTTCTATTTATTTATTTGTTTGTTTGTTTATTTATTTATTCATTGATATAGAGCTCAGAATCATTCCTTTCAGCCCTTGGAGCCACGCCCAGCAATCCCTATTAGATGGCGGCACGACGCAGTGCGTGTAGCCTCTCCGGTGAAATGATATCTTATTTGTTAAATTTGCACAATTCTGATTTGATGGAGACAGCTGTGAGAGCATGGAGGAACATCTGGATTAACTTCTGAAATGCCCGGTTCGCTGCCGCTGCTACTGTGCGATCGAGAATCTCCAGAGGGAGGGCCCCAAAATCCTCGGCTTTGCCTGCTGCTGGTGGCTGGGGCTAGGGTCGAAGCGTTCAGCAGAGATGGTGCTTGGAGCTCAGTGTCGGAGAGCTGGTCGGAGGCTCGAAGTTTTCGGATGACTCAGATTCAGACTGTGGTCGGGTATGGCTGGGAGAGTTTTCTTCCTTCTCCCGTCTGCGTGAGATGTGGGACTTTTGAGAGACTTTTAACTTTTTAACTGTGCTCATGGCCTGTTCTTCATCAGGTTATGGTATTGCTTGCACTGTTGTAACTATATGTTATAATTATGTGGTTCTTGTCAGTGTTTCAGTCTTGGTCTGTCCTGTGTTTCTGTGATATCACACCGGAGGAATATTGTATCATTTCTTAATGAATGAATTACTAAATGACAATAAAAGAGGACTACGTGTCCTCATAGTCTAAATCTAAAAGTAAAATCCTAGCCTAATCACCAGACAATTTACAAATTACAGGAAGGATTACTAGGTGCTGCACAGTGGAGTGTAAACTGGAGGTGCAGGGAGGGATCGGAGACAGAGTGCCAGCGCCAGAACAGTTAGTAGAGAAGTTGTAGAGACAGATGTTGGTAAGACCTCAGGCAAAATCAAGAAGCAAAAGGTTGAGCATGGTGCGACTAGTGTCCTGAGCTGCGTATATTTCAATGTAAGAAGTATGGTAGAAAAGGCAGATGAGCTCAGGGCATGGACCAACACCTGGGATGATGAAATTGAAACCATTAGTGAGACTTGGTTGCAGGAGGGGCAGGACTGGCAGCTCAATATTCTGGAATTCTATTGTTTTAGACATGACAGACCGGGAGGGATTAAAGGAGGAGGGTGGCATTACTAGTCAGGGAAAATGTCACGACAGTGCTCAGTCAGGATAGACTGGAAAACTCATGTAGTAAGGTGGAACTGAGAAATAAGAAAGGTATGACCACGTAAATGTGGCTATATTACAGACCACTCAACAGTCTGAGGGATTTAGAGGAACAAATTTGCAGAGAGATTGCAGACTGTTGCAAGAAACAGAAAGTTGTTATAGTAGGTGATTTTTAACTTTCCACATATCGACTGGGACTCCCATACTGTAAAAGGACCAGACAGGATAGAATTTTTCAAATGTGATCAGGAAAGTTTCCTTAATCAGTCTGTACAAGTCCCAATGAGAGAGTGCGCAATACTTGATCTGCTACTAGGGAATAGGACAGGGCAGGCGGGTGACAGAAGTTTGTGTAGGGACACACTTTACATCTAGTGATGACAATGCCATTAGTTTAGAAGTAAATATGCAAAAAAATGGGTTTGGTCCATGGGTTGAGATTATAAATTGGATAAAGGCCAATTCTAATGGTATCAGAAATTATCTGCCAAGTGTGGATTGTGACAGGCTGTTTTCCAGCAAAGGTGTACTTGGTAAGTGGAAGGTCTTCAAAGGTGAAATTTTGAGAGTACAAAGCTTGTATGCGCCTGTCAGAATAAAAGGTAAAGATAACAGGTTTAGGGAACCTTGGTTTTCAAGAGATATTGAGGCCCTGATTAAGAAAATAAAAGAATATATGGAGTATAAGAAATGCAAGAAAATGCATAAGAAATAAATCAGGAGGGCTAAAAGAAGACATGAAGTTGCCCCAGCAGACAAAGTGAAGAAAAATCCTAAGGGATTCTACAGGATTGCGAGGGAAAAAACTGGTCTTCTGGAAGATCAAAATGGTAATTCATGGTGATCCATAAGAGATAAGGGAGATCTTAAATTAACTCTTTGCATCTGTTTTTACTCAATGGAAACAGACACAGAAGCTATAGAAGTGAGGTAAAGTAGTAACAACTTTATGGACCATATAGATTACAGAGGAGGAAGTATTTGCTGTCCTAAGGCAAATTAGAGTGGATGAATACCCAGGGCTTGACAAGGTGTTCCTTTGGACCCTGAGGAAAGTGCAGAAACTGTTGGGGCAGAGCTGAGATATTTTAATCATTCTTAGTGACGGGTGAGGTACCAGAGGGTTGGAGGATAGCTAGTGTTGTTCCGCTGTTCAAGAAAGGCTCTAAAAATAAACCAGGAAACCATAGACTGATGAACATCAGTAGTGGGAAAGTTATTAAAAGATATTCTGAGGGACCGGATATACATGTATTTGGATAGACATGAACTGATTAAGGATAGTCAGCATGGCTTTGTGTGTGGTAGGTCATGTCTAACCAATCTTACAGAATTTTTTAAAGAAGTTACTAGGAAAGTTGATGAAGGAAAAGCAGTGGATGTTGCCTACGTGGACCTTAGCAAAGAATTTGACAAGATCCTACAGGGATGGCTGGTCAAGAGGGTTCAGTCGCTCAACGTTCAAGTTGAGATAGTAAATTGGATTAGGCATTGACTTTGAAGCAAAAGCCAGAGAGTGGTAGTGGATGGTTGCCTCTCTGAGTGGAGGCCTATATCTAGTGGAGTAACACTGGGATCAGTGCTGTGTCCATTATTGTTTGTCTTCTGTATCAATGATGTGGATGATGGGATGTTCGTTGAAGTTGTACAAGGCATTTGTGAGGCCTAGTTTGGGCTATTGTGTGCAGTTTTGGTTACTTACCTACAGGAAAGATGTAAATAAGGTTGAAAACGTAAAGAGAAAATTTTCAATACTGTTCCAGGTCTAGAGGACCTGAGTTATAAGGAAAGATTGAATAAGTTAGCACTTTATTCCTTGGAACATAGAAGATTGAGAGGAGATTTGATAGAGGTATACAAAATTATGAGGGGTATAAACAGGATAAACGCAAGCAGCCTTTTTCCGTTGAGGTTGGATGGGACTACTACCAGAGGTCAAGGGTTAATGATGAAAGGTGAAAAGTTAAAGGGGAGCATAAGGGAAAAGTTCTCCACTCAGAGAGTCATGAGAGTGTGGAATGAGCTGCCAGCACAAGTGGTCTATGCAAGATCGATTTCAACGTTGAAGAGGAGTTTGGATAGGTAGATGGATGGTAGGGATATGGAAGGCTATGGCCACGATGCACGTTGATGGGAGTAGGCTGTTTAAATGGTTCAGCATGGACTAGATGGGCCAAAGGGCCTGTTTCTCTGCCGCACTTTTCTATGACTCTATGACCAATTAACCTACCAACAAATACATTTTTGGACGCTGGGAGCTGGAGAGGCAGAATTAGAGGTAGACAAAAATAAAGACATATTAGAACTGTGAGGTACAGGCTGGGTGTTTCTGAAAAGAAAAGAGCCAGAAAACCCATCTGGCTCATTACATTTTGACAGGCTAAGGTGCAGGAGAAGTTAGGTCTATACACTGTTCAGTTTAGAGGTAGAAGAAGAGTCCTTATTGGAATAAGCTACCTAAATAACAACATAGCCTCCAGTGGTGGAAGAAATGGATGCTCAGAAGGGTAGGAATATGACTTAAGCAGCCTGCTTTGTACTGACTGATACTGAGCTTAAATTGTTGGAATTGCACTGACTTAGGCAAGTGGACAGAATGCCATCATTCCCCTGACAAGCTTTGCAGTCAGTGAAAAGACTATGGGCATTTAAGAAGTGGACTTACACTGCAATGTGTCGGTTTCTGATTTGCTCCTTGCATTGTCCAATTCTCTGTATTTGCACTGGAATTTATGTCTTGGTCCTGTTGAATTTCTTGGTAATGATGACATTCAGGATATTGCTGCTGGGATACTCAGTGAAGGTAATATCATTGACTTGTGTGGGCTTTGCCTTGAAGGACATGGTCATTGCTCAGAACTTGTGTGGCTGGAATGTTGTCTGACCCTTAATCAACTCATGTCTGAAATATTCCCAGTGTTGTTCCATGCTAATTGGCTGATCTACATTCTGAAGAGTTGTGTCAGAATTGTACACTGTGGAATTATTAGCAAACATCCCCACTTCAGATGTAAGGATGCAGAGAAGGTCACTGATGTTTGGGCCAGGAGATTGATCCCAAGATTTCTTGCAGTGGTGCCTTAGGAACGAGAACAACTGCTATACCTCATGCAACGTATGAATGTACCAGTGGAATATTTTCTCCTTGATGTTCAATTACTTCTATTTTATTGGCCATATTTAGTCAAATGCTACTTTGATGCAATGGGCTGTCAATCCCATCTCATTTCTGAGGTTCTGCTGAGTCTAAGTCTGAGCCAAGGCTGTGATGATTTCCATAGCCAGGTCATCCTTATGAAAGTCAGGATATGATTAGGCGGCATTTAGTTTTAATTAATTAATTATGTATTGAGATACGGTGCAGAATAGACCCACCTGGCTCTTCGAGCCACACTGCCCTGCAATCCCCCAGTTTAATTAGAGTCTAATCATGGGACCATTAGCCTACTATCCAGTACACCACTGGACTGTGGGAGGAAACCCATGTGGTCACGGGGAGAATGTATAAACTCCTTACAGACGGCGGCAGGAAATGAACCCGGGTGACTGGTATTGTAATGACTACGCTACTGTGCTGCAACTGTAGTGCAATGGTTAGTGTAATACTTTACAGCACCAGAATCTGTAAGGAGATTTTAGTTTCACCCCTTGACTGTATGGGTGCTCCAGTTCCAAAGACACACAGGTTAGGGTTAGTAAATTGTCAGCATGCTGTGTTGGCACCAGAGTCACGCTGGCACTTGGGGGCTGCCCCCCAGCACTTCGTCGTACTGTGTTGGTTGCGGACACTAATGATGCATTTCACAGTTTGTTTTGATGCATGCTTGGCAAATAAAACTGATAGGAGCATCCAAAGAACCACATGTTGCTCTCTGTTTCGCCCTTCCTCGCTGCCATTAAAAGGGTCAGTAGCCGTCTCAATTTTGTTTTAAAAACACCTCATCGCCTGTGTTATGTTTTGTACCTTCAGGAGGCTAAAGAAAGTCGGCATATTCCCTTTGACCTTCACCTGTTTTCATAGAAAGCATCCTATCCGGATGCATCATGGTTTGGTATGACAACCGCTCTGACCGAAACAACAAAACCAGCAGAGTTCACTGTTAGGTTTTGTAAAATTAAATTAATTCAAAGGAAGACATGGGAGTCTGAGCTGCCTGGGTCTAACTTTGTATTTACTTTAAGTGCATATCACTCGGTAGTACGATGATGTATACAATTAACGTATTTTTACATATAATCATTTAAACAATTAAGAATGCTTAATCAAACAATATACGGCATATATATATATATATATATATATATATATATATATATATATACAATGCTGTGGCTGTGAACCAAAGCCCTCTAAAGTTAATCTTCAAATCCATTTCCAACAAAATCCTGACTGAAGTGTGGATAAATACACATGATATGAACTTACTAAAACATGAAGGCCGTGGCTCATAAGTAAACTAGAATCACCCTTACATCTCTCACTGAGACCATGCAGAATGCCATCTCCTGACATTAAGCTTTTTTTCCCCCATATATCAAATCTATATAAAAATTAGATAGGCCTTACCTTGCAGTATGGTTCTGCCTCAGTGCAGTATTCTTGTTCGGGAGCTTGAGATTGGTAGCAGGTATCTCCAGTACAGCTAACCACTCTACACCTATTGCCCTGCAAAGTTTTTTTTTGAGGAAAATATCTCAGCTTGCTATAACAACTTACAGAGCAACACAAAGAGAAGCTTTGAGCATTTTCTACCATGGCAAAAGAAAAACATTTTTAACCTAACTCCATGTCACAAAAAGTGCCTGTGAGTTTTGTTGACTTGAAAAACCAAGTAAGAATATAACAAAAACAACAGGAATTCTGCAGATGTTGGAAATTCAAGCAACATACATCAAAGTTGCAGGTGAACGCAGCAGGCCAAGCAGCATCTATAGGAAGAGGCGCAGTCGACGTTTCAGGCCGAGACCCTTCGTCAGGACTAACTGAAGGAAGAGTGAGTAAGGGATTTGAAAGCTGGAGGGGGAGGGGGAGATGCAAAATGATAGGAGAAGACAGGAGGGGGAGGGATAGAGCCGAGAGCTGGACAGGTGATGGGCAAAAGGGGATACGAGAGGATCATGGGACAGGAGGTCCGGGAAGAAAGACAAGGTGGGGGGGTGACCCAGAGGATGGGCAAGGGGTATACCCAGAGGGACAGAGGGAGAAAAAGGAGAGTGAGAGAAAGAATGTGTGCATAAAAATGAGTAACAGATGGGGTACGAGGGGGAGGTGGGGCCTTAGCGGAAGTTAGAGAAGTCGATGTTCATGCCATCAGTTTGGAGGCTACCCAGACGGAATATAAGGTGTTGTTCCTCCAACCTGAGTGTGGCTTCATCTTTACAGTAGAGGAGGCCGTGGACAGACATGTCAGAATGGGAATGGGATGTGGAATTAAAATGTGTGGCCACTGGGAGATCCTGCTTTCTCTGGCGGACAGAGCTTAGATGTTCAGCAAAGCGGTCTCCCAGTCTGCGTCGGGTCTCACCAATATATAAAAGGCCACATCGGGAGCACCGGACGCAGTACATCACCCCAGCCGACTCACAGGTGAAGTGTTGCCTCACCTGGAAGGACTGTTTGGGGCCCTGAATGGTGGTAAGGGAGGAAGTGTAAGGGCATGTGTAGCACTTGTTCCGCTTACACGGATAAGTGCCAGGAGGGAGATCAGTGGGGAGGGATGGGGGGGACGAATGGACAAGGGAGTTGTGTAGGGAGCGATCCCTGCGGAATGCAGAGAGGGGGGGGAGGGGAAAGATGTGCTTAGTAGTGGGATCCCGTTGGAGGTGGCGGAAGTTACGGAGAATAATATGTTGGACCCGGAGGCTGGTGGGGTGGTAGGTGAGGACCAGGGGAACCCTATTCCTAGTGGTGTGGTGGGAGGATGGAGTGAGAGCAGATGTACGTGAAATGGGGGAGATGCGTTTAAGAGCAGAGTTGATAGTGGAGGAAGGGAAGCCCCTTTCTTTAAAAAATGAAGACATCTCCCTCGTCCTGGAATGAAAAGCCTCATCCTGAGAGCAGATGCGGCGGAGACGGAGGAATTGCGAGAAGGGGATGGTGTTTTTGCAAGAGACAGGGTGAGAAGAGGAATAGTCCAGATAGCTGTGAGAGTCAGTTTCTGAACACACTGTGGAATGAAAGAAAATCGAGAGTTCCGGCACGTTTAGTCTTATTGATCTACTAACCTGCCTTCCTTTTCACTATGTGCTGTTAAAGGGAAATGTTTCCACAAACACTTGGAGCTTGTATTGAAACTCGACCCGTTGCCAACCTTTTGGGTTATGCTGATGTACTGAGAGGGATAGAAACTGCTCCAAGGCAATTTCCCTCAGATTTGTCGGCATCTGTTCCCTCAATCTGAAGCTGTAAAGAGGGTCCCATATCCCTAACAATAAAACCGCTATTGGGGTCCGAGTTCATACCTCCCTGAAAAAGGAAACAGTAGTAGATAGAAGAGTAAATAAGATGCATGGCAAACTAGGGCCATAGACTAGAAGAGTCGGGAAGTCATCATTTTGTATAAAACTTCGGTTACACTGGACTTGGTACAGAGGGTAGTTGGAGCAGTCTATTCTTAGCATGAGAGGTAAGAATAAGAGAGGGTTCAATACTGGACCTCCTTTTTGGGCAATGAGGTAGGACAAGTAACTGAGGAGATAGTGAAGGAACACTTTGCCCAATACAATTAGCTTTAACGATGGGACCAATCCACAGGTTAGGGTCCTAAACTAGATGTAATGGAGGTTAATTGGGAAAGACTGCTTAAAGGGAAAGTAATGGATGGCAAATAAGAGGGGTTTAAGAGTATGATATCAAGAGTCCAATATTCTCAATACAAGCTCCAAGTGTTTGTGGAAACATTTCCCTTTAACAGCACATTGTGAAAAGAAAGGCAGGTTAGTAGATCAATAAGACTAAACGTGCAGGAACCCCGTAGATTTTCTTTCATTCCGCAGTTTGTTCAGAAACATATTTAGAAAGAAGTTTTGTTATATTTTGGCAATATTATAACCTGGCAAGCTTAGGAACTCTTCTGCACTCTGGCTGATCTTTCATTGATCCTGTTACAGTTACTTTTCTATACATTTTCTGAGTATGCCCACAGGAAAATGAATCTCAGGGTTGTACACGTATGTACTTTGATAATAAAATTTACTTTGACTTTGACCTTTAAACTTGCCATGTTGAGGCTCTGGTCAAGCAAAAGAGGGCAGCATACATAGGGTTTAGGAGGTCGGGAATGGTGAATCCCTTGATCACTATAAAAAGATTAAGAATACTCTTAAGAGGGGAATGTGGAGGGAAAAGAGGGAGTATGAGATGGATTTGGCAAGTAAGTTTCAGAGAAGTGCCTAGAGGCTCTATAGATATATGAAGAGTAAAAGAGTGGCTAGGGAGAGAATAGTTCCTCTTAGATGTCAGCAGGGAGGGCCACCTATGTCTCAAGCCGTGGAAATTGGTGGGATCTTTAGCAAATATTTCCCCTCTGTAGTTACTGAGAAGGAAATTACAATTGCTCAAGAAATAAGAGAAATGAGTGAAGATGTTTCGGAGAACATTCATATTAACAGGGAGGAGGGATTTGCAGAGGTGCATTAAGGTGGATAAATCCCCAGGACATGACTAAGTATATCCTTGGACTTTGTGGGAGGTGAAAGAAGAAATTGAAGAAGCTTGTGGAGCCTCTCCTTGTGGAGATTCTTGCTTCATCGTTAGTCAGTGGTGAAATTGCCAAAGACTTGAAAGCAGCTAATGTTATTCTATTGTTTAAGAAGGGTAGTATTCAAGCCATGGAACTACAGGTTAATCAGGCTGACTTCAGTGGTGGGGAAGTTAACGGAGGGTATTCTAAGGAACAGGATCTACCATCATTTGGATAGACAGATTCTTATTAAGAGGCGTCAACATGGCTTTGTGCATAGGAAGTTGTGTTTCGTTAATCTTTTAGCGCTCTATGAAGAGGTAACCGAGAAGGTAGATGAGGGTAGGGAATGGATGTTGTCTATTTGGCCTCGACAAGATCCCACATGGCAGAGCGGCCTGGAAGGCGAGGTTACATGAAATCCACAGTTAGGTGGATTCAGACTTGACTCAGAAGAAGCAGAGTTTGGTGACTGGAAGTTGTTTTTTGGAATGGAGACCAGTGACTAGTGGTATGCAGTAGGGTTGGTTTTGGAACCCTTGTTATTCATTACTTCTAAAAATGATTTGGATGTGAATGCAAAAGGCTTGATCAGTAAGTTTACAGATAATGTAAAATTAAGAGGCGTTGGTGAAAGTGAAGAAGGTTATCATGGATTACAGGGGGATCTTGATCAGTTAGCGAAGTGAGCCAAGGAGTGGCATATGGATTCAATGCAAATAAATGTGAGATGATGCACAAAGTCAAACCAGCACTCGATTTATTCTTTCAACGGTAGGGTGGGAAGGAGTGTAATGTCACAGCAGGACCTAGAATTACAAGCGTATAGTTAGTTGAAAGTGGCATCGTTGGGTGATAGGGTGGTGAAAAGGTCATTTTGCACACTGACCTTCATTGACCAAGGCATTGAGGTAGTGACTGTAGGAAGTGGTCGAGGCAGGTATAATTGTATGATTGAAGAGTCACTTGGACATGTATGTGGAGGGGAGGGGGCCTGGAGGGATATGAGCTGATCACAGGAAATTGGGAACGGCTAGGGGAACAAAATGCTGGACATGAACTCGTTGCTCCGAACGGACTGTGCAGTATTGCTCCACGACTCTATGAGAGGGACATTTGGTGGTCTCTGCATTAGCTTGCTGGTCGCATGGTGGAGCACCAGGTACAGGGCCCCTAGTTGGATCCTGACTGACTGAATATTATCGACATGGAATTTACATACTGTATTTTCACTATGACTGACTGGGTCTCCCCCAGTGCTCCAACATCCCAAACATATTCTGCCATGTTAATTGACTACTGTTAATTACTATTGCAAATGGTGTGTGTAAGTAACATAAAAAATTGAATGGGTGCTAATGGAGCTGTGAGAGACAATATGGGCAACAGAAAGAACAATTACTACCTCCTCAACCGTCAGGTTCTTGAACCTGCCCCAACTTCACTTGCACCATCATTGAAGTGTTCCCACAACCAATCGATTCACTTTCAAGGACTCTTCATCTGATGTTCCTGACATTTATTTCTTATTTATTTATTATTACTTCTTAATTTTGTATTTGCATAGTTTGTTGTCTTCTGCACTCCGTTCCAGCACCCTAGTTGGGCGGTCTTTCATTGATTCTATTATGGTTTTTACTCTATAGTATGCCCACAAGAAAATGAATCTCCGGGTTGTATATGGTGACATCTATGGACTTGTATAATAAAATTTACTTTCAACTTTTGAACTTTGTATGGGACTGACACGATTTCTCTTCTGGGATTCAGTGTAGAACTAAGAGCTAAAAGGTCTTCTTCTGTGTACAAAGGGTCGCATGGAAGTACAACACATGTTATAACTATTGTGTGGGGATTCTCAATGATGGAACCTTCTAGACTGTTGACACCGTAGTTTGAAGGTTCATCTTCTCTCATTCACAAAGACTGGAGGACAGTACAAGTAAGACCTGCAGAAGCCTCCCAGCATATTTGGACTTGTACAGAGGCAGCGTTTAGATTCAGACTCTTGAAATGCCCCATTGGAATCATATCTCAGGATGGCAGGCTGCTTGTATTATCAGCCCACAAAAAACAGATGCATATCTATCTAATGAACATAAAAAGCTGTCCATAACAATATTAAATAAAATGGGGAAAAGCGGGTCACCCTACTGTACACCCCTTAGAACAGGGTTAGACCCAATCTTGACCCTGCCATTCTCAATATTTCTCTAAGTTCTTCTTTATTGGGGTGGCTTCTTTTCAATAACATCTTAGAATTCCCAAGGTTGAGAAACAGAAACATTATTTGGAACATTATCTGTAATTTAATTGGTTAAACAGCTTACAGGATAAGCATGCATCCTCTCACATTAATAATGAATACTCACACTGCCTATTGTTGTTGCAGCAGTTGTTGGCATCGGTGTTGTTTCCATTGTTGTAAATTCAGTCATAGGTTCGGTCGTTTCTTAAAAAGTGAAAAGAAAAGTGTTAGCTCAACTCTAGACAGTCCAGAATGGATAATGAATGAGAATCTTTCCCACAAGGCAACATTCAGAGGTCTAATCTCTCCTCCTGTCGGAAGCGGGAAAAGTGAGACAAAGGCTTGGTAACTTCAAAGGAATGTAGTGGTTAAAGAAATACAGCTAAAATTTGATAACCCAAATACCTGCTCTGTGTTGAGGAGGAGTTCAAACATAGCTTGGAGGATTTAGTACAATTGCATTCTGAAGCACAGCTAATAACAAAATAGTATTCTTCTGCTTGAGTTGATAAACCCCTCTGTGGAATTATTAATTCCGTCCGTACTGATGCAGGAGGCAGCTGATCTGATCTGAGAGAACATTGTTGGCCATTTTTGACTATTATTGCAGTGTGCCAGGTCTTTTGGTTGTGACAGATAAAGGCCATGGGGCTGGAATGCAACATTTTAGTCAAGGACTGTCAATCCTTTTAGATGGTCATATAAACCTTTGTCAGAAGAGGCAAACAATAGTAGTGCTGGCAGTGATTTCAAGACAAAGATGCAGCACAGAGTAAGGTGACACAAAGAAATAAATTGTTCTTTAAAAAGGAGTTGTCTCTTTCTAAAACATTTAAGCAAATGGCCTTTGCATTTTGCACATGGTAATTGAAAGGTTCTAAATAAAACCAATATAAATATCTCACTAATAATTGTTACTGCTTTAAGTTCTGGAATCCCCTAAGCAATCCATACATGTCCAAGTGACTTCTACTTTTAGCTTCTGTAAGTTTCCCCACCAGTGAAACCAAACACGTTCATCTATTTTGAGCCCTGAATCTACAGATGTTTGGAGATTATAACCAGGGTACCTACAATTTCCTCCCCCACTACCTTGGATGCTTTCGCTTTTATTTCAGATTTCCAGCAACCGATGTGTTCCGTTTCTCTCTCCACAGATACTTGTAAGATGTTTCTGTTTATTTTTAAATGTTATGGCTGTAACCGGCTGTGTTGTCCCTTGGCACTGATAGTATTTTGCATTGACATGCAGTGAGTTGGATGAGATGGACAAAGCTCAGGCATATTGCACCTGCCAGCACTAAAACAAAACTCTAGGATCAAGTTTCCTACCTGACCTTATTCACTGGGCACACATGCGGTGCAGACTTCAGAGAATGATAGAATTATGAAATGAAATTAAATGTTTCTATAGGTGGCTCAAAGCCACATGAATGAATTTAAACAATTATCTCACTAATCTGAAAAGATGAAAAAGGGTCAAGTATTAATCATATGGAAAATATCAGCTTCAGCCATTTTCTGAGAACTCGTTCTCAATACCACTGATAACAAAGGGTAGACTATTCATTACAAGGCCCAACTTGACTTTAACTAGGGAATTGATTCATCGATTCTAAAAGTCATCACCTGGGTGTGTGATAGGGATTTACCATCTGAATTGTTGCTTTTCTGTGGGGCTAGGAAGAATGCTTCATAAAATGGTATAATGTGAACTTTGTGTAAGGCCCTGGAAAAGGAATTTACTGAGCACAAGGTGTCATATGCAATAGAAAAGTCCTTAATTCCTTTTCTGTCTTCAAACTGAGCTGGTGGCTAAAGTCTTCAGATTACAAATGGAGGGCGTGAGTCTATGGCAGGGCAGCGGATCAGTCTAAAGTAGGGAGAGGATTGGCCTGGGTCAGTACTAGTCTGGGTGAAGGTTAGTGATTGGGGTCAGCTGGACAGTGATGGAAGATTGGTTATAGGTCATACAGGAAAATGGTGGATGGAAGGAGGGAATGGGGTAGGTGTGCTTCAAAGGTTGAAAGGTGTTAGTAGGATGGTCGGTGGTTGACCTGGTGTTCGGTGCAGTGGGCATGTGGAGTGCAATGTGGACAGTGACTGGGGATCACGGTCAGGTACAGCAGTGACTGGAGATCTTGTGGGTTAGTAAGCAGGTGATTGGGTGGACATAGAAATCAAAGGGGAAGTTTGGGTGCTGGGATTCATGTGGCTTGAACTGGACTGTGCTTTTGGCAGTCAGATGTTCAGTAAACTGGGACCATAAGGACATTGACAGCAAGTGTAAGGAGGGATTAGGTGGTGGCCGACAAGTATGTAACCATTTAATGAGGACCAATCTGGAAGATGACAGACACTTTAGAATCCCTAGCAATGAACTGAAAAAGACTATGATCTCTTTAACTAAAGATGAAGAAGCTCCCCACTCTCTATGGATGACACAAAACGAATATGCTTTTAGCAATTGGGGTTCAAACTTTACTATATGCATAAAAATATTATATCGATTGAGTAACTTGGCCCATGTTTTCAAAGTCTACAGAAAGTGAGAAGTATCTCTACCATAATCCCAGCGTAGTTCTTGGATTGTGCCATTCAGCATCAGGCAGAGCGTTGTGTTGCAGCACTCCATTGTACACATGGTCTGTGAGGCATTCCAGCAGATGTTGTCCGTGCCAGCACAGTTGTCGCTGCAGCCCGCCCAGTACGAGTCATTGGAGGTACGATAAAACTATAAAACAGAATGAATATTCGTAGTTTGAAAAATGACTAAAATACGGGGCTATTAAATCTTTGAGATCTAGAAGGGCTTAAATGGTCAGATAGAGCCCTAAAGGCATAAAGCACTACAACACAGAGACTGGCCCTTCAGCCCATCTAGTACATGCTGAACTGTTATGCTGCCTCGTCTCATAGCCCTCCATACCCCGTGCATCTGAACTTCTCTTAGATGCTGAAATCGAACCTGCGCTGGCAGCTCACTCCAGACTTGTACCACTTTCTAGGTGAAGAGGTTCTCTTACAGTTTCCCTTTAATATTTCACCTTAACCTGTGACTTCTAGTTGTAGTTTCACCCAACCTCAGTGGGGAAAAAAAAAACAGCTTGCATTAACAACGTCTATACCTAGATCCAGTATGGGATTTCATAGCTGAAGTTGTTCAGCTCTTGTTATGGAGCTGCAGGGATGTACCATTCTTCCACTCAACCTTTCCTGTGAGACACGAACAAACTGGTTCTCAATAGAAATGCACGTTCAGTAAAAGGCAGAAAACCTAATGCACATTGTGACACATTCCCTAAGGAACTCAGATAATACAGCACATTGCACAGCTTTTTTTGATGATTCACTTGTGTTCCAATGTTTTGTCATCTTGCATAGTTGACTTAACAACCTAAGTATGGAACCACCAATGCCTTTGAATGGAAAATTCAACAAAAAGTAGTGGATTCAGTCCAGTACATCTCAGGCAAAGCCCGCGCCCCTCCGCCCCCCGCAACCATTGAGCACATCTGTATGAAACACTTGCAGGAAAGCAGCATCCATAATCAGAAATCCCCACTGCCCAGGTTATGGTCTCTTCTCACTGCTGCCATCAGGTAAAAGAACCTCAGGACTCTTACCACCAGGTTCAAGAGCATTTATTACCCCACAACCATTGGGCTCTTGAATAGAAAGAGATTTTTGCCCCATCATTGAAATGTTCCCACAAGTAATGATCTCAATTGAAGGACTTCCTATCTCATTATCTCATGTTGTCATTACTTATTGCTATTTATTTATATTTCTATTTGCATTTGCAGTTTGTTGCCTTCTGCACTCTGGTTGATCTTTGATCCTCTTGTAGTTACTATGCTAAAGATTTGCTGAGTATGACAATAAAAGCAATCTCATGGTTGTATATGGTGATGTATATGTACTTTGATGATATAATTGACTTTGAACTTTAAACAAACACTCTCATTTGGGCATTTCATAAATGAGTGTAAGTAGCTATTGGTTTGGAAAATGCCTTACACAAAAACTTCTTTTTTCAGGTTCTCTCTTTTCACTTCGTCTTCCAAAAATGGTTTCATGGGTACCAGACATCCCCCCCCCCCATTACCTCACACAACTGATAATTAGTCAGATGTCTGCATTGCCCAAGATTAACACTGGAGCTACTTGAGCATAAGAAGCAAATGCAGCTCAGTCTGTATACTATTTACAGTATTAAGATACAACGTGGAATAGGCCCTTCCAGCTCTTTGCGCCGTGTCGCCCAGCAACCCCCAGTTTAATCTAAGCCTAATCATGGGTCAATTTACAATGACAATTAACCTATCAACTGGACTGCTGGAGGAAACCAGAACACCTGGAGGAAACCCACGTGGTGATGGGGAGAATGTACAAACTCTTCACAGAACCAGCAGGAATTGAACCTGAGCTGCCGGTACTGTAAAGCTTTGTGCTAACCACTACACTAAGTGTGGAGCGTGGCCAAGTGGTTGAGGCGTCGGTCTAGTGGTCTGAAGGTTGCTAGTTCGAGCCTCAGCTGAGGCAGCGTGTTATGTCCTTGAGCAAGGCACTTAACCACACATTGCTCTGCGAAGACACCGGTGTATGGGTCCTAGTGTCCCTCCCTTGGACAACATCGGTGGCGTGGAGAGGGGAAACTTACAGCATGGGCAACTGCTGGTCTTCCATACAACCTTGCCCAGGCCTCAGTCATCATTGAAAATTGATGGACAGCAGAAAAGTTAACCACTACACTAACGTGCTGTATATTCTCTGCCAGAAACTACTGCAGACCTATAAAGAGCAGGAGGTTTGGCTGGACTTTGGTCCAGGTGTTCTTTAGACAGAAAACAGACAATTGCAGATGAGATCAGTACACTCAGCACAGGTCAGGAAACAATGCTGGCAACAGCCTGTTCGCAGTAGCTTGGTACTGCAGTAAAGGTATATGGGTAATAACTGCTCCTTAAGAAATTTGGCTTTGCATTTTCTCCATATTATTGAAGTAAATCATGCAAACTTACCTCACAGTACATGTGAGCCGAGGGACATTCCTCCCAGTCGTTCTGGTTCTCATAGCACTCGTAGCCTGAGCAGTTGAATGTCTGACAGGAGAACTGTAAAGAATTACAAATATTTATTATCCTCTTTCATTGGCGTCGATACTATTTGTTACACAGATACCGTTCACCACTACTGAGAGAAGGGGTGATTGCTGGATAAGACCATAAGACATAGGAACAGAATTAGGCCATTTAGCCCATCGAGTCTCCTCCTCCATTCCATCATGGCTGATTTATTGCTCCTCTCAACCCCATTCTCCTAGCTTCACCTCATAACCTTTAATGCCCACACTTATCAAGAACCTATCAACTTCCACTTTAAATGTACCCAAAGACCTGGCCTGCACGGCCGCCTGTGGCTATGAATTCCGCAGATTTACCACCCTCTGGCTAAAGAAATTCCTCCTCATCTCTGTTCTAAAGGGACATCCTTGTATTCTGAGGCTGTGCCCTCTGGCCTTAGAATCCACACTGTAGGAAACATGTTCTTCATGTCCATGCTATGTAGGTCTTTCAATATTTAATATTATAGTGTGATGATTCTGGATGATCCATCAGCAATTTATTTATGTGTTTATTTATTTATTGAGATACCATGCAGATTAGGCACTTCCAGCCTTTTGAGTCACGATGCCGAGCATTCCCCAATTTAATCCTAGTCTAATCACATGACAACTTACAATGACTAATCGATCTATCAACCAGTATACGTTTGGACTGTCGGAGGAAACCCACATTGTCATGGGGAGAATGTACAAACTCCTTGCAGACAATGGCAGGACACTAACCAAGATACAGTCTTTCTGGGATCTGCATGGACATTATCCAAAACCTTTTCTGGAAAATAGATGCAGAAAATTCTCCCATGTTACAATAATTAGCTAATCCTTTCAGCTATCCTTGCAAGCTCCTGGGTTCCTTTCTTGACTAGTACAGTTTCAGCTGAGAAGGAAACTGCTTCCTCTGCAAATGACATTACAAGTCATTCATTCCTGGTCGTTCCAGAGAAACAAGAGCCCTGAATGTATTTAGGCTACAGATGTAACAAATAAGGTATAAAAAGGAGATTATGCAACAAGTGTGAGGAGAAATATGAGATTTAGGACATGCCCTCACATTAAGCCACATCACTCAGACTCACTGTTCTCAATGCATCCAATAAACTGTTATCAAAATATTAAGTTTCCTTGTTTTCAGTTTGCCAATCATTCATGCTATTCATGACAACCAGGCTTGAAGTGAGGGAAAGGAATTTCTTAGAGAACATCACATACAAAACAAAGCTCAGAGAGATTTTAGGTCCTTGGTCTCGATTCTACATTCAGCCTACACTCTTTCCAGAATCCAACAGTGATCATTTCCTAGCCAGAGTGAGTGAAGATTCCAGTGGTAATGAGCATTGATGAGGGAGAGCCCTGCAGCTATGCATCTGCTAGTCAGTCAGTGGTGAGGGAAGATTAATTAACGTGAACCAAAACGCCCCTTTACCATTGCTCCTTTCCCAACACCAACCCAACCCATGATTGCCCCTACCCAACAAGCCCCACCACTTGCTCATCCATTGGACAGGAGGAATTACTGAAAAAGAACTGAAGATGAGATATCTCTTCTTTTTGTACATTGTTTTCTTCCCAGGTGCACATTCAGTAAATTTTTTTGCATGAAGAATTAAAAAGAAGATAACTTACATTTTCTGGTATTTCCATTCCATTTGTCACATTTGAATAAGGTTCAGTCGTCATGTTCATGTAGGACAATGTAGTGGCTGCAGTAAAATAAAGTTAACATATGTAGTCTTGCTATAGGATCTCGGCCCATGACTTCGACGGTACTCTGTTTCATAGATGCTGCCTGACCTGCTGAGTTCCTCTAGCATTTTATGTGTGTGACTTGGATCTCCAGCACCTTCAGATTTTCTCTTGTTTGTTAATATACACGTTATGTATTTTCAAATATTTTGCTTCCTTTGGAAAATACGTAACAGAAATGATCACTTCAAAATTTTTTATTTATATAAAAAATCGCCTCCTGCGAGTGAGATGATTGGATGGATGTTAGTATTCAGATTCTTTGATACTTGTGTAATGTACCCACATAAGGGTTTAATCGTATTCCCTTTTCAAAATAGCATTTTCCACTTCAGATTTCATCCGAAACCTATTGAATACTGAAAGGCCTAGATATAGTGGAGATGGAGGGGGTGTTTCCAGTGGTGCGGGAGTCTACAACCAGAGGGCACAGCCTCAGAATACAAGAAAGCCCCTTTAGGACAGAGATGAGGAGGGATTTCTTTAGCCAGAAGATGTTGAATCTGTAGAATTCATTGCCATGGACTGCTGTGGAGGCCAAGTCATTGGGTTATTTAAATTGGAAGTTAATAGTCTCTTGATTAGTCAGGGTGTCAAAGGTTACAGACAGAAGGGAGGAGAATGGGGTTGAGAGGGATAATAAATCAGCCATGATAGAATGGTGGAACAGCCTTGATGGGCAAATGACCTAATTCTGGTCCTAAGTCTTATGGGAACTTTATTTCCAATCTGGAGTTTAAAATATTAATTACTTGTTTGCCTGTTTCTAAAATATTAAAGAGAATTTAGCATATTGGGTTCTGAAAATTGAAGACTAATTCATGAGGAAAAAAAGATAGTTTAGGTAAAGTTTAGTGTAGGTAAAGAAGAGGTAAACATTAGGCGTAGCTAAACATACAGAAAATAATTAAATTCACAATAGGCAATAGGCTCAATATCAGAAAGCAAGGGGTAATATTTGGCAGGTATGTTTATGACAGGCCAGTTGTTACCACTGAGGTTCTAACAGTGTCCCAAGTCTCTTGTTTTTTGTAATATAATTAGCATAATGATGCAAATTTGGTCGGATGGTAGATAAGGGAGAAGGCTTTGAACTGCGGGAAGAGGTAGCTGGTTTAGTCAGTTAGTCAAATAGCAAATTAAATTTCATTCAGAAAAAGAAAGCGAGATTTTGTGTTTGGGAGATGCAGAAAGGCAAAGGAATACATAGCAACTGGCCGGGTATTGATTGGTGTGAAGGAACAGAAGGACCTTGAAATGTATATCCAATAACGTGGCTTAAAAGTTAGATGGAATGTTTTCCTTTATTACCTGGAGCACGGAATAAAAGAACAGGAGGTCTCAGCCTGAACTGGTTCATAGGTTGAGCACTGCACACGTTTTTTTATCACCACATTACAGAAGATACAGTATGATTGTACTGGAAAGGTTGAAGAGGAGATTTACAAGGATGTTTTCAGGACTGGAAAATTGGAGCCAAGAGGAAAGAGGAGATAAGCAAGGTTTCTTTTTGGGAAAAGAGATTTAATAGAGTGCCTGCACTGAATAAGAAGGGAGGATCTATTTCTAGTAGCAAAGGTGTAAGATGTCAAAGAAGTTAGACTTAAAGTAATTGGTAGGATTAGAGGGGCGATAAGATGTTTCTATCCTAAGGTGGCAGGGGTCTGAATCAACCAGCACATTTAAAAAGTTCACCTGACCTGCAGAGTCACCAGCCTAGGAGAAGAAGGCGAGGTTAAACTCAACAGCTCTTGTACAACTTAGTGTGCCTAACATCCTCCTCCTGTGCTCTAACATAGGTTTGATTTTATGACCTCATGCCCTGCACTATAAAGAAATACAAATGTTTGTAGGTTATCTTGAGTATGTTGCTCTGCGCATGATTTCTTTTGCCACAGAGAGGACCCATCCAAAACAATTGCAAGGCCTGAAATAAGAACGGCAACAAAATGTAGAAATGCTGGTGAAAGCTCATTAAACACAAATCTTAAATGTGTTTCTCTTTCTACAGATGCCACATTTTTATTGTTAATTGGCTTACCTCCAGTTGCAGCATGTGTTACATTGTAGGATAATGCAATAAAAAGCAGGAGGAAACCTGTGGGAGAAGGGCATAAATCATCAGCCAATGACCACTTCCACTTTTTTATTTCTGGTGTTTATTAGTTATTATTGTTTGTCAAAGCCAGGCATATGCTGGTTATTTTAATAGCATCTTGATAATATCATCTGAACTTTGTTTCCATAGCAAATTGCAACTAAATTAGCATCAGTAAATCATTTCTATACATAAATTTCAACTACCACAGGCATTTTACTGCTATGAAATATTTTCCCCAAGTTATCCAGATTAATGTATTCTATTGTCTAATCACAAAAGTATGGGTGTACAAAGAAGCCCATGCAAAGTATCTGTATAATAAAAAGCACAATCTAACAGCAGCATACTTTGCTGACAATAGAAAATATATTTCTAATAGGCTTTTAGTCATGTAATTTTAAAGCACACTTTTGGTTGGTTTTATTAAGTTATAATAGTTAAGATTTTAAAAATTAAGTCTCGTAAAAAAATATATCATAGTATGATCAGAATCCGGTTTATTGTGTCTGATTTAAGTTGTGAAATTTCTTGTTTTGTGGCAGCAGCATAGTAGTGGCATAACAAATTACTACAAGTTATGATAAAATATAAATAAGTAAATGCCATAAAAGAGGAGTGGTGATGTAGTGTTAGTGGACTGTTCAGAAAATCGATGGCGGGGGAGAAGAAGCTGTTCCTGAAACATTGAGTGTGGGTCTTTCGGCTCCTGCACCTCCTGCCTGATGGTAATGACGCAAAGAGGCCATGCTCCAGATGATGAGTGTCCCTAATGATGCATGCTGCCTAGTTGAGGTACCACCTTTTGAAGATGTCCTCAATGGTGGTGACGTTTTTGCCAGTAACAGAGCTGGTAGAGTCTACCCTGGCCACAGCTGTCCCCACCACTGAGGACATCTTCAAAAGGCGGTACCTCAAGACGTCGGCATCCATCATTAAGGACATAATTAATTTACTAAGCAGCAAGTCCGCTGACTTACCATCCATGGACCTGCTTGTACTTGAGATCAGGATTGGAAATATTGTACCAGGGGTTTGGAATATGGGTAGCTGAGTGGCTGGAGCCAGGGATCAGAATGTGAGCTGGGTGTGTGGCTCTAGTCAGAGCCAAGTTAGGAGTTGTGATCAGAAAGCGGGGGATCAGCGAAGCGGAAAGGTTTACGTACAAACTGAAACTTACAAACTAAAACTTGTATAAAGATTGTTAAATCTACGAGTTTTGACCGTAATCAGTGGCTTTGGTGATATCTGAACATTTTTGCTATTTGCTGGATGTCTATACCCCTATCATTCATGAATAATGAAGACATATTGAAATATAGTACAAGTTCTGCTCTTCATTCACTGATTAATTCACAGATAATAAGCTTACTTGTGTAACTCATACACTTTGTAGCAAAATAAAATCTAAGCATTTTAAAAGCTGCTAATGTTAGGGTATTTTTATAAATGAGTTCAACATTTAGTAACTTAGTTACTCTGTTCATCAATTCTTTTGAAACACTGAATTGCCTTCCTTAACAAACAACACAATGCTTTGAAGTTATTAAGTTACAGTCCTGTGAAGCCTGTGAAAAGCGGTTTCTCTGTGTGAAGTTAACCAGGAATTATTAGAACTGTGTGGTGTGACTGGGCTGATGGCTGCAGGAAGCTCAAGCAAATACTGTAGAAATTGATTTAGGACAGGAAATTACCTCAGTAAAATAACATTTTTGATGGCATCTCAAGTGTTTATAAAAATCATGTGATAAGCCGTACTTCTCAGAGAAATTGCGGTGTTACAAACATTTAATTGGCTTCTGAATTTCAACATAGTGCATGATCCACTGTTACATTATCACAGAACTTACTTCCTAACAGATGACAAAGTTGATATTATTTATTTATTTAGAGATACAGCATGGCATCAGGACCTTCTGACCCAACAAATCCATGCAGCCCAGTTCTGCCCGCGTGATCAATTATCCTACTAATCCATCCAGAGGAAACCCATGTGATCACAGGGAGAATATAGAAAACTCCTTACAGACTGCGGCCGGAGTTCATCCCAGGACACTGACACTGTAACAATGTTACATTAACTGCGATGCTAACATGCCACTCTTACATTTGTCATGTATGTGTACGGGGTTTCTTCTTTGTATGTTAAATTTAAAATGGCTTCTTTGTTATGTTAATCTTTTAAACTGCTGCGTATGTGGATTAAAATGGCTTCTATGTTATGTCTCTAGCTGGAAATTTGCTTGGGTTGATACAGACAGCAGGGTGCTATTAGCCAATGGGTATTCATGTTATTATTTCTTGGGGTGATAATGCTGTCTCATATGACTGGGAACGAGGGTTTTTGGCGGGGAGTCGGACGAGAGACGGGGAGGATGATGGATGTGCGTGAAGGCTCCTGTTGATCACTCTGGGTGGTCTCGAGCCGCGAGTCAACAGGGTCCGGGTGGTCCCGAAGAACTTCCTGAGCTCCAACTTGTGCACAAAGAACTTGAACTTTGATAAGTCTGGCGCCTTTTTCCATTCCTTCTTTTTCTGTATCAAACTTATATTAATTTCATAGACTTAGTAATATCTATAAAGTGTACGGTAAAACGTACTGTGTGTGCTGGCTGATGATTGATGTTTGGAACTGATTTCAGTGGCAGTGGTACAGCAACTGACCCAACTGGAGTCGTCCAGGAGGGCGCCGGGCGAGATTTCCCCTGGACATATATGAGCCAATACAGCTGAGCGTTACATATGTTAAAGCTGTATGTTAGGTACAAAGAAAAGCCATTATGTATATAACATAATCTCAGTACTGTATATGCCATGTCTAATACTGGAGTGCATGTATTTAAGGTGAGGGGGGAAAGTTCAAAGGAGATAATGGGGGGCAGTTTGTTGTACATCGAGGGTAGTAGGTTCCTGGGATGCACTACCAAGGGTGATAGTGGAGGCGAATATGATAGAAGTGTTTGCTAGATCGGCACATGAGTAGTTTAGTTCAGCGTTTAATTAGTTTGGTAAAATATCATGGGCCAAGGGGCCTGTCCTGTGCTGTGCTGTTCTATGTCTTGAAGTGATTGGTAGGCTTAAATTTTGGAAGCATAGCAGCAGTTATACCCTTTTCTACTGAAATTGGTAAAACCAAAAGCAGTGAGGATGAACTTCTCTGAGTTATTATCTTTCAAATGAAATGTTAAACAAATTTTCAATTGGCACCTTAGGTGATGATAGAGACCTTAGACCATTATGCTAAAATCAACCCTCAACTCCAATGTCAAAAACATACAGGCTGGATAATTTATTAGAACGCTGCTTGTGGGGACATGCCTTATGCAATTCACTTTTATCACTACTCCAATAATATACATCAGCGCTTATAGATCGTAATCCGGTCCCAACATATCAATGCAGCTACAAAGCCGGCAAAACAGTGGCTGTGTTTCATCAGGAGCTCGAGGAGATTTAGGATGTTACCGAAAGCACTCGCAAATTTCTACAGATGGACGTGGAGAGAATATTAACTGGTGCATCATCATCTGGTATGGGATGGCTACGGCACAGGATCGAAGTAGAGTTGTAAAATTAGTCATTGCCACCATCAGGTAGGAGGCACAGAAGCTCAAAAATTCAGGAACGGCTTCTTCCCCTGTGCCACCCAATTTCTGAATGGATATTGAACCCATGAACACGACCTCACTATTTTTTTTTAGTTCCATGTTCCACTATGTTATACACACACACACATATATATACGCACACACAGACTGACTGTAATTCACAGCTTTTTTTCCCAGAGTATCATGCATTGCATTGTACTGCTGCCACAAAATTAACAAATTTCATGACTTATGTTGTTGATAATAAACCTGATTCTGATTCTTACATTGTATATTTGTTGTTCTGTGTGTTGCATTAAATTCAAGTCATGGATGAAGGCAAAGGCAGTTCCGATGAAAGGCTGCCGAACTGAAAAGTTAACTTTTGGCTCTTCTCTCTCCACAGATGATGCCTTACATGTTGAGTACTTTTTGTTTTTATGTTGTTTTTTCTGGATTAGTGAATCAAGCACAAGCAATAGAAGTGTTGCTCAGAGGGACTGTCCCCATTTTGGAGTGGGATCTAGGATGTACTTTTACCCCATGTGCCCAGATCTGATTAGCCCACGTGCTGATCAATACCCTGTCTGAATTTAGATTTGACGCAAACAAATTCTTTCAATTTATTTTAATAACATCTGGTTCATACAAAATACAGGTGAGTCAGGAGCTTAAGGTAGTTAACCAGTTCATCTAGAACCTCAAGTATTTGGTGCCATATGTCACTGTGGGGTAACTTAGAACAAGAGAGCATAGTTCCAGAGTAAGAGAGGTCACATATTTAAGAAAGAGATGAAGGATAATTTCTTAATCTGGAAGAAGTAGCCCTCTCTGCTTCAATCGAATTCCTTCTATTTTAGCCCTTTACACGTCCACCCATCACTTCCCACCTTCTCACTTCAACATCGTTCTTAGAACAACTGATAACAAAGAACCCATGATCATGATACCTGATTATTTTTGCTCTCTTTCGGCAATATTTATTTTTTATATGTATTTCTAGTATTGCAATATACTACTGCAAAGCAACAAATTTCAGTGCTAATAAGCCTGATTCCTTTTCCCATAATATAATTAGTGTTGTAATGTTATAGCATCCCACAAATCCATAAGTACATATGACCATCATCAGAATAGCATTTAAAGGAATATTTATCGACAAATAATACAGAAATATGAGATATATACTTATAAGATGCTGGATCTTGTTGATTCTGATTACCATACTTCAAACCCCGGGGAAAGTCCAATGGGCACGTCACCAAACAAATCTGAAAAAAATTAACTGCTCTGATTAGTAAGTCAATTGAAGCTTACGTACCTTTACATTCCTGAGCGCTGCTACCTTGTGTAATGTTTTGTATGCAAAACTTATAGCCTACCAAGCAGCAATGATCCCTAACTTTTTAGTTGCTCTTGGGACATAGACTTCCTACAAAAGATACCTCAAGGTGCTGAAGATATCACCAATGTGTCTCTACAAAGTACTTCAGATTCACTGTAAGGACAAGTGAACCAGTATCATTAATCACTCCCATGCTAATATCTTCATACTGGTGCCTTACTTGGACACAATCAGATCTACTGGGTAGGTCATATTATCTATATGGTGAGATCAGACTCTCGAAACAGACTCGATATTCCACAGGAAGAGATTACCAGTGGTCAGAAGAAAAAGAATCAAGAGAAAAGCCAAACCAGAATAGGACATATACAATGAATGGTAAGGCACTAGGGAGTGCAGTGAAGCAGAAGGACTTGGGAGTACTAGTGCATAGTTCCTAAAATGTGGCGCCACAGCTAGACAGGGTGGTGACAATGGCAATTAGCACATTGGCCTTTATCAGTCAAAGCACAGAGTACAGGTTATGGGACATTATGTTGCAGTTGCACAATTGCTGATGAAACCATATTTGGAGTACTGTGTACAGTTTTGCTCACCTGTTATAGAAAAGCTGTGGTTAAACTGGAAAGAGTATTGAGAAGATTTATGATCATGTTGCCAAGAATAGAGGGACTGAGTTATCGGGAAAGGTCTGCCAGTCCAGGTCTTTATTCCTTGGAATGTCGGAGAATGAGGAGAGACCTTATAGAAATTCGTGACAGGCATGGATAAGATGGACAGTAACAGTTTTTTCCCCAGGATAGGGGAGCCCAAAATTAGAGGGCATAGACTTAGGGTGAGAGGGGAAATATTTAAGATGGTCCTGAGGGTCAACATTTTCACACAGAGGTGATGAGTGTATGGAATGAGCTGCCAGAAGAAGTGGTTGAGGCAGGTACAATAGTATCATTTAAGAAGCGAAGGGATTGATACATTCAGGGTTGGGTCTTAGAGGGATATGGGCCAAACGCAGGAAATTGGAATTAGATGGTTCGGCACTGTGGTCAACATGGACTTGTTGGGCCAAAGGGCCTGTATCTGTGCTATATTACTCTATGACTCTAAATATGCTCAAAGCCCCCTTGAGGAAAAATGCAGGAACGCCGCTGATTCCGGCCCAGGATTATTCGAAATAGGATGGCATTTGAGAATGGAATTAGGACCAGATCAGACTCTTTGGTTTGGTTTATTAATATTATCATAGAAATTCACAGAAGTGGTGAATATGGGTTTGATTTCAACTCTTCAGGAAAGTCTGGATAAGTATATGGATGGGAGGGGTACGGAGGGCTATGGTCCAGGTGCAGGTTGATGGCAGCATAATGGGTAAACATAGACTAGATGGACTGAAGGGCTTATTTTTTGTGCTGTAGTTCTCTAATACTCTGTGACATATGCTCATTGGCCACTTTATTAGGTACACCTGTTCATTAATGCAAATACCTAATGAGCCAATCATATGACAGTAACTCAATGCATAAAAGCATGCACACATGGTCAAGAGGCTCAGTTGATGTTCAGACTAAACATCAGAATGGGGAAGAAATGTGACTTTGACTGTGGAATGATTGCTGGTGCCAGACGGGGTGGTTTGAGTATCTCAGAAACTGCTGTGATTTTCACTCACAACAGTCTCTAGAGTTTATAGAGAATGGTGCAAGAAGAAAAATAAATATCCAGTGAGTGGCAGTTCTGTAGACAAAAACGCCTTGTTGATGAGAGAGGTCAGAGAATGGCCAGACTGGTTCAAGCTGACAGGAAGGTGACAGTAATTTAAATAACCAATTGTTACAACAGTGGTGTGCAGAAGAGCATCTCTAAATGCACAACACGTCGAACTTTGAAGTGGATGGGTTACGGCAGCAGAAGACCACGAACATACACTTAAGTGGCCATTTTATTCGTTACTTAATGAAGTACCACTGAGTGTATATCGAGGTGCAGTGAAGAGCTTGTCTGGCACATTGTTCATACAGCCTGATTCATTACACAGCTACAGTGAAGGTGCAGTTAAGGCAAACAATAAGCTGCAACATCATAACGAGGTAGACTGTGAGATCAGGAGTCCATCTCATCATCCTAGGGAACCATTTAATAGAGGAGGAAACTTATTCTTGCTTCTACTGATCACACAATAATTTTTTTTTGTGTGCCATATTCTGCCAGAGCCTTGGCGACCACTTTCTCAACTGGTCCCCCACGTCCTTCTCACAGCGCAGTTTTTTGTTTTACGAGGCCAAGTTGCGAGCTCGATACTCAACCCGGCACGGATGGAAAGCGTGCCCAGGAGCGGCCCGAGTGGGTTCGAACTCAGGAACCTTCGCTCCGGAGTCCGGCGCTGATGTCACTGCGCCACCAGCCGGACGCACACACAATAATGCTGAGGGCTTAAAATGAGTAAAGGATTTCACACAATTCTCTTTACTTATCGAGATAAAGTGGACAGTAGGCCCTTCAGGCCCCTCGGACCACGCTGCCCAGCAATCCCCCAATTTATTGCTAACCTAATCAGGGCAATTTACAATGACCAATTAACCTACCAACCGGTAGGTCTTTGGACTGTGAGAGGAATCCAGAACACCCAGAGGAAACCCACACAGTCACGGGGAGAACGTATAAACTCTTTACAGACAGTGACAGGAATTGAACACCGGTCACTGGTTCTGTGAAGCGTTGTGCTAACCACTATGCTACCGTGCCATGCATCTGGCATCACCTTTGAAAGCAAACCAAAGGGAAACTCCGAGAGGTCCAAAATGACCATTCTAAAAGTTAGAAGCTGAGGGCAGATTTTAAAATGCAAGAGTAAGCAGACTGGATAAACGTGCTGGAATTTACAGCGCCCAGATCCAGTCTGTCCGTTTCACATCTAATTCAAGCACATTGAGCCGCGTGTAAGAAACTCCTTAGGAGGGGTGGAATATATTTGAATAGGACTATAACCTAATTAGTGCAATACTAAAAAAGACACTTAAATTAATCTTGGGCCTCCTGGTTTGCCAGAATCATGCTGAGCAAAATAACAGCAATAGAGGAAAAGTAACACTTATTTATTTTTACAAAGTATGGATATCCCTAGGCAGACCAATATTTACAGTTGGTTCCCCAAGTGTCCCTTGAGAAGCTGGTGGATAGTCTCTTTCAAAAGCCATGGGGGAATGATATGGTACTCCTTAGTGCTATTAATGAAGAGGATTCAGGAATTTGATCCTGCACTGATGAAAGAATAATGGCAAGTCTCCATTCCCTACAACAAGGTTGTGTTCCTCTTAATAACTGCAAGCCTCCATTCCCTACGACAAGGTTGTGTTCCTCTTGGAAGAGACTGCCTCATTGTATAAGATATGGTACTGCAGACATTCCCTTCAGGAGAAGGCCATTGGCTAGGCAGCTAAAGATGGTTGGGACATTATTTGAGGAACTCCAAAATGTCCGGGGCCCAAGATAGTTGAGCTCCTGCAGTCGTAACCATTTCCGCCATGCTCTACAGTTCTAGAAACCCAGGTTCAATTCCCGCCACTATCTGTACGAAGCCTGTATGTTCTCCACATGACAATATGGGTTTCCTCCAGGTGCTCTGGTTTCCTCCCACAGTTCAATGACCAACCAGTTGGTAGGTAATTGATCATTATAAATTGTCCCATGATTAGGCTAGGGTTAAATTGGCGGGGGGGTGGTCGCTGGTTGGCGTGACTTCAAGGTCTGGGTGCGCCTGTTCCATACTGCATCTCAATAAATAAAAAACAAAGTCATTTGAATCTGTCATCGGCACTATAATTGCTTTTCTCACTTGGACCATTGAGGCCTTTAGCTGAACTTCAGAATGCTTTTGTTACTTGGTGTACGTATGGGTGTATTTGCTTGTGTGTGCACTACTTTTTTCTTCTCCCTTGTATTATTGCCTGTCTAATAACTGTTAATGGGTGACAGGATGGAGATTCGTTTCTACCAAAGGAGGTGTAAGCACTCCTTCCCTTTATGAACCTGCAGGTCACCCTTGGGCAAGGTGTAGCACTCGATAGGCCCCCGATCAGAGTCATGTGAAGCCATGGGACCAGGTGGTGGATGGTCGCATAAGCAAGTCCTGATCATGCGACCACTGACGCCAGCAGACAATCTCCGAAGAGTATTGATAATGGCTGGGGCCACCAGTCTTGTAAAGACACTGCCCAGAAGAAGGCAATGGCAAACCACTTCTGTAGAAAAACTTGCCAAGAACAATCCTGGTCATGGAAAGGCCACGATCACCCATATCATTCAACATCGCACATAATGACTGAGAGACTTGTTAAAATTATTATGAGATAGTAACAAACGAATTATCACAATCGTGTTTATTCATTTATTGCGATAGAGAGCAGAGTAGGCCCTCCCAGCTTTTCAAGCCAGGCCGCCCAGCAATCCTCCAATTTAGTGCTAACCTCATCACGGGATAATTAACAATAACCAATTAACCTACCAACTGGTACGTCTTTGGACTGTGGAAGGAAACCAGAGCACCCGGAGGAAACCTTTTGAAAACGTGTCTGGATTTCATGCTGAATGGGAACAAATATCCATAGACTCCGACAGCATGGAAGCAGGCCCCCCAGTCTATTGAGTCCATGCTGACCTTTAGACACCACTATACACTAATTCTGCACCAACTCATTTTCCTGTCATTCTACATCTCCCACGTTCTACCACTCACCTCCACTTCCAGGGACAATTCCGAGTGTCCAACTCACCTCGCAATCCACAGGTCTTTGGAATGTGGGAGGAAAATGGAGGACCCAGGGGAGAGAACATGCGAACTACACATCAGCTACTTTGAGGTAAACACCTTGATACCCTTCAGACAACGTGTGACAATTATTTTACCTTTACAAGCAACACACATAAAAATTGCTGGTGAACGCAGCAGGCCAGGCAGCATCTATAGGAAGAGGTACAGTTGACGTTTCGGGCCGAGACCCTTTGTCAGGACTGAAACGTCGACTGTACCTCTTCCTAGAGATGCTGCCTGGCCTGCTGCGTTCACCAGCAATTTTTATGTGTGTTGCTTGAAATTCCAGCATCTGCAGATTTCCCCGTGTTTGCGTTTTTACCTTTTCAAGCTTGTTTTGGTTAAATGTGTACGAAACACGCTGATTTAACACATAGACTGCTTGTAAACTATTTTCCTCTTTCCAGAGGTATGACAACCTCCCGCCCAACCACAACCTTTTGTTTCTATGCAGTCAAAGGAAAATTGATATCCAAATTGCAATTTCTTTGAGATTGAATTGAAATGCCAGTGCCAAGGTTTATTACTGAATCAACGTAATAAGGGGCTGAGACAACTACTCTGAAGCTGCTGTTAGTTATCGAGCCAGCAGACTGGAGATGCTGAGACAGATATGATGTTTGGGGGAGGTTAAAGAAGTGGGATCACTGAAAAGAATAGGAGAGGAGTTGTTGACATCCTTGCTTTGGCACATGAGCAGCGGGTTACCTCAGTAGTGAGAAGAGAACTAGCTTCTATTTACAGGGAACATTTAGACACCATCTGTGCGTAAGTATTTTTTTTTGTTGACGTAACTTTAATTGCTGCGTGATATTTATCCTGGCACTTCCTTGCATTCCTGTTCTCCAGATGGAGCTGGCACTGGCAGTTAGCAGAGAGGAAACAGTAGCAAGCTTGAGTTGCCCTGTTGAGCTCAGTACCAAAACACCACCCCCAGAATCACAGGCTTGCGGCGAATCAAGAAGTTTTTCATTTTTTGCTCAGGCCACCGCTTCTGAGAGGAGAAGTAAATTCAGCACCAAGGTCTAACTCCGAATCCGATTCAGATTCATTTATTTATCACGTGTACGTCAAAACATGCAGCCGACGTTAACAATGAATACACTCTCAGGTCCTGGCCCAAAACGTCAATTCTTTATTCCTCCCCGTAGATGCCTCCTGATCTGCTGAGTCCCTCTAGCGCTTTGTGTGCGTTGTAACCTCAGGTTGTGCTAGAGTCAGCCTGCAAATGTCGCCATGTATCCCAGCACGGACATGCAGCAGCATGCCCACAATGCTTAGAAGGACAACAGAGAACACGACAAGCAACAAAACAACAACAGCAAAACAAGCCCTTTTCATTCCTCACACTCACCCACAGTCACGGACAGCCCTCCGACCCCAGGACTGGGCTCCTGTCTCTAGCCTCTGACCTTCAATCTTCGGTGTTGATCCTCGGACTGGACAATGATGGGACCCCAAACTCCAGGGTCACCAACTCACGGGCCCTCATGCCTCCTGCTCACATGGGACATCTGATCCTGGAACCCATTGACCCAGATCGGTCCGACATCCATGGATGTCCTTCGTCATCTGTCCACGTCGCTGGCCTTTGAGCGTGGAGGCCTGGGCTCTGGATGTTCTTCATCCCACGTCCATATTGCTGGCCTTCGAGTCAGCTATATCCAGATAGTGTACAATAATGTATCACATCTTGCCAGAACCCTCAGAGAGTAAGGAGGTTATCTGTGATCATGTCTTTATCCAGTTGGCAGGATGTCCAGCATCCAATCTTACTTAAGCAGAAACTTCTTCCAAATAAATACTGGGAAAACCAGTCTCCGTTGTAAACTCTGTTCTCTGGGCACTGTGGGTGTCAGTACGAAACTCTGACTCTTTGCAACCTTATTGAATATTAAGATGAACGACCAGGACAACCAACACACCTGAGGATGTGCACGTGTCACCACACATTCTGGCACTAACATAGCATGCCTACTGTGCTCGGCAGAACAACACAGAACACAACAACGGCAACACAAGCACCATTCCTCCCTCCCAATGTTCATACACAGTCCTCTAAGCCCTAGGCAGGCCATCTGCAGACTCCAACCCCTAGCGAACTCATGGATTATCACACACTGGGCCTTTGGCTTCCCCAGTGGAGTCACAGAGATTCGCAGTGCCATCTTGGTCCACCAGCCTCCTATCTCAATGAACCATCACGTTTCTCCTCAGGGAGCTGCTTTCAGGACATTCTGGATAGATCTACTCCCTCCTTCTCTTCCCACAGAAGCCTGTGGCTCAATGAGCCCCTCTTTATTCTCCCACTTTTGCTGTACCACTGAGGGAATGCACATTAATATACTTTAAGTTTAAGTTGAGGGTTTAGAGTGAACGTCTTCTGCATCTGCCACACACTCCCTGAAAATGTTAGCAACATTCGAGCACTCTCCAAAGTACTAAACACTTGGAGAATTGTACCAACACCAAGTCAAATTTAACCAGCAATTAACCTACATGTACTGGAGATGTTGATGTTGATGAGGCCTTGAGGAGAATCCATCTGGCTGATGATGCACACCTCTTCAGCCGTGCGAGGAAGTAAGAGGATGTACTGTGCCTATAAGTAGTATTCACCCCCCCCACCACTTGGAAGCTTTCATGTTTTACTGTTTTACAACATTGAATCACAGAGGATTTAATTATATTGAGCACAAATCTGGCAGGACTAATTACACAAGAGAATTGACCATCCTGCCCCCTTCTGTAGATGTCTTCTCAAAGACATCTTTAAGGAGCCGTGCCTCAGAAAGGTGGCGTCCATCATTAAGGACCCCCCATCATCCAGGACGTGTCCTGTTCTCAGTGCTACCATCAAGTAGGAGATACAGGAGCCTGAAGGCACACACTCAACGATTCAGGAACAGCTTCTTCCCCTCTGCCATCTGATTTCTGAATGGACATTGAACCCATGAACACTACCTCACTACTTTTTATATTTTCTGTTTTTGCAGTACTTATTTTAATTTAACTATTTAACATACACATTATATACTTATGAAATTCAGTTTTTCTATATTTGTCATGTATTGCATTGTTCTGCTGCGGAAAAGGTAACAAATTTCCTGACAAACGACGATGATGTTAAAACTCATTCTGATTCTGACTCTGACTTCTGATGGCTGTTAGCTGCACAGGTCAACCCCCTCACTAATACACCAAGATTATGCCACAGGGGTCAAAAGTGGGAATAAATTTGTTATAGAGTCAAAGTTTGTACCTAGAAGCTACGGCTATTATATTTCTCTATTCATACAGCACAGGAACTGATCATGAAACCTTCCAGCTAAAATCTTATTTTACTGTTCCTATATTCCCATATTTTTATATTTCCTATGTAGAGTGGCAGGGTGGAGATACATTTCTACCAAAGGAGGCAAAGGAGGTGCAAGGCATGTCTTCGCTCCACGAGCCTGCAGGTTACCCTTGGGCGAGCTGTAGCACCTGCTAGCCCCTCAATCAGGGTCACGCAAAGCCACGGGAGCAGGTGGTAGATGGTCATATGAGTAGCTAAAGCATATCACAAGTCCTGGTTACATGACCACTGACACCAGGCAGACAACCTCTGAAGAGGATTGATAATGGCTGGGGTCACCCACCTTGTAAAGACAATGCCCAGAAGAAGGCAACGGCAAACCACTTCTGTAGAAAAATTTGCCAAGAACAATCATGGTCATGGAAAGACCATGATCACCCATGTCATACAACACGGCACACAATGAACGAACAATATTCCCATCAACTTCCCACAGATTCTGTCAGGCACCTACACACGAGGGGCGACCTACAGCTGGCCAAATTAACCGACCAGTCTGTGCGTCTTTTTAGGATGTGGGAAGAAATTGCACACTGTGAGGAAACCCTCTTGGTCACAGGGAGAATGTGTAAGCTTCACACAGGTAACGAGACGGTGTCGGAGTGGCTAGCACAACACTTTACAGTGCTAGCTACCGGGGTTCAATTCCCGCTGCTGTCTGTGAAGTGTTTGTACATTCTCCCTGTGACCGCGTGGGTTTCCTCCGGGTGCTCCAGCCCACAGTCCAGAGACGTACCGGTTGGTAGGTTAATTGGGCATTGTAAATTGTCCCGTGCTTCGATTAGGATTAAATCTGGGGATCGCCAGGCGGTGTGGCTTGGAAGGCCAGAAGGGGCTGCTCTGTGCTGTATCCCAATAAATAAATAATAAGACGGGATTGAACCTGTCTCCCTTGTGCAATGAGGCTCGGGGATGCCCTATCCCAAGCCGTTATTTATTGAACACCCTGCTGAGACACAATTCCCCATCATTTTGGGAATTCTGTGACGTTTTCAGAAAGATCACAGGCTGAAGGAGGAAGGTTCCTAACAGAGCTTCCACCACGGACATTGGCTACAAGAGCACACTTACACAAAGGGTAACACGGAGACCAGGAGATCGTTTACACTGTGATTGGAATTCATTTCAACAGAGAGAAGAGAACTCACTTACTGATAGAGCAGATCTGCAACATGGAAACTGGAAATCAATTACCAGTGATCCTGACAGAGAGAAAGACACGGTGCTCACTCAGCAACTGCTCCGGTCACAGAGGCTACGTTATGTGTCCCGCAGAAAGAGTTTTGCATTCTGAGAAATCAGAGCTTATTCAGAGAGACCTGCACCAATAAAAAAAGTGCTTGTGCTTGCGTGGAGACTAATGATTATAAATGGCTGGTACTCACAATGAGACTGGTACTTACTAATACGGGGACTGGTACTCACTTGTACAGAGACTAGCACTCAATTAAAACAAGGAGTCTGAATTTTGAGTTTGATTTATTGATTTAAGATGATGTACTAGCTTGTGCATTGCAAATAAAAATAGAAATATCACTTTAAATGGCTATGCAAATTTTGCAAGCACGGTAGAATAAAAGTAAGCTTCCTAAAGAATGATAGCTAAATATATGTGCACCTCATTAAACCACAAGACCACAGAAACAGAATTAGGCCATTCAGCCCATCGAATCTGCTATGGCATTCCATCATGTTTGATCTATTATCACACTCAACCCCATTCTCTTGCCTTCTCCCCATAACTTATGACATCCTTACTAATCAAGAACCTATCAACCTCTGCTTTAAATACACCCAATGACCAGGCCTCCACAACCAGCTGTGGCAAGGAATCCCACAGATTCACCAAACCCTGGCTAAAGAAATTCCTCCTCATCTCTGTTCTAAAGAGAAATCCTTGCATTCGAGGTTGAGCCCGCTGGTCCTAGACAAACCCACTGTAGGAGACATCCTCTCTACATCTAACCTATCTAAGCCTTTCAATATTCATTAGATTTCAATGAGATTCCCCCCTCATTTGTCTAAATTCCAGTGAGTTTATTGCACTTAGTTTAATTAGTTATTGATGTGCTACTCGCACTTTCTCCCATAGTCTGTAAAATGCGCAGACTGGTTAATTCATTTGGTGCCTCCAGCTCATCTTCCATTCGAATATGGAATCCCCCATCACCGTGTCTCATTATCGACTGCCTTTCATTTCAGAGCTTTCATATTGTCCATTACAGACTTCCGGACTAGTTCCCACCTGTCCACCCGCCAACTTCAAGCTAAGTAGCAATCGCCTGTACATTTGGAGCCCCACACTTCGTTGGTAATAGTGGACAACTATCATTTGCCCAGTAGCTGTCAGCAAGCATTTTAAAATTTGTCATTACTATGCAGTCCTAAAAATGATAATGGCAATGTAAAACATTATGGTACACAATTTAAAGCATAATATATCCAATTAGTGTTGTATCCGGTGTATAGGCATCCTATAGTTAGTCTCGTGAAACCATGAATTGGTGCCTTGGAAAGTTTCCAGGGTGCAGACCTGGATAAGGTTATATGGAAGACCGGCAGTTGCCCATGCTGCAAGTCTCCCCTCTCCACGCCACCGATATTGTCCAAGGGAAGGGCATTAGGACCCATACAGCTTGGCACCGGTGTCGTCGCAGAGCAATGTGTGGTTAAGTGCCTTGTTCAAGGACACAACACGCTGCCTCAGCCAAGGCCTGAACTAGCGACCTTCAGATCATGCGCCAACACACCTATATTCGGTATACGTAATCTGATAATAGATGTACTTTGAATCTTTCTGGAATTGAAGCAGAGTACATGAGACCATATTTTTTATTTGATAACTATAAGCTTTGTTCTGTGCGCTGGAACAACTTATTGCAAAATTACGCATTTTTGGGCTCAGATGCCAATGATCTGGTCGAAGACAAAGGGTTCTGACCCGAAACGTCGACTCATCGTTTCCACGGATGCTGCCCGACCTGCTGAGTTCCTCCAGCGTGTTGTGAGTGATGCCAATGATCTGTTATTCTACCAAATGCCCCTATGATTATTACATCGCAGAAGCAGTGTGTTTGCATAGTGTATCATTTATAGTACAAACTTTTGAAGCTAAGAAGTCCCTTTCTAGAAAACCTCATCTCAACAGCAATGGTCTGACAGTTGCTGCCCTACCAACAAAGCCTTCTTGACATTGGAAACACGAGCAGGCCAGTGTGTGCACCACCTAGTGGCCCAAATGCAGGAGATGCAATAATCTGCAACATTGTCTCTTCAGAACCTCAGCACATCCCAGGGTCCTGCTCAACCAATGAAGAATTTCTAGAGGGTGCTCACCATTGCAATGTAGACAAGGGCAAGCGGCAATTTTAGGTACTGTATAGAAAGGTCCCACAATAAGCAGGAAAATAAGTGAGCACTTCATTCACACCTGTGGGAGATGGGGAATCTTCTGCCCTTTTAAAAACAAACATCCTACAACCAGATTACCGGCATATGAAGTGAAATTTGTTGTTTTGCTAATGTAGTATAGTGCAAAGATTTAAACATCTATAAATTATAAAAATAACTCAATAGAGCTAAAGAGGGAACAACTGTCCGTGACATCATGGTCTGTTCAAAGATCTGGTGGCGGAGGGGAGAAAAGCTGTTGCTAAAATGTTGAGTGTGGGTCTGCTCCCTGATGGCTGAAGTGAGATGAGGGCATGTCCCAGCGGCTGAGGCTCTTTAATGATGGATGCTGCCTTCACGTCCTTGATGGTAGTGAGGGGGGGTGGCCATGATGGAGCTGACTGTGTCTACAACGCTCTGCAGCATCTTGTGGTCCTGTGCACTGGAGGTTCCATGCAGATTACAAAGCAAGCAGGCAGAGTGCTTTCCACTGCAGATCAGTAGAAATCTGGAAGAATGTCACCCTTTCCACTGCTGACCCCTCAGTGAGGCCTGGTGTGCGCTCTCGTGATCTCACCGTTCTGAAGTCCACAGCCAGTCCCTTGGTCTCACTGATAATGGAGTGCGAGGCTGTTGTTGCAGCACCACTCGACTATCCAATCTATCTCGCTCCTGCAAGCCTCCTTATCACCGATTATGATCTGACCCATGACAGTTGTGTCATCGGCACAACTGTTGTGCTGGGAACATGTCCACAGCCCAGCAGGGGGAGCCAGAGAGAAGGTAGCGTTGGAACTGCTCAGCACTTGCAAATTTAAAGTGTCCAGGTGGATAAATGTAATTTTTCCCCAGTAAAAATGGAAATAATGTAATTACTTGGGGAATTTCCTGTGAATTTCAGTAAAGCTGGTGCCAGTTACGAAGCTGATAAGCCATTCGGAGTTTGGGAGGGGACAGCATGTACATCATTGCTCTGTTCCATATAATGGGCGCCACAGTAGCATGGCGGTTAGCGCGCTGTTATTACAGCTCGAGTTTCTGTAGGTCTTCCCTGTTAATATGTGGGATTTCTCTGAGTCCTCCTGTTTTCTCCCACAGTCCAAGTACGTACTGGGTACATTAATTAGTCATTGTAAGTTAGCCCGTGATTAGGTTAGGGTTAATCGGGGTTGTGGGGTCGCTGGGGCAGTGTGTCTCAAAGGGCTAGTGGGGCCCAATTCATGCTGTATCGATAAATAAATAAATATCATCATCTTCTGAAAGAGTGGGTCATGGCCAGGACAAACGTATTAAGTCTCTTGCATCTCACTGATGCTCCACCTATCCAGTCCTTTGGTAACCTTGAGGTTCCATCTGGCCAATCAATGCGTTTCTGAACCTGTCTCGAGCTCAGCAGACTGATTTTCCCCAGAGGTACCTACACATGAGTAAATTTCCCAGTGCCCTATTCTAAATGAAGAAACATGTGAAAATCAAAAAGTTTAAAGCAAATTTATTATCGAAGTACATAAATGCCGCCATAAACAACCCCGAGATTCTTTTCCTTGTGGGCATTCTCAATAAACCCAATAACCATAATCAAATCAGTGAGAGACCTCACCAGCTGGGTGTACAAGCAGTGTGCAAAAGACATCAAACTGTGCAAGTACAAAAAAAATGAAGTAATAATAATAATAATAATAATAATAAATAAATAAGCAATAAATATTGAGAACATGAGATGAAGGAATTGACTGGATTTCAGGAAGGAGAAATTGGCAGAAGACACACCAATCCTCATTGACAGGTCGGTGGAGGAAAGGGTGAGCAGCTTCAAGTTCCTAGGTGTCAACATCTAAGAGGATCTGTCCTGGCCCAATACGTTGATACAATCACGACCAAGGCACGCCAGTGGCCAATGTTCAGTAGGAGTTTAAGGAGATTTTATATGTCAGAAAGACTCCAGCAAATATCTACAGATATACCATAGAATGCTTTCTAAATGGCTACGTCATTATCTGGTTTGAAAGCTCCAACGGAGAAAAAATGGCCATGGAGGGTTGTAGATTTATCTGGGAGGTCAGGGATAATCACTGTCCAGTAGATTATATTGTTTCAGATATTAATCTTCACTTGACTAGAGGTTGTACTGAAGGCAATGGTGAATTCCTCCATCAATCTGCCTATGTCGAGGCACGATTCCTGGGAAATTGGAAGTGGTCCATGTTTCCACAGCCTCATCATGAGTACTTATTATTGGGGATGGTTGATAAGAATTCTTAGTTTGAGCTAAATGGAAGATCCATTCTCTCACATCGAGGAGCTCTGGTGAAGAGAATGTAACCCTTTGCACATTTGGGCAAGCTAAAATAAGCCTTGCCCACCTTGGAGAAGTATCCATTTGACAAAGTAGTCAAGAGTCACCCTGATTTGAGTCATCTTGATTGTTTTATCTTCACTCTCCAAGCTCAGTAAGAGTATGGCCTGACTTGTCCCATTGTGGGTAAGGTTTCACCAGCAAGAATCTTCTCCTCGACATGACTTATGGTAGTTTTGGATGATTCTATAGACTGGAGCAGTCTGGGGGTTGGGGGAAAGACAGGGGGTTTGCTAACATCTAACTGAAACTTAATAAATGTCTAGGGTCTCAGCAATAACCTCCACCAACATATGGAGACACAAGAGACTGCAGATGCCGGAATCTGGAGCAACAAGCAATTGGCTGGAGGAACTCAGATTATATGGCATCTGTGGGAGGAAAGCAATCGTTGACATTTTGTGTTGAAACCCTGCATCAGATCGTGGAACAGTACCTTTTCAAAGGTTAATTATCAAAGTATGCATCAATATACAACTCTGAAATTTGTAGTTCTCCACATAGCCACGAAGTAAAGAAAGAGCATGATGGTCACTCAGAGAGAAATATCAATTCCACCCCCAAGAATGGCATCCTGATCATTAACCTCCCCCCAAAACCCGTTCCCCTCGCACAAAATGGAACAGGAACTTCGACACCCAAAAAAAAACCTCTCCCCCACACAAAAAAATAACAGAACATCAACCCCCTAACATCCTCCCCCACACTAAAACGGGCGATTAAACAAAAACACAATATAAAAACCATAAGCCTGCGGAAGTCCACAGTCCATAAATGCAATAGTCCAATCCATATGTGTAGAACCACACTCATCAAAAGAGGGAGACCACACAGGCCAGAGAGGCTACCCGCCCGCCACAGCGATAGGCCGCCCACCGACTCTTTCCTCAGTCCTCTTTTATTGTCATTTAGAAATGCATTAAGAAATGATACAATGTTTCTCCAGAGTGATATCACAGAAAACATGACAGACCAAAGACTAACACTGACAAAACCACATAATTGTAACATATAGTTACAGCAGTGCAAAGCAATACCATAATTTGATAAAGAACAGACCATAGGCACAGTAAAAAAAAGTCTCAAAGTCCCGAGTCGATCGACTCCCGAGTCCCCGATAGCAGGCGGCAAAAGGGAGAAACTCCCTGCCATAAACCTCCAGGCACCATCAACTTGCCGATACTTTGGAAGCAGCCGACCCCAGCCGACACTGAGTCTGTCCGTCCGAAAACTCCGAGCTTCCGAGCAGCCTCCCGAGCGCCTTCCTCTGCCAAGCGCCTTCGACCTCTCCCCGGCTGCTGAGACACGCAAAGCCGAGGATTGCGGGGCCTTCAGCTCCGGAGATTCCGGTTATCACACAGTAGCAGCGGTAGCAAAGCAGTCATTTCAGAAGTTTTCCAGATGTTCCACTGTGCTCTCACATCTGTTTCCATCAAATCAGGATTGTGCATGGTCCCCTACTTGACAAATAACAGATATTCATCACCGAAGTGACCGCGTGCATTATCATCATGCCGTCATCTTCTCCCCCCTAGTTTTTAGACTATTCCTGTGTAGTTTTCACTGGATACTTGGATCATTGTCTGGCTGGGAAAAAAAATCTTCTCCCAAGTCGCAGTTCTCTTGCAGACTGCATCCGGTTTTCCTCCAGAATTTCCCTGTATTTTGCTGCATTCATTTTACCCTCCACCTTCACAAGCCTTCCAGGGTCTGCTACAGTGAAGCATCCCCACAGCTTGATGCAACTACCATCATGCTTCAAGGTAGGGATGGTGGTGTTTTTGATGGTGTGTGTTGTTTGGCTTACGCCAAATATAGCATTTAGTCTGATGCCAAAAAGCTCAATTTTGGTTTCTTCAGACCATAGAACCTTCTTCCAGCTGACTTCAGAGTCTCGCACATGCTTTCTGGCAAACTCTAGCTGAGAATTCATGAGAGTTTTTTTTTCCAACAGTGGCTTTTTCCTTGCCACTCTCCCCTAGAGCTGCAACTGGTGAAGCACCCGGGCAACAGTTGTGAAATGCACAGTCTCTCCCATCTCAGCCGCTGAAGCTTGTAACTCCTCCAGAGTTGTCATAGGTCTCTTGGTGGCCTCCCTCATTAGTCTCCTTCTAGCATGATCTCTCAGGTTTTGAGGACGGTCTGCTCCAGACAGAATTGCAGCTGTGTCATATTCTTTCCATTTCTTGTTGATTGACTTAGCTGTACTCTAAAGGATATTCAGTGGCTTGGAAATTTTCTTGTATCCATCTCCTGATTTGTGCTTTTCAACAACCTTTTTGAGGAATTGCTTGGAGTGTTCTTTTGTCTTCATGGTTTAGTTTCCCACCAGCCGTTGGATCTTCTTCTTTTTTGTTTTATGGTGGTTGGCGACCAGTTTTCAGTGCATTACCACCACCTGCTAAGCTTCTTGTGTTCCAACCAAATATGTCCTGGAGTTCTCTACTTTAGACAATCTAGTTCAGCCTGCAGTCCTCTATTAGCATCACTCTGTATTTTCAATTCCTCGTGAATGTTTAATGTGCTCATTAGGTAATGCCACAAACTGCTACTCTTCCCTAATTTTGTCACGTTTTCATGTAGTTGCATTATCTCAATTACGTTGATTTCATCTACATCACTTGTAAGACTAAAATCGTCTTGTTAAAGAATAGTAATTATCACACGCTATACTTTTAAAATTGCTGTTTTCCCAAGTCTACCTGCTTTTTCAGGTTTTCCTTTCCTTGGATCGTAGCCTGCGGTTGTTTACTGAGACCTTGGAGTTCTTCTTCATTTGCTTCCATGTTTTCATTTTATAATCTGAATGTAGATAATTCATTTTGCAACAAATTCCTTTTCCTTTTATATCCTTGTAATAATTTCCTCCATTTTCCAATCTCTTTCCAACTCACCGTTGTTCTTGTCGGGTACTTGTATTTGTTGTTGGAGTTCTGCACATTTACCCTGGGGCTTCAACCATAAAATCTGAGGAATTTCCTCAAGTTTTGAAACATTTCTTAAATTCTTGACCATTTGGGATATATATACTGCCATTAAGCTTCCATCCCCTGCCTGTGAACTGTTGGATCCTCCATTCAGCGTTTCTTTGACTTCTTCCCACCTAATCCCTTTAATACCAAGATACTTTTCTGCAGATTTGAGGATAATTTTAATTTTCTCAGTTCTTTTGCTTGTTTGCGCTGAACAATTAATTGCATCCACAATAAAAAGCACAAAATCCTTTCTACTCATTAATAGTGTATCCTTATTTTTCATATTATAGCTCTCACAATTCACCAGTTTATTATTCCCTGTATTTGTTTGCTTGACAGCCTTTTTTTCATCAAATTCTTTCACTGCCTCTGCATAACTGATTCCTTGAGTTACTTTTACGTATTGTATCTCAGCTGCCTTCTTGCTATAAATGCACCCTCGATAAGCTGCGCTGTGTTCCTCACTACAATTGTAGCATTTCAGCCTAGCTCCCACTTCACATTTCCCATATTCATCTTCTCCAGTACATCGCTCACATCTTTGTTTTCCTCTGCAGACCGCCACAATGTGCCCGAATTTCTGACATTTATAGCATCTTAAAGGCGGTGGTATATATATTCTAACCGCATAACACATATACCCTAAGTAAACGTTAGTCGGCAATCTCTCTTCATCAAAGTTAATCATTACCGATAAACTATCACACTTTTTCCCGTTTCTTGTAACTTTCAAACATTTCGCCTCAATAATTTTTGCTCCTTTTATGTTCTGTTTAATCTCATCCATAGTAACTTTTGTTGGTATCCCCGAAATAACTCCTCCAGTCCACTTTCTATTGTTGGGTATTGAGCATTGTACTTCTTTGCCGTCTATTTTACATAATCTTATCACTTTACCTTGCTGAGAACTATCCCGACAAATCACTGATAGTGATCCATTTCGTGAAATCTTTGCTCCTTTAATCTCGCCTAGAATTTTGCTGAGCATCTTCGTCAAACGAATCGGGTTCCAATCACCAAAAGATGCCCCGTCTTCACTTAGTTTTATAATTGTTTTAATCTCACCTTCTTTCCATTGTTTTGCTGTCCTGTTTTGATCATCCGCTGACTCCTCAGAGTTTGATATCCCGTACCCCTGCTTTCTTTTCTTCCTCTTTCCCGCCGACCTCCATCTCTAGTTCACTTCTGCTCTTGCCAGAAACTTCCTTCAACAGCTTGGCTCTTTCCTTGATGTTCTCTCTCTCTCCGCCGTTTTCCAGTCACAACTACGACTCCCTGTCAGCACTCAGAACTCGAGCCAGGAGGAGGAATCCCCGCCAGCAGGTGGACCTTCCAGCTACAGATGTATTTTTACTACAATCAATTGAAACACCTTGACTGCACACAGGTAATCTCCATTCAACTCATTATGTGACTTCTAAAACCATAGGCTGCATCCGTGATGATTAGGTGTGTCATATAAAAGGGGGTAAATACTTATGCAATCAATTATTTTGTGTTTTATATTTGTAATTAATTTAGATCACTTTGTTGAGATTTGTTTTCACTTTGACACAAAAGTTTTTTTTCTGTTGATCAGCATCAAAAAAGCTAAATTAAATCCACTGTGGTCCAATGTTGTAAAACATGAATACTTCCAAATGGGGGTGGATACTTTTTATAGGCACTGTATAAACATACCAACTCCCACAGCAGCTTAGTCTACACTTCTTCCCACTCTAAGGATGCCATTCCTTTCTCCCTGTTCCTCAGACTCCACCACATCTGCTCTCATGATGAGGCTTTCTCTTCCAGGATGTCTGAGTTGTCCCTTTTCAGGAAGCATGGCTTCCCTTCTACTGCAGCTGATGAAGCCTGTTCTCACATCTCTGCTGTTTCTCGTGCTTCTGCTCTCATCCCATCTCCTGTCAGACAGAACAGAGACAGAGTTCCTCTTGCCCTTATCTTTCACCCTATATGCACCTGCACAGTCCTCATGCTGAGCTTCGACCAAAAATGTCGACAATTGCTTCCCTCCCCCCTCCCACAGATACTGCTCGACCTGCTGAGTTCTGCCAGCACATTTTTTGTTGTTAATAATCACGAATATTTCAGGATTTAACATTTTCTGAGTTCTCAATAGTGACCTGGAGGTGTCCATACAGATGGAGGGCAAACCCTCGCCACATGCAGAACCTAACATCATGTCACTCAAGCACACCAATGGTAGTGCACCAGAAGCCAGAGTTTAGTGATTCAACCTATGACTTAGGCTAATTCTATTTGTGAAACTTCTACAAATCTTCCATGGAGAGCATCCTGACTTCTTGTATCTCTGCCTGGTTTGGGTTGGGGTTGGGGGTGGGGGGGTACAGCTACTGCACAAGATTGAAGTAAGTTGCGGAAACTTGTAAAATTAGTCAGCTCCATCATGGGTACTAGCCTCTACAGTATCCAATACATCTTCAAGGAATGGTAACTTAAGGCAGCATCTGTCATTAAGGATCCCCACCACCCAGGGCATGCCCTCTTCTCACTGTCAATGTCAGGAAGGAGGTACAGAAGCCTAAAGGCAGACACTCGGCGATTCAGGTACAGTCGACGTTTCGGGCCGAGACCCTTCATCAGGACTAACTGAAAGAAGAGCTAGTAAGAGATTTGAAAGTGGGAGGGGGAAGGGGGAGATCCAAAATGATAGGAGAAGACAGGAGGGGGAGGGATGGAGCCAACAGCTGGACAGTTGATTGGCAAAAGGGATATGAGAGGATCATGGGACAGGAGGCCCAGGGAGAAGGAAAAAGGGGAGGGGGGGAATCCAGAGGATGGGCAAGGGGTATAGTCAGAGGGACAAAGGGAGAAAAAGGAGAGAGAGAGAAAGAATGTGTGTATATAAATAAATAACGGATGGGGTATGAGGGGGAGGTGGGGCATTAGCGGAAGTTAGAGAAGTCAATGTTCATGCCATCAGGTTGGAGGCTACCCAGATGGAATATAAGGTGTTGTTCCTCCAACCTGAGTGTGGCTTCATCTTTACAGTAGAGGAGGCCGTGGATAGACATGTCAGAATGGGAATGGGATGTGGAATTAAAATGTGTGGCCACTGGGAAATCTGGGTGGACAGAGCATAGGTGTTCAGCGAAACGATCTCCTGGCCTGCTGCGCTCACCAGCAACTTTTATGTGTGTTGCTTGAAATTCCAGCATCTGCAGATTTCCTCGTGTTTGTGGCAATTTAGGAACAGCTTCTTCTCTACTATCTGATTTCTAAATGGGCATTGAACCCTTGAATTCTAATACTTCTACTTTTTTATTTCAGATTTTTTCATTACTTATTTTAACTTAATTATTAAATATACACATTCCTCAGTTTTTCTCTGTATTTATTTATCTTGTATTTCATTGTACTGCTGCCATAAAGTTAACAAATTTCATGACACATGCTGGTGATATTAACCCTGATTCTGAATAATGGTATTAAAATTACACATCTTAAAATAATTATATTATCTGTTTACTAATACAACTATTTAGAATGCTACAACCCAGTGCAACATAGGAATCCTTGTGAGGAACCATTGTGCCAAGGATTTTGTTCTAAGTGCTTAGTGTTGTTTCCTCTCTTTCCTCATTCTTCCCAAAAGGTGAAAGGCAGCTCGGGTGCTGTACGAGCAAATAATGTCCAAGATAATAATTTACATGTTGAGCAAGCTAGGGCTTTTCTCCTTGGAATAAAGGAGGACGACAGGTGACTTGGCAGATGTGTACAAAATGGTAAGAGGCATAGATTAAGTGTCGTTCAAAGAACTTTTCCCAGGGCAAAAATGACTCATATGAGGGGCATAATTTTCAAGTGATTGGAGGAAAATACGGAGGGATTATCAGAGATAAATTTTTTACATAGAGACTAGAGGGCACATGGAATACTCTGCCAAGTACGTTGGTAGAGATAGGTACATTAGGGTCATTTAAGAGATTTTTAAGTAGGCAAATGGATGATATAAAATGGAGGGCTATGTGCTAGAAAAGGGGTGGATTGTTCTTAGAGTAAGCTAAAAGGTTGGCACCTCATGGGTTGAAGGGCCTGTACTGTGCTGTAGTGTTTTATGTTCTACGTGGAACCTGGGCTGCCATTACGTGCAAGAATAATATCACCAGGGTAACTCATTTTGCTTAATGTTTAAATTGTTAAGGCATCTAGAAGCTGCATTGTCCTTTCCAATGAACTAACAAAATGAGTTCACTGTGCAAAGAATAACGGCTATAATCTCATACCTATCACTGCTCAGTGCTAAACACTTAGACCTTGGCCTTGGGGGAGGCCGGGGGCGGGGGTGGTATGGGCATCTATAACCAGGTTCTGGATCTTCTGACTGGCAGACCTCAGTCAGCCCGAATTAGTCGTATTTCATCCACCCTGTTCTCCCACACTGGTACTCACCAGGCATGTGTGCTCAGTCCTCTACTCTACTCCGCTACATACCCACGTGGTGTGGCCAAATATAGCACCAACTTAGTCTTCAAATTTGATAATGACATCACTGTCATAGAGACCAGACCAATGGTAATGATGAGATGGAGTACAGGAACAAGAGCGTGAACTTTGTGTTATCACGTGAACATAACCCTGTTCTCATCAATGAAGCTGATGCAGAGATGGTTCATAGCTTTTAGCTGTTAAGAATCCAAATGACCAACAACGTGATGCTGTTGCTGGTCCCCCCAACCCCACACCCCTCCCTCGCACAGATGCCGTGATCAAGAAACTGCATAAGCGTAATTATTTTCTTGGGTATCTGAGAAGGTATAGTTTGTCGATGAGTATTCCCTCAAACTTCTAAAGGTGATCTGAGCCTGGTACGGACCCTGGGGAGTGTGGTAAACACTGTCCAGTCCATCACAGCCTCATCACGTTCTTCCGTCTCGTCCACCTGAATGGTGTGTCGCTTCAGGAAAGCCGGCAGCCTTCTCTGCCGTCCTGGCCATTCCCTTAACTCTCCTCTACGTCCTAAAAAAAAGCTAGAGGACCGGGAAAGCCCAGACAACCGAACTTGAGAATGGTCTCTTCCCCACTGTTATCAAACTTCTGAAACAATAACCTTTCACATGCCCTTCACAGAGGGGCTTCCACATTCTCGAACCCTTAACTCAACCTCTTCTGTTATTGTTGTTCCAGCATTTGTTTTTTGCATTACCTCGGGTTGTACTGCCACACTCTGCACCATTCGGTTGCTGTGCTTGTTATATTTATTGATCTGCTCATTAATACCATGTTTATTGTATTTAATTTTATTTTATTTAGAGATACAGCATGGAATTGCCCCTCTGGCCCTCTGACACACAACCCCCAGCAAGCCCCGATAACCTCTACTTTAATCCTAACCTAATCAATGGACTATTTACAATGGCCAATTACCCTACTGACCGGTATGCCTTTGAACTGTGGGAGGAATCCAAACATCTGTAGAAAACCCATGCATGCCACAGGGAGGATGTACGGACTCCTTACAGAGGACAATGGTTTTGAACTCTGAGCTTTGACACCTTGAGCAGTAAAAGTATTGTGCTAAACTTCAGGCGAGCAAGAGCTTTCCAATTGCACAATAATGGAGAAAGATACTGTGTCTTTGCTCATTTGGTTACTGGATTGAAAGACGTGTCCAGGAATTGAATGGAACTGCTGAGCACAAGCTGCACTCCTTTCTAATGATCATTAACCAATGCAATGGCACAAAAACAGTATATTCATCTATTTTTCTCTGTGGGTGGAAATCTCCAACATCCATGTACCTTCCTGCATCCCATGTACTTTCAAAAATAACTTGTCATACATCAGTCAAAACTCTCTTACAAAAGGTTTATAAATTAGAAAGGATTGCCAAACACAGGTACAATTCTTATGAACTAAAACAATGTACCAGCGATATGCAGGCGCTCCAGTTGTCCATAGCAGAAACCAAAGGTTGAGGAATGACTTCTAGTTCTTTTTTCTGTTATTCTCTTTGTCAATCCCCAGTGCATTCAAATATTTATGCTGTTTTTGCATTATTTGCATGTGATGTTTTTCAGATACCTTTGCGGGGACAAAGTAATTTACATAGATGGTTTAAAAGCTTCTGGACAGAGAGATCCCAGATACCCACATTTAATGCTGTGAGGGCTGACCCTCTGAGTACATGAACATCTCAAACTTTGACTGATGAGCTACACCTGTGACCATGTTTGCTGTGCTAATTGACAAGCTCAGTCTGGTCTACAAGCTTCCTTGAACTCAGTCACAATGGCGCAAATAACTTATCCAGTGTAGTCTGGTTTGTTGCAGGCCAATTAACATATCCCCATTTTCTTACGTTGATTAAACATGGGCCTTCAAGATATCATTGTTTACTTCTTTACAACAAGAAGCTGAGCAAGAGGTATGGGTTAGAAGTTTAACTTCGTCATAAACAACTCTGACCCCTTGGAAAGGCCATGTTATTGCGGTAGAAAGCTGAGGTTAGCAATAAGCCCCTTGGGCCTTGGAGAATGAACGTACATCACATTTTGAGTTTGCAGCTTTGAGAGGTTTCAATTTTGACATTCAATTTACTAGAAAAAAACTTTGTAGGACAAGCAAAACTCAACTGACTCTGATACAACCTGCAGGATAAGATCTTATAGACAAATGTGACTACCCCAAAGTCAGAATCAGAATCAAGTTTATAATTACTGTCATAACTGTGTGCTGTTTTATGCCACAGTACAGTGCAAGACATAAACATTATTTTATGGTACAAAATAAATACATAGTGCAAAAGATGAATAACAAGGTAGCATTCATGATTTCACTGTCAAGTTTGAGATCTGATGGTTGAAGGGAAGAAGCTGTTCTTAAAATCTTGAGTGTAGGTCAAATAAATTCAAATTCTAGATGTGTGCAATCTTGGTTTCATTGCTCAAAGCAATGTCTTACATTATCTTCTCCATAAAATTATGATTTTGGCAATAAATAATGATGTTGAAATGACTTTCATGCCCAATAAACGAAAGAATCAGAAAGAAAATAGATGGAAGTTCACTCATTTCTTTCTGACGTTTTCCAGACACCTTTTATAAATCAGAAAGGTATATTCAGATCATGATAAAATGAGAACGTTGAAGCAAGCCCTTCACACTCTAGGTGTTTCTCATAATTTTCGGACAGCCGCAGCGTTTCCCCCGTGATGAAGTCCAGCAAAAGTCAGGTTACAGACATCAGCCGCAGCCAAGAAACTGCCCTTATTATATACAATTTAAAAGGTTAAGTGTACTGTTTGTGTCAGTTATAAGACAGCTATTTAACTGTGATAAATCAGAACTCGTTCTCCTCACGTGTCATGTGTTTGGCGCTGTGATCCATTTTCCTTTCCCCTGCAGCTTTCTGCATGGAACCCTCCACCTTTCTTCTCATGGCAGTATAAGTACACGCTGCTGTCCCCACATGCTTCAAATCAGTCACCATTATCCCTGTACAAAAGACGTCTACACCTTCAGAACTAAATGGTTACTCCCCAGTGGAACTGATGCCAATCATCATGGAGTGCTTTGAATGGCTGGTAATGGCACATATCAAAAACTCCATTCCTGCCACACTGGATGCTTACCGACAGAACCACTCTATGACAGATGACATGGCATCAGTCATGCGCCTGTCCCTGACACAACTAGAAAGTAAGGACACTTATGTCCAGAGTGCTGTTTGTGTTTTTCAGTTTGGCATTCAACACTATTGTCCCACAGACTCTGGTGGACAAGCTCCTACTCCTTGGTCTACATGCACCACTGTGCGACTGGGTGTAGGACTTCCTAACGAACAGACCTCAGATAGTCAGGATGCACAACCGCTCCTCCATCCCCACCATTCTCAACACGAGTGCCCCCCAGGGCTGTGTACTGAGCCCACTACTGTACGTTCAGCTCATGGCCAAGCACCTGAACAATCACATCATCAATCTTGCTGATGACACAACAGCGGAAGGCTTTGTCACCAACGACGATGAGATAGCTGACAGAGAGTAGGTGGGAGAAGTCAAGGCCTGTTGCCAGGCAAAAAACGTCTTCCTTAATGTCAAAAAGACAAAGGAGATGGTTATTGACTTCAGAAGAACTCTTCATTTTTTGTGGGTCTTTTTATGCTGCGCAATGATGATTTTGTTCTCCTTACACTTGTGTATATGATCTAAGATTAACCAGCCTTGAATTAAACAAGAATTGCCCTGAAAATAACTCTCGTGTTTCTCAGCCTCAATAGAGCATCTGAAACTATCTTTCTTCAATGTTTCTCCTTGGTTGAATCCTTATACTAGGATTCACTCTAACTTGGCTAATCAGAACCAAAGCATTTCAAATAATGTTTTCTCCATTCTTGGCCCCCTTGTAAATGTTCAGGAGTAAATCCAGATCCCATTCTCAAAGACCTGGTTGGTATAGACAAGTAGGCCAAAGGGTCCATTTCCAAGTAGTGTACATCTACAACTGGCTTCTACCTTCTGTCTTCCTATCACCTGCTGTCCCCTGCTTTGTCCCCCTTCTGGAGCACACAGTGTCATTCGCGAACTCTTTATTTCAGCACACCCGTGGCCAGCCTCACAGTCTCTGCCTTCAGTTAGCAACAGTACACTCAGAACGATGACTCTATCATGTACTTCCCTGTCAGCGCTGGAATGTGTGACCCAGTTTTCCTTTGTCTAAACTTTCTCCACAACTGCGTTGTTTAACGAACACGTTGATTCTGGCTTTGTACATTCCCCATTCCTGTCTAGTACAACCAGCAGCAAGCAGCTTGTTTTCTGTGGGACATGTTATGGAATCTGCTTCCTAGCCCTCCACTTCTCCACACTCTTTCCTTTAGAACTTTCAGCCTAATTCAACAAGCCATCATTTAATTTTTTATTTAATGATACAGTGCAGGGTCCTTTGAGCCATGTTACCCCAGCAACCCCTGACAAATCCGATTAACCCTAACCTAATGACAGGACAATTTACAAGGACCAGTTAACCTACCTGGTATAGCTTTGAACTGTAGAATCAAACTGGCGCACCCGGGGAACACCCACGCACTCCATAGGGCTTCGCTATTGCTTGCATGGTGGGTGGTGGGGCGGGGGGGTTGATGTTTTTCTGGAGCAAGTGTGGAAAGGGGAGGGGGGGTTGATGGTTTTTCTGCTGCTTGTGCGTGAGAAGGGGCGGGGGGGCTTTGAGGTTCTAACATTTCCTATCACTCATACTTTGTTTTTTTTTTGTTTTGTGGATGTCTGTGAAGAGTAAGAATTTCCAGGTGCAGGCTGTATACATTCTCTGATATTAAAATGAAACATTGAACTCTTACAGGGCTGGCCTAGCATATCCTTAAGTGCGTTGGTTGTTAATGCAAATGATGCATTTCACTGTATGGTAAATAAATCTGAATCTGAATGGTCCATTCTCCTCACCTATTAGATTCCTTCATTCCCAGCTTTTTGCCTTTCCCACCCATCTGGCTTCAACTATTATCTTCCAGCTGGTCCTTCTTCTCCCACCCCAAACCATTTTATTCTGGCATCTTCCCCCTTCCTTTCCAGACCTGGAGAAAGGTCTCGACCTGAAACGTCGACTGTTTATTCATTTTCATTGATGCTGCCTGATCTGTTGAGTTCTTCCAGTGAAAGAAATATTTCCAGGTTATTGCCAGGTTACTCTGGGTTTAATCCTGATCTTCCATGTTGCTTGTGTGAATACATGGGTTTCCCCTCAAGTGACACAGTTTCCAGCCACATCCTGAAAAAAACCCTGCAGCCTAATAGATTAAATAGCCACTGTGAATTGCCCCAAGTGAGTGTTAGAGTCTGGGGTTAGCTAATGGGAGTGTGGAAGTAATAAGATGAAATAAAGTGGAGGATTAGTGTCCATGGGTGTTTGATGGTAGCTGCAGAATTAATGGGTTAATGGGCCTGTTTCCAGGCTGCCTGATGATAATATTCATACAAAATCCTACAAAATGTAGTGGATTTGGAACGGTGCATCACGACCAACTACTGAGCATGTTAAACATAGAAGCATAGAAAACCTATAGCACAATACAGGCCCTTCGGCCCCCAAAGCTGTGCAGAACATGACCTTACCTTAGAAATTACCTAGCCTTATCCATAGTCCTCCATTTTTTTAAGCTCCATGTACCTATCTAGGAATCTCTTAAAAGACCCTATGGTATCCGCCTCCACCACCGTTGCCGGCAGCCCATTCCACGCACTCACCACTCTGCGTAAAAAACTTACCCCTGACATCTCCTCTGTACCTACTTCCAAGCACCGTAAAACTGTGCCCTCTCATGTTAGCCATTTCAGCCCTGGGAAAAAGCCTCTGACTATCCACATGATCAATGCCTTTCATCATCTTATACACCTCTGTCAGGTCACCTCTCATCCTCTATCGCTCCAAGGGGAAAAGGCCGAGTTCACTCAACCTATTCTCATAAGGCATGCTCCCAATCCAGGCAACGTCCTTGTAAATATCCTCTGCACCCTTTCTACGGTTTCCACATCCTTCCTGTAGTGAGGCGACCAGAACTGAGCACAGTTCTCCAAGTGGGGTTTGATCAGGGTCCTATATAGCTGTAGCATTACCTCTCCGCTCCTAAACTCAATCCCAAGGTTGATGAAGGTCAGTGCACCGTATGCTTTCTTGACCACAGAGTCAACCTGCGCAGGAGCTTTGAGTGTCCTATGGACTCAGACCCCAAGATCCCTCTGATCCTCCACACTGTCAAGAGTCTTGCCATTGATACTATATTCTGCCATCATATTTGACCTACCAAAATAAACCACCTCACACTTCCCTGGGTTGAACTCCATCTGCCACTTCTCAGCCCAGCTTTGCATCCTAACGATGTTTCTCCGTAACCTCTGACAGCTCTCCACACTATTGACAACACCCCCAGCCTTTGTGTCATCAGCAAATTTACTAACCCATCCTTCCACTTCCTCGTCCAGGTCACTTATAAAAATCATGAAGAGAAGGAGGTCCCAGAACAGATCTCTGAGTATTTTTTTCTTTGGACTTCCTTAGTACATTGAAGTGCAGTAATAGGATTTCTTCTCATTGCTACCATCAGGAAGGAGGTACAGAAGCCTGAAGACACATACTCAATGAGTCAGAAACAGCTTCTTCCCCTCTGCCATCTGATTTCTGAATGGACATTGAACCCATGAACATTACCTCACTACTTTTTTATTTCCATTTTATTTGCACCACTTATTTAATTTAACTATGTACTGTATATATAGTAATTCACATTTTTCTTTCTCTCTGTTATCGTGTACCGCATTGTACTGCTGCCGCAAAGATAACAAATTTCACAACATTTAAGGCATCCGTTAGTCTTGCGAGACCATGGATCTGCGCCTGGAAAGTCTTCACTCTCCAGTGCACGGGCCTGGGCAAGGCTGTATGGGCAATTGCCTGTGTTGTAAGTCTCCCCTCTCCACGACACCAATGTTGTCAAAGGGAAGGGCATTAGGACCCATACAGCTTGGCACTAGTGTCGTCGGAGAACAATGTGTGATTAAGTGCCTTGCTCAAGGACACAACACGTTGCCTCGGTTGAGGCTCGAACTCACGACCTTCAGGTTGCTAGTCCAATGCCTTAACCACTTGGCCATGTGCCCACTGAGCTATGTCAGTGGTATTAAACCTGATTCTGATTCATATCTTGGCCTCAAGATTACTAGTCCAAAAGTTATAATGTCCATATAGAAATTGGTTTCTCATAGCCCTTGGTGGTCCTCAGTTACACAGTCCTTGATTTCTCGTTGCAAATCCTATCTGTTGTACTAACATTCCAGAGGAACCGATAAACAATTAAAACTGCCTGCGAACATTTAGATCCTATTTAATGACATGCTGTTACTACACTACTATTTTTGAGAATACAGTTCTATAGCATATAGCAATAATTCTCCACAATGTTGTTCATTCTGTGTTGGAACATATTATATTCTTACCAGGAGCTGCCTATAAAAATCTGCTGTCAATAACCGTAATCACAAAGCTTACTGTTACCCAATAAATGCTTGTATCCTTCCCAAAGGCACTGATATCTCTGTGAATTCAGTCCTGCACTAGTCCCTGTATTCTATAATGACCTACACACCTAATGGCTGCTAATAATTCAAGAAGAAACCCCAGAAACATTTTTGTAGGATAACTAAGAACGGGCCATAAGTGTTGCATTTGCTTTTGACATGCACATCTAGAGCATTCATTAAAGGTGTGAAGCATTGTATCTTGTACGCATTGCAGCGCAGGTTTTCTGCTGCAAAGGTGAAGGTGTGTGTAGTTTTTTAAGTTCTTCTGAGGTCAAATTGCTTTTGAATTCCTGAGGTGAATTCTAAACCAATCAATAGTTCAATAGTTCCACTTACTATCAGAAGATGTATACAATATGCAATGTGAAATTTTTGTTCTTCGCAGATATCCACAAAAACAGAAGAGTACTCCAACGAATGAGTGACACTAAAAATGTTGGAACCCCAATACCCCCCTTCTCCCCCCTCCCATGCACAAGCAGCAGCAAAGCATCGACCCTCCCCTTCCCCATTTAATTCAGCTAAAAGCATCTGCACCCTCCACCCACCATGCAAGCAATAGCAAAACCCCTGCGAATGAGGAAATTACAGTGGTCTACAGAAGCAAGTCGAATTTACCAAGAGCTGACTGACTTTGTCCTTCCCTTTGTATGGCACAGAAACCTCCAGATCCTATGTTGGCTCCAATAAATGTTTTGAAAAAAATCCTTCTATTGATTAACTTGTTTTCTAGCTTTGTGCTTTAAGCAGAAAGCAAGTTCAATGAGGCACATTTTGGGAAGACCATTTTCCGTCTGACCAGGAAGATTAGATTGAAATCAAATGGTAATTCTTTCCTTTATATATTCTGGATAACAAATTACTAAGTATTGTTGGGTAAAAGATATTGGGACGTGGTGGACAAGGGTTCCAATTACTGCATAGCATAGAACAGACACACTTTCCCAAAATGATCTTGTCGTGGAGTTTATGTAGTAGCGCTGAACAGGCATGTTGTGGCAACTGTGTGGTTACACCTTCTTCAAAATGAATGCCATTGTCTTCTCTGATCAGGAGGCAGAAATCAAAATGGTGATGCACCTAACACTGAAGTCGAGGAATGAATTTATAGACTTAGATCTCTCGGCTGCTTTTATCGTCCACTCAGTTGTCATAGTTGTGTCACTGAGCCTGTTTGACATCAGGAGAACACTGTCCTCTGTCCCACGTGCACGTGCAGTGCTGTACTCCATTTCTGATAGTCTGGTTCATTGCCTACGACATTGGAAAGGTGACAACATCAGGCCTGGTTACAAACTTCTGAACTTTGTCACCGATACTTTTGTTCCTCCCTTGCCAAGGGGTTAGACTGAACCAGACCATGGTGTTCAGTTTGAACCGGAAATTAGCTTCCTGCATTCCATCCCAGTCATGAAAAAAACCACCTATGTTATCCTGGCAGCCCTTGTCACCTGCACCTTTTCCGCTCCTTTAGGATCTTCATGACAGTAAAGTTTTACTACTTCTGTCTCTCCTGGAGTTAACCCAATTCCAGAACACTCCAGAAATCTCAGATCCTCAATAAATTCCAACATGTACACAAATAGACCTTGAATTCTGTCCCACAGAAAGTTCCAAGAGATGCTTCATAAATATCTAAATTTCTGCAGCGCCCTTTGTCTCATCATGAGAGCTTCCTTCTCAAGCCTCCAGCATTCTGTGGATTCAGTACTGATACAAAAGCATCAATTACGTTAGTCTGCAAACTCAAAGTCCTCACATAACTTTTTTTCTATGGAACCATCAGTCACCCTGTTGACCTCTTTCTTCCGACTCTGTGACTGTTTTCTTTGTCCCTGCTTGTGATATTCCTTGTGCTCCGGCTGCCATACAATTGGAAGCTGATACAGGTATTGCTAAGGCTTCCATAGGAGCCTGGGGTCCTGTTGTTTCGACTATCTGACCATTGGTAATATTACCGAAGAGCCACTACCATTTCAGCTGCACACTTGAGAATAAGCAATAAAAACCTGTCCTCCAGGTGTAGCCTTAGCCATCTTAAGGCCTTGGTTTTATCTGCTTGCAGCCAACAAGTTTTTGGTGTTCAGTTAGGATTCAGAGATAGTTAACCAGTTAGAGAGATTAGAAATTAGACATGGAGCCAACTGGAAAGCAGAGCTTTCGTGGAGAAGCTGCAGAGGTGGTGATGGGATTAATGTTGGGAAGAGTCAATTAAAAGCCAAGAGCAGAATGGAGTAATTTTGAAGCATTATAACTCTAATGGTCTCACAAACAATGACTGCTTAAAATTGCAGTCAGGGGCCTACAAACTCACTTTCCATGTTATGTGACCTTCCATGTGAACTCTATAACTATCCATCTCTAAGTTTCCTGGGACAGATATGGGAAGGACCAGTAAAGGGAGTGACTTGACATCACTTACAACTAAACACCATCCAGTAGTGAAGAACTCAGGAAGCTGAAGATGTTGAAACTTGGAGATAAAGCTAACCTACTGGAAGAACTCGGCAGGAAGAGGAGTATATGTGTGGGGGAGAAGAATTGTCGACAGTTCAGGTCAAGTCCCTGGGAAGGTAGCCAGTAGAAAGCGGAGAGGGGGTGGGGATAGTTCTCTGCAGGAGCAGTCACAGCCATCTCCGAGCAAGCTTAAGGCAGTTCTCTTCTATTTTCCCAAGGTGCTAATTTTATTTTTTAAAAATGCATTAACACCTTCAAGACCAGGTGGTGCTTAACAAACATCACAATGGGCTTGTGTTTAAAATCCAGTCTATGGTGAACAGCTCACTCCACGCACAGATCCTATTTCTGATTGTTTTTCTGTGATGAATCACACAAATTGATTTCTGGAGGCCATGATTTCCTTAGTTCATTAATTCGCCGTCCCACCCTCCCCCCACCTTCTTTATAGGGCCTCTGCCCCTTCCCTCTTCAGTCCTGACATCGATGCTGCCCGACCTGCTGAGTTCCTCCAGCGTGTTGTGAGTGTTGCTTTGACCCCAGCATCTGCAGAGTATTTTGTGTTTACTAACTTGCAGATCTTTTGGTTATTTTAAATAATGGTTCTTAAATATCACCAATTAAAATAAATCTGAGCAGCATTTTCTATCTTTATCTGAGAGAAACCAGAAAAAACTACAAGTGTGTAGACCTGTGGTCTAGCTTTATCACAGGAACCTTGGATGTTGGAGAAGGTCAACATCCAAGGGACACTTGGATGTGAGCACTCAGTGTGTGATGTATGAATGCTGAATTCTGCAAGTGAAATCTGAAAATTCACCACCTGAGTTGAACAATGATATTGCAAGTCTGGCGAATAGAGGAAAATTGCCTGCTCATTTGTTTTTCCACTTCTTACGGACAGTGGCAGTAATTGAGCTCCGGTACTGTAAAGCAATATGCTAACCACTACAAGCAACACACACAAAATGCTGATGGAACGCAGCAGGCCAGGCAGCATCTATAGGAAGGGGTACAGTCGATGTTCTGGGCCGAGACCCTTCGCCAGGACTAACTGAAAGAAGAGATAGTAAGAGATTTGAAAGTGGGAGGGAGAGGGGGAGATCTGAAATGATAGGGGAAAACAGGAGGGGGAGGGATGGAGCCAAGAGCTGAACAGTTGACTGGCAAAAGGGATACGAGGCTGGAGAAGGGAGAGGATCATGGGACGGGAGGCCTAGGGAGAAAGAAAGGGGGAGGGGAGCACCAGAGGAAGATATAGTGAGAGGGATAGAGGGAGAAAAAGGAGAGAGAAAGAAAGGGGGGGAAATAAATAAATAAATAAATAAATAAATAAGGGATGGGGTACGGGGGGGGCGGTGGAGTGGGGCATTAACAGAAGTTGGAGAAGTCAATGTTCATGCCATCAGTTTGGAGGCCACCCAGACGGAATATAAGGTGTTGTTCCTCCAACCTGAGTGTGGCTTCATCTTTACAGTAGAGGAGGCCATGGATGGACATATCAGAATTGGAATGGGACGTGGAATTAAAATGTGTGGCCACTGGGAGATCCTGCTTTCTCTGGCGGACAGAGTGTAGGTGTTCAGCGAAATGGTCTTCCAGTCTGCGTCGGGTCTCGCCAATATATAGAAGGCCGCACTGGGAACACCGGACGCAGTATATCACCCCAGCCGACTCACAGGTGAAGTGTCGCCTCACCTGGAAGGACTGTCTGGGGCCCTGTATGATAGTGAGGGAGGAAGTGTAAGGGCATGTGTAGCACTTGTTCTGCTTACAAGGATAAATGCTGGGAGGGAGATTGGTGGGAAGGGATGGGGGGGACGAATGGACAAGGGAGTCGCGTAGGGAGTGATTCCTGCTAAAAGCAGAAGGGGACGGGAGGGAAAGATGTGCTTGGTGGTGGGATCCTGTTGGAGGTGGCGGAAGTTACTGAGAATTATATGTTGGACCCTGAGTCTGGTGAGGTGATAGGTGAGGATCAGGGGAACCCTATTCCTAGTGGGGTGGCGGGGGGATGGGGTGAGAGCAGATGTGCGTGAAATGGGAGAGATACATTTGAGAGCAGAGTTGACGGTGGAGGAAGGGAAGCCCCTTTCTTTAAAAAAGGAAGATGTCTCCTTCTTCTTGGAATGGAAAGCCTCATCCTGAGAGCAGATGTGGCGGAGATGGAGAAATTGCAAGAAGGGGATGGCATTTTTGCAAGAGGTAGGTTGGGAAGAAGAATAGTCCATGTAGCTGTGAGAGTCAGTAGGTTTATAGTAGACATCAGTAGATAAACTGTCTCCAGAGATAGAGACAGAAAGATCAAGAAAGAGGAGGGAGGTGTTGGAAACGGACCAGGTAAATTTGAGGGCAGGGTGAAAGTTGGAGGCAAAGTTAATGAAGTCAACGAGCTCAGCATGTGTGCAGGAAGCAGCGCCAATGCAGTTGTCGATGTAGCGAAGGAAAAGGGGGAGATGGATACCAGAATAGGCTTGGAACATGGATTGTTCCATAAAGCCAACAAAAAGGCAGGCATAGCTAGGACCCATACGGGTGCTCATGGCTATACCTTTAGTTTGGAGGAAGTGGGGGGAGCCAAAGGAGAAATTATTAAGGGTAAGGACTAATTCCGCTAGATGGAGGAGAGTGGTGGTAGAGGGGAACTGGTTAGGTCTGGAATCCAAAAAGAAGCGGAGAGCTTTGAGACCTTCCTAGTGGGGGATGGAGGTATATAGGGACTGGACATCCATGGTGAAAATAAAGCGGTGGGGGCCAGGGAACTTAAAATCATTGAAAAAATTCAGAACGTGAGAAGTGTCACAAACATAGGTGGGAAGGGATTGAACAAGGGGGGATAAAACAGTGTCGAGGTATGCAGAAATGAGTTTGGTGGGGCAGGAGCAAGCTGAAACAATGGGTCTACCTGGACAGGCAGGTTTGTGGATCTCGGGTAGGAGGTAGAAACAGGAAGTGCGAGGTGTGGGAACTATAAGGTTGGTGCGCTGCCCTATTTATTTGTTTGTTTGTTTATTTATTTATTTATTTCCCCCCTTTCTCTCTCTCTCTTTTTTTTCCCTCTGTCCCTCTCACTATATCTTCCTCTGATGCTTCCCTCCCCCCTTCTTTCTCCCCAGGCCTCCCGTTCCATGATCCTCTCCCTTCTCCAGCCTTGTATCCCTTTTGCCAATCAACTTTCCAGCTCTTAGCTCCAACCCTCCCCCTCCTATCTTCCATCATTTCGGATTTCCCCCTTCCACTTTCAAATCTCTTACTATCTCTTCTTTCAGTTAGTCCTGACGAAGGGTCTCGGCCCAAAACGTCGACTGTACCTCTTCCTGTAGATGCTGCCTGGCCTGCTGCGTTCCACCAGCAACTTTTATGTGCGTTGCTTGAACTTCCAGCATCTACAGATTTCCTCGTGTTTGCGATGCTGACCACTATGCTACCGTGTCACTTTATTTGTCATGTACATTGAAACATCGAAACACAACACCTGAGTCAATAACCAATACAGTTCAAGGACCATGCTGGGGGCAGCCTGCAATTGCTGCCATGATTCCAATACCAACCTACTGTAGCATGCCCATAACACACTGACTAATACTAACCTTATGCCTTTATAATTTGGGAGGAAACCCACAGGGAGAACGTACAAACTCCTTACAGACAGTAGTGGGAATTGAACCCCGATCAGCGATCTCAGGGGCTGTAAAGCATTGCACCAACCACTAGAGTTCCATGTTATGTGATGCACTGTACAGATTTAAATAATCCATTAATTTGCTACTACTTATTCTATGTTCTCACACAAGATCAAAATTTACACCACAAAGTAGTAAAAATATTAAAAGTCCTATTCCTTTGGGCTGTTAGTTCCCAATTGTGTGGCTCGGTGAATTGTGGTAAAAACATACTTTGACCCCTTCACTCAGAGAGTGTGGGAATGTGGAATAAGCTGCCAACACAAGTCATGTATCCAAGTTCGATTTTGACGTTTAAGAGAAGTTTGGATAGATACATGGATGGTAGGGATATGGAGAGCTATGGTCCAGGTGCAGGTTGATGGGACTAGGTACTTTAAATGGTTTTGGCATGGATTAGATGGGATGAATGGTCTGTTTCTGTGCTGTGACTATATGACTTGATGGTTTTTACTTCCCTTTTATGAAAGTCCTAATCTGAATGCTACGTTGTTTTGTAGGGAAGATTTTTCTCGTGGTATCAATTACTTAGTTCTATTCGTGAGAGGTAATTACTGTTGAGACATTGCTTTGCACTATGCTGTGTGACGTTTGGAATGGTTCACACCCAGCGGTTAATATTTCGCAGAAGCTACCAATGGAACATTTTTTTTTGTGCAGGGACTTAGTGTAATCGGTCACAGGTCCGTCGTTTTTAACAAAAACAACAGGTGTTTTTGTAGTTAAATATTAGACAACAAAATTGCTCCGAGTCTGTCTTTCACATGACATTGGAAACCACTTCATCAGTCACCCTTGGAAACGGAAGAAATGTCATTCTTGCTCTTAAATTTGTGGCCCAAAGAGAAAATATCTCCTCTGTTCGCAAACTTTGGATTCTGATGAATGTTTGAGATATAGTTAGGATCACATAAGCTTTGTACTCTCATGAATCCGTGCATCAAAAAAGTGCCATTCTAAATTATTTTAAAAGAACATTATTTTTATATGAATATGAATTATTTTAGGACCAATGCTTTAAGGAAAACAAAGTTCTCCTGTTGGGGCCATGTTACTCACGAGTACCAGTTAATGGTTTATTTTTCATAAGCTTATTAGTCCCCAGTGTGTTTCCTCATTTTTTAACCTTTGGATGGAAGTCATATTAAACAGTATGTAATGTGTCAATTATTAAAGCTCAAATGCATGAAAAAATAGAGAGTTTTATAGTATTCATTCAAGGACTGGCACAAAGCTGTTGAATTTCTAGGCTTGAGCTTTGACATTGAAAGGAAGTTTATTCACAGCAACCAGCGAAGAGGTGTGGATCCTCGATCAGTTTACCAAGGCACCTGCACAAGGGGGAGAATTTCAATCGGGCTGCTGTGGTGATAGCTTTAGTGAGTGAGTTTATCCTCAGGCCTCCTGCGACCTGTTATTGCTGCCATGAGTGGTGATATCATATGTTTCTCTCTGTTGTACTCACGGCAGCTTCGCTGCAACTGAAATTCCCATAGGATACTGGTGGGAAAAAAAAATAAGCTGAGATCCATCTGGGCTTGAGTAATTTAATACACCGCACGGTAAACAACCTCTGATATTTTTTACTTCACAAACAACTTGTAACACCAACTATACTGTGTACTTGAACTGAAGCTGATTCTTCCAATTAATTGACCGAATAGGCCATATGTTTTAAATAATCCTTAACAAGTCTGTCAACTGTTACCCGACCCTCTAAAGCATCGTTGCCTATGAGGCAGGTGATCTGGTCGACATTTCCATAGGAAAATTGATTCCTTTATCCAAATGGCCCAATATTCATATGTGAGCTCAGATACTTGCATAGACTGGTTGGCATCTTGCTAGACTACAAATACACCCTTTCAGGGCTGAGGGAAGTTGGTGCCAACTCTAATGTTTCCACTCCTATTATGGCTACGATAGCTCAACCCATCACTGACCCAGGTCCTTTTGGTAGAGCGTGGGATGCTCTATGAGTTGCTGTTGTTCCCTTTCTGAGCTGCAACTTTTGCTGCTTCCTTAGCATATGTCCATTTTTTTTATGAGGCAAAGCTGCTAGCTTGACGTTCAACCCAGTGCAGATGGAAAGCGTGCTAGGGGTTGAGTGGATTTGAACCCAGGATCATTCACCTTGAAGTCCAATGCTGATGGCACGACACCACCAGCCAAATCTACTTGACTTGAAAGATGGATATATCCAATAATCTTATCAATTACACCGTTTCTCGGTAGACGTGAAAATAATAAACTCATTTACCAATTGTTTTATATATTTAAGTGTATAATTGTAGTTTTATTGTAGAAGGCAAACTGATGTTTTAATCTAGAGCTTCTATCAAACAGGCTAGGATACTGAACTGTACTCAAGGTGCTATATTCAGTAGGTACACGTTAGACTTAAGCATCCTATCCTTGATATGGCAGTGTCTCCAAGAGTTTTAAGTCACTTTTTTTTTAATCAAAGCAGTAATCTTATACTAGTCTCAATTGTCAACACAATGGGCAATGGGCCTCCCAACATTCTCGTCCAAACTCAACAAGACACCTCAAGCCTACACGGAAGCAATTCATCAAGCAGAAGTGGTTTGATTACATCTATCCACTTGTATCATTAAATCTGGTTAAACTGATCAATCATTGTCTTTCCCTGAGGACAGTAAGCAGATGTAGCGGGCTCATAATTTCTGCTAATTGGGACCATTTTTTTCCATGAAATGAGATGCAACTGGTCTCCGCAGTTGTTATACAATGGCTCAGGGACTCCGTGTCATTCAAAGTATTATTTAAAAAATGGATTTGCAAAATATTTTGGTGGTGCAGTCCAGTTGTGGATTACATGCTTAGGAGGTTTCTGGTTTGGTCACTCATCTGAGCGCTACTGGTACCATGTAACCCAGTACTGCCTGTTGCATGGTTGGGTGGTCGGTGACTAAATCGGCTCCCCCACCGGGCTTGCCTGGTAAGGAGGGTGGCTAGACACGCTGCAGGATGAAAAACAAGACCTGTCAAAGGGCGGATGAACCCTCTCGTAGGATCAACGGCCACCTAGCAAACACGTGCCGTGAAGCGCGGAAAGGGCATCCCTTGCATCGAAGCTTGGTCTGGCCATTCACTGCAACAGAACTTCCCCCCGGCCGTCTTGGACCCCACCATGTCGCTGGATCCGGGAGGGGATGTCGAGAGGGTGGGTCTGGACCTGTGCAACCCCCTACTCACCTAAAATCCATTCACGCCCACGCTGTTCCTTTCTGAGGAGTGGGGTACCACCCCACTAACTGACCGAAAGGAACCATCATTGTCCTCTGGGATGGATAGCCAGAGAGAGAGAGAGAGATATGCTTAGGAGGTTATCTCAGTGCTTGATAGATTCTTAGTTAGTCAGGACATGTAGGGATGTGGGGAGAAGGCAGGAGATTGGGATGTAGAAGGAAATGGGTCAGCCAAAGTGAAATGCCAGAGCAGACTCGATGGGCCAAATGGCCTAATTCTGCTCCTATATCTTATGGTCTTATGGTCTAAAATGTTGGGGGAAATATTGAGGGAAATAAACATTTGATGTGTCCAGCTGAGACCCTTCATCTGGACTGGAATGGAGCCAGAATAAGAAGATGGGGGATGCAGGGGAAGATGTACAAGCTGGCAGGTGATAGGTGAATCCAGGTGAGTGGGAATGTGATGGGTGTAAGCAGGGGGATGAAGTGGGGAGCTGAAAGGTGATATGGAAGAATTTATTTCGAACAGTTTGTCCTCTGATAAATACTCGTAGAAATGCCCCGCCCTGATTTTTGATTTCTCAACTATTCCCGCCAATGTGTTTTTACAGTATTTCAGAAAGAGCAGAAGTACTTCTAAAATCTGAGGCAGAAAGTATCATGCGAGCCATTTCCGTATTTCATTGACTATGTTGCAAAGAAGGATATTGAACTTCTGGTTGTGCTTTAGCTAATTTCTGGCAGTTTAATCCTGTAAAACAGCTCATAAAAAGAATGAGTAAGGAAGGCTCCTCCGTTAATTACAGTCCCATTTTCTTAGGATAGAATCTTTATTGCCTGTCACCCTTGTCTATATGATGATGCCTTGCAAATTGGAATGATGCAGATGTACAGTAATGACCAGCAGACTGCTTTGAAATGAAATCTTAATTCTGGCTTTCTACCTGTGCCCGTGTGCGTGGCCTTTTAACACAAAGTGCCTCGGTGTCCTCCACCTGTCCACATGCCTTCTGGTTAAACAGAGAGCAACAGCTCAAGGAAAGAAACCTCCATTAATGCTCACCTGCGTGGCAAATGTCATTTTAATTAACGCGTGCAAATGCAAGGGAACACGTCCCAGAAAATGCTCAAGTTATTCTTTAATGATAGTGCTGAAAAGCTGTTTGGGAAATTGTGCAATGAGATGAGAAAATGATGAGACAAACTGATCTGTGCTGAGCCATTATGTCTCGGAAAGCACAGCAGAAGCAGATTCGACAGAGAGCTGAATATATGTATTAATCTATGATTACATCTTACTGACTGGGCAGATGGATTACATCGCTTTTGAACATCATTCATAGCTGTTGCCTTAAAAATGAGAAAATAGACAGAGAGTGCTTCATCACACCACTCTTTCAATGAATCACGTCTGTCATCTGCGAATAAATACAGCTTAGATGAAAGATCCAGTGCTGCCTTTGATAATCGAGTCAGAAGAGACTGAAGCAATTTAGGCTGCAATTTATCCCTCACACACAGAATTTACAGCTGTTACGAGATTAATAGACAGAGCAACAGATAGTCATGAGATTTGAAATACACTTTAGGAGAGAGAGGTGATTCTTTAAACTTCATTAATTTCTGAACATCCTAATCTCCCGCTACCCATTAGTAGAGAAGCACCTGCAGGGAATCTGATTAGTAGAGAATCTTTTTTTTTATTTGTGAATCTGATGAAATAAAGAGTAGAGGTTAATTGCAGCATCTGGAAGCCTCCCTCACCAGACACACAGATTTCTGCTTACTCCAGTGTATATATATATACTTGCATATATAACAATAAACTTGACTTTGAATTTGAGACTCAGCCTTGAGTATCTGTGCCCTTATAATGAACGAAGAGAAGCCACAAAACTGTGAAAGGGAGATTCAGCTCTACCAGGCTGCAATTCAAAGCAAATTTTCCTCTAGCCTAAGTATCATCTGGTTCAAAACGTGCAGAAAGTAAATAATTTTATTAACTTACCCTGTGTTCTTTAAACAAGTCAGTAGCTGGAGGTTTCAGAGCAAATCACGGTGAAGTATTGAAAATGAGTTAAGCCTACAAGCTTTGGTGTGCTGCAGGTGTGCGCTGTGGAGGTGGAGTGACTGGAAGTCGCCCAGGTAACTTTCCCCCCTGCCTCTCTGGTGTCAGACAAACGAATCTAATTTAACTGAAATGCAGGAAGTTCTCACCTGCAGCTCAGAGCAATTAAGCTGCTCCCTCTGATTGGTGGTCCCCTTGTAGTAGTGACGGGGATGGTTCATCCACTGCAGTGTTAGAAAAATAAATCCTCTGTTTGATTCGGCGAGTTTCAAAACTGTGCTTTCAGGAAAAGGCAGGTAAAATACGACCATAATGGACAATGCATGCCAGTGATATTAAACCTGATGCTGACATTAAACTTATTCTGATTCTGGTAAAAGCATATAATTAATAAGGAACAAGCGCATAACAGGCAGAGTAATCCAGGGGGATACAAATCTAATGGACAAGATTACAGGTGAATGATTTTACATATTCCTGGACTCCAAAGTAATTATAAACTAACTGAGGTAGTTTCAATTTCAAGGCCTCAGGATCGTTTTCTGGAACCATTGCTCTTCAGCTGAAACTTTTCTCTGACTGCAACTCTTTAGATCATGCTCATTTTTCTTATCTCACTTTCTCCTGCCCATAGCTTTCCAGCTTGCAGCACTCACATTTGAGTTCCCTGACTCCGTCGCATTGTCATCCCGGAGGCCTGACGCGGTCATTTGGTCAGAAACCTCGAGGCAGGTGGTCGTGGTAGAGCTGACAGTTCCTTGGGAAGGCCGGATTGAGGAGGCGTTTGAGTGGAAGAAAGCCAAATGCCAGGAGCTGGTAGAGAAGTGTCAGAGACAGGGGTGGAGGGCACGATGTGAGTCTATAGAGGTGACTACTTGCTCTGCAGAACCTACTCTCTCCTTGGCATTACGCGGGCTGCAAAGAAAAGAGCAATCAGGACCATCACAGAGACTGCTGAGCAAGTCTCCAGGTGGCTATGGGTCGAGAGGTGTGACCCGTGGACCAGAGCTGCTGGGACAAAAGCCAGGGCCTGATCAACCCTGCCTGGGTCACCTGGGTGAGGGTGTCTGATGTTGAAAGACCCAAAATGCCCGATGACCCCAGGTTACCTCACCGATGATGTGTCCCAGCACATCCTAGGATGTGTCTCAGCATTCTAATAGGTCAGAATTTTATTAAGTAAATTTAGCTTGTTGGCCCTCTGAGATTCAACTTCAGTTTTACCCAGAGCAGTTCTCTATGGAGGTCATTTGCAAGGAAAATCAACCTAATTACCAAAACTGGCCTGGGCAACTCCAGGTGCAGTTCATATTAGTACCACTGAACTTCCAGCATCTAGCAGGCACTGGATAATGTCACAAGGCACATAACACCCACATATCCTGACATGTTCCTTCCACACTAACATCACTGTTGAATCAGGAGTACATAAGAACATAAGAAATAGGAGCAGGAGTCGGCCATCTGGCCTTCGAACCTGCTCCGCCTTTCAATAAGATCATGGCTGATCTGACCATGGACGCACCTCCACCTACCTGCTAATTCCCTACTATGCAAAAATCTATCCAACCTTTCTTAAATATATTTACTGAGGTAGCCTCCACTGTTTCATTGGGCAAAGAATTCCATAGATTCACCACTCTTTGGGAAAAGCAGTTCCTCCTCATCTCTGTCCTAGATTTACTCCCCCGAATCTTGAGGCTATGTCCCCTAGTTTTAGTCTCACCTACCAGTGGAAACAACTTTCCTGCCTCTATCTTATCTATCATTTTCATACTTTTATATGTTCCTATAAGATCTCCTCTCATCCTTCTGAATTCCAGTGAGTATAGTCCCAGGTAATACAATCTCTCCTCATAGTCAAAACCCCTCATCTCTGGAATCAACCTGGTGACCCTCCTCTACACCACCTCCAAAGCTAGCATATTCTTCCTCAAGTAAGGAGACCAGAACTGCACGCGGCATTCCAAATGCAGCCTCACCAGTAATATGTACAGTTGCAGCATAACCTCCCAGCTCCTAGTCATAGTCATAGTCATAGTCATACTTTATTGATCCAGGGGGAAATTAGTTTTCGTTACAGTTGCACCATAAATAATAAATAGTAATTGAACCATAAATATTCAAATGGTAATATATAAATTCTGCCAGGGAGTAAGTCCAGGACCAGTCTATTGGCTCAGGGTGTCTGACCCTCCAAGGGAGGAGTTGTAAAGTTTGATGGCCACAGGCAGGAATGACTTCCTATGACGCTCTGTGCTGCATCTCGGTGGAATGAGTCTCTGGCTGAATGTACTCCTGTGCCCACCCAGTACATTATGTAGTGGATGGGAGACATTGACCGAGATGGCATGCAACTTGGACAGCATCCTCTTTTCAGACACCACCGTCAGAGAGTCCAGTTCCATCCCCACAACATCACTGGCCTTATGAATGAGTTTGTTGATTCTGTTGGTGTCTGCTACCCTCAGCCTGCTGAACAGCAAACATGATAGCACTGGCCACCACAGACTCGTCCCTCTAGCAATGAAGGCCAACATCCCATTTGCCATCCTGATAGCTTGATTGCTCCAATTAGTTGCTTTTCTTGTTTTTTTTTTACTGAAGCATTGTAGATATTTGGCGATCTTAATGGATAAGTTCAGAAATGACTGCAGATTGCTCAAATGCCTTCCAAGGACTATAGTGGAGCTGCAACTGAAAGGGGACGCTTTTAATAGCTTTTAGTATCAGTGATACACATTCACTGGGGGCCTCTCTTTCTTTTCTTTTTAAATCTTTTTATTAAGTAAGTATACAAAAAAGGTAAGCCATATAAACATTAATACAATGTTAAAGTATAATAAAATTCCAAAAGATAACAATACCAAAAAGAAAATACTACAAACAATGTAATTTAAGCATAAGAAACCAAGATAACATAATAGTATACTAAATTTTATATATATCAATGGAAAAAAAAGAAAAAAAAACCCCCCAAAAAAAACCCACCGTGCAGCTAACTAAAAGCAAAGCAAAGCAATGGGCTAACTTGAAACCAAACAGAGTTAAACTTAAAATCACGTCCTCAATCCCGACCTCCATTATAACAGTGAAAAAAAAACAAGAAGGGTAAATATTACATTAAATGAAAATATCGAATAAAAGGTCCCCAAATCTGTTCAAATTTAAATGAAGAATCATAAAGGTTACTTCTAATTTTCTCCAAATTCAAACATAAAATCGTCTGAGAAAACCAAAAAAAGGTAGTTGGAGCATTAAGCTCTTTCCAATGTTGTAAAATACATCTTTTCGCCATTAAAGTAAGAAATGCAATCATTCTACGGGCTGAAGGGGAAAGATTACTAGAAATTTTAGGTAGTCCAAAGATAGCAGTAATAGGGTGAGGAGAGATATCTATATTTAATACCTTAGAAATAATATTGAAAATATCTCTCCAAAAAGTTTCCAAAGTAGGGCAAGACCAAAACATATGAGTTAAAGAGGCTATCTGCCCCGAACATCTATCACAGAAAGGATTAATATGCGAATAAAAACGCGCTAACTTATCTTTGGACATATGTGCTCTATGAACCACTTTAAATTGAATTAGGGAATGTTTAGCACAAATAGAGGAAGTATTAACTAATTGTAAAATCTGCCCCCAATCATCCACAGAAATGGTAAGCCCCAATTCCTGTTCCCAATCTACCCTAATCTTATCAAATGGAGCTTTCCTAAGTTTCATAATAATATTATAAATCATAGCCGATGCACCTTTCTGACATGGATTAAGGTTAATTATCGAATCTAAAATATATATAGGAGGAAGCATTGGAAAGGAAGAAAGTATAGTACTTAGGAAATTTCTAACTTGTAAATATCTAAAAAAATGTATTCTTGATAAGTTATATTTATTAGATAATTGTTCAAAAGACATAAGGGAACCATCTAAAAATAAATGCAAAAACCGTAAAATACCCTTAGTCTTCCAAGTTTGAAAAGCGTGATCCGTAAAAGAGGGAGGAAAAAATATGTTACCTAAAATAGGAATCGCTAACCCGAATTGATTAAGATCAAAAAATTTTCTGAATTGAAACCAAATGCGCAAAGCATATTTAACTATCGGGTTATGGGGGCCTCTCTAGCAGTACTCCTTACTAGATTTGTTATAACCATGGCTGACCTCCCCAAGAAGGTAGGGGACCTCAGGACAGGCAGCTAGAATATCCATATGGAGCATAGTAATAAAGAGTCTACAGAGACACCCCATCAACCTCTTCTTCCCAGTGAACAATAATATCCATGGGGTCAGCTTTTTGAAGCCAATCATCACTGGGATAGATGGCATTTTGCAAGAAGACCCTTGGCCATAATGGTCTTCTCTTTATTTGGAAATCAAGGTCAAATCGATCCCTCAGCACAGAATCTTTCCAAATGATTGTAGAAGGTCTTTGCCTGGGCTCCCAATTTGCAGACCATCACTATAACAGAGAGCTCACCCAGCAGATATCTCTGTGCAGAATCGGTTTCATTCATTGAGGAACAGGTACCATCTCAGGCATTGAGATTTACCGGCATAGACTTCACTTGCGCACCATCTTAACTAAGGTCTTTTTAAGAGTTTACACCTCCTCAACGGGTCTCTGTTGTGGACTGAGAGCGGGAAGGGGGCAGGGAGAAGGGAATCATGGTTGGGAAAGGAAAGGGGGAAGGGAGAGGGGAGAAAGCAGAGAGCACCAGAGAGACATTCTGTAATGATCAATGAAACGAATGTTTGGAATCAAATAACCTTGCCCAGTGTCTCAGGGCTGGGTGTGTCTGTGTTTGTCCCACTCCCAACCCTGGCATTCCTTCTCTGCCACCTGTCCCACACCCCTCCTGTGGCGCTCCACTCTCACCATTCTCAACATGTTTTGCTCCCGCCAGATTTACAAACTCGCTCTCCGCTCCATGTTGACAAATACAGTAATGTGCAGAAGTCTTAGGCACCCTAGCTGTATATATGTACTGTATGTCCCAGGGCCCTCACACCAGTGTGCTCTCCCAACACGGCAGCTGAACAATAGGCCTTGCGAGTACCAGAATAATTGTAGAGAATGATATTTGACTCCTGAAAATCAGGTATATTGCCTGCATTAGTCACAGGGTCATACAGCAGAGAAACAGGCCCTTTGGCCCATTTGCATCCCTGCTCACCAACAACCACCTATTTACACCCATCTCACATTGATCTCAGTTACACTTCAGATTCAGAATCACTGGTGTCAGTTGTGAAATTTGTTGTTTCTGTGGCAGCAGTATAGTGCAAAACATAAACAATTGCGATAATTTACAGCAAAAATAAATAAATAGTGCAAAAGAGCAATAATAAGTTAGTGTTCATGAGCTCGTGGACGATTCAGAAATTTGATGGCAGAGGGGAAGAAGCTGTTCCTAACATACTGAGTGTGCATCTTCAGGGTCCTGTACCTCATCTCTGACGGCGGGAGTGAGAAACAGCCATGTCCCCCATGGTGATGATCCTTAAGGCTGATTTATATTTGTGCGTCAACCCAACGCCGTAACCTACGCAAGTGGCCTACGCGCATTGTGAGTATTTATTCTTGTGCGTTGGTGTGTCTGCGTCGCTCTGCAATTCGGGCACATCGCGCATGCGCACTCACCTGCCCGCGCAAGGCTTCATGGTCATGGTAGTCTTTCTCGGGGTAAACAAGTTTAAAGCGAGCGTCTTTTTTCGTAAAAGCAAAATGTGTCCTCCATAATTCCGGAGGTTAAAAAGCTTTATGGAAAGCATTGCAGACAGAGTTCCTTCCCTGCCCCTCAATTGGCCAATGGGAAGCTATTGCAGCGTAGGAGGAAATGTGATGCTACCAGGTAGACCAATCACAGTTGTTGCGGTCTGCGTTGCCGCAACGCGTAGTTACGGTTTGCGAGAGGTGCGTGTCAGGCTACAGCTTGGGGATCCACGTAGGCTCTGTGTAGGGTTTGCGGCGACAAGTATAAATCAGCCTTTAATGATGGATGTTGCCTTCCTGACGTACTGCCTTTTCAAGATGTCCACTATGTGGGGAGTCTTGTTCCTGCCATGGAGCTGGCTGAATCTTTAATCTCTGCAGCCCCTTTCAATTCTGTGCATCAGAGTTTCCGTACCAGGCAGTGATACTATCAAAATGCTCTTCATGGTCCATCTGTAGAAATTCGCAACAGTCTTTGGTGACATACCAAATCTCCTCAAACTCCTAATGAAATAGAGCCGTTGGTGTGCCTTTCTTGTTACTGCATCAATATGGTGGTCTCAGGATACACCTTCGGAGATGTTGCCCACAGGAACTTGAAGCTGCTCACCCATTCCCCTGCTGACCCCCCTCAATGAGGTGTCTTCCCAGCTTCCCTTCCTGATGTCCGTAATCTAAATAAAGAAAATCAGCTGCTTGGTCTTGCGGAAGTTGAGTGCGAGGTAGTGTTGCAATGTCACTCAGCCAGCTGATCTATCTCGCTGCTGTATGCCCCCTCGTCATCATCTGAGATTCTGCCAACAACTGTGAGGTGGTCAGCAAATGCATAAGGCCACATGGTCATGAGAGTAGAGAATGTAGAGCCGGGGCTAGGCACGCTTCCTTGAAGTGTGCCTGTGTTGATTGTCAGTGAGGAGGAGATGTTACTGCTGATCTGCAACGACTCCATACATTCCCATCAACTCTTCCCAAATCCTGCCATCGCCTGCACATAAGCAGCGATTTACGGTGGTCACTTGATCTAACCATCCGCACGTCTTTGAGATGTGGGAGGAAGCCAGAGAGAAAAACAACAGCCCTTCCAGTCACAGGGAGGACATGCAAGATCCATCCACTGAGAGTCAGGATTGAACCCGGCTCTGTGGCATCGTGAGTTGTTCTGCTAGCTGCACCTCAATGCACACCATTGATGACCTCCTTACAGTGTGCTCTGCAGGCCTTGCGTACATGAAAACAGCAGACAGAGGAGAAGGAAGAGCAACAAAGAGACCCAGAGCCTGGGGGACGTGAGGCAGCGCCTGAAGTAGATGATTACTGGGGGCATATCCTTGCTCAGCCTTCACAGCCTCCTGCCCCAGTCAAAAGAGACTCATCCTCCTTATAATCCTGAAAGCTCCCCAGCTGAAACCCTGTGCATTCCAATCAGCTCCATCTAATTAGTACAAATTAGTCAGGCACACAGGCGATAGATAAAAATCCCTCTGATGCTGCTTTACGGATCCATCTCCAGTGACTATAAGTGTTCCAATTACTTAACCATTTGCTGTGACATAACTGGTGTAGTGGTCTGAATTTGTTATATGAGGGCCCTGTTGACTCCTACATAAAATGTATATTCCTGTGAAGATCTCCATTCTGCAGGTGTAACATAAGCTTTGTGAGGACATAAAAATTTCTTTTACTATTGCTCTATTGGGCATTCGATCGTTGCCTGTGGAGGATACAGTTGTCAGCCTCCTTTGTATGGGGATAACTGGTGCATCTCCTGTCCACACAAGTTCACCAAACCTCCCACCTATATCTCATCAACCAGGAATTTCATTAACCTTTGAATGGAAATCTTCACCCACCCCCAACCCATGGAACCCATTATATCCATGGGTTAAACAGTCGACTCTTCAGGCTGAGACCCTTCATTAGTCTTGATGAGGGTTCGCAACCTGAAACGCTGGTGTTCATTCATTTCCAAAGATGCTCCCTGAACTGCTGAGTTCCTCCAGCACTTTGTGTGTTTTGCCATGGATTTCCAGCTTCTGCAGATTTTCTCCTGTTTGTGATATCCATGGGTTGGTGCTCTTCACTGATTGCTGCGGAGCTAAGTGTCAGGTGATGTTTCTGGATGCTAACTATAGTAATACCATCTCCAATGAATTTATGACTTTCTGCAGGGGGCTTGATTTGGAGCTCATGCTTAAAACAGCTCTTTATATTGCAACAAGAACAGTCGTAGCGTAATACAGCACAGAACCAACCCTTTGATCCAAATGGTCATTGATGACCTCAGCATCCTTCATGCTTGTTCGGTGGCCCATAACCCTCCAACCCTCTTCCCCTCCATATGCTTAACCAAATGCCTCTTAAATGTTGTAATTGTACACAACTCAAACGCTTCCTCTGACAGCTCGTTCCCAGCTCTCACGACCCTCTGTGTAGAGAAGTTACCTCTCATGTCTCTTTTAAATCTTTCCTGTCTTATCTTCTATTTGTTGCCTGCTCGGTTTGGACTCCTCACCCCAAAGGAAACATTATGATCGCCCGCCTTATCTATACCCCAAATGATTTTGTAAATAGATATTCAAGGTACATTTATTATCAAAGTATATATGCAGTACACAACGCTGCAACTCGTCTTCTTCTCCAGACAGCCATGAAACAAAAATAAACCATGGAGGCAATTCAAAGAAAAACATCAACCCTCCTCCCCCATGTGCGAGAAAACAAATCGTGCAGACGGCAACAAGAATATCAAACCCCAAAGGAGAAGGCGAGAGGAGAAGATGGCGACGCAATGCAGTGCACGCGGCCTCTCCAGTGAAATGATATCGTATTTGTTAAATAGGGGGCCGTGCACAACTCTGATTTGATGGAGACAGATGTGAGAAGCAGAGGAACATCTGGAGAAATTTCTGAAATGCCCGGTTCGCTGCTGCTGCTACTGTGCGATTGAGAATCTCCGGAGGGAAGGCCCCAAATCCTCGGCTTTGCCTGTTGCTGGTGGCCGGGGCTGGGATAAAGCACTTGGCAGAGATGGTGCTCGGTGATTGGTGTCGGAGAGCTGGTCGGAGGCTTGAAGTTTTCGGATGACTCAGAGTTGGACTGTGGTCGAGTGCTTCCCGGATGCTGCGTCGGCAAGTTTGCGGTGCTGGAAGCATGGCAGGGAGATTTTTTCTTCCCTCTATCGTCTGCATGAGATCATGGGACTTTCGAGAGACTTTGAACTTTTTTTACCGTGCCCATGGCCTGTTCTTCATCAAGTTACGGTATTGCTTGAACTGTTGTAACTATGTTATAATTATGTGGTTTTTGTCAGTTTTTCAGACTTGGTGTGTCTTGTGTTTAGTCATAGTCATAGTCATAGTCATAGTCATACTTTATTGATCCCAGGGGGAAATTAGTTTTCGTTACAGTTGCACCATAAATAATAAATAGTAATAGAACCATAAGTAGTTAAGTAGTAATATGTAATTATGTCAGTAAATTATGAAATAAGTCCAGGACCAGCCTATTGGCTCAGGGTGTCTGACCCTCCAAGGGAGAAGTTGTAAAGTTTGATGGCCACAGGCAGGAATGACTTCCTATGACGCTCTGTGCTGCATCTCGGAAGAATAAGTCTCTGGCTCAATGTACTCCTGTGCCCACCCAGTACATTATGTAGTGGATGGGAGACATTGACCAAGATAGCATGCAACTTAGACAGCATCCTCTTTTCAGACACCACCGTGAGAGATTCCAGTTCCATCCCCACAACATCACTGGCCTTACGAATGAGTTTGTTGATTCTGTTGGTGTCTGCTACCCTCAGCCTGCGGCCCCAGCACACAACAGCAAACATGATAGCACTGGCCCCCACAGACTCGTAGAACATCCTCAGCATCGTCCGGCAGATGTTAAAGGACCTCAGTCTCCTCAGGAAATAGAGACGGCTCTGACCCTTCTTGTAGACAGCCTCAGTGTTCTTAGACCAGTCCAGTTTATTATCAATTCGTATCCCCAGGTATTTGTAATCCTCCACCATGTCCACACTGACCCCCGGATGGAAATAGGGGTCACCTGTACCTTAGCTCTCCTCAGGCCTACCACCAGCTCCTTAATCTTTTTCACATTAAGCTGCAGATAATTCTGCACACACCATGTGACAAAGTTTCCTACCATAGCCCTGTACTCAGCCTCATCTCCCTTGCTGATTATTCCAACTACGGCAGAGTCATCCGAAAACTTCTGAAGATGACAAGACTCTGTGCAGTAGTTGAAGTCCGAGGTGTAAATGGTGAAGAGAAAGGGAGACAAGACAGTCCTCTGTGGAGCCCCAGTGCCGCTGAACATTCTGTCGGACACACAGTGTTGAAAGCACACGTACTGTGGTCTGCCAGTCAGGTAATCAAGAATCCATGATACCAGGGAAGCATCCACCTGCATCGCTGTCAGCTTCTCCCTCAGCAGAGCAGGGCGGATGGTGTTGAACGCACTGGAGAAGTCAAAAAACATGACCCTCACAGTGCTCTCTGGCTTGTCCAGGTGGGCGTAGACACGATTCTGCAGGTAGACGATGGCATCCTCAACTCCTAGTCGGGGCTGGTAGGCGAACTGGATGGGATCTAAGTGTGGCCTGACCATAGGCCGGAGCAGCTCCAGAACAAGTCTCTCCAGGGTCTCCATGATGTGGGAGGTCAATGCCACCGGTCTGTAGTCATTGAGGCCACTGGGGCACGGCGTCTTTGGCACAGGGACGAGGCAGGATGTCTTCCACAGTACAGGAACCCTCCGAAGTCTCAGGCTCATGTTGAATACATGGCAAAGTACTCCACACAGCTGAGGGGCACAGGCTTTGAGCACCCTGGTACTGACACCATCCGGTCCTGCAGCCTTGCTTGGGTTGAGACGTTTCAGCTGTCTTCTCACCTGTTCAACCGTGAAGCCCACCATGGTGGTTTCGTGTGGGGGAGGGGTATAGTCATGAGAGCAGGGTGGGTGGGGGACTGTGAGGAGGGCTAGGAGGAGAGAGTGGAATATGTGTTGGTTGGGGGCCGACAACAGATGGCTCATCTGTTACTGTGGTTTCTGTGATATCACACCGGAGGAACATTGTATAATTTCTTAATGCATGCATTACTAAATGACAATAAAAGGGGACTGCGTGTCCTCATAATCTAAAAAAAAACCCCATCTCTCCTGCGCCAAAAAAAGGAACAAATTGCACAATCGGCAACAAAAACATCAAACTCCAGCTATCCACCCCTCCCCATGAGGTCACCTCACATTCTCCTGGGTGCCAGAGAACACACAGTGTGGCCAACCTCTCCCTAAAACTCAGGCCCTCTAATCCAGACAGCATCTCTGCAAATAAGTGCAATAAAATTTCTAGGTAAGTGGTTTTAAGCAGCAAATCCCGATTTACCTCAAACCCATTTTCATTTTTTATTTAATTTTAATAGAGACTTTAGAAGTTAAATTTCTAAATGAAAACATTGACATCAGCATATTCCTTCATCCCTCTGACCACCCCTCAAATCCACACAAGCCTTTTGAACGGTCTTACCCCCAAAATTACCATTATCAAGATTTTTCTTAATTAGCTTAAATAGAGGTTATGATGTGGCACCGTGGGTGATAGGTGGAATGTGATTGATGGATCACAAGTTTGTTCTTGAAAGATGCTGTTGGCTTAGCAAACTTGTTCCAGCTTTCTGTGTGCAAGGAAAATATTTCCAGCTCTTCAAGTCATGGCATTTGACAGAACATCACTTATCTTTCAATAAGATATTTAACCAGAGATATGCAGTGGCCAGCAAAGCAACTTGGATGGATATTATGGCATCAAAAATATATCTGTGAGGTTGTGGGGGCAAAATGGTTGTTAGGATTTTGGGCAGAACATCAGATGATGCAAAAAGGACAGTCAATGTTTCAGCCTGAGACCCGAAATATTCACTGTCCATTTTTCTCCACAGATGCTGACTGACCTGCTGAGTTCTTCTGGAACTTTGCATGTTGCTGCCAATTTCAGCAACTGCAGACTCTTGTGCCTCTATGTTGTTAACAACTTGCTTTCAAAGTTCAAAGTAAATTTATTATCAAAGCAGATATTTGTCACCACATACTATTTTCTTGTGGGCATTCACATTGATTCTATTACGTTCTAAGAAACTCAGTAAGATCAATGAAAACCCTGCACACAACAAGACAGACAATCAATGTGCAAAAGACAACAAACTGCTCAAATACAAAAATAAATAAACAATAAAAATAGTAAATAAATAAACAAACAGACAATAAATATCGCCTTGAAATGATGTCTTTAACTTGTCTACAATCCAAACCAGGTCATTGTTGCTAAATTTCATACACAATAGCCAATTTCTTATGTTTAGTTGTACTGGCTGGATTTGAATCTTCGGGCAAGAAAGTTTGTTTCACAGACACATAATTAATCAAAGAGTTGACACAAAACAAAGATTGGAGATATTAGGATTAGTGGCTAAATGCTTGGGCAAATACTTTTTAAACTAAGTATTAAATGAGGAGAGGAAAGTGGAGAGGTGAAGGCGAATGGGGAGGAAATTCCAGAGATCAGGCTAAACGATAGATGAAGTCCCAGTACCAATGTTAGACTGGAAGAGGTGGGAGAATATACCAATTAGGTAATCATGAAGAGTATTTGGGCTGAAGTTGATATTTAGATGAGTGGCAATGAAGAGAGTTGATATCAAGAATGAAATGAAATGAGGAGGTTGACAAGGCTCAGCTTAATGGGGAAATGGTATTTGGTGTGAGTTGGAATGTGGGAAAAGCTGAACTTCATGGAAGATGGAAGGTGGGAGGTATTTCTGAGGAATATTTTGCTCTAGAAATGACATAAGCATGAGTGAAGTACACACAATCTTTTATAACATCTATTCATTGATAGGATACAGACATTGCTGGTGATTCCAGCTTTTAATGGCCGTCCCTTATTGCCACTGAATGAAGGTGTATTTGTTATGACGCAACCACACTGGTGGATCGGGAGACACAAATAGACCTGACCAGGCAGGGCTGCAGATTACCCATTTTGAAACACATCAGTGATCCGGGTGTGTTAAAATTAAAATCTGGTAGTTGTGTGCTCATTGCTGAGTTTAAATTGCAAGTTTAACTGAGTTTAAATTCTCAGCACTGGTGACCCCTGTTTCCATCCAGGGGGTCAGTGTGGACATGGTGGAGGATTACAAATACCTGGGGATACGAATTGCCAATAAACTGGACCAGTCAAAGAACACTGAGGCTGTCTACAAGAAGGGTCAGAGCCATCTGTACTTCCTGAGGACACTGAGGTCCTTTAACATCTGCTGGACGATACTGAGGATGTTCTACGAGTCTGTGGTGGCCAGTGCTACCATGTTTGCTGTTGTGAGCTGGGGCAGCAGGCTGAAGGTAGCAGACACCAACAGAATCAACAAACTCATTCGTAAGGCCAGTGATGTTGTGGGGATGGAACTGGACTCTCTGACGGTGGTGTCTGAAAAGAGGATGCTGTCTAAGTTGCATGCCATCTTGGACAATGTCTCCCATCCACTACATAATGTACTGGTTGGGCACAGGAGTACATTGAGCCAGAGACTCATTCCACCAAGATGCAACACTGAGCGTCATAGGAAGTCATTCTTACCTGTGGCCATCAAACTTTACAATTCCTCCCTTGGAGGGTCAGATACCCTGAGCCAATAGGCTGGTCCTGGACTTATTTCCTAGCATAATTTACATATTACTATTTAATTATTTATAGTTTTATATTGCTATATTTATACTCTATTCTTGGTTGGTGCAACTGTAATGAAAACGAATTTCCCTCGGGATCAATAAACTATGACTATGACTATGACTATGGTTAGCATGTTGGGAGCAAGCTCATATTGGAGAATCATTGATCCAGCCTTTGGCTACTAATTGAGGTGAGGAGGAATTTCTTTATCCAGAGGGTGGTGAATTGGTGAAATTCTTTGCCACAGATGGCTGTGAAACCCAAGTCATTGGTATATTTAAAGCAGGGCTTGATAGTTTCTTGATTAGCAGAGGTATCAAAGGTTATGGGGAGAAGGCAGGAGAATGGGGTTGAAAGGGTTAATAGATCAGCCACTGATGGGAAAGACTCAATGGGCTGTATGATCTACTTCTTCTCTTATGCCTTATAGTCCAGTTCAGTAAGTTTGACAGAAAAAACAATTATATTGTAAAGGCAAAAGGAAGTGACTTCAGTGGTGGACTAACCCACATCCAACTGCTTCCACATGTCAAACCCCACAACACACCACACCTTACACAAATCATGCTTTCATCCTCACCCTTCAAAATGCTTTTGCCGCTGTCGCAGGTGCCATGTTCAAAGATTCAAGGTCATCTCCCAGTTTGCATTTGCCTTTGTGGATTGTGTGGAGGATATTTTTGGCTGTTGTTGGCACAAGGCAGGGCTCATGAGTTTCGGATCCCCAGAGTAGAAATAATTGAAGGATGGAAAAATTCAAGGGCAGCCCAACTTGCAATACTTTCATTGTTCTGTCAATAGCCCCCACTTGCAGAAGCCCCGGTGTGGTTACTTGGCCAAGATAAGACAATGAACCATGAAGTAAAGAAAAGGAGGTGGTGAGTCAGAGGGGGGTGATGGGCTGCTCATGAGGGGAAGAGGAGAGAAGGGGTGAGAGGGTAACCAGAATGGTAATGGGGAAAGAGCATGGAGTGATTACCAGAAATTAGATGAATCAATGTTCATGCCATCAGCTTGGAGGCTATCCAGAAAGAATATGAAATGAACTGTATACCCTTCCTTAAATTCACAAATTCTTTCCTCTCCACACCTTCTTGTTCAAGCTTCTGCCCCCTTTCATTCTTGTCTGACGAAGGGTCTTGAGCCAAAACGTTGACTGTTTATTCATCTCCATGAAATCTGCCCGACCTGCTGAGTTGCTCCAGCATTTTGTATGCATTGCTCAAGATCTCCAACATCTGCAGAATCTCAGGTGTGTATGATTTCCTACCCTGATCCTTGTCTCAGTGTGAATCAGACTGTTCACAATCTTGGGTTTATGTTTGACCCTGAATACGCTTCCATTTCCATGTCCAGGAATCATAGCCTACAGCACAGAAGTGGGCTCTTCAATCCACCACGTCCGTCAGTTTGTCCACTTTTAGATAATATCCTTCTATTCCCCTTGAATTTCCTCCAAAAGGTAATTCCGGGTTTCATTCTAACCTCAACTCCTACCACTGATAAACTTTTACCTCCTTGTTTAATATAAATCTATCTATTACCTTAAAATATTAAGTGACTCTTCAAAGTTCAAAGTAAATGTATTATCAAAGTACACATATGTCCCTATACACAAACCTGAGAGTCATTTTCTTGCGGGCATACTCAAAAAGTCCATAATAGAATAATAACTATAATGGAATCAATGAAACGCCACACCAGCTTGGGCATTCAAACAGTGTGCTAAAGACTGTGCAAATAAAAAAAGAAATGATAATAATAAATAAACAATAAATATCGAGAACATGAGATGATGAGTCCTTGAAAATGAGTCCGTAGGTTGTGGGAACAGTTCAATGATGGGGCAAGTAAAGTTGAGTAAAGTTATCCCTTTTGGTTCAAGAGCCTGATGGTTGAGGGGTAATTTCTGCACCGGAACCTGGTGTTGTGAGTCTTGAGGCTCCTGTACCTTCTTCCTGATGGCAGAAGTGAGAAGATAGGTGGTGGAAGTCCCTGATAATCGACGCTGTTTTCTTATGACAACACTTCATGTAGATGTATCTCAATGGTGGGGAGGGCTTTACCGATGATGGACTGGGAAGTATCTATTTCTTTTTGTGGAATTTTCTGTTCAAGAGCTTTGGTGTTTCCGTTCCAGGCTGTGGTGCAGCCTGTCAACATACTCTCCACTACATATCTGTAGATGTTTGTCAAAGTATTAGGTATCATGCCAAATCTTCACAAACTCATAGAGACATTGCTGTGCTTTCTTTGTAATTGCCTTTATGTGTTGGGCCCAGGACAGGTCCTCTGAAATGGTAACAGTGAAGTATTTAAGTTGCTGACTCTCTCCACTTCTAACCCTCTATTAGGAACTGGTTCATGGACCTCTACTCCCCTCCTCCTGAAGTCAGTAATCAGCTCCTTAGTCTTGCTGACATTGAGTAAAAGGTTCTTGTTGTGGCATCACTCAATAAGATTTGCAGTCTCTCTCCTCTATGCTAATTCATCACCACCTTTGATTCGACCTACAACAGTGGTGTCATCAACAAACTTGAATATAGCATTGAAGCTGTGCTTAGCCACACAGTGTTAAATGTAAAGCGAGTAGAGCAGGGGGCTAAGCACACGGCCTTGTGGTGCACCTGTGCTGATGGAGATCGTGGAGGAGATGTTACTGCCAATCCAAACTGACTGGGCTCTGCTATTGAGGAAATCGAGGATCCAATTGCAAAAGGAGGTATTGAGTCCAAGGTCTTGAAGCTTAACGATTTGTTTTGAGCGTACAATGGTATTGAATACCAAGCTGTAGTCGATAAGGAGCTTCTAGATGTATGTATTTTTGTAGTCCAGATGTTCTAGGATTGAGTGAAGAGCCAATGAAATGGCAGCTGCTGTGGATCTCTTGTGCTGATAGGCAAATTGGAACAGGTCCAAGTTGCTACTCAGGTGGATCCAAGTCGCTTCTTCATCCTTTAGGGAGACAACTTCAAAGACTCCCAATCCCCTGAGAGGGAAAAAAAAGCACATTAATTCTTGTCATTTGCAATTTGCAATCTGAAATAGTTTGAAAACAATTCTAGTGTAGGAATCACAGATTTATTAGAGACCAGTCACTGGATCTTAACTGTCCTTGGTCCACATATTTCAACAAGACCCCACAAGATGCAAACAATCTCAACTACTTTCACATCAGCAACATCCTGAAGAATGTGTCCCACATGGCTGGGATTAAAGTACCAGGGCATAGCACAAAATTAAGTAAGAGGAGTTTAAAACTGGCCGGGGAATTGGTCTTGGGCAACCAGTTCACCATCACACATTTTGCACAACCAATAAAACTGAATTTATTCCCTTTATCAGAGGTGTGGTTTTTCTGCCACGATACAGTGAGGGAAATGTGGACTAACTAGTCATGTATGTGCTGGTTTTCAGTCCCACTTCCACTAGATGTTTGCTTCGTCGAGCACCTCCGCTCCGTCCGCCACAACAGACAGGATCTCCCAGTAGCCACCCACTTCAACTCTGCTTCCCACTCCCATTCAGACATGTCCATACATGGCCTCCTCTACTGCCATAATGAGGCTAAACTCAGGTTGGAGGAGCAACACCTCATATACTGTCTAGGTAGTCTCCAGGCCCTTTGTATGAACATAGAATTCTCCAACTTCCAGTAATTCCCTCCCCCTCCCTTCCCCTATCCCTATTTCACTCTGCCCCCTCCCCCAGCTGCCTATCACCTCCCTCATGGTTCCGCCTCCTTCTACTACCCATTATGTTTTCCCCATTCCTTCTTCACCTTTCCCGCCTATCACCTCCCTGCTTCCCCTCCCCCACCCCTTTATCTTTCTCCATACTGGTTTTTCACCTGGAACCTACCAGCCTTCTCCTTCCCACCCTCCCCCCACCTTCTTTATAGGGCCTCTGCCCCTTCCCTCTTCAGTCCTGACAAAGGGTTCCGGCCCGAAACTTTGACTGATCGTTTCCACGGATGCTGCCCGACCTGCTGAGTTCCTCCAGCATGTTGTGAGAGATGTTTGCTGAAGATGTAGGTGTCATGGTATGCACAGGAAATACTCCATACTTCAGAGAGAGTGATCTTCAACTTAACTTTACACTTGACTAACAGTACATATTCATATGCCATTGCCATGTTATTGCTCTCATTTCATAAACCTCTAGGTTGCCAAGAAAATCACTTTTGTTATCAGGGCAAACAAAAACACAGATTTATCAAGTTCTAACTGCTTCTATTGTCCTTCCCTTCAACTTATTTGCAGCGATTGCCGTACAAGCTGGCCCGATGCATTTAATAGTAGAGAACCTGTAATATATAGTACCAAACCATTCTGGACATTTCGATCAGCTTCTATTTTCACAGGGTGGCAAGGCAGAGAAATGTCTCTCATAAAGGAGGTGTGAGGTGCTCCTTCCCTCCGCTAGCCTGCAGGTCACCCTTGGGTACGGTGTAACACCTGCTTAGCCCTCCGATTAGGGTCATGTGAAGCCATGGCAGCAGGCGGTGGATGGTTGACCAAGCCACCGGTGCATATCACAAGTTCTGGTTATGTGACTACAGACGCCAGGCAGATCATCTCTGAAGAGTATTGATAATGGCTGGGAAGTCACCTGACTTAGAACCATAGAACCTGTTAGGCTTGTAAAGACTTGTAAAGACTTGTATAGACTTGTAAAGACACTGCCCAGAAGAAGGCAATGGTAAACCACTTCTGTAGAAAAAAATTTACCAAGAGCAATCATGGTCAAGACCATGATTGTCCACGTCATATGAAATGACACATAATGATGATCTATTCTCACAGTTCTCTTCCCTAAAACAAGTGTAATATTGAAGAATTATAAATGATAAGTACATTTCAATTTAATGCATATTAATCTATCAGGCTATGGGTGTGATTTTTCACCACCATTAATTAAATTTATGTCTGATAAACACTGAATAAATATTATTGAATATCAAGGATAGAGTTGAACCCTTTGGTCCTGCTTCTAGCTTTTGCAAGTCATGACAATCATTTAAACCTAGTTCCTCATCCTTTACCTATGTTCACTATGCTTTATTAATCCCTTGAACGTAAACAATTCTCTCATTTTTCAACATCTTACTTGCCTTTGAACAATAGCATTGTGGGCAGTACATTCCAGGTTCTCACAATCTATTGCACAAAAGATTTCTTTTTTCTCAACATTTCTCTGTATTTAACTGCCGTCATTAAGACTTTTTGGATCTTTGTTGTTCCTCTATTGGCAAAGAGAGTCATTTCTTCCTTCACAACTTAAAAATCTCTCTTTTCATCAGCAGGAAATAACTAGTTTCTCATCATAACTAAATCCATTACACATAGGCATAATTGTGCTTGACTTCTTGTTCTTTGCCAAGTGAATTAGAAATGTTATTCTTGAGACAAGTATTATATTACAGCATTCAAACAAAAGGTTTGATATATTTATAATACAATGAGTTCAAACATGAACCACATGCTGAAATGTCCCATTGTTGCCAATGTGTAATCCAATGCTAGTTGTGGCTATGATGAAGATTGCTGCTTCTTGCCAGAATGCTTCAGGGATTTAAGGCACGAACATTCTGTAAAATAAAACGTGCCTTGAGATGAATTGCAGATGAGTTAATTCTGATGTGACCTTGAAGCTTTTTGCACTTCACCCTGTTTCGATAGAGGTTAAACAAACTGTAACTATTCGTGCATTCATCCTTTTACAGAGTGGACTTTAATGCTGACTTTCCTGTCAATAGATCAAAGGTCTTTGGCTCTAGACTAATTATAGATGTGAGGAAACAAAATTACACAGTGAGCTGTCATGGTTGTAAATGCATTCATTTTCAAAGGAGAATTGAGTAAATGCTTTGAAAGTAAAAATTCCCTGGGCTGCAAGAATGACTAATTTGAAAGAGCTACTAACAAACTGAAGAGACATAAAATAAAAAAAAATAAAACACTGTAAATACACAGTTGGTCAGACAGCTTTTGTGGAGAGAGAAACTTCCCCAATGCAAACCATAGTACAAGGCTGGAAGTTCACTCCCCTCTAGCCTTGCAAGACACGCTTTCAAACGGTCCTGCCACGGCACCAAACATCTCACTTTGCCTGCCCATCAGTCCTTCTTCATAGAAACCCTGGACCCTACTCATTAAATCAAAAAGCTTTTTCAAAAGCACTATTTTTTCACAAAGTTGTATTCCGCATGCCATCTTACCCTTCTGTAGTCTGGGCTTGAACTCTGCTCATCTGCTGAAGTTGGCATTAGTTACTTGGCCTTTTATCCCCTTCTTTCCAGATCTGTTGAAGGGTCTCAGCCCAAAGCATCGACTGTTTATTTTCCTCCATATATGCTACCTGACTTGCTGAGTTCTTCCAGCATTTTATATGCATGTTGCAACAACTTCTTGTCAATGTTAAATGACCTCTGATGTCTTGTATGTGGATACAGACATCAGTGAAGCCACAAAGACTATTAGCTGTGATGTCTCTAAGAACAAATAAAATTGGTCTCCATCTGGGCTCCTCCTCAAAAAATGGCAACTTGAGAAAGGTACAACTACTGAATGAGCAAAATAATAAAGGGGAAAATGAGGGAGGGGACATCATTAACATAAGTAAATTTTTAATATTATTTGTATTATTTCAAAACACTGTCCTTTCTCCACTATGGCATCATAGTATGAAGTTCTGACTAAAACACATGGTTGGTGACTTCAGACCACTGATTGATGCATATCTGCAGACCCTGTCATTAAATCAAGAAACCTTTTCACAAATTTGTATTCTATTTTTTTTTGTCAAAACCTCCCATTATTTTATACACCTCAGTTAATTCTTCTCTGGTCTCCATTGTTTAAAAACAACCAGTCGCATCATGGATAGTGTTTCTTCATTACAATAAACTTGCGGCCCTAGTTGCTTGCAGATGGCTCATAATATAACAATTACAGCCCGGAAACAGGCCACCTTGGCCCTTCTAGTCTTTTCTAAAGCTTTCCTATCTATGTATTCGTCTAAGTGTCTTTCAAAATCTAATTCATATGTTTGCATGTGTGCTCATATGACCACCAATGGTGAAAATTTGAAATTCTTCGAGCAGCCAGAATTAATGAAAATTAGGAAGCTACATAAGAGGAGTTACAGGAGTATACCTGTGGAAGCACTGTAAATCTCATTTCACTTCTCTGTTGTAATCACATTCTTCCTGTAATGTGGCAAGTTCTCAGTTCTCCAGCTGTGACCAGACAATTCTAGCCCGATCTCCCTGCTCTAATATTATGCACACACCACAGCCAGCAAAGGCAGGTATTCCTTAAGCCTTCTTGATCACCTCGTTTATCTGCCTTGTCACCTTTAAAAAGGCTGCACGGTAGCACAGTGGTTAGCACAAAACTCTGCAGTACAGGTGACCAGAGTTCAATTCAGGCCCCCGCCTGTAAGGAGTTTGTACGTTCTCCCCGTGACCGCATGGCTTTTTTTCCAGGTGCTCCGGCTTCCTCCCACAGTCCAAAGATGTACAGGTTGGTAGGCTAATAAATCATTGCAAATTGTCTCGTGTTAGGCTAGGATTAAATCAGGACGAGGAGGAGAAGATGGCAGCGCGACGCAGCGCGCGCGGCCACTCCGGTGGTGATGTCTGTTATTTGTCAAGTAGAGTACAGTGCACAATTCTGATTTGATGGAGACAGGCATGAGAGTACGGAGGAACATCTGGAGAAACTTCTGAAATGCCCACTTCGCTGCCGCTGCTACTGTGTAGTAACCGGAATCTCCAGAGCTGAAGGCCCCGAAATCCTCGGCTTTGCTTGTTTCAGCGGCCGGGGCGAGGTTGAAGGCGCTCGGCAGAGGATGGCGTTCGGGAGGCTGTATCGGAGGGGCTGGTTGGAGGCTCGAAGTTTTCAGACGGACGGACTCAGTGTCGGCTGTGGTCAGGTGCTTCCAATGCATCGGCAGTTGTCGGTGCCTGGAGGTTTATGGCAGGGAGTTTCTCCCTTTTGCCGCCCGCTATTGGGGACTCGGGAGTCGATCGGGACTTTGAGACTTTTTTTTACCCTGCCCATGGTCTGCTCTTCATCAAATTATGGTATTGCTTTGCACTGCTGTAACTATATGTTATAATTATGTCGTTCTGTCAGTGTTAGCCTCTGGTTTGTCCTGTTTTTCTGTGATATTACTCTGGAGGAACATTGTATCATTTCTTAATGCATGCATGCATTTCTGAATGACAATAAATGAGGACTGAATGTTCTCATAATCTAAAAAAAAATTAGGGGATTGATGGGCACCTGAGCACGAAGGGTTGGAAGGGCCTATTCCATGCTGTATCTCAATAAATAAATAAAATAAAATTTGTAGACATGCACTCCAGTCCCTTGAACTTAATATTTTGTCACATGTTCTTCTGCTTAGTATAACCGCCCCCCCCCCATTCTGATATTATTTATGTCCCTTACATTAAAATCCAAATCTATATTCAGCACCTGACTGGCACTGAGTCATGCAGAACTTGAGAAATATTTCCTACAATTTGCCTGCTACAATGTTTAATTGAATGGCTTGTATAGACCTGGTCTATCACTTTCTTCCATGTTAAGCATAGTGCCACTCCACAACTTTCCAATTCTCTGTCACCATGCAGGAAGGTCACAGCATCCTCATTGGCTTTCCTCGCTTTGAATGAGACTGGAATACAATTTATCTGTGTATGACAATCTTTTAAAGATGCTGGATTAGGATCTTACTGAATGGTAGAGTAGGCATGCTGGGTCATGTGGCCTACACCTTCTCCTATCTCTATATAAACCACACCATAATATATCTTCTCTATATCATCCCTAGTTCTTCACACTCCTCCACCTTCTGTCCAAGACCTCTTTCAGAGTTGATGCCTCCAGAAGACACGGTACATCATTAAAGACCCCTCACACCCTCTCCATGAACTGTTTGTTCTTCTGCCATCAGGCAAATGTTACAGGAGCATCAAAACTAAAACCACAAGGCTACTAAACAGCTTCCTCCCACAGGCAGTCAGACTGTTAAATAGCTGCTCTACCTGACTCTGCTTTGGACACTTTTAACTTGCACTGGACACTTATAACTGATTTAACTGACATGTGGCTGTTGTGTTTTACTATTTATTGTTATGTTTATTATTTAGTGTTGCGTTTGTTATGTTATGATTGCACTGCTCCTGAGAAACACTGTCTCATTCTGCCCTGCAGAGCTGATGTATGGTTAGAATGACAATAAAGTTTTTTGACTCTTTTGAATCTTTTGAATCTTAATGTCAATATCCAGATCGTTCTTGTTTTTTGTGCTGAAAGATGCAAAGTGCTCACAGAGAACTGTTTGTCATTTTAGGCACCTCTAACCAGTCCAATCCTTTCCCTTCTAATCCTCTTTCCCTTCACAAATCCGAGGACATCTTCAGACTTCCGTGATAATAATGGCTAATATATTTTCAGGCGCTGTACCTGTTACCCTAACACACACACAAAATTCTGGAGGAGGTCAGTCAGCATCCATGGAGGGGGATAAATGGTCAACATTTCGGGTCATCCTAATTTCTCTTTATAATTTCACAATCTTGCGGGTCTTCTCTGATGTTGACGAGTTAGTGGCTGTCATAAGCTTCCTTTTATATTTGTCCTCTACACTTCTGAATACCCATTGAGATATGGAAATGAGAGATCTTCCTTCTCATTCAATGAGTGTGCACTTGCTCTGAACATTTCCTACGATAAACACAGCTGGTGTATTTGCATGTGATAAATATCTGCCTCATCAGAGTTTGAAGTTCAAAGTAAATTTATTATTTAAGTACGTAAACCCTCAGTGACCACTTTATTACACTCACTTGTACACCTGCTTGTTAATGCAAATATCTAATCAGCCAATCATGTGGCACCAACACAATGCAGACATGATCAACAAGTTTCAGTTGCTGTCCAGACCAAACATCAGAATCGGGAAGAAACATGATCGAATTTGACTTTGACCGTGGAATGATTGTTGGTGCCAGATGGTGTAGTTTGAGTATCTCAGAAACTGCTGATCTCCTGGGGTTTTCACGCACAGCAGTTGCTAAAGTTTAGAGAATGGCACAAAAAAACTAAAATGATCCAGTGAGTGGCAGTTCTGTGAATGAAAACACCTTGTTGTTGAGAGAGGTCAGAGGAGAATGGCCAGACTGGTTCAAGCTGTCAGGAAGGTGGCAGCAACTGAGGTAATCATGCTTTACTACAGTGGTGTGCAAAAGAGCATTTGTGAATGCACAGCACAACAAACCTTGAAGTGGATGAGCTACAGCTGGAGCAGACTATGAACATACACTAGGTGGACATTTTGTTAGCTACAGGAGATACCTAATAAAGTGGCCACTGAGTGTATGTCACCATATACTACCCTGAAATACATTTCTTTACGGACATTCCATTGAAACCTACGCACAATAAAATAATGTGCAAAAGAAGACAAACTGCAAAATACAAAAAAAACACAATAATAAATAATATTGAGAACAAGAGTTGTAGAGTTCTTGAAGGTGAATCCATAGCTTGTGGAATTTGTTTGGTGTTGACCTGAGTGAAGTTATCCACACTGGATTCAGAACCTGATACCTGAAGGGTAATAACTATTCCTGAACCTGGTGGTGTGGGACCTAAGGCTCCCACACCAGGAGGGCTGTTTAGAGCCGTGGATGGTGGAGAGGGAGGAGGTATAGAGGCACGTAAGACTCTTCCTATGTGTACAGTGTTAGTTGCCTGAGGAGAAGGTAACATAGTCATAGTCATAGTCATACTTTATTCATCCCGGGGGAAACTGGTTTTCGTTACAGTTGCACCATAAATAATTAAATAGTAATAAAACCATAAATAGTTAACTAGTAATATGTAAATTATGCCAGGAAATAAGTCCAGGACCAGCCTATTGGCTCAGGGTGTCTGACCCTCCAAGGGAGGAGTTGTAAAGTTTGATGGCCACAGGCAGGAATGACTTCCTATGACGCTCTGTGCTGCATCTCGGAGGAATGAGTCACTGGCTGAATGTACTCCTGTGCCCACCCAGTACATTATGTAGTGGATGGGAGACATTGACCAAGATGGCATGCAACTTAGACAGCATCCTCTTTTCAGACACCACTGTCAGAGAGTCCGGTTCCATCCCCACAACATCACTGGCCTTACGAATGAGTTTGTTGATTCTGTTGGTGTCTGCTACCTTCAGCCTGCTGCCTCAGCACACAACAGCAAACATGATTGCACTGGCCACCACAGACTTGTAGAACATCCTCAGCATCATCGGGCAGATGTTAAAGGACCTCAGTGTCCTAAGGAAATAGAGACGGCTCTGACCCTTCTTGTAGACAGCCTCAGTGTTCTTTGACCAGTCCAGTTTATTGTCAATTCGTATCCCCAGGTATTTGCAATCCTCCACCATATCCACACTGACCCCCTGGATGGAAACAGGGGTCACCGGTACCTTAGCTCTCCTCAGGTCTACCACCAGCTCCTTAGCCTTTTTCACATTAAGCTGCAGATAATTCTGCTCACCCCGTGTGACAAAGTTTCCTACAGTAGCCCTGTACTCAGCCTCATCTCCCTTGCTGATGCATCCAACTATGGCAGAGTCATCCCAAAACTTCTGAAGATGACAAGACTCTGTGCAGTAGTTGAAGTCCGAGGTGTAAATGGTGAAGAGAAAGGGAGACAATACAGTCCCCTGTGGAGCCCCAGTGCTGCTGATCACTCTGTCGGACACACAGTGTTGCAAGCACACGTACTGTGGTCTGCCAGTCAGGCGTAACTTAAGGCGTAAGAGCATGCAGCCAACCAGGGAATCATGGAGAGAGTGGTCCCTTCAGAAAGCAACAAGGGGAGGGGTGGGCAAGGATGTGGCTGCTGGTGGGATCATATTGTAGCAGTTGGAAGCTGTGGAGAAAGATTTGCTGGATGTGTAGGTTGGTGGGGTGAGAGGAAAGGAATAGTGGAAATCTCTCCCTGTTCTGTCTGTGGGGTGGGGGTGAAGGTGGTGGTGAGGGTGGAGTGGGGGAGCGACAGTGTGCAGTGGTAGAGTAAGAGCAGAAGTGCGGAAAATAGGGGAGACCTGGGTGCGGGTTCTATCAATAACAATGGTGGGGTTGAGAAGTGGGGAGACCCTCTTTTCTAAAAAAACGGAGAACATCTCAGATGTCCTGGAGTGGAAGACCTCATCTTGAGAACAGATGCCATGGACATGGAGGAACTGAGAAAAAAGAATCATATTCTTACAAATGATTGGGTGAGAGGAGATATAAGTAGCTGTGGGAGTCCATAGATTTGTAATTGATATCAGAGGAAAGTCTGCCCCATGAAGTGGAAAAAAACAAGGGGTTGCATGGGGTATAACCCAAGTTACCATGGGAAGCAAGGGGAGAGATTGCTCTGCCTTTGGCAACGATCTTTGCGCCCTCACTGGCCACAGGAGTGGTACCAGAAGATTGGAAGATAGCAAATGTTATTCATTTGTTCAAGAAAGCTAATAGAGATGAACTTGGAAATTATAGACCAGTGAGTCTTAGATTAGTGGTGAACATACTATAGGAGAAGATTGTTCGAGACAGGACTTACAAGCGTTTGGAGAAGCATAGCTGAAATGGGAAAGTATAGAGAACATTGGGGTAGATATTTTACACAGAGTGTTGTGTGTGTGTGTGGAATACACTGCCAAGAGGTGGTGGTAAAGGCAGATACATTAGGGACATTTACAGTACAAGGCTCTTAGCTAGGAACATGGATAAAAGAAAAATGGAGGGCTATCTAGGAGGAAAGGGTTAGATAGATCTTAGAATAGGTTAAAAGGATGGCACAACATCATGGGCTGAAAGGCCTGTACTATGCTATACTGTTCTACGTTCTTGTATGACAAGGTCCCACACAGGACATTAGTGTGAAAACTTAAAGCACATGGTATTGGGGGTAAGGTATTGATGTGGATAGAGAATTGGTTGGCAGACAGGAAGCAAAGAGTGGGAATAAAAGGGACCTTTTCAGAATGGCAGGCGGTGACTAGTGGGGTACCGCAAGGCTCAGTGCTGGAACCCCAGTTGTTTACAATATATATTAATGACTTGGATGAGGGAATTAAATGCAGCATCTCCAAGTTTGCGGATGACACGAAGCTGGGCGGCAGTGTTAGCTGTGAGGAGGATGCTAAGAGGATGCAGGGTGACTTGGATAGGTTGGGTGAGTGGGCAAATTCATGGCAGATGCAATTTAACGTGGATAAATGTGAGGTTATCCACTTTGGTGACAAAAGCAGGAAAACAGATTATTATCTGAATGGTGGCCGATTAGGTAAAGGGGAGGTGCAACGAGACCTGGGTGTCATTATACACCGGTCATTGAAAGTGGGCATGCAGGTACAGCAGGCGATGAAAAAGGCGAATGGTATGCTGGCATTCATAGCAAGATGATTCAAGTACAGGAGCAGGGAGGTACTACTGCAGTTGTACAAGGCCTTGGTGAGACCACACCTGGAGTATTGTGTGCAGTTTTGGTCCCCTAATCTGAGGAAAGCCATTCTTGTCATAGAGGGAGTACAAAGAAGTTTCACCAGATTGATTCCTGGGATGGCAGGACTTTCATATGATGAAAGACTGGATCGACTAGGCTTATACTCGTTGGAATTTAGAAGATTGAGGGGGAGATCTTATTGAAACGTATAAAATCCTAAAGGGATTGGACAGGCTAGATGCAGGAAGATTGTTCCCGATGTTGGGGAAGTCCAGAACGAGGGGTTACAGTTTGAGGGTAAAGGGGAAGCCTTTTAGGACCAAGATGAGGAAAAACTTCTTCACACAGAGAGTGGAATTCTCTGCCACAGGAAACAGTTGAGGCCAGTTCATTGGCTATATTTAAGAGGGAGTTAGACTTGGCCCTTGTGGCTAAAGGGATCAGGGGGTATGGAGGGAAGGCTGGTACAGGGTTCTGAGTTGGATGATCAGCCATGATCATACTGAATGGCGGTGCAGGCTCGAAGGGCCGAACGGCCTACTCCTGCACCTATTTTCTATGTTTCTATGTTTCTATAGCTTATGATTTTCTTTTTTAAGTATCATCATATAATTTCCAAGTAAACAGTCTGCATACTCTGCTCTGAGCTACAAGACTGTGGGTTCAAGTTTCACGCCTGAGACTTGAGCATAAGAGTGCAAGCTGGTAATTTAATACAGTAGTCAAATAGTCTTCTGGAGTGGAAATTAAACTGCGACTTTATCTACATTCTCAAGCACTGTGTTACAAAAGGATAGAAAAGGTAGATTAGACAATATTTGTCTATCAAGCAACAACACAAAACAGAAGATGTGATCAGTATCATATTTAGTTTATTCAAATGATTTTATTCCTTTTTCTCATGCCAGTTATCTCTCCTTTTTCTCCTCTTATCCACAAAAGACACAACTCCTTATTAAAATAGCTCTTTGCTCAGCTATTTATAGAAATGTAAGATGATATGACATTACATCAGTTGGTTAGCATGTAGTGACTCCACAGAAAGCAATTGTTAACAATGTTGACATTCATTGCCAGTACGTCCAGTGATAGAGCTTATAATAATTGGTCTCACCTCATTAATGTTTCAAAACAGAAGAACGTTTAATATAATTTGTCAATTGAACTGGAAATAGAGATTGCTGTACAGATATAGAAATGTGCAGAAGTCTTATTTTTGCACAGTACTCTAGCAATTTTATGTATTGCACTAAACTGCTGCCACCAAAAAAGCACAAGTTTCATGACAAATGTGAGTGATGATAAACCTAATTCTGATTTGGGTCTCTATTGTGGACTGAGGGTTGGAAAGGGGCAGGGAGAGGGGAATCATGATTTGGGAAAGGGGAAGGGAGAGGGAGGGAGCAGGAAACACCAGCGGTTCTGTAATGATCAATAAACCAATTGTTTAGAATCAAATGAGCTTGCTGGGTGTCTCAGGGCTTGTCTGCAGATCTGCAGCCACACCCTCCCTCACCCATCCCTGCCACTTGTCCCACACCTCTCCCGTGGCGCTCCACCTTCCCCATTCCCAACATCCTTTGCTCCCGCCAGATTTACAAACTCAATCTCCGCTCCACATTGACATTTTTAATCTCTCCCTCTCCCTGTGTAGAGTGCCGTCCTGCTTCAGGTTATCCACCTAAAAAAGACCCGAGTAACGTGTCTGAACGACTGGCGTCCTGTCGCACTCACCTCGATAATAAGCAAATGTTTTGAGAGGCTGGTCAAGGGCTACATCTGCAGCTTGCTACCACCCACACTGGACCCCGTACATTTTGCCTACCAACACAACTAATTGACAGATGACACAATAGCCATTGCTGTACATACTGTCCTTACACATCTGGAGAATAAGGATGCTTATGTGAGAATGCTGTTCTTGGATTATAGTTCAGCATTCAACACCGTAATTCCATCCAGGCTTGACGAGAAGCTCAGAGACCTCGGCCTTCACCCTGCCTTGGGTAGCTGGATCCTGGACTTCCTGTCAGGTCGCTGGCAGATGGTAAGAGTGGGCTCCCTCACCTCCACCTCTCTGACTCTCAACACAGGAGCCCATCAGGGCTGTGTACTAAGACTCCCTATATACCCATGACTGTGTCAGTACCCACAGCTCCAATCTGCTAATTAAATTTGCTGACAACACTACATTGATTTGGCCTAATCTCAAACAATGGGCCTAAGAAGTCATCTCTCTGACACAGTGGTGTCAAGTAAACAACCTCTCCCTCAATGTCACAGAAAGAAAGGAGCTGATTGTGGATTACAGGAGGAATGGAGACAGGCTAACCCCTATTGACACCAATGGGTCTGTGGTTGAGAGGGTGAACAGCTTTAAATTCCTCGGCATCCACATCACCGAGGACCTCATGTGGTCTGTACACACCAGCTGTGTGGTGAAAAACGCACAACAGTGCCTCTTTCACCTCAGATGTTTGAGAAGTTTAGTATGGGCTCCCAAATCCCAAGAACTTTCCACAGAGCACAATCGAGAGCATCCCGACTCGCTGCATCACTGCCTGGTATGGGAACTTGTACCTCCTTTAATCGCAGAATTCTGCGGAGAATTACAGCTCAGTGCATCTGTAGTTGTGAACTTCCCACGATTCAGGACATTTACAAAGACAGGTGTGAAAAAAGGGTCCGAAGGATCATTGGGGACCCAAGTCACCCTTACCAAAATCTATTCCAGCTGCTACCATCCGGGGAACGGTACCGCAATATAAAAGCCAGGACCAACAGACTCCGTGACAGCTTCTTCCACCAGGCCATCAGACTGATTTACTCACACTGATTTGAGTGTAATTCTATGTTACATTGACTGTTCTATTTATTATAAATTATTATAAATCACTATGATTGCACATTGCACATTTAGATGGAGACGTAACGTGAAGGTTTTTTGCTCCTCATGTATGTGTAGGATGTAAGAAATAAAGCCAATTCAATAGAGTACCGTGTGAAAGTCTTAGGCACCCTAGCTCTATATGTGTGTAGAGTACTGTATGAAGAATTATTGAGTCAATTGTATACATTTTGACCATTGCATCTGCTCAACTAATAAAGAAGGTGTCTCACACAGCTTCATCCACCTTGCTTCCATCCTGATCTCCAGTGGTATCTGTGTGGAATTTGCACATTTTCCCTATGGGCTTCCTCCCACATCCCAAAAAGGTGTGGTTTGATAGGTTAATTAGCCACTGGAAAACTGTGCTTAATGATTAGATGAGAGGCACAATTTGGGAGGAGTTGATGAGAATGCGGGGAAACAGATTGGGATTAACACATTGTAAGTGTAATTGGCGGCCTGATGGTCAATACAGACTCAACGGGTCAAAATCTAAGAGTCGATGGTTCAATTAATATTGTTAAGATCTCAGTTCAGGGATCTGAGACCAAGGTTTTGGTAGGGAGGATAACCTCGATGACATTGCATCACCTTGAGTGGGAAACCAACGCCTTTCCAACCAAATCTAACACTTTCTGTGAATACGGTGGAAAGTGAGTTGGAACTGGCGATTAGCTAACCTTCAATTCTCCCACCTTTGATAGATTAGATTGCTGAGCTGCTGCCTGAGCTGAATCGCCCAGCACGTTCGTCAGTCACTTGACTCGCATTTCAGAGAGACACAACTCCACTGAGTTTCTCTCACCGCATCTGGATGTCTCAGGCCAGAGGCCTCTGACTGTGACTGAGTGAGTGCTCCAGTCAGGGTCTCCAGCTCCGTGCGGGACCCAAGGAAGTGACCTGGAATGTCTGGATACGGGCTGGGAGAGGTATGAAAGTTCAGTAGTCTGGGAGGGGTGATCAGAAAAGGAAGACGGTTTGGAGAATTGGTGTCATAATGGGGGACAGAAATGGGGCATTTTAAAGGTGGGTAAAGCAGGCTGCAAGTTTAATTTTGCGCATGTCTGTCCTCACCCCATCCTTCTTCCACCCCACCAGGGGCAAGGTTCCTCTTGTCCTCACCTACCACCCCACCAGTCTCCATGCCCAGCACATAATTCTCCGTAACTCCACCATCACCACCAAGCATATCTTTCCATCCCCTCTACTTTCTACTTTCTGCAGGGATTGTTCCCTACGCGGCTCGCTTGTCCATTCGTCTCTCCTCACTGTTCTCCCTCCTGGCACTTATCCTTGCAAGCAGAAAACGTGCTACACCTGCCCCTACATCTTCTCCCTCACTACCATTCAGGGCCCCAAACAGTCTTTCCAGGTGAGGCGACACTTCACCTGTGAGTCTGTTGGGGTCACCTACCGTATTTGGTGCTCCTGTTGTGGCCCCTTATGTATCGGCGAGACCCGACGCAGATGGGGAGACCGCTTTGTCGTGCGCCTACGCTCTGTCTACCAGAAAATCAAGATTTTCCAGTAGCCACCCATTTTAATTTCACTTCCCATTCCCATTCCAACATGGCCACCTCTACTGCCGTGATGAGGCCACACTTGGGCTGGAGGAATATCAGCTTATATTTCATTTGTGTGGCCTCCAACCTGAAGGCATGAACATCAATTTCTCAAACTCCTGTTAATAACCCCCCCCCCACTTTCTCTATTCCCCATCCCCTTTTCCCTTTCTCACCTTCTCTTCTTGCCTGCCCATCGCCTCCTCCTGGTGCTCCCCCCCCCTTTTCTTTCTTCCATGGCCTTCTGTCCTCTCTTATTAGGTTCCCCCTTCCCCAGCCCTGTATCTCTCTCACCAATCAACCTTCTCAACTCTACTTCACCCATCCCGGTTTCATCTATCACCTTGTATTACCCCCACCCTCTAACTCGCACTCCTCATCTTTTTCTCTACAGTCCTGCTGAAGGGTCTCAGGCCGAAATGTCGACTGCACTCTTTCCCATAGATGCTGCCTGGCCTGCTGAGTTCCTCCAGCATTTTGTGCATGTTGCTTGGATTTCCAGCATCTGCAGATTTTCTCTTGTTGGCAAGTTTATCATTCTAATATCGTATCAATAGACCCAGATGACAAAAATTAGGCCTCTCATGAAATTTCAGGGTTATGCTTTCATTTGGGATCAGAGTGGGTACAAGTTATAGACTGTGCAAAGGTCTTAGCACATATATATACTGTAGCTAGGGTGCCTAAGACTTTTGCACAGTACTGTGGAGGGGACAGCAAGTTTGTAAATCTGTCAGGAGCAAAGGATATTGGGAATGGTGAGGGTGGAGCACTATGGGGAAGGTGTGGGACAGGTGGCAGGGAAGGAGTACCAGGACACACTCAGCCCTGAGACACCAGGCAAAGTCATTTGATTCCAAACAATTGGTTTATTTATATTTTGTTTACGTATTGAATTACAGTGTGGAGTATGCCCTTCAGGCCCTACGAGCTGCATTGCCCAGCAAACTCCCAATTTAATCCTAGCCTAATTATGGGGCAATTTACAATGACCAATGAACCTACTAACTGGTACGTCTTTGGACTGTGGGAGGAAACCGGAGCAACTGGTCACGGGGAGAACGTACAAACTCTCTACAGGCAGTGACAGAATATCTCTCTGCTTCACATTGCTCTCTGCCCTCTCCCTTCCCCTTTTCTCAACCATGACTCCCCTCTCCCCGCCCTCTTCCCACACTCAGTCTGCAATAGAGACCCATATCAGAATCAGGTTTATCATCACTCCCATCTGTCAGGAAATTCCCTTTTCTTTGTGGCAGTAGTACAGTGCAATACATAAAATTACTACAGAACTGTGCAAAAGTCTTAGACATCCTAGCTACAGTATATATATACGTGCCCACGACGTTTTCACGGTCCTGTACTTCCTAGTTGCCAGAAGCCCAGCAGCTGATTCAGTACAGAGATCCGCAGGTCCTTCACTAGACATTGTGTCATTGTGTCTCATTGTGTCGAGTCTGGGCAGGCAGCTAATTATCCCAGCCGAACTTCACCTGTGTGACCGCAGCTTTAACTCCAGCCAGGACAAGAAAGCCCCGAGATACCACAAATGATCTGAATCTCATGGAGAATAAATAATATTTGGACTTGCGCAAGATGTTTACCTAATGGAGTGTTTCTGTTTTATTTTATTGCAACTGTTGTGGGTATTCTTTCTTTCAGTCCCATGAGGTTATGTATGGCGCACACAGAAACAGAGGGCATACATCGTTTACAGGTATAGTTTTAATCCCAGTTGTGTGTACCGTAAAAATAAAGCAATTCAGTTCCTTTGGAGGGCATGGTACACCAAAGGCACGGTACAGGGGAGAGCTGGGATTGCCTAAAGGCCATGAGAGAAATCCCAGAGTACAACTTCTCACGAGATTCTGCATACGGTATAAATAGAAATACAAAACTTACTGCAAGCATTTTAAATTGTATTTCTTCAGTTATTAGGAAATTACATCCTCAAGAAGTATTTGCTCTGAAGGTACTTAAAATGTGGAGCTTGATTCTTTGAATAATGTTAATCTATTGGCAGTAACTCCAATAAATGTTTATTGAAGATAGAATGGAGCTTGTAGTTTCACAGTGGAGCATGTTGCTTATCACAATCCATCAGACATGAAGGATGGTAATTTGTGTCATAATTATAAGAACGGAACTGGCCATTTGGCCCAACCAGCCCATGATAGTTTATGCCTTCTTTATCTAAATCTTAATCTAACCTGTATATATTTAATTCATATTAAATACTGTTCATTTAAGTCTTTTTCTATAGTGTCATGATCCACATTCTGATCACCACCTGGGTAAACAGTTTTCCCCTGAAATCTCCTTTGACTTTATTAATGAAGGCTTACATCAACAGGTCGTTGTTCTTACTCCTGCAGATCAAAACCTCTTTCTTCCTTTGCTCTGTCAGACATTTCTACATTTCTATCGGATCAACTCTGTCTTCTCTTTACAGTGGAAGTGTGGCTTATTTCAAGCTGTCCTGTTGGACCACCGGTTCTAGCAAAACTATTGGAAATCTTGCTGCGGCTTCTCCAGCAAGGACCCTGGACGGCAGGCTCAGGTTGCGAGTGCGGTTCCCTTTAAGAAATGGGAGGACAGCAGGCGTGCTAGGCTACAGGTACCTTATCCTCTCTCCTGACTACCCTGCTGGCGAATGTACAGTCTCTTGAAAATAAAATTAACGACTTCAGAGCAAGATTGCAGTACCAAAGCGAGATAAAGAACTGCTGTATACTCTGCTTCATGGAAACGTGGCTGTGCCCTGCCTTTTTGGATGCAGCACTGAAGACTGAGGGTTTCATCTTTCACTGCAAAGAAAAGTCTTTTAAAGGTAGAGGAGGAGGAGTATGCTTTGTGCTTAGCTCATTATGATGCTCAGATGTGGCAGTCTTTCTCAATCCTGCTCACCTGACCTGTAACATTTAGAGATCAAGTGTCATCTATTTTATCTGCCGAGTGAGTTCTTCGCCGTTATCTTGGTAGCAGTGTACATTTCACCTCAGGCCAACATCAAGCAGGCACTGAAGGAGATGAGCACTGTGATCAGCAATCACGAAGCAGTGCACCCTGATGCCTTCCCTATTGTTGTAGGGGATTTCAACCAGTCCAGCTTGAAGAAGTCTCTGAACAAATACCACCAACGTATCACCTTTGGAACCAGAGGAGCCAAAGCACTTGACCACTGTTACACCACCATCAAGGACACTTACAGTGCCATCCCACGCCCACACTTTGGAAAGTCCGATCACCCGGCTGTACTTCTCCTGGTGTACAGGCAGAGACTAAAGACCACAGCACCAGCGGCGACGACCAAGAAAATATGGTCATGGGAGGCGGAGAGGCACTTACAGGACTGCTTGGTATCGGTGAACTGGATAATATTCATGGATTCATTACAGTTCATAGTTAGGCCGCAGTTGTCACTGACTTCATCAAGACTTGTGTGGATGCGTGTGATAGCTCTAAGAACATACCAGACATACCCAAACTAAAAGCTGAAAGCTGTGGATGAGCCAGGAGATTCATTGTCTGCTGAAGGCTCTATCTGTGGCCTCCAAGAATGATGATCCAGAACTATACAAGAAGCCCAGGTACGTACAATGGATGGCTACTTTAAGAGCGTGAAAACAATTCTGATTGAAATTAGAGATGAAACCGCATGCATATCGGCTCTGGCAGAGTCTGCAGGCGATTACTTCCCACAAGGCAAAACCTAACATCATGAATGGCTGTGCAGGCACTCCCAGATGAGCTCAGTGTCTTTTGTGCACACTTTGAAAGGGAGAATAAAACTATGCCAGTGCGAATCCCTGCAGCGACTGGTGACCCTGTGATCCCTGTCTCGGAGGCTGATATCAGAACAATTTTTTGAGAGGGTGAAGGCGTCAGCCTTGATGGTGTACCTGGTAGGGCACTGGAAACTTGTGTCAATCAACTGGCAGGAGTGCTCAAGGACATCTTCAGTCTCTCGCAGCTGCAGTTGGAGTTTCCTACCTGCTTCAAAAGGGTGACAATCACACCAGTCACTAAGAAGAGCAGGACGAGCTGCCTCATCAGATATCACCCTGATGCACTCACATCTACAGTGACGAAATGCTTTGAGAAACACACATCAAAGTTGCTGGTGAACACAGCAGGCCAGGCAGCATCTCTAGGAAGAGGTACAGCCGATGTTTCGGGCCGAGACCCTTCGTCAGGAAATGTTGACTCTACCTCTTCCTAGAGATGCAGCCTGACCTGCTGCGTTCACCAGCAACTTTTATGTGTGTTGCTTGAAATTCCAGCATCTGCAGATTTCCTCGAGTTTGCGCTTTTAAATGCTTTGAGAGATTGATCATGGCCAGCATCAACTGCTGCCTAAGCAAGGACCAGGACTCCCTGCATTTGCCTATCACCACAATAGGTCTACAGCGGATTCAATCTCACTGGCTCTCCACTCAGCCTCAGATCACCTGGGCAATCGGGGCACCTACATCAGGCTGCTGTTTGCTGATTACAGCTTAGCATTCAACACCATCATACCCCCAGTTTCAATCAACAAGCTCCAAAACCTTGGCCTCCGTACCTCCCTCTGCAACTGGATGCTTGACCTCCTCAGTGGGAGACCGCAGTCAGTGCAGAATGGTAGTAACATCTCCACCTCATTGACATCAACACTGGCACGCCTCAAGGATATGTTCTTAGCCCACTGCTCTACTCCCTCTACACCCATGAGTCTGTGGCTAGGCACAGCTCAAGCACCACTTATAAATTCACTGATAGCACAGTTATCCTTGGCAGAGTTTCAGACGGTGATGAGCAGACATTCCGTACACGAGCAGGATAGATCAGCTGGTTGGGTGGTGTCACAACAACAACCTTGCACTCAACGTCAGTAAGACCAAAGAATTGATTGTGGACTTCAAAAAGGTGCAGACAAGGAACACTCACCAGCCCTTATCAAGGGATCAGCAGTGGAAAGGGTGAGCAGTTACAAGTTTCTGTGTGTCAGCATCTATCCTGAACCCAACATATTGATGCAATTATAAATAAGGCACAACAGCAGCTATATTTCATTAGGAGTTTGAGGAGACAGTATGACACTAAAGGTTCTCACAGATTTCTACAAAGCATTCTAACTAGTTGCATCACTGTCTGCTATGCAGGGTCCAATGCACAGAATCAGAAAAATCTGCAGTAAGGCACGATCTCAGCCAGCTCCATCATAGGCAGGAGCCTCTCCTGCACCAAGGACGTCTTCAAACGGCAATGCCGCTGAAAGGACACCCATCACCCAGGACATACCCTCTTCTCATTGGTACCATCAAGGAGGAGGTACAGGATCCTGAATGCACACAACTCGGTGTTTTAGGAACAGCTTCTTCCCTCTACCAGCAGATTTTTGAGTGAACAATGAACCCATTTTCACTACCTCATTTTTTTCTCTTTTTTTTTGCTCTCTTTTTGCACCACTTATTAAATTAAATATTTAAAACATATTTCTTATTATAATTTATAGTTTTTAAAATTGTTATGTATTGCAATGTTGTTGTTCGTCCATCGTCATCGTCGATGAAGACCTGGACACCATTATGATGATGATGGTGTCGAGACTAGCGCGTGATTTGGATTTAAATGAGGGAGAGTTGTGCAGCGTCAGCCTCACCCTCTCTTCCCAATTCCCATCTGGATCCAGTGGCAAGACAGAGTCGAGACGGCTGGAGATGGGACTAGGCGCAGTGGATGACCAGGATATCTTCTGTGTCTTGTCCTGCTCTACATGTTCCACGATGCTATCAGAGACCGCCTTCTTGACCGTTGGACCTTCCATTGGTCTCATCCGCTCAATCCGCCAGAGTCTGTCTTCACGTGCTGGGATGGACAACTCCCTATCTCACCGAGGGTTTGAGACCCGTCGGCTACCCTCACCTGGTTTAGTTGGCTTGTCGAAGCCGTTGCCCGGGGTGTGGCCGCTGTCGCATGCAAACAGCTATGGGGAGTCATAGGTGAGAGTTGAGTGCCAGGTGGGGACCAAAGGTGGGCTAACCACCTTGAAAAGGACGCGACATGTTCCCCCACCAGAGGTGCTACCCCTCCCTGACACCCCATACACCCCATTGCAATGTACTGCTGCCACAAAACAACAAATTTCATGATATACATATGTCGGTGATATTTAACCTGATTCTGTGTAGCTAAGCAAGCTTTAGCAGGATCATGTAAACAAAGGAGGGAGGTTATGCCATTGAATGAAATGGCTACTGAATCACAGACTGATAAAAGTTTAGTGGGCAGAAGGGGGCCACAGTGTTAGTTATCCTCCATTCATTCATATTCTCACTAACCCAGTAAACCAACATTTAATATCCATTCCTGCCTCGTCTGAAGAACGTTGCCAGAAGCCATTTTCATGAACTATTGCGGTACATGAGCTGCTGTTAATTCCACCGCGATATTTATTGATAGATGCATAGAAACACAGAAAGTGGTCCTCAGTGCACTTGTCCATTCTAAACCCTTCTCTTCCATGTACCTGCCCAGATGGTTTCTAACTATTGTAACTGAACCTGCCTCTAACACCTCCCCCAACAGCTCCTTCCATGTATGCACCTTCCTTTGTGGGAGAACCCTGCCCACTAAGGCCCCTTTAAATCTTTCTCCTTTCACATTAAACCTGTGCCTTCTAGTTTTAGACTTCCATACCCATGATGACTGTGACTGTCTACGCTATTGATATCCCTCATGATTCTATTGACCTCTGTTGGTCACCCCTCTGCTTCTTTTGCTACAGAAAAACTAGTCCCAGCCTGTCCAATCTCGACACATAACTCCAGTCCTCCGGTCCAGGCAAACTTCTTGAGAATCTTTCTTACATTCTCTGGTAGTTAATAAATTCCAGGGTTTTGAAAGTGAAGAAATGCTAATCTAGGGAGACTATTCCAACCAAAATTAAGCATGCAGACAGACAAAGGTTCTGACAGCCTCATCTCTCTCTTATGATTTACTTGAACTATAGCAGCTTTGGCAGTGGTAAAAGGGAAGAAATATCTGTAAATAGAAATTAAAATAGGAACATAGGACAAAATCGGAGCAGAAGAAGGGCATTTAGTAGAAGGTATCACCTCAAGTTTGACTTATTCAATATTATCATGGCTGAACTGTTCTTCATCTTCTCTTCTAGTTCTCCACAGATCTGCATTCCATGACTGTTCACAAATGCATCTCTTTCCTCATTAAATACCCCAGAGGTAGCTCCACAAGGCTCGGGGGCAGAGAATTCCAGCAACCCACCCCCATCTAGGAGAAGTTCCTAGCTAGCTCGGTTTTCAATGATTTCCCTTTAACCTTGTAAATATGTCCCCTTGTTCAGTGAAAATATTTCAATATCTACGCGTTCGTTCCCCCAGAGGATGTGAGACATTTCTATTAGATCACCCCTCATTCAAGTAGGTGTAAGCAAATCACCGGGATTAACGGAATTCTTTCCTTGATGGTAGGGGGGTGGGGGGGGACTAGTTTGGAGCCAATTGGTTCCAAGCAAAATATACTCATTTGTTAAATTCAAGTTAGCTTACTGCATAAACTATTTGATTTTTGGATCACATGCCAAGGCGATAACATCCACCGAAGAAGAGGAAGGCCAAAAAAAACACTCTTCCATACATTCACCCAGGGTTGAATGCATCAAATGGATTTTAGTCTTGTGTGCTGAAAGGCAAAAGTGTCATTATATGGAATAGAAGTCTGTTTGACCCCTCTTGTCTGCTCTGCTATTCAATAAGACCGTGGCTGATCTTTTACCTCAGCACCTCTTCATGGCAGCAATCTCATTTTACTCATTCCTATAATATCCAGAAATATATCAATACATTGCCTTGACTGCCCTCGTTAAATGAGCCTTCTGGATCTGTTAGGCAACAGAATTCCAAAAATCTCTCCACTCAGGGTGAAGACATTTCTGCTTCATTTTGGTCCTGATCCTTTATGTTGAGAAAGTGTTCTAGAGACAGCCCCAGGGGATAAAAAAATCAAATCAAGATCCATCCTGTCAAGTCCCTTAAGAATACTGTACATTTCAGATCACTTCTCATGTACCTCATACAAGAAACTGCAATGCCAGCCATCAGTCTGATTTCTGCCTCTCACTTTAGGTATGAAATGTATATTTTTCATTTTTATTTGTTTTCAAGGACCTCAGTATCCTGGTAAGGCCAATAATTTATCTAGACTGCTTTGGGTGAAGGTAGTCCCAGAGGGCTGTGGGGCCAGGAGTCCCCTGAGTGTGGCATTGAAGGAATGGTGACATTGTCACCGTCAGGATGGTGTGTTACTTGGAGGGGAATCCGCAGCTGGTGATGTTCCTTGTCCTGCTCGGCCGGAGAGGCTGCAGGCGTTGTTAGAGGTGGTTGGATGACTGCAGTGAACAGTCCATAATGCAGCTGATGTGCAGTGGTAGGAGAGGAACAAAACTTTAACCTGGTTGCCGGGATGCCAGATGCTGCTTTGTCCTGGATGGTGTCGAGGTTCTGAAGTATTGTTGGAGCATCGTCCAGGCAAGTAGACAGTACTCTATCACAATCCCTGCATATGGTGGAGGTCTGGTGGTGGGTCACCCACAACAGGATCTGATCTTGTGGCTACAGTACTGATGAGGCTGGTCCAATTAATTTTATGGTTAGTATCGATGCCCAGATGTTGATGGTAGGGGACTCAGTGATGGCAATCCCTTTAAATGTCAAGGGTAAGACCCATTCTTGTTGGAGATCTTCATATCCTGGAGCCTTTGTGGGATGAATGTTACCCGCTATTTGTCCACAGAGGCCTGAGCATTGTCACAGGGATGCGTTGTTTCATTTGCTGACGAGTTACAAATTGAACTTAACATTTTACATACATCAGCAAACAGCCCCTTTCCTGGTTTTTTGATGGAGTGAAGATCGTTAATGAAGCAGCATAAGATTTGAGCGATGGAGGATGAGAGGTGACCTGATAAGAGGTGTATAAGATGATGAGAGGCATTGATCATGTGGACAGTCAGAGGCTTTTTCCCAGGGCTGAAATGGCTAGCACAAGACGGCACAGTTTTAAGGTGCTTGGAAGTAAGTACAGAGGAGATATCAGGGTTAAGTTTTTTACGCAGAGCGTGGTGAGTGATTGGAATGGGCTACCGGCAGCGGTGGTGGAGGCGGATATGATAGGGTCTATTAAGAGACTATAGGTAACCCTAGGCAATTTTGAAGGTAACAACATGTTCGGCACAGCTTTGTGGGCTGAAAGGCCTGTATGGTGCTGTAGGTTTTTTTATTTTTCTGTGTTTCTATGTTTCTAAGATGTTTGATCTACAACACTAGTTGAAAAATTCCTGCAATGCCACATACACTGTCTGGTATCATAATGTATCAAATTCCTCACGTTAAAATATTAAAACTATATTCACGATCTCCTTCTCCCTCTCCCTTTCCATCTCCCAACTCCCCTCCCCTCCTCTCCCTCCCCTCTCCCTCTCCCCACTCCTCTCTCCCTCCTTCCCTCTCTCCTCTCCCCCTTTCTCTTCCCCACTCCTCTTCCCCTCCCTCTCTCTTCTCCCCCTCCCTCTCCCCTCTCCCTTTACCCCTCCTGCCTCTTTTCACCTCTCCACTCTCTGTTTCCCATCTTTCACTCTCTATCCTGCTCTCTTTCTCTCTCTCGGCATTATCAGTGAAATTAAAATAATATCCCTCCAGAAAAGACCGAATAATAAGTGTCCAGGGATATCTCTCTAGCATTTGCCGATAATTACACAGCTCACAATGAGTAAAAAGATTCCTCAGTGAAGAGAGTGATTTTCCAGAACTCTCACCCATTTATTCTGAACGTTAAATGAAAGAAAGCAGACTGTGTCACAGTTATAGATGCTGCTTCCGTGTTCCAGTATATGGAAAGACCACTCTCATGCCCCATCTCTATGGGGAAATGTGTTTCTATCCAAAGCCCTATTGGTGAGTTTTCATTGAAATGCTTTTGACCCAAGCCGTAAGAATATTAGCTTCATAAGCTTTCACTGCAGAACAAAAGCATTAATCCACGTCTTTCAGAATCAGAATCAGGTTTATTATCACTGAGGCATGTCGTGAAATTTGTTGTTTTGCAGCTGCAGTACTGTGCAATGCATAAAACTTTACTACAAAAAATAAATAATGCAAAAACCGAGCAAGATAGCGAGGTAGCCTTCATGCTTTGTGGACCATTCCGGAATCTGATGGTGGAGAGGAAGATGCTATTCCTCTCATAAAAATGAGGGAAGTGCAAGACTGATATATTCCAATTAAAAAGAAATTTTCAAATGGAAGAAGGACACTAATGTGGCTGACAAGTGAAGTCAGAGCCAAAGTAAAAGCAAAAGAGAGGGCACACAAGGAAGCCAGGGCTAATGGGAAGATAGAGGATTGGGAAGCTTTTAAAAACTTGCAGAGGAAACTAAGAAGGTCATTAGGAAGGGAAAGATGAATTATGAGTCAAAGAAGATACTAAAAGTTTTTTTAAGTATATACTGTAAAGGATAAAAGAGAGTTGAGGGTAGATATAGGACCAATAGAAAATGACGCTGGAGATATTGTAACGAGAGACGCAGAGATAGCAGAGGAACTGAATGCGTATTTTGCATCAGTCTTCACTGTAGAAGAGATCTGTAATATACCGAACATTCAAGAATGTCAGGGAAGTGAAGTTTGTGCAGTGAAAATTATGACTGAGAAGGTGCTCAGCAAGCTTAATGGTCTAATGGTGGGTAAGTCTCCTAAACCTGATGGAATGCACCCTGGGGTTCTGAAGGAAGTAGCTGGAGAGATTGCTGAGGCATTAACAATGATTTTTAAAGAATCAATAGATTCTGGCATTGTACCGGATGACTGGAAAATTACAAATGTTACACCACTATTTGAGAAGGGTGGAAGGCAGCAGAAAGGAAACTATAGAGCTGTTAGCCTGACATCAGTGGTTGGGAAGTTGTTGGAATCAATTGTTAGGGATGACCTGGAGGCACGTGACAAGATAGGCCAAAGCCAGCATAGTTTCCTGGAAGGAAAATCCTGCCTGACTAACTTACTGCAATTTTCTGAGGAAATTACAAGCCAGATAGACAAAGGAGATGAAGTAGATGTGGTGTACTTGGATTTTCAGAAGGCACTTGACAAGGTGCTGCACAGGAGGCTGCTTAGCAGGATAAGAGCCCATGGAATTACAGGGAAGTTACTAGCATGGGTGGAGCATTGGCTGATGGGCAGAAAACAGAGAGTGGGAATAAAGGGATCCTACTCTGACTGGCTGCTGGTTATCAGTGGAGTTCCACAGGGGTCGGTGTTGAGACTGCTGGTTTTTATGATGTATGTTTGGACAATGGGATTAATGGAATTGTGGCTAAATTTGCCGAAGATAACAAAGATAGGTGGAGGAGCGGGTAGTGTTGAGGAAACAGAGAGCCTGCAGAGAGACTTAGATAGTTTAGGGGAATGGGCAAAGAAGTGGCAAATGAAATGCAATGTTGGAAAGTGTATGGTCATGCACTTTGGTGGAAGAAATAAATGGGCAGACTTTTATTTAGATAGGGAGAGAATTCAAAATGCAGAGGTGCAAAGGGATTTGGGAGTCCTTTTGTAGGATATCCTAAAGGTTAACCTCCAGGTTGAGTTGGTGGTGAAGAAGGTGAATGTAATGTTGGCATTCATTTCTAGAGGTATAGAAGATAGGAGCAGGGATGTGATGTTGAGGCTCTAAAAGGCACTTGTGAGATCCACACTTGGAAATTTTTGTGCAGTTTTGGGCTTCTTATTTTAGAAAGAACATACTGGTATTGGAGAGGGTTCAGAGAAGATTCATGAGAATGATTCCAGGAATGAAAGGGTTACCATATGAGGTACGTCTAGCAGCTCTTGGGCTGTATTCTCTGGAATTCAGGAGAATGAGGGGGGATTTCATAGAAACATTCCAAATGTTACAATACCTGAACAGATTAGATATGGCAAAGTTATTTCCCATAGTGGGGGAGTCTAGGACAAGAGGGCACAACTTCAGGATTGAAGGACGTCCATTTAGAACAGAGATGCGGAAAAATTACTTTAGTGAGAGTGTGGCACTTGGCCAAGTGGTTAAGGCATTGGACTAGCGATCTGAAGGTCATGAGGTCGAACCCCAGCTGAGGCAACTTGTTGTGTCCTTGAGCAAGGCACTTAACGACACGCTGCTCCAGTCCACCCAGCTGAAAATGGGTACCGGCAAAATACTGGGGGTTAACCTCGCGATAGACTGGTGTCCTATCCGGGGGGGAGTCTCGTACTCTCAGTTGCTTCACGCCACGAAAATTGGCATAAGCACTGTCCTGATGAGCCTATAAGGCTCGGGACAGACTTTACCTTTAACTTAACTACTTTAGTCAGAGGGTGGTAAATCTGTGGAATTTGTTGCCACGAGCGGCTGTGGAGGCCAAGTCATTGGATGCATTTAAGGCAGAGATTGATAGGTTCTTAATTAGCCAGGGCATCAAAGGGTATTGGGAGAAGGCAGGGGAGCAGGGATGATTGGACGTATTGGATCAGTCCATGATTGAATGGCAGAGCAGACTCAATGGGCCAAATGGCCTACTTCTGCTCCTAAATCTTATGGTCTTTTTCCCAAAACACTGAGTGTTCATCTTCAGACGCCTCCCTGATGGTCGCTGTGGTAAGAAAACATCTCCTGGATGGTGAAGATTTTAATGATGAATGCTGTCTCCTTAAGACACTGCGTTCTTAGGGTATTTTCGATGATAGGAAGACTGGTGGCCATGAGTCTCCAATCCTCTACAGCTTTGTTTGCTCCCTTGGACTGGAGCCTCCATACCAGACAGTGTTGCAACCAGGCAGAATGCTCTCCATCTGTAGACGTTCGCTAGCATCGCTGGTGACAGATCAAATCTTGTCATAACCATAATGAAGCATAGCCACTGTTAGTTACATAACTCAGAATCACATTTAATGTCACCAGCCTACAGTATAATAGTTAAATTTTAAAAAAGTCGTGAGTTCAATGTCCATTCAGAAATCAGATGACAGAGGGGAAGAAGCTGTTTCTGAATCACTGAGTGTGTGCCTTCAGGCTTCTGTACCTCCTACCTGATGATAGCAATGAGAAAAGGGCATGTCCTGGTTGGTAGAGGTCCTTAATGGAGGACATCGCCTTTCTGAGGCACTGCTCCTTGAAGATGGCCTGACTACTATGGAGGCTAGTGCCCATGGTGGAAATGAATAATTTTACAACTCTCTGCAGCTTACTTCGATCCTGTGCAGTAGCCTGCACCCCTACTCCCACTCCCCAAACCAGACAGTAATGCAACCAGTCAGAATGTAACCGAAGTAAAATCCAAAAAGCTGACAACATCTCAAGAACCCCAGAATGTATCAATTCTCCTCAGGGGATAGGACATAAAAACATTAAAAATAGCACAGAAAAATATGAAAAGGATGGTACTGTAGAAACTAAATATAATAATAATAATAATAATTGGTTTATTGATCCCAAGTAGGAAATTATTTAATTTGGTTTAAGAAGTCTTTGGTCAAAATTAAAGCACAGCCTCTTCAAGCGGGCCTCACTAAAACTCACCAATTAAAGTGACACCTGCAATCCATTTGCAATATGAAAAGTGGCTACTGAACCTGTTTGATTGTGTTCTAAAGCACGGGAACAAAGGGTGCACGTGAGTGTAAAGAAAACAGAGGAGAAAGCATTCTGATCACTTGAAGTTGCACTTATACACATTTACAGTATATGCTGTTATTTCCATTTTCATGCTCCCTCAAAGGCATGTTTAATATTCAAGGCCGTAAATGAGAGGTCTTGCTTTTATCTGTGGTGATAAATGTATGGCCCGTATCATCATGGCAAAGTGAGACGTGTCAATTAATCATAGGGACAGAATCGGAGACAACAGCTCCATAGATTTTCCCTCCCCCACAACCTGGAGGCTTGCAACCTGTGTCGGCATCACATGATTGATTGAATGTTTTTCTCATCGGAAAGGTCTAACATCACAAGGTCTCTTCTTTTCTTTTAAAATAATTTACTCTCTTTAAACAAACGTGGAACACATATCATTTAGAAAAATACATGTGATTAATCATACTTAAATCTGTGTAAGAACATTTGATGCTCCAAATTACCATCCACACATTTGAGGTTCTAAAGCTTTTCGTATTGCTTAAGTGTAGTTTGTAGTGCGATGATTATACCATTGACATCAACGCACATGAGACCTTTGTGAAATGACTCATGTTTTCATCCATTTTAAATTATTGGTCTGTCACACAGCTTAACTGGGAAATGGAGCAGAAACCCCACAGGAACTTTGCCAAAAATATCCTCCAAATCCTGTGGTATCATTCCACTGATGTGATGGGGGCCACGGATGAATTTTTATTTTCTATTTCGAAATCTTTGTTTAAAAGTCATGGATTTAAATGGCAAGAATGGATATAAATTTATTGATGAGTAATGCTTTATTCAAGGTTTCAAATTTTTAAAAATTACAGAATTAGTATTTCAAATGTACTATTTTTCCTATGCAACTGTACACTAACTAAATATGAAGTGTGGTGGGGCATTTCCTAAAGTGAGAACTTATTATAAGTAATTAAAATAAGGACTTTAGTTACATAAGTCACAAGGTATTTATGTTGAAGTTCTAATTTTGATCCTGGGTCTCGCTCTTACCCACTCAAAACAAAAACAGAGGAATAAACATCTTATCACGGGGGCAGCTTGGTAGCTTAGTGATTAGCACCACGACCCGGGTTCAATTCCCATCGCTACCTGTGAGGAGTTTGTACGTTCTCCCCATGACCGCGTGGGTTTCCTCCGGGTGCTCCTGGTTTCCTCCCACAGTCCAAAGACGTACCTGTTGGTAGGTTAATGGGAAATTGTAAATTGTCCCGTAATTAGGTTGGGATTAAACTGGGGGATTGCTGGGTGACGTGACTCGAAGGACTGTATCTCAATAAGTAAATAAATAAACATTTTAACACTTTAAGATCTTTTTCAATGATATCATAGAACAATAGTAACAGTTCAAAATGACCCTGAGGCAATAACAGTCAATGAGTTTGATGTAGCAAGTGCAGACTTTCAAAACACATTTTATAAAATGTCACATAATATGTTTATCATTTAAGACTGAAGCCCAGAAAGTCCAAAAGCAGAATTGGGATTAGGTTTAATATCACCAGTACAGGCCATAATCAATACTGAACTAGGCATGACAACCCACCTCAGAGTACTGAAATGTTACGTTTATCCAGTTACGTTATATGGCTCAGAATGTTGGACAATATCTAGTAACATGAGGAAACAAATTGTAGCAGTAGAGATGTGGTTTTTGAAGAGGAAGCAAAGAATATCATGGACGAAACGATTATCTAACAAGGATGTCATGAACAGAGCAAACACAAAAAGAGAGGTAAAGTATGAGATCATGAAAAGACAACGTAACTTCATTGGGCATGTGATTAGGAAAGAGGAGTTAGAATGCACGGTAATTATGGGAAAGATTGAAGGGAAGAAAGCAAGAGGAAGACAAAGACAAATGATGATGGAGACAGCAGCCAGAGAACTGGAAATGAATACCAATGAATTGATCCACTTGACCCGAAACAGGAGTGTGTGGGCCATGGCAGTCAAAGCTCGAACTGGGTATCATGATGATGACGATGATGATGATGACGACAGGCCTTGAACTTTGTTAGCTTTGCTGCAACGGTATTATGTAACACATAATAATAGAGAAAAAAACTGAATTACTGTAAGTATATAAATATAATAGTTACATTAACTAAGTGCAAAAAATAGAAATTAAAAAGTAGTGAGGTAGTGTTTATGGGTTCAATCTTCATTCAGAAATCGGATGGGAGAGGGGAAGAAGCTGTTCCTGAATCACTGAGTGTGTGCCTTCAGGCTTCTGTACCTCCTTCCTGATGGCAACAATGAGAAAAGGGCATGTTCTGGGTAACATGGGTCCTTAATGATGAACTCCACCTTTTTGAGGCATCTCTCCCTGAAGATGTCCTGGATACTGTAGGTTTTCACAAACAAAATGGTGGAGGCATTTTGTGTTCAGAAAAAAAAACGAAGGAACTCATTTATTGAACACTAAAAAACTGTACACAAAGCACGCTAAAAGCCCTTTATATAATTACTTCATCACATCAGACCAGCCTCTTAAAGTGAACCCCAACCCAATGTCAGTGGTTGTGAATTCTGTACGTTTCCACTAATTACATTACCCAGCAGTACTACAGAGGCTAGTGCCCATGATGGAGCTGGCTAATTTTACAACTCTCTGCAGTTTACTTTGATCCTGTGTAGTAGCACCCACCCCCCAGCCCCCATACTAGATGGTGATGCAGTCAGTGAGAAGAGATAACTTTATAATGGAACATTCCATGAACAGTCTCCCTTCACAACTGAGCATGTATTCAGAGTTGTTAAGGATCCTAGCTAGTGTAAATTAAAGGGATTTATTACTCTTTGGAGGTGAATTCCTATTTGATTTCCTTTGGGAGCTGGTACCTTTGGGAAACATCTCAGTTTCTTATGTCTACGAGGAATAGTGTGCGAATGCCTTTGATGTGACTTTAAAGCTCATGTGTGGGCATGTGGCCAAATGGTTAAGGCATTCGACTAGCGATCCAAAGGTCGTGAGTTCGAGCCCCAGCCGAGGCAGCGTGCCGTGCCCTTGAGCAAGGCACTTAATCACACATTGCTCTGTGACGACACTGGTGCCAAGCTGTATCGGCCCTTGCCCTTCCCTTGGACAACATCGGTGCCGTGAAGAGGGGAGACTTGCAGCATGGGCAACTGCCGGTCTTCCATACAACCTTGCCCAGGCACAGATCCATGGTCTCGCAAGACTAACAGATGCCTTTACTAAAACTCATGCACAAACCAATTGCTTCAAGGTATTATTCTTGCCGACAAAGAACATTTGTCCTTAAATAAAGAGATCCACATCTAAGGGAAAATACATATTCCTAGTGAATGTCAAACCGACTATGGCCATGAGTGTATCTACAGAACATACTTCCAAGCTGGACCTGAAAGTATTGGTGGCATCATAGTTTCCCATCTGCAACGTTATCATCATTAAACCTCAAAATGCTGTCTGCCATTCTTTACCATTTAAAATATATATACACCACATTAAGTGTTTGGATTGTAGTGGTCATTCAGAAGGTAGTTTTTTATTTCTTCTATGTTCTTTTCCAGTATATATGGTATTTTGCAGTCAAGAATGTCCTTTATACATTCAACTGTTTATTACTTTCTCAGAAGGTTCTGAATTGCTTCACAATTAACAACCAATTACACTCCTGATTTTGTTGACATATGGGCAAACCTAACAACCAATTTGTCCTGTGAATAATAAATGTTAAACAAGCAAATCACCTGACAGTCTGGAGCTTCGCTTCAAAATGTTGACGGAGGAATGTTTCCCAGATCTCAGGGAGAACTTTTTCTCCTTTGAAAGAGTGCCATCTCTTCATGAACTGCTAAGAGGAGAATTGCTGCTTTCTTTTTTTTATATAATATATTATATAATAGCTTAACACTATGTATGATTTTTTTGATAATGTTTATTTCAATCTCTGTTTGTATTGTTGTTGATATATATATATATATTTGAGATAATTCTCCTCTTGTTTGTATTTATGTTCCTTTTAAATCAATAAAAAGATAAAGAATGAATGAAGGAAAGTGCCATGACACTGGGTGGACTGATATGTTTTACACGAGGAATATCTAATCGTATGCCAGCCCAGGGGTACATAGCAAATGTCATGTTCCTTCAATTCAGTACTGCAATGTAAGGGTACCTTATGTTATTTGACAAATTCAGAGTTCGAGACTATACCAGAATTAGGTGTTTGATAGTGGGCTAGTAATTAAGAGATCCAATCCAAAAAATAACTATCCTGAAAGTTGACTGTGAAGCTATCAAATGACCACTGAATGGGCAGCATGCTCCTGCTACAATTGAGTGTGTTGCCTTCAAAGACGTCTAACATCCCTAAACCAGGCAACCTGGTTAAAACTCAGGATGCCATCATTAAAAGAGCATTACACCACAACCTATAAGAATGTGGGCATCACACATCCCTCTCTGTCATCATAAAGTTTTAAAGATGAGAAGCACATGTCAGGAGTATCCGTGGAGAACCAAGAAACAAATTTACTAATGGGACAATATGCAAAGTAATGATGCTAGTGCCAGCATATGCAAAGCGGATCTCGGGATGCCTGCCAAATAATAGATTACATCAAATCGCTGGTGACCTACTTGTATGAGGTGTCCTATAACACATCCATCTCCAGAAGAAACTCTGTGAACATGTTCTCCAACATATGAGTATAAATGCTCAAACAGAAGCAGTAGAGAGTGAAAGTGCTCTTAACAAACACTTACTAATATCTTGCTCACCAATCCATGGTTTCAGTTCCACCAGAACCATTGAGTTCCAAAGCTCTTATCACCTTGGTTGAAATATTGACAAAAAGTTTGAATTCCAAAGTTGGTTAAATTTGACAACACGGAACTGCATTGCACACGTCTTCTGCAGCACATGTCAGAATGTTGTTTGATGCTCATATTTGTTGCCATATTCAATTCCCTTGTCTCAATTATAATAGTACGTGGAGTGAGTTTAAGTATTGACTCAGTTAGCTTAATCTAAAGACGATATAGTTCTAATTCTATGCTAACAATTTTAAAGTTCTAGAAAAGGACTAAATATGTTTTGTTCTACTTGCCATGGACACTCAGTGCATACTTTATTAGGTACAGGAAGTACCTGATAAAGTGGCCACTGAGTGTACGTTCAGAAGTTATTATCCTTCAACTATAAGGCTTCTGAACCAGTGTGGATAACTTCACTCACCACAACTCTGAACTGATTTCTCAACCTATGGACTTACCTTCAAGGACTCTTCATCCCATGCTCTTGATATTTATTGCCTATTTATTTATTAATATTATTATTGCTTAGGGCAAAAGTGAGGCACCATCATGTCCTCTCTGCCCTAGCAGAGTGAGCAGGGACCACATCCTCCGAAGCTGCCCAAAAGCCCTGGGAGAAGGCCACTACTGCGGGCGCCACGACCAGGTGCTGAAGGCAGTGGCAGAAATTATCTCCTTGGCCACTAACAACAGTAAGCACCTCTACCAACTCAGAAAGCCCTTAGTTTTTGTCAAAGCTGGAGACCAACCACAGTCTCATCCAAGATCACCAGCAGGCTTGCTCGCGATGATGTCTGACTGGCCACTGAAAGTCGATCTTGACAAACAAGTAATGTTCCTTGACTTCATCGTTGCATCATCCCTGAGGCCTGACATGGTCATTCTGTCAGAAACCTCGAAGCAGGTGGTCATGGTGGAACATACAGTGCCTTGAGCAGGAGTTTGAATGCAAGAAAGCCAGATACCAGGAGCTGGTAGAACAGTGTCAGAAACAGGGGTGGAGGGCACGACGTGAGCCTGTATAGGTGAGATGTAGAGGTTGTGCTGGCTGCTTGCTGTTCGGAAATTACTCTCTCCTTGGCATTACGGGGCTGCAAAGAAAAGAGCCATCAGGACCGACACAGAGGCTGCTGAGCGAGCCTTCAGATGCCTATCGATCAAGAGCTGTGACCCATGGACCAAAGCTGCCAGGACACAAGCTGGGACCTGATCCACCCTGGCTGGGTCACCTCAGTGGGGGTGTCTGATGTTGAAAGACCCGAAACACCTGATGACATCACTGATGATGTGTCCCATGCATCGTAGGATGCACCTCAGCATTACAGCTCATGTTCTCAGTATTATTTATTTGCTGTTCGTCTTCTTTTATACATTAGTTGTCAGTCTGTGTAGCTTTTCATTGATTCTATTGTATTTCTCCATTCTAGTGTGAATGCCTGCAAGAAAATGAATCTCAAGGTCGTACAACTGATCGACAGACGACACAATAGCCACTGCTCTACACACCATCCTTACACACCTGGAGAAGAAGGATGCTTATGTGAGAATGCTGTTCTTGGACTACAATTCAGCATTCAACACCATAATTCTATCCAGGCTCAACAGAAAGCTCAGAGACCTCGGCCTTGACCTTGCCTTGTGCACTGGATTCTGGACTTCCTGTCAGATCTCCATCAGGTGGTAAGGGTGGGCTTCCTCATCTCCACCCCTCTGATCTCAACACAGGAGCCCTTCAGGGCTGTGTACTAAGTCCCCTCCTTTACTCCCTGTATACCATGACTGTGTCGCCACCCACAGCTCTAATCTGCTAATTAAATTTGCCGACAACACTACATTGATTGACCTATTCTCAAACAATAATGAGTTGGCCTACAGGGAAGAAGTCATCTCTCTGACACAGTGGTGTCAAGAAAACAACCTCTCCCTCAATGTTGCAAAAACAAAGGAGCTGGTTGTGGATTACAGGAGGAATGGAGATGGGCTATTGACATCAATGGATCTGGCATCCACATCACTGAGGATCTCACATGGACTGTACACACCAGCTGTGTGGTGAAAAAGGCACAACAGCGCGTCTTTCACCTCAGATGGTTAAGGAAGTTTGGTATGGGCCTCCATATCCTAACAACTTTCTACAGGGGCACAATTGAGAGCATCCTGACTGGTATGGGAACTGTATCTCCCTTAATTGCAGAATTCTGCAGAGAGTGGTGCAAACAGCCCGGCGCATCTGTAGTTGTGAACTTACCATGATTCAGATCATTTACAAAGACAAGAGTGAAGAAAGGGCCCGAAGGATCATTGGGGACCCGAGTCACCCCAACCACAAACTATTCCAGCTGCTACCATCCGGGAAACAGTACCACAGCATAAAAGCCAGGAGCAACAGGCTCCGGGACAGCTTCTTCCACCAGGCCATCAGACTGTTTAACTCACGCTGATGTGACGAGAATACACATAAATTAAGATGTTAGCTGGCCTGGGTTGGCACCAGTGGGATCAGCAGTTGGTCTGCCACCTGTCTTCAGGAGAAAGAGAGATAAGGAAAACAATGGAGCAGCATTTGGAGATGTTATTGAAGGGACGGGAGAGAGTAACGGAAGGAGAGCTGTCAAGATCGGCTCCCCCTTTGAACCCTGAACTGTTTGAAGTGATGGACAGGCGATACCCCAGCAGGGGGATAAAAAGGGACAGGTTCGCTAAGGCAGGACACTCGCGACACCCCGAGGTAACGAGACCCTGGAAGCGGTGCGTCTCCCACAAGTCGGTGGGAAGTTTTTGGACGGCTGGTCGCGGGATCAAGCCATAGACGCTCAGGGTGGAAAGGCACGATCGGCGGGAACCTGGTGTGTGTCCACCCTTGCCTGGGTGCTAGGTTCACCGCAGAGAAACAATCGTATCTAGAAACGGAGGGGTCACGGTCGGTGACCTCAGATGACATCACAAAGGGCTCGCCCGAAAGCTGACTGCGAAGGTCTGTGTGGAAGCCGTTTGAATATTCATGCATTTTGCTCTCTCTCTCCTTCCCACCACACTGTCCATCTCCCATGGCAGCGATTACTGCGAACTGAACTGAACTAAATTGAACTGAATTTTGTGTCACTTTGAAACTGGTCATTTACCCCTAGACGATAGAGCTTGATTGATCCTGTTATCTTAATTCTGTGTACATGTGTGTTTATCATTGCTGAACTGTTGCATTTATTATCCTTTTGATTAGAGTACTGTGTTGCTTGTTTCTTTAATAAAACTTTCTTAGTTCTAGTAATCCAGACTCCAACTGAGTGATCCATTTCTGCTGGTTTGGCAACCCAGTTACGGGGTACATAACACTGATTTGAGTGTATTTCTATGTTACATTGACTGTTCTATTTATTACATACAACTATGATTACACATTGCACATTTAGACAGAGACGTAACATAAAGATTTTTACTCGTGAAGGTTGTAAGAAACAGTCAATTCAATAAGGTGACATATACAGTATGTACCTTGATAATAAATTGACTTTGAACTTTAATTTTTTTTCCCACTTGTGTTCCTTTATCATCTTAAGGCAGCCTCTCAGCCCGCAAGCATTCTTCCAATAACATAAGTAGTTCTCTACTTCCCTACTCAATCTCTCTAATTTCATGGCAGACAGCACCCTGAACAGACTGCCGTTTACATTTGCAATATTTCGGGATTAATGGAGATACTCATTGGCACTCTAGCTGCAGAGATCACTGCATTCTTGTCTTCCAGAGATGGTGGCTATATTCATTGAACCTTGCACTAAATATGAGCCCTTCTATCAGGCCGAAAGGACAGAGAAAAGTGCAAGGAATTACTGGAGTGAAAATTGTGCTCTATATATGTAACACAAGTATATTGTGTTGTTGTTGTTCATGGCATAATGCCATTCAAGCAAACAACATCAGTGATATTGCCAACAGAATTTGAAGAATTAAACAAAATGTTGTGGTTAAATGGTCTCCTTGGTGCACACGTTTATTCAGAGTCCTCAAAGGAGTTCAGGGTGGGGAAAGGGACACTGAAATTGTCATTTCCTTAGCAGCAGCAGATGTGTTGATGTTTCCACTGACATTGCTCTTGGGAGGTGTTAAAATAGTAATGGAATGGTCCTTCACAGCTGCTTCCACTAGAAGGCACAACACAGGAGTCAAATGATTGACACCTTTCCTTTTTTGGTCGGTAGTTGCAAAGAAGTATACACATGCAATTATACAAAGGCCCCAGATGCTTAATGTGGACTCCACATCACACTTAATTATTTCAGCGCAAGTTTTAGGATCCTTCTTTTTATCAGTGGTGTCTCAGCAGCAATTTTAATGGACCTCCATAGAAAAGAAGTGGAAAAGTAAATCTCAGAATAATAAATGATCTAAATCTATGTGATCGAGGCAGTTTAAGAATTAATTTGGGGCTTATCAAAAACCTATCCTAACGGAGCTATAAAATAATTGAACTCATTATATAATTTCCATGTTGGTCCTAAATCCCTCAGAAATGAAAACATTTGTTTGTGTTCGGTGCAAACTAAAAAAGGAAGTGACTGAAACATTTATAGGTGAAATCAATCTGAAAAGGCCAATGATAGGAAGTTCTCCAGCTGCAAATTATGTTAATTAAAAATTATATTTGATAAGATCAGTTTGTCACTTAAACAGGAATTCCCTATTTTAAATAGAAACTGTTGCTTTGGATAATAAAGTACTAATAATACACCATAGATTAATAATATAGCTTTTGGACTGACTTATGAGCAAAACTCAAACTGTTAATCTTTTCCTTTTAAACACAGCTTCACTTCTTCCACTTGCATTTCAGGTCTCCAATTTTCTGTCTAGCTAGATCGATAAATTACAGTCATACAAAATCAGACTACTCCTGCAGGTTGAAATATGAGATAATATAGAATTAGAAACTTACTGACTTACTGGCATTATGGGCCTAGAATTTTATGAGATAAATGGAAAGAAAAATAGAAGCACAAGCTGATAATAGTAGAGCAAAGTCTAGACTGCATCTTGGTGAATGACTTAAATCACCAATCATGGTTTTTAGTTAAAAAAAACTTTAAAGGTTGCAGCACTATGAAGGAGGAAATGAGGAAAATTAGAGTAAAAGGTAGAAATGGAAGGATATAGAGACATAAAGAATTACATTTTTTTAAAAACTGAAGAACTAAAATATATATTAGAATTACCTTCAAGAATGAATTATGATATCAAACTAAATGTTGCAACATTTAAGGGGAGGGGAACGTCAACTCAGACCATGAGAGGCCTGCGTGGGGCATTTTCATGCCTTACAAGGCGCAGATTGGAAGCCTGTGTGGGGCGCCAGCAATGTGTGATTAAGTGCCTTGCTCAAGGGTACAAACACACTGCCACAGCTGAGGCTCGAACTAGTGACCTTGAGATAACTAGACGAACGCCTTAACCACTTGGCCATGTGCCCATTTAAACCATTCCTCATCTATGTCGGGCTGCAGGAAAAGCCGTTAATGTTGAGCACAAACCTCAATTTTCTGTGATGAATTTAGTTTTTTTTAAAAACAGTGTTGGTGGGAGTTGACAGTTTCATGGGGCTATCAGCAGAGCAATGCAAACAGGTCAGCAAATTGGGGTGATACACATCTTCCTTGCCATAAACAACTTACTCTTCGTATAGTAACATAAACTTTCCGTTACTTTGTCAGCAAATTCCATCTTCAGCTCGCCTCTCTTTGCTTTCACATTACCTTTTTACCAGTTGTAATACTTGCTAACTCCATGAGTATTTTTATGTATGGCGTAATTTAGTATGCATGGATTTCTTGTCACATGGCACAAGAGGCACTGTACGCCAGATGGAGCATGATTTACAGTAATGAATCAATTTATCTCAAAGCATCAGGGCTGGGTGTTAGTGAAAAAGGCAGGGAGAAATCTATGCAACTGGGAGAAAAAAATGGAACAGCATTCAGGAAGTCATGACGGAAGTAAATGGTGGATAAGTGCTACAAAACAGGAATAAAGCAGCAAGCTGGCAGTCAACAGAAGGCAGATAAAAATACTTAAAACAAGACTAAAATGCAAAAAAGAATATCACAATTTACTTTATTAAACTGTGAAAATGTCAGATTCTGGGGTGAAAAAATTCCCAAAAGCAAAGGTCACACTACTAAGTTCAATGAAAGGGGATTGTCTGCTATATATTCTGCTTTGACAAACTGCTTATCTGTAAAAGTTTTACATCCACCAACAAAAAAAGACTCTCATAGCGGTCCCACTTTCTTGGTTCAAAATGACAGAAAGTTACCTGTCATGCTTATTTCGCAAAATACAAAACATAATTTTGTAAAACATTACACTGAGTTTTGGAGAACTAACAAATAATTTTACCATAAACTGAATTATACAAATTTTCAAACATCCAGTTCACTTTCAACTTCTTTTGAATTTGTGTACAGACGTTGGAGAGTACTGGATCTGGTTCTTGAATTAATGAGAGGAAGAAGAAACTAAATTAAGCAAGCACCCTTATCACTGTGAAAAAGTCTGAAGAAGTAGCATTTCATTGGTTTAGAGTAAGCCTTGTCGTTTTAAATCTTCATAAGTCTTCTTGTTAACTACATTTCCACTTGAGTCTTCATATTCTTCCTGAAATGTAAAATATTAATTCATAATTAAAACAATTCTTATAGTCCTGCAGAAAAATGTTATTATAATTTCAAAAATAAGGCAATTAAACTACTTTAAGTAGGAACGAATAAACTTGCACTTAGATACCTATACTCAGTGATCGTCTGCTCTAAGATTTTATAGAATGAAAGAATATCAGAAAAATGGCTGTTTACTAATTTAGTTTTTTTTGTAATCTAAGTTAATCAAATAATATGAATAAGATGCTGTTCTACTTCTATAATCACGAAGGGTGAGCATATTTTCACCAAGTTTAAAAGTCACAAATTTACATTTGCTCCAGGACATAAGCAATAGTTGGGAACAATGTAATTCTGAGGAAGTGCCGTCAGAGAAATCTTCTGGATGAGACATTAAACTAAGGCCCCAGCTAACATTTTAGACCAAACAAAGATTTAATAGCACTCTTGCCAAAAAAAAGAGTAGAAATTCTCCTTGTGCCCAGCCAACATTTATCTGTCAACAATGTAAACAGTCCATCTGATTAGTTTATCGCCTTGAAATATCATTTCTTGTTTGTGATTCTGAAAATGCTGCCTGACCTCCCAAGGAATTCCAATAGCAATATTTCATTCCATTCATGTCCTCAATTTATATCTATCACATTCACTAGCAGTTTAACTGGTTATTCAGTCCAGGGCTGCTCACATCTGTATAGTAAATAGTTGCTGTGTTTATCTACAAAACATTCGTGATTCAATTTCAGAAAGGAGAGTCGGGCTGGATATCAAGGACACAGAAGGTTCTGTATAACTGCAAACGTGAAAACAATTTTTAGTTTCTAAATTGACAACACAGACAAAGGATTATCAAAACAGCACAATGGTTACAAAATACACCAGTGAGTGAACTGGCAAAATGCTTGCTGTATTACAATCTCATTTCCTAAAAGTTAAAGGATATCATTAATGAAAATGGTTGCAGGAATTAATATCCACTAGATACAAGATAGTCTGTTGTGTAGAGTTAGCAAAAATTAAAGAGATGACAATTGAGTGTGTGGTCCATCAGGTAGATTGGCAAGCTAGTTTTAAATATAAATTGCAGAACATTTAATTTAGATATATACATATAAATAAATCAACCAACGAAACACTACATAAGTGGATCTCAGTAAAACACAGAAACTAGCTTACAAACAGAAGATAAGCAAGGATGTAGTGTTGAGGCTTTATAAAGCATTGGTGAGGCCTCACTTGGAGTATTGTGCGCAGTTTTGGGCCCCTTATTGAAGAAAGGATATGCTGACATTGGAGAGGGTTCAAAGGAGGTTCGTGAAAATGATTCCGGGTTTGAAAGGCTTGTCATGTGAGAAGCATTTGATGGCTCTGGTCCTCTACTCACAGGAACTCAGAAGAAAGAGGGGTGACCTCATTGAAACCTATCGAACGTTGAAAGGCTGTGAAACAGTGCTATGTGGAGAGGATGTTTCATATGGATGGGAAGTCTAAGACCAGAGAGCACAGCCTCCGAATAGAGGGGCATCATTTTAGAACGGAGATGAGGAGTAATTTTTTTGGCCAGAGAGTGGGGAGTCTGGAATTTGTTGCCACAGGCAGCTATGGAGGTCAAGCCATTGACTATATTTAAGGCAGAGGTTGATAGATTTTTGATTAGTCAGGGCGTGAAGAGATACGGGGAGAAGGCAGGAGATTGGGGCTAAGGAAAAATGGATCAGTCATGATGAAATGGCACAGCAGACTCGATGGGCCAGATGGTCAATTCTGCTCCTATACCTTATGGTCTTATAACCTTACAAATTTCAAATATCTCAGGCTGAAGGGAAAGGCTCAAGACAAATGTAATGTTAAAAATAGGGTAGGAATAAGCTTCATAGTTAAGCATGTCAATAAAGTAAATGTTATATGTATTACAAACTATATAAGCTGTTAATTGAACCACATCAACTATGGTACATTTTCTTTAGATAGCACCAATAAACTTCACATGAAGGGCTCTAACTGGCATTTTAGGAAGACGATTTCTAATACTAGGTCAATTCCCAGGCTAGCTACTAGTCAGAAATCACCAAGACTAGCCAGGAGAAAGATAGCAACAGACTTCTCAGTAAAACAACTATCAAATCTGGTTGGAAGAGACTGCTACTGAATGCAGTGAGAGCAGCAAATCATTCACAGTAAGACCCTTTCAAATCAAAGCACTGTAAATATTTCACAACATTGTGACTAACCTGAATGCTAATGAGGAAGATGGTAGCAAGAACTCATGTCAGTATAAAAAGTAGAATATTTAGGGAAAGTCAGTATGGCTTTGTGTAGGACATATCAGGACTTACAAACTTGATTTGAGTATTTTTTGAGGAGGTGACAAAAGTGCATGAGGTGGGTAAGACAGTCGATATTATCTGGATGGACTTTACAGTGCTCCAACTGTATAGGATACTGGTGAGGCTGCACCTGGAGTACTGCATGCAGTTCTGGTCTCCTTGAGTAAAGATATACTGGGTTTGGAGGCAGTGCAGAAAAGATTCATTAAGTTAATTCTGAAGATGAGACTTTAGTCTATGAGGAGAAATTGAGTCATGTTCGACTATACTCGCTGGAATTTCAAAAGGAGAGTGGATCTTATAGAAAAATAAAATTATGAAACGAGTAGATTAGAGCCATGAAAGTTGTTTCCTCTGGTGAGACTAGAACAGATTTAGGAGGGCCATGAGGAGAAATTGCTTTTCCCCAGAGTAGTGAATGCATGGAATTCTCTGCCCAGGGAAAAAGCAGAGGCTTCCTTGTTAAATATATTTTAAGATGTAGTTAAACAGGTTTTTGCGTAACAGGAGAATTAAGGGTTATGGAGAAAAGGCAGGTAGGTGGAAATGAGCCCATGGCCAAATCAGCCATGATCCTATTGATTGGCAGAGCGAGGTCTACAGGCCAGATAGCCTACTCTTGCTCTGCTTCTTATGTTTAATAAGGCATTTGTCAAGGTCCCTCTTAGTAAGTTGGCATTTGTCAAGGTCCCTCTTAGTAAGTTGATTCAGCAGATAATGATGCATGGGACCAGGGTAATTTACAAGTTCAGATTTGTAACTGGCTGATAGACCATTATCTTCTTCTGGTTGGAAGTCTGTGACTGATGGTGTTTTGCAGAGATTGGTAGGTACAGAGAACTCTGTTGTTTGTGATAATAATTTGGATGAAAATGCAGATGGAGAGATTAATGCATTTGTAGATGACACCAAGGTTGGTGGAGTTGTGGATAGTTGAAGGACTATCAAATAACACAGTGGGATACAGATATGGGCAAAGAAATGGCAGATGGAGTTTAATCCAAGGAAGTGTGAGGTGTTGAACTTTGGGAGGTCAAATAGAAGGAGAAAGTATATAGTTAATGGTAGGCTCTTTAATAACATTAAGGTACAGAGGGATCTTGGTATCGTGGTGACTGATAAGTGACACAAGGAAAAGTAATTTTTAATGCAGTTCTCATACTTGCATATCACATAGACAGCATGGTCGATCCTGAGCAACAGTAGGTCTCAAAGGGAACTGGACAAGTATATAAAAATGTCTCCAAGATTAGGGGAGAGTGACTAGTCAGATTGCGCTTGCAAAGAGCCCGCTCAGACTGGATGGACTAATTGACCTTCTGTGCTATAACCTACATTAACAAATCCATTGATCCATACAGTGCAGCAACTGTTTTTCTCCAATTATTCTCCTTTCATCTTGACTTTGGTCATAGAAACATCCCTCTGATTAAAATAGCTGACCCAAAAACCATATGGCTCCAACCTGGAAGTAACCAAGTACTTCAAGAGCAAGCTGCATTAAATACTATGTGCTTCATTCACAGTTCAAGCAGCTTAATTATTGCAATTACCTCTGTGTCAGGCTGCCATCTCTCCGCTGCCTTTGAATGCTTGAGTTTTGCCCACACTAATTGAGAAAAAGAAATTGTTAATAGTCTTATCTAAAAAGTATCTAAAAAATGAATTCTTCTCTCCAGATAAATCACACCAAATACCAACCTGTTTATCAAAATGTGACTAAGATTATTTTGACTAAATAAAAGTGATTAACAGATTACTCTAGATAGTTTAGAACAGACTAAATATTCTATATAGTCATAGTCATACTTTATTGATCCTGAGGGGAATTGATTTTCATTACAGTTGCCCCAACCAAGAATATATATATAGTCTAAATATTATAGATTAAGCAAAGGTGTTACTTCTACTAAACAGGAAGATCTAATGGTCTCCTGTGGCTCCTAATCTGACTTTTTAAGGTCATATCATTTGACTGTGCCTTTTCTTGATTTATGACAAAGAGGAGTTGAAATTTCTGATTAAATATTGAACACTAGGAGCAAAGGCAGTTCAGCATTTTATTTATTGAAATATTTCAAATTTCCCAAAATCACCTAGCAAGAAGATAATGTATTTTAAACGAAGTACTTTTTAAAAGAATAAGTTTCATAAACCCACTGATTGTTTCTAGCATTTCTTTCTGACTGAAAGTGACCTGACTGTATAGAGCCTCTGTGCTAGAGGTAAAAACATATTTTTAGTTAGAAGGGATATACAATGTAATTTTACTCAAACCTGACTCAAGTAAAACAAAAGAGCACTTACGAGATACTGCATCCTCAATTTGGGTAACATTTGCAAAATGAGCTGTGTTGGGGATTCCAAGACACCTCATGCCATGAGCATGACGCCATTCCTAAAAATGGTGAAAAAAGTAACATGCATTGAACAACAGAAATAAATATTCAACCTATACCATCTTCTGATTTTCTTTTTAAATAATAACTTAGTTGTCAACAAAGTTCTATAAAAAGCAGTATGTTCAATCATTGTGGATTAGTAGATGTTCCTGCTTTTATCTCCTCACTTCTCTCCAAATATTTTCTACCAAAACTTGTGTGTGCCAATGTCCTCTCTGCAGATACTACCTTGCACTGGGCAAAGCACTACAGCAATAGCTTGCACGGACAGAATACCCATTAATTGGACTGGGTGAAAAAACCAACTCCATTTAAGTGACAGGTTTCACTAGGTACATTTACAGACTGGCCACAGTGGATGTCCCCCTAAGGAAATACTTTTAAAAAATGAGTAAACCAGCTTTTAACAGTCTGACAGTCATTAACACCGAGTCACATGTCATCAGCTTACAACGGGGTCAAAGTGGCACATGGTACAACACACATATATTATTGTGATCCCCAAGGAGAGGATTTCCTGATTTCAACTTTGTAGCTCTGTACAACTTAAAGCAAAGGCTGGGATCGCAGAAAATAAAAAGAGGCCATTCCATATTCTAACAGAATAAAATACCAGACTAACTTACCGATCTCAAAAAATCCCACAGAAAGGAGAATTCATTGATCACAAAATACTTAAACCAACTTACTACTCCTTTTGGGGAATTAACACAATACAACTGAAGGAAATAAAGTAAAAATTAGTAAGGTTACCTTGAAAACAATGTATTTTAGCTTAACATAAAAGTTTACAGACAAAGGTAAAATTATCACTTACAGCAAAGTGGCGTTGGAATGCTTTGGGTCCTCTGTAAGTGTAATTACCACAGATTTCACAGTTATAGTTGATATTCAAACCATGCAGCTTATATAACCAGTATGGAATGGGCTGCAAAAGAGAGAGAATAGATAAGAAAGTTAAAACTATACTTTAGAAAGACAGAAGTGCCTATTGAGATGTACAAAATTAATTAACACTGCCATCTGCTGATGACATGTAGCACTGCTGCCAATTGATCTCAGAGTAAAGAAAAATGGATGCCTAAAACCAGTAAGAGTTTAAAGCGGGGTAGGCAACCTGTGGCCTGCAAAGGTATTTTGACCAGCCTGCGAGCAAATATTGAGATACTTTGCTTATCCGGCCCGCGAGCGATTTTTCCTTATTCTGAGTGTTTCATGCGACCACACTGATGGACATGCATGGTGTCTTGTTACACTGGCCCCAGGTTCCGTTTTGTTCCAAACCAAACACTGATATGTACAAATGACGGGAAGGCAGACTACCCTATGAATATTTATTAGATACTCTCAGTGCATGCGTAGGTTCTCAGATGGGATCGTTCAAATTTGTAAACAGGAACAGCGTCACTGTGTTTTAACAAGAAATCCACGCTAAATATCCAGATATTTACATGTGCTATGATACTTGAATAACTTTTGAAATAAAATCAAAGAAAAAAATTCCAATGGCAATGAATGCAAAACGCAGGAAGGTAGACGCTGAGTGCTGTAAAAGCAGTGAAAATGAAGGAAATACCTGTGCCAGCTACGAAGTCTCAAAACGTATTGCAGAAAAGATGAAGCCTTTTACAAATGGAGTTTGTCAAAGAATGTTTACTGGCAGTGGTGGATATTATTTGTCTTGAAAAGAAATCTTTATTTACATCTATCAGCCTGTCAGTAAGAATGATCACACGGCGAGTTGAAGAAATGTCAGATGTTAAAAGTTGTTTAAGGGGTGCCTGCAATGAATTGCACTTTTTTCCAATTGTGCTTGATGAGAGTACAGACTTGATAGACACTGCTCAACTTGCAGTGTTTGTGCGAGGAGTGACCTCAACTTTTCAAATTTTTGAAGAGTTTATTCAATTAATTCCTATGAAGGACACGGTTACTGGAGCAGACATTTTTGAAGCTTTGCTGAAAATTATGTCAGAAATGAAACTTAATGTGTCGAAGCTAATTGGCATCACAACTGACGGGGCACCAACAATGGTGGGACAGAAAAACTAAACTGAGTTCTTTGATTACTAATTGGCATCCTTGGTTAAGCACAAATGATTTTCTAGCATGCGTTATTCATTAATTTGAGGCAAAACATAACTAGATATATTTAAATGGATAATTCCCATATTTCAAGTTTTTTTATGGCATTTATCTGGCCCACCGTCTGCTCATTAATACGCAATCCGGCCCACAGAGGCAAAAAGGTTGCCGACCCCTGGTTTAAAGCAACCAGGACCAAAGGAAAAATGCATGCGAAGTGTGTTACTGCCTGTGGTCTGAAATTTAGGAAAATCAAAAAAGTTACAGATGCTGCAAATCTGAACTAAGAACAGAAAATTCAGTAAACATTCTCTTATTCTGTTTGCAAGTTTGCAGCCTGTTCCAGCATTTTCTTGTTTTATTATTGGCTCAAGGTTAGCTCCATCTGAATCAGGGAATGGATAGATTATTAATCCTAGTGTTCTGATGAACCAAAACATGAAATACACTTTTCTGTCTACAGGTGCTCTCTCTTCTCTTTTGCCTGTTACACTGCTGGCAGTAGTGAAGGTCTTCCATCTCTGGCAGTGTTCACGGCTTCCTTCATCATTTCAGTAGCTTCCTCTCAGTTTTCACTACTGTCAGTAATGCATGTCTTGAAGACTCAGGTATACCATTGCTGTTTCCGTAACAATTTGTTTTACCAGTCAGGGTTGTTCGTCCTGAGATGAACCCCTGAACCTGGAAGATAGGTGGATCACTCCTAGTCTGACCTCTACCCTTTGACCTATTTGGCATGGGTGACCCTACTAAGAGCCAAAGCATAAGGTCATGACTCCAGCCAACACACTCTCCAGGTCATTGTAGCATGCAGGCCTCCAAACACGATATCTAGCTTTGTTGAGATACAGATTTCTCTCATGTACGTGGGAGGTGGTGCAATATCTTTACTAATATTCAGGTGACTGCTGTAAAGGGGGCACATTTAAAGCCATTTGTTTTCTGCAGGATTGAAACCCCACATACATCAGCTAAAAAGTTTCTTTGGGCGGGACTCCAGCCTGTACCAATGACCCCTTCTCCCATCTTCAATCCTCCTTCTCTGCTTGGGCACTCTGCCCTAGTTTTCTGCCCACTCTGGATCTTTTTTATCTTTAACTACTGCCCTTAACGACTTCTCCTTCAGCTCCTCCTATTTCCTTCAAATCCAAGGTGTAGCCATTGGCAGTCGCATGGGTCCCAGCTATGCCTGCTTCTTTGTCAGCTACATGGAACACTCCATTTTCCAAGCCTACACCAGCATCACTCCCAACTCTTCCTACGCTATAGTGGCGACTGCATTGGTGCTGTTTCCTGCACCCATATTGAGCTCATTAATTTCATCAACTTTGCCTCCAATTTCCACCCTGCCCTCAAATTTACTTGGTCCATTTCTGACACCTCCCTCCCCTTTCTCAATCTTCTATCTCCATCTTTGGAGACATCAATCTACGGATATCTTTTACAAACTCACTGACTCTCACAGCTACCTTGATTATACCTCTTCCCACTCCGGCACTTGTGAAAATGCCATTATCTTTTCTCAGCTTCTCCATCTCCGCCGTATCTGCTAAGGATGAGGCTTTTCATTCTAGAACAAATGAAAAGTCTTCCTTCTTCAGAGAAAGGGGATTCCCTTCCGCCACCATCAACACTATGCTCACCTGCATTGCTTCCATTTCATGCATGTCTGCCCTCACCCCATCCTCCTGCCGCCACACCAGGGATAAGGCTCCTCTTGTCCTCACCTACCACCCCACAAACCTCCGTATCGAGCACATAATTCTCTGTAACTTCTGCCATCTCCAACAGAGTTCCACCATCAAGCACATCACTCCCTCCCTCCCCCACTTTCTGCAGGGATCGCTACATGACTCCTTTGCCCACTTACCCCTCCCCACTGATTTCCCTCCTGGTTTTTATCCTTGCAAGTGGAACGTGCCAAACCTGCCCCTACACCTCCTCCCTCACTACCATTCAGGGCCCCAAACAGTACTGCCAGGTGAGGCAACATTTCACTGTGAGGCAGTTGGGGGTAAATATCCGGTGCTCCCGGTGTGGCCTCCTATATATTGGTGAGACCCGACATAGATTGGGAGACTGCTTCACCGACCACCGTCGCTCCATCGCCTCAAAAAGCAGGACGGCCCAGTGGCCACCCATTTCAATTCTACTTCCCATTTCCATTCTGACATAAGTCCATGGCCTCCTCTACTGCCACAATAAAACCACACTAGGTTGGAGGAGCAACACCTTATATTGTCTGGGTAGCCTCCAACCTGATGTCATGAACACTGATTTCTTGAGCTTCTATTAATTGCCCCCCTCCTCTACTTCACCATTCCCCATTCCTGCTTCCCTCTCACACCTTCTCTTCTTACCTGCCCATCACCTCCCTCTGGTGCTCCTCTCTCTTCCCTTTCTTCCACAGTCTTCTGTCCTCTCCTATCAGAATTCCCCTCGTCCAGCCCTCATCTCTTCAACCAATCAGCTTCCCAGCTCTTTACTTCATCCCACCCCCTCTCCCAGTTTCACCTATCACCTGTCACCTTGTACTTCTTCCTCCCCCTCCCCCAGCTTCTTCATCTGACTTTTCCCCTCTTCCATTCCAGTCTTGATGAAGGGTCTCGACCCAAAACGTCGACTGTTTACTCTTTTCCATAGATGCTGCCTGACCTGCTGAGTTCCTCCAGCATTTTGTGTGTGTTGCTTTGGATTATCAGCTTCTGCAGAATTTCTCATGTTTGTCAAAGATTCCAGTTGTTTGATTTCAACATTATATTTCTATGAACATAATTTTCAACAGGAGCTTAAATTATTTAGAAGTACAGTATAGGATGTGTGTAGAGAAGGGTACAAAACAAATTGGGGTACACTATTTCAACGTGGCAGCCTCCTTTATTTACATTACACTATACCATGACACAATACTAATTCAAGAAGACTCACCACTGATCAAATATTAGGTCTTATTATAGTTTGCCATTTTTAGTCAATTCATGTAAAATTTTATGGGATTTGGGTGTGTTTCTCTGGAATTTATACATCAAAATTATCCAAAGAATGGTTCAATTTTTAAAATCATACAAGTGGATGAACGAAGGAATTGATAGGAGCACAGAAGAGTAAAGTTGATGAAGATTTACAGAAAAATTGCCATTCTCTCGAGTTAAACATAATTTTATAAGTAATCAACTAATTGCAAAAATTAGAATGGTCCAATTAATCGTTTATGATCCTGTCTAAAGCTCACCTTGCCATCCCAACCCAATGGCAGGTTCTTGGGATTATAGATGATTTCATTTTCCTCATCTTCACTTTCACTTTCACTGATGTGTTCCTCTTCTTCTTCCTCCCGCTCCTCTCCTGTCCGAGCTTGTTTGCGCTGTACATTTTCTCTGGTGAGCTGTCTCTGTTCCTGTGGTACATGGAAGAAATCTCAGAAGGCCACAAATACTTTGCTGTACTAAAATAACAAAACTAATTTGTTTAGTTTACCAAACTTAATTTTTTTTTGTGAATGTACACGTTCAACCATCATATTTAACATTAGGAAAGTAACAATATAGTGTCTACAGATTATTAAGTATTATAAGCTTATATATTCTATGTGAAATCTTTCGGCAATGTATCTATATAATGTCCTTTTTAAGCATTGCTGGGTTACAAGGAAACCAGGGAGGAGTTCATGGACCAGCAAGAGAGGAGGTCACATGGAAATATTTGCATATTTGGAGCAGCTTCAACCTAAGGGGTAAACTAGGTCTCCTAAGACCTGATGCAATTTGAACTGTGACAACAGGTTTCTTTTATTGGGGTATCCTTCATAAGCAAATTTTTTTTTAATATAACAGCTCAAAACATGTTTTTGATAATATCTACACTTTAAAATAATGTTATTAAATCAATTATCAGTTACTGGGGAGAGTATTCTAACAGCTCCATCACCGTCTAGTAGTTGAGGTGGGGGGCTACTGCACAGGATCAAAATATGCTGCAGAGACTTGTAAAATTAGTCAGTCTCATCATGGGTATTAGCCTCTGTAGTATCCAGAGCACCTTCAACAAGCGATGCCTCTAAAAAGCAATGTCCATCAAGGACCCCCATTGCCACTATAACCAAGGGCATATCTTTCTCTCATCGCTACCATCAGGGGAGGAGGTACAGAAGCCTGAAGACACACACTCAACGATTCAGGAACAGCTTCTTCCCCTCTGCCATCAGATTTCTGAATGGACATTATCTCATGAAAACGACCTCTTTTTTTTGTTTCTATTTTTTTACTACTTATTTAATTTAACTATTTACACACATACACACTTACTACAATTCGGTTTTTTTTCTATTATGTATTACATTATTCTGCTGCCGCAACCAATTTCATGACATATTCTGATGCCTATAAACCTGATTCTAATTTCTCAAATACAGAAAATGTGCTCAAAGACCAAAGACCACAAACCTGCCTCACTATCACATATTCCTTGGGCAGGATGCCTGGCCCATGGATCATTGTTAGCAAGCACCTGTCTCATATCCTCTTCCTAGAGCAGAGACCCAGTATCTGGCTAACAACCATTTCCAAACAAATTGCAAATGCTTTCACAGTATTAAAAAGAGATCAGAATTTTGCATTTCATTTGTTCTACAACAGCAATCATTTAAAAAAAAAACACACTTCTATCATTTTTTTTTGATGCAAGTGCAAGATCAGCTTTTATATTATACAACAAGTAACTTATACAATTATTTTAAAAAGAATAACTTTGATCTACCAGGAAAAAGCAAGCATCCATCGAGATGTTATTAAAAGAGTGGTCCTGACAGTGCTGCTGAGCTTGGAGATCTTGGGAGCCAGGTTCGTAGCTCCTTGAAAGTGGCTACACGAGTCGGTAAGATGGTTAAGAAGGGTTATGGGACACTTGCTGTTATTAGTCAAAACAGTGAGTTCAAAAGTCAAGAGGTTATGTTGCAACTTTATAAAACTCTGGTTAGGCCACATCTGGAGTATTGTAAACAGTTCTGGTCGCCCCAGTATAGGAAGGGTGTTGAGGCTTTGGAGAGGGTGCAGGAGAGGTTTACCAGGATGCTGCTTGGTTTAGAGAGCATGTGCTAGCATGAGAGGCTGGATAAACAGGTTGTTTTCTCTGGAGCAGCAGCAGTTGAGGGGAGATCTGATAGAGGGTTACAAGATAATGAAAGGTATAGATAGACTAGACAGAGAGGATTGAAATGTCTAATACCAGAGGGCATGCATTGAAAGTGAGAGGGGGTAGGTTCGAAGGGGATGTGAGGGCCATAATAAAACTCCCCCCATCAGAAAGGTCAGACAAACAACAGAGTCGGTCAACTTACCCCAAGAATCTCGATGTATTCATAGACTTGAGCTTCAAGGAAAGCAATTTCTTTGTTGCGTTCTGAATCCCTGCAGTTGGGGTGGGAGGGTGGCGGCCAAAGGAAGAAGGAATGGAACACAAACATATTATTGAAGCAGATGAAAGTGAATCAAATCAGGACAGAATGATCACTTTTTTTAATGAAATGTTGAACATTTAGAATATTCATCTGAATTGCTGCTATGGTTGAATTTTGAATTCTTTTAAGGCATGCAATGATGTAAGACTTTCTCCCTTATCTCTAATTCTACCATATGCACATAATATTCCACAGCAGTCCCAATTCATTAGCTTTTGTTCCAATTAAAATAACAATTATTGGCATGGGGAAATTAATTACTTTTTTTTTCATTTCATGCAAAACACACTACTGGTCCGATACAGTATAGATATTTATTTAGTGATACAGTGCAGAGGAGGCCCTTGGAACCACGCCACCCCAGTAACCCCCGAGAAACCCGATTAACCCTCACTGAATCACCGGACAATTTATAATGGCTAATTAACACAGCCAGTACGTGTTTAGACTGTGGAAGGAAACCAAAGGACCTGGAGAAAGACCACGCATTCCACGGGGAGGTCACACAGAGACTCCTTACAAAGCCGGACCAGATCTGAACTCTGAAACACCCCGAGTGGTAATAGCGCGACTGTTGCGCCCATATCACAGAAACGTTTTTCAACTTATTAACTGCGAGGGCTTTGGTGACAATGCATGCTCTAATTTTCAAGGGGCTGACATCATGGCTTCATTTTAGGGTTTTCTAGATTTGAAAAGCAAAATATGCTGAACCTATTGTGTTACCTGAATCTATGTATTGTAACACACAGAAATAGTATCATGCCATCCAAATATCATATGAACATATCAAACGTTCATCTGTTGATCCACTGAAACAGCAGGTTCAATAACAATTGGTACTTTCAACTGAAATGTAGTAACATCATGCTTATATCAAATATATGAAGAGTTAAGCTTATACAGAAAACTTCCGAATATTACATTCTTAGCTTATCATGACGATATAGAGCTGACTCCACCATTTCTGTGGTAGAGGAACATTACGAACCAAAAACCCTGCAACAGATCAGCCCTATGCTCACTCTTTGTGTGACAAGATTATCGTTTGGCTGTGAAGTGTCCAAACAAAAAAAAATGTCTGCCAACAATGGGTTTACTAGTGCAAGCTATTTCACAGTATTTAGTATCAGCAACACTGTATCAATATCACATCGGGAATAAAAAGAAAGAGTATTCAATAGAAACTGGGGAAAATATTCCAAAAATTATCAAGTATCATTGATCCGAGTCATTAATTCTGTTTCTATCTGCACAGATACAGCCTACCAGCAGCTTTGTGCTTTTAATGTTTAACTTACAAGACATTGTATGGTTGCTGGTTCACTGACCTTCACTATAGCGAGCAGACAAATGAACATAAACACAAAGATCACAGCTGCATTTCTCTATACACAGCAGAACTACTCTGGTTGTGTATGAACTCTTTGTTCAACAAGCTTTCTTGGTGAGGTAGAAGATAACTGTAGATCTAGTAGGCCTGGTGGGAAACTGATGGGATCAGACCGTGTACCCATCTTACACAATTGATTTTACTTTCCAATGAAGTCAACAGAATCTAAAAATCAGGTAAGGATTAAAACAAGTACCCATCCAATTCTGTCAAATACACTGGAAGGTGATATTAAAACTACCTACACCTCAGTGACAATGAACTATTCCATTAGAAGACTTAAAAGTAAATAGAAAAAGGCTGTGAGAAACAGCATTTACAAACACAAGACATTCTGCCGACACTGGAAATCTACAGTAACACGTGATGCTGGAGGAACTCAATAGGCCAGGCAGTGTCTATGGAGAGGAATGAACAGTTGATATTTCAAATAGAGACCCTTCATTGGGACAACTGTTTATTCCTCCATAGATGCTGCCTGACCTACTAAGTTCCTTTCAGCATTTTATGTGTGTCATTCAACATTTACAATGCTCAGGGCAAAATATGGAATGATAGACGAAGTCAAAGCAAAGGCCAGATATCATATCCAAAACTGTAAGGTTATATTTTTGGCATTATGTAAGACGCTGTAAGGATTCACTGCTAAGATAATGGCTTCTCTGTAATGTTTCACTGCTAAGGCTAATGAAATGGTTTCTCTGTAACATTCACTGCTGAGGTAACGGTTTCTCTGTAGCAGCAATGTTTGGGTTATGGCTGGAGATAACAGGACTTTGGTTATGCATGTTAGCAAATCAGGATTTTGTTGCTCCGCCTTGTGAATCTGGAAGATTTTTCGCGGGCTTTTGCCGGGGAGAGGTGAGGGGAGAAGACGCGAATGGAGAGATTTGGTAGACCACCGGACGGGATGGACTTGGAGCGAGGGTCCAAAGGGCAGCGACGATTGGAGGAGGTCGATGGCGGACGGTAGACTTATCAGTGAGCTCAAACTTTGCGCAACAGACTGTTTAATAAGATTGGGCCCTTTTTTTTCGTTTCTTTACTAACCATATAGTCAAAGTAAGAATTATAAAGCTTAATCATTTAATCACAGAATTGTGTATTGTTCGTTATTTCGGGGTACTGATTTGTAACAGGGGATACACAGCGCAGCATCCACCTAAACGAGATTTCTTAAGTTTGGCCAGGCCGGGAGTTATCACCCCCTATATTAGGCCGCTAGCCGAAGCAAGAGTTACAATTATAAATGGCATATAGGTATGCAAATGTATTTAAGATCAAGTGGCTTAATTGATTAATGGAGATCGAGGCATCCCCTGTTTGTGCAGAATCTGTTTCCATTAGATGTGCAATAATGATGCTACAATTGCTCACCACATGGGTGGGTGATGTAAAAGAAAATCTTTCACTGCTGTTTGTCATACAGTTATCATAGCTAATGAGTCAACTGCCTGGAAGTGATGAAGGAAGCAAGATTCAGATAGAAAGTTGTTGTTTATAAAAATAATAATTTTTTGATGATACATGTTAAATCTATAGAGAAACTTGGCAGCATGGCCTTTACACACCAACATAAATATCAATTTTGATATTTTACTAACTTTTTAGTGCCTTTGGATTTAGATTTTGCAAACAGCGAGGGATCCAGTGCCTCCAAAGATTTCCCTTTGGTGCTGAACAAACGCTGAGCTCTTTCTTCTAAGGTTCTGAAAAAAAGGATCCATTTTAATACATTTCACAATTCAAAGTATTCCCGCTTAATAAAATAAAAATTAGGTTTTTCTCCCCCATGAATTTTCATCTGAACACTTACCCTCCACATTTGAGACCTAAAGCCATCAAAGCAGATTTCAATCTGTCCAGCCCCAGGGAAGCCAATTCCTGACATTTCAAGATAATAACAGTTATGAAAACCATCTAACACAAAAGGTTACCACATAAAGTGTGTCCTTATAATTAATATTAATATGATAGCACAAATACAAGACAATTGAAATAAATGGATCATTTTCAGTCTGGCTGTGGCCAATGGGTTGTATGGATTGGATCCAGGGCTCTGGCTGTATTAATTACTTAGATGAAAGGACCAAGGGTAATATAGCCAAGCTTGCTAACAAGTCAGACTTCAGGGGCATTCAGACTGCAACATGGTTCCAAAGTGTGTGTCCCAGCAGAGGGCGTGTTCGGAGAGCATTTTAGAAGATAGCAGAGTGTATTGTGGAAAAGTATGGGATTTTTCATTTTGATGATCTTTTAAAAAACATTATATGAATATGAATGTTGCTCAGTGGGATTATATTTTATGCACACTGATGAATCAAATTTGTCATGCAGGTACAACACATTGGCAAAAGCCAAACGTCACATCGGGTCATTCTTGCAAAATGTCAGAGGAGAAAAGCAAATTGTTTCTCAAGCTGAAGAATCTTGAAGCAGGGAACACGGTTTCAGCACACCTAGCACTACAATGGGTAGAAATTTAAAGGGAGAAATTCATTGGAGATCTGAGGGATAAGTGTTTCCACACAAGGGGTGGTAAATTTGCAGTGAACTAACAGAGGAAGTAGTACAGGCGGATCCTGTTATAATCTTCTAAAGGTATTTGGAAAGGCAGTTAGATAGAAAACAAGTAGAGGAATATGGACCCAATGCAAACAAATAGCCTCTGAAGAAGTAGAAAGGAAATAATTTAGGAAGCTACATAAATAATTAAGGTATGAAACATGTAATTGTGTAAACATTTCAATATTTTCATTAATGGGCTGAAAATTGAAGTTTTAAACAATCAAAGCATTTAAAGACATTAACTATGGCTATACTGAATTATCAAACACCTTCCAACTCAATATATTTCAAATTATGTAACCTTTAAAGTAGACTAATCAAAAAAAGAATAATTAAAAGAACCTACTTCCCAAGATGAAAAAGCTGACAAATCTAAGTGAGCTCCAGCATGGGTCAAGGCACTGCTAGTCTCTTTCTGTCAAAAGAAACAGCAATTAAGTTCAATCAAACTAAATGATGCAAATATAGAAGGTGATCCTAAATTCTTAATGCAATATAAATAGGCTGCAATGCTTGATGACTTTATTCAGATCTTTAAATTGTGTGACAGTTCAACGCACACATTTAATGAAAGAGCAGATCAAAGTAATATTTAGACTGCAAAATGAAAAAAAAATATAAATATCCTGTTCCACGACTCAGCTTTGTGAAAACATTCAAGCTTGTATAATACTGTACTAAAAATATTCATACTGACATGGAATTTTGATCCCCTCCTCCTACTCATCATAAAACCAATAAGTTTTACCACGACTTGTTTGCCTCTCAATGATTACTGCATTGACTTTCTAGATCAAGCTTATAATTTTATAAGATTTCTGGAAGAGCACATACAAATCAAATTAGCCTTAAAGTATAAAATACGACAGACGCTACACACCTGAAATATACACAAAAGTGCCAGGAAAGCACTCAGCAATCAGACAGCATTTTGGAGAAACAATTTATCCTTCACGTCACCAGCGACTTACTTTTTAAGTTCCAATGAAAAGTCTTTGACTTAAAATGATGCTTAATTTCTTTCTCAAAAAGATCTGCGAAATGCTTTATAGAAATGCTATTGTTTTCCTTCTAATTAACTTGGTACTGACTGTGGAAAGTGAATAGGACAGAAAATAGTTGGAGAAGAGTCTAATCAGTTCTTACTGATCTTTAATAGGCACCAGAGGGGAAAAAAGGAATAAAACTGGAATGGGATACAATCAGTAAACTCCTCCACAAACCCCACTGGACTAACAGTACTAGGGCAAAATGATACTCCAGATTAGGATTGTTTGGAGACTGTGTTTGTGTGGCAACAAGTTACTGTACACTAACTGTTTCGTTTTTCTGGCATTTTGCCATTTTGACTACAAACATTATATTGCAAATGGTGAATGTCAGAGCTGTATTTTTCACCTAGCTAATGTTTAACGGCTTGCTCAGGACATCCAACACATTGTAGTAGGCTAGATGTAAATGACAAACACAAAAACAAAATTGATATAGATTTGCCTTGTTGCAGTTAAGTGAAGTTGGCAGAAAAAGTCACACAGGTATGTGTCTTTGCAAATAATACTGAGAGTTATTAAAATACCACATACTGGCCAGCCAGGGAAAGTGCCATTTTCCCATTTCTTCTCAAAGTCATTTTGTATTTTTCCAAACAGCTCATTCTGATCCAATAAAGGCTTCACTCGATCTGCGTAATCCTGGAGATAATCCAGCAACATTTCCAGGTACCTAAAGCAATTACAAACTACCCTTAAGAGTTTTTATCTAGGTGTTATGTCTTTTAACATATAGTGACTTTATATGGAATAAAACATGGGGTGACAGTTAAAAAACAAGGCACTTGGTTAAGTAGCGCTTAGATGATTCAAACAACTTTAAATGATTTTAAGTGAAACAAGTTATGAATCTCAATTTCAATTTTTAAGTAAACAATTCATTTAAACCTCCTCTAACCATTATAAAGTGCCAGAACAAAACTTCTAGATACTGACACTTGGACTGCTCAAAAAATATATAATCAACACATAATGCTCCCCAATTTTCTGCACTGTGAGGGAAAAGAACTGAATACATTTCTTTTAAAATATATAAATATAAATTTACAGAGTGGTGTTTGTAAGAAACAAAATTTGACCAAAATTAGATCAGCTATTAGCAGTAAAGAAAGCATACTGACTCATATTGCCAAGTTATGTGATTTGCATTTCAAATTGTGAAAAATGAAACATAACAGAAATATCACAGAGATTCGAGATGGTCTCCAAACTGTAACATAATCACAATTTGCTCATCAGCTATGAAAGTATACTTTTCTAAACATTTCCAAATTATAATGCAACAAGTTAAACTGCTTTCTATTATTTTCTAGAAGCTTGCAATCAAAAGCAAATAACCCAGAATCTGACTAAAATCAAGTGTATTTCAGGACACAGAAGAAAGAATTTTCAGCTCTATCATACCATTGACTCATAGTTTACTTCATAATTAGTTAATTTGAACCAGGGTGTCTTGGAGGGAAAGTAATCACTTTGTTGATTGATTTATTTATTCAGATACAGCGTGAATAGGCCCTTCTGGTCCTTTGTGCCGCACCAAAGTGAAGCTAGAAGCCACACCATTGGTTCAAATCTGAAAATAAGTATAAAACAACTATCCTCTAGGGTTTATTGATCATCGATCAATTAATTTTCAGGAGGTAATATAAATAAAAAAAGTTAACTCAAACTGTAGAACAAATAAAAGTAATTGTTCTGCTTCTAATTGTTCTTTCCATGTTTTGTACGCAGTTCATTTTATTAAAACATCACTTCCTGCGCGAGCTAATTCGTATTTCAACTTGAAGCATGCACTGTACAAAATCATCGATCTCCATCCACTCTTATTTGCCCTTGAAACAGCAATACCTTTTCAAAAAGTTTTCTGATTAAAAACCCTGAAGAAAGCTTCCGGCTTGGGTTATTTTTAACTCCCTGCGTTCCCTGCTTTGTACACATTGCACTGCGAGGGCAGCAGATGGATGTTGTTTGAAATGGAAACTTCAAGAAAAGGAAAAAGAATATGTACTTTTGATGAATAACAGCAACTTTGCTCTTCCATTAAACAAGCTACTTAATATAATTCCAATAATGTCATTTCTATCTTAAGAACTCGAGCACTACAAATGCATGACTCCATGAGGTCAGAATGGAGCCCTATATATAAAATTAAACAAATGTACAAGAATGCCGACACCTATGACTTGGAACTCCTTGTCATTCAGGTCAGTTATTAATATGCTGCTAGGAGATGAGTTTTGATTTAATAAAATGCTTGCATCTTATATCAGAAGAAAGTGATAGCTAACTTGGGGAGTACTTATAGTCCGAACAGAGGGGCAAACATTTATACGAAAATTGACCACTTACCGTTTATATTCTGCATTTTTCTTTTCTTTTGGAATATCAAAAAGTTGATCAAATGTAATTAGGTAGGTAATGTAATCACATTTCTAGAAAATAAACATTTGTTATAGTCATTTCTGATTTGATGTGATAACAAAATAGTTACTTTTATGCTGATAACACTGCTATTTTATTAGAAAGCATCAGCTGATTGCGAAGCAACTTTAGTAAAACACAATGACCTTCTGGCCATGCTTTACTGAATTCTAAAGAGTACATCCCAGATCCAAAATTACCTCATGTGGTTTATGTATTGTTTAGTTTACCTAAGACAGGAGTTCCTAACCTGGGATCCACGGACTTCTCGGTAATGATAGGGGCCCATGACATATAAAAGGTTGAGAACACCTGGGTTAAGACTTGATTCTGTTTCGAGACCTGCGCCTAGTGGAGGTACACAGGGGTCAGTGCTGGCACCTCTTATTAATCATTTATATAAATTACTCGGATATGAATGCACACGATATGATTAGCAAGTTTGCTGATTTTTCTAAATTAAGAAGTCTTGTTGATAGTGAATCGGGTTACAATGAATTGCAAAGCGAGGGACTGAGGAATGGCAAGTAGATTTCAACTTAGATGAGTGTGAGTTGATGCATTCTGGATAGTCAAACCAGGGTAGGACTTACAAAGCGAATGGTGGGGCACTGATGAGATTTTTGGAACACAAGGACCTGGGAGTACAAGTGCATTGTCCGCTGACAGTGGCCACACAAGTACACACAGCTGTGAAGAAAGTGTTTAACATGCTGGCTTTCAACAATTAGGGCATTAAGTTCAGGAGAAAGGAATTATGTTGAGTTATACAAGTTGTTGGTGAGGCCACACTTGGAATATTATGTACAGTTTTAGGCACCCTGTTATAGGAATAACTTTGTCAAGCTGGAGAGATAACAGGAGAGATTTGAAGACACTGTCTGGACTAGGAGGATCTGAGTTAGAGGGAGAAGTTGTCCAAACTGAATCTGTTATTTCCTGGAGTGCAGGAGAATGGGGGATGACCTCACAGAAGTTAATAAAATCATGAGAACTATTGATAAGGCAGGTGGTCATAGTCTTTTTCCCCAGGGTTAGGGAGTACAAAACTAGAGGAACATAAATGAGAGATTTAAAAGAGATCTGAGAATTAACTTCTTTGCAGAGAGGGTAGTGAGTACCTGGAATGAGCTACCAGAGGAAGTGGTTACGGTGGGTACAGTTGCAACATTTGAATAGATACATGGATGGGGAGGATCTTGGAGGATTAGAGGGCAAACATGGGCAGCAGGTGCTATCAGGAAGGATACTGTGGTCGGCATGGACTAGCTGGGCCAAAGGGCCTGTTTCTGTGCTGTATTACTTCACGACTTTGAATAGCTATCACCTGAGAGTGAATCAAAACTCGAAATAGAGATGGAACCACTTGCCACCAGGGGGAGCAATAACAACATTTCAAGAGGTACTTTGACCACATAGCAACTACTTTCCTATGTGTGATTTAACTTTTTTATTTGTACACATGACAGAGATACTGAATTATTTTCAAAACCCTTCCAGGGACACTAATGATTCAGTATCCAATTATGACAAAGTGTAAATCATTAAATCATAGAATCTTATATTTAAGTTTCATGAAGGTCATTTATTTAAAGGACATCCAGAAAATGGGGCTTACTTTTCAATAAACAAGTCCCCTTGCACATTATCCTTTTAAAACACAACTAAAACATTGAAATCAATCCACAGATTGGCTCAGTTATGCTAACATTCTGTTTTACTGGTTTTATTCCTTTAATCCCATGAACTACGCATCATGAGACAGCACAGTAGTGTAGTGGTTAGCACAACGCTTCACAGTGCTAGCGATATAGGTTCAATTCCCGCTGCTGCCTGTAAGGAGTTTGTATGTTCTCCCCGTGACTGCGTGGGTTTCCTCCGGGTGCTCTGGTTTCCTCCCACTGTCCAAAGACGTACTGGTTGGTAGGTTAATTGGTCATTGTAAATTGTCCAATGATTAGGCTAGGGTTATATTGGGGGAAAACATGAAATGTCCAGGCAGCATAACCTTCAATTTTCTCACTTGTGGGGAAACTTCCAGTACAGTGTCTATATAAATGATCACCTTTATGGAGAACTGTTGGACAAGGTCCATCAAGAGACAAACAGAAGCACCGAGGTTTTTGACTACTACAGCACCACGAAACTTCCTCATCCTTATGCAACTTACCTCTGAGCCTTTCAGGTTAATATATTTAAGATAGCAGTCATGAAGATCAAGGTAGCGTCCATATCCTTCCTCATCTGTGAACTCAACTAGATCTACAAAAAGAAATTGGGATTTAATTTCTACTTACATTTCAATCACAATCAAGAAAAGATTTTTTATGAAGTAATGATGCTAAAACAGTCACTGATATTTTCAGAGAGATTGTTGGGCTATGAAACCAGCTACTAACAGAAGTAGTAGAGGAAGGCAAGATTACAACTTTTGAACGACTTTTGGACAATTCATGAATAGGAAAAGTTTAGAGCAGGGGTTCTCTACCTGGGGTCCACGGACCCCTCAGTTAATGGTAGGGGTCTACAGCATTAAAAAGGTTGGGAACTCTTGGCTTAAAGGAGTATGGCCACATGCAAGCAAACGGGCCTTGCTCAGGAAGACATCTTGATTAGCATGGATGGATTAGGCCAAAGGGCCTATTCCCATGCTATACAACTATAATACTATGATACCAGAGAGGCTCTTAAAAGTAATTTCACAATACTAAAAGGTGAAGAAGGAAAAATTAGTTAAAATATATTATGTGAAAACTATTTTTCATAATTTTACATGCCATAACTAGTCACCATGATATTCACAACATCCTTACAGTTGCACACAGTTCATAGGTGAACTACACAGTATTTTTAATGGTGTAATCAGCCTATAACTTAATACGTAATCTATGCATAGAAGCCTTACAGGGAAGGAGGAGCAGCCAGGAGTCATGATACATATTAGTATCAATGAAACAAATGCAATCTAGAAGCTAAAAAGCAGGACCTCAAGTGCAGTAATCTCTGGATTGCTGCCTGTGCTACGTGCCAGTGAGGGTAAGAATATGATCTTGCATGTGAGCATGTAGCTGAAGAACTGGGGCAGGGTTTCAAATTTGAGAATCACTGCGATCTCTTCTGGGGAACGTATGAGCTGTACAAAAGGGACAGGTTACACCTGAACTCGAGAAGGACCAATGTCCTTGCGAGCAACTTTGCTGAAGACGTTAGGAAGGATTTAAACTAGGCTGGCAGGGGAATTGGAATCTTAGCGACAGGTCAGATGATGAAATAGCTGGTGTAAGGATAGATGAAATGAGAGGATAGGCAGTGGATAGGGCATAAAATGGAGTCAGATGGATGGTGTGTCTATTTTAATGCCAGAAGGAACAACAGTGATGAACCTAGAGCACACATGGGTCAGGAAATGGAGCTACAATGTTGAGGCCATTAGGAGACTTGGCTGTCACAAGGGCTACTGGATGGTCCAGAGTATAGATGCTTCAGAAGTGACAGGGAGGGAGATAAAAGAGGTGAGGGGGTGGTATTGCTCATTAAGGACAGTATCACTGCTGCAGCAAGGATGGACATCATGGAGGGACCGTCTACTGAGTCAGTGTGGATGGAAGAGAAAACAGGAAGGGAACAATCACTATATTGGGAGTATTCTATATATCCTTCAAAAGCAACAGGGATACAGGGAAAGGTGCAAAAATAACAGGGTTGTTGTCATGAATAACTTCAATTTCCCAAATATTGATTGACACCTCCTTAGTGCAAGAGGTTTAGATGAACCAGAACTTGTTACGTGTGTCCAGTATGCAGTCTGCCCAATATGTAGACAGTCCAACTAGAGGTGAACCCATACTAGATCTAGTATTAGGCAGTGAATCTGGTCAGGTAACAGATCTCTCAGTAGGTGAGAATTTTGGAGATGGTGACCACCTACTTGACCTTGGGATTGGATGTTCTCTGGGAAATGCACAATGGAAATATGGACATTGTTTAGGTTGACAAGAGAACTGGAATATTTAGTCAAGTTGAAGAAAGAAGCGCACTTAAGGTTCAGGAAGCAAACAGTGGATATGACTCTTGAGAGTTCATAGTTAGAAAAGAGCTGAAGAAGAAATTTAGGAGAGCTAGAAAGGGACACGAGAAGATCTTCACGTGCAGGATTAGGGAAAACTCAAGGTGTTCTACATGTGTGTAAAGAACAGGAGGATGACTAGAGTGGGGGTAGGACTGACTAGGGATAGCAGAGGAAATATATGGAGTTGGAGACAGACGAGATAGGAGAGGTCCTTAATTAAGCTTCAGTATTCATCAGTGAGAGGGACTTCGACAAATGCAAAATCAGTGTAGAACAGGCTAGTGTGCTGTAACACGTTGAGGCTAAGAAAGAGGTATTTGAATTTTTGAAAAACATTAGAACACATAATCCTCAATGCTGGACAGAATATACCATAGGTTACCACAGGAAATAAGGGAAGAGATTGCTGTGCTGTTGGCGATGATCCCTGTGTCTTCACTGTCCACTATCTGAAAATTGGATGGTAGTAAATGTTACTTGTTTGAAAATGGGGGTAGGGATAATTCTGGGAATTATTGATCGTTGACCAGTGAGTCTTACTTCAGTGGTCGGCAAATTAGTGGAGAAGATTCCCTGACAGGATCTACAAACATTTGGAAAAACATAGTCTTATTAGAAATAGTCAGCACAGCTCTGAGGGGCAGGTCAAGCCTTCTGAATGGTGGGCATGAACACACTGTTCTCTTCGATAGGCATATGAATGAAAGATAAATGGAGGGTTTCTGTGGGACAGAAGGGTTAAATTGATCTTGGAGTAGGTTAAAAGGCTGTAGTGTTCTATGATCTATGTATTAAGTGGGTTCAGACAAGGCAAGATATTTAAGACAAGGCACGATACACAGAAACTGCGTAGCATTTGGAAACTGAAGATGTGATGTGTATACAAATACCATAGATGGAATAATTTTTGCAGAAGAATTCCATGCGATACACTTGTTGTCTTAATAGCAACAATTAATTGCGGGCAATATTTAACAAGGACAGTTATTAGATAATAAAGAATACAAGCCACTATACTTGGATAAATGGAAAAAAGATAATGTTTTAATAGCACTTCATATGTCATTATCATTAAAAGCAGTCATGCATTTTAAGGTAATTGAGCACCTGTAGACAGTTAAGTATACTGAAATTGACTTTCCTATAGGTTTCAGTATGAACGCAATATTACCCATGATTACATTACAAAAAACGCAGAAACCCAGAACTATCCACCTACTCTGTGCTTCTTCACTTGGATTATCTCGTGTCTTCATTAACTCCTCAAACTCTACTGACATTGGAATACTTATCTGTAGCAAAGATAAAAAGTCAAATATAATTTATATTGATTAGTTTCAATCAGAAATATGCAATTATCAACAAATATAAAACTTCAACTACTACAGAGACATTAGTCATTCATAAATTGAAGTTCAAATTCCACCGTACCTTCAAATTCATTTACAGCATTAATTCAAAGTAAACTTAATTATCAAAGTGCAGATATGTAGTAGGATCTAGTGCTTTCCCGGTGTATATGATGAACAGCTCTTCTTCGGCTTATCTGTACACAGCTGGAAGCCTGAGAAGAGTTTAGTTGTCGAAGTACATACATGTTATCATTTACTGCCTTGAGATTCATTTTTTGTAGGCATTCACAGGAAGAATAAATAAATACTATAGGTTCTACAAAAAAAATTCATACATAAACGAAGACCGATAAACAACCAATGTGCAAAAGAAGATAAATTGTACAAAAAAAATACTGAGAGCGTAAGTTGAAAAGAGACCTTCACAGTGAGTCACGTAACATCAGACCCACCAAGTAAATGACACTTCAACCCCTTTGACTGGTTCAGCAAGCTACTCAAATAACGATCAGCTAGGAATGGGAAAAATATTGACTTCACCTGTGATGGCCACACAACCACTTCAATTGTGAATGAACTTTCTAATAAGCTCATTACTCGGGAGAGTACAAACCTCATTTGGGTGTTTTCTGTGGAATTCTTTGATCATCTTCAGCCGATTGTAGAATTCTCCAAACTCATTGGGTCCTGAAATAGCATTTAACTCATCCTTTCTCATACTGCCAGAGAAACAAAACCATTACAAAGTTATGGACTGTAACATGCACAAAGTGAAGATAAAACAGATAAAGCAGTAAATCCAGTCATCAATACATTGAACAGTCTCTGTCAGGGGTTCATGGACCCTTTGCTTAATGATATTGGACTATGGTACAAAAAAAAAGTCGGGAAACCCTGCTATAAGATTTTAGTCAGAATACACCACTGAAAATATCTGCTACTCATTCAAACTAAAGAAAATACTAAATGACAACAAAAGAGGACTGCATGTCCTCATAACCTAATAATCTAAAATAAATTTGTATTTTAGAAACTAGTTTAAATGTTTTAATTATGATTCAGCTAACCAAAGGCAGAGTCACATACACGAGTAAAAGTGCAGGGCAATAAACGTGAAAACATTTTTTAAAGTGCCATCGATGGAGAGAAGTAATATGCTCATTAATAAATCTGTTTATGCTATTATTTGGGCAACAGATGTAATATGTAATATTTTGCCAGTTTCAAACAAAAAATTCTGGGGAAAGAAACTGGAGCTGCATATACCAAACACTGCAATACTGGATTTCTATCTGAAGATCTTATTTCAGTAATAGCAAATACCTATCTTTATCTTCATACAAGTCTCTTAAGTTTCCAGCCACTTCCATGTATCTCTGGAAAATATATACATTTCAAAACATAACATTTTAATCGTTTACAAAAAAGGACAGTAATCCGTATTACAGACAGTTACAACTTTCAAAAGCAGAAGCAAAAAAAAATTGTTTTTGTTCTTACAATAACATTTTTTAAAAATTCTTAATTCTTGCATAACTCTTAAAAATAAAAGATAGCTTTTATTTGTAGTTTTTAAGTTACTGTAATATTAGAAACTTCCATAGTTGCCTATCATTAACAAGTGAAACACAATGGACTAGATTTTGAGGAAAATTTTTCCACCCACAATTCAGCACAGGACTGCCAGCATTTCTCGACATAATTGCTAGCAAATTTCAGGATTCCTGTGGAAATACAGAGACCCTGATCCCATGGAGGTCAGCAGTAAAACAGAAATTTGAAAAATATCAGACCTGTATCAGCAGCAATATGGCCACTCACTTAAATGAAGTCAAGGGTGTATTAGTTCACCATTTACAGTCTCTGTCATTCCAGCTACATTTTGTTGGGTAAATTGTTTATGAAACTCCCCAAAAAACCTCTTAAAAGTTAGCAACACTCCCTCAATCCCATCCCAGCTGTCAATGCTTGTATGTTTTATCAATGTATGAGAACATTGAAAAACCATGACAAATTGAATAATTAAAGAAAAAAAGTCAATCAAGAATGCAACACTTATAATCATTAATTTAAAAGCGTTAAAGGCCAAAAGTTATTTATTATAACTTTTTTTTCTTTTCCTTTCCTTTCATTTCCATAACTATATAGACTCCAATTAAATGACTAATTATTGAGTGTTTTATGGTACTTGAACTGATAGCCATTTTAATTGATTGTCATTTTTAATATTAATGGGTTATACTGGAATAACAGGAATAAAGACAGCAGGAATAGGCTGAAGGAGGGAAATCAGGACGCAGGAAACGCTACAACATCTGCTCAAAATGAGAAGCCTTGCAATAGTTCATTGAGCACGTACATCATTGGATTACACTGATGATTCTTGGTGTGCTTGAGTCAGCAGGACTCAATCCAGTGGCAAAACACATTGAGGAAGGAAAAGGAATGATTTTCAGTTTCAGCTCCCTACTGTTGCCTATCACGTGACCCTTGCAGGTAAACATTGCCTCCATCTCTACTGAAATGTCATGTGGTATTTGAGAGTGGAGCTTTATCAATACCCGAGAAAGCCCATCACTGAGAAAGAAATTGGGCGAGGAACTATTTGGTCCTATAAAAGAGTACCCCAAATCCTCAGATGGTTTACACTAGAAAAAAGTTTTACACTTTTATAAGAGAGCACTTTTACAAATCAGAGTCCAAACAATATGTTTTACAAAAATCTAGAGATCTATACAATGGATTGTCAATGTAAGGACTAAACAGCAGCAGTCTTAAAACAACCAGCAAATAAGAAGGGATAGTACTCACATCAAGCACTGCTCTGGCCCGATGATCAGAGTTGATTTGGTCTCGAAGCTAGAAAATAAAATAATTACTTAAATAAAATCAAGCAAATATTGAAATTGAAATCCTAGCCCTACTATCTAAGATACTCAATAACTGCGGAATGATTTCTTGTTTGGTAAATAAATCACTCCATGTTTCCATTTTTCTAAATGACAACGAAACAAAACTTAATTAATCTTTGTTGTACAAATCAAGCACCTATACCTAAGAAGCAACATTTCTACTCGAAAATTTCAAAATTATAGCATTAGAATACTCAAAGCTACTGATGCAGAAAGAGCAACATTTGCAAACATCAAAAAGGGATGCAACAATTAAAATTCAGGCTAGAGCACTGAATGAAGGTTTCCTGCAATCGCTTATTGCATTTGATCTCCATATGATGAGCAATAACGTCGACTGAATTGATATTTCACTGGGAAAGAGTACTGAAGCCCTTGGACAGCAGGCAATTGTGTGAGAGGGTCTGTTGCACCTCCAACACTTGCTGGAAAGAAATCTGAACGTAGAGAAATCAGCAGGTGATTGAGAATTGAACCAGGATATTAAGAGGGAACAAGCCTTCACAATGGTGGAAGGTAAGTTGATTTATTTGCCTGTGCAACAATTTAGAGATGTCAGAAAAAGTAACAGCTAAGCAGTTGTGGTGGTCCCATGAAAGAAAGGAAGGGTGAAAGTGCGAGGGGAATCGGAGGAACATAATGATCACTATAAACTAAATGACCGTGGCAATGGGAAGGGATATCAACATAACAAATGTGACTAAGACAAGGAAGCTAGAGAATGTAGAACAGAATACAAAAAGCGCAGTAACAAGAATCATTGTCATTGTAGCTCTGTGGTGGGAATAGCCTGAACATTTGTCCTACAGTTGTCCAGGATATTGCAGCGATGGGATAGGAGTGGAGACCCTACAAGTCGGCGCGGAGCCTCCCCGGGGAGGTTGGCAAAGTGCCACAAACTGGGATGGTAAGGTGGGGGGGTGGGGGCGTGGGATGGGGCAGGGAGCAAGGGCCGAGGTGCAAGCGGCACGGGATTGGGGGTTCAGGAAGCAAGGGCCGGAGAGGAGAGAAGCAGGGAGCCCTCCCCAGCAGCCCTAGTCTCCACAACACCAGCAGATCCCTGATCGCCTTCCTGAGCAAGGGCCGGAGATGCCACTCCGTTCATTCAGCGGACCGCCATAAAGGGCCACCTCGGGCTCCGTGACGGCAGTGTCCAGGGGCGGGACTCCCCTGAATTCCTCACCGTGGATTTCTTCACCATCATCTCCTTCACCATTACATCCATCAGACGTTCCTTCTCCTCATGGTAGCGGCGCTGCTGCTCCAGGATGGTCTCCATTGCGACGTCAGGCAGACTCGCAGCTTCGAGAACGGACCTCAATCAGCAACGGACCCGCTCACCGATTGGACAGCTGAGCGAACGTGACATCACCCAGCCCGACAGAAGGTGGGCTTGCTTTAACCTTCCGCGGTTGCTCGAGTTGTGTAAGAAAGTTCCGTTCCGCTGAAGCTTCCCACGAAGAGAAAGTTCTTTATAGTTCCCAACATGGTGAAAATATGGAATAATAATACAAGGACAGACGGCTATTTAAGCTACAAGTCAGTTACAAACTCTGGATGGCTTCCTTCTTGGAGGATTCGTGACATAAACACAAACTAACGACTCACCATTCACGAGGAATTCTGCAGATGCTGGAATTTCAAGCAACACACATCAAAGTTGCTGGTGAACGCAGCAGGTTAGGCAGCATCCATAGGAAGAAGTACAGTCGACGTTTCGGGCCGAGACGCTGACGAAGGGTCTCAACCTGAAACGTCGACTGTACCTCTTCCTATTGATGCTGCCTAACCTGCTGCGTTCACCAGCAACTTTGATGTGTGTTACTCAGCATTAAATACTTTTGGATCTCACCACTAACACACTAACCAATGCAGTCCTGATGCAGTGTTTCCACCCAAAATGTTGACAGTTCCATTCCGTCCACAAGTGCACCTTGAACCATTGAGTTCTTCCAGCAGATTGTTGGTTTAACAGGCAGCTCTCTTATAATTTCTGTGATCAAACTTACAGCAAGGTGCTGGCAGAAGGGGATTGGTTCTTGATTCTTCGTGAAAATTAGGGGGGAAACTCTCAGGTGTAGAAAGGTTGTACAACACAGAATGGGGAGAAAGAGCAGGGCGTATGCCTTGGAATGGCTCATAATTCCCTCAAGTCTGCTGAATCCAGGTAATCTTCAGAAATTATCCGAAACACCAGGTCAAATTTAATATTTTTCCCACTCATGGGATACAGAGTCAGAAGAGTTATATAGCAAAGAAATAGAACCTTTGGCCTAGCTTGTTCACGCTGACTAAGATAGCTAATCCCATTTGCCAGTGCTTGGCCCATAACACTCTTAACCTTTCCTATCCATCTACCCATCCAATTTATCAACCACTTTCTCTGGCAGCCCATTCTGAATACATGCAACGACCTGTGTAAAAAAAGTTGCTCTTCAAGATCTTATTAAATCCTTTCACTCTCATCTTAAGCTAACACCCTCCCACTCTTGATTCCCTCGCCTTGGGAAAAAAAGAATAGGTGCATTCACCCTATCTCTGCCCCTCATAATTTTCTACACCTGAATAAGATCACCACCCAGTTTCTTAAATCCAAAAGAAAACAGTCCTAGTCTGTCCAACCTCTCTCCATAACTCAGTCTCTCAAGTTCTGGCAACACGTTCCTAAATCTTTTTGACACTTTTCTAGTTTATTAACATATTTGCTTTTCGACACTTTTGTAGGATCAAAACTGAAGACAATATTCTAAGAACGACCTCAGCACAATAATGTACAACTTCACCATGACCTCCCAGCTTCTAAATTCATTAATGCCCCCTTGACATGGTGCAATCATCACGAGCAGTTGCTTGTCTGGCTGAGGCAGAACGAGGTTTAAAAAGAGTTGGGCACCTTTCAGAATTTTTTGGTGGGCGGCAATTACAATGATCTATTAGGCATTCAGTAATGGCCAATAAAAACGGCCTGAGGAGAGAGAGCAGCGCGTCGCGCGTGCGCAGCCCTCTGGTGAAAAATGATATCTTATCCGTTAAATAGGGGCCGTGGACAATTCTGATTTGATGGAGACGGGTGTGAAAGCACAGAGGAACATCTGGAGAAATTTCTGAAACGCTCGTTCTCTGCTGTCTTTACTGTGCAGTCGGGAATCTTCCTGAGGGAAGGCCTCAAAACTCCCGGCTTTTCCTGCTGTGGGTGACCAAGATTGAGGTCGAATTGTTCGGACAGAGATGGCGCTCAGTACCCGGTGTTGGAGAGCTGATCGGAGGCTCGAAGTTTTCGGATGACTCAGAGTCGGACTGTGGTTGGACATGGCAGGGAGAGTTTTTCTTCCTTCTCCCATCTGCGTGAGATGTGGGACTTTTGAGAGACTTTGAACTCTTTACTGTGCTCATGGACTTCTTCATCAAGTTATGGTATTGTTGTACTGTTGTAACTATATGTTATTATTATGTGGTTTTGTTAGTTTTTTCAGTCTTGGTCTGTCCTGTGTTTTGTGATATCACACCGGAGGAAATATTGTATCATTTCTTAATGCATGCATTACTAAATGACAATAAAAGAGGACTATGTGTCCTCATAATCTAAAAAGAAGCGATGGGTAAGCAGAGAGGCCATTGTAGAAGCAGCTATTGTGTGTGTGGACATTGTTAGAGTGGTCAGGCTTTGGCTCAACAGGTTTTTTTTTCCTCTTTCTTTTTCTATCAGTCCATACCTAGTGTACGAGAATGGGCCCAAGGTTAGAGGTCTGTTTTTTGTGTGAGATCTGGGAACTCTGGGAGAACTCCAGTCTCCCTGACAACTATATCTGCACAAAGTCCATTGGGCTGCATCTCCTTAGAGACCACGTCAAGAAACTGGAACTGCAGCTTGGTGATGCTCGGCTCGTACAGAGGAAAGAGAAGGTGATAGGTAGGAGCTACAGTGAGGTAGTCACCTGTAAGTTGCAGGAGGCAGATACCTGGGTAACAGTCAGGAGAGGGAAAGTGAATGCAGTCAGTGCACAGTACACCTGTGCTCCTTCCCCTCAATAATAAGTATACTACACTGGATACTGTTGGGGGGTGGACTTAATGGGGGAAGCCACAGCGACCAGGTCTCTGGCACTGAGTCTGGCCCTGTGGCTCAGAAGGGGAGGGGTGATAAGAAGAGTGCAGTCGTGATAGAGAACTCCATCACTAGAGGAGCAGACAGGAGATTCTGGAGACATGAAAGAGACACCCAGATGCTACGTTGCCTCCAGGGTCCCAGACTCAAGGACATCTCAGCTCGGGCCCACAGCATTCTAAAGAGGAAGGGTGAGCAGCCAAAAGTTGTGGAAGATATCGGCCTATCAGTTCCAATGGCACGATTAGTAAAAGGGAGGAGGTCCTGAAGAGAGAATAAAGGGAGTTCGATAGAAAGCTGTAAAGCAGGGCCTCCAGGGTGCCATATGCACCATTGAGGGTAAGAATAGGAGGATTTGGCATGGCTCCGAAATTCGTGCAGGGTTTCGCTTCTGGTGAGAGTATGACCTGTACAAAAAGGATGAGTTACACCTGAACATGAGGAGGACCAATATACTTACAGGCAGGTTTGCTGGAGCTGTTGGCGATGGTTTAAACCTGCAGTTCCCAAGTGAGCGATATCACCACCTGGGGATTGGGAAGTTTCTAAGGGGGCAAAAAAGATAAAGAGGATGATGGGGGGCACTCAGTAGCAAGGGGCAGCTTAATTTGAGAAATGAATTACTTATTATAAGCATTTGATCCTCAATGCCCCATAACTGATTACAAAGATCATGTTATCACCTCATCTTTTGCTAACCCATCTTTCTCATAGATTTTGCACAAAATATGTTATAACCATAGAAAAGCAATGTATTTAACATATCATGAAAAATCTGGACTGGTGTTATTTCCAGACCCAGCCTGCACATTATTGCTATTCACTACTGTAGTTCAGTATTAGCTAGTACGTTTCCCATACTCTAACATGCAGTGATGCAACTCCTGTGAATTAGGGTATGGTAATTCATTGGGGTAAAGTTCAGAACCTGCCCTTTCGAATGGTCTTTACCGCATTTCTCTAACCCGCAGCCCAATTGAGATATCATTGCCTCCCTTTGTGACAGAACCTTCCTATTTATTGATCGCAGTGCTTAAGGTTAGACTTAAACAATAAGCGATTAACCATAGTCATTAATCCATAATGAAAATGGCCGAAGGAGGCTAACTGAAAAAGAAATGCATACAGTAGAGTGAAAAAGTTTTTTTTCTCTCAAATGAGGCAATGAAACTATCCAGGCTCCTTCAACGTTGGAAGATAATACACTCTGAAGGCCAAACAAGAACTTGGCTTATTTTCAATCACTTTGTGAAAACATCCAGAAATAGAAAACATTCCAAAATACCTTTGCCACAACTTCACAACAAGTCAATGATGGTTGGCATGCTTCGTACAACATTTCAATGCTGATTGCTAAATCTGGATAAGCCATACAATAGGTGAAGAACTGATTCTGCCAGCAGTAAAGGAGGTTCTGAGTATAATTTTGTACAAGTCTCCAGACCAAATAATTAAAGTGATTCTACTCAGTGACAACTCTGTTCAAAGACAAGTAGTCTGAGAATGTGAAAGACACTTTGTGGAACATACGTAGGACAACAGAATTTTGCTCTGCATTTGGATGAGCCAACTTTGCCAGACAATGAATCTTTGCTCCTTGGACACGTTCGCTTCCTAAAATATTAAACCATGGTTCAAGAGTTGTTATTTGTAAGGAGACTAGAAACCGATATGAAGTGGGAGTCAATATTTTGTGTTGTTGAGCTATTTTTCAAAAGAAGAACATTCAACTTGTATATTTAATATTTCAGTAATTTGTGAAAATATCGTAAATATATTGTTTGTGCATTCTTTGTTGTTTACTGTGCATAATTTATTACGGGTTACATGTGAAAGTGCATGAATGGCATACGTCATTACACCACCACATCATAAGTAGGCACCTCAGTAAAATTTATCCTGGTCTCCTATGCTTTTCTTTCAATTGGGTCGATGTTTTTGGAGTTACAAAACATAACATCGCTCACCAACATTTTTGTTCATGCAACAGATGAGTCAACATTAATGATAGGACGCCATTATTAATGGGGTTATTACTTTTTTGAAAAAGCCATACCTAACATAATTATAATTCACAGTGTAATTCACAGAGAATATCTTGTTGCCAAAAACCCAAGTGATCCTCTGCACAAATAATTAATTACTGTTATCACAGTGGTAAATAAAATCATGCGCCATACTCTGAATTCTTGACTACTCCAGGAGCTTTGTATTGAGAATGATGAACAGTTTGAGCATTTGCTGTTGCACATAGACGTCAGATGGCCTTCAAAAGGAAAACGTCCTGGGCACTTCTATGCGTTTTTTGAAACTGTGACAACTTTCTTTGAAAATCAAGTGCTTCATTCAGTAATCAGCTCAAGGATATCCAGAATGACATTGTTATTTTGTCAGAATTATTCACAAAGGTTAATTAAATCAATCTTCATTTGCAAGGAAAGGATGTGAATCTTATCAAGGTCAAATCAGTCATCTCCACATTTCTGTCCAAATCCGCTAATGCCCAACCTCCCCCTCGTACCCCATCCGTTATTTATATACACACATTCTTTCTCTTGCTGTCCTTTCTCTTCCTCTGTCCCTCTGACTATACCCCTTGCCCATCCTCTGGGTTTTTCCCCCCTTTCCCCTTTTCCTTCTCCCTGGGCCTCCTGTCCCATGATCCTCTCATATCCCTTTTGCCAATCACCTGTCTAGCTCTTGGCTCCATCCCTCCCCCTCCTGTCTTCTCCTATCATTCTGGATCTCCCCCTCCCCCTCCAACTTTCAAATCTCTGACTAGCTCTTCTTTCAGTTAGTCCTGATGAAGTGTCTCGGCCCGAAACGTCGACTGTACCTCTTCCTAGAGATGCTGCCTGGCCTGCTGTGTTCACCAGCAACTTTGATGTGTGTTGCTCAAATTATGTTAGTATTCATTTTAAGAAGGATTAGAATGTGAAAGCAAGGAAATAATGCTGAGGGTTTACCAGGCATTAATCAGACTGTACTTGGAGTATCGTGAGCAGCTTTGGGTTCCATATTTAAGAAAATCTGTGCAACCATTGGAGGGGATCTCGAGGAGGTTCACAAGAATGATTCCAGGGTAGGAAATGGTTAATGTATAGGGAGTCATTTCCAGGAGCTTACATAGTCCCAAAGGTAGACTCTGAGAGACAAGGAGTATCCCTGTTTCCCTAGATCTTCACAGCAGCTGGCACTTATGCCACAGCCGTAGATCACAGCTAAACATTTGAAAAATACTAATGAGATTCCATTGGCTGCAGAGGTTTAGGGTACCCTGCACGACATGCTAACCATCATAGTGTACCAAACACTTAGTAATCCAGCTGTCTGGGGACAGTACAAAATGCTAGAGGAAGACGAGCAGGGAGGTGACAAGGGAGACAACAGGAGGTGAGGACTTTGTTGTCATCGGTAGTGAAGAGGAGGAAGGTGGTGATTACAATGGCAATTAAGTACTCCCTGATTTCAGGAGGCTTCCCCTTGGCAAGTATCTCTAAGTGAGTGTCAGCATTCATTTTAAGAGGACCAAAATATAAAAGCAAGAATGTAACGCTGGGGCTTTATAAGGCATTGGTATTTGGAGTATTGTGAACAGTTTTGGACCCTGTATCTAACGAAAGATGTACTGGAAAGGATCCAGAGGAGGTTCATGAGAATGATTCTAGGAATGGAAGGGTTAATATATAAGGAGCCTCTGGGCCCTTACTCACTGGAGTTTAGAAGAACCGGGGGTGGGGAGGGGGGTTGGTGGGGAATCTCATTGATACATATCGAACATCGAAAGACCTAGATAGAGTAGATGTGGAGAGGATGTTTACCATAGTGGGGGAGTCTAAGACCAGAGGGCACAGCCTCAGAATAGAGGGACATCCCTTTAGAAAAGAGATGAGGAAGAATTTCTTTAGCCAGAGGGTGGTGATTCTGTAGAATTCATTGCCCCAGACAGTTGTTGAGGCCAAGTCACTGGGTATATTTAAAGCAGAGGTTGTTAGGTTCTTAGTTAGTCGGGGTGCCAAAGGTTGTGGGGAGAAGGCAGGAGAATGGCGTTGGGGAATAATAAATCAGCCATGATGGATTGGTAGAGCGGCCTCAATGGTATTGTTACGTACCCCATAACTGGGTTGCCAAACCAGCAGAAATGGATCACTCAGTTGGAGTCTGGATTACTAGAACTAAGAAAGTTTTATTAAAGAAACAAGCAACACAGTAATCGAAAGGATAATAAATGCAACAGTTCAGCGATGATAAACACACATGTGCACAGAATTAAGATAACAGCATCAATCAAGCTCTATCGTTGTCTAGGGGTAAATGACCAAATTTCAAAGTGACTCAAAGTTCAGTCCAGTTTAGTAGTTCAGTCCGCAGTAATCGTTGCCATGGCGATGGACAACGTGGGGGGAGAGAGGGAGGGAACAGGAACAACTGATCATTCAGACACAGCTTCACTCACAGACCGGCGAGATGGCTCACAAGCAGCTTTTGGGCGGGTCCTTGGTGATGTCACCTGAGGTCACCGACTGTGACCCCTCCTCCAGATGCGGTCGATCCTCTGCAGTGAACCCGGCACCCAGGCAAGGGCGGACACACACCGGGTTCCCGCTGATCGTACCTTTCCACCCTGGCCGTTGTCTGGTACTTCCCACCGACTCGTGAGAAGCGTACCGCTTCCAGGGTCTCGTTACCTCGGGTGGCGTGTGTCCTGCCTTAGCGAACCGGTCCCTTTTTATCCCCCTGCTGGGGTATCGCCTGTCCATCACTTCAAACAGTTCAAGGTTCAAAGGGGGGAGCCGCTCCAGACAGCTCTCTCTCCCGTCGTCCCTTCATTACACATCTCCAGACGCTGCTCCATTGTTCCTTATCTCTCCTTCCCCTGAGGGCAGGTGGCAGACCACTTGCTGATGTTACTGATGCTAACCTAGGCCAGCAAACATCTTAATTTTATGTGTATTCTCGTCACAGTATGAATAGTCTAAATCTTCTCCTTTGTCTTACAGTCCTCAGTTCAGGCAATTAGAGATGGCAGAGACATCCATGTCACAAAATGAAAAAAGAGCAAACTGTGGTTAATGGGCGAGTAACACTGCCAAGTAATCTAATTGGAGGATTTTCTCTTTTCCTATATTGGTAGGTGTCAAGCCTCATAGAGATCATACAGCAGAGAAACAGGTCCTTCACCTCACCATATTGTAGAGTGAGACAGTACAACAATTGACTTTCCAGCCCAACCATTCCATACTGACCATCATTCCCATCAAGGCCTGTCCCATTTGACTGCATTTGACCCATATCCCTCTGAACCAGTGGTTCCCATCCCGGGTCCATGAACACTTTGGTTAATGTCAGAAGTCCATGTCAGAATAAAAGTTTGGCTAACCCTGCTCTAAACCTTGCCTATCCATGTATCTGTCCAAATATGTTTCAATTGCTGTAAATCAGTGTTCCCCAGCATTTTTTATCCCAGCACCCCCAAAGCACTTTCATACTTGCCAACACCCCCTAAAGCACCTTCATACTTGCCAATGCCTCTCTTAGGCACAATCTACTTTTCGGTGCACCCCTAGTGTAAAAACATGTCTACTAAATGCTAGCATGGGAGAAGTGAGAAAATGAAGAAAATGATTCTGATTTAAATTTTTATTTGTCTTTAAACCTAGCTTACACAATGTCAGGGTGTCTTTTACGGAAACGTTCCTGCAATCTTGACGGTTTCATGGCATCATTAGACAGTACAGTGTTACAAATAAGACACATGTGGTGTCGCTGATCTGATGGGAGCAGAATAAAACTGTACTCCAGCTATGTAACATGGCTTTGATGCACTTTCTGTTTCTTTGCAGGATTAGGATTCAAGGCTTCACCACCTTCAGACTCACAGAGATCACACCGTACATATTTATCCATTACTAGCGGGGCTAAATTAAAATTAAAAATGAACAAACTGGGAATGCCTATGGGAGGTTGACAACGGCAGCGAGTCGACGCAGATGGAACAATGGTAGCGGCACGCAAAGGAATGGCGAGGGGAAGATGAAGATGATCACAACAACGAAAATTACGTTGCAAGAATTCAGATTGGAATCTGAATGTCAGTCGGGATAGAGCAGGCTACCTTTATACCGTTCCAGTTAATGCAATTGACTAGTCATGTAAGGTCTCACAATTATAGTGCCATAGTTAGAATGCTGCTTACCACCGCCCCCCCCCAAGAATCTTGTACGTCCCCGACGACTTCTATTTCCCTTAATGTCCCCCTAGTATCACTGCTGTAAATGTACCTGCCTCCAAATCTATGAAGTGCCCCTCTGTTCTCATCCCATTCACCAGCACTTCGCCTGGGCTCTTCTATGTGGCCTAGTGATGGAAGTGCTTGTCTGAATGCCTCTTAAAATGCAATGAGAGTACCTGCCTCCTCCACTCTCTCAGGCAGTCCTCTTTCAGGAATGGTAAATGGTGGTCAATTCATATAGGTGTCAGATATTTCATTTTGAGAAGTCAAACCAGCGTAAGGCTTTCATAGCAAAAGGAAGGGCCTTGGTAATTGTTGTAGAACAGAGTGACCAATGACCACAGGTACATGGATCCCTGAAAGTGGAGTCACAGGTAGACAAAGCAGTGAAGAAGGCTTTTGGCTCACTGGCCTTATCAGTTAGGGTGTTGATTATAAAAATTGAGATGTTACGTTGCAGTTGTACAAAGTATTGGTGAAACCACTCCTGGAGAACTGTGTACAATTTTGTCAATCTATTATAGGAAAGATTTAATTCAGCTGGGACGGGTGCAAACAACATTTAGGAGAATGTTGCCAGGACTCAAGTTACAGTGAAAGATTGGGCAGGCTGGGAGCTTATTTCATAGAACGTAGGAGACTGAGGGGGAATCTTACAGAGGTGATGGGCATATATAGAGTGTTTTTCCAGAGAAAGGGAAACAAAATCTAAAGGTAGTTTACAAGAATGATCCTGGGAATGAAAGGGTTAACAGTATTTGATAGCTCGGGGCTTCTATTCGCTGGAGTTTCGAAGAATGACGGGTTACCTCATTGTAACCTCCCAAATATTAAAAGAACTGGACAGAGTGAATCTGGAGAGGATGTTTCCAATCGTGGGAGAGTCTACGACCAGAAAACACAGCCTCAGAATAGAAGAAAGCCCCTTTAGAATAGAGATGAGGAAGCATTTCTTTAGCCAGAGGATGGTGAATTTGTGGAATTCATTGCCACAATTGACAGTAGAGGGCAAGTCATTAGGTATGTTTAAAGCAAAGGCTGATAGGCCCTTGATTAGTAAGGCCATCAAAGATAATGGGGAGAAGACAGGAGAATGGTGTTGAGAGGGAAAATAAATCAGCCATGATGAAATGGCGGCAAAAACTCAATGGGCTGAACAACCTAATTTTGTGTCTATGTCCTATGGACTTAAATCTTTCATTATTTTGTGTACCTTCATCCAGTTCCTCCATTTCAGAGATTACAAACCCAGTTTATCTGGTCTTTCTTCAAAACAGAAATACTCCATCCAGGTAAATCTCCTCTGCACCTTCTCAATACAAGTATGTCCTTCTTAGAGTGTGGCAACCAGAACAATACGCAGAGCTCTGATAGTAAAACCCAGTGAGATCACATGAAACACAATATTTACAGGGTGTTTTTACCGAGAAATTATTCCACTCTCTGATATTTTTTGTCGATTCAACTAAATTCCATTGATTATGGTGGAGAAGGTCACAGCAAAGCAGCATCCTTCGTCAGGGACCCCCACCATCTGGGTCGTGTTCTCTTCTCGCTGCTGCTATCAGGAAGAAGGTACAAGAGCCTCAGGACTCACACCACCACATTCAGGAACAGTCACTACCCCTCAACCATCAGGCTCTTGAACCAACGGGGATGGCTTCACTCAACTTCACTTGCCTCATTATTGAAACGTTCACACATCGAATGGGCTCATTTTCAAGGGCTCTTCATCTCATGTTCTCAATATTTGTTGCTTATTGATTTATTATTATTACTATTTCTTCTTGTTGTATTTGCATAGTGTTGTCTTCTGTCCTCTGGCTGAACACCCTAGTTGTGTGGCATTTTGTTGATTCTGTTATGGTTCTGTCGATTTGTTGAGTATGCCTGCAAGAAAATTAACCTCGGGTTTGTATATGGTGACATATATATACTTTGGTAATAAAATGTAGCTTGAAATTTACTTTAAACAATTCAAATTAAGGAGGGGGTGGAGTTGGGCTGGCTGAACCACAGGAAATAGCTCCAGCAGTTTCAAAGGAAACTTCGCATGCATCAACACCCCAAATGCTGCTGCCAGTTTCATGGCGTGATGGCAAGTGAATGCTGATTGTCTCACAGGCTTTGCAACTGTTACAACAAGGCAATTCTATGCTTAATGCTTATTTTAGTTTCTGTGGCCGTGACATTCTGGGCATATGGGTGCCAAAAATAAGAACCATGAAGAATTAGGAAACACTCTACTGATCTGGAAAACAAGCAGTAGGAGGAAATCTAGGCGTCAATTTTCAGCTGAATTACTTTGTGTTAGATGGTGATGTTGTGTATTTAACATTTCAGTAATATTTGAGTAGTATTGTAAATATATTGTTGATTTAGCATTCTTTATTGTTTACATCATTCATTATGGGTTATCCGTAAAATACGTAAATGGCATACGTCATTACGCCACCACATGATGCGTGTGTGCCTCTTTTAAAGTAAAAGATGAAGTTAGACTCACATTTCTGGCTGGCTTGTTTTCCTTTCAATTTTTTTTTGTTTTAGAGTTACAAACATTACATTGACAATGAGGAAGTTTTAAATGAACACAAGGCAGCTGTTGAAGCACAGCAAGATGTTTCAGTTTTTTAAAAAAAGCGCAGCTTGTATTTCTTTTGAAGGGACAAACAAGGTTGAGTTTAAAAAAGTACAGAAAGTGCACAAAATCACAGGTTCATAAACAATGAGTAATTTTTAAATAAATAAATTTTTAAATAATTAATAATTAAACATAAATAGTTTTTAAAATGCTGAAATGGCTGGCTACATTGGAAAGACAGATGCTTTCAATTGCACAAAAGATAACTGTCTACTGTATACGGAGCTAACTGAGTAGTATTTTGAAGTAAATCAAATAGCCAATGAGAAGCATGTGGCAATTTTGCTGAGCGCATCGCGTTTAATGGCATATTGTTTACTTAGAAATTTAACTGCCCTAAACAAACCAGCAGAAATTAGCTTTGCTGATGTTGTGAATGTAATGCAGGAACATTTAAAACTGAAAACATTGTTAATTGCAGAACCCTATAAGGTTCATAATTGGAATCCAAAGGAAGGGGAATCCATTTCAGCGTATGTGGCTGAATTAAAGAAGCTGTCTGAGCATCGTCGTTCAGAGATGGGCTTAATGATACACAGAGAGATTATTTAGTTTGTGGAATCTTACAAGAAAGCAATCAAAAATGGCTCCTAACTGAAGCACAACTTACATGTAAAAGAGCAGTTAAAATAGTTCTATCAATGGAAACAGCAGACAGGGACACCAACTGAGATGCAGTCTGGAATGAAAGTGAGTGTGAATAAAATTGCAGAGTCTAAACAGAAACCAGCCTGGCCGACCAAATTGTGTAACCGTTCAGATGGGGGTTCACATACACCGGATCAATGCAGGTTTAAAGGTGAAACTTGCAGCAAATGCAACAAAGTAGGATACATACAAAGAGCATGCCAGGCAGACGAAAACAAATGGACTGCATAGGGAAGAGAAAAAGATTTAAAAAAATCAAGTTACCGTTTCAAAAAGAGTACTAATCTACATGCTGTTGATAAAAAATCTGATAATGAGGAGAGTGACACAGCAGACTTACAATGTGAAAACTAACAATAAGTAAGCAATATGGTACCGGAGGTGAATGGGACATGAATTAATGTTGAGTTGGACAACAGTTTGGCTGTTTCAGTCATTTCATAAAATGAGTTTGAAAGGCATTTCAAAGATACTGAGCTGAAGCCTGCAGATATCTAACTAAGAACTTATATTGAAGAAAAGGTAATTCCTTTGCAAATTGTGATTGTTACAGTGAGATACAGCAACCAACAAGTCATATTGGGGCTCGTATATAGTAAAAAAAAAGGAGGACCAACACTTTGGGTATCTAAGTGGCTGAGCCAACTATAACTTGATTGGAGATCTATCTACCATTTGCATGTCACTTCCCCTGCAAGAGTGTCTACTGAAAGTGAATTAAGAAAGGCACTGCATGATGCCACAACTGTCTCCATGTAGTACACCATGATGAACTATTTCCCAACAGAGGGGAAACAGGTGTTGGTGCCAAACTCTGTGCCTGAGATTGGAAAGCATATTAGACCAACGAAGAATGATCCTGCTTGGAGAAATCGTGAAAGTGGTCTGACTACAGCAGTTTTTGTAGCCAACATATCTGAGAATGCTTCTGATGTGTTAATGAAGCTATTACTTATGAAATGTGGCTTGGTTTTAAGCTGGAAGAGAGTTCAAGGAGCTTCAGGGAAGTTGCAAGCATTTGGCTTTTGAGAGCCAAAATCAACTCTGTGTGCATTAAGGTTAATGCATGAACTTCAGGTGGGAGACAAGAAGCTGCTGGTCAAAGAGATGCAAAGACCAACGCCCAGCTGGATAAATGGACGGCCAAACAGAAAGGAGTCAGTGGAGACAGGGAAACAGAGGATTTCTCAGATGATGTTATGGATAAGGAAACCAAGAGGAGAGGTCAAATTGTAAAGGGAACAATAGAAAATTAATAAGAAAATACTCCAGTGATCTAAATGCAACTTGCCGAGATCAAGATGCACGTCCTAGAAAGAAGAAAAAGGAAAAGGGAGGGGAGGATACTGTAGATAAAGCATACTGTAGATGCTACAGAAATGGGAGAGGATAAACAAGACCTAATTTCTCAAGAAATTAGCAAATTCAGAAATACTGACAAGATACTAGAAGAAATAAGAATGTGAGGGAAAAAAGGATAAAAGTTGTAAAGAAGAGATAGAGAGAAAGACTGTGACTGTGAAAGCAAAAGGCATGAAAGTGACGGGGAACGTGAGAAAGAAAAAGAACGGGATAAAGAGAGAGAAAGAAGCCGGGACCAGGAAAGGAGCAAGGTTTGACAGATTCAGAGAGTAAAGCCAAGTCTGTATGGATATTTAAGGCAGAGCTTGATGGATTCTTGATTAGTCAGGGCATGAAGGGATACGAGGAGAAGGTGGGAGACTGGGGTTAAGCAGAAAAATGCATCAGCCATGATGAAATGGTTCAGCAGACTCGCCGTGCCGTACGGCCCAATTCTCCTCCTATACCTTATCGTCTTAAAAGGAGAAGCAAGATGTCCAGAACCATTTCCTGCAGTCTCAGAGTCAACTCCTACAACCACCATGGAGGAGGCACCAGAACCTGAGATTGTTTCACAGCCTCAAGTCTCACCTGCCAAGCAGAGTGACCTTTATTTGAAAGGAAAATCATTATCCCACAAGAGTAAGAAATCCTCCATAGTGATTAAATATTTAGGCCTGATTGGGACAATTTAAAACTTTACTATACTGTGGATGTCTATACAATAGCTGTATTACATATATATTTATGTATTGTGTGTGTGTGTGTGTGTGTGTTTGTGAGTGTGAGTGTATGTGGAGGGGAAGATGAATCTCAGGGCTGTATACTGACATTACTTTGATAATAAATGTACTTTGAATCTTTCAATCTTTGAATATAAGTTGAGATGCATTCTATATTGAGTTGGAGCTTACAGCTAAGCAGGGAGGAGTGTTGTGTATTTAATATTTCAGTAATAGTTGAGTAATATTATAAATATATTGGTCAATTAAGCTTTCTTTGTTGTTTACATATGCATTAGGGCTACCTGTAAAAGTACGTAAATGGCATATATCATTATGTCTCGATGTGATATGTCATGCCTCACTTAAAGTAAAAACAAAGTTAGATTCACATTCCTGGCTCTCGTTTTCTTTTCAATTAGATTTTTAAGTTTTTGAGTTATAAAACATAACAGGTGACAGCCCCTGAAGGAGGCTACTATAAAAATAAGTCTTAGAAAGCAGTGGAAACATTCGGCAGGTTGAACGGTTTAATCGCAGATAATCTTGCAGTAATTTACCAACACTTTCTGTTCATTGGTTATGGAACAAGCCAACATCTTCTGCCTTCGGTTTTCAGTAAATCTGCTGTTGCCTCACTGATCACTAGATGGCACCAGACTTTTTTCTTCTGTAGTGTAATTATGAAATCTGAGCTGAAGATTTGTCCTCATTATGAGTAAAACTCTTGAGTTCTGTGAATGTGAAAAGATTATCAAGCAGGCTGTCTGAAAGATGCAAGGATGTGCGCCGAGCCTCATCTTTATAACCATTAGTCCATGATCGCTCGCAATGGGGAGGGAGCACATTCAATCTTATGGTTCCTTCCCTACCCCCCCTTTCTTATTCTGTCTTCTTCCCCCTTCCTTTCCAGTCCTGATGAAGGTTCTCACCCTGCCTGACCTGCTGAGTTCCTCCAGCATTTTATGTGTGTTACCCTGGATTTCCGACATCTGCAGAACCTCTTCTGCTTACGACCTGCAGCCATTCTCAGCGAGCGTACACAACCGTAGACGAGTGGACCCAGGAACTGAGCAAATTCAGGACTTGATAGAAGAGATGAATGATGAAGCTTTATTTGGAGAATAATACAGGAAGTAATCAGACTAAGAGCTTACTTACTTGGGATTTGAGCACATTCAATGGTGGTTTACACAGATCTCGAATCCAGGACTCAGCGATGAGCACTGGTCCAGACTAGCCTTAAATATAATATAAGACACAAGAAACCACGCAGATGAAATCATAAAGTAATCAAAGTTCAAAGTTCAAAGCACATTTATGTTCGAAGTATGTATGCATTATACAACCTTGAGATTCATCTCCTTACAGACAGCCACAAAACAAAGTACAAAAGAACTCATTAAAAAAAGACCACCAAATGCCCAATGTGCAGAGAGAATAAAAATACAAACTGTTCAAACAATAAAAGTAAGCAAATAGCATCCAGATCAAGGCGAGTCCACAGACACGAAGTCCGGACCAGCTGTAGCAGGCAACGGTCTGAGCCTCAGTTCAGCGCAGAGCTGGGTAAACGTCATGGAGCAGCGAACAGAACTGGCTCGATCCTCACCTCAGGTCCTCAATCTGGCCTGGTGTTTAAATTAGATTATGAAAATACTCAGTCCTCTTTTATTGTCATTTAAAAATGCATGTATGCATTAAGAAATGATACAATATTTCTCCGGAGTGATATCACAGAAAACAGGACAAACCAAAGACTAACACTGACAGAACCACGTAATTATAACATATAGTTACAGCAGTACAAAGCAATACTGTAATTTGATGAAGAACAAACCATGGGCACGGTAAATAAAGTCTCAAAAGTCCCCGAGTCGATCGACTCCCAAGTCCCCGATAGCAGGCAGCAAAAGGGAGAAACTCCCTGCCATAAACCTCCAGGCACCGTCAACTTGCCGATGCATTGGAAGCAGCCGACCACAGTAGACACTGAGTCCATCTGTCCGAAAACTTCGAACTTCTGACCAGCCTCTCCGATACAGCCTCCTGAGCACCATCCTCTGCCAAGCGCCTTTGACCTCTCCCCGGCCACTGAAACACGCAAAGCCGAGGATTTCGGGGCCTTCTGCTCCGGAGATTCCGGTTACCACACAGTAGCAGCAGCAGCGAAGCGGGCATTTCAGAAGTTTTCCAGATGTTCCTCCGTACTCTCACATCCGTCTCCATCAAATCAGAATTGTGCACTGTCCCCTACTTGACAGATAACAGATATTCATCACCGAAGTGGCCGCACGCGCTGCTGTCGCGCCGCCATCTTCTCCTCCTCCTCCAAATCATTGTTTTGTTTGCCACCGATATGTAGTCACTGGGCTTCACCATTGCCATATTAAACCAAAAGTTTAAGACCACTTAAGAATGAGAGGCATAAGGGAACTGTACTCACATAATGAACAACACGAAAAACACAGTGAGAGCTTGGTGATAAAAGCAGTCATTAAACAACTGTAATAAACTCAAATAAAGGTCGAGACCTCCTGCTCTCTGCGCCCCCTGCTGGTCTGAAGCATTCAGGACGCAACCCCAGTCTGAGTGGCAGACAGAGTACCAACTCGCAAACTTCTCGCTAACTCACCAACCCCATATCAGACAGCTCTTTTCCCCTTCTGTGGAGTCAGCCTTTCCCACATTAGCCTCATCAGTCAGAACCCACAAAACCGGAATGGAAGCGAGTTAGCCTTGATCTTGAGAGGCAGCCTAAGAAGAATTTACTGAAAGAGAGATCTCCCGTTCTCTGGTGCCTTTACTGTCCCTGAATAATTTACAGCCAGAGAATAAGTTTTGAAGTGTAGTCACCACGGTTATGAAAAGAAAGCCCATTTGTATGCAGTAAACCCACATACACAGCAGGGAAACGATGAACATAGAAGCCAGTTTATAACTGCTGTTTTAACACAATGATGGTAGTTGGTGTTGAAATCCCACCCATTGAGAAATTGGATTGGTGACTTCTGAGCTCCCAACACCCGAATGTGCTTTAGCAAACGAAATGAAATCCTCAATTAGTCTCACTTCCACCATTGCTGGTTTTTTGTGATCTAACACGGCACTGAGCTGATTTCAAGACTGTGGACTGGCACCTTTGGAACTTACTGAAAGCTGCTGGTGCACCTCCTAAAATTGTCTCAGTGTATTAACCGACTGATTTTTCCAGAATCTCGTTCTATGAGAGCTTCAGTAGTGACACCATTGGCTCCAATCCATAATACCACAGACATAGGAGCAGAATTAGGCCATTTGGCCCATTGAGTCTGCTCCGCCATTTCATCACTGCTGATCCATTTCCCTCTCAACCCCACTCTCCTGCCTTCTCCCTCTAACCTTCCGTGCCCTGACGAATCAAGAACATATCAACCTCTGCCTTAAATACACCTGATAACCTGGCCTCCACAGCCACCTGTGGCAACGAATTCCACAGATTCACCACTCTCTAGTAAAGAAATTCCTCCTCATCTCCATTCTAAATGGATGTCTCTCCATTCTGATGCTGTGTCATTTGCTCCTAGACTCCCCCACCATTAGAAACATCCTCTTAACTCTTATTAGGCCTTTCAATATTCAATAGGTTTCAATGAGACAGCCTCCTCATTCTTCTAAATTCCAGCAAGCAATGCATAACTAGACCGTTGCTACGACAGCAATTAGCCCTATACAGTAAGTCCTTTCATGCTGAAGCTATGCCCTGCGCAATTTGACATTTCCATCCTAGGAAAAAGATTCTGATTATTTGCATCATCTATCCGTCTCCTAACATATATTTCTATCATGTTGTCCCTCAGATTCCAAAGCTCCAAAGGAAACAGTCCACATTTGTCCAACTTCCCCTGAAGGCTATTACTCTCCAGACCAGGATGGATCTCATTAACCTCTTCTGCACCCTCGCAGAAACCTCCAGGTCTCTTTCTCCCACAATGCTGATTGAGGATGATACCCAAGTTCTGGGTCTGCAATTTATGGATTGGACTGTAGTTCAATTGGACTCTTTCAATTTATATATTCTGTGTTTTTTCTTGTTCTTTCTCGTTGCCATTTGCACAAATTGTTTTGTTTTGTGCGTGGGGTATTTGATGTTCTTTTTGCTGTTTGCACGATTTGCTTTTTGTGTGTGTGGTGGGTTTGATCTCCTTGCTGCTGTTTGTGTGATTTATTTTTTTTGCACGTGGGAGTGGAGTTGATGTTCTTGTTGCTGTTGGTGTGATTTGTTTTTTTTTGTGTGTGGGGGGGGCGGGGTTGATGTTTTTCTTTATTTTGTGGCTGTCTGGAGAAGAAAAATCTCAGGGTTGTATACTGCATACATACTTAGATAATAAATGTACCTTGAACCTCGAACCTTGAATCTTAATAGGGTGACCAGAACTGCACAAAGTACTCCAAATGCAAACTAACCAAAACTTTATATAACTCCAACATGATTTCCTGCGTGTTACACACATGTGGCCCAAATGATGGAGGTAAATATGCCAAATGGCTTCTTTTTCACCTTATCTACTTGTTTAATCACTGACAAGTAGCAATGTGCTTGCATGTCGAGATCCCTCTGTGCATCAAAGCTGCGAAGGGTCCTGTCATTTACTATATACTTTCGCCTTACATTTGACCTCCCAAAGAACGACATCTCACACTGTTCTGCTGCAACTCAATCTGCTGTTTCTCTGCCTATATTTCCAACTGATCTATTGTATATCCTGTTGAATCCACCTTCCCTGCATTCTACAACTCTGCCAATTTTTGTCTTGCCTACAAACTTAGTAACTTCCCACCTACATTTTTGTCCGAGACAGTCATACATAGTGAGAAGTAAGTAGCATCTCAGGCACTGGGATTTGCTAACATTACCAGCTTCCCACAAGTGCTTTTGACTACATTCATGTGCCCATAGCTTACCTGCTAACAATCCAGATCACCAGGGGAACTTTATTTTATGGTCATACCATGTTTGCTGGAAGCATCCATCTCTAAGAAAGGGAAGTGCAAACCATTTCCAGAGTAACACATGGAGTATGTAGGAGTAGATTGCTGAAGGCGCAGGCATTTCCAGGAACTTACACAGTCCCAAGAGTAGACACTGAGAGACGAGCAGTATGTCTCTGCTTCCCTGGCTCCTCACAGCAGCTGGCGTTCATGTCACAGCTGTACAGCACAGCTAATACACCTGCTATGTAAGCAGAAAGAGCATTTGAGAAAACACTAATGAGATTCCATTGGCTGTCGAGGTTTGGGGTACCCTGCAATACGTAGCATACTAAACACTGCCATCTGGAGACAATATGAAATGTTAGAGATAGAAGAGCAGGGGACCGAGAAGGCTGACAACCTGAAGAAGCATGAGGAAGAAGGATGACAAGGAAGACAACAGGAGGGTTCAAAGTTCAAAGTTCAAAGTAAATTCATCATCAAAGTACATATATATTAACTTCTGGATTAACTGCTGAAATGCCTGCTTCACTGCTGCTGCTACTGTGCGATCGAGAATCACCGGAGACGAAGGCCCCAAATCCTCAGCTTTGCGTATCACCTGTTGCCGGGGCCAGGGTCGAAGCACTTGGCAGAGATGGTGCTCGGTGCTCAGTGTCGAATGGGTGGTCGGAGGCTCGGAGTTTTTGGACGGACTCGGAGTCGGACTGTGGTCGGATGCTTCCGGGATGCTGCATCGGCAAGTTGGCGGCGCTGGAGGTCTGTGTGAGATGATGGGACTTTCGAGAGACTCTGAGACTTTTACTGTGCCATGGTCTGTTCTTATCAAATTACGGTATTGCTTTGCACTGTTGTAACTATATGTTATAATTATGTGGTTTTTGTTAGTTTTTAAGTCAGTTTGTCATGTGTTTTTGTGATATCATTCTGGAAAAACATTTTTATCATTTCTTAATGCATGCATTACTAAATGACAATAAAAGGGGACTGTGTGTCCTCATAATCATAATCATATATCACCATATACAACCCTGAGGTTAATTTTCTGCATACTCAATAAATCCATAATAGAATAATAACAATAATAAAATTGATAAAAGACCACAGTAATTTCGGTGTTCAACCGGTGTGCAAAAGACAACAAATTGTGCAACTACAAAAAGAAAGAAATAATAATAATAATAATAAATAAATAAGCAATGAATATCAAGAACATGAGATGAAGAGTCATTGAGCGTGAGTCCATAGGTTGTGGAAACATTTCAATTCAATGATGGGCCAAGTGAAGTTGAGTGAAGTTATCCTCTTTGCTTCAAGAGTCTGATGGTTGAAGGGTAATGACTGTTGTGGAACCTGGTGGTAAGAGTCCGGAGGCTCCCGTGCCTTCTTCCTGATGACTGCAGTGAGAAGAGAGCATGATCTTGACACCGGAGGGTCCCTGATGATGGTGGTTTGCTGCTTTCCTGTGACAATGTTTTGTGTAGATGTGCTCAATGGTGGGGAAGGCTTTACCTGTGATGGACTAGGCTGTATCCACTAACTTTTGTAGGATTTTCCATACAAGGGCACAGGTGCTTCTATAGCAGGCTGTGATGCAGTCAGTCAATATACTCTCCACCAAACATCTATAGAAGTTTGCATGAGGAAATTGTGTGTCTTCAGTTTTGAAGAGGAGGAAGGTGGTGATTGCAATGGCAATAAGATATTCCCTGACTACAAGAAGCTTCTCATTGTCAAGTATCTCAAAATGAATGTTAGAATTTATTTCAAGAGGATGAGAATATAAAAGCAAGAATGTAATGCTGAAGGTTTATAATGCATTAGTCAAACCATACTTGGAGCATTGTGATCAGTTTTGGGTTCCTTAACTAAGGAAATATGTGCTGGCATTGCAGAGGGTCCAGAGGAGGTGAATGAGAATGATTCCAGGAATGAAAGGATTAACGTATAAGGAACATTTGATAGCTCTGGGCCTGTACTCATTGGACTTTAGAAGAATGAGGGAGGATCTCATCGAATCTTATCATATTGATATAGTAGATATGCAGAGAATGTTTCCAATTGTGAGGGAGGCTAGAACCAGAGGGCACAGCTTCAAAATAATGGGATGTCCCTTTAGAACAGAGATGTGGAGGAATTTCTTTAGGCAGAGGGTGATGTGGAATTCATTACCACAGAAAGCTGTGGGGGCCAAGTCATTGCGTATATTTAAAGCAGAGTTTGATAGGTTCTTGATTAATAAGAGTGTCAAAGGTTATGGGGAGAAGGCCAGAGAATGGGGTTGAGTGGGATAATAAATCTAGGTGAGTACGGTTAGGGGCCAAGTTCTGGAGTATCCAAGACTAGAATTGAGACACGGTACAAGACTACAATGACGACAAGTTTCTAAACTAGATGCTAGATGAAAATTCAAAGTTGAGCTGATGACTGAGCACCAATCTTCAGTTCAGGTGCTCTTTAAATACTGAATTAAAATCCAGGCAACAAAACATGACTACCAATTAGTGGGGCTGGTCTGAATCTTTAAAGGAGCTCTGACAGCTATCCGTATTCCAGAGATTCAGAGCGCCTAAACCCTGGAAACTGGTGCGGTCAGGTGCATATCGTTACAAAATCAGTCATGAATCAGCCATGGTCCTGTAGGATTGATAGAGACAGCCAAATTGTATGTTGCCTCCAAGGAGCTAGGATAGGGATGTCTCAGATCAGGTCCACGGCATTCTCAAGGGCGATGGTGAGCAGCCAGGAGTGTTGGTACATATTGGTACTAATTACATAGGTAGACAAGGTGAGGAGGTCCTGAAGAGAGATTTTAGGGAGTGAGGTAGAAGGCTGAGTAACAGGATCCCTAGGGTAGTAATTTCTGGATTGCTTCCTGTGCCACATACCAGTGAGGGTAAGAATAGGGTGATTTGGCCGGTGAATGCTTGACAGAGGGACTGGTGCAGGGGGCAGGGGTTCAGATTTATGGATCATTAGGATATCGTCTGGGGAAGGTATGACCTGTACCAAAGGGATGGGTTACACCTGAATATGAGGGAGTCCAATATCCTTGTGGACAGGTTGGCTAGAGTTGTTTGGCAGAGTTTAAACTATTTTGGCAGGGAGTGGGAACTAGAGCAACAGTGCTGAAGATGAGGTAGTTGGTAAAGAGAGGCTGATGATAGGGCAAAATTGCAGTTAACAGGATGAATTGGAACGTGAAAGGTGAACAAAATTGAAAAGGGTGTATATATGACTGAAGGTGTTATATTTGAATGCACACAGTATACGGAATAAGGTGGATGATCTTGTAGCACAGTTACAGATTGACTTGTATGATATTGTGGACATCACTGAATCATGGCTGAAAGAAGATTATAGCTGGGAGCTTTATGTCCAATGATACATATTGTATCGAAAGGACAGGCAGGAAGGCAGAGAGAGTGGCATTGCTCTGTTGGTGAAAAATGAAATCAAATCATTAGAAAGAGGTGACATAGGGTCAGAATGTATTGAATCATTGTAGATAGAGCTAAGGAACTACAAGAGTAAAAAGACCCTGATAGGAGTTGCATATAGACCCCCAATCAATAGTAAGGATGTGGTCTACAAATTACAATGGGAGATAGAAAATGCATGCCAAAAGGGCAATGTTACAATAGTCATGGGGATTTCAAAATGCAGGTAGATTGAGAAAATCAAGTTGGTGCAGTATTCCAAGAGGGGGATTTCTAGAATACCCAGAAGATGGCTTTTTAGAGCAGCTCGCGGTTGAGCCCACTAGGAGATCGGCTATTCTGGGTTGGGTGTTGTGCAATGAACCAGAATTGATTAAAGAGCTTAAGGTAAAAGAACCCTTAGGGGAGAAGTGATCATAATATTATCAAATTCACCCAGAAACTTGAGAAGGAGAAGCTGAAGTCAGATGTATGAGCATTACAGTGGAGAAAAGAGGCAGGAGAGATGAGTTGGTCAGACCTGATTGGAAAAAAAACCACGGGGAGGAGGACAGCACAGCAGTAATGGCTGGAATTTCGGCAAGCAATTTGGAAGGCACGGGATATTTTCATCCCAAAGAGGAAGTAGTAACCTAAAGGAAAGATGATAGAGCCATGGCTAACAAAAGAAGTCAAAACCAACATGAGAGCCATAGAGAGGGCATAGAACAGTGCAGAAATCAGTGGGAAGTTAGAGGATTGGGCAGTTCTTAAAAAAACCAAAAGAAGGCAACTAAAAAATTCACTAGGAAGGTAAAGATGGATCATGAAAGTAAGCTACCTAATCATATTAAAGAGAATACCAAAAGTTGCTTCAGATACATAAAGTTTAAAAGAGAGGTGAAAGTAGATATCAGACCACTGGAAAACAATGCTGAAGAGGTAGTAACAGGGGGCAAGGAAATGGTGGTTGAATTGAATAAGTATTTTGCACCATTCTTCACTGTGGAAGACACTAGAGTATGGTGGTTGTTCCAGGTGTCCCAGGTAATGAAGTGTGTGAAGTTGCCATTACTAGAGGGAAGGTTCTTGGGAAACTACAAGGTCTGAAGGTAGATAAATCACCTGGACCAAATGGTGTACACCCCAGGGTTCTGAAAGAGGTGGCTGAAGAGATTGTGGAGGCATTAGTAATGATTTTTCTAGAATCACTAGATTATGGAATGGTTTCAGAAGACTGGAAAATTGCGTATGTCACTCCACTCATTAAGAAGGGAGAGAGAGGCAGAAGAAAGGAAAATTATAGGCCAGTTAGTGTGACCTCAGTGGGTGGGAAGATGAGATGTTGGAGTTGATTGTTAAAGATGAGGTCTCAGGATACCTGCAGGCACATGATAAAATAAGCTGTAGTCAGCATGGTTTTTCTCAAGGGAAAATCTTGCCGGACAAATCTGTTGGAGTTCTTTGAAGAAATAACCAGCAGGATAGTCAAAGGAGAATTGGTTGATGTTGTGTACTTGGATTTTCAGAAGGCTTTTGTCAAGGCGCCACACGTGAAGCTGCTTAACAAGCTACGAGCCAATAGTATTACAGGAAAGATTCTGGCATGGATAAAGCAGTGGCTGATTGGCTGGAGGCAAAGAATGTGAATAAAGGGAGCACTTTCTGGTTGTCTGCAGGTGACGTGGTGTTCCACAGGGGTCTGTGTTAGGACCAATACTTTTTAGTTTATATATCAATGATTTGGATGATGAAATTGATGGTTTTGTTGCAAAGTTTGCAAATGATATGAAGATAAGTAGAGGGGCAGGTAGTCTTGAGGAGGTAGAGAGGCTACAGAAGGACTTAGACAGATTAGGAGAATGCACAAAGAAGTGGCAGATGGAATACAGTGTCAGGAAGTGCATGGTCATGCATTTTGGCAGAAGTAATAAAAGGGTTGACTGTTCTTTAAATGGAGAGAAAATACAAAAAAAACAGAGGTGCAAAGGGACTTGGGAGTCCACATGCAGGATTCCCGAAAGGTTAATTTGCAGGTTGATTCTGTGGTGAGAAAGGCAAATGGGATGTTATCATTCATTTCAAGAGGATTAGAATAGGATGTAGAATAGGATAGCAAGGATGTAATGTTGGGACTTCATGAAGCACTGGTGAGGCCTCACTTGGAGTATTGTGAGCAGGTTTGGGCCCCTTATCTCAGAAAGAATGTGCTGAAAATGAAAATGGTTCAATGGAGGTTCATATCTAGGATTGAATAGCTTGTCATATGAAGAGTGTTTGATAACTCTGGGCCTGTATTCACTAAAATTCAGAAGAATGAAGGGTGATCTAATTGAAACCTATCAACTGGTGAAAAGCCTTGATAGAGTGGATGTGGAAAGGATGTTTCCTATGGTAGGAGAGTCTAAGACCAGAGGACACAGCCTCAGAGTAGAGGGGTATCCTTTTACCACTAAGATGAGGAGGAATTGTTTCAGCCAGGGTGTGGTGAACCTGTGGAATTCGTTGCCACAGGCAGTTGTGGAGGCCAAGTCTTTATGTATAAGGCAGAGGTTGACAGATTCTTGACTGGTCAGTGCATGAAGGGATATCAGGAGAAGGCAGGAGATTGGGACAGAGTGGAAAAATGGATCAGCCATGATGAAATGGTGAAGCAGACTCGATGGGCCAAATGGTCTAATTCTTCTCCTGTGTCTTCTGGTCTTACGGTCAAAATATTGAATGTAACTTCTTCACAAGGTATCATCAAGACCACCATAATTTACTCCACATCAGCCAAGGGATGCAGAAAAACATTTTTGTCAGTCCACTATCATCGGCAATTGTACAGGGATGAACTGATCTCTGACCCAAGTTCTGCACTGGCTTCCTATCAATTCTGTTTCCTGCTGAGTGGCACCAAACTTTACGAGGGGTGATTGATAAGTTTGTGGCCTAAGGTAGAAGGAATGAATTTTAGAAAACCTAGCACATTTATTTTTCAACACAGTCCCTTCCTACATTTACACACTCAGTCCAGCGGTCGTGGGGCATACGGATCTTGGACCTCCAGAGTGTGTCCACAGCAGGGGTGATTGATAAGTTCATGGCCTAAGGTAGAAGGAGATGAGTTATACGGCTCTTGTTACATGCACGTGTAGTTCAATGCTTTGAGTGATTATGCAGAAAGTTTGAAGTTAATAACTCGTCTCCTTCTACCTTAGGCCTCAAACTTACCAATCACCCCTGATGAGTTATTAACGCCAAACTTTCTGCATAATCACTCAAAGCATTGAACTACACGTGCATGTAACAAGAGCCGTATAACTCATCTCCTTCTACCTTAGGCCATGAACTTATCAATCACCCCTGCTGTGGACACATTCTGGAGGTCCAATATCCGTATGCCCCACGACCGCTGGACTAAGTGCGTAAAGGTAGGAGGGGACTATGTCGAAAAATAAATGTGCTAGGTTTTCTAAAATTGACTCCTTCTACCTTAGGCCACAAACTTATCAATCATCCCTTGTCCACTTTCCTTTCAATGCCACACTTCTACAGGTCTGGCCCTCCCCCTCTCTCTCTCTCTCTCTCTCTCTCTTGCACACACACACACACACACACACACACACACACACACACACACACACAGAGGATAATTTCTACACTGGCAGGTGTCTCTCAGGAGAATATTAGCACATTAATTGGTATTGCTCACACAAAATCTGCAGATGCTGGGGTGAAAGCAACACTCACAACACGCTGGAGGAACTCAGCAGGTCAGGCAGTCCTGCTGAGTTCCTCCAGCGTGTTGTGAGAATTGGTATCGCTCTGTCCTTCTCTCTCAGGAGGATATCTGTCTTCTGACCAGTGTCTCTCAGTCCGTGCTCTCAGGGGTATATGCGTAAACTGACCAGCATATCTCAGTTCTTCTCTTTCAAAGAGGGATGTGCATACAATAACCAGTGTGTCAGTCCCTTCCTCTCAATGTTCAAAGTAAATTTTCTTATCTTCTCTCTCTCTCTGTCTCTGTCTCTCTCTCTCATTGGTGAGGGAGAGTTTGCGGTTGATTCACGAGCCAGAGAACTTGAAAAAAAAGTGATGTGGCAGACTTTAACACCACAATCAGCAAGTCGGCTTGCTGAGTGACACCTCTCTACCCCTTTATTAGAGAACAAGAGAAGATAGCCTGTGCTAGGTCGAATTGTCGGGTGAACAATTAGCTTTTCTTGCACTGCAGATCATGGTCTCTCTTGGGGTCTTTGTTATTGCTTGGTGGGTGGTGGCTGCTGGTGCTTTTTGAGGAAATAAGAGGAGGAGGGTTGATGCTTTGCTGCTGCTTGTGCATGGGAGGGGGAGAAGGGGGCTTTGGTTCTAACGTTTTTACTGTCACTCATTCTCTGGGGTACTCTTCTGTTTCCATGGATGTCCGTGAGGAGCAAGAATTTCAGGCTGTATATTGCACATTCTCTGATATTAAATGGAACTATTGAAAAGTGTGTCATAATTCAGTTTGTTTCAATCCTCAGAGCTGAAGGTGAATTGGCCGACAGATGCATTCCTGGTCCCTGTTGTTCTTTCTCTTTTTCTTGGGGACAGTTTCATCCATTCTTTGGCAGGAAAGCAGAGCTGGCGTGGGTCATAAATACATCATCCATTTGCATTAATCAAGAATCAAATTTGTAGGCATATTTGTTTTAGGAACATCAGGTCTACAGTCTTCAATACACGAGTACCATTTTAATCCCTGACACTTCAGGCCAATCATTGGGTACCCTTAAGGCAGAAATTGATAGATTTTTGATTAGTCACAGCACGAAGAGATGCAGGGAGAAGCAGAAGATTGGGGCTGAGAGAGAAATGGATCAGCCATGATGAAATGATGGAACAGACTTGATGGGCCAAACGGCCTAATTATGCTCCTATATCTTATGGTCTTATGGTCTATAATATTCCACTTCACAGATAGGCATCACTTCAGGCATTGCCTGTATATTGCATTTTGGTATGAGTCCAGAATTTTGTATTTAAGTCTCTCAGATATGACTTGAATCCATAACCTTTTGCCACAGAAGCTAGAGTGTTGCCAGCTGAGCTGTTGCCTCCTCTACAAATACTGAACTTGGAAATGAACATCAGACTACCACAGCAGTTTCCTCCGTTGTTTGCACATTGCATGTTCAAAATGATTCTGGGCAAGAGTCTTGATTCAGCTCCCAGTGGAGTCTAATGCCTAAAATTGATTTCAGATGTCACAACTGATGCAAACAAATGTGCGAAGGCTGAAGAATGTACAAAAATATATATATTTTTTGTTTTTGGTTTGATTAGTATCATTACTGAAAAGCCTGAATTTATATTTACGTCCTACATATCCCTTGTGAAAAGAGATGCTGTTCAACAGCTATGTTCTCTCCCAAGGGTGCAGTCCTTCCGTGTTGATTTAGCAGATAAATCCTATCAACCATGGAGGAGTATGTCCCTTGTTCTCTAGCACAGGATTTGACAGTGTTACAATTGGTCTCCAGGCCTGATTCTAGAGCAGAGGTTAATGGTAGGGGCCCCCCTACATTTAACTGAGTGGTCTGTGGACTTCAGGTTGGGAAGCCCAGTTTTACAGGGAGAGGGCAGAAAATTTCTGGCTTCAAAGGCCCATCCAGAATGTCAAAGACGTTAGGCATATACTCATTGGTAGTTTGGAAGAATTTTCTTTTACTGAGGTGACATGATAGGGGAGAGGCTTCCCTTTATTTCAAAGCATCTAGAACCACATGGCATAGCTTCAGAATAAGAGGGCATCCTTATAAGATTGATGTCAGGAAGAATTTCTTCTCTCAAATGCTCATGAATGTTTGGAAATTTCTACCAGTGGCTACGGGATTGGATACATTTAACAATGACTTTTGAAATAAAATTTCACTAATCAATTTGATTTGTTTTGAACTTGCCTTTAATTCCACTTTGAGTGGAATTGACACTAAGTTCAGATCAGATCAGACTGAATGGTGAATCAGGTTCAAAGGGACAAACAACTGCTGTTCCTGTTTCTGATAATCCCTACATGTGTGCATGTTTAAGGTTTGTTGTACAGTATTGTTTGCAACCTTACTCACATATCTTCTTGTTGACTCCCTAGGGTGTATTCTGGACTTAGGGTATGTAACAAATATTAAGTTCAACAGTCGTCATTCTTCAGATTTGAACGTGGATTGAAAATTAAATTTAAAATGCAGCCCTGAGCGATAGTTGATGTCAAACTAGACAATGCTGATTAGCATTCATTTTGGGTGTCTGGTGTGTGGGTGCGAAGAAAGATGTGTGAAACTATATGTAATTCAAAGGAAGCAATGTAGATACCTTGTAACTATAGAATTGTCCTGCTTTTATCTTTGATAAACATAGATTATAGAAGAATACAGCACAGAAGCAGGCCATTCAGCCCACAATGTTGTGCCGAACCAGCTAAAAAGCAAATCAAAAACACTCAAACACTAATCCCTCCTACCTACACCATGTCCATATCCCTCTATCTTCCTCACATCCATGTGCCTACCCAAACATCTCTCAAAAGCATCAAATGTGTTTGCCTCCACCGCCATACCAGGCAGTGCATCCCAAGTATCCAAGACTTTCTGAGTAAAAAGACTGGACACACTAGAGGCAGGAAGCATGTTCCCAAAGTTGGGGGAGTCCAGAATCAGAGGCCACAGTTTAAGAATAAAGGTTAAACCATTTAGAACGGAGTTGAGGAAAAACTTTTTCACACAGAGAGTTGTGGTTCTGTGGAATGCTCTGCCTCAGAAGGCAGTGGAGGCCAATTCTCTGGATTCTTTCAAAAAAGAGTTAGGTAGAGCTCTTAAAGATAGCGGAGTGAAGGGATATGGGGAGAAGGCAGGAAAAGGGTACTGATTGTGGATGATCAGCCATGATCACGGTGAATCGCAGTGCTGGCTCCAAGGGTTGAATGGCCTACTCCTGCACCTATTGTCTAAAAGCTTACCCCTCATATCCCCTTGAACCTACCCCCTTTCACCTTCAATGCATGCCCTCCGGTATTAGACATTTAAATCCTGGGAAACAGATACTCTCTGCCCAGTCTAAATCTCTCATAATCTTGTAAATCTCTGTCAGATCTCCCCTCAACCTCCAGTGCTCTAGAGAAAACATCCTAAGTTTATCCAGCCTCTTGTGATACTACATGCTCTCTAAACCAGGCAGCATCCTGGTAAACCTCTTCTGCACCCTCTCCAAAGCATGAACATCCTTCCTATACTGGGCCGACCAGAACTGTATGCAATACTCCAGATGTGGCTTAACCAGAGTTTTATGAAGTTGCAAAATGACCTCTTGACTTTTGAACTCAATGCCTTGACTAATAAATCAAGCATTCTGTAAGCCTCCTTAACCACCTTATCGACCTGTGTAACCACTTTCAAGGAGTGATGAACTTGGATCCCAAGATCTCTCTGCTCAGCAGCTCTGTTTAGGATCTTGCCCTTAACAGTGTACAGTCACCTTACAATTGCCCTACCGAGGTGCTACACCTCACACTTACCTGAGTTAAACTTCATCTGCTTTTTCTCAGCCTGTTTCTGCAAATAGTCCAGATCGTGCTGTATTCTTTGCCCGTCTTCTACACTATCAACAACTCCTCCAATCTTGGTATCATCCACAAATTTACTAACCCACACGTGTACATTTTCATCCAGGTTATTTATATACATGACAAAAGGCAGAGGTCCCATCACAGATCCCTGTGGAACTCCATTAATTACAGACCTCCAGGTCCAGTCCTTTCAACCACTACCCTCTGTCTTCTATGTGCAAGCCAGTTCTGAATCCAAGCAGCCAATTTGCCACAGATCCCATGCATCTTAATCTTCTGGATTATCACCCCATGTGGAACTTTGTCAAACTCCTTACTAAGATCTATGTAGACCACATCCACTAGCCTACCCTCATCAATCTCTCACATCACCTTGTCATCTTTAGCATATTAAAATGTTACGTAGTTTTGGGTCAGGAGACTTCTTCCTCCAAGGATGTCCATTTTCTTGAATAAAACACTTATGAGTCCTTTAGCTTCATTTCTCCCCAGTGACTTTGTTCATTTTACAACAGAGACACCAAGAATGACTCCTTGTGTGGTGTACCATCAGGAATCTGCAAAGTGTGAAATGGAGAACATCGTGAAGAGATAAAAAAATAGAAGACAAGAAAATTGTGCAGAAACCAGAAGAGAGAGGGGCTGGGTCCCCATATGGTGCTCAGCTCAGCTAGAATAGTTTGCTCCAGATGTGGTGCTCAGCTAGAATAGTTTGCTCCAGATGTGGTGTTTCAGCTAGAATAGTTTGCTCCAGATGCGGTGCTTCAGCGAGAATAGTTTGCTCCAGATGTGTGCTCAGCTAGAATAGTTTGCTCCAGATGTGGTGCTTCAACTGGAATAGTTTGCGCCAGATGTGGTGCTTCAGCTAGAATAGTTTGCTCCAGGTGTGGTGCTTCCGCTAGAATAGTTTGGTCCAGATGTGGTGCTTCAGCTAGAATAGTTTGGTCCAGATGTGGTGCTTCAGCTGGAATAGTTTGCTCCAGGTGTGGTGCTTTCGCTAGAATAGTTTGGTCCAGATGTGGTGCTTCAGCTAGAATAGTTTGGTCCAGATGTGGTGCTTCAGCTGGAATAGTTTGCTACAGGTATGGTGCTCAGCTAGAATAGTTTGCTCCAGATGTGGTGTGCAGCTAGAATAGTTTGCTCCAGATGTGGACATGTGAATTGCACAGAAAGAAGTTGAGAGACTAATCCTGTTTTAAGTCTCTAAACATATGAGTCCAGAGAGAGAAATCTCAGAGTAAGGAATCGCCATTGTAGAAGCTTCGTATTTTGATGAGAGTAGGAAAAGAGAGGTAACTACTGCCTTAGTCAGCAATGACAGAGAAGAAAAAATCTGCTGGAGGATTCTGAAACTCCATGATAGAGAAGTAGGTGATAGTCATTACATCACTTATATGAATAACCCATTGTTAGAGTTACTCAAAATTGTCTTTATTGTAAGTGTTCAAGAGATTCAAACTATTAATCTTACTTAATCACAGTGTTGCCAAGGATTTTGTTCTTTACATTCGTCAGCAGGAATTTGGAAATTGTAGGGATGAAATTCTTAAAGACGCCAGATCTGGCTCTTTAAATGAAAACTGGTATTGTAAAATGTAAAATTCTTGGTTTGATTCCAAAATAGACTCACTGATGCCACAAATATGCTGGGAGTTTACAACTAAAATAAATGTTAAAATAAGTAAAATAGACAGACAAAATGAAACCTAATCTCCTGGATTGGGGTTGAAGGTTTCTGGTCAATTGACTGAAAGCACAAACAGCCTAGTCACCAGCCTTGCCTTGTCCTCAGCAATAAGTCTGGAAGAAATTTCTATTGGATAGCGACCATATTAATTAGGTTGAAATTGCTATCCTCGCCAACTTGTTGCATTACTGCTGGCAGACTGGAACCCGAGTGTTGAAGTCTCAGAAGGTTAGTTTCTACTATTGGTAATTGGAACATGCTCATTTAGAACTTTTGTTTTGAGCCCTTGCTTCATTGCCTGTACTTCAGGATGAAAGTTTTAAACCCCATGACCAGACCAACCTTGCTGCAGTTATCTCCAAGCATATTATTCAGCCATCTCCTACTACTAAACGTATCTTCACCTCTTTCCACCTGCTCCCCCACCCCCTGCTTTCTGCAGGTATCGCTCCCTCCACAGCTCCTTCGCCCATTCGTCCCTCATCTCCCTCCCAGCACTTATACTTGCCAGTGGCCCAGGTGCTGCACCCGCCCATGCACCTCCTCTCTCACCTCCGTTCAGGGCCCCAGGTAGATGAGGCAACAGTTCATTGTCCAATTGTCTGTTGAGTCCAGTGCTCTTGATGCAGCCTCCTCTACACTGGTGAGACCTGTGTAAGTTGGGAGATTGCTCCATCGGCCACCTCTGCACCATCCGCAACAAGTGGGACTTCCTGGTGGCCAAACATTTTAATTCCCACTCCATTCCCATTCTGATGTTTTGATCCATGGTCTCATCTTGGCACTGCAGGGTGGAGGAGCAAATCCTTATATTCTGCCTGGGTAGCCTCCAACCTGATGTGATGAAAATCAATCTCACCTTCCCCCCACTTTCTTGATTCCCCACTCTGACCTTTTACCTCTTATCACCTCCCACTGGGTTCCCTCCTCCATCCGTTTCTCCTATGGCCTACTTTCCTCTCCTGTCAGATTCCTATTTTCTTGCCCTTGACTTTTCCCACTCACCTGGCTTCACTTATCACCTTCCAGCTAGCTTACTTCCTCTCCCACCTTTTTATTCTGGCAATTTCCCCTTCCTTTCCAGTCCTGAAGAAGGGTCTCGGCCCAAAGCGTCAACTGTGTGTTCATTCCCATGGATGCTGCCTGACCTGCAGAGTTCCTCCAGTATTTTGTGTGTGTTGCATATTATTGCATATCAGCATCAATCGATATGGATTTTACTGGCTGTGCCTGCACCTATTGTCCATTCTGTTGGAAGATGGAGTTAAGAGTAATTACATCGCTGGGTTGGAGCCCCATGACCATGACCATGTAAGGATAGTAGATGTTCTTCCCTGAAGGATGCTGATAAACAGGATTGGGTTTTCCGACGTTCTGGTAGTTTGGTGGTTATTGCCGCAGAGACGGTATTTTTTAAAAAAAATTCCAGGTGTGTTTAGTTATTTGAAAAGATTAGGTCATGGTTTTCCAACCTGGGGTCCACACACCCCTTGGTTAATGGTAAGAGATCCATGGCATGAGAAAGGTTGGGATCCCCTGGATACAAGAAAAATGGGATTACTGTATATTGGCATCATGTAAGCAATGACGATTTGGGTCAAGGAGCCCATTTCTGTGCTCTGTGACGTGCTACGATTCGATGAATTGGTGCCAAGAGAGCAGACCACTTTTGTCTGGCATGTAGTCTCAGCGTACTGTGCGTAGCGCTTTCCCTCATGCTCAGAAATATCGTGGGTTCAAATGGTATTGACTACAGTTACTTTATGCAATACAGAAGGAGATCATCGCTGGTACAGGTCATGCGAATGAGAAGTTAAATCAAGTTCTGGGAAACACTGAAAGGTGGATGTTAAAGAACCCGTAACACTCGGGTAAAGAAGAAGAGCTGGGGGAGTGGATGTTACACCTCAATTCATATTCATCTGATTATCATTGCAAGTAGCTTGTGGGGACTGACGTGCACAAACTGGCTTCCATGTGATTTACGAGATGGTGCTTCAGAATTGGCAGAAAGCACTTTTGGATGTTCTGAATGCATTAGCAATATCTCTGCAAAATTTATTTCCACGTCACTTGAGTTCCTGATCCTGCTTCCAGTAAAATTTGCAAGTGGCTCTGTGTGAATCTTATGCCAATTCCAAAGAAATTTGGCTTTAGTGGGATCGCAGCTGTGTTATGACCTAACAATTACAGAAGGCCATTTCCATCAGGATCTTTAAATAATGATGAGGAAGAGCAGGAAATCTGTTCCTCTTGAATTCGTTGGAATTAGAATTGGTATTGGTTTATTATTGTCGTATGTATCAAGGTACAGTGAAAAGCTTGCCATGCATTCTGTTCATACAGATCAAATCATTACACTTTACATTGAGAAGGAACACCATAAAACAGTAACAATAAGAATAAAGTGCCACAGCTAAAGAGAAAGTACAAAGCAGGCAAACAATAAACCACAAGGTACTAATGAGGTGAATTATGAGTTCAAGGGTCCATCTTGTCAAGAGTCTCACAGCAGATAGAAGCTGTTCCTGAGCCTGGTGGTACGTGGTTTTGGACTTTTTTGCCTTCTGGTGGGAGAGGGGAGAAGAGAGAATGTTCGGGTTGTGTGAGGTCTTTGATTATGCTGGATGCTTTCCCTGGGGCCACATGTGGAAGTGAGACTCGTCCACCTAAACCGAGAGCAAGGTTCAATCGGTCTAACCACACAACCCTCACTTCTGTTCTGAGACCCTGCCTTTTCAACCTGGCCCAGCATTTAAATCATCCAAACACTGGGTCGTTCATCGCTCTAGGACCCGGGCTCTGTCACTTCGATATGCTTTGGGCCTGGACCCCGCTTTGGCCCGTACCTGGCCTTCCCAAACCAGCCTGGCGTTTTGACCGATCAAACCTTGCTCTCAGTTCAGATGGACGAACTTCGATTCTTCCTCTTCTCCGCTTCCCCCCGCCCAACTTTGCCATGCCTCTGCTCGCCTCGAACCTGCCTCGACCTCGCCTCGATTTCACCTCGCACCCGCTCGCTTCGACCTTGGACTCAGAGCCCTGGTGCTGCCAATCTCTCTGTGACCTATTCTCCCCAAAGATGCTGGTGCTACATGCAGTGTCCAGCACTGCTCCACAAATTGTGGTACACTGCAGTTGACCAATACGCCACCTGGAGGCACCGCTGTTCATAATTCAGTAAAATATATTAGCTAGTGGAACATCCTTAAATCTACCCAGCAACAGCGAAATCTACATTCCAACAATTCCTCCATTCCAGTTGTTTTATGACATTGCAGTGTGTAGCTTAGTAATGTTGAGCTCGCCAAATTTTATGTTGATGGTGGGGAGGCTAGTGCCCGTGATGAGCTGGTTAAGTCTAAAACCCTCTACAGGTTTATTTTGCTCCTGTGCATTGGAGCCTTCCTAACAGGTGATGATGCAAGCAGCCAGAAACGGAATCAGAATCAGAATCAGGATCAGAATCAAAATCAGTATCACTTTATTGCCCGTACCTGAAACATTCCAGAGTTGTTGTGGTTCAGAACCAAGACAACACTATACCAAGCAAGAATTTACAAGTCTGTAGTGCAAACAACTATGAGCAATCAGCAATTAGCAGAATGGTCACATGCCAATCATCAGACTGAAATAAATGTGAGTATAATTAAGTAATTAAGTATAATGAAGTAATTAAATAAATACCAACAGAACAAGGATGGTGGGGAAGACCATTTCATGGATGTTGCACAGGGGGCAATTAGAGTACTACACCTGAGTGAGGTTTGTTAGGAAGCTGTAAACCTACAGGAAAGAAGTTTCAGAGATGACATGTGGTCCTGGTGGGGATAGACTTGTAGTGTCTCCCTGAAGACAATCTGGTGAATAGGTGCATGGTACATTTGTTGATGTTTGGTAGTCTCTTTGATGACATATATCCCATGTCACATCTTCATAACTCTTATCAAAACACTGATGACAAAAGATTCTAAAATTAAAAAGAAGTAATACAGTGCTAAAGGAGACAAAACAAAAGCATTCATTGATAGGAAAGTGAAATCATGGTAGGAATTATTGACGCAAACAACAGGAATTCTGCACCTCTTCCTATAGATGCTGCTTGGCCTGCTGCGTTCACCAGCAACTTTGATGTGTGTTGCAGGAATTATCGAGTTACTCTTTCACCCAAGGTAAAGTTCAGATCTCGAAATATCACTTTTTTCCTATAGGATACAAAAGGGGGCTATGCTAGAGATGTAAGTGAAATGGCTAGCAATTGCACTCTGTTGTTACAAAGTCCGCTTATAGTCATGCCCCACAACAGAAGAGATCACCTGAGCAAAATATCAACTGTACCTTTTTCTGTAGATGCTGCCTGCTGAGTTCCTCCAGCATTTTGTGTGTGTTGCTCCAATTTTGCATCTGCAGATTTTCTCTTGTTTGTGACCTAAACCTTTGTTGTAATCGTGCGACAACAGCCAGTGAACTTACAGAGTTGAAAGGATACTATAGAATCATTGGACATTTATTCCATGGAGGAGATGTTTAGTCCAATGAACTCAGAACAAGAACAAGCTGCTTTAACAGGATTTGCCTACTTTACTGTGTAGTAGGACTTCTTGATGGATAGGTAATAGCTTATAGCAGTGGTATCTAAAATTGGGTGGCGGAGTGGAGATAGGTCTCTACCAAAGAAAGTGTAAGGCACTCCTTCCCTCTGCTAGACTGCACGTCACCCTTGGCAAAGGTGTAGCACCTGCCTAGCCCCCACCGATCAGGGTCACGTGAAGCCATGGGAGCAGGTGCGGATGGTTGTATGAGCAGCTGGTGCACATCACAAGTCCTGGTTATGTGACCGCTGATGCAAGGCAGACAATCTCTGGAGAGCATTGGTAATGGCTGGGGTCACCTGTCTTGTAAAGTCACTGTTCAGAAGAAGGCAAAGGCAAACCACTTCTGTAGAGAAATTTGCCAAGAACGATCATGGTCAAAGACCATGATCACCTGCCCCACGTTATATGACATAGCACACAATGTTGATAATGAAGACGATCTAATAAAATTGGACTGTTGTGAGAAACAATGAAACAAAGAATACAGTTAGCACTTAAAGAAGATGTGAGGCCCTTAAATTAAAGGACTGATGAATTCCTGTTAAATTCACATTGAAATTTCACTGTCTCATTGAAACCCACCAAATATTGAAAGGCCTGGATAGAGTGGGCCTGGAGAGTATGTTTCCTGTAGTTGGAGAGTCTAAGACCAGAGGGCACAGTGTCAGGATGGACATAAGGATGTCCCTTTAGAACAGGGATGAGGAGAAATTTATTTAGCCAGTGGGTGGTAAATCTGTGGAATTCATTGCCACAGGTGGGTGTGGAAGCCAAGCCATTGGATATATTTAAAGTGGAAGTTGACAGGTTCTTGATTAGTCGTGGCGTTAAAGTTTAAGGTGATAAGGCAAGAGAATGGGGTTGAACATAGAACATAGAATAGTACAGCACAGTACAGGCCCTTCGGCCCACATTGTTGTGCCGACCCTCAAACCCTGCCTCCCATATAACACCCCACCTTAAATTCCTCCATATACCTGTCTAGTAGTCTCTTAAATTTGAGAGGGAAAACCAATCAGCCATGATGGCAGGGCAGACTCAATGCGGCTGAATGACTTAATTCTGCTCCTATGTCTTATAGTCTTCTGGAACTTGGCAGAGTAGAGTTCATTCAGCTATCGGGGAATCAAAAGTTCAATGGTTCAATGGGTCAATTTGATATCAGGGAGTATATATAGTACACAACCTGAAATTCTTACTCTTCACAAACATCCATGAAACAGAAGAAACCCCCCCCAAAGGATGAATGACAGAAAAACGCTAGAACCCCAAAGTCCCTCTTCCCTCCTGCTGCAGAAGCAACAGCAAAGCACCAGCATCCCTTTTTTTTTATTAAGTGCAATCGTGAACAATAGCCAGATCAGAAATGCTGATCAAGTCAACTAGTTCCCAAAGAGAACTCCGATAGGCCAATCAGATGGTTCGCTGCTGCTCAGCGACAGAACACAAAAAAAATCACATGTACAATTAAGAAACATCAAAAAAATAGTAGAAATACTGGAGTCATGATGATCATGATGAAGTCTGCTGGAGAGAGACATTTATACACATGCTGTCCTCCATAATTCAAAGAGATTGAAGGATAAGGTTGCAGGGTGACAAAACGTGGCAGGAGCACTTGGAACTAAAAACTAATCCCTACCAGGAGGAAAAAGTAACCTGTTCTTTCCGCACTGTTCTTCAGCAGTTTAAGGGCTAAGTCCAGCCAGAACATAACTCACAAGTGCTCTTGAAAGTCAGATGTTAACCCTACCTACCAACAATCAAGCATTGTCATCCTGGTTCCCTTCATGATAACTTATGAAGAAGCATGTGACTTCCCTCCCAGAGATGACAGGTGTTTGTGCACTTGACTTTTGAAGGCTTGGACCCCATCGTCGCAGATGTTTCCAACTGCAGCATCTGGAAGGCTGTTCCAAATTCTGATAGCACAGCGAAGGAAGCTTCTATCCAGTGTGTAGGTTCTCACATCAGGCATAGAAACAACATGAGCAGGCATAGATAAACCTGATCACGTGGTGCGCCGTCACTCAGGAGATGAAGGCAGCATTGCACGAAGGTCTGCAGGGCTGTGGCTGGCGTGCATTTTGTATAGCAGAGTAGCTGCAGCAACCTGTCGTCTGTGGTGTAAGCTACTGATGATCCCTTCCTTCCCACTACTTGTTCCAGCAGAAAGCATCAGCCGCCCCCGCACCCACCATACAAGCAAAAGCAAAGCCTCTAGAGACCATAATCAAAAGCCACTTATCATCCCCACAACGTGACATCCCACAGGCTCTCTCTCTCACTAGCGATGGAGAGAGAGGTATCACTCCTGCCACAGTGAGCAGATTTCATTTATTCAACACGAGTGCCTTCTTTCTTACCTTGGATATTATGATAATGAAGACACGTAGTCCTCTTTTATTGTAATTTAGTAAAGCATGCATTAAGAAATGATATATTATTTCCTATGGTGTGATATCACAAAACACAGTACAAACCAAGACTGAAAAAACTGCCAAAACCACCAAAACCACATAATTATAACATATAGGTACAAACAGTGCACAATGCCATAACTTGATGAAGAAGTCCGTGAGCTCAGTGAAGTTCAAAGTTTCTCAAATGTCCCCCATCTCACGCAGACGGGAGAAGGAAGAAAAACTCTCCCTGCCATGCCGACCACAGTCCGCCTCTGAGTCATCTGAAAATTTTGAGCTTCGATCAGCTCTCCGACACCGAGTACTGAGCGCCATCTCTGTCCGAGCGATTCAACCTCCTTCTCGGTTGCCAAAAGCAGGCAAGGCCGGGGATTTTGAGGTCTACCCTTTGAAAGATTCATGACCACACAGTCACGATAGCAGTGAACGGGCGTTTCAGAAATTTCTCCAGATGTTCCTCTGTGCTTTCACGTCCATTCTCCATCAAATCAGAATTGTCCACGGCCCCTATTTAACGGATACGATATCATTTTCACCCCAAGAGCTGCGTGCGCGGTGCGCCGCCATCTTCTCCTCCCGCCTCTTTGTCCTCTCCCGAGAGTGCTCATATAGGGGAAGAATTTAGAGGATTCAAATATCTCCAAAAACCCCATGCAGTTCTTAAGTGAGCCTTTTCACTGAATATCAGCAGGCTGTCGTGTGGATTGCAATGTAGCAACTAACATCCATGTTCGCCAACTTTTATTGAGAGATGCAGCATAGTAACAGGCCCTTTCCACCCAATGGGAGAGAACCCACACAGTCACAGGGAGAACTCTTCCCAGTCAGAGGCAGGAATGGCACCCGGGTTGTTGGTACTGTAGGTTCAGAAGAATCAAGTTTAATATCCCTGATATATGTTGTGAAATTTATTGTTATGTGGCACATTGCAATACATAATAATAAAATCTGTAAATTACCGCAAGGAGTATATATATATATTTTTTAAAGTTATCTTAAGTAAGTACTGCAAAAGGAGAATAAAAGGTAGTGAGGTAGTGTTCATGGGTTCAATGTGCATTCAGAAATCTGATGGTAGAGAGGAAGAGGCTATTCCTGAATTGTTGAGTGTGTGCCATCAGGCTTCTGTACCTCCTCCCTGGTGGTAACAATGGGAAGAGGGCACGTCCTGGGTGATGGGGGTCCTGAATGATGGATGCCGCCTTTTTAGATTTAGATTTTGAGGACACTCAGTCCTCGTTTATTGTCATTTAGAAATGCATGCATTAAAAAATGATACAAAGTTCCTCCGGTATAATATCACAGAAACACAAGACAGACCAAGACTAAAACTGACAAAAACCACATAATTATAACATATAGTTACAACAGTGCAAAGCAATACCGTTAATTTGATAAGAGCAGACCATGGGCACGGTAAAAAAAAGTCTCAAAGTCCCAATAGCCCCAACATCTCACGCAGACGGTAGAAGAGAGAAACTCTCCCTGCCACGAGCTTCCAGCGCCGCAAACTTGCTGATGCAGTATCCTGGAAGCACCCGACCACAGGTGCTTTAGCAGCATTACGTTAACCATTACGCTACCATGAGACGGAATGCTGGCAGAATTTTGTCCTCTCCGAAGTTTTGGACATTGCTGCCACTGTTTTGGTCAGCGAACATGGAAATGACCAATGTTGCAAGCAGGCTTCTTCTGGTTTAATTGATGCAGCCTAGTAGAATTGGGCATTCTGTTCATTCTGGAAGTCAGACCCAATTAATACAGTGAATCCATAAATCAAAGAGCCTTCACCCAGCAGAAACTGGAAACAGGAACCAGAGCACGGGACAGTAATGTATGTGTTACCTAGAGAAATGTGCTCCAACATACTTGTAATAGTAATTGTTTCATACTTCAGACTGGGTGGCTGAAGTTTTCCATTTTTACCTTCTCCAGGTTCATGGTTTATTGCGCAGTCACTTCAATGAGCAGAGAACCGGAAAAGAAACCCAGCCAATAACCTTTCATAAACGCACATCAAACATTGGACTGAATTGAGTGATTGATATAAGAGAGCACTTTGACAATTATTATGCTAAGGTCAAAAATATGCTTAAATAGCTACGTTCAAAATTAATATTCTAACTCCCTTGACTCCAAATGAAAGAAAACAGCTAAAAATGTCAGATGGTGTTGCCACACACTTGGTTCCCTCATTAAGTCATTACCATCTGTGAAGCATAAACTCAGTAAGAATAGTTTCATGGAGAATTGGAATGTGAGCTGTGGGCAGCTGAAATGGGAGATTTTCTGGATGTAGGAAATGCAGAGAAAGACTGGGGATCATTAACGTGAGGTTTTATATGTACTCTCCCTTCCTTGATAATCCAAGCTCATTATAGGAAAAATTTTAAAAAAAGTTTGTTAAGTCTGTTGAAAACCTGAAATTGCATACAAGATACACCTTGGTGAGCAGGGGAAAGGTTAATGGATATATCAACGATGGGACATCTGCCAAAACCATTTACGGAATCTGGAAGTGTTCCAGTATCTGATGTACACTCATGAGGGATTGTTTTCCAGGTCCAATGTTGCTGCTTTTCAGAAAAAAAAAATAAGTTTAACTGTTTAAAGCCCAAATTTAAACTACCCATCCAAAATTCTCCTAGACATAAACTCTGCTTCCCCAGCTAGGTTGTCACTGAGCTGCTGCAGTCTGCTGTAGTAAGTAATGTCATTCTCGTGGAGAGATTTCAGTGCAGGATTGGAATTTTAAACTCGAGAGCCAGATTGTACAGATTAACTAGAATCTTCCAAAATGTATACAAAAATCAGATAGTTTTGCCCGAAATGTCGACTGTACTCTTTTCCATAGATGCTGCCTGGCCTGCTGAGTTCCTCCAGCGTTTTGTGTGTGTTGCTTGGATTTCCAGCATCAGCAGATTTTTCCTCGTTTATAAAAATCAAATTTTTTTAATAAGATAAAGGAGATAAAGAGATGATTTGATGGAGTTGCCTAAAATTATCCAGTCACTGGATACAGTGGATTGAAATATAAAGAGAATTCTAACCCTTCCTCAGTGAGGTGGGAAAAGTTCAATTTGAGCTTTACATTTCTAAACATGAGTACTGCAAACGAAGTGAAAACTTTCATTTTCAGTTTGCCTGCCTTGCGTTTAATCCTGTAATTATAATTTTCAAGTAGGCTCCATCCTAAAATCTTAGGAGCTGCCAAAATTAAAAGTTAACAGTTGCAGCAGAGATTACCAATGCTCGGGAGGCCGGGCAACTAGAGAAGTGCTCAGGCCTCCTGATGAAGTGGGTAAACACCTGTTTCTGTGGTGCTTATAGGCGAGGGGAACTGATTCCACCAGCCTTTTAATCAAACCCACTGGTTCACACACAGCCCCCTTCCATGAAGTCCTCAGAGCCACTGTGTTCCTTTGTAATCAACAATTTATGAATTAAAAGGCACACTCTCTCCTTGCACCTCCTTTGCCACATTCTGAATCCGGCCACCGAGCCCCAGTCATTGTCATTGACTACGACCAAACCCGAACATTTACATTTGTGGTCTTTTGTCGCTGACTTTCCAGCTGCTAGCTTCTGGATGTCAGATTCTGAGTTACAAAGTGCTCAGGGGGCCTTGTACTTTAGAGCACACAGAACTACCCCCTCCACACCACACCCCCATACCTCCCTCCAGTACATATCGGGGCATTAACTGCTTCCAATGGAAAGCTCCCTCAGAAGTGGAGATAAATATAGGGTTAATTTTAAAAAAAGTGTTAAAAAGAATAAAAAAGTATCTTCTTTGCACAGTAAGATTTAGTATTGAAGAGTGTGTGGATTTAGTGACTGAAGCAAGTGTGTGTCAGTATTTAAGAATACGAGATTGAAGGAACAAAAAATAAAGAAAAATGGGAACAGGGAGGACAGAGAAAGAGAATAAACACACCTTCAGCCTGAAACACTAGCTCTGTTTCTTTTCACGTAGACATGACCTGATGTACTGAATATACTGAACATTTGCTTTTTATTTCAAACAATATGTACAGTGGTCGGACTATGTGGTCAGTTTCTGTGTGGTAACTTCTATGTCATTGTATATAACCACAGTCGTGAAAGAATGTTATTCTGCAGTAACAAAACCAGCTTGATATTAAGGAAAATTGATCCTATTTTAGCATAAAACCACAACTGACGTCATGGTCCCATAATGCATAAAATCACTTGATCCACAAAGAACTGCACCCCTCCAGAGAAGTGACCAAATGAACATTTGCAAACCAAGAGTTCTAACATGTTTTTATTTCTTACCACTTTCATAGTCTTAATTCCTCTCTTCTCTTATAAATTTCAAGGACTCTTCATCTCATGTTCTCAATATTTATTGCTTATTTTTTTTTCTTTTTATATTTCCACAGTTTGTTGTCTTTTGCACTGATTGAATGGCCAAGTTGATGTGATCTTTCATTGATTTTGCTATGCCTATTATTCTATTGTGGAGTGATTGAGTATGCCTGCAAGAAAATGAATCTCAGGGTTGTACTGGTGACATATATGTCAGAATCAGGTTTAATCTCACTGGCATGTGTCATGAAATGTGTTAATTTTGTGGGAGCAGTACAATGCAATCCATGATAATATAAGAAAAAATAAATAAGTAAATCAATTATAGTAAATATATGTACGTATGTATATTAAATAGTAAAATTAAAAATAGTGGTAGAAAATGAAATAATAAGAGTGAGTTACTGTTCATGGGTTCAATGTCCATTTAGGAACTGGATGGCAGAGGGGAAAAAGCTGTTCCTGAATCACTGAGTATGTGTCTTCAGGCTTCTGTACCTCCTTCCTGATGGTAACAATGAGAAGAGGGCATGTCCTGGGTGATGGGGTCCTTATTGATGGATGTTGCCTTTCTGAGACACCGCTCCTTGAAGATGTCTTGGATACTAAGGAGGCTAGTACCCAAGATGGAGCTGACTAATTTCACAACTTTCTGTAGCTTCTTTTGATCCTGTGCAGTAGCCCCACCCCCAGTACCGAACAGTGATGCAGCCTGTCAGAATGTTCTCCACAGTACATCTGTAGAAGTTTTCGAGTATCTTAGGTGACAAACCAAATCTTCTCAAACTCCAAATGAAATATAGCTGCTGTCTTAAAGCACACATAAAGCACATGGTATTGGGGGTATGGTATTGATGTGGATAGAGAATTGGTTGGCAGACAGGAAGCAAAGAGTGGGAATAAACGGGACCTTTTCAGAATGGCAGGCAGTGACTAGTGGGGTATCGCAAGGCTCAGTGCTGGGACCCCAGTTGTTTACAATATATATTAATGACTTAGATGAGGGAATTAAATGCAGCATCTCCAAGTTTGCGGATGACACGAAGCTGGGCGGCAGTTTTAGCTATGAGGAGGATGCTAAGAGGATGCAGGGTGACTTGGATAGGTTAGGTGAGTGGGCAAATTCATGGCAGATGCAATTTAATGTGGATAATCGTGAGGTTATCCACTTTGGTGGCAAAAACAGGAAAACAGATTATTATCTGAATGGTGGCCGATTAGGAAAAGGGGAGGTGCAACGAGACCTGGGTGTCATTATACACCAGTCATTGAAGGTGGGCATGCAGGTACAGCAGGCGGTGAAAAAGGCGAATGGTATGCTGGCATTCATAGCAAGAGGATTCGAGTACAGGAGCAGGGAGGTACTACTGCAGTTGTACAAGGCCTTGGTGAGACCACACCTGGAGTATTGTGTGCAGTTTTGGTCCCCTAATCTGAGGAAAGACATTCTTCCCATAGAGGGAGTACAAAGAAGGTTCACCAGATTGATTCCTAGGATGGCAGGACTTTCATATGATGAAAGACTGGATCAACTAGGCTTATACTCATTGGAAATTAGGAGATTGAGGGGGGATCTTATTGAAACATATAAAATCCTAAAGGGATTGGACAGGCTAGATGCAGGAAGATTGTTCCCGATGTTGGGAAAGTCCAGAATGAGGGGTCACAGTTTGAGGATAAAAGGGAAGCCTTTTAGGACCAAGATTAGGAAAAACTTCTTCACACAGAGAGTGGTGAATCTGTGGAATTCTCTGCCACAGGAAACAGTTGAGGCCAGTTCACCAGCTATATTTAAGAGGGAGTTAGATATGGCCCTTGTGGCTAAAGGGATCGGGGGTATGGAGGAAAGGCTGGTACAGAGTTCTGAGTTGGATGAACAGCCATGATCATACTAAATGGCGGTGCAGGCTCGAAGGGCCAAATGGCCTACTCCTGCAGCTATTTTCTATGTTTCTATGTTTCTATGTCTTGCCTTCTTTATAGTTACGTTGAAACTTTGGGACCAGGTTAGATCCTCGGAGATCTTGATACCCAGGAACTTGAAATTGCTCACTCTCTCCACTCCTGACCCCTCTGTGAAGGATCCCTCCTTGTCCTATCCTCTCCGAAGTCCACAATCAGCTTTTTGGTCTTACTGACGTTGAGAGCAAGGTTGTTGCTGTGACACCACTTGCTGTTATGTCTTGCCCCTGTACGCCCTTTGATCTCCATCTGAGATTCTGGCAACAATGGTTATATCATCAGCAAATTTATAGATGGCATTTGAGCTATACCTAGCCACACAGACATGTGTATAGAGAGAGTAGAGTAGTGGGCTAAGCACACACCCCTGAGGTGCGCCAGTGTTGATTGTTAGCGAGGAGGAGATATTATCACCAATCCACACAGTTGTGGTCTTCCAGTTAGGAACTCAAAGATCCAATTGCATAGAGAGGTTCAGAGGCCCAGGTTCTGTAGCTTATCAATCAGGACTGTGGGAATGATGGTGTTAAGCGCTGAGCTATAATCAATGAACAGCATCTTGAAATAGGTGTTTGCATTGTCCAGGTGATTGAAGGCCATGTGAAGAGCCAATGAGATTGTGTCTGCCGTAGACCTATTGCGGCGATAGGCAAATTGCAGTGGGTCCAAGTCCTTGCTGAAGCAAGAGTTGATTCTGGGCATAACCAGCGTCTCAAAGCATTTCATCACCATAGATGTGAGTGCTACTGGACCATAGTCATTAAGGCAGCTCACACTACTCTTCTTGAGCACTGGTATCATTGCTGCTCTTTTGAAACAGGTGGGAACTTCTGACTGTAGCAATGAGAGGTTGAAAATGTCCTTAACTACTCCCGCCAGTGGGTTGGCACAAGTTTTCAGAGCTTTACCAGGTGCTCCACCGGGTCCTGCCGCCTTACGAGGGTCCAACCTCCTGAAAGACAACCTGACGTCAGCCTCTGAGACAGAGATCACAGGGTCACCAGGTGAAGCAAAGGATCTTCACAGCTGTAGTTATATTCTTCCTTTCAAAGCCAGGATAAAAGGCGTTGAGCTCATCTGGTAATGAAGCATCACTGCCATTCATGCTAGTGGGTTTCGCTTTGTAGGATGTAATGTACTGCAAACTTTGCCAGATATATACTTTGAACTTTGGCATTTTGGATGGTAGAAAATTGGGTTCAAGTTTGCATGACCTTCAAAAGTCCCAGTGGACAATCTAATACTGAAATGCATTCCCAGTTGTAGCTGAATGTAGCAGCTGAGACATCAAAAGGAATGTGAACAGAACATTCCTTGCAGATGTTGGTTCAGGGAAAATATTGACTAAGACTCCTGCAGACTGCCAATACTTTTCTCAGAAATAAGTACGGTAAACACAATATGTTTGGTACAATCTTTTACATTGACTTTAAGATAGGGTTTTGTTTAATCATGGAAGTCAATGCCACACATGGGTGCTCTCAGCCTGTTTTATGTATTCAAGTCTGTCAACTGAGACTTGAATCCTCAATCCTCTAATAAGGCAAGAGCCGGCAATTTCTGTTGGCGAACTTTCACTGGAAAAACTTTTCTGAAAATCCTTGCATTCTCAACTCTTCCAGGAGTCCTACAGCAGACATTTTTTTCCCCAGGGCATCCTGCTGTTAGTTCCACTTTTTCAGAGGATGGCAATTAGAAGAGACAGAAAGAGAGGAATGGAAGAAATTTTCAGGAAACCAAAAGAAGGCGGTACATTTGCAGCGTTCCCAACCTCAGACCAGCAGGCCAGGGAAACATGCACTGTGCATAAATGATCTGTGCTTCTCCCAGGTGGCCAAAATAGGGTGATGTCATCCATAACAAGGCTTATAGTGCGTGCCAAACTGCAAGGGCTTTGGCTATCCAAGCAACCCTGAAGATGTTTGCTTCTGTTCACTCCAGACTGCCACAGAGGACTTCAGTAGCATCACCAGTCTGCTGTTCTGATTGTACTGAACAAAATACGGAGAAGGCAAACTCTGACTTTAAACCTCCATTGCCTTGAGGCCATACGCACCCATGGGAAAGGCTTCAGGAGTAAACCCTGAGGAAGAAATCCGGAACCCGGGTCCCTAAGACAGTTTGATGTTGTTTATAACTCTGACAGTCTCTGCGATGACACTGGTGCCAAGCTGTATCGGCGTTTGCCCTTCCCTTGGACTACATCAGTGACATGGAGAGGGGAAACCCACAGTAAGGGCAACGGCCGGATCTTCAAATCTTCCCTCACAGGCTCATGCCTTAGAGAGGACACAGTCCACCAGAGGTGCAAATCCATGATCACCTGGGATCGATGGCTGCCTACTGAAAGATTGATCCCTGGCATACAGTACGTCACATTTGCCAAGTTCCAAAAGAAGAATCTGAGCTTTCTGCAGATTACAATTTCCCTCTGATCCACCTCCACCTTCCCTCAAATTCAGAGCCCCGCCCTTGTCACCTACTTTTGTTCTTCAGGCATGCCAAGAGTTCAGCTCTGTTATCAAGGATCGAAGATCAGCTTTATTTACCATATATGCTTACACGTGCCTCTCAAAGTCCAACCCTACATCACTGTCATGAGAGGTGAAAACGGGTAAGGCCTGTCAACAGGGCTCTGGGGAAACTGCTTAGGCCAATTAATAGATTGCAGAAGCATTGATGAACTCCAGTCATACCATCAAATTTGGACAATGGAGACAGGAGGGCATCTGCTCCATGGGGAGCTAAGAGCTCAAGAAAAAGAAGACGTTTACTTGTATTAGGAATTTGGTGTGGTGTGTTGTTGAGACATGCAATCAGAAACATAAATATTAAAGAATTTTAAAGAAGAAAGAACTACATGAAATTAAAGATAGAACAACTTCTTCTATGGAATAAAATGTGCATAAATACATAAATACCAGCATTTATTTACAAGTACGATGTGAACAGCATTATCAAATGTGGATTAGATTGTTTACAGAGCAGTGACTGGGGGAGGGGGGCTAACCAGAATGGTTGATGTGTGTGCATCAGCACTGCATTATAGTCTGTTTCTCCTTTCTGGCTGCATCGTGGCCTGATAGAGGAACACCAATACCCTTGAACAGAAAAGCCTTCAGAAACTACTGACTACAGCCCGGTACATCACAGGTAAAACCCTCCCCACCATTGAGCACATCTACATGGGGCGCTGTCTCAGGAAAGCTGAATCCATTGTCAAGCACCACACTGCCATCTGGGCTGTGCTCTCCCCTAACCACTGACATCAGCAAGGAGGTCCTGGAGCCTCAGGATTTACACCACTAGGTTCAGGAACGGGTATTACCCCTCAACCATCAGGCTCAAAACACCTGTTTCGTTGCTGGTGAACGGATAACTGGTGGAAAGGATACCAGGACTAATCAAGGCGGCAGGGTCCAGGTCCCAGAGCGTATTGAAGTGACTGAACCCAGTGTCTGGATGACGATTTAGGCACCGGGCCAGATTCAAAAAGGGATAACTTCACTCAACTTCACTTGCCCCATCACTGAACTGTTCCCACAACTCTTCATGTCATGTTCCCAATACTTATTGTTTATTTATTTATTATTATTATTAATTTATTTTTTCTTTTGTATTTGCGCAGTTTATTGTCTTTTGCACATTGGTTGTTTGTCTGTCTTGTTATGTGCCGTTGTTCAATGATTCTATTGTGTTTCTTTGTATTTATTGAGAATACCCACAAAATGATGTCAAAATGGTTGCTGTGACGTGTCTGGTGTGGCAGAGTAGGGGGTGGTGCCTGTTGCTCCCACTTTCAGCTTCCACTGCTGGTCAGCTGTCTCACGAAAAGGAGAGCCGAATGTGTAAGTCTCTCCCTGCCAGTCCATAGATTCCCCAACAGCAAGCCTCTTGCAGTGCCTCCTCGCTGGCGACACACGGAAACTGATCTCCTTTCAGACTCAGGCTGAATTACAGAGGTGGGGGAGGAGGTCTGGCCCCTGCACACATAGCACGCAGGCCCACCGGTGTGTGGACACACCCTGATGCTCGTGAACCAAATCCCTGGCTGTTGTAACGTGGATGAAATCACTGGAGAGACAGAGTCACTGGTAGATACAAAGCAGCTTCTTTATTCGACAACACAAGGTACAGCAGGTATCTACAGACGGAGATGCTTTTGGTAGAAAGGTCTGCTAGTCCAATGTGGGCTCGATATTTATATGCTAAACACAAAGGCAATCGCTACTTAAAAAGTTATAGACAATGTTTCCTTTTGAAGCTACATACAAAAATCACACCTTCTGAATTCATCCTTTTCCTTCCAACGCCAACATGTCTGGAATGCAAGTTAAATCCACAATACATTTATTTGGCATTTTACGCGCTAACATAGAAGACAATTAATATTCATAAAGTATAGATAATACTGTCTTCGAAACTACAGCATCTGGTCAAACTACGGCACCAGAAGCATCTGGTATTCACACCTTTTTAGGAAGCACATGGTTGTGGACTCAATCCACAGTACTTTGCCAAATAGAAGTCTGGTGGCCAAAGTTATTTAAGTGTAAACAAATCATCTACCCAAAAAACTCACTCTAACACTGGCTATGGGTAAATAGCCCCACTGCCTTGTGGCTGGACATCATTGAACATCCTTCCAGCAGCTCCTGCAGCCAAGCTGGTGCCAAACGTATTGCTTCATAAGCTTTCCTTTGGACTACACTGGTGAGGACGAGAGGGAGATCTTGACGACTGGGGAATCTCAGGGCCGCCATACCTTCCAAGCTGGCTTGTGATGATGATCATTACCCATTATCCTTTGAGACAGACGGATGCCAACCACCACCCAGAGGAAAATGACTCTCATGGTTGTATATAGTGACATACACAGTATGTACTTTGATAATAAATTTACTTTGAACTTTCAGCTGACAGCTGCTTCAATTCTTTAATCTTGTGACAATAACCCCACCCCACCCCCCAACACACCACCAGCACTTCACACCTGCACATCTGCCTGGGGACAAGAGCTAACCGTGACTCCCTTGGATCTGGGAACACCACAAAACCAACCACGGTATGGTGTCAGCCACAGAACTTCAACATCAGAAGAGGTAGGGCCATAATAAATTTTATTATTAGACAAATTGCATAATTTCAAATGATTGTACATTATAAGGATCCATTACCATGTAGAAAGTCAAAGAAATCCAGCAGATTATTTGAGTAATTTGCTTCTACCAAACTCATCCAAACATAAAAATTACTTTTTACACCGGCATGAATTTTAATGAGAAGGCATTTCTAGTTAATTTGAGGAGCGGTTTGAAAGGATCACCAACTACATCTATCAGAATTATCTCCTGTCCCTAACAATATATGTTAATAGTTATGGGACGTGCTGTTGTGTTGCTCATCATTGGTACACCACTTCGACAGGAGGGCTAAACCAGGTGAGCGTAGCCGGTGGCCTCATACCCCGGTGAGACAGGGACGTGCCTGTCCCAGCATGAGAAGTCCGCTACAGAGGATCAGGGCGGATGAGGTCTACGGTGAGAGCCGGTGGCTAGGAAGGCAGTACTGCACACTCTGTGGAGATAATAAAGCACAGAAGACATCGTGGTCACCCTCTGCAATCAAGGAGGACTCCAGTTTGTGATGTCTCTTCATATCACTGGACCCGCACTTCTGAGGTTGAGAGAGTGGAACTTCTCCAATGCACCAGCTTTTCCATTTTAAAAACTTTGCAACAGCTCTCGTGTCATCGTTGGACAAGAAGGACAAGCTCCCGTTGGTTCTGTAGCTTTCAAAATGTACATTGCTTCGTATGGATTCAGACGGTAGCTGCTTTACCAAAGTGGGTTGTGGTAGGGTGGGATTGGACAGGAAAAGTTCAAGATTCTGTGTTATCATTCTTCAGTGTACGAGTGTAAAGGAGAACAACATGATTGTTACTTTGGATCGAATGCAGCATTAAAAAAAAACATAAGTATAAAGACCGCAATAAAAATCAAAATAACACAGAAATATAAATATAAAAGCAATCCTATAAAATGCCCTACAGAAGTATTGTTATATATATATAAACTGATAACTTGTATATAAAGTGACCTAGATGATGTGTATATAGTGGTGGTGGGGAGTGGTGGGATAGGTTAATGGGTGGAGGTTTTAATCAGCCTGATGACTTGGGGGAAGTAACTGTTTTTAAGAATTTTATTATGATGGTGTTGGGGTGACAATGTGGAAACTGCTACTGCCTGTAACACTACTGGTGTTTCGGGCAGCAGTGAAGGTCCTCCGTCTCTGGTGGTGTTCAGGGCTTCCTTCAGCCTTTCAGTAGCTTCCTCTCAGTTTTCACTACTGTCGGTCATACAAGTCCCGGATAGAGACTCAGAAACGTCATCACACTCAGATGTAGTAGGATTCTTCACTGCTGTTTCCCTGACAATTTTGTTTTACCAGCCGGAGTTGTTAGCCCTGAGCTGGAGGACCGGTGGACCTCTCTTAGTCTGATCTCTACCCTTTGACCTGTTAGGCATGGGTGACCCTACCAAGAGCCAAAGCATAAAGCCCTGACTCCAGCCAGCATAGCCCTCCAGGTCGTTGAGGCACTGAGCCTCCAAACCATGACAAGGTTGTGGTCCTCTAGCAGGAACGTGGAAATTAAAGGCACTAAACTCTGATCTTCTCAACCGTGATTTTAAGGGAAACTACTTTAGGAGTTGTGCTGTTGTCATGAATACACTCATTGGTATTTCTTATTGTGTGGATAAGGCCATTCTTTGAGGGAATAAATTGGGCTTCATCAGCACAGAAGGAATGTGAGTGTTTATGATGCTTGCCGATTTGTTTTTCTCATAAACTAGAAATGTCTTGCTGGTTCAGCAGTGACTTGACAGTGTATTGTTCGGCGATAAACAAGCTCTCTATTTGAAAATGTCAAAGCAGGCATTCTTACACCCACTTATCATCTATGGTAACAAAGTGTTTTGTTCACACTATGGATGAACTCTTCGCTGTCCTTCCTCAAATTATTAACAGTACAGGGGTAGGTCTGCCAAAAAGCTTCTTCACGTTTCCCTATAACTGAATATTTAAATTGAAAAATAAAAAAAACTCTTGCTATTCTATAACACTTTACTTTTAGGATGTCCCAGACTACTTTACAGCTATTAAATCACTTGATGCATTGGACTGATGAAATTTGATTAGCAAAAGCTTTAATCTGTTTTATTGCTGATTAAGGGATAACTGTTGGCAAAGATACCAGGGCAATTCAAGGCGGTGGGTTCTAGGCCACAGAATGTATCGAAGTGACTGAACCCGATGTTTGGATGACGACTTAGCCAGATTGGAGGTTAGGGAATAGGGGCCCAAGATGAGGAATGGGCCAGTTCAGCTCACTGCTCTGCTCTGAGTCTATAGACAGACTCCCTTCGTGGACTTCAGTTCAGAACGCTATTTGCCTGTGTTTATTGTTTGCATGATTTGTTTTCTTTTGCTCTGGATGTTTGACGACCTCTTTTTAGGGTTTCGGCCCGAAACGTCGACTGTGCTGTTTTCCATAGATGCTGCCTGGCCTGCTGAGTTCCTCCAGCATTTTGTGTGTGTGGCTCGGATTTCCAGCATCTACACATTTTCTCTTGTTTGTGATCTTTTTATATGAGATTTTTTTGGAGGTTTCTTTGTTTTGTGGCTGCCAGTTAGGAGACGAATCTCAAGGTTGTGTAATGTATACATACCTCAAAAATAAATGTACTTTGAATTTTGGATTCCTCCCATCATATATTTATAGTAGTGCTATGTGATGTATTGCATTAATCTGCAAGCACCTCAATTCAAAAAGCAATCACTTATAAAGCATCATCTCTTGGCAATGCTGAGCAGAGCATAAGAGCATTATAAACATACAGAATGTCAGAGGAATTCAGCAGGACAGGCAGCATTTATGGAAAGGAATAAGCAATCGATGTTTTGGGCCAAGACCTTTCATCGGGTCCTGATGTTTATTGACTGTTAATTCCCTTCCATAGATGCTGCTTAGCCTGCTGAGTTCATCTGGCATTTTGTATGTGTGACTCTGGATTTCCAACATCTTGTGTTTATGAGAACATTGTAGTCTATCTCCTATGCTAAATTTACTTCAGAAGAGCAAATTTCACAGAGTTCAACAGACTGATGCTATATATTTGCTGGTAATTACAGGGGATAGATTTCTAGGACAGTAACGTGGAGGGTTTTGCACTGGAGGTTCAACTGAGTTTTTTGTGCTCAAGTCTCAAGAATGGGACTTGAACTCACAACCCCCTTGACTCAGAGGTTGGAGTATGACCAAGAGCTGACACACATCAGAATGGATTGTAACAATAGAAAGGGTTGAATACGATTAGTTTGCTTCTCATCATTCTCATTGTATTCAGTGCAATACCCGCAACCTTCCTTCCCATACCAAACCTTTGGGAATTTTACCCGAATATTCCAGGTATTGCAATGAGAGTCCTTGATGAGGATGACTTGCACCCAGATGCTGGAGTCTCCAAGGCTAGGATCGAGAAACTGAGCACAAAACAAACCCTAAATGAGATCACTGGTAGGCTTACAGTTGAGCAGTGAATTAATTTCTAGGTGTTCCCCAAGTACTCAATTCTTGGTGCCCAAAGCATGATTATCAATTAACGGGAACGATCTAAGCCCTGAGAGAGGCTGTGTCAGCTATCCATACTCCAGAGAGTGAGAGTGCTTAAATCTTGAAAGCTGGTGTGGTTGGAAGCATCTCGTAACAGGTATAGTTCTCAGTCTCTATCCTAAATGGTATAGTTTAAAAAAACCATTTAACCTTCCTGGGTTAGAGAGCATCATAACCACTAGCTGGTGGTCTCAAATGGAATATATTTGTTTTGTGTACGGATGACAACAGAGGCCATTTTCAACCCAAATGCAATGCCCATTAAAGTTGAGCGGTCCATCCCACATCAGCGAGGACTGGCCACTTAAATCGTTCGCAGAGGTGGAATCACTCACTCTAAAAGGGAAGAGAATGAAAGAGGAGAAAATGGAGAGAAATCAATAACATGAAAGACAATCATTCCTCAGAAGTACATTGCAGTAATGTTTTTCCCTGAGTTTGTGGTTATAAGTTGGTTATAGAAGTTCTTCTGTGTGCAACATGGAGGAGCCAGACTGTGAACTGCTACTGAACCCTAAATGAGTCAAAAGCAGATACTTCCCCTCCAACCAAAATTCCTTTGAACGTAGGACCAAAGGCAAAAAGAGAAGCAATTACCCAGTGGCTCTCAGATCAACAGCACCACCTGACAGAGGATCTGAGGCAGTGGTGTAGATGAAATACTTATCAAAGGTAGTTGATTGACAGGAGACCTGCGGAGCCATGCAAAAGTAAACAGAAATGAAGGTGGGTTCAGATGGATCAAAAATGTTCATGGTACATTGCACTCTGATCAGTAGATGTAAGAGAGGTGTGTGGGGATGGGAGAATATTCCATTTGAAGTGGTTAGAGGTTAGTGCGATGCTATTACAGCTCAGGGGATTCGGAAGTTTGGAGTTCAATTCTGCTGCTGTTCTGTGAAGGAGTCCTGCCCCTTAAATGCATGGGGTTTCCCCATGAGCTCCGGTTTCCTCCCACAGTCAAAAGATGTACTGGATAGGTTAAATGGTCATTGTAAAACCGTCCTGTGATTAGGTTAGGGTTAATGGGGTTTGTTGGGGGTTGCTGGGGCAGCGTCGGTCAAAGGACCAGAAAGGTCTACCCCACACTGATTGCTAAAGTAAAATAAAACCACTTACAATGTGATTTGAAGGAGATTTGGTCTTAAGTGCCCATTCTCGACAACTGTACAATTCCGTATTGAATTTTGATTTGGCTCCCGCTCTCCAGTCAGTCTTCAATCCAGAAGCAAAAGATGGTGGTGCTACTGCTTGATAAGTAAAACAAATGTGCTCTTCCAAAATGCAGTCAAAGTTGAGCAGCAGGGAGTTCAGCGGTGTTTATAAATGCTACTCAATCATTTCAGTCAGACGGCAAGTTAACATTTGACAGCGGTATGAGAAGTCCCAGATCCCATCAGTAAGTGTAAACTGTAGTTTTTATGATTCATTACAAGTTATAATATGATACTGGATGTGATGATGGAAAGGCCCCATTGCTTCACCTGTTCTGGCACTGTCAGCTGCTTTCGGACTTGTTCAGACACCTAAGTTGCCATCCTGCAGCAGAAGTCGTGTTAGAAGGAAACCAAGCCTGCACTCCTGAGAAAGAAATCTGCAGTAAGCAACCCTTAAATTGATGGATTGGAACAGTTAAGTAAACAAAAAAAATACATGCAGCTGTTGCTCTCAGTTTAAAAGGATATTGGCTTGGTTAGAAGCAGAAGAACAGTGTTAGGCAATCAACTGCTCAAACTTCTCCAAGCACATATTAACAGAGCTACTGATCTATAGTAGGGCTCCTTATTGATACAGATCACCATAGATTCAGTCTGGCCTCGGCTATGGACTTCATCCATTCTCCCTGTGACCATGTGGCCTTCCACATCCTGAAGATATGTGCCCCTACGTCTAACTAAGACATAAGACATAGGAGCAGAATTAGGCCATTCAGCCCATCGAGTCTGCTCTGCCATTTAATCATGGCTGCTTTATTGTCCCACTCAACTCCGTTCTCCAGCCTTCTCCCCACAACCTGCGATGCCCCTAGTAGTAGTGGGACAGGATGGTGGCGTAGTGGTCAGCACAGCGCTTTGCAGTACGGGTCTCCTGGGTTCAATTCCCGCTGCTGCCTGAAGGGAGTTTGCATGCTCACGCCGTGGCCGTGTGGGTTTCTTCCGGGTGCTCCGGTTTCCTCCCACTGTCCAAAGACAGACAATTGGTCACCGTAAGGTGGGTGGTAGCTTCAGGGGAGAACTAATGGAAATATAGGAAGAACAAAATGGGATCAGCATACAATAGTATAACTGGATAGATCTGAGTCTGCATAGATAGATCTGGGTCAGCATAGATTTGATGGGTTGAACAGCCTGATCCTGTGTTGTACGACTCCATGACTCGATGCTGTAATGTAAGAAATGCTGGAGTTATTTTATGCACAGCAAATCCAGCCGACATCAGTGAAATAACTGATCTGATTGGCAGGTTGCTGAGGGGCAGATGTTGGTCAAACCTGCCTTAGCATCCATCAAGGACCACCACCATCCTGGCTATGCTCCCTTCTCACTGCTGCCAATGGGAAAGGGCGACAAGAATCCCAGGTCCCACACAACCAGGTTCAGGAACAGTTATTACCCTTCAATCATTAGGCTCCTGAACCAGCGCAGATAACTCAGCTCACTTCAAATCTGAACTGATTCCACAACTTATGCGCTCACTTTCAAGGACTCCTTAATATTATACTTTATTGTCGCCAAACTATTGATACTAGAAGGTACAATCATCATAGCGATATTTGATTCTGCGCTTTTATCTATTTACTTATTCTTTTTATTGCACAGTTTGTCTTCTTTCACACATTGGGTGTTTGTCAGACTTTGTGTGTAGTTTTTCATTAATTCCATTGTATTTCCATTGTGAATGCTTGCAAGCAAATGAATCCCAAGGTAATATATAGTGACATATACAGCATGTACTTTGATGATAAGTTCACTTTGAACTTGGCTCTTCTTCAATTAATGATAGTTGGAAATTATATTTAATGAATCGTTATATCTAAAAGACTCCAGTCTCAAAAGCATAACTATCCCTCACTTTTGCAGTTAGATTATGGGCTTATCACTCCTGCTTTATTCCATAATTTTCCCAGAAAATCGAAGTGACACTTGGAAAAAATTCAAGAAGATCGATTTTCTTCATGTGTAGTTGTCGTGGCTATCCCTCAAGGTCGAGGATGATGGTCTTCGTTCTGAAGAAGTAGCCCACAGAGTGAAGACGCCTGTGCGTGTATTTGTTTAACGTGTATTTGATGTTGCACTCCAAGAAGCACACGATACTTCACAAATCAACCAATTGATTCCAATGGCACGGAAACCACGACGATTGGAGCTGATGGATTTGTTGCAGCCTTAATCCGCCTTCGCAGCTGTTGAGTTTGAAGTAACTTCGTCCGCCTGTTCCACCGTTGAGGTCTTGGTTGGATTGTTCTTTGTCAGGGACCTCACCCTCGACCTTACCACCATGGGTGACCCTACCAGGAGCATAGCTCCAGACGGCATCGCTCTCGGGATCACAGGACCACACAGGCTTCTCCACCGTGACAAGGTGACAATCCATGGAGAAGGTGTGTAGTACTCACAAAGCAGCTCAGGAAAGGGAACGTTAGGTTAATGCAGGGAAAGACATGTCTGCAGATATGGCACTTGAACTTCAGGAATTGTCTTGGAAGAAAAAAAAGAGATAACTGCAGATCGGAACTCTTGTAAACTACAACAAACATACCAACGAAGGTTCAGTGGGAAAGAAGTTAGTTAAAGCAGAGAGTTCTGGAATACTTGAATTATCAGGTACTTCCCTAGGTTACAGAAAGCAGCAACTTGATATAAGACCATAAGATATAGGAGCAGAATTAGGCCATTTGGCCCATCGAGTCTGCTCCGACGTTTCATCATAGCTGATCCAATTTTCCTCTCAGCCCCATTCTCCTGCCTTCCCCCCGTAACCTTTCCCAACCTGACTAATCAAGAAGCTCCCTGAGTTTTGTGGCCTTAAACATACCAAATGACCTGGCCTTCACAGTCACCTGTGGCAATAAATTCCACAGACTCACAACACTTTTGCTAAAGAAATTCCTTCTCACCTCTGTTCTAAATGGATTCCCCTCTATTCTGAGGCTGTGTTCTCTGGTCTCAGACTCCCCAGCCATAGGAAACATCCTCTCCACGACACTCAACATGCTTCAGTGAGATCTTCCCTCATTCTTCTAAATTCCAGCGCGTAAAGGCCCAGAGCCATCAACCGCTCCTTATACAATAAGCCTTTCATTCCTGGAATCATTCTCATGAACATCCACTGAACCCTCTCCAATGTCAGCACATCCTTTCTTAAATAAGGGGCCCAAAACTGCTCACAATACTCCATGTGAGGCCTCACCAGGGCTCTATAAAGCCTTAGAATTACATTCTTGCTTTCATATTCCAGTCCTCTCGAATACAAGGTGATTTTGGAGTCAAAGAGTTGTACAGTGTGGAAATAGAGGCCCCCCCTCCACCCCCCATCCCATGGCCTTACCTGTCTGTGCTGACTTTCCAGCACCTATTTATACTAATCCCAGTATTATATTTCCCATATCTCACCTCCCCCCGTTCTATTATCACCTAAATGCCAAGGGTAATAAGCCTGCCAATCTGTACATCTTTGGAACGTGGGAGGAAATTGCAACCTCCAGTGGAAAGCCATACAGTCATAGGGAGGACGTGCAAACTCCTCATAGACAGCACTAGAAGTCAAGATTGAAGGAGGTTCGCTGCGAGTTTGAGGCAGCAGTACTACCAGCTGTACCATGTTCGTCGGGGCTGTTGAGACAGTTCTGTCATATAATTTCACTGAGCAAGACAAAATTATTTCCAGACGTACTCAATCCACCCCATCTGACACCAACAAACATTCCTCGGTCAAAGTCACTTAGATCACATTTCTTCCTCATTCTGATGCTAGGTCTGAACAACAACTGAACCTCTTGACCATGTCTGTATGCTTTTATGGCTTGAGTTGCTGCCACATGATTGACTGATCAGATAATTTCATTAATGAGGAGGTGTATAGGTGTACCTAATAAAGTGGCAACTGAGTGTATACCTGCATTTTGTTGAAACCTTTCAACTCAGAGATTATGTAATTTCATGCTTGGCCTGCTAATAATAGCTAAGTACTAGTGGTATAACTATTTTAAAACTATTAAATTAATTTTAAATGTTTGGTCAGACTCAGATAATGGTATACTGTTAACTTTACTGCTGTATTTAGAAGGAACATGCCGTTAGTCTCTGGCATAAAGTATTTTGTGCTTGTGTTTTGATTATAGAAGATACGCCCATGGGTAGAAAAACACTTGAATTGAAGAAATGTGCATATATGGTCAAATTAATGCAATTGAAATTGATGATGTCACTCCATATGGAAAGGGCTGCTCTATATAGTAGTCGTAGGATAAAGTGTCTCTGTGAGACTTGTACTAGAGCAATGGATGTTAGAAATAATATTGGGGTAGTTATTTTTGTCTGCTGCATATAATTGTTTGCCAATTATTATTTTCACTCTTTCTTTGGAAGTCATTAACTCTTCCTTGATGATGTACACTACCTCCAGTCTCCTTGGTGACCAATTTTCAAATGGATCAAGAAACAAGAATATCACAGAGTTACAGAGCACAGAAGAAGGCCTTTTAGATCAACGTGTCCATGCCAACCGAGATGACCATCAAAAAATAGTCCACATTTGGCCCCACATTTCCCTCGAAATATTTCCTGTGCATATGGCTGGCCAAATGTCTTTTAAATATTGTTATTGTACCTGCCTCAAACACTTCCTCCAGAATCAAAAAAAACTAGATGACATAGTTTTAAGGTGAGTAGGGAAAGATTTAAAAGCAACTTGGAGGCAACTTCTTCAAGGGAGGATACTGTGTGCACATGGAGTAAGATGCCAGAGGAAGTTGTTCCCTGGAATAAAAAAGGCTGAGCATTCATTGATGATGTTCATGCCCCTAATAGATTCAGATTTATTCATCATACATACAGGGGGAACTACAGCGAAATGTGTCACTTGTGTTAACCTATGGATGAGTTGGGGGCAGCCTGCAAATATCACCTCACACTCTGGTACCTACATTGCATACCCGCAATGCTCAGCAGAACAGCACAGAACACGGCAAGCAACAAAACAACAAGAGCAAGAACAGGATAAATCTGCAGTCGCTGGAAGTCCACAGCAACTCACTCACAATGCTGGAGGAACTCAGCAGTCTCAGGCAGTATTTATGGAGAGGAATTAAGAGTTGACGTTTTGGACTGGGACCCTTCATCAGGACTGGAGTGGAAGGGGGAGGAAGCTGGAATAAGATGGTAGGAGAGAACAAGCAAAACAAGTCCTTCCCTCCCTCTCATCAAACCCTCCCTCAACGCACCCACGCACACACAGACAGTCCTCCAACTCCAACACAGGAATCCAGGCTTCCAGTCTCCAGTAGTCCTCTGACTTTGGACTTGGGCCAACTTCTACATGCAGAGGGTGCTGTGCACACGGAATGAGCTGCCAGTGATATGCCGCCTGCCTAGGTTTTCCTTGTCCAGATGTGCTGAGACCCACCGAAGAATTCACCACACCCTGCCAGCTCTCCCTCGGACTCAAGTTAACTAACAGTCCAGAGCTGGTGCTGCGAAGCACCAAGGTCGTGTTGCACGTGGTCGGTCTAGAAGTTGCACTTCCCTGCACAGTCATCGCAGTGCTGAGTCCCCACCACAGTCCTTTAAATCTCCACTAAATCCAGAGTTCTCCACAACCTTTCAGTAACATGTATACAGCCTGTCAAAGCAACTTCATAAAATGAATATGCTGCCCTTGTAATTATTTGCACTCATGACGCATTCCTGACCTTAATTAGTTTTGCTAGAACCAGGTTCAGCAAAAACCATATTTTTATCCGATGATGGATGAAGAAGCAAAGTGTTTTCTTTTTCTTTTGCTTATTATTAAGAGTCATAGACTGGGTAGCTGTTTATTTTACTAAAATGAGTCACCTTCACCAAAATTTACATTTTCCTCTCTGTGTATCAGACCATCTATTTGGTCTCAGTCATTTGGAATGCTTTCAATGAATACTGCAGTGTACATAGTCATAGCCATGGTCATACTTTATTGATCCCGGGGGAAATTGGTTTTCGTTACAGTTGCACCATAAATAATTAAATAGTAATATGTAAATTATGCCATAATGAAGCCTCCTCAGTATCAGTGTAATAAATATGAGCAGTAAAGGCTTGAGTATAGCCCCCTGTGAAGGAGAACTCACCCTCCACCCCGGCCTATGTATCATTTTGAATCATTTGATTAGGTGCTTCTTTTCTGGCTTCTGTTTTTAATGTGCCATTCCATAATGGGCTGGACCACATTGAAACCCTTCATTATGCAGAATTACATTTTATCTCCAAAATCGGGCCAATTGGCCTCCATCAACCGTTAAATGTCAAATGTTTGGGCAATGCAGGCAGTAACATATATCTTGTCAAAGTGTTTGAATTTACTGCCAGTAATTCCTTGGTACATTTAAGCTGGATTTATATTCCAGGCTGCCTCGTACCTGATCTTGCTTCTCTTCGTCTAATAGATTTTCCATATAGCTAGCCACGCGAAACCCAAAACAGGGATAGCACGGCCTGCGTTTTTGTTAACACAGCGGCCACTCCGGTGGTGATGTCTGTTATTTGTGAAGTAGGGTGCCGTGCACAATCCTGATTTGATGGAGACGGGTGTGAGAGCACCGAGGAACATCTGGTGAAACTTCTGAAATGCCTGCTTCGCTGCTGCTGCTACTGTGTGGTCCAGAATCTCCGGAGGAGAAGGCCCCGAGTCCTCGGCTTTGCTTGTTGCTCGGCGGCCGGGGCAGGGTCAAAGTGCTCGGCAGAGGATGGTGCTCGGAGAGGCTGAGTCGGAGGGGTGGTCGGAGGCTCGAAGTTTTTGGACAGACTCAGAGTCCGCTGCGGTCGGGTGCTTCCAATGGTGCTACATCGGCAAGTTTGTGGCACTTGGAGGTTCATGGCAGAGAGAGTTCCTCCCTTCTGCCGCCTGCGTGAGATGATGAGGCTATCGGGACTTTGAGACTTTTTTTTACCGTGCCCATGGTCTGCTCTTTATCAAATTATGGTATTGCTTTGCACTGTTGTAACTATATGTTATAATTATGTGGTTTTGTCAGTTTTAGTCATGGTTTGTCCTGTGTTTTCTTGTGATATCATTCTGGAGGAACGTTGTATCATTTTTTAATGCATGCCTTTCTAAATGACAATAAACGAGGATTGAGTGTCCCCATAATCTAATCTAATCTAATATTTAAATGAAGGACCTGTTTCTTGAAGGCAGATTGGTGCTTGCGCCCTTTCCTATCTCTTGCCTGGGATGGTACCAAGCCTGTCTATGAAAGGAGGAGGGTTTCCCATAGGGCTAGCATCTCCATCCCATAAAAACTCAGAGCTCCAGAAACGCCATCAGAATCTCCAAAGACCTCATCCTTGGGAGAGGAAGGATCTCCGAAGATAGGCTACACATGGGGACAACTTGAGACAGGTCCAGGATAGAGGACTTTGGCAAGCTGCTGTCAGCTGGCTATGCCCCAGTCGGGGTGAGAGGCTTAACCAACCTATCTCAATTAGATCCAGAATGGATGAACTTGACATTGAAACAGAACATTCTGAAAACATTCAACAGGCTCAGCGATAACTGTGCAAAGTGAAAAAAAGTTTGACACCCTTTGTCAGAACCCTTCATTGTGAATAGAGTTGTAATGACTTTGGTTGGTATTTTAAATTTCTTTAACCTTTTGGGAGGTGTGGTAGCATAGAGGTTAGCACGACACTTTACAGTACCAGCAATCCGGGTTCATTTCCCACAGCTACCTGGAAGGCGTTTGTACGTTCTTCTCGTGACCATGTGGGTTTCCTCCAGATGCTCCAGTTTCCTCCCACAGTCTAAAGATGTACCAGTTGGTAGGTTAATTAGTCATTGTAAATTGTCCTGTGATTAGGCTAGGATTAAAACCCAGGTTTGCTGGGCAGTACATCTCGAAGGGCCTATTCTGCACTGTAATAAAAAAATTATTAAAAAATTTAACCTTCCATCTGATCAAAGTGTTCTTAAATTACCATTCCAGCTCCCTTTTATAATAAAAGAGAGGAATTTGGTCCTTTCTAAACTTCATTTGTTTTCGATGCAAACCTTAATCACAATTTTAAATTTGACAATTTATTAATAACCAGACCCTGGGAGTTTTCCTAGTTTAAGGTTGTTATTTGTATCCCATCTTCCCTGATATACTGGGAAGATGAATGCACGAGGAAGAGCACAATGAAGACAAACAACAGAGCAGAAAATGAGAGAGTGCTGAGCAAGAGCTCGCAGGCCAGGAAAGGTTAGCAGGGCTGTTCTACTTGGTGAAGCGTTTCTTTTATTTCCTGAGCAATTAATTTCATGTGCAAGAGATAGAGGCTGTGTCATTCATTGCTACTAAACAGAATTAAATCAAAGTTCAAGAATTTAATTCAAATCACGATTCTTATCACTTGAGGTAATCATTTCATAAATGATGATGGACTGATTTCTGGCAATAATTTTGAACTTTGATATAATCCTTTGATGACTTGATCTTGCAGTTCCTCTGTGGAAACATAAAATAGCAGAACAAGCACTGGCCTGTTACAAACAGTCTGATTGACAGTATTAATAATAATTGATTAAATGTACTTTAATACTGACACTGAAAATGTCAAGTCCTCTTGGTGTTAACTTGGGATTTTTGATGAGTGTTACCTCAAACCCTCTTTTGCACAAAGCACTGGTTCAAATCTTGGAGGGCGAAAAAAGTTAAATGAGAAAAAAAAATCTGAATGGTATCTTCCACCTGAAATGTTAACTCAGTTTCTCTTTCCACAGCAGGGGTTCCCAACCTTCTTTGAACCATGGACCCCTACTGTTAACCGAGGAGTCCGTGAACCCTAGGATAGGAATCCCTTTTCTACAGATACTGCCTAACTTGCTGAGTGGAACTTCCTGCTTTAATATTGAGCACCATGGTAACCTAGTGGTTAACGCGACACTTTTACGGCTCGTGGCATTCCAGAGTTCAGAGTTCAATTGCAGCACTGTCCTTTAAGGAGTCTCTGTGCGTCCTCCCCCGAAATGTCTAGGTTCTCTCCCAGTCCTCTGGTTTCCTCCCCCAGCCCAAAGGTGTACTGGGTGGGTTAATTGGTCATTATAAATTGCCCTGTGATTAGATTAGGGTTAATCTGCTTTTGGGTGGTGGGGTCTCTACCAAAGGAGGTGTAAAGCTCTCTTTCCCTCCCCTAGCCTGCAGATCACCCTTGGGCAAGATGTAGCACCTGCTTAGCCCCCCGACCAGGGTCACGTGAAACCAAGGGAGCAGGTGGTGGATGGTTGATCGAGCAACTGGTTCATATTGCAAGTCCTGGTTACGCGACTACTGACGCCAGACAGATCATCTCTGAAGAGTATTGATAATGGCTGGTGGTCACCCGACTTGTAAAGACACGGCCCAGAAGAATGCAATGGCAAGCCTCTTCCATAGAATTTGCTGAGGACAATCATGGTCCTGGATAGACTAGGTCATACGGCAAGGCTTAATGATGACTGTGATGAGCCTGGTTTGTTGAGAGTTTCTGGAGCAGCGTAGCTCGAGTGGCTGAAAGGGACTCCGCTGTGCTGTATCATGAAGCAACTCTTGGTAAAGCAGAGAAAGATTGAATGGAAGGATATCTTCAGAAACAAGAAGGGAGCTAGCAAAGGATATGGAGCTGGTCAAGGAGCTGGAAAGAAAGGGAAGAGAGAAACAGAGTGGGAGACTGTTTTTATAGAGAGGTAAGTCCATGCAGGGCATTGAATGTATTTTTAAGCTAATTCACAAGGGCAGGGGCTGCCATGAAAGACCAGTACTAATATTGCAGTGGCCAACTCTAACAAACCAATGCTGCTGCTCTCGACCCCCCACGGATTGTTATCCTTGTATGACAGGCCATCCGGTCAATCCAATAATAATGTTCCAAAAGTTGAAGAACTGTATTCGATCCTTTATTAGCAACTAGCAAAACAAACAATCTTGAAGAAATGAAACTTACGAAACGAAGTCTAGTGATATTAAATGTACATAAACGGGCTTAATCGAAGTTAAGTAGAGTTAAGTGATTTCAAATGTAATTAAACCATATTAAGTGTAAATTAACTGTAAGTAGGTGTAATTAAGTAGACAACAAAAGATATGATGTCCATCGGTCCCCTGCTCCAAACTGCACAGAACGAAGCACGAATACTTATTCCCTTCACTCTTACTGCACCCCCACTCACGTGACTGGTTACCGTAATGCGCTTAATAAACACACAACACAGAACACAATGCAGATAGAGAACGGATGCATGGCTGCTACAAATATGACCGTGGGATATGATATGAGTGAGAAAGGAGACAGTGGTGTTTTGAAGGAGTTGTAATCTGAAGAGTTTTGAAGGCCGGGTGAAGGAAAGCATGAAACCATTCCCAGTCTTCTTCACATTGGCCCCCTTAACCTTAAAATGTTCCTTCTCCCTTTCTTCTCAGTCACCAGTTTGCTTTCCTATTGCCCGTCCCTTTCAGACTGGCTGTCACATTCCCTGTAATCACTCAGCTGGCTTCAAGCGATGACAGAAATTATTACCAAACTTACCAGACCGGGTTTTTGAGGTAATGCATGCAGAAAGCATCGGTTTCCATTGTCAATTTGAGTCACATATAGCACTTCAATCCAAAGCAGAGGCTCCACTCTACTTTTTTCTGCCTCTTTGATGAACACTGCTCATACATCCACCTCGGATGTCAGATCAGCATTCCTTCACATTGAATACTTGAAACTCTGAACAACCGAAGTGTAATGAACGAAATCTGGTCAGCAAATGAGGCAGATCTGGGGGAGATCCAGATCTCAAAGTTGAGCATCTATGAAGTACTTAGGTTCATCCTTGTTTTCCTCTAAGAGGCCCACAACCTTTCCATGGTTTGGAAGCCTGCATACCTCAATGACCTGGAGAACTCTGGAGACTGGGCTTTATGCTTTGGCTCTTGGTCGGGTCAACTATGCTAAACAGGTCGAGGGCAGACGAAAGGCTGATATATACTTGTGCGTCAACTCGACGCTGTAACCTGTGCAAGTGGCCTATGTGCGTTGTGAGCATTTATACTTGTGCGTTGGTGTGTCTGCATCGCTCTGTAATTCGGGCACATCATGCATGCGCACTCACCTGCCCGCGCAAGGTTTCATGGTCATGGTAGTCTTTCTCGGGGTTAAGAAGTTTAAAGCGAGCGTCTTTTTTCATAAAAGCGAGATGTGTCCTCCATAATTTTGGAGGTCTGGAAAGCGTTATGGAAAGCATTGCAGCCAGAGTTCCTTCCCTGCCCTTCAGTCGCCCAATGGGAAGCTATTGCAGTGTAGGAGGAAATGTGATGCTACCAAGCGGACCAATCACAGTTGTTGTGGTCTGCGTTGCTGCGACGCGCAGTTACATTTTGGGAGAGGCTATGGCGTAGGGATCCGCGTAGGGTTCGCAGCGATGCCGTACCTACAGCGTTGAGTTGACGCAGAAGTACAAACCAGCCTTAAGAGTGGTCCACCAGTCCTCCAGGCTTGGGTGTCAGCTCAGGGGTTACAACCCTGACTGGTAGAACAAAATTGTTGTGGAAACAGCAATGAAGAATCCTTCTACACCTGAGTGCGACAGTATTCCTGAGTCTCCACCCAGGATGTGCATGACTGACAGTAGTGAAAACCGAGAGGAAGCTACTGACACGATGAAGGAAGCCGTAAACACCGCCAGAGATGGGGGATCTTCATTGTTGCCCTGAACACCAGCAGCGTAACGGGCAGTAAATAGTAATTCATGTTTTGTGTGATGAATAGAATGACTTACAAGGCTTGGCCTAGGTGTCAACCAAAAGCAGAGCTACTAAAGAGATTCATTTTCAAGCTGAGTGGAAAACATTGTGTGACCCTCAGGCACACCCAGCTCGTGTTCGTCCAGGGGAAACAGCTGTCGGCCCCGCCAAACTGGGTAATCACCTCTGTGTGGATGCTATGCATTGTATCCCCCAGTTACAAACCCAAAACGCAAATATCAGACCGTACACCATATGCAATTAAATGATTGATCTTAATCTGAATATAGGGTTAGTAACGAAAATAAACAAAAAAAAGGGCCCAAAGTCAAGTCAAAGTCACATTGGAGCTCACTCAGTAATCATTCTCCCACCATCGATCTCCTCCGAGTGTCGCCGACCTTCGGACTCTCAGATCCCAGTCCACTCCATCCGGTGTCTACTAGCTCTCTCCACACACGTCTTCCCTCTCATCTCTCCTCGGCGAAACACCGCGAGAAAACATCTTTCCAGACTTACAAGACACAGCAACAATCTCTTATTGGCTAACATGCATCCTGTTATCGCCAGCCATAACCCAAACATTGCTGCTACAGGGAAACCGTTACCTCAGCAGTGAACATGACAAAGAAGCCATTACAGTGGCAGTGAAACCTTACAGCGCGTTACAATTGAATATGTTAAGTTTATGTTAAGGAGGAAACATAGTGTCTTTAATACATTGTAAGTCAATGTACCGAACTGATGAAACAGAGAAATGCAGAGACACAAGAGTCTGCAGATAATGAAGCCTCAGGCAAAAAGGAAACAGCCAAAGGACCTTAGTGGGTTGATCAGCATCTGTTGAGGAAAGGAATTATTGGTGTTTTGGGTCGAAACCCTCAGTCAGGGTTGAGAGTGGAAAGGGAAGATAGCCGGTGTAAAGAGGAAGAAGATGGCACCAGCAAACAACACGACCAAGAGCAACATCTTTCAGACGGTTCACGAAGCTGTTTCTTTCACTTCTTTTATGTCTTCTTCTTCTTTCAAACGTTTTTCTGCTACTGTTGGAGCCTGTGTTTTTGGGCCGATTGAGTGACCTTGTGTTTTGATGTCTGCTAGGGGGTTCGGTGAGGTTTCAAGTGAGGTGTGCGGCCTTGAGGTCATGAAGCCTGGATACAGGCCGCAAGCTCTTGATCGACTTTATTTCTCACCTATCTCGCTGAGTAAAAGGGTCAAGGAGGTCTGAAATCATTGAAATGAGAGCAGAAGTCGAGCAGGTGTTCAGCATCGTCTACCATCTTCTCACATCCTACTGCCGAAACAAGGTGTCTGCACGTGATGGACTCTCTCTCCCTCTTGCTCTGCTCCTGGGAGAAGGTCCCTCTCTCCCTTTTGCTCGCTGTTCCTGGAAGTAGGTCCCTGCATTCGAATGGTCTCTCTCTCCCTCTCGATCGATCTCTCTCTCTCTCCCTCTCGATCGATCTCTCTCTCTCTCTCTCTCGATCGATCTCTCTCTCTCTCCCTCTCGATCTCTCGATCGATCTCTCTCTCTCTCCCTCACAATCGACGCTGCCAGAGGATTGTGCTGGCGTCCAGGGCTTTGGGCAAGGTTTAATCGATGTGGTTTGTGGATTGGACTCTGGGATACATGCTATGATATGTTTCTAGTTTGAGGTCACTCTTTTTTTGTCACTATTTTGGGCAATTTTGATCAGAGCAGCCTGCAATAACCAATGACACAGCGCTAGACTGAACTGAACTGAGTTGACCTGAATATGCCTGGAGTCTTTCAATTTTGTGTTTTTATATTCTGTGTTTTTCTTTTTGCCAATTGTATAATTTGTTTCTTTTTGCATGTTGGGGGGGGGGTTGATGTTTTTCTTTGAATAGGTTCCATGTTTTTCTTTGTTTTGAGGCTGAATCTTTGAACTTTGACTCTTTGCGAGGTGGAGGCGGGACAATTTGTAGCCTTTGTATCCTCAGTTACCCATCTCCAGCCTTCATCCTGCCCTCCCCTCAGCCTATTTCCCCTTGTCTGTTTCTACCTGTCACCCACCTGCTTCAGTCGTCTCAGTCCTCCCCTCCTCCACCTGCCTCCTTCTGACCATCATCTCTCACTCCTCCTTGATCCACCTATCACCTACTGACACTGTGTGATTTCTGCCCCCCTCCTCTTTACACTTGTTATCTTCCCTTTCTTCTCCCAGTCTTGATGCAGCATTTTGACTCAGTGTCGACAGTTCCTTTCCTCCCACTGATTACACCTCAAATCGCTGAGTTCCTCCAGCAGATTGTTTTGTGCCAGAGAAAAACATGTACTGTTTAATTTTATATGTATCTATTATGAGTAAAGTATGCTTCTGAAATATATTTTAAAATGCTGACTATATTCAGAGCTAAGCAGTCCTTAAACACTCACATAAATTAAAGTTCTGCCATTTTTACAGATCCAGTGGAGAGCAGCGGTAGATCACAAGGTATCTAACAAAAAGAATTTACAAGGAAAATATCCTTGTTCTCAGTAATGATTGGTTCCCCACTCCCTGGATGCAAGAGGCCTATAATTCCATGGATCCAAACTTGAGCCAGGCCTTAGCTACTGTCTCTGTGGAGTTTGTACGCCTTCCCTGTGGCCATATGGATTTCCTTCAAGCACTATGGTTTGCTCTCCTGTCCCAAAGGTTAATGGGCCAACATAAGTTAACCCAGTATAGGTAAGTGGAAAAATAACCAAAGGGGAATTAATGGGTGTGAGGCACAGAAGACGTTGCAGGGTGACCAGGGGAAAAATTTGATGAGGGTGATTGGGACTGATGGGATTGCTCTGCATTGAATTGAATTGAATTGACTTTAAACCCTTCATATACAAGAGGAGTACAAATCTTTACATCTCTGTCAAATGTGCAATGTGCAATTTATAGTAATTTATAATAAATATTATGTACAACAGGATAGTCAATACAACATAGAAATACAGTTGTGTCAGCGTGAATTAATCAGTCTGATGGCCTGGTGGAAGAAGCTGTCCCGGAGCCTTTTGGTCCTGGCTTTTATGCTGCGGTACCGTTTCCTGGATGGTAGCAGCTGGAACAGTTTATGGTTGGGGTGACTCGGGTCCCCAGTGATTCTTCGGGCCCTTTTTACACATCTGTCTTTGTAAGTGTAACCAGATGGGCTGAAAGGCCTCCAATTGTATATGACAAGTATGTTGGAGATGTGTTAAAAATTACAAAGTTAAAAGGTTCGCATTACTTTCAGTCAATCACTCATAATGGCTGATTGACTCAGAATAGTTCTATGATCCCCAGAGCTACCAGACACTTCTCTTGACATTAAGAGCACTGGATGCAGGAAAGCCTCTCAGCCTTGACAAACTTTACCACAGACTTTTCAACAGCCATCAGGGGCAAGCATAATCTTTTCAAGTCTCTGTTTAAACGCAATGTTACTATGCCCGAACTGCCAGCAGAAAATTTTAAAATGTGCACTTGGTAGGTTTTTTTCCCTTTCAGTATAAAGTTGATAGAAAAAAGATTTCATCAACATTAAGATTTGAGTTAATCGGTTCATCTTTGGTCCATTAAAAAGTGAAAGAACTATGGTCATGGAGAGCCTAAACTAACAGCAAGAGCAAGAATAACTCTGCAGAAAGTCTGTGTTTTTACTGATTTGTTTTTCTTAGTAAAGGAATTTGTTCTTGATATGCAGAAGTTCATTCCGGTATATCCATATAAATCAACATGCCTTGGCTCCGAATGCAGTGAGCAAAGCCAGGATTTAGGGCTAACCTCAACTTGGATGGATCAGTCAGGTTCAGATGGTTCAGCCAAGAATGATGTCGTTTCCCTCAAAGAAACATTGAGGACAGAGCAATTTCCAATAAAAGCAGTGTAAAGCAAAACACACACACTGCTTTCAGCTGCTGCCTTGCAGATTTTTTGATTACATTGGCCATTCCAAAGCAGCTGTGAACTTTTCTAGCTGCCTGTTGTAAGGACGTAGTAATAAATTGTAAGTCCAGCAACTGGCTAATGCTTACTGAATCGTATCTTTTGGCATGCATCACCGTTTCTGGATCTGCGCTGGGTATGTGTCCTTTAAGATATACACTGACACCGGGCAGAAAGGCAGAAGCTGACATGTCGGTCCGTGGCCTCCTCTTGACCCACGATGAAGCCACCCTCAGGGTGGAGGAGCAACACCTTATATTCCGTCTGGGATGCCTCCAACATGATTTCCCCTTCTGGTAAAAAAAAATCTTTTCCTCTCCTTTCCCTCTTCTTCTATTCCCCACTCTGGCCTTTTAGCTCTTCCCACTTGCCTATCACCTTCCCCTGGACCCCCTCCTCCTTCCTTTTTTCCTATAGTCCACTCTTCTCTCAGAATCAGAAATAGGTTTAATATCAGATTCTGATTCCTTCCTCTCCAGTCCTTTACCTCTTCCACTCTCCTGGCATCACCTATCACCTTCTAACTATCCTCCTTCCCCTCTCCCCACCCTTTTTGCTCTGGTATCTTCACCCTTCCTTTCCGTCCTGAAGAAAGGACTTAGCCCAAAAGGTCGACTGTTCATTCATTTCCATAGCTGCTGCCTGACCTGCTGAGTTCCTCTAGTACATTGAATATATTGGCTTTGAATTTCCAGTATCTGCAGAATTTCTCATGTTTATGAGAAGTCCCAAGTTACGAACTGGAGAGAGGAACTGATGTTTTAAAGACATAGCATTTGAGATTATATCTGCACGGAATAAGTTTAAAATGTGCTGTAGCAAGTGCTGAAACTTAAGTTTTTGATAAAGGTTACAATTCTCTCCTCTTAACACAGTTGTCCTCACAACTTTTTTTAAACCATTTGCCCACACAAGTTTGGAGTCTTGGGGAAAACATAATATTTCCTCTTGAACTGTATTCATTCATAGTTTGTGGCTGTTGCCCGTGGTGACAGCATTCAGAGCCCCTAAGGAGGCAGTAAAGGATCAATCACTTTGGTTGTAAACACGAGAAAGGATCTCGGCCAGAAACGTCAACTATTTATTAATTTCCATAGATGCTGTCTGACCTGCTGACTTCCTCCAGCATTTTGTGTGAATCACTTTGATCAGTCTAGAGGCAACCTAAGCCAGATCAGATAAGAGGAAGGCATAGTTTCTTCCTTGAAGAAAACTGGTGGACCAGAAGGGTTTTGAAACGATCCTGAAATTTCAGATTTTTATTGTAAATTCCAGATTTGTTCAATTCTTGAATTTAAATAGTCTAACTACTCATAGGGAACTAAACTTGTCTGAACTCTGAATCAATAGTGCAGGATCCTGGCTCCTGGCCCACTAATTTAACCATGGTAGTAGCTTATGTCTGATGTGGTTAATATTGGTGGAAATTTTAAACAACTTGCTGATACATCCATAACTGAAACCCTATCATTGGGCTATTCCAGTCCTTGGCGTAGTGACAGCAGACAGAAAAAGCCAGCTGGTGGTGGATTTATCAGGTAGAAGATAACATACCATAACAACGTACCACACAGTGGCCAAGAAATCTATTTGCATGGCAGAACTGAATAAACAATTTTGCCTAATTTTCTGGGTGAAAGGACCCTTTGGGAAATCCTACTCATAATTTTTTGGTGAAGTTTATGTTTGCCCAGGATCTGTTCTTTTGTGTAAAACTTGCCCACATGATAGGGCAGAAGGGTAGGGTTGTGGTGAGCAGAACGCTTCACAGTGCCAGTGAACTGGGTTCAATTCCTGCCGCTGTCTGTAAGAAATTTGTATGCTCTCCCCGTTCCCACCTGGGTTTTCTCAGTGTGTTCTGATTTTCTCCCACATTTCCATAAGACCATAAGACAAAGGAGCAGAAGTGGGCCATTCGGCCCATCGAGTCTGCTCCGCCATTTTATCATGAGCTCCGCCGTTTCAAAGGCATACTGGTTGGCAGGTTGATTGGTCACTGTAAATTGTCCCGTGATTAGGCTAGAGTTAAGTTGGGGGTTGCTGGGCAGTGAGGCTCCAAGGGCCAGGAGGGCCGTTTTTGTGCTGTATCTGAGTAAATAAATTTAAAAAAACGACGTGAAAGTAGGGTATTCGGGAAAATTCAGCACTACTGAAAATCTCAGCCTCACTGGTCTGAAAAATAATGAATGTTATTACTCACAGAAGCCAGATTGACCTCAGGACTATCCCAGTCTCCGTCACATCTCACAGCTGCATTGGAAAGTTACCTAAATTTCACCAAAAACACAAGTCAATTTTTCCAGCTGGTACTGACATACCCAAGATCTTTAACTTTGAAACCCAGAGAGCTGCATTAAACTATTTGAGTTTGTTTACTTTTGTCTAATATGAGAAGTAGACACTTCACCTATCTATCCTCCAGCCCACGGGAACAGGCAGGCGGAAGAGCCATAAGCATTTATCTGCATTTCGAGTTTCGCAAAGTGCAGCCACTCCCGACTTGCGTTCATGTCCGTACAGGGACCTTCCTGGCAACCTGCTGCCAAGAATGTTCAGCTGCAAACCTGCAGGGTCCCATACATACCTGGTCCCTGAGGACATTATTGTCACTCCCTCTAAACCTTTGGGAGTCCTCCTTCCTCACCACACCTATCTTTGCATCCTCCCTGGCCAAAGGTACCAGAGGATTAGAAGATGTTCAAAAAAGGTAGTAGGGACAATCCAGGGAACTACAGACCAGTGACTCTTACATCAGTGGTGGGCAAATCAATAGAAAGGCTTTTGGAGACAGGATTTTCAAGCGTTTGGGGAAGCATAGTTTTATTAGGGATTTTCAGTATGGCTTTGTGAGGGGCAGGTATTTACTCATGAACCTGAATGACTTTTTCGAGGACTGCAGTGGATGTGGTGAATACAGATTTCAGGAAGCTGTTTGACAACATTTCCCATGATAGGTTCATCCAAAAAGTCTTGAGGCATAGGATCCATAGAAACTTGGCTGTATGGGTTCAGAGTTGGTTTGCCTACAAAAGGCAGTGGGTGGTAGGAGTTGAAGCATATCTTGCCTGGCGGTCAGTGACTAATGGTGTTCCACAGGGATCTGATCTTAATCCCTGCTTTTTGTGATTTCTATAAATAACTTGGATGAGAAAGTGCAACAGAGTGTTAGTAAGTTTTCAGATGACGCAACGGTTGGTATGTTGCTAATAGTGTAGGACGTTGTCCTAATTTGCAGCAGGATATAGACAGGATGCAGAGCTGGGTCGAAAAGTGACTGATGGAGTGGAATGTGTGAAGTGATTCACTTTGGAAGGTCAAACTTGAAGGCAGATTACAAGGTCAATCATAGGATTTTTAATAGTGTGAGGAACATAGGGATCTTGGGTCCAAGTCCAAAGATCCCTCAAAGTTGCCGTGCAAGTTGGTAGGGTGGTTAAGAGAGCATGTGGTGTGTTGGAATTCATTAGTCAGGTGATTGAGTTCAAGAGCTATGAGGTAATGTTGCAGCTCTATAAAACCCTAATTAGACCACACTTAAGAGTACTGTGCTTTCTTCTTGCCACCTCATTATAGGGCGGATGTTGAAGTTTTAGAGGTTGCAGAGAAGTCTTACCAGGATGCTGACTGGATTAAAGAAGATGTCTTATGAGAAAAAGCTGAGCAAGCTTGGGCTTCTCTCTTTGGAGTGAAGGAAGGTGAGAGGCAACTTGATAAAGATGTATAAGATTATGAGAGGCACAGATATCATGGAGAGCTAACGACCTTTTTTGAGAGGGCATCTGTTTAAGGGAGTGGAGGAAAGTTTAGGGGAGATGTCAGAGGTGGTATTTTTGCACAGAGGGTGGTAGATGCCTGGAGCACTACCGGGGCGGTGGTAGAGGATGATACAAGGGATATTTAAGATACTTCTCGATAGGCGCATGGATGTAAGAAAAATGGAGGGTTTTGGGCTGTGTAGGACGGAAGAATTAGATTGGTCATGGAATAAGTTTATATAGATTGGTACAAGTTTGAAGGACACTGCAGTGCACATACATGCAGACACAATACTTTTCCGTATCAGGAACAGTGTATAGGTCAAACTCTCAGAGCTGGGTGCAGAGATTGCACTTGTTAGGTTAAATGCTGACTGCTGTGAGAACTTCCAATATATCAATAAAGCACACAATGCTGCCATTTCAGTATTGTGTTATATTAGAAAACCGACCTGACAGGCAAATTAGATGATCTTGCCCTTGAAGAGATGTCATTGATAGAGCTTTCACAACCATTCATGGATGACCTTGCATTGTTTTAACACCATTAAAGGTAGCAAGGCAGTTTCTGGCCCCTGAGCTTTCTGATTTGGCCTTGGCATTCCGTTGTGACCGATCATATAGCAGCATTATTAGGTAGGGTGGTTTTCTCATCTGCCCCATAGAGGAAGTCATAGTCATAGTCATACTTTATTGATCCTGGGGTGTTTGTGCAGTGTTTAACACAGAACGGGTCAGCTCAAGGTAGCTGTATACCACTGAGGCACTTTAGATGCTACAAGACAGTACAAGACAGCACTATTACAGCTTGAGACGTCAGAGTTCAGAGTATAATTCTGTTGTCATCTATAAGAAGTCTCTACGGCATCTTCATGCAGTGCATAAGTTTTCTCCAGGTGCTCCACTTTCCTCCCACAGTCCAAAGACATACGGTTAGTAGGTCATTGTAAATTGTCTCGTGATTAGGCTAGGGTTATATCAGGGGTTGCTAGGCGGTGTGGCTCGAAGCACCAGAAGGGCCTATTCCTCTCAGTACCTCTAACTAACCAACTAACTAACCTGCATTGCATCCTGGGTGAAGGTCAGGCTCAGTGAGCTGATGGTGCCCATCAAACCTTAGTAGCAGTTATTCCTTGTGGTTACCCTCACATCTCAGTAATAACCAGATCTGGGTCTACTTAGTTTCATAGTCCAGTGGTCCCCAACCACCGGGCCATGGACCGGTACCGGGCCGCAAAGCATGTGCTACCGGGCCGCGAGGAAACCATATGATTTGGCGATATGAAACGATATGAGCCAGCTGCACCTTTCCTCATTCCCTGTCACGCACCGCTGAACTTGAACATAGGGTTGCCAAGTGTCCCGTACTTGCCGGGACATCCCGTATATTGGGCTAAATTGGTTTGTCCCATACGGGACCGCCCTTGTCCCGTATTTCCCCTGCTAAGGTAGAGCGTTCCTATGAAACCTTTCGTAAGCAGAAACGGCGTAAAGGGAAGAAGCAATTACCATTAATTTATATGGGAAAAATTTTCTAAGCATTCCCAGACCCAAAAAATAACCTATCAAGTCATACCAAATACACATAAAACCTAAAATAACACTAACATATAGTAAAAACATATGATAAGTACACAGCCTATATAAAGTAGAAATAATGTATGTACAGTGTAGTTTCACTTAACAGAATTAGGAAGATTAAGCCAAAACCAATTTGTAGAAAAAAACTGGCAGGTACACGCATGCGCACACAGGTGCCCATGCAAGGCTTCATGGTCATGGTAGTCTTTCTCGGGGTAAACATAGGTGTCCTGTATCTGACTGCTACTTTTGTCCCTTCTTTGGGAGTGAGAAAGTTGGCAACTGTACTTGAACACCAACCCCCCCACCCTGTCGGCCAGTCCGCAAGAATATTGGCAATACTAACAGGTCCGCGGTGCTAAAAAGGTTGGGGACCCCTGTCAATAGACAACATCGGTCATACCTAGATTAAAACCAATTGGCCATCCAATGCATGGGAGAAAACAAATACTTTCTTCACTCTTAAAATTAACTTCTAGAAAATTGTTCCTTTCTCTAGATTCTTTCTACTGTGTGCCTTTTCTAAATGTGCTGCTGGAACACATTGCCAGGACTGTGCCCCAAGAGGCTGCTTGAAACAGTGCTGTCAGCTATTACTTCACGGCCAAGTCCTGTGTAAAGAAATGCAGGCTGTCCCAGTCTCAAGGATGGTCTCTCCCTGCTTGCAGTGGGGCAAGGCAGCAACCCTTAGTAGATGGACTTCTTTCATTTGTAAGTAAAATAAGCTTTAATTTATGGCAGGTGAATAAATTTCATTTGGAGTAAGAACAGGGTTGCACATTTTCAGGAAAAGGTGATCACACACCTCATAATTTAAAGGAACGATGTGGTACCCATATGTTTAAGTAATAACAGCAACAATTGTTGGAATGCCTCGCATTTGAGGTTCTCTACAGCAACAACCAATTCTTTATTAAATTTCACAAATCATTTTTAAATAGAAATGAATCTTTTAGTCATCCAACAGCAGTGGTAAATGAATGATGGACTGTTGAGTCAGTGGAGGGGTTGATTCCAAACTTATGAATGTCCAGCTATCTATCCTTATTTGGTGGTGCTAAACACTGAATACAGTTGCATCAGTATGTGTGTAATGCCTCTGTATGTTGTTTCAGTGGCTTCAATGGAATGAACGTCAAAATCAGAGTTTTAAATGCTGATACCACTATACTCAACCGGGGATGAAGTCCCAAATAGAGTGAAAAATGATATACTATATTGGTTCCTTTATAAAGAATCCAAAACAAAATTGCTGATTCATCAATGAACTTGCTTTCATCATCGTTAGACGTGGGAATGTTCGCCGATGATTCACAGAAGTTCAGTTTGTTGATGGGTCATCAGTAAGACCAGGTCAACATCCAGACACAGGTCAATAATTGGTATGTGAATTCCACATCACAGAAGTGCCAGACAGTAACCATCTCAAACAAGACTCTATCCATCTGCCCTAAGTATGCAAAGAGTAAAAGGATAATTAAGGAGAGAGTAGGTCCTCTTAAGGATCAGTATAGCAATCTATTTGAGGAAACATAAGAAATGGCTGAGGTTTTAAATGAACTTATCTTGGAGAAGGATATGGAAGCTAATGAGTTCAGGATGTCCTGAAGCATATTGACATTATGAAGGAGGAGATATTGGAGATCTTACAACACATAAGGTGGATTACTTTCCAGGGGCCTGACTAGGTGTATCCTAGAATGTTATGGGAAGCAAAGGAGAGGTTCCTGGCACCCTAGAGAATTTTGTGAGTCTGCGGGATATCTAATTTTGTACCCATATTTAAGAAGGGTGGTAGGGATAACCCGGGAACAACAGGCTGGTGAGCCTAATATCAGTGGTGGGAAAGATTTTGGAAGTGCTTCTGAGAGACAGGATTTATTTGCATTTGGAAAGGCAAGGGGTGGTTAGTCAACCAGGTTTTGTAAATGGGAAACCATTTGAAGATGTGACTGTGGAGATGTTGCCTACATGGAGGCAAAATCTACTGTATATCCAAAATCCTTTCCACCCTCAGGATGTCATAAGCCAGGAGTGTGATGGAATTCTCTCCACTTGCTTGGATAAGTGAAACTCCAAAAACACTTAAGAAGTTGAACACTATTCATGCTAAGCAGCTTGCTTGACAGGAACTCAATTAGCCACAGGTGTTCCTTCCACCACTGGTGCACAGTGGCTTTAGTGTTCACCATTTTTAAAGTGAACTGCAGTTCCTTGCTTAGATTTCTCCAGCAACAGCTCTCAGACCATGACCTTTATCACTAAGAAGGACCCAAGCAACTGTGCCATGATCCATCCTAGGCCTCACGATCCAGATAACACTGGTCCTTCATTATCAGTGGTTAAAAATTCTGGAACCACCAGATTCAGAGAACTGCTTATCACCACCCTTTCAAGGACAAAACCAGGAGAGAAACTAATTTTTCAGTTTAAAGATCCTTTGTCTTCAACGTGAAAAATTATCTCATCCTACAGAAGCAGACTGACCTGTTTATTTCCACCATTGACTATTTTTCTTTTAGATTTCCAGCATCTGAAGCTTTTCTTTTAGTTTTCACTATCTTTTTACTAGCAATTGGGATAGGGGCAATAACAGCCAGCTTTGCCAATAAGGCCCACATCTCAAAACATACACACATTTTTTAGAAAGTTGATAATATTCCCCTTCCTCCTATGGTCCAGATTTCTTCTTTTCCAGCCCTTGACCTTCCCCATCCACCTATCTTAGCCTACCACCTTCTAGCTAGCCTCATTCCCCTCCCCCCCCCACCTTTTTATTCTGGTGGCTTCCTCTTCCTTTTAAGTCCTGAAGGAGGGTCTTGGCCCCAAAATACCAAATGTTTATTCATTTCCATAGATGCTGCCTGACCCGAGTTCCTCTAGCATTTTGTATATGTTGCTTTGGATTTCCAACATCTGCAGAAATTCTTGTATTAATAGTTAAGGAGGGGAGGAGAAGATGGCAGTGCAACACAGCGCGCGCAGCCACTCTGAGATGATATTGTATTTGTAAGTAGGCACCATGCACAATCCTGATTTGATGGAGACAGACGTGAGAAGCACGGAGGAACATCTGGAGAAACTTCTGAAATGCCCACTTCGCTGCCGCTGCTACTGTGCGATCGAGAATCTCCGGAGTGGAAGGCCCCAAATCTTCGTCTTTGCCTATTGCCTGTTGCCGGGACCGGAGTCGAAACGCTCGGCAGAGATGGTGCTCGGTGTCGGAGGGCTGGTCGGAGGCTCGAAGTTTTCGGACAGACTCAAGAGTCGGCTGTGGTCGGGTGCTTCCAGGATGCAGCACTGGCAAGTTTGCAGCGCTGGAGGCTCATGGCAGGGAGAGTTTTTCTTCTTTCTACCGTCTGCGTGAGATGATGGGACTTGTGAGTGACTTTGAGACTTTTTTTACCGTGCCCATGGTCTGTTCTTTATCAAATTACGGTATTGCTTTGCACTGTTGTAACTATATGTCATAATTATATGGTTTTTGTTAGTTTTTTTAGTCTTGGTTTGCCTTGTGTTTCTGTGATATCATTCTGGAGGAACATTGTATCATTCTTAATGCATGCATTACTAAATGACAATAAAAGAGGACTAAGTGTCCTCATAATCTAAGAAAGTTGTCACAACATGGTTTCTACATCAATTATTCCAAGAAGTAGCTCACTTGAATTACATACGCAATTTCCTCTTACTTCACCTCGGGAGCGTAGTGGTTAGCACAGCGTTATTACAGGTCAGGGCATTGCCGAGTTCAGAGTTTAATTCCAGTGCTGCCTGTAAGGAGTTTGTAAGTTCTCCCTATGAACTGGTGGGCTTCCAATCCAGGTGCTCCAATTTCCTTACACAGTCTAAAGACATGCCAGTTTCATGGGTTAATTGGTCATTGTAAAATTGCCTTGTGATTAGGCTAGGGTTAAATAGGTGGGTTGCTGGGTGGTCTGGCTAGCTAAGCCAGAAGCTCCTGTTCCTTACCGTATCGCTAACTAAATAAATCAACAAAATAAAAGCACGAAAGGGATTTTATTTAATTTCCTTTAAAAGTTTAATTTCACCTCACTTTGATCAAAGGCCAATGTCTGATTGAAAAGAAAATTGGTCTCCTTGTTCGAAAGTGAAGCAAACTCATGCTGGAATCAAGGCTCAGACAAATAGCACCAATGACTTCAGGTTTAGCAGAGCCAAGTCTCTTTGACTTCACGTGGCGTACTTGGCGTTGCGAATGTCGAGCCCACCAATGTGATAGGGCAATGAAGGTTAACCATGGACACTTTGCCCACATGATTTGGAAATATTACGCAGAGCCAGCACATGTGTATGATATTTCTTATGCTTTATGTTTTTATACAGCAGAGAAAGAGGCCATTCAGCCCATCGACTTGGTTCCAGCTCTTAAGGCAATTCCCACACTTTTTCGACTACTCTCTCACATGGCCATCAACTCCACCCTGTAGTACAGATAATTTAGCCATTCAAACAGCATGTCTTTGGGTTTGGGAAGGTACTGGAACATCTGAGGGAAATCCATCCACACACAGGACGAACGTGCAACCTCTACACCTACGGTATCAGAGGTCAGGATCAAACCTAGATCACCTGAGCTGTGAGGTGGCAGATGTACCTGCACTACTCCATCAATGCAGCAGGGGGTTCCAAAGTGGAACCAGTAAAGTAACTTTATACATGTACTTTATGTAAGAAACACATATACAAGAGCAAATAACAGTTTTAATTAATCGCCTGTTTTTCATGATGAGGGCATCCATGTCAAGGGCAGCCATTATTACCGGCCCATGCTTCCCCTCGGGAAGATGGCGGCCACTGAAAACTATTTGGAGGAGGTGTCTCCACAGTGCTGCGGTGCTCCCAGGATCTCGACGGCCATGATTATGGAAGGATGAGTATTTTCATGACAGGGCAGTGTATATTCTGGAGAGGAACCTCTAGGTAGTGCCATCTTGTTCCCTTGACCTTCCGGGTGAGAGTGGAGTTTCAGGGTTGAAAGGTGTAATCGCAGAAACCTTGCCAGTTGTTGCAACGTTGTTCCATTGCGACCCACCGGATACTGATGGTAACGTCCCTGCTAAGCACAATGCTTTCTGTTCAGCAACGCTCTTGATGTACATTGTCTGGTATGAAGCTTTTAAAGGCTTAAGAAGCTTGAATGTTCCAGAAGTTCCACAATCCAGCGCTTGCTGTTTGCAGTCACAGATTCCTTCATCCTCCTAAGAGCTACAGACATTTTGAATTCTGACTTCATGGTGGAGGGACGGGCATTGATGGAGCGTTTGCTATTGCATATTGTTCCTGCAGTAATGTCCAAAGGAAATCTCAATAATCTTTCTTTGTGCTTGGTCTGACTCCAGACATTGGTGCATTTTCCTTCTGCTCCCCATTGAGTTGCTCTGCACGTGTTTCTGGGGTCAGTCCAAATCTCAGCTTGTAGCTAACACTGACAACTCTGTCTGGGCAATTGCTTTGTTTTTGAGTGAAAATGTTAAATACTGTTGCAGAGCCTTAAAACAACTCTGTCTTTAAAGCAAGAAGATGCAATGCTGTAAATCTGAAATTAAAACTGAACATGCTGGATACATGTAGCACTGTTTTGGCTCATTGAAGAATATGAACACTAGAACATTAGAAAGTTGTTGACATGAACAGGCTATTCAGCCCAACAAGGCTAGCCAAACTCCTATTCACATAGTGTGTTGAGTTTAGATTTGAAAGTCTCTACGGTACTACTGTCAACTACATGTAAGGGATTTCTTCTTTTATGTTACTGCTAAGGCTAATGAAAATGGCTTCTTTGTTATGTTAGAATAAAATGGCTTCTATGCTGGTAACTGCTGAGAATGTGCTTCTCTTTCGGAGCTTGTTTGGGTTATATTATTGATAAGAGGCGAAAGAACCAATTGGGATAGATGTTACTCTTTCTTGTGTGTCTGTAAGCTATTGTTTTTCGCGGGCTTTGAGGGAGAAGGAGAGGCAACACGATGTTGTAAGCTGGGCAGCGGGACTGACCCCGAGCAGGAGTCTGAGGCCCAGGGTCTTCGGCGAGGAGAGGAGACGAAGACAGACTCATGTGGAGCGTCTGGTTGACCACCGTGGTTGGTCGCAGGCGGCGGGTCGAGGGGGTCAGAGGGGGTCGAATGGTGGAAAGAAGACCCGTTAATTGAGCTCCAACTGTTGTGCATGAAGTGGTTGAACTTTGATAAGTTTGGTGCCTTTTATTTTCCTTTTATATTTTATCTCTATTAATTACGTAGTTCCAGTAAGATGTATAAAGTGTAATCATTTAATCGTATATGGTGTATGGCCTGTTATTTAGTGGGGTGGGGTACATCACACAGCATCCACGCAAACTTGATTACCCAGTTTGTCGGGGCTGAAGGCCGCTCCCCCTAGACGACAGCGAGCTGAGCGAGCCTGAGGCCTACCAGGGGGCTACAATACACAACCAGGTAGCTTGCTCCATGTGTCCACAACTCGCTGTGTAAAGAAGTGCTTCTTGATGTTAGTCTGAAATCTCCACCTATGGCGCCGTGTCCTTGTCGATGAATTAATTTTGAAGTAGCAGCTGGCATCCACCTTCCTTATTCCCTTAATGATCTTGAACACTTCTATTTTGTCTCCTCTCACTCTATGTCTACTCAGGCTAGAAAGATTTAATTCTTCCAATCTTTCTCAATAGCTCATACCCTGCATTCCTGGAATGAGTCTCGTCACCTTTCTCTGAACTCTCTCCAGTGCCTTCACATCCCTCACAGAATATGGAGACCAAAATACACAGTACTCAAAGTGTGGCCTCACAAGCGCATTATACAGCTTAAGGAGAACGTCTCTGGACTTTAACTCCACTGAGTGCATTATATAGCCCAACATTCTGTTGGCCTTCCTATTCACTTCTGTGCATTGTCCAGATGTTGATAGTGATGAGTCTACCAGGACAGCCAAATCCTTCTCATATAGAGCACTTTGTAACTCAAGACCCCTCACCAAATATTTACAGTATGTCTAATATTTCTACTTCCTATAGATAATATTTTACATTTACTTAAATTAAGTTTCATCTAATTTCAGTAAATTTCATTAAACTGCTATTTATCTGCCCACGGCTGGATTTTGTTTAGATCTAACTGTACTGATTCTGCTGCTTGAATGTTATCAGCCCGTTCCCCCTAATTTTGTGTCATCTGCAGAATGAGAGAAGCTCTCTGCAGGTCCATTTCCAGTTGAGTTACATATACTGTTTTGTTTTGTTCTGCTGGTTGTATTCTGTGTGGCGCTGCGGTGGTCCTGCTACTTTTAGTGCCAGAACGTGAGATGACACTTGCTGGCTGCCCCCAGCACATCCTTGAGTGTGTTGGTCATTACCACAAATGACCCATTTCACTGAATGTTTTGATGCTCATGTGATAAATAAATCTGGATCTGCATCAAACAGGAACCCTGTAAACTATGCCGTGATACAGCAATATATCTACCTGAAATAAAAGGGTTGAGAAGGATAATAAATTAGCCATGATGGAATGGTGGACAAGACTTGAAGGGCCGAATGGCCTAATTTGGCTCCTATGTCTTATGGTGTTATGGTCTTAAGGAAATGGTACCAGGAAGTCAAAGCTGGAATTCTATTGATGATTCATCAAGTCAACAAGCAAGAAGCTGGGCCTTACTCGGGATACGTGTTGACTTTCCCCTACTGTTTTCTTTGTACCTCTATCCTGGCACCAAGGCACATCATTCATTCCACAGTGAGTTTTCATGACCACACTGTCATCACATTTTCCTTTCAAAATCAGTAGGATATGACTATCTTCTGAGTTGCGTTAGGCAACATCAGCTGGGATATATGAAAGTTTTGGAATTACTCTTGAATCGCTGAGAAATGGGAAGAATCAGAATCAGGTTTAATATCACTGGCATATGTCGTGACAGTTGTTGTCTTTACGGCAGTGGTACATTGCAATTGGATTACAGTAAGATTATATATACTGAATAGTTAAATTAAATAAGTAGTGCAAATTAAGTTAGAAGTAGCAAAGGTTTTTTGTGCGAGTGCTTCCCTGTTGAAACTTGTACATGGTTACTAGCTTAGGCAGGATGTTATGAAATGTCAAATTCATTGCCAAGTGAAATAGTAACTTGTGAGAATTGCATGAGAATTAAAACACTGAAAAAATAGAAATTCTGAATAGGTCAGACAGCATCTGTAAAAAGATAACTTGACTCAACATTCCAGGTTGATAACCTCTCATTAGAAGTTTTTGAAGATAAACTTCAATAGAATAGGGAATGACCTCATCTTTAAATAAATACCAAGGAACAGATACTGAGATTCAGTTACATTTACTTTTTTGCTACAGGAACTGACATTTTAAAAAGGTTCTCATATACGTTGACCAGTTCTGATTTTACTTTTTGTGGTCTAAAGGGGAAAACGCTTTTGGTTTCTTTATGATCTCCAAACAAGATTTCACTGTTGTCACTTTATCTCCAGTCAGGATCTCAGGGAAATAGTTATAGCAAATTTGGTAATCCATCTGTGAATCCAATCTAAGCTCCTTTGTTGATACCATAAACACTGTCTAGCTTTACTGATGTAACAATGCCTTTGCTATACACTGCCTTACCTAACTTGCAAATACTGTATTAGTTAAGTTGAACATATGTATACACATCAGTATTCTATTTATGATATAGACCGTCTACTTTTGGAAGTGCATCAGCTCATTCTTGCTGTAATTGTCACAGGGGTGGGGCAGAGGTGAGGTGGCTGATGGTGATGAGGGAGATTAGTGGTGATGGAGGCATTCTCCAGACTGGAATGATTCGATGGCTTTTGTTAAATTATTCTAAAGGGCAATTACATTTTGGATAAATAATTGGCTGATAGTTAATTTAAATAGGAAGGCGGAAGAGAACTTCAATACAATTGAGTAAAAGAGCCTTGTTGCCAAGAGAGACAAATTAATAATGTCTGATATAGAATTTCTAATGAAGACAAAAGATGCTGAACCACGGAACAACTAGAAAGAGGATTATTGAAGAACTCAGTGGCCAACTGGCATTGTGGAGGCTGGCTGATGTTTCCATTTGAGAACCTGCACCAGAACTGAGAAGGAAGGAGGAAGATTGTCAGTAGTGTAGGAGGAGGTTGGCGTGGGATTGAAGTTGGTAGTTGGTAGGGGGAAGCAGATAGGGGAAGAGCCTGGTACAAGACAGAGTGGGGAAGGCATGATCTGCAGTAGGAGTCTGGTGGGGAAAGGGTGAAGGGGATGAGAAAGGTGAACAAAGAGGGAAGAATGCCATGTGGGCAGGTGAGTGTGTGTAGGTTACCTAAAATTGAAGAATTCAATGGTCGACCCTTGGGTTGTTGTTCTTTCAGCCTATTTCTGGTATCTCCATAGCAATGTACATTATAGATGACAGGCGGGAGATGGTAGTATGAAGAGTAAATAACATGCAACCAGAAGCTTGAAATAGCTATTGTAACCAGAGTTCAGGTGTTCCACCAAATGATCACCTTATCTCCACTTGCTTTCATCACTATAAAAGAGACCACATTGTGAGCACCAAGTACAGTAGACCATTTTGGAGGAGGTACTGGTCAATGACTGACTCCCCAGAAGTGCTGTTTAGGACCCTGGATGGTGGTGAGGGAGGAGATCAAGGGACAGGTGGTTCACTTCCTTCAGTCACAGGGGAGAGTTCCAGCAAGGTGTGGGTGGAAAGGCATGAATGAATCAGGGAGTAATGAAGAGCACAGTCTCTGTGGAAAGCAGAAAGGAAGTTACATTAGAAGATGTGGCTAGTGGTGGGATTATGTTGGAGCTGGCCCAGGATGATGTGTTGAATGTGAAAGTTGGAGGGAGGGGTGTGAGCAGACATTCAGAAAATGGGGGAAATGCGTGTGAGAGCTCAAATAACTATGGTAGAGGGAAGCCATGTTTTTGTGGGGAAGAAGGAGGACATTTTAGAAAGCTTAGATTAGACAGCCTCACTTTGAGGATGGAGGCAGCGGAGACATAGAAGTTGAGGTAAAGAAATGGGATCTTTACACATAGTTTGTCTTCTTTTACACAGGAAGGATATACTGGCTTTGGAGGCAGTGCAGAGGAGGTTCACCAGGTTGATTCCAGAGATGAAGGGGTTAACCTATGAGGAGAGATTGAGTTGCTTGGGACTGTACTCTCTGGAATTCAGAAGAATGCGAGGGGATCCTGTAGAATCATACAAAATTTTGAAAGGGATAGATAAGATAGAAGTAGGAAAGTTGTTTCCATTGGTGGGTGAGACTAGAACTAGGGGACATTGCCTCAAGATTCAGGGGAGAAGGTTTAGGACGGAGATGAGGAGAAACTATTTTTCCCACAGAGTGGTGAATCTGTGGAATTCTCTGCCCAGGGAAGCAGTTGAGACTTCTTCACTAAATGTATTTAAGATACAGTCAGATAGAGATTTATGTAGTAGGGGAATTAAGGGTTATGGGGAAAAGCCAGGTAGATGGAGCTGAGTTTATGGACAGATAAGCCATGATCTTATTGGGTGGTGGGGCAGGCTCAATGTGCCGAATGGCCTACTCCTGCTCCTATTTCTTATGTTCTTATGTTTGTTTGCCAGCCTTTATCTGTGCTATTTTTTTTTAGATGGTTCAAATGGTTCAATTTAATATCGGAGAATGTATACAGTATACAACCTGAAACTCTTACTCTCTGCCGACATCCATGAAACAGAACAAAACCCAAAATATGACTGACAGAAATGTTAGAACCTCAAAGCCCCACTCCTCCTCTCAAGCACAAGCATTGAATCTCTCGTATTTCTCTGTTCTTCTGTGAATGCCTACAAGAATATGAATGTCAAGGTAGTATATGGCAACATATATGTACTTTGAATTTTGAATGATGTAGGAGGTGAGCATTACACTATAGCACTTGCAGATCTTCATGTTGTGAGGCAACTGAACTGAAGGATTGTTGGAGTACTTGCTGAATGACATGAGAGAGCATCTTCATCGGGACTACTGATGAGGAATGAAACACCTACAACCTGAGACTACTATCCATTAAATTTAATCATTGGAAAATTAAGTCCTGTGGGCAGTTAATATAGATAGATAGATAGATAGATAGATAGATAGATAGATAGATAGATATACTTTATTGATCCCTAGGGAAATTGGGTTTCGTTACAGCCGCACCAACCAAGAATAGAGCATAAAAATAGCAATACAAAAACCACAAACAATCAAACAACAATATGCAAACTATGCCAGATGGAAATAAGTCCAGGACCAGCCTATTGGCTCCGGGTGTCTGATCCTCCACAGGAGGAGCTGCAAAGTTCGATGGCCACAGGCAGGAACAACCTCCCGTGCCGCCCAGTGTTGTATCTCGGTGAAATATGGCCGGAGTCCAACAGCAAAAAGTTCAATATCCGGTCTACAAACACGTTCCTCGATCGTAATATGACCCGGATTGCACCATCCGTTGTTAACCAGAACAGTAAGCCCCCAACTCCTTTATGCTTACCGCTCTCAAGTGCACTTCCGGTCAGCCCGAACGGTCTGGAAGCCATCCATGGAAAGGATTTGATCGGGTACGTCCTTGTGCAGCCCCGTTTCAGTAAAACACATAACACTGCACTCCCGAAATGTTCTCTGACGCCTGGCTAGCGCTGTGAACTCATCCATTTTATTACCCACTGAACTCCTCTTCTCCATAAGTCTCTGTTGTCTCGACCTGGTCCTCTTTCCTCGCATTTGTGATCCCCCTCTGCATCCTCTGTGTGTTTTCCTCCAGATTTCAGCAGGGGTGTCTGCCGCTCTGCTCGCTAAACCGGCCGGCATAAGCTCAATCAGCTGGTCCCTGGAATAAACAATGCGACCATACTGCTGCCCCGCTAATGAGATGTGTCCGAATGTAACTATTTCCAGCGCTAAAAACCCAAATAAAACTCTCTCTACCAGCATGTTAGAGAGGATGCAGCTTCAACGTGTTACCGTGAAAAAAAATACAAAAAAAACATAAGTTAAAAAAGTAAGAATACTATTCAGAACGGCTGTAACAGAGTTGTAACCAGAGTTCTGTGTAAGTACTGAATCAGCTTACTGCTGATGGGTCCACAGATTAGCTTTATCCCCACTGCACTTCCAGCGTAAGTTAATAACCAAAATAGCTTGCTGAGTTCCTCCAGCACTTTGTGTGTGTTGCTTGGTTATTAATTGTTTTGGCATCCACATCAGTTTTTGCTAGTTTTCCAGCATGAAACGTATGCACATAGGGTGTAAATGGTGTTTTCTTTCAGCTAATGAGATTGAAGCCCCCTGTTTGATCTGTCAGAAGGTTCTGTTCAGTCGCTGAACCAGGCAGGTGAATCATACTGTTGACGGTGTTGGGATAGGTTCACGGTCACTTTCTGAAAATGTGATAACTTGAGTCCAGCAACTACAGATGTCAGTGCTGGGGAAATTGAATTTAAGCAACTAGTGCCAGCTTCAATGCTGTAGTTACATGCAGAGCAAATCTCTCCCAGTGACATTGTGCTTAGGAAGAGTGGCAATACAGAGGTTCCATTTCACACCCATTATCCTGCTGCAAGTGTCCCAACTTTCCTGTCCCAAAGGTTTGTGCTGGTATACTTTTCAACAGAGGAATTGGATTCACTTTGCACAAACATATTAACCCTATATTTTTCTCCTACACACAGAAGATCTACTCATCTGGTCTGTAAATACATAAGCTAAAGGAGTTGCACAAACAAGCTTTGTATTTCCTTAAACCTCGAAGATTAAGGGCTGATCCAATTAAGACGTTAAAGATGATTAAAGGATTTGTTGATACAGTTAGAGTGCAACTAATTCTTCTTGTGGAGAATTGATACTAAGAGGGTATAGCCACAAAATCAGAATTAGGTTACATCAGAAAGGACTTCTTCACACGAGGTAGTGGAAAATTGGAAATACTTCCTTCAAAATCTCATTGGGATTGAATCAATAAAAAATTTTGAATTTTGTCAGCAGGTAGTCAGCATGAAGATAGAGATCAGCCTTTAGATATAATTGAACTGGAGTAAGAAGTAAAGAGACTAAATAACCTTTCTAGATGTACCAGAATGATGACTTCTGAGGCAACCCCCAGGGTTGAGGATGACTTGCTTTCACTCTGGCTCCATGGATTCCGAGGAGGTTATGACCCTGTGAAGGAACTGAGGACTCTTTCACACGTGCTGCAATTTGTGCCTAATGAGATGGCTTTTCCGAGGATCATCTCCATGTCTTGGTGGAGAGGCTTGTGAGGTCCAGAGATCCAGTGAATGATGCCGTCTGGTGTTTAACTCCTGGTACAGTCACCCATGATGGTAACACCAAGGGGAAGATGTGGTCCAACGATGGATCTGGTGGAAGACGATGACACATCACAAGGACAGTGAAAGCAGGGGAAGGCTACAGTAGCAAGGGGTCCCCAGTCATCTTGCATGCCATGCCACTGGACAATGACACCAATTTCAGCCAATTAGGGTCTCTTGGTGTTTGTGTTTAACTCTCTTCCTTTCGTTTCAGTCTGGTCAAGTCTTTGAAACAGCAATGACAACACTGCCTGCTTATCTTAGTCCATGCTCTGGGAAAAAAGATTTGTGACTTAGATGGACACTGTTAAAGGAGCAGCATTAATTTAGTTCTAGGTTATTGGTTTTGAACCACAGATGGTGCTAGTTTTTAGTTAGAGGCCCTGTTGGCCTAATATTTATTATTTTCCTTTGTTCTCTACAGATCATTTTAAATCTCAGTGAGCTGTTCATTCCATGTCTGTAGTAACTTCTACTTTGAAAAAGGCACACTTGACAACTTCTTGCCAAAGAAACAACTTTATATTGAACTTCAAAACCGTTATGTATATACAGAGGCTTTCACAACCCGTACGGTATGGCAGGAACACCATATACAAAGACCACCGGAAGTAAAAAATAAAAAAGAACGGAAGTTGAACCCTCCCATCATCCTAATTCGTATTAACTTACTTTTAATAATGCTCACATTACAACAATGTCTGTGCCTCTCCCTCTGCACTTGGGCCTTCATTGAATTCTTATCAGCATGACTTGACCATCGAAGTGGACCAGCAGTGAGAGAACATGTGAAGTTGACCCTGAATTTCATTGGTCAGGCGGGAGAGAAGATAGAGTCAGTGGAGTCTGGGCTAGCAGAAATGGATCTCCCAGTGCGATAACTGCTCTCGGAGGGGTAAACCCAGTCCAAGCTGACATCGTCGGTCAGGCAGGAGGAAAAGTTAAAATCAGTGGAGGCTGGGTTGGCAGAAATGGCTCCCGCAGGGCAACAACAGCTCTCAGAGCGGCAAGCCCAGTTCAAGATGCAAGGACTGGTGTCAGCACTCGCAATAATGGTTCAGCAGCTCACAACAGAGAGCCAGAATCCGGTGGCGGCCATTACTGCCCTTGGTGTTGCTACTCAGCAGCTCTGTGACAGGTCAAACCCACTTCCAGCACAAGCACCTTCTCCACCCTCCTCTATTGCAGTCTCGTCAGCCTCAGCCATTAACGCTCTCAGGTTCGTTTTCAAATTTCCTTGTTGCCACTGTTAAGTTTTTTAATTCCAGAAACTAATCAAAAGAAAAACACAGGAGCTGGGTGTAACATGGAGGGTTAACTTAATCTGCTGACAGAACATTGTTCTGAAAACCGCTCCTGCCTTGCCCGAGATATGTAGCCACTTTCCCGTTGGTCAGCTTCCATGTCCCGCAGCACCACTTTCCGGTCCCAGGTCACGTCCTGCGATATCTGCAACTGGCTTCCGGCCTTAGGTGTATAAAAGTGTATGCAGGCATGCGAGTCTCTCTCTTTTTCTGCCCCGAGCTTTCTCCAGGCTGTGAGCTGCATGCAGTGCTGGAGAAATCATTTGGAAGGTGTGTTGCAGTAACTAGGGGGAGCAGTCCGTGTTCTGGGTGCACACCTAGTTAAGGAGTTGATTATTGCTTGTTTGATCTTGTTGCATATTTTGGACAGATTTAACCGGTGTATTGAGTGCTCAGTGTCGTCGTTTCTATAGTTTAGATGACTTGGACGAGTGTATGTTTGACTTACATGTGAGTAAAGTGTTTCACTGCATGCTGGTAAATAAATGGTTGCTGTATGTACCCGCAATCAGCGTCTTCTATTTCGCTCACCGAACCCGCGAATCTGCTTCTGTAAAACACTTAGTTTTTCTTTTTAGTGAGGTGTTCACATATGTGGAGCTCCCAAGGTGCCAGGGGGCCTGTGCTTGCCGGAAGTCCTGGATGGCAGACTTGTCCAGGTGGTGTTGGACTGTTCCTGTGGCCCATACAACTCCCATTCAACGAGGTACTGGACACAGCCTCACATCCAGCAAGATGCCAGGATGCGTTGCACAGGAGTAGACCAGGGACCTATCCATCGTGAGGGGGGAGGGACAGTGGAGTGATGGGGGAGAGGGGGAGGAAGTCACCAGCTTGAGCGAGGAAACATGGAACACTGGGTGAATCTACATGGATGATTATAGGTGCAACTGTTGAAAGCCTTCTCAACTGTGAATGGTCTCACAAGGTGTGGGACCAACTTAAGGTTTTCCATTCTCAATGGAAGATCTCTAAACATTAGCTAGTCTTTTTTCCCTTGGCTTGAGAGGAGTCACTTGTTGGTGGAGCTGATCAGCCTGCTGGGCATACTGTTTCTAGGAGGCCAGCATAGAAGCCCTGGACCGTTTCCATGTGTGCTTGTAGCTTGTGGGATCAACTGTTCGGCAATCACACGCGTGAGAATGCAGAAATTCCAACCAATTAGGGTTTCTTTGTATTTGTAATTAACCTTCTACCTTTTGTTTCAGTCTGGTCAAATCCTGATCAAAGCACTGTGATGACAATGATCTCTGTTTATCTTAGTCCACATTCTGGGAAAGAGGATTAATTGTTTTACAGAGGCATTGTTAGCAGAGTAGTATTAATTTAGTTCCAGGTTACTGGTTTTGAGTGATGGTGTTAGTTTTCAATTAGTTTGAGAGTTTTTCATTAGTGGCCTTGTTGGCCTGATATTTATTATTTTTTGTTGTTCTGCATAGTTCGTATTAAAACCCAGTGAACGGTTCCATGTCTGTGTCTCTCCCTCTGCACTTGGGCCTTCACTGAGCTCTTGTCAGCTTACAGCTTAATGAACATAAGAACATAAGAAATAGGAGCAGGAGTAGGCAATCTGGCCCATCGAGCCTGCTAAGATCAAGGCTCATCTGGCCATGGACTCATCTCCACCTACCTGCCTTTTCCCCATAACCCTTAATTCCCCTGCTATGCAAAAATCTATCCAACCTTGTCTTAAATATATTTACTGTGGTAGCCTCCACCGCTTCATTGGGCAGAGGATTCTGCAGATTCACTACTCTCTGGGAAAAGCAGTTCCTTCTCATCTCCATCCCAAATCTACTCAACCTAATCTTGAGGCTATGTTCCCTAGTTCTAGTCTCACCTACCAGCGGAAACAACTTTCCTGCCTCTATCTAATCTATCCCTTTCATAATTTGACATCTTTACTATGTCAGAACTGTCCATTCCAGGAGTAGCCTCACCAACATCTGCCAGATGTGATGGGCAGGTGAGGAGAAGGGAAGGGGCAAGAGGGGAGCCAGAGAGAAGAGGAGGGGGTAGAAATTACCAGGTTAGAAAAATTGATGCTTGCACTGTCAGGTCGGAGGCTTCCCAGCTAAATACACAGAGCTTCTCCTCCAACCTGAGAGTGGCCTCATCATGACAGTAGAGGAGTCCATGTACTGACATTTTGGAATGAAATCTCAAATGGGTGGCCACCGGAAAGTCCACCTCTATGGCGGACGGAGTGAAAATGCTCGATAATATGGTCCTCCAATATTTATTTACTTAACGATACAGTGTGAAGCAGGCCCTTCTAGCCTTTAGAGCCAACTGCCCCAACAACCCCAATTAACCCAAATCTAATCACGGGGCATTTTACAATGACCGAGTAACCTACCTGGTAAGTCTTTGGACTGTGGGAGGAAATCAGAGCACCCAGGAACAACCCATGCATTCCGCGGAGAGGAAATAAAGAGAATCTCTAGGATCTCCCCTTAGCCTCCCACTTTCAAATCTCTTACTGGCTCTTCTTTCAGTTAGTCCTGACGAAGGGTCTCGGCCCGAAACGTCGACTGTACTTCTTCCTAGAGATGCTGCCTGGCCTGCTGTGTTCACCAGCAACTTTGATGTGTGTTCCTAGAGAATAACACCGGAACGCCTGTGCAAGCGAGCTAGCTGGAGAGTTTGCTGACATCTTCAACTGCTCCTTGCTTCAGTCTAAGATCCCCTCATGTTTTAAGAAGGCAACGATAATCCCAGTGCCGAAGAAGAGCAAGGTGGCATGCCTGAATGACTATTGACCTGTGGCTCTGACATCAATTGCTATGAAGTGCTTCGAGAGATTGGCTATGGCACACATCAACCACAGCCTACTGGTCAACATTGACGCTTTGCAATTCGCCTACCGGAGCAACAGGTCAATGGCAGATGCCATCTCTCTGGCCCTACATTCCTCCTTAGAACGCCTGGAGAATAAAGATACACACATAAGGCTCCTTTTCATTGACTACAGCTCTGCCTTTAATACCATCATCCCAAATAAACTGATTCCTAAGCTCCGGAACCTGGGCCTTAGCACTCAGATCTGCAGCTGGATCTTCAACTTCCTCACAGACAGGGACCCAGGCTGTAAAAATAGGGGACAAGCTCTCCTCTACAATCACTCTGAGCACCGGTGCCCCACAAGGCTGTGTACTCAGCCCCCTGCTGTACTCACTGTGCACCCATGATTGTGTAGTCAAGTTTCCATCGAACTCAATATATAAATTTGCTGATGACACAACAATTGTAGGCCGTATCTCAGGTAATGATGAGTTTGAGTACAGTGAGGAAATTAAGAACCTGGTGGTATGGTGCGAAGACAATAACCTATCCCTCAATGTCAGCAAGACGAAGGAATTGGTCGTTGACTTCAGAAGGAGAAGCGGACAGCACGACCCAATTTACATCGGTGGTGCGCAAGTGGAACAGGTCAGAAGCTTTAAGTTCCTCGGGGTCAATATCACAAGTGACCTGACTTGGTCCAACCAAGCAGAGTTCACTACCAAAAAGGCCCACCAGTGCCTTTATTTCCTGAGAAAACTAAAGAAATTTGGCCTGTCCCCTAAAACCCTCACCAATTTTTATAGATGCACCGTTATAAGCATTCTTCTGGGGTGCATCACAACCTGGTATGGAGGTTGTCCTGTCCAAGACCGAAAGAAGCTGCAGAACACGGCGCAGCACATCACACAAACCAATCTTCCGTCCTTGGACTCACTTTACACCGCACGCTGTCGGAGCAGTGCTGCCAGGATAATCAAGGACATGACCCACCCAGCCAACACAGTTTTCGTCCCTCTTCCCTTCGGGAGAAGGCTCAGGAGCTTGAAGACTCATACGGCCAGATTTGGGAACAGCTTCTTTCCAACTGTAATAAGACTTCTGAACGGATCCTGACCCGGATCTGGGCCGTACCCTCCAAATATCCGGACCCGCCTCTCAGTTTTTTTTACACTACCTTACTTTCCATTTTTCTATTTTCTATTTATGATTTATAATTTAAATTTTTAATATTTACTATCGATTTGTAATCCAGGGAGCAGGAAGCGCAGAATCAAATAACGCTGTGATGATTTACGTTCTAGTATCAATTGTTTGGCGACAATAAAGTATAAAGTATAACTGAGCTCTAAGCTCTGGGACAGCCTAATCTATAATATCATCGCGCTAACTGCCATGCTACTGTGGTGCAGGGAGATGTGTACAGTACTCAGTGTCCTGACTGAAGAAATCCAGCGTACCAAACACTTTCTTCACCAACCTGTCTACCTGTGGCATTTTCTAAATTACAGCATCCCTGAAGTCCTCTGGTATCTTCTCCCCCTCCCCGATGTGGGCAAGGAAATTATAGATTTGTGACTAACCACGTTTAAGATTTCAGCAAGCTCTCGTTGAGAGCTGATTGTTTGGTTGGATTATAGTCTCTTTGACTACTTGCTCTTCAGAAATGGCAGTGAGGTCGGACACAAAGGGCTGCCTGGATCAGGAAGCTTCTGCCGGGGACAACATTGCTGTTGAAGAGCTTTTCAAACTGGCTGTCTCCCTGTCCTTGATCAGCTCACTTCTGCTCTTGGCTTTCAGTACAGCAAGATCCTGGGCCTTTCAGATGAGAATCCTCATACAGTACATCACAGCTGTCAGTGAGCTGTTGGGCCTTCTGTACACATTCCACCCACATCTGTTCTCTAGATCATGAGTTTCCATGGAACCCCGGCCTTTAGGTGTGGATTGAGCTACTCATTTTCCCTTGAGGAATGGGGGAGCTTCCAATCCAGGAATATATTGGGTTTGTGGTTAATTACTTTCTGGATTTCCTGGTCAGTCTCATCAAACCAGTCATGGTTCTTGGTAGTAAATGAAATGTCTCTTCGGAGATTCCAATTATGGCAGACTTCAGTCAGTGTATACACAGTGGACAGTCCATGGCATCTGTTCTAAAACATTGTATCAGTCTAAATATACTGAAGGAGACATTTTTAGTGTTATAAGCCAATATCTGAAAGACAGAAGGGTTCTAATTAGCGGTCTGAATGCCCAAATGGAACGTTGCGTACATGTGTAAAATTCACAAACAGGCAGCACCATTCCCGGTACTTTTCCAAGGAAAACGATTTATTCTTATCAAAGCTACTTTAGCAAACCCTGAGTGAATTGGGCAGTCAGTTGGATTCCGTGGTCTGGCATAGTTAAATGCAGAATGATGGTATGCAGATTGCTGCTTGTAATTAATTTTTGCACAGGGTTCAGAATCCTTTGGACTCTCGGGGAGACATTAAATAAATTCGAGATGCTTTGCTGCAGGATTACAAGTAGAAAATGCAACAAAATGTTGGGCAGTTAATGATGCTGGGAGAACTATTCTTCTCTTTGGAGAGTGATAGATAAGGACTTCAACTTGGAAAGCATCATAACTAGAAATATAATCTTGCCTCATAAGGACTGTCAATATGTAACGTGGAATTAATACTTAAATAATTGGTTGGGAGTCAACCGTGGATATTGTGTCCTAGCTGTCTACATGATGAGCAAGCCAGGGTGCTACGATATGGACAGCAAGCTGTTGCCCATATAACAGGCTCCTCCTATCCATGCAGCTGATTAATCCAAAGGAAACAACAAAGGTCAATACAGTTTGGCATCAGCGGCATCATAGCAATTGCCAGTCAGTTTCGAGTTCAACATAAGATTGGTCATATTTAAGGCACAAGTTGATAGATTCTTGTTTTGTCAGGGCATGAAGGGATATGGGGAGAAAGCTGGAGACTGGGGCTGAGAGGGAAATTGATCAGCCATGTTGAAATGGCAGAGCAGACTCGACTGACCAAATGCCCTAATTCTGCTCCTATACTTTATGGTCTTTCTCGCTGCCATATATGCCTGAGAGGTCGGTAGGGCCAGAGCTCTCAAGGGTTCGAAGGATACAGTGTGTAGGACAATGTTAACTCAGCAGTCGAGGTGGGGAGAGGGGGCAGCCTGCTTCTACCTCTGCTAAAAACATGTACCGCAACAGCATGCATTGAAGAAACTGTAATTCATCGAGGCTTTGCACCTCTGTCGTTGACAACATGTTGTGTGGCCACATTTCCTTTTTCAAATAACACTGCATAAATTTTATTGATGTACAATATTACATCTCTGCACAAAAGCAATAAGCAGGGACAAGTTCAGCAAATATGAAGCAGTCAATGTAACTTCATAAACACAAGGGGCTGTGTTCTGTTGGAGTCATCTACTGCATCTGATGTTCCCGGTGTGGGCTCCTCTACATCAGTGTGACCCAATGTAGATCGGAGGATGGCTCTGTCGAGCACCTTTACTCCGTCTGCAACAGGCAGGATTTCCTAGTGGGCACCCATTTTAATTCCACTTCCCATTCCCATTCTGGCATGTCGGTCCAGGGACTCCTCCCCTGCTCGGATGAGACCAACCTCAGGCTGGAGGAGCAACAACCTCTTATTCCGTCTGGCCAGCCTCCAGTCTGATGATATGATCATCGATTTCTCTCGTTTTTGATCATTTTTCCTTTCCTCCTCCCTTTTGTCTTTTCCCATTCTCCATTTTTCACTCTTACCCCTTCTCTTTCACCTGTCTATAACGTGCCTCTGGTGTTCTTTCTCTTTCCCTTTCTCCCATGGTCCACTCTCCTCTCCTATCAATCTTCCTTTTTCTTCAGCTCTTTAACTTTTCAACCTATTACCTCCCAGCTTCTCACTTAATACCCTCCTCTCCCACCCCACCCACCTTTCCCCTCACCTGGCTTCTCCTATCACCTACCCAGCTTGTACTCCTTCCCCTGCCCCCACCTTCTTCCCCACGTCCCTCTAGTCCTGATGAAGGGTCTTTGACCGAAGCACTGATTGTTTGTTCCTCTCCAACTTCAGTCGTGGGGTGGATTACTTGGATGAATATGGTACATATATAGCCTCCTCTTTCTCCTGCTCTTCCTCCTCTGTACTTCCACTGAAGAAGTGAACAAGGGAGAATCCTGGGAGCTATAGACCCTTGAGTCTTCTGTCAGTTGTAGGGAAATTGCTGTGGAAAATTCTTAGGGATAGGATATCTGAGCATTTGGAGAAGGAGGGAGGAGAAGATGGCGGCGCGACACAGCGCGTGGCCGTTCCGAATGATATCGTATGTGTAACTAGGGGGGGCCGTGCACAATCCGGATTTGATGGAGACAGCCGTGAGAAGCACGGAGGAACACCTGGAGAAACTTCTGAAATGCCTGCTTCGCTGCCGCTGCTACTGTGCGATCGAGAATCTCCGGAGAGAAAGGCCCCTAATCCTTGGCTTTGCCTATTGCCTGTTGCCGGGGCCGAGGTCGAAGCGCTCGGCAGAGGTGGTGCTCGGTGCTCGGTGTCGGGGAGCTGGTTGGAGGCTCGGAGTTTTCAGACGGATTCGGAGTCGGACTGTGGTTGGATGTTTCCGGGATGCTGCATCGGCAAGTTTGCGGCGCTGGAGGTTCACCGTCTGTGTGAGATGATGGGACTTTCAAGAGATTTTGAGATTTTTTACCGTGCCCATGGTCTGTCTTATCAAATTACGGTATTGCTTTGCACTGTTGTAACTCTATGTTATAATTATGTGGTTTTTGTCAGTTTTTCAGTCTTGGTTTGTCTTGTGTTTCTGTGATATCATTCTGGAAAAACATTGTATCATTTCTTAATGCATGCATTACTACATGACAATAAAAGGGGATTGCGTGTCCTCATAATCTAAATCTAAAAAAAAACTCATTGTCTAATTAGGGAGAGCCCACATGGTTTTGTGTGGGGTAGGACATTGCATTTTTTGACAGGTGACAAGAGAGATTGATGAGAGTAGCACAGTGGATGTTGTCTACATGGATTTGACAAAGTCCTTCTTGGGAGGACAATCCAGAAGATTGAGATGCATGGGGTCTGTGGCAAATTGGCTGTTGGCATTCAGAATTGACTTGTCCATAGACGACAGAGGGTAGTGGTTGAAGAGACTTATTTGAGCTGGAGGTCTGTAATTAGTGGTGTTCTGCAGGGGTCTGTGTTGGGACCTCTGCTGTTTGTGATGTATATAAATAACCTGGTTGAAAATGTAGATGGACTGATTAGTAAACTTGCGGATGATGCCAAGATTAGTAGAATTGTGGATAGGGTAGAAGACATGAAAAGAATACAGCGCGATATCGATCAGTTTCAGATATGGGCAGAGAAATGGCAGATGGAGATTAACCTTTATAAATCAGTGTTGCAGCTTTGCAGCGTAAATGCAAAGAGACAGTACACTGTTAAGGGCAAAATCAGAGAGATCTTGTGATCCAAGTTGATAGCTCCTTGAAAGTGGCTACACAGGTCGATAAGATGGTTAAGAAGGCTTACGGAATGCTTGCTTTTATTAGTCGAGGCATTGGGCTCAAAAGTCAAGAGGTTACGTTGCAACTTTATAAAACTCCAGTTAGGCTACATCTGGAACATCACGTACAGTTCTGGTCGCCCCATTATAGGAAAGATGGTGAGGTTTTGGGGAGGGTGCAGAAGAGGTTTACCAGGATGCTGCATGTGCTATCGTGAGAGGCTGGATAAACTTGGGTTGTTTTCTCTGGAGCGCTGGAGGCTGAGGGGAGATCTGATAGAGGTTTATAAGATTACGAGTCATAGTTAGAATAGACAGGGAGTATCTATTTCCCAGGGTTGTAATGTCTAATACCGGAGGGCGTGCATTGAAGATGATAAGGGATAGGTTCAAAGGGAATGCGAGGGGTAAGCTTTTTAATCAGAGAGTGGTGCATGCCTGGAATGTGCTGCCTGATAGGGTGGTAGAGGCAAATATCTTGGAGGCTCTTAAGAAGCATTTAGATAGGCGCATGGATGTGAGGAAGATTGAGGTAGGTAGGAGAGATTAGTATTTGGGTGTTTTTGATTTGCTTTTTTGCTGATTTGCTACAATACTGTGAGCTGAAGAGCCTGTTTCTGTGCTGTATTGTTCTATATTCACATCCACCAGAATTGCTGATCCCACTATAGCATGATGTCATGAAAACACCATGCTATAGATGTGGATATACCACAGATACACCATGAATAATGGAAAGGGTACACCATTTGCCTCCTTGAGGTTGTTCAACATGCAATACAATCATGGGTGCTTGGCCTTGTCTCCTTTTCCATGTCAGTTCCCCACAGTCTCAATTCCCTGATCTTTCAAAAATGTATCTATTTCTTCTTTCAATATTTCCATAACCCACAAGCATTGAGGGTTTCAAAGATTCCTGTATGGGAATCTAGAGTAACACACAAAGAATGCTGGAGGAACTCAGCAGGTCAGGCAACACCTATAGCAAGGATTAAAGATCCGATGTTTTAGGCTGAGATACTGCATCAAGACTGGACAGGAAAGGGGGGAGAAGTCAGAATAAAAAGGGGGGAGGGGCGAAGGAGTGAAAGCTAGAAGGTGATAGCAACAACCAAGTGAGGGGAAGGTAGGTGGGTGGAGGAGGAGGATGAGGTGAGTAGCTAGTAAGTGATTGGTGGAAAAGGTAAAGGGCTGAAGAAAAAGAGAAGGAAGGGGACCATGGGAGGAAGGGAAGGAGGAGGGACACCAGTGGGAGATGATAGGCAGATGAGGAGAAGAGAAGAGTTAAGAGGGCCCTCAGGATGGGGAATGGAAAAAGTGAAGCGGGTGAGGGGGAGAAATTACCTGAAGTTATAGAAATCGGTGTTCAAGCAGCGAGGCTCTGGGCTGTCCAGATGGAATATGAGGTTGTTGCTCCTCCAATCTGAGGGCCTCATCATGGCAGTAGAGCAGAAGTTACTACACATCTCAGTTTTAAACTGACTGCTGATACCCTTATCTTGCTTTCTGTCAGCAACATCAGACTACTCTCAATCCTTAATTGTCCAATAAAACCACATCTACTCAAGTGTTCTTTACTAGAGGGACTAAGAGAGCTGCTGTGGTAAATAGAGGACACTGTAGTTTAGATATAGGATTGCTGCTTTAACTGGTTCTACTGGTTGAACTCTGCACAATATTTCTCACTCAAGGAGAATTTGTCAACAGTTAAATTCTTTTTTACCTAATTAGTAGGTCGTATAGATGATAGATCACATAAATACCTGCTGGTATGTTCAGATATCATTGACGGTCAATGCTGGTGCTTAAATCATTACCTTTGGCGAGGTGGCTTAAAAAAATCCCTCCTCATCTCTGTTCTAAAAGGACGCCCCTCCATTCTGAGGCTGTGTCCTCTGCTCCTAGACTCTCCCACCATCGAAACATCTTCTCCACATCCACTCTATTGAAGCCTTTCAATATTCAATATGTTTCAATTAAGTTAGCCACCATTCTTCTGAATTCCAGTGAATACAGGCCCAGAGTCATCAAACGCTCTTCATGTGACAAGCCATCAATCCTGGAATCTTTTTGTGAACCCTGTTTGATCCCTCTCCAGTGTCAGCACACCCTTTCCAAGATAAGGGGCCCAAAACAGCTCACAATGCTCCAAGTGAGGCCTCACCAGTGCTTTATAAAGTCCCAACATTACATTTTTGCATTTATATTCCAGTCAAAGATGTCTCTTCATAAGATCATCCACAAAGTGACTTCCAATTTGGGATACAAGCTCTTCGATGAAACACGCGAAATGCTGGAGAAACTCAGTGGGTCAAAGCTGTATCTGTGGGGGGAAATGTTTGGGGTTGAGACCCTTCTTCTGGACTGAAAGAGGGGAGAAAGCTAGTATAAAGAGAGGGGGGAAGGTCTGGGGCAAGGGCCAACATATGAAAGGCCGATCCACGTGAAGAGGGGTGATGGGCAAATGTGTGTTGCTCTAGGTTCCAGCACCTGCAATCTCCCCTGCGTCCATCTGCATTCAAAGACTTAAAGACTCAAAGTACGTTTATAATCAAAGTTTGTGTCTGTATGCAACCCTGGGATTCGCCTTCCCCACGGACAGCCATGAAACAAAGGAAAACCGTGGAAAACCATGGAACCCGTTCAAAGAAAAAAATTCAACCCGCCCCCCACATGCAAAAATAAATAAATTGCACAAATGGCAACAAAAAAAATGAGCAAGAAAGACAGAATAAAAAATACAAAATCGAAAGAGTCCAGGCATATTCTGTTCAGCTCCATGTTCCTTATCTGCAAGCTGCCCCGATTCAAAATCTCTCAAAGGAGCAACAAAAAAAAAGGGACCAGAAACTAGAAACACATCATAACGTGAACTATAGAGTCCAATCTACAATCTGTGTCGATTAAACCTTGCTCCAGCACCATCCTCCGACAGCACTGAGGGAGAGAGAGATGATTCAAATGCAGGGAACTTCCCTTAGGAGCAGTGAGCAAGAGACTGGTAGACGGTGCTGATCATCCATTCGCCTCGATGATTTCCATCTTCCTCACTGCTTTAGTGATCGAGATCAATGAGAAATGGAGCCAATTATGGGCTCATGCCCTGTGTCCAGGCTTCTTGGCCTTGAGGCCGCACATTCAGTCCAGAAGCCCATGGAGTCCTCTTGGAAACAGCACAATGCCAGATTGCTTAATCAACCTGAAAACATAGCACCAAACTGTAGATCACAGGCACTAATCAATAGACCACAGGCTCCAATTGTAGCAGAAACACATTTGAAAGAAAAGGAAGGCATAAAAAGAAGCGAAAGAAATCAGTTTGTGAATGGAGGATATCGCCCTTGGTTGTGTTGTTCACTGGCACATTCTTCCTCTTAGACTTCTCAGTATCTGACATAACATAACTTGTCCCATTCAGTTACTTTCCTGGATAATGGATATTAAGTAATCGAATGTTTTAGAGCTGGATTACCTTTACATTTGACTCACCATTTGCTGGTCCACAACTGAATGCAATGCAATTAATAATAATCGTGGGAGAAGGTATTATTACCACACCCTGTAGGTGGGAATATCGTAACAAGAATAATCCATTCATCATATAATTCTATCATAAAATGATAAAAGTTTAACCATCCTGTCAGTGGGCTGTGTCTGAGTTAATTATCACCTAGAACAGAAAAAGTGGTTGACAAATGAAAGCAAGTCAGCTGGTCTATAATCTATAGAGTCTATAATCATTTATTTGGATTGTAAACAGATAGGAGAAGAAGTAGATAACAATCTTTGTGAAGAATTTTCCCTTTTAATGATAGTGTAAAATGGTTAATATAAAACTGGCTACTTGTTTTTTCCTCTCCTTGAAAGTTGAAACTTTATCTGATATTGTCTATTTTACACTTTCACTAGAAGTTAAAGTTACCCCCATACCCCCCACGATGTGGTGTCAGTGTCCTATATTCTGCGCATGGTAGTACTGACCTTTGCATAGTGTAGGCTGTAACCTCTGCGTCAGGAACCTGAATTTAGATCAACAACAGTTCAACAGCTGAAGGCCGTGATTGTTCTGAATGTTTACTTTACCTTTTTTTCCTGTAAACTTTGAAGAGTCGGATGTGGTGTAATTATAGTGCGAGGATGGCAGGGAGAGAGATCAAACTGCCTCCCGTGTTGCTTGGTGAATGGTACCGAGTTAACCTCCGCTTTTTTTTTCTTCCTCCTTGTTCAAATCTGTTTGCAAAGTTGGGGGAAGGGCAGGGTGAAGTCTAAAATCCCTGTTCCTACTTATGTTTTGGTCTTCATTTTTTTTCTCTCTTTACTTTTTAAAGGTGTTATTTGTTGTGTCAGTAAGTAAAACTCTTGATCCTTCATTATTCTAGCTGGCAGCTAATGGTTTGATGCCACCCATATCGGGTCACAGGCTCAGTGATCTAAAGCTATACACTCAGTGGTGACTTATTAGGTACCTCCCATACCTAATAATGTGGGCATTGCGCACGTTCATGATCTCCTGCTGCTGTTGCGCATCTGCTTCAAGGATCCATATGCCGTGCACTCAGAGATGCTTTTCTGCACACCACTGTTGTAGCACATGGTTACTTGAGTTCCTGTCGTCTTCCTGTCAACTTGAACCAGCCTTGCCATTCTTCTCAGATCTCTCTCATTAACAAGGCATTTCCCCCCACAGAACTGGATGCTTTCCTGCTTGTCTTTTTTATTGCACCATTCTCTGTAAACTCGAGAGTCTGTTGTGCGTGAAAATCCCAGAAGGTCAATGTTTTCTGAGATACTCAAACCACCCCATCTGGCACCAACAATCATTTCACAGTCAAAATCACTTTGATCGCATTTCTTCCCCCATTCTAATGCTTGGGCTGAATAGCAACTGAACATCTTGATCATGTCTGCAAGGTTTTATGTAATGAGTTGCTGCCACATGATTGGTTAATTAGATATTTGTAACAATGAACAGGTGTACAGGTGTAGCTAATAAAGTAGGCACTGAGAGTCTATTTACAGAATCACATTATTTTTATTACATTCTCCTGCAGTTTGTTTGTCTTTAAATGGACAGCTCCAGCTCTAACCGTAGGCTGCTTTAATATTAAAAATGAACACCCTTCATACTGGTTGTCTCACTGGACCATTGACTCTCTTCTCCTTCCTCTTCTCTCTTCACACGATTTTGCAGCAATCCCAACACTCCAACCAGATCACAAACCACAAGTCCACTTCAATGCCCACCACCCTCTTCTATTTCCAGCTTTCAACCGTGATTAAGCTAGACACTGTATCTTCTGCGCCAGTAGGCATTTGAATGCCTGCTTCTCCGGAATAGGACCAGATATTAGGTTGCAGGTTTCCAGATCAGGGATGGCATCACAAAATCTAGACTAACACATCATTTCAGAAGGAAGTGCTTCACTGTTGGAGTTGCCAGTTTCTTTGAGCCACCCTATAGTTATCTACAATGCTTCCTTTGAATTACATATAGCTTTCAGACACCTCCTTCACACCCACTCTCCAGCCACCCAAAATGAATGTCAATTGCCACTGACTCTAGGCTGTATTCATGCATCTACTAGCATCTGAGGTCTAATTTTTCTGAGCTGCATTTTAAATCCAATCTGCAATCCACATTCAAATCTGAAGACTGGTTGCTGGTGAAATTAATACAGTATTTGCTATATACGCTAACTCCAGAATATGCCCTAGCACATACCCTTCACCCAAACTGTAGATATGTGTAGTTTATAGAAGTCTTGCAAGCAGGATGATTTTATACTTACAGAACAATCAGTAGATTTTCTACATTCCAACAACATTCTAATTCTGCATCAAAAGCTATCAGAACATGATTTAAATAATCAACCAGGGTTAAAATTAATTCTTAGATAGATATGACATGTGCACAGAGTGGAGAATCAGCTGTGGCTCTTGGAAGCAGCCACCCCACAGTCAGCAGATTTTGTGCACAGAGACTTGAGTACAAGTTCCCTAGCCCATTTTCAGAAGCGCTTCTTTTAGATGTAACATTAAACTGAGATAATGCCTACTCTTATAGATTCATCACATCTTAAAATGGTTCACCTCTAACTGTTCTCAGTTCTGATGAATGGTCATCAACCTGAAAATTCAACTCTCTCATGGGTTGCCAATCTGAGGTTCACAGACCCCTCAGTTAATGGCAGGGGTCCATAGCATAAAAACAGTTGGGAACCCTTGGGTCTACAGATACTGCCAGACTAGCCAATTATTTCTAGCAGGTTTGGTTTTTATTTTCAATTTTCACATATCCACTATGTTGTAGTTTATACCACCAAGTAGTAACCACAATTCCTATTGGCCCATTTTCTCATTGAAGCATTGTCAATGGAACAGCCACTGTTTGTATCTTTTTATAGCATCCTTCAATAGAAAGTTACCTCAACCCATTTCAGAAAGGTGCTCATGAACAAAAAATAACTAAAGGAAGAGAAATTCGGGGAGAAGGCAGGAGAATGGGGTTGAGAGGAATAATCAATCAGCCATGATGGAATTTCAAAACAGACTCAATGGGCCAAGTGACCTAATTCTGCTCCTGTGTCTTGGATGTCAGGAGTTCCCAACCTTTTTTGTGCCTTAAGCTAATAGCATAAAGCAATGGGTCCATGGACCACAGGTTGGGAACCCTAGTCTTAGGGTCTTATGTACTTAAAAAATCCCAAGGTAATGTTTTAAAGAGAAAATATCCTGGCCAGCATTTGTCTTTCACCTACCATCACAGTGACACGTTACCTGGGTATTACTGCATTACTGTTGGTGAGAATTTGGTCTGCACCAAATGGCAGCCGTGTTTCCTATATTATGACAATAGCTGCACTAAAGACTGTAGGGCACTTGGATCTGACATACAAGGTGCTATTCAAGTTGTTTCTCCTTTTGATTCTTTAGAATGAAACCAGATGCCAAAGTCTTGTCAAATTTTATGGTTTTCTTTCTGATCTAACATATTTTTATGTGGGCTTTGGAATCTTAATGATTGAAGAATTTTCCAAGCACATGGTTGTTTAACATGTGATTAATTGCTGCATTGCATTCCACATATCTGACAAATAGCTTAATGTAAAAGAGGGAAAAGGTCTCAATATTACTTTCCCAGTCTATGGATAGTTTGGTGGTTAAGAAAAGTAAATTTCCATTTCAGGCCAAATAATTAAGAAGTAATTATCATGACCAAAATAAAGTAATTCCAAATAAATAATAATGCCTCTTGTTCTTAATATTTATAGCTTATATATGTATTATTATTATTTTGTTCTTTCTTTTTGTAGTTGAACGATTTGTTGTCTTTTGCACATTGGTTGTTTTCCATGTTTGTTTGGGAGCAGTTTTTCTTCTATTGTGTTTTCCTTTTATTTCCTGTGAATGCCTGTAAGAAAATGAATCTCGGGGTAGATTAATGTAATTTGAGAATATATTTACTTTGAACATTGAATAAATAACTTCAAAGTTTAAAGTAAATTTATTAACAAAGTACATATATGTCACCATATACAACTCTGAGATTCATTTTCCTGCAGGCATACTCAATAAATTCATAATAGAATCATAACCATTAGAGAATCAATGAAAGACTGCACCAGCTTGGCATTCAACCAGTGTGCAAAAGAAAACAAACTGTGCAAATTCAAAAAGAACAAAAGCATAATAATAAATAAATAGCTGATAAATATCTGAGAACATGGGATGAGGAGTCCTTGAAAGTGAGTCCATCGGTTGTGGGAACATTTCAGTGAGGGGGGCTAGTGAGTTGAGTGAAGTTATCCCCTCTGATTCAAGAGCCTGATGGTTGAGGGGTAGTAACTGTTCCTGAACCTGGTGGTGTGAGTTCTGAGGGTCCTATAATTTTCTTTGAAAATCAGCTTTAATGAATACATCTAGATGACTGTGACTTACTATCAGTAGTTTATGATGCACGTCTCCCATGTTGACAGATTCTATTAACACACATCAAAGTTGCTGGTGAACGCAGCAGGCCAGGCAGCATCTCTAGGAAGAGGTACAGTCGACGTTTCGGGCCGAGACCCTTCGTCAGGACTAACTGAAGGAAGAGCTAGTAAGAGATTTGAAAGTGGGAGGGGGAGGGGGAGATCCAAAATGATAGGAGAAGACAGGAGGGGGAGGGATGGAGCCAAGAGCTGGACAGGTGATTGGCAAAAGGGATATGAGAGGATCATGGGACAGGAGGCCCAGGGAGAAAGAAAAGGGGGAGGGGGGAAAACCCAGAGGATGGGCAAGGGGTATAGTGAGAGGGACAGAGGGAGAAAAAGGAGAGAGAGAGAAAGAAAAAGAATGTGTGTATATAAATAAATTTGGCAAAAGGGATATGAGAGGATATCCACCCCTCCCTCCCTCCGCCTCCTGTCTTCTCCTATCATTTTGGATCTCCCCCTCCCCCTCCGACTTTCAAATCTCTTACTAACTCTTCCTTCAGTTAGTCCTGACGAAGGGTCTCGGCCCGAAACGTCGACTGTACCTCTTTCCAGAGATGCTGTCTAGCCTGCTGCGTTCACCAGCAACTTTGATGTGTGTTGCTTCAATTTCCTGCATCTGCAGAATTCCTTGTATTTGCGTTGACAGATCCTATTCCCTGGTTCTACACACATCACGCATACGCAACAGATTTACAAGGAGCATCCAGGCATAACATCATTGACACTTACTGCTTGAGCAGTGTCACAGCTCCAGTGAGCCAAGTTCGGTCCTGACATTGGGTGCTGTGTTTGTGGAGTTTGCATGTTCACCTGGTGACTATGGGGGTTAACTCCTGGTGCTTCAGCATCCTCCCACATCCTAAAGATTTATGGATTACTAAGTTAATTGGGCTTTAGAAGTTGTACTTAGTGTGTTGGTGACTGATATAATCTGAGGGGCTTTGACAGGAATGGATGAAGAATAAAATGAAATTAGATTAACTGATTGGTGGTCAGTGTGGATAGAATTTGGTTGGGGGTATCCTTAAATTAGGGTTTTACATGCGCTTGCTGGGAGTGCGTTGGCGTTGTGTGGGCTATGTGTGGCAAGTAAGTATTGGATTGGCATTATTTGATGTGAGGGGAGGACGGACGAAAGAAATGAGACACACAGCTGTGTGGTGATGGGGGTCAGTTGCTTGCGGTGCAGGGAAGAAGGTGAACTCACAGCACAACATTTTCAGTGGGGACTTGAGGTGGGTTGAGGCCATATGTGAGAGTAAATATTCTTGCTATGTCAGAGTGGAGCAAATGTTCACCAGGCTAACTCTTGCAATCGGTTCACAGAAGGTTTAACCTTCTAAACCTAGTGTTTAGAAAAATGAGAGAGGATCTCAGTGGTGGGAAAGTCAGAATTAAGTGTCAGGATACAGAAACAACCATTAAAGACTGAGATGAGGATAAATATCTTCACCTGAAGATGATGGCCCTGTGGAATTCTCTACTAAGCAAGGCATCTGGGGCAAAATCATTAAGTATACTAAAAATGGAGTTGAATTTTGTTCTTATGGCTAAAGTGATCAAGTGGTGTGGGGTATGGTATCTCAGATATTGAAGAAGAGGCATACAGGCCAAGATGGGTCAGCTGGTTGAGTGGTGTTATAAGAGCAAACTCACTGTTGCTGCGTGAATGAGGTCATCGGAGAAAATTACTGCTAGATACAAAGCAGCTTCTTTGTTCAACAAAACAGGGTACAGCAGGCATCATATGGAGAGGCTTTTGGTCGAAAGGTCTCACTGAACCAATATGGGGCTTCATATTTTATTATGCCAAACATCAAAGGACAACTCCATGTTTACAATGTATAGACAATGCTTTCTTTGAAACTATATACAACCTTCACACCTCCTGATTCATTTCCCCACCACAGACATTCAAATGAAATTTTAATCAGCATTGTCTGGACTGGGTTTCACAGCTCTTAGGAACCCATTGTTCACAGCTGCACTCCAAATTAAAAGCACAATGCATTTTCAGAATGTGAAGACTTGTAGCCAAAGCCACTAACACTCACATTCAGTGTCAGCAAAACCAAAGAATTTATTGTGGGCACCTGGAAGGGGAAAGTCAGGAGAACACAGACCAGTCCTCTTGGAGGGGTCAGCGGTGGAAGGGGTGAACAGCTTCACATTCATGGGCATCAGCATCTCAGAGGATCTAGCCTGGGCCCAGCACATTGATGTAATCAGGAAGAAGAGATGTAAGTAGCGTTACTTTGTTGGGAGTTTGTGGAGATTTGGCATGTCACCGTAGACCACTATATTTCTGTCGATGTGTGGTGGAGAGAAACTTGCCTGGTGGTATCGCAGCCTGCTGTGGAGGCTCCAATACACAGAGAATGCTGGAGGAACTCAGCAGGCCAGACAGCATCAATGGAAAGGAGTAACCAATCAACGTTTTGGGTCGAGACCCTTCGTCAGGACTGAATAGGAAAGGAAGGGGAGAACGACTTCTCCCCCATCCTTTCCGCTCCTGACGAAGGGCCTCGGCCTGAGGTGTCGACTGTTTACTCATTTCCGCAGATGCTGCCTGGCCTGCTGGGTTCCTCCAGCATTTTGTGTGTGTTGTTTTAGATTTCCAGCCTCTGAAGAACTTCTCGTGTTTGGGGGCTCCAACAGACAGGTGTGCGGGGCGCTGTGGAGGGTTGTTAAACTCAGCCAGTTCCCCACCATGAAAGACATCTACAAGAGGTGGTACCTCAAGAAGGTGGCACCCATCACTAAGAGCCCTCACCACCTGGGACATACCTCTTCTCATTGCTACCATCAGAGCGGAGGTACCGGAGCCTGAAGGCGCACAGTTAATGATTCCGAAACAGGATCTTCCTGTCCACCATCAGATATCTGAACAGTCCATGAACCCATGAACACTATGTCATTGTTCTTTTTATGTGTACTATTTATTTATTTTTGTCATTTAAAGTAGTTCACGTCCTTGCACTGCACTGCAGCTGCTAAAAAGCAAATTTCACATCATATGTCGTTGATAAACAATCTGATTCTAATTCTGAAAGAACTGCAGCACGGACATCTGGATATCCAGCCATCAACATTTTTGGATTAGAGTACAAAATTGTTGTTTTTCTGTAGTTTAACTTCCTCAATGCTTGTTTATATTTTAGTATAATCAGTAAATGTTCAGTGAATTTTCAATAATTGTAATAGAGCTCATTTTGTGTTTTTCTCTGCAGCCCGTGTCAAACCACTGAACCTGACTCTTTCAAAGGTTATCTCTTTTTTTTATTGAGATACAGTGCAGAATAGGCTCTTCTGGCCCTTTGGACTGCGCCGCCCAGCAATCCCCTGATTTAACCCTGGGCTAACCACGGGAGAATTTACAATGACCAATCAACCTACCGATTGGCACATCTTTGAACTGTGGGAGGAAAGCGCAGCACCTGGAAGAAACGCATGCGGTCACGGGGAGAATGTACAGACTCCTTACAGGCAGTGGTGGGAATTGAACCTGGGTTGCTGGTACTGTAAAGCGCTGTGCTAACCACTACACCACCATGCTCCCCCCTCAGTGGAATGTCCTTAGTCTATTTAATCTGAGCTAGCTTTTAGTATAGGGCAACCACCACTAAGAGTCATAGAGCACCATAGCACAGACCCATGCCCATCGGCCCATCTAGTCCATGTCGAAATGTTATTCCGCCTGTGTAATGAGCTCTTGGGCTGTGTGAGGCACCAGACAGTGTAGAGCTCCAAGGTTTTGGGAGCACCTGAATCGGTTAATTGTGGTTTAGCAAGAGTCACTAAATCACTTAGAGTTCCTTCTCGCTCTTTGTAATGCTGTCTCCTGGTGCTTTCTGATAAAGCTTATTAAGTTTATCTCGATAGGCTCGGGAATTCCGTGTCAGTTAAGCAGACGCCCGAGTAGTGCTAATCACAGGGTCCTAATTTTCAGAATGTTATTTCTCACTATGCCACTCAGCTGAGCCACTGACGTTCTTTTGAAATTATTATGAATAACCACTGATTGCCGTCTCTGCATCGAAATCTGTCTTTCCTCCACTCTTGGGTTCCGACATTGCCGGTGCATATCGTGGCCAACCCGGTCCCATTGACCCACAAATGGACCACAATCCTTTGGCTTCCTTGTTCTTCGTTCATTCTTCGTTCAAGAGCAAGTTGGTCACTGCTATTTCTTTGTTATGAACATCTAATAAAAACGATGGCAACCACAAGTTTTATGCCTTATTCTTAACTTCCAAGGAACATCATTAGATCCGCTGCATATTGAATGGTGAGGCAGAACAACCTACTCCTGGTTCGGGTCGCTATGTTTTTCCTGCCAGGGAATCAGAGGCAGCGAGGCTTAAGACCAAAGTAAGGCTGATGGTGGAATTGGGATGGAAGTGGGGTATTAATATCAGAGGAGGAAGCAAAGATGTAGCTAAGAGCTTCACTAAACCTTCAGACCAAGATTGACCTAATGGAAATTGAATCCACTTTGTTCAGGGTATGGGAGCCCTCAGAACAATAGGTGAGGGGCTGTGCAGTTCCCCTGTCATATTTCTGAAGAATGGTGTGATCCTTTGTTTCTGACATAGTAACTGGGATTGCTGAGGTGATTCATGACTGAAAGAGCCTGGTTAAATATCCTGACTAGCCTTATTTGAACTAGGATTGTTACAAGCATGAGTTATTCTGGGTTAAATATGTTTCCAGTTCCAAACCACTGAGAAATACGGTGGGATGAAATCCAATTCCTCGGCATTTATTCAGTGTTGAAATATGTTCTTTAAAATGCTGCACTGGACTACTATGTGAGCACAAGGGTTTTTCTACCTCTTCCCAATGTAGTTCAATAGTTTGAGACAAAAAAAAAGTGCAATTCAAACCAGATGGGTGAAATCCAGCCATCTCCAGCTCTTTTGCTTTCTGCTCTCTTCCCCTCTCCTTCACTCCCTCCCCCAACCTTCTCCACTGGTGCAGCTAACACTCTAAGAGTCTCCATATATGGAATAGCAGACCTAGAGAGAGTTCTCCAGTGACCATTCCGGTTGAAGCTGACCCATGTCTGCATGGTTGATGCCCTTTCTCATCAATGTAAAACAGAGGGGAGAGAAGTTGATGCATGTAAATTCAAGACAGACCTATCCAGACTAAACTTGTAGCCCAAGGTGGACCGGTAACTAGGAGAGAGGAAAAATGTGTCAAAAAAACCCCCAAAAAGGATCATAGAACGTAGAACATAGAAATCTACAGCACACTATAGGCCCTTCAGCCTACAATGTTGTGCCGACCATGTAACCTACTCTAGAAGCTGCCTAGAATTTCCCTACCACATAGCCCTCTACTTTTCTAAGCTCCAGATACCTATCTAAGTTTCTCTTAAAAGACCCTATTGTATCCGCTTCTACCACTTTGCCTGGCAGTGCATTCCATGCACCCACCAGTCTTGGTGTGAAAAACTTACCTCTATCCCCCTTGTACCTACTTCCAAGCACCTTAAAGCTCTGCCATCTCATGTTAGCCATTTCAGCCCTAGGAAAAAGCCTCTGGCTATCCATACAATCAATGCCTCCCATCATCTTATACACCTCTATCAAGTCTCCTCTCATCCTCCGTCACTCCAAGGAGAAAAGGCCAAGATCAGTAATCACTTTCTGAACAACACTCTGGAGGTGATTTCTTTTACAAATATTTTCATTGCTGCTAAGTTTGTTGTGCACGTGGCCAAGTGGTTCAGGCATTCGTCTAGTGACCTGAAGGTCGCTAGTTCGAGCCTCAGCTGTGGCAGCGTGTTTGTGTCTTTGAGCAAGGCACTTAACCATACATTGCTCTAGTGTCTGTGTGAGGAGTGGCGCCCCACACAGACTTCCAATCTGTGCCTTGTAAGGCATGAAAATGCCCGACGCAGGCCTCTTGTGGTCTGAGTCGACATTCCCTCCCTCCCCTAAGTTTAACATTATAAAATTCACAATAAAAGATCAGAGTGCATTTCTCATGTTACTGAACAAAAAATGTTCCTTGTGCTCCAGGGTTGTGTAACATAGAGGAGTGATGTTGAGGCTTTAGAAGCCATTGGTCAGGCCACACTTGGGAGTATGAGCAATTTGGGTCCCTCCTCTGAGGAGAGACATGCTGGCATTGGATAGGGTCCAGATGAGGTTCACGAAAATGATTCTGGGAATGAAAGAGTTAATGCATGAGGAGCATTTGATGGCTCTGGGCTCTTACACGCTGGAGTTTAAAAGAATGAGGGAGATCTCATTGAAATCCACCAAATATTGAAAGACTGGATGTGGAGCAGATGTTTCCTATAGTGGGTGAGTCTAGGACCAGAGGGCACAGCCTCAGAATAGAAGGATGCCCACTTAGAACAGAGATGAGAAGGGATTTCTATATTCAGAAGGTAAATCTGTGGAATTCATTGGCACAGATGGCTGTGGAGTCCAAGTCATTGAGTATATGTAAAGCAGAAGTTGATAGTTTCTTGGTTAGTCAGAGTGCCAAAGGTTATTGGAAGAAGACAAGAGAATGGGGTTGAGAGGGAAAATAAATCAGCCATGATGGGATAGTGAAGCAGACTCGATGGGCTGAATGGCCTAATTCTGTTCCTATGTCATATAGCCTTACGGACATTGATGACATTATAAAAGCCAAGTAAATTAATTATTAAATTAATCCTGACATTGGGTTGTGGCCAAATAATAGGTTTCTTCTGGATTCTTTTTTATCGGAAATGTGGACAGATTTTCCTTGACAATGTGCACAGTAATTTAGTAAATAGTTCATTCTTTTCGTTAAACAGTCCCTCATTATCGAGGAGGGCTCTGAGGCAAGTGATGAGAACAATGTGTGAGAATGGCACTCTCTTGCAAAGACAGGGCAAGGAAGGTGAATACATCATCTCTGAGTGGCATCGTATACTGGATTGCTGTTTGCTCTCAATGCCTGGGCTCAAGGTTCTCGATACTATCCTGAGATTCTGCAGTGTGAACAGTCCTGGGCCAGGGATTCTCAGGAGTGTGTGGGAATATTGAACTATTTCAAGTGGCTTTAAACACATCCTTGAATCTCCTGTTTGTCTGCCGGCTAATCTCTTCTCATGACAGAGCTCGGATTAAGTGTCTGCGCTGGAGTCTGGAGTCTGATTACCATTTTATAACCGCCTAATAATAAACACGAATTGTAAAACAATTGTATCTTTCTCGTGCCACAACTGCTTCCAATTTTCCCTTTTGTGTCTTATTATGGTTGTCTATCATGTAATCACGTACAATACTACTAATTATATGTTCAAGATTCGTGTTTCACTTTATTTTCTGTTGCAGCAATTCCATGCCTAGAATTTTACTGGAACTCAGCATTTTCTTTTGCAATTTGCAACAGGGTATTGAACTCACAAGTTGTAAGGATAAGCAAACATAAGATTTACCACTAGGTGAGCAGGTTGCCCAAATGTTGTCTTGCTGTTGCTACAGAAGGTACAAGTACCTCAGGACTCGCACCACCAGGTTCAAGAACAGTTACTACCCTCAACCAATAAGCTCTTGAACAAAAGAGGATAGTTACTCTCATGTATTGAGATGTTCCCATAACCAATTATCTCACTTTAAGGACTCTTGCTTGTTATTTCATGGTCTTGTTATTTATTGCTATTTACTTATGGTTGCATTTCAACAGTTTGTTGCCTTCTATATTCTTGCTCTTTCATTAATCCTGTTTACAGCTACTATTCTATAGATTTTCTGAGTATGCCTGCAGGAAAAAGAATCTCAGGGTTGTATGTAGTGACTTCTATGTACTCTGATAATTTTTTTTTACTTTACTTTTAGCTTGAGTTTAAATGGTAATAGCTGGAATTTTACTTTGAAATTTGAAATGTTCCCTAAAATTGGAGCGCAAAGACTGATGAACAAAATACATCAAGATACTACAACAAAACGGGGGAACAGAAAGATGATAATAATTATAGGAGTGAGCTACAGATTTAGAGTCTTAAAGTCGCAGAACATTACAGCATAGAAATAGGCCCTTTGGCCCATCTAGTCCATACTGAACTATTATTCTGCCTAGTCCCATCAACCTGCACCACAGCTCTCCATGCAACACACATCAAAGGTGCTGGTGAACGCAGCAGGCCAGGCAGCATCTGTAGGAAGAGGTGCAGTCGACATTTCAGGCCGAGACCCTTCGTCAGGACTAACTGAAGGAAGAGTGAGTAAGAGATTTGAAAGTTGGAGGGGGAGGGGGAGATCCAAAATGATAGGAGAAGACAGGAGGGGGAGGGATGGAGCCAAGAGCTGGACAGGTGATAGGCAAAAGGGGATACGAGAGGATCATGGACAGGAGGTCCGGGAAGAAAGACAAGGCGGGGAGTGGGAACCCAGAGGATGGGCAAGGGGTATATTCAGAGGGACAGAGGGAGAAAAAGGAGAGTGAGAGAATGAATGTGTGTATAAAAATAAGTAACAGATGGGGTACGGGGGGAGGTGGGGCATTAGCGGAAGTTAGAGAAGTCGATGTTCATGCCATCAGGTTGGAGGCTACCCAGACGGAATATAAGGTGTTGTTCCTCCAACCTGAGTGTGGCTTCATCTTTACAGTATAGGAGGCAGTGGATAGACATATCAGAATGGGAATGGGATGTGGAGTTAAAATGTGTGGCCGCTGGGAGATCCTGCTTTCTCTGGCGGACAGAGCGTAGGTGTTCAGCAAAACGGTCTCCCAGTGTGCGTCGGGTCTCGCCAATATATAAAAGGCCACATCGGGAGCACCGGACGCAGTATATCACCCCAGTCGACTCACAGGTGAAGTGTTGCCTCACCTGGAAGGACTGTTTGGGGCCCTGAATGGTGGTAAGGGAGGAAGTGTAAGGGCATGTGTAGCATTTGTTCCGCTTACACGGATAAGTGCCAGGAGGGAGATCAGTGGGGAGGGATGGGGGGGACGAATGGACAAGGGAGTTGCGTAGGGAGCGATCCCTGTGGAAAGCAGCGGCGGGGGGAGGGAAAGATGTGCTTAGTGGTGGGATCCCTATTCCTAGTGGGGTGGCGGGAGGATGGAGTGAGAGCAGATGTATGTGAAATGGGGGAGATGCGTTTAAGAGCAGAGTTGATAGTGGAGGAAGGGAAGCCCCTTTCTTTAAAAAAGGAGGACATCTCCCTCGTCCTAGAATGAAAAGGCTCATCCTGAGAGCAGATGCGGCAGAGACGAAGGAATTGCGAGAAGGGGATGGCGTTTTTGCAAGAGACAGGGTGAGAAGAGGAATAGTCCAGATAGCTGTGAGAGTCAGTAGGCTTATAGTAGACATCAGTGGATAAGCTGTCTCCAGAGACAGAGACAGAAAGATCTAGAAAGGGGAGGGAGGTGTCGGAAATGGACCAGGTAAACTTGAGGGCAGGGTGAAAGTTGAAGACAAAGTTAATAAAGTCACCGAGCTCAGCATGCGTGTAGAAAGCAGCGCCAATGCAGTCGTCGATGTAGCGAAGGAAAAGTGGGGGACAGATACCAGAATAGGTTTGGAACATAGATTGTTCCACAAAGCCAACAAAAAGGCAGGCATAGCTAGGACCCATACGGGTGCCCATAGCTACACCTTTAGTTTGGAGGAAGTGTGAGGAGCCAAAGGAGAAATTATTAAGAGTAAGGACTAATTCCGCTAGACGGAGCAGAGTGGTGGTAGAGGGGAACTGATTAGGTCTGGAATCCAAAAAGAAGCGTAGAGCTTTGAGACCTTTCGGATGGGGGATGGAAGTATATAGGGACTGGAGATCCATGGTGAAAATAAAGCAGTGGGGGCCAGGGAACTTAAAATCATTGAAAAGTTTAAGAGCGTGAGAAGTGTCACGAACATAGGTAGGAAGGGATTGAACAAGGGGAGATAAAACCGTGTCGAGGTATGCAGAAATGAGTTCGGTGGGGCAGGAGCAAGCTGAGACAATAGGTCGGCCAGGACAGGCAGGTTTGTGGATCTTGGGTAGGAGGTAGAAACGGGAAGTGCGATGTGTGGGAACTATAAGGTTGGTAGCAGTGGATGGGAGATCCCCTGAGCGGATAAAGTCAGTGATGGTGTGGGAGACAATGGCCTGGTGCTCCTTAGTGGGGTCACGATCAAGGGGTAAATAAGAGGAGGTATCCGCGAGTTGTCGCTGTGCCTCGGCAAGGTAGAGTTCAGTACGCCAGACTACAACAGCACCCCCCTTATCGGTGGGTTTAATAATAAGGTTAGAATTAGTGCGGAGGGAGTGGAGAGCACAGCGTTCCGAAGGAGTGAGGTTGGGATGGGGACAAGGTGCGGTGAAGTCGAGGCGGTTGATGTCCCGTCGGCAGTTAGCAATAAAGAGATCCAGAGCAGGCAGAAGACCAGAGCGAGGTGTCCATGAAGAAGAGGAGGGTTGAAGACAGGAGAAGGGGTCATCGGTGGGGGTGGAAGAGTCCTTGCTGAAGAAGTAGGCTCGGAGACAGAGATGGCGGAAGAAGAGTTCCGTATCATGGCGAATGCGGAACTCGCTGAGGTGTGGGCGAAGGGGGACAAAGGTGAGGCCCTTACTGAGGACAGAGCGTTCTGCCTCCGACAGTTGAAGGTCGGAGGGGATGGTAAAGACCACAGCTCTCCATACCTCTTCCATCCATGCACTTATAGAAACTTCCCTTAAATCGAACCTGCATCCACCACTTCTACTGGCATCTCGTTCCACATTCCCACCATCATCTGAGTGAAGAAGTTCCCCCTCATGTTCCCCTTAAACATTTTTACCTTTCACCCTTAACCCATGACCTCCAGTTGTAGTCTTACCCATCCTCAGTGTAAAAAGCCTGCTTGCATTTACCCTATCCATACCCCTGATAATTTTTGTATTCCTCTATGAAATATCCCCTCACTCTCCTATGCTTGCTCCAGTGCATAAAATCCTAAGCTATTAAACCTTCACCTAGAATTCAGATCCTCAAGCCCCAGCCCCATCCTTGAAGATTTTCTCTGCACTCTTTTGGTCTTATTGATATCTTCAGGCCTCATCAATGACTTATACAACTTCCAACTTCAACTTTACATCCCAACTCCTGTGCTGAATATTTAATTTAATTTTCTTTTAGCAATGCAGCACAGAACAGGCCTTTCCGGGCTAACGAGCCACTCTACCCAGAAACCCTCCTTTTTAACATGAGTTTAATCACAAGACAATTTATAGTGATCAAATAACCTACTGGCCGATATGTCTTTAGACTGTGGGAGGGAGTAAATCGGAGCACGTGGAGGAAACCCACGTGGTCATGGGGAGAATTTACAAACTTCTTTCAGACAGTGGGGTTTGAACCCAGGTTGCTGGCTTAGTAATAGCATTACGTTAATTAGTATGCTATCATAATATTTAGGCGAATTGGCCAAAAGCTCTCTCTACGACACCGTCTATGCACCTTGATACCACTTTCCAGGAATTATGGATCTGCATTCCCAGATCCCTCTGTTCTATCAAGAAGATTATAGAACTTCCATTAAAATCCACTAGTTCATGAAAACACAGCAGAGGAACTAATCGTTGTTCAAATTGGCGTCTATAGAATATTGGCTTTAAAGGGGTCTCCATGATGTAAGTGGACATATTTAGGACAGATCACGGTGGGACTCAATGGTTAATGGTGAACTTGGGATGGACTGTAGAGATAATTTCTACAGTTTTGTAATAATGCTCCTGAACAGAAGGAATATATTTTGAGAATAGGATCATACTTTGGCATGGAAGTATGCTTCCTGGAGCTCAGCCATTTGTTTCCTCAGTATAAATGTCATGAGTGTAATGGTTTTATGAAACAAATTATACAGGCCTGGAAATTCCATCAGTAGAGAAAATGGATGTAGCAACTGAACACCAACATAAGCCTTTGAATTCTTTGATAGAGCTTGAGGGTGTAGGTAGGGACAAAGAAAGGGTTTGAAGGACGCCAAGGGATTTGGGCAAGAATGCAGAGATAGCTGGGCGATGAAGAGTTCAGATTGACCTCATCGTTGAAGAATGGAGGTGGGAGAATGGGGGAATGGGAGACTGGGGAACTGCAGTGGTGAGCATGGAGATAGTGTTTTTCAGGAGGCACCCTATTCTCTGAAAGATCCGCCATGACATTGTGCTCATGCCCTGGAATGGAGATGCTGCTGACTGACTCATGTCCAGAAACCCGGTTCAAAGCCTGCTGCTGCCACAGGAAACCATCTTTTCCTTGTGACTGGGCAGGCTTTCTTTGGGTTTTCCAGCTGACACCCACATGCAGCTTGAAAGGGTAATTACCCACTATAAGTTACCCCTTGTGTGTAGGTGAAGGGTAGAATCCAGGGGCAGTTAATTTAAATGAAAGTGGATGTGGAGAGGATATTTTCTTTGGTGGGGGCATCCAGAACTCGGGGGCAGAGCCTCAACACTGAGGGACAGCCCTTTAGAACAGAAGTAAGGAGGAATTTTTTAACCTAGAGAGTAGTGAGTCTGTGGAATTCTCTGCCACAAACTGCGGTGGAGGCCAAGTCCGTGGGTGTATTTAAAGCGGAAGTTGATAGTTTCCTGATCCCTCAGGGCATCAAAGGATGTGGCAAGAAGCAGGTGTGTGGGGTTGAGTGGGATCAGAGATCCATTATGGAATAGCACAGCAGACTCGATGAGCCTGGTTCTGCTCCTATGTCTTATGGTCTAATAAAAAGAATGAATAACATAGGCTTAATGTAAATCAGTGATTGATGGTTGGTTTGGGCCTGATGGGCCAAAAGGCCTGTTTCTGATCTGGCAACACATATCAAAGTTGCTGGTGAACGCAGCAGGCCAGGTAGCATCTCTAGGAAGAGGTACAGTCGATGTTTCGAGCCGAGACCCTTCGTCAGGACTAACTGTAGGAAGAGATAGTAAGAGATTTGAAAGTGGGAAGGGGAGGGGGAGATCCAAAATGATAGGAGAAGACAGGAGGGGGAGGGTGGGAGGGTGGGAGGGATGGATATCCTCTCATATCCCTTTTGCCAAATTTATTTATATACACACTTTCTTTCTCTCTCTCTCCTTTTTCTCCTTCTGTCCCTCTGACTATACCTCTTCCTTCAGTTAGTCCTGACGAAGGGTCTCGGCCCGAAACGTGGACTGTACCTCTTCCTAGAGATGCTGCCTGGCCTGCTGCGTTCACCAGCAACTTTGATGAGTGTTGCTTGAATTTTCAGCATCTGCAGAATTCCTCGTGTTTACTGTTTCGGAACTGTATCTCTTTGTGACTCTGTGATCGCGACAGCAGATGTTACATAAAAAAGGACAGCAAAAGGAAGCAAATGAGTAATGAAGGAAAAAAATGCAAAACGCCTTCCGTGTTTGGACATTTTGTTTATCAAAGTTACACCGGGACAAATCAGAGACACGAGATTCTGCAGACACTTGAAATCTTGAGCAACGTGCTCAGTAAGTCAACAAGTCAAGCGGGATCTACCGAGGGAAGTAACCTCATTGGGGCCTCGGCCTGAAACATCGGTCATTTATCTACCTCCTGAGCTCCTCCAGCATTTTGTGTGTGTTGCTCTGGATTTCCAGCATCTGCAGAATCTCTTGTATTTCTACCAGTTTATGTGCCCCCAGAGGTTGTACACATTGTTGGTATGCATGCTCAGCAAGTAAGTTCATCGTGCAGTTCATCACGGGCGAGCCTATCAGGGCCGAATAGATTTGGAGGCCTTGCTACACAGGATGGTGGATTAGGCCACCGGCAAATTGATAGCAGATTTCCTTAATCAGTTCACCATTTGAAATGGCATGGGAAGGGAAAAGTATTGGGAAACAGGCCTCGGTTATTAAATTCCAAAATCATGAGTGTTTAGGCAGGGAATTTATCCAAAGCATAGGTTTCAGGAATATTGAATGGATGCTGATTATTGTGCCTCTCAAACTGTTCCACCATCCAATTAGATTTTGGTCAATCGTCAGCTCAGTTCTGCCTTCCTGCATTTGCTTCATAGTCCTTGCTGGCATCCTTCAGGGTAAAAAACACTCAGTCGTATTCTTCATTACTCCAAGTGTTGCGTGCAGCATCCACAACTGGATTTTCCAATTTAATACACTTTGATAAAGATAATGATTACCTTTATCTGTCGCATATGCATCAAATCAAACAGGAAAATACATCACTTGCGTCAACAAGTAACAGTCCGAGAATATGCTGGGGTGGAGGCAGCCAGCAGTGTTACCATGCTTCTGGCACCAGTGCTGCATGCCCATAACTTATTAACCCTAACCCAGACGTTTTTGGACTGTGGGAGGAAACCGTATCACCTGGAGGAAACCTATGTGGTCTTGGGGAGATTGTGCAAACTCCTTACAGACAGTGGCAGGAAGTAAACCCTGATTGCTGGCTAGCCGTTTTGCTAGCAGGCTGCCCTTTGTATTGTGTGTATAAAGCAGAAATGGGTGTAGTTGTGATTGATCGTGGAATCAAAGTCATACTGTACAGAAACAGGCCCTCCAGCCCACAGAGTTTGTATTGACTGTTTGGGCATATTCTGCAGTTATGCTACAGAGCAAATACTAATTTCAAGAGCAACCAGTCTTCAGACCTGAACGTGGATTGTGGATTGAGTTTACAATGCACCCAAAACCATGGTGCTCTTGGAGCTGCACACTGGGGTCGATTGCAAACAAAGATGCATTCCATTTGACCTCTGATGCCTGCATCTGCATGAATGCGGCCCAGAGGCAGTGGGGATTAACGTTCATTTTGAGTGTCTGGAGTGCAGGAGTGAAGTTGGAGGTGTGTGAAAACTATATGTAATTCAAAGGAAGCATTGCAGATCCAAGCAACACACACAGAAAGTGCTGGAGGAACTCAGCAGGCCAGGCAGCGTCTGTGGGAAAAAGAACAGTGGACGTTTTGGGCCGACACCCTCCTTTGACCACGTCGTAGATACTTTGTAACTAGAATTGTCATGCTGTTACCTTTGATCTTTAACATACAAAAATGTCATGTAAGTTGGGTCAGGCAGGCCTCTTCTTCCAAGAGAGTCTCCCAAATGATCCCTGCTTGTTTGGCTGCGTAAAGTCTTCTAATATCTATCAGCTTCAGTGTCTCTCTGGTGACTCAGTTCACAGTCACAACACTGACCATTAACCAATAATCCTACACTCGTCCTATTTTACTACCTGTACATCTCCAATTATCACTTACCCAAACAAAAGGACCAGTTGACAGTGGCCAACCAACCCACCGGCCTGCAAGTCTTTGAAGTTCAGGAGAAAGCTGAAAGACCTGGAGGAAACTCATGTAAGCCACAGTGAGAGTGCGCGATCATCACACAGACACTGACAGAGGTGAGAATTGAACTCACGTCACTGTGCGGCAGCAGTCCAACTTGCTGCACCACCCTGACACCCCACCTCTTCCACTAAATGTAAACCTTCGTTCTTAGTGTCCCCGCCAGAGGAAACTTGCTCTCTTTCAACCATCTAGTATTTTAACACTTCAATCGGATCAACCCCAGTATTATGGAAAGTATAATTTTAGACTACTTTGTAATTTCTAATGGAAGATCATTGATTTGAAACAATCCATTCTCAGCGTAGTCACAGCGGGGAAGCCAGTGGAACTAAATTTCAGAAGCAGAGTACATAAGCGTCCACTAATATCTAAGTATCTAGGGCAAGAGAACAACAAATTTCTACCTCCTTAACAGTGTTTCACTCTCCACCACAGATGTTTGACTTGCTGGCTGTTTCCTGTTTTTGCTTCTAATTTTTAGCAATTCAAGCCCCTTATTTCTGTCTTAATGCAAGAGCTGCATTCAGTTACAGCTTGCATATAAAGATTGGATTGTCTTATTAAACACAGTTAAAACATGCAGTTAACACAACCGCAAATTAATGTGCTAAATTTTATTGCTGTGATCCTGTGCCCCAATGAAGACATGCAGATTTTAGAGAAGATCCAAAGAATATTTTACACTATACCATCAAAAATCAAATTAAACTCAAGTCATTTTTTTTTCTGAGCTAAGTGCATGGCTTTACCTTGGAACTTCCCCAATTCATCACAGGTACCACATTGTCTCGGAATACTCCCACGGCCCTAACAGGGTGGAAAACTGTGCTTCAAAAATTGAGTTTCCTCGTGCTTCCCTGTGCCCTGTCTGTCAGGAGCTCCTTGACCTTCTGCAAGTCTCTGGAATCAGAGACACCAGAAATCCTCACAATTTCTTCATGAGACTGCTTATAAAGGCAGTGCATTCCTTCCTTTAAAAAGGCCATTGAAATGGAGATTAACATAGATTAATTTTGTTTCTAAATCACTTGACAGCCTTGGGAAAATGGTTTGCCCACCAGCAGACTTCAACTCCAAGAGCAAAGTGTTATAACGAATTTTGAATGAATTTGATGAATTTGCAGGTGTTTACTTAAAGCAGTGAAAGAGAGTCTTGTTATTTTTTCAGAGCTGCCTCAAGTATAGGTTTGTAAAGTTGTTTTCACTCTTTCCAAATTTCTGAAATTTTGCGAAGTTGTTGGAGGAAGTTTTTTTTTAGCCTCTAAATATAGACATTTTCAGGAGAGCATGGAAAGAAGTTAATCACAGACCATCAAGCTCCAGGAAATGGATTGCATTTAAAATGCTTTAAAGGCCTGAGCAGAAAATGAAAGACAAAAGAATTCTGCAGGTGTTAAAAATCTGAATTTGTTCCAGCTTTTTCTTAAGACATAGGATGCCATTTGAACCATAGCATCTGTGCCAACTCTGACAGTGAACCCATTAGCTCCATTTGCCCATTAATTTCTCATTACTGCTATTAGGCACCCAGACCTCAAGGTTCAACAAAAGCTTCTTCACCATTGCCATCAGGTTCCTGAATTTACCTAGAAGAATATAACACTACCTCAGACTGACTTTCTTTCTCTAGCTCTCTCTCTCTCAACTTGCATTAATGTCATTAAGTTTATCTCGACATGTTAAAGATGCATAATTTAAATTAATTTAAATTTCTGCTAACTTATGATTCTAAGCTGCTGGAAGAAGCCAATTTTCATGGCAATTATACCCTGGGTAAGCTGCTGGAAGAAGCTAATTTTCATGGCAATTATACCCTGGGTAAGCTGCTGAAAGAAGCTAATTTTCATGGCAATTATACCCTGGGGACAGATGCCTACAACACTGACTTTGAATTTGTATTCTACTCTCGCTCATACTTTATACTTTATTGTTGCCAAACAATTGATACTAGAGCGTACAATCATCAAAGCGATATTTGATTCTGCGCTTCCCGCTCCATGGATTACAAGTCAATAGTAAATATTAAAAATTTAAATTATAAATCATAAAATAGAAAATAGAAAAATGGGAAGTAAGGTAGTGCAAAAAAAAACTGAGAGGCAGGTCCGGATATTTGGAGGGTACGGCCCAGATCCGGGTCAGGATCTGTTCAGCAGTCTTATCACAGATGGAAAGAAGCTGTTTCCAAATCTGGCCGTCAACATCTTGATACCCATCAAAATCTCCTTCACCCATTCCCTAATTCTCCTGCCAGCCACCTACATTATGGGCAGCAATGGCTTAATTCTGCTTCTTATGGTCTTATGATTACAGTAGTGCATCAACCTATCAGCAGACATTTGGGATATGGGAGCAAGGCAGAGTACCGGGAAGACTAAAGTGGTCAGAGGGATGGGCTGTTGTTCACCTCGCTGCTCTGCGAGGTTTGCTTGTCTCCGCACTGAACTGAGGCTGTGTTCTGTGTCCTGCAACGGGCTCCTGGACTGGCTGCAGCGATGGCTGGCTTCACGGCTGCGGACTCGCTTTCTGAGTTTTCGCTCGGAATGTTATTTGCTTACTTTTATTGTTTCCATCATTTGTGCTTTTGTTTGCACATTGGGTGTTTAATAGTCTTTTTTTAATGGGTTCAGCTGGATATCTTTGTTTTGTGGGTGTCTGTATATAGGCATCCGTTAGACTCATGAGACCATGGATTTGCGCCTTGGAAGGTTTCCAGGGCGCAGGCCTGGGCAAGGTTGTATGGAAGACCAGCAGTTGCCCATGCTGCAAGTCTCCCCTCTCCATGCCACCGATGTTGTCCAAGGGAAGGGCATTAGGATCCATACAGCAGAGCAATGTGTGGTTAAGTGCCTTGCTCAAGGACACACACGCTGCCTCAGCCAAGGCTCGAACTAGCGACCTTCAAATCACTAGACAGACGCCTTAACCACTTGGCCACGTGCCAACTGTCTGTATACTTATATAATAAATGTATGTTTAACTTTTTTATCTTCCACAGAGACTGCACTAAGAGTTCGAATCAAACCTGGGCTGCTGGAGTGTGCAGCAGGAACACATCCTCCAGCACAGTAGTGCCCCACATCACATCAGAAAACACTGCAAGTGCTCAACTTGCCGAGCAACATCTGATGACCAGAGACGTGAACTCTGCCTCTCCCTCCAACGATATAAACTAACCTATAATATTTTCTGCAGAAGAGATGAAAACAACGAGGGCCCGCCCATCTCACATACTGTTTTCTCAGTATCTGATTTCAACACCGCTGGCTTTGGTGGCAAACAAGAGCTCAGCCGGAACCTCATTGATTTTGCAAATTCAGATTAGTAACCAAAACGGTCATCTGTTCTTGCTGATTCACCAGATAAAATTATTTGGATGGTAGCCAGGCAATGCAAAGAAAATTAAAAACGCCTTCTTTTGTGTTACTAACAAGACCATGACTGCTCCTTCAAAACCCATGAAGAACATGGATACTGATATTTCCAGCAAGTTTGATTTTTAGGACATGGGATTAATCATAAATTTCATTCAGTTAGAATACTTGCCCCTTGAGGTAATTTGCAGAAATGTCAAACCTTGGTTTGGATGATGGACATTATTTCCAGAGCAATCTTATCAAACGTGTTATCTTTCTAGTAAGTTGTTAAACCGAGGCCTACATACATCATTCTGTAAGAAAGCCAGAGGGGTTAAATTATGAAACAGAAGAAAGATGAATAGCTGGGTTCATCTATCGACTGCTAGCTCTTGCTCCTTCCCCTCATCCTAACACTTTATTCCATCTTCTGTCCTCTTCCTTTCCAATTCTGACGAAGAGACTTGTTTCGAAACGTTGCCTGTTCACTTTCTTCTATTAGTGCAGCCTGACCCGCTCAGTTCCTCTAACGTTTTGTGTGCGTCGATCCAAAGTTGGTCTTATTTTGCCAATGCCTGATATCTTTAAATATATCTTACTTGCTCACTAATTTCAGCCGCTAATTGTGTCACAATGCTGTGTGCAAATTAACTAGTCATTGCACAAATTACAAAAATAATCTATTGGCTAAAACAAGAGCTGAGAAACATGAAATATGCTGTGTCCACGCAGTGGCCTCTTTATTAGTTACAGGAGTGAAGTCTTCTGCTGTTGTAGCCCATCCACTTCAGAATTTATTTCCAGCGGAGCATCAAGAAAGCTCACCTCTGTCCCAGGATACTGACGGACTTTTACCGCTGTACCATTGAGAGCATACTCACCAACTGCATCTCAGTGTGGTATGGCAATTGTCCTGTATCGGACCGCAAAGCACTCCAGCGTGTGGTGAAAACTGCCCGGCGGATTATTGGCACCCAATTGCCCACCATTGAGAACATCTACCATAAACGCTGCCTGGGCAGGGCGAAAAGCATTATCAGGGATGCATCTCACCCTAACCATGGACTTTTTACTCTCCTCCCATCCGGTAGGCGCTACAGGAGCCTCCGCTCCCGCACCAGCAGGCACAGGAAGAGCTTCTTCCCTGAGGCTGTGACCCTGCTGAACCTCTCATCACAGCGCTAAGCAGTATTGCACCCATATTATACTGTCTCAGTACTTTTATATTTGTGTGCTGTAGCACTTACATTTTATTCACAGTTATTTTGTAAATAACGCTATCCTTTGCATTTCTGGTCAGATGCTGAATGCATTTCATTGGCTTTGTATCTGTACTCGGCACGATGACAATAAAGTTGAATCTAATCTAATCAAATCTAATTCAAGGTGCTGCGGTTCAGATATGCTCTTCTGCACACCACTTTTGGAACACTTGTCTTTTTGAGTTATTGGAACTTCTCTGTCAGCTTGAAACAGTCTGGCCTTTTTCCTCTGACCTCTCTCATTAACAAGGTGTTTTTGCCCACAGAACTGCCACTCACTGGATGTCTTTGTTTCGTTTCTCGCACCATTCTCTGTAAACTCTGGAAATGGTTCTGCATGAAAATCCCAGATTGGCAGTTTCTGAGACACTCAAACCACATTGTTTGGCACCAACAATCATTCCACGGTCGAGATCACTTCGATCTCATTTCTGCCCCAGTCTGATGTTGGCCTAAACAACTACTGAACCTCTTGACCATGTATGCATGCTTTTATGCATTGAGTTGCTGGCAAATGATTGGCTGATTAGATACTTGCATTAACGAGCAGGTCTACCTAATAAAGTGGCCACTGAATGTATGTTCAAATTTTTTTCTTCTAGTTAAGAACCACATGTCAGGGATGGAAAATGGTGGCGCAGGTGGAATGAAAAGATCTCACTGTAACAGAGGTGGAGAGGTAAGGAAATAGTCCATTTATCTCTGAACATTGTGTTGGGGCAATGCAAGTTCTCATGAAGTATGAGCAAATATTTCATGGCGTAGCCTTTCAGAACCACAAACAATTCAGCCCTGATATTAAACCCATCAAATTTATTCCAGATTTTGTGAAAAAGACATAGCTTCTTACTACACGTCAGCTTATTCTATAATATTTATAACAGGTCCTGAGTGATAAAAGTAGGAACCTGTTTCTCCAACCAGCTTAAAAACTCATTTCTTTGATGCACTGTACTTAAATCTCCCTTTCCCCTCATGCTCTCCACTAAAGAAATGTCTTCAGCTGCACTGATATCTGTGACACTGAAGTACAATATTTGGTAAAAAAAAATTCCTCCTTTGCTTGAGAGTCATGAAGCTCCAAAACGTTCAGTAGCTGTTCTCACACTCTGCCTCTGCCCCTTCTGAGAAAAACAAGGAAGCAAGTTATATTCCAAGTAAATAACTGTGTACGTTATCAGGGCAGCATTCTTGTACTTTCTTTCATCCTTACATTCACTGGAAGCGTAGCAGCAAAGAAAGAGCATATGTGCTAATACTCTGGGGCCCAATTTATGCTCCCTCTGTTGTAACAGAGCCTGGTTTAGAGTGTGCGCTGACTATCGAGATATCCAGTACCTCATTGCTATCTTACATAAATCAGTTATCCGTGACCAACAACATGACAAGGATAGAATCCAGATGTCTAATGCTAGCTTTTCAAATAAAACATTAAACTCTTCATTTCCTTTTTTGGCAATAAAGCATAGACTTTTTGCTAGGTTAAACTAAAGCCTAAAACATAGTTTGTGACTTAACACACACACACACGCGCATATATAGACATTTATACAAACACACACACACACACACACGCGCATATATAGACATTTATACAAACACACACACACACACACACACACACACACACAGAGTTGGAAATAAATACTAAAATATTATTTCTTTCTGTAAACACTGCAAAATACTTCTATACTGTTTGTCTGTTATAACCACATATGCTGCAATCTTCATGTAATTAAAGGTAAATAATTAATTTATCAGGAGTAATAACATTTGTGTTGGGTATCATCACAAATGAATTTTCTTTCATTTTATACAGAAAATGTCGCACATTGGTGTTGTAAGTACCTTAACTGTCAAAGGGCCAACTCACATTTCATACTACTGAAGAACAGTTAAGTTAAGGAAGGCCTTTAAAAGACAATTCAAGGCAAAATCACTAACTAACTGAAGTTTAATATAGTAATAGATATGTGCTAATTGATTACGTAATCAGGCAAGACCAAAATGCCTGTTGATAATCTTCACGTTACAAAGGCAGCAGCTACTAGGTCCTGTTTTTAAAGCAATCATTCACCTTTACCATAATATGTTGCATTCTAAATTGTTGCTGTCAGTGGGACTATTGGAATTTAGTCATTGAACGAATTTAATCACACTGCCATCATCTGAAACTGTTTCTCTTCCCACAAATGTGACCTGACCCACTGAGTATTTCTAGCATTTTCTGTTGTTTTTTTTTCCAGGTTTCCAGCATCTGAAGTTGCTTTTGGATTTTTATTACTTTTACAAACTATTTTAATAAAATAAAGAATATATTTGCATGACCTTAGAAACAATGTCAGTAACCTCTGTCTAATACTACATTTCAAGAAGTGTAACAAAACTTTATCAGATATTATCAAATGTAATGCTGTTTAAAATCAAACTTACTTAAATATATTTTTCTGTACTTGCATTAATTTCCATTTATATTGAATTCAATTTGATTGGAACAAATACAAACTCATGATTAATAAAAAAAACCCTGTTAGGAAGTATTCTGGAATTATGGTACATAAATACTTACTTCAACAGCAACCAGTCTTCAGATCTGAATGTGGATTGTAGATTGAGTTTTAAATGCACCCTGAACAACGGTATTTTTGCAGACTGGGGTCAGTTGCAAACAAAAAAAAACTCCCATTCGACCTGAGATGTCTGCGTATGCATAAATACAACCCAGAGTCAGTGGGGATTAACATTCATTTTGGGTGTCTGGTGTGTTGGTGTGAAGATGGGCGTGTTGGAAAATTATATTTAATTCACAGGAAGCATTGTAGATACTTTGCAACTACGTATAGAATTGTCCTGTGGTTACCTTTGAGCTTCAGCGTATAAAAATGGTGGGTAACATTGGGTCAGGCAGGCCTCTTCTTCTAAGGCGGTCTCCCATATGATCCCTGCTTGTTTGGCTGAACAGCGGCTTCTATATCCACTAGCTTGAGTGTCTCGGTGACTTCTTTCACAGCCACAACAACAATCGGTCGACAATCATTCAGGCATTGTGTGTAATCGTCAGCCTACTAACCCAAAACAGGTCATAAATTTGATTGTCCGTTGAAAACCAGAGGCATTTTCGACTAGGTACTTAGATATAGTACATGATGACTGGAAGGTGGGACCATACGACTCCACAGTTTTTGTTTGATGGGAGGCTATGAATGCCCTCCAAATCTACGATGTAGTGAATTCTAACAGAAATGTATGAAACCATAGAAAAACTACAACACAGAAACAGGCCTTTTGGCCCTTCTTGGCTGTGCCAAACCATTTTTTGCCTAGTCCCACTGAACTGCACACATAGAAGGAAACAGAGAGCGTGTTGGGGAATGCAGGGCGGCAGAATTTTAGCACCTCTCTGCAAGCAGGCTGGCGGCTGAGTGAATTAAAAATGAGTGAGTGATTCAATTGTTAGGAAAACACTGGTGTATCCCTAATCAAATATACTATCCAGAAATATACTGAATGAGGAAACCAAGCGTATCGGAAGTGGATGATGTGCACGTGCAAAGGTCATGTGCATAGCTCATGATTTAGCAGATCAGGCACGTGAATGTGCAGAGAATGGAGGGCTATAGTGTAGACAGAAGAGATTTGTTTAGTTGGACGTTTAATTAGTTCAGCACAACATCATGGTGAAGGGCCTGTTCCTGCACTGTACTGCTCTATGGCTTCTGATCCATGGATTTACAATCTAAAGGCAAATGAATCTACCTTTGAAAAAGAAAATGAATTTCCCGATAAACCAGTGATGAAGAATTCTCTTTCCCATCCCCAAAGATAATTCCTACAAGATCACTCCCTACTGAAAAGCTTTGTGAAGTGGGGATGATATACAAGAATCAAAATTGTGTTCTGGTAATGACATTAAACAAGTGTAAAGGAAACCCAAATCATTGTTACTCCAGATCCAATTCAGCACCAAAAAAAACCCAATAAGATAAAAAAACACAATAATAAGCACACACAATAAATATAAATCCATAAGATAGTTTGTACACATAGATTGATTGTGTGTCCGTAAAGTGGCAATAGGCACATGAGATTCACTACATAAGGTGACAGACAAATGATAAAATAGTGGTGGTTGGGGGTGTGATGGGCAGGGTTAGTCGGGGGAGGCGTTGATCGGCCTTACTGCTTGGGGAAAATAACTATTTCCGAGTCCACAGGTCCTGGCGTGGATGCTACGTGGCCTCCTCCTTGATGGGAGTAGGACAAATAGTCCACGAGCAGGGTGGGTGGGTCCCTTTCTTGATGTTACTGGCCCTTTTTCTACACCTTTCTGTGCATATGTTCTTGATGGTGGGTAGGCCAGTGCCTGTGACACTTTGGGCGTTTTGGCTATCATAGAGCCTTCTCGTCCACTGCAATGCAGTGGTCTCTGTTGGTTAGGCATTTTAAAGGGAGTTGGAGCTTTAAGAATATCCCCAGAGCTAAAATTGCCCACACTTTCCACTCCTGTACTGGATCTACCCCCACCCCCCTTAGCAAAACCCCAGGGACTGTTTGCTAACAGCCAAGGCAAAAACTTCTCTTTTGTTTCTATCTTTCTGTAGTTAGATATCACTTATTTAGCACCATTCACTTTGAGAAAATTTTGAACAATTAGGTTCATAAACCTTTGGAAATGCTCAGTGCTAGTCAGTTGCTGGTGGCAAGAAGAGGACCTCAAGGATTTTTAAATGAATATCAGTATAAAGGAACAGAACACTAGGAACGGAAACACACAGTTGAAGAAACAAACAGTAATACCTCCAGCAATCTTTTCTGTTTTATCTCCTATGATTCTGTCTGCTTCCCTCCCCAGAATCATCCTCTGTTCTGTTCTTTTTATGTCCTGTTTAATAAATATTATTGAAGTTGCCTGCAACTCTGATGAAGTTTTATTTAGCCAGAACATTGGGAGGATGAAAAGTTCTCCCATGCCCTAAAGTTAGTATTAGAATTACTGATCATTTAATGAACAATACTTCATTGTGGCCTGGTTCTTCGACATATTACCAGCTGTCCTTCATTGTTTCCAATTCTTGTTTTGGTTTGATAAAGAAAATGTTATCCTGCTTTTCTGGTATACTATCTAGTTTTTGTTCGTCGTGTGTTTTTCTTGATGTCGCTAAAATACTGTAACTTTAAAGGAGGACACATTTTTACTTCAACTTCTTAATTCAAACACAAGCCTTGGATTTTTCCAGATACATCTTGCTCATACTTATAACTTTACATGTAAAGTGCAGTTACGAGAGCCCACTTTATAAAAGTTCCAGTATAAACGAAACAATTTTAAAATACATTTCTCAGTTTAAATTTAACATCTTCAATTTAGTGGGTTCAGTTTACACTGCATTTCACTTCTGGAACTGTTTTCAGCTCCATTTTCAAAGATGCAAACTGTTACTTTTTGTTCTTTTTTCCTCGAAGTGGTAGTTGCTAGATCAGAGATGCTGGGCCAAGTCCAAGCATCGTATGGAGAGAAGCAGAAAACCTAGTAACAGACATGGATATTTTATGGTATGGTTCTTTCTAGTTCAGAGAACAACTGTTCATTTTCCTGTCTGATTCCTTAGCTAAACCAATTATCTGTCATTGGTGAAGCTGGCTCGTTAATTCAAGGACATCAAACTTGATAATGACTCTGTTGGGCAGTACTTTAATCAAATACTTTTTGAAACTTTATGCACATCATATTGATATTTTTCTCAACAAATGTTTTTTCGGGGTACAATCTCCTCCCTTCTACCAGTCTCCACCTCACCATTTCTAAAACCCAAGCCATTATTCTCTTCCTGCTGATGCCCTGATTTCTGGACCCCTGACCTTCCACATCACTGAAGCTTATAGCCCACCAATAAAGACCCTCAATGTAGGACACCTTCTCCAATCCAACACCAACCTGACCCACTTCCTCTTCATCAAACTCATCTGATTGTCAGCCTAACCAATCACCTCCCTGCCACCAACTTCTAAGATAGATTCATTCCAAACCATTATGGTGCCCAAGACCGGATTATGTCGATATCCCCAGCCCTTCTCTACCATGTGAATGTGCCCTCAGCTTATTACAATATACCTAATCCACCTCCTTTTCCTTCAAACCTAGCATTAAAACTTCACCTGGTCAAGGCAATATTCTTTTGGTGTTGCCCGGGGCGACTGAGGAGAACCCAAGTGCAGGACACTGACACATCGACTGAGTTGGGGATGCTGGCGCAGACGTGAACGTAGAACAGAAAACCGGAGGAATCTTGACAAGGAGACGGGATCTACAGGGACTATCTTGAAACTAGAGCAGAACTTGGAACTAAACTTATAACTGACGGTTCTAAGTGGACGAGAGAACGAAATATCACACAAGAATAGACCAACAAACTGGCGACCTGTGTAGTGATGCCATCGTGCTTATTTCACAGACTCTGATGCAAACCAGGTGTACCGTGATTAAGTAAACTAGCAGCAATTGGAAATTTAATGGCTGAAATTAGGGCATAATCAGGGAGAAAGGAGTGTTAAAGGGGAACAACCAAATGGAACCATGACATTTGGTAGCCACACCAGCTCAGGGTACATCTCGCTATTGATGTACCTTGGCACATGACAGTTCAATCGTGTACAGCAAATACCGAGGCTATAGACCTATTTTCTATGGGCGTAGTAATGAAAACCAAGGAAGTGCAAGATGACAAAACTGGCAAAGATCAGAGAATAGTTTTGCTGAACAGATTGAAATAACCTTCACTCCCAAAATTCTTGCTCCGTTTCCAAAAAGTGATGAGGAACTAGGAAGTCGACATATTTCCTTCCTCAGTCTGAGGTCTCCGAAACCAATTGATGTGATGCCCATGTTGCACAAGTCCAATTCTCCCAGCTCTTCAGAGTGGCTTACCCTCACCAAGGCACTGGAATGGACGCTCTCATTTAACAAGAGGATATCAGACAAAGGAACAGAGTGAAACCAGAGCCAAATGAAAATTCAGATTAATTTCTTTATTATTGTGCAAGCATTTCAGAAAAAAAATAAATGAAAAAGTAAGTCAGCCAGACAGAACAACTAAACTAAGCAGACATTTATGCTGCTGTGCATACGTTAAACAATACACAAATACTCTGACTTACCAGCATCAAAGCTTTAACGATAGTGTTGCATATGAATTTTGGCTTAAGTGATTAATTAAAAAAAATCAACATGCATAACATTCTGTTATATGTAAACTTTCTTGTGAAGACTGGGACTGGCCCACCATTCCCAATTGTATTTGGTTATAAATCACGTGATCAAAACAGAAGAATAGTCTTTTCAAAAAGAACAACAAACAATAAGAAAATCAGTGTCAAGAGATGTTGCCTCTCAGGGCAATAAGTCGATAGGACATCGCACATCAAATCCAAGTTATCTAAAGACAGCCAAGTAGTTCAGATTGCTGATTTCTTTGCATACTCTGAGGTACCTCCTCAGTATGGCAACATGATCAGTTTAAATTAATGTAATGCTCATCTAATGAATCACAATCAATTTTCAAATGTCCTTTCCTAGTATTTCTAATAGGCATTGATGGCCAGTAATTATATGGTAAATTATTCCCTCATGAGTGCAGGACTGCTGTGGCCAACCTAATGCAGCCAGCAGAATAGCCTGGAGAGTGAGAACTGGATCTGCCTATCAACAATGTATTTGGTAAATTTAAAAAATGTATTTTTTTTAATTTGGTCAAGATACTGGATAGTGATGATACTACATTATTCCAAGTACAGTACTGTGCAAGGGTCATAGTCACATATATATAGCTAGGGTGCCAAAGCCTTTTGCACAGTAACTGTAGTAATTTTATGTATTGCACTGTGCTGCTGCCACACAAAAAAAATTGTCATGACATACGTGAATGATGATAAACCTGATACTGACATGGGTGTCTATTGTGGACTGAGAGTGGGAAGAGGGCAGGGAGAGGGGAATCGTGTTTGGGAAAAGGGGAAGGGAGAGGGGAGGGAGCAGGAAGCACCAGAGAGACATTCTGTAATGATCAATAAACCAACTGTTTGGAATCAAGTGACCTTGGTATCTCAGGGTTGGGTGTGTCTGCACCCGCTCCACACGCCACCCCGGCACACTTTCTCTGCCACCTGTCCCACACCCCTCCCACAGCGCTTCACCCTCGGCATTCCCAAGATCCTTTGCTCTCGCCAGATTTACAAGCTCTCTCTTTGCTCTACGTTGACAAATACAGTACTGTGCAAAAGTCATAGGCACCCTAGCTATTTATGTGTTTCTAAGACTTTTGCACCTTACTGTGGTATGTAATAACTTAAGATACATTTTGCTATTCTGCCCCACTTGTTTGACAATGTGGTAAAACACTTACATTGAAAACTATTCTATAATTGCCATCAGTATCATTACTGATAGATCAACAATTTCCACCCTCCTACTCCTAACTGGATTATTTCTCTTCAACAATGACACTCCAGTGACAACTCTGTCTTCCAGTCGTGAATCTTTCAACGTGATGTGCTAACCCCAAGATTCAAAGCTAACACAAAATACTTCTACTGATTTGAAGCCCATCCATCTACATAATGCTTAGCTATTGTATAGGCATCACACTGAGACGTTCAATTACTGGAAAGCATTGTGGATTCTTTAAACAGGAATCTTTTCATGCTAAATAAGAAAATGCATGACTCTATCTGGACATATGAATGACAAATCAGAACCCTCCAAATCAATGTATTTGGCATTGTATCAACTCTAATCCATCATCTGTAAACAAGGATTCAGACTTTGACTGAAGCCAGTAACACAGCAGGAATGTTTGTATTTCCAATCCTTTAATCCACCTACTCCTGAGCATTTGAAATGTAACTTAATCATTGACTTTATAGAATGGACTTTCACCAAAACACAACAGCTTATCTTGTACAACCAGTGAAGTACTAAACCACTTTGTTTCAGTGAGAAGGACATGCAGTGTCACTGCAGAACAAAGTGCGTGGCCAAGATAAACGAAAATAAATCCTAGTTTCTGTTTTTAACTCATCTCTGAAATTAATGACAAAACATGGCCAAGCAATGATTAATAGTTTACACCTCTGCTTGCCTATATCTCTACTGCGTGTAGAGATTTGAAACTACACTTTGTAAGATGGCACGAAATGTCAATGAGACTGATTGATGGTGATGTCTTTTCCAAAATAAACATCACACAAGAACACTGGCCAAAGTAAGGAAAAACAACGGGCAATTTCAAAATTGGGTGAAACACAATATAGGTATTCTAATCACAGCTGTAGTATTAATTTTTAATCTGTTCAAAACAAGTGCAGCCATGCATTTCTAACCCATTGGAAACCAGTGAGCCACACCACAGTACCCAGAGGAACGATGAACATTGTTAGGTCAGAGGCAATTTTGCAAAAATACTAAATTGGAGTGTACCAAGCTCAAACCTCCGTTTCAGGTTTATCAAACATTCCAAGTTAGTGGACAATAAGTAAGCACAAGTGCTGATCAATAGGTAAAAGGTGTATCACTTGAGCACATATCTGCATTAAGGAGATTAAGGAAAAGAACAGACAGGCAATGGTTAAGTGATATGCTCATTGAGTTGGGGAATTTTACAGCAGGCTGAGAATTCCATCCAGCCACTCCATGACCATCTTTCTCATGTCACTTATTGCAAATGGTGCCTTGAGAACAAGGACTGCAGTGAACTGGTGTCCTATTGGTAAATTAATTTATTAGGTTTCTGGATGATCTGCAGTGAAAAACATGCTTAATTAATGATCAGGTCAACTTACTGATGGGTGAGGGGAAGAAGATGATGTTAAGGACTTCAACAGTGGATGTGGAGTTAATTTCACTGGCTGCCAAGTAACTGAGAAAACAGCTGGGCCTATCATTACCAAGTGAGTAAGGAATAACTGAAAGGGTATTATTTTGTGAAGTCTATTTACTCTCATTCTTCCAGAATACCAATTCTTCTGTCTTTTGATTGTAACACAAAGATGACTCTTCAATAAAATTGGCATTGTACTTCAACCATTCCATTAACAATACTCTAAAGTCAGGAGTTCCCAATCATTTATGTGCCAAGGACCAATACCATTAAGCAAGGGGTGTGTGAATCTTATGGTCTTATCAGTCTGACCCCAGGTTGGGAACCCCTGCTACAAAAGGAAATACTTCCAGACGCTAATCAAATGTCAAATATTCCAAACAATACCTCTGTTCTGCTGCCCTTGGTATATCTGAATATACCTGGATGATATGGGACACTCCTGTGATTCTGGCATGTGTGCGATGTGCTTTACAGTGTCGCATCTTGCTTTAACAACCACATGGGGGAAAAAAATCTCTCTTCCCAGATCATGCAGAGGAATTAAGGAGAAACCTAGTGATCTGAATGATTTCACCAACTGGAAATGATGTTCTACAATGAGCGTTGAGAAGATTATTCACTCTGAAGTGCCTTTCTGAGAAATTATTCTTGAGTAAGCTTGGCCAGGCTATGGTGAAGGGGTGGGAGATGGAAAATCACTGGCAGTCCATTTCTATCTTTAATTGATATCCACACCAGGATACTTCCGCAAGCAATCAATAACTATTGATTAGTAACAAGATTCTAGCTCATCTCTGGTTCTGTAGTTGTAACATGACCTCATCTGAAATAGATTTCAAGATTCATGGTCAAATGTTAACACATTCACCGCCATCTGGGAACCAGATCAGAATTCCTTAGGAGCGAATAGTTCAGTATAATCTCAGTTTGAGTGGGAATATAGCATGGATGGTAATTGATTGGCTGCCTGACAAATGGGCAGATTCTTCTACCAGAGTGAACGGGTGGTAAAATCAAGCATGATATATGATAGGAAGCGTGTTTTGGCATCATTTTGCTCTCAAGCCAAGCTGAATTCTTGTCTCTGTACATTTTCTTTAGGATAGCTTGGCTATTCATTTGGCATCTTATTCGTGCTATGTGAAAAAAGCACAAGTGTAATTTTATGCAATAAGTAGCAGAAATTACCCATCTTAATATCCCAGTAATGTGAATAGGGGAAAAAACTAGCTGACAAAACGCTTATCAAGAGTTTCTTAGCCTCTCTATCTTTAAAGCAGGGGCTCCCAACCTCTTTTTTTCCATGGACCCCTACCATTAACCGAGAAGTCTTTGGACCCCAGTTTGGGATCCCCTGCTTCAGAGTGTTGCTAAGGGGAGAGGAAGCATCCAGCATGGCAAGTACAAAATGCCACCAGGAGACCATAATAAGGGAAGATCTTCTCCAGGGTACAAACTGTGCTGTAAATGGCCTAACGCTGAACTGGTGCAATGCAAATGTACAAAAATATATGAAAGATAGAACAGGAACCACCAATCAATTCATAAGTCACTGTTACATTCGCGGCAAAGAATATCATCCTTCTCGGGAAAAAATCCTTTTCCGACCAGCGAGGCGGAGCATCGCGAACAGGAGAAGCAGTTCTGGTGCCATTGGCGATCTTCAAAGGAAATGTACTTGCCTCCTCCAAAGCCTTTAAAGAGAAGCAGACATCTTAGAAGCAGTCAATGTCAGCGAGCCTCAAGCAAACTGCAATGAGAGTTTGTAAACACAGCCTGCTGTGGAAAGACCAGCTCTGCCCAACAGCAAGTGAACATTAACCCTCGTATGACCTGTTGGTCATCCTAAGAATTTGAAATATGTTTATGTAATGGCAACAGCAGCAATTCCAACAGTATTGGAGCAATTACAAATGTGTTTATCGAACAGTTTTCCATAAACATTTATATTAGACACATTGCTCCAAGTATGTTGCAGAAGGTAAACAATATGATATACAAACGCTAAAGTTTGACGCAGCTTCTGTACTGCCAGATTTTTTTTGACTGACTCCTCAAAATTTATCTTTATCTGATGAATATGTAAACATATAATTTGACAGGCCCTAAATGGGCAGATTATTTGTCATTATCATCACTAGTGTCGGAGCTTGTCGACCACAGACTACCTGCTATAAATCCAATGATGTCTCAACTTCAAAACTGGTTCATTTATAAATAGTGCAATTCAGATTCATTTACTTATCATATCTACAGCGGAACAGAGCGAAATGTGTCATTTTGCGTTGGAGACCAACACCACCTAAGCATGTGCTGGGGGCAGCCCAAAAATGTCACCACCCTTTCCGGCACCAACGCTACATGCCTACAATGCTCAGCAGAACAACAGTAACTAATCAACAACACAGCAGAACAAATCTCTTTCCTCCCTGCCATCCACCCACAAAACCTATTCAGACACACAGACAGTGCTCCAACCCAGGACCGGACTCCAGTGGACTCAGTTTGACTTCCCCAGTAGACTTTAGACTGGTAGACCCTGGGCTTTAGTGATCAGACTCATGGTCCATTTAGCAATATAAATATTTTCAAGAGCAATCACCCCTAATCACAAAACCTGAGTATCCCCAGGTTTGATATGCAGTCTCCGATAATCAAGAAGTTTTTAGGGTTCCTCACACTTGGGACTGAACTGTGCCCAGGATTCAGATTCTGTCTGATTGGCACGTGATGCACCTAAGATGAGAAGCTGCACATCCAGTTCCCTGAAAGAGCCGGGGCCAAAGTATTCACTGGATACATTTTCCAGGGAGCAGGAAGTCATTAGCTCTGTGACAGATTTACCAGGTCACAAACCTTGAGTGTATGCAAACCCAACCATGACTCATTGATTAAGCCTGTTTCCTTGTTCTCCCAGTTATCCTACCTCTGTCATTGCTTTATCCCAATTTCTCTCTTGAAATCACAGTGTTACTTTTTTTGGGTCCCTGATCTCCCTGAAAAGTGTCCCGTCATCATCGTAAGTCTAACCAACCAGTCCCAGCAGAGATGGAATCTGAACGGTGGGAAATGGGACCGAGGCAGAATCGGGGCCTAGTCCGGTCCTCAAACATGCCTGTTATTCAACTGGAATTAATTGCTGACTTTACACCACTCTTATCTGCAAGCATTAGGCCAACTCTAGTGTTTCTCCTGTTATCCCATCTCCATTCAACCAACTAAACAAAGACTGCAGACCAAGCTCATTGACTCCCTGTTTGCTGCACTCTAGCTCTTGTTTTTACTTCACCTAGTACGTTCTGTTGTTTTAATTTCTCTGTCCATGCTTTTTAGTTGAAGGAATGAGGGAAGAAAGTAAGTTCGCAAAATTCAATTTTCAAGAGTTTCTTAAATTCACTGGAGTTAATCAACGTCCGATGCAAATACACATTACTTCATTGGAAAGAGAGTTCTCAAGTCACATCAACAGTGTTTAATTCAATCAAAAATAGCTTTTCTATTTCAACAATACTTCATGAATCTCAAGCTAAACACGTCAACCTATGAAAGCTTTATTAACGGCCCCACAAATATATTATTCCTCTTTTGCTCTATTTATTTTGATGATTTATACTTTTTTAATGTCTTTAATGGTACTGCTGCCACAAAACAATTATCATGATATACATCAGTTATAACAAACCTAATTCTGCTGAGCAATGTAATCATTAATAAAAAATAATAAATTAGGTTATTTATATGGCTTTCAAGTAATGGATCAAAGGGCTCTTCAGCATTTGCTGGCCATTGGGGGAACAGTGATCATTATTACAAGTGCTCTGTTGCTGTTAATTTAAGAGCCAACACTGTGCACACTGAATATTATTACAAAATATTTGATTCCAAAGAGATTTTCTTTCAAAGCTTTATCATTCGAAGCTCTAGCGCAGGATAAACAGCACTAAGTAAAACACTGGAATATTTTTCTTACTGAGTTATGCCTTTTAAGTGTGACAGAAAGTGTTCTGATATTCCTGTGAATATAGAAGAGTGTGCCTGCGGGTGTCATTCACGGCAGGAAGAGAAACTTTTGTCACAGCTGGGGGGGTGGTGGTAGGTGGAAATCACTATTTTATTAAAAAGATACCAAAAAGATAGCTTTGTAGTAAAAGCAAAGAGATTAAAGGGACCCAAAAAAGCTGTTGACAGTCACATAGTGTGAGGGCCCAGGAAACACTGCAGATTAAAGTAATCGAGAAACGAGATGACTTTTCCACTTATCGATGCTTTTCAAGCTTTCAATTGCTCGGACTTTCCCTGATATGCATGCACTCCAGACCCCTCGACTTCATCCCACTTAGTTGACACATTGATCCTGCATTTATATAGGGTCTTTTATGACCTCAGTATGTCGCAAGGCACTGAACAACTAATGAGATGCATTTAAAGTTGAGCTATCTTTGTAAATGAGGCTCTAAAGCAGGTTATTTGTGACAGAAAGTGACAACGACCAGTTAGCAGGTTAACTGTCCCTCCTTGTCCAATCATGGGATAATTTTCAGAATGCAAGACAAATGGAACATCCATCAGTCAGTATTTCCTACAGTGGAGCACTGGAGTGTCAGCTTTAGCTTCGGTCCATGAACTCTGGGAATAAGGCTCAGGCGCGAGGCTACCACTTACATCTCGGCAGGTTATTCATTTGCGGGAGCATGACCATTCCAGAGACTGATTCCTTCTTCACTGTACAATGCCCGTTCTCAGTGACGGAGTACAGACCTCAAATTAGTAAAGCTTAAATATTGCGAGTGGTTGAGCACCCAAGTAATGTGACGGCTTCCAAGTCAGAAACAATATTAAAGTCTATTTGGCTGAGGGGTTCAAAGGAGCATGAGAATCAGAATAAGGTTTATTATCATTGGTGTGTGTCGTGAAATTCATTAACTTAGCAGCAGCAGTACAATGCAATACATGATGAAGGTATAGAAAGAAAAAATAAATAGTAAATCAATTACAATAAGTATATATATGTATATTAAATAGTTACATTAAAAATAATGTAAAACAGAAATGATATAAAAAAACAGGTAACATTCATGGGTTTAATGGCCATTTAGGAATCAGATGGCAGAGGGGGAGAAACTGTTCCTGAATTGATGATTGTGAGACTTTTTTTAAAATATATTATTTCTGTGGGTCCGGTTCCTTGCTGAGGTAGAAGTTGATTCTGGGCATGACCAACCTCTCAAAGCATTTTATCATCGTAGATGTGAGTGCTACTGGATGAGTCATTAAGGCAGCTCCTACTGCCCTTCGTAGGCACTGGTATAATTGTTGCCTGTTTGAAGCAGGTGGGAACTTCTGACCATAGCAGTGAGAGGTTGAAAATGTCCTTGAATACTCCCGTCAGTTGGTTGGCACAGGTTTTCAGAGCCTTACCAGGTGTACCATTGGGGCCTGCTGCCTTGTGAGGGTTCAGCTCCTGAAAGACAGCCTGATATCAGCCTCCAACTCAGAGATCACGGGGTCACTGGGTACAGCAGGGATCGCCACAGCTGTAGATATGTTCTCCCTTTCAAAGTGGGCATAGAAGGCATTGAGCCCATCTGGTAGTGAAGCATCACTGCCACTCATGCTATTGGGTTTACTTTGTAGAAGGTAATGTCCTGCAAACCCTGATGTGCATCCAGTGTTGCCACCAACCTCGCTTGGAACTGTTTCTTCACTCTGGAAACAACCCTCTGCAGCCAAGCCTGTTTTTCTTGCACAGACCTGGGTCAACAGACTTAAACCTATCCCTCAGCAGATGACAAACCTTCTGGTTCATCCACAGCTTCTGGGTTGGGAACGTACAGCAAGTTTTCGTAGGCACACCTCATCCACACAGGTTTTAATGAAGTCGCTAGCAACTGCGGCATACTCATCCCGATTCGAAGATGAATCCCCGAATACAGTCCAGTCCATCAATTCAAAGTAGTCCTGGAAGCGCTCTTGTGCTTTCCTTGTCCATACCTTCTTGGTCCTCACTACTGGTGCTGCAGTTTTCAGTCTCTGCCTTATTCAGGGAGTAGAAGTACAGCTAGGTGATCAGACTTTCTGAAGTGAGGGTGTGGAATAGCATGGTAAGCATTCTTGATGGTGGTGTAACAGTGGTCCAGTGAGTTGTTTCCTCTGGTACTACAAGTGATTTGTTGATGCTGATTATTTAGTGGCTTTTTCATGATGACCTGGTTAAAATCCCTCAAAATGATGGTGAAGGCATCAGGGTGTGCTGTTTCGTGCATGTTGATCCCATTGCTCAGATCATCTCGAGCCTGTTTGACAATGGTCTGAGGTGGAATATACTCCACTACCTAAATGACAGCAGAAATCTTCCACAGCAGGTAAAATGGACGGCACTTAATTATGAGATACTCCAGGTCTGGTGAGCAGAATTGGGACAACACTGATATATCTGTGAACCAAAAGGAGTTAATCATGAGGCATACATCTCCCCCTCTGCTTTTGAGACTCGACAATCCTTTCCTGACGGTCTATAGTGGACCCATCAATCTGAATCGCTAATTTGTCCAAAGTATACTTCACAGCTTCATAATACCTGTATGAAAATCCTTCCTCATCTCTCCACTAGGGTTTTCACATCAATTCTTTTTTATTTCCCTTCATCTGGATTGTTCAAACATTGGAAACAATCTGTCTTTCTACTGTGTCCCAGCACTTCAGAACATTATCAGTTCAGGGTGTAGCCTCTGATCCAATGAAAATATTGCCAGTTTCTTTCTAAAAGCCTGTTTTGTATTTTCATTTTCTCCCAGCACGCAGCATCCTTGTGAATCTCTGCAAACTTGCATCCTGGGGCTCTTCATAACCTTGATTCTCCATCCAGTTTTCTATGTGGGTTTCCCAGTGGAATTGTGGAAATCGTGGGTCACATAGATTTTGAAGGGCAAAATCCATCATCATTTCAACGCTATCATGGGAGACAGTGAAACATACGGGGGGGGGGGGGCTTTCTAATTTACCATAATATCAGAATAAAATGTAGGTCTTTGATCAAGTTTGACTAAAGAGCTGATTGTGGACTTCAGGAAGGGTACAATGAGAGAACACGAACCAATCCTCATAGAGGGATCAGAAGTGGAGAGAGTGAGCAATTTCAAGTTCCTGGGTGTCAAGATCTCTGAGGATCTAACCTGGTCCCAACATATCGATGCAGCTATAAAGAAGGCAAGGCAGTGGCTATATTTCATTAGGAGTTTGAGGACATTTGGTTTGTTACCTAAAACACTTGAAAACTTCTACAGATGTACAGTGGAGAGCACTCTGACAGGCTGCATTACTATCTGGTATGGCGGGGGCGGGGGGCTACTGCACAAGTCTGAAAGGGCAACAGAAAGTTGTAAAATTACTCAGCCCTATCATGGGTTACTAGCCTCCATAGTATCCAAGACATCTTCAAGAAGCAGTGTCTCAGAAAATCAGCGTCCATTATTAAGGAACCCCATCACCCAGGGCATACCCTCATCTCATTGTTACCATCAGGAAGGAGGTACAGAGGGCACAGACTCAGCGATTCAGGAACAGCTTCTTCCCCTCTGCCATCCAATTTCAAACTGAACATTGAACCTATGAACACTACCTCATTTTTAAAAAATTATTTCTGTTTTTGCACTTTAATGTAACTATTTAATATACATATATATACTTACTGTAATTCATTTATTTTTTCCTCTATATTTATCATTCTACTGTTGCCGCGAATTTCATGATATATGCTGGTCATATTAAATCTGATTCTGATTCTGAAGTTTCTAAACATCTCACTTCGTGGGAAGTTATGTTTGCTAACATCCCTGCGAAGTGCCAACAGTCGTTAACTACATAGAAAACGTTCTCAAAAGTTTTTGCCAAATTTGTAAAGAACAGTCTAAGTTGAATGTGCATTTACAAACCACCTTTCACAAATATAACAACTGCAAAGCCGTTGACTGCTAATTAACGCTTGAAACAGCTTTGAAAGTGCAGTCCTTGAGGAAAGAAGTGGAGCTCGCAGTTTGTCCTTAATGTTCTGCCAGGGAGAAGGCAGTCTGGTGCTTTGTTTTTTAATGTTTTTTAATGGAAAAGGACTGGACTGAATGAACTTCTCAGAGATAAGAGAGCTATATCTGAATCAAGACAATGGCATTACTTTACTTTTGTTGATAATGATACGACCATTGAATTAAGCTTTGGAATTTGACTAACAGTTAAATTACACTGAATTATAAATGGCCTGCTTGCAAACTGGGAGCCCAGAACAGTTCTACCAGCACTTTGATATATGGTAAAATTATAGAAATTGAATACAAGAACTCCAAGCTATGCCTACAGTAGAACTATCTTCTGATGGTAAAATGTGCAAGTTGTGGCAATTAAATTGATCTACATGTGTAGCTATGCTCCGTAGTTCTGCAAGAGATCTTGCAAAGATTCTCCCACCGCGGTCCCGGTTTCAGCTGGACTGGCAGTCTGCCAGGAGGGAATTCTTATGAGAGGCTAAGGGTCGCAGCCATTTACCTGTGATGGGTTTGGCACAGGCGGCACACTTCTTGGCATACAGGTTCCCAAAGCACTTGAGACAGTACGGGGATTCATCCCGGGAGGTGAAGTTCTGGCCGGCCAGCTGAGTCTTGCATCCGCTACAGACAAAGCATTCCTTGTGATAGGACTCATTGTGGTAAGTAACACCTCCTTTGGTCAGGGCCTGCAAGATGTTCAAAAGAGGAATTTATGATTATCTCAGCACAAAATTAATTCTTTACTGTCAAGGTAAGCATACTTAGCAGTCTTTAGAGGCAGGTAAAACCTACAGAGGCATTCAGCTGGTGGTAGCCAGAGCCAGAAAATGGATTAACTATTGACACATCCATGCTTTTCTGCTATACAATTGCTTTTAAAATGGGGGGAAATCTAAGGGATCAGCACAAACAGAGTACTGGTCATATGTTGAACTCAGCAGCTGGCTCTGCACACCGAGAGGAAAAAGGTTTGAAAATACAATCCATATGACGGGTAGAATACTTGATTGGGGAAACAATCCGAACAGTTAGAGGATATTTTGATCCACCAATCCAACGGGTTGGTGGTTAGCCTTATGCTATTACAACGCCAGCAGCCAGCAATCAGGTTTCAATTCCCCCATGACCGCAAGCTTTCTCCCACATTTCCAAAGATGCACGGTTAGGGTTAGTAAGCTGTGGGGCTGCTATAAATTGGCGCTGAAGGTGTGGTGATGCTCGCGGGCTGCCCCCAGCCCCTATTCAGCGTTGGTGGTCATCCATGAAAATGACGCGTTTCTCTGTACATTCTGATACCTCAGTGTAAATGTGACAAGTAAAGTTTTAATCTTTAAAGTTCATCCTGTCCACCACGAGAGCGAGTTCCCTTTCCACAGGTGTCAGTATTGTGGAGGTATCAGCTTAAAATGAAAAGAGGAATGTTTCCTTCACTCACTGTCTGAAAGAGGAGTGGAGGCAGCTGTCCTCATTGTACTGGGGACGTACGTGGGTGGGTTAACTCACAGGGGCCATGGACTGCAAAATGGGAAGTAAAATTCATCTCAGTTGTTCCCTGTCTAAAATGAGCAGAAAGGCCGCTGACTGTGAAGCAAATTTCTATCGTTTTAAGAATTTAATTTCAACCTGTTTTAGAGTGAACAACACTAAAGAGGCACCGGAGGAGTTCCACAATTGCAGGCAACACCTATGGAGGAAAGTGGACCGTCAACGTTTCAGGCTGGTACCCTTCATCTGCCCTGCTCATTTCTACCGCTTTTATGGGAGTTCCTGGAAAGTTTTTGTCACTACCCCTGGTGTAAGACCCCTTGGAGGATCACCAGTCCACTGCCTCTCCCACCATCACGGACCTCACCACCTCTGGAGATCTCCCCTCCATAGTCCTACGAACTCATTGTTTCCCAATCCTGCAGTGTTCCTTTACTCTCTCTCACTGCTAGAGTAAGATCTGAATTGAAGCCATTGTTTATTTTCTAGGTTCTGGATTCAGAGAACAAAAATACTACCTCTGCTACCTCAACTAAAATTGGCTTGGTAAAAGCCAATACAGTTATTTAAGTAACAATCCTAAAACAACAAAAAATATTTTGCTACAATAACAACAGTTATTCGAGTGGAGTGTATATTGACTGGCGGCATCACAGCCTGGTTATGGAAACACCAATGCCCTTGAACTAAAATTCCTACAAAGAGTAGTGGATATGGCCGGGTCCATCACAGGTAAAGCCTCCCAACCATTAGGCAAATCTCCATGAAACACTGTGGCAAGAAAGCAACATCCATCATTAGGGACCCCCACCACCAAGGACTTGCTCTCTTCTCACTGCTGCCATCAGGATGAAGGTACAAGAGCTTCAGGACTCACACCACCCAGGTTCAGGAACTGTCATTACTCCTCAACCATCAGGCTCTTAAACCAAAGGGGATAACTTCACTCAACTTCACTTGCCCCATCATAGAAATGTTTCCACAGTCAATGGGCTCACTTTCAAAGACTCTTCATTTCGTGTTCTCGATATTTGTTGCTTATTGATTTATTATTATTTCTTTTTTTATATTTGCTCAGTTTGTTGACTTCTGCACTCTTGTTGAACACCCTAGTTGGCTGTCTATTATTGATTCTGTTGTGGTTATTATTCTATAGATTTATTAAATATGCCCACAAGCAAATGAATGTCAGAGGATTGTTTATTGCGACATACATAAATTTACTTTGAACTTTCAGTTTCTGTTCCTATTATGCCCTGAAGTCAAGAGGATATATATATATGACTCTACCTTCAGAGAGAGTATTCTCAAATCAAGGGTCAGTCATTATGGTATGGTAGCATAGTGGTTAACATAGTGCTTCACAGTGCCAGTGACCTAGGTTCAAATCCCATTGCTGTCTGGGAGGAGTTTGTGTGTTTTCCCCATGACCACATGGGTTTCTTCAGGATGCCCTGGTTTCATCCCACATCCCAAAGATATTTGGGTTAGTAGGTTAATTGGTCACATATTTATATAAGCGGTGGGCCTGTTACCATGTTGCACCTCTAAATTTAGAAAAACAAATTACCTTCTTGCAGTGGAAGCATCGCGGAGCAAAGTGGTTCTCGTAGCAAGGCACGCAGTAAATCTCACTCTTATCGGGTACAAAGGCCTTCGAGCCTATGGGCTGCTCGCAGGTGTGACAAATAAAACAGCCTTCATGCCAGGTGTTGCCATTGTATTCAAGCTTACGGGTACCTGATGATGACAATCAGCCAAAAATAACCTCAGTGGTAGCACAACACAAGTCCAGCATTTGTCAAAATGTTCTCCAAAGCAATGGAAATGACACAGCCATCATTTTCTGACGCTGCCACAGACTCTGTTCCTCAGCCCTCCATTACAGAAACCAGAGGTCAGCAAAAGCTCTGCTATTTAAGGAGATTTGAGCAACGTATGGGGGAGGAAACAGAGGGAATTATTTTTACACAGAGATTGGTGGGTGAGTGGGTGGAATGCTCTGCCAGGGGTGGTGGTGGTGGAGGCAGATATGTTAGGGGCATTTACAGACCCTCAGAGAGGCATATGGACAATAGAGAAATGGAGGGCTATGTCGGAGGGAAGTGTTAGATTAATCTCAGAGTAGGGTGAAAGGTCGGCACAATATCGTGGGCCATAGGCCCGTACTGTGCAATAATGTTCTATGTTTCTGTCCAAATTCTGCCCCATTCACTGTGCTTGCTAACTTTGTCCGGTTACTTATCAAGAGATGCTTCATTTTAAGATTCTCTTCCTTACTTTCAATTCTCTTCCGAACCTCCCCCACTACTCTCCCCATTTCTCTCAGATGTATAACCTTCCAGTCCTAATCTCACCTGAGCCTGGACTTAACCCTGACAACTAGCAGCTATGGCCTCAGCTGAAGCCACAAGCGTTAGAACTCTCACCATGAACACCCCGGCTTCACTGCTGCTCTTTTCATTGCGAAGGCCCACACGACTCTAATCCAGTATTTGGTCACTTTCCCTATCACGTCCTTGTGGCTAGCCATCCGAGTTGGTCTGGCATTGCTATGGTAAAACGGCTTCACAGGTTTCACTGTTTCAAGTGATATTGTATGCACAGGAGCTGGTGAATATTGGCAGGGTATTCATTTGTTTTGTGGGGAAAAGAGGACACAGACAGAATATCACCTTCCAAGTGGTGATATTTCCCTCCCCAGCCACATAAAGACCAAGGTTCTTCCATCGCCATTGTACTTCTGCAGTCCACTCTGCTTCACCGGAGTATAAAATTGGAGCCCTCTTACGGTGGGTGGCACGGTAGCATAATGGTTAGCGCAACGCTCTACAGTGCCAGCGACCCGGGGTTCAATTCCTGACGCTGCCTGTAAGGAGCTTGTACGTTCTCCGTGTGACTGCATGGGATTTCTCCGGGTGCTCCGGTTCCTCCCACAGTCTAAAGACGTACCGGTTGGTATGTTGATTGGGCAAGGATTAGATTGGGAGATCGCTGGCTGGCGCGGCTCAAAGGGTCTATTCTTGGCTGCATCTTAATAAAATAATATACCAGGGTAGGACTCGATGCCAGAGTTTGATCAATTTTCACCCTCTTTAATTTATACCCAGCACCCTCAGCGTAAATGTTTCCTGCTAAAAATTTGGAAACCTAGGCGACTGGTAAGCAAGCACTCTACAATCAACAATGAATTCTGGTTTTATCCCAACTATATGAAGCCTTATCAATCACAGTTATATCCAAGAACCATCGATTGCCTGACTTGGTCTTTTGTCTAACTTTGTGTAATTCAACTGAACCTCATCTGAAAATTCAGGATCCCCAGTGCGGACTGTTGTTATGCACGCTTCAGTTTAATCAGAGCTTCAACTAATATTTCTTTGCAGTTTTTCTCGATCGTCTAACGCAACCTTCTCCCTCTGAGACATCGGATGGGTTTCAATCAGGATTTCGACGAGCGATCAATAAAACTTAGCTTCAAAGTAAAAGCTTTTCACAATGATGCACTAAATGCTCATGAAAGAGGACTGACACTGTGTGGAAGATTCACACACAAAGAGCGGTGATACCACACCCACTGCAGACTGGAGAGGCTTTCATGCCATAATTTGCCACTAACCAATAAGTCACCCATTGTAGATTTTGGAAAATTTGCAAGTGTTCCATATTTTGTTGACTTTTCATGAGGTGGAACCTGTAGCTTTTCTCTATAATTGTTACCTGGGAAATATAACACTTGTGGGGGTTCTTGAATTCTGGAGAATAGCAATAAAGAGCCCCAATACCCATAAAATCTAGCTTTTAAGAATGATTGCTAAGTAAGCCAGCTCCTAGAACTTTTCAGAAAGCACCTTTCTTGAGCATAAAGTACCTCAGCAAACTTTAGAACAATAATGAAAAAGATTCAAAGTGCTCTTTAATCCTCTAATAATTAATGCCTGCATTGTATTAGAGTGAAGAAAAAACAAAAGCACACAAGCAAACGCAGTGAAATTTGCATTTATTACATGAACGTGTGCTCCCATTACCTCAGGATCTTAATTATCAACATTTCATTAGTAAATGCTGAAACAGCATTATCATGCTATGAGTTGGACTGAAGTTTCCAAGCTATGACTTATTGATGGAAGGAAAAATGGTCTGACAGGCTACTCAAACAGAAGCTGGAAGGGCAATAATGTGTTTGAGAAATAAGACTCCAGGGCGCATACCAGGCATGACGACCTTGTCACAAGCAATACATTTTGAGGAGAATTCACTGCAGTAGCAATCATTGCATAACAGCTCCTCTTCTTGGCATGTAAATGGCTCATCTGCCAATGATCTGTCACAGCGATAACACCTGAAGCAATGCTCGTGGTAATGACGGTCTTCGTAGAACAGTTCCTGACCAACGAGACAATAAAAATGAATCATTAACAGCAAGGAGCAAGGCAAATTTGTAACACTATGAATCAGGTATGCAAATGATCCAACATTAATTTTCAAACTCAGGTTAATAATTCCAGTTAAGGGAGAGCTTGCATTTAGAAAATGCCTTCATATCCTTACTGTGGCCCCAAAAGCTTTGCAACCAATGAATTACTCTTAAATATGGAAACCATTGATTATTTGCCAAATGCAGGCGGTTAATCTGTCAGCTGGATGTCATAAACAACAATGTGATGACTGGAGAATTAAATTAGATTTAAGATGTTGGCTAAGTAATGAATCTTAATTACAGTTATCAGATAGAAAGGCAGTTGTTTAACAACTGCCAGGCAATAAAATCCTCTAACAGTGTGTTGGCCACCAATAGCAAATATGCATCATATTTAGAAAAGATTTCTGCCTTGCAATATCTCCCAATATTGCTGCCCCACCTCTTCCTCCCACCTCTTTTCAGCTGACAACATATTCAAATACAGTTCCATTGATTATATACTTTGCATATCTGAATTGGAGTTGAGCAGATTGCAACCTACCTTAATCTGCAGAGACAAGAGGGCATTGGTAGTGCCAGCACGACAGGAATCAGTTAATACAACACTTCTGACTCACTGAGCCTGGGAATATCCCTGTGCGATAGCCTCAATTCCACACTGAACAGAGTGCTGACCAACCATATAACTACAAGAGTTCTGGTGGCTTCCCTAATTTGAAATTCTTTCCTCTGTGACCCTCACTCAAGTTAATTTGGAGTTTTCATGAAATCTATCAAATAATTCAGAATTAAAAACACAAGGAATGTAAATTTCCTGCTTGCAACTTAAATAGCAAAACAACGAGATGTCCTTTTGTGTTCTGCATCTTTCAGAATATATCTTTGTACCTCTGAATTGGAAATTAAACTAAATGCATTATGAGAAAGCAAAGGGATTCCTCTTCCAGTATGTATTCCCAGTTCCATGATAGGAGCACAACAGAACAAACCTTCTATTATAGTCACAAATAGCAGTGATAGAAAAATCTGGCTTAAATATACACAAAGATGGGTTTCACAGCTGCCTGTGGTAACGAATTCCACAGATTCACCACTCTCTGGCTAAAGAAATTCCTCCTCATCTCTGTTCTAAAAGGACACCCCTCTATTTTGAGGCTGTGTCCTCTGGTCATAAGAAATATCCTCTCCACATCCACTCTATCAAGGCCTTTCACCATTCAATAGGTTTCAATGAGGTCACCCCTCATTCTCAAACAAGAGAAAATCTGCAGATGCTGGAAATCCAAGCAACACACACAAAATGCTGGAGGAACTCAGCAGGCCAGGCAGCATCTAGGGAAAGAGTATAATCAATGCCTGCTGAGTTCCTCCAGTATTTTGTGTGAGTTTACCCCTCATTTTTCTGAATTCTAGTGAATACAGGCCCAGACCCATCAAATGCTCTTCTATTGACAAGCAGTTCAATCCTGGAATCATTCTTTTGAACCTCAGCACATCATTTCTAAGATAAGGGTCCCAAAACTGCTCGCAATACTCCAAGTGAGGCCTCTCCAGTATATACTGAATAAGATTAGATGCTAAGAAACCACTGCGGAGACTTTAGAAATAAAGCTTTTCTGGCCATTTAGAACATACAACATCCGAATGGATCGCAAATGATAGTACAGACTTTCTCCTCCAAATAATCCATACAGACTTGAAGGTGCAAGGTTTGATTGTATAAATCATGCAATCAATCACTTCAAAAAACAGAGACAAATAAAAAAATACACGCTGGTATAAAATTAATACTTTCACTGCAGATCACCTTTGCCTCACTTACTAATCTACTCAGTGAGCAACACTTTGTCTCTGACATGAGCAAGCTTGGTATTAATTGTTTACACCATTGTCGGTAGAGATTTATAGATCAGCATGAATCGAGATGCACATAGTATCTTCTGAATCTCTTTGTTTCTAGATGCAGCAAGGGCAGGCAAGGACGGAAGACACAAGAGACTGCAGTTGCTGGAATCTGGTGCAGGATCCTGATCAAACACCAGAAAACCTTCAGATGCTGGAAATCCAGAGCTGCGCAGAGAAAATGCCGGAGGAACTCAGCAGGACAAGCAGCATCCACGGAAATGAATAAACAGTCAGTGTACCCGGCCGAGACTCTTCCTCAGGACTTGCGCAGGGTTTTTTTTACCCAAAGCATCAACAAATTCTTTCCTCCCACAGACGATGTTCAAACCACTGAGTTGTTCCAGCAGCCTGTGTGTTTCTCAAGGACAAGGACACCAATGGGACAGCACAGTATGGACAGCTGTTGATATCTTAATAGACAATAGACAATAGGTGCAGGAGTAGGCCATTCAGCCCTTCAAGCCAGCACCACCATTCACTATGGTCATGCTGATCATCCACAATCAGTACCCTTTTCCTGTCTTCTCCCCATATCCCTTCACTCCGCTATCTTTAAGAGCTCTACCTAACTCTTTTTTGAAAGAATCCAGAGAATTGGCCTCCACTGCCTTCTGAGGCAGAGCATTCCACAGAACCACAACACTCTGTGTGAAAAAGTTTTTCCTCAACTCCATTCTAAATTGTCTACCCCTTATTCTTAAACGGTGGCCTCTGGTTCTGGACTCCCTCAACATCGGGAACATGTTTCCTGCCTCCAGCGTGTCCAATCCCTTAATAATCTTGTATGTTTCAATCAGATCCCCTCTCATCCTTCAAAAAGCTGGTGAGCATGTTGGTGTGCACTCATCTGATGTAGTGTGAAGAGTGAACATTCATATCTCAGACTTTATGTGGGGCATTGGAAAGAAAAGAGAAGTGCATAATTGAGAAAGATTAACATTTTAAAACTTTCATTCAGTCCTTCAATTCACTTGCACATCCAAAGAAACACATAAAATTAGTTAGACCCTTTCACCCACTCCGACTACTGCACCCATCCACGCTAATCCCATTAAACTGGATTTGGTCCACGTTCTTTTATAGTATGTCTTAATGATTCTAGTGTTTGTTCAGATGCTTCCTGAATGTTCTGAGATTATCTGTCTCCACCATCTCTTCAGGCAGCATATTCCGATTCCAATTACTGTAAGAAAAAGATCCCTTCTAAACTTCCTATCTAGGACCTCGAACCTATGCTCTCTTGTCTTAGGGAAAAACGGCTTACTATTCACCCCCTTCATAATTTTGTATTGCTCTGTCACATCACCATTCACTCTCGTCTTTCTCGAGGAAAAGAGCGCATCTACTCTATCCTGCGGTTACGAAGAAGGAAGGTCAGTGGGTATATTTCATTAGGAGTTTGAGGAGATTTAGTATGCAGCCAAAGACTCTAGCAAGTCTCTACAGATGTACTGTGTACAGCATCCCGACGGGTTGCATCACTGTCTGGGGTGGAGGTGCCATTGTAGAGGATGAGGAAACTTTGCAGAGGGTTGTAAACTCAGTCAGTCTAATCATGGGGACAAGCCTCCTCAGTGCACAGGACATCTTCAAACGGCAATGCCTCAAGAAGGCAGTGTCTGTTGTTAAGGACTTGGCATCCAGGACATGCCTTTTCCCATTACTCCTATCAGGAGCAGGTATAGCCTGAAGACACTCAGCAATCTAGCAACGACTTCTTCCCCTCCGTCATCAGATTTCTGAGTGGTCCACGAATACTGCCTTACTACTCTTCTCTCTTCTTGCACTTTTTTTTTTACATTTCTTATAAGGTAATTTTTCGTAAAACACACAGAAAAAATGCTGGTGAACGCAGCAGGCCAGGCAGCATCTATGGGAAGAGGTACAGTCGACGTTTCGGGCCGAGACCGTTCGTCAGGACTAACTGAGAGAGGAGCTAGTAAGAGATTTGAAAGTGGGAGGGGGAGGGGGAGATCCGAAATGATAGGAGAAGACAGTAGGGGGAGGGATGGAGCTAAGAGCTGGAAAGTTGATTGGCAAAAGGGATACAAGGTTGGAGAAGGGAGAGGATCATGGGACGGGCCTTCTCCAGCCTCGTATCCCTTTTGCCAATCAACTTTCCAGCTCTTAGCTCCATCCCTCCCCCTCCCGTCTTCTCCTATCATTTCGGATCTCCCCCTCTCCCTCCCACTTTCAAATCTCTTACTATCTCTTCCTTCAGTTAGTCCTGACGAAGGGTCCCAGCCTGAAACGTTGACTGCACCTCTGCCTATGGATGCTGCCTAGCCTGCTGCGTTCACCAGCATTTTGTGTGTGCGTTGCTTGAAATTCCAGCATCTGTAGATTGCCTCGTGTTTGCATAGTTTTTTGTATATTGCATCGTACTGCTGCCAGAAATTTCACGACATGTATCAGCAATAATAAACCTCATTGTGGTTCTGATCCTCCTTCTACCTGAGATACTCAATCTGCCTCCTCAGTGCCACCATGCCCTCTTATATTGTGGCAGAGAAGGCAGTAGAGGGTCAAGGGCTACATTAGGAAACAAGGGGAAGAGAACTTGTTTTGAAAGTTGATCCGTGGTACGAAGGGACGTGGGAGTCCTCGTGAAGGATTCCCTAAGGGTTAATTTGCAGGTTAAGCTGGTGGTGAGGAAGGAAAATGCAATGTTTACATTCATTTAGAGGGGACTAGAACATAAAAGCAAGAATGTAATGCTGAGGCTTTATAAGGCACTGGTGAGGACTCAGTTAGAGTACTGGGAGAAGTTTTGGGCCCCTTACCTAAGAAAGTATGTGCTGATATTGGAAAGGGTCTAGAGGCGGTCCACGAGAATAACACTGGAATGAAAAGGCATTGTATGAGGAGTCTTTGATGGCTCTGGGTCTCTACTCATTGGAATTCAGAGGATGAGAGGAATTCTCATTGAAACCTATTAAATGTTGAAAGGCCGAGATAGAATGGATGTGGAGAGGATGTTTCCTATAGTGGAGGAGTCTTGGGCCAGAGGGAATAGCCTCAGAATAGACATCCATTTAGAATAGAGATGGTCAGAGGGTGGTGAATCTGTGGAACTTGTTGCCATAGGCAGCTGTGGAGGCCAGGTCATTGGGTGTATTAAAGGCAGAGGTAGATAGGTTCTTGATTAGTCAGGGCATGAAAGGTTACAGGGAGAAGGCTGGAGAACGGGGTTGAAGAGGAAAATTGATCAGCTGTGACGAAATGGTGCAGCAGACTGAATAGGCCAAATAGCCTAATTCTGCTCCTTTCTCTTCTAAAATCGACATTGCCTGGTTCTGTATATATTATTCTGCTGAAGCTGATAATTTGCTAGCATGATCCAATAGAGAACTGTAGATGTAGCCATTAGTGGCTGCAGTCAAACAGGTGGAAAATAGTCACTTTCTGAATTGTTCTCCTACAGATGAAATGAGAGACAGTAAACTGCTTCCTGTATTCCTGTGCTGCAGGGAACACTTACAGTATTAAAGAAAAGCAATCTTCAAAGTCTTAATTTTTCCTTTAACATAAATGCTTCAATTGATATTATCTGGCAACATCCCAAAACTTAAAAAAAAAGTGAAGTACTCGAGGGGAAACTAGGCAAGTCACTTAACCTACAGAAAAGATATCAGTAAGATTGAAAGAGTGCTGACAAAATTTGCAAGGATGTTGCCAGAACACGAGGGCCTAAGTTACAGGGAAAGTTTGCATAAGATAGGACTTTATTTCCTCGAGTGTAGAACAGACATCCCACCTCTCCCGGAACTTCTGGGAGTCTCCCGCATATTAATAGTGGCTCCCTGATGCCCGCAAATTATATACAATATCACGGAAATCAATTTTTTTGAGAGCGAGCGAGAGAAAGCAAGAGAGAGCGCGAGAGCGACCATGAGCGAAGGCAAGCGAGCGCGCGAGTGAGATAGAGAGAGAGAGAGCGAGCGAGCGAGGAAGCGAGAGAGAGCGCTTGAGAGCGCACGAGCGACCACAAGAGAGAGAGAGCGCGCGAGTGAGAGCGCACCATGGCAGAGTGTTCCAAAAAAATATAAAATGTATGTCACCCCAGACTACACTAAAGTGTACCCCTGCCTAATAGGGGTCAAAATAATGACAGTGTTTCTCGCTGCACTGTTTGCAACAGTGACTTTTCTATTGCCCATGGTGGGTTAAGACTGCAAAAGACATGTTGAGGTGAGTTTAACAGGTGTTATTCGTTCACTAGCATAGCTAACATTATTTAAACTAGCTGGCTAGTTGCTAAGGAGCTACTCTATTGCAGACATCCCATCTCTCCTGGAAGTCTCCCGCAAATCGATGATGCTACCTCCCTGAAATGAGTTTTTGCAGGGTGGGATGTGTGGTAGAATGAGGGGAGAGTTGATAGAGGGAAACAAAATTATGAGAGGCAAGCAGGCTTTTTCCACTGAGTTAAGTCTAGAACAAGAGGTCATAGGGCTAAGTTGAAAGGTGAAATGCTTAAGGGAAACATGAGGAGTAACTTCTTCACCCAGAGGGTGGTGAGATTGTGGATGAGCTGCCAGTGCAAGTGGTGGACATGGGTTCGATTTTAACATTTAGGAGAAGGGAAACTTGGAGCGGTACATGAATGGGAGGGGTATGGATTGCTATAGTTTAGATGCAGGTTGATGGGACTTGGCAGATTAATAGTTTGGCATAGGCTAAGTGGGCTGAAGGGCTGTAGTACTCTAAGCATGCGATATTCCCAAAGTCATCTGCAGAGTCAAAGTTTGTTTGGGAAAAGAAGTCATAACAGAATACAAAGAAATACATGGACAAGTACAGCTTATGCAAACTCCAAAACCTTTGTTCATTTGGGAAGTTGAGTAACACATGGTAATTTCATTCACTTTTTGATTTATGTTCATTAATGACTGTCTCTATCAAACAAGAATCAAGTCATACAATAGAACTTTGTGCTCTGGTCATATCCTCACAGAATGCAATTTCAAAGGAAGTTTTTAAACATTATTTACTGTGGCAAGATATTAATATGCTCACTGTTCTGGTTATGCTTACTTTCAACAGGAATTAACTTCCAATTAGAGGAAATTGTTTAATTTTTGAGGAAATACAATGAAGGCAAATGCAACCTATTTATTTTGGAAAGGATTAAGTTCATTGTCTGAAGACACATAAAGTATAATAAATAATAAAAGGCATCCGTTAGTCTTGCGACAACATGGATTTGTGCCTGGAAAGTCTTCACTCTCCAGGGCGCAGGCCTGGGCAAGGTTATATGGAAGACTGGCGGTTGCCCATGCTGCAAGTCTCCCCTCTCCACGACACCGATGTTGTCCAAGGGAAGGGCAAGGGCCGATACAGCTTGGCACCAGTGTTGTCGCAGAGCACTGTGTGGTTAAGTGCCTTGCTCAAGGACACAACACACTGCCTCAGCTAAGGCTCGAACTAGTGACCTTCAGGTCACTAGTCGAGTGCTTTAACTACTTGGCCACGTGCCCACTACATAAAGAATACACCACCTCAAAAATTCGGAGGGGCTTTAATATTGAAGAAGGCATTTGGGAAACATGATCTGGGTTATACTACATATGAGAATGAATTTTTTGCATTCCCAGCTTTTGAGGAAGTTAAAATTGATAATACAGTGAACACTGAGTGGAAGCATAAAGAGGAGGAGATACAAATCCAGTTGAGGAGGAGGATGGACTGACCAAAATGGAGTGGTATGTCCCAATCACTTTACTGTTAGATTTCAATAGAAGCCTCCTGCATTAGTCTCGCGTGAATATAAAGGTACATACCTGAAAAGAAGGCAATAAGGAATAAATTGGGATAATGGATTGTGATGCTCATGGAGTTGAAAAATGTGGGATGTGGGAAAGGGTAATTTATGAACCTTCTTTACTCCACAGGAAGTAATTGTAAAAATCGCCTTTCGTTCGTGGGCCCCAAGGAGTTTGTAGTGTGACTGGTTGGTACTAAAAGTGGAAGCAGGCCCTTCATAAATGCAGACATCCCACCTCTCCCGGAAGTTCCAGGAGTCTCCCGCATGTGAATAGTGGCCCCCTGATGCCCGCAAATTATATACAATATCACAGAAATCAATTTTTTTGAGAGCGAGCGAGAGAAAGCAAGAGAGAGCGCGAGAGTGACCACGAGAGAGAGCGAGAGCAAGAAAGAGAGCGAGAGCAAGCGAGCGAGCGAGAGGGCGAGAGAGAGCGAGCGAGAGAGAAAGCAAGCGAGAGCACACGAGCGACAGAACGAGAGAGAGAGAGAGAGTGCACGAGCGAGAGCGAAAGCAAGCGAGAGCACACGAGCGAGCGAAAGCGCTTGAGAGCGCGTGAGTGACCACGAGAGAGAGAGCGCACGAGCGAGAGTGCGCCATGGCAGAGTGTACCAAAAAAAAAATAAAACGTACATCACCCCAGACTACACTAAAGTGCACCCCTGCCTAATAGGGGTCAAAATAACGACAGTGTTGCTTGCTGCACTGTTTGCAACAGTGACTTTTCTATTGCCCATGGTGGGTTAAGACTGTAAAGGTGAGGTGAGTTTAACAGGTGTCATTCGTTCATTAGCATAGCTAACGTTATTTAAACTAGCTGGCCAGCTGCTAAGGAGCTACTCTATTGCAGACATCCCACCTCTCCCGGAAGTCTCCCCCAAATTGATGGTGCTACCTCCCTGAAATGAGCTTTTGCAGGGTGGGATGTTTGTAAGTGGAGGCGGGGGGTGGGGGGGGGTGACCACGCTAGTCATTCTTACTGTCTTTTTCCCCTCTCTCCAGAAACAGGGGGGAGGGGGGAGGGTGGAAAACGTGGACGCGGATTCTCTCTCATAACTCTGCTCCTTCACTGGCGGAATATTGCCATCAAGGATCACTCACTAAAGGAGACACAGCTGCTGAGCGGATGGACAGTCACCGATCAAGGAAGGGAGAGCATTTTGGAGTGAAGAAATGCTTCACCTGCTGAGGAACTCAGCAAGTCAGGCAGCATCTGCGGAAGGGAATAAGCAGTCAAGGTTCTTGGGCTGAGGGCCTTCACCAGAGCAGTTTCCCCAGCATCTGCAGAATCGCTTGTGTTTCTTAGAAATCCCAGCTGCCAATGCAACAGAGTTTGACGTTTGCGAAGATACGTGAAGTGGGAGCAATCGGCATCCTGCTCCCTATTTTACAGAAGCTTTTAACGGATAAGTCCACAGATAGGAAGGGACACAGTTTCATTTTGTACCTCGATAACTTTGATTTTTAAGTGGCAGAAAGAGGGTTTCAAACTTCAGCTGAAATATTTATATACAATTCCCAAGCAGCTTAACTGCATATGTGTTCAAAGTTCAATGTAAATTTATTATCAAAGTACACATCCGTCACCATTTACAATCTTAAGATTCCTTATCCTGTGGGCATACCCAGTACGTTCAAGAAACATAATAGGAACAGTGAAAGACCGCACCCAACAGGGCAGGCAAACGACCAATGTGCAAGAGACAACAGACTGGGCAAATACAAAAGAAAATAAAAGTGATAATAATAAAGAATGATAAGGATTGGAATGGCAGATTTAGTAGATGAGAAGAGTGCATCAAAAGTAAAAGTTATTTTTTAATTATATGCAAGTACTTACTCTCGCTTCATGGCCAATCAGCTCTTTACACTCAGCACAGGTATTTGCAAACAAGGTGTCGTAGCATGGGATGCAGTAGGGGCTGTCTTCAAATAGGATGTATTTCCTGCCGTACAGCGACTCTTTGCAGTTGTCACAATCGAAGCGTTCGCTCATCTTTTACAGACAGCCGTCACTGCGAAGAGAAAAGACTTTGCTTAGAGATTACTTGTTAACAGCGCATGCAGTTGCTGCCGCTTATTTATCTCAAGCAAACTTCTAGAAGTGGGAAGCCTGTTGCTCTTCAGTAGTTGGCAAGATTCATGGAAAGTGACTGGAAAGTACTCTAAACATTTCCCCTCCCACCCTGAAAGGGATATATAGGAAATTTTGAGGAACGGGATATGGAATCCGTAGACCTGTGGTGAACTCTTGGTCCATTCCCCAGCCCTGACACAACTTTTTTTTTCTCTCCCCGAAGACAATGACTCACGCTGGCACACAATTCCACACAGGCAACTTGCCAATATAGCCACTGATCATATTTGAATCAAATCTACGAGTCTTGCCAGACAATTTAACCATAAAAGATAGCAGAGAGATAACTCTTCTATGGCTTCCTGATGCACATAAGACCATAAGATGCATGAGCAGAATTAGGCTATTCAGCCCATCGAGTCTGTTCCCTCACTCCATCATGGCTGATTTATGTATTTATTGAGATACAGAGTGGAATAGGCCCTTCGAACTGCGCCACCCAGTAACCCCCTTATTTAAACCAAGCTTAATCATGGCACAATCTATAATGACCAACTAACCTACCAACTGCTAGGTCTATGGAATATGGGAGGAAACTAGAGCACCCAGAGGAAACCCACAAGGTCACGGGGAGAATGTACAAACTCTGTACACACAGTGGCTGGAAAGTTATCCCCCTCAATCCTGTTCTCCTTCCTCCCCCTCATAACCTGGACACCCTTAATAATCAAGAACCTATCAAACTCCACTTTAAATATACCCAATGCCTTGCTTGTACTTAGCTGTAAAGATCACCAGATGGGTAAAATGAGTGGCAGTGATGTATGAAGTTTGATTATGGAACCCACTGCAAACATCAGCAGACCTAAAACATGAGGAAACAACTGAAAATGCCTGGTTAAATTTCCGGAATGATGTCGAATTACACAGAATTTCATAGAATTTCACCTCCGTCCAAAATGCATTCTCACTTTGGGGGAGATTGCTGAAATAAGGAAAGAGTGATGCAATCAAATTTCCAGGTCATTACTTAGTTCCTCCCTCTTCCTCTCGTGCCACATGGAGAGCTGGGCCCTGTATCAAGAACCCATGAACCCCAGTTCAAACTAGACGTTAATGGCTTGATACGCAGACAACTCAGCTCCACGTGACACTGGTGCCCTCATTTACCGAGCTAACTGTTGTCATTAAAACAGATCAAGACAGGAAAGTGAAGAGAATCAAAAAAAAACAGGCACACTTCACTTCATACTCAGGGAATAGCAGTAAAGCTAGCAAAAGCCAGTCAGAAAAAAAATGACAATCAAATTCACTTTGAAGTATTAGTTGTAATCAGCAATTTAGAACATGAAAGGCAAGAACGGGAATATTAAAAATGAACAGGCATTCTTTGAAATGGACTAAAACACATTGCCTAATTTTAAACTTTTGTTCACACTGAAGTGAATATATCCCTGTTTTACTAACTATTAGTACTTAGCAAATGTACAATTTTCAACACAGATTAAATAATGGGAACCTGCATGTCTACAGATTTCTAATATGGTGTGGTGTATTTAGAAAATGAATCTGATCCCTATTATCAGTTGTGCTTTACTTGCAAGACACTAACACATTACTACTGAAATGATTAGAGCATCATTCATGCAGTTAATCGTAGAAAACTTTGTCATTTTTACAACAGATGGTTAAAGCCAACCACCCCGTTATTATCTAAACCTCTACAGGCTGACTTTGAAAACTTTCAAATGCTCTCCACACTTGCAGAATTCTTATTGCTGAAACTGCATCGAGCATACAAAACTCCAGCAAACAATGTGTCCCAACTCACAACATTCTTGAACAAAACAAGCTGTGGTTAAGCTAACGTTGTCACATTGCTAGAGGCAGCATGAAAAAAATGTGAAGAAAATAAAGTTAGAACTTACGAGGTGATTCCAACGTATCCACGCTATCAACAGGATTAACACTGACAGGCTAGGGTGCACAGCATTCTACAACTCTCTCATACTGTATGCCAAGTAAAAGACTCGTTTAGGCAGGAAGATGACTTATCATCAGAATATGCAACACATGGGCTATTAAGGTAGCTCATTATTAATTCAAATTACCATCCCTTTATGTCCAAGTGAACACATTGGTGGGCTTAAAGGAAGTGAGTCACGTTTGTGGTACAACCAGTAGCACTCTTCTTTCTGAGCAAGGGATTGTGGGTTCAAATCCCACTTCTATCCACACAAAAATGAAAGAATTCCTGGCTGTGGGAGGTACTAATTTACAGAAGAGTTGGCATTTATTCTTCTCTCTCCCTCCCTCCCTCTCTCTCTCTCTCTCTCTCTCTGTTGGATATAACAATTTCCATGGTATATTTTACAAAAAAACAACAGGAAAGTTATTTCTGCACTCTGACTGATATTTAACGTTCAACCACTTTCACTAAAGGAAATCTACATTACCGATCATTATCACGTTGCTAGTTGTAGGAGCATGCTGTGCGCAATTTGACGGCACCTTTGCAAAAATACAGAAGTAACTTCATTTCTAAACTACTTCTCTGTCTGTTAAGCACTTGGCGACATCATGAAGACCCAATATAATTGCTAGTTTTATTTTGTAGTGACAGTTATTTTAAAAATTGGGGTCAAGAAAAAGCTCTTCATGTTAAGCTTTCAGTTAAGTGGTCGACTAAAAACAGCAATTTAACTTGGGATGAGAGCTCAAATGTGTTTGACAGTAGCCCAATATTCAGAATCAGGTTTAATATCACCAGCATAGATTGTGAAATTTGTTGTCTTTACAGCAGCAGTACAATGCAATATATAATAATAGAAAAAAACATGAATTACTGTAAGCTTATATATTAAATAGTTAAATTAAATAATTAGTGCAAAAATCAAAATAAAAAAGTAATGAGGTAGTGTACATGGATTCAATGTCCATTTAGAAATCAGATGGCAGAGGGGAAGAAGCTGTTCCTGAATTGTTGAGTGTGTGCCTTTAGGCTTCTGTACCCCTTTCCAGATGATAACAATGAGAACAAGGCATGGCCTGGGTGTTGGGGGTCCTTAATGATGGACGCTGCCTTGTTGAGACATCACTCCTTGAAGATGTCCTGGATACCAGGGAGGCTAGAGCCCACAATGGAGCTGACTAAGTTTACAGTTCTCTGTGGCTTAATTGGATCCTGTGTTGTAAACACCCCTCCCATACCAGATGTTGATGCAGCCAGTTAGAATGCTCTCCACGATACACCTGCGGAAACTTGCGAGTGCTTTTGGCGACAAACCAAATCTCCTCAAATTCCTAATGAAATATAGCTGCTGTTTTGCCTTCTTTATAGCTGCATCAATATGTTGGGTCCAGGTTAGATCCTCAGAGAAATTGACAGCCAGGAGCTCCAAATTACTCCCTCCCTCCATGATAGCCTCTCTATCTTTCCCTCTTCTTGAGAGTAACATGCATCTTCACTATTGTCTTTATGACTGAAGAAAGCATCAGTAATTACTTCTTAGTAAATGCTTTTTCATGTTCTTTCATGGATCACTTCACATCTCTGCAGCTCCTCACAAAATACATGCATTAGATTTGGATTACCCTTTTATACCAGCCACTGTGGGAAAGGTGTAATCAGACCGGGTAATATGTTTCCACATGTTGTGCCTCTTTTAAATTAAATCTGGACACTTAGATTCACTGAAGGAATTAAGCCTGCAAAAACATGTCTCTTTCAATGCACTTCATTCCATTCCCCCCTGTCGCCCAAACCCTTTACTTGATTAACTGACTTTTGATTGATTACAACTGTTTCATGAATTTTACATGTGTCAGATTTTAGCTATGCATTAGATCTTTATGTTGGAACAAGCCTTAGATCGAGTATCAGCATTCCCAGCTCAGTAAAGCAGCAGAGGATTTGAACCACAGTGCAAACGTCATAGTTTGCAAATGGAATTCTTGTTCTGAACTTGGGATCTTGAACTGAATGAACGTGGATAGTGCCTCTTCACTGAATAAGCTAGAGAAAACCATCAAAGATACCTACCTTTAAAACTAGCCTCCTAGCCATTCAGGTTATGACAAGCCAAAGATCAAAATGAATGTATTATTGAAGTATATATACCATATAGAGCCTTGAGATTCATCTTCTTACAGGCAGCCACAATACAAAGAAACACAACAAAATCTACGAAGAAAAGCCGCTCAACAAAGACTGACAAACGTCCAATGTGTTAAAAAAAAGAACAAATCATGCAAACGTTAAACAAGTAACACACAGAACATGAACCCCAGAGTTTTCAAAAATGAATCCACAGCAACGGAATGGAGTCCGCCACCTGTGAGGCAAGTGAAGCCGGCCCAAGAGCCCAAAAGCTGCAGGGCGACAATTACTTCTGGACGTGGCAGTGTGGATCAGAGGTTCCTGCACCACCCACCTGATGGTAGCAGCTAGGAAAAAGAGAGTTGGGTCAAACCCAGGAGGAAGGGATGGGACCGCTGCCCATGACGCCTTAAAAATGTTTAATCTGGCTTGGTGATTAAATTGGCTAAACATTATTTCATTTTTCGCTCTCAGACCCTGGCGTCCCAGTCCGGGGGTGGGGGTGGAGGGGGGGGGGAACGTACCTGAATCCTCAAAGTTTCAATTGTTGAATTCTTCAAGAGACTGCAAAAACGACAGACCATTCAGACAGCTCAAAAGCACAACTCCCAAAGGAAAATTACAAGTTGCGTGTGGGTTGCAGTGATTGTGGTCCAGAAGAAGTATATCTAGTAAGAATAGCTAGTCGTTTTGGGAGCAGCCCACAAAACGCCGCTGTGTATCAACAGCGTCATCTTGCCGAGGATTCGGAGTATTATCGGTCTGAAAGCTGTTCTGTACTCTATCATTCAGGGGAAGAATGCAAAGGCAACAACTCTATATTCTGCAGCTATTGTGAGAAAAAAACTCTGATCGCAGTCTAAGTTAGGCCCAAAAGATTCCATTATTAAGTCTAACCAATTGTCTACTGTTAAAATCGTTCTTAGATTTATGGACGTACAAGGAATGAACCTGCCATCCTGAAGCAATCTTGCTTCCACAAATATCCTAATAGATATAGACTGGTAGTAGCAGACCATAATGTCTGTGACAGCTTTTATGATAGAACAATCTAATTAGTCCCAGACTCCTGAACCACTTCCCTTTTGAATTGTGCATCACTATCCCTATGAAAGTTACTGTTGAATCTAGGTCCACCATCCTTGTAAAGAGGGTACCAGGAGAGGAGAAGATGGCGGCGCGACGCAGCGCGCACGGCCACTCCGGTGAATGATATCTGTTATCTGTCAAGTAGAATGCCGTGCACAATTCTGATTTGATGGAGGCCGACGTGAGAGCATGGAGGAACATCCGGTGAAACTTCTGAAATGCCCGTTTCGCTGCCGCTGCAACTGTGTGATCCGAAATCTTCGGAGGGGAAGGCACCGAGTCCTCGGCTTTGCTTGTTGTTCGGCAGCCGGGACAGGGGTCGAAGCGCTTGGCAGAGATGGTGCTCGGTGTCGAAGGGCTGGTCGGAGGCTCGAAGTTTTCGGATGGACTCAGAGTCCGCTGTGGTCGGATGCTTCCAGGATGCTGCATCAGCAAGTTTGCAGCGCTGGAAGCTCATGGCAGGGACAATTTCTCCCTTCTACCGTTTGCGTGAGATGTTGGGCTATCGGGACTTTGAGACTTTTTTTTACCATGCCCCTGGTATGCTCTTCATCAAATTACAGTATTGCTTTGCACTGTTGTAACTATATGTTATAATGATGTGGTTTTTGTCAGTTTAGTCTTGGTCTGTCCTGTGTTTCTGTGATATCATACTGGAGGAACATTGTATCATTTTTTAATGCATGCATTACTAAATGACAATAAATGAGGACTGAGTGTCCTCATAACCTAATCTAACCAGATCAAAAATAAACCACACCCTGTTGGAGAAGTGAAGCCGCAAATCTCCCTTCCAGGGAAGTTAACTTTGAATCGTGGCCTCAGGTTTCTGCCGGTGGAAACATTTCCTCCTTTACCTATCCTGTCCAAACTCTCATGAACCTTCAGACAACTTTTTCAGCTTTGAAGTTGGGGCAGTGCTAAAGACAAGTGATGTTAAGTTGAAAAAAAAATGCACTTCCATCCTTCTTCCAGGTTCAGTTCTTGATCCCTGTGCTGAGATCAGTGACCTCTGCCAAGCCCGCAGCTGAAGCTCTAACTATGCCAGCCAGCACTCACTGACTTGGCACAAGCATGAAAAGTCAAGGGAAGTCTGTCACCCCTCGAACTGCCCTGCTGATGGAGCCAAAACTGCAGCAGGGAGAACAAGCCTTGTTCGATATGTATTCAAATTTGTAACCCAAGTGTTCCGACAGCGGTCAACAGCTATTCCAAATCACCACTGAGAGAGTGGCAGCTGATAGCAAGCACTTTGACTCCAAAATGTTTACGTTTTAAAGACAACTTGTCATCTGCTTTACTGACTTTAAAACTTCCAGCTGTTTAAATAAAAAGGAAGACAGCATTCTTCTCCACCTCAAAAAGAGGCGGAAGATTGGATCTACAGCTGGAGATGCTACTGAAATTGGAATTCATGTATAATTACTGCCTAAAATCATGCAAAGCATATTGAATCATAACCTCACAAGAAAGCAGTCCAGGTTATGCCAACCCAACTAGTTGATGTAATAAGATGTGCAAGTGTTTATGAGGAGCCAGAGAAAGCTTGGAGCACGTTGGATTTGTTCCATCGAGCATTTGAAGTGGGAGTTTCCGTTTACTCTCATTTCTGAGTGGTTACGTGGGTAAGAAGGTGGAACAATGAGAATGGTGGAGTCCTGTGTCATTTAGTTGGAGCGATACAGCACAAGAAAAGATCCTACAGCCCACCCCAAGTCTGTGCCGACCATCAATCACCCATCTAAACTAATCCCATTAAACACCGGAGGACATTGGTATTGCTGCATGCAATAACTGAAAACAACGTTTTCAACAAGACATATACTCAGGGGACACTTTATAATTTACATTTGTACGGCTGCTTCTTCACCAAATATCTAATCAGCCAATGATGTACCAGCGACACACTGCATTAAATTATGCCGATGCGGTCAAGCTGTTCAGACCAAACATCAGAATGAGGAAGAAATGTGATGTAAGTGACTTTGACCGTGAATGATTGTTGGTGCCAGATGGGGTGGTTTGAGTATCTCAGAAGTTGCTGATCTCCTGGGTTTTTCCATGCACGACAGTGTCTAGAATTTACAGAGGATGGTGCAAAAAAAAACCAAAATCCGTCCACTGAGTGGCAGCTCTGTGGGCGAAAACGCCTTGTTTATGAGAGGGGTCAGAGGAGAATGTCCAGACTAAAACACATGTTACAACAGTGGTGTGCAGAAAAATGGCTCTGAACACACCTGTCAAACCTGGAAGCTGATGGGCTTTGGCAGCAGAAGAGCACAGATATACACACATTCAGTGGCCACTCCATTACGTCCATAAGGCACCTGATCAAGTGGCCACTGAAACGTATGTGCTTTAACACTCAGGCATACCTAGTGAGGAAGGTTCTTTACATTTAGTACTTTCAATCCATTTTCCAACTTGACCTGCCCCAAGTGGGAGGAGCCAGCCAGCAGCAGCTGCATTTCCCTCAGGGAAAGGTACCACAGTCTCTTGTGCTTCTTCTGTTGCTGCCCAAAGGCACACACCTGTTTCAGCTGGTGAGTCCCGAATCCAGGTGAAAACGGATGAAGCAATCTATTGAAAAAAAACTTTGTTCAGAAAGTACGAGAGACGAACTCTCATTTGAGTATTCCCTGTTTTACAGGTATCCCAACGGTTCGTATAGAACTTCTTGCATTGTGCTTGGACTCACTTCACCGGGTTCAGCAACAGTTACAGCTCTTGAAGTAAAAGGGATAACTTCACTTGACCCATCGCTGAACTGTTCCCACAACTTATGGACTCACTTTCAAGGATTCTTCATCCCACTTTCTCAGTATTTATTGTTTGTTTATTTATCATTATTATTTCTTTCTTTTGTGTTTTGTCTTTACACACTGGTAGAATGTCCGGTTGGTATGGTCTTTCACTGGTTTTCTTATGGTTGTTATCCTATTATGGATTTATTGCGTATGCCCACGAGAAAATGAATCTTAAGGCTGGATATGGTGACATATATGTAAACTTGATATTAACTTTGAACTTTGAGAGACAACATCATAACAATTAAGGATTGACTGAAAATAAAATGAGGGTCATTATTTAAGATGTAATCATAATAGTTACACAAAACATTCATACATGTGGGTTTAAAATTATTGTATTTTTCTAGCCTTGTGACAGAAGAGCAAATATCAACAAAAATATTCATCGCAATTGTAGCAAGTACACGTCATTCTTTAGACTATATAACCATAAGACAACAAAGCAGAATTGGGCCATTCGGCCCATCAAGTCTACTTCACCATTCCGTCATGGCTGACTAACTTTCCCTCTCAACCCCATTCTCCTGACTTCTCCAAGCAAGCTTTCACACTCTAACATTCAAGAATCTGTCAACCCCGATTTAAATATATCCAATGACTTGGCCTCCACAGCCTTCCATGGCAATGAATTCCATAGATTCACCACCCTCTGGCTAAAGGAAGGCTTTACTTGCATGCAGGTTAATGATTCTACAAGTAGATACTTCCATGATGGGACGATACATTTGGAGAATAGAAGTAGTGGTTCTAAGCATTCAGACTCTTGCCCCGCTTCTTGTTAGCAATGGTTTTTGATTCATCCCTGTGAAGCAGAGGAACCAGAAAGTGCAAGGTTCAATTCCACAAACAGTAGAATTAGTTTGCTGTAGCACTGCTGGGCTTCTGCTCCGCTGAGCAGGGATCAAGTGTTATTTCATCATCATCGGCTTCCAAATCAAACTTCCTCTCATCATTGTGAATTGATAGAGTGAAGTAGTCACTGCCAAAATCCTTTCTCAGTGTATAAAACCCTGGCTTAATTTGATAAAACACCAGCTATTGTTCTAGCCGCAGGCTGTGATAAAGCTCGAAGGCTTATTTGGACTATGCAGACAGTTTTGCCTCAATGATTCAATGTTCCTGAGAATGAATGCCTCTTTTAGCATCTTCTTGTCTCTCCGTCACATACTGGTAGAGGTAATAGCATTTAACAAACAAAGCAGATGCAATGGCATTTCCTATGTTTGCTTGAGGTTCCAGTTTGTCCATTTTTAAATACCATTTGTCACTAAAATCATGAAGTTAGATCAACTGTGATCACCAAAGACGATGCTGTAAGTTTGAGGCAGTTACAGCATCAGGTTGTGGACAGCCCAATAGAAAGAGGAGTAAAACGTTCATACGAGGAAATCTGCAGATGCTGGAATTTCAAGCAACTTTTAAGACGTTCATGTCTGGCTAGTATAATAGAAAAAGAGAACAAGTTAAGATGTAAATACAAGAGGTTCTGTAGAAGCTCGAAATCCTGAGCAACGTACATGCACAAAATGCCAGAGGAATTCAGCAGATCAGGAAGCACCTTGGGAGAGGAATAAACAGTTGATATTTTGGGCCAAGACCCTTCATTAGGACAAAGGGTCTTGGCCCAAAATGTCAAGTACATGTTTTTCTCTATAAATGCTGCCTGACCTTACTGTATTCCTCCAGCACTTTGATTGAATCGATCGGTCGGCCATAGGCACTTACTTGCAATAAGTCACTTGCATTGCTTTGCAACTTGATCTCCCTTGCAATTCACTGCCTTTGCCTGTCTAATGGCATCTTCTTCTCACCCAGTTTTGTGGTGGGAAAACAGATCACATAGTTTTTAAAGTATGCCCTGTGTCATAGAGTCCCAATGCATGAACCATAGCATTTCTGACCACACCATTCAAATCCACGCCCTCTACCAATCAGAAGGTCAAGACAGCAAGAGCAAGGGATGAATCTCACTTCAAGTCCCCTAGTAGTTAAACATTCCTGATTCGGAAATATATCACTATACCTTCCTTGTTGCGCCTCACCCGGCAGTATTGGAAAAGAAACTAAATACAAGGTCACTGGAGAGAGACTGAAGCTAGTGGATAGAGAAGTGGTTTATTCACAAAAATGAACAGCAGGCATCATATTGAAACCCTTTCAGAGGAAGAGGCCTGATCGACCCAGTATTACATGACATTTTCTATACTAAAGATCAAAAGACAATTCTATATTTACAATGTATCTACAAAACTTCCTTTGAATTACATACAACTTCCACACTTCCTTCTTCACACCCATGCTCCAAACACCCAAAAATCAATGCCAATCAGCATTGTCTGCTTTTTCAGTTAACTGCTGTTCATAACTCTGGGAGCCTTTTGTCCAGAGCTGCATTTTAAGTTTAATCTACACTCCACCTTCAGGTCTAAAGATTGGTTGCTGAAGATAGTTGAAGTTATTATTTTGCTATGTATCCTAAGTCCAGACTATGCCCAAACAGTACTAGTACATAAACTACGAGTTCATTTTGATTACTATTTGAGTTACCCAACAGTATCTTTGTCTACAAGTATTTACTTGTAGTTATTCAAATAATGGCTCACTATACCAACTCAGGAGCAATTCAAGCTTGGCATGAAAAGCTAGCCTCACCAGCATCAGCCACTTCTTGTGAATAATAAAAAGAAAGAAAGTGATTTAAGTAAAAAGGAACTGGAATTTAACATGAAATCAATCTTTGTAATGTGTACAGTGATTTGTTTAGTATAGCCATTTTATCTTAGAGTAAATATCATACTGTGTACAGATGATACACAGTAATAACAGAAGATACAAGTGCATTACTGAGAAAGACGATACCTTCAGAGAGATGCGCAAAGGCAGTCAGCATAGCTGTGACTGCTATTTTTTTCAAATCGACAATGAAGTTTAGAATGAACTTGGAACTTTTCAGGGTCATTGGTCAAGGGGATGGAAGTCAGCAAACAGAACTGACAGAATAACAAGAGACAAAAAAGCTTTTCATTTTTATGAATACAAGTATGCCTGCACTTTCTCAACTGGTGATGGAATGTGGGAACCTGTTGTTTTACTGCACTGTGCTATAAAATCATATAACTGCAATGCAAATTTGTCTAGAAATATTCTGTTTCAACAACATTACTCTAAACCAGGGATAAGATCAACCAATTTTAAAGCCTTTGCTGTGAGGATTGTACTTCAGCAATTCAATACAAATAAAACAAACCAAAATCCAATTTATAACATTAATTTTGAAACAGTGTCCACTCCTTGGTAGCATTAACTATGAAGGGAATGCATTTAACGCAATATAACTGGAAAACATTTACATTTGAATTACACTTTATAATTTACTGATTTGCTTCTAGAAGCAGTTCTGTGTAATGGCTGTGAATAATAAGCAGCTGGTTCACTGGAAATCCCATGAGTAAACAGTAAAATAATGCTATCATTTAAGATTGGGACAACAATGGAAGTTCAGAATACTGTAAAAGGTATGACTGCATTGGGTCAGTGACAAGGCACAGTGTCCTTTTATTGACAGAAGTTCCAGCTCGTCAACTAGCTGTTGTAGGAAAGCAGCACCCATCAAAGATCCTCACCACCCAGGCCACGCTTTTATCTCACTGCTGCCAACAAGATCCTCCGGACTCGCACCACCAGGTTCGAGAACAGTTACGATCCCTCAGCCATCGGGCTCTTGAACAAAAGAGGATAACTACACTCATCTGTAGAGATGTTCCCACAACCAATGATCTCGCTTTAAGGACTCTTTATCTTGTTATTTCATGTCCTTGCTATTTATTTTAATTTGCATTTGCTTCTATGCTTTACTTGATCTTCCATAGATCCTGTTATAGTTAATGTTCTATAGATTTGCTGAGTAAACCCACAGGAAAAAAGAATCTCAGTATTGTATGTGGTGACATATACGTACTCTGATAATAAATTGTACTTTGAACTTTAGCATGCAAGGCTGATGAGGGCTCAGTGAAAAATTAACAACACTTAGGATTTCATATATGCACTAGGCACCCAAAATGTCTGAAACCTAACTAAAGCTATTGGAGATAAAAGTTTCAAAAGATACATGATTGCCATATATCAATCATCTCTTGCAATATCATTCTATCTACAGTATCATTAAGGTTCATAAGACTGACAGACTCAAACGGAAGACTTTACTCTCCAAAGCGTTCATCTTCTCAACTTGAGCTTCTCACCGTTCAGCATTTCGTGGACACCAAAGCTTTTGACAGCACAGTTGAGGTTCAGCAAGCAATTCCCCAGTCCCTTCTGCTGCATGATACCCCACGACACTCCTCGCAAAACCTTAAATACTACTGCAGCTTCTCTTCCTGTAAGTGGAACTTCCAAGGCAAAAATCCCACTAACTCAAACCAGCAGTGATTAACCTTTATCAAAAAATCAGAGAAGACTTCATGCCTTGTACAGAACAGCAGAAATTAAAGCAATAATGAAGAAGTACAGTTGTTATTATCCTGGGACAGCAAAAAAGTAAGTTAAGCTCTGTTAAAAAAGAGACCATCCACTTTCAAATTAATTACTGGGTGTAAGCAGCATTGGCAAGCAGAAGGAATTTCATAAAATCCTCTCTTACGCTTCTTCCAGATGTTACTTCAATTTGCTCAGTCTCCCTCTTTGGTACAATCCCTGAGTAGTACTGCGACAAGGTATCCAAATAAGATCACCTTTTTAAAAAGAAATACTTGTGAATAAGCTAAAGCATGGTTTCTACCGAGATCAGTTTTGAAGGCTGACGTAGAGTGTTGGCGGAAGGCAGTATCCTGGATGTGGATCTACGTACTTTGTGACACTGATCACTGCTCCTGATGGATATCCTCCATTGTGAAAGGTGTGGGTTTAGTGCATGGTAACACCGTGAGATGCAGTTTTGCTAACAAGTTGTGTAGCCCCACTTGAAGTCCCTCAAACCTCTGCACTTCTGATCCTGGCCTATCACAGCCTTTGCTGTTTTCCCTTCCTTACAATTACGGAACAAGCAAACATTATGTATTCCCTTGCAATTTTCCCTGACTTTACTGAACAAATTGTGAAACCATAAACTAACATAGTTGTGCCTGTACCTTTTCCTGGTTTTTGACCAGCTATTATGCCTCTTCTTTACAGAACACCTTATATTCCATCTTGGTAGCCTCCAACCTGATGGTATGAATATTGATTTCTCCTTCTGGTAAACAAATTTGTCCCCCCTCCTTTATTCCTCACTCTGACCTTTTACCCCTTCTCACCTGCCTATTACCTCCCCGCTAGATCCCCTTCTCCTTCCTTTTCACCTACTGTCCACTCTCCTCTCCTATCTGATTCCTTCTTCTCCGGCCTTTGACCTTTTCCACCCACCTGACCTCACCTATCACCTCCCAGTTAGCTTCCTTCCCCTAACCCCACTTTCTAATTCTGGCATCTTCCCCCTTTTCTTCTCAGTCTTGCAGAAGAATCTTGGCCTGAAACATTGACTGTGTATTCATTTCTATAGATGCTGCCTGACCTGCTGAGCTCCTCCAGCATTTTGTGTGCGCTCCTCATCTTTATTTTGTCACTTTGTAGTTATACAGAGGGGTAGGTTGCTCTTCTCTTTAATTTTTGCATCTCAGTCGGACATCAAATGGACAAGATGTGTCAGCTCAGAGAATTGGCCCAGTAGCACCAGCAAGAGAAGGACTTGCATTTATGTTGTACCTTTCTCAGCTTAGTATTTGCAGTGTTCTTCACAGAAAATTATTACTTTTAAAGTGTGGTACTGCAACTGCTACAGTCAAGTGATGCCCAGTGTAATTCAGCAGTAGGAATATGACAAAAAGCTGCTGTGCTATTGTACTGCTCCTCGAAGAGGAGCACTGCCTTGTCGTAGGGTTTGGAGGCTCAGTGCCTCAATGACCCGGAGAGCTACTCTGGCTGGAGTCAGGGCTTTATGCTTTGGCTCTTGGCAGGGTCACCCATGCCAAACAGGTCAAAGGGGAGAGGACAGACTAAGAGTGGTCCACCAATCCTCCGGGTGAATGGGGGTTCAGCTCAGGGCTAACAACCCTGACTGGTAAAACAAAGTTGTTATGGAAACAGCAATGAAGAGTCCCTCTACATCCGAGTGCGACGGTATTCCTGAGTCTCCACCCTGAACTTGGATGACTGACAGTAGTGAAAACTGCGAGGAAGCCCTGAACACCACCGAGGCTGAAGGACCTTCACTGACGCCCTAAACGCCAGCAGCATAACAGGCAGAAAGTAAATACTGCACTGCTGTGTCTGTGCGCAGCTAACATGAATGGTGCTTGCTTCAGTAGACCATGGTACTTATAAGTGTTCAAACTTTAACACGTTACCCAGATGCTGCTTGATGTGCTGAATGTTTTCAGCACCATCAGATTTAGAACTATTTGACTATTAGTTTCAAGGATAAATATTGAATAGAATAGTTTCTATTCAATATTCAATTCTGTTCAATTGAATATTTGTTCAAAATAGAACTGTAGCTGTTAAACTTCTAATCAGATATAATAAAAGGGGTTTCTTAAGAGTTTCACATAAATGACAGCTTTATTTAAAGCATAGCATGTTGTACTGCTCTGGAGAGCCAGTCTAAATGTTATACTCAATTGGTTTAGGACCTGAATGTACAGACTTCAGTGGTACGGGCACAAATTCCAACATCTTTAACATCTTTGGACCTTGGAATTAACGTGCAATGTTCCTAAGTGTTTGCTAAGTTAAAAGCATGACTTAATTTATCAAGTACGTAATTGGCTGAAAAGTTTTAGTATTTCTTCGGATTGTTTAAAAATGATATATAAATGCAAGTCTTTTTTCCAACTTTACGATCTGGAAAATTATCAGTATATGCACCCTGACAGATCTCACAGACGTCTCATTGTAGTTCCACTTAATCTCAGTGGAAAATAAGCCTGCTTACATTTACCCCATCTATGCCCCTCATAATTTTGTATGGTCAGGTCACTGGTCTGAGTGCTACTGGTACCATGTAACCCAGTACTACCTGTCACATGGTCGGGTGGTCGGCGACTAAACCGGCTCCCCCACCAGGCTTGCCTGGTCAGGAGGGTGGCTAGACACCCCGCAGGACAAAAAACAAGACCTGTCAAAGAGCAATTGAACCCTCTCGTAGGGTCAACGGCCATCTAGCAAACACGTGCCATGAAGCGCGGAAAGGGCATCCCTTGCATCGAAGCTTGGTCTGGCCATTCACTGCAATAGAACTTCCCCCGGCCGTCCTGGACCCCACCATGCCGCTCAACCTGGGAAGGGATGTCGAGAGGGTGGGTCTGGACCTGTGCAGCCCCCTACTCACCTAAAATCAATTCACGCACACGTTGTTCCTTTCTGACTGAACTGACTGAAAGGAACCATCATCATCCTATGGGATGGATAGCCAGAGAGAGAGGTGGGGGGGAGCGGAATTCTGTATATCTCTATCAAATTTACCCTCAATTTTCCACATACCAAGGAATAAAGCCAAAGCCTATTCAATCTTTCCTTATCATAAGTTTAAAGGGAAAATAGATTTTCTTTGCCCAACTACTTTAAATATGGACTTCTGTGTCCAACTTAGTATATCCCTACATGTTATAGTTAAAAATCCCAGACAGTTACTACCAAGAAAAATCGATGTTATCTGGCTATGCTGGATTAGAACCCAAATACACAATGTGAATTTCCGGTGTAATTAGCTGGCATTGATAATTTTATAATGCATATTATTTGTAAACAGTTTCATTATCATGATTTCAGATCTAAATTGCTCTTTGACAGTTATTTATTCACAAAAAAATCAACATACTACATGGAAACACAAGGAAATCTGCAGATGCTGGAATTTTTATGTGTGTTGCTTAACATACTACATTGCCTTATGTTAAAGTCCCTTCACAGATCTCCAGGTACTGTATTCTATTAAAACGTTTCCCTAGCTATCAAAAGCAAACTTTATATTAGCTTAGACAACAACTCTTTCAGTGTAAGCAGGATTCAAATACATTTCACCCAACAACAGGAATATTGGTAACCTTTCCTCAAGGTAAATCTATAAAAATATCCCCAGCATTTTTGTTTTCAGCTTCAGAATTTCTTGCAATGGCAATGTGTCTTGGAGAGATGGGTTGCTTTTTGTTATTGTGATTATACATTAATTCTCATGTATCACCAAGAGAATCACAAACAGACCAAGCCCACAAAATGTAACCTCTGCTAGACCGCTATCAAAAGTGGGAAATCAACCAATTTCCCCTTCCCAGCCAATTGCGTTGATAGCTAGACCCAAAGAACACAACACAGAGTGTACTCAGTTACTCCGGAGACAAATTGCTGACAGTCATGAGATCCTACATGTGACCACTGGGACTAAAAAACGTGTTCTGTCAGAACTAGTTAACCCTTGACGCAGCTTGGCTTATATCACAATTCTAATATGTGCAGCACCTGCTAGCCATTGCCTGGGCGTTTAAAGAAGGTCCTGTGGATGGCAGTATTTACAGAGGATGTAAATTGCCGTCTGTGTGACCAGAGGAGATTATTTCCATTGAGGAATGTGACAGCCAGCAAATTACAAGAGGAACAGTGTCATTCTGCAGTGCCTTCGTAAACCTCTGTGGAAAATACTGGCTCATCTCTTTTGACAGTTCTTAAGAATTCAAGAGAAAATGCAGACTTTTCACAGATAAAACTAGATTTTCCTCACAAATGTTAGTTTTGAAGTTTTTTTTACAATAAGAGTCTTGAAACCAATTGAGAACTTGTACAGAGCGGTGATAATAATGGCTAATGGTACGCATCAAACAATACTTACACAGCAGAGAAAGAACACATACATGGCGGTGAAAATTGTGGTCTTGAAACCCATTGTTGTAAAGTTTTCTCTCCTCCTGCAGAAAGAAACTGACTTATATAGAAATGATGTGTGCTTTGGGCCAAGGTTGAAACATATGAATGAACAGACAATGAGTTTCCTGTTTTGATTTGGGTTCCTGCCAATCCCAGCTCTTGCACTATCCTGAGCAGAGTCACCCATCGGCTAAAGAAAAACTTCAAATACTGCAACAGAGAGAGGGAAGGAGAGGAAATAGACAATAGACAATAGGTGCAGGAGTAGGCCATTCAGCCCCTCGAGCCAGCCCCACCATTCACTGTGATCACGGCTGATTATCCACAATCAGTATCCAGTTCCTGCCTTATCCTCATAACCTTTGATTCCGCTATCTTTAAGAGTTCTATCCATCTCTTTCTTGAAAGTATCCAGAGATTTGGCCTCCACTGCCTTCTGGGACAGAGCATTCCACATATCCATCACTCTCTGGGTGAAAAAGTTTTTCCTCAACTCCGTTCTAAATGGCCTACTCCTTATTCTTAAACTCTGGCCTCTGGTTCTGGACTCACCCATCAGCGGGAACATGCGTCCTGCCTCCAGCGTGTCCAATCCCTTAATAATCTTATATGTTTCAATCAGATCCCCTCTCATCCTTCTAAATTCCAGTGTGTACAAGCCCAGTCGCTCCAATCTTTCAACATATGACAGTCCCGCCATCCTGGGAATTAACCTTGTGAACCTACGCTGCATTCCCTCAACAGCAAGAATGTCCTTCCTCAAATTTGGAGACCAAAACTGCACACAATACTCCAGGTGTGGTCTCACCAGGGCCCTGTACAGCTGCAGAAGGACCTCTTCGTCCTATACTCATGGACAGATGAATAAATGAGAGGGAAATAAAAGAATTGTGGTAGAGAGACTGGAAAGATGATGAACTAGTTCAAAACTACTGCATGAATCATTTAAAAAATGCTAAGTTATGGACATGAAGTCAGAGGACAGTTTGATGTCTCAGCATTTGAACACACTAATCTCAGTCAGGTAAAACTATAAAAGGTGTAAGATATTTGAAAGACGGCTGAGAATGGTCTGTGGGAAATGACTGTGGTAGCTGCTATTAAGTTCCAGAGTTCAAGCTTTATAGCCATCGGAATCTGACTGAGGAAATGGAAAGTAATTGCTCATGAAGTCCAGATAAAAACCACATCCTTATGGCTTCCAGCCATAGCTCAGAGGTGCTATAAGTGATTTAGTCATGTGACATCATAAGCCATCACATAACAACGGGGTTTGATGTAATGTTCATTTCTCATCAATCTACAATGTTTCCTTTGTGTTGCTTGGAGAAACCATAAACACCAGAGTTTACTGCACACATATTTAATTGGCCTTCCCCTGTGCCCTACATGGAACGGACTTAACTATTAGATTCATGGTCCATAAATCAGTTTGACTTAAGTCATGGAAACTTTTCTGAATTGGAGATAATTTTAAGCGACTCGCAATGGCAGTCAGTAAAGTAAGACTGTTTTTCAGGATGAGGTAATCACAAAGTTATTCTGAGACCCACTTTATAGTTTTTTCAGTGATCTTGAGGCTGGTCGTGAGGCCAGCGATGAGATCTGTGATTAGACATCGGGAATACACACAAGAGAACAAACTGCATTTGAACTCTCAGTACAAGAGAAATATCTGCCTCAGGGTCTGCAGATGAAGACCATGTGCTTCTAAGGGCAGCCCTGAAGCTGGGAAGTTAAGAGCTTTCAGTAGGTGCTCCAAGTGGGCAGCAACACCTTAATATGGATTTTAAATTGTCTTAACACCCTGTACCTGCTGGATGGATAGATTTACAAACTCTCCTAGTGTTGAATAGGATCTGTGGTCTTCCCAAAATCATCTTTGGTTCATTTTTGGACCTCATAAACTCAAATCTGAAATATGGGCTATCAAAAGGAGAATCACCTTAAGATGCAGGAACCAATTAACTGCAAACTCATTGGAAAGTCACAATGCTTCACAGAAGAAGGGAACAGCCCTGCAGGTTCTGGAAGGGCAAGATCCAGTGAAAGCGGAGTGTCTAAGACAAGAGTTGAGGGGAAGAAGGTTTCAAGGGGATCTGAAGGGTAAATATTTCTCACTCATAGAGTAGCTCTGGAATGAGCCACCATAAGGAGGTGGTGGGGGCCAAGTAATGTAACGATGTGGGTGTTGGGGTGCCATGGTAGTGTAACATTGAACAAGATGCTATTCCAGCTCCGGGTGTTCTGGAATTCAGAGTTCAACCCTGGCACCGTTCTGTAAGGAGTCCCTGTATGGAATACATGGGCTTCCCACAGTCCAAAGACATATCGTGAGTTGTTAGGCTAGGATCAATCGGGCTTGTCAGAGTTTGCTGGGATGGCATGGCTCCGCACTGTGTCACTGAAAAGAAAACATTTCAGAGGCATCTGGACAGCTACTCAAATGAGTAAAGTGCAGAGGAGGGCAACTGAGATTGGCAACAGACAACAATGACGGCTGCCTGTCTTCATTGATACAGCAGGCAGAAGGAGCTGTTCCTATTTTGTACAATTTCATGACCCTATGAAACCCCTGACCCTAAGAGTTGATGGTCGATGGAGAATGCATAAGAACCACCAGTCTTCTGACAGCATTGACATGTGGATTTCCTCAGCACTATCAAAGCTGAAACACCCAGGACCCCACTTCACAGAGTTACTAATGGAGGTTAAATGGATATTGAGTAGACTGTGCCTAATGCAAGATATCCTAAAGACATCATCAATCATGACTCTGACGTCAGCGTGCTCCCCCTCGGCTCCATTCCACGAAATCTACTCAGTTGAACCTTGCTGCGCATCAAGCTGAAGAGGCCACATTCCAATTAAAGCAAAGCCTTGGGGACAGCTGTTATCAATGGAGCAATGCCAAAGCTCAGCATTGACGAACTTCACTCTCAAATCTGTAACCTCACAGTACATATCTGGAAAAGAACTGTGTACCAAGGAACTGCAGTGACACTTGGCATTGAAACCATCTCAAGAAAGGATAGAAACCTGGCTGAGCTAACAGGAGAAGGCTGCCTGCCATTTCCGAGGCACTAGTGTCCTCATCCATTGGCCGAAGAGCCAATCCCGAAGCTGTCAAGAGGTATAGTGAACCTGATTGTCACTGTGTAATGACTCCAAACTGGACCTTCACCAACACAATCTTTTTCAACCACACTCTCGCCTTTGATTCTTGACCGTCAGGCAGGTGAGTAAGTGGAAGGAGCATCCTCCTCAGATTCCTCTCTGATTTGGCAACAATGCTCCTCATCTCCAAGTGTCTCACTACAAGCCCAAAAGGAAACTTTTCTATCTGTGGTGCCTACAATCCACAGACAAGTGCATCCAAGCCTTCATAGCTGACCTGAGGTACAAAGATTTCACTTATGATACTGTACACCAAGTATCTGAGCTCTGGGTCAGAGCTGACATGTTTACCTAATGCTTCCAAAAAGATACAATTTTCACTCAACACCTGAATAGCAAACTTCCACCAACCTGAACCAGGTATACAATGTTACTTCCTGTTAATAAAAGCTCAAGGTGAGATCCTGGAAAATAGGAATCAGTTTCTACACCTCGGGAGCTGTCAGGGGGTATTCTGGAGTTATATGAATATGGCAGATATTAATTCAACAAGAACTGGTCATCAATTCTGATTGTAGATTTCAAGCAGTACATTGAAGTCAGCGATGCCAACAAAGAGTTATGGCTTGCGAAATGATGAGCATGATATGTTTGTATATGCCTCAGCCAAACAATAAGACAATGGGATGCGCTAATTGGCCTGCATCAACCCAGGCAACTGTGGGTTCAAGTAATCTGCACTATTGTAAAAAAGTTCAGAGAAGTTGCAATTAGTTTATCTCAGCGAGGGTATTTGTCCATTCAGAGGTGCCTCCCACTGTAGATATGTAATTCAAAGGAAGTATTGTCAATATTGTCAACGTAAAGTATTGAAGTCAACAATATCATTATAACTATTTAAACTGTATTGGATCACTTACTCCTGCCTTTGATCTTAAGGGTAGAAAAACATGATGTATTTCTGCATCTGGGAGACTACCAAGGGGGTCTGAAGAAGAATGCCCACTTATGATGAATAAAGACTTATATATCATCAGATTCAATGGCTCTCTGGCGACTTTGATCACAGTAACAACAGGAACTATCTTCCAATGAAGTAAGACAGCAATGATGAAATTCTCCATGGCAGCAATGTCTTTGACCAATCGAGGGCAAGGTTATTTGAGGAACTGGGCTTCACACCTGGCACAAAATTCATGTCCAACCAGGCAGCAATGATTCTAACCCTCCTAGACACTCATGAGAATTGGACTACTTGTGACAGGCATCTAAAGGCACTTGTTATTGCTGACAAAGCCTCAATGCCAACATCAACTGGAAGGATAAAGAAACCAACAGTAGTTCCTATCCGAGGGCATCATCCTAGGTACCAAATCATTTGTGGCACTTGTTTGGGTCCTCTGGGCAGGCAATATCAAACCATATGCCAGATATTAGACTCCCGCAACAGACAACCAAGTTCTGAGCAGTAAGACATTACCAGGCAGTCTTTGGAAAAGATTCATGGATATTCTCAAAGCCCTTTTCATGAGAAGCACCATCCCCATTCACTAGGGTTTCCAGGAGTCTGTGAACATCCAAAGTGGAAAAGAACCATTGAGAATGGTGCCCAGTGCCTTAAGTCTATAAAGGAACCCAACATAAACAGCACGATGAATGGACCAACTTTAACGTTTCCTGCCTCATCTATGATCCTTCACTGGCCTCATCAGTTATCTCAAAACCAGACTGGAAGTTATCCATGAAATCAAGGTACTGCCAAAGAAGTCAACATGTAGCAGCAGGTCATTAGAAAGAGTCCACCTCAGACGGTAGAGGGGGATCTTTAAGGTTAAAGGGAATCATCATTCATAATTGCCACATTTTCTTGCTTCACACTCTACAGGATTTCATTCACACGAGCAAACCAGAAGCAACGTTCAAAGACCAAATCAGTGCAAGTAAGCAGGGTGAAATCTCACAGAATAATCACCTCATCGTGCCTGGATTTTCTCAAAGGCAAACTGGAACTTGACTGAGTTGCTAAATTAGACCAGTCTTTTAAAGCCATCTGATACGTGTTCCTTTATATAAGCGCATCGCAAAGTCAATTTATTGCCAATTAATGACAATGCAGGGAATAGGCCACATGTCAGATAAAGTGGATCTTTTGAATCCATTTTGCCAATGTCATAATGAGTTGCATGATAAATATTAACAGATAAAGGCAAAGTTTTGATTTGAAAACTTATCATCATGGTTATGAAAAACCCAAGTTGCCATTTAACTAAACAGTAATTAATGAGAATTCACTGTTGTGCAGTAGATTACATTTAGGATGGTGGTGAATTTTGAATGGGCAGCAATCAAGATCGAGGCAAGCGAGCGGGGGGCTATATGACCACGAGCGCTCCCAGAGAAAAACACCAACAGCTGCACACCGAGGATGTCACCTCGACTGGTGATGAGATGTCCGCAAGCTAATTGCCAAGCTCGGTGAACACCGCAGTGTCGAAGTACATCACATTCTTTGGATTGAAACAAATTGAACAAATGCATTTTCAGTCAGGAAGCATTGCTAGTGCAAGAACATAAACCGGATAATTCTTCAGAACAACAGGAATTCTGCAGATGCTGGAAATTCAAGCAACATACATCAAAGTTGCTGGTGAACGCAGCAGGCCAAGCAGCATCTCTAGGAAGAGGCGCAGTCGACGTTTCAGGCCGAGACCCTTCGTCAGAACTAACTGAAGGAAGAATGAGTAAGGGATTTGAAAGCTGGAGGGGGAGGGGGAGATGCAAAATGATAGGAGAAGACAGGAGGGGAGGGATAGAGCCGAGAGCTGGACAGGTGATAGGCAAAAGGGGATACGAGAGGATCATGGGACAGGAGGTCCGGGAAGAAAGACAAGGGGGGGGTGACCCAGAGGATGGGCAAGAGGTATATTCAGAGGAACAGAGGGAGAAAAAGGAGAGTGAGAGAAAGAATGTGTGCATAAAAATGAGTAACAGATGGGATACGAGGGGGAGGTGGGGCCTTAGCGGAAGTTAGAGAAGTCGATATTCATGCCATCAGGTTGGAGGCTACCCAGAAGGAATATAAGGTGTTGTTCCTCCAACCTGAGTGTGGCTTCATCTTTACAGTAGAGGAGGCCGTGGATAGACATGTCAGAATGGGAATGGGATGTGGAATTAAAATGTGTGGCCACTGGGAGATCCTGCTTTCTCTGGCGGACAGAGCGTAGATGTTCAGCAAAGCGGTCTCCCAGTCTGCGTCGGGTCTCACCAATATATAAAAGGCCACATCGGGAGCACTGGACGCAGTATATCACCCCAGTCGACTCACAGGTGAAGTGATGCCTCACCTGGAAGGACTGTTTGGGGCCCTGAATGGTGGTAAGGGAGGAAGTGTAAGGGCATGTGTAGCACTTGTTCCGCTTACACGGATAAGTGCCAGGAGGGAGATCAGTGGGGAGGGATGGGGGGGACGAATGGACAAGGGAGTTGTGTAGGGAGCAATCCCTGCGGAATTCTTCAGAACAATGGGACTGTTTCAATGATGCCTCCTTTGCAAATTTTCTACAAAAGGCTTCATATGAAAACTCTATAAACAAATATATGACACTCTTTATTTCAGATTAGGCTCCCAAATAATCATTATTAATTTGATTTTCAGAATAAACACAGCAGATTTGATTGGATATAAAACAACACAGCAGTAAAATAACCCTCCACAGTGTAGTTTAATTGCTAAATATTTGGCATCTCCAAATATAACACAGTGACTTTCTGAATTCGTTTCCAGCAATGCCTGACAATCTAGACCATAGCAGTTAGTGTGGCTATTACAGCTCAGGGCGTCAGAGTTCAGAGTTCAATTCCGGCATTGTCTGTTAGGAGTCTCTGTACGTCCTTCCCATGGAAAGTGTGGGGTTCCTCTGGGTGCTCTGGTTTCATCCCACAGTCCAAAGGTGTATCAGGTAGGTTAGTGGGTCATTATAAATTGTCCCGGCATTAAGTTAGGGTTGATTGGCGTTGTCGGGGGTTACTGACGTGCAGTGGCTTGAAGGGCTGGAAAGGCCTTCTCCAGGCTAGTTCGTGAAATAAATAAATATATAATATCCTGGACACCTATTGGAAAGTAATAAGGACCGGTCCTTGTATAATTATAACTAGTAAGTGCATAAACCCAGAGATTCAGGAGTACAATATAAAGTACCTGTCTGTGACTATTGTATGTCTGTGCAGGAGAATGCATAGTGTACAAACTCCTATCATGATGAACTACATTTAACATTGATGTTTCTTTCAATTTAATACAACATAAACGACACCAGGAAACAAGGGAACAATAGCTAAATTGAAACAGGCACCTCAATAGTGATTGTAATATGTATTGTCATTTATTATGATTTAATAGAAGAATAATTATGACTGGGGAATATGATGAAGCAGCTTGAAGATCATAGAGACTTCTTTTCATCCTCTTATTAAAGCATGTGCCATTCATTTGCCAGCAAGAGTGCACTCAATTTTTTAAAATACTTCGTTTATGGATGTTTTGAAAGCCATAAAAACTCAGTATGCTTTTGTTTTAACTTACTTACTGCCCATTACGCCACTGGCGTTTAGGGCAGCAATGAAGGTCCTCTATATCTGGCAGTCTTCATCAATGTCAGTAGCTTCCTCTCGGCTTTCGCTACCGTCAGTCATGCAAGTCCTGGGTGGAGACTCAGGAATAGTGTCGCACTCAGATGTAGAAGGATTCTTCATTGCTCTTTCCAGAACAATTTCATTTTACCAGTCAGGGTCGTCAGCCCTGAGCTGAACCCCCGAACCTGGAGGACCGGTGGACCACTCTTAGTCTGGCCTCTACCCTTTGACCTGTTTGACATGAGCAACCCTACAAAGAGCCAAATCATAAAACTCTGACTTTAGCCAACATAGTTCTCCGGGTCATTGAGGCATGCAAATCTCCAAGTCCTACATCAAGTTGTAGTCCACTTATATATGCTTTTCTTTTAAGAAGGTATTAAAATTAAAATGAGTTGTTACAGTAAAAATAGTGAGAGAAATGCATGACTAGGGCCATTTTCTTGAAGTGGAAGGATATATCGGCTCCCACTTTGTCACAATGGTTCTCTCAAGTGATGCTATGTCTTAGTTTGGAGAAAATTAGAAGTCAAACCTTTGAACCTATGTTTGATTTTGAGAAAAGATGGGGCTCATTTGCTCGTTATCATCATTTGAGTTAATTGATAGATTTCCTCCACGATCTAATTGTAAATTTTTGGTACATTTTTTTTTCTTGCTGGCGGTTTGAAGTTTATCTTTAGAAGTTTTTTGTATGATGCATGGCTCCAGGGTTGAACACCTAATGGGGGGTTTTCCCCCTCACTTTTTCTTGCTTAGTAGGTTTTTTTTTCTCTTTTTTTTAATCACAAAAATTTTTTCAATCTTTAAAATAATGATTTTTTTTGAGACATTGTAAATGTTGCTTACTTCAATGCACCCTTGTTAATTTTGGATAATAATAATAAAAAGATTTGAAAAGAAAGAGAGATGCATGACTAATGAGACATCTTTCCTGTGGATGCGTGCCTGTCAGAAAAGCGTGCGATAGTTGGTCAGATTTTCAGATGTATGGATGTGGAATGAGAATGACTTGTGCATGCACCTGAGGGCCATCATTCTCACTGTACCTGCTACCTATTTAACAATCTTTCTTTCATTTCTTTCCATGTTAAGAAGTTGGAGTCAATCAATAAGCTGCTTTCTGTCATTATCTGGTCAACATAGAGAAGTACAGCGTAGAAACAGGCCATTCGGCCCATCCAACATGTAGTAGCAGTTATATCAAATTTAGATTCATTTAAATGTAATTTCCATCAATCCTTATAATAGAGGAACTAACATATAATAATCACTAATTATGCATCTATGGAACATTTATATATACAGATATATATTTTATGTGTCATACAAGCATGTTTAAATTAGTATGTAGGTTATAAATGTGTACATATATATTTGTGAATTGTACATGCTTACATATACACAGTGAACAAAGAACACACATACACGCGCACACAAATACACACGTGTATGGCCCCGTATCTTAAATGTGTATATAATAACCCACATTTATCTCTACACTCTGAACAAGTACACATACACATACATATTTACATATGAGTACAGTACCATATCTGTCACTATATGTGAATACTGCATGTATTCTGCCAAAACAGAAGTAATTATTCTTGTATTTCCTCTCTAGATTCAAAACATATTATGGATTTCTATAAACTCAAACCACCTGCCATTAGGTCAGTCTTGTATATTGTATTGAGCTAGACAGAAGGATGTCAAAATAGAAAAGAAACAGGAAAGTGGCAGGAAAAGGAAACACATTGCCCAGTCTCATAGAGTAAAACTTCATTACACAGCCAGTTGGTTTTAATTAAAGGTTTGTGACATATCTATTTGTTATGGAAATCCATCTCTGATAGTGTATTAAATGTTTGTAATTGCGGTGTTATTCCCTCTTTATTTTTGTAGAATATATCCTGAATAATATGGACTTAGACACAGCAACAGGGACAGAATGGCAATATACAGTGAGTGGCCACTTTATTAGGGTACATCTTTATCCCTCTTTGTTAATGCAAGTATCTCATCAGCCAATCATGTGACACCAATTCAATAAAAGCATGCAGACATGGTCAAGAGTTTCTGTTAGTTTTTTTTCAGACCAAACATCAGAATGGGGAAGAAAAGTGATCCAAGTGACTTTGTCCACGGAATGATTGTTGGTGCCAGATGGGGTGGTTTGAGCATCTCAGAAACTGCTGATCTGTTGGGATTTTCACCCACAACAATCCCTAGAGTTTGCATAGGATGGTGTGAAAAAGAAAATAAGATCCAGTGAGTGGGAGCCCTGTGGGTGAAAAGGCCATGTTGATGAGCGAGGTTGGAGGAGAATGGCCAGACCAGTTCAAGCTGACAGGAAGGCAACATAATCACACGTTACAATGTTGGTGTGCAGAAGAGCATCTCTGAACACACAAATCACTAAAGCTTGAAGAGGATGGGCTACAGCAGTGGAAGACCACGAACATACCCTCAACAGCACTTTACCAGGCACAGAAGTTATCTAATAACGTGGCCACTGAGTGTATCTCTAAATTAGGATGACGCAGTTTGAAGAGGGCCCTGCAGGTAAAGGTATTGAAAGAATAACACTGCTTGTTTCAGGATATCTAGGAGAATTCCCTATGGAGGGGGCAGAGTTTGGATGAGAAAGCCCCTCAAATAATGAAACGGGCTTATCACTCCAGGGGGCTATGTTGCTTGTTTGCTCTTATTTAAAGAAACTCTACACTACTGAATGTGCTTTGATTCATGATAAGATCACCCATGCCAAACTTGTGCGAACTGACTGGTGCTGGTAGTCAAAGACATTTTCAACCTCTCATTGCTATGGTCGTAAGTTCCCAAGAGCAACAATTATACCAGTGCCCAAAAAAAGTAGTGTGAGCTGCCTTAATGACTATCATCTGCATCTACAGTCATCATGGCCAGAATCTACTGTTGCCTTCAGCAAGGATCTGGATCCACTGCAATTTGCCTATCACCGCAATAGGTTTACGGCAGATGCAATCTCAATGGCTCTTCACACGGCCTTCGATCACCTGGACAATACAAACACCTATATCAGGATGCTATTTCTGATCGATAAGCTACGGAACCTGGGCCCCTGTACCTCCATCTACAATTGGATCCTTAACTTGCTAATCACAATCTGTCCAGATTGGTATTAATAGCTCCTCCTCACTGGCGATCAACACTGGCGCACCTCAGGGATGTGTGTTTGGCCCATAATCTACTCTCTCTAGACCAATGACTGTGTGGCTAGGCATAGCTCAAATGGCATCTATAAATTTGCTGATGATAGAACTAATGTTGGCAAAATCTCAGATGGAGACGAGAAGGTGTACAGGAGTGAGATATACCAGCTATCTGAGTGGTGTTGCAGCAAAACCTTGCACCAACGTCAGTAAGACTGAAGAGCTGATTGTTGACTTCAGAAAGGGGAGGACGAGGGATCACAAACCAATCCTCATAGAGGGATCAGAAGTGGAGAGAGTGAGCAATTTTAAGTTCCTGGGTGTCGAGATCTCTGAGGATCTAGCCTGGTCCCAACACATTGATGCAGCTATAAAGAAGGCAAGACAGAAGCCATTTTTCATTAGGAGTTTGTGATTTGATTTGTCACCTAACACACTCACAAACTTCAACAAATACCATGGTGAGCGTTCTGACAGGTCGCATCAATGTCTGGTATGGGGAGTCTGCTGCACAAGATTGAAAGAAGCTACAGTAAGTTATAAAATTAGTCATCTCCATCTTGGGTACCAGCCTTGTAATATTCAAGACATCTTCAAGGATTGGCGTCTCAGAAAGGCAACGTCCATTATTAAGGGCCCCCATCACCCAGGACATGCCCTCTTCTCATTGTTATCATCAAGAAGGAGGTACAGAAGCCTGAAGGCACACACTCAGCAATTCAGGAACAGCTTCTTCCCCTCTGCCATCTGATTCCTAAATGGACACTGAACCCATGAACACTACCTCACATTTATTATTTCTGCTTTTGCACTATTTTTAATTAAGCTATTTAATATACATATACTTACTGTAATTGATTTACTTATTTATTTTATTTTCTATATTATCATGTATCGCCGCTGTTAACAAATTTCACGACATAAGACGATGATATTAAACCTGATTCTGATTCTGATTCAAACAGGTCAAAGAGTAGAGGCCAGACTAAGAGTGGTCCAGAGATCCTACAGGTTCGGGGGTTCAGCTCAGGGCTAACAACTCTGACTGGTAAAACAAAACTGTTAGAGAAACAGCAATGAAGAATCTTTCTTTATCTGTGTGCAACGGTATTCCTGAGCCTCCACCCTGGACTTGCATGACTGACAGGAGTGAAAACTAAGAGGAAGCTACTAGCATGATGAAGAAATCTCTCTACATCACCAAGACCAAGACCAGAATTGCTTTTGATGACCAAGGACACACAGTGATTGAGGACCTTTATTTCTGCCCTAAATGCCAATGGCATAAAAGACACTAAGACTGGAATTAGATCCTCTGCATTCACATATTTTAAATCACATTCCATTTTGCATCCAATCTAGAGAGTTTTGAAAAATAAAGGATTGAAAATAATACTGTATAGTGGGGCAACATAAAATTAAGTGTAAGATTTCCGTCCTAGGATTGGATGAAATGAAGCCTCATTGTGAATTGTACATGTTATTTGACTTGGGTACAACTTTTACATAGCCTATGTTTCCCAAAAATTGGTCTGAGAGAAAAGAATCCAATACTATTTATAATCAATTGATATTTCATTATGATTTATCGTCCTACTGGGAGAGCATTAACAATGTGATGTGGCCTTTGTTGGCATGGAATCTAAGAGCATTCCCGCCATTTTCCATGTGTTTAGTGTGTGCAAATGGTAGTATATCGATGTGTCAGAAAAGTCCCAGACACAAGAACAAATCAGCAAGGGAACGAACTTGCTCAATGGCTTAATTTCCAGTAATTATTAATTAAACATGTGATATGGAGTCATAGAGCCGGCTGGTGGCGTAGTGGCATCAGCGCCAGACTTCGGAACGAAGGCTCCTGAGTTCGAATCCAGCCGGCTCCCTTGCACGCTTTCCATCCGTGCTGGGTCGAGCGTCAAGCTAGCAACTCGGCCTCGTAAAAATAAGAAAGCCTGCTAAAAAAACACCGACAAACAACAGGAATTCTGCAGATGCTGGAAATTCAAGCAACACACATCAAAGTTGCTGGTGAACGCAGCAGGCCAAGCAGCATCTATAGGAAGAGGCGCAGTCGACGTTTCAGGCCGAGACCCTTCGTCAGGACTAACTGAAGGAAGAGTTCCTGACGAAGGGTCTCGGCCTGAAACGTCGACTGCGCCTCTTCCTATAGATGCTGCTTGGCCTGCTGCGTTCACCAGCAACTTTGATGTGTGTTGCTTAAAAAAACACCGTCATGACGACGTCCCGATGACTCCACTCAGAGCTAAGGGCTTTCTTCTTCTATGGAGTCATAGAGCCATAGAGAGATACAGCATGGGAAAAGGCCCTTTAGCCCATCAAATCTCTGCTGACCACCAAGTACCCACTTACACCAATCAAACCACATCTCCTAAATGTGTTGAGCTATTGCACTTCTGTGAATGGAACATCAAAATTTAGGGACTCGGTAACTGATTACATGGTTTAATCCTGGGGAAAATGCTACATCAGACTATAAGACCATAAGATTTAGGAGCATAATTAGACCATTTGGCCCATCGAGTCTGCTCCACTACTTCATCATGGCTGACCCATTTCCCTCTCAGACCCAATCTCCTGCCTTCGCCCCGTATCCCTTAATGCCCTGACCAATCAAGAATCTATCAATCTCTGTCTTAAATATTCTCCACAGCCACCTGTGGCAATGAATTCCACTGGTTCACCACTCTCTGGTTACAGGAATTCCTCCTCATCTCTGTTCTAAAAGGACGTCCCTCTATTCTGGGTCCATGTCCTCTGGTTTTAGACTCCCCCACCAAAGGAAACATCCTCTCCACAACTACCCTGTGTACAGTTTTTCAACATCTGATGGGTTGCAATGAGGTTGCCCCTCATTCTTCTGAATTCCAGGGAGTACAGGCCCACAGCCATCAATTGCTCTTCTATGACAAGCCTTTCAGCCTCAAAATCAATTTCATGAACCTCCTTTGAACCCTCCCCAATGTCAGCACATCCTTTCTTAAATAAGGAGCTCAAAACTGCTCACAATACTCCAAGTGAAGCCTCACCAGTACCTTATAAAGCCATGACTAGAACGTCTAGAATAAAATGTTAAACTTAGACCTCAGATAGCGTCAGATGCTGATTCAGTGGGGTACGTCATCTGAGATAGCATAATCAGTTTGGAACAAATTGTCCACAACGAAATCAACCACCAGTTCCACAGAACAACACCAGTACAGAGGCTTCTTTTCAGTTTAAGGCAGTTTTACTCATCCCAAAGTTAGAATATGCTTAGAAGCACAAAGAGACCTCAAAAACAGCATCAAGTTTAATACAAGTGCCTGACGTCAGCGTCACAAATCCAGTAGCAAGCGAGTCATTTTTCAAACCACAGAGAGGAAGGTGACTGTTTCGAAACTCTCTATTAACCAATGGTTGGGTTAAAATTCTACATTTATACCTAAATCCAGTTTTTTTTTCACAGTGGGAAGCTGAAAAGAAATATGAGATGAAATATTTTCTTCAAATATCTTTTGAGCTTTTAATTCACAGTTATATCGTAATCATACAAAGTTTACAATAAATAAACTACTTGTCTTAGTAGCCTCTGTTGTCATGGAGTTAGAATTTCGCAACATCCCAGGAAATAAGCAATGTGGTTATGTCGAGAGAGTCTGTTTAAGTGACAAAGGTGATCGAATAGGGATTGACCAGGATGCTGGTGATGACTCTCCAGCTCCCATTTGTACTGCTGCCATGCAATTACTTGCACATGCATGGTCTCTGAACGCTTCCTCCACACTCCCTACAGCTCAGCAATGCCTCTACTTTCTAAGGAGTTTGCAGAAAGCTGGACTATGCACATCAGTACTCACGACCTTCTACAGATGCACAGCTGAGAGCACCCTAACAGGCTGCACCACTGTGTGATACTGAAACTGCACTGCGGCAGACCGGAGGGCTCTGCAACAGGTGGTTAAAACTGCCCAACCCGTCACCGGCACCAGCCTACCCACCATCAGAAACATAGACGCATACGGGAAAGGTGCCGGCAATATCACAAAGAAACCCGCCCACCCTGTTTGTCCCACTCCCATCGGGGACGAGGCTACGCAGCATCCACACCAGCATCACAAGACCCAAAAAGAGTTACACCCCTCCCAAGCTGTCAGGCTGATCAACATCTCCACCTGTTAACTCAGCCCACTAACCCCCTACCACCACCCCCACTACTTTATCATTGCCTGTCAGAATCACCCTGTGCATAGAAACACTTGTACCTAACTTCACTTTATGTATATACAGTACAATCAGTCTATGTATATGGTGGAGGATTACAAATACCTGGGGATACGAATTGTCAATAAACTGGACTGGTCGAAGAACACTGAGGCTGTCTACAAGAAGGGTCAGAGCCGTCTCTATTTCCTGAGGAGACTGAGGTCCTTTAACATCTGCCGGACAATGCTGAGGATGTTCTACGAGTCTGTGGTGGCCAGTGCTATCATGTTTGCTGTTGTGTGCTGGGGCAGCAGGCTGAGGGTAGCAGACACCAACAGAATCAACAAACTCATTCTTAAGGCCAGTGATGTGGGGATGGAACTGGACTCTCTGACGGTGGTGTCTGAAAAGAGGATGCTCTCCAAGTTGCATGCCATCTTGGACAATGTCTCCCATCCGCTACATAATGTACTGGGTGGGCACAGAAGTACATTCAGCCAGAGACTCATTCCACCGAGATGCAACACAGAGCGTCATAGGAAGTCATTCCTGCCTGTGGCCATCAAACTTTACATCTCCTCCTTTGGAGGGTCAGACACCCTGAGCCAATAGGCTGGTCCTGGACTTATTCCCTGGCATAATTTACATATTACTATTTGATTATTTATGGTGCAACTGTAACAAAAACCAATTTCCCTCGGGATCAATCAAGTATGACTATGACTATATAAGCTAAACGTGTATCAGATTTACTGTATAGTTAATTGATGATAATTGTGGTCTTTTTATGCTGTATCAGATCCAGAGTAACAATCATTTTGTTTTCCCCTACACTTGTGTACTGGCCAATGACAGTAAAGCAATCCTAAACTTGATATGACATCAATTTAACAGAGACTAATTATTTTTAAACAAAGCCCAATTACTGATGAATTTAGTTTCTGAAAGGCAGTGAAAACTTGCTATTCATTCCCTCATCAATGCTAACTAATTGATAAACTGAATGTGAGGCAACAGATACAGAGAGTTGTACAGCACAGAAACAGGCCCCTATGGCCCAAACACCACCATACCTATTTATACAAATCTCTCGCCTATATTAATTCCATCTCCCTTTGTGCTTTGCAATTCAAGTATTTGTCCAGATGCCTCTTCAGTTTATTCAGAAAGGGTAAAGAAGCACAAAGCAGCACACACAAAGCTCTGGAGGAAATCAGCAGGTCAGGCAGCACCTATGGAAGAGAATAAAAAGTCAACGTTTCGGGCTGAGACCCTTCTTCAGGACTGAGAAGGAAGGGGGAAGATGCCAGAATAAAAGATGGGGGAAGGGGGAAGGTGGCTAGCTGGAAGGTGAAAGGTAGGGTTGTCAACTTTCTCACTCCCAAATAAGGGACAAAAGTAGATGTCAAATCCGGGACACTTGTGTTTAACCCAAGAAAGACTACCATGACCATGAAGCCTTGTGCGGGCACCTGTGTGCGCATGCGTGACGTGTGCATTGCACATGCGTGTACGTGCCGATTTTTCTCTACAAATCGGTTTTGACTTAATCTTCCCGACTACACTGTACATACATTATTTCTACTTTATATAGGCTGTGTATTTATCATATCATTCCTGCTTTTACTGTATGTTAGTGTTATTTTAGATTTTATGTGTTATTTGGTATGATTTGGTAGGTTATTTTTTGGGTCTGGGAACGCTCAAAAATTTTTCCCATATAAATTAATGGTAATTGCTTCGCTTTACGCCATTTCGGCTTACGAACGGTTTCATAGGAGTGCTCTGCCTTGGCGGGGGAAATACGGGACAAGGACGGTCCCGTATGGGACAAACCAATTTAGCTCAATATACGGGATGTTCTGGCTAATACGGGACAGTTGGCAACCCTAGGGTGAAGCCAGGTGGATGGGAAAGGTCAAGGGCAGGAGAAGAAAGACTCTGATAAGAGATGAGAGTGGACAACAGGGGTAAGAAAAGGAGAAGGGGACACAGGAGGACATAATAGGTACATGACATTTGTTCACCAGAAGGAGAAATCGATATTCATGCCATCAGGTTGGAGGCTACCCAGAGAGAATATAAGGTGTTGTCTTCCACCTTGAGGGTGGCCTCATCTTGGCACAAGAGGAACAGGAATGGGAATTGGAATTAAAATTTTTGGTCACCGGATCGTCCCTCCTGTGGTGGATGGTGTGGAGGTGCTCGATGCAGCAGTCCCCCAATTTACAACGGGTCTCACCAATATAGAGGAAGTTGCATCGCGAGCACTGGAATGAGCACGTACAAGGTGTCGGAAGCTGAAATTGGATCTGGCCCTTGAGGAATATAAAATAAGTTTTTGAGAGTGTGCAAAGTTTAAAAGACATGTGCAAAGTAATTTATTTTTCACACACAGAGTGGTTGGATTTCCCTGGAATGCTCTGCCAGGGGACATGATGGATGCAGGTATGAGAGCAACATTTAAAATATGTTTAGGCAGACACATTAACAGACAGGGAATAGAGGGATGCAAACCATATGCAGACAGATGGGATTAGCATTGATTGTTATCATGACGGGCACAGACATTCTGAGCCAAAGGGTTTGATGCTGTGCTGTACTGTCCTGTGTTCTGTGTTGAATAATGTTACTACTCTTGCATCCACTACCTTGTATGGCAGATCATTCCTGATACTGACTACTCTTTGTTCAATATTTCATTAGTTTTTCTGTACATATCTTCAGTTAGATGGCATTCAGTTATGCTAGCACAGTGTTTATGTAGCTGGATGTACTAACCAGATGCCTGGCTTAATATCTCTGGACAACATTTCAAATCCCACCACGGGAACTGAGAAATTTAACTTCAAGTAATAAATCTGAAATAAAAACCAAGTACCAGACCAATGGACATGGAACAAACGTTAGATATAAATCATTGTCTAGTTTTATTGTCGTCTAAAAAGATGGAAAGCATAATCCAATTTATTGTCCAGTTTACTGACATATGTCGCAAAATCTGCTGTTTTGCAACAGGAGTAAAGTGAAAGCCATGAAGAATTATTTATTTACTTCTCTTTTATTGAGACGCAGTGCAGAATAGGCCCTTCTGGCTCTTTAAGCTGAGCTGCCCGGCAATCCCCTGACTTAATCATAGCCTAATCACCAGACAGTTTACAACGACCAATTAAGCTACCTACTGGTATGCCTTTGGACTGTGAGAGGAAACCAGAGCACCCGGAGGAAACCTACACAGTCGTAGCGAGAACGTACAAAATCCTTACAAGCAGCGGTGGGAATTGAACCCCGGTCACCAGAACTGTAAAGCTTTGTGCTAACCACAACATTACTATGCCATTTCAAACAGCTTTTCCTTTCTAGGTATTGGATTAAATTGATTATATGGATCCACTACCATGGTATGATTTGAACTCCTGTCTCCCAAGAAGTATTTACGGTACTGGATTATTCGTATTGTTAGGTTGCCACTTGGCTAACAAACCTGTGGTAAACCATATATATATGTTGTAACTGGGTTACCTGTCTGAACACTCCCCTCTGCTAACTGCTCCTGTGGCTCCTCCCACAGACCCCTGAATAAAGGCGATTTCGCCATTGCTCCTCCTCTCAGTCCCGGGCAGATACTCAGCATGGTCAAGGTCACATTTTATTGCTAATAAAAGCCTTTCAGTATTTACTCTACTTCCAGTCTTTTGGAGTAATTGATAGTGCATCAAAACCCTAACATTGTACTTTGAGGAATGAATGCATTACATATCCTTTAACTTGATTTTGCTTTGCTTTGGGTGTATATGTTTAGTTTCTTTTGGATAAGTGCATTTGCAAACACTTTACTTTTCCATAATGGTTTATTTAGCTTTCACCATCAATTTAGTTAACTGCTTGTTTTGTAACTGACTATTCTTACAAACTGGGTAAAACCAAGGTAGAGGAAATCAGGTTGAATGCAATTCATGGTGAAGAGATATTTCCAGTTCTTGCTCCTTAAAGGTGACAACATTGCCAGCTCATTTCAAACACAGCCCCGTTTGATGGAATTAAAGGCTGTTTTTTTGCTCTGCAAACTAGTGGAAAGAATTTGGAGAGTTTTCATCCACGCCAACAAAGTTTGCTCTTGTTTTGCCAATGTCAGGACTAATACAGGAAGTTCTGAGAAGGAACACTGGAGCGAGACGTCATGCTGTTAGGGCCAGAGAAATGAGGATCTTTTGAGATTGCCCTTAAAGCTCCCCTAAAATGAATGCTTGAGGGAGCATAATTCTAAATATACTTCAAGCAATTTCCAAATGTTTAAGATTGAAATGATGAAAATGTTAAACGAGTGATGAAAAATAAATGGCAGATGTTCTGTGTTTAAAAGTATGAAGGATCAAGTTATTTTCAGGTTATTTATTCAGATTATTATAATAGCAATAGTTGGAAAATGATTTTTCAACCATCAGTGAGCTCTCAGTATAACGATTTCCACTGCACGTGCTTTATGTCTTCTCTACCGTGGAGAAGATTAGTTGCGTCACCGTCTGGCGTGGAGCCGCTGATGCACAGGGTCGGAGAAGGGTGAAGAGGATTGTAAACTCACACAGCTCCATCATGGGCATTAGCCTTCCCATCGTCAAGCACATCTTCAAAAATTGGTACCTCAAGAAGGTGGCATCACCATTCAGGACCCTCACTATCCAGGGCATGAGGTACAGGAGACTGAAGGCGCACACTCAATGTTTCTCTCCGCCATCAGATTTCGGAAAGGACCGTGAAGACTCGCTCACTTTGTCACACTATTTATTTATATTTTTGTATATTTCTTTTTGTAACTTATAGTATCTTTCAACATATTTTCACCGTACTGCTGCCGCAACACAAGAAGTTTTGCAACGTAGTTCAGTTATAATAAGCATTATTGGGATTTTGATTGTCTCCGCCACACAAGGTCCAGCTCCTAAAACAATGGTTTACGGTTATCTTCAGCAACAGGGAAGCTGAGCTCTTTACTGGTCTTTCTAGAATACTCTTGTTGAACCTTGGTCTTTCTCAATTTAAGGGCCTGCAAAATGTTGTACAGAAACATACCAACCTCCACAACAGGGGCTTTAGTGTACTTCTTGTATTGTGCCTGAAGGCAAGTTTTGCAGAGAAGATGAAGTATTCTTCTGTTTAATCAAAAAATAACATAAAACATTTTTTTTCCTGAGGATGGGGAGAATGAAATCTATTACTGCAATCCGTGGTGGTTTTTATTTAAAGTAGAAGTAGAGCCACATAAAGTAAAGTAGATGACTGTGTAAGTAGCCTGAAGCAGTAACACAGCTGACGGGGAGGTTGTCAGTACTGTTTTGTTACCCTGTGAACTGTTGAACTGAGAATGGAACTATCTGACCTTACTTTTCAAGGAAGATGGGAGATTAGCTGAGTCAGACATTGCCCTTGGGTCTGATTAATAACCAGAAATGGACCCCAGCACTGAGGATGGCTTGTCAAGGCAAACACAGGGGTGGCCTTTCAAAAAGAAAGCCAAGGACAAAGCAATATGTTAAATTCTTCCCTCTCTGGCTATGTGCATGATGGGGGTGGTGGTTAATGGGTATACGTGGGAACAAAGGGCTCCCTAATTAACATTAAACAGATTAAGACAAAAATGTGTGTGTGTGTGTAAAATAAGATGTCCCTCGAAAAGGCATCCAATTTGAGTGCTCTCCTTTCCATTCACAAACAAGAGAAAATCTGCCGATGCTGAAAATCCAAGCTCTCCTTTCCACGCTCTTACCCCATTTAGAAATTTCACCCCATTCTTGAAGCAATCAAGTAGATTTCTTCTGCTGACTGGCACACTCTACACAACTACAGAGAGTCTGGAGTGAGATATTAACTTCAAACTGACACATTTTGTTGTAGCTTTTGAATATTGCACTCCCGAATTTTATAGACTTTTCCAATGTAGACACATATGGTTTAAGGAACATTTTATTGGCTCTGGGATAAATTAATGTGAGTAGAATAAAGGAAGTTTCTATGAAAACCCAAAGTTCTCTTGGCAAATGGGCATTCCAGCGAAGGAACAGGCTACAACAGGTTGATTTGCAGCATTCTCTTTACCACACCTACAAGGCCTGCCAGTAAGCAGCTGTCTTTAATGCTTTCACTACAAATTACGTCTCAATAGATCCAAGGGCTTGTGCCATGTTTGGTTATCAGTCAGTTAGAGTGACAGAGAGCTGTCAATCGGCTCCGCAAATCCACACCACAGTTGCTTTTCTTAAGGTGGTGCCCACAGATCAGAGCAGGTTCCAATGTTCTTCAAGGAACTTGGCTGAAATGGTTACTGGCCCAGAAAAAGAGAAGCCAACTCAAATGGTCAAAGTAACACACACAAAATGCTGGAGGAACTCAGCAGACCAGGCAGCATCAATGGACAAGAGTAAACAGTCAACGTGTCAGGCCGAGACCTTTCTTCAGGACCGCAAAGAAAGAGGAGACGCCAGGGTAAGAAGGTGGAGGGGGAGGGAGGAAGAAGCACAAGGTGGTAGGTGAGAGGTGAAACTGGAAGAGGGGAAAAGGGTGAAGTAAAGAGCTGGGAAGTTGGTTGGTGAAAGAGAGACTGAACTGGAGAAGGGGGAATCTGATAGGAGAGGACAGAAAACTGTGGAAGAGAGGGAGGTGATGAACAGGTAAGGTGAAAAAGAGAAACAGGAATGGGGAATGGCAAAAAGCGGGCGGGCAATTACTGGATGTTTGAGAAATTGATGTTCATGCCATCCGGTTGGAGGCCACCCAGTTGGAATATAAGGCGTTAAATGGTCAATGTGGCGAGAATCAAGAAAGGTCTTTAAGGAGGAGGAAGTAGAAGTGGTTTTGGAAAGAATTCTGGAGAGATGAATCAAGATAGCCGGAAGTTTGGCCTTGAAACGATAGAACAAAGGACCAGAATTAGTAGTAGTTATCGTGCAATCACTCAAGTTAAGTATGATGTTCTCCCAAGGGGTTATCTGTTGGATCTAGGATGTTAAGGTGGATTCCCTTAATGGAGAAAGTGTGCGCATGACTTTGTTTATCATAGAGAGGCTGATGCACGGGCAATCACCACATGCCCCTTGACATATCAGGCTCAGGGTCTAGAGGCATGGAATGCAACATGACTGGGGGCCTTTATTCCTCCACCTTCACTGCTTTTGTGACGCGTAATCGTCTTCTGCCAGCTCCATCATTGAGTTGGATCGCTCCTTGTCTTCAACTTCCCCCTTGAACACCACCAGGGGTGACCCTACCAGGCCATCGAACGTGCAGCTCCTCCCGTGGAGGGTCAGACATCCTGAGCCAATTGACTGGTCCTGGACTTATTTTCCATCTGGCATAGTTTGCATTTTGTTGTTTGATTGTTGGGGGTTTTTGTATTGCTATATTTACGCTCAATTCTTGGTTGGTGTGGCTGTAACAAAACCAAATTTCCCTCGGGATTAATAAAGTATATCTATCTATCTATCTATCTATGCTCCAGCTGGCTAAACTCCAAACAGCATTATTCTCGAGATCTCAGAAACTCACAAGCCTCTCCAGACCGGTCCTCGATGTGGGTACGAACCCCCATGCGCTTTAACAGCAGGAATATTCTCTCCTCTGAAGTGAGCAGGAGATGTCTTAAATGAATTAAGCTTGGGGAATCTCAAACTACTCTAAGACAATCGATCAAGGCTTTGCAATAATTGACCATAATTCAGCTGTTTCAGGTGAACTAGTCACTAAAATGGTTTTGGTGAGAAACAGATATTATGTTGCAGTGGCATTGATCAAGCAAGCTCCTTGTGAAGAATGGCAGGGGGGTGGAGGAGATCGGGTGGGTGGCGTTGGAGGAACTGCAACGAAAGGCTGAGAAATACAAATATCTAGACATTGCAGGCAAGATAGCAGTGTGCTGCAAGATCTAGTGAAAATAAACAGATACACAAACAGGCCTATGTTAAATGTAACATCTGCTTTGCATTTTGAAGATATGCATCCTGTCTTGGACGGCTACATTGGCTCTTGAAACCACTTACGTCATAACATTGTAACTGTTGATATTAATTGTACTGCTCCTGCTGGATTTACCTGTGTTGTGTAAATTACCCACTCGCTTCAGTTACAACTTTGATCTTTATAACACAGCAGGCAGCCCAAAATAATACGTACAGTTACCAATCCAGAAGGCTCTTCCAAATTTCCTATGGAGCTTAAACAGCATGAAGCCTGGAAGCAATCACTTTCTACTTATCCTATACTCAAGTGTACCGAAAACTTCTTGCAATTCAGCATCACTTTTTCCATTGAACAGTTCTTTCAAAGTTCAAAAGTTCAGAGCTCAAAGTAAATTTATTATCAAAGTACATACGCGGTATGTCACCATGTACAACCCTGAGATTAATTTTCTTCCGGGCAGACCCAATAAATCTGATAACAATAATAGAATCAATGAAAGAGCACACAACTGGGCGTTCATCCAGTGTGCAAAGACAACAAACTGTGCAAAAAAAAAGGAAAGAATTATAATAAATGTCATGAACATGAGATGAAGAGGCACTTTAAGTGAGTCTCTAGGTTGTAGGAACATTTCATCAATGAGGTCAGTGAAGTTGAGTGAGGTTATCCCCTTTGGTTCAAGCGTAGTAACTGTTCCTGAACCTGGTGGCATGAGTCCTGGGGCTCCTGCACCTTCTTCCCGATGGCAGCAGCGAGGAGAGAGCATATTTCTGCACAATAACAATAATCTTAGCACCTCAGATAGCATGTTATTATGGAGGTGGTATAACCACTGCCTGTTAATACCCAGCAGCCAGTTTGATCCCTTTGCCAGAGTCTTCATTAAAGTCTTGTTTCGTGGGCAGGAGGTTGTAGCCTCAAGCAGGGGCCTGGCAGTGTAGCTGCTAATCTAGACGATCATTTCAATGCCACATACAGCAACCACAACGTTGCCCAACGTGATATCATTTTGACAAGGTGGATATAAAAATTCCATGGAGATGTTTAAAGGAAAACAAGATGTTCTTTCTGGGATCTGATCAGCATTCCTCCTTCACCGAAGGAAAACAGATGAATCGAGAACTCCTTTTATTTGGCTGCTTTGAAATGTGAACATTGTATTTGCATAAATCATAACAAAAGCAAATCAGAATTAGTTCACTAGGTATCAAATACTTCTGAGACATCCTGATAATCTCACGTAATAGTGTACCAACTCCTCAGCCTGTGTGAGTGTGTGCAGACACCAACTCTTCACTCTGTGTGAGTGTGCACAGACACCAACTCTTCACTCGCTGTGAGTGTGCACAGACACCAACTCTTCACTTTGTGTGAGTGTGCACAGGCACCAACTCTTCACTCTCTGAGAGTGTGCACAGACACCAACTCTTCACTCTGTGTGAGTGTGCACAGACACCAACTCCTCACTCTGTAGGTGTGCACAGACACCAACTCTTCACTCTGTGTGAGTGTGCACAGACACCAACTCTTCACTCTGTGTGAGTGTGCACAGACACCAACTCTTCACTCTGTGTGTGTGCACAGACACCAACTCTTCACTCTGTGTGAGTGTGCACAGACACCAACTCTTCACTCTGTAGGTGTGCACAGACACCAACTCTTCACTCTGTGTGAGTGTGCACAGACACCAACTCTTCACTCTGTGTGAGTGTGCACAGACACCAATTCTTCACTCTATGTGAGTGTGCACAGACACCAACTCCTCACTCTGTAAGTGTGCACAGACACCAACTCTTCACTCTCTGTGAGTGTGCACAGGCACCAACTCTTCACTCTGTGTGAGTGTGCACGGACACCAACTCTTCACTCTGTAAGAGTGCACAGACACCAACTCTTCACTCTCCGTGAGTGTGCACAGATACCAACTTTCACTCTGTGTGTGTGCACAGACACCAACTCTTCGCTCTCTGTGAGTGTGCACAGGCACCAACTCTTCATTCTGTGTGAGTGTGCACAGACACCAACTCCTCACTCTGTAAGTGTGCACAGACACCAACTCTTCACTCTCTGTGAGTGTGCACAGACACCAACTCTTCACTCTGTGTGAGTGTGCACAGACACCAACTCCTCACTCTGTGTGAGTGTGCACAGACACCAACTCTTCACTCTGTGTGAGTGTGCACAGACACCAACTCTTCACTCTGTGTGAGTGTGCACAGACACCAACTCTTCACTCTCTGTGAGTGTGCGCAGGTACCAACTCTTCACTCTGTGAGTGTGCACAGACAGCCAGATCTGTGCTAGTGTGTACTATCTACCTAATCCGGGCTCATTGTGCCAGAGTGTTTATGAAGTGGTTGGGGTATTGCACCTAGATGTATGAAAGATATGTAAATAAATTAGGGTAAAATAGAAGAAAGGGCACACTGAGATGAATGGATGAAATAAGGTACATGGAGGATCCCATGGGTGCTGATGAACTGGATTTCTGTGATAGCAGTACTTTAAAAAAGATACCAATTAACCTGACACTCAACATGTATGTGGGTTGTGGGTAAAACCAGGACACCCAAGCGGAAACCAATGTGGCTAGAGTGAGAACGTGCAGCCCTACACAGAGTGGAGAGAGAGGAGACAGAGATGGGGGAAGAGCGATGGAGGGAGAGAGATGGGGGGAGAGAGGAGGGGTAGAGAGGGGGAGAGGGGAAGAGAAAGGGGAGAGAGGGGGAGGGAGGGGGAGAGAGGGGAAGGGAGAGAGGGAGGAAAGAGAGGGGAGAGAGGGGGAGTGGGGGAGAGAGGCATGAGAGGAGAGAGAGTTGGGTAGAGGGATGGGGAGAGAGAGGGGGAGAGAGAGGGTGAGAGAAAGGGGGAGAGGGGGAAGGGGAGAGAGGGAGGAAAGAGAGGGGAGAGAGGGGGAGTGGGGAGAGAGGGGGGAAGAGGTATAAGAGGAGAGAAAGATGGGTAGAGGGATGGGGAGAGAGGGGGAGAGAGGGGGAAGAGAGAGGAGAGAGAGAGGGTGGAGAGGAAGCAGGGAGAGGGGAGAGCAAGATGGGGAGAAAGGGGGGAGAGAGGGGAAGTGGAAGACGGGGGATGAGAGGGGCGATGAGAAGGGGAGAGAGAGGGGAAGGGGAGAGGGGGAGAGAGAGAGAGAGAGAGGAGAAGAAGAAGAAGATACATGGGAAGTCAAATGCTAAAGCTATGCAGAACAAGATAGACAGGGTAACTATTGAAAATAATTCTTTAAGAAAGCCTATGACAATACTAGTCAAGTATATTTTTGCAACTTGCTTGTTTCCTATTAAACCAAAGGCAACCTCAGAGACACTTGACACAGATGGAGATAAGATACAGACTCTTGGGAAAAATGATGTTGACCTTCAAGAAAAAGCCAACGGCTTCCTATTACTACTTCAGGCTATTGGATGAACAGCAAGTGGAAAAAAATCCAATCAGTTCCAGACAATTAACTTTACCCCCTTCTCTGTGCCCGCACCCTACCCTCATCCTCTTCTGACCTCATCTCCCTTTCAGAACAGGAAGTACTTTGAAATCAAGTTGAAACATTGATTATATCAGGGAACCTCTTTGTGCTCATATCATCTCTGTCATAATTGATGAAATTCCTCTTTTGAATGAAACTCAGAAAATTCTGATTTTTACCAGCAATGCAACATAAGCCACCAGGTTTGGGAATAGTTATTAACCTAACTATCAGGCTTCAATATTTCAAAAAATAAAGGACATCTTGGGAATCAAAGTTGGCGGTGAAAACATCAATAATTTCAGATATGCGGATGACACTGTGTTAATTGCAAGTACGGAGGAAGAGCTACAAAACTTAATTGATATAGTTGTTGAAGAAAGTGCAAAAATGGGTCTATGTATCAATCGTAAAAAGACAGAATGTATGGTGATATCCAAAAAGAAGGAGAATCCTATCTGCAGGCTGAAAATTAACGGGGAAGACATAAAACAAGTACAGAACTTTTGCTACTTAGAAAGCTGGGTGACATCAGATGGCAGGTGCGACATGGACATCAAAAGAAGAATAGGAATGGCAAAAGACACCTTTACGAGAATGAAGAGTATATTGACCAATACTAAACTAGGCATGACAACCTGCCTCAGAGTACTGAAATGTTACATTTATCCAGTTATGTTATATGGCTCAGAATGTTGGACAATATCTACTAACATAAGGAAACGAGTTGAAGCAGCAGAGATGTGATTTTCGAGGAGGATACAAAGAATATCATGGACGAAACGAATATCCAACAAGGATGTCAAGAACAGAGCAAACACAAAAAGAGAAATAACGTATGAGATCATGAAAAGGCAACGTAACTTCATTGGACATGTGATAGGAAAGAGGAGTTAGAATGCATGTAATTATGGGAAAGATTCTTTCTTTCTTTTTAAATCTTTTTATTAATTTTTCAAAATTATAAACTCAATAACAAAGTTGGTACAAAGAGATTGGAAAAATGTTCATCAGCATATATAAAATGAATTTTAAGTAACATAGATATAAAAGACTGCCAAACTCATAATGAGATTAATCATTAAAAAAAAGAAAAAAAATATATAAACAAAAAAAAAACCCCAAAAGAGAAAAAAAAAACCCGAAAAAAGCAGAACAGGGCTAGACCAACAGCTTGTATCAGACACGTTAAATAATATTGTTAACTCCGCTCCTCTCATCATATAATTTAAGTTTAGAAAAAAGATTCGGAAAGGTCAGATTATATCATATGAAAATGTTGCATAAAAGGTTTCCAAGTTTCTTCAAATTTAACCAAAGGGTCAAAAATATCACTTCTAATTTTTTTCTAAATTTAAACTTAACATGGTTTGAGAAAACCATTGGAATGTAGTTGGAGGATTAGTTTCCTTCCAGTTCAACAAAATAGATCTTCTCGCCATTAAAGAAACAAAAGCTATCATTCGACAGGTGGAAGAAGACAAAGATCTATGTTCTACCACTGGCAATCCAAAGATTGCCGTAATAGGATGGGGTTTTAAATCAAAGCATAGAACTGTTGAAATAATATCAAAAATGTCTTTCCAATATTTTTCCAAAAGAGGACAGGACCAAAACATATGAGTTAAAGAAGCCACTTCAGAGTGACATCTATCACAAGTAGGGTTTATATGGGAATAAAAACGAGCTAGTTTATCTTTGGACATATGAGCTCTGTGTACTACTTTAAATTGTATTAATGTATGTTTAGCACATATAGAAGAAGTACTAACTAATTGAACATTTTTTCCCCATTTCTCTATAGGTAGGGAAAGTTGAAGTTCCCTTTCCCATTCATTTTTGATTTTATCAGATATATCTGGCTGTAATTTCATAATCATATTATAAATTATTGCTATTAATCCCTTCTGCAAAGGATTAAAACCTAAAATTTTATCAAAAATACCAGAAGGATTGAAGTTGGAAAGGTAGGCAATGTAGTATTTAAAAAAAAATTTATTTGTAGGTATCTAAAAAAATGGGATCTAGGCAAATCAAATTTCTCAGATAACTGCTCAAAAGGCATAAAGCAGTTATCCAGAAATAGATTATGAAAACATATTATACCTTTCGTTTTCCATATCAAAAAGGCTTGGTCCATTACCGAGGGTTGGAAAGAAAGATTGAAGGAAAGAAAGCAAGAGGAAGTCAAAGACAAATGATAATGGAACTGGAAATGAGTATCAATGACTTGAACCACTTGACCCGAAACAGGAGTGTGTGGGCCATGGCAGTCAAAGCTCAATCTGGGCATGGCACCTGATGATGATGATGATTAGGCTCCTGAACCATCGTGGATAACTTCACTTATTTCAACTCTGAATAGATTCCACAAACTATGAACTCACTCTCAAGGACTCTGCTACTGATATTCTCAATTGTTTTTTGTATTTACACTGTTTTTCTCCTTTTGCACATTGGTTGTTTGTCAGTCTCCGTTTGTGTGTTTGGTTTTTCATTTATTTTATTTCTTTGTTCTACTGTGAATGCCTGCAAGAATTAAAAAAGATTCTTTCAGGATTGGCGGTGAGAAGCGGCAGAACCTGATGTTCAGATCGAGGGGGTTAAACGCTGGGATGGATTGAAAAGGTCAAAGTGTCAAGGCGCAAGGTGAGGTACGGGCCAACTAAGATCGCTGCTCCGTGACGTTTACTTGGCTCTGCGCTAAACTACGGGTCTCAGACTCTCTTTGTGGGCTCTCAGTTCCGAAACGCTATTTGCTTGCACATTGGATGTTCAGTGTTTTATGGGCTACTTTATTCTTTTATTTTCTTGGCACATTGGGTGTAAGGCAGTCTTTTTTATATAGATATGGGTTTGTTTTTGGGTTTCTTTGTTTCATGGCTGCCTGTTAGGAGACAAATCTCAAGGCTGTATAATGTATACATAATTTGATAATAAATGTATGTTGAACTTTGAACTTTGACAAGTAATCTCAAGGTAGTACATGGTGACATATATGTACTTTGATAATAAATTTACTTTAAACTTTTGAACTTTGATCATGTTGCTTATCTGAGAAGCACAATTGCGAAGAAAATGTAATTCTGTTGACAAGTGGCTAGCCAAAATTAAGACTTGTATGCTTCTGCATGTGTGAATGCTTGACGAGTAATCTCCTAACTCCTTATGGTCTCGGGAAAACTTTGACGGTTTTCCGTACTTGCAGAATGAGGCACAGCAAAAGGTAAATGAACTGGGTGATTAGTGATGCGTGCCCTGAAATATAAACATCTAGTGTCTACACGGAGCTGATTTTCTCTGAGTTTCTCCTGAACATGTGTTGTAATGCAGAACAAGCTGCCCATGTGCTCAGAGGTGGGTTACCAGGCCAACAGTGTAGATACCGTACATTCACCACCGCCATTAACAACTCAAAAATAGGGCCTTATCTCTGAGAGAAAAGATATTATGCCAATCCATACTGTCATGTTCATCCCACAGGCCTCTTAAGTTCAAAGTAACTTTATTGTCGAAGTACTTTTATGTCACCATAAACAGCCCTAAGATTCTTTTTCTTGTGGGCATACTGTGCAAATCTATAGGATAGTAACTATAACAGCATCAATGAAAGATCAAACAGAATGCAAAACAGAACAAACTGTGCAAATGCAAAAATAAATAAATAACAAGAATATGAGATAATGAGATAAAGAGTCCTTGATAGCGAGGTCATTAGTTGTGGTTACATTTCAATGATGGGGCAAGTGAAGTTGAGTGTTGAGGGGTATTAACTGTTCTTGAACCTGGTGGGCTGACTCCTGAGGCTCTTGTACCTTCTACCTGATGGCAGCAGTGAGAAGGGAGCACGGCCTGGGTGATGGGGATCTCCGATGATGGATGCTGCTTTCCTATGATAACATTTTTTGCCGATGCGCTCAACGGTTGTGAGGGCTTTACCTTAGATTTGCTGAAAGCTTTCTCCCACATTGGAGACTGACACCATTTCTTAAGATTTGTGTAATGCAGCAATGCAGCAGACATTGTGTGCCTGATTGCTGATTGGTATCACTGCGGAATGGTCAAAAAGCCTTCATGCATATATGCATCAAACGCATGGAAGGTCACACAAATGTTTATCAAAACATATTACTTACTGTATATTGAGGAACCGATCACTCTTAAAGACCTCTTAAAAGGCCAAATATTTTAATTCCCATTCCCTTTTCGATGTATTGGTCCGTGGTGTCCTCTTGTGCCAAGATGAGGCCACCCTCAGGGTGGAGGAGCAACACCTTATATTCCATCTAGGTACCCTCCAGCCTCATGGCATGAATATCGACTTCTCCTTCCTGTAAATGACTTCTCTCTTCCACCCCCTCCTTTATTCTCCACTCTGACCTTTTAATTCTTCTCATCTGCCTATTACCTCACTCTTGGTCCCCTCCTCCTTCCCTTTCTCCTATGGTCCATTCTCCTCTCCTATCAGTTTCCTTCTTCTCCAGGCCTCAACCTTTCCCACTCACCTGACTTCACCTATCACCTTCCAACGAGCCTCTTTCCCCTTCCCCCCACCTTTTTTTTATTCTGGCATCTTCCCCCTTCCTTCTCAGTCCTGAAGAAGGGACTTGGCCCAAAACATCAACTGTTTACTCTTTTCAATAGATGCTGCCTGATCTGCTGAGTCCTTCCGTCATTTTGTGTGTGTTGCTTTGGATTTGCAGCATCTGCAGACTTCCTCGTGTTTACTCTTCAGGATCAATTTTCCAATCAAAACAATTGTGCTACACACACAACAGATGTTACACAATAAAATGACTTAGGCTTTAGGCCTTCCGTATTTAGTTATGAAATGTGAAAAGAGACTTCTGCTATTTTAGCACTTAATCAGATTGTGTGTGGGAGATGGGGAGTCTAGAATCACCTCGGGTCCTAAACATCATTCAGTTAGGTTTGCATGAAGTTAGCTTTCACTTCTGGACTATCAGTTAGTCTGTTGAAGATTTAGTTATTGGGTGTCACCTGCCTTTTTTTGACTCATCTCTAATTGGCCTCAACCAGGTGGTGGCGGGCTCCATTCTCCATCAGTTGTAGGTTTTCTAGCGAGGGTACTGCCACGAGTTGTAGGGCTGGGAGTTTCAGGATTTAGACCCAGCAATGCTGAAGGCCTGAAGGTATATTTCCAAAGGAGGAAGGTGTGAGATCTGCACCACCAGCTGTCAGTCTCACACCAAGAACATGTATTTGCTGTTCTCATCCTTAATAGCAAGCGAGATTGTCAGGCGTTATTAAATATGGGACAACATTGAAGTGTCACTACTTAATTCAAATGAGAAACCTCTAAAACAAAACCTATCCACATTCAACACACACAAAAAATGCTGGTGAACACAGCAGGCCAGGCAGCATCTATAGGAAGAGGTACAGTCAATGTTTTGGGCCGAGACCCTTCCTCAGGACTAACTGAAAGAAGAGATAGTAAGAGATTTGAAAGTGGGAAGGGGAGGGGGAGATCCGAAATGACAGGAGAAAACAGGAGGGGGAGGGATGGAGCCAAGAGCTGGACAGTTGATTGGCAAAAGGGATACGAGGCTGGAGAAGGGAGAGAATCATGGGACGGGAAGCCTAGGGAGAAAGAAAGGGGGAGGGGAGCATCAGAGATGGGCAAGGAGTTATAGTGAGAGGGACAGAGGGAGCAAAAAAGAGAGAGAGAGAGAAAAAAAAGAAGGAATAAATAAATAAATAAATAACAGATGGAGTACGAAGGGGAGATGGGGCATTACCGGAAGTTAGAGAAGTCACAATGTGTGGCCACTGGGAGATCCTGCTTTCTCTGGCGGACAGAGCGTAGGTGTTCAGTGAAACTGTCTCCCAGCCTGCGTCAGGTCTCGCTAATATATAAAAGGCCACATCTGGAGCACTGGACACAGTATATCACCCCAGTCGACTCACAGGTGAAGTTTTGCCTCACCTGGAAGGACTGTCTGGGGCTCTGAATGGTGGTAAGGGAGGAAGCGTAAGGGCATGTGTAGCACTTGTTCCACTTACAAGGATAAGTGCCGGGAGGGAGATCGGTGGGAAATGATGGGGGGGACGAAGGGGGGGACGAATGGACAAGGGAGTCGCATAGGGAGCGAGCTCTGCGGAAAGCAGAGAGAAGTGGGGAGGGAAAGATGTGCTTCGTGGTGGGATCCCGTTGCAGGTGGCGGAAGTTATGGAGAATTATATGTTGGACCCAGAGGCTGGTGGGGTGGTAGGTGAGGACAAGGGGAACCTTATTCCTGGTAGGGTGGAGGGAGGATGGGGTGAGTTTTTTCACTCTCTTTTTTCTCCCTCTGTCCCTCTCACTATAACTCCTTGCCCAGCTCTGATGCTCCCCTCCCCCTTTCTTTCTCCCTAGGCTTCCCATCCCATGATCCTCTCCCTTCTGCAGCCTCGTATTCCTTTTGCCAATCAACTGTTCAGCTCTTAGCTCCATCCCTCCCCCTCCTGTCTTCTCCTATCATTTCGGATCTCCCCCTCCCCCTCCCACCTTCAAATCTCTAACTACAGTATCTCTTCTTTCAGTTAGTCCTGACGAAGGGTCTCGGCCTGAAACGTCAACTGCACCTCTTCCTACAGATGCTGCCTGGCCTGCTGCGTTCACCAGCATTTTTTGTGTGTGTTGCTTGAATTTCCAGCATCTGCAGATTTCCTTGTGTTTGCCTATTCACATTGATACTTTCTATCAAAGCCACCCATCTGGGATGGAAAATTTGATTCTGTACCTTTGTAACTGCACAGGGGAAGTCAACAATAATTGTCCCTCTTGAAATTTACATGATGACACCTGGGAAGGCATTAAGTGGCCATCTCCTGTACTAACGCATCAACATACATACATTCCACTCAGACACAATTCAAGATATGTCAGCTTTGTCAATTAATATCCTGGTTGTTTGCATATTCAGGTAGCCTCTTCTCAATGTTGTAACAAAGGTAATATATTCTGTGCGTAAACCCCCTTATCCAGCCACTGATATTTGAATATTCAAAGCGAGACTGCTAGTTGGGTTTTGTTCCCATTGTAAATACGTAATTCTGCATAAGTTAACTGATTATATTCAAAATGTTAACGTTAAACAGATAGTTGTTTCCATTGAAACTGCAGTTAATTGTTCACTATTACATTTTTGTTTAAAAGACATTAAAATTGATGTGGCGATGAGTGTCAGAACAGGAATAATAGTCTCTCTAGAACTTGCTTTATTTATTTATTTATTGAGACACAGCGCAGAATTGACCCTTTCAGTCCTTCCAGCCACGCCACCCAGTAACCCCCATTTAACCCTAGCCTAATCATGGGACAATTTACAATGACCAATTCACCTACCAACCGGTAGGTCTTGTGAACGTGGGAGGACACTGGAGCACCAGGAGGAAACCTGTGTGGTCACGGGGAGAACGTGAAAACTCCCTACAGGCAATGCCAGGAATGAACCCGGATCGCTGGTACTGTAAAACGTTGTGCTAACCACTAAGTTCCATTTATTGTGTTGAATAAAGACTTTTTATATTGGATTTATTGATTATGCCCACAGGAAAATGAATCTCAGGGTTGTATATGATGACATATATGTACTTTGATAATAAATTTACTTTGAACTTTGAATGACATTTAGCCTATTGAATATTGATGGGATTGCACTCACCCTAGCAAGCTGTAGGAAGTACAACCTGCCTCAGGAGCTGCTGATTCAACTTTATTCAGGAATAATCCAGTCTGTTCTCTGTTCGTCCATCACTGTCTGGTTTGGATCTGCTACCAAACAAGACAAGAATAGACTCCAAATAACCGTCAGGGCTGTGGAAAGGATTATTGGTGTGAAGCTGCCCTCGATCCAGGATTTATACATCTAGAGTCAGGAAGTGAGCAAGCAGCATCATTGTAGACCCATCACACCCTGGACATCACCTGTTCCAACTCCTTCCTTCTGGTAGGCGCTTTAGATCACTGTATGCCAGGACAAATAGGTACAAGAACAGTTTCTTTCCGTATGCTATCCGTCTTATGAACACTTGAATTTTAGTCTATTATAAACCAAGTCCACCTGTACATACACAGGTATACCTCATTGTATGTAGTTCACGATTAGTTGCACTATTGTTTCGTTTGCTTTTTGATTCTGTACAGCGAGAGCTCAGGGAAACCGGCATCAAATTCCCTGTATGTCTCCACATACTCGGCGATAATAAAGGATTCGGATTCTGAAGGTTGCTTATTTTCATTCTTTAGTACATTAGTGTAAGAGAGATTAAAATGACTGCTACTCCAGAAGCAATGCAGCATGAAAAGAACCCAATAAGCATACAGGCACTATAAACATAAATGCAATTGTATGAAACACAAGGTCCAAACAACTGAAGAGCAGCATTGCATGGGGGATGACAGGTTGTGGAGAGGTATATATGGTGGTGTTGCCTGGATGGATCTTGTTGCCAGTCATCCATTGGGCAGTTTTAACGACCTGTTGAAGCGTCTCCTGTCCACCACAGTGCAGTTTCCATACCAGTTAACTTGCAGATGGTAGAAAGAAACCAGCAATATAAGTGAGGCTGTCCAGTTTCCTTCTACCAAAACAGAGCCAAACAAACAGCATTCTGATATAATATTTGCTTCATTGGGCAAGATTTAATTGAGGGAGCCCAACTCATCACTTTCCTATTTGCAATAAGCAGTCATTCAACAAAAATGCTTCTAATTCTCTTAATCACAGACCCTCCGATCTGCTGACTTCTTAGCACATTTTTGGTAAAATTACTAATTTATTTTAAACAAATCTTTGAGAATCTAAAGCCAAAAAAATGTTAATACAAAATGACAACACGGGCAAAGAATGCAGCACACATCGTCCAGGATGCAAGCCCTCTCGGCTTACAGAGCCAGTGGTCCCCCTGCAAGATCTTTCTGATGGACGCTCCAGCTCCTTCAGAAGACAAATGGAAGTCCAGGCCTGTCTGATCCCAATCCACATAGAGTATTTTTTTTTTGGAGAAAACATGCTTCTAAGTGAGCTATCAGTAGATTTGAATACCACGGGAAGTCTAATCAGCGTTGTAGTTATCTCCAGCTGTCTCGGAGTCGACCTTTTCACCTCCAGTTGCTCCAGCCAGCAGAACCATTAGTATTGATGAATAATCCCTTGGCTATGGAGGGTTCTCATTCCGATTTCCAAGAAGGAATTTGTGAGTTCAGACGAAAGCCACCAAGGATACAAAGTTAGAGAGGGACTGGGCTGCCAGCCAGAGGTGGAACAATGGTGAAAAGACAGTATTGTGCAGAATTCAAAAGAAAACCCAAAAGTGTATTGACTTTTTAAACTTGCATAATGTACGCATGACCAATGGCAGCCCTCAGGAAGCCTCAGCTGTGAAGGATCAGATGCATCTTATCAACGACTGACAAGACAGCTGTTTTTACTGAACAGTTCCAGCTCTTTATCTGAAACAGCACTCGGTTCGCTTATAATCTAAGTTTTCCTTTACAGTGAAAGAGCTTCAGATGTCCCCGTGAAACGGCCGAACAACTGCTATCTCCTAATAACAGGCACTAATGGCTGTGCAGTTCACTTCAGTGTGGATACAAACTTCCGATGTTCATTTAAGTCACTTTTGCACTAAAAAGATAGAACCATCCCATGGTAGCAGGGTGGTTGGAGCAACACTTTATAGCACCTGTTAGGGTGCTTTTGGGATAACTTCCACAACTAACTTCAGCCACCTATCTTCAGATCTGAATATGGACTGTAGATTAAATTTAAAATGCAGCTCTGGACAATGGGTTGTTAGAGCTGTGAAAACATCAGTTAATTGAAATTGTCTGGAGTGTAGGTGCAAAGAAGGAGTTGAGAAAGTTATATAATTCAAAGGAAGCATAGTAGATACATTGCAAATATATCTTTTGATCTTTAGTATGTAAAATGTCATTAATGTTGGGTTGAGCAGGATATGATAGCTTCTGTGTCTCATTTTATCAAATAAAAGGCTACTTCTTATGTACCAGCTATGTCTTGCCCATGACTTTGGTCATGTTACAGCAGTGCCAGCTGTAAGATCGAGGTTTGACTTCTGCCGCTTTCTGTAAGGACTTCGTATGTCCTCCTCGTGACCCTGTGGGTTTCCTTAGTCCAGTCCAATTTCATCCCACATTCCAAAGATGTACAGTTAGGGTAGTGAGTTGCAGGTGCTGAAAGAGTGGCAACACCAGTAGGCTGCTTAGCACATTCCTCGCAGATTTAATTATTTGCAAACAATGCACTTCACTGTTTGTTTTGATGTTCATGTGATTTGAATTACTGCATAATCTGAATTAAGCAACTCTGAAAGAAGACTAGTGTGGTCTATTGAAATATATAAATATCAAAACACTCAATTTGAAACAGTTTATAAAGCTTAGTTTATAATGATATCCTTTAAGCTATGCATGTGGTGGCAGAAGAGAGTGCTGATGGTACCAGGATGCTAGGATGCTAGGATGAGAGGGGTTGGAGAACATCCAATTATTGCCCTCACGCTATTTTCACGTTACAGATTCAATGACACTTTGACAGCTTGATAACTAAAAAATGAGGGTCAAAAATTATGGTTCCAGTTGTGTCCAACCAAACAGGATGTCTACCAAAGGCCACTGTTTTTAGTATTAAATCAACATAGTTACTAGGTTTTGTTACCAAATTAGAAAGGGGGAAATGAAAATCACAGTTAAATTAATATAATATACTTCAATGTTGTTATACTATCTCTCACCTGTTTTCAGTCCAGATATAGGTTCTCAACTGTCCATTCCCCCCTACAGATGATGCCTCATCCACGGAGTTCCTGTTTAATTTCTGGATTCGTTTTTGCTCCAGATTCCAATACCAGCTGTCTCTTCTACCTCTGCCTCTAGTGTGTACTTGTTTGTTCTTAGCTAGTCACTTAGTATTGAAGGTAACTTCCCTTCACTCCAAATTGGTGGGTTCTGGGGTGGCTAATGAGGCTAACACGTTTGCTGTTGACTCTTCCACAGATGGGGCAAGAGCTGGTTGACAAGACACGTGGTTTGGGGGGGGGATTGCTCCGTCCATCACTTAGACAGAAATTTTATTCCTGACACTTCTGTGTGCTCTTTAAGTACACTCTTGAGGTTCCCAATACCATCCTGAATGTTTCTTCTCCACCTTGAGTAATCATTGACTGGAGATTCACAGAAGTCAGCATGGATGCTTCTCTTGATCACTGGGCGTTGTGCATATCACTGAAACTTTTTCTCTGTCCCGCTGTTTATGACAAGAGCTTGAAATTGAGTGCCTGTTACGGGAGTCTGATGTCAGTGAAGTGACTTGCCCCACAGGTTTAAGTCAACATCTAGTGCAGGCTCAGCAAAGCTAAACACATCTCCAGATCCACGAGCAACGTATGAGGAGCAACCGAGTATAGGATCCACACCAAGGAGAAGCTGTACCAGCGCTGTGTTCTGCCCACACTCTTGTACGGATCAGAATGCTGGCGCATGACAGGGAGGGACCTTGCCAAGCTGTTGTCATTCCACACCATGAGCCTTTGGAAGATCCTCCAGATTTTCTGGCCAAGAAAGATCTCCAACCATGCCCTACTCCTTCAGTGTCACAGAGAGGACGTGGCCACAATCTTCATGAGAAAATGTCAGAGATGGATTGGACTGCGATGAGAGGAGAGGCCAACTCCATCATTAAGGCAGCACTTCATTTGACCCCTGAAGGGCAGAGGAAACACGGGAGGTAACTTGTCACCGTACCATAGAAGCAGAAATAAGGACCCCAAACCACACCTGGGGCACAATAGAGAAGATGGCCAAGGACAGACAGAGATGGAGGGTTTAAAAATGCAAACATGAGGAAATCTGCAGATGCTGAAATTTCAAGCAACACACATCAAAGTTGCTGGTGAACACAGAAGGCCAGGCAGCATCCCTAGGAAGAGGTACAGTAGACGTTTTGGGCTGAGACCCTTCGTCAGGACTAACTGAAAGAAGAGATAGTAAGAGATTTGAAAGTGGGAGGGGGAGGGGGAGATCCGAAATGATAGGAGAAGACAGAGAAGACAGGATGGGGAGGGATGGAGCCAGGAGCTGGAGAACTGTCCAGCTCTTGGCTCCATCCCTCCCCCTCCTGTCTTCTCCTATCATTTCGGATCTCCCCCTCCCCCTCCCACTTTCAAATCTCTTACTATCTCTTCTTAGAGATGGAGGGTGTTCATTGCTGCCCCAAATGCCAGCAGTGTAACAGGCAGTAAGTAAGTAAATAATAAGTTCAAGTAAGATTAATGTACTGGTGGCAATGTTAACTCTGAGCCTATTACCATTAAGGGAAGCACACCAGACTGCAATGCTGTAACTTGGAACAACAGACAATCTGCTGGTGGAGCTCAGATGGGTCAGGCAGGATCTGTTTGGGGGGGGGGGAGGAATTGTTATGTTTTGTGTCTCAACCCTATTCAGCCCAGAGTTCCGCCAGCAGATTCTTGTTCTATCACCACTAGTTATGGACAAAACACCAGCTTTTGCTTGTAATGTTGTTTTAGTTCAAATGGTCCAGACAAAAGTTTGATTTATAAAGGAAAATTTTATAAATTTGGTAGTTCCCATAGTTCAAATGAATACCAAATACTTGAACCCAGCTAGTACTATTACTAGAATTCACCATGTGTTTACTTCTGTCTATTCAAATTGATAAAATAAAGTAGTCATCTGTAATTATAAAAACTGGAAAGGAAATGAGTGCAGGCTCTGGGACTGTACTCACAGGAATTCAGAAGAGTGAGAGGGGATCTCTTTGAAACCTATTGAATGTTGAAAGGCCTCCAGTGACTGAATGTGGAGAGGATGTTTCATATGGTGGGGGAGTCTAAGACCAGAGGGTCCAGCCACAGAATAGAGGGACCTCCATTCAGAATGGAGGTGAGGAGGAAATGCCTTCAGCCAGACAGTGACAAATCTATGGAATTTGTTGCCACATGTAGCAGTGGATGCCAAGTGATTGGGTATATTTAAGGCAGAGGTTGATAGATTCTTGATTAGTCAGGGCATGAAGTGTTACAGGGAAAAGGCAGGAGATTGGGGCTGGGAGGGAAATGGATCAGTCATGATGAAATGAGTCATCAGACTCGATGGGCCAAAAAGCCTAATTCTGCTCCTATATCTTATGGTCTTATGGAAAATCATGAATAACAAGTTAGCAGTGCAATAGCCCTGTCAAACTGCTCCATGTGCGGATACTTTGGAAACTGTACTCCTTACAATCTCAGTGGGAATTAAACAGGCAAGACACAGCAAACATCATAATGTTTCAAAGTTATTTCAAGATCATTCAGGCAAAGTGAGAAAGGGAGAAAAATAGAGCGGATTTTTTTCTATTTGATGTTGTTTTGATATTTATCACTGTATAGTTTCTTTATACTATAAAGTTTAGAGAGTCCAGAGGTCACGCTAAAAGGAGAAAGCAAAAACTTTCAGAAAGCAAGAAGACACAGGACAATAAAGACTTCAGAAGAAGCTTTCCTTAAGGCAGATGAGGGCCAACCGAAGATTTAGTAGTTGGAGCAGGACTTTCTTGGTTACTCCAGCTCTATCTACTTCTCTGTGTTAGAAACATCAGCTGTCACCAAGCAGCTTTACAAAACTGCTCAGAAAGCAGCCATCTTTCAGTCAGTTGCCACCTAGCCTGATGTGAATGTGGAAGTACAACATCCCATTTTTGTTTGTAGAGGTTAAACCCTTTGAGTTATAATTAGGAACTTTTGTGTTCAAAGGTGCCTTTTGCTCATGGCTAAATTTTAAGCTCCCCCTCCCCCCCACCCACCCCCTCCTCCTCCTGCAGAATAGTGAAAATAAGGGAAACTTATCTATTTCTGCTTCATGGCTTCCTGCTTGTGGAATTTCAGGGCATCCGTCAACCACACAAGGAAAAAATAACGTTACACAAGGCCTTTTCCTGCTAAAGGAATATATTTCTCAGCATATGGTTCTTATTTTCATGAGATTTGAATCTCTATTTCCAGATATTTTTCAATGCTATCAACCTGTCAGTCACATTCCCTGCTGGTTTGAGACAGGGCTGAGATTATACTTCTTGTCATATTGAAAATGCAGGGTAGAAAACCCCTGCCGTATAAAATCAGTGTAGGAATGAACAGATTCATTGTTTCAGCATTTCCTGCTGTTTCCCTTAGCTTGTTCTAGAAATACCACAAGCGTACACGTTAAGTGCTTACGACATTAATAGCACCTTCCCGCCAAACAGACTTCACACACTCTGCAGCCCCCATTACACCACTAAATGAGACTTGCAGTCACATCTGCAGACTTCAGAGCTCAGCTGACTCTGAGACCTATGTCCACCGTAGCTCTTGTAAGCCAAACGAACAGATCCCTCAGAGTCCCGCTGGTCATCAGACTCTTGAAAGTGGGGAGGCTTTATCACCTCAGTACTTCCGAGTGCTCGGCGCACAATGATCGGCGCATGCTATCCACCATTTGGACCACTGGCCTAAGTGTGTGGCGCCTCCTCGGTAACGCTAGCTGTTCACTCCTCTCCTGAAACCCTTATCCCCTGCGTCGGGAGTGTGCACGGGCATACCACTTTGCAGGAATCCGTGAACAATACTGTGACAGCCACTCCGGTGACAGCCTCTCCACCATCATCTTAACACCACATTCCTACACTCAACCATTGACATCTCCCCCCTCCTCATCAACTCACAGAAACAACGGCAGGGTGAGCAGCTCTTGCCTCTGACTGGATTGTCTGCAACAAAGCATAATATGACATATTGCTGCAATATCATTCAAAGACACCAGAGATCCAAAACTCCAGGGTACATGCAGAGAGATCCAGGTGTAATTATGAGTCCTGATGAAGGGTCTTGGCCCAAAACGTCGACCCTTTATTCCTCTCCGTAGATACCGCCTGCCCTGCTTGAGATCCCATCGCTCAGATCATGCCTTGTTCTCATTGCTAACATCAGGGATGAGGTACAGAAGCCTGACGGCACACACTCAGCGGTTCAAGACCAGCTTCTTCCTCTCTACCATCTGATTTCTAAATGGACACTGAACACATGAACACTACCTCACAATTTTTAAATTTCTCTCTTTGCACTGCTTATTTAATTGAACTTTTAATATATATATATATTTACTGTAATTCACATTCGTTTTTTCTATAAATATATACTGCATTGTACTGCTACCACAAAGACAACAAATCCTCCAGCATTTTGTGTAGGTTACTCTGGATTTTCCGTTTCCATAGAATCTCTTGCACTCATAATGAGAAGGGGTTTTACAACCAACCACATCCCATTCATTCTCACAATCTGGTTTCTAATTCAAAGAATCAGAGGACATCGCAGCAGAGAAGAAAGCTATTCTCACTGCGTTCTTCTCCGGGCACTTTTAAAGAGATATCCAATTTGTCACACATTTACCGTGCCCATTTCCTGCAACCCTGCAACATTTTCCTTTCATACCAAACTTTGCATTTAACCTTTTTAGATTTCCATTTGAATATTATTTTCTACTCTGTTGTATATTGTGTTACAAGGATAGATGTGTTTCAGTTAGCTCCTAGTTAACGTTCAAAGTTGCTCTTCAAGTTGTCTGTTCCACCTCTAAACATCATTGCCTGGTTTTAAAACTTACAAGATTTTTGTTTAGTCTGTTGTCTGCTTCAGTTCCAAATAACCTGATGCAAAAAAAAGAGCTCAAGTTAGTATGAGTCATATATGCTGCAGACCTTACCTCACTGATTACAACAAAAGTTATTGACATTTACCTAACACACAGACTGCTTTTGTTGTTATGCAGGCTTAGTTCACTCAGTGTTTGGGTCAAGCAGATGACACTTCAGAAAAATGTCTCTCCTCCTTCCTCCTGCCCCCACCACCCCCCAACTCACAGAGCAATCCCCAGAACAAAGTTCAAAGTTCAAAGTTCAAAGTAAATTCATTATCAAAGTTTATATATGTCACCATATACAACTCTGAGATTTATTTTCTTGTGGGCATACCCAATAAATCCATAATAGCATAATAACCATAATGTAATCTATGAAAGACTACACCAGTTTGGGTGGTCAAACAGTGTGCAGATACAAAAAGAAAGAAATAATAATAAATAAATAAGCAATAAATATCGAAAACATGAGATGAAGAGTCCTTGAAAGTGAATCCATAGATTGTGTGGACATTTCAGTGATGGGGTCAGTGAAGTTGAGTCAAGTTATCCCCTTTGGTTCAAGAATCTAATGGGTGAGCGGTAATGACAGTTCCTGAACCTGGTGGTGTGAGCCCTGAGGCTCCTGTACCTTCTTCCTGATGGCAACAGCAAGAAGATAATTTTAGCAATAACTTTCTGTAAGATAATTCCCTCAACTGTCCAACTCTTTGCTAGCTCAAGAATAAAATGTGTAATGATTTCAACGAAACGTTGAAATATTTGTGCATGTTTTATTAAATTGCACAGACAGGGGTTCCCAAACTGGTGTCCATGGAGCCCTCAGTTAATGGTAGGGGGCCATGGCATAAAAAAGGTTGGGAACCCCTGGTTTAGGGAATGATGGGTGAGAGACAATGTCTTACGCGAGCACTGTAAGCAGAGACTTGCACATACAGTCCTTTGGTCAACTCCTAGCTCGTGAGCCGATCATTTTATTTTTGGATTTCCTTCTGAATATGGTTTACTCTGCTATGTATTGTGTTACAGAGGTGGGTTGTTTAACTCCCGTTTAATGTTAAAAACAAGCACATGTACAGCTTAGCTCTAATGACAGCCAAAGAGCATTTCACACCATTTCCTAAGCATAAAATAGACAAATAAAGTTTGTTTTTAACGCTCTCTGTCTGAATTAGGGGACTTCATATGAAACAATAGGCACTTGGTGGTCAGGGACAATGAGTTTTCTATCTTCCTTTGGTTCAGATGAAGGATATCTTGAGCTTGACCTCAATGGCATTAAGTTTCTCCTTTCCATGTCCCAGTAGACTGTACGTTTTCCTGTGCAGAATGAGGCTGACAGTCTCATGAAAGGTTTTGAAGAACAAACTGTAAAATCAGTGGAACTGTTAAGCATCACAGCCTGCTGTTTTTTTTTAAATGTGTTTCTGTCACCTCCTTCCTCTCATGAAGATCTTCCATTTTTGCTGAAATGTAATAATTCCTGATCAGTTACTGCTCTGTTGAGATTTATACCCACAAAGCGGGCATCACCACAAGGGCCATTCTATCTTAACTTGATGGTTCAGACACAATCCTGCCCTGAGGGCTCAGACACAAGCTGTATGAGACAACCTGGCTGAGTTTCCTGGCTGATACTTTAATAAAAGAGTTCCCAACCTGGGGTCTCTCAACCCCTCGGTTAACGGTAGGGCCCCATGGCATGAAAAAGGCTGGGAACCCCTGCTGTGATAGTACTGGCCACGAGATGTCACTTCACAGCATAGAACATCTTTTGGATGTTATGTCCAACCGAGGCTCTTTCTGCCCTCATCTCTGACTAGAAATAATGACTTCCAAAATGGCATCCTGTCAGTCAACCTCATTTCTCCAGAGATGTTGCTTGGCCTACTGATTGTTTATGTTAAGGGTATAAGAAAAAGACAGAAGTTTTACACTCTGCTTCATCATTTGGCAATGTTATGGCTGATTTTAGCACATTTTGCAGGAGCACCATTGGGAGCCTGAGAAGTTGCATCTCCATCTGGTATTTCAGCAGCCGAGCATCGGAGGAGAAGTCCTTGCAAAGAACTGACAGAATGGCTGAGAGGATCATAGGGATCCCCCCTACCATCCACCGCGGAAATTTATCAGGAGCGCTGTGTACAGAGGGCTCATCCCACCCATCCACCGGCATCCTCTTTGAGTTTTCACCGTCAGGTAGGAGTCTCCAATGCATAAAAACAATCACATTCGAAGTGTCACTGGTTAACCTGCTCCTTACAGTATTTAATTTATGCACTTTAGTTTGTTATTTATGTGTGATTCATCTGTAGATTTTATCCTTACTTTCATAAGTTATTGTGTGTTATGTGTACTACTGTGCTTTATACCCTGGTTTGAAAAAGCATTGTCTTGCTTCTATAAATATTATTTGGTTACATACCTGTACAGTATATAATTAAATGACAATAAATTTGACTTGACTTGATCTGATCTTGGCCTCAACTCTTCTTTGCCAGCTGCTCCTTATAAATCTTGATCCCTTATAGTCCAGCTTTCTACATTCTTAACATCCAGTGTACTTCGTTTCCTCTAAACTCTAAACAACTGAAGTAGAATTTAAATATATACAGTAAGTGAAATGCATGCATTGATGTTACTGTATTAAATACTTCTGAAAATGGTAAAAGAAACCTTGAAGTTCTTCAGATTATTCTTTTGGAGCTATTACCAGTTGATAATTCATAAAGCTCCTCAGAAACTATCTAGTAGCAGAGATCATGAGAAAAGTCATGCTTTATTGAATTTGAATTAGTGATCCAGAAGTTATTGTCTTAGCCTTTAAATGATCCAGCGGAATAAAACAAAATCAAGTCAACAGCTTGTAGCCTACATCACTGGCCAAAGTGAAACTCACCCACACTTCATAAACACAAGAGATTCTGCAGATGCTGGAAATCCAGAGCAACACACATAACATGCTGGAGGAACTCAGCAGGCCAACATTTATGCAGGGGAATAAGCAGTCAAAGTTTCAGGCTGAGATCTTTCATCAGAAGCCAGAATAAGAATGTGGGGTGAGGGGAAGTAGTTCAAGCTGGAAGTGAAGGGGAAGATGGATGGGTGGGGAAGGAGGGATGAAGAAAGAAGCTGGGAGGTGATAGGTGGAAAGGATAAAGGGCTGAAGATGAAGGAATCTGATAGGAGAGGCCAGTGGACCATGGGAGAATGTGAAGGAGGAAGGGCATCGGAGGGAGGTGAAGGGCAGCTGAGAAGAGAAGATGTAGGAGGAGATGGTAGGGATATGGAATGGAAAAAGGGAGAATGGTGAGGGGGGAGAAACTACCGGAAGTTAGAGAAATGGGGATATTCATGTTATCAGGTTGCAGGCTACTGAGACAGAATATGAAGTGTTGCTCCTCCGACCTATGCATCTCCTCATCACGGCAGTAAAAACCTCTGTTTCTTTAGTTACCTTTCAGTAAGAATGCATTGGAAACTATATTTATGTGTTTAAAGGGGTTTGCTTAGAAGTTACAGCACAGGCACCCATCGAATAAAGCAAGAAATGACAGAATAAATGAACAGAATACATTGATCTTTGTGTCTAATTGACTCTACAGTGGTTTTCAGTAATTAAAAAATGAACTTTGCTAAACAAATCAAATGGCCTCATAAAGAATACAAAGACTGATTGATGCAAGGGATAGATTTCAGGGCTGGGATCACTGATTAGAGAATAATCCTATGTTTCACCTTTGTGATCAGTGGTGTTACATGAGCCTTAGAAACACAACTGCAGCCCTGTAATGACTTCCAACTGCCCATAATTTTCTATTTAACACTTAGAAGAGGAAGTCAATGAATCAACTGACTTGTCGCTTTTTTTGGTTGTGATATACCATGGCAAATTCACCAGATCTACTCATCCAGATCTTCTTCCAGGCAATACTGCTGACAAATTGTGTCTGATATAACACTAAATTGATCGTCTCCAGGCAATTGACATTTATTGGCTGAAAATTATGATAGAGAAAGCTGTGACTCATTCAGCAAGCAAGTGTTCAGGACCTGGCCAGACAGAACTACAAACTGCTGTAACAGTTTATGTACTGTGTCCAATGACTGGTATCAGTAACTGACAGGATATTCAATTACAGGAACACATGGTTGACTAACTCATGTTGTAGTCCTTCAACTTTGGGTCACCTCACTCCTCTCTGTTAAGTTGGCTGGAGGAAACAAACTCTTCCCCTACAGGAAATAACGAAGAGCAAAGGTTTTGGTGAACCTTGCACTTATTTTGAGAAACAGGGAAATTGGGTAGCTGGAACAATAGTGGCATCCTGTTTGGGAGAGAATACACAGGCCTCAGTGGTTATAACCAACAATCTGCAGTATCAAAAAGAATGTCATTATTGATTCATTGCTGTGACATGGCGAATGTAGACAAGGACAGGATTTACTTCCTTCTCTAAGTGCCTTTCTGAAGATAGTGATTTATTTCCTTCAACCATCACAGCTAGTCATAGAGTCATCGAAAAGTACAGCACAGAAACAGGCTCTTTGGCCCATTTAGTCCATGCTGAAACCTTTTAAGCTGCCTACTACCATCAATCTGCACCAGGACCATAGCCTTCCATACCCCTACCATCCATGTACTTACCCAAACTTTGCTTAAGGGTTGAAACCGAGCTCACATGCACCACTTGCACTGGCAGCTCATTCCACACTCTCACGACCCTCTGAGTGAAACAGTTTCCACTCATGTTCCCCTTAAACTTTTCACATTTCGCCCTTAATCTGTGCTCTCTGGTTGTAGTCCCACCCACACTTAGTGGAAAAGTCTGCTAACATTTACCCTATCTATACCCCTCATAATTTTGAATACCATCAAACCTCTTCTCAATCTTCGACACGCTAAGGAATATAGTCCTAACCTATTCAATCTTTCCTTATAACTCAGGTCCTCCAGACCTGGCAATATCCTAGTAAATTTTCTCTGTGCTCTTTGAACTTTATTTACATCTTTCCAGTTCTTCGGTGAAGTGACTCCCACAGTGCTGTGTATGTACAAGGGAGTTCCAGGATTTACACGTAACATCAAAGAGAAAACAAAGAAAAAATATTTCTGCGTCAGGGAAATTGGAGGGACGTCTGTAGGTGGTTGTGCTCTCATGTCCTTCCTGTTGGTAGATGCTGCAGTTAACAAGGTGTCTGTCTCAGTAGACTAACCGAGTAACTTCAATGCAGTACATGAAATCAAGGAATCAACTGAGTCAACATATGCTGATAGCATACACTGCAGTCTGTGTTGGAGGGAATGAATGGTTAAGATGGTGGGTGGAACACCAGTCACACAGGGTGCCTTGTCCTGGATGGTATGGATGTTAGAGAATTGCTGGAACTGCATTCATCCGGGCAAGTTAAGGACATTCCATCACACTCCAGATTTGTGCATTGAAGATGATGGAAAGGCTTTGGGCTGTCAGGAGGTGGAGTTACACTGCAGGGTACCCAACCACAGACCAGCTTCTGTAGCCACGGTATTTATAATTGAGTCTCTGGTCAATAATAACCCCCAGGACAGGGGATGAACTAGGCATTGGGGCTGCATGTCAAGGGAAAGTGGCTAGATTCTCTCTTGTTGACGATAGTTGTTGCCTGGTACTTTTGTGGCATGAATATCACCACTCATTAGTCTATGTTTAAAAGGTGTCTAGATCTTGCTGCATGCTTCGTTTGCTGAGGAGTTATGATGTATCAGTGTATGGTATATTCACTGCTGAATATCACTACCTCTGGCCTTATGACTGTAAAAGAAACTCAATCATATCTTCAAATAATCTGGAACCTCTGATGCCAGCCAATTCAGAAAAACAGCTATGCCAACACAGCCTTCAAATGCTCTGAACACACGTTAATGATAATATCCCTGCGAATTCTGCCCCAACTCGAACTGCATTGTTGAGTTAAACTCTCACTGATGTGCGTAGATTCTGTTGCACATTTTTGAGTGGACTGCAGATATATATATTCATTTTAAAATAAAAGCAGCAGTTTCTCCATTAACATGTTTTGCTAACAGAAATTGAAGTATAAATTAATAAAGCTTATTAAGGTCTACAAGACATAGAATCACCACTTCATTCCCAGTCAAACCACTAATCCACCATCCGCCACGCCTCACCACAGTCATTCCACCAAGCACCCAACCACAGTCATCAGGATAATTGCCCCACTATCTTGTCACAGTGTTTCCGCCTACGAGTTCACCACATCTCCCATTAGCATCCTCACTACCTTCAATCACCAACCAGCCCACCACAGTCAGACCATCATGATCATCCCATCAGGCACCCGACAATCTAACGCACCACAGTTATATATTAACTTTAATTCAATTGATTAATCAATCAATCAATGTCTTCCTTTCCTTCTACCTGTGCACTTAAATTTATTTATTTAATGTTTATATTTATTCGGGTCTAACTAATAACATTGTTAGTGACTGAGTGCACTTCACAATGCATGTCTCTGAATTTGGCTAGCAGGTTAAGAAGGACACCTTGGCAATGTAGTAGGTCACATCAGAATGGATGGGCATTTCTACCTGTAAAAATAAATTGGCTGGATTCCAGCCTTCTTGTGTGACTACGTCAAAGGCTGTTGAACAGAGACAAGCACAGCTTGTTACAGCCCTCCTGGAGCAACTTGTTTGTTGCGATCTCCCTCCTAACATAAGAGAGAGCAATATGGCTTAGAACTAGAATGATGAGTGATCACAGAGTTTCTGTGAATTATTCTAGAAGGTGATGAATTTAGCATGTGACAAGTATTGTGCATTCGGGTGCTCTGCTGTCAGATAAGAGATGGCGAGGATTGCAGCCTGAAGATTGTGTGTGCGGCAGCTGAGTGGTTAACGCTTCGCTTTAAAGTGCCAGCTGTAAGAACAGTGTTCGATGTCTGCCACCGTCTGTAAGGAGTTTGTATGGTCTTCTCGTGACTGTGTGGATTTCCCCCAGGTGACCTGATTTCCTCCCACGTTCCAAAGGCGTACAATTAGAGTCAGTAACTTGTGAACGTGATCTGTTGGCAGCAGAAGGGTGGTGACACTTGAGGCCTGCACTCACTGATCTATTTGATTTAACACAAACAACGCATTTCACAGTATGTTTCAATGTTTGGAGGGTTTGACAAGCAAAGCTAATCTTAATCATTCTGCTCAAGGAACCTGCTAGATATTCCACCTCAGTCACTCCATAAGACCATAAGACATAGGAGCAGAATTAGGCCATTTGGCCCATCAAGTCTTTGCTGCCATTCCATCATGGCTGATTTATTATCCCTCTCAACCCCACTCTCCTGTCTTCTCCCCTTTATTAATCAAGAACCTATCAGCCTCTGTCTTAAACATATCCAATGACTTGGCCTCCACAGCAACATGTGGCAATGAATTCCACAGATTCACCATCTACTGGTGAAAAAAATACCCTCTCCTGCCAGTCCATCAGATTTTACCCCACCACAGACACGCCATCAACTATCAGCTCTACAAAGATTCAGTGTACCATCCAACGTGTTGGTTCCCACCCAACATTCCTCCCTCAATCATTATCACCGCAAAAAGGGTAACTATAAAGAGTAACCGGTAATTAATCTGCGATTGATGGATGTTGTTGGGTTTATTACACTGCTGATGCCTTTATACACCAAAAGGAGTTTAATTACAAGGAATAGCATTATATCTGTGTGTACACTATATTCAGGCATTACACATCTATTTTTGTTATTATTCACAAAACTGCTTATTGATTTTTATATCCACAAGCCTCTTAGCTCGAGTTTATGCGGCAGCAGTTGGAATTGTTTTCCCATACATTCAAACTTGTCAGGGTGGTCTGTTGAAAGATTACAAGCCCACTGAAGTAATGGCACTGAGGTTAGATACACAAAGGAGGGTATATTCTTTTTCACCATCGAGTACATTGCCATAGAAAAGCAGCATCCATCATCAAGGATCCTCACCACCCGGGCCATGTTCTTTTCTCGCTGCTGCCATCGGGTAGAAGGTACAAGAGCCTCAAGGCTCACACCACCAGGTTCAAGAACAGTTCCTACCCCTCAACTGTCAGGCTCTTGAACAAAAGGGGACAACTACACTCATTTAAGGACCCTTATCTTGTTATTTCATGCTCATTATTTATCGCTATTTATTTATATCTGAACTTGCACTATTTGTTGTCCATTGATCCTGTTCACAGTTACTGTTCTATCGATTTGCTGAGTATGCCCGCAGAAAAAGAATCTCAGGGTTGTATGTGGCGGCATGTATGTACTCTGATAATAAGTTTTTTAAAACTTTACTTTTAGCTTCAGTTTATGTAGTAACAGTTGGAATTATTTTCCCATGCATTCAAACTTGCCAAGGTCAGACTATTGAAAACAGCATAGTAGTGACATGGATTACAAACCCACTGAAGTGAATAGAGCTGAGGTTAGATACACAAAAGAGGTTATATTCTTTTTCACCAAGGAAAATAAAAGGGAAATGTTAATGGAAATGTGAGACTTGGCAGATCTAAGATTTGGTGGTTCTGTGAGATGAGATGGAGAGGTCCAAGATCACAGGTTACCTCTTCACCACAGGGAAGGAGAGTGGGACATAGGAGCATTATCCATTACTCATGTCATTTAAAGCTAGGGGATTTGCTGCAAAAGCATTCACTTGAACGAGGTTAGATCATCTGTGTAATCTAACATGATTTTATCATTTAAAGAAAACATGTTTAATGAATTTTCAGCATTTTTCTGTGCCAAAAGCCAATTCCTTTGTAAGTATGGCAAATAACAGAAGGATAATGAGCTCTAGATTTCCAATGGGAACATAAAAATACAGTTTGAAGAGAGAGTGTCATTTCAGCTTTTTACAGTAAGCTTGTTACTGGCTTTTTTTTTGACACTTTGTTGCTTTTGTGAGCAATACAGAGATGAAGAACTATTGCTCTCCATACCATCAAAATTCCTGTCAGCTTATTTAAACTTCCGGCAGCATTGGTGATAGCTGTTTGTTTGCCAGTTCAGGGAGATTAATTTTCCCAGTCTTGGGTAAGGCTTCCTGACTTGAAGCCCAAGACTTTTTTTTTCTTTAAGCAGTCAACCTGTGTGACAAGTCAATGTCTTTGAAGAGTCTGAATTTCAAAGATCGATCTTGCCATGCATCTCATGTCTGAGGTCAGTTCGGCTTAGTCCATGTGGGGAAAGTCAAAGCGAAGTACCCGTCCTTCTCTTCCCAATACTTCTCATTCAAGAGTCAACAATTTGGTGAGAGACACGCTGGGTCTGCTCGAAACTTGGCACTGCAGTGCAACGGGGTATCTAGGAGCCAATACTGGCACCTGGCATATTCCAGACTACATGAGTTAGTGCTAAGGGACTCACTGAGGCTTGGTGCAACCAATGCAAAGGCTTTATGAGAGACTGCGGACTAAGGTACTGCTGCCACTGGATGCAGAGGGGCTGGGTCCAGTGTAACAGCCTTGATCGGCGTATTGTCCAAAGAGGCTGCAGGAGTGCTGGATGCTTTGCAAATGTAGTGCATTAGTTTGATGACAGCTGTAAAGGAGCACGGTGGCATAGTGGTTAATGCAATTGTTTTACTGTACCAGCAATCATCAGTCAGGGTTTGATTCCTGCACGTTCCTCCCCATGACAATGTGGGTTTCCTCCGGGTGCTCTGGTTTCTTCCCATTCCAAAGATATTCAGGTTAGTGAGTTGTGGACACTGGAAGCTTGGCAACTTCGTGCCCTCAGCACGATGTACATGTGACTAAAAAAGCTGATCTGCTCTATAAGTATGGACAGATATAATTTGTACTGTTGTTCCACTATATCTTTTTTAGGAGTGAAGTTCCTTTTCAAAATCAACGATGTGATTCTACACGTGAGACAGTGGGCAGTGAGGGCACGAGGAAGGATAGACTGAAGTTGGTTATAGGCTGGACATTTACACGCTTCTCAGCTGGCTGGTAGTATCCTCTTTAAGTCACAGGTTAAAGATTTCTTGATTATTGCGGCATATAACGTTGCAGTATGACCTTCTGCCAGAAGTTGACACAAGTTGGTTCCCAATGGAAAATTCCACATGATGCTGCCTCCTTCAGAACTCTCTTGCAAGTTCAAAGCGGGTAATCCCTTATAAGGCTGCAATTGCTCCAATAGTAAAAACAATAAATAAATTCTAAACTATAGTCAAATATTATGAAGAGCAGGCTGAGCCAAAGTTGGAGAGAATAAATGCCTGTTGCTGTTAATTGTAGTGGAAAAAGTTATGATTGCAAAGTTATGGAATGCCACATACAGCTTACAATGAACATATTGCTAAAGTTAGTGTGACTTTTAGATGCTTGAAGAGTCATAACTGTAGAACGAGGGATCAAACACTCAAAAGTTGGATTAGCTCCCAAGGTCAAAGGGTCTCTTGCTGAACCATCTAGGATTCTATGCCTTCTCAATTGCCTCGTACAGCAAAACCTAAATTACTATTCAGATAACTATACTCATCCTTGCAAGCAGAGCAAGTGCCATACCTGTCCCTACACCTCTTCCCTCACTACCAATCATGGCCCCAAATAGTCCTTCCAGGTGAGGCAATTCTTCAGCTGTGAGTTTTTTTGGGGTCATCCACTATACCTGGTGCTCCCGGTGTGGTTCCCTGTATATTGGTGAGACCCAACATAGATTGGGAGACCGCTTTGCCGATCACCTATGTTCTATCTGCCAGAAATAGAGGAATCTCCCGGTGGCCACTCACTTCAATTCTACTTCCCATTTCCATTCTGATATGTCCATCCATGGCCTCCGCTACTCGCACAATGAGGCTACACTCAGGTTAGAAGAGCAATACCTTATATTCTGTTTGGGGAGCCACCAACCTGATTGCATGAACATTGATTTATCAAACTTCTGGTAATTGCCCCCCGCTTCACCACTTCCATTCCCGTTTCCCTCTCTCATCTCATTTCCTTACCTGCCCATCACCTCCCTGTGGTGCTCCTCTCCCCTTTCTTCCATGGTCTTGTACCCCCTCCAGCCCCTTGTCCCTTTCACCTATCAGCTTCCCAGTCATTTACTTCACCTCACCCTCCTCTCTCAGTTTCACCTATCACCTTGTGCTTCTTCCTCCCCTCCACCCACTTTCTCGCTCTAACTTCTCATCTTTTATTCCGGTCCTGATGAAGGGTCACGGCCTGAAACATCGACCGTTTATTCCTTTCCATGGTTGCTGCCCGGCCTGCTGAGCTCCCCCATCATTTTGTGCATGTGTTGCATGGATTTCCAGCATCTGCAGATTTTCGCATCTTTCTTCTATTACTATTTGGAGAGTTCCCAGCATTGCTTGAACTATAGATAACCATTTTTTGACCCCGTCCAGCATTTCATAAGGAAGGACTGGGGTCAAACCACTGTTGGAAAACCACTAAAAACTAGGATGCTAACGGAGAACTGCTAAATCAGCTTGCATTGACTTCATATATGAAGTCAATGACACTTATATTAGTCACAAAGACTGCAGATAATGGTACCAGGAATGAAGTGCATCTCTAGTGTGCTTTTGTCTCTCGGTTAGCGTTATGGCACGTTACTGAATACTGAAGGTGAGTCATGCTGGATTGAATTACAGCAGGTGTTTTGGCTGCAAGTTTCTGGGCTAAGTAAGACAGAATATCCAAACACCAGCAGCTAACCGCATTGTCAACTATAAAGCTGACACAAAAAGCTGAATTCTCCGACCCAACCATCACCATCATCATCATAATATGCCTTATGACATAGGTGGTCACGGTTTTTGACCATGATTGTTCTTGGCAAATTTTTCTCTGGAAGTGGTTTGCCATTGCCTTCTTCTGGGCAGTGTGTTGACAAGAAGGGTCACCCCAGCCATTATCAATACTCTTCAGAGAGTATCTGCCCAGCATCAGTGGTCGCATAACCAGGACTTGCGATATACACCAGCAGCTCATACGACCGTCCGCCACCTACTCCCAAGGCTTCATTTGACCCTGATCGGGGGGCTAAGCAGGTGCTACACCTTTCCCAAGGGTGACCTGCAGGCTAGCGGAGGGAAGGAGTGCCTTTGTTAGAAACGTATCTCCACCCTGCCACCCTAGCAGCTCCCCATATTACCCACTCCAAATTCTACAACCTCTTACTTGGCACATCCTCTGCTTCCCACCTCGCAAGTAAGGAAACATGAAATAATTCCAAACGGATGAAGTGCTGGCTGGATTTCCCAATCATTCATTGAATGAATGGGTGGAAATCCATTGTGTTGCTTTGTGCTGGTGTGAGTATTACTTCCTGAAAGTTTTCTGTCAGTGTCATTTTCTTTGTTACCATAATGTAAAGGAAATCAACTGCACTATTCCGTGATGGATTTGCTCCAGTTATTCTGCTGTTCTGTAGACCAGAAACTGTCTGCATACACCAGGTCTGTCCCAGCCATTGAGGATCATAGACTGAACCTTACAGGCTAGGGTCAGCAACTTTAAATTCTTGGGTTTTACTGTTTCAGAAGATCTGTCCTGGGCCCAGCACAAGTGGAATTGTGAAGAAAGCACGACAGTGCCTCTGCTTCCTTAGGAGTCTGTTGAAATTCAGCATCCCATCTAAAACTTTGACAAACCTCTACAGCTGTGCAATGGAGAGTGTATTGACTGGCTGCATCATGGCGTGGTATGGCAACATCAATGCCTTTGAACGGAAAAATCCTTTGGCACTGGATTCAGCCCAGTACATTTCTGTTAAAGCCCTCTCTAACATTGAGCACATCTACATGAAAAACTGTTGTAGGAAAGCAGCATCCAGCATCAGAGATCTCCACCATCCAGGTCATGCTCTTTTCTCACTGCTGCCATCAGGTAGAAGGTACAAGAGGCTCAGGCCTCGCACCACCAGGTTCAAGAACAGCTACTACCCCTCAACCATCAGGCTCTTGAATAAAAGGGGATAACTACACTCACTTGCCCATCCATTGATACAGCATGTACCCACAACCAATGATCTCACTTTAAGAACTCTTTATCTTTTATCTCATTATCTCACGTTCTCGTTATTTATTGCTACTTATTTACATTTGCATTTGTATAGTTTGTTGTCTTCTGCACTCTGGTTGATCTTTCATTGATCCTGTTATAGTTACTATTCCATGGATTTGCTGAGTATGCCCGCAGGAAAATGAATCTTAGGGTTGTGTGTGCTGACGTATATGTACTTTAATAATAACATTTACTTTGACACTTTGTTAATTTGATAAATTTGGAAAGCACATTGGAGAAAGACTTCATTTTCTACAGGCAGCATGACTAATCGGCAGTGTAGTGGTTAGCACAACGCTTTACAGTACCAGCAACCCGTGTTCAATTCCTGCTGCCGCCTATAGGGACTTTGCACATTCTCCCTCTGACTGTGTGGGTCCCTCCCCACAGTCCAAAGACATAGGGGCTGGTAGGTTCGCAGACACGAGGAAATGTGCAGATGCTGGAAATTCAAGCAACACACACAAAATGCTGGTGGAATGCAGCAGGCCAGGCAGCATCTATAGGAAGAGGTACAGTCGACATTTCGGGCCGGGACCCTTTGTCAGGACTAACGGAAAGAAGAGATAGTAGGAGGTTTGAAAGTGGGAGGGGAAGGAGGAGATCTGAAATGATAGGAAAAAACAGGAGGGGAGGGGTGGATCTAAGAGCTGGAGAAGGGAGAGGATCATGGGATGGGAAGCCTGGGGAGAAAGAGAAGGGGGGAGGGGAGCCCGGAGGATGGAGAGCAGGCGAGGAGTTACAGTGAGAGGGACAGAGGGAGAAAAAAGAGAGAGAGAAAAAAAGGGGGAAAAATAAAAAATATATAAAATAAACAAATAAGGGATGGGGTGTGAAGGGGAGGAGGGGCATTAACGGAAGTTAGAGAAGTCAATATTCGTGCCATCAGGTTGGAGGCTACTCAGACGGAATACAAGGTGTTGTTAAGTGTGGCTTCATCTTGACAGTAGAGGATGCCATGGATAGACACATCAGAATGGGAATGGGATGTGGAATTAAAATGTGTGGCCACTGGGAGATCCTGCTTTCTCTGGTGGACAGAGTATAGGTGTTCAGCGAAATGGTCTCCCATCCTGCATCAGGTTTTGCCAATATATAGAAGGCTGCTGGTAGGTTAATTGGTCATTGTAAATTGTCCCATGATTAGACTGGGATTAAATCATGTGATTGCTGGGTGGCATGGCTCGAAGGGCTGGAAGCGCCTATTCTGCGCTCTATGTCAATAAAATTAAATAAGTAGCCTTTGACTCCATATACCAAGCCAATCAGAGCAGATTTAGCAATGATCCTATCAGCATTCAAACTATTGATGGGATTTACATCACTTTCACTATGATCAGGGCAGAGGGAAATATGTTGAAACTTTGGTAGTAATTACGCTGCATGTATGGATGAGTAAAACTGACCCCCCAGCACATATCTTTTACGTGGCTGAGAGGTTTGTTTTTTGGCAAATAGACCATAAATCCAAGCACATAAATAAGATGTACTCAATGTGTACTGAACTCGTTCCATGTTTTGGTTCAATTGTTCCACTTTCCAATAGGGCTATTAACCTTCCACACCTTGTGGTTATGATCTAATTGGCATTCCAAGACATTTCTTGGGTTTAAGGATGGAAATTATTCATGATAACATCCCTTAATTAAAATGATTGTCCTGACAGAGAGAACACCATTCTTATCGGTTAAAGTGTAAGTTGAAGCGCTTGAGCTGACGGCAATAATTCTGCTCAGAACATGAACCACAGTTTCCATTTCTTCAATAATGAAGCATGTTTTGAGAGTGAGGTAATGCAAGCGACTCATATTGCCTTTGCACTTTCGTGATAACATCTGGATTTTTTTTGGGGGGAGGGGTAAAACCATTGAATGTTATTAACACTCAAACATTACTAGTAATTTGTTAACACAAAAACGACATGCTCAAATATTTTACTAAATGCACTAGGCATACCAATGCATTTTGAATTAATCGATACACTGACCGCCTTCTTCACACTCAATTCCTAATGTCACTCAAACTCCAGTACATGGGACTTAAGGAGGATGGTAAAGTGGGAGAAAGCAGGTAGGGAGGCCATACAACTGGGGGATGACATCTGGGAAACAAAAGGGCTTGTTAGTTAATTTTCCAAAGATGGAGATATAAATGAATATCTAGAACTGAAAAAGTACAGAATCAAATTTATTGTCACTGTGTTGTTTTATGGTAGGAAGTACAGTGCAATGCCAGTTAAAATCTATTCATTACAAAAAATATATAAATTCCTCAAAAAAAAAGAATAGTAATGTAGTGTTCATGGCTTGTTTGGGATTCTGATGGCAGAGGTCATAAGAGCATAAGACAAACGAGCAGAATGAGACCATTTGGCCCATCCAGTCTGCTCCCCCATTCAATCATGGCTGATTATTTTTGCCTCCTCAACCCCATTTTTCTGCCTTCTCCCATAACATTTGACAGCCTTACTAGTCAAGAAACTGCCAGCCTCGGCTTTAAATATACCTAATGACTTGGCCTTCACAGTTGTCTGCGACAATGAATTCCACAGATTCACAACCTCTGGCTAAATAAATCCCTCCTCATCCCCTGCTCTAAATGACATTCTTCTATTCTGAGCAACACTCACAACACGCTGGGGGAACTCAGCAGGTCGGGCAGCATCCGTGGAAAAGATCGGTCGGCATTTCGGGCCGGAACCCTTCTGGCCCTAGACTCTCCCAGCATTGGAAATATCCTCTCCACCTCACACTATCAATATTCAGTACTGTACATTGAAATGTAATCCACCCTCAGTCTTCTAAACTCCAGTGAATATTGGCCTAGAGCCATCAAACACTTTTCATGTGTTAATCTTTTCATTCCTGGGATCATTTCTCCGGACCCTCCCCAAAACCAGCGTATCCTTTCTTAAATATGGGGCCCAAACTTGCTCACAATACTCCAAATGTAGACTGATCAATGTGTTGTAACACCACAGCATTACATCCTTGCCTTTATATTCTAGTCCTCTCAGAATGAATGCTAACATTGTCTTTGCCTTCCTTAGTACTGACTCAACCTGCATGCTAACCATTTGAGAACCATGAATGAGGACTCCCAAGTCCCATTGCACCTCCAATTTTAGTTAGGTCTGTCCCTTTTATTCCTTCAATGAAAGTGTATGACCAAACACTTTCCTTCTGCAAAATCTTTGCCCATTCTCCTAATCTGGCTTCTTCAACACTACCTGGCCCTCCGCCTCTCTTTGTATTGTCTATAGACTGAACCACAAAGCCACGAATTCCCTCATCCAGTTCATTGACATCTACCGTGAAAAGTAGCAGACACAGCACCAACCCCTGCAGAACACCACGAGTCACTGGCAACCAACCAGAAAAGGCTCCCTTTATTCCCATCCTTTGTCCTCTGTTACTCATCTTTTCTGGGCTCTTATCTTGTTTGGCAGTCTCGTACCAGGCACCTTATCAAAGGCGACAGCTTGTCATGGAGGGGAGGAAACTGTTTCTGGATCGTTGAGTGTGGGTCTTCAGGTTCCTGTAGCTCCTCCCCAGTGGCAGCAATGAGAAGAAGGCATGTCCTGGATGGCACGATTCAATAACGGCGATGACTAGTCACAAAGGATTGTAAGTCTGGAAGTGATTCACAAGATGAAGCCAAAAAAGATTCTGCAAATGCTTAGATTCTTGACCTTGTGCCATTTCATTCAGATAAATTAATGCAGCAAATATGATTAAGTGCCTGCAAAAATCCTTCCTATATTAAGGGTACCTTAAAGATCCATGCTGGCGGACTCAGCAAGTCGGTATCTATGAAAATGAATAGACAGTTAACACTTTGGGCTGAGACACTTCTTCAGGTCTGAGAAGGAGGGGGGAAGATCTGCTGAGTTCTTCCAGCATTTTGTGTCCCTTGCTATAGATTTCCAGCATCTGTAGACTTCCTTGTGTTTATGTGTTAATTATTTCATTTCAGACAGAGTTTTACAGCAAGTAAGATGTACTTAGAGTTGATAGGAATCATCACATACAAATGAAGGAGGAGGGGAAGCATGCAGAATGTCAGTATGGTTGGTAAATGGCCAAGTGCCCAAACCAATCTCATGACCAAGCGTGATTTTAACTCGACTGTTGAGTTGCAGGGACATGAAGGTCAGGTGGATCCTGAGTCAGAGTGGGCTGGGGATTTATGGCAGCTCCTTCCCACATCCTGGCTGGAAACAAGGTTTTAATGAGGCAAAGTAGGGAGAATGGCACCAAGTAGCTAAAATTGCCTTAACTTGTGTATGGGATGAGGCATCGGGGCCACAGATGGTTATTGGGGTGGGGCGCCTGAAGGTTCAGGGCAGATTTCAGGAACCCCTTTTGGTTTAGAGCCCAGTTGTTTCCTGTTATATTTGGTAACTTCAAAACATTAAATTAATTCAAAGGAAGATATGGGAGTCCTAAATGCGGCTGTAACTTAAGAGTTTACTTTTTGCAAGACATGCACATATCATGTGATAGCGTGATAATGAATGCAAATTACATAAGTGGGCACGTGGTCAAGTGGTTAAGGCATTGGACTAGCGATCTGAAGGTGGTGAGTTCGAGCCCCAGCCAAGGCACCGTGTTGTGTCTTTGAGCAAGGCACTTAACCACACATTGCTCTGTGACAACACTGGTGCCAAGCTGTATGGGTCCTAATGCCCTTCCCTTGGACAACATTGGTGTCGTGGAGAGGGGAGACTTGCAGCATGGGCAACTGCTGGTCTTCCATACAACCTTGCCCAGGCCTGCGCCCTGGAGAGTGAAGACTTTCCAGGCGCAGATCCATGGTCTTGCAAGACTAATGGATGCCTTTTTTTTTACATATGCATACATATAACCTGCCACAAATAATTTAAACAAACAAGAAAACATAATCAAATCAACCAATACATATACACAAGATTACTCAAATGTTATTGAAATATTAAATACACAACACTTCCAATATTCTAAAATACGCCTCACACGTGTCCCATGCAGGAAAGCTAGCCACCATCTTAAAGCCTTCCTAATAATCCAGACAGATGGGTCAAGAATGTGAAAAGGTATATCTGTGATTTTTGGGTTAAAGGCTTCATAACGTATTAAATGGCTTCTTTTGCTTGTCATCGTTGAGCATCCATGAAGATAAAACAATTGACTGTTTAATTGTAGGGAGACTTCAGATGGTTTTATGGCGAGGAAGAAATCAACCGTCCAGGCACCTTGGAATATACTTATAATTCCAAACAAGTTGCCTGAAGCAACTCAGGGGTAAAACCCAGGAATAGGCACTTTACTGGTTGAAGAAAAATGGCATTAAAAGCATAAGAGGTAGATCTCACAGAGGTCATCCTTTATTGTATAAAGTTTTCAGGTAAATTGATGGTCACTGCGACGTGAACACGTCTGCAGGAGTGAAACCAACTGCTGCCGGGCTACCACTGGAGCACTGACGAGACTTGGATCTGTGTGTGTGGGGCCTACTCTCACCCACTTCCATCAAGTGTGTAAGAACACAGTGATACTTCCCCGAATGTATCAAGGGCTGGATGAAAAGTCTCACCGGTTCAAAGTTCAAAGTAAATTTATTAACAAACTACATATATGTCTCCATATACTACCCTGAAATTCATTTTTTTACAGGCATTCACAGATACAAGAGCATGTCGAAGCGGCAGGCTCCGGGTCTGACAGCAAGGTCTGGATGATTTAAGCGTAGGGCCAGATTGAAAAAGACAGGGTGCCAGGGCCGGAGGCGAGGCACGAGCAGGTTCGAACCGCTGCTCCGCGCGCTATACGCTTCTCTGCACTGAACTTCAATTCGTTACTCCACGAGGTTACTCAACTCTGCACAGGACTGTGGCTGTGGCCTGCAACTATCACAGTGTGGACTCACTTTTGTGAACTCCAGTTCTGAATGCTATTTGCTTACTTTTATTGTTTGCACATTTTTTTTTTAATCTCTGCACTTTGGGTCTTCCTTTTTTTTAAAATGGGTTCTATTGGGTTTCTTTGTTTTGTGGTTGCCTGTAAGAAGACAAATCTCAAGGTTGTATAAAATATACATACTTTCATAATAAATGTACTTTAGAACAAAGAAATACAGAAGAATCAATTGGAAACTACACACAAAGACGGACAAACATCCACTGAGCTAAAGAAGACAATCTATACAAACACAAATAATATATAATAATAATAATAATAAATCAGTTTAGAGTTGAGGTGAGTGAAATTACCCACACTTATTCAGCAGCCAGATAGTTGAAGTGTGATAACTGTTCCTTAACCTGATGGTGTGGGACCTAATGCTCCTGTACCTCCTCACAGATGGCAGCAGCAAGAAGAGAGCATGGCCTGGATGGTGGGAGTCCTTGATGATGGATGCTGCTTTCTTATGGCAGTGCTCAGTGGTGGGGAGGACTTTACCTGTGATGGACTGGGTGATATTCTCCACCCGTTGTGGGTTTTCTGTTCTTAGACATGGGTACTTCCATACCAGGCCGTGGAGGAACCAATCAGGAGAGCCTCCACTGTGCATCTTTTGAAGTTTGTCAAAGTTTTAGATGACATGCCGAAACTGTGCAAGCTTGTTGTCTAATGTTAACCAGGAGGTCCTATGCAAGAGGTCTGAGGTGGAAAGACATCCTGTACTTGCAGGGCAGAAAGGCCTTCCTTGCCCTCATTTACCTCTCTGCAGTCCTAATACTTCCCCTTCCTCATGCAACTTCTTACCAATGGGTTGTCACTAAATAGACATTTATTTTTGAGAATCGGTTTCTATCTTAGAAGGCTCAAAAGTTGGGCAAAATATGTGGGAAAGTCATACTGATTTAACAAAAATAGAAAAGTCAAATGATGGTTCTGTGGAGTGACTTCTGACAGGTTGGTTCCAAGGCTGTCTGTAGCATTGTGCCCTGATTAATTGCCAGAACACTTGTGCTTGCTGAAGATCTGAAAAAAGTTCTCCCATTTAAACTTCTTGGCTGCTACCCATGGTGATATAAATGCTCAGATTCCAGGTTCACTCGGTGATAAATCACAAATTATAAAAAAGTCTTATTTCCAAAGCTCCCGATACCACAACTCTTTGAAATTTAGACTCAACAGTTTAATCGTATTTATCTAACACTTCAGCACATCTCAGTTTTGCAAGCCAGATCCTGCAGCTGTTCCATGTCCTACAGACTACAGCAAGGTTTTATGGCCCTCGTTAAAGTACATAATGTTACAAGGGTGCCTTGGTCAGCGGTTATAATCCCTGAAAGACAGGGAATGTTCTAAACTTACGTTCAGCCACACAGCATCAAAGCAGCAGAGCCGTTGCAATGATTGAATAGGACAAACAAAGGCTTTCCGTGTGAGACAGTCTGAAATATAGGGCAGTGCAAACCACTCTGATTCAATGCACTTGGGGTCATTTGGTAACTTTTCATCTACCTCACTCTGACCCTGAGTTTTCTACTCTTCTCACTGAGAGCTTTCCACTGTATCCACGAAGAGAACCCAGGTGAACTCTGTATCACCCAAATGGTTGCGGACTGGTCCAATAGTTACTAGAGAGGTCATGGGAACACAGCTCTATCTGTTCCTGGAGAGAGAACGCATTTTATTATCTAATATGATCAGAAAAAATAGCAACAAAGGAGATGCTTCAAAAATTCTGCTGCCTATGTAGAATGCAATTTTTGTTCAAAAATGTAATATAGATGTCATAATCATAGAATAGTTTGCGCATTTCACCCTTAAAATCCATTGAAATAAAAATGATTGCTCAGGACAGTTCCCCTGCAAACTCAGAGTGAGTTCATTTGTTTGTGTTGGATTATTTTCTCACGAAAGACCAAAATGCCTCTTGTCATTCCCTTCAATGAAGATTTGCCAAAGCATCTGCTTTGGCTTCAGGGTATCCCAAAGGACTTTACCACCAAAGAAGTCCGGTCATATTTGTAATGTTGGTAAGCACACTAGCCAAAGCGAGCTAACAGGGTCGCAGTAAAGAAAATGATCAGGTAAATATATTCAGTTAGCCAGGTTGTGGCAATAAATATGAGTCGGAACATTGTGGAATACTGTTCGTTTTACAGGTGTGTGATTCGGTATTTATAGCAGCCTGTAAATGAACCTGTTTCTCAAGTATACAAACAATATGCAAGCATATGAACAGCGGGCTGAACATCTTCAAATATAACCTTGCCTTTGGTTGCATTAAATACCAAATGCTATGGTGTCTGGGCATTGTTATACCACTTCGGAAGTCAGGCCCATTAACAGCAATGGAACAGCATTTCTGAAGTGAGGGTAACACACTTCTGCTACAATATGAGTGTAGCATTTGCAACTGTTGAAATTCTGCTTATCGGATCAAACAATCAACCATAAGAAAAGCTCTAGGAACAAAGCCTTCTACTCCCGGGTGCCTGAATCACCACTTGAAAGCAAGAATAACTTTTCAGAATCAGAATCACTTTATTGCTAATATTGTGTTGGCGCGTGGCCAAGTGGTTAGGGCGTCGGTCTAGTGATCTGAAGTTCGCTAGTTTGAGCCTTGGCTGATGCAGCGTGTTGTGTCCTTGAGCAAGGCACTTAACCACACATTGCTCTGCGACGACACCGGTGCCAAGCTGTATTGGCCCTAGTGCCCTTCCCTTGGACAACATCGGTGGCGTGGAGAGGGGAGACTTGCAGCATGGGCAACTGCTGGTCTTCCATACAACCTTGCCCAGGCCTGCGCCCTGGAAACTTCCAAGGCACAAATCCATGGTCTCACAAGACTAATGGATGCCTATATATAATGTGGATCATACCAGAATTGATTGTGGTTCAGTGCCAAGCATAAAACACAGGACAATACCATAACAGAGAAGAATAGCAACTAACAATTTACAAGACAACAGTGTGAACAGCCATGAGTGATCAACAATTAGCAGAACAGTCCCATGCACAAACATCAATAAAACATAAATAAAGGTGAACATATGAACAGACCCAATAATTATTAACAGAACAAGGACAGCAGGAAAGATTATTTATCAGATATTGTGCAGGGACAATTAGAGTATTACATCCAAGAGAGTTTTGTTGAGAAGTTAGATAACTGCAGGGAAGAAGATTCAGAGATGACGTCTGGTCCTGGTGGTGATGGACTTGTAGCATCTCCCTGATGGCAATTTGGTGAGTAGGTGACTGCAGTAATTTTTTCAGCTCTTTTCTTTGCTCTGCTGGGCTTTCCTAATGATCAGTGTAACGTGCTTGTCCAACTTTTCAAGTGTTTTTGCTGCTGTAGCCATTGTCCAGAGGAGACAGCATGGAGGCTTCATCTGGTACACAGATGCTATAGACTGACTGAGTTACAGTGACTATGACCTCATCCCAAAATCTCAAGAGGATAAGTTTACTATTCCAATATTCAATTGGAATTTGGAAAGTAAAGTTGTATCACAGACTCCAGAAATCTAATTTCTTCACGTCCTCCTCAGTGTGCGTACTTGACTGCCAGCTTCCCCTCAGGTTCATCCATCTTTCCCAAGGATAGCAATACCCTAGGATGTGTTTCCAGAGTCCCTGGGGGAATATTTTATTTAAAGTGCTTCTTTAAACACCGAGAAAGCAAATCAGAAACCAATATATTTGCTTTTCTTATAAGGATCAACCTGAATTTCAGGGAGACACTTCAGCAGAGCAGCTCCTTGACAATACGTTGGATTCCTGGCCCCATGTGCAGGCTTAGTCGTAGAGTCTTAGAATAAAGTCATTGGATACTGCAGCACAATAACAGGCCCTTACCCACATCTAGTCCATGCCAGACTAGTCCCAACAACCTGCACCCAGACCATAGCTCTCCATACCCCTCCCATCCATGTACCTATCCAAATTTCTCATTGGGCATCAGTGTGAACTGACCTCTTGCAGCCTTACCTGAACTCAAGGCGGACCAATATTCGTGCAGGCAGGTTTGCTAGAGCTGTTGGTGAGAGTTGGCAGGGAGATGGGAACCAGAGTGATAGGGCAGTCGGTATACACCTAGATATAGTGAGACCGTCAGAAGGAGGGGCAGATGACAGGGCAAAATTGCAGTCAGTGGGATGAGTTGCACTGTAACATGGGGGAAAACATTAAAAAAGGTGATGAATACAGGACTGAAGGTGTTATATTTTGATGCATGCTGTATATGGAATAAGGTAGATGATCCTCTTGCACAGTTAGAGATTTTTAGTATGACATTGTGGGCATCACTGAGTTGTGGCTGAAATAAGATCAAAGTTGAGAGAACATCCAATGACACGCACTGTATCGGAAGGATAGGCAGGTAGGCAGAGGGGCTGGAGTGGCTCTGTTGGTAAAAAATGAAATTAAATCCTCACAGTGAGGCGACATAAGATCAGAAAATAGAGAATCCTTGTTGGTAGAGTTGAGAAACTGCAAGGGTAAAAAGTCCCTAATGGGAGTTATGTTCAGGCCTCCAAACAGCAGCCAAGATGTGGGCTACAGCTTACAAACAGGATATGGAAAATGCATGTCAGAAGGGCAATGTTACAACAGTCATGGGGGAATTTCAATTTGCAGATCAATTGGGAAAACCTGGTTCGTACTGCCTACGAGACGGGTTTTTACAGCACTTTGTGATTGATCCCACCTGGGAAAGGCTACACAAGATTGGATGTTGTGTAATGGACTGGATTTGATGAGTGAGCTTAAGGTAAAGGAACCCTTAGGAGACAGTGATCATAATATGATAGAGTTCACCCTGAAATTTGAGAAGGAGAAGCTAAAGTTGGATGTATCTGTATTACAGTTGAGTGAAGGGAATTATAGAGGCATGAGAGAGGAGTTGGTCAAAGTTGTCTGGAAGAGGACACTAGCAGGGATGATGGCAAGGATTGGAGTTTCTAGGAGAATTTCAGAAGACACATGACAGATAGAAAAAAGAAGTATTCTAAAGACAGGATGATGCAATGATGACTGACAAAGAAGTCAAAAACAACGTAAAAGCAAAAGTGAGGGCATATAATAGAGCAAAAATTAATGGGAAGTTAGAGGACTGGGAAACTTTTAAAAACCAACAGAAGGCAACTAAAGAAAACATAAGGAGGGAAAAAGTGAAATATGAAGGTAAGCTAGGCAATCATATCAAAGAGGATACCAAAAGTTTTTTTCAGATATATAAAGAGCAGAAAAGAGGTGTGAATAGGTATCGGACTGCTGAATAAGAGATAAGGCTCCAATCACTTAAGATCTTATGGTCTAAGCCCAAGTTTATCTCCTCCTTCATCCAACTCTCAGAGCTGCAGTTATTCCACCAAACAAAGAGGTAAAGTCTTTAAAGGTCAATTATAATTTTATATCTATACAACAATTGCTCAGAGAGTGGCAGAGAAATTAAAACTACCTGAAACAGTCTGCAGATCAGGCGGCATCTGTGGAAAGAGAAATAGGTTTATACCTCTGCTTCTTTTTCCACAGACGCTATCTGACCTGCTGAGTGTTTCAGGCATTTTTGACTCTCTGTCACTCTGTGAGTTCAGTAATTTCTTAATTTTGCCTGACGTGCTGAATGTTTTCCACATTTTCTGGTTTTATTTCAGGTTTCCAGTATCTGCAAAGTCTTTGATTTTCTGAAAGCAGAGGAGACCTGGCAGTTTCTAGCTGGCCATTGCATTGTATAATATGCTGTATTCATAGAATAATTATTGCAGACAATGGGATGAAAATTGAAATCAACTGGATGAAAATTAGATATATTCTTTAAAATTAAATAGATTCTTTACATGCTCTTTTCAACCAGGTTCCCCACTTGAAAACAGTCAATAATTAACCACCCCCCTCCCTATACATCTGAGTCAGAGAGTGTAGCCTTTATATATTACAATATACAAAGTTTTGAAATGGAGCAGCATTAAAGAATAAAAACAGACGGCAACAAATCATCAAACCTTTAGCCTTCAGGCCACTCCTAAGAAAACCTCTTTGTTTCAGTGTCTTGAAATTACACACTAAGGACAAACACAGCCTCCAAAGTAAGTGCCTGATCTTTGATCCTCTAACTGACAACCAACTTCAAATTATGTCGGTAACCTAATATTACCACAGGTTTCACAGTGTAGGGCTTGATGCCAGACAGAGCTTGGGAGAATCAACATAATATGACTCCCTGTATTGCCACTTCTAGCTTGATAATAAGCTAATTTGGTAACCATAGGTACATCACACTATAATCATATCTTTGTTAATTAGGCTCACCCAGGCTGGGTAGTGGCAATGTAAAACAACAATTCCTAAAGTCAAATAAAAATGAGGCGGGTTTAGTGGTTTCATTGAACATAGAACATAGAACAGGAACAGGCCATTCAGCCCACAATGTTGTACTGAACCAGTCATGAAGCAAATCAAGACCACCCAAACTTTAGTCCCTCCTGCCTACATAATGTCTGTATCCCTCCATCTTCCTTACATCAATGTGTCTATCCAAACATCTCTTAAAAATCTCAAATGTATTTGCCTACACCACCATACCAAGTAATACATTCCAGGCATCTATGACTCGCTGAGTAAAAAACCTATCCCTCACGTTCCCCCTTGAACCTACCCCCTCTCAGCTTCAATGCATGCCCTCTGGTATTAGACATTTCAAACCTGGGAAGCAGATACTCTTTGTCCACTCGTTCTATGCCTCTCATAATCTTGTAAACCTCTATCAGATCTCCCCTCGGCCTCCGGCACTCCAGAGAAAACAACCCAAGTTTATCCAGCCTCTTGTTACAGTGCATGCCATCTAAACGAGGCAGCATTCTGGAAAAACTCTTCTGCATCCTCTCCAAAACCTCAACATTCCTCCTATTTTGGGGCAACCAGAAATGTACGCAATACCCAGATATTGCCTAACCAGATTTTCATAAAGTTGCAACATAACCTCCTGACTTTTAAGCTCTGTGCCTCATCAAATAAAAGCAAGCATTCCATCATCTGGACCTGGTTTCACAACTTCCTCACAAACATTCAATCTAACTGCACAGCTCTAGTGATGCCAATAACCGTTTTGTTCATCCGTGTAAGTTTTAAGAGCAAAAAATTTCAAGAAATTGTTCCTACAGTCTGATGTCAGAAATATTACTGGGCTAACTCATTGCTGTGACAAAGATTGGGTAACATTGCTTTGCCTTCCCAAAGAGCAATTCTTAAATAGTGTTAAAGCTAAAATAGTTTGAATGTTGGCAGCAGAATCTACATAAAATACCTCAAGCATCCTATTTACTACAGATCATAGGGCCCAAAATTTATTCTTGTACATTAACTTATTCTTGTCAGTTTGATGTGTGCCACATGGCATCCATTATAATACTTAAAGAGCATTCTGACTATAAGCAGTTTCTAAATATATCTCAGAACCACCATCTCCATTTCATGATGCCATCCAACACACCACGGATGAATTGATTGAATTTTAATTAGTGACACTGGTTAGCCTTCCATTAGTTACCTTTGGGATTGGGTAGGATCAGGAAGCTGCCAGTCTGTGGGGCTACAGCACACATCCTTGATATAGTCTTATACATGAATCGAAAAGCAAAAAAAACTCATTGTTGATACTACACTTGTTCATCTTCCTCCATTCACAACTCCTTCCAGTATTCTCTGCTTGCATTTACAATAAAATATCTCTATCTGTATTATCCTAAACAGTCAAAGTCAGCCGTGAGAAGCACGGAGGAGCACCTGGAGAAACTTCTGAAATGCCCGCTTCGCTGCCGCTGCTACTGTGCGATCGAGAATCTCCGGAGGGGAAGGCCCCAAATCCTCGGCTTTGCCTATTGCCTGTTGCCGGGGCCGGGGTCGAAGCGCTCGGCAGAGATGTTGCTTGGTGCTCGGTGTCAGAGGCTCGGAGTTTTCGGACGGACCGGGAGCCGGACTGTGATAGGATCCTTCCGGGATTCTGCATCAGCAAATTGACGGCGCTGGAGGTTTACCATCTGCGTGAGGTGATGGGACTTTCAAGAAACTTTGAGACTATTACCGCACCATGGTCTGTTCTTATCAAATTACGGTATTGTTTGAACTGTTGTAACTATATGTTATAATTATGTGATTTTTGTTAGTTTTTAAGTCGGTCTGTCATATGTTTCCGTGATATCATTCTGGAAAAACATTGTATCATTTCTTAATGCATGCATTACTAAATGACAATAAAAGGGGACTGTGTGTCCTCATAATCTAATCTAATTTTCGCACTTCCTTCTGTTTTCATTAGGTAAATTCATCAGTAAGCTTGAGTTGCATGCCACGATTGTGGATACATTCAGGTGGCTTCAGGAAAGCCCAATCAACTGATGTTTTGCAAATTCTTAAGGATCTTTCAGGACAAGAATTCATGAAATGAACCAAACTTTGATTGCCATAGAAGCAACTGCAGATGAGCCTATTTTCTTGCTGCTGCCTCTCACCTAGACTGCTTTCGAGCTGTTCAAGATAGACCAAGGTTTCTCAGGAAGATCCAAACCCAAGTTCCCATACGCAGGACAACAATCTCCTGGAGGAACTCAGCGGGTTGAGCAGCATTTTTGGGTGAAAGGGATTGTTGACATTCATGCCTCTCAATCTCCTCCAGGAGACTGCTGTCTCTGTAGATTCCAGCATACGCGGTCTCTTGGGTCCCAAAATGGATGTGGTATGTGACGTTGAGAAACTTGCCATCTCTTGGAGGGATAGTCTGCCATCCAAAGAGTACTGACAATTGTGCATTAAGTTCCACTGTTTAAAAATAAGCCACCCACCTCTGCTTTAACTATTTAAAACTATTTATTCCTGAGTAAATTTTATTTTTGTGGGGCATCAAAGCATTTGACCTGTAATAGCCTGCCGGCTCTGATCATGTGAGCATTTAACATTGTTCTCAAGGTCACGTTTCATTGATAATTGAGGACATTTCAGCCATGGTTGAGGACTAATACTCTCAAAACTTTACTTAAAACCAAAATGAACAAAGCAGGAGAGATTATGGTTTTCCTGCCCTCGGTTTTCTCTGCTTGGCTTTCAGTGGTATTAATCCTACATCTGGATGTTCCTCCATATTCTGAAGATGTTGCTATTGGGTCAATATATTAATGACCTGGATAAGGATGTCCAAAGTAAAGTTTCATAAACTGCAAATGAGAGCAAACTTGGCGGTATGGTAAAAATGAGGATACCGATAAATTGCAAAGTAATTTCGGCTGGTGGAATAAGCTGACAAGTAAGCAATAGAATTTAATGCAGTAAGTAAAAAGTAATACATTTTGGCAGAGAAAAAGAGACAATAGAGACAATTCCAAAGTGTGTGCAAGAACAGAAGGATGTGGATTACCTGGCCATAAATGCTTGAAATGGACACAAAAGATTGAGACAATGGTTAGTAATGTATATGGGACCCTGGGCTTCAGTAAAGGATGGACAGAAATAGAGAAGTTATGTTGATCCCCCATAACATAAAGGTTAGTCCAAAACTAGAATGCTGTGCTCAGTTTTGATCAGCGCAACTTGATTGGTATGTGAATTTCCCAGAGAGGGTTACTAGCATGTTGCCATGACGCTTCTCATGTGTTGTGTTAGGTTGGACCACCAGGATGAAGAATAGTTACTATTCCTGAACCATCAGGGTCTTGACTAAAAGGGGATATCTACACTCACTTGTCCCATCATTGAAATGTTCTGAAAACCAATGATCTCTCACTTTCAAGGTCTCTTTTTCTCACTTTCTCATGTTGTCATTATTTACTGGTCTTTATTTATATTTGCATTTGCGCAGTTTGTTGTTTTTTGCGCTCTGGGTGATCTTTCATAGCTACTGTTCTATAGATTTACTGAGTACAAGAAAATGAATCTCAGGGCTGTAAATGGTGACATATATGTACGTTGATAATAGAATTTATTTTGAACTTTGAAAGCTGCAGCAAAGAAGGGTGAGGTTTGATAGAAGTCTACAAGATCACGATTAAAAGCAAACAGAAAGAAACTCTTCCAATTATTTCACTGTTTCTTCTAGTGAAGCATTTATTTAAAGTGATTGCCAAGAATTGCATCAGACATGTGAGGAAAAGCCTTTTTCCACAGATACAGCTGCTATGATTGAGAACTCAGTGCCTGAGGGAATGCAAGTAGCAGAGTCAATCAGGGATTCAAAAGGGAAATGCATAAACACTAAATAAGTAACATCCTGAGAATTTGGGAAAGGAACATGGGAAAGAGACTGACGAGGTTGTACAACAGAGCTGGCACAGGTTCAATTGGCCTAATGACCTTGATCTGTCTGCAACAATTCCACGGCCCACTTGCTCAGTTCTGATCGCCTCACTGCAGGGAATGATGTGGAAATCATAGAAAGGGTGCAGAGGAGATTTACAAGGATGTTGCCTGGATAGGGGAGCATGCCTTAAGAGAATAGGTTGGGTGAACTCGGCCTTTTTTCCTTGGAGCGACAGAGGATAAGAGGTGACCTGACGGAGGTGTATAAGATGATGAAAGGCATTGATCATATGGATAGTCAGGGGCTTTTTCCCAGGGCTGAAGTGGCTAGCATGAGAGGGCACAGTTTTAAGGTGCTTGGAAGTAGGTACAGAGGAGATGTTAGGGGTAAGTTTTTTTACGCAAAGAGTGGTGAGTGCGCGGACTGGGCTGCCGGCGGCGGTGGTGGAGGCAGATATGATAGGGTCTTTTAAGAGACTCCTGGAAAGGTACATGGAGCTCAGAAAAATAGAGGGCTATGGGTAACCCTAGGTCTAAGGTATGGACATGTTCGGTACAGCTTTGTGGGCTGAAGGGCCTGTATTGTGCTGTAGGTTTTCTATGTTCTATGTTCTATGTTCTATGACCCTTACTTACTTACTGCCTTTTATGTTGCTGGTGTTTAGCACAGCAACGAAGGCCCTCGATCTCTGTCTGTCCTTGGCAGCTCAGGTGTAGAAGGATTCTTCATTGTTGTTTCTGTAACAATTTCGTTTTACCAGTCAGGGTTGTTAGCCCTGAGTTGAACCCCCAAACCTGGAGGACCAGTGGTCCACTCTTAGTCTGGCCTCTACCCGTTGACCTGTTTGGCATGGGCGACTTTACGAAGAGCCAATTTATAAAGCTAGCATAGCCCTCTGAGTCATTGAGGCATGCAAGGCTCCAAACCACAGGTATGGTTGTGATCTTCTTGGAGGTCCAGGACCCTTAGTCATTGGCCAAATTCAAGGCAAAGTCAATAGGTTTTAGATATCAAAAAAATCAAGGTGTGAGGTTATTTTAGCATAGCAGCACTGAAGCAAAAAGTCAGCCATGATTTTATTGAATGGTCATTGGCATAGAGTTATACAGCACAGCAATAAGCCCTTTGCCCTACCATGTTCCATACTGCTCGCACTGATCCCATGTATGTGAATTAGCTCTTTAATCTTCAATGCCTCAGCAATTCAAGTACTCAACCAAATGCTTCTTAAATGTCTTGAGAGTGAATGCTTGCACCATGTTTTTGGACAGTGCACTGCAGTCTCCAAACACCCTCCATGTGAGAAAATTCCTCCTCAGATCCCTTCTTAACCTCACACCTCTCACCCCAAACCTCAGTAAAAGTTTTACTATCCATTCTATCTCTCCCCATCATGATTTTGTACATCACTACAGTCTCCTCTATTCGAGGAAAAGAAGCCCAATGTACTGAGTCCTTCCATTTCACTCTAGTGCTCTAATCTAGGCAGTAGCCCGGTAAATCTCCTCTGCATCCTATCCAGTACATGGGACCTAGTGGGAAAATGGCATGCACTCATTTCTATTTCTCATATTCTCTGCATGTTGGTAGCAAATAGCTGTTACCTTTTTAATGGACTACATTTCAATGCCTAGATTTCCCACTTCAATATCCCACTCCTGTCCATTGGTCAGACCTCTGGGAAAGATAGCAAAACTGAGGAACGTTCCCATTCTTGGATTTAGACTGTAGGAATAAGGTACATTTCTTGAAATTTGTTGCTTTTAAAACTTACACTAATGAACGAAATTGGTATCACAAGAGCTGTGCGGTCATATTGAACATTTGTGAGGACGTTGTGAAACCCAGTACAGATGATGGAATTGTCTTGAGGGGACAAGTATAGGGCTGTCACAGCTCAACCCAAAGTTTTACTAATGGGATAACCACAAGAGATTCTGCAGACACCGAGAATCTTGTGCAACACCCACAAAATGCTGGGGGGAGCTCATTAAGTCATGCAGCATCTATGGAGAGAAATAAACAGTCGATATTTTGGGCCGAGACCCTTCATCAGGAAAGGAAGGGAGCAGAAGCCAGAATAAGAAGACAGGACAGGGGAAGGAGCATGATCTCTTAGGGGACAGGTGGATCCAGGTGAGTGTGGGAGGGGGGATGAAGTAAGAAGCTGGGAGGGGATAGGTGGAAAAGATAAAGGGCTGAAAGAGAAGGAATCTGATAGGAGAGGTGATGTGTGGGCACGTGGCCAAGTGGTTAAGGCGCTCGACTAGCGACCTGAAGGTTGTGAGTTCGACCCCCAGCCGAGGCAGCGTGTTGTGTCCTTGAGCAAGGCACTCAACCACACATTGCTCTGCGACGACACTGGTGCCAAGCTGTATCCCTTCCCTTCCCTTGGACAACATCGGTGTCGTGGAGAGGGGAGACTTGCAGCATGGGCAATTGCCAGTCTTCCATACAACCTTGCCCAGGCCTGCGCCCTGGAGAGTGAAGACTTTCCAGGAGCAGATCCATGGTCTCGCAAGACTAACGGATAGGAGAGGGCAGCGGACCCTGGAGTAAATGTAAGGAGGAGGGGCAACAGAGGGATGTGATGGGCTGGTGAGGAGAAGAGAAGTGGTGAGATGGAACCAAAATGGGGAAAACAAAAAGAAGAAATGGAGGGAGAGAAGTTACCAGAAGAGATATCGATGCTCATGCCATCAGGTTGGAGGATGCCCGGACAGAATATGAGGTGTTGCTCCTCCAAACCGAGTGTATGAGCAACACCTCATATTAACGTGATCATCAGCACAAATGCTTTCCAGTGGAAGGTTGCTCAGGAGGGAGGGAGTGGCCTGGGTAATTCATGAGGAGATGCCAAAGGTCCCTCTTAACAGATACACTACTGGTTCACTTAAATGAATTGTGGCCCTTCCAGTTCGTGTGAATTAATAACCACTTTCATCAGGAATTGAGCCGTCAGGAGAGGATTCACAAAATGATTGTAGGGCCATATATAGTCAAGGGCAATGGCAAGAAGAATTCAAAAGGCTTGAATGATGTACTTCCTACCAAGTCCTAACAAGCCATTTATTACAGTACAGTACACACCACACCCACATCTAATCTAAAGTAGTGCACACTGTGCATATCATACAAACCGCACATACAATACCTATCACTCATGAAGTATATATTGCACAAGCATACCATAGAATCAGTGGAACAGGTACAGAATTTATCTTGAAGGATGTTATCAGGTACAACATTTATTTTGAAGGAAAGCAGCCAATGCGGGACACTTGAAGCGCTTTGTGTTTCACCGTTTCACATTGTCAAAATCTCATTGAAAGTCTTAAAATTTTTTGTTGCATTGTAATAATATATGCCTGCAAGTGAGCTACAAGGTTTCCACCTATATTGTAAACCTTTAATTACAACCTTTGAGCAGTTTGCAAACATTCAGGATTAACGTGCTGGTCAAGTTCCCAAAGGTGGCTAATGTCGCTCCATTTGTTTAAGAAGGGTAACAAGGACTGGCCAGCAAACTACAGGTCGGCCAGTTTGACATCACTAGTAGTCCGTGAGCCAGTAAGGTTGGTTGGTACCATCTGAGGGGAATAATGCTCATAGTGATTTTTTGGCAAGGTATACATCTCTAGAGTTGGAAAATATGTGATAGCATTGCACCAGTAGTATCTTTATTACTTCAAATAAGTAATCACTTTTTGCATATATTCCATATTAACATCAGTACAGCAGAAAATGTTACCCCACCCCCCAAAAGGTAAAAAACCTCATTTGGAGAGATTTCTGGAGTTTTATCAATGTCATGATATTTTCCATATTGTATCAAATCAAAACAATCTTAATCTTTTGTCATAGCATATAGAATTACCGTACAATAATTCAAATGTGGAGTTCCACACAGCCATAACCTAGGCCCCATTTGGTTGTAAAATGAATATATTTAATCAAAGACTGCTTTCCATACTTTGTTTTCCACACTTTCATAACCTATTAATAATCATACTAATTTTCCAAGTCTTCCACATCTTCCATATCTTCATCTGAACTTTCCACGCTCTCTGATGTGGATACCTGGTTCTCACAGTCTGCCAGTCTACACATGTCAGTACACCTGAGGCCATTTGCAACACACATACATCCTGGGAGTGAATGTTTTTTTGGACAGTTACAGGCCAGTAGATCCAGGATGGCATTGACTTCCATCCAGTGCTTGCTCTTCTCTCTCCATCTTCCATCCTCTGCCAACAGGCTTGGCACTAGTGGCTCACGGACTATAGTGGGGAAGTTACTGGAGGATTTTCTGAGGGATCCACCAGCATTTGGATAGACAAAGTTTGATTAGGAGGAGTAAGCATGGTTTTGCGTGTGGCAAGTCGTCCTTGATGAACATGTTACTTTTTGGAGACGTAACCGAAAGCGGAGATGAGGGTAGGACAGTGGATGTTATCTTACTGGATTTTAGTAAGGACTTTGACAAGGTCCCATATGGCAGGCTGATCAGGAAGGTTAGGCCCATGGAATCCAGAGAGAGCTTGGCGGTGGATTCAAAACTGGCTCGAAGAAGCAAAGGATGGTTGGTTGAAGGTTCTTTCTCAGAATGGAGGCCAGTGACTAATGGTGAGCTGCAGTGGTCAGTGTTGGGATTCTTGTTATTCATCATTAACATAAGTCACTTGGAAACAAAAGGATGAAGCTGTGTCAGTAAACGTGATCAACAGTGAATTAGAAGGTGTTGTTGACAGTGAAGAAGGTTATAGTAGATTACAGGGGGGTTTAATGAACCAGGGACATGGGTTAAGGAGTGGCAAATAGATTTCAATACAGATGCGTGTGAGGTGCTGCATTTTGGACCTACTGTATACTATGAACTTTAGGACCCCAGGTGAGTGTAATGTAACAGTGGGACAAAGGAGTACAAATGCATAACTTGTTGAAACAGCATTACCAATACACAGTTTGATGAAAAAGGCATTTAGCACTGATCTTCATCGGTCAGGGCACTGAGTGTAAGAGCTGGGACAACAGTCGTATTAGACACTGGTGGGGCCACATTTGGAGTGCTGTGTATAGTTTTGCTTACCCTGTTATAGGAAAGATCTGGTCAAGCAGGAAAGGGTACAGAAAAGATTTACAAAGACGTTGCCTGGACTAGTGAACCTGGCCAGACTACGTCTTTATTCCTTGGAGCAAAGAAGAATGAGGTTGACATTACACAGGTTTATAAAATCATGAGGAGCATAGGTATATTCCCCAAGGCAGGAGGGTCCAAAACTAGGAGCCATATTTTAGGGTGAGCGGGTAATGATTTGAAAGGGACTTGAGGGGCAACTTTTTCACACAGAGGGTGATAAGTATATGGAGCAAAGTGCCAGAGGAAGTGGTTGGGGAAGAAATGATGCTGAGATACACCCTGGGATGCACTGAGACATATCATCAGTGATGTAACCTAGAGCCATCGGGTACATGGTGTCTTTCAACATCAGACACTCTCACCCAGGTGACCCAGCGAGGGTTGATCAGGCCCTGGCTTATGTCTCAGTAGTATTGGTGCATGAGTTACACCCTTTGATCCATAGCCATCTGGAGGCTCACTCAGGAGCCTTTGTGGCAGCCCTGATGTACAATTGTATCATTTCAGAAGCACATAAAGGAGCAGGGCTTGAGGGGATTTGGGCCAAATGCTGGAAATTGGGACTAGATGGGTAGACACCATGAACGAGTTGGGCTAAAAGGCTTTGTAACCATACTGTATCTCTCTATGACTCTGCACTGTATAAAACACCCAAATTTGCCTAATATTTGCTTTGTACAGTAATTCTGCCTTTGAAAAGGAATTTGCTATTTACGTATATTCCCCTGTCATCTGTTGTGGAGGAATTCAAGGTGGCAAAATGCAGAGCTTTATCAAGCTTGAGAGATTCTAATGACGTCTTGGTAAAGCAAGCAGGCGTTACAACCAGATCTGGGCGCAAGTGGGCAGCCAACGCAGCTGTGGAGGAGGCAATGTGTTCTCTGAAGCTGCGAGATATCATCGGCAACCCCTGCGTCGGGTGGCAAGGCCTTGGCTCAGTTCACTTCCGGAAGTGGGGAAACGCAAGCATAAGGAACAGGCGAGACATGATACAGGCAGAAGTACGGATCCGTGAGGAAGAGAAGCGGATTTCAAAGGCAGTGGAAGAAGGGTTCCAGGGTTCCTGGACAAAATGGGATCTGCCTAAGCGTAAGATCTCATGGGCAGAGTTATGGAGACTGGAGTCCTTCTGTATTTCCTTCCTCTTGCAATCCGTGTATGACACCCTTCCTTCACCATTACATCTGCACACATGGGGGATGATCAAAAGGGGACACTGGCTCATATACTGTCTGGGTGTAAAACAGCTCTAACTCAAGGACGGTATAGGTGGCGCCATGATAAGGTGCTTCTGGCTCTTGCTGACACACTAGAGCGGGAGAGATGCAAGAAGAGGACGGCTGGCACAGCTTTGAGGAAGGCCATCACCTTCATCAAAGAGGGAGCTAGGCCTTTCATAACCAAACAACCAAAGCCCAATCTGCTGCTAACGGGCAGGTCCAGGAAGATGAGGGTCGATGTGGGAAGGAGGTTGCAGTTCCCGGATGCGGTGCACACAACCCTACGCCCAGACATTGTACTGTGGTCAACTGAAGACAAGAAAATCATTCTGGTTGAATTGACTGTGCCGTGGGAGGAGGGATGGGAAGAGGTCCACGAGAGAAAGGTCTTGAAGTACCAGCCTTACTGCAGGAGTGTAAAGACAAGGGATGGCAGGCATGGTTGTTCCCTGTGGAGATCGGCTGCAGAGGTTTCCCAGCCAAATCAGCATGGTGGTTGTTGTCAGATCTGGGCCTGGACGAAAGGAGCAAAAAACAAGCAGCTCGTAGGATGGGGGAAGAGGCAGAACGAGCTTCTTGTTGGATTTGGAGTAGGCGAGAGGAGGGGAGCTGGAAGCCAGGAGCAGATGGGCAGTGATTTGGCCATCACTGCCAGCCCACCAACTGGAGAGTGTCGTGGTTGAAGGTCGAAACACTCGGTGAAGGTTGGGAACCACCTGATGACATCTGCTCCTGGCTGAAGGCTACGGTTACCTCATAAGGTAACTGGAGAATGCAACCTAACAGGTGTATGTAACAAGTTACTCTAGCAGTTATCTTCTAGTCAGGATAATTTGTTTGAATAAGGCAACAACAAATAAACTGCTCCGATCAACTTTGTTGTCCAAATGGCTAGACCTCAGGATGAATCAGAAAGGAATATTTCTGACGGAATTTGACTTTGGAAGCACAGTGCCTTACCATTCTCCAAGGGATCTTTGGCCTTCTGAAGACCGGCTGGGTCGAACTGCAAGGCTGAGAGAGAGGGAGTTTGACTGAGTGACCTTGAGCAACCTTTCTGTTGGGAGTTAAGTGCCTTACCACTTGAGCCTCATAACAGTTACATTTAAAGCTTTGCACAGGCTGTTACCAGAGAAAATCTGTCTATCACAAACAAATGTGGAAATAGCATACTCTCTCCTGCCAAGAATCTTTCACTAAGTCAGACCTAGGACCCACATTTCGGTCCTGATCAGGGCTCGAGAATCAGTTATTTGAGACCCAGCGAGACTTCATTTGGTAAAAAGATTCTGCAGCTGTAAGTTATAAAATACAGTCAAAGGTAAGTCAAGTATAAAAGAAAATTTGCCGAGAAAGAAAATTCTGAATAGCTTGGAAATAGCTAACTTTGTAATTATGTCTCTTCCTGTAACTTTCCCATCGTATCAAGACAATCTGAAAAAGGGTGTTCCAAACGCAGCTTCAGGACCTTGTACGTTTTCTGCAGCTTCACCTATCACTTGAACAGTGTCCGTCTCACACCTGTAATGTAAAAGCCTCATGCAGAATTTGTTCCTCTTCCAACTGAGCTGTAGCACTCTGTGACTCTAAACGCTTTCCACACGCCCATTTCACATGCGAACCAAGAACAAAAGTTAGGACTATCGATTGCTCAAGGACATCACACTGAACCTGTGTTCCGTCCTATGCAGTGAAACCCAAGCAAAATGGCAGCAGAGTGGACTGTTAGTAATAAGCGGTGGGACCCTACAAATTTTCTGTTCATTGTTTGAAGCTGTTTTTTGCACAGTTAAAACTATCCAAGGTGATGGAAGTCAATGTAGCAGACTCTGGGCTTTCAAGTCTGTGTGACTGAATAACTTAACTACTTGTACTTAAGATTAAGTACTCTTATCCAAAATTCTACAGGCCAGAAGTGTTTTGGATTTCTTTCAGATTTTGGAATATATAATGAGATAGATAGAGATCAACATAACTTCTGACTGAATTTATGTGGCACAGATAAGCTGATTTGTTTTACACTTTTTCATCATACATATGTACTTAGTAAAAATTATTATATGAAAATATAAATGTGTGCGTGGTAACAGAAGCAGCATCCGGAGAATATCTGATACAGCTGTTCAAGAACAACAAACAACAGCAGGCTTTTAGTCATCACCTAAGATGTCGTGTTTTGATTAAAAGGTTACAGTACACTGTTTTACTGTTTTTCGGTCTTACGCAAGGTATAAGAACAAGCAACTTCGTAGACTTGTTCAGGTGCTACATTTTGCCTGTACCTTCGGAAACAGCTCAATTTCCATCTTTAATGTCTCTATTTTTCCCTTTCAGGGTTCTTTTGAAGACCCTGACCTGGAGTTACATGCTGACTACAGTTCTTTGCGGGAATGGGACCTGCTCTCCGGGTTTCACGACTGGCCGTTATTTGGCACGCCAAGGGCGTGGCCTATGAGCTCAGCTCGCCTTCGGAGGACTGAGGTCTCATAGCTCTGGAAGATGGGCGGATCGAAGGTCGGTGTCCAGGCAGGAGATTGGTGTGTCGTGGGAGATGGAAGATCTAAGGCTGTGTGCACAGAGACTCGAGATCTTTGGGCACAGAGCTCGGAAAAAGCGATGCAACAGACTTTTACCATTATAAACCAGCGAGTTGTTTATTATGTCTCCCCTCTCGCTGTGAAACGGAGACACCTCTTTCTCCCTTATTAGGGAGTGAGAAAGCCTGTGGTATGTCGAATACCAGGTGAACAAGTAGTCTTTGGAATACCACAAGTCTGTGTCCTTGCTGGTGCTTAGCTGCATGCTTGAGTGCTCGGTGGTGGGTGCCAATGTGTTTTTTTGCCGGTGGGGGGGAGGGGGGGATTGTGGCTTGCTGCCGCTTATGCGCGGGAGGGAGGGGAGCTGCAGGGGAATTTGGGGTTCTAACATTTAACTATCATTCATTCTTTGGGGCACACCGCTGTCTTTCATGGATGGTTGTGAAGAAAAAGCATTTCAGGATGTATATTGTAACATTTCTCTGACAGTAAATATACCTTTGAACCATGACTAGCAGACGCTTTCAAAGTTTAATGCCGTGCCTTTTCTTAAATTTCTGCAACCAGCCTGCTGAAAATTCACAATTACCTTCAAACTTTCTGTTCGTGATCGCACTTCGCTTGTTTCATAATCAGCATAAAATTAAGCCGCATATATTCACTCCAACGCTGACGATACATGATCGAGATCTTCGTTTTCCGTATTAAGCAGTTTTTTTCTATTTTTCATTAACTTACATATGTGAGGTCACTCCTCAGAACTGTCTGTGCATCGCCTGGGCACCTTCCCAGCATCTTGCGGAATTTTCCATTTGTGATGTCATGTTACTGCTCAAAAAAATTTGGATTTCAGAGGTTTTTGGATTTTGGAATTTCGGACGAGGGGTTCTTAATCTGTACCAGTAAAGTTTTTCCACCCAGCACTAGGGCTTAATAGGCAAGGTCAAATATGCATTAAATGCCTTTAACTACCATCTGTGCTGCCAACATTTTGTAATCCCATATGCAATACCAGTGTGACTTTGTGAAGTAAATTATACTACAAAGGCTTTGAAGTCCAGTTGGAATGAAGCCCACCACTGGAGAGTTGCCATTTGGGCCAGCGTACTGGTGTTCATACCCAGCACACTTTATTCCCGTACACCGAATTGCACTGTAAATATAGAAGGGGGAATTAGTGGCTGCATGCCCAAAACTGACATGTATTGTATGTGGGTTAGGTTTCAACAGGAGCATTCCTGAACCTTCCACCTTCCATAAAAATCCAGCCTCTGTTCTCCTTTGTACATTAAAGGCTAGAGGCAGACAAGTAAGATTTATGAGGACCCATCACCTAAGCCCACACCTGTTTGATAATGAAAGCCATATGTGTGACCTCAACAGAATTTATGACTTGGAATGAAGTCAACTTTTACTTGAGGGCTTTTTGCCCCCTTTCCCCTGGGCTCTCGGATTTAATTCAATGTACAGTTCACTTTTAATCATCTAATCTTTAGCCTTTTGCTTCTGACAATACTGAATTGTTGCTCTCCTGGTTCTCAAATAAAGAGACCAGACCATGCACAAAAATCCAGGATTGCTACGAATCCTGGGGTCTCCCATTAACGGTGAAATTGAACAGAAAATCCTACAGAAGGTAGTGGATCCGGCCTGGTACATCACAGGTAGAGAACGCCCAACCATTGAGCATATTTACATGAAACACTGTTGTAGGAAAGCAGCATCCATCATTAAAGATCCTCACCACCCAGGCCATGCATGTTTCTCATTGCTGCCATCAGGTAGAAAGTACAAGAGGCTCCAGACTCGTGTCACCAGGTTCAAGAATAATTACGACCCCTCAACCATCAGGCTCCTGAATGAAGGAGAATAACTACACTCATCTATTGAGATGTTTCCACAACCAATGATCTCACTTTAAGGACTCTTTATCTTGTTAATTCATGTTCTCATTATTTATTGGCATTTACTTATATTTGTTTTCTTCTATACTCTTGCTCTTTCCTGTTTACAGTTACCATTCTGTAGATTTGCTGAGTCTGCCCGCAGGAAAAAGAAACTTAGGGCTGTACGTGGTGACATGTATGTACTCCATGTGGGCATGTGGCCAAGTGGTTAAGACATTAGACTAGCGACCTGAAGGTCGTGAGTTCGAGCCCCAGCCGAGGGAACGTGTCGTGTCCTTGAGCAAGGCACTTAATCACACATTGCTCTGCGACGACACTGATGCCAAGCTGTATGGGTCCTAATGCCCTTCCCTTGGACAACATTGGTGTTGTGGAGAGGGGACTCTTGCAGCACGGGCAATTGCTGGTCTTCCAAACAACCTTGCCCAGGCCTGTGCCCTGGAGAGTGAAGACTTTCCAGGTGCAGATCCATGGTCTCGCAAGACTAACGGATGCCTTTGAGGTATGTAATTTGATGATAGACTTTACTTTGAACTTGAACTTTGACTGGTTCTGAAATTTTGCAATTATGTTATCCTCTAAGGCAGGGGATTCCCAACCTCTTTTATGCCATGGACCCTTACCATTAATCAAGGGGCCCTTGGACTTCAGGTTGGGAATCCCTGATCTAAGGTTACAGTAAAGGAAAATTAAAAGTAAGGTAGTTCTTCTATATTGATTGTGGATAGCTGTAATTGCCACCCACCTACAGAGAGACCCCAACGGCCCAGTGAGTTCTAGGGAACCGTCAGGAGCTCACTCTCAGCTTCATCATTCTGGTTGAGTTGGTGTGAATGGAAGCCAGACATGTTGAATTCTTAGGTTCAAGTAACGAAGGAAGGGGCATTGTTTCAGTATTTTCATCCTACAACATCCAAAACAAAAGGGACGCTGGAGTGATTATAAAGGATCTTCCTAAGCAGGATGATCTGAAGCTGCTTCAAGGCCACTTGTTAATCACCAGGTAACACTGAATAGCAGCAGTGCAGGGTTTATTTTTACCCAGACAGTTAAAGCACAGCCTATCTCTGGGACTGCTGTAGTATTCTGAAGGAAAAAGCATGCATCTGGAAATTGTTTTCAGTAGGACACTTCTTTGACTCCATAAGGACATCAAGTGGAATTGCTCATTCACAACTCTGCCAACATTGCATCTCACTGGGAAAACAACAATATTCATCTAAAGGGGGCAGCAGAAATAGCATCTTGAACATTTTAAAATGTCCAGGACCTTTAAACAAAAAAACAGTAACCCTGCATAAAGTCATGAAAATATCTTTTTAATCTCTCTTTTTTTTTTGGCAAAAATGACATGAAAATTACATAATTATCATTTTGGTGAAAATGTTATTTCTGTATCAAGTCCTATGAACCTCCAAGAGGACCACAACCTTGTCGTGGTTTGAAAGCTTGTGTGCCTCGATGACCTGGAGAGCTATGTTGGCTACAGTCAGGGGCCTTGCGCTTTGGCTCTTGGTCGGGTCAGGCATGCCAAACAGGTCAGAGGGTAGAGGTCAAACTAAGAGTGGTCCACCGATCCACCCGGTTCAGGGGTCTCAACTCAGGGCTAACAACCCTGACTGTTATAACAGCAATGAAGAATCCTTCTACATCAGACTGCAAGTGTATTCCTGAGTCTCCACCTGGGTCTTGCATGGCTGACAGTAGTGAAAATGAGAGGAAGCTACTGACGTGATAAAGGAAGCCCTGAACACCGCCAGAGATGGAGGACTTTCATTGTTGCCCTGTCTGCCAGTGGCATAATAGACAGTAACGCAAGTCCTGTGAAGCAACTTTACTAAAGGAATTACCAGAAATGGCTTAAATAACATTAAGTTGTGAGCCTATTTGCTTCCATATAGTGAAGGGATGACTGACAAGAGACAACTCTGCCAACAAGACCAATAAGATTACAGTGGACCTTGTTGTCATTATCTTGAATTTCCCTGCCTGGCCCCGAATAGCTAGTGTTCTATCTTGTGATATAACATTTTCAGTGCATGTTTTGAAAAAAAAAGTCTTTTTTTCCCCAGAAATGAATTAAATGGTCAGAAAAAAAGTGGCAGAATTTTCTTTGGTGTGTGCACATTACATGCTATCTTGGTAAGATTCAAAATAATATAAATGATAGAATAGCTGAAGATTGTAGAAATGCTGGAGGTACTCAGCAAGTCAGTCAGCATCTGTGGAAACAGATGTAAGGTTAACATTTCAAGTCCTTTTCATTATAATCCTCTAATGAAAGTGTTCAGCCATATTCTGGAGTTAGGGAATACAGCATATATAAATTTCACCAGCAATCTATCTTCAGACCTGTACACGGATTGTAGATTGAATTTAAGAAGCAGCCCCGAACAATTGTGTTCCTGGAGCTGCAGACTGGAGTTGATTGGAAAACAAACAATGCTGATTACCATTCATTTTGGGTGTCTGGAGTGTGGGTGCAAAGAAGGAGGTGCTTAAAGACTGTATGCAATTCAAAGGAAGCATTGTAGATATATTGTTACTATAGAATTGTCCTGCATATCTTTAGCATATAAAATGTCATGTAATATTGGTTTAAGCTTACAAGAGTGTCTCAATATGATTCCTGCTGAATAAAACACTTTTACAGGCACTAGCTTCAGTCTCTGCCTGGTGATTTTGTTCGCAGTTACAACAGAAAAGTGCGTGACTTGAACTGATAACTCCGTTTCTCTAATCACATACACAAACTTGACCCATGGTCATCTTTACTTGGATTCAATGCAAGTTGTTTCTTTTCTTTTTGCAAGTCACACCCTGGATCAAGCTGAAATGAGTCTACACATGTTGAACTTAGTTACTTGGATTGCTGTAATTTAGTGTTGGCTGCTCGATGTTTGTGGTGTTTGGAAGCCTGGCCAGCAAAATGGAAAAAAAAGTAAAACGCATACAAAATGCTGGAGGAATTCAGCAGATAAGGCAGCATCTATGGAACAGAGTAAACAGTCGACACTTTGGGCTGAGATCCTTCTTCAGAACTGAGAGGGAAGGGGGAAGATACCAGAATAAAAAGGAGGGGGAGGGGAAAGAAACCAGCTGGAAGGTGGTAGGTGAAGCCAGGCGATTGGAAAGGGTCAAGGGTTGGAGAAGAAAGAATCTGATAGGAGAGGCGAGTTGAGCATAGGAGAGGAGGAGGGGATGCAGAGGGAAAGTACTAGGCAGGTGAGAAGTAAAAGGTCAGAGAGGGGAATTAAAAAGGGGGGGTGGAATTTATTTACTTGAAGGACAAATCAATATTCATGCCATCAGGTTGGAGGCTACCCAGACAGGTGTAAGGTGTTGCACCTTCACCCTGAGGGTGGCCTCATCTTGGTAAAAGAGGAGGACATGGACTAACACATCAGAATGGAAATGAATCAGAATTTAAAAGAGGATTATTTTCCAGTGATTTAATGCTCAAACAAATGTTTAAGGTTCCCAAAACTATGATATGAAACATTTCGCAAACATACTGCCAAAGCGGATAATACTATTCATTTCAGTGATCGTGGGTTAGCCATTCACTTCTACCTCACCACCCCACTGAGATGTAAACACAAGCGAGGATATCTTCCAGCTTGACTTTAATTTCCTCTCCCCCACCTTGATCAAATACCCTTGCCCCCACTCCTGAACTCTGCTCACTCGTCACTTGTGTGAGATAGAGTACATCTCACCCAAGGTAGAACATATCCCATGGAAAGACAGAGATAGAAGAAGCAAAAGTAACAAGCTGAAGTTTCCTTCCTCCTTCCCTTTCTCCTATGGTCCATTCTCCTTTCCTATCAGATTCCTTCTTCCCCAGTCCTCGTCCATTCCCACCCGCCTGATTTCACCTATCACCTTCCAGCACCCCCCCCCCACCTTTTTATTCTGGCATCTTCCCCCTTCCTTCTCAGTCCTGAAGAAGGGTCGCGGCCCAAAACATCTACTATCTATTAATTTCTATAGATGCTGCCTGACCTGCTGAGTTTTTCCAGCATTTTGTGTGTATGTGTTGCTTTGGATTGCCAGCATCTGCTGAATTTTTTGCAAATCTGAAGTTTCTATTACAAATTAGAGTCTGTGATTATCAGCATTTTATTCCAAATTCTTTGTAATAATATCTCGATAGTAAGAAAAATTGCGAAAAAACAGTTCCGCCAGCATTTTGTGTGCTCTGCTCTGGATTTCCAGCATCTGCAGAATCTCTTGTGTTTAAGAAAACCTCTCAAACTTTTAACAGCATAAAGCACGTTGTTGAAGTATGCTTAATTTTGTTACCATGATCCAAGGGCGATTGTGTATTTGTTCATGAATTAAGATAACGTGACATCCATTTTAAGTCAGCTTGACATTTAGTGATTGAATCATTTCTGGCAGAGCACTGGTTAATACATTAGCATCAAGGTCCATTTCTTTAATGTAGCTTTCACTCACTCACAGCTAATGTGTGCGCTAACATAGTGCCCAAGGGAAGCTTACGTAAACCCATGCTTCAACAGACTCATACCACATCAACAGCAGCTCCCCCACCTCCCCACTACCACAGTCATGTCTGAAATACTTGGAAGGATACAGGAATTTTCACTAATGTCTATTCTCATGTACAGTAAATCACACACTTTGAAAGCAGATATATCTCACTTGAAACTCTCCGAATTTTTGGAAATTTTGTGTGTGGACCTGGTTTAGTAAATTGCAACTTGTTAAAAGCAAAGAACAAGTCCTGCTTCAGGAAACTAATTGTTCTCAGACCATATGGTATTGCCTTTATTTTGACTGGGTCGACATGACATGTCAGTTTCCCTTCATCTTTAAATGATCAGGGGGTCTGCTTTCATTCAAGATTCCAGGTAATTGCTTATCCATTTGAAATCTTGAAGTTATATGCTAAAATTGCAGTGTTTCTTGTTTTTACCATAAAATTCACAATTTACACAGTTAATCTGGAGTGCAACATATCAGAAATCAACATTAGTTCAAGTTTACAGGGAAAGAAAAAAACATTATGTCAACATTGCAGGAAGGTAATTGTTGTTTGAGGTCAATATGACCAGCTGTAGGCATCACTTCATCCCCCTCTTGTATGAAGCATCGGTTGTTTCAGCCTTTTGGCTCTCAGAAGACAAGGGAAGCTCCAGGACTGGTAACCTAATACAGGACTCGAAATAACGGGAGCTGAGGAGATTAGTACTTGTAGGAATCAGCCTGTGTTTTTTGAAAGCTAATGTATATTGCTCCACTTCCAGCTCGTAAGCTTCACAAAAAGACATTACAATTTCAAGCAGCTCTCCCAGTGATTCCCCTTTCCCCAGTGGCTGACTCAGTCCAGAACAGTAAGCATTGCTCTTTCGACAAGGACAAAGTCAGCCTGCGGATCACAGCATAAAAAGCAGCAGCCTAGTTCTGCGGTCTCTAGTATAGAGGCTGTTGGAGCGCTCTGTTACTGTTAATGGCACTTTACTTATATGTGACCACTTGCCCTGAAGGGGTACAGGGTAATTGCAGTGGTCAGGAGCCTGACCCATTTTAAAATGAGAGACTAATCTTTGATTGAAGTTGTAAATTTGCATTCCCCATTTAGTTAGGGAGACGCTGAAAGCAAAATGTTTGCTGTTAGTTTCTTCCCTTGCTTTACACTATCAATAATTTCAATGACTTTATACAAACAGAAGACCACAATCTGGCAGGATAATTGGAGGGCAAAAGACTCATTCAACAAATTTTAAACATAGTAAAGGCATGCTGCTCCAGAGTTACAGGTAACGAACACTAGCTGCAGTTACAGTAGACTGGAGATTTCAAACAGGAAAAGAAAATTGGACGCTTACCAACTATATCAGCAATGAATTCAGGTCACTGATCAAAGCGCTCCTTTTGAACGTAAATGCTTGAATCGCTCTCTGTGCTCTTTCCTGCTTGTGAAGTGGTTGGGCTTCTCCTGACTTACAGTCTGCAAGGCAGGCAGGCTCAAGTCTGACTGCTCTGGCAGAACTGAGGGAAGAATAGGGGCCCAACAAGCACAGGAAGTGACTCACAGAATCCTGCCCTGAAACCCTTGTATCCAAGCCAAGGTAATTAGCAAGCAGCTAACCAACTCTGACTAGGAGGCTCCTGCGACTCACTTGTGACGGCATAGCTGGGAGGTGTGACTGATTGGCACCTTGGAGCTGTCAATCACTGTGCTCTGATAACACTATCAACACCTACTCAAGCTGGCCTGCTTTCAGTAATTCAATTATATTAAAGGGGGAACTACAGCATGGTTTTCAAAGTTCAAAGTAAATTTATTATCAAAGCATATATATGTCACCATAAACAACCCTGAGATTCGTTCTCTTGCGGGCATACTCAGTAAATCCAAGAAAGCATATTAGAATCAATGAAAAACCAGACCAACGCAGGATGGACAAACATCCAACGTGCAAAAGACAACGCACTGTGCAAATACAAAAGAGGTATCTATTCTAGGAATCTGTTAGTCATGTGAGACCATGGATTTGCGCCTTGGAGGGTTTCCAGGGTACAGGCCTGGGCAAGGTTGTATGGAAGACCAGCAGTTGCCCATGCTGCAAGTCTCCCCTCTCCACGACACCGATGTTGTCCAAGGGAAGGGCACTAGGACCCATACAGCTTGGCACCAGTGTCGTCGCAGAGCAATGTGTGATTAAGTGCCTTGCTCAAGGACACAACACACTGCCTCAGCCACGGCTCGAACTAGCGACCTTCAGATTACTAGACGAATGCCTTAACCACTTGGACACATGCCAACACAAAAGAGACAACAACAATAATAATAATCATAATAGTAATAACAATACGTGAGGGACAACTGATATAGATCACAAACATGAGGAAGTCTGCAGACGCTGGAAATCCAGGGCACGCGCACAAAATACTGGAGGAACTCAGCAGGTCAGGCAGCATCTGTGGAAAGGAATAAACAGTCGATGTTTCAGGCTGAGACACTTCACCAGGACTGGAAAAAAAATGAGAAGTCTGACAATCAAGTCTGACATCATTCGCCAAAATCTTGCATTAAATTACACACTCATAAAAGACCCTATATCTTACTATCAGTACAAGCCTGATCCAGTTTTAGAGTCTTACAAATTATATTTTGACCGATCCATTAATACAGATAGGATGATCCATAATTACCATCTGGATACAATATTACAGGATAAACAAGCAAGAACAACCTACTTAATAGATATAGCCATTCCAAATACAGATAACATACAGAACTCACCAAGTGAAAAACACCAGAAATGTGCTGACTAAAAGAGCAAATTGAAAGACTATGGAACATGAGCAGAGTATACATTGTCCCAATAGTAAGATCTACAACTGGTATCATCCCAAAGTCACTACACAATAGCATTAAACAATTAGGCCTACACAGTAATATCTATGTAAATCTCCAGAAAGCCACAATACTAAATACCACTAGAATAGACCAAAAGTTTCTAACAATTGAGAAATGAGTGTGCTTGGCTATGCCCATACCCCAGGTTTTATTAATTTAAGCTGAAACAATTATCATCATTATCATCATCATAAATAAACAATCAATTTTGAGAACGTAAGATGAGTCCTTCAAAGTGAGCCCATGGGTTGTGGGAACAGATCAGTGATGGTGCAAGTGAAGTTGAATGAAGTTATCTCCATTAGGTCAAGAGTCTATAACGGCTGAGGGGTAATAACTGTGGCTGAACCTGGTAGTGCGAGTGCTGAGGGAGGCTCCTGTACCTTCTTCCTCATAGCAACAATGAGAAGAGAGCATGATCTGGGTCTTACAGGTCCCTGATGAAGGATGCTGCCTTCCTGTGACAATGCTCCATGTAGCAATACTCAACGACGCGGAGAGCGGTATCCACTACTTCTAGTAGGCTTACCCTTTCAAGGGCATTGGTGTTTCCATCCCAGGCTGTGATGTGACCAGTCAATATACTCTCCACCATACATCAATGGCGGTTTGTCAACGTATTAGATAACATGCTGAATCCTGGCAAACTCCTAAGAAAGTAAAGGCACTGCCGTACTTTCATTGTTATGGCACTTACGAGCCGGACCCAGGACAGATCCACTGAAGTGACAACACCGAGGAACTTAAAGTTGCTGACTGTCTCCACCTTTGATCCCCTGATGAGGACTGGCTCATGAACCTTTGGTTTCCTCCTCCTGAAGTCAACAATCAGCTCCCTGATCTTCCTGACACTGAGTGAAACGTTGTTGAGGCTCCACTCATCTCGTCCTTCTGAGGGTGAAACCCATCAGGAAACCGTTGCTCCAGAAACAAACTGTGCATTTTATCCCTTGTAACCCTGCTGATTTATTCCTCAAAACACAATGAGCAGCAGATTTGAAGTATATTTCTACCCGCTATAACAGCAATAACTAACTTGGGGCCACATAGATAACATGGCTGGTCTCTCGGTGGTTAAAAGTCATGCTACTAAAAATATTTAATGTCATGAGAAGAGGTCCAAAAATTCAGCACCAGCATCAAAGAAACTTGACTCAATCATTATTTTCCACAAACAAGAGAAAATCTGCAGATGCTGGAAATCCAAGCAACACACACAAAATGCTGGAGAAACTCACCAGGCCAGGCAGCATCTATGGAAAAGAGTACAGTCGGCGTTTTGGACCAAAACCCTTTGGCAGAACTGGAGGAAAAAAGCTGAGGAGTGGACTTAAAAGGTGGGGGAAGGGGAGAGAGAAACACCAAGTGATAGGTGAAACCTGGAGGGGGAGGGATGAAGAAAAGGGTTGGGAAGATTATTGGTGAAAGTGACAGAAGGATTTTCCTTCCCCCTCTTTCTTTCTTCGATGGCCTTCTGTCTCTTTCACCAATCATCTTCTCAACTCTTTACTTCATCCCTCCCTTATCACCTGGTGTTTCTCTCTCCCCTCCCACCAGCTTTTAAATGTACTCATCTTTTCTTCCAGTCCTGCTGAAGGGTTTCAGCCCGATCCGTCGACTGTACTTTTTTCCATAGATGTTGCCTGGTCTGCTGAGTTCCTCCAGCATTTTGTGCGTGTTGCTTCAATCATTATTTTGGTGAGATTCAGCAAGTTCTGCAATGACCTTCAACAAGGCTGTTTGTGTGTGTGTGTGTGTGTGTGTGCGCGCGCGCGTGTGCGTGCAACATGTTGACATTGAATTCACAGCAAAATAATTTCATGTGCTGATTGGTAATGCACTGCCAGGAATTTGATCCAGACCTCTGTGCACCTGCCAGTCATGCACAAAGATGGCAAGAGTTGTGGTGAGTACGTTCTGGTGCCCCGTGCAAAATTCTTGTGTCTGAACCCGGGCTCCCTAATGAAGGAAGCCCTGTTGGTGGGGAGCAGCCTGGAGGGCCTTACTTTTCCTGGTCCACTGTTGGAACTTTCAAGCAAAGCTTCCATCATTTTCCAGACAGCTTCTCCTTTTGATTGCTTTCTTTGTGTTCCCTCTCATCTGGCTCCTTCCCATTCTAGGACGATTGATTGCCCGTCCTGCCACGTTGCCTTACCCCCAGCTTCCAACAGATCCACATCTCACACAGCCCTTTGTGCTATGTCAAACCCAGATTCTGATGTTAAACCCAGATTCTGACTGACACTTCCCCTGGTCCTCAACACCATTGGTTGTCACAACTCCCTATGTCACAGAGACCGTCCTCCAACTCTCAGTCCTACCCACCCTCTGATCTTTCTGATCTTCAGTCCCACCAGCCAGTTCAGGGCCATCATACTCTGTCACCAGTCTCTCTGCATCTCAGTCACTACACAGAAAGGGAATTTTAGTGCAAAAGTTATTGAGGTTAGGGGGAAGCACGAACTTGTGTGGGCTTCCTGATTAACAAACCTCTTGTGCCAGGGAAATATTTGCCTGTTGTTCTTATTAAAATGTATTAAGCATTCAGCAACAAATTCCACACCTTTAATTTGTGTGCTAATCCTAGTGACAGAGACCTGAGTTCACTGCTGGGGAGAGATGCAGTACTGGACAGGCCTCACTTTGGATAACAAGTATACTGAGGTCCTCTAAAATATTTTACACCTATATTTTACATGGATGTGAAATAATCTATTTCACTATTTCAAAGCATAGTTATAGCTCCCTCCAGATGTGCTGTTTGACCTGCTGAGTTTCTCTGGAAGTGTGTTTTTTTTTGTTCTAGATTCCATCATCTGTAGTCTCTCACACTGCGATGTTTTATAAAGTAATTCATTGTTTTTAAGACTTGGTATTTCTGACTAGGTGTATCTGAGCGACAGGGTGGAGATACATCACTATCAAAGGAGGAGTAAGGTGCTCTTTCCCTTACAGTAGCCTGTAGGTCACCTTGGGCAAGATGTAGCACCTACTCAGCCCCCTGATCAGGGTCACCTGAAGCCGTGGGAGCAGGTAGTGGATGACTGTACAAGCAGCTGGTGCATATCAAAATCCTTGCTATTTTACCACTGACACCAGGCAGACAATCTCTGAAGAGTACTGATAATGGCTGAGGTCACCCATTTTGTAAAGACACTGCCCAGAAGAAGGCAATGGCAAACCTCTTCCAGAGAAAAATTTGCCAAGAATAATTGTGGTCCCAGATAGAGAGAGATGGAAGACCATGATCGCCAATGTCATACGACGCAGCACATAATGATGATGATGATTTGTGAAAAAGAATTTATTCGTACAAAATTAAACTTAAGCCTCAGTTGTAAACAATGCTTTATATAGTAAATGGCAGGTGCCTTAGCAGTAGTGATGAACAAAGGGATTTTGGGTTGCAATGTAGTTGGATAAGATGTCTGGCAGGCTTGACTTCATTGGTCGGGGCATTTAATATTAAAATTAGCAGGGCACATGCAACTATATGTGGCTTCAGTTAGGCCACATTTAGAGTTTGCATCCAGCTCTGGTTGGTGTATTTCAGAAAGAAATGTGGAGCCTTTGGAGAGAGGGCATTTAGATTTTGGAGTGTATTATCTACAAGAAGAGTTTGGACAATCTTGAATTGGTTCCTCTGGATTGAGGGCTGAGCTAATAGAAGTATATAAAGTTATGAGAGACATAGATAGGATAGACATAGATACAGTAGTCATAGATAGGATAGTCATAGATAGGGTAGACATAGACAGGGTAGTCATGGATAGAGTAGTCATAGATAGGGTAGACATAGATAGAGTAGTTATAGATAGGGTAGACATAGATAGAGTAGTTATAGATAGGGTAGATATAGTTAGGGTAGACAGAGATAGGATAGATAGTCTGTCTTTTTTCTCAGGGTAGAAATGTAAAATAGAGGGCAGAATTTTAAGGTGCAAGGGGGAAACTTTAAAAAAATAAAATTATAAACATGAAAAATTCTGAAGACGCTGGAAATCTAAACCAACAAACATGAAGTGCTGGAGGAACTGAGCAGGTCAGGCGACATCTGAGGAGAGGAGTAAACAGTCGATGTTTCGGGCCGAGACCCTTCATCAGGACTGGAAAGAAAGGGGGAAGAAGCCAGAATAAGTAGGTAGGGGCGAGTAGGAAAGGAGTACAAGTTGGCAAGTGATAGATGAAAGTCGGTGAGGGAGAAGGTATTTGGGTGGCCAAGGAAGGATGTGACTACAGCAGGGTTGTAACAACTTTATTAAAACAGCTGTAGATAAGCGTGTCCCCACAAAATCATTCAGGGTTTACCCTAATCAGAAGCCATGGATGAACTACAAAATCTGAAGTTTGCTGAGGGCCAGATCAGAGGCATTCAAGTCTGGAGATCAAGAATGCTGCAAGAGGTGCAGGTACGATCTCCGGAAAGCCATATTACGGGTGAAGTGGAGACTCCGGAATCAGTAAGGGATACTCAACCACTGTTGCAGGGTATGAATGCCATAAACCCTACAAAGTTAAATCTAGCAAGATGGGGGCAACAGAGTTTCGCTTCTAGATGAGCTCAAAGCCTTCTATGCTAGCTTTGACCACCAGAACAGGGAGGAACCATCGTACACCTCGACATCTTCCGACGATCCTTTGGTCTCAATATCTGAAGATGACATGCGGGCTGCCTTCAAGCCACTGAAGCCAAGGAAGGCATCCGGTCCAGATGGAGTACCTGGCTGTGTACCGAAGAGCTGTCCCGACTAAATGGCTGGTGTGTTCACAGATGTCTTCAACCTCTTGATCTGGCAGTGTTTGGTATCCATCTGCTTCAAGCAGGCTTCAATCATATCAGTGCCCGAAAAGCATGGTAATCTGATTGGCAAGACTTGAGGTGCTGTTGTCACCAAACCTCAGGCTTCATTACAGTGCAACAGTCCAGAGGAGATCAAGATCAAAGTTTAGGAAGTGAAACAATTTCACTGAGGAGGCTGTGGAGTATTGAGAGAATCATGTGGACAATGATTCTGAACGTGATCAGCAGGAGCATCTCTCTACCAAGGAATCCCTCGCTCCCTCCTCTCCCCTCATGCCCCCTTCTGCTCCACTACCTCCTGCTGGGTTTCATCGCGTGTCCCCTGGTCCTCTGTGTTCTGTTTGCCAGAAGACAGAGGCCAGGCTCAGAGGGCCAGGCTACCAGGTAAAGTCCTCACCGCTCTTGGCTGCATACTGTAGGGCAGCAGCATCTGATCCTCCACTACTGTGCTTTTACTTAGATGGGTGAAGCTTGGCTTATGTGGTTGGAGCGTGAACAGTCTGAAGCCACAGAAGCAGAGAGTAGCTCTTGTCCTCCATCAGGGCAGTGCTGACTACTGAAGCTATTGGGCAGTGGACACCGCCTCGTAGAAACTGCTGGGAATCATGGTACCTGCCATCATAAAAGGCTTCTCGTGATCCTTAATGATTTGGATATTTACCAAGTGAAAGCCTTTCCTGTTAGTGAAGAGAAAGAGGTACAGAAACCATAGGTCCTACAACGCCAGGTTCAGGAACAATATTACTCTTCAACCATCAGGATCCCAAACCAGTGTGGATAACTTCTCTCACCTCAGCACTGAACTAATTTCACAACCTCTGTACTCATTTTCAAGGACTCTGCAATTCATTTCCTCAATATTATTCATTTAGTGTTTGATTTTTTTTATTTACACCGTTTGTCTTCTTTTGCACATTGTTTGTCAGACTTTGTGCGCAATTTTTAATTGATTCTGTTTTATTTCATTGTTCTACTCTGAACGCTGGCAAGAAAATGAATCTCAGGGTGGTGTACAGTATGTACTTAGACAATAAATTTACTTTGAACTTGGAATCATGTTATTGAAGGGAGTTTTAAATGAGTACAGCCCATATCTGCTAGCAGATAAATCCCAGTGCCAGAAAGGCCTCCTTCTCTTCATTGAGATCAAAGACAGTGAAATTATTCCACTATGCCACGATGAGGAATATGGCAGTTCAGTGGCAGCTTCCTGGACTGATTCAGTGAGCAGTGAGCTTCGAGTCACATCCAGAAGGATAGCAACCGAAAAACAGGGCAGCCCAGTAGCGAAGCAGTTAGCCCTACGCTATTACAGCGCCAGTGATCGGGATTCAGTTCCACCGCTGTCTGTAAGAAGTTCTCCATGGGTTTCCACCCAACATCCAAAGACCTACGGATTAAGATTTGTAAGTTGTAGGCATGCTGTGTGGGCACCCGAAGCAAGGCAACTCCTGTGGGTTGTCCCTGGCACATCCAGACTGTGTTGGTCATTGTCTCAAGGAACACATTTCACTGTATGTCTCAATGTTTCAATGTACACGTGACAAATATAGCTAATCTTTAATCTCCTGGAATAAAGGTCATGCTGTGGACAATCGTATTGCTTGTGGTTCCAGCCAGAGGCTCTGAGGACATGACTGAACAAAGAGAGCCACATATAATGCAGTGATTCTGCATGTAAAGGCTCTGCACCGAGAGACGTTCCTGTGCCTCCTGCCCTTTGCAGCAGTCACAACCTTGCCTGTCCTGAGGTCTGCAGTAATGGAGTGTTATTAGTCATCGAGACACCCATTCAACGTGCAGTCAGCAGCCGAGCAAGCATTCCCTGATAGTTTAACCACACACTCTGTGGATGCTGGGAGGAAGTCGGGCATCCTGCCATGAGTTCCAGAGCAGTGTGGCCAGATTGTCCACAGTCATCATTGGACTTCTTTAAATAACAAGTGTATACAGTGCTATGCCACTAGTTCTCATGAGGTTGGTCCACAGTGGCCTTTGCCTGGAGCTTTGAGTTGAATTCGTGTTATTTTGCATGATCATTGATGTTATCAGTGTGCTTGTTATAACATCAGAAACATGCTAATGTGGATTGTGCTTAGGTGCGCCTGATCTAACTTCACGATTGGTGTGATATCGGACAGGAAAGGTTACTAATGTAAATTGTTTTGGGTAACATCAGAATTGGACCACGTGACATTAAAAGAAACACCATCACACAGTTCAGTTTTTAGGACTGGATGTTTGCCATCTGAAAATGAAAATCAATCTGCAAGGTTCCAGGACCAAAGAAGAACTTCCAGGAGAATTTGCAGGGTTGGGCATCACCCTGGCAATGAAAAAGGGCTTGGATGGACAGGTCAGTGTGGGACAGGAAGGGGAATTGAAATGGCATGCCACTGGGAACTTGGGATGTCCATTCCAGACAGAGTGCAGGCTCTCCCCAAACCATTGTGGCCTAGCCTATACTTGGTCTCGCTGACAGGGAGGAGGCTGCTTCAGGAAAACAAGGTTGAGGAGGTGCACATGGCCTCGTAGAATGATTTTGCCACATCTGGAAGGGCTGTCCAGGTTCCTGGATCGTGACGGTGGAGGAGGTGTAAGAAGAAGTGTTCTACATTCAGTTGCAGGGTGAAGAACTGGAAGTCGTGGAGGGGGTGGGTGGAAGCGGGTGAGTGAACCAAGAAATCACAGAGGGAAATGTTCAACATGTGTACTCTAAAGGTTTTCACAATCCAGTTCACTTCCTACCTGCCCCCCCTGGCTGGTTCTCACTCCACCTCTTCATTTTGGGAACTTAGCTCAAGAACATCCTAGCCCACTTGTCCCAAGTTGTCAACTTATCCATTCAGGGTGATTTCCAACCCACTCATTTTTTATGTTTCTTCTATCCCAAGACTTTCTTGTCCATTTATTGGCTGCTGCCTTCTGCTGACTCCAAATGCTCACAATTCCGAATAATCCCCATCATCTTCATTGTACTCCAATTCCCCTTAGCAACCAAAATCCAATCAAAGAACCTTTGTATTTCCCCTTCACAATGAAATCATTCCTTTCACACCCTAGACAACTGCTAATTCAATATCTGATTTCTGTCACTTCCCCTGTCTCCTGCTTGAAATGCTCCTGTTAATTGATTCTGATTCTAGAAACTTCTCCCAAAACCATGCTACCTTTTCACCTACCTATTCCTTTGTGATAATCCTTAACACTAAGCAAGCTATTAGCCACACATCTTATTGCTTTCTTCTTTAACTCAATGTCAATATTTTAAGATTGAACACCTCTGACACATCTTCCGTATGTATTGCATTGTTAAAAGACACTGACTCTTCCCCCATACCATCAGGCATTGTTTAGATCCCTGCCAACTACCCTCAAGCATGACCTGTTCCAAGTTTTCAAGCAAGAAAAGAACATTTTTTGCTTGCAACGCAAAATCACTGGTGACAGAGGAGGGTGGCAAAATTTTTTAGTATAGAACACAATGTAACAGAAATGAGAAGCAATTGAGCACAACAGTGATTCAGACAAGATGGAAAAAATTGCATGAGTCATGCAGAAGGAAAGGAATGACACAAACTGAATTAGATTGTGAAATAAAAGTGAAAAAAAACTAACAATGCCCAAAATGAGAAATGAAAACAGAAAATACTGACAGGACACTGCATGTCATACATTTCTCAGCATGTCATACAGTGCTCAAAATTCAAAGTGTATTTATTATCAAATTCTGTACAAATTATAAAACCTTGAGATTCATCTGCTTACACGCAGCCACAAGACAAGAAACCAGAAAGGACTGATTTTAAAAAAACCAACAAACGCCTCACAGAGAAAACAAAACACAAATCATGCGAAGAATAAAAGCAAGCAACAGTGTTTGGAATGAAAGAGAGCCCATAGACTTGCAACCCGGAGCAGGCCCAGAGCCTCAGTTCATCACACAGTGGGGCAAATAGTCACAGAGCTCGCTGAAGCAGGCCACGGCCTCAGCCTCTTTGCAGTGGAAAGCGGAGTAAATGTCCCGGAGCAGAGAGCAAAAGCGGCTCGACACCCGGCCTTTTTAATTCATCTGGCATGGCGTTTAAATTGACCAAGCACTGTGTTATTCCCCACACTAGGACCCAGGCCCTGTCACATGAAATTCGCTCGTGGCCTGCACCCTGCCGCTACATTTTGGCCTATACTTGACCTTTCCAAATCGGCATGGCATTTAGATCGATCAGACCTCGCTCTCGGTTTAATTGGATGGGCTCTGAAACTCCTCCGCTCCGACTTTTCTCCACTTCAACACCCTGACCCCATCTTGACCATGTTTCTACTTTGTCCTGACTCTGTCTTGCACCCACATGCCTCGACTCTCAAGTCAGCCTCACCTTCGCTCACCTCTTCATTGTCTGCGGTGATCATTTACCACAATTTGCCTCAGGTAAAGTTCTATTAATAAAGTTGTATTTCTTGTTTTTTAACAAGTCAAGTCAAGTTTATTGTCATTTCGACCATAACCTGCTAGTACATTACACAGTAAAAACCAAACAACGTTCCTCCAGGACGTTGGTGCTACATGAACTCAACATTCATGTGGGTGGGAGAGGATTTTGTGCAATTTTGGATTGGGGTGCTGATCGTGATGGATGTAGTAGAAAAAAATCACTGTTACAGAAAGATAGAAGCAGGAGCAGGCCATTCATCCTTCATGCCTGTTCTACCATTCAATATAATATAGTTGATGCTCTACATCAGTACCGTGTCCCCACTCTCTCCTCTCAACTTTTCTTCCTCTTGTGCCTGGAAATTTATCTATCTACTTCAAAAGATGCAAAGTACATTTATTATCAAATGATGTGTGCAGTATACAACCTTGAGATTTGTCTTCCCACAGACAGACACAAAACAAAGAAACACCGTGGAACCCACTCAAGGAAAACATCAATTACCCAAAATGCAAAAAAAAGAACAAATCATGCTAACAGCAAAAAATGAGCAAATAGCGCACAGAATATTCAGCATCAAACCACAGAGTCCTTGAAACAGTCTCGGAATATCCAGTTGAGTTCAGTTTACTTCTTCAGCTCTCAATCATGTTCTGCAACATGGTCCATTTAGCCTTGATGACAAATTCAACAAATTTACTACCTTCTGAGTAAAGAATTTTCTCCTCATCTCAGTCCCATGTATCTTACCCTGCAACCTGGGAATGTAACTCCTCTTTCTAGACCCTAGCCAAGCATTCTGTTGAGCTCTATTAGAGTTTATACACCTCAGACCTCTCTCATTAACAAGGCATTTCCCCCCACAGAACTGCTGCTCATTGGATGTGTTTTGTTTCTCGTGCCATTCCCTGTACACTCTAGAGACTGCTGTGCATGAAAATCCCAGGAGATCAGCAGTTTCTGAGATACTCCAGCCATCCCATCTGGCACCAACAAGCATTTCACGATCAAAGTCATTTCCTCCCCATTCTGATGTTAGGTCTGAACAACATCTGAACCCCTTGACCATGTCTGCGTGCTTTTATAGATTGATTTGCTGCCACATCCATTGAAGAGCAGTGGTTAGCAAAACACTATTACAGTTTGGGATGTTCTGGAGTTTGGAGTTCATTTCCAGCACAGTCTCTAATGGAGTTTGCACATTCTCCCAGTGAGTGCGTGGGTTTCCTCCTAACCGGTTACCTCCATAGAAGTACCGGTTAGTAGGCAAATTGGTGATGGTTAATCATCCTGTGATTAGGCTACTGTTAAAGAGGTAGGTTGATGGGTGGTTTGGTTCATTAGACCAGACGGGCCTGTTCTCTGCTGTAGCTCAAAAAAAAAATTATAGAATTCTGGAAAATTACAGCCAATGAAAATTATACCTGTTTGGCATCCTTTTTCAATTTATTTTAGTTCAAGTTTAATTATCATTCAACCATACTTGATTACAGCCGTACGAAACAGCCTTCCTCTGGGACGAAGGTGCAAAATGTACACAGCACACCACAGCATAAGGCACGCACAACATATTCAAAATAGCAAGTACACATGGAGTCAAGCAAAAAATATATAAAAACAACAAACATTACTGTGCAAAAATCTCAGGCACATATATATAGCTAGGGCGCCTTAGACTTTTGCACAGTACTGTATTTGTCGACGTGGAGTGGAGAGCGAGATTGTAAAGCTGGCGGGAGCAAAGGATGTTGGGATTGGTGAGGGTGGAACGTTGCGGGAAAGGTGTGGGACGGGTGGCAGGAAGGAGTGTCATGGCCTGGTGGAGAGTGGTGTGGGTGCAGACACACCCAGCCCTGAGACACCAGGCAGGGGCACTTGATTCCAAACAACGACGTTATTGATCATTACAGGATGTCTCTCTGGTGCTTCCTGCGCCCACTCCCCTCCCTTCCCCTTTTTCCAATGATGAATCGCCTCTCCCTGCCCCCTTCCCACTCTCAGTCCAAAATTGAGACCCATATCATGAAATTTGTTTATTCTTGCAGCAACAGTACAGTGCAATACATAAAATTACAACAGTACTATGCAAAAGCCTTAGGCTATATATATATATATATGCCTAAGACTTTTGCACAATACTGTATGTATAGATACTGCAGTAGTAAAATTTACAACAATAGGAGAGCTGGGACAATACAGTCAGTTCCAGTACAAGACATGACATCACCTCTTGCACCTTTGATTCAGAAGTCACACCAGGAACCAAAGGGCGGTACTCTATTACAAATAAGCAGGTGACATTTTGGATTGTAGAGAGAAAGGTCAGAGGTAATCATTACTTAGTTTCACCTTATTTCAAGAGAAACTTATTTTTAATAACCTAGTATCAGAAAAAAGTATCTTGGGTTTTAAGAATTTCTGGGCAATTAGAAATAAAAGCAGGAAATCAACAATTCCGGCAAAATCTGTGGAGGGAGAAACAAAGTTCATGTTTCAGTTTAAGCTGGATGAGAAAGAAAACAAGCATGTTTTATCATCAAAGAGCTGGAGAACACAGTATTTGCAAGAAATAAAAGGAGACTGCTTTAAAGATTTAGCTTATCAGAAAACAACTTAGGAAAGAGGTAATTGGAGTTCATATTCCAGGTGTTGACCCCCTCGGCCAGCTCCAACACAAACAGTTAAGGCAGGGTTGATAATAAACGTACTTTGAATCTTTCTAATTTAAGTCTGGTTATATGACTGGCTGCATTTAGTATTGAGTTCGTAGGAGTGCAATGTCCAGGCAAATGTATCTTGTTTGGCCAGCGTGAGTGGACATTTCATGTACTTGGCCATGTTGCTCTTTAAAAATGACTCTTGTTTAGATACAGTGTGCAAGAGGCTCTTCTGGATTTTTGAACTGTGCCATCTGGCAACCCCTTATTTACCCTTAGCTTAATCACAGGACAATTTACAATGACCAATTAACCTAATAAGTGGCACTTCTTTGGACTGTGGGAGGAAACCAGAGCACCTGGAGGAAGCCCACACATTCACGGGGAGAATATACAAATTCCTTACAGGCAGTGGTGGGAATTGAACCCTGGTCACTGGCACTGTAAAGCATCTATAGGAAATAACTTATCTTTAACTTTATACATAAATAGTGTTTAAATTTCCATTGCACATGACAACCTTTTAAAAATACTTGAGAAAATTGTTCATTTGGAGTTAGTGTTTGCAACAGAACATAGAACAGTAAAGCACAGACCTACAAAATTTGTGCTAAACATGGTGCCAAATTTAACCAATTACATTCTACCTGTACAGGATCTATATTCCTCCATGCATATTTGCCGATCAATCTCTTAAGTGCTACTATTGTGCCTGCTTCCTACACCCTCAATTCCACCCCCCATCCCCGACTAACTTCTCACCCAGCAGGCCACTCCAGCCACCTGCTACTATTTGTGAGGAACAAAACTTGCCCTGCACATCTCCTTTCGGTTATGCTCCTCTCTCCTTAAACACATCTCCTCCAGCTCTTGATATGACTACCCTGGGAAAAAAAAAGATTCTGACTCTAAATACTTGGCCTCCAAATGTTTTAATGAAGGTAAGGGGCTGTTGACATAAATGGCAATAAAATAAGTTCTTTAATGCCGTCAGGGACTTGAAAGAACTGTCAATTTGCTAGAATTTACTTCAATGTTGACATGAATAGTGAGAATGTCCAGGCAAGAGACTGGGTCCTTCTTGTCAGTTTAAGTGGGGTGATGACATAAGCAACGTGGTGTACCTGAAGAGGGCTTTACATTCAAAGTAAGTGAGGCATAACAACATTTCTTTAAATATTTTGACAACTTTGTCTTGATTTCTCTGGAAACAGGCAGGTAACATCGTTTGGACAATTTAAGAGCATCAAGAGTTCCGGAAGAATTTAGGCGTTCTGTATTTACACAAAATAAAACCACGGTATAATACAATCACTGCCATGGCCCCGAGCTGAAGAGGGTGATAGAGAGTTCTGCCCCTGACCAGAGAGCAGATTCCCCCATTCCCTGGACACTGGAGAATGAGGGGAGATTTTATAGAGGTATATTAAATTATCATGGATGAATGCATGCAGGATCCTGCCCCTCAGAATGGGTGAGACTATAAGAAGGGTGAAAGGTGAACTAGCAAGGGGTATCCGAGAAGGAACTCCTTCACTCAAAGGGTATCACAGGAGTGGAATGAGCTGTGAGAGGAAGTGGTCGGTGTGCGTTCAATTATAGCATTTAAGAGAAGTTTGAATAGGTACATGGATGAGAGAGGTTTTGGAGGGATACAGTCTGGATGCAGGTTAAGCAATTAGGCAAAAATGGGGTCGGCGTGGACTAGATGGGCCAAAGAGCCTGTGCTGTAGCACTCTATGACTATTATTCATGGGCTCTCAAGTCAGAGAAAATTCAGTTTCACCAGACTGCCAGTGTTCCCTATCTGAGCTCAAAGATAAGGACCGACCTTTGAATAAGGCAGCTGAAAGGTTACTGGTACTCTAGTAAACCTTGTCTGCAAAGGAGATAGCACTTTCAGAGAGGGGGAAAAATATTGAATACATTGACCATTTTGGTTGTGCAAAGGGAGGGGGGAGAGGGGCTTCGATGTTTCTGTCATTCCTTCTATGGGATCTTGTTTCATGGACGTCTGTGAAGAGTGAGAATTTCAGGTTGTATTCTGTATACATTCTCTGATATTAAAATGAACTTTTGAACCCTTATCACATCCTCAAGTATTATAAAAATATAATTTCTCTGTCATTTCATTTGGAAAACATTCACTTTCAGCTAGAAGACACTTTCAAAGCAGATCGCTCAGTAGACGTCATACTTTATTGTTTGGTGGACTGACAGCTGCCAAAGTGATACTTGCCAATCAAAGATGTTGCACAAAGACACCCAGCTTAACCTGAACTACAATTTATTGTCATGGTTATAAACTAGACTTAATAGTGAAAGTACTCATTTTACTGAAGACATTATTAAATCTGTCTTTTGAAGAAACAAACATCTGAAATTGAAGGAGAAGATGATTTGAAAAGAACAACTGATTTTCCAGTAACACACATTTCCAGCATCTGCAGAATTCCTGTTGTTTGTTGTTTGTGTTTTTAAACTGATTTTCCAGTTTGCTCTATCTGGTTGCAATATCACATACTGATACTCTACCATCTCAGAAACATGTAACTTCCTGGGAGCTGTGGAATTTCAGACAAAAAGCATGTGAAATGGAAGGAATATCTCTGGAAACTTCTCCAAGGAATCAAATTAATTGAGCAGTCCACATCAACACTTTCATATATAGGGCAGGTACTGATTATAGCAAAAGTTTAGCCACCATTATTTCTACACTTTAACAAGTTCAAGAAAAGAACATTTTCAAGATGTTTTTCAATAATTACATACAGATCAGAAAAGCCACATGTCTGCTAACCTCCATGTGTGTTTGTATGTGTGTGCGTGTGTGAAGATATCCAGGCTTCAATTCTGCCAGGACTAGTGTTACTGAAGTCAGCTCCCTCATCCTACTGGCAGAATGGTAGAATGATAAAGCGTGTAGGCAGGAATAGATATCTGGACCTACTTATGCCATGAAAAATGGTGAAGGTCGGTTTATTTATCTACACTCAGATGGGCACCAAAGGTTTAGTTCAATAGTGGCATGTATCTATTGCAGAACCCCAGGGACTATAAAAATGCTCTGTTTATATACAACAGAAGCTGGTTCAGCAGCTCAGGTCAATACATACATGCTTAACAGCTTGTGTAAAGGCACAAACATATTATCATCATTTTTCAGTGTCCATAGTGACTCGGGTCAATGGGCAGAATACTGAATCCTGCTCGAGGGGCCGGAACACATACATTTATGCTAATATGAGATGTAGTGCTGCTTTGTCTGATGCACAACACAAAGGTCCAGAGGCACCCGTGGAGGGAAATGATCAGTCAGCATCTTGGAGCAACACACATCAAAGTTGCTGGTGAACGCAGCAGGCCAGGCAGCATCTCTAGGAAGAGGACTCACGAAGGGTCTTGGCCCGAAACATCGACTGTACCTCTTCCTACAGATGCTGCCTGGCCTGCTGCGTTCACCAGCAACTTTGATGTGTGTTGCTTGAATTTCCAGCATCTGCAGAATTCCTCGTCTTGGGCTTGCTGAGGCTCTTCATCAGGAGACTACCTGGAGAGACAGAAGCAAGTGAGGCAGCCAAAGTCTGCAAAACTGCGGCAAGTTCTCCAAGGTGCTTGGAACAACCTACCAGCCAATTTTCTTATAAAACTGCATGAGCTAAGGGAATTAATGCAGTTTTAAAAGCAAAGGGTGGTCACACCAAATATTGATTTTTACTGTTTATAGCATTTTTTGATATTTAGAAACTTTTCATTTCATTGTTTTTAAAGCATCTTTGTTTTACAGAATTTTTTTACGTGTTTAAGACTTTTGCACAGTACTGTACGCGAGTTTATCTACCTGGCCGACACTACCTGAGGCACATTTTACCTCAACCCAGAGCCCTGTGCTTAATTCTAACCATTCAGGAACCACCAATGGCAACAAATAAGCCCAGCCCACTCGAAAGTCACTGCTGTAACTACCTGAGACCAAGGACACAATTGCATAATCTCTTGATTACACAATAAACTGGGGCTATAGATAAACGCTTCAGTCTCCAATAAATAATCTCCCATTTGTTAGTCTGACAATCATTAGCCCTTATTCACCAACCTTTCCAGGATGTGGCAGCTGTCCACCAAATGCTTGTCTCACTGTTCTCCCAAACGTTCCACCTGAATCCCAGTCCAAACCTAATCTTGGAACCGATAAGAGTTTGCATTAAGTTCCATACCACTACTTCTCAAGTAGCTTGGGAAGAACCGCAATGTATTTGGAACACCCAAAATGGCCATCGGCGACCACCTGCAACACGCATTTAATGCACCCAATCAGATATACCAGAAGTTGCAGCCCTTTCTTGTTTAGCCCCATGGATGGCTCAGCTTAGGTGCGGCCTGGAAGACGTGCGCATTCAGGGCATGGCCCTGTGGATGAGCCAATTCCTCGCTGGTGTTGACAACTGAAGCATCGCGGGAGATTGAAACATCGAGACTGCAGTGTACACCGCTGTCGACATAAGTGACGTGGCAGATTATAACATTAAGACAGTGAACTGTTGTCTACCCTCTTGTGGTGGCAGATGTGACACCTCACTCTCCCTTGTTAGTGAGAGAAAGAGAGCCTGTCTGAAATGTGGAAGTAGTTTTTGGTGGACTCTAGATCATGGTCTTTGAGGGCTTTCTTGCATGGTGGGTGGTGGTGGTGGTGGTGGGGGGTGCGTTTGATGCTTTAGCTGCTTCTTGTGCATGGGAGGAGGAGGAGCGGGTCTTTAGGATCTGACGCTTCTGTCATTCATTCTTTGGGTTTTTTTCTTCCGTCTTGCGGATGTCTCTGAAGATTAGGAATTGCAGGTTGTAAACTGCATACATTCTCCGAGATTAAATTAAACCATTGAACTAAATTATATCACATTTTGCAGAACTACATGAGTTTAGCCAATCGTCCAGAATAAAACAAGAACCATAGCTTCTGGATCTTAAGGCCTGAGCAATCTCTGTCAGCCTGCCTATAATCAGTCAGCTGGATTGGCAGCAGAGGAGCACAAAATCAGGCTCAGATCCTGGGAATGAAAAAGCCATAAAGAATTCCAGTGGGAAGAATATGCATATATGAATGAGAGAGCACTAAAACCAGTTGTTCAGCTTGCTAGTATTCCAGGTAGCATCGCGTACAAATGATTAGCAAGAGAATCAATCTGTCACAACCGTACAGCAGCCAGGAACTTCAGCAGATAGAGCTGAAAAGGGACAATTTCTGAGGAAAAGTAGGTGAAACAGAGACAAGAAGAACCTCCTCAAAACTTTCTCAAGACTGAACAAACTGCTTGACTGTTAGCTCACCTGAGGTAATTTTCTACATCACAATCTACTTTCTAAAAAAAAATAGAGAGGACCTTTTGATGGAGGGGTCAAAATGTCGGTGCTTCAAAGTTCAAAGTAAATTTATTATCAAAGTACATATGTAGAACCCTGAGATTCATTTTCTTGGGGTCGCACTCAACAAATCTATAGAAGAGTAACTACAAGAGAGTCAGTGAAAGGCTGCCCAACTAGGGCATTCAACTGGAGTTCAGAAGACAACAAACTGTGCAAGTGCAAAAAGAAGAAACAATAATATAAATAAATAAGCAATAAATATCAAGAACATGAGATGAAGAGCCTCTAAAGGGGGGCCCATTGGTTGCGGGAACATTTCCGTGATGGGGCAAGCGAAGCTGAGTGAAGTTATCCCCTTTTGTTCAAGAGCCTGGTGGTTGAGGGGTAGTAACTGCTTGTGCTTGCGTTTTCACAAAACAGACCTTGAACAATAATTAAAATATAACTTGTTACAATACAATAGCTGATGAATTTTCAAATTACCAGGGACAGGATATGTTAATCACCTTCTCTGTAAAGATGAGGCCGTGGTACCAAACTCAATTTATCAAGCCAGGGTTGAAATTTCTAATCACTGAAGGTTGATTGACTTACAGATGGCTGTTGGAGGAATGCTCACTTGCATGGATCTGTCTGAGTTTCAGTGACACTAGGAGGAGTGCTGTGAGATGCCTAATTTCCAGCCTGTACTTGTGCAGAAGATCACAGTGACCTGGCTGAATGGAGCAAAATACCAGCCTCAATAAATCCAGAAATAGCAATGGCAGGATGGATATCTGCTGGAGGTTTTTTCATAGTTTTTAACCTTCTGGTCTCGCTAGATAAGCTGAGTTTTGAAGAAGTATCCTGACTAGTGTTCCTACCTGTCAGGGTTTTTTTTATGGGGTTTGATGTGAGTGTGGTTTCAATGCTCTGCCTATTTCACCCTGAACTTAAACTGGGAAGAAGAAGTGAATTATTTAATGATAATAACCCACTTTATGCCATTTGTTTGGGACTGAGCCTAATTGCACAAATGATGCATGGCACTGCATCTGTTTGAAATATCAGAAATGCTTTGTTCAAATCTCAGTCAGTCAATAAGATCTGAAAACAAATCGAAGAGCTGTGGTGCTTCTCCCATTGTGTCAGGAAGCTCCATAAACCCATATGCACAGATGTTGCAAACTTTCTGAGAGGTGCTTCCCGTGATTTCCAACCTGCGCTCCAGCTTTGGACTATTCATGGATAGTGGTTAGGCAGCAACGTTTTGCTGTTCTCCAGCACTTGTGTGAGGAATCTGTCAATTGAAGTTGTTCAAATTAAAACAGATGCAGGGACAGTTCATCCACTTACATCATTAAAAACTGTTAGGGTGTATTTTGGAGTTAGGGTATATAGAAAGTATTTATTTCACCAACTACCAGTCTTCAGACATGAATGTGGATTGTAGATTGAATTTAAAATGCAGCCCTGAGCAATTGTTCTCCTGGAGCTGTGCACTGGAGTTGATTGCCTGGAGACATTTTAGGTGTGGGTGCAAAGAAAGAGGTGTGTGAAAACTATATGCAATTCAAAGAAAGCATTGCAGGTACATTGTAAATATAGAATTCTCCTACTGTTACCTTCGATCTTTAGCATATAAAAATATCACGCATTATTGGGTCGGGAGGCCTCCTCCTCCAAGAGTGTCTCATTTTGTTGGATAAAACACTTCTGCATCCACTAACTTCAGTGGCTGTCCAGTGAATTTGTTCACAACACAACAATCAAATGGCTCCAGTAGAGATTCAGGTACTTGAGAATTTTTTGAATTAATTTGTAGAATCATCTCGACCAGTATAGGACAGGAACAGACCCTTTGGCTCGTTATGGTCATGCTGCCATCATACGTTTCTGCTTTAGTTATCAAGTATAAACATTGGATCTACAATCTCCTGCATCCTGACAATTCAAACACTAGTCTTCTCTAGAGTAGGATCTGTGAAATGAGGAAGTGTTAATGTTTCCAGTCTCGGCCCCTCTTCAGGCTAGAGAAAGGGAGAAACAAATGACAGGTACGGTGGGGAAGGGCAGTGAGTGTGTGGCTGTTAAAATTCAGTGAAAATCAGATTAATCTTCTTGGTTTGCGGGTAACAAACAAAGAAACTTAACCTGATTTAAACTGCTGATGATGTCTGTGTAATGTTGTACAGCCCAGCCTAGAAGGCCATGCCCAGCAGATTAAGTGATGTAAATGAAAGAAGAAAAGGGAAAAAAAGGCTATAGGGGCCAATTCCAAGCAAATTAATTGCCGCTGCTGGCAACCCGTGTGGATTTGTTATGGATTTGTATGATGTAGTCTTAACTCAGATAATGATTGTTCCAAAATCAAAGATATGCATTCAATCCTTTATTAGCAATTCGCAGAGATGTACAATCCTGAACCAATGAAACAAGAGGCCACAGGCGAGAGTGGGAGTGGGATTGTGAATTATCATGGGGTACAAGAAACTACAAGATGCTGGAATCTGTAGCAACAAGCAGAATGCTAGAGGAGCTCAGGCAACAACTACGAAGGGAAACGGATAGCCAAACCTTCATCTTGACCTGAAAGAATTGTTCATGTCCCTGCACAGATCTGACCCACTGAATTCATCCAGCATCTTGTTCCCTATAGAGGCAGGTAGCTGAAGCTTAGGATCACTTTGTAGACAGGGGACAATGCTTGGCAAATAGTCACCCAATCTGCATAGTGCAGAGGAGATCACACTGTGAACGCTGAAAGTAGCACACTGAATTGGAAATGTTCAAATGAATCTCTGCTTCACCTGAAAAAACTGTTTGGGTCCCTGGATGTTGGGAAGCAAAGTGCAGTAAAGACAGTTGCTAGAACCAGAGGAACACGTTATGCCGGCCTTGGAATTCATCCAGATGGAAAAGTAGGGGCCTTCTCCTTCATGACAAGTTCCCAGGAAGGATACGTGACTGCGGAGGTGGGTCTGGGTGAGCACATGGTCGAAGAGTCCGAGGGCAGCAGAGATCACAGACGGAGAGCAGTGAGAGAGGGTTTCACTGATCTCCTGTTGAAGGGAAGATCTAAACTTCTATGGTGTAGTAATATCACAAACAAGAGAAAATCTGCAGATCTAAATCCAAACCAACACACACCAAATGCTGGAGGAACACAGCAGGTCAGACAGCATCTATGGAAAGAGTAAACAGTCAAGCTAAGACCCTTCATCAGGACCAATGACTAATGAGTTCTGATGTGGGACTTTGACCTGAGACATCACCAATTCCTTTCTTCTCTTGGATACTGCTCAGCCCAGGGAGTTCCTCAGGCAGACTGCTAGTTGCTCCAGATTCCAGCATCAGACACCTCACTTAACTTTGAAGGTGTAATCATAAAATGATAATCAGGCTTTTAGTTCTCAACGTTTCCAATTTTTGGATAGTTGTTTAATTGAGTGCAGATGTTAGCAGAGAGTGGTGTGTAAAGGTCACTATGGATATGGAGGCCTGAGGGACCTGTTTCTGTTTTGTATTACTCCAAAACACCATGACCAAGAACCAGATAGAGGCTAACTGAACAAGAGATGGCTCGTGCAATTTTTTAACCAGATGTTAAAAAATTTGCCCATGGAAGTAAAATTAATGCTGGTCTGAGCAGTTTGAGATATCCCTGGACCTGGCTGATGGCTGATCGATAGGATGTGATCATCCTCCAGTATCACACCTTTATGGCTGCTCTTCTCTTGACAACCTGGATAGCGGGTAATGGCAGACTAGCCTTAGAAGGTGTCAGCTGTACCTCAGTGGCGATACGCTCCCTTCCTAGTTATAAAGCAACTAGTAGTGATCCCTTCCTCGATTATTGTTCAGAGCCTACTTTGTGTCAATCGCCAGCAACAAGGAATTGGAAGGATTGAGAGGAATGGTTTTCCTCTCCAATCCTGAGCATGGAAATCAACCATGAATAGTTCATCCAAAAGATCTTAACGCTCTACCAGCAGTGTTTTAAACAGAGTTCACGGGAATTTGCTGTCTTCAGCCACAGTCAGCAGATTACTCAAACTGGAAGCATCACAGTCTATCAAATGCCCAAGTATATATTTTCCTCCTACTAGCAAGCAAATCTGTCAGAATTTTTTTTTTTTGCCTTTTCATCCAGACAGTCAGGCAACTGCAGGGACAGACTGTAACTCACGTGATTGCAGGAACACTGACTGAGACTTAGACGAATGCAGGAACACTAACCAAGACTCAGACATCTGCAGGAACTCACCGAGACACAGACGGCTGCAGGAAAAATGACTAAGCCTCAGCCAGTGAACTATATGTACAGTGCCTATAAAAAAGTATTTTTATACTTTTATACATTGCCCCTTGGAAGTTTTCATGTTTTATTGTTTTACAACATTGAATCACAGTGGACTTAATTTGGCATTTTCGACACTGATCAACAGAAAAAGGCTCTTTCATGACAAAGTGAAAACAAAGCTCTACAAAGTGATCTAAATTAATTACAAATATAAAACACAAAATAATTGATTGCATAAGTATTTACCCCCTTTAATATGATGGACCAGATCATCACTGGTGCAGCCGATTGGTTTTAGAAGTCACATGATTAGTTAAATGGAGATCACTGTGTGCAGTCAAGGTGACTGTACTAAAAATATACCTGTATCTGGAAGGCCCAACCGCTGGTGAGTCAGTATCCTGAAAATAACCACATCAGGAAGACTAAAGAACAGTCTAAGCAACTCTGCAGAAAGGTTTTTGAAAAGCACAAGTCTGGAGATGGATACAAGTAAATTTACAAGCCACTGAATATCCCTTGGAGTACAGTTAGGTCAATCATCAGATGGAAAGAATATTGCTCAGCTGTAAATCTGCCCAGAGCAGGCCGCCCTCAAAAACTGAGTGACCGTGCAAGATGGAGACGAGTGAGAGAGGCCACCAAGAGACCTATGACAACTCTGGAAGAGTTACAAGCTTCAGTGGCTGAGATGGGAGAGACTATACATACAACAACTATTGCCCAGGAGCTTCACCAGTTGCAGCCTTATGGGAGGGTGGCAAAGAGAAAGCCACTGTTAAAAAAATACTCACATGAAATCTCAGCTAGAGTTTGCCTAAAGGCATGTGGGAGACTCTGAAGTCAGCTGGAAGAAGGTTCTATGGTCTGATGAAACCAAAATTGAACTTTTTGGTCATCAGACTAAACACTATGTTTGACATAAACCATACACAGCACATCATCAAAAACACACCATCCCTACTGTGAAGCTTGGTAATGGCTGCATCTGTGGGGATGCTTCACTGCAGCAGGCCATGGAAGGTTTGTGAAGGTGGAGGGTAAAATGAATGCAGCAAAATACAAGGTAATCCTGGAGGAAACCTAATGAAGTCTTCAGGAGAACTGCAACTTGGGAGAAGATTTGTCTTCCTGCAAGACAATGACCCCAAGCATAAAACCAAAGCCACACAGGGATGACTTAAAACCAACTGAGTCAATGTCTTGGAGAGGCCGACAGAGGCCAGACCTCAATTCAATTGAGAATTTACGGCTGGACTTGAAAAAAAGCTGTAAACTCACGATGCCTATTCATTCTGACAGAGCTTGAGCAGTTTTGTAAAGAAGAATGGGGAAAAATTGCAGGGTCCAGATGTGCAAAGCTGATAGGGACCTATCCACACAGACTCAAGGCTGTAATTGCTGCCGAACGTGCACCTACTAAATACTGACATAAAGGGTGTGAATATTTATTAAAGATCTTTTTTCACTTTGACAAGGAAGTATCTTTTTCTGTTGATCAGTGTCAAAAAAGCCAAATTAAATCCACTGTGATTCAATGTTGTAAAACAATAAAACATGAAAACTTCCAAGCAGGGTGAATATTTTTAACAGACACTGTATGGGTATCACAAGAGCATTAAATGTACTTAAAGATACTTAACAAGTTGCTAGAAGATTTTACACATGTACAGTATGTATTTTTAATGCAGGGTAAAGGAAAGAAATTAATACCTACAATCTAACCTAGATGTACTACCTGCAAATGATACCAACCTGAATCTGATGTAATCTGAATCCGTTTTAATGTATCAGTTTCTTCACTATCACATCAGGCAACTTCTGACTTTTAAATCTTTTAAGTTCATGGACTGGTCAATGTTTTATTAAATTATAAAGCAACCCAAGATGGTTTCCATCAAGAAGACGAAGCACAGCTAACAATTATATTTTATGTCTCTGCACTAGCAACAGAAATCTTGTCAGTCCCCCACTCTTATTCTGTCTGATGGCATGAACACAAATTTTTCAAACTTCCAGTAATTGCCCCCCTCCTCATCTCCTTGACCATTCCCATTCCCATTTTCCTCTCTCAACTTCGCTGCCGCTGTTACTGTGTGGTAACCGGAATCTCCGGAGCCGAATGCCCTGAATCCTCAGCTTTGCTTGTTTCAGCAGCCGGGGTGAGGTCGATGGCGCTCGGGAGGCTGTGCCGGAGGGGCTGGTCGGAGGCTCAAAGTTTTCGGATGGACGGACTCAGTGTCTACTGTGGTCGGCTGCTTCCAAGGCATCGGCAAGTTGACGGTGCCTGGAGGTTTATGGCGGGGAGTTTCTCCCTTTTGCCGCCTGCTATCAGAGACTTGGGAGTCGATCAACTCGGGGACTTTGAGACTTTTTTACCATGCCCATGGTTTGTTCTTCATCAAATTATGGTATTGCTTTGCACTGCTGTAACTATATGTTATAATTATGTGGTCTTGTCAGTGTTAGTCTTTGGTTTGTCCTGTTTTCTGTGATATCACTCTGAAGAAACGTTGTATCACTTCTTAATGCATGTATGCATTTCTAAATGACAATAAAAGAGGACTGAGTGTTCTCATAATCTAAACTTATCTCCATACCTTACTCTCGCTCTGGTGCTCCTCCCCCTTCACTTTCTCTCATGGTCTTTTACCCTCTCCATACAGATTCCCCCTTCTTCACCCCCTTATCTCTTTCAGCTATCAGTTTCCCAGCTCTTTACTTCACCCCTCCCCATCTCCCAGTTTCACCCATCACCCATACCTTGCACTTCTTCTGCCCCTCCCCCCCCCCCACTTTTTTGCTTTGACTTTTCATCTTTTTCTCCAGTCCTGAAGAAGGGTCTCGGCCCAAAACGTCGACTGCACCCTTTTCCACAGATGCTGCCTGGCCTGCTGAGCTCCTCCAGCATTTTGTGTGTGTTGCTCTGGATTTCAAGCACCAGCAGATTTTCTCTTGTTTGAGTTTCCCGCTCGTGACTACTTGTAAGTGAATAATGCTGGAAACTGTGTATGATCAAATATCTACTACCTTCTCTGTAAAATCTCCCTACTCTAACCTTGTCTCAGCTTATCTGCTACTGAAACGCTCGTCCGTCCCTTTGTCACCACTACGTTTTGCGCTTTATATTAAAACAAAACCCATTTACCCAGCTGTTCCTCTGCAGCTCACACTGAGGCCAGACAGAGTGACCTGAACTAAAGGCAATATCTAAGGGTTTATTTGCAGACCTTTCTTGTTTTACTTCCCAGTGCCAGACAGTATTAAGTTGCTGGTCTGACACATACACTGACTCCCCTTCACAGCTGTGAAAGGCAAGAGGTTTCCATCTACTACTCCAAACAGAGGAGACGTGGGAGATCGCAGATGCTGGAATCCAGAGCATCAATCTGATAGAGGAACTCAGTGGGTAAGGAGCCACTGTGGTTGGTGACTGGGGTGTAAGGGTGGGGGGTGGGGAGTGGAGGGGGGGGTTGTTGGGGGAAAGGAGTTGTAGTCATTTTGAGTCAAAACCCTGCATCAGGACTGGCATCGTTTTGACATCTTCAACCTTACTATTTTTTCTCTCCTTTTGTACTACTTAATAGTTTAGTTTTATATATATATACACACACACACATATACACATATACACACACAGAGTAGATTTTGGTTAATGGGGCCGTCCATAATCAGGGCAGTCACTTACTTGGGACACTTCTTAAAGGACAAAAACAAATTGAGAAAATAGCCGGGATCCCCTTCGTTTATTTCAGACACGATGCAGCTTAATTGGGGAAGGCGACTGTTGGCTGAACAGTTTCTAATTAGCGTCAGTCATGTGTACTTGTTAGACACTGCACCCTGCTGAGAGCGAACAGTTTTTAAACAGCGTCACTCGTGCGATTGTGCCTGCTCTGATTTTCTTCATTTGCAGTCAATCAAAATAAAATATCCACGTACATTGGATGAATTCCTCTGTTGATAATTATTAGAACCAAAACCTAGTTTTATAGCACTGTAGTGGTTTTGGTAGTGTTCTAATTTATTCTGTATTTCATGTAAATACATCATTTGTTACATTATTCATCTTTTTTATACCTTTTTAACTATTTCCATAAAACTTAATTGGGGCAGCCCTTAAATGGGCCAAATGTATTGGTCCTGAGGTGTCTCAATTAACCGGAATCTACTGTAAGTGTACTTTATTGTAATTATTGTATATATTTTTATACATATTGCACTTTATATGAGGTGTCCAGGGAGGGGTAGCGCCTCTGGTGAAGGGGCTTGTCGGGTCCATTCTGGGGCAGCTCTCTCACCTTTGGTCCCCACTGCACACTCAGCTCTCACCTGTTGCTCCAAGTAGCTGTGGGCCTGCAACAGCAGTCATACCCCGCACCTGGCACACCACTTCGACAGGCGGGCTAAGCCAGGTGAGGGTAGCCGGCGGCCTCTTACCCCGGTGAGATAGGGACATGCCTGTCTGAGCATGAGAAGTCAGCTCTGGAGGAACAGGGTGGGTGAGGTCCTATGGCTTGAAAGGAGGCACTGTAACGCTCCATGGAGAGTGAAGGGCATGACAAGACACAAGAGTAATCACTGTTATCCACTGCAACCAAGGAAGATCTCTGCTTGTGATGCTTGTTCATACCACTGGACCCAGACTTCTGAGTTTAAGACAGTGGAACTGCTCCAGCACAACAGCTTTTCTACTTTAAAAAACTCTCCTGCACAGGTTTTCTGTCATCGTCGGACATGATGGACAACCAGCGTATATTGTACTGTCTTGCTGCCACAAAACAACACATTTCATGCCATGTGCCAGTGATAATAAACCTTATTCTGATTCTGTACTCAATCCATTGAGTTCCTCCAACACCTGGCTTGGAACCACTCCAATCAGCCTGACAGGAGCTGCTTAATTTCATCTGGTCAATCAGTATTAATCTAGTCATTATTTTCAAATTTAGTAGACCCAATTACAAATTGCTCTGTGTTCAAATTTGCTATCATTCATTGCTAATTGACATTCCCCTTTTAACTTGCTGGAGAAGTATGATGTCCCGAAAATCTGTATCTCTGATTCTAAAATTGAGGCATGTCGTTTCAACAATATAGCTCAGGACAATGTTCCATGGAGAATCTGAGAAATCCCCCCCCCCCCGCCCCGCCTTTTCTCCAAACGACAATGTAAACGTGTCAAAATCTCAGACAACAAGGAGGATACAGGAACAATGTGTTGGCTAGGATCTTATCACAAGCACAGACACAGATCACAAACAAGCCAGCGGTATACCCGACAGTCTGGGCAAGCTAATTGTGTGCACTGCAAAAAAAAAGCCTTCACTAATTTATGGAGGCCTGTAATTACTGCTTACTGAAATATACACACAAACCAAAATATGGCTATTGGTTACTAAATTCTTGTTGTTTCCTTTCCAGCTGTTTCTGCGGCTGTGTTTTTAGTTATCAGTATGTACAGCACAGATTAAAAATAAAGTTTCCCCAATCCTGTTCCCTTCTCTGGTTATTTACACGAAGCAATAGTTTCCATATAAATCCTCTATCCTCTTGCTCCCTGTCCAAAGCTGAAGCACAATGCCCCAAATGACCATTCATTACCCCGACTTTCAAACTTGGGGATGCAGAATAGTGAGCGTGGAATGAGGCGGGAAGGAATGAAATCCATTAAACATACCCATCCTGGTCCTCACACAAGGTCAAAACCATCTTTCCAGATCACCATCATTCAAGAGAAGACATCTAGTCAATTTTTATTTCTCTTTATCAGCAGCAAGAGAGTGAAATCCATTGTGATTCCAACCAGTAACTGAATCCATGGAGATCAGCAGTCAGGTCTGGATCTTCCTTCTTCAATGTTTCTACTTTCTTTTCCTTTCCTGAAACTATGACCCTGATCCTCATTTCTGCATATGTCAACCTTGGGAGTGATTAACTAGTAGGATTACCCTGAGACACAAGCTGAGCCAGATAATAAACATGTAATAACTTCATAAATGTAGTGAGACACAGTGCACATGCATCAAAGGAGTAGTAGTTTATTTGTATGGTGGCATACTTAATACATGTTGAGTCTTCAGTCTTCTACTGTTATCTATATTCCAGGCACCATCATCTTTAGAAAGGAAGAATATCACATTCCTCCTGGCTGACAGAATTCTAGTATCCTCGTATACAGGCATATAGGTGCACGATTAAATAACTAGACAGTTTTATCTGGAGTATTGAAGGATGAGGGAATATACAATTGAAGTCTATAACATAATCTCAGGAATGGATAGGGTAGAGAGTCAGAATCTTTTCCCCAGTATAGACATGTCAAATAGTAGAGTACATGCATTTGAGGCAAGGGAGAGAAAAGTTAGAAGGCAAATTCAAAGTTCAAAGTAAATTTATTATCAAAGTACATAAATGTCACCATATACAACCCTGAGATTCATTGTCTTGCAGGCATACTCAATAAATCCATAGATAATAACCATAACAGAATCAATGCAAAACTGGACCAACTTGGGTGTTCAACCAGTGTACAAAAGACAATAAACTGTGCAAATACAGAAAGAAGGAAAGAAGGAAAGAAAGAAAGAAAAAATAAGCAAGTAAGCAAGCAATCAAATTTGAAAGTGAGTCTATAGCTTGTGGGAACTCTTCAGTGAACGGGCAAATGAAGTTGAGTGAAGTTATCCCCTTTGGTTCAAGCATCTGACGGTTGAGGGGTAATAGCTGTTCTTGAACCTGCTAGTGTGAGTTCTGAGGTTCCTGTACCTTCTTCCTGATGGCAGCAGTGAGAAGAGGCTACGTCCTGCGTGGTGGGGGTCCCCGATGATGGATGCTCCTTTCCTACGACTGCGTTTTGTATAAATATGCTCTATTGTAGGGAAGTCTTTACCTGTGATGGACTGGTCTGTATCCACTACACTTAGTAGGATTTTCCATTCAAGGGCATTGGTGTTTCCATACCAAGCGGTGATGCAGCCAGTCAATATACTCTCCACCACACATCTATAGAAGTTGGTCAAAGTTACACAGATGCCTGAAACAGCATCAACGTTCTGGGACCCTGTTCCTGTGCTATTTTCCATGTTCTCTATGTACTTTGCTCCTTTTTTATTAAAAGTGGCCTTTTAGATTAGATTAGATTAGATTATGAGGACACGTAGTCCTCTTTTATTGTCATTTAGTAATGCATGCATTAAGAAATGATACAATATTCCTCCGGTGTGATATCACAAAACACAGGACAGACCAAGACTGAAAAAACTGACAAAAACCACATAATTATAACATATAGTTACAACAGTGCAACAATACCATAACTTGATGAAGAACAGGCCATGAGCACAGTAAGAAAGTTCAAAGTCTCTCGAAAGTCCTACATCTCACGCAGACGGGAGAAGGAAGAAAACTCTCCCCGCCATGCCCGACCACAGTCTGACTCTGAGTCGTCCGAAAACTTCGAGCTCCGATCAGCCCTCCGACACCAAGTACCAAGCACCATCTCTGCCGAACGCTTCAACCCCAGCCTCAGTCGCCAGCAGCAGGCAAAGCCGGGGAGTTTGGGGCCTTCCCTCCGGAGATTCTCGATCGCACAGTAACAGCAGCAGCGAACTGGGCATTTCAGAAGTTTCTCCAGATGTTCCTCTGCACTTCTCACGTCTGTCTCCATCAAATCAGAATTGTGCATGGTATCCTACTTACAAATACGATATCATTTCACCAGAGAGTTGTGTGCGCTGCGTCGCGCCGCCATCTTCTCTTGCCACCGAAAAAGTGGCCTTTATAAAGTAATCCAGTTATTGGCTTTTAGATAAAAGGCTACTCTATTTCTCTTTCTAGAGATGCTGCCTAAACTGCTGAGTGTTTTTAGCGCAATCTGTTTCTACTGATAGCTTATTGAGTCTTCCTGATCTCAATTGAAACCAGAAGGTGTGGGACTCTCGTGTATGAAGATTCTCAAGGAATCCTATTTGCCTAAGATCTCTGTGTATACCAATCAGAGACCATAGCCAGCAAGCCACAGCACCGGACAGCAGCATCGATTTACCCCTAGCACAGAAATAAGATTCTATGTGAGAGGTCAAAGGAAAATATTAGGTTTGATAAGATCAAAGGATTCAAAGTACACTTATTATCAAAGAATGTATAAGTTATACAACCTTGATGTTTGCCTGCTTACAGACAGCCACAAAGCAAGAAACTCAAAAGAACACGATTAAAAAAAAGACCAACACCCAATGCGCAAAGAGAGAAAAAAAACACAAATCATGTAAACAGTAAAAGCAAGCAACAGCATTCCGAACCAAATTGAATCCGTAGACCCAGAGTCCCGAGTAGGCCCATAGCTTCAGTCTCAGTTCATCGCACAGTGGGACAAACTGCCGCAAAGCTCGCAGACATTCAGTGTGTAGCAGCCGGAGGACCCTCACAGCCTCAGTGTCGTGGAAGTGCAAGCAGAATCGGCCCAACCCTCTCCTCCGGTCCCGGCACCCTGCCGTTTCAGTCTATTTGGGCTGGTGTTTAAATTGTCCAAATACTGGGTCATGCCCCACACTAGGACCTGGGCCCCACCGCAGCCGTACGCTCTGGACCTGTGCCCCGCTGCCCAGCCTGAGGCCGTGCTTAAATTTTCCAAACCAACTCAGTGCTTAGACTGATCCAACCTCGCTCCTGCTTTAGGTGGACAGGATCTGAAACTCCTCCATAATGATTCCTGTCAGATTTGCTCACTCCATCTTGACCTCCCCACTCCTCGAACATGTCGCACTCTGACTTTGTATCTTTGCATCACAGCCGCACGGCTCAACCATCGTCAGCCTTGCCTTCACTCACCTCTTCACTATGTGCGCTGAATGTTTATCACAAATTATAACAGAAAAGGTGTTATTAATAAAGTGCTTAGTCACACTTTTCGCCTTACTGACCGCCAGTAAGCCGTCGTCCAACTTCAGGAGCTTCATCTTAAACTGGAACGATAAGGTTCTTCAACAATTCCAAAGAAAAGGATGCCTGATATTTCTTTCAAATGAAATCAGTACGTTTAGTTGTGGAAATATTGTAAATACTCAGCAGTCGGGGCAGCATTTGTGGAGTGGGAAACTTAATTCATGATTCTGTTTGATGATCTTTCACCTGGCAACGGGTCATTGGCTTTAAAGATCACTTCTCTCTTCAAAAATACTACCTGAACTTTGAGTATATCCAACATCTGCTTTGCTTCAGATTTCTAGTCACGTGTAAAACTAGGTTAAAAAAATCCATTTCACTATTACCCATTTGAAATGTTAAACTTAGGTAGATCAGAAGCAGGTTTAGAGAGTACTCAGAATTGCTCTTCACTATTATTACACCCTCACAGTATTCTGCAGTAGTGAAGATCGGGCTGCAAGTTCACAACCAACAGTAGCCAGAAGCAACAATGAAAACAGAAATTAACCAGTGTACTTCATTGTGTTACAAACCACAATGTTACTACATGTAGATTTATATACTGACGACCATTATAAGTTACAGAGCCAGGCAATTTTTTCACTTTCTTCTTACTAAAATAGTTTTTATCAGAGCTGAAGACTCTGCCAAAGGAATGAAGGGGAAATGAATCTGAATGTTTTGGTATCTTAACATGCTGTACCCAATGGAATACAGCATTGTAAGCTTTGAGTTGGCAGTTGTTCATTGAGTTTTTATTTGTCTCCATAGATTCAGATATAGAACTGCACAGGTACAGCTCCTGCTGAACAGACTGGAATTACTTACTGCCCATTACACCACTGGCATTTAGGGCTGCATTGGAGGTCCTCTGTCTCTTGTAGCATTCAAGGCTTCCTTTATCATGTCAGCAGCTTCCTCTCGGTTTTCGCTACCGTCAGTCATGCAAGTCCCGAGTGGAAACGCAGCAAAACTGCTGCACTCAGATGCAGAAGGATTCTTCATTGTGGTTTTCATAACAACCTTGTTTTAACAGTCAGAGTTGTTAGCCCTGAATGGAACCCCCACACCTGCAGGACCAGCGGACCTCTTTTAGTCTGGCCTCCACCCTTTGGCCTGTTTGGCATGGGTGACCATACCAAGAGCCGGAACATAAAGCCCTGACTCCAGCCGAGATAGCTCTTCGGGTCATTGAGACACGCAAGCCTCCAAACCATAACAAGGTCGTGGTCCTCTTGGAGGAACCACAATTAAGAAGCCACCTTAACTGTTTTTTCTCACTCACTTTTTCAGATGTGGGCATCAATAGACAATAGACAGTAGGTGCAGGAGTAGGCACTCAGCCCTTCGAGCCAGCACCACCATTCACTGTGATCACGACTGATCATCCACAATCAGTACCCTTTTCCTGCCTTCTCCCCATATCCCTTCACTCCGCTATCTTTGAGAGCTCTATCTAACTCTTTCTTGAAAAAAACCAGAGAATTGGCCTCCACTGCCTTCTGAGGCAGAGCATTCCACAGAACCACAACCCTCTGTGTGAAAAAGGTTTTCCTCAACTCCGTTCCAAATTGTGTACCCCTTATTCTTAAACTGTGGCCTCTGGTTCTGGACTCCCCCAACATCGGGAACATGTTTCCTGCCTCTAGCGTGCCCAGTCCAGCACTGGCATTCATATTGCTCTTCTCTCACCACTCTTGAGAAAGCAGTGGGCAGCTGCCTTGTTGAACTGCTGCAATCCTCCTGGTGTATTGGTACCCCCTCTACCATCCTACACATTCTCTCCCTGCTCCATCAATAAACCTTCAAGAACCTATCCCAAAGCTGCCAAGACATCACAAGAAGCCTGTGCTCAAATTTACACATTATCCCGGCAAAAAGCTGAGGGGAGATCTGAAAGAAGTTTACAAGATTATTAGCGGCATAGAAAGAGTAGACAGCCAGTAGCTTTAACCCAGAGTTGAACCATCTAATACCAGACAGCAGATATATAAAATGAGAGGGGTATGTTTAAAGGAGATACGTAGGGCAAGTTTTTTAACACAGAGTAGTGGGTGCCTGGAATGCACTGCTTGGGCTGGTAGTGAAGGCAGGTATGATAGATGTATTCAGGAGACTTGGATAGGCGCATGAATGAGCAGGAAATGAAAGGACATGTCATTGTGCAGACAGCATGGATTAGTTTAGTTAGGTATTTGATTACTAACATAATTAGTTTAGCGCAACCTTGTGAGCTGAGGAGTCTGTTCCTGTGCTGCACTCTTCTATATCTAAACAGTGAGTAAAAAAAAAATTCCTCACAGTACAGTAATTTCTTCCATGTCATTCCCTGTTAACAAAACGGCTTAATTTTTAACCATTCAAATACAAACGTACAAAGAGATATATTATAGAATCATATTGTTCTTCTTGGAGCAACACACACGAAATACTGGAGGAACTCAGCAGGTCAGGCAACATCATTGGTGGGAAATGAACAGTTGACCTTTTGGGCCAAGACCCTTCATCAGGATTGTGCTGATGCAGGGTCTCGGCCCAAAGTTTCAGCAGTTTATTTCCCTCCATAGATGCTGACTAACCTGCTGGGTTCCGTCAGTATTTTGGGCACGTAGCTCCAGAATTCCAGCATCTGCATAATCTCTTATATCTCTGAGAGGAAGGTCTCCAAGTTAAAATGATCATAGACGGCATCCCATAATTAACTCATAAGTGAGATGCAAGAGTGTTAGCCAGAAGAAACCACAGTCTAATCAAGGACAGGGGAAGCAGACAAACCAGTTCTCTTTGTTTCCCCCCATTTTGTGGACTCTGAACTGATTTTTGCTCTTGGATAATCAGTGCAACTGAATGTGGACACAAGGAACTTCAGGTAAATCTGAGACCATTCTCAGGGGAGTAGCTACTTATTAGGTAAAATGCCAGACCTACCAAAGAAGCAATCTGTAATCTTGTTAGACTCTGTCTCGGTTGCCTCATTTAGCTGGTTTGGACCAGTCAGAGTTGAAAGACACAAATACACCAGGCTGGGGCAGACAGAGCCATGAAACAATGTTGGCTGTGGCCAACAATGACCAGTAAGAAGATGATCCAGGTAGGTCAGGTGACCTTGAGCCAATGGGATGGAGATCCAACAATTCAATTGACGAGGAACAGTACAAGAGTCGGGTGCTGCAATATGCAGGGGAGATAACTCTCCAGCAACCAGAGACCAACCATCATGGATAAAGAGGACCCCACAGACATGTAGCGATTGGGACCACAAGGAATCCTTGGCCAATGTAGACTCCTTTCCCGGGTAATACCTTTTCTCTTCATTGACTGTTCGTGGAGGCTCAGGGATTGTAGTAGGGTGCCCACGGGTAGATAGTTTGTGAGCCCAAGTGCTTTTTAGTTGAAACAATAGAAGTTACTTGTCAGTAAATACAGATTCTCTGTGTCCCACTGATCATTATTACAAGGGGTGATTCTTGTAACAAGAGGCCTCACCCATTCATATGCTGAAGTTAAAATCTACAGACATTGTGAGGCCTCCATTGGTCAGAGTTCACCATGGATATTGCGTCCTAGCTGTCTAGATGCACAAGCCTGGGCAGTACGATATGGAGAGCAAGCTGTTGCCCATGCAGCAAGCTCCCTCTCTCCATGCATCAGATGAACCCAAAGGAACAGTAGAAACCAGTACAGTTTGGTACCAGCAACGTCACAGGAGTTGCCAGTCAGCATTGAACTCAATGTAGGACTACCTTAGGGACTCTAGCTCCAGATATTTCCCTCAGGTTTACTCCCAAAACCTTCCCCATGAGTGACTATAGTCTCAAGGCAGCGGAGGTTTGAGATCAGAGAGGCCCTTCTCCGAGATAAGCTGCCAACCATGGCTGACGAGACTCACCTACCCAAAGCAACTGGTTTCAAGGTGCCAGTAACCCGCCTTCTCCTATTGGTTCCGCCAGGCTTGGTAGCTAAGCCACACATGAAGGCCAAGAGCTGGACTTGGTTGTCAGAAGCTATTTGAGGTGCATACCATTGCAAACATTTAATAGGTAATGGGAGTTTGTCCCCATTAGCACCCCTGTCTACAACAACCTATGATTATTTACTTCATAATCATTCAAATACAAAGGGGTATATTAGAGAATCATATTATTCTTCTTGGAGCAATACACACAAAACACTGGAGGAACTCAGCAAGCCAGGCAGCATCTATGGTGGGAAACGAACAGATGACTTTTTGGGCCAAGACACTTCATCAAGATTGTGTTGATGCAGGGTGTTGGCCCAAATTTGACTAACCTACTGAGTTCTGTCAGTATTTTGTGTGTTTTGCTCCAGATTTCCAGCATTTTCAGAATCTCTTCTATCTCTATTGCCATGTGTGATGCCAAGCAGAGCTACCGGACGGATGATGCTAATGAGAGAGATAATGGAAGACAATGGAGAAACATTCAAAATGCTAATAAGAGAGAAGAGAGAGATTAACGAGAAAGAAACACAATTCAGATATTGACAACACACATCAAAGTTGCTGGTGAACGCAGCAGGCCAAGCAGCATCTATAGGAAGAGGCGCAGTCGACGTTTCAGGCCGAGACCCTTCGTCTTAGTCCTGACGAAGGGTCTCGGCCTGAAACGTCGACTGCACCTCTTCCTATAGATGCTGCTTGGCCTGCTGCGCTCACCAGCAACTTTGATGTGTGTTGCTTGAATTTCCAGCATCTGCAGAATTCCTGTTGTTTCAGATATTGACAGACCGTTTGCTTTGAACCTGAACTGTTGGAAGTTTCATGAACAGGTGATACCCCAGCAGGAGGATAAAAAGAGCAGGTTTGCTAAGGCACAAGACACGCCACAAGACCCTGGAAGGAGCAGTGTGCCCCCACAAGTCGGTGGAGGTTTGGAGGACCGGTTCACGGGAATTGGTCAGAGGCTCACAGGGTGTAAAGGTACGATCGGTGGGAACCTGGGGTGTGTGTCCGCCCTTGCCTGGGTGCCGGGTTCACTACGGAAGAACGAACGTATCCGGAACGGAGGGGTCACAGTCGGTGACCACAGCGGGATCAGAAGACATCAAAAGGTCTGCCCAAAACCAACTGCATCTCTCACTCTCTCTCTCTCTCCAACGGTACAACAACAGCGATTACTTCGAACTGCATTAAACTGAACTGAACTCTGCTTCACTTAAGACTGATGATTTTACCCCTAGACTGCGATAGAGCTTGGTTGATTCCTATTACCCTATTTCTGTGTATATGTGTGTATTATCATTGCAAACCTGTTACATTTATATCCTTGCGATTAGTGTACTGTACTACTTATTTCTTTAATAAAACTTTATTAGTTCCTAGTAACCACAGACTCCAACGGGCGTTCCATTTCTGCTGGTTTTGGCAACCCAGTTTCGGGGTACGTAACACTATTAAAATAATCACAGACCACATTCCACAATTGACTCATAAATGAGACATTTGAGGGCCTCACCCATTCATATGCAGAGGTAAATTTGAAATTGACAGAACATTAAAAGACAAGTAAAGTGGTGAATCCAGTTTTTCACTTCGTAGTCTCCTACCTGATGGTTGAAGGTCAAAGAGGATGCTGGATGGATGGGTGGGATCCTTAATAATACTAAGGGCCCTCCACATTCAGCGCTCCTGATAAATGTCCTGATGGTTGGTAGGGAGACCCATATAACCAAATAACAATTACAGCATGGAAACAGGCCATCCCGGCCCTTCTAGTTCGTGCCGAACACTTACTCTCTCCTAGCCCCACCGACCTGCCCTCAGCCCATAACCTGCCATTCCTTTCCTGTCCATATAGCTGTCCAATTTAACTTTAAATGATAATATTGAACCTGCCTCAAACACTTCTGCTGGAAGCTCGTTCCACACAGCTACCACTCTCTGAGTAAAGAAGTTCCCCCTCATGTTACCCCTAAACTTTTGCCCCCTAACTCTCAACTCGTGTTCTCTTGTTTTAATCTTCCCCACTCTCAATGGAAAAAGCCTATCCATGTCAACTCTATCAATCCCCCTCATAATTTTAAACACCTCTATCAAGTCCCCCCTCAACCTTCTACGCTCCAAAGAATAAAGACCTAACTTGTTCAACCTTTCTCTGTAACTTAGAAGATGACCCCTCTGATCCTCTCAGCTGTTCTCACAGTCCTTTGCAGGGACTTCAAGTCCGATGCTCAACTGCTCCCATACCAGAGAGAGCTGCAGCTTGTCAGGATGCTCAAAGTGGTGCTCTTGTAAAACACAAACACGAGGAATTCTGCAGATGCTGGAAATTCAAACAACACACATCAAAGTTGCTGGTGAATGCAGCAGGCCAGGCAGCATCTCTCGGAAGAGGTACACTCGACTGTACCTCTTCCTAGAGATGCTGCTGGCCTGCTGCGTTCACCAGCAACTTTGATGCGTGTTTCTTGAAAAAGACAGTTAAGATGGGGGTGGGGGGAGCCTTGCTTGCCTCAATCTTCTTTGGAAGTGGAGACGCTGCTGTGCCTTCTTGTACAGGGAGGTGATATTAAGGGGGAACAGGTGAGGTCATCCTCACTGTGAACTTCCAGGAACTTTGATGCAAAGGGTACAGTTCACTGTATGCTTTGATGTACATTTTACAAATAAAGCTAATCTTTAACCTTTAAAATCTTCAAAGCCCCAAAGAATTGAGTCATTGAGAACGTTCTCAACTAACAATGATAGATCTTTGGGCATTAAGATAATCAAGAGATAAGGAAATTCTCCTGAAAAGTTAACTTCAAGCACAGGATTAGTTTTGATCTTATTGTATACAGGAGTAGCCTCAAGGAGCTGTTCCATTTTCTTATACTCCAGTTTTCTGTAGTTTTATGTTCTTTTGATGAATAGCATTGTTAAAATTGTGTCCCACCAGGAGTCAGTGCTTTCAGGAGCAAAGAAGGAGGAATCAATAAATAGGTAACAATAAAAATATGGTCATCTTACAAAGCTAGGTCTGGTTGTTCAGTTCTCTCAGTTCCCAATAAATACGTTCTGTGTACCACCCATTAACGGAAAACATATTTTATTTCAATTTCATGGTTTATGATATTAATAAAGAGCTTATTTATATCACTACTCTAACTTTAAAATTAGATGTTATAGTACTTCCACAAATTGTGATTGAAACTATTTTGCAAGGGGGATGGGAACTGGAGCAATAGAGCAGTGAAATAAGTGCATGGAGTAAAGCCAGATCCAACATACAGAGAGGCTTTGAGGAAAGAGAAGCAGAATAAACAGTGTAAAGACAGTAAGGTAGAAGGGCTGAAATGTGTGTACCTCAATGCAAGAAGCATCAGGAACAAAGGTGATGAACTGAGAGCTTGGATACATACATGGAATTATGATGTAGTGGCCATTACAGAGACTTGGCTGGCACCAGGGCAGGAATGGATTCTCAATATTCCTGGATTTCAGTGCTTTAAAAAGGATAGAGAGGGCGGAAAAAGGGGAAGAGGGGTGGCATTACTGGTCAGGGATACTATTACAGCTACAGAAAGGGTGGGTAATGTAGCAGGATCCTCTTTTGAGTTAATATGGCTAGAAGTCAGGAACAGGAAGGGAGCAGTTACTCTATTGGGGGTATTCTATAGGCCCCCTGGTAGCAGCAGAGATACAGAGGAGCAGATTGGGAGGCAGATTTTGGAAAGGTGCAAAAATAACAGGGTTGTTATCATGGGTAACTTTAACTTCCCTAATATTGATTGGCACCTGATTAGTTCCAAGGGTTTAGATGGGGCAGAGTTTGTTAATGTCCAGGATGGATTCCTGTCACAGTCTGTGGACAGGCCGACCGGGGGAATGCCATACTAGATCTAGTACTAGGTAATGAACCGGGTCAGGTCACAGATCTCTCAGTGGGTGAGCATCCGGAGGACAGTGATCACCGCTCCCTGGCCTTTATAATTATCATGGAAAAGGATAGAATCAGAGAGGACAGGAAAATTTTTAATTGGGGAAAGGAAAATTATGAGGCTATAAGGCTAGAACTTGCGGGTGTGAATTGGGATGATGTTTTTGCAGGGAAATGTACTATAGACATGTGGTCGACGTTTAGAGATCTCTTGCGGGATGTTAGGGATAAATTTGTCCCGGTGAGGAAGATAAAGAATGGTAGGGTGAAGGAACCATGGGTGACAAGTGAGGTGGAAAATCTAGTCAGGTGGAAGAAGGCAGCATACATGAGGTTTAGGAAGCAAGGATCAAATGGGTCTTTTGAGGAATATAGAGAAGCAAGAAAGAAGCTTAAGAAGGGGCTGAGAAGGCCTTGGCGAGTAGGGTAAAGGAAAACCTCAAGGCATTCTTCAATTATGTGAAGAAAAAAAGGATGACAGGAGTGAAGGTAGAACCGATTAGAGATAAAGGTGGGAAGATGTGCCTGGAGGCTGTGGAAGTGAGCGAGGTCCTCAATGAATACTTCTCTTCGGTATTCACCAATGAGAGGGAACTTGATGATGGTGAGGACAATATGAGTGAGGTTGATGTTCTGGAGCATGTTGATATTAAGGGAGAGGAGGTGTTGGAGTTGTTAAAATACATTAGGACAGATAAGTCCCCGGGACCTGACGGAATATTCCCCAGGCTGCTCCACGAGGCGAGAGAAGAGATTGCTGAGCCTCTGGCTAGGATCTTTATGTCCTCGTTGTCCACGGGAATGGTACTGGAGGATTGGAGGGAGGCGAATGTTGTCCCCTTGTTCAGAAAAGTTAGTAGGGATTGTCCGGGTAATTATAGACCAGTGAGCCTTACGTTTGTGGTGGGAAAAGATTCTTAGAGATAGGATCTATAGGCATTTAGAGTATCATGGTCTGATCAGGAACAGTCAGCATGGCTTTGTGAAGGGCAGATCGTGTCTAACAAGCCTGATAGAGTTCTTTGAGGAGGTGAAAAGGCACATAGATGAGGGTAGTGCAGTGGATGTGAACTATATGGATTTTAGTAAGGCATTTGACAAGATTCCACATGGTAGGCTTATTCAGAAAGTTAGAAGGCATGGGATCCAGGGAAGTTTGGCCAGGTGGATTCAGAATTGGCTTGCCTGCAGAAGGCAGAGAGTCGTAGTGGAGGGAGTACATTCAGATTGGAGGATTGTGACCAGTGGTGTCCCACAAGGATCTGTTCTGGGACCTCTACTTTTCGTGATTTTTATTAACGACCTGGATGTGGGGGTAGAAGGGTAGGATGGCAAGTTTGCAGACAACACAAAGGTTGGTGGTGTTGTAGATAGTGTAGAGGATTGTCAAAGATTGCAGAGAGACATTGATAGGATGCAGGAGTGGGCTGGGAAGTGGCAGATAGAGTTCAATCCGGAGAAGTGTGAGGTGGTACACTTCGGAAGGACAAACTCCAAGGCAGAGTACAAAGTAAATGGCAGGATACTTGGTAGTGTGGAGGAGCAGAGGGATCTCGGGGTACATGTCCACAGATCCCTGAAAGTTGCCTCACAGGTGGATAGGGTAGTTAAGAAAGCTTATGGGGTGTTAGCTTTCATAAGTCGAGGGATAGAGTTTAAGAGTCGCGATGTAATGATGCAGCTCTATAAAACACTGGTTAGGCCACACTTGGAGTACTGTGTCCAGTTCTGGTCACCTCACTATAGGAAGGATGTGGAAGCATTGGAAAGGGTACAGAGGAGATTTACCAGGATGCTGCCTGGTTTAGAAAGTATGCATTATGATCAGAGATTAAGGGAGCTAGGGCTTTACTCTTTGGAGAGAAGGAGGATGAGAGGAGACATGATAGAGGTGTACAAGATAATAAGAGGAATAGATAGAGTGGATAGCCAGTGCCTCTTCCCCAGGGCACCACTGCTCAATACAAGAGGACAAGGTAAGGAGTGGGAAGTTCAAGGGGGATATTAGAGGAAGGTTTTTTACTCAGAGAGTGGTTGGTGCATGGAATGCACTGCCTGAGTCAGTGGTGGAGGAGACACACTAGTGAAGTTTAAGAGACTACTAGACAGGTAAATGGAGGAATTTAAGGTGGGGGCTTACATGGGAGGCAGGGTTTGAGGGTCAGCACAACATTGTGGGCTGAAGGGCCTGTACTGTGCTGTACTATTCTATGTTCTATGTTAACCTCCTGTGGAATAGGATTAACAAAGGCTTTTCTGTAAACTGAGTGGATAAAGGTGAGCCAAGCCGACTGGAAAGGTATCATTTCCCGCTACTGCCTGTAAGGAGTTTGTAAGTGAACAAGTGGGCTTCCTCCAGGTGCTCCGGTTTCCTGCCACAGTCTACAGACGTACCAGTTGATAAGTTAGTTCGTCACTGTAAGTTGCCCCATCATTAGGATAGGATTAAATTAGGGATTGTTGGGCAGTTTAGCTCAAAGGGCCAGAAGGGTCTATTCTGCACTGTATCTCAATAAATAAATAAATCTGGTCAGAATGAGCTGATAAAAAGAAATAACAGTTGACCTTTGCTCTCCCTAAATTGGAGGAAGAAAAAAATCCTGAGAGTTCCTATTCCTGACCATATTTTAAGGTGCAATTGTATCCAATCAAGTACTGGAGTAAATGAGTGTCTGATTCTTAAGCCAACATTTGCCATCATCCAATTAAATTTCATAGCAGGCAGCTTAGCAAACGTCTTCGTTTTTTTAACAATGGTTTAATCTACAAATTCAACCCCATGATATTGTCTTTTACAACTTTACCCAATTAAAAAGTGAAACACAACAGCAAGTTACTTCTGGATTTTCTTTTAGAAATCTGATCAACTTCTGCATCATGGTGCCTCGAATGGCAATATTTCAATGCTCTTCATAGAGCATTGCAGGGGAACATTGTATGGGAGTGAACACTGTGGTAACTCATGGGACAATTACAGTGCTGGACAGGGATTCATGTCAGGTTAATCCATTACTTTCCTCTCATCCTGTAGGGTCTGCTGTACAGTGCAACATACCCATCATCAATATTCAGTGCCTCAGGTGACTCCCTCAGGCTCAGAATGTTCAATCCACCAAAGCATTCATCCTGCTAACTCACTGAAAGGCCATACACTACCCTTTGATATTGGCACAGATGTCCAAATCACTGTCTTCCAATCTCCAGATCCTCTTGTGCCCATCGTACACCTGAGGTTGCCATCGGAGACCTCAGACAGACTCACTCACTAGCCTCAACCAGCATCTCAGCCATGATCCTGGTACCCTCTGCCTCATTCTTTGTCATCCTTTGGTCATGGTCCTGAATAGGCATGGATAATTTCATCCTCAGTCTTATTTTTATTTACACAGTTTGTCTACTTTTATATATTGGTGTTGAGAACTCTTCATCTGTTAATGCATAGCGTTTCATGAAATTCTACTGTATTTCATTTTTCCCCTGGGGTTGTCTGAAAGAAAATGAATCTCAAGGTAGTATATGGTAACATTACTGCATACAGTATACTTCAATAATAAATTTACTTTGAACTTTAAATGTTGAATTTTCCTCTAAACTCCCAAACCAGAGCCCATGACTAACCCAAAGTTAAAACAAATGACGTTGGAAAATTCCTGCTGCCTGGACTCAATTGAAACAGCTCTTCAAAGTAAATGTTTTTCAGATACTAAAACATTAGTGGATAAGTTTCAAAAATGTTTAAATATTTGATTATATTAAATTAACACAGGAAATGATAGTACTTACCATTACAGAACAAATGGTTTAGTATCACAGTTAAGGTCATTTGGACTTATTTGTAGTCAGGCAGTACACCACATACTTAATAAGAATATTTAATTTTTGAGTAATATTAATTTCCAACTGCACAAAGTTACCACCCTACATCGATCAATCAATATTGTTAACATAAGAACAATTAACAAGTAATTACATTCTATTGAGCTGTTTGATTGGGTGGTTAATAGAAATATTACCTTTATGAATGGAGACTCAAACCAACACTTTGGAAATGCAGCTCAAGTTCAGGCTCATTTTATACTCAATCTCTGTTGGTATTGAAAGTGGAAATGTCACCTCAAAGGGAGTGAGAACTCCATAACAGCTTGTTGTGACTGTGAACGAAGTCACTGGAGAGACACTGAAGCTGGTGGATAAAAAAGTCTTCATTAGCCAAATAAGCAGGAATCAAACAGGAGATGCTCTTGGAAGAAGAGGCCTGCCCAACCCAATATTACACAACATTTTATACGCTAAAGATCAAAGGTAACAGCAGGAAAATTCTATAGTTACAATGTATCTACAATGCTTCCTTTGAATTACATATAATTTGCAAACATATAGATCTTCACACCAATAATCCAGATACCCAAAATAAATGCTAATCCCCACTGACTCTGGGTTGCATTCATGCACAATGTTTCCTGGTTTGCAATCGACCCCAGTCTGCAGCTCCAAGAACACTATTGTTTTGGGTGCATTGTAAACTCAGTCTACAATCTAAATTCAGGTCTGATGAACGGTTGCTTTGAAATTAATATTTGCTATATAATATAACTCTAGAAGATGCCCTAACACAGCTAATCACTCAAAATCACACTCTGGGGCTGTGTTATATTGACAGTGAAATGTTACCAGTTAACATAGATTGGTACATTGAGAGGACATTACCATCAGAAATCTCAATGCTAGATCAGACAATTTAAGAATGAAAACTGTGTGTACACTTCAAAAATAGTTACTATTGTCACTTCTTAGAATTTAATATAATCTTGACCGTGATATATTGTGATCTTGAGGTGGCTGCTAACTGAGTAATCCAACCCTAGCTCCACTGGTTGATCCATATAGATGCTTCCATATGGAAATGCTGCCTATTGGTCAGGATTGTTTTTTCCAGGTTTTCTTCTTCACCTTTGTATTTGGGCTCTAACAGCAAAGCCATTCACTTTATGACTGACTCCCACTTGATTCAAGTTTTGGCACTGTTTGGGGTAGATGATGGTCAGGTCTTGCCTGTTCACAAGGCGCACATCAGGTTTTCAGCATGTCTTACAGTCTTGGAATACTGTATATTTCCATAACTGAGCCAAGAATGTAGCTCTCAGCTGGGACCTGAGAGTTGGTAAATGGTCCGTAATGTACATGCTGGGAGGAAATACCTAATGTGCTTTACCAATTAAAGCACAGTCCTGGGATACTCAAGGCACTAATAAATCCATAACATTAATCTGGAAAAAAATTAGTAAATCATATATTCAGCCAAATAACAGGTTGGCTAGCAACATAATTCTTCACATATACTGTAAAGTGATGCTGAGAGCCAAGCAGAGGAAATTTGTGAAACTGTGTAAGAAACAGATGGTTGCAGCAATGGAGCAAATATGGCCTCCACCTTGATGGGAGAACTCAAACAAGTTGAAGGAATTTTCTAAACAAGATTTATCTCTTGCCTTTATCTTCAAATTGTCTTCCACCTTGAATTGCAGCAGTTCTACACATTATCATTATTTTTTTCTTTGGAGGGAGTAAACATTGTGTTGCTTTATTGTGGGATTTTCTAAATTGTACTGTGTGTTTTGTCTGGAAATGAACAAAAGTCTTTCAGTTAGCTGTCTGCCACATTCCACATTAAAATACCACGGCTGTTATTCGAACATTACATCACTTTCTGCCTACCAGGAGAGTCTAAATGGGAAAAAATACAATAAGCTACGGAGTGCTGGGAAATTATATCCACATTCTAGAAATTCTCACCACCCAATTCAGAAATGTTTTACCAAAAACTATCCACTAAAGAGGAGACATCTGAAAATCCCAAAAATTAAACAATTGCATATTTAAATGGTATAATTTAATAATTGACAACACCTGTGGCCTGTTGAGTAATATGGGCCCAGATGTAACCTTAACCAGTTTGGATCAGAAGGTCCAATATTCAACAGGCATTTACTGCAGGAAAATGTCTCCAGGCACTTCAGAGGAACATGAAGAAAAATGACAGCTAAGCCAAAGGAGAGATAAGGATGGGATGATTGTATTTTTCTCAAGGAGGAATGGCTCACGGTAGGAGAGAGGGACAGATGGAGGTAATTCCACAGAACTGCTGAAGACACAGTCACCATCTGTGGGTCAAGGATGGGAAAAAAAAACAGAAGTGGAACATCCAGGTTAGAGTAGGTGGATGGGTTTTAATCTTAGAATCAGGTTTAATATCATTGGCATATGTTGTGAAATTTGTTGTTTTCTGGCAACAGTACATTGCAATACATAATAATTAAAAACTATAAATTACAGTTAAAAGTGTACATATATAAATTTGATAAGTAATGCAAAGAAGAGAGCAGAAAGATTAGTTAGGTAGTGTTCATGTAGTCATTGTCCATTCAGAAATTTGATGGCGGAGGGGAAGGAACATTGACTGGGTGTCTTTAGGCTCCTGTACCTCCTCTTTGATGGTAGCAATGGGAAGACCACATGTCCTGGGTGATGGTGGTCTTTAATAATGGATGCCGTCTTTTTGATGCATCACCCTTTGAAGGTGTCCTGGATGCTGGGGAGGCTGGTGCCCATGATGGAGCTGTCTGAGTTTACAACTTCCTGCAACTTTTTCCGATCCTGTCCAGTGGACCCTCCATACCAGATGGTAATGCAACCAGTTAGAATGATCTCACGGTACATCTGTAGAAATTTGTGAGTGTCATGCCTTCTTTGTAATTGCATCAAGATGTTGGGCACAGGATAGATCCTCAAAGATGATGACACCCAGGAACTTGAAACTACTCACCCTTTCCACTTCTTATCCCTCAATGAGGACTGGTGTGTGCTCCTTCAACTTCTCCTCCCTGAAGTCCAAAATGAATTCCAAGGTCTTACTGATGTTGAGTGCAAGGTTGTTGCTATGACACCACTCAACCAGCTGATCTATCTCACCTGATGTAGGCCTGATCTTCTGTACTTTTCCTTACACCCGATAAGGCTATTCAGGCAATCATTGACTTCCAAGAGAGCAATTTCTTTACTGCCACTCTGGTTCTCCTTACTACCCTTTGTCATTGCAACTATCCCCTCTATTCTTGCTCCTGAGTTCACATCAGACCTCTGGGCTGTGATGGCCCGGAACCTCGGCATTAGGACACATCACCCACAGTCCAATAGCCAATGCAAGTGCTTTCACTGCTCCTTAAAGGCTGCTCTGAGGGCTTCCCTGACCGATGAGTCTTGGCATGATCAGCTCCCACGGGATTACTGCTGGGGCTCTGACTGCTTCAAAGGAGGACATGCAGCCGTCTGAGGTTAAGCTGGTATATGGGCAACCGTTATGAGTTCCAGGTGATTTCATTCCTGACACCGGCGTCCTACCCCCCTCAGTAAATTCAATTCCTTTTCACCTATTCCAACCTCCCATCATGGTAGACAGCACTATTGGGTTCCTGTTGACCTACATTCCACCTCGTTTGTTTTTGTCCACCATGAGGCACACCATTATCCCCTACAGTCCCCTTACCATTGGCCATTCTGCGTTTTGCAATGGGGAGAAAAGACTTTTATCATAGATAAGAGGGGAAAACCTGGATGTATTTTAGCAGATCACCTTAAACCAGCCCACTAAGATTTGGAGTATTCTGCTGCCATGCTCCTGGCGTCACAACAAGACCATGAGCGTGTCAACGCATTTCTAGAGGCATCTGTGGTTCCTCCACCCATGGATCTCAGGACCCGAGCTGGGTGGCTCGTTCGAGCTCCAGACAAGCTCACAATGGCAGTTTTAGTGAATTTGGAGGGGGGTGGGGGAAAGGGTGGCCTGTGTAGGGTAACGTAATTGGGAGAAATGTACATGATTCACAACGACTGACGTTGAGTTGGGGTTTTGCTTTAAGAGGCTGGTCTGACATGATAATGTTATTACGTAAAAGAATTTTTTTGACGCGCTTTTGGTGTAAAGCTTTTGGAGTTCAATTAAATGTGTTACGGGCTTCGTTAAACATTAAATGCCTCACTTCATTTTATTTGCGAAAACCTACAGGACTATCCTCCAAGCTTGGAAGCCACTGGAAGGGGCTGGGAGAGGTGCTGTAGAGCATTTCTGACGTGGTATACTGGGTGCTGTTGCCTGACCAGCAGAAGGCAGTTGTGCTGCATCAGGACTGGCTGGCACTGTATCAGCCCTTGGCCACCACCGATCCAGCTAGGCTGCAGGAAGGAAGTTACCCTCCGGGTGCCCTGCCTCTTGCCTCACCAAACAGTGCCTTCCCTGGGATGGGGGGAAGGGTGGCTACAGACAACCCCCAGCACCCCAGGTGGCAGCATCAACCACCACCGGGACTTTTGGACTCTGATGAGGGCTCTAGGGTTGCCGGGGACAGCTGACCCCTCAAGTGGGGGCAATGTGGTGCTCCAGGGGCATAGCCGACAACTCTCCCCTGCAGTCCTAGCAGTCAGTGCTGCTTACTGTTCTTGTTTTAAAACGTATTCGTGGAATTATGGTGAGATGTTCAAGTTCATTTATTGTTACATTTTAGCTCGGGTCACACAGTTGTTTGCGTGTGTGTTTATGAGTCACCCTGACTGCAACTGGGGTGTGTAATCATCACCTCCCTGCCTGGAGGAGCTCAGCAGGCTAGACAGCACTGACAGCAAAAAGTAAACAGCTGATGTTTCGGGCTGCGATCCTTCATCAGGACTTGCGTGTGTGTGCGCGCGCGTGTGTGTGTGTATACATATTTTTAAAAAAATTAAACAAGTAGTGTAAAAAGAGAAAAACATATACAGTGATAGACTTTCCAGATATTTATTTCCCAGAAATACTTCTACAACAGGCTGAGGGGCAAGCTCTTTGCCTGACAAAATTACAAAATCATTATAAATGAATATTACTGAAAAACTAAATAAAAAAACAAATTTTCTAACTAAATTAAATCAGGAAGTGTAAATTATATGATACTTACTTTTCTCCTTCACAGTTAATCCCTCTCCACTGAAATGAACGGGGCCTCTGAACTTTCATTTGATGAAGGGTCCTGCATCGAAAGGCAGTAGAAACAGCTGCTGTGGTCAGCCGTACAAAGGTTCAGGCTGTCTACGTTTGCTCATGCCTGCATCCTCCGAGCTCCTGCATTGTCATTGAGTTAAAAGCCACTGTTTTGCCTCTTAATGGAAAATTCAAGTGCTTAGTTCTGTTTCTGCCTCCAATGCCTGATCCTCTTATTTCCAGGATTTTCTGTTTTTATTTCTGATTTCTCCCACCTGATGCACCTTGCATCTATCTGCAGCAGCTGTGCTGTGTTGGTCTCTGTGTTCCTATCTTGGGAAGAGGCAAATCAGTCAAGAGCTCCACTCTTAACTTCACTATGGTGAGCCCGGTACAAAACACAGATGATGGAGAGGAATTATGAAATGCAACTGGACATCGTGAGGTTGGTTGACAGTCTGCACTCAATCTACACTCAGTATCAAGCCTTGAGTATAAGAAAGATTTCACTCCAATATCCTTGTGCAATCCATATTGGCAGACAGCTTGATTATTACCGGAGATGACATCTGTCTCTTCCATCACCACCAGGTTCCAGCCACCACATGACCCATTTGATGTGGCATAAATTAACACAGCTGGGGACGAAAAGGTGCCAATTTTATATTCTAAACTTAAATATAAAATTGTCTATATTGTAAGAGAAACAAACCCATCTTCTTGCATAATCATCCCAATTTTAGCATTCAGCATCGTAAGATCAAGCCTGAGGCTGTCTCAGGCTAATTGGACCTGGGACTATGCTTGTCCAGAGCCACCAAGGGCCTCAGACTCTGAAATCATCACTGGTCTCCAAATTAATCAAATTTATCTCATGGTGTGAACCTTGGTGGAATCTATTGCAATAAGGGAAAGCAAGCCCCACATTCATGTTTGAAGTTGGATATTGGTATCCAAATAAGGGATTAAACTTGGAAGTACCTTGCTCCAAAAACAGAGAATCCTGGAAATTTCCATCTGGGCAAGTGAGATGCGTGAGGAGAGAAACAGTCTGATTGTCAAAGGCCATCATCGTAACTAGACAAGGTTAGAAGAGCAAACAGTTTTGGCTAAGGCAGGAGGAGACTCTGTGTAGAGCGGAGGAAAACAGAACTCTGCAATAAAGAGAAAAAACAAAATGATTAAAAGAAGGTACAAAAAGTGATAATGAAAGCAGTTGATAAGGCATCATTGTTCTTAACTTCGCAAACACGAGGAAATCTGCAGATGCTGGAATTTCAAGCAACACACATAAAAGTTGCTGGTGAATGCAGCAGGCCAGGCAGCATCTCTAGGAAGAGGTACAGTTGACGTTTCAGGCCAAGACCCTTCATCAGGACTAACTGAAAGAAGAGCTAGAAAGAGATTTGAAAGTGGGAGGGGGAGGGGGAGATCTGAAATGATAGGAGAAGACAGGGGGGGGAGGGATGGAGCCAAGAGCTGGACAGTTGATTGGCAAAAGGGATATGAGAGGATCATGGGACGGGAGGTCTGGGGGGTGGGGGGAAAGCCCAGAGGATGGGCGAGGAGTATAGTGAGAGGGACAGAGGGATAAAAGAGAGAGAAAAAGAATATATATAATAGATAATGGATGGGGTACGAGGGGGAGGTGGGGCATTAACGGAAGTTAGAGAAGTCAATGTTCATGCCATCAGGTTGGAGATTACCCAGAAGGATTTATATTCTGTCTGGGTAGCCTCCAACTTGATGGCACGAACATTGACTTCTCTAACTTGCGTTAATGCCCCACCTCCCCCTCGTACCCCATGCATTATTTATTTATTATATATATTCTTTTTCTCTCTCTCCTTTTCCTTCCTCTGTCCCTCTCACTATACTCCTTGCCCATCCTCTGGGCTTCCCCTCTCCTCCTGAGGCCCCCCCCGTCCCATGATCCTCTCATATCCCTTTTACCAATCAACTGTCCAGCTCTTGGCTCCATCCCTCCCCTCCTGTCTTCTCCTATCATTTTGGATCTCCCCCTCTCCCTCCCACTTTCAAATCTCTTAATATCTGTTCTTTCAGTTAGTCCTGACAAAGGGTCTCAGCCCAAAATGTCGACTGTACCTCTTCCTAGGGATGCTGCCTGGTCTGCTGCGTTCACCAGCAACTTTGATGTGTGTTGATTGTTCTTAACTTGCCCATTAAACAGCACTTCAATAGTAATTTTCAATAGTAAACTGAGATTATTTATTTATATAGTGTGATCTTTTGGTGCTTCCCTCTGTAGCAAGACTGGACAAGCAGATATCCTTGTAGTTCTGCAGCAGAGATTTAAGATACATTGTATAGCCATGACTATGGTTACCATTCTGAGCTTACAAAGAAACCACACACTGACTTCCGATTGCAGAGGCTCAAATTTGTTTTTATAGTCACAAAAAGCAGTATACCTTGTATTTTCATTAACTCAGATCTAAACACTGTCGTTTAATACACACCTATGCAAACCTCAGATTACATCCAAGTATAACTCTGAAAAGCATACAATTTGACAAGTGTCTATCATTTCAAAACCATATATACTATCTGCAGACACCCACTTAATTTCCTTAATTGCAACCTATGTTCTGTATAACTGCACTGCTTTCTTAAATGACTAGTCCTTCTGGTTTCTAAAGATAATTGGCTATTTCTGAAACTCTGACTAATTTTAGACATCTTACAATTTCAAAGAAAAAAAAACAAATCAAGCTGTTTTTCTTTGTTAAATTTGTAAATTAAATGCTCTTTCAACTTGCCAAGCATTTCCAGTATTTTCTTTTTTTTTATTTATTTCAGTTTTCTGGCATCAACAGCAATTTGTTTTCAACCCCAATATTATTGTATTGGACAGAGGGTTATGAAGATTGGTATACAGCATTGAAATGAGGAAAAACAGCACAAATAGAATCATAAGAAATAAATAGCAACAGAACAGAAATAAAACACAGAGCTGGAAGACAGAACTGAACTACCGTGAGCACGACAGTAGCACGACACTCTAACAGCTTGGGGTGTTCCAGAGTTCAGAGTTCAATTCTGGCACCGTGTGTAAGGGGTTTGTACGCTCTCCCTCTGAACTGTGTGGATTTCCTCTGGGTGCTCCAGTTTCCTCCCACAGTCCAATAAAGAACTGGTCCTGTGGTTAGGCTCGTGTTAAATAGGTGGGTTGCTGGTCAGCACAACCCATTGGGCTGGAAGGACCTGTTTCCGCACAGTATCTCTAAGCAAGCAGACAAATAAATGAGAGAACAAGAATAGCTAAGATAGATGTATAATGCATGTGTCTATTTACAACAAGCTTGATATGCAAGGGGAGTGAGTTCTGGATGCAAATAACCAAGTGCGATTATGACGAAGCAGCAACAGAGCATAGCAAAATGGCAGGATGGGTTGTAAGTATTCCTGGATGTGATGTAATGAGGAGAGAAGTAGAAAGGACGAGAGAAGGAGAGGCAGTATTGATTAAAGAGACTGTTGTAGATTCAAGATGTCCTGGACTTATTGAGGACAGATCATAAACACCAGAGATTCTGAGGATACTGGAGATCTTGAGCAACACATGTAAAATGCCGGAGGAACTCAGCAGGTTAGGCAGCATCAATAGAGGCGGATAAACAGTCAATGTTCCAGGTTCAGACGCTTCATCAGGGTATTAGCCTGAAATGGTAACTGTTCTCCTCCATTGATGCTGCTTGACTTGTTGAGTTCCCCCAGCACTTCGCTGCAAGGATCAGTGCTGGTCCATTGTCATTTGTCATCTACATCAACAATCTGGATGAAATTTGCAGATGACACCAAGGTTGGTGGGGGAAGGCATAGTGGAGAGCAAGGAAGGCCATCAAAGCTTGCATTGGGATCTGGACCAGCTTGCAAAATAGGCTGAAAAATGGCAGATGGAATTTAATGCAGCCAAGTGTAGGACGTTGCACTTGTTACGAGAATACACATAAAATTAAGATGTTTGCTGGCCTGGGCTAGCATCAGTGGCATCAGCAGTTGGTCTGCCACCTGCCCTCAGGGGAAGGAGAGATAAGGAACAATGGAGCAGCGTCTGGAGATGTGTAATGAAGGGATGTGGGAGGAAGAGCTGTCTGGAGCGGCTCCCCCCTTTGAACCCTGAACTGTTTGAAGTGATGGACAGGCGATACCCCAGCAGGGGGATAAAAAGGGACAGGTTCGCTAAGACAGACACACGCCACCCGAGGTAACGAGACCCTGGAAGCGGTGCGCCTCTCACGAGTGGTGAGAAGTACCGGACAACGCACAGGGTGGAAAGGTGCGATCAGCGGGAACCCGGTGTGTGTCCGCCCTTGCCTGGGTGCCGGGTTCACTGCAGAGGATCGACCGCATCTGGAGGAGGGGTCACAGTCGGTGACCTCAGGTGACATCACCAAGGACCCGCCCAAAAGTTGCTCGTGAGCAATCTCGCTGGTCTGTGAGTGAAGCTGTGCTGAATGATGAGTTGTTCTCTCTGTCTCTCTTCCCCCACCTTGTCCATCGCCATGGCAACGATTACTGCGAACTGAACTTTGAGTCATTTTGAAATTGGTCATTTACCCCTAGACAACGATAGAGCTTGATTGATGCTGTTATCTTAATTCTGTGCACATGTGTGGTTATCATTGTTGAATTGTTGCATTTATTATCCTTTCGATTACTGTGTTGCTTGTTTCTTTAATAAAACTTTCTTAGTTCTAGTACTCCAGACTCCAACTGAGTGATCCATTTCTGCTGGTTTGGCAACCCAGTTACAGGGTACGTAACACACTTTGGAAGGACAAACCAGGGTAGGACTTACACAGTGAGTGGGAGGACACTAAGGAGTGTGGTGGAACAGAGGGATCTGGAGATACAGATCCATAATTCCTTGAAAATAGTGTTAGACTTGGAAAGGTACATTGGCTTTCAGAAGTCAAAGCATTGAGTACAGGAGTTTGGATGTTATGTTGAAGTTGTATAAGATATTGGCGTATTGTGTCTATTTCTGGTCACCTACCTACAGGAAAGACATCAATAAGATTGAAAAGGTGCAGAGGAAATTTACAAAGATGTTGCCAGGACTTGAGGACCTGAGATAGAGGGAAAGGTCGAATAGGTTCAGACTTCATTCCCTGGACTCTACGAGAATGAGGGGAGATCAGATGGAGGTATACAAAAATGAGAGGAATAAATAGGGCATATGTAAGCAGGCTTTTTTCACTGAGGTTGGGTGACACCAGAACTAGAGGTCATGGGTGAAAGGTGAAATGTTTAAGGGAACATGAGGGGGAACTTCTTCACTCAGGAGGTCGTGAGAGTGTGGAATGAGCTATCAGTGGAAGTAGTGGATTCCGGTTCGATTCCATCAACCAAGAGAAATTTGGATAGGCGCATGAATGGAAGCGGTATGGATGGCTATTGTCCGGGTGCAGGTCAATGGGACTGGACAGGTTAATTGTTCAGCACAGACTAGATGGGCTGAAGGGCCTGTTTCTGTGCTGTAGTGTTCTATGATTTTATGACTTTAACTGGGTTTATTACTGGAATTTCAGGGAGGAAGAGAGGCAAAGGGTAAGGATGAGAAATGATTGTCAGAAAACATTAGAAGGAATCCAAAATATTTTACAGTCACTTAAACAGAAAAAGTTCAAAGTATATTTATTATCTAAGTACATATATATCACCATATTCAACACTGAGATCAATTTTCTTGTGGGCATATTCAAAAAATCCATAATAAAATAATAACTATAATAGAATCAATGAAAGACCACACCAACTGGGCATTCAATCAGTGTGCAAAAGACCACAAACTGTGTAAATACAAAAAGAAATAAATAATAATAATAAATAAATAAACAATAAATATTGGGAACATGAGATGAGGAGTCCTTGAAAGTGAGTCCGTAAATTGTGGGAACATTTTAATGATGGGGCAAGTGAAGTTATCCCCTCGGGTTCAAGAACCTGATTGTTCAGGAGTAATAGCTGTTCCTGAACATGGTAGTGCGAGTCCTGAGATACTGTACCTTCTTCCTGAAGGCAGCAGCAAGAAGGGAGCATGTCTTGGGTGGTGGGATACCAATTGAAATAGAGAGGTGCTACCTACCAGAAACCAGAAAGGAAATTTGATGCTCTTTTGTTCTTAAAGACACACCTGAATGCTAAGCAATTGAACCTTCTTGACCAATCTCTCATGCGAGACCTTGTCAAAGTCCATGCTAAAGTCTACGTAGACAATATCCACTGCCTTGCCTTCAGCATCTTTCCTGGTGACTTCCTCAAAAATCTCTGTAAGATTGCTTAAGCACGACCTACCGCACACAAAGCCATGTTGACTATCTCTAATCCATCCTTGTGTGTAGTCAGAGAGTATTTTGTCCATGCATTTATGCAGTCTGTATGCAGATTCAGACTTGCAAAAGTCCAGAGCAAGAAGGAAACAGCAGGAAGAATGGTATCAGATGCAGCCCTGCAATGCAATCTCTAGTCGTTTTGTTTGTTATCAGTTCTGGAGGGAACTCATATCCACACTGTCTGGTAAGTGGGAGTTTTAGAAAAACAATTCTTGAACTACACAAGACAGAATGATGCATTTTGGGAGGAAATAAATAGCCCTTCGTCCTTAGCTCAGCACCATGTGATGGTATGTCCAGACAAGTTGACAAGGAAGTGACAAAGTCCATTTCCCTATGATGGAAAGGAGATGCCACTAATTTCTAAACAAAGCAAATGAATTTGGAGTCAAAGATTCCCACTCTTGAGCATTGTGACCAAACTGCTGAGTTTTACATTGTGACCACTGTTAATTTAATACAATTCCTCAACTGAAGTACAAACTATTCTCGCTTGGTTCAGAGTCAAGAGATGAAAAGCCTGAGAAGACAGGAGCAGAAATACTCACCAAATTTTTACACCCGGATGAGGTCACAACAATAATAAAATTTATTGTACTTGGACAGTTATTACCATGTAAAAAAAACTGTTTGAGCTTTCAGTCATAATCAGGTACCTTTCATCAAACCAAAACAACTTTATGAAAACATTGATCAAAGCACTGAAAATCCTGAGAAGCACAAAAGTTTTAAAACAAAAAAAAAAGTTGAAGTAAATATTTTATGAAAGAAACAGTTAAAATTATTGCCATACATAGTATCAAAACTCTACACCTCTAGAATACATTAAATAGAATATAGTTCTGAATAAATATTACACTCTCTGAGTACTCAGGGAGACATCAGGGCATCAATATTACAATTAAGGATTTTGCCTAAATTGTCAAATTGAGTTCACATCAGTGAGCAGATTGTGTCTTCTGTGAAACATTTGCCTTCTGGGATAATCATTATATCTTTTTCCAACACAATGGTGAGATAAATTATAGCAAGACGGTAGCAAGAGAAGCAATTCCCTGTATTTTAGCTAATGTACTATGTCACGTGGGGCACACAGAACTCTGCTCTGAGGCTACTGCTCTCCAAGCAAAACCTAAAGGTTCGATTTGAAATATGTAAATGGTTTTATTGGTGCAAGGCAACTAAATAAATAGTCATACAAACAACATGTCTCAATAAGGAAGATCTAGCGTTGTAAAATGCCCTAAGTCAGTTCACAGGAAAATTGTCAGACAGAATTGTTAAAGCACATGTTAAAGCACATAGCAGAATATTAGAGCAGATAATTAAAAACTTTGTCAAAGAGAAAATCTCCACAGGAAAGGGAGAGAGAGAAGCAGAGACATTGATGGAAAACATTGATTAACAACTTGAAATTATAAAATAGTTTTCACAAGTCAAGACATTGAAAGCCCAGTAATATTATAAAACACTGCAGTTAATATGTTCACACCAGGTTCCTTTACAAGACAATGAAATAGTGTCCAGTAAATCTGTTTTAGTGATGTTGGTTCTGAATTGGCCAGTATATTGGAGAAATGTAGGGCTGAATATGATTATAAAGATAGGGCAGGGTGGAGCAAGGAGTGATTTGTTAACAAGGATCAGAATTTTAAAACTAATGCATTGCTTAACTAGGACCTCCATTAGATCAGTAAATTTATGTGTGCTATAGTGTGGAGACAATGAGATAAGTGGCAAGAGGAGAACTAAGAACTGTGACTATGAGGTGTTACGCCACGGAAACCGGCATAAGCACTGGCCTGATGGGCCACAACGCTCGTGACAGACTTTAATCTTAACTATGAGGTGTTGAGGGTGATTATTCAGGAAGAAGCTTGAAGCACATAGTGGACTAGCTGGCGATTGAAAAAGGCGGGGTGTTGTGATCAGTCCAGTGATTGAAAATGGGTTAGTAGATCATCAAGTGCTCCATTACTGAGAGATAAGGGGGCGGCCAGTGAAAAAGAGGAACGCTGATTACCCAGAGGATCAGGAGGAAACACTCCTACTCCTTCTGACCTACATGTAGAGTGGAAACTTGCTGTTCCTGGTCTTCTTTTGGCTGCCACATTTCCTAAGGCTTGTTACCTGGCCAATCAGTTGGCACAACAGAAGGGCAAGAGAAAAGCACAAAGTCTTCATGAAACATTAACTGGTGCGTGAAGTAAAAACAGTAAGTGCTGGAAATACTCAGCAGGTCAGGCAGAGTCTGTGGAGGGGCAAACAGAGTGAATTTCCAGATGAAGGATTCTCCATCAGGACTGAGAAAGTATCCTCTGTGGAATGCAAACCCACATTGGTGGGACCAATCATTCAGTCTGAACTCATGGGTTAGTGAAACTATGGCTGAAAATTTAGTTTTTTTTTGTCTATTTGACACCCATGCACACTAAGGTTGTTCAATAACCTAAACAGTTAGCAATGTACACTTCGATGTCACTTGAGCAAAAAATCTTGTGTAACTGAGACCTTCTGCCCCACGTAAGGCACTGACCACTCACATTGAAGCTATCGTAAACTAGATCCCAAAAGAGGCTGATACCTGCTTTGGCCTTAGCTACAAAGGGACATAATGGGGAATCTGTGCCATCCATTGTCTTGCAAGGAATTTGCTCTCACCACCTCTTTCCTCTCATTGCCATCCTCTTTAAGGATACTGAATGGTTCTACAGGTATTATCTAAACTCAGTTGTGTTGTTTGAATCTCCTGATAACCACTGACATTCCCAATAGCTGAGGCCCCATTTCTGGATGTCCCCTTCAGCCAAAGATTCCAGAATTTAATCCCAATGGCTCCCAATGATCTTCTTGTCGATATTCCCTGTGCCCAGTGACAACTTGATGCTTCCAATGTTCCTTTCAAATGATGTTCCTGACATCTGATAAGTCCAATCATCTTTCAAGTTATAAAGTGACCCTTCTTTAGGACTGGAAAGGAAGGGGGAAGAGCGGAAAGGTGGGGGAGGGGAAGGAGGCTAGGTAGAAGATGACTGGTGAAGTCAGGTGGGTGAGAAACGTAAAGGGCTGGAGAAAAAAGAATCTGACAGGAGTTGAGAGTGGACGATAGGGAAAAGAGAACCAGGCAGAGTCATTAGGCAGGTGAGAAGGGTAAGAGGCCAGAGTGGGGAATAGAAGAAGAGGGGAGGAGGAGGGATTCTTTTTACCGGAATGAGAAATCAGTATTCATGCCATCTGGTTGGAGGTTAGCCAGACACAACATAAAGTGTTGCTCCTCCACCCTGGGGCACAAGAGGAGGCCATCGATCAACATGTCGGAATGGGAATGGGAGTCAGAATTAAAATGTCTAGCCACAGGGAAGTTCCATTTTAGGTGGATGGAGCAGAGGTGCTTTACGAAGTTGTCCCCCAGTTTACAATGGGTGTCATCAGTGCAGAGGACGCTGCACAGAAGCAACGGATGACCCCAACAGATTCTCAGGTGATGCAGGTAAGGGCAGCATCCCTGGTGGAGGAAGGGAAGCACTGTCTTGTGAAGAAAGAGGATATCTCTGATGTCCTGGAAAAGAAAGCCTCATCCTGGGAATAGATGTGGTGAAGACGAATGTAGTGAGAAAAGGGAATATTATTTTCATAGGAGATAAGGTGGGAAGAGGTGTAGTCAAGATAATCATGGGAGTCAGCGGGTTTTATAAACGTTGTCGGTTGACAGTTTGTCTCCAGGGATGGGGAAAGAAAGGTCGAGAAAGGGGAAGGAGGCGGCAGAAATGGACCAAGTAAATTTAAGGGCAGGGTGGAAGTTGGAGGCAAAGTTGATGAAATTGACGAGCTCAGCATGTTTGCATGAAACAAAACCCTTCTTTTAATGTCTGACTGTTGGACTGATCTCCACATGCCTTTCAATATGCTCTTGAAATAGGAAACCTCTTTCACATAAACTGTAGCCAATCATTAACCAAATCCTCATCTTGAAATATTTCACAAAACTGTACTTTAATCCGGTACCTCAGACAACGGCACTGAACTACCTGTGCAACCAAAGACAGGTAATGACTGCATCTCTCATAATCATGCTGGATCAAACAGCCATTCATCAATACTGAATAAATCACTAATGTTTGACATTGATAAAGATGTTAGTGATTAAATGTAATGGCCTTGGGCAAAGAACAGTTCTCACTTAGATAACCCATTGCGTTAGTCAGAAAAAAAAACATGCCTTAGTAGCCACTTACAGCCAATATGTCTGCTCTGAATTAATAGGACCAGCTGGTGAAAAATAGCTTGTGTAAGTTTGGATATTAACCCTTTAATACATGTTGGCTAATTCATCAGATTTGTCCTCCACTCAAAATGCTTGGAACATGGAGTTTTTATAAACAACACATTGATACAGCTGAGAACCAAGTACAAAACTTCATGGCAACAGCCTCATTTGTGGTCTTGTCATCTGTGTCAATGACCCAGTGAAGGATCATGGGATTACTCACATCACTCACGTCATGGCAGGTAATTTGAGTTTGGGATGATCACCAGATAATTCCTGCCTGTTACTGTTATCAAACTAGCCACTTAGCAGTGACATTTGAAACTCCCATACAGTAAAATCAATATGAAGGTCTTAACAACACTGAAGGGAAAGCGCCAATATTTCACAGGAGTGACGGAGCGTTCATGAAGCCTGAAGTCGACTAAAACTCGCACCTGTAAATACTCTCTAAGCTTCTCCAGCTGAAAACATGACAGCATGCAAAGTATGATCCTAACCTTGGATTAATTCCGATGAAGAATGAGGTTCCAAGAGAATGTGTCAGCCTCACTGACATCTTGTATCTCACCTCCAAGAAGCTTCCTACTTGTGTGGAGCTACTTTATCAGATCAACAGGAAATGGTTCAATCTTCGACATCCTCAGTCCTAACCACCCTCAGTCATATATCTGTAGCATAGGGATGATACGTATGAACATACTCCAAGTCATTCTTGACTCCTTCATTGAAAGTCTTACTAGTCTTACTTCTAACATCCAGAAGACAAAGGTTGCTACCAAACAGCCCCCACCATTCTGACAATTGCAATCTACAGCAACATTATTACTTACTTACTTAACCCTATCGCCCCTACTGGGGCATCGACTGCTGACAGCAGCTCTCCAGAGTCCTCTATCCTGGGTCAGTCTTTCCAGTTGTCCCCATTTTCCAAATCCTTCCTCTCCCAGGGATGAGGTATTTGGAGCTTCTGTTAGTGTTTCTATAGCAATGGGATGCGGGTCTCCAACCGTCCTCCTTTTGCATTCGGGCTTGGAACTGTCCAAGGAGAGTACAGCAACATTACAGAAAGCAAGAATTCTTTTCCAAATCTTGGAGGGCACCTATCATGGAAGGCAGACACTGACGTCAAAGTTAGACTGTGCCAACAGAACCTTGGGGAAGTTCAAGATCAGTTTCCACCAAGCAGCAGTGAGGCCTGTTTTCCAGAATGCTTCACAGAGAGATAAGCCTGTAACAGGCCCCTCAAAGCACCAACAGGATCTCTGCAAAACCCTTCAAATTGATTGGCAGCGTAAGTGAACCAATGTCAGCATCTTAGAGTCATAGAGTCATCAAAAAGTACAGCACAGAAGCAGGCTCCTTGGCCCATCTAGTCCATGCTGAAACCTTTTAAGCTGCCCACTACCATCGAACTGCACCAAGACCATAGCCCTCCATACCCCTACCATCCATGTACCTATCCAAACTTCTCTTAAACTTTGAAATCGAGCTCACATGCACCACTTGCACTGGCTGCTTGTTTCACACTCTCACAACCATCTGAGTGAAGACGTTTCTCCTTGTGTTCTCCTTAAACTTTTCACCTTTCACCCTTAACCCATGACCTCTAGTTGTGGTCCCATCAAACCTCAGTGGAAAAAGCTTGCTTGCATTTACCCTATCTATAACTCTCATAATTTTGTATACCTCTATCAAATCTCCTCTCAATCTTCTATGTTCCAAGGAATAAAGTCCAAACCTATTTAACCTTTCCATATAACTCAGGTCCTGCAGACCCAGCAATATCCTTGTAAATTTTCTCTGTACTCTTTCAACCTTATCTACATCTTCCTTGTAGGTAGGTCACCAAAACTGCACAATGTCTCAAATTAGGCCACACCATTGTCTAATAGAACTTCAACATAACATCCCATGTCCTGTACTCAATATTTTGATTAATGAAGGCTAATGTGCCAAAAGCTTTCTTTACGACCCTATCAACCTGTGATGCCACTTTCAATGAGTTATAGACCTGTATTCCCAGATCCCTTTGTTCTACCGCACTCTTCAGTGCCCTACCATTCACTGTGTAAGAGCTACCCTGGTCCGAAGTGCGACACCTCGCAGTTGTCTGCATTAAATTCCATCTGCCATTTCTCAGCCCTTCCTTGTTGTCCACTACACCACAATCTTGGTGATCAAATCTTGGATCTTCAAACATTAAGGCTCGGCCAGCTTCTGATATTGTCAATCAAGTTCCATCACAGCAAGAAGTTTCTGAGAGGTTAGAAAAATATTTGCAAGGTATTCTTAATAAAGTTTAATACAGTACCCACATCCCTGGTTGGAGACTCCAAAAAAATGGTAAAGGAGCATTTAAGATACCAAGCCGTCTTGTCTCTTATGATGTCTCCAAATATGCAATACAGCCTGGGGATCACATGTTGCTCTGCATAGAATTAGCATATCTCGAACAGCACAATACTTTACCAAAACAGTCTGCTGGTTGAATTCAACAGGTCAGATAGCATCCATGGAGGCAGAGGGATATTCAGCATTTTGGGCTGAGATCTTGTATCAGGGTTGGAGACCCTGTGAACATGAACCAGGTGGGGCTCCAGTGTCAGAGGTAGGGACTGCAGTAATGGGAAATGAAGTAGGTTTGCTCTGCTCCAAATGATTATCCAGTGACCTCTATAGGAAACGCATTTACAGGAGGACAAGGAACGGCTCTGAAAGGAAGCGATGGTCTTTTATGTTAGATTATCTTGTAGGAAAGAATAGGATCATCGCTGATGATTTCTGTCAGTTATTTTCCACATTATGGGAGTTCACTCACAAATGCAATCGAGATAATGGTGAGAACATTTCCACATCTACTCTTCATCTAGTTTGCCTTTCTTGCTTATGGAAAACTAGCTATTGATTTAATGAGCATGGAACATGACTGATTTGAATTTAACATGCTGTTAGTGTTTCACACAGTACTGTGCAAAAGTCTTAGACACATGTATATAGCTAGGGTACCCAAGACTTTTGCATAGTACCGTAGTAATTTTATGCGTTGCACTCTACTGCTGCCACAAAAAAAAACAAATTTCATGATATACGTGAGTGATAATAAACCTGATTCTGATATGGGTTTCTATTGTGGACAGAGTGGGAAGCGGGCAGGGAGAGGGAAGTCATGGTTGGGAAAAGGGGAAGGGAAGGAGCAAGGTGTGGGAAGCACTAGAGACACATTCTGTATTGATCAATAGACCAGTTGTTTGGAATCAAATGACCTTGCCTGGTGTCTCAGGCCTGGATGTGTCCGCACCCACACCACCCCCCACCCCTGGCACTTCCTCTCTGCTACTGGTCCCACACCCGGCCCACAGTGCTCCTCCCTTGCCATTCCCAACATCCTCTGCTCCCGCTAGATTTACAAACGTGCTCTCCTTTCCACGTTGACAAATACGGTACTGTGCAGAGGTTGTGGGCACCCTAGCTATATACTCCACACAGACTCACAGAGTTGCTTGGCACAGAAACAGGCCCTATAACTAAACTCATTCATGCCATTCAGGTTAGCTAAGCAATCTAATCCCATTTACCTGCACTTGGCTCATACCCCCCCTAAACCTTCCATATCTATGAGTCTGTCCAAATGGCTTTTAAACATTGTAATCATACCCACCTCCACCACTTCTTCTGGCAATCTCCCTTAAGCCTGGACAGCAGTGTGGGCGGGTGCGGGCCAGTCAGAGAACCTCACTATTTGTCTGGTTCTGGGTCTAGCCAAAGCAGCATTCACAGGTCCAGGCAACAGGCCACCAAAGGTTCTACCTGTCCCTCTTTGGATGCCTGGATGGCCCTGGAGAGAGAGGGAGAGCATGTCATTTTCACTGGCTCTCAAGAGGCCTTCCCGGACCATAGGGCACTGCAGGGGCTGGAGTGCAACCTGGCCAAGGATGGTTGTATTTTAATTTGAGAATTATATAAATATTCTGATGAAAGTTATGTAAATCTGTAAATATGTAAATAAACCTCTTTTTAAAAAATATTGGAATGGATAGTCTGTTTCCATAGCAACTCATACTTCTGACAGTTTAAGTAAACTGCTACCAGATGGTTTGATAGTTTTACAGAATAAAATTGATCCCTACCATCCGTGTAAATGTACTTGAAAGTTAAATATTATATTTTTTACCTTTGTGTGTTTTGAATCGTTTACATGTCGCTTAACAAGTCTGGCATAGACAGACGGGGCAAATCCCTTCTGCGCATTCCACATAATTCATAAGTAATTTACTTGCCTCCCAGTAGTTCGCTCCACCCCCATTCCAGACAGCTGCCCTCACCAGGCCTCTGAGGCGAACGTCAAAGCAAAAGCTTTGCGAGCGCAGTATGTCTTTATGCTTTCCCCAAGGAGGGAGATTACAAAGGTGAACATCCAAATCCACATCGATCTTGTTTGGAAAGGTACATTACCTCAGAAGCTTCCAATTTTCTTCCCTCAATATTTGAATATGAAGCTTGCACCTTCAAGTGCCCGTAAGACATTCCTTAACATTGACATCATTGACTAAGATTCTGTTTATTGAATCTCTCTTTAAAGTTAAGGTCCAATTTGTCCTTCTGATTCAGCAAACATCCAGGGGCTTTATTTAAAAGTGCTGTGTCATGGCATACTGTGACTGTTATGTACAAATGCCCACACATGCTAATAGTACTAGATCAAAAGTAATTTGTTACTTGCGTAAATCAGTACATTGTACCCCGATAAGAGAATGATTGAAAGTACCAGTACAAATGGGATAAGATTCAAAGATTCGAAGTATGAATGTAGTATACATCTCTGAGATTTGTCTCCCAACAAAACAAAGAAAAAGCATGTAATCAGTTTAAAGAAAAAGAATATCAACCTCCCCCCTCCCACCCACGTGCAAAAAAACAACGAATTGTGCAAATGGCAACAAGATAAAATGAGTGAAAACACAGAATATAAAACACATCATCAAAAGGCATATTTCAGTTCAGCTCAGTGTTCATTATCTGCAGCCCACCCTGATTAAAATGTGTCCAAACTATCAAGAAAAAGGAGTGACCGGAAACTAGAACATATCATAAACATGAATTAGAGGCCACGATCCACAAACTACATCGATTAAACCTCGCTCCAGCACCATCCTCCGACAGCACTGAGGGAGAGAGAGAGAGAATGGAAGGACCTTCCCTTGGGGCCAGCGAGTGAGAAGGGGAGAGAGGCAGTCACACGCAGACACCTCTCCAGCAGCAGTGAGCTAGAGACTGGTAGACGGCGCTGAGCACTAGTTTGCCTCTGCACCCGCCCTAATGATTTCAGTCTTCCTCGGTGCTTTAATCGGCTAGGTCAACAAGAGACGGAGTCTATCATGGTGTGCCTGCACCCCATCTCCGGGCTTCGTGGCGTTCATGCCACGCACTTTGCTCGCAACCTTGTGGAACCCTCTTGGAGACTAAAAAGCTCCAGGTTGCCCGATCGACCCGTAAACACACGACCAGGAGGTAGTTTACAGGCTCCAACAGTAGAAGAACCACATCCGAAATCAAAAGAAGACATGAAAAAAGTGAAAGAAATTGCTCCGTGAGCTATGTTAGCAGTACACCAGACCAGCAAGAAATTTAAGGTGCTCTCTTCCCTGGTATGCCGGTAAAGTTTGATATATAGCAAGCACATAGCAAGGGCTCACCAACTTCTTAGCAGAATGAGGACTAATATTCACTATTTCTTTCTCTCTATTAGTGTGCTTCTGCAAAAATTTCAGTGTTCTGCTAAATCTGTGGCATAACAGAATAATTTCCAAATTCAGACTAAAGTTATTTCTTGTTAAGAGAGGGAAGATTCAAGAAACTAATCTTTTTAAACCAGGACGTATTGTTAGCTTTGACTCTGTGATTCAATATAATCCTGCAAATTGCAGACCAGGCGCCGTGGATGAGAATTCATGGAATTCCACAAATTCTGTCTTTCGGTGAAGTTGAGATGCTTGGCAATTCATTCAACCAGAGTTGCAGTCCTTTCACCAATACACCCACTCCTCTCCACCCACATCACCCTAACAGTACAAACTGCTGTTTGTGGACTTGTACAAGTTCCTTCTGCCACTCTTTGTTCTTTGTGCAGTTCTATTGTACTTCAGAAGAATAAACTAAAAAGTCAAGTCTGTTGTTCATGCATCTCCTCAACTTCAAAATGTCAGGCATGCCACTGTTATCTTGTCAAACATAGTGCATCTGCTGACAATGGTCAATCATACCCAGTGGAGTTGTTAATTCTGACCCAGTCTTCTCCAAGGCTTCAGCAGTAAGTGGGCTCAATTTCCCCACATATCGACTGCCCAGTGTTAGTCTTCTATTACCATAATGTATTTTCACACTGACAGGCAAACTGAAAGAAGTTACACACACATACACACATGTAGAAGATCTTGCACAGATCTGACAGAATGTTTGAATTCCATTTGATAAAAGGGCTTGTCTATCAAATTTATGCTCTTTGTTACAATCAACATTAATACCAACCCACCTACATACTAAAAGTTCAACAGTCAAGAGAGGAAAAGATGCAAATGACAAACAAAGAGGCTTGTTACACCCTATGAAAGAACGAAGAAAGTGTGTGGAAGTTTAACACTGTTTATATAAGTTTAAAAGGTGGGTGGTGCAGCTTAGAACCAGTGAATTTGTCACTAAGTTTCCAACATCCTTATTTAACTCCGGAATTAATGGCCATACTCTCATGGAGAAAAAAGGTCATCCACTTAAGATATAAACAAATAAGAATTACTTCTCTCAGAGGTGTTAGGGCGTATTCTGGAGATATGCAATATAATAAATATAATTTCAACAGAACCCAGTCTTCAGATCTGAATATGGATTGTAGATTGAATTTAAAATGCAGCTCAGACCAGTGGTCTTCCTGTAGCTGCATTCTGGAGTAAATTGAGATGTCTGCATATGCATGAATGTAATCAACAACCCACTAACCTGAAGTGTCTGCACAGGCATGAATACAAGTCAGGCTACGTCCACACTATGCTGGATAATTTTGAAAACGCCGATTTCGAGTAAAAATGACAGGCGTACACACTAAGTGTTTTTCAAAATATGTCTGTCCACACTAACACGGCTATTTGGGCTAATCTCCTCTACTGGGCACGCGCAGGACACACAGAAAACAAGCGAAGAGCAAACGGTATACTTAGTGCACGTTTGTCCAGTTACAGACTAGAAAAACTTCAAAGGAATTGCTCTTGGCTCTCGCGCAGGAGGACTTAAAACTTAAAAAAACAAATATTGGAACATATAGAGGCAACCGACAGGGAGATCACGGACAGTATGACCCAGCTGACGACGAACATTGAAAAACTGACTAACTCTGTGGCATTAATAAAGCACCTTGTTAAATGTATAAAACATGTCTGCATCAGTGTTATCTTGTATTTCCATACAACGTTACATTAGGCTGTTACACATCTATTTTCAGAGAAGTACTTGAATAAATAGGTAAACCACCTTCATACAGGCAAGGACAGAAAACAGGGCAAAGTGAGTATAGCAACACACATCAACATTATTTATTCAGTAAGCTATGGGTCAAAGTATTTGGTGAGTACATTTCTAACTCTTCTGGCTTCAATCTCATTGCCGTCTGTTCTGAAATTGTTAGGTTGTGTGGGGGGTTGCGTTCAAGAAAACAATGAAATGCCGCGCTGCGGCCATCTGTTCCAGCACGTCATGACAGCGTTTTTAAATAGTCAAAAAAGCTCACTTTACAATTTAACTCTCACGCCATTCACACCGACTGCGCGTTATAACAGCCGTATGGCAGTGCTTGCGCAGAACCAAGCAGAAGCAGAAAAGGCATTGTTGTTGTGGAGTTGTCATGACAGCGTTAAATCTCTCCGTTTACCCCGTACACACTACAATGGATATTAGGCGTTTTCAGATTTATTCACTCTGGAGACTGTTTCTGAAAATCTCCGTTTTCGGGGGATGAAAACGCCGCTTTAGTGTGGATGGAGGGTCAAAACGAAGAGAAAGGGCTTCGTTTTCAAAATTATCTGGCGTAGTGTGGACGTAGCCTCAGAGACCATAGTAATTAACACTCATTTTGGCCATGTTGGTGGGAAGATCCAGGTATTTCGAAAATTACATGTAACTCAAAAGAAGCATTATGAAGGCATTGTAACTATAGAAATTGTCCTGCTATCTTTGTTCTTTAACATATAAAAATATTCTGTAATGTTGGGTCGGGGAGACTCTCTCTCTGTTGAGTGTCTCCAAAGGCTGTCAGCTTGTGTGTCCCAAATACTTTTATATCTACCAACTGCATCTCTCCAGTGACAGTTATGACAAGAGGATCATGAATATTTGGAATTCTTTGTTCTGGAATGTGGTAAATGATGTGTCATTGAGTACATTCTGAGTTGCAAGAGAAATCAAGGGCTGTGTGATCAGGCAGTGAAGTGAAGCTCATGCTAATGATAACTTCAGTAGCTAACCTGAAGGTCAATATGGTCCATTTCTGCTTCAATTTTTTATGTAGTAAACTCGAATGGCTTGGGATAGGTATACAGAACCATCACAGAGGAGGTGAGTTGCTTATGCGCGTGTGAATTACTCGAGCAGAATTAAGGTTCAACCGAATTCATAACTCAATGGATTTCCTAGACTAACCGGACTCATTAGTGGCATTAACTGTGGAAACCAGATCAATTCCACTGAAATACTGCACTACAGCTGGGCACTTAACCTGCCAGGAGGAAAATCTTCGTTTCCGATACATTTACTGGGAATTCACTTGCCACAGGCTGAAGAATTTTTTTTTTAACCCCATTAGGATAGACGGCACTTTGTGGGTTTCATTGGACCTTGGTCAAGTCTCAAAGGACCAGTACCAGCAATAGTAACTCTGTAGTAAAGTATCATCAGTAGCAGTATGATCACCCGAGTAGAGTATGAGGGTCTCCCAAGGGGTTATTCCCTTAATGCGGACGGGGGCACCTGTGAGTGAATTTGTTTAATGGGGGGAGGATGATGCAAGGGCAGTCACAACAGACAGATCAGGGTCAGGGTCTGAGCAACACACACAAAGTGCTGGAGGAACTCAGCAGGCCAGGCAGCATCTATGGGAAAAAAAAAGTCCAGTTGTCGTTTCGGGCCAAAACCCTCCGGCAGGACTGGAGGAAAAAAGCTGAGGAGGAGATTTCAAAGCTGGGGGGAGGGGAGAGAGAAAAACTCTAGCTGTTAGATGAAAGCTGAAGGGGGAGGGATGAAGTAAAGAGCTGGGAAGGTGATTGGTGAAAGAGACAGAAGGCCATGGAAGAAACAAAAGGGGAATGCAAGATGACTGGAAACCTTTCACTGTTGCAGCTTTCCTCCGCTTTCACTGCTGTTATGATATGCCATCATCACTCACCGGCTCTACTGCTGAGGGCTTGCTTGGATCACTCTTTGCTGGAACCTCCCCCTTGACTTTACCCCCATGGGTGATCCTACCAGGAGCTAAGCTGTGGACAGCAGCACTTCTTCGGATGTCAGAAACTCACAAGCCTCTCCACCATAACAACATGATGATCCTCAGAGAGGTATCGTTCACAGGAAACAATAGGGACCGGATACAGAAATAGTTGAGCTTCCTTCATCTGCTTGGATAGCATCTGGCCAGGAGCAGATGGATCAGGTAGCGGGAAACTCCTGCTGATTGGCTGCTCACCTGTTACTGGTAGTTCACAGGCCACCACTACTCCCAAGGTTTTGCACCCGGCACATACCAGGGCTTTGCCAGAGATAAATTATGACTTACCAGTTACCAGCACATGCAAAATGATTATGATACAATTGCCAGGTCTGGCAGTTCTGCCAACTATGTCTCCGATAATGTTAGTAAGAATGAATTGTATTTTTTCACCTCCCGCTTTTGCCTTGCACCATCACTCCTTTTGTCATCTCACCTCTCCCCCCTCCTTCCTGCTCTTTGGAAAGGAAGCAAGACTCCCACATAACAATTGTACTTTATTACTTATTCAATTGGGTATAAAAATACATAAAATTACTACAGTACTGTGCAAAAGTCTTAGGCACAAATATATAGCTAGGGTGTCTAAGACCCTTTGTACAGAACTGTAGTAATTTTATGTAATGCACAGTACTGCTGCTGCAAAAAAAAACAAAATTTCATGACGTGTGAGTGATGATAAACCTGCTTCTGATATGGGTCTCTATTGTGGACTGAGTTTGGGAAGGGGGCAAGGAAAAGGGGAATTATGGTTGGGAAAAGGAGAAGGGAGAAGGGAGGGAGCAGGACTCACCAGAGACATTCTGTAATGATCAATCGACCGATTGTTTTGAATCAAACAACCTTGCTCAGTCTTGCAAGCCACCCCTCTGTTGCTGGCATTCCTGCTCCGCTACCAGCCCCACACACCTCACACTCCTCCCATGGCACTCCATGCTCACCATTCCCAAAACCCTTTGTTCCCACCAGATTTACAAACCTGCTCTTCACTCCACGTTGACAAATACAGTACTGTGCAAAAGGGTTAGGCACCTTAGCTATATATATATGCCTAAGACTTTTGCACAGTACTGTAAATACAGCCTGATTTCAATGAATTATTTTATCTGAGCAGTGGGAATGTGTAGCATAGTGAATTCACCCTCTGGCTGCCTGTTCTTTAATCTACTGCTAAATAAACGCTGCTCTCTTTGATACTAAAACAGAATGTACATCTTGTTCTGAAGAAGGGTCTCCGGATGAAACGTGGACTGTTTACTCTTTTCCATAGATGCTGCCTGATCTGCTGAGTTCCTCCAGCATTTTGTGTGTGTTACTTTGGATTTCCAGCATTTACAGATTTTCTTGTGTTTATGATTTGTTTTGATTCTCAACTCAGTTGACACAGGCCATCAGGGCAGATCAGCCGATGAATTGGCACAAAGAACCTCACTCACAGATACAGTGGGAAAAGATACTTGCCCCCAGTAACAATTCAGGAAGCTTTTTTTAAGGATGGGTTATGGCATCAGTCGAGGAGAGGATATAGGCAGGCATGAGCGGAGGGTAAAATTGTCCTGGCTGTTTTGTGCAATAGTATAGAATTTTTAGTGCATTTCTGTATGTGGTGATGATTTCAGCTTTTTCCTAGTATTGGCAAGGAAAGAAGAAGGAAACAAGAAAACCACAGTCTAATTTTGACTGAGTAAGTGAAAACATAAATTTTTCCCCATCATTAGATAAACTAGCAGAGTGATTCCTAACCAGTGCTTGGAATTTCCAACAACCAGACACAGCTGGGAGCAATGTCACATTCTTCCAGCAATTCCAAACCATTGCATGAGGATTAAATGGAATTTGGGATCAGAAACTCCAATTACAATCAAAGGCCAGTACATGGTTCATTCCATCTTGAAATCTGATCGTAAGCACCGTTAGAATGTTACACTCAGTTCTTTTGCTGTAACCAAACACATGCTGAAAGCTGCTAGTGTTAAAAACGTTTGGGGAGTTTCAGTTCTTGATTCACTTGAGTTTAGAAGAATGAGAGGAGAAGCAAATGAAACATGCAACATTCCTGTGGGATTTTTTTAGGCTGGAAACAGGGAAGATGTATATCCTATTTGAGGGGTTAAACACGAGGGTGGTGGGGTGGAAATATGTCTCTACCAAAGGAGGTGTAAGGTGTTCCGTCCCTCTGTCAGCCTGCAGGGTATCCTTGGGCAAGTTACACCACCTGCTTAGTAACCCACCCCACACCCCATCCCTTCCCCTCCCCGATCAAGGTCACATGAAGTCATGGGAGCAGGAGGTGGATGGTCGTATGAGCAGCTGGTGCATATCACAAGACCTGGTTATGCAACCAGTGATCCCAACCAGACAATCTCTGAAGAGTATTAATAATGGCTGTGGTCAGCAGTCTTGTAAAGACACTGCCAGAGGAAGACAATGGCAAACCACTTCTGTAGAAAAATTTGCCAAGGACAATCATGGTCACCATGATCATCTACCATGACACAAGATGACATAGTCAAAAAAGATTAGGGTGTTAGAAATGCATATGATGCTAGGAATCAATTGGAAATACAAGAGGACCTGGTGATAAGTTAAGTTTGCACATTTTCACCTATGGGTTTATTTAAATGACAAAGATTTCATTAAGATGGTAGAATTAGAATCGAGGAGGAAACTGGTCACCTAAGAATTCTTTCCTCTCATTGAGTTACATATTACTTATTTATTGAGATACAGCACAGAATAGACCTTTCTGGTCCTTCTGAGTCACGCTGCCCTGATTTAATCCTAGCCTAATCACAAGCAATTTTGCAATGACTAATTAACATACTAACCAGTACGTCTTTGGAATGTGAGAGGAAACCAATGAAAACCCACATGGTCATGGAGTACAAACTCCTTACAGGCAGTGGTGGGAATTGAACCTGGGTCATCTGTACTGTAAAGCTTTGTGTTAACCACTAAGCTACAATGCCACCCCAATGTGGAGAGGTTAAATGCGGATGAGGTTTTAATAAATTCCCATCATCATTGAGGCAGATGGCAGAACTCAAATGGTGATTACTCTCAGACCCACTAAATCAGTCCTGCATCCAAGAAAAAAGCTGTCTGTAATGGATGGACAGCACCCTAAGATAAAGAGCACCTCTTGAAGTGAAGTGTTAATCTGCTTTTGCTGCTTCTCACAAAAATCTCAAAATCAAAGCTAGGCTTTTGACTGATGGCCAATTTTCAGCCTTAGAAGTCTGCAAGCTAACTGTTAAAAAATTCCTTGGAATCAATCTCTTGTTCCTGATGATTTTGTGAAATAATTTACCTCAATCTCTCCTGACCATCAGCTACTGAAAGCAGTTGCTTTGTTTAACACAGCCAGAGGTAACACTGTTTACACCAACACTATTGGATCACACACTGTTCTGACATTGCACAAATTCACCTCACTCACAATACTTGAGGGTCACAATTCCTCCAGCATTTTGTGTGTGTTGCTCAAGGTTTTCAGCATCTTCAGAACTTGTCAGTACCTCCAGTTGAACTTCGTCTTTTTGTGTGTTTTCCCCCTAGCCGTCAGTCTGTGGTTTTGTATTGCCATCTGCTCTTGTTTGTTTTCATGCCCCATGTGCTCCTGTTCCCGCTCCTGCTCCACTCCGGCCCCTGTATTACTGAGAACTCCGCCTCTCAGCTCTTTCTGCTTTGCTGCCACTTCTGTCTCATTGTGCTCCACCTATCATCTGCCTCTCTGTTTACTGCTCAGTGTATTTTAGTCCTGTGTTTTCACCTGTTTGTTGCCAGATGGTGCCAGTGAGTTTTCCTGAGCCTTTCCAGCATTCGTATCTGAAATCTGTCTGAATATCGAATCTAAACAGAAACAACAGGAATTTTGCAGATGCTAGAAATTCAAGCAACATACATCAAAGTTGCTGGTGAACGCAGCAGGCCAAGCAGCATCTGTAGGAAGAGGTGCAGTCGACGTTTCAGGCCGAGACCCTTCGTCAGGACTAACTGAAGGAAGAGTGAGTAAGGGATTTGAAAGTTGGAGGGGGAGGGGGAGATCCAAAATGATAGGAGAAGACAGGAGGGGGAGGGATAGAGCCGAGAGCTGGACAGGTGATAGGCAAAAGGGGATACGAGAGGATCATGGGACAGGAGGTCCGGGAAGAAAGACAAGGAGGGGGGAGGTGACCCAGAGGATGGGCAAGAGGTATATTCAGAGGGACAGAGGGAGAAAAAGGAGAGTGAGAGAAAGAATGTGTGCATAAAAATGAGTAACAGATGGGGTACGAGGGGGAGGTGGGACCTTAGCGGAAGTTAGAGAAGTCGATGTTCATGCCATCAGGTTGGAGGCTACCCAGACGGAATATAAGGTGTTGTTCCTCCAACCTGAGTGTGGCTTCATCTTTACAGTAGAGGAGGCCGTGGATAGACATGTCAGAATGGGAATGGGATGTGGAATTAAAATGTGTGGCCCCAAACAGTCCTTCCAGGTGAGGCATCACTTCACCTGTGAGTCGACTGGGGTGATATACTGCGTCCGGTGCTCCCGATGTGGCCTTTTATATATTGGCGAGACCCGACGCAGACTGGGAGACCGCTTTGCTGAACATCTACGCTCTGTCCGCCAGAGAAAGCAGGATCTCCCAGTGGCCACACATTTTAATTCCACATCCCATTCCCATTCTGACATGTCTATCCACGGCCTCCTCTACTGTAAAGATGAAGCCACACTCAGGTTGGAGGAACAACACCTTATATTCCGTCTGGGTAGCCTCCAACCTGATGGCATGAACATCAACTTCTCTAACTTCCGCTAAGGCCCCACCTCCTCCTCGTACCCCATCTGTTACTCATTTTTATGCACACATTCTTTCTCTCACTCTCCTTTTTCTCCCTCTGTCCCTCTGAATATACCTCTTGCCCATCCTCTGGGTCACCCCCTCCCTCCTTGTCTTTCTTCCCGGACCTCCTGTCCCATGATCCTCTCGTATCCCCTTTTGCCTATCACCTGTCCAGCTCTCGGCTCTATCCCTCCCCCTCCTGTCTTCTCCTATCATTTTGGATCTCCCCCTCCCCCTCCAACTTTCAAATCCCTTACTCACTCTTCCTTCAGTTAGTCCTGACGAAGGGTCTCGGCCTGAAACGTCGACTGCACCTCTTCCTACAGATGCTGCTTGGCCTGCTGCGTTCACCAGCAACTTTGATGAATATCGAATCTGCCTGTTTCCCGATTCTGGTTTTTGGATTTCTCTGGGATTTTTGATCTCCGCCTGAACTTTGACACTAACTTTGTTGCCCCTCTGGATTTGCTACTCAGTAAATATCAGAGTGCACACAGTACTTGGTCTGCGATTGAGTCCCTGCTCTAGCATCCTTCCATAACCTCTTGTATTTATAAATTAGGAAACTGAACTATTTCCCTCTAAACTGACTGAAGCAACTAATGTAGATTAGATGACTAATTAAAATACCTGCTGCAAAAACTCTTGAACAAATTGACACAAGTATATCAAGAATTCCTGATCAAAAAGGGCTCAGTATAAAGTTAATATCATATGTTAAGAATGTCATATGAATGAATCGCATATATCATTAAATGGCTCGGGCCATCAGAAAAGGTTAAGGAAGTTTTTCTGGTCACCAAACACTGTAACAAACTTGGGAAAAACTGCAGATGCTGGAAATCCAAAGCAACACACACAAAATGCTGGAGGAACTCAGCAGGTCAGGCAGCATCTATGGAAAAGAGTAAATAGTTGATGTTTTGGGGTAAGACCCTTCTTCAGGACTGAGATTGAAGGGGGTGAGAACTTGTATTGATGTACTGTTGAAATTATCCTCACTGGTTGTACTATGGTCTGGTATGACAACTTTAATGTGTGGGAATGCAAAAAGCTTAAGAGGGTAGTTGATAGTCCAACACCTCATGGATACATCCCTCTCCATCATCAGCGGTATCTATAGGAGGTGCTACCTCAAGAAGACAATATCTGTCATATCTGTCATCAAAGATCCCCATCACTTGGACCATGTCCTCATATCTACTATGTGACAGGAGGTACGAAAGTCTGAAGTCCCACACTACTAGGCTCAAGAAAAGTTATTTCCCTTCAACTATTTGATCCTTGAACCAATCAACATAATCCTAATCAATAGAGAATATGACCACTCGGTACTTTGGTTACCACTTAGCACTCAAATAAACTTTTTTTTATTGTAATTGTGGTTTTTCTTGTAAAAATTAAGTTTGTTTTATACTCTTTGTGTGAATGCTGATAACAGGATGCTCTGTACCGGTGATGATGCTGGAAGCAAGCTTTTCATTGCATCTGTGCACACATGTACTTGTGCATATGACAATAAACTTGGCTTTGACTTTAGTTCTTGAACACGGGAAAACTCCCCAGGTCTTCTTCAAATAGAGACAGTTGATTTGTTTTGTGTCCAGATGGAAGGTGGGTTGAAAATGAGCATCTCCCACAGTATAGCCCTTTGTTTGCCATGGACCTATACAATTAAGCAAGGGACCTGTGGGCCCCAGGTTGGGAACCCCTGATTTAGATGCTCTCACGGCTTCCCTGAAAAAAAGTACATCATTCTCACCGACCCATGGGATCCCTTTTGAACCTTTATCGGAGCTGTATCCTGTGATGATACTGAGAATCTTAAGTCTCATTGTAAGAACATGCCTAAGTCCAGTGAAAATTACAGGATGCTCTACCTCCCAAATCACTCATCCAGGTGCCAATTAAGCACCTCCAACCCAGAGATGACATATCCCAAACCGGCCTCACCAGCCACCTCAAAACTACAACAGAAGGAAGTCACCCTTGACCCTGAAGGAATGCTGAAAGAAAAGAATTCTCTAACCATAAACGGAAGCATCAACTGAGATTTTGTGATCTGATCTTTTGATTATGGCATACCTTGACATCATGACTCAGAGGATATATGCTACCAACTCAATCTAAAATGATAACAAGATGGTCTGATTTATGTCTGGAGCGACATTAATCGTGGCTGCTGGCTATATATTGAAATATTCATACCACTAAAGTGTGCTGTACTCCTGGGGATTGGGTGTTGACCAGCAGATCTGGCTCACAATAAAATCTGATTATATAGACCAGGCATTGATAGCTGGAATTCTAATCATACCTTAGTTAATTCTTTTTAGCCAAAGTTCTACGGAAGTTGGACAAGCAATGATCAGCCGATAATATGCTGTGGTTTTAACTGATTAAACTTCAGTAACTTCCTGGCCTGTACATACTCAGGAGATTTAAGTTCTGTCTCTGCAAATCTGCCTTTTAGAAAGTGTGATCTGGCCTAAGGGATATTGGCCAAAGGGAAATTCTGTCTAAGTTCCTCAATAGATTGGTTTGGTTTGGCTTAAATATGATATTGGGGTCTTGATAATCCCACTAACCAAAATTAGCTCCTTAAATTTCACCTAGAGTTCTGGTGAGAATAACTAACACGGGGATTTGTTCAGGCCTGCATAAATATCAGACTAATGAGATAATGTGAATGTTAACCATACAAAGTACAATGATCTATGCATAATTCCCTAGGTTTAAGATATTATAAGCCAAAAGGAATTGTTTTTTTCTCTCTCTCTAAATGACAGCAATCTTTTGAAAGCTGAACATTAGTCATCTGGTTACATTAACTTCTGAAGACAGCATCCAACCTAACTTAAGCTGACATATTGAAATAGAACTCTTTATAATTAGATTAATATCTCTACAAGTTTTAATGTTATGAGGTATTAACATGTTAATGGCCAAAAGCAATAATCTAAAAGCAAATATGGTCATGGTGTGCTACACAATACAGAAATAGGTCCATTGGTCTAACTGGTCCACGGTGACTAAGATTGCCATCTGAGCTGCTCCCATTTGTCCACATTTGGCCCATATCCCTCTAAATGAGGGGCTCCCAGCCTTTTTTATGCCATGGACCAAGGGGTCTGTGGACCCTGTTAGGGCGTATTCTGGAGGTATGATATGTTTTGTAAAAACTAATTTTAACAGCAGCCAGTCTTCGGACCTGAATGTGGATTGTAGGTTAAACTTAAACCGCAGCTCTGAACAATGATCTTCCTGGAGCTGCATTTTGGGGGTTGATTGTAAACAAAGAAACACTCCAGTTGATCGCAGAAACCTGCATATGGATGAATGTGGGCCAGAGTCGGTGGAAATTAATATTGATTTTGGGTGTCCAGAGTGTTGGTGCTTCATACATGGTGAGACCCGGATCGTTTACAAGTTTCATGGCCTGGGGGAAGTAGCTCTTTCCCATCCTAACAGACTTTGTCCCAATGCTACAGCACATCCTACCTGATGGTAGGGGGACAAAGAGACTGATGGATGGATGGGAGGGATAGAAACATAGAAAACCTACAGCACAATATAGGCCCTACGGCCCACAATGCTGTGCCGAACATGTACTTAGAAATTACCTAAGGTGACCCATAGCCCTCTATTTTTCTAAGCTCCGTGTACCGATCCAGGAGTCTCTTAAAAGATCCTATCATATACACCTCTACCACCGTCACTGGCAGCCCATTCCATGCACTCACCACTCTCTGCATAAAAAACTTACCCTGACATCACCTTTGTACCTACTTCCAAGCACCTTAAAACTGTGCCCTCTTGTGTTAGCCATTTCAGCCCTGGGAAAAAGCCTCTGACTATCCACACGATCAATGCCTCTCATCATCTTATGCCCCTCGATCAGGTCACCTCCCATCCTCCGTCGCTCCAAGGAGAAAAGGCCGAGTTCACTCAACCTATTCTCATAAGGCATGCTCCCCAATCCAGGCAACATCTTTGTAAATTTCCTCTGCACCCTTTCTATAGTTTCCACATCTTTCCTGTAGCGGAGTGACCAGAACTGAGCACAGTACTCCAAGTGGGGCCTGGCTAGGGTCCTGTATACCTGTAACATTACCTCTCAGCTCCAAACTCAATCACACGGTTGATGAAGGCCAATGCACCGTATGCCTTCTTAACCACAGAGTCAACCTGCGCAGCTGTTTTGAGCGTCTTATGGACTCGGACCCCAAGATCCCTCTGATCCTCCACACTGCCAAGAGTCTTATCATTAATACTATATTCTGCCATCATACTTGACCTACCAAAATGAACCACCTTACACTTATCTGGGTTGAACTCCATCTGCCACTTCTTGGTTCAGTTTTGCATCCTATCGATGTCCTGCTGTAACCTCTGACAGCCCTCCACACTATCCACAACACCCCTAACCTTTGTGTCATCAGCAAATTTACTAACCCATCCCTCCACTTCCTCATCCAGATCATTTATAAAAATCATGAAGAGAAGGGGTCCCAGAACAAATCCCTGAGGCACACCACTGGTTACCAACCTCCATGCAGAATATAACTCATCTACAACCACTCTTTGCCTTCTGTGAGCAAGCCAATTCTGGATCGACAAAGCAAGGTCCCCTTGGATCCCATGCCTCCTTACTTTCTCAATAAGCCCTGCATGGGGTATCTTATCAAATGCCTTGCTGAAATCCATATACACTACCTCTACTGCTCTACCTTCATCAATGTGCTTAGTCACATCCTCAAAAAATTCAATCAGGCTCGTAAGGCACGACCTGCCTTTGACATCTGACCTTGCAAAGTGCAACACCGCACACTTGTCTGGATTAAAATTTATATGCCATTTTTCCATCCATATTTCCAAATGTCCTGTTGTATCCTTAGGCAATCTTCCTCACTATCCACAATTCCATTAATCTTTCTGTCATCTGCAAAACCTAGTAATCAACCCACCTACATTTTCATCCATATCAGTTATATACATCATAAACAAGAGATGCCCCAGCGCAGATCCACGCAAGCACCACTAGACATCAAATCAGAATGACCCTCCACTGCTACTCTCTATCTTCAACAGCTAACACAATTTGGATTCAGTCCCCATGTATCCCATGTGCCTTAATCTTCTGGATCAGCCAACCATGAGAGATCTTGTCAATACTTTATTATGAAGTCCACATATACAACATTCACTGCCCCACCCTCATCCATAATCTTCATCATTTCCTCAAAAAAACTCTATCAAGTTTGTAAGACATGACATTTCCCTAAATAAGAGCATGCTGAACTACCCTAAAAGGTGCATGCTTTTCCAAATGTAGATAAATACTATTGCTAAGAATTCTCTCCAATAACTTTCAGACCACTACTGTAAGGCTCACTGGCCTGTTATTTCTTTGTCTGTTTTTGTTGTCCTTTGTAAACAACAGAACAATATTGGCTATTCTCTACTTTTCTGGGACATCATCTGTGGTGACAGATGATACAAATCTCCTCTCTTGCATCTCTCAATGACCTGGGATATCTCCCATCAGGCCTCAGGAATTTATCCGTCTTCATGTTTTTAAGAGCCCCAACAAATCCTCCTTCTTAATATGTCCTAGAATATCAATCTAGGCCTCTCTGATCTCATCAACCTCTCTGTCCTCCTTGGTGACTACTGATGCAATGTACTCAGTATCTCACCTGCTTCCTCTGGCTCCTTTGTCCTTAAGTTGTCACATCCTCTTCCTTTTAATGTATGTTCAAATGACTTGGGATTCTCTTAAGTCTCACTCACCAAGGACATTTCATGGCTCCTTTTAGCCTTCCAGATTCCTTGTTGAAGTTCATAAGAACATAAGAAATAGGAGCAGGAGTAGGCCATCTGGTTTGTCGAGCCTGCTCGGCTGTTCAGTAAGACCATGGACTCATTTTCACCTAACTGACTTTTCCCTATAAGCTTTAATTCCCCTACTATGCAAAATTCTATCCAAACTTATCTTAAATATATTTACTGAGGTAGTCTCCACTGCGTCATTGGGCAGAGAATTCCAGATTCCCGCTCTTTGGAAAAAGCAGTTCCTCCTCGTCTCTGTCCTAAAACTACTCCCCCAAATCTTGAGGCTGTCTCTCCTTATTCTAGCCTCACCTACTGGAAGCAACTTACCTGACTCTATCTTATCTATCCCTTTCATAATTTCATATGTTTCTGTAAGATCTCCTCTCATTCTTCTGAATTCCAGTGAGTACAGTCCCAGGTGACTCAATCTCTCCTCATAGTCTAACCCCCTCATCTCTGGAGTCAGCCTGGTGAATCTCCTCTGCACCACCTCCAAAGCCAGTATGTCCTTCCTCAAGTAAGGGGACCAGAACTGCACGCGGAAAGTTCCAGCCTGCTTCCTTTATATTTCTCAAAGGCCCCGTCCAATTTTAGCTTCCTTAAGGGAACATATTGGAAAATCCTATCCTCCATTGTTAAATGTGGATTATGGTAACATCACTGAATGTTCCCAGCCTCCAAATTTTATTCTACTTTTAGTGGAATGATTTCCAAAGGCAAAGGACAATACATGGACGTTAGATGTGAGAGTATTGAGTGCTAATAACCAGGAGTGAATTTTCCTTGGCTTTTCTGATTTGAAAACAAAGTGATCTTACAAGAGATTGATAGAGGCAAGTGGAATGAATTGGAATTGATATTGGTTTATTATTGTCGCATGTACTGAGATACAGTGAAAAGCTTCTCTTGCGTACTGTTCATACAGATTAAATCATTACACAGTGCACTGAGGTAAAACAAGGTTTAAAAAATATCCTTGAATGAACTGTAACAATTGAGAAAAAGCAGTGATGTAAACAATAAAGCATAATCTGGAACATTATATTGAATGCAACAGTAAGTATACATTAAGGATAGAAGTTCCAAAGATAGCCTTAGGACATGCACCCAGTGGTCTCTTTATTAGTTACAGGAATTACCTAATAAAGTGGCCACTGAGTGTATTTCTGTATGCTCATGGTCTTCTGCTGCTGTAGCCCACTTCAAGGTTTGATGCGTTATGTTTTCAGAGATGGTCTCCTGCACACCACTGTGGTAATGCGTGGTTACTGGAGTCACTGTCACCTTCCTGTCAGCTTGAACCAGTCTGGCTATTCTCCTCTGACCTCTCCCACTAACATGGCGTTTTCAGCCACAGAACTACCGCTCACTGGATGTTTTATTGTTTTTCGCACCATTCTCTGTAAACTCTAGAGACCGTTGTGTGTCAAAATCTCAGGAGGTCAGCGGTTTCTGATCACCCCATCTGGCACCAGCAATTATTCCACAGTCAAAGTCACCAATCACATTTCATTCCCCATTCTAGTGTCTGGTCTGAACAGCAACCGCACCTGTAGACTATGTCGGCATGCTTTTATTCATTGAGTAGCTACCACATGATTGGCTGATTAGATATTTGCATTAATGAGCAGGTGTACCTAATAAAGTGACCACTGAGTGTATGTAGAGGAGTTTTCTTATGCTGTGAAGAATAGCAAATTAAGAAACATCTAAACAAAGTGATCAAGTCAAAAATTCATTAGTCAGATGGTGTATTATGTCCTTGATTGTGAATGCCAGCAGGATATTTGACCACAATGCAAGGTGAGCCAGGTTTCATTTGAAGTGCATAATCACCTATATTGCCATGAGCGATCAGGGCATAGCAATCAAGTGTAAAGGCTTGTTCAATCACCCATTGACCCACCCCAAGACCAGGAACTATTGCTCTGACTGAGATCTGACAGCTGAACATAGGGCCAAATATTGATTCTGTGTTAGACCAGATTCGTAACATTCAGCTTCTCATTTTTGCACTGAGATGGAGCCAGAAAGAAGAGCTTCTTTAAATTGGTTGCACACTTAAGTTTTAAAATTCGTTATAGTCCCAGCAGTTCTTATAAATCTTAGAGAGAGTCTTTTCATAAATGTTTGCAGTGCCAAAAGCATAGCGGATGCAGCTCTCTATCAGATTTGCTCTGCTTGGAGCTTGTTAAGTTGAGCCTATTAGTATAGTTTAGAAAAATAATGACCTAATAAGTGAAATTGCAGCTTACCTTTAGCAGAGACATAATCCTGTGAATAGAATAAGGAGCAAGGATACAATAAACACACTGATTAGTAACTTTTTTTTGAGCAAGAGAAGATCTTAACAAGTTTCAATTAAAAAGGCAGCCATATTGGGATATTTCTGGATGGAAGAAAGTTTCAAGGGGGAGGCAGACATCTGACTGGGATTACACGGGCTAGGAATGATTTGATAAATTGCAATCAAAGGGACAGCTGGTTATGTAAAACTATTTGAAGTTCCAGCAGGATAACTGCATCAAAGGACAGCTAGATTGGTTAGGGTCGAAGAAGAATGCAGCCTCTCTCACAGTCACTTTAACAGACTATGGATATTTGCTCAAGTCAATGGAAACCAGATGAAAAACATCTGGTACTGGGTATGTGATATTTAGATCCTAACCCCCCAAAAAACGTGCTTTCGCTTTAATTTTGAGTTTGCTGAACTGCACAAATCCTGCTCAGTTTCTTTCCGAAAAATCTCAGGCACAGCGACGGAGTATTGTTTTACTTAAAAGGTTAGCAGTGAAGTGAAATGCAGGAGAGGGAAAAAAAGGAGTTTCAGCACGTATTCGCAGATTGCAACATTTGGTTTCAATCGAGAGCTGAGCACACCGTTTTTCAGTTTAATTTCAGCAGCAGAGCTGGCAAAGTTAGGAATGAGTCATGGGCTTGCTCAACACGAATGCACAGAATAAACTTTAACAATGAAGCAGGCACTGCAAATACAAGCTCTAACACTTCCAGAGACTGCCTAACTGTGGAATTGGAAGGGGAAAGGGACTCAAATAGAGAGATGATATATTTTCTTATTGCTGCAAATGATCCCATTGTCCTACTAAATCTCCTGCAAAGAAAATCATAGAATTGTCCACAAAGATGTTGAAAATAGTATAGCATTGCTTTACACCCAGAAATGTGTGCTAAAGCGATACCAAGCTTGGAAGAAGCTCAGTTGAACACAGCTTCTGGTGATCTCCAGCACTCCACTTTAGAAGGGTTTCGGCCTTACAAGGCATTCTTTACAACAATACCATGGCAACCGTGGAAGATTGAAAGGCTGGGGAGGAGAGGGAGGCAAAATCCCAAATTTTCTCCAAGAAATTCAGGAGTCCTCATCAGAGAAAGTCATAGCTGATGAAGCTCCTGTGCTTCCAGAGGACCAGAGAAATTATGGGAAGAGCTCGGCAAGTGATGGTCCATTTATCTTCTCCAGATTTGAGAATCACCAGTAGTTTGTGCAACATGGAGATAATTTAAATGAAATACAAGAAATGTTTTCAGTAGGTGCTAGAAATCCAGAGAAGCACGCACACAGAATGGGGAATAGAAAAAGATGGAAGGGAGAGGGGGAGAAATTGATGGATGTTCAACAAATAGTTCATCATTCCATCAGGTTGGAGGCTACCCAGAAGGAATATGAGGTGCTGTCCCTACAACCTGAGAGTGGCCTCATTGTGAGAGTAGAGGAGGTCATGGGAATGGGAATGGGGCTGGAAGTAGAAATGAAATGAATGGCCATCACCTCCTTCTAGTGCCCCTCCACCTTCACTCTCTCCCTGTCTCTCATGGCACACCGTCCTGTCTTATCAGATTCCTCCTTCTTCAGCTTTTTACCTCTACCACCTATCAGCCGCACCTTCTCATTCTGACTTCTATCCCCTTCCCTTCCAGTCCTGATGAAGGCTCCCGACCTGAAATATTGACAGTTTATTCCCCTCCATTGATGCTGCCTGATCTGCTGGGTTCCTTCAGCAGTTTGCATGTATTACTGATAGGAACCTTAATGAGCACAAGAACGCAGTCAAAGGCTTCCAACATTTGTGGGAAGCCAACGACGCTGGCAAGTTCTCCTGCTCAAGATGTCACTGGGTCATCACTTACATGAAAGTAAATGATATCATCTCTCTGCAAATAGAATGCCTGAGTAAGTGCTCCCTGGGGAGTAAATTGCGAGATCCTGTCAAAACCGGCTTTGTTGACTCATAACAATCCTACAGAGAGGAAATTGAGGGACAATCTGATCTTGACCTTGATGGAGGGAATAATCCATGAGACCTTCCTGCAGTGTGTCCCATATCTCTGCAATGAAAAGCTTGGGCATCCTGGGCGTGTGCGTATATTGCTTATCGGAGAGATCCAGGTAGGAAGTGGATGTGAAGACTCTGTAGGAGTGCGCTCTTTGCGGATAGGCAGCTCCTTGCCTCCTGCAGGAGATCTCTGACTTGACCAGTCACTGCCACACCAACAGCTACACTAGAGAGCTACAGCAAGCATGGGCTCATTGGGGAGTCCATTATCAGTTCAATACTGGAGGAAGAAACTTCATTTAAGTGCACTCAGGGGAACTTGAGCAACCTGCATTCAGTCCTGAAGCGGCGTGGTCAATTTCCTAATGTCATTAGAGTGTCCTTTTAAATACCGATAATTATAATTTATTATAATTAGAACAAAGCAATGTATTGTACTCCTAGATGTATTGACATTCTTCAACAGCATTCATAGGTTACACCCAAAAGCTCCAAGTAATGTAGATAAGAGTGGAAATGGGTGTTAAAGGAATAGCAATATCATTAAGTACACACTTGATGGTGGAAAAGTGTTACACAGACTCATGTGTATGGATACCCCTGGAGCAATTTCTTATTGAGTGCCATTTTATCACAAACGATGGCTAATGCACCTATTTGTTATCAAGAATGAAGGGCCAATTGTTCTAATTTTACTGCTAAATACTGCAATGGGTGCGGGAAATTTAACTTTCACCTTTTCAAATTTGACTCTGCCTCGAGGAGAAAGTAAAGGTGGCACAGAAAATCCGTGGCCTAAAGGAAAAGTGGTGGATGCAAAGGGAACAACAGCATGGCCGACACCGTCACTGACAGACGTGACATGCAAGGCCATCTGTGGTACAGAACCCTAGGCCCCACCTCCTTGAGAGCCAAGAACACAGGTGAAGCTATCAAAGAGAGAGAGGTGGTCAGAGCCCACTTGAAGGGACATTTTGTAAATCCCTTCCACCTAGATACACAGTGGACAATCTTCAACATGCCAGGATTAGCACCTACCATCATTTTGCACGACCTTTTTCAACCCTATTAATGTCTTTCACTCCAGCACTTGGAAGATCTGTGGAGCAGACTGTTGTGACTGTGCGTAAAGTCACCAGAGAGATGCTGAAGCTGATGGATGTGAGAGGTCTTTATGTAGCAAAACAAGCAGCAGGCATCATAATGGAGACCCCCTTAGAAGAAGAGGCCTGCCTGACCCAATATTACATGATATTTTTATATGCTGAAGATCAAAGGTAACAGCAGGATATTTCTATAGTTACAATTTATCTACAATGCTTCCTGTGAATTAAATATAATTTTCAAACACCTCCATCTTCACAGCAACACTCCAGACACCCAAAATGAATGTTAATCCCCACTGTCTCTGGGCTGCATTCATGCATATGCAGACATCTCAGGTCGAATGGAGTGTTTATTTGTTTGCAATCAACCCCACTCTGAAACTCCAAGAACACCATTGTTCTGGGTGCATTTTAAACTCAATCTACAATCTAAATTCAGGTCCGAAGGATGGTTGCTGTTGACATAAATATTTGCTATATATCATAACTCCAGAATATGTCCTAACACAGATTACTCAAACTTCACTGCCCATTGAATTTCATCCCCACATTGTACTTAGAACATTGAACAGTTCAGTACAGAACAGGCGCTTCAGCCCACAATGTTTTGCCAACCTCTTAACTTACTTCAAGAGCAATCTAACCTTTCCCTCCCGCGTAATCCTCTATTTTTCTTTCATGCTATGTAAGATTCTCTTAAATACCCCTAATATATCTGCCTTGATCGCCACTCCTGGCAGTGTATTCCATGCGCTTACCACTATCCATGCGAAAAAACTATCTCTGATACCCCCCCCCCCCGATACGTTCTTCCAATCACCTTAAGAGTATGTTTCCTATTAGCCACTGCTGCCTTGGGAAAAAAAAGTGATGGCTGTCCATTCTATCTCTGCCTCTTATCACCTTATACATCTCAGTCAAGCTGACTGCTATCCTCATTTGCTCAAACGGAAAAGCCATAAGATACTAAGACATACATAGGAGCAGAATTGGGCCATTCAGCCCATTGAATCTGCTCTGCCATCCCATCATGGCTGATTTATTATCCATCTCCACCCCATTCTCCTGCCTTCTCCCCATAACCTTTGACACCTTTAATAATCAAGAACCTATCAACCTCTGCTTAAAACATACCCCAAAACTTGGCCTCCACAGCTGTCTGTGATAATGACTTCCACAGATTTGCCACCATCTGGCTAAAGAAATTTCTTCTCATCTCTGTTCTGAAGGGACATTGTTCTATTCTGAGGCTGTGCTCTCTGGTTCTAGACTCCACCAGTATGGCAAACATCCTCTCCACATCCACTCCATCTAGGTCTTTCAATGTTCAATAGGATTCGATGAGATTTTTATATGCTAACTATTTTATTGCCAAGATCATTCTCAAGAACCTACTTTGGACCCTCCCCAATACTAGCAAACCTTTCTTTAGGTAAGGGGCCCGAAACTGCTCACAATACTCCAAGTGTAGTCCGACCAATGATACACAAAATAGTCCGCAGATGCTGGGGTCAAAGATTAGATTAGATTATGAGGACACTCAGTCCTCGTTTATTGTCATTTAGAAATGCATGTCTTAAAAAATGATACAATGTTCCTCCAGAATGATATCACAGAAACACAAGACAGACCAAGACTAAAATTGACAAAAACCACATTATTATAACATACAGTGCAAAGCAATACCGTAATTTGATAAGAGCAGACCACGGACACAGTAAAAAAAAGTCTCAAAGTCCCGTTAGCCCCAACATCTCATGTTGACAGTAGAAGGGAGAAATTCTCCCTGCCATGAGCTTCCAGCGCTGCAAACTTGCCAATGCAGCATCCTGGAAGCACCTGACCACAGTCTGACTCTGAGTCCGTCCGAAAACTTCGAGCCTCCAACCAGCGCTCCGGCACCGAGCACCAAACACCATCTCTGCCGAGCGCTTCGACCCCAGCTCCGGCTGCCAAGCAACAGGCAAAGCCGATGATTCGGGGCCTTACCCTCCGGAGATTTCGGATCACACAGCAGCAGCGGCAGGCGAAACAGGCATTTCAGAAGTTTCCCCAGATGTTCCTCCGTGCTCTCACGTTGGCCTCCATCAAATCAGAATTGCGCACGGCATTCTACTTGACAGATAACAGATATTCATCACCGGAGAGGCCACGCGCGCTGTGTCGCACCGCCATCTTCTCCTCCCGCCTTCAAAGCAACACTCACAACACGCTGGAGGAACTCAGCAGGTCGGGCAGCACCGTGGAAATGATCAGTCAACGTTTCGGGCCGGAACCCTTCGTCAGGACTGAAGAGGGAAGGGGCAGAGGCCCTGTAAGGAAGGTAGGGGGGAGGGTGGGAAGGAGAAGGCTGGTAGGTGCCAGGTGAAAAACCAGTAAGGGGAAAGATAAAGAGGTGGGGGAGGTGATAGGCAGGAAAGGTGAAGAAGGAATAGGGGAAAGCACAATGGGTAATAGGAGGAGGAGGAACCATGAGGGAGGTGATAGACAGCTGGGGGAGGAGGCAGAGTGAAACTGGGATGGAGGAAGGGAGGGGGAGGGAATTATGTTCTTGGCATGAATATTGAATTCTCCAATTTCCGGTAATTCCCTCCCCCTCCCTTCCCTCATCCCAGTTTCACTCTACCCCCTCCCCCAGTTTATGCTTCGAACTTTATTGTCACAAGTGCGGGTACAGGTGGACCCAAAAGCAGGACACAAACACGTTTTGTAGCATTAACAAGAATAGAGTTTATTAATCGTTACCGGGAAAGCAGGGAAGCAAGGACTGCTCAGAGGGAGATCAAGGAGTGAACATAGCAGAAGCAGGAATAAGCATGGCTAGACACGGACTTGGACTTGGAACTCGGAACAGGGAACTCAGGACCGGGACTTGCACTTGGGACTTGGAACTCGGAACTTGGAATTCGGGACCTGGACTTGGAACTCGGAACTTGGAACTTGGGTCCCGGACTTGGAAGTCGGAACATCACAGCCTGGACTTGGAACTCAGAACTTCAGAGCTTGGACTTGGAGCTCGGAACATCAGAGCCTGGACTTGGAACACGGAACTTCAGAAACCTGGACTTGGAATTCAGAACATCAGAGCCTGGACTTGGAGCTTGGAACATCAGAGCCTGGACTTGGACTCAGAACATCACAGCCTGGACATGGAGCTTGGAACATCACAGCCTGGACTTGGAACTCAGAATATCAGAGCCTGGACTTGGAATTCAGAACATCAGAGCCTGGACTTGGAGCTCGGAACATCAGAGCCTGGACATGGAGCTTGGAACATCACAGCCTGGACTTGGAACTCGGAACATCAGAAACCTGGACTTGGAGCTCAGAACATCAGAGCCTGGACTTGGAACACGGAACTTCAGAAACCTGGACTTGGAATTCAGAACATCAGAGCCTGGACTTGGAGCTTGGAACATCAGAGCCTCGACTTGGAACTCAGAACATCAGAGCCTGGACATGGAGCTTGGAACATCACAGCCTGGACTTGGAACTCAGAATATCAGAGCCTGGACTTGGAATTCAGAACATCAGAGCCTGGACTTGGAGCTCGGAACATCAGAGTCTGGACTTGGAACTCGGAACATCACAGCCTGGACTTGGAACTCAGAATATCAGAGCCTGGACTTGGAATCCAGAACATCAGAGCCTGGACTTGGAACTCAGAACATCAGAGTCTGGACTTGGAGCTTGGAACTTCAGAAACCTGGACTTGGAATTCAGAACATCAGAGCCTGGACTTGGAGCTCGGAACATCAGAGCCTGGACCTGGAACTCGGAACATCACAGCCTGGACTTGGAACTCAGAATATCAGAGCCTGGACTTGGAATTCAGAACATCAGAGCCTGGACTTGGAACTCGGAACATCAGAGTCTGGGCATGGAGCTCGGAACATCACAGCCTGGACTTGGAGCTCGGAACATCACAGCCTGGACTTGGAACTCGGAACATCACAGCCTGGACTTGGAACTCGGAACATCAAAGCTTGGACTTGGAACTCAGAATATCAGAGCCTGGACTTGGAATTCAGAACATCAGAGCCTGGACTTGGAATTCAGAACATCAGAGCCTGGACTTGGAACTCAGAACATCAGAGTCTGGACTTGGAGCTCGGAACTTCAGAAACCTGGACTTGGAATTCAGAACATCAGAGCCTGGACATGGAGCTCGGAACATCACAGCCTGGACTTGGAGCTCAGAACGTCAAAACCTGGACTTGGAACTCGGAACATCACAGCCTGGACTTGGAACTCAGAACATCACAGCCTGGACTTGGAACTTGGAACATCAGAGCCTGGACTTGGAACTCGGAACATCAGAAACCTGGACTTGGAGCTCGGAACATCAGAGCTTGGACATGGAGCTCGGAATATCAGAGCCTGGACTTGGAACTCAGAATATAAGAGCCTGGACTTGGAATTCAGAACATCAGAGCCTGGACTTGGAGCTCGGAACATCAGAGCTTGGACATGGAGCTCGGAATATCAGAGCCTGGACTTGGAACTCAAAACATCAGAGCCTGGACTTGGAACTCAGAACATCATGGCCTGGACTTGGAACTCAGAACATCAGAGCCTGGACTTGGAGCTCGGAACATCAGAGCCTGGACTTGGAGCTCGGAACATCAGATCCTGGACTTGGAGCTCGGAACATCAGAGCCTGGACCTGGAACTCGGAACATCACAGCCTGGACTTGGAACTCAGAATATCAGAGCCTGGACTTGGAATTCAGAACATCAGAGCCTGGACTTGGAACTCGGAACATCAGAGTCTGGGCATGGAGCTCGGAACATCACAGCCTGGACTTGGAGCTCGGAACGTCAGAGCCTGGACTTGGAGCTCGGAACGTCAGAGCCTGGACTTGGAACTCGGAACATCACAGCCTGGACTTGGAACTCAGAACATCACAGCCTGGACTTGGAACTCAGAATATCAGAGCCTGGACTTGGAATTCAGAACGTCAGAGCCTGGACTTGGAACACGGAACTTCAGAAACCTGGACTTGGAATTCAGAACATCAGAGCCTGGACTTGGAACTCGGAACATCAGAGCCTGGACTTGGAATTCAGAACATCAGAGCCTGGACTTGGAACTCGGAACATCAGAGCCTGGACTTGGAACTCGGAACATCACAGCCTGGACTTGGAACTCGGAACATCACAGCTTGGACTTGGAACTCGGAACATCAGAAACCTGGACTTGCAACTTGGAACATGGAAGCCTGGACCTTCCTTAGACACAGGACACAGAACACTGAGCCGGGACTCCTCCTTGGACACAGGACATAGAGCCGGGACTCTCCTTTTAGACACAGGATGCAGAACACTGAGAGACAGGATTCTCCAACTCAGAATAGCAGCAAACGGCCAGACCTACTCAGCGGAGACAAGGACATGAAGAGATGGTACCACACAATGATAGACACGAAATGGCTCCAAGTAGTGGCAAGCCCTTGACGCGGCCCAGGAACTACAGACAGTGGCTTTAGTCTCACTCCAGCAGGTTAACTCGAAGTATCGGCTGCAGCAGGGTAGCTTAGCGGCTCGATCAGGCAAGGTAACTTAACAGGCTGGATCCGGTGAGGAGAGGCGACTTACTGGCACTCGCTTCGGGGAGAAGACTTGAGTAGCTCTGGCGATGTAACTTGGCTCATTCCAGCAGGGTGACTTGCTCGTACTTGCTTCGGTGACGTCTGATGACGACCTAGCACTGAGTAGCTGTAAGCCCGACACTAAATACTGCTCGTTCAGCTGAGACTCAAGTGCCTTTAACTACAGAGCCCAAGAACCACAGGGAAACAATGAATTAAGGAAAACAAGGAGTCAACGGTCCTGATCATGACACAAAGTAAATTTAAAGGGACCCAGGGAATAATCGATCAGGACTGTGACATTCATAGATTATCAACTCTAAACTTTGTTAGTTTCAATACCTAAGTTTGAAACTGCACATGGAAAAAAATAACCAGTTGTCCTTGCATTAATTATTTCTCAACGCACTATCTCTGTCATCTCACGTCCTCATTCTTGTCAAACAGATTCCTCCAGTTCTCTCCTGAGAGCATCAATTCCTACTGGATACAGTCCTTTATATTAATAAGCAGCTTTATATTATTTCCAGTGCAGGTTAGAAAACATGCCATAGTACTGAGGCAAAAAAGCAACATACAGCAGATGGTTATCCTGAAGAAAAAGCTAATTCACCCTAGTGTTAGTGGGAACCTAACACCTTGTTGACTATCTGAGCTGACAATGAAGAAAGAAAAATCTTACTCACTGGTTCCGTTTCATCCACTACCAATGCTTCTAAGCCAATTGATAAAGCACAAATGGACTCTGCTATTAGCACTCATCTAGGTACAGGTTTCCTCCGCCATCTGAAGGTAGAACATTCCTATGAAACGGTTTGTAAGCCGAAATGTCATAAAGCGAAGAAGCAATTACCATTTATTTATATGGGAAAATTTTGTGAACGTTCACAGACCCAGAAATAACCTACCAAATCATGCCAAATAACACATCAAACCTAAAATAACAGTAACACATAGTAAAAGCAGGAATGATATGATAAATACACGGCCTATATAAAGTAGAAATACTTTTCCACAATCATTACTGCACTGTTCTCTGTAGCGAAAATCTCACGCAAGTGCCATCGGCAGAAAATCTCACGCAAGTGCTGTTGCCAAAAACACGGTGCAAGCGCTCTCCGGTAACCTTTAAGCTATGAAGCTGCCAAATCATACCAAATAACATGTAAAATAACACAGCCTATATAAAGTAGAAATAATGGATGTACAGTATAGTACCACTTACCGGAATCAGGACAGCGCTGAGCACACTGATGATGGTGTGTTAGGCTGAGTTGTCGCAGGTTGGGGTGGTGGAGTGGCCCCCACCCTCCGGGCCACCAACTGATACCGATCCACGAAGCATGCAGGGGTGCAGCGGTAGCCGGGAGGCACACAGCACATCTTTAAGAAAAAAGCCGAAACAAACATACTAATTAATTAGGTGCCGCCTGGCACGTAATTGTTGGCCCAGATCAGTGCCGATTTCCAATTGCGTCATTTCTGATCTGGGCCGACAATTATGTGTCGGGCGGCACCTAATTAATAGCATGTTTATTTCGGCTTTTTTCTTAAAGATGTGCTGTGTGCTTCCCGGCTACCACTGCATTCTCAGCGAATCGGTATCTGTCCATGGCCTGGGGGTTGAGGAGGTGGGACACTTGGGTGTCATCTCGTCATCGTCTGTTTCCATTAGGGCAGGTAGCTCATCTTCTCCTATGACTGCCTGCCTCGATGTCGAAGGTCGAGGTTCGTCGTCTGATGTGGCTTATGTGGAAGGCTTGCTTGACTGCTGAGCCTCGCGCATTTTTCTATCACACAGTTCTTTGTAAGAACTCAAACCATCCTGCAAATATCCCCTAAACTGACGTACCCTTTCAAAATTAAAGTCGTACTTTATCATTACTCATTCAGTTTCGATTGTTATCCTTTCCTCTTCCAATTGCATCAGCTCTTCATCTATCAGTTCTCGGTCATGGGATGCCAACACCTCTTCAACATCATGTTCGTCAGCTTCCACAAGCCAAACTCACTTTGTCCTTACTTCGTTCACCACGATCGAAACGCTTAATTATGTCTAGTTTTACGCTAAGTGTAACACCCTTACGAGCTCTTTTAGGCTTTTCCGATACCATAGAACTCATCTTGCAAACGGCTGCTCACAGGCACCTGTTTAAGCAATGCCAGTGAGAATGCAGTTCCGAATCTGGGGAGAGCGGCTGCTCGGGGCACGCAGTGCGCTGCCTTTTATCGCGCGCTGATTTTCTCGCGTGCTGAATTTTTATCACGCGCTGCTTTTTTTCGTAACAGTGAAAACACCTTCTGAAAGCGAAAACAGGGTACTAACGTAGGTCTTTCGTAACAGTGAGGTTTCCTAAAGTGAACGTTCGAAAAGCATCAGATATTTGATGACCTTGGCTTTAGTAAACAATGGAATTTCCATAGTAGGCAATGGAATTACTCACAAAAATATCAGTTTGTGAGTAATTTTTTAACTCATTCAGAAGAATGGAAGTGATGGGTATTCGTATTTGGGCAGATTTCGGTTTCCCTGTCAGTAGTTTTTCAGCAGGAGTTGGCAGGGTGCAAAGCAAAATCACAGTGATAAATACAGTACTCCATTCATGCTTTTATCCAACACTGTACAGTGGAATCAGTTTGCAGGGATCTCACCAACAAAAAGCCAACATCAGTACCTGGCTCCTGTGCTGCACCCACATGAACTAAATGCAATTTTTGTGTGTGTGTTACTGCTTGTTATGCCACTGGCATTTTAGACCATAAGACCATAAGACAAAGGAGCAGAAGTCGGCCCTTCGGCCCATCGAGTCTGCTCTGCCATTTTATCATGAGCTGTTCCATTCACCCATTTAGTCCCACTCCGCCTTCTCACCATAACCTTTGATGCCCTGGCTACTCAGATACCTATCACTCTCTGCCTTAAATACACCCAATGACTTGGCCTCCACTGCCGCCCGTGGCAACAAATTCCATAGATTCACCACCCTCTGGCTAAGAAAATTTCTTCGCATCTCTGTTCTGAATGGGCACCCTTCAATCCTTAAGTCATGCCCTCTCGTACTAGACTCCCCCCATCATGGGAAACAACTTTGCCACATCCACTCTGTCCATGCCTTTCAACATTCAAAATGTTTCTATGAGGTCCCCCCTCATTCTTCTAAACTCCAAGGAATACAGTCCAAGAGCGGACAAATGTTCCTCATATGTTAACCCTCTCATTCCGGGAATCATTCTAGTGAATCTTCTCTGTACCCTCTCCAATGTCAGCACATCTTTTCTTAAATAAGGAGACCAAAACTGCCCACAGTACTCCAAGTGAGGTCTTACCAGCGCCTTATAGAGCCTCAACATCACATCCCTGCTCCTATACTCTGTTCCTCTAGAAATGAATGCCAGCATTGTATTCGCCTTCTTCACCACCAATTCAACCTGGAGGATAACCTTAAGGGTATTCTGCATGAGGACTCCTAAGTCCCATTGCATCTCAGAACTTTGAATTCTCTCCCCATTTAAATAATAGTCTGCCTGTTTTATTTCTTCTGCCAAAGTGCATAACCATACACTTTCCAGCATTGTATTTCATTTGCCACTTCTTTACCCATTCTTCCAATCTATCCAAATCTTTCTGCAGACTCTCTGTTTCCTCAGCACTACCGGCCCCTCCACCTATCTTCGTATCATCAGCAAACTTAGCTACAAAGGCATCTATTCCATAATCCAAATTGTTGATGTACAATGTAAAAAGAAGCAGCCCCAACACGGACCCCTGTGGAACACCGGCAGCCAACCAGAATAGGATCCCTTTATTCCCACTCTCTGTTTCCTGCCAATCAACTAACGCTCTATCCACGTATGTAACTTTCCTGTAATTCCATGGGCTCTTATCTTATTAAGCATCCTCATGTGTGGCACCTTGTCAAAGGCCTTCTGAAAATCCAAATATACAACATCTACTGCATCTCTCTTGTCCAGCCTACTTGTAATTTCCTCAAAAAATTGTAATAGGTTTGTCAGACATGATTTTCCTTTAAGGAAACCATGCTGAGTTCTGTCTATCTTGTTATATGCCTCCAGGTACTCTGTAACCTCATCCTTGACAATCGACTCCAACAACTTCCCAACCACCGATGTCAAGCTAACAGGTCTATAATTTCCTTCTTGTTTCCTTGCCCCCTTCTTAAATAGTGGAGTGATAATTGCAATCTTCCAGTCCTCCGGAACCATGCCAGAATCTATCGACTTTTGAAAGATCATCGCTAATGCCTCCGCAATCTCCACAGCTACTTCCTTCAGAACATGAGGGTACATTCCATCTGGTCCGCGAGAATTATCTACCTTTAGACTATTCAGCTTCCTGAGTACTTCCTCTGTCGTAATTGTGACTGCGCACACTTCTCTTCCCTGCCACCCCTGAGTGTCCGGTATACTGCTGATGTCTTCCTCAGTGAAGACTGACGCAAAATACTCGTTCAGTTCCTCCGCCATCTCCTTATCTCCCATTACAATTTCTCCAGCATCATTTTCTATCGGTCCTAAATCTACTCTCACCTGTCTTTTACTCTTTATATACTTGAAAAAGCTTTTAGTATCCTCTTTGATATTATTTGCTAGCTTCCTTTCATAGTTAATCTTTTCCCTCTTAATGACCTTTTTAGTTTCCTTTTGTAAGCTTTTAAAAACTTCCCAATCCTCTGTCTTCCCACTCATTTTTGCTTCCTTGTATTCCCTCTCCTTTGCTTTAACTTCGGCTTTGACTTCTCTTGTCAGCCACGGTTGCATCTTTTTTCCGTTCGAAAATTTCTTCTTTTTTGGAATATATCTGTCTTGCACCTTCCTCACTTCTCGCATAAACTCCAGCCACTGCTGCTCTGCCGTCCTTCCCGCCAGTGTCCCTTTCCAGTCAACTTTGGCCAGTTCCTCTCTCGTGCCACTGTAATTTCCTTTACTCCACTGAAATACCGACACATCGGATTTTGGCTTCTCTTTTTCAAATTTCACAGTGAACTCAGTCATGTTATGATCACTGCCTCCTAATGGTTCCCTCACTTCAATCTCTCTAATCACCTCCGGTTCATTACACAATACCCAATCCAGTACAGCCGATCCCCTAGTGGGCTCAACAACAAGCTGTTCTAAAAAGCCATTTAGAGCAGCAATGAAGCTCCTCCATCTCTGGCGGTGTTCTTCATTGTGTCAGTAGCTTGGTGTTCACTACTGTCAATCACGCAAGTCCCGGCTGGAGACTGAGGAACACTATTGCACTCAGATGCAGAAGGATTCTCCATTGCTGTTTCCATAACAATTTTATATTACCAGTCAGGGTTGTTAGCCCTGAGCTGAAGGACCAGTGAACCACTCACTGTTTGGTTCTACCCTTTGACCTGTTTGGCATGGGTGACCCGACCAAGAGCCAAAGCACGAAGCCCTGACACCAGCCAACAGAGCTCTTAGGGTTACTGAAGCACAGAAGCCTTTTAACCCACAATGGTGTCTGGTCCTCTTGGAGGATGCAATCTTTGTACATAACCCTTAAAAAGTTACTGCTTCACAATTTGGGTATATGTTTTTAAAGCTTTCTATGAGTCTATTAACGCCCTACACCTGTATGCATTCTAATCTAAGAACATCTCTGCCAGTCTCCCTCCAAGCTGACTCAGTTTAATAACTTCTGGACCCTCCCGTGGAAGACAGAGCCATCCATTCTACTCTGCAAACCAGTTATTGAAGTTCAGTAGCAACTAATCAATACCACCTCCAAATTTTCATCAGTGTTGGCATCTGGCAGGTTTCATTATACTGAGGGCTCATTTTGCCAACTCACCACTTGAAATAATCCATGTGAAAACTGGCCCAATAAGGTGTGTTTCTATTCGGATCGATGGCTTCAGTTCTAGGGGCTCAGTCACCCACAAGCGTTGTCAGCTAACTCAGTGATATTTTTGCTTTTAAATGAATGTCCATCATAGCAGAGTCAGGTGCACAGCACAGGAAAAAAAAAGCCCTTTGGCTCAAAATATCTGTGTGCCGCAAACACGGACTCTGCCATGAAGACTACACAGCCCAGCAGGCAACAACTACACTCGTGAATATGCAAGTTCCAGCTAATTACTGTTTCATTACGGTGGCATTTAATGTCCTTCTTTTCATTCTAGTCTAGTCGAGCCTGACCAAAAGCACGCTCCCTGCTTACCCTCATCCTTGTCCAGGAAACAGGTCTACCATTTCAACTGACGCTATAAAAGAGCAGTATTCATTTATGGTTTAGTTATTGCTTCCAGCTGCAGTGCTGGCATTTAACTTGCAGTTTCCGAGTTTTATTTAACTTTTATTGTTTTCCTTTTCCTTTAAATTCAACAACAGTTCGCATTAAAGTCATTGAACTATCAACCCACTTCAATGTCTCTCTCTCTTCACACTTGGGCCAATTCCGAACGTTGTGACACTGTACCAGCCACCAAATACCGATCAATACCAATCCCAGTTCCGACACTTGACCTTCAGCCCTTCAGACCAGTATTTCAAGTACCCATCTAAAACCTTGTTATACTATGTGAGTACCCAGCTCTGCCATCCTCTTAGGCAGTAAGTTCCAGATTTCAACCACCCTCTGGAGCAAAGTAGATGACACAGAGTAGCTGTTGCATTTTTCTCTGTAATTACATTCACTGTAGTTGATGGAAAGAAATGTGTCACAATATTAAGGTACAGTATATAAATAAAGCCGTGTTAGTACTGCAGAGAAAAGATATGATCTAATTTGGCCATTTGAATCTGTTAGGCCATATTCTGGAGCTAGGGTATATAGCAAATATTAATTTCATCAGCAACCAATGTTTAGACACAAATGTGGATTGTCGATTGAATTTAAAATGCAGCCCCAAACAATAGTATCCCTGGAGCTACAGACTAGAGTTGATTGCAAACCAGACAATGCTGATTAACATTCATTTTGGGTGTCTGGAATGTGGGTGCGAAGAAAGGTGTGTGAAAACAATATGTAATTCAAAGGAAGCATTGTAGGTACATTGTAATTATAGAGCTGTCCTGCTGTTCCCTTTGATCCCTAGCATATAAAAATGTCAGGTAATATTGGGTCAAGGAGGCCTCTTCCTCTAAGAGTGTCTCAATATGATGTCTGCTGCTCATTTTTGTTGAATAAAACACTTCTAAGTCCACCAGCTTCACTGTTTCTCCAGTGAGTTTGTTCACGTTACAACAGGATCCACATGATGTCATCTATTAACCCTTCCTGCAAAATATCTTTGGTGCCTCTCTGTCTGACCTACTCACTGACAGATTTCCTGCCTGAGGCCCAGTGATTCACTCACTGGCTGCGCAGCTTTTTGGAAGAGTTGCCGCAGTGAGGCCTCAGGCTCAATTGGACTCATGGGGATGTGGAAGGTTATCAGCCCTCTAGAAGAAAATGCTCATCTATTTGACTTCAATTCTTAAAATAAACATCTGACCTAAAACAGAGTTCTACGCACAGGGAGAAAGAAGGAAAATAAAGATTCTGATACATTCATGGCCTTGGATTATCTCAAAGTACTTTACAATGAGGTAGTGTTTTGAGAACAGTCAAGTATTTTGTTTGTATTCACTGATGATCAAACACAGTGTAGGGTGCTGGAGTCACTCTCATGTTTCTCTTCAAAATAGTACTATGGGTCTTTCATCCTTCATACTGATGTTTGACTTGTTATCAATTTTTCTAGTTGTAACACAACTTGGATGCATCACAACTTGGCTTGGCAAAAGCTCTGGCTAAGACAGCAAGGAAAAGTAGAGCCCAGTCCATCAGGCAAAACAACCTCCCTGCCATTGACTCCATCTGGAATTCCTGCTGCCTCAGGAAATCAACCAACAGAATCACGGACCTGTCCCATTCTAGTTCTCTCTTCTCTCCCCTCCCATCAGACAGAAGATATAAAATCCTGAGAACACGAATGACCAAACTCAAGGAAAGCTTCCAATCCATTGTTGTAAGATTCTTGAAAGAGTCTCATAGACTAGAGGATAAAGTCTTGATCCACCAGTCTACCACACTGTGGCTCTCAGACTTTATTTTTATCTCCTGTGTGATGATATTGGACTTACTGACCATGAAGTTCAAATGACGAACTTAATCCCGATCGGATATAGATAGCTACGAATACACTCACAAAAGGTAGGTTATATTGTAACTACCTATTCTCCAAAAACTAATTCACTTCCCTGTTTATCTTCCACTGCACATTTAGCTGCCACTGCCCATTGTTGGAGCAGTGGATTCACCTTCTTTACCAAAGAGGTGACACTTCTAGCTAACATAGCAGCTTAAGCGCAGTTCAGTTATTTTTGATGACACGTTTAAATCCAGAGAAAACTCTTAAAGCACATTTAAAATGCACTGATAATTTTCTATCTTAAAAAACAATTACCAATTACAATTTCTAAAACACGAAGGATTACTGAAACACAGGTACAATTCCTGTGAGCTAGAATCAGAACCATAATCAAGTTTCGTATCACTGGCATATGTCGTGAAATTTATTTGCAATATGTAATAAAAAATAAAAAATACACTGAGAAATATATATATAATAATACTGCCAAAAGAGCAAAAAAAGGAAAAAAAATAGTGAGGTAGTGTACCTGGGTTCATTGTCCATTCAGAAATCTGATGGTGAGGGAAAGAAGTTGTTCCTAAAGCACTGAATGTGTATCTTCAGGCTCCCGTGCTTGCTCCTTGATGGCAGTCATGAGAAGAGGGTATGTGCTGGGTGATGAGAGTCCTTAATGATGGGTACCACCTTTTGTAGAGATTACCTTTTGAAGATGTCCTCAATGCTGGGGAGGCTAGTGCCCATGATGGAGTTGGCTGTTTACAAATATCTGTAGCTTTTTTCCGATACTTTGCAGTGGCTGCTCCATGCTAGATCGTGATGCAGCCAGTGAGAACACTCTTCATGGTACATGTTTAGAAATTTGCGAGAGTCTTTGGTGATATACCAAGTCTCTTCAAATTCCACATGTCATGCCGTCTTAGTAAAGGCATCAAAATGTTGAAATTCTGTCAGCAATAGTTGTGTCATCATCATACTTATAGATGGGGTTTCAGCTATGTTGTGGGTGTAGAGACAGTACAGCAGTGGCTAAGCATACATCTTTGAGGTGTGCCAGTGTTAACTGATAGGTGGAGGTGAGGAGGAGATCCGCATAGATCTCCCATTGAGGAAGTCAAGGGTCCATTTGCAGAGGGAGGTACAGAGGCCCAGGTTGTTGAGTGATACAGAGGGCATGATAGGGTTGAATACTGAGCTGTCATCAATAAACAGCAGACTGATGTACGTATTGCTATCGTCCAGGTGATCCAAAGCCAAGTGGAGAGCCAGTGAGACAGCATCTGCTGTAGACCTATTGTGGTGACAGGCAAGTTGCAGCAGATCTACGTCCTTGCTTAGGCAGAAGTTAATTCTGGCCATGACCAACCTCTCAAACACTTCATCACAGCAAGTGTGCGTGCCACTAGGTGATAGTCGTTGGCTCAGCTCACCCTGCTCTTCTTGGGCACTGGTATGATTGTCATCCTTTTAAAGCAGGTGGGAACCACTGACTGCAGCAGTGAGAGACTGAAGATGTCCTTGGGCACTCCCATCAGATGGTTGGCATAGGTTTTTAGTGCCCTACCAGGTACACCTCAGGGCCTGATGCCTTGCAAGGCTTCACCCTCTTGAAAGACATTCTGATGTTGGCCTCTGAGACAGAGATCACCAGTTACTGCAAGAATATGCACAGATGTAGTTTTATTCTCCCTTTCAAATCATGAATAAAAGGTGTTTAGCTCATCTGGGAGTGCAGCATCACTGCTATTTTTAATGTTGGGTTTCACTTCGTAGGAGGTAATGGCCTACAAGCCCTGCCAGAGCTGATATGCATCTGATTCCATCTCTAACTTCAATCAGAATTATTCTTGTGTTCTAAAAACACAAACAAACATTGCAGATGAACTAATTGTCCATCACAGAAATCGAATGCAGACAAATGAATTCTAATTCACTCTGTGTTCTCCTTGGTCTTCTCGATGTTCTTTATCCATTCCCTATAAACTTGAATTGGTGTCTATATTTATACTATTTTCTGCCACTTGGGTGAATTCACATGGATATGATTTTTTTTCTGATACCCCTTTTACACAAACAATCTGAAAGCTTCTTAGAGATATTGTTCCCAAATTCCCATAATTAATGCTGTGAAGCTGACACTTTGAGTGTAACTATTAACATTTGATATGCTTAGTAATATTATACATCTGGTCTGCAGACTTCTTGAACTAAGTAACTTAGCCAGCTTGTCTGGTTTGAAAAAAAAACAATTAAGTTACCAATTGTCTTACACTGCAACTCAGTCTGGATGCTGAGACCCAACGTCCTGCTTTCTATAGACAGCACGCCTGTTTTCAAGTCTGTCCTTTCCACTTCAAACTGTATGCAATTTACATTAAAAGTGATGACTGGCTCCCACTTACGCTAAGAAGCTAAACAAAGAATATTAGTTGGAAATGCATCTTATTCAAAAACAAGACTTTGATCTCTGTAAGTGTCAGTTGCTGTGTTTAGAAAGCTGGGCTTGAAAAAAAAGGCGGCGGCTCCTGGCTCAGGAAACAAAAATCTATTATTCCTGCACTGCACGTTGTCCAACTTCAACACTATATTCTGTTTTTTTTTTGTTTCCTTTTTATGACCTGAATGTCATTGATGATATTCAAAACAAATGATTTTCATTGCACTTCATGTGGTAATAATTTTTTTAAAAATAGCAATCTCAGCCCAAAGGTTGTTGCAGAATTCCTCAGGACCCAATTCAAGAGCAACTGTCTTCAGCGGTGACTCTTCATAGATTGAGTCCCTTCAGTTCACCATGTCCATGCTGACTATCAAGTACCAATCTGTATATTGTCACTTACTTCTTCAGCCCTTTATCTCTTCCATCTACAACCTCCCATCTTCTTACTTCATCACCCTTCCCCACTCCTCCCACCTTCCCCCTCACCTGGTTTCACCTATTGCCTGCCAGCTTGTGCTCCTTCCCTGCCTCCCCAAACTTCCTTTCCAGTCCTGATGAAGAGTCTCGTCATAGATGCAACCTGACCAGCTGAATTACGCCAGTACTTTGTGTGTGCAGAACTTGATCCAGAGTTTTATGTGTCTTGGAAATTCAAATAAATGTATATTAAGTGTTGTGAAACTACCTTTCACTCAGGCATTGTATTCCAGATTCCAAACACCCTCTGGTTGAAAAAGTTCCGTCTAAGTTTCTTACATGTAACACTAAACCTATGCCTACCACCTGGCGAGAAAGGGATCATGGCTGCAAGTACTTTTGCTTAGATAACCAAAGGTTGTGCTGACATTCTAAAGACACAATCTTCCCTGCATCAATAGATCAGAACTAAGGATATGTACTGATCAGTCCATGGGGTTAAGTTTCATTTTCATCCTTTCAGAAAATGAAGTAATCCAGGCCCGCTTGAATGATGACCAGGAGAACATTCAGACATGAACTGTTAAGTGATGAGGGGGCAGCGTGGTAGGATGGCGGTTAGCACAATCACTGTACAGCACCAGCAATCACCGACCGGTGATTAATTCCCACCGCTGTCTGTGCAGAGTCTGTACACTCTCCCCGACTGTGTGGGTTTCCTCAGATGCTTCAGCTTCCTCCCACAGTCCAAAGATGTATGGATAAAGTTCGGGTCTGTAAGTTGTGAGCATGCTTTGTTGGTGCCGGAAGCCTGACAATACTTGCAGGCTGCCCCCAGAACAATCCTTGCTGATTTCATTTGATTCAAATGACGCATTTCACTGTATGATTTGATGCTTCAATGTACATGTGACAAATAAATCTAATCTTTACGATCTTTAATCTTTTTAACCTCACATGACATTCAATGCCATCAACATTTGTGAGTCCTCTATATTATCCTGGAGTGGGGACTGGACACAATTGGACAGAAACTAATGTGAACTGATTACAGTGACATCTCATCAGTGAATTTATCAAACTGGATATTAATGTTTCAAATGAGAATTCAATTGATCTTTGAATTTTAGGGAAGCCGATCATTTCCTGTAGGATAAGTGGTTGGAAAATTTTCCTAAAATACCATGCAAAGCTAGTATGCATGTCATGACATTCAGTTACTGGTCAAATTTATCAGTTACGGTTATAAGTGTTCCCCTACAGCTCTCAAGTATTTTTGGTGGTTTGCTTCCAGTGAACAGTCCTCATGACAATCCAAAACAGCACTGAAATATTAGTTGTCTTGTGACCCTATCCAGCTTTTTCCCTCTTTCTCTCTGTGATGATAGACCAAGGTGAGGATGGTAAAGACCCAAGTGTTCGAGCATCCGCGTCTAAAATTGAGACACAATATTTTTTTTAGATTATGAAGACACGCAGTCCTCTTTTATTGTCATTTAGTAATGCATGCATTAAGAAATGATACAATCTTTCCTCCGGTGTGATATCACAAAACACAGGACTGACCAAGACTGAAAAACTGACAAAAAACACATAATTATAACATATAATTACAACAGTGCAACAATACCATAACTTAACGAAGAAGTCCATGAGCACGGTAAAAGTTCAAGGTCTCTCAAATGTCCCACATCTCATGCAGACGGAGAGAAGGAAGAAAAACTCTCCCTGCCATACCCAACCACGGCCCGACTCTGAGTCATCCAAAAACTTCAAGCTCTGATCAGCTCTCCGACACCGAGTACTGAGCACCATCTCTATCCGAATGATTCGATCTCCTTCTCGGTCGCCAACAGCAAGCAAAACTGGGGATTTTGAGGCCTTCCCTCCGAAAGATTCCCGACCGCGCAGTAACGACAGCAGCGAACTAGCGTTTCAGAAATTTTTCCAGATGTTCCTCTGTGCTTTCACGTCCATCTCCATCACATCAGAATTGTCCACGGCCCCTATTTAACAGATACAATATCATTTTTCATCGGAGGGCTGCGCATGTGCAGTGCGCTGCTTCTTTCTCCTCCCGCCTTTTTCAATATGAGATTAAGATGAGGACAGGGTTCTAAACTAAACACAAGACGAGAATCCAAAATAGAGGGGCAATTGATTGCCGAAACTCTGTTCAGGTGTTCTTTAAATATTAAAATCCTGGTGCCAAAACATGGCTAATTAGCAGAATCTTCAAAGGGGCCATGCCAGCTGACCGTATTGCAGAAAGTCAGAGCATCTAAACCCCAGAAGCTAGTGAAGTCAGGTGTGTATCATAACACTCTCACTTTCACAAGAACTTCTCCCATGAGTTTCAGCAACCACCATTTCCCCAAATAAAGCAACTCTTCTGCCAAAGTTAAGCTTAGCCATTTTGTAAGCTAAACCTTGCACATTCTTACTTTAGGCATGAATCATTTCACTGGGCTCAGGTGTAGGATCTGAAGCCAATACTTCCCTCCCCAGCACACCCTGCCAAGTCTTCTATGAGCTAACATTGCCTAAGATTGCCTGGCAGAATAGATCTGATATTGCATCTGATCCACATGATACAGATCATATCCCACCATTTTGACGAACCTTATTAAGGAAAAATAACAGCTTGAGTTAATGTGATTCAGTTCCAGGCGTAGGGGAATACTGGAGGGAGCTTAGGTAAGGAAGGAGTGACAGATCAGTGTGCCATGGGAACCTGTGTACTTATCATCAGAAACAGGGTGGTTAGGTATGAGAAAGAAATGCCTCACATAAAAGATTGTCAGGATGTGTGGATTTCCTCTATCTCACAAGTATTGGCAATGCTTGGAGCTGTGTTGCTAGGTGGTTTCCATAACAATGGCAGCAACATTGAAGTAATTTTGTTTGTACAGTTTAATACAAAAGCAAAATGCAGCCGATGTTCTAAATTTGAAACAGACGTGGAACACACTGAATACACTTAGCATGTCAAACAGCATCTGCAGAGAAGGAAAATGAGTTACCGACCTAGAAATCCAGTCACAAAGAGCGCATGTTTGAATACACCAGGCAGCTGATGTCAAGCATTAATGATAAGTCTTCTATAGAGCATCTGGAGTCACTCTGCTATATTTAAGGTGCCAGTTGCAATCTTAAAAAAATATTAAATTATAAGTTGAAAGCCGAACTTAGTTTAAGAACACAATGAACCAAATTCTTTAAACCTCTCGTGGAATGATTCCAGATACCCTGTCAGATACATAAAATAGATCCTCAAGGAGTAACAAGACATGTGTTTGTTGTTCCACAAAAATAGTCTGGGAAAAGTAAAACAAAGATTTCAGAGTGTACTGAATCTGAGTATTTTGAGTGACTGGGTGCTTTCCAGCAACTTCAAGTGCAAGTGTCACAACCCTTCAGCGTGATTTCTCATCCAGATACTCAGTAGAACCAAAGAGGCAAATATTTCAAACAGCGGAGAAATAAAGATTAGAACCTTCTGTCATATCTAAAAACTTAACTCTTAAATTAGTAAGTGAGGGAAAAAAAGAAATAGATTCGGGACACTTCCATTTAAGGAAAAGAATAATTTATGAAACACAACTACTGCAATCCAACTGATCTTTCATCTTAATGGTAGATGAATGAAACAGCATTTCTTGAGATTCGGTACACTGGCCTCTAACCTCAAATAAAAAGGCATATATGATGAAAGATTCTTGGGTATTTCAGCTTTGAATTGAGGTAACTGAGACAAAAGGAAATCTACATAAAACAAGCTGAAAGGAAACAAATTTGGATTTTGCAATAGGGAAAGAGGAGAATGCAATTTATGCCAAAAATTTCAGGACACTTAGTCATGAACCACTCTCTCATTTGTTCAATTTGATGGTGTGATTCCAGTCGTTTTTTCTAATAAATTCTCCACAGTGATCTCTCTGTCAATGACTTCGTACACAGGTCCAATGCTACACAATTTGAACCCAAGAAACATTAGCACATAGCTTCACCAGGTACATTGTAGCCTTCTGGACACATTCATTTCAACAATTTCAAGTAATGATTTTATTATTTCTACTTGCATCCACTTTATTTCTCTGGATCTCTTTCTACCTCCTTTTCCTTTGCAACAATTTTTCCTTTTAAATGTTTTTCTTCTCTTCCTCCTTAGCACTAATTTCCCCTTCTGCTCTTTCCCTAGAATGCACATTAGGAGCATGAACAGGCCCACCACAGCCCCTCAAGCCCCCTACCCACCTTCACAGCTGATCTATTCCAAGCCTCATCTCCTCTTTACCAGTTTCCCAATGTTCACAATACCATGATCGTTCAAAAAGCGCATCCTCTTTCTCTTTAAAGATCTATAATGATTGACTCTTCAGGGATAGAAAATTTCAGCGATCCACCATCCTCTGTGATCCTGAGCACTTCCATTTTAAATCACTATCCTCGAATCTCTGTACTTATGTCTTCATTTGAGATGTTACACTTTTCAAACAGGTTGATACATTTGAACACATGACCACATTTACTAGAAATTCTTTGCATCTGAAGCGCTTTGGGAAGTCCTAGTAGAAACATCTCTAGGTATTGTACCCTGTCATGTCCGCTAAAGATTTTATATTCTTCAATAAGATCACCCTTGATTCCTCCAAACTTCAAAAATTACAGATCCAAATCCTTTAGCCACTCACATACTGAGAGCCTGCTCATTCCAAGTTAGTCCATCACCAGCTTTATCACATGCTGATAAATGCTTGATAATCTAAATGTTAATCTGGATCAGGTATAGAAAATGTACATCAAAGAAATTACACACGACTACTTTACATCAGCTTAATGTGAAAAAGACAAAGGAGCTGGTGGTGGACCTGAGGAGAGCTAAGGTACCGGTGACCCCTGTTTCCATCCAGGGGGTCAGTGTGGACATGGTGGAGGACTACAAATACCTGGGGATACGAATTGACAATAAACTGGACTGGTCTAAGAACACTGAGGCTGTCTACAAGAAGGGTCAGAGCCGTCTCTATTTCCTGAGGAGACTGAGGTCCTTTAACATCTGTCGGATGATGCTGAGGATGTTCTACGAGTCTGTGGTGGCCAGTGATATCATGTTTGCTGTGTGTGCTAGGGCAGCAGGCTAAGGGTAGCAGACACCAACAGAATCAACAAACTCATTCGTAAGGCCAGTGATGTTGTGGGGATGGAACTGGACTCCCTGACGGTGGTGTCTGAAAGGAGGATGCTGTCCAACTTGCATGCTGTCTTGGACAATGTCTCCCATCCACTACATAATGTACTGGGTGGGCACAGGAGTACATTCAGCCAGAGACTCATTCCACCGAGATGCAACACAGAGTGTCATAGGAAGTCATTCCTGCCTGTGGCCATCAAACTTTACAACTCCTCCCTTGGAGGGTCAGACACCCTGAGCCAATAGGCTGGTCCTGGACTTATTTCCTGGCATAATTTACATATTACTATTTAATTATGTATGGTTTTATTACTATTTATTATTTATAGTGCAACTGTAATGAAAACCAATTTCCCCTGGGATCAATAAAGTATGACTATGACTATGATCTCTGTTCAAAGACATAGGTAGTACAGCGGTTAGAACGGTGCTATTACAGCTCGGGGCATTGCAGAGTTCGGAGTTCTATTCTGGAACCTTTCTGTAAGGAGCCTGTATGTGTGGGTTTTCTCCAGGAGCTCTGGTTTCTTCCCAGAGGGTAGGTCACTGTAAATGGTCCCATGATTAGATTAGGGTTAATCAAATTAGTCAGAGGTTGCTGGGCCGGCAAGGATTGAAGAACTGTATCACTAAATAAATAAAGAATGAACACATCCCAGTGTTCCCAAACCGGAAATCATGGATAATGTCTGGGAGATTCATTCCCTAACAAAATCTAGCACTAAGGTATTCAAAACAGGTCACTCTGCCCTTTACAAGGAATCAACATGCAACTTCCATAAAGCTACCAGAGATGGCAAGAGACAAAAACCAGTCCAAAATCGAGTCCTGAACCAGCTGCCTAGGATGGATCCTTGAATTCCGACCATCAGTTGCAATCAGTAAGAACAGGCAGCAACACCTCTACCTCATCACAGATGCGCCACAAGACTCTGTTCTTAGCCTCCTTCTGTACTTATGGACTGCATGGCCAGAGAATGCTCAACTCCAACTGCAAGTTTGCTGATGATAACTCTGGAGTAGGCGGTATCTCAAATAACAATGAGTCAGAGCAGAGGAAGGAGATAGAGAGTCCAGTGACATGGTGTCATGACTTCAATATCAGCAACACAAAAGAGCTCTGTCATTGACTTCAGGAAGGGGAGGCGATACAAGTGATCTTGTCTACATCATCAATATTGAGACTGAGGTAGTTGAGAGCTTCAAATTTCTAGGTGTGAACATCACCAGTAAGCTGTCCTGGTCCAAGCATGTTGATACTTCAACCAAGAAAGCTCACCAGCTCCTCCCCTTCCTCAGGAGGCTGAAGAGTTTTGGCACGTCCCATTTGATCCTCACCAGTTTTTATCGATGTGCCTTAGAGAGCATTCTATCTGGATGCATCACTGCTTGATATGGCAACTCCTCTGCCCTTGATTTCAAGAAACTGCTCTAGACATTGCTCAACATCACAGAAAACCAACTTCCCCTCTAAGGACCCTTCTTGATGCCTCAGTAAAGCAGTGAACAAAATCAAATCTCCCTCCCTGTAGACTCTCTCTTCACCCCTCTCCCTTCAAGCAGAAGATACAGTCTTGTGCTATTGAACAGTTCCCTAGTATGATAAGATAGATTCTTGATCTCACAATCCACCTCACTATGACCTTACACCATATTGTTTACCTGTATTACAATTTCCTCTGCAACACTTTATTCTGCATTATTATTGTTTTACCTTGTACTACATCATTACACTGCTGTAATGAATTGATCTGTATGAATATTATGCAAGACAAGCTTTTCACTGTTCCTCAGTCCATGTGACAATAATAAACCAATTTACTGATTTCTCGCTTCTCAGATACTATGTAATTGGGGAGTATTTGTATCATTTTCTGGGTAGTTTTCCACACTCACCCCATCTTCCTGCCCACTTAATAGTGATAGAGTTCCTCTTGTCCTTACCTAGCACCCCATCATCCTCCACATCCAACACATTATCCTCTGCAACTTCCGCCATCTAACACTAAACATACCTTTAACTCCCTCCACCACTCTCCCAACTTTCCACAGGGATTGCTCCCTTCATAATCCCCTTGTCAATTCATCCCCTCCCCACCCACCTCCTCCCCCTGACACATATCCCTACAAGTGGATATGTACACCTCCTTCCTCATCTCCATTCAGGGCCCCAAACAGTCCTTCCAGGTGAGGCAACACTTCATCTGCAAATCTGTTGGGGTCTTCTACCGTGTCCACTGCTCCTGATGTGGCCTCCTCTACATTGGTGAGACCCATTGTAAATTGGAGGACCACTTCATTGAACATCTCTGCATCACCTGCGGTACTTCCCAGTGACCAAACCTTTTAATTCCCATTCCGACTTGTCGGTCCATGACCTCCTCTTGTGCCAAGATGAGGCAACCCACAGGTTGGAGGAGCCACACCTTATATTTCACCTGGGTAGCCTCCAACTTGACGGCATGAACATTGATTTCTCCTTCTGGTAAGCAAATTTTGCCCCATCTCTTCCTTTATTCCCCACCATGACCTTCTCATCTGCCTACAACATCCCCCTGAGTCCCCTCCTCCTTCCCTTTCCCCTTAAGGTACACTCTCCTCTCCTATCAGAGTCTTTCTTCCTCAGCCTTTAACCTTTCCCACCTACCTGGCTTCACCAATCACCTCCCAGCTAGCCATTTTCCCCTCCCTCACCTTTTTATTAGGGCATCTTCCTCCTTCCTTCTCAGTCCTGAGGAAGGATCTTGGCCTGAAATGTTGACTATCCTAAATATTAGCTTTTCCCTAGATGCTATCTGACTTGCTGAGTTCCTCCAGCATTTTGTGTGTGTTGCTTTGCATTTCCAGCATCTGCAGAATTTCTTGTGTTTATACTTTTCGTCAATGATTTATAGATCTTTGACATGTTTTTATAAACAACATGAAAATCTAATGGATGATGAGTTTAAATTAAATTTTGAGGGAAACTTCAAATCCAACTCCTGGCAACTGCTCGATTTTTTTATCTGTGGGGCTGTGGTCTCACACAAGGATAGGCAGAGAAAATGAATGAACTGAAAAATGATTAACACTTTTTGATGCTTTTTCTTTCACAAGTATTCAACACAGTCCAAAACAGCGGACTACATTGTTCGGCCAATTGAACTAGCTCATGATTTCTTTTTCAACATCATTCCAGAGTGTAATGAATTGCACCCCATCCTCGTTATATGCGTCTTCAGACTATGTGGATTCACAGCTATGCGAGGAACTTATTTCTACCAAGGTCTTGTTGTATGCGTCCAAAACTCACAGTTATGCGAGGAGCACTGCTTTCCCGCCAATACAAGTCACGTGTGCACGCCTCAGTCTCACCGTTGGGACGAGAAGCACTGCATTCCTGCCAATACAAGTCACGTGCGCACGCCTCACAATCTCACAGTTGGGACGAGAAGCACCATTTTCCCGCCAATACAAGTCACGTGTGCCTGCCTCACAATTTCACTCTCGCACTGTTTTTGGCAAGGTGTGGATGCGCGATCTTGCACTCTTAAACTTTTGTTGGTTTTACCAACGGTGCAGTGATCTTGTGCTTGAAATATTTAACTATGCCTCCTAAGCGTCCGATGTCATGTCTTGGGCCGTCAGCTGAGCAGCAGAGAACTGCTTTAACACTTGAAAAAAAGTTGGGAATTACAAACAGCGCGGCATCAGCTGAAGGTAACACAGGTCTGGTTCGCTACTGCCGGGAACAGAATCTTGCCTCTAAAGTTCTTGTGTTGCTTGACAATGCGCCAGCCCATCCTAAATGTTTGGACAGCATTCATCCTAACATAACAGTGTGTGTCCTGCTGCCTAACACAACATCGCTGACTCAACCACTCGACCAAGACGTGATCCACATTCAAGGCATGCGGTTTTTTTTACGGCGAACTATCTCTCAGATGCTGCAAGCAACAGACGATTTTGAAAATCCCGGGAGTTTACCAACGGTGAGGAAATGGTGGAAGTCGGAACACTTGGCACAAATGGCGATGGACATGGACCCACGATTAGAACAGAGTCAGCACTTCAGTCGTTCCCTGGCGTCAACCCTTCTTCCCTACAAGCAAATTTATGCTGAAAAACAAAATGCTGCCAAGCAAACAACCCTCACCACTTTCTTCAAATCGGTGTAATCTTCTGCTGCTGGCAGTTCTAAGAGTTCTGTGAGTCTTACTTCACCCCTTGCTGTGCTTGATATTATCCTGACGACCACAACCATCCACCTTATCCATGTAAAACTGCCCAACACCACAACAACCACCCAGCTCCCGGAGCGAACACACCTGCAACCTACCGTACACCCTAGGATGTTAACTTTCTATGATTTATTACATTGAATATTACCCTAAATTAATTAAATATAATACAAATCCCTAATATAATACACATCCCTATTTTCTCCATTTAAATAATTATTCACATTATGCGTCAACATCGAGGAACATATCCCCTGCATATAACGAGGATAGGTTGTACCTAAAATTATATTCTGACTGAAAACAGCCCAAATGAATGTTCAATTGATTTATTTTGCCTATGGTAGAGAGAACGGCTTGCAAGAAAATTGGTTGGAAACTTAAAATACTGACACCAAAGACACTCATGAATTTTTACAGATGTACCATAGGGAGCATTCTAACTGGCTGCATCCCTGTCTGGATCGAAAGAAGCTGTTAAAGGTTGTGAACTCGGTCAGTTCCATCAAGGGCCTGATTCTGATACTGCAAAAAGGTCTTTAGCACAAATAAGAGGACAATGCTATATTGTCTCACGAGAAGGAAAACTATCAACAGAGCAAAGTTTTGAAATAATTTGTTGGATGAGATTATATGCCCAAGTATTTCTGAACCTACGTTTATCAAAACCAAGGTTCCATCTAAATTCTGCGCAGTCATTTGTTCTGATAAACGATCATGGGAACTAATGGAACTGTTTAAGCAAATCTCACCATCTGGCTTTAATTGATTCCTGTCATGAAAGATTTTTGATGCAGCTCCTGTTACACCAGACATTAAATGTAATTTATATTTCAGTGCAAATTATATATATATATCTTACAAAATGAGTGTTTAAAATTCAATAGTTGGTTATTAAATCTGACATTATTTTATATTACTGAACAGCTGAAACTGTCACAATGCTTAGGTATAACAGAGAGATGCAGATTATATTGAGAGTAGTAAATTGCTGGGACTGATTACAGTTTAGTTGTATTATAGACTCTGCACATTCTTTAAGCAGTGAGAAGTGGGCATAGCGAAATACAGCAGGGAAACACGGAATCTGCCCCAAACATCAACCACCTATTTTCACTAATCCTACATTAACCCTTTCTCATTCTCCCCATATTCACATTAACAACTCCCTCCAGTTTGTACCGCTGACCTACACAGTTAGGGCACTTTACAGTGTACTTGAAAAACTACAAACATGCATGTCTGTGGGATATGAGAGAAACTGGAGGACATAGAGGAAACACATGCAGTGCGAGGGAAAACGTGCAGACTCCACGAAGACAGCACCTGAGGTCAGGACTGAACCCGGGCTGTTGGCCCCATGATGCAGTGGCCACTTTGCTGCTTCTGATAACTATTAGTGGTGTTAGAGTGTATTCCGGCGTTAAGGTATATAACAAATATCAAGTTCAACAGTAGCCACTCATCAGATTTGAATGTGGATCTTAGATGAAATTTACCTGAACGATAGTTCTCCTGGAGCTACAGACTGGAGTTGATTGCAAACCAGACAATGCTGATTAACATTCATTTTGGATATCTGGCGTCTGGGCGCAAAGAAGGAGGTGTGTGAAAACAATATGTAATTCAAAGGAGACATTGTAGATGCTTTGTAACTATAGAATTGTTCTGCTGTTACCTCTGATCGTTAGCTTATAAAAATGTCATGGAATATTCAGTTGGGAGACTTTATCCTCCAAGAGTGTCTCATTTTGATGAATAAAACACTTCTATATCCACCATCTTCAGTGTTTAGCAGATGATTTTGTTCATGTTAAAACAGTGGTTTTATATTGAAATATTCAACAAGTTTCAATGACATGAATTGCTGTGGGAGGTCAATTATTGTTTCAAGTTGAAGAAACATTTTCTCTTCGATCTCTGAAGCCTTAATTTTAAATAATCATTTATATTTACATAGACTTTTTAAGATAAGGAAATGCTTCAAAGAAGTGGTTCGAACTCTGGATGTTCCACTCATTGACTTTGATTCACATTGGAATAACTTTAATGCATATTCCAGCTGTGACTGCAGTAAAGATCACTGAACCAGAGGGCTAAATATTGCTGTTCAACACAGACAAAATGCTGGAGCAACTCAGCAGGTCAGGCAGCATCTACAAAAAGAAATAAAGAATTCACATTTCAGGTCAAGGCACTTCATTAGGACTGGAAAGGAAGGGGACAGAAGCCAAGATAAGAAGGTGATTCCTCTTGATGGTCAACTGGGAAGACCAGTTTCAAGTTACCATTTGCACTAGGCTCATTGATTGTGGTTGTGACACGTTTTCACTGCCAGAATGTAAAGCTCAAAATTCAAATCATTGATATTAAAACAAGTATTCAATAGTAATTGAACTTTATAGTCACAGATCTGGCTACATGACAAGTGAAACCTTTTACTTGCAAAATAACTAACTCCTGGGGGAGCTTAAAGGATCAGGCCATATCCGCAGAAGGAAATGGACGGTCAACAGATCAGATCAAAATTCTTTATCTGGACTGAATGAGTGGAGAGAAAGTAGTCAGCATAAAGAAAGGACTGGGTATTAGTGGGATAGGTTAGGGTTGGGTGTGTTTTGGAAAACCTAGGTAAATCAGAGCCAATCTGATTAGAGAATTCAACTTTTAAAACTTTTTATTAGTCTATTGTTCAGTATTTTCTGAATGGTTCAGTATTTCTTTGTTGCGTTGGTTAAGTATCTGAAAAAGAACGCAAAATTAAAAAGCATGCAAAAGGATTACTTTAAAGTAGAAAAATGCCAGAAGGTCTGCACTAAAGGGCAGAGTTTGGAGTGGAAAGTTCCTTGATAAATATGTTTCACAAAAACAGTCACAACCATTTCCCCGTGGGAACCATGACAGAGCTGAACTTCTGAGTTCCACCGGTGGGAAAAGTATCTGATGCCATCAGAGGTTCTGGGATCAAGGCAGGTCCGGTCAAATAACCTCAATATGAACTTCCATAATTGGAATTAATTTTTCAGGCAAGAGCAATTTACTGTGCTGGATTTGTCCAGTTTGTGATCCTAACCTTGAACAAATTTAATGGAGAGATTGGGTGAACGTGAGTATTGGTTGGGAGGGAAGAAACAGATCACCGTGGGACTTGTGTCAGTGCATTCCCAGTCTGGCACTGAACAGTGGAAAGATGGTAATCTTAAGACTAATCCATGAAAGTCTCTCCACAAATCAAAGCAGATACTTTCCTCAACAATATTCCCAAAAGATAAAGTTTCCGGAGTGAGATGAATTAATTGAAAATAGTTATCAGCACGGCTTACTGCATGCATAATGCATTTCCATCCCATAATGTTAGTACAAATAGACTTGTGTGATTGAGTTTTTACGCTGGCTTGTTTAAAAAGCGGTAATGGAAAATTCTACAGCAACCTCCAATAAAATTGGGATATTTCCAGAAACTGCAGTGAGTGACAAACTTTTTTACATTACTTACATCAGTGTGGCAGTGGTGACACTACCTCAGATCTACAGGGACTCAAGTTCAGATCTACCTATCTGCGTGCAGTCTGTGCAGAACTTGTTCATTATCTCTGTGACTGACTAGTCTTTCCCCAAGTACGCTCATTTCCTCCCACAACTCATTGATGTGCATGTAGGGTACAGACCAGTGGTAGAGCTGGTTGAGCCACTGCCTGACAGCACCGGAGACCGAAGTTCAGGGATTCATCTTCGAGTCTGAATGAATATGCCATAGTTGCCACCGGCTTCATCAAGACCTGTCTGGATGAGTGTGTGCCTTTGAGAACATACCAGACAGAACCAAACCAAAAGCCGTGAATGAACCAGGAGATTCATAGTCTTCTGAGGGCTGATCTGTGGCATTCCAGATCAGTGATCCAGAGATGTTCATAAGTCCAGGTATGACCCTATGGAAGGCTATTCTAAGGATGAAAAAGCAATTAAGATTGAGGTTAGAGATGGAATTGGATAAACGTCACCTCTGGTAAGGGTTGTAGGCCATCACTTCTTACAAATGAAACCTAACATCATGAATGGTTGTGATGCTTCACTTCCAGATGAGCTCAAGGTCTTTTACGCTCGCTTTGAAAGGGAGAATAAAATACATCCGTGCAAATGCTTGCAGCATCTGGTCACCCTGTGATCTCTGTCTGTGAGACCAACATCAGAACACCTTTCAAAAGAGTAAACCCTTGCAAGGCGTCAGGCCCTGATGGTGCACCTGGTGGTGCTCTGAAAATCTATGCCAATCAACTAGCCGGAGTGTTCAAGGACAACTTCAATCTCTCACTGCTGCAGTCGGAGGCTCCCACCGGCTTCAAAAGTGCGACAATCGTAACAGTGCCCAAGAAGAGCAGGATGACCTGCCTCAACAACTATCACCCAGTGGCAGGCACATCTACTGTGGTGAAGTGCTTGAGAGGTTGGTCTTGGCTAGAAGCAACTCCTGCAATCACCTGGACCTGTTACAATTTGCCTATCACCAAAGTATATCAACAGCAGATACAATCTCACTGGCTTTCCACTTGGTCTTGGATTACTTGGACAAAAGCAGTACATACTGCTGAGTTTTGAGCATTCAGCACTATCATACCTTCAGTACTAATCACCGAGCTCCAAAACCTGGGCTTCTGTAGCTCCCTCTACAACTGGATCCTTGTTTTCCTCACAGGGAGACCACAGTCTTTGTGAATCGGTAGTAACATCCCCTCCTCACTAACAATCAACACTGGTGCACCTCAAGGATGTGTGTTTAGCCCACTGTTCTACAGGTTGAGTGGTGTCGCAGCAACAACCTTACACTCAACGTCAGTAAGACCAAGGAAGTGACTGTGGACTTCAAAAACGTCTGGCTTACAGCTACTTGGGGCTAGACCGTCACCTGATGTCACCTTACATCACCCAAGCAAGTCACCTTGCCGGAGCAAGGCAAGTCACATCGCCAGAGCAAGTCAAGTCTTCTCCCTGAAGAGACTGCCAGTAAGTCGCCTCTCCTCACTGGAGCCAGCCTGTCAAGTTACCGCACCTGAGTGAGCCTGCTATGCTACCTCACCGGAGCGGGTCCGTCAAGTAACCCACCGGAGTGAGTCAAGAACTGCTGTCTGGATTTCCGGGGCTGAGTCAAGAGCTCGCCGCTACTTGGAGCCACTTTGTGCCAAGATAAAGAACTGTCTATCATTGTGTGGTTTTGTCTCTTCGTGTCCTCACCTCCGCTGGGTAGGTCCAGCCGTTTGCCGTATGAGTTGGGAACTGTCTCTTCGTGTTCTGTGTCCTGTGTCCAAGAAGAGTCCCGGCTCTGAGTCCTGCGTCTAAGAAGAGTCCCAGCTCTGTGTCCTGTGTCCAGGAAGAGTCCCAGCTCTCTGTTCAGATTTTCCGAGTTCTAAGTCCAGGCTCCAATGTTCCGAGTTCCAAGTCCAGGCTCCGATGTTCTGAGTTCCAAGTCCCAATCCAAGTCCAATCTGGGTCCCAAGTTCACAGGCCAAGCCCAAGTCCAAGTCCAGGTCCCGAGTTCCCAGGCCAAGCCCAGGCCCTGAGTCCCAGTCTAAGTCCAGGGTCCAAGCCCAACTCCAGCCACGCATATTCCCACTTCCGCTTTATTCACTCCTTGATGTCTCTCTGTACAATCATTGCTTCTCTGCTTTCCTAGTAACTATTAATAAACTTTATTTTTGTTAACGCTACAAAACATGTTTGTGTCCTGCACTTGGATTCACCCATGCTCTGCACGCGTGACAGAACTGTCTAGCCAAACATCGACCCAGCAGACACAAACACTGTTTTCCAAACTCTTGCTAGCCAGAATCCCCTACTGGATTCCTTCCAGAGTGCAACTTATAGAATTCAAAAAAATGACTCGAAGTTCCCAGGTACCAGTTTAGAAAAAATTGTGCAATTACTACGATAGTTATAAAAGGTCAATGTGTTGTTAGTCTGTTTTGCCCACCGGCCAAAACCCCCTCCACCCACCCGGGTCGTTGATAATGCGGGCAAATCTGTTAGTTCACCTGGAAGCTCCCATTTTGAGGGGGGCGGCGCGGGTACTGTCATGGTCCTGATCGATTATTCCTTGGTCCCCTTAAATTTCCTTTGTGCCACAATCGGGACCATTGACTCCTTGTTTTCCTTTAATTCATTGTTTCCCCGTGTTTCTTGGGCTCTGTAATTAAAAGCACTTGATTCTCAGCTGAACGAGCAGTATATAGTGTCCGGCTTACAGCTACTCGGGGCTAGACCGTCACCTGATGTCACCTTACGTCACCGAGGCAAGTCACCTTGCTGGAGTGAGCCAAGTCACATCGCCGGAGCGAGTCAAGTCTTCTCCCCGAAGTGAGTGCCAGTAGGTCGCCTCTCCTCGCCAGAGCCAGCCTGTCAAGTTACCGCGCCTGAGTGAGCCTGCTATGCTACCTCGCCGGAGTGGGTCCGTCAAGTAACCTGCCGGAGTGAGTCAAGAGCCGCTGTCTGTAGTTCCGGGGCAAAGTCAGGAACTTGCCGCTACTTGGAGCCACTTCGTGCCAAGATAAAGAACTGTCTATCGTTGTTGGTTTTGTCTCTTCATGTCCTCACCTCTGCTGGGTAGGTCTGGCTGTTTGCCGCTACCGAGTTGGGAATTGTCTCTTCATGTCCTTATCTCCGCTGGGTAGGTCCGCCCGATTGCCGCTACCCTGAGTGGGGAACTGTCTCTTTGTGTTCTGTGTTCTGTGTCCTGTGTCCAAGGAAAAGTCCCGGCTCTGTGTCCTGTGTCCAGGAAGAGTCCCGGCTCTGTGTCCTGTGTCCAGGAAGAGTCCCGGCTCTGTGTCCTGTGTCCAAGGAAAAGTCCCGGCTCTGTGTCCTGTGTCCAAGAAGAGTCCCGGCTCTGTGTCCTGTGTCCAAGAAGAGTTCCGGCTCTCTGTCCTGTATCCAAGGAAAAGTCCCGGCTCTGTGTCCTGTGTCCAAGAAGAGTCCCGGCTCTGTGTTCCGATGTTCTGAGTTCCAAGTCCCAATCCAAGTCCAATCCCGGTCCCAAGTTCCCAGGCCAAGACCAGGCCCTGAGTCCCAGTCTAAGTCCAGGGTCTGAGCCCAACTCCAGCCACGCATATTCCCGCTTCTGCTTTATTCACCCCCGATGTGTCTCTGTACAATCCTTGCTTCCCTGCTTTCCTAGTAACTACTAAAAAACTCTATTTTTGTTGACGCTACAAAACATGTTTGTGTCCTGCATGTGGGTCCACCCGTACTCCGCACGTGTGACAAGCACACACCAGTCCTGATCGAGGGATCAGCAGTGGAAAGCTTGATCAGCTTCAAGTTCCTGGGTTTTAACATCTCTGAGGATCTATGCTGGGATCAACATATTGATGCAATTACAAAGAAGGCACAGCAGCAGCTGTATTTCATTAGGTGTTTGAGGAGAGTGGGTATGTCACCAAAGACACTTGTAAGTTTCTACAGATGAACCATGGAGAGCAACCCAACTGGTTGCATCATTGTCTGTACACTGCATAGGACCAGGAAAAGCTGTGGAAAGTTGTGAAATCTGCCAGCTCCATGGTGGGCACTGGCTTCCATAGCATCGAGGACACCTTCAAACGTTGACGCCTCAAGAAGGCAGCATCTGTTATTAAGGACTCACTATCCAGGATATGTTATCTTCTCATTACTCCTATCAGGAGGAGGTACAGGAGCCTGAACATATACGCTCAACGTTTCGGGAACAGCTTCTTCCCTTCTGCCACCAGATTACTGAATGAATGATGAACCCATCAATGCTACTTCAGTATTTTATTTTCCTCACTTTTTGCACTATTTAATTTTCTTTTTTATACAGTATATACTTCTTATTGTAATTTATAATTTTTATCATTACGCATTATAGTGCACTGCTGCTCAAAACAACGTATTTCATGACATATGGCATTTGAGGAGAATGGGTACATTAAAGTGAAATTAAACCCGATTCTGATTTTTTTAAAATGGGATTAATGTTTTTGTCATATGCACAAAGTCACCGGAAAGAAGTACTGGTAGACATGAAGTAGTCTCTTTATTCAGAAAAATGAGACACAGCAGGCATCAGATTGAAACTCTTTTGGAGGAAGTTATCTGCTCAACCCAACACTACATGACATCTTATATGCTAAAGATCAAAGGACAACTCTATATTTACATATATCTATAATACTTTCCTTTGAATTTCGTAAAACTTTTATATCTCCTTCTTCACACCCACACTACAGACACAAAAATGGATTTTAAATCAGAATTGTCTGGTCTTCGAATTAACTGCAGTCCACAGCTTCTAGGAACCCATTGTCCACAACTGTATTTAAAATTTAATTTACAGTCCATATTCAGGTCTGAAGACTGATGGCTGAAGTTAGTTGCTGAAGTTATTTGCTATATGCGTTAACCACAATACGCCCTAATGAATATGAGGAATGGTTGACACAGATTCAGAGGGCCAAAGGACTTGTATTTGTCCTTTATCTATGACCCTTTGTTAATTCGCTACAATAATTCTTATTCTGGGTTAATGTCAAAGAGAGGCAAAGGAGAATTGATGGTCGTAAATGACAGAGAATAACTTTCAGGGGTACAGGAAAGGGGAATGTACTGCATAGTATTGCTCTCCAGGGAAATTGGTTCAACTCAACCCTCCTTCTAAATAAAGATGTTCAATAATAAAGGAAAGATGTAAATTGTCTTGTCTCATTAAATTTTGAACATACAATTCTCAAAAACAGTTTTGTGTTTTAACTTGATGGAAAATCTGCCTGTCTGACTGTGTACTTGCAGATTATTCAATTTATAATATGATGCATCTACTTTGCAACCAAATTTTAAATTTACATTGTTTCTTGTCCTATTCCTAGAATATATCTGTTTAGTGAACAATCAATGTAATGCAGACAGCTTCATTTATAACTGTATGTTATCATATACTAAGATTAGTTTTATAACTATTCATTTAAAACGATCTTACTGAATTGATAAAACCTGATAATAGCTAATAAAGTTGTTCCTGATCACACTTGGTGAACTAATATCTCTAATTAGTGGTGTGACGACAAACCAAGTTATCAGAAGATTGATGCGGACGAGAGAGATAAGAGAGACAAATAGAGAAACGTTCAAAATGTTAATGAGAGAGCAGAGAGATTAATGAAAAGAGACACAGTTCCGAGTATTGACAGACCGGTTGCTTTGAACCTGAACTGTTTGAAGTTTGATGGACAGGCGATACCCCAGCAGGGGGATAAAAGGAACAGGTTCACTAAGGCAAGACAGACACCACGAGATCACGAGATAACGAGACCCTGGAAGTGCGGTATGCCTCCACAAGTTGGTGGGAGTTTTGGAGGTCTGGTCGCAGGACCGATCATAGACGCACAGGGTGAAAGGTACGATCGGCAGGAACCTGGTGTGTGTGTCCGCCCTTGCCTGGGTTCACCACGGAAGACCGGTCGTATCCGGAACGGAGGGGTCACAGTCGGTGACCTCAGAAGACATTAAAAGGGCTCGCGCCGAAAGCTAACTGCGAGGAACATCAAAGATCTGTGAAACAAAATTTGCATTCGCTCGCTCGCTCTCTCTCTCCACAACAGCGATTACTGTGAACTGTACTAAGCTGAACTGAACTCTGCATCACTTGAGACTGATCATTTTACCCCTAGACTGCGATAGAGCTTGATCGATTCCTATTATCCTAGTTCTGTGTACATGCGTGTTTTATCATTGCTAACCTGTTGCATTTATATCCTTATGATTAGAGTATTGTGTTACTTATTTCTTTAGTAAAACTTTCTTAGTTCTAGTAATCCAGACTCCAACTAAGTGGTCCATTTCTGCTGGTTTGGCAACCCAGTTACGGGGTCCCTAACAGTGGTGAAACAGAAAGCTCAGGAAAGGAAAGCAATGAATCCAGAGAACAATCGTGGTATCTACGAAGCTCACCAGGTTTGTAGTAAGCCTGACTTTTAGATCTATCTTTGGTAGATCAGTTAGCCTCTCTTCCGCATTTTTTATTGTGAGTACTTTTTCCATAGTCTATTCTCCTGAAGATACCAGCTTTATCTTGCTCCATCTCAGCCTTCCACAGTTGGACCATTCAAGTTATAGGCTATTAAGTACAGAAGAAGAAAACGTGCAAGTGGTTAACTCATTGCAAGATCCAGCAAGCAGCAGCTGTCCGCTTGTTAATCATTTGAAGCTAGCCAGAAGATTAATTGACGAAACAAATCCGCCCTGAATAAAACCTGCTCCCTCACTACCATTCAGGGCCCTAAATAGTCCTTCCAGGTGAGGCGACACTTCACCTGCGAGTCTGATGGGGTCATCTACCATATCCAGTGCTCCCGGTGTGGCCTCTTATATATCGACGAGACCCAATGTAGACTGGGAGACCGCTTTGCCGAGCACCTCCATTCTGTCTGCCACAAAAACCGGGATTTCCCGGTGGTCAACCATTTCAATACTACTTCCCAATCCCATTCCGACATGTCAGTCCATGGCCTCTTCTACTGCTAAGATGAGGCCACAGTCGGGTGGGAGGAGCAACACCCTATATTCTGTCTGGGTAGCCTCCAACCTGATGGGATGAACGTCGATTTTTTGAACTTCTGGTAATTGCCCCTCCCTTTACCATTCCCTATTCCTGCTTCTCTTCGCTCTTTACCTGCCCATCACCTCCCTCTGGGGCTCCTCCCCCTTCCCTTTCTTCCATGGTTTTCTACCCTCTCCAGCCCATTATCTCTTTAACCAATCAACTTCTCAGCTGTTTACTTCACCCTCCACCCCTCCACCTCTCCTACTTCCAACTATTACCTACCATCTTGTGCTTCTTCCTCCCCTCCCCCCCCACCTTCTTAGTCTAAGTCCTTCCCCTTTCCTTTCCAATCCTGACAAAGGGTCTCAGCCTGAAATATCGACAGTTTACTGCTTTCCACGGATGCTGCCTGGCCTGCTGAGTTCCTCCAGCATTCTGTATGTGTTTCTTTGGATTTCCAGCATCTGTAGACTTTCTTGGGCCATGAACTATGCATTAAATGGCAAGGTTACACTTTAAAGTGTTCTAATAGCAGAAAGAATCTATTGTGTTTCCCTGTGTAGCTTCAGTGAAAGTCCCGCACCTAATAATTCACTTCACTAGCCACGAAGTTATCAACCGCAAATTAAATTTTGCACAGGTTTTATTTTCTGAAGACTGGTTCTCATTTTAGTTAATCCATAACTGTGCTTGCGTAAATTCATAACCCCAGAATAATCCCTAACAGACAAGACAGCAATGATAACTTCCATTCCTCAGAGAGTAGACAGTGAATTGCTGGAATGAATCTAGTCTTTTACCTTGTTCAGCCTCTGCAGGTAATCTTTGTAGCAGGATAATAGGGGTATGGTGTGGACCAGGCCGAGCTGCAGATTTGAAGAAGGCAAGAGGCGGTAGGCTGTGCTTCATGATAAACTCATCCTAATGCTCAAATGTAGTGGTCTTCTTCTTTCTGACCTAGAACATTTAACGATTAAGTGCCGACTGCCCTACTTATTGAGAGAGTTCTCCGCTGTGATGCTGATTGCAGTTTACATACTGCCAAAGGCAGATGTCAAGCAAACACTTGACGTACAGTGCCATGACTAGCAAAAAAGAAACAGGCAACCCTGATGTCTTTCACATCCTTGCCAGGCTTGCTTGAAGAATTAACTTCCCAAGTACCATCAGCACATCACCTGCAGCATCAGGGGACCCAACATACTCAACCACTGCTACACTACCATCAAGAAGGCCAACTGTTCCATCCCTAGACAAGATTTCAGGAAATCTGTTCATCTGGCTATCCCCCTCCTACCTGCATTCAGGCAGAGGCTAAAAAGCAAGGCACTAGAGTTAAGGACAACGAAGAGGTGGTCACGGGAGGCTGGGGAGTGGCTATGGGACTACTTTGAGTCAGTGGATTGGGCCATGTTTAAGGACTTAGCAGAGCAGCCGAATGAATATGCCATGGTTGTCACAGACTTTATAAAGACAGACATGAATGAGTGTGTCCCCACAAAATCATTCAGTCTTCTGCTACCAGAAGCCCTGGATGAATCAAAAGATCCACAATCTGCTGAGAGTTAGGTCAGTGGTTTCGTGGATTCCCTTCTACTGTCATCAATGATGCCCTCATCAGCATCTCCTCCATTTCCCACACTTCAGCCCTCACCCCATCCTCCCGCCACCACAACAGGGACAGAGTTCCCCTTGTCCTCACCTACCACCCCACCAGCCTCCGGATCCAGCACATTATCCTCTGCAACTTCCGCCAGCTTCAACAGGACCCCACCACTAAGCACATCTTTCCCTCTACACCCCTCTCCACTTTCCGCAGGGATCGGTCCCTCCGCGACTCCCTTATCCACACGTCCCTCCCCACGGACCTCCCACCCGGCCCTTATCCCTGTAAGCGTAAGTGCTACACCTGTCCCTACACCTCCTCTCTTGCTACCATTCAGGGCCTCAAACAGTCCTTCCAGGTGAGGCAACACTTCACTTGTGAGTCTGTTGGGGTCATCTATTGCATCCGGTGCTCCTGGTGCGGCCTCCTCTACATCGGTGAAACCCGATGCAGATTGGGGGACCGCTTCATTAAGTACCTCCGCTCCGTCCGCCACAACAGACAGGATCTCCCGGTAGCCACCCACTTCAACTCTGCTTCCCATTCCCATTCAGATATGTCCATACATGGCCTCCTCTACTGCCATGATGAGGCTAAACTCAGGTTGGAGGAGCAACACCTCATATACCATCTAGGTAGTCTCCAGCCCCTTGGTATGAACATAGATTCTCCAACTTCCAGTAATTCCCTCCCCCTCCCTTCCTCTATCTCTATTTCACTCTGCCCCCTCCCCCAGCTGCCTATCACCTCCCTCATGGTTCTTCCTCCTTCTACTACCCATTGTTTTCCTGCCTATCACCTCCCTGCTTCCCCTCCCCCACCTCTTTGTCTTTCAAATTACTGGTTTTTCAACTGGACCTACCAGCCTTCTCCTTCCAATCCTCCCCCACCTTCTTTATAGGGCCTTTGCCCCTTCCTTCTTCAGTCCTGATGAAGGGTTCCAGCCCGAAACGTCGACTCATCGTTTCCACGGATGCTGCCTGACCTACTGAGTTCCTCCAGCATGTTGTGAGTGAGAGTTAGGTCAGTAGTGTTCAGGTCTGGCAACCAAGGAGAGTGCATAAGGTCCAGGTATGACCTCCAGAAAGCCATCTCACATGCGAGGTGGCAAATCCAAACCAAGGGAATGCTATCACTTCCTACAAAGCAGAACCAAGGAACAAACAGTAAGAGACAACAGGGTTTGACTCCCAGATTAACTCACTACTGTTTATGTTCTCTTTGACTGACAAAACGTGGAGGCTTCTTCATGACTTCCACAGATGCTAATGATCCTGTGATTTCAGTCTCTGAGGCTGACAACAGCTTATCCTTCAGGAGGGGGGAGGGGGGAGCCCACAGAAAGCTCCCAGCCCAGATGGTATACCTGACCAAGTACAGAAGACCTGTGCTAATCAACTGGCTTGAGTCTTTAACCTCTCAGTTCAGCATCATACTGGTGCCCAAGAAGAATGTGGTAACCTGCCTTAATGACTGTTGTCCAGTAGCACTTAAATCCACAGTGATGGAATGCTTTGAGAAGTTAGTCATAAATCACATCAGCTCCTGCCTGAGGAGTGACTTGGATCTGCTCCAATTTGCCCACCGTCACAACAAGTCAACAGCAGATACCATCGCATTGGCTCTTCACTCATCTCGGGAGCATTTAGACTGTAAAGATGCATACATCTGAATGTTCATCATTGATTACAGATCAGCATTCAACACTATCATCCCCTTGAAACCAACAAATGAGCTCCAAGAACTAGGCCACAATACTTTCTTGTGCAACTGGATATTTGAATTCCTCACTTGTAGACCCTAGGCAGTATGGCCTGGTAAAAACATCTTCTCTACAATCTCCATCAGCACAGGAGCTCCAAGAAGTTGTGTGCTTCGCACCTGGCTCTACTCATTTTACACTACAGCTCCAATGCCATATTTAAGTTTACTGATGACACCACTGTCAGCTGAATCAAAGGTGGTGATGAATCAACATCTCGGAGGGAGATTGAAAATATGGTTAGATGGTGCCACAGCAACAAACTCTCACTGTTATGGTTATTATTCTATTATGGATTTATTGAGTATGCCTGCAAGAAAATGAATATCAGGGTTGTATATGGTGACATATATGTACTTTGTTTATGGATTTATTTTGAACTTTGAACTTCGGAAACATTTTTCATCTAGGTTACACAGTAAATTTATCCTACTTTTTAAAAAAAAGTCAGAATACGTGTTTGTAATTTGGAAACAATTCCATGCTCTTTCAGATTCAAACTTTGCAGTCTCTGAATCAAAACTTGTTCTTGGTTAGCCACTTTCAGGTCAAAAGCCATTATCCAGGCTCAAGTTCTACAATTAGGTACCATCTGGCTATTGAAAGCTGCGATTCTCACACTGAATATAACATTGGATAAATGCAATGATCTGTACAAGGTCCCAGAAGAGGCTGGGATAGGGGTGGGGAGGTCGTAGGTACTGGAATGTGGACCAGCAGGTGGAATGCAGGAAATAATCTACACAATCACCGGCACCAGCCTACCTTCCATCAAGGACATAGATACAGAAAAGTAGCAGAAAAACGCCAGCAATATCATGAAGGATTCCATCCACCCTGCTCCCGGACGATTTGTCTCACTCCCACGCCAGTTCAACCAGACTCAAAAAAAGTTACTTTCCCCAAGCAGTAAGGCTGATTGACACCTCCACCCACTAACCACCCCGCCACAACCCGTACCACTGATACTTTATCATCACCTGTCAGATTCACCTTGTGTACAGGCATTCCTGCAGCTAGCATCACTTTATGTACATATAATCAATCTGTATATCAGCTATCTTCTGTACTTATATATTCATTGTGTTTTTATTATTGTGTTCTCTATCTTAGTGTGTTTCTTATATGCTGCATCAGATCTGGGATATTTGTTTCATTCACCTTTACACTTGGAAATGACATTAAACAATCTTGAAATGTTGAAGTTAATAACTAGGGAAACCAAAGACAGCAAAGTGTTTCCTGTTCTTTTTGATAAAGATGGAAAAACAACTTACATTGATGGTCTATTCATGGTCAGAATGTAAATTACTGTGCCTTACATGGTCAAGAAAGTGAAAATCAAAACAAAATGCAGATACTGGAAATCTGAAATAAAAATTGAAAACGTTGAACTGAGCCAGACCATTAACCCACTGCGTGGAGTTGAACCAACAGGTACCAACTGCCCTCCTGCAGACTGCTTGAAGCTCACATTTCACGTGTGCCTCACGAGAAAGAACTGTTCTCATCAACTGTCTTTTGCAAATCTTTCAATTTGCCTCAGAAGAAGGAAATGCTTCTGAGGTACAGTTGCTGCAACGATGCTGAAAAAATCTCAAAAGAGTTAGGAAGCATTTGAGGAAAGAGAAACAGGATTAATGTTTTGGGTTGAGGACCCTTTCACAATAAACTCTCAATCTGAAGGAACAACTCTTGTTTCTCTCTCCAGAAACTCTGCCTGATAAACTCAGTCTTTCCAACATTTTCTGATTTGCTTTGGGGACAGGGACATTCAGGCTCTGAGGCTGCAATCAGTCTCCTGCAAACCAACAAGAAACTTGTTGAAACAATGACAGGCTGTTTAGGAAATCAAATAGAAAGATATAAGACTCTTCTTCAGCCCATTACCGCTACTGGGGCATAGGCCGCCAACAGCAGTTTGCTTGAGTCCTCTTAAACTGAACTTTGATCGCCCCAGTGGCTTCTGCTTTCATCACATGACTTCGTACATCTTCTAGGCACAGAACCTTCCTCTCCCAGTGATGAGGTCTTTGGAGCTTCTGCAGCTCTGAGTGTTTTACGGAACAGGGTTGCTAGCTCCATGCTCAACCCTCCTCCTCTCACTGCCACACGTGGGACTTACCTGGCTGAGCTTCTAAGACTCTAGAAGCAACATTTTTTGATAATACTTTCCACTTCACTAATAAGTTTACAGTGAAGAATTTACACTGCTTGAATTTACACAGAAACCCCAGAAATATTATTCAGATGCCAATCCCTGATCTTCAGGGAATGTAGAATTTTACCCTAATGTAGATATTTTATAAAGGACTTTATAAGTTTTTTTACCCCTGAATGGTTTGGGAGACTTATTGAAAGATACAACATTGCCATCTATTGGTTCTTCTAAGCATTACACTGTTAGCCAGTGACTTTAATACTCATTTTGAAATTCAGTCTTGAAACTTTTTATCTCAGGCATATACAACTGAAAATCAGCACTTCCAGAGGGAAATGTAATGTAATTCTGCGTTACTTGAAAGTTTGTCCTGACAAATTTGGTATCAGCTTACCTTGTCACCCTGCCACTAATTCCTCTGGCATCATTCGCCCTGAAACACCTCTTTCTAAGCACAGTAGGGGAATACACCACGTTGTTCTCTGCCTATCACTGGGCACTCGAGAGACCAGCACTGTACCTGGCAGAGTCACCTGCTAGGAAGAAAAATAATATGTTCATCTGTGGGGTGTGCACTCCTGCACTGAACAGAGGGAGCCCAGTAACTCATTGACAGGAGCTGCTCCAAAATTCACCATATGCCCTCCTGCAAACTACTTGAAGCTCATGTTTTGCTTGTGCCTTCGAAGAAAGACCTGTTCCTCTCAACCATCGATTGAAAACTTCTCAATTCGCCTCAAAAGAATGAAATGTTTCTGAGGTGTGGTCACTACAATGATGTGGTGAATGACAGTACTTCAATAAGGTGACGAGGATGAGATCATCTGTCTTGATCGTGTTTCGTGAAGCGAAAGCATTGTTTGGGACTCTGGGGTAGCTTTCCGTGCTCTGAGGGTAGGTTGTGAGTGTTGTTGGGCTTTCTGTCCATGAATGCATTGAAGTTGAGACATATCTTTGTCCTTATCCAGTCTCCACATGCATAAGATTTGGAATGGGATTACAGAAGAATGGTGTGAGGCAGAAACTCTGGCTGGTTATTTGCCTCGTAACAGGAGGTCCACATTGGATCTGTAACTGTTACTCATTCAGCGCACACAGGGAGATACTCCTATTTTCCTTATAAATCAGAATCCCCACCCAGTCCACCAATGTGTGGCTCCTGTGCGCCTGGGATATTTCCCTGAAATCTCTAATTCCACTCTTCATCCCCAAGCAGTGATTACCTCCCCTGCCTGCTCCTCTCCAATGCGCCCAATCACCAAACCTGATCCCACTCACCAAGAATAGCACAGCTGTGCAGAAGGTGTTGCTGCTTCCTCTCGGATCCAGGCACCTGGATTTGAACCTGACCTCCAGCGCTATTCTGTGTAAGGGCTGCCTATCTCCCCTGAATGCTGTGGCTTCTACCCACAGCCCAGAGGTGTGCTGGTTGCTAGGTTAATTAACCACTGTAAATAATTCCTAGTGTAGGTGTGTAGTGGGAAAATAGATGGGTATGTAAGAGAAAATAGGAGACAGGAGAATGGGATTGGTGGGATCACTCAAGAACCAGTAGAGACTTGAAGCCATGAATGGCCTCCTTCTCCATTTCAGTAAACATGAGAAGTTTCTTTCTTTTCATCGCCAGTCCCCTTCTGAACCCAGGTCTTGGTTTATCCACCATCACTTCCAGTTTCACAACCTAGTGAGTTCACGAGAATTTCTAGACAATGATCTAGGTTTGTCAGCTCCCTCACTCCCTAGTTTTTTTTATATATATACACACTTAACAGTAATTCACATTTTTTCTATTATTATGCATTGCACTGCTGCCCACAAAGACAATAGACAATAGACAATAGGTGCAGGAGAAGGCCGTTCAGCCCTTCGAGCCAGCACTGCCATTCACCGTGATCATGGCTGATCATCCACAATCAGTATCCAGTTCCTGCCTTATCCCCATAACCTTTGATTCCACTATCTTTAAGAGCTCTATCCATCTCTTTCTTGAAAGCATCTAGAGACTTGGCCTCCACTGCCTTCTGGGGCAGAGCATTCCACATATCTACCACTCTCTGGGTGAAAAAGTTTTTCCTCAACTCCGTTCTAAATGGCCTACCCCTTATTCTTAAACTGTGGCCTCTGGTTCTGGACTCACCCATCAGTGGGAACATGCTTCCTGCCTCCAGCGTGTCCAATCCCTTAATAATCTTACATGTTTTAATCAGATCCCCTCTCATCCTTCTAAATTCCAGTGTATACAAGCCCAGTCACTCCAATCTTTCAACATATGACAGTCCCGCCATCCTGGGAATTAACCTTGTGAACCTACACTGCACTCTCTCAATAGCTAGAATGTCCTTCCTCAAATTTGGAGACCAAAACTGCACACAATACTCCAGGTGTGGTCTCACCAGGGCCCTGTACAGCTGCAGAAGGACCTCTTTGCTCCTATACTCAATTCCCCTTGTTATGAAGGCCAATAAAAGACAATAATAAATAAAAAGACAATAAATTCCATGACATATGCTGGTGATATTAAACCTGATTCTGATTTTATACCTGACCTAGAGCTCGCTGTGAACACACACTTCAGAATCAGAATCAGATTTACTATCACTGACAAACAGTAAATAGGGAAATTTGTTGTTTTGTGGCAGCAGGACAGTACAAGACATAAAAATGTTACAAAAATAAGTAAGTAGTGTAAAAGATAAATAATCAAGTAGTGCCCATGGCACTATTCGGTAATCTGATGGTGGAGGGAGAATTCAATGTGGGTCTTCAGCCCCCTGAACCTTCTGTCTGATGGTAGTAACGTAAAGAGGCATGTCATGGATGGTGAGTGTCCTTAATAATGAATGCTGCCATCTTGAAGCACCATGCCTTGAAAGTGTCCTTGAGGGCAGGGAGGTCTGTACCTGTGATGGAAATGGCAGAGTCTCCAAATCTCTGCAGCCTCTTACATCCCTGTGCATTGGAGGTTCCCTGCAAATGGATGCAACTGGTCAGAATACTCTCCACCATATATCAGTAGAAAGCTGCAAGAGTCCTTAGTGATGTACCGAACCTCATCAAACTCCTAGTGAAGTAGAGCTGCTGGCGTGCCTTCTTTGTGATTCCATCAATGTGTTGGCCCAGGATGGATCCTCTTTACCTTTGATGCAACAAATTATAGTCAATAATGCATGACCGTGTAATTACTTATAAAGCAATAAATTGCCTACTCATCAGAAATCAAGTGATTGGGGAATTTCCCTTCACTGAAGCAAGTTGTTCAGCTAATTCAGCCTAAAAGTACATTCCACCTAGTTCCCATGGGCGATTTCACATCTGCATTCGGACGGCATTGTATCAAGATTCTGGCAATGCTTCACCATTAAACAGTCATTAGGAAGAGAACAGAAGTATCCAAGGGGCCTTTGCTCTTCAGCTCTCTTCCTCTGTAAAGATTTTAGTTTCTGCACTAGGCTGGTCTCTGATTACTGTGTGGAGACCAAGACTTCACCAGAAGGAAACAGCTTCCTACTAACTTCCAGCTATTTCTCCTAGATTATCTCCAGGACTCAAGACACATGTAAGTCCTATAACTACTCACAAAACTGCATGACTGAAAGATAGTTAAAAAATGTAAGCTGTTTCATGCTCTATATCCACCAACCTTTCCCCTCCTTTAATCATTATGAACTATTGTTGTATGTGAAGGCTCCTACATGATAAATTTATGTTGCTACCTGAACAAGCATTGACGAATATACAAAGCCTAGGATTTTGATTACAATCCTCAAAGTCATTCTGTCAATGAGGATTGTTCAGAAAATCTGATGGATATCTTTCATTTGATTTATATTTCAGCTCACCTTTCTGGAAATAGTATCCATATGGGACAGTGCGCATTTACATGCAAGAGTGGTATCACCTGCATAAACACACATGTTGCTGGGCACGTGTGGAATCCTTCCAACAGAGTTCTGCACAAGTTGTGTAGAATACTGTTGGTGCGTGCATGATGTCCAGATGATGCAATCCTGCAGCTAACCAGTGATCCGGGTTCAATTTCCTCCGCTGTCTGTAAGGAGTTTGCACATTCTCCCTGTGGCTGCGAGGGATTCCTCCAGGTGCTTTGGTTTCCTCCCACAGTCCAAAGGTGTACTGATTGATAAGTTAATTCACCACTCTCTGGCTAAAGGACTTCCTCCTCATCTCTGTTCTAAAATGACGCCTCTCTATTCTGACGCTTAGACTCTCCCACCATAGGACACATCCTTTCCACGTCCACTCTATCAAGGCCTTTCAGCATTCGGTAGGTTTCAATTAGATCACCCCTCATTCTTCTGAATTCTCGTGAAGCCATCCCAGAGCCATCAAACACTCTTCATGTGACAACTCCTATAGTTTCATTAGATGGTAAGGTCACGTGTTGGCGCGTGGCCAAGTGGTAAAGGCGTTCGTCTAGTGATTCAAAGGTCGCTAGTTCGAGCCTTGGCTGAGGCAGTGTGTGTGTCCTTGAGCAAGGCACTTAATTACACATTGCTCTGCGACGACACCGGTGCCAAGCTGTATGGGTCCTAATGCCCTTCCCTTGGACAACATCGGTGGTGTGGAGAGGGGAATCTTTCAGCATGGGCGACTGCTGGTCTTCCATACAACCTTGCCCAGGCCTGCGCCCTGGAAACCTTCCAAGGTGCAATTCCATGGTCTCATGAGACTAATGGACACCTATAAAGGTCCAAGAGTTAAATCCCACGACGAGGACTGCCATTTGCACATCTTGATACCATGTGAGCTCAAGAGCAGCATTTAATAACATTCCAGTATGTTTGTTCTCTTGCTCTTCTAGGTGCAAAGATCCACAGGACTCTTGAGGAAGCATTCAGTAAATTACACCCACTGAACCAAAGTAACCACCTGACTAAAAGACCCATCAGTCTAAGGGAACTTTTGAATTTGGCTGGCCTTGAGACAACTGAACCACCAAAACAGAGTCCCCAACAACCTGCAGGATTATGCTTGGTGGTTATTGTGACGTTCTGCACTGACTGATTTTTCCACAGCTCAAGGAAAAATCAGTCATAATTGAATGCCAGAGCAGAGTTAATGGGCTAAATGGCCTAATTCTGCTCCGCTATCATATGCTTATGGTCTTATGGTCTACGGCTCAGTGGCAGCGACCAAGAAGCTCCTCAGTTCAACCTGCCTCTGGCTCCTGTTCAGTGCTAGAGAAACTGCAAGCCTTTGTTGCTGTTATATTGTAAACTCTCCTCCCATCATTCCTGCGGCTGAATGCTGAAGGAGATGCGACAAATGAAACACCATCAAATGGTTTCAGTGATTCTGCATGTGAGGAACTTCCCTGACACCACATACACCTGCGGCACCACTGACGTGCCTTTCCCTTGCTTTTTTACAAAGTCAAACCCGATCAAAATCAAAAATAACTCAGGTGATATGAATAACTCAGGTGGTCTACAAGAAGGGTCAGAGCCGTCTCTATTTCCTGAGGAGACTGAGGTCCTTTAACATCTGCTGGATGATGCTGAGGATGTTCTACGAGTCTGTGGTGGCCAGTGCTATCATGTTTGCTGTTGTGTGCTGGGGCAGCAGGCTGAGGGTAGCAGACACCAACAGAATCAACAAACTCATTCGTAAGGCCAGTGATGTTGTGGGGATGGAACTGGACTCTCTCACGGTGGTGTCTGAAAAGAGGATGCTGTCTAAGTTGCATGCCATCTTGGTCAATGTCTCCCATCCACTACATAATGTACTGGTTGGGCACAGGAGTACATTCAGCCAGAGACTCATTCCACCAAGATGCAGCACAGAGCGTCATAGGAAGTCATTCCTGCCTGTGGCCATCAAACTTTACAACTCCTCCCTTGGAGGGTCAGACACCCTCAGACAATAGGCTGGTCTTGGACTTATTTCATAATTTACTGGCATAATTTACATATTACTATTTAACTATTTATGGTTCTATTACTATTTATTATTTATGGTGCAACTGTAATGAAAACCAATTTCCCCCGGGATCAATAAAGTATGACTATGACTATCACTATGAAATTCGTTCTTGGGAGCATTTATTTGCTGATGCTGAGGGAGCTTGTAATGTGATGAACTGGGATTTATACTTTTCTGCAACATTTCACCATCTTCCACCATACTGAGTTGAGTTAACTTTGATCAGTTCGATGTTGTTGTTGATGAGTGCTGTCGAGTCGCCATTGATTCATGGCGACACTATGGATAGTGTAGTTGTCCAAAGGGTTTTCGTGGCAAGATACAAAAGTTGATTGCCAGGTCTTTTTTCCGCACAGATAACATCAGCGACATGTTAGCGGGCGTCAAGCCTGCGAATTTCTGCATTTTGCTAAATCTGAGGATCCAACTACAATTTAAAAACTTTGGTTTGCGTAGCATCTTTCATGTTGTAAGGAACCCAAGAAGCTTCCAATGTGTCTATTTTGATCAGGTCCTTATATATGCCAGCACACAGCTGTAAGGATTAAGGATTGAGGATCGAGAACCAACTTTATTTGCCATATATATTTACATGTGTTAGGTGTCTTGGTCAGGGCAAAAACAGTCAACAATTATAAAGAATAAAGAATTATATAAAAAATAACGTTGGGGGTTGAAGTATGGATATGTAATAAAATGTCCATAAATACATAAACCAGCAAGTATTTACAATGTAAACAACATTATAAACAGGGGCTCAAGTGCTTAAAGTGCAGTTGGGGGGAATAAATAGAGAGTACGAGAATGGTTCTTCAGATTATCGGCCTGGGGGAAGAAACCTTTAAGGTGGCGTGATTCCTTGTTTTAATAGCCCTAATACTGCTTTCCAGAAGACAGCTTTTGGAAAAGGCAGTTTACTGGATGAGGAATGTTCACAATGATTTTTCTCTGCATATTACTTTGTCCCGGACACGTACAAGTCCTACAGTGACAATAGACTGCACCCAGTGATCTTTTCTGCTGACCCGACAGTTCGTTGTAGTTCCCAGCAAACCAAAGTTCAAAGTAAATTTTATTATCAAAGTACATATATGTCACCATATACAACCCTGAGATTCATTTTCTTGTGAGCATACTCAATGAACCCGTAGAATAATAACTATAAAATAATCCACGAAAGACCACCCATCTGGGGCACTCAACTAGAGTGCAGAAGACAACAAACTGTGCAAATGCAAAAAGAAGAAACGATAATACAAATAAATAAGCAATAAATACCATGAGGTGAAGAGTCCTTGAAAAGTGATTCCATAGGTTGTGGGAACATTTCTATGATAGGGCAAGTGAAGTTATCCCCTTTGGTTTAGGAGCCTGATGGTTGAGGGGTAATAACTGTTCCTGAACCTGGTGGTGTGTGCCCTGAGACTCTTGTACCTTTTTCCTGATAGCAGTAGCGAGAAGAAAGGAAGGATGTCCTGGGTGCTGGGGGTGTCCCTGTCCAAGACAGTAACGGCAGGCGTGAGGATGCTCCCTGTGATGGTGGTGTAGAATTGCACCAGTAAACAGCAGAAGTACTGTTTATTTTACCTGAAACTGCTTTTCACACTGCATTTAAATGATGGGTCTTTCCATCCCCTCATGGTCATTTAAAATCGGTTTATTAATGTCACATGCACCCTTGTGCAGTGAAAAGCATGGCTCTGCAATGCATCGTGTAAGTTTTGTTAATCGCATGTATGAAAATCAGATCCTGGTTTGCTCACCACTGCAAGCTTAGCTCCAATGAATTCCACAGGTTTTGGGAACACTTCTGGCCCCTTTGTAGCTTCATCCACTATTCGCAAGAAACTCATGCCCATGACTGGTCTGGCAAAATCCACATGAATCCTTTGCCAGGGTAATGCAAATCATTTCCAGGGATGAAGAGTCATTACTTCTGGCGTCTTCTGGATGTGCTGGTATCCCAAACAGCGCATGGCAAGTTGCTCAATCTGCTAATCTATCCCAAGCTACCAAAGCTTCGAGCTAATGCTTTCATTTTGACTATGCCTAGATGATCATCATGTAGCTCCTCCAACGCTTTAGCTCTTAGCTTTGATGGTACAACTCTCAATCTCCACATAAGACTACCTCCATCAAGGGCAAGTTCATCCCGGTATTGATAAAAATGGGTGAACTGGAAGTTATGCTGCACTTTCCACCCATGTAGACCTGAGGCAGTGTGGGTCTTTTGTGCGTTCCCTTTAGATCATCTTTCCTGTAATGGGGAAGCTTTTGATTTACATTAGGGAGAATACGTCAAGAGAAGTGCCTACTTTTGCAAATTTTTCTGGTATTTCTTTTTCCAAGGATAAGCGGGACAATCCATCAGCATTTCCATGATCAGTTGCCCTGTTGAATTTGATCTTGTAACTGTGCCCTTCACAAAAAAGAGCCTATCTCCACATGTGTGCTGCTGCCACTGTTAGTGGAACACCCTTCTGTTGACTGAAAGTTGTCACTAGTGATTGGTGATCAGTAATGAGGGTAAACTCTCTCCTGTACAGGTACTGGTTGAAATGTTTCACATCCCAAACCAGACACAAGGCCTCTCTGTGAATCTATGCGTAAATTCTCTCTGCAGCTGAAAAGAAAGATAATGCAAAGGCAATGGGTTCACTTCCATCACTCATAACACTGGACAACAAAGATTTTGCTTCCTGAATACCTTTAGGTGTATCTTATGAATTTTGGGCTACTGATCATGAAAATCACCATAAGATTTCCCTATCACGCACCATTTTTAAATAAACATATGTTTATTATTTCAATTCATAATTCAAGTCAATTAAAATGTTGGCTACAATGGAAGCTGGAAAGTTTCCTGTCTTGTCCAGGCATGCTTGGACATGGTTAGGTGGCGTGGCTGCTGCATGGCAGGACAGGTTTTAGTAATAATTACTGCGTTCAAGACTGTAAGGATGGAATTTGCTATCACCAGGCGCAAACTTTTCTATGAAGGATTCTGATTTGAGACAGATGCTTCTCAGAATAACTGATGCCAAGATTAAGGAAGGCATTTTTGTTGGTCCACAACTCAAACAGGTCATCAATGACAGGCAATTTGAAGAATTTCTAGTGGGACCGGAGAAAATCACGTGGAAGGCATTCAAGGAAGTTGTTGAAATTTTTCTCGGCATCTACAGAGCACCAAACCACATGCAGCTGGTTGAAACCATGCTTGAAGCATATAAAACCATGAAATGCAACATGTCACTAGAGATTCATTTTCTGAATTCCCATTTAGACTTCTTCCCTGCAAAGCTTGGTGCTGTTAGTTACAAGCATGGTGAAAGGTCTCACCAGGACATTGCGGTCATGGAGAAAAGATACCAGGGCAACTGGAATCCATCAATGCTGGCAAATTATTGTTGGACACTTAAGCAAGAAGCCTCAGACACTGAGTACAAATGAAAATCATTACCAAAATATTTTTTAACTTAGTTGAACTATTGCAAAGCATCGGCACCATTAAGCAATGTTGTTTCTCCAAATTCCTACGTGATACATGTAGTCTGAAATTATATTTGTGTTCATCTTCAAGCATTCTATCATAAACAAAAACAAAATTCTGAGGAAGCAACACTTTTGAAAAAATTTGCTGTCCAGTGTAACGTGACGTGACTGCTCCGAGAGCATAAGGTGAGGTGTCACAGGCAAGCTTCACAGGAAAATGTGAATCATAATGTGTGAGGACTTAGTGACATGCATACATATGACTTGGTGGCATAATGATGTATGCCATTCACATACTTTTACATATAACCCATAATGAATATAACTGAAATAACAAGTACACTATACCAGTTACATTGTTGTAACTTAATTGTGCTTTCCTGTGTCTCTTCTTTCCTTTTTTCTTCACCTACCTCTCCAGACCATAAAACTTTTCCATGCTGTAACTATGGTTCCTCATGATTAGCAGATCTGCAAAGTAAAAGGTATGGGATCCTAGAAAACCTGGCTGCATGGATTCAGTATTGGCTTGCCAACGGAAGGCAGAAGATGCTGGTAGATAAGAGTGTATTCTTTCTGGAGTTCAATGACTAGTAGTGTTCTGCACAGATCTGTTCTGGGATTCTGGCACTTTGTGATTTTTATAAATGACTTCGATGAGGAAGTGGAAGGATGGGTTAGTAAGTTTGCAGATGACACGAAGGTTGTGAGTGTTGTGGTTAGTGTGTAAGGTTGTCATAGGTTACAATGGGACTTTGACAGGATGCAGAGCTGGGCTGAAAAGTGGCAGATGGAGTTCAAACCAGAAAAGTGTGAAGGCTGAACTTGAAAACTGAATACAGGGCTAATGATAGGATTCTTAACAGTGTGGAGGAACAGAGAGATCTTGAGGTTCACATTTATTGAACCATCAAAGTTGCAATGCATGTTGATAGGGTGGTTAAGAAAGCAGACGGTGTGTTGGCCTTCATTAGTTGGAGTACTGAGTTCAAGAGCTACGAAGTAATGTTGCAGCTCCATAAAACCCTGGTTAGACTACACTAGCGGTTTTGTGTTCCGTTCTGGTCAACTCTGGAAGGAAATGGAAGCTTTTAAGATGGCGAAGAGATTTACCTCCCTAGATTAGAAAGCATGTCTTATAGGGACAGGTTGAGCAGAGAAGGTGATGAGAGGTGTACAAGAGGCATAGATAGAGCAGACAGCCCAGAGATTTTTGCCCAAGCCAGAATTGGCTAATAGGATATAATTTTAAGGCAGTAAAGTATGTGGGGCGGGGGGATGTCAAAGAGGCAATTTTTGTTCTTGTATTGTGGTAGCTGCCACCAGGGTGTTAATAAAGGCTGATACATTAACAACATTTAGGAGACTCATAGATAGGCAAATGCATGAAAGAAATATGTAGGGCAATGTAGGAGGGAAGGGGCAGCACAAACTATAGGCTGAAGGGTCTGCACTGTTCTATGTTCAAAGACCAATGCTCTACCTGAATTTTTTTTTGCTAAAGGTTTGTTTCCTTCTGTTGTTAATCTGAAATAGTGAATGCAGTATGAAGGGTTTCAGTTTCGGCCCTCCATAGGTGCTGCCTGACATGCTGTGTTGCTCCTAGCAGCTGCCTGTGGTACTAGTGTCTGCAGTTTTCCTCGCCACAGACGCTGGGCGCTAGCTGACTATCTCCACATATTTTGGGGTTTGTACCTGGCCCCGCCGACCGTCCACGCTCCCGTTTCCAGCTCTTCCACTCCAGGAGGATCTCCATGAGGGGGCGGGGTTAGTCCCCCAAAGGCCCCGCCCCTGTTTTGTGCCCGGATGCACCGAGGCTGGGGCGTCTTGTGAGGGGCACAGGTCGGCCGGAAACCCTGTGCGACTGACCGTAACCCCTGACCCGGAAACGGCTGGTTGTTGCCGGAGACCAGCACACGGCACGCGATGGCTGCCGCGTTTCGGAAGGCGCAGAAATCGGTGCAGCGGAACCATCGGGAGCGGAGCCAGGTGGGTGCTGGGATGACAGTGGATAAATAGCGTGGCAAAGGTAGTTAAAGAGGCAGCGACATAATCGTGAGCTTCCTCTCCACATCTTCTTCCTTTATTGCACCCCGTCCCCTCTCTTCTTCTCTCCCCCTCCTTCGTGGAGTTCAAGCAGGCGTTAACGGTGAGAATCTAACGCCCGGCTGGAGGTTAGGGGACAGGAGGAGGCTGGTGACGGACTCTATCGAGAGTGCCTTTATCTCCCTCACTCACACCTGAAACCTGGTTCTGTTGAGTTCGTAGGACCGAAGAGGCCGGCTTCTTCTAGGTCCGATTATACCCAGGGACTGCCAAATGTACACATTATGGCCACAAGAGCATGTTAGAGGCTTGAAAATCCATCGTGACTGCCTTATTGTCATATGCGCAAGTACAATGAATTCGGAAAGAAAACTTATTTGCACCTGAGTCAAACGTATATAGCATCATATAAAAAGCATTCGCGGAGAAAAAGAACGCAAATGTACCCCTATAACTCTTCAAGATCTGTTCATCATCGACAAGGCTCAAGTCAAGGGTGTGAGGGGATGCTGTCCCTTTACTTTGGCGAGTGCACCTTCAGCAACACCGGGAAAGTTCGACGCAACGCTAGCCGCATCAGCAGTTCTGGGAGTGGACACTGACACTAGCTTACTTGTCCTGTAGTGAGCTTGGGCTATTTTGTGGAGCTGCAATTGGTGGAATCTCCCCACTGCTCCCCATAATCCGTGTACAAGGATTATACTTTCCTAATAGTGTTGCTACTCAAGATTGCAATACTAGACAGAGGGAGTGTGTGTTTTTTTTTAGTTAAGACATTAAAATAAGGGCCCATCAGCTGGTTGTTAAAGATCCCATCACAGGAGAACGCTAACTTCCATTGGTTTTCTGCCTAAATTTATTATGAATTAGTTTTTGCAAAAACAGATAATCAGCTAGATATCTCACTGCTGTTGTGGCAGCTTGCTTTGTTTCCTGCCTTACAACAGTGCTGAGATTTCAGAAGTTGTTCATTGACCATAAAGATATGGTTGGCAAAAGGCGCCATGAAAATAAATTACCTTTTTCCGCTGAGGTGAAGTGAAGCATTCTCTCTAAAACAAACACACACACACACACGCGGACAATACGTATATATCCTTATGCTATGTCAGGAGCACTTGCCTTTTGCTGACACTGTCACACAGTATTGAATTCCTTCATGGCTTGGTGGGGAGATGCTGCCTGTGAGGGTCAATGTTGGGTGGGTTGGGGCAAGCATTACAGCCACTAAGTGTTGAAATGAGTCAATGCATTGGAGTAGAAATGCCTGTACCAATCTGATCTTGATGAGTGATTATATAGATGGCATCGTTAGTTTCGCAAGACCATGGCTCTGCGCTTGAAAAGTCTTGCTTCAGTCTCTCCAGGGCGCAGGCCTGGGCAAGGTTGTATGAAAGACCTGCAGTTGCCCATGTCTCCCCTCTCCACGACACCGATGTTGTCCAAGGGAAGGGCAAGGGCCGATACAGCTTGGCACCAGTGACATCGCAGGAGTTGCCAGAGCGAGGGTGAAATCAACTTCGGACTGCCTTAGGGACCCCCGCTCCGGATTTGTCCTCAGGGTTTACTCCTGAAGCCTTTCCCATAAGTGGGTATGGCTGCAAGGCAACGGAGGTTTGAAATCAGAGTTTTCCCTCTCTTAGCTGGGCTGCCTTCCCAGGCTGATGAGCTCCATCTACCAGAAGTAATTATATAGATGGGTGTTTATTCCTTTACTTTGCCCATTAATGTGGTCACTGTCTACAAGTATAAAAACCCATATCCTTACAAAGACGTAGGCATTCTAATTGGCTGTGTCAGTGTCTGGTATGGAGGGGCTACTGCACAGGATCGAAGTTGTTTCATATGGCAGGTGTTTCTCTCTTCACACTTCTGATTGTTTCTTGTCAAGCCACCTCTCTGGCTCCTGGCTGCATCAATGGACAGTGGCAAAGCTGTCTCAGATCTTGGTGAGAGGGCATGTTTGGACCAGGTGGAGGACGTCCTGGGTTGGGACACCACAGGGGCAAGCTGGGGTTTGTCGGGTGCCCCATCAGTGTAGTCTTTGTGCTGTTTTGACAAGTTGAGTCTATTTGCTGCTGTCCGTTTTTTTTTCTGGTAGCCTGGGAGGAGAGAGGTGGGGTCATGATGAAGTGTAGCCCAGGAGGGGCAGACGTGAGTCTGTCTGTTCGGGAGCCGAAGTTGGATCAATCTTCATCTGGCATCTCGTCCACAGCCGTTCCAACATGGGAGGCCCTGAGTTGGCGTCACCTGACGGAGTCCTTGAAGTACGCAAGCTTCCGCACGATGTCAGTGTTCTGATCCAGGTTGTGGAAGAGGAGCTAAGTAAACCGCAGAGGGTTGTAAACTCAGCTCCATCAGGGCCTAGCCTCCATTGTGTATCCGACATTTTCGAGGAGCGGTGCCTCAAAAAAAGCAGCGTTCGTCACAAAGGACCCCCACCACCCAGTACGTGCCCTCCTTTCATTGCTACCTTCAGGAAGGAGGTACAGAAGCCTGAACGCGCACACTCAACGAGTCAGGAACAGCTTGTTTATTATCGTGCAGCATGGAGTCGGCTGTCTGCCTTTTTGACGACATACGCCGGTGATACTAAACCTGATTCTGAAGATGTTAATGGAATGTTATACCCCAAATGATTATATACCCTAAATGATTAGTCTGTGTTATCAACTTAGGCCTAATTTTTTTGCCAATTCGTTGGGGTGTTCTGGAACTTGCTAGTTACACCAACAGTACTCGGCATCGGTAGAAGTTGGTGTAAACAATGGCCATCCTGTATTAAGTCTGAAATTGAAAATTGCAAACTATCATTTATTCACATCAGATAGAATATACTAGAACCTGTGATGTGGAAGTTTTTCAGTTTTGATATAATATGCACATGCTGTTAAATATGTATATGTTACATTTATCTGGATGTAAATACACAAGTAACTCATACTTCTCATATTTGGCACCGTCAATATATAATATAATCTTTTATTTGTAAATAAAGTCCATCGTTAACCTGAAACATGATATTTACAAACTCTGGAAATTTTGGCTGGTTAATCAACAATTACATTTACAATTAACTGTCAGGCAAATAGTGCAAACTCAGCATTGGAATAATACATCGTGAATAATATGGAACTGCTTTGCACATTTCTAAGGTGATTATTTCCATTGATGTGTGTATTTCCAGGAAAACTATTAAATTTAAAGCGAAGTTTTTCACTTTTTTTTTGCAGACATTCCTACATTTTAGTAACATTTAACTTACTTCTACAGCTTGGATCTCGTAGGCACTTGGGTTTCTTGGAGAAGAAAAAAGACTACCAGCTCCGTGCACAGTGAGTGCTTTAAGAAACATAATTTCCAAAGCATTTGGCTTGAACTAAAGAACTGTGATAATTAAGAATTAAAACTGCAGATGCTGGAAATGTAGCATAAAAATAGAAAATGCTGAAAATATGCAGCAAGTTAGGCAGTACTTTTAGCAAGATTCAGGTTGAGTAACTTTTAACCAGGAAATGAAAATCAAAATGCTGCAGATGCTGGAAGCCTGAAGTAAAGTCAGAAGATTCAGGAAACACAGACAACATCTGTGGAAAGAAAAAAACACAGTTAATGCTTCAGGTGAAAGACTGTCAACAAGAAAAAGACAGAATAAAGGCATAAGGAAGAAAAAGATGTTTTTTTTTACTTTTTTTTCTAGCTGCCCTCATTCCACTATTAAGGGGATAGCTCCCCAGTTGTAGACTTTTCTTGTGTTAAAATGGGCTGATTTATTCATAATGCAGTTCTGATGTGGAACTAAAACATTAATGTTATGTTTAATGTTCAAAAACTATTTGAAAGAAAAATACAAAAAATAACGTACTTCGTTTTTACTTCTAGTGAGGTGCTCACGTATGATGTGGTGGCGTGCTGACGTATGCAATTCACGTATTTTTACATATAACCCATAATGAATTTTTTAAACAAAGAATGCTTAATCAAATGATATATTTACAGTATTACTCAAGTATTACTGAAATAACATGTCCAATGATCCTATGGAATATATTTGTGTGGGCTTTTGTCAGAGATTCACACAATATTCTCTTTGTTTAATTATTGACGTAACTATTACAGCACAATTTGACACCAATTGACTGAGTTTCCCTTGCACACCTAAGGATCCTGAATATATGGAATACAAATATTTAATCTAGACCTGTATTGTATATTTTAGTTGTTTCATGATTCAAAGATTTTCTTGAAATGATCTTGTTAATTTATTGTTGTGCTTTTTAGGAACTACCATCAGAAGCAAAATGCCCTAAAAGCACTACGCCAAAGGGCATTGGATAAAAATCCGGATGAATTCTACTTTCGAATGACCAGAACCAAACTGCAGGTGAGTTTCTTGTGATACTATAAATTGGGTTTCTTTAGAAGAGATAAGCCCAGGATAGCTTGTGCTATTAAGGTAAACTTTCTTCAGGTTTTCATCACTTAATATCATTTCCAAAAGTGTAAATAATACCAATGATTTTTGGTTTCTCTGCATCAAGATATGGTACATAAACTAGATTCCTAGCAATGAATCTGTTGATGATAAAGGAATTTTTACTTTCCTAATTTGGCATTCACTTTTACAATCAAACCAAATATTTGGCTTTTGGAAAGAGACCCTTATCGTTACAGTTGTAGGAGACAAAGTAATTTTTTGAATAAATTGTTCTATCTGTTTTCAAATAGACCATAGATGGCCCACAAAATCAAATTAAACCAAATGAACTATTTCAAGCAGTCCCTCCAATCCTCACATTTACAGCCAGATTAAATGTGTTAGATGTTGCCTTCAGTTTGTGCAATTCCAGCTGGGTTAATTACATGGCTCTGTTGATTCCATTAGCTTTGCTGAGAAAGAAATGAACAGATCATGATACAAACAAAGATTAAAATTCCCTTTTTTCCAGGCCCCTTCCTTTGTGAATATATAGTGTTTACCCAGGAGAGAAGTTTGATGTTGGTGATGTTCATGATCCCTGTTACGTGACCATCTAACAAATGTTACTTTCCCAAATTAAATACATTTTGCAGTACTTTTCAAAGGTCTTAGGCACATGTATGTATATGTGCCTAAGACCTTTGCATAGATAGATAGACAGGGTGCCTAACACTTCTGCTCAGTACTGAAGTAATGTTGTGTATTGCACTTTACTGCTGCCACAAAAAAAAACAAATTTCATGACATGTGATTATAAACCTGATTCTGATATGGGTCTCTGTTGTGGACTGAGAGTGGGAAGGGGGCAGGGAGAGGGGAATCACGGTTGGAAAAGGGGAAGGGTGAGGGGAGCCCCAGAGAGACATTTTGTAATGATCAATAAACCAATTGTTAAGAATCAAATGATCTTGCCTGCTGCCTCAGGGCTGGGTGTGTTTGCACCTGCGCCACCCCTGCCCCTGGCACTTCTCATCTGCCCCTCCCTCTGCACTACACCCTCACCGTTCCCGACATGCTTTGCTACCGCCAGATTTACAAACTTGCTCTCCACATTGACAAATACATACAGTACTGTGCAAAAATATTAGGTACCCGAACTATGTATTTGTGTCTTAAGATTTTTGCATAGTGCTGTACATGTATGCTGATGAATTCATGAACAATGGTACAATTTCTCTATATTATCTCAGTGTGATCAAGATCCTGCTATCTGCTCAATGACTGGGCATCATTAGTCCTCTGGTGGTAGAGAATTCCAAAAGTTCACAATCTCTGAACAAAATTTATATCGTGCCCTCTTTTTTGAATACCATATTCCATCTTACCACATCTGTCTTGCTAAGCACCTAGCAGAATATTAGAAAAGAAAATGCTGACAAATATTCTATATTGTTTCTGTGCACATTTTTAGAAATGTTTTCTGTGTTTAGGATGGAGTTCATGTCATCAAACAGTCTAAAGAAGAAGTAACAGAGGAACAGCTGAAGCTCATGAGAACACAAGATATTAAATATGTAGAAATGAAACGTGCCATTGAGGCAAAGGTGAACTTTATTTTTGTTATTTTGATGCTTTGGCAATGGTTGTCCCAAAATGTCCCTGCCATCACTTCAATGGACTCTGTCTATATTAGAGAAAGGAATTTTCTTTGGCATAAATTTTGTTTGATATTTGCAGCTATAGATTGTGTAACCTTTTTCTCTTAATTAAAAGATAACGACATACTTTTTATATCAATGTTATTATGGCCGTAGTACAGATACCTACTGTACTTTTCAGCCAGTCGCAGTTTTTCTGTTCGGTGTACGTTTTGGAGAATTTAAACTTGAAGTGCAGCAGTATTAGAACGACCACTTGGTGGCACTAAAACACCTTCTGTTGAATTTTTCTCTGTACTGAAAGAAAGATTGACATTCACCATAAAACACTGGAAACTGCGTAGGTCAGTCACCTCTGGAGAGTGAAACAATTAATGTTTCAGGTTTGGGACCCTTTGACAGAACTTAGGAAAAAATTTAGTTTTTAGTAACAGAAGTGGAGGAATGGGAATATCTGATATATTGAGACCAAATGAGTGAATGTGGCAGTTAGAATCATATTATCCTTCTTTGTCTAAGATACGTTTTGCTTAAAGCAGGCCAGGATGTATATTAGTAGGAAAAGAAATACTGAACTAAAATCTCAAATCCTAAAGAGCATAAGATGTATGAACAGAATTTAGCCATTTGGCCTGTTGAATCTGTTTCACCCTGCTGTCATGGCTGATTAATTCAACCCTTTCTCCCCGTAACCGTTGATGCCCTTACTAATCAAGAACCTATCAATTCTGTTTTAAATATACGTAGTGACTTGGCCTCTGCATCCTCTGTGGCAACAGTCGAAGTTTTGGGCTGAGACCCTTCTTCAGGACGGGAGAGGTAGAGGGGAAATGCCAGAGTAAGAAGGTGGGGGAGGGGAAGGAGGACAAGCTGGAAGGTGATGGGTGAAGCAAGGTGGTTGAGGGAAGTGGGGAGATGATGGATGGAAAAGGCAAAGGGCTGGAGAAAAAGGAATCTCGGAAGAGAGGAATGAACCATGGGGGAAAGGGAAGGAGGAAGGGCACCAGAGAGAGGTGATGCATGAGGAGACGAGGTTAGAGGCCAGAGTGGGGAATTGAAGAGGGCAGGTGGAGGGGGAAAATTTATCGGAAGTTGGAGAAATCAATGTTCATGCCAGGTTGGAGGCTGCCTAGATGGAGTATGAGGTGTTGCTCCTTCAACCTTGGAGTGGCCTCATCTTGGCAGAAGAGGAGGCCGTGGACCAACATGTCAGAGTGGGAATGTGGACAGGAATAAAATGGTTGGCCAACAGGAAATCACGCTTTTTGAGGGTGGGGCATGGGTGTTTAATAAAGAGGTCACCTGGTCTACTTCAGGTCTCACCAATGTAGAGGAGACTGCATTGGGAGCACTGGATAGATTTGTAGATGAAGTGTTGTCTTGCCTGGAAAGTCTGTTTATGGCCCTGAATGGAAGTAGCACTTTAGCTGCTTGCAGGGGGTAGTGCTGGGGGGGGGGCGGGGGGGCGGGCAGTGTAGATTGGTGGGAGGACAAGGGAATCACGAAGGGAGCGATCCCTGCGGAAACCAGAGAAGGTTGGAGGGTGGGGGAGGTAAAGATGTATTTGGCAATAGGGTTCCGTTGAAGATTCCGGAAGCTGCGGAGAATGACGTGTTGGATGCGGAGGCTCAGGAGTTGTAGGTGACGACAAGAGGAACTCTATCCTTGCTTTGGCAATGTAAAAATGGGGTGAGTGCAGATGCCGAGGAAATAGAGGAGATATGGGTGAGCGCAGCATCAATAGTGGAGGAAGAGAAACCACTTTTTTTTTCTGAAGAATGCTGTCCTGGAAGGGAAATCCACATCCTGGGAACACGTGGCGGAGACGAAGGAACTGAATAAAGGGAATAGCATTTTTGCAGGAGACAGGGTGGGAAGAGATATAGTCAAGATAACACTGGGAATCAGTAAGTTTAAAAATTATATCAGTAGTCAGTTTTTCTCCAGAGTTGGAGACAGAGAGATGAAGAAAGGGGAGAGAGGTGTCAGAAATGGATCAAGTGAATTTAAAGGCAGGGTGGAAGTTAGAGGCAAAGTTGATGAAATTGACAAGCTCAGCATGGGTGTATTAAACAGCACCAATGCCATCATCAATGTAGTGCAGAAAGAGTTGGAGAACATTACGAGTGTAGATTTGGAACATGGACTGTTCCACCTTGCCAATGAAAGGCAGGCATCGCTGTGGCCCATGCGAGTGCACATGGCTGCACCTTGAGTTTGGAGAAAGTGGGAGGAGCTAAAAGAGAAATTTTGGAGGGTGAGGATCAGGTGGAGATGGAGGAGGGTAGTGGTGGAAGGGAACAGGCATTATCCCTCATTTTAACAGCAGAGAGAGACTTGGAGTGGGATGGGGAATTAGTTGCAGGCAAAGCAGAAGTTCTGGGCCAGTGCTGTTTATTGAACTCAAGTACGCCATAAACTGATCACCCAGTCTGCTTTTGGTTTCTTTGCATTGAATGAGTGGGAGCGAATCACTGCTTCACCTAGAAAAACTGAGTTCCTGGATGGCTGACGTGAAAGAGGTTTTCCAACTCCTCCAGAAATGTTCACTTTGTTCTACCCATCATTCTCCAACCCTCTCTGCTAATGAAAACTAACTTGTTTTTTTCTCTTTCAATTCTGAGGAAGGGTCTCGGACCTGAAAGGTTAGCTCTTTGTCTTTCCACGTTTGCTGCTGGACCTATTGAGGACTTCCACTATTTCCTCTTTTTGATTTTTGGCATGCAATTCAACACACCAGATGCTGTAATTTGATATAGCAGAACCAAGTCAAGGCACTGAATTCTAAAATGTCTGCATCTGTCTGTAGTTTCAACCTTTTATTTTTGGTGTTATTGGTAAACAGGAACATAATTGCAAGAGTAAACCACATAAAATATTCTACTGTCAATAAAATGATTATTGATTGATTAATTTATCTATTTCAATAAATAAATCAATCACATGTAAATATTCTGCAGTTTGATGAAATAATCATTGATCTATAATATACAATAAGTAATAGAAGCAGCAGATGTTTAAAATTTCTTCTTCTTCCCCACCCCTCACATGGTATAGTTGCTGGATTCTCTCCTCTACCTCTATGCAGTCTTGCCCTCCTCTTGGCAGTCTACACCAGTGCTGGAATATAGACTTACTAACTCTTAATATATTTTAAATATTATTACTTCTGAAAGATCCCAGTAGTTTATGAATATCAAAAGAATTCATAAACATTCACCAGTAATAACCGTTTTCACAACCAGTGGAGTCCCACCAGCTGTCGAAGACGTTCTGCGAGTGCAGCTGGGTTCTTGTACTACAACAATCCTTGCACTGTGCTGACAGCCAGGCTGCCCGTGGAAGGCTGTAGCTAGGTTATACTAGAAGAGACAGCGTGGCCCAAGGGTAGGTGTTCAATGATCACTGCAATGGAAGATCTACTTCACTATCCTGTCTGCTGGGTAGTGATTCTATCTGTGTTGCCAATCTTTGGGATTATTGACAGTAATGGATGCATGGTGTTTTTTCCCATTCTATACATGCATGTCTTCACTGCCGTTTTGACTACCTGCCCAATAAGCTTGCAGCTTCTAAGCCAGGTCATTAAAATATCTTCCATTTTTAGACCTCCTAACCTTACCAAGCAGACTGAAAAGTCTCCTGGAAATTCCTGTAAATGAAGACTAGATATTACCCTGACTTTTAGTCACCTCTTCAAAAAAAAAGATTATTTTCAACAGCCAAGATATAGTCTTCACAATCCATACCGTCTCTGTCCTAGGTCAACTGGGAATTTTCAAGTTGTACATCAGTCTATCCCTAATTATAGACACTAATAATTATCCGACAGCAGATGTTAGGCTAACTGGTCTGTAATTCCCCAGTTTCCTTTTCTTGCTTTTCTTAAATATTGGAGTGACATATGCAATTTTCCAATTCAAAAGAACAATTCCCAAATCAAGACAATCTTGGAAAGTTATAATTAGATAAATTAAGAACGGAGAAAGTTTTATGGAAGCTGCAATGCATTAGTTAGAAGGCTTCAATAATGAATTACTGTGCAAGTTAATGGTAGTTCATTACCAAAGAAGCATTATTATATATTCATTATATAAATAATAAGATCATGTGTATTTTGTTAGGGGTTTGTTTTCTGAGGCATATGTCACCTTCTGTACAGAATATGTTAGGAGATATTTTCTCTTTTTTGTATCCTTTACATGTGCTGTCTGTACATTCATTTAGTTAGAACACCAAGTATGTATTATCCACTGCTGTGTACAATCCTTTTCCCATGTTGAGCCAGTATTTTTGCTTGTTTTCATTTTCAAACTGAGATACCAGTGAAGGACCTTTAATATGTCTTGATTCCATGAATTATTTTGTATAATGTTTTTCTGTTCTCTGAAAATTAGCAGCTGCCATCACGTTGAACCAATCGTTCTTTCCATTGACCATGAACAACAGATATTTGTAATTGTTATCTAATTTGATTTAATTAACGTGGAATACTGTTTAAGAATTTTCAATTTCTATTATTTAGAGTAAAATATGATGAATAACTGGCAGGAGGTTTTTTTTAAATATGCCAGTTTATTGCTATAAGCCACATTCAATGCTGATTTTAACAGGCGTTGTTACAGTTCATTTGAGCTCTCCAGATCCAAACAGACGCAAGACCAACAGTGGTCACAGCCAAAAAGTTAATGCTGTCTAGCTTGACTCATTAAATAAGGCATGTTGCCTTGTAACCAAGCAGAAATTGTGTGCAGCATACAATTTGGTCCAATAAGCTATAGTCCAATATGACTCAAATGTAGCCCAATATTCTCAGCAACTTTCTCCTTCCAAGTGTAGAAGGTTTTGATCAGCAATATATCTGCACTTTAGTGCATTAAACGAAACCATGCCATTTCTTACAAAAAAAATTCATTTCCTAGAGAATCCGTTGATGGAAAAAAATATTTTAAAGTTTTGATCGCATTTGCATCAATTTAGCTCTGATTTTCCATTGCATTCACAGAAAATTGAACAGCTCAAGTCTGAACTCCACTTTTTAGATGCTGATGGAAAGACCCCTAATAAGCACATCTTTTTCTGTGATTCTAAAAAGGAAGGTACTGTATTATGTTGCATACTGTATTTTTTGCATGATTTTGTTTCCAGAACTTGGTAGTGGTCTGACCTTACTGCAGTTCATTTTATGAAATCATATACAACTTCAGAATTATTTCTGTTTAATTCTTTTAAGGGCATTACTTTGAAATACCCAAGTTCAAGGTTTTTTATGAGAGAATATAATGCTTTGAAAGTCAAAAAAGCCTTTCATTCCTCAAAAAATAAATGCTCTGGGCAGAGTGGATCTGTTTCAGTTGAGGTTGAATCATTTACAGGGCTCTATGTTGAGAGGGGGGGGAGGATGAGCACCCCAGTCGGATGGACACAATGACATCCCCAGGCAATGATCAAACGACGATGAGGTAGCAGTGTGCATGTGGCAAAATCTGCAAGAACGATCGTGGCTTGAAGATCCACCAAGCGAGGATGAAATGTTTGGCGGGAGCAGGAGCAGCACAATGCGCAGGTGTCCAACCTGGTGAGACGAAGGAGAGGCCAGGCCCGGAGTCACCCCATACTGCCCGGAACCTCCAAGTGTTGCAAATAATCCCTCTAACATGAAGTCTAACAGGAGGCGGATCAAATGGCCTGCAGCTAACATAACTTCACTGTGGAAGCAGTTTGATGAAGATGTTAACCAAATTCTGGAGGCAACGGCGAAGGGTGGGGTTGATAGGAAGCTGCAAGCCATGACAATAATTATTGTCCATCCGCAGTACCACCGATGCGGCAGAGAGGGGCTCAAGATGGCTGTGGCTCAAAAGAGGGGAGCCATGGAGTCATAAGTAGCTAGCCATCTGGACACAAGCTGGGGTCTGATCAGCCCCGGCTGGGTCACCTGGAGAAGGTTGTATGATGTTGAAAGACCCGAAACACCCGATGATTCCAGGAACATCACTGAAGATGTGTCCAGAAGCATCAATAGATGTATGTACACAGGACAGTATGGTGGTGTAGCTAATACCTCACTGCTCCTGCAACTCAGATTCATTCCTGACTAGAGTTTACATGCGACTGTGTGGGTTCTTCCAAGTACCACTGTGTCCTTCAACATTCAACAAAAAAAAATGTGTTGGTTTGTAGTTTGATTCACCATTCTAAATTACCCTTAGGTAAGTGGTGGTAGATTCTGGAGGAAGAGGGTAGGGAAAGAGAATGTGGAAGAACAGAATGCATGAGAGGCAGATCAGTGCTTGATGGTCAGTATGGATTCAAGAGCTGAAGAATCTCTGCTGTATAACTTTATATTTACAAAATCAAGAGTAGTACCGACTAGCAAAATTGGGAACAAGATCGCTTATAAAGCTTACTCTTACCATGGAATAGAGTGGCATTTGTTAGGACAAGCCCTTTGGTCCAATGTGTGCATTCCAGCCAAGGTATCCACAAACCTCATCCCACTTACCTTCCTTGAATCGCAAGAGAATACTGAATGGTGAACTTGTGTGACGTAGATAACAGATTTCTAGTCTATCCTTAGAATGGCCAATACTTGAAAATATTAGTAAAATATATGTAGGAGCCATGTATCTGTTCTCTATCTGCATTGTATTCTTTGTTGCGCATTTATTATAGTAACTAGTCACATAAGTGGGTTGTGGTAAAAGTGATGGGAATAAGTTACATATTCATGTTTTGCTCCTGACAGTGTGGGGCAGGGGACCAACAGATGTTGTATCTTTTGTTGTCCGCTCAATTGCGCTTAACTTACACTTGGGTATGCTTCAGTTTCATCGCCTCGAGATTGTATGTTTGCTAATTGATAATAAAGGATCGAATACATTTCTTTGACTTTGGAACAATCATTATCAGAGCTGAGGGTGCACCATACAAGTATAGCAAATCCATGAGGGTCACTGGCAGCGGCAGTCTTGTTTGGTTAGGATGGCCACTACCGTATGTTTCTCCCCCAAAACTTTGAGTGTAATTTCAATTGTCTAATGGATACTGTATACACTACATTGTCCAAAACATTTATTTGCCAACTATTAACTTTTATACCTTTACAGGAATTAAATCATCCAAAATTTCAATACAGTTTACAGGCATACACTAAAATATCCAGTGTGGGTTTTTTTCCTACTCAGACAGGCAATATGAATTAGTAAAATCTCTTGATTATTCTGACCTTGAAGATTAAAAAATGTCCAGTAATACACATTGGATTATAATATCCATAATTTTCTTGCTTGATCTATCATCTTAATAAATTTGCAATTTTCTAATTATGTGTAAATGCCTGAGCTGAGGCATGGTTTTCAGATACATATTCTCCAGTAGTTTATTCACTTATTTAATTTACAACCATGGCATAGAAACCTTTGGATCCTAAGGATTTATTGTTTTTTTTTACCCCTCTCAAACTTTTTCTTTTACTTGCTTACCTTGACTACATTGTTGATTGCTCGGGAATGTATGGTCTTTTGTACTCTTCCTCTACAAATGAAGATTGATTAAGTTTTACTAAGAATGTTACTTGTATTTTTAAAAGGCTCACACCTTCCTTTTTTTTCTAACATCATGCTCCTGTGTAACATTCAATTGTAACATTCCACATTCTTTCCTAGTTGATATATATAGGCGACGAATAATCACATTGTAATTTGCTTTGCACCATTCTAGACAGAGCAGAAGAATATTATGACATTATTCCAGTTCCTTGTGATGTGTATTGGAGGAGTGATGTGCTTTGACACATTTTGATATCACTGTAATTAAATTTAGCTCCATCATAATGCTTGAAAAACTCTTCTGTTTAAATTTTTGCACAGTGAGGGAATTCGACTTGGCAAAACGCCTTAATACCGTACCAGAGTTGGTGAACCGAGTGTATAACCGACCAACCATTGAAACATTACAGAAGGAGAAAATTAAAGGAGCCACAGATCCCCATGCTCTGAAGGTAATCAGAAACCTCAATTACCTTAAATTGGGAAATTGGCTTATTATTCTCTCAGTTACCAAAGTACAGTGAAAAACTCTTTAGCATGTGATCCGTACAGCTCATTTCATATCATCAGTACGTTGAAGTTGTTGCCTTTGTTCCTTTCTGCACCTTGTGGCGCATCAGGCGACAACTTCGCTGTTTCTTTAGCATTTTCGTCTGTTTTTATGACACCGGGATGCTAGCTCGACGCTCAACTCTGCAGCGTGCAAAGAGCCAGCCAGATTTGAACCCGGGACCACGCTTCTCAAAGTCCGTTACGGATGCCACTACAGCACCAGTCGGCCGTACGTTGAGGTAGTACAAGGGAAAAGCAATAACAGAAGAACATTATTAGTAATTCTGACAGTCATAGAATTTCGATCGGGGGTTCTCAACCTAGTGTCCATTGACCCCTTGCTTAATGGTATTGGTCCATGGCCTAAAAATGTTTGGGAGCCCCTGATTTAGATTTAAGAATGGAATGAATTTCATGGAAGAATAAGTAGGTCTACAGAGAGCAGCTTTGCAATGCGTCACCACAACCCAGCATCGTCTTGCATCAGCTTTTAAAGTGAGAGCAATGTCACTGGAGTTCCAAAGCACTGTTGATGTTTTCCAAAAATAATTACCTCAATACCAATAAAATGCCCCATTTGACTGTCACTTGAAACCTGTTACTCTTGTATTGGGTCATTATTCCACCTGTGAAGAGCAACATTAAAAGCATTTGTAACATCAAATGTGAGATTTTCTTCTAAACAAATTGGTGTACTGTGAAAAATCACTGATGTAATACCTAGTTGCTATAACAGTAACTTTTTGGTAAGTGCAGGGGAAAGAATTCAGTCATAATTCAAGCTATCCTTCCTTTCCGTTTTCCAAATGATGCACCTGTACAAAGATTGTTCCCCTTCACAATAATTTGTAATTTGCTCTTTCAGAAACTTGCTCAGCAGAGGAAGCACCAGTACAGTCTTCTGAAGCAACACATTGAGAGAGAGAGGAAAATGTTTGTGATATCGCAGAAAATTCAGACCCGTAAAGACATAATGGTAAGGGTATAGCATGCATAGGTTAACAATAGTACGGTATATAGTGAAGTGGCCTCTATACAAAGTAACTACTTTGGAATTAATTGAAATAAGTTGCCATTATCCTTGGAAGGTTGGTTGGGTAACCCCCTCTTTCCTACATTAACTCTAACTCTTGTTAATCCCTTAACCAGAAAAGATGTTGCAACACTAAAGCTATGAATGGAAAGAGACCAATGCTCCAGGATATTAATAATTTCATAGCAGATAGGTCCAATCATGTGCCAAAACCAGAATTTGCCCTGAATGCCTGTAACCTGGAAGACAACAAAGAAGATGATGCTGTGCTGAAGTGCAGGAATGTATAAACATCTGTTTTGCCAATGTGAAGTCTTGGTGGTTATGATAAAGCTTCCATTAATTTGCATTTGCCTAGATCAATGACAACAGTGGCTCTTGATTAATCAAGGAGGTTCCTTAAGGTTGTCATTGCCAGGGGTTGTAATGGGGATAAGCTCCCACTACCTTTTAAATGTTCCCAATGGTATGCATCTCAAATAGTCTCTGACAACCAAATCCAGCTGCTGGACTTCATATGTGACTTCACTGCTAAGCCAGCGGAACCATTTCTATTAACAGGAAAAGGGTTCAAAAGTGGGTCACTGGCACCTTAAAACCAGCCGCTCCGAGCAGATGGGTCCCGTCAGCCGTGGTTGGCAGCTCATCTAGGAGAAGGAAAAGTCTGATCTCAAACCTCTGCTGTCTTGCAGCTGTACCCTCTCATAGGGGAAGGCTTCAGGAATAACCACAGAGGATAAATCTGGAGCTGGAGTTTCCAAGGCAGTCCTGTGTTGATTTCAATGCTGACTAGCAACTCCTGCAATGTTGCTGGTGTCAAAACTGTACTGGTCTCTGCCATTCCTTTGGATACATCAGTTGTGTGGGGGGGCGCGGGGAGTCTGCTATATGGGCAGCAGCCTGCTCTCCATATCATACTGCCCAGGCTCTGGTATCATGTAGACAGCTGGCACACAATATCCATGGTCGACTTCGACAAACGGAGGGCCTCAAGATTCGTCAAGGAAACCTCATCACTAACAAAACAATCCTTAAGCAAAAGAGCAAAGAGGTCCTTCTGCAGCTGTATGGGGACCTGGTGAGACCACACCTGGAGTACTATGTGCAGTTTTGGTCTCCAAATTTGAGGAAGGACATTCTCGCTATTGAAGGAGTGCAGCGTAGGTTCACAAAGTTAATTCCCAGGATGGCAGGACTGTCATATGTCGAAAGATTGGAGTGACTGGACTTGTATACTCTGGAACTTGGAAGGCTGAGAGGGGATCTTATTGAAACATATAAGATTATTAAGGGATAAGAATAAGGGGTAGGCCATTTAGAACGGAGTTGAGGAAAAACTTTTTCACCCAGAGAGTGGTGGATATATGGAATGCTCTGCCCCAGAAGGCTGTGGAGGCCATGTCTCTGGATGCTTTCAAGAAAGAGATGGATAGAGCTCTTAAAGATAGCGGAATCAAAGGTTATGGGGATAAGGCAGGAACTGGATACTGATTGTGGATGATCAGCCATGATCGCGGTGAATGGCGGTGCTGGCTCGAAGGGCCGAATGGCCTACTCCTGCACCTATTGTTTATTGTACTGCCCAGGCCCACAGTATTCATGGCAGTTGAAACAAAATAAAATTTGTCAAATGTGGCTAGTTTATTTATGCTTAAAAGATCAGGTTATTGAGGTTCAGAGACTGGGTTTGGATGTCCTGGAGTGTTCCTCTACCCAGCTGGGTAGGTCATCTTATTAGAAACTTTATTTTGCATTTCTCTCTATCTGGGAAATATTTTCTTGGTTGCTATCAGCTTAATAACCCCAAAATGTTGAAGGAAAAAACCTGTCCCCTTCTGTATGGAATTTATGGATCGAAAACAATTCATTGATGTGGTGTAAAAACGAGCCCTTTCTAGATAATAGATCAGATTTCTTAACAGACTGCATCAGCTATTAAAAGTCTAGAGGTCTGTTTGCATAAACAATGTGAAAGAATTCATACCCGTGTTTCAACAGGTGAATTTCTGTGCTTTATCTGTTTCATCTGAATGTCTGCTAGTTAATACATTGTGTAAACTTTCTGTGGATATTTTATTGTCACCTTTCGCTTGTGATTGGAGATTTTCCTTTTAAAGAACTCCAAAATAGAATTGTTTAGAAGTTGTATTAATGTAATAAAATGGCTAGTAGTATATTACTTTTGTGGAGATGCAATTTTTTTAATTTATGGAAAATTATCTTTTCACAGGACAAGACTAAGAAGGTGAAGGTAAAGAAAGAAACAGTAGACTCTCCGGCCATCTACAAGTTTGACTTTAAGAGAAAACGCTGACATATCTTTACAAAGCAGTTCAAATTTTGCATACCCTTTTCTAGAAGTTTTCTTTGGAATATATTGTTTTTCAAACATTTTTAATATTGGTTGGCTTTTGTCATTGTAATATTAAGCAAACCCATACTATAAATATATCTGAAAACACATTCTTAAAAATACTGTACTGTGCAAAAGTCTTAGGCACCCTAGATTTATATATCTGACTAAAAGTTGTGCACAGTTTTATGTAAGCCTAACTATTTGTAAAGAAAAAAAATAAAACTTTACTGATTCCTGTCATAGCAGCAAACATAATCGGTGAGTTTTATACCTCTCGATGCCTAAAAAAAAAATCTAGGACCTTCTGGTTTTATGAGAAGCATGTTACTTTGGTGCCTTTAATAAAACCAAGGAATTCAACTGCAACAACATCTACATTGTTCTTCACGGTCAATTCTAAATGATACTTGTTTGATTTCTTGATAAAAGCAGCACCTAGGGATTAAAGGAGTTGTTTTCAAAGCAGATGGAAAAATCTACCACACTGCTCTTCCTTCTTCAAGTAAAACAATACCCTGGATCCAGGTATGTCCATCTTGATTTAAAAAATATTTCACTCTTTTAAAACACATCAAAGTACCTCTCATCATCATGCTCATCAGAAAACCTACAGCACAATACAGGCCCTTTGGCCCACAAAGTTGTGCCAAACATATCTCTACCTTAGTCATGCCACATGACTGTGAATGTTCTTGTCAAATTTTTCTACAGAAGTGGTTGTCATTGCCACTTCTGGACAGTGTCTTTGCAAGATGAGTGATCCCTGCTGTTATCAATACTTATCAGAGATTGCTGGTGTCAGTGGTCGTACAACCAGGACTTGTGATATGCACCAGCTGCTCATTCGACCATCTACCACCTGCTCCCATCGACTGGCGTGACACAGATCTGGTGGGGTGAGTGGGGTTGGCCAAGCAGTTGCTACATCTTGCCCAAGGGTGACCTGCAGGCTAGTAGAGGGAAAGAGTGCCTTATATTTCAGTGATTTGGATGATGGAATTGATGGCTTTGTTGCAAAGTTTGCAGCCAATACAAAGATAGGTGGAGGAGCAGGCAGTTTTGAGGAAATAGGGAGGCTACAAAAGTAATTAGATTAGGAGGATGGGTAAAGAGGTGGCAGATGGAATACAGTGTCTGGAAGTGTACAGTCATCTAATTTGGTAGAAGAAATGAAGGGGTTGACTTTTCTAAATGGAGAGAAAATACTAAATCTGAGATGCAAAGGGATTTGGGAGTCCTTGTGCAGAATTCCCTAAAGGTTAACTTGCAGGTTGAGTTTGTGGTGAGGAAGGCAAATGCAATGTTAACATTGATTTCAAGAGGACTAGAATATATAAAAGCAAGTCGGTAATGTTGAGTCTTTATAAAGCACTAGTGAGGCCTCACTTGGGGTATTGTGAGCAGTTTTGGGCCCCTTACCTTAGAACGGATGTGCTGAAACTAGACAGGGTTCAAAGGAGGTTCACAAAAATGAGTCCATGTGTCATATGAGGAGCATTTGATGGTTCTAGGCCTGTATTCACCAGAATTTAGAAGATTCTGGGCCTGTATTCACTGGAATTTAGAAGAATGAGGAGTGACCTTGTTGAAACCTATCGAATGGTGAAAGGCTTGATAGAGTGGATGTGGAGAGGATGTTCCCTATGGTTGGGGTGTCTAAGACCAGAGTAGAAAGTAGTAAGTCTCAGAATAGAGGGACGTCCTTTTAGAAGAATGGGGCTGAGAGGGAAAATGGATCAGCCATGAAGAAATGGTGGAGCAGACTCGATGGGCCAATGACCTTATGGTCTTGCATCTCCTTTGGTAGAGACACATCTCCACCCTGCCACCCGGTAGGACCCGACATTTTTTGGGCCATGGGCCTTTAATCAAGGGGTCTGTTGGGAACCCACTCTCGAACATTAAATATCTAAAACCTTATGCTTGTGTACCTGCGCTATTTCACTGTGAGGCGCATGTGACACTTGGCTCAATGCTTCCCTAGCTATCTGTTCTCAATGCAAGTATCAAAATTTGTCTCTGTCAGTATAGTGTCCACAAAACGAGCACGAATCTCCATCCAACCAAGATCTTAGTTAAAAAGCTTATGGTGGACGGAGTCAAAATCCTTACCAAAGTCAAGAAATACAACGGTTAGATCTTTTCTGCTTGGCTGCCTCCCTTAAATTATTTTTCAATATTACAATATTCTCAATGCAACTGGGATGGCTGTGACATTAGCGTTTTGGCTAGAATTTTAGTAAATAATTTTAATAGAAGTAATTGGTCACCAGTTGTTAATTCATTTCAACTTTTTCGCATCGTCAGAATTAGGAATTTGGACAGTTTAGCTGTGTTTTATAAGGGAAGGAATGTTAACCATCGCCTGAAAGGAAAACATACGGGATAACAAACTCCATTTGGTGAACCTCAGCTCAACCCAGACCATGTGGGCTGGCCACCATACCCTTTATAAAAGCATAATTTGCATTTGAAATCTTGAATGCATTAAAATCTCGTAAGAAAAAGAATCAGTCTAAACATAAACAAGAGAAAATCTGCAGTTGCTGGAAATCCAAGCAACACACACAAAATGCTGGAGGAACTCAGCAAGTCAGGCAGCATCTATGGAAAAAGTGCAGTCGACATCTCGACCCAAAACGGCAACTGTACTCTTCCATAAATGCTGCCTGGCCCATTGAGTTCCAGCATTTTGTATGTTGCTCAGTCTAAACATAAGTTAAATCTATTAATATCAGCCTTATTATTAGTAACTACAAGAGGAGATTTAAAATAAAGCTCCAATCATTAACATCATTGGGGCAACCTATCTCTGCTGTTGTTGAGTGCCGTTGAGTCGTCATTGCCCCATGGGCACCCTTTGGATAGTGTAAGTGTCCATAGGGTTTTTGTGGTAAGATACAGTTGCCAGGCCTTCCACGCAGATGCTGCTGTTGCCCAGGTTGGAACTTGCCCAGATTCAAAATCAGGGCCATCCACCTCGAAATCTAGTGCTGATGCCACTACACCACCAGGTGGCCTCTAGAGGACTATTAGTTCTTGAACCCTTTGCTAACATTGTTCTTATTTTCTTCTCTTGTTAACTTAAAAATACTCTTTTTGGCAACAAATCTCTTTAATAGCATTAGATTTAAGTTCACAATTCTTTCTGGCTTTAAAATCCCATCATCTATTATATATTAAAAGATCTGTGAACTTCCTAAGTCAGGAGAAAGTAACACAAAAAAAAGGTATTCAGATGTAATTTTAGCAACATGGTATTAATCTCATTTTCAAATAAAAGTACTATTTGATTTGAAGACAGTTATATCCTTTTTGAAAGAAGAATTAATTAGTGTATTCTTTGACTGTGCCTTTCCTGAAAGAGTACTCTCCTGTGTTTCTTTACCCCCCATCGCTGGAATCAGAATTATATTTATTATCATTGATATAGGACATCAAATTTGTTGTGAACAATTAAAAGTTGGAATTATTATAAATTAATAAGGTACAAAACTATTATAATAAAAACTGATCTCTGAGTTGACAGTAAGTTGGATCATGCTAGACTTTACTTGACTCCCTGCCACCAGTACTTCATAGTCATACTTTATTGATCCTGGGCGATTTGGCCTTTCAGGTGCAGAGGGTCACCTCTGTCCCTTCATACCCATAAGGCAAAGAAGCTCCTAACAGCAAGTAGGAAAATATTACTGACAGGGAATATCCTGATCTGTTACCGGAGAACTCTGATAAAGATAACCTTTATTTGTTTCACGTACATCGAAACGCACAGTGAAGTGTGATGTTTGCGCTCATGCTCAACAATCCGGTGATTGTGCTCGGGGACAGCCCACGAGTGTTGCCACGCTTCTGGAGCCAACACACCATATCCACAACTCACTGACCCAAACTGCACGCCCTTAGAATATGGAAAGAAACCAGAGCAATTGGAGGAAACCCTCAGGGTCATACGTAGAATGTACAAGCTCCTTACAGGTAGAGGCAGAAATTGAACCCCAATCAGAGATTGTAGCATTGTGCTAACCACTATGCTACCACACCCTGATCTAAAATAGATCTAACCAAACGTCAATAAATTTAAATTTAGTATCTTAAAAGTATCAGGACAGCAGTAGAACCTAAAATGAAAATAAATAAACTTCTTGCCTGCACTTATCAAACACGATCCCCTTCGGATGACTATCTGAAAGAAAGCCAATGCTTGCTTCAAACTGAGGAGGTGGATGTGGAATGCATCTCGCCATTCTTTCCAGCACCTCGTTGCTCTGCTGCTGGACTTGATGCGTGGAAGGCCTTTTGCTGACACTCATGACCTCCAGGTCTTTCTGGGTTTCTGCGTTTGGCCTGGTATGTCTGGAAAGAACTGAACTGTGAACAACTGACAGTCTTTCCCAGCTGTCAGTTAGCTTGATTTCAGCCCAAGTATTATGTTATTAGGGGGAGAAGGGACAGCAAATACTGACCCCTGTTGAAAGTTGTTTTGTGACAACAGGATTAGGCTTGGCTGTTGGTTCCATTCCCCCTGCATCTTGTAGTTGGATATCTGCCAACAGCTACTGGAACCAACTCCAACACAGCAGTAGCTTTATAGAAGACAGACGCAAATTGGCCAAATAAGAACTAACTCTAATGATGACACACAGTGCTTTAATGTTCCAATTCAAATTTGAATCCCATAATCATTAGCTGCTAATTCCAAACACACTGGTGAAGGAGAATTGAATGCATGGTCATGGTTAAATGTTGGTACAGCGACATCGTGTTAGCTTTGATGCCAGTACAGTGGAAAATCATTGCCATCATCTTGGTCTATTTTGAACATCATTGCGTAATGAATTTTCTTGCTCTTCTGTGAAAGTTCCTGCCGTCAATATTTAAATGTGCACCATATGAATTTCTGGAAGCAGCGCTGGATTTTTCTTGGCTTTCAGACAAACTTGGTACTCCCACACTGCATTCTAAATGGGCTTGAATACCCAAGCAGCAACCACCTGTGTCCCTTACCTGAAGATCACTAATTTATTATTCACCGTCATTCAGGAACAGCGAGAGTCTTCATTAGAGCCCAAGGAAGATCTGTTTTGTCTGCCTCGTCAGCATCACTGAACCTCATCCCCAGGAGGCTTGATACAAATTAATTAACCTAATTAAAAGCACTGATTGCAGAGATGATTGGTGTGATGCTGGCGGCACTTGCACATAAGCTGCATGGGGCGGAAATGTAGCCAACTGATGTGTGACTGTGGAGACTAGACTGCAGAACTAAGCAAACCTCATTAAAACAGACTTCATTTTACACAACTTTTATTTTAATTTATAAGAGCTGGTCACCAATTCTTCCACTTTAAAAAAATTGTTAAGTAAACAATGATTTTATAACTGGTAGTGGTACATTCCTCCTCACAGAAGTTTGCCAAATTATACTGCAAAGGTCACCAGTTAATGGTTCGTTCCGAACCAGCTAAACAAAGTAAAACATATTAATTCCTTAAGCAACACACACACTCAATGCTGGAGGAACTCAGCAGGTCAGGCAGCATCTATGGAAAAGAGTAAGCAGTCAATAATTTGTGCCGAAATCATTCTTCAGGACTGAGAAAGGAGGAAGAAGACGCCAGAATAAAAAGGTGGGGTGGAGGGGAAGGAGACTAGCTGGAAGGTGATAGGTGAAACTGGTTGGGTGGGAAAGGTCAAGGGCTGGAGAAGGAAGAATCTGACAGGGGAAGGGAGTGAACGACAGGAGAAAGAGAAGGAGGAGGGGACCCAGTGGGAAGGAACAGACAGGTGAGAAGTAGTAAAACACTGCTTTAGAGGGCATGTGTCATCATGAGAGGCTACATTAAACCTGGGTTGTTTTCTCTGGAACATCGGAGGCTGATTGAGGTTTACAAGATTATGAGAGGCATAGACAGAGTGGACAGAGAGTATCTGTTTCCCAGGGATAAGATGTCTGATACCAGACGGCATGAATTGAAGGTGAGAGGAGGTAGGTTCAAAGTGGATGTGAGGGGTAAATATCTTACTCAGAGAGTCATGGATGCACTGGTACAGTAGTAGAGGCAAATACATTAGTGATGTTTAAGAGATCTTTGGCTAGGCATGTGGATGTAAGGAAGATGGAGGGATATGGACACTGTGTAGGTAGGAGGGATTGGTGTTTCGGTGTTTTTGCTTTGATTTTAGCTGATTTGGCACAGCATTGTGGACCGAATGGCCTGTTTCGGTGCAGTACTCTTCTATGTTCTAAGGAAAACATAGGGTGATGATGGGATGAGAGGCGTTGATTGTGTGGATAGCCAGAGGCTTTTTCCCAGGACTGAAATGACTAACATGAGGGGGCATGGTTTTAAGGTGATTGGAAGTAGGTACAGAAGGGATGTCAGGGGTGAGTTTTTCACACGGGGAGTGTGGTAGGTGCGTGGAATGCACTGCCGGTGACGGTGGTGGAGGTGGATACAATAGGGTCTGTTAAGAGACTCATTAGATAGGTACGTGGAGCTTAGAAAAATAGAGGGCCATGCAGTTTCTAGAGTAGGTTACGTGGTCGGCACAATGCTGTGGGATGAAGGGCCTGTAACATGCTGTAGATTTCTATGTTCTACGTTCTAAAAGGTCAGAGTGGGGAATAGAGGAAGGGTGGGCCGTGTTTCTTTGGGATTTCCAGCATCTGCAGACTTTCTTGTGTAGTGGTTTTAATTTCTTGCCTGCTTTTGTGTAGTCTTTAGGGTGATGAGAATTGATGTTGTAGCTTTAAAATCTACAATTAAAGATTTGAGTTAAATGCCCTTTAGTCCTTACCGACCTGCAGTTGCAGTGTAGTTAGACAAGGAGGTTAACGGATAGTTCGTGACTCATTAATCTGAGTACCAGCCAAGGATTTGGACCTGGTAGGGAAATGAACAGAACAGCCAATGAAGGACTACCCACACTTTGATAATTCATCATTCAGCTGCTCTTTTGTGTAATTATTTTGATAAATGTGATGATTTAACCAGAATGTAGCGTGTGAATTGATTATCATTGTATGCAGACTACACAGGTGAGCTGGTGGTAGTAAATTTTCTATCTAAAATTAGATGAATTATATCGGACAATGAAAATAACATTTCATTCCAGGCTGGGAAGGGAATGGGAAAATTAAAAGGATTTCTCAGGTTTGATTTTCATTGAAGGTGTGCTGAGGTATTATTTTATCATTCACCGAATGTCAGCAGATGATTCATCCTCGATCCACTATCCACTGTCATGGCCATTGCAGGGACCACTGGGGGATGGGGGCACAGTGACACCGCTAGTGTGGACTTTCCCATTCAGCTCCAGAAACTCAGGTTCAATCCTTATCTCTGATGGTGTCTGTGTGGAGATTCCATATTTTCTCCGTGACCTTCGATGCTCTGGCCTCAAAAAGTAGGTAGGTTGGCCAGTTAATGGGATGCTGAATTGCCCTATTGTGGAGATGGGTGATGGAATCTTGTGGAAGTTCATAGTGATAATACAGGTACCTGATGATCAGTAGGTCAACAACCCTAATTCCGTACTGTTTCTCTGTGACTCCATCAATGTTGGTAGATATTTCATTTCCCTGGAGATTCTGCTTTCCTCCCATATCCTTGAATGTGCAGACAGGTTAATTGACAGAGTATGTCACGCTTACGCTCAGTAAGGGACAGCAACATGAGAGATGACCTCATTGAAAAACTAGGATTCTGAAAATAGATGCTGGGAGGAAGCTTCCCCTAGTAGGAACAAGCAGGATAGACAAAGGAGAGTCAGTAGATGTTGTACACTTGGATTTTCAGAAGGCCTTTGACAAGATGCCGCACATAAGGCTGCTTAACAAGCTTTTTTGAGGCGTCCGTTAGTCTTGCTAGACCATGGATCTGTGCCTGGAAAATCTTCACTCTCCAGGGCGCAGGCCTGGGCAAGGTTGTATGGAAGACCAGCAGTTGCCCCTGCTGCAAGTCTCTCCTCTCCACGACACCAATGTTGTCCAAGAGAAGGGCATTAGGACCCATACAGCTTGGCACCAGTGTCATCGCAGAGCAATGTGTGATTAAGTGCCTTGCTGAAGGACACAAAACGTTGCCTTGGCTGGGTCTCGAACTCACGACCTTCAGATCGCTAGTTGAATGCCTTAACCACTTGGCCACGTGCCCACACTTAAGAAGCTAAGAGCTCATGGTATTACAGGAAAGATACTTGCAATGACAGAAGTCTGGCTGAGAGGCGGGAGGCAAAGAGTGGGAATGAAAGGGACCTTTTCTGCATGGCTGCCAGCGACTAGTGGTGTTTGGCAAAGGTGTTGAGATCACTTCTTTTCACGTTGTATGCTAGTGATTTGGATGACTAATTTGATGGCTGTGTGGCCAGACTTATGGACAATACAAAGGTAGGCGGAGGGACAGGTAGTGTTGAGGTAGTCTGCAGAAGGACATCAACAGATTTGGAGAATGGGCAAACAAGTGGCAGTTGGAACATAGTGTGAAGAAGAGTATGGTCATCCACTTGGGTAGAAGGAATAAAGGCATAAGCTATTTTCTAAATGGGGAGAAAATTCAAAAAATCAGAGGTGCAAAGGGACTTGAGAGTCCTTGCGCAGGGTTCCCTAAAGGCTAACTTGCAGGTTGAGTCAGTGGTGAAAGACGTCCATTTAGAACAGAGATGAGGAATTTCTTTAGCCAGAGGGTGGTGAATCTGCGAAATTCATTGCCACAGACAGTTGTGAAGGCCAAGTCATCGGGCATATTTAAAGTGGAGGTTGATAGGTTCTTGATTAGTCAGGGCATCAAAGATTATGGGGAGACACCTGAAGAATGGGGATGAGAGGGATAATAAATGCTTGCCTTTGTGCTGAAGTCATTGAGGGATTTAGACATCTGAAAACCTTGCCCAGAGTTCACCCTTGTGGCCACACGGATATTGGAAGAACTGCATATTTACCCATGTTTCGTGCAAGTTTACTTTATGACTTTCTATTTTAACAAAGTAATTGTTTAAAAAAAGATATGTAAATGTGAACTAAAATGGGGTGGGATATAGTTTCATGTTTCCTAAGCTAGGCTCAAGCTTTTTTGAAGTTTTTAAAAAAAAAAATGTAATTGTTACATCACATTGTAAAGGTGTGGTCTATCTTGCTGAATCTCATCCACATTTTTTCTGAGGCCTCAATCTGAGGGTAGGATTTAACCATTAGTTTATAAGAAATACAAAGAAGATAGATGCACCACTTGAAAGGGCGCCATGGCAACGGAGTGGTTAGCGCAATGCGATTACATCTCGGGGGGGGGTAGGAGTTCAATCCCAACGCTGTCTGTAAGAAGTTTATAGGAGGGATTCCTCCAGGTGCCTCAATTTCTCCCACCACCCCCCCCACCCAGTCCAGTAGGTAAATTGTCCCGTGATTAGGCCAGCGTTAAATAGGTGGGTTGCTTGGCCAGAGGGGCCTGTTCTGGCCTGAATCTAGATAAAAAGAAAAATCAGTCATGATGAAATGGTGTAGCTTTCTCGATGGGCCCAATGGCCTAATTCTGCTCCTATGTCTTTTGGCCTTGTGGTTTAGGAGGAGGAAGTTTCAGAACTAACCAAACACTCGGTAACGCTGACAGTGGCAGTTTAGACGTGATTCATCCATGCTTTTCATTTTGCTGAGAGTGCAATCAGTGAGCCAAGCTGGGACAGAAAACTGGAGTACGTCTGCCATAATTCAACAAAATAACGTCAAAGTAGAATGTAAATGACATGATCCTCAGGAGCATTAATGTGCAGGGGGACCTTGGGGTGCACATCCATGCCTCCATGTAAGTGGCAAAGCAAGCAATTAGAATGGTAAAGTCCTGAGTCAGGTCATTGAGTATACAAGTTGAAGCTGTATAAAACTTTGGTTATACACACAAAATGCTGGAGGAACTTGGCAGGCCAAGCAGCATCTATAGAAAAGAGTAAACAGTCGACGTTTCAGGCTGACACCCTTCACCAGGACAGAACCTGATGAAGGGTCCTGGCTCAAAATGTCAACTTTATTCTTTTTCCATAGATGCTGCCTGACCTGCTGAGTTCCTTCAGCATTTTGTGTGTGATGTTTCATTTTCCAGCAGATTTCCCCTTGTTCGTAAAACTTTGATAAGGCCACATTTAGAACATGGTGTACAAATCTGGCTGACACTTGGGGAAGGATCTGGAGGTGCTGGAAGGGGTACTGAAGAGGTTCACTAGGACACTGCTTCCATTGCAGAATATTGGCTACAAAGAGAGGTCGGACAAACATGGATGGTTTTCTCTGCCGCATTGGAGGCTGAGGGGCAAACTGAGAGAGGAATCTAAAATTATGAAAGGGAAGATAGTCAAAGAGTTTTTTTCTCCCAGAATGGAAGTGTCTTATACCAAAAGGTATAGGTTTAAGTTGGATCGTATTGGAAGACTCAACAGGTCAATCAGAACATTAGAACTTTTGATGAAGCATCACTAACTTGAAACATTAACTCTGTTTCTGTCTCTACAGATGCTGTCTGACCAGAATTTTCTGTTTCATTTCAGATTTCTAGCATCTTCAGAATTATTTTTTTAAAGCTTTTCATCAAGGAGCGACATAATCCCTATAACGTTCTAGTCTCAATCAAGTCGAAAACTAGAATACACTTTGCAGCATGCATTCCTGAATGTTGCTCTGTGTATGCAATGTCCTGGGATATGCTAATAAAATGTGACTTAGTGTTTAGCACGTTGGAGGCAGCTGGTTGGGCAAGGATCTAATATGCAGTGTACATGCCAGTCTGAACTTTGTAACCCTGATCTCAAAAAAAATAGGTCATTGGCTGGAATACAGAGAACAAGAGAGTTCTCTTTGTGCAATTGTTGTACAATAAGTTAAAGAAGTAAAGAATAATTTAATGGAAGCTTCAGCCTGTGCGTGTTTGGCTTTATGTACAGTAATGAATTTGAATTTGCCTCAAGAGATAATGTTTCCTTCTAGTCCACTGCCATCCACCTACACAAGGGTCCAGCACATAATATTTCAAAACAAGCACTCTTTCTTTCAATTTTTTCAAATCAAAATGCCTCTCTTTTGAGTATAATTGTCACATGTATTAAGAGATAATGTGGTATGTCTTATTACAACCCACACTCATTGCAGTAAACAGCTGAAGTCTGCACGAGCCAGGTCACAAGGCTGCATACTTTTTATAAGTCATCTTTTGTGTATGTGACTATTATTCCTACAGAATGCATCTTGTGTTATCTTTGAACCAGAGGAAAAGCTCTAAACTATAACCTACACCTCCAGCCCGTTTTTACTGGCTTGCATTGACAAAACTCTTTGATCCATCAGTGTTTGTTTCACTGTCATGTGGTCAGACCCACATGCGCAGAATTTCCTACCTTTTCAAGGATTTGGATTGGAAGAGAGCTGAATCCTGTTATGTTTTTAATTGTTAAAAAAAAATCTCTTTCAATCTGTAGTGCCAATAGATTAATGGTAAATCCAGAGAAATTCCAGCCGCCATAAATCTGTCAGTTTAAAGATTGTGAAGTATTAGGGGAAGCTTCTAATGTTAATATTATTTATAATAATTTCTGAAAGCAAAAATAATAAAGCATTTTTATCCAATTTTTTTTCCAATTCTATTAGTTTTTCTGTTTTTCTATTTGTTGCACTTTTTTCTAAAATGTTTCTACTTCCACCTGTCCTCTTCCAACGACAGCAATTGAGAATACTTTTCAGCCAACTGAAAATCTAATAGGGTGTAGACTGACAATACTGTAAATATGATGGCGGAAATGTATCAACAGTGGTTTAAATATTTACAGAAATTATTAACATTTTCTCACAGGGACATTTATAAGCACAGACCTTTTCCAAAAAGATGTAAGTAAGGTTGAAAGAGTACAAGAGAATGGGGCCGGCTGGTGACGCATTGACATTGGCGCCGGACCCGGGAGCGGAGGTCCCCGGGTTCGAAACCAGTTGGGTCCGCTCCCGAGTACGCTTTCCATCCGTGCCGGGCTGAGTGTCGAGATCGCAACTCGACCTCGTAAAATAAATGGAAAATACTGTGGAAATGTCTATGTGAGGAGTGGTGTGCCACACCGTCTCTCCCTCTCTCTCTCTCTCTCTCCCTCTCTCTCTCTCTCTCTCACTCTCCCTCTCTCCCTCTCTCTCTCTCTCTCTCTCTCTCTCTCTCTCTCTCTCTCTCTCGTTCCGTGCCTTGTAAAAAGCCATGAAAAATCCATCATGGACGCACGCGCGCACGCACGCAGGCACACGCCAAAAAAAAAAGAAAGAAAGAGTACAAGAAAAAGTTTACAAGGATGCTGCTGGGACTGGAGGACAGTAAAAAGGAAAGATTGAATAGGTTAGGACTTTACTCTTTGGGATGTAGAAGATTGAGGTGAAGTATACAAAATTATGAGCGGTTATAGATAGGATAAATGCAAGCAAGCTTTATCCACTGAGGCTAGGTGGGACTACAACTAGACATCATGGGTTCAGGGTGAGCAGTGAAAAGTTTAAAGGGAACATGAGGGGAAATTTCTTCACTCAGAGGGTAGTGAGGATGTGGAATGACTTGCCAGCCCAAGTAGTGCATGCAAGCTCGATTTGAATGTTCCGAAGAAGTTTGGGTAAGTACATAGATGGTAGTGGTATGGAGGGCTGGTCCTGGTGCAGATCGATGAGAGTAGGCGGTTTAAGTGGTTCGCCATGGACTAGATGGGCAGAAGGGCCTGTTTCTATGCTGTACTTTTCTATGACTCTAAAAGTAGAAGTAAATGCTTCCACATAGAAGCAAGCATATGTGGTTCATACAGTTGCCATTTTGTTTCACATCCAAAACCTTCTTGCACTTTGTTTAATATATTGAAAAATGAACAGGATGATGCAATGAAGACGATAGCTAGAGTGCTGGGCAATATTTCCTTCAGGTACCTGTGTCACTATAATGTAATGGTATTTCTAAATCCGAAGCAAATAGAGATATAAAAGGCAAATTCTGTAATTACATCAGAAATCATACATCTAGTTGCTAGATAATCTCAATATTTATAATTACCATATTGGTATTGCACTGTCATTCAGTTTTTTTTTTGTCTGGTCATAACCTACCGAAGTCCCAGTTTTCAGTGCCACACTGGGCCTATGCCTGTAGCAAAACCTTCTGCCCCACCAGAAATCCTCACTGCACTCATTAAAGTTAAACACTGATCAAGCATACAGTGCCTATAGAAAATATTCACCCCCCTCAGAAGTTTTCATGTTTTACAACATTGAGACACAGTGGATTTAATTTGTTTTTTTTTAAGACTGATCAACGGAAAAGACTCTTTCATGTCAAAGTGAAAACCTACAAATTGGTCCAGATTTATTACAATTATTGAACACAAAATAATTGATTGCATAATTACTCTCACCCCCTTCAAGTTGGCATTTAGTAGATGCACCTTTGGCAGAAAATTACAACCCTAAGTCTGTGTGGATAGGTCTCTATTAGCTTTGCACATCTGGACTCTGCAATTTTCCCCATTCTTCTTTACAAAACTGCTCAAGCTCTGTCTGATTGCATGGAGATTGTGAGTATACAGCCCTTTTCAAGTCCGGCCACAAATTACTCAATTGGATTAAGGTCTGGACTCTAACTTGTCCATTCCAGGACATTAACTTAGTTGTTTTTAAACCATTCCTGTGTAGCTTTGGCTTTATGCTTGGGTCATTGTCTTGCTGGAAAACAAATCTTCTCCCAAGTCGCAGTTCTCTTGTAGACTGCATCAAGTTTTCCTCCAGGATTTCCCTGTATTTTGCTGCATTCATTTTACCTTCTACCTTCACAAGCCTTCCAGGGCCTGCGACAGTGAAGCATTCCCACAGCATGATGCAGCCACCACCATGCTTCACGGTAGGGATGGTGTGTTTTTGATGTCATGCGGTGTTTGGCTTATGCCAAACATAGTGTTTAGTCTGATGGCCAAAAAGCTCAATTTTGGTTTCATCAGACCATAGAACCTTCTTCCAGCTGACTTCAGGGTCTCCCAGATGCTTTCTGGCAAACTCTAGCTGAGATTTCATGTGAGTTTTTTTTTTCAACAGTAGCTTTCTCTTTGCCACTCTTCCACAACTGGTGAAGCACCCAGGCAACAGATGTTATATGCAGTCTCTCCCAACTCAGGCACTGAGGCTTGTAACTTCTCCAGAGATGTCATAGGTCATTTGGTGGCCTCCCTCACTACACCCCTTCTTGCACGGTCACTCAGTTTTTGAGGAGGGTGTGCTTAGGCAGATTTACAGCTGTGCCATATTCTTTCCATTTCTTGATGATTGACTTGAACTATACTGCAAGGGATATCCAGTGACTTGGAAATTTTCTTGTATCCATCTCCTGACTTGTGCTTATCAATAACCTTTTTGTGGAGTTCTTTTGTCTTCATCATGTAGTTTTTGTCAGGATACTGACTCACATGTGGTTAGACCTTCTTCTGACGAAACGACTTTCTCTGGTGCTTGGCAGTCCAATTTAAAGATGCATTACCACCACCAACTGGACTGGAGTGTGGTGTAGAGAGTTGGAAATAAAACCCCTACTAGTTCTTTATCAAATGATAAACTAAATTACCCAACGAGATTTTAAGTAATGAAAGACAATATTGTGGATTAAATTAAAATCACTTCCATAATTTAGTAAAGTTTTCGAATGAAAATTGTCAACCACCAAAGCTAGTAGCGGAGCCTGGATTTGCTTTCTTTCAACCTTCATATTGTAAAAAAATGTGTTGAACTGTTTCACAATGATGACGAAAGTTACACACCCCACAGTGGTGTTTTCCAATTCTAAGTCGAGTCAATATAATTCCTTCCGTTCTTGTTTTAGCCCCTTCTCCCATCAATCCAACAGTTTTATGTATTCTGCAAAGATGTGTCCCATTGTGCCCATAATCTCAGAAGTCTTGCCACAATCCCCTAACTCTTAGCCCCTCCAATCCCTTAGCTTCTGACTTGCCAAATAGAAGGTCTGTATCCAGAGATTAACTTTTAACGGCTTTTTTGGCCAAACAATCAACCTGCTCATTCCCCTCAGCACCTCTATATGCAGGGACCCACAAGTAGCAGACATTTAATCCAATACTTAGAATATGAAATAAATTTTGAAGAGCTTCCAGCAGTAAATCTGACTTACTGCTAGAATGACCTATTTTAAGATTAGTCAAAACAGAAAAAGAATCTGAACAAATTATGATGCTGCAAGGACATATTTCCTCCACCCACTGGAAGCCCAAAATGATGGCAACTAGCTCTGGGCAGTATATACTGATAAATGGTGAGCAAGATGTTTCTTTATTGCTGCCTGTAATTCAGACACGAAAACAGCCACACTGACATTCCCTGTTAAATTATCTTTTGATCCATCAGTAAAAATGGTTAGCATATCACAATAATTTTCCTTAATATATTGATGAACCAATGGACTCAGTAGTTGGACCTTCCAGATACAGGTGTATTTTTACTCCAGACAATTGAAACACCTTGATTTTACACAGGAGATCTCCATTTAATTAATTATGTGACTTCTAAAACCAATTGGCTACACCAGTAATGATTGGGTGTGTCATGTTAAAGGAGGTGAATACTTCTGCAATCAATTATTTTGTGTTTTATATATATAATTAATTTAGATCACTTTGTAGAGATCTGTTTTCACTTTGACATGAGAGTCTTTTTCTGTTGATTGGTGTCAATAAAGCCAAATTAAATCCACTGTGATTCAATGTTGCAAAGCAAGCTTTTTTTATGACTTATTTGTTAGTTTCAGGTTTTACTTGTTTAAAGTGCTTTGAGGGTTTTTAGTAATTTTAGAAATTATTATTTGTTAAGGCAATACATGTCTTTGATGTTCATATTCATGTACAGGATAACACTGGCAGCTGGTGAGCCGAGGGACAAGGCCTTACTGTCTGCCAAAGACTTTTTGTGAGCGCAGCAGGCCAAACTCAGCCAAGCCATCATGTCGGGAGTTGAATTCTCCGGATTATGTCCGGGACAGCTGGGTCAAACAACGTGGCTTACTGGCAAACAGCCAGTCATTTTGGGACAATTGGAAGTCAGCCAATTGTAAGAAAATTTCTGACAGATTAAAATGGATAAATACAAAGGTAAAGAGAGAGTTTCACTGCACCCTCAAACCTTTATCCCCTGTGCATCTAAATGGTTTCTCATCACATGAACATATCTAATAATTAACTTCAAATCTGGAGTATTACTATCTAATAGAAAAAATAGCAGACTTCTTCCAAAATATCATTTGTCAGAATCAGAATCAGGTTTAATATCGTCGACATATGTCATGAAATATGTTAACTTTGCAGCAGCAGGACAATGCAATACATGACAAATGAAAAAAGAACACACAATATACTTACTGTAATTATATATATCAAAAATTTAAGTTGAAATGTAGTGCAAAAACAGAAATAAATTTTTAAAAAGTAGTGAAATGGTGTTCATGGGTTCAATGTCCATTTGGAAATCGGATGGCAGAGGGGAAGAAGCTGTTTCTGAATCGCTGAGTGTGTGACTTCAGGCTCCTGTACCTCCTTCCTGACGCTAACAGTGAGAAAACGGCATGTTCTGGGGTGATGGGAGTCCTTACCAATGGACACTGCCTTTCTGAAGCACTGCTCCTTGAAGATGTCCTGGATACCGCAGAGGCTAGTACCCATAATGGAGCTGACTAATTTTACAACTTTCTGTAGCTTCTTTCGATCCTGTGCAGTAGCCTCCCCCTACCAGCTGGGGATCCAGCCTGTCAGAATGCTCTCCATGGTCCATCTGTAGAAATTTTTGAGTGCTTTAGGGTATCTAATAAAGTGGCCAGTGAGTGTATGCTCGTGGTCTTTGGCTGCTGTAGCACGTCCATTTCAAAGTTTGTCATCTTGTGCATTCAGGGATGCTCTTCTGCACACCACTGTTGTAACACAAGGGTATTTGAGTTACTATTGCTTTCCTGCCGGATTGAACCAGTCTGGTCATTCTACTCTGACCTCTCTCATTAACAAGGCATTTTAGCTCACAGTACTGCCACTTCCCGGATTTTTTTTTTTGTTTTTTTGATCATTCTCTATAAACTCTATAGACCATTGTGTGTGACAATCCCAGGAGATCAGTTTCTGAGATGTTCGAGCCACCCTGTTTGACACCAACAGTCATTCCACAAAGTCACTCAGGTCATATTTCTTCCACATTCTGATATTTGACCTGAACAACAACAGAACCTCTTAACCATGTCTGCACGCTTTTGTGCATTGAGTTGCTGCCACATGATTGCTGGATGAGATATTTGCATTAAGAAGCACATGTACAGATGTACCTGGTAAAGTAGCCGCTGAGTGTATAATCCAGCAAAAATCTTAAGAGTTCACAGAATAAATATTTCCTGAACTACATAATATATTTTTAGTTTCTAACATGTGAGTTACATGTAATATTGATCTTTGTCTGTACAGCATAAACTTTATTATTAAAGTACTTAGTGGACAAGATCATCATGACAAAAACAGAACAAATTGGAGGATATCCCAGAAATTACAATCTACTCATTCTTTTTAGGAAGCTAAACTAGAAATTCTTGCAACAATAGGGAGATGCAAGAAACTTCACACGTGTGACTGGGATCATCATATTCTTGATTTGTCTTGTTTCCTTCACAGATACACAAGCACAAAAATATCATGCAGTTGCTTTCTTGGAAGAACTGCTTTATCTGTAACCAAGATGGCATTCTGGCATATTAGACCATAAACCCATGAGACATGGGAGCAGAATTAGGCCATTTGGACCCATGAATCTGCTCCACCATTTCATCAGGGCTGATCCATTTCCCTCTCGACTGCATTCTCCTGCCTTCTCCCCCATAACAACTCATGTCCTGACTAATCAAGAACCTAACAGGCTCTGTCTTAAGTACACCCAATGACCAGGCCTCCACAGCCACCTGTGGCAATGAATTCAACAGATTCTTCACCCTCTGGCTACCGAAATTCCTCTTCAACTCCATTCCAAATGGACAGCCCTCTATTCTGAGGCTACTCCTCTGGTCCGAGACTCCCCCGCCCATAGGAGACATTCTCTTCACATCCATTCTATCTAGGCCTTTCAACATTCAAAAGATTTCAATGAGTTCCCCCTCGTTCTTCCAAATTCCAGCGGGGGAAGGCCCAGACCTCCAAGAGGACCATAACTTCCTCGTAGGGTTTGGAGGTTTGCATGCCTTAGTGACCAAGAGAGTCAGGGCTTTATGCTTTGGCTCTTGGTAAGGTCACCCATGCCAAACAGGTTAAAGGGTAAAGGCCAGATGGAGTGGTCCAGCGATCCTCCAAGTTCAGGGGTTCAGCTCGGGATTAACAACCCTGATACGTCAAGGTTGGAAAGATTATTGCATAGCAGGGGAATTAAAGGTTATGGGGAAAAAGCAGGTAGGTGGAGGTGAGTCCATGGCCAGATCAGCCAGATAGACCAGATGGCCTACTCCTGCTCCTATTTCTTATGTTCTTTAAAAAAGTGTTGCAGAAACAGCAATGAAGAATTTCTATGCCTATGTGTGGCAGAGTGGACAGAGAGAGATGGAGGACCTCCATTACTGTCCTAAAAGCCAGCGGCATATTGGGCAGTAAATAAGAAGTAAAGGCCAGAGTTATCAATTGCTCCTCATATGATAAGCCTTCCATTCCTGGAATCTTTCTTGTGAACCTGCTCTGAACCCTCTCCAATGCCAGCACATCCTTCCTGGAGTAAAGGGCCCAAAACTGCTCACTTTACTCCAAGTGAAGCCTCACCGGTGCCTTATAAAGCAGCAGAATTACCCCCTTGCTTTTATAGTCTCGTCCTCTCGAAATAAATGCTAACATTGCATTTGCTTTCCTCACCACCAACTCAACCTGCAAGTTAACCCAAGTCTCCTTGCATGTCAGATTTCTGCATTTTCTCCCCATATAGAAAATACTCTATGTCTTTATTCCTTCGACCAAAATGCATGACTATACACTTCCTGACACTGTATTCCATTTGCCACTTCTTTGCTCATTCCCTTAATCTGTCCAAGTCCTTCTGAAGCAGCTCTGTTTCCTCAACACTTCCACCTAATTTCAAACCATCTGCAAAACTTGGCCACAATGCCATCAATTCCGTCATCCAAATTATTGACACACAGCATAAACAAAATCAGTCCCAGTGGAACACCGCTCGTCACAGGCAGCCAATCAATAAAAGGCTCCCTTTATTCCCACTCTTTGCCTCCTGCTAATCAGCTAATCTTCTATACATGCTGGTATCTTTCCTATAATACCAGGAGGTCTTACCTTGTTAAGCAGCCTCATATGCAGCTCCTTGCCAAAAGCCTTCTGAAAATCCAAGTATGCAACATGCACCAATTCTCCTTTCTCTATCCTGCTTGTTATTTCCTCAAAGAATTCTTACAGATTCGTCAAGCAAGATTTTCCATTAAAGAAACCATGCTGACTATGGTCTATTTTACCATGTGCCTCCAAGTACCCTGAAACCTCATCCTTTTACAATCAACTGAAACATCTTCCCAACCACTGTGGTCAGGCTAACTGGCCTATAATTTCCTTTCTTACTGAGGGAATGCTGCACCACTGGAAGATGACACAGTCAGAGGGGAAATTAAACTGAGCCTCCCTGTTCACATGGCTGGACATCAAAGATCTCAGGGTGTTATTTCAAAGTACATCGGAGTTATTCCAATGTTCTAATGAATACTATCCCACTCTCAATATCCTTACAACATAATCTAGTCCTTCCTGTTTGTGGAAACTTGTGAATAAATTGGCCACCTTGTTTAGTACTTGATAGCAAATAAAACACTTCAAACATATGTCTAGAGCCATAAGATGCTTAGAGATGTCTTGAGAGATACACAACACATGTTTTATATGTGTAACTATTTTATGAGTATGCTTATGCAATTATGGATCTGGATGAGATATCCAAAAGGTGGAAGTTGTCAACAAGGGATATCAAGCAAAAAAAAAATTCACAAACCTTGTAGTGTATTAGTGGATTAATAGGTAATATGGTTCCTCTGAAAGAATCCTTCCTGACGGCTAATAACTTTATGCAAATTTTAATAGACACTGTGACTGGTATATTTGGTGCTGTGTAGGACCTGGAAAGGAAACCAAGAAAATTAAAAGCTCTATTGTAATAAATTATACTTCAGTTGCTAATGAAACTCTGACAGTTTTTGGGGTGAGAATGAACAACTGTGGCAGAAAGCCAAGCCTGACAAGTTACAGGAGCCATGGGTTTCAAATCATTATTTTGCTGACCCTGCTTTACTCTTACCAAGGATTTGCTGATCAAAATGATAACATATTGAACTGAGGTCCAGCACACTCTGTACACCTCACGAGCATTTAATGTTTATTAAACCTTACAAGTATGTAAAATTTCCTAGGTACGGTGTGTGGCAATCATCTTCTACACAAGTCTCCTAATTCACATTCACTCTCTGTTACAAAGAACATTTTAATACCAGAGTGTAGATCCCTGACATGACATGCTGTACGAAACATTAAAGTTTGATACTGATGAATATCAGAGAGAAAAATATAAATCAATTTCCATTAAGCCTGTCCGCTAGTAGAAGAAAGTATTTTTAAAAGGAGACTTGGCAAACTTAATAAATTGGCAGGGTGCGGGTAGGGGGTGGAATTCAATTCTATTAGAATTAAAACCACTTGCATTAATGTACCAGCTTAACATTGAAGACTTCCCAAAGGGGGAAGAAATAATAAATCAAAGACCTGAAGGAATGGATGACAAGCCAAAGTAGAAGAGCCTGGGGAAGCTACTGAAACTCACTCAGAAAGGAGTTTGCAAATTTTTGTGATTGCCAATGTCAAACATAGATTTGAGTTCTTTGACTGTCACACATAGCTTAACAAAGAACACTAGGCAACATTTAAATAGATCCACATCGAGACAAGTTTCCCAAAACCTATTCCAGGGCCAAACTATTGTTTATAATGGGAATTTCTATACACATTTACTGAAAGGCTGCTTTAGAACAATGTCTTTGACACTTCATTCATTTAAAACAAATAATTCCCTAAACTCTTCTGTTGCTGGTTGAAATGAATGGCTGCTTGTCTTCAGCTATGTAATTAGGTGGGAGAGTTGTAACATCTCTGAATGCATCACAGCAATTGAATCTGCAATGAGTTGCTACCAAAATAAAGATTGATACAACTGACCTGTACAAATTGAATGTGTGCTCCTGGTTCACATTAAAAATGGCATGATATAAATATTATATGATACAGTGAGCATACCATTATATACATTACACTGTAATAACTAAAGTTCAAAGTTCAAAGAATTTTTTTTAATCAAAGTGCACGTGTGTCACTGTATACTACCCTGTGATTCATTTTCTTGCAGTAAATACAAAGAAACACAGTAGAATCATTTGAAAAACACACACAACAAATATGGACAAACAATCAGTGTACAAAAGACAAAAATTATGTAAATACAAAAGAGAGAAAAAGTTATAAACAAACGAACAAGCAATGTCGAGAACATGAGTTGTAGAGTCCTTAACCGTCAGCCCATAGGTTGTGAAATCAGTTCTGTGTTGGGGTGAGTGTAACTATCTCTTCTTTAGATCACTGTATGCCAGGACAAATAAGTACAAGAACAGTTTCTTTCCGTATGCCATCAGTCTTACGAACACTTGAATTTTAGTCTATTATAAACCAAGTCCACCTGTACATACACAGGTATACCTCATTGTATATAGTTCACGATTATTTGCACTATTGTTTTGTTTGCTTTTTGATTCTGTACAGCGAGAGCTCAGGGAAACCGACATCAAATTCCCTGTATGTGTCCACATACTTGGCGATAATAAAGGATTCTGATTCTGATTCTGATTCAAGAGCCTGATGGTTGAGGGGTAGTAATTGTTCCTGAACCTGGTGGTGTGAGGGTTGAAGCTCCTGCACCTCCTTCCTGAAGGCAGCGGTGAGATGGTCTGGAGAGTCAGGGACCTTGATGACATCCTGTGACAGCAATTCTTCCAAATGTGCTCAGTGGTGGGAAGGGGCTTCAGCTATGATGGACTGGGCTGTATCCATTAATTTTTGTCGGTTTTTCTGTTCAAAGGCATTGGTGTTTCCATACCAGGGCATGAAGCAATTCGTCTGTATTCCCTCCATTGTGCATCTATAGAAGTTTGTTAAAGTTTTAGCTGAAATGCTGAATCTGTGCAAACTTCTAAGAAAGTCGAGGTGCTGCCCTGCTTTCTTTTTGATGGTGCTTACGTGCTGGACCCAGGACATATCCTGCGAGATGATAAAACCAGGGAATTTTAAAGCTGCTGACCCTCTCCACCTGTGATCCCCTGGTGAGGATTGGCTCATGGACCTCCAGTTTCCTCCTCCTGTAGTCAATGATCAGCTCATTGGTCTTGCTGACATTGAATGAGTGGTTATCACTGAGGCGCCACTCTGCCAGATTTTCAACCTCCCTTCCATATGCTTATTCATCACCACCTTTGATTTGGCCAGCAACAATGATGTCATTAGAAAACTTGAATATAGCATTGGACCTGTACTTAGCCTCGCATTCATAAGTACAAAGTGAGAAGAGGAAGGGGCTGAGCACCACATTTCCACAACTGGCCCACTGGTCCGTGGTCACGCAAGTAGATTGGACCTAGGAAAGCTGACAACTGTAAAGGCTGAGCTTGCTAATGTGGAAGTACTTGGTATTGTACTCAGGCCAAATAGCCCCTGGTCTTTGCCCCTCCATATGGTCCCTAAGACCGATGGTAGTTGCCGCTCATGTGGGGTTACCGACACAATAGAAGTTCTTAATATATATATATAATATACACCCAATACTTGTGAAATTCCTCCATCTGATGGAGCATTGGCATACTATAATCACCCTAACAGCAACCAAAAATGGACCACTGTTATCAAAATAAGCTGAGGTATTTTCTCTAAGCCCATTATGGTTTTGTCTAGCTTTATAGTCATAGTCATAGCCATACTTTATTGATCCCGAGGGAAATTGGGTTTCGTTACAGTTGCACCAACCAAGAATAGAGTATAAAACCCACTTTTTAATTTACTGAATCGGACAAAAGTAGGGTATCAAATCAGAAAAAATAAATGAATTATACCTTCAGAAACCTTCTATACATGGATGATTTGAAAGTATATGCTCCTTCATCAGTAAAGCTAAAGCAATTAATTCAAATAGTATAGCTATTTTCTAAAGATACAAACGTGAACTTTGGACTGGGTAAGTGCAGAACATTAAAGATAAAGAAAGATGCAGTGGAGCTAGTGGAATATAAAACAGAGCTGCAGAATACAATGCAACTGACAGATGAGGGTGAATCATAGAAGTGACGTTATAAGCAAGGCACCTTGGTCCAGCACTTTTAAAATCCCACAAATAATGGCCCACAGGGACGATTAAGTGATGAAGTCAGGGAATTTTAATTGCTTGCCAAGATCGACTCTCAGTTGTCAGTCAGACACCGTAGCGAACAAGCCCGCTGGTGATCTGAGCTGAGTCTGTGGTTGGTCTCCGTCTTTGACTAAGGCTATGAGCTTCCTGGGTTGGTGGAGGTGCCTACTGTTGTTAATGGCCAAGGAGGTACTTTCTGCCACTGCCTTCAGCACCTGGTCACGGAGCCAGGGGTAGCGTGCCTTCTCCCAGGGGTTCTGGCCACCTGTTGAGGAGATGACATTTTGATGATAGAAAAATGGAAGGCTATATAGGAAGGAAGGGTTAGATTGACCTTAGAGTTGATATGTGGCTGCCATATCATTGTGGGCCAAAGGGCCTGTACTGTGCTGTAGTGTTCTATGTTCTATGATAGTACTTCTGAGTGTAGGAACACTTCTAACTAAGAAACACGCACACATTTTCTGTGTTCAGTGGCTTAAAGCCACATCACATTTTCCATTTCCTTATTGCGTTATGTTGAAAAGATGTAATCTCTTACAGAACCATCTAGTACCAAAGGAGGCTTTGCTTCCCATTGTACCAATGCCTGCTGAAAGAGCCGTGGAATCGGACCCACACCCTTGTTCTTTCCCCTCGGCGCCCAAAGTTTTCCTTTCCCAAGTGCGTATCCAATTCCCTTTTGAATGTTACTGTTGAATGTGCTTCGGCTGCTCCTTCCAACACTATTCCAGATCACAAACTACTTGCTGTGTAAAACAAAATTTTCATATAACCTCTCCGTTTTCCTTCGCTCGCAGCTTAAATCAATTTGTAATTATCAGACAGCATCACTTTTTCACACTTGTAATCTTGAAAATAATACTTTCTGCGAAGACAGTCTTACTCAGAAAGTAATTTAGAATCCTCTAACTCGCAAAATATATTCCTAAAAGCAAGTTATTAATTCAAGACATGTTTCATGTATCACTTTAATCATGAAGTATTTCAAAATACCTTTATCATGCTTTGAAATAGTGCTTTTTTCATGAGTATGCTAATGACACACATTCTTGTGGTGTTCTTGGATCTTCCAGTGTAGAATGATATCTGTTATTGAACTATGACAGCAATGAATATCAGAAAAGTCATAAAAGAGGAGTTAAAAACAAGGCACCTTGGTCCAGCGCACTTAAAATCCCAAAAGATAATGGCCCACAAGTGGAAAATTTGTTGGATTAAGTGGTGGAAGTGGAACAGTATCACATAACCTGCTTTTCTTCCCAGAGGTTACTTTTGCCTGAAAATGGTTCAGGGAACCTTAGTATTTATTGATCAAACCATTCTTTACGTACATCTGAAGATATGGTGTGTAGGTCGCATCAGATAATTCTACTTTCACTTATAGGATGTGGGCAACCACAGGAAAGACAGGAATTGTTCCATCCCTAATTGCCCCTGAGGACGTGATGCTGATCCGCCTCCCTGCATCCTGCTGGTGGCAGTATTCTTCAACGCTGTCAAGGAGCTCCACAACACACTCAGTGACAACTGAGGCAAAGCAATACTTTTCCAAGCCGGGATAGTCCATGACTCAGATGGCTGCAGATATTCCCTCATGCCTTCTGCCCTTGTCCTTCAAGGAGAAATCATGAATTCAGCTGGCGATTTTGAAGAAGCTTTGACGAGTCGCTGTGATGAGTATTGTAGACTGGTGCACACTGCCATCATGGAGCACGAGCGGAGAAAGGAATGAATCTTTAAGAGGGTGGATGAAGCACCAATCAAGGAATATGGTTTGTCCTTGATGAAGCCCATATCTGGTCAATGGACCCTCAGGATATTGATAGTATGGTATCTGGCAATTGTAATAACATTGCGTACCAAATGGAAGTTTGGCTCATACTTGCTGGAAAGGTAATTCCCTGACTCTGGTGAAGAGCAAGCACGACCTGCCATTCATCAATCCATGGCTGAACTTCCAGGTCTTGCTCCGTGCAAAAATGGATTGCTTCACTAATCGAGGAATTATGAATGGAACTAAACATTGAGTAAACATCGACAAACATTCCCAGTGGTTGGGGCGGGTGGAGACCTTGGATGGAGGGAAGAAAGAAGAAACACCATGGTCATTTGACTTGGATTCCTCCCCCACTCCCACTACATAACATAACTACTCATTGATCAGAATGCTCAATTTGTCTGATATTTCTTCCCCCACCCACCCCCAGCCCTGGGAGATGAAGGGCAGTTGTGTAGGAAACCTAACAAGTCTTTGTACATAAAAAATCAGTTCAGAAGCTCAAATAGCTCTTTTCCAATTAATTAGTGGTGCCAGAACTGTACTAGGCTGTTTAAAGGACCAGTTAATCGACTTTATTTAATGAATACACACATACAAGCAGAATTGAAAAGCACGAAGCTGCCCTTGAGTTACTCCTTGGGATTGGAGGAAAATGACTGACATGGTTAATGAAGAATCGTGGGTGCAGAGGAATTTGGCAAACCTCCAGACTGAATACAGGAAGCTGCTGGAATATACAAAGGACACTTCACATTCTGCTGCAGGTCCTAAGTACCATTTTCCCGTCAACACACTGCCCTGATACATTCTGATTTTATTCTCCAAACCAAAGGAATTTAAGCTCTGTTTGCAGCTTTATATTCAAAGAAATGTGTTGGCAAGCTTATGGCTGCTTGAAGTGTGCATGCCGTATTTTTTGATAAAGTACAGACTGAAGCCTTCAAGCGTTCCTAACGGGTATAAATGTTTCACTTTTTACTTTTCAAAATATTTGTGGGAACAGAAAATATGATGAAAGTAAGGAGCGGAAAACGCTCAACCTTAAAGCTCAAACTGTCTGGCTGGTGCAACTGAAACTGAAATAGTGTCTACAAAATTCTACCAATGTTCATACAGTATTCAGTTGTATTCCTTTATTTTGCACCCAAATTATCTTTATCCTGCTTCTGATAGTCCAGGAAAATATTCCTCAACTGTACCACTGTTACTGTGTCCTGCTAGCACTGAGCACAGCACTTTGCAGCACCAGCTTTAAGATCGGGCTTTGGCTTCCATCGCAGCTTGCACGTTCTCCCCGTGACCGCATGAATTTCCTCCGGGTCTCTCCAGCCTCCTTTCAACTTCGGTAAATTCTGACGCTCTTTGTAAGGAGTTTGTACGTCCTACCGTGAATTGCGTGCGTTTTCTCCAGGCGCTCCGATTTCCTCCCACGCTCCAAAGGCGTACTGGTTGGTAGGTTGATTGGTCATGGTAAATTGTCCTGTGATTAGGCCAGGCTTAAATATCTAGGTTGTGGGCACTGCGGCTCATTGGGCTGGAAGGTCCTATAATGCGCTGCGTCTCTACAAATAAGAAAAAATTGTTGCCGATATGATTGGACACAAATGCTGCACATCACTGTATGTTTCGATGTATATGTGACAAATAAAGCAAATCTTTACCTTAACTTCAAATGATTATTTCTGTATCTGAGGTGCGTTACATCGCAAAATCAGTTTCCCCAAAGTTCACATCATGTACCTGTTCAGTGCATTTCCTCGTCAGAAAGCACATGTGCTTACTTGTCAGAGTTTTGGCTGAACATAATTAGTATAGGCCTGACGGCAATCCTCTAGTTTTGTCTCTGGGGGCTGGGTGATACTGGGATCAGATAGTTGCTGCAATCCCTGTCAGAAGTGATGGATATTCACTATCCAGGGCTCGGGAGGCCACTTTGCCAAGCTCAGTTTTCTAACCCAGCAGCTGACTCTTCCAGTGGTCAAAGAGTTGTTTTGGAGTAAGTTAAACTCCTGGCCAATATTCCTTGCTCAGCTTCTTGTCATAAACAAGAACCAGTCTTTGACTCTTGATGTAAAGTGCAAGCAATAATCGGGACGTCTTTGGACTGTGGGAGGAAACCAGAGCACCCGGAGGAAACCTACGCGGTCAAGGGGAGAACGTTCAAACTCCTTACAGGTTGGTAGGTTGATTGGTCATTGTAAATTGTCCCATGAATTAAAATCGGGTATTGCTGGACAGGGCAGGTCAAAGGGCCAGAATGGCCCATTACAGATAGCATGTCAATAAATAAATTTAAACATATATCACTAAAAGTAAATGACTATGTTTTAAACTACTAGCTGGAAGTATCTCCTCCTTGGTAGGGACAGGGGGGCCCCACTGCTCAAATAGTGGGTATCAGCAGTTAAATTCGCCTTGAAGGATAAACAAGGGAGTCTTTGAAGAATAGGTGGCTACAGTATAGCTCCCATAGCTATCTATATCAGAGAGGTGATAAGATTTCCGTTTGAGTTCAGAATTTCATGGACAGCAAACCCGTCACACAGATACTCGAGGAGACCTCCTGTCTCCTAAGGACGGGTTACCTTAAGGGGTCAGAGCTGCTGATGGTCCCCTTACATTAGATGCTTTACTGGCCCTTTGGGAACTGTTATCCTGTCTGGTCCTATCAACCTGCACCTGGATTATAACTCTCCTACCACTCTCATCATTGTACCTACTTGATACCTAACTTCTCTTAAATGCTGCAATCGAACCTGGCATCTAGCACTTCTGCTGGCAGCTCTCACCACCCTCTGAGTGAAGAAGATCCCCCTCAGGTCCCCCTTATAAATTTCATCTTTCACTCTTAACCTGTGACCTCTAATTCTAGACTCAGCCAGCCTCAGTGGAAAAAAGTCTGTCTGCATTTACTCTATCTAAAGCCCTCTATTAAATTTCCCTTTGTCTCGAATGCCCCAGGGAATGAAGTCCTCACTTATTCAACCATTCCCTATAACTCAGTTCCTCAACTCTTGGCAACGTCCTTGTAAAATCATACTCAGATGGACATGGTGTAACTTTGATACAGTTAAAGATACAATCACAGATGCTGCTGGTGGTTGTTGCCTTTCTGTAAATGTATTGCTTCCCCATTATGGAACTATGCAGTGTGGCTACAAGGTGAACAAAATCAACTGGGCTCTTCAAAAGGTCGAAGGAAGAACGGGAAACCTAATCACGAGGAGGAACCCGTCACTACCACCTGTCTTCCCACAGTTTCTGGACGGATCACCAGGATCCTGAAGAAATACCGGATTAATACCATCCACAAACCCGTAAAGAAGCTTAAATCACATCTTATGGGACTCAGGACGTTTGGCGTTTATAGGATTCTCTGTGAATGCGGAGTGGCGTGTATCAGCCAGACGGGACGCACGGTGGAAACCCGAGTCAAGGTGGAGGTGGATCCGTTTGGGTTACCCGGAGAAACACTGCATTCGCAATGACCATAGGATTGACCTTGACTACTACGCCATCCCAATGGCTCTTGGCACTGCCGGGTGAAGGAAGCTATTGAAATGAAACTAGAGGAAAAGAATTTTAACAAAGATGAGGGCCTCACTTTAAGTAAGAGCTGGAATTCGGCTGTAAACAAGGTGCGACAACAGAAACCTGATTGGATGTGGACTAATCAATCAGGAGGGACGAACGACTGGGGTATAAATACCACCAGACTAGACATGCCCAGGCAACATCCCTGATAAAGATGGCAGAGTTTGTCATCGAAACATCGGTAAAAATCAAGACCTGTACCCAGCTGGGAGCCTGAGAAGAGTTTAGTTAAGTTTGATGCCCAAATTGTTTGCTTGAGTTTAAATCTGGTGTATTTTTCCTGCATTAAAGGAAACCCAACACCATTACTTTCCTTCCAGGACAGATTGCTTTAATCAGTAAACATGAAAATAAAAAACACTTATAATACATAATAAGGTGGTCACCATTACTATTAGGACACTTTTCGCTCAATACTCCTATTTATATTTTAAGACCATTCTCAGGATTTTTAACAAATTTTTTGAACCGGAGCATGGAAATTGCTTTAATGATATCAGCAAATGAACATTTAAAGCATTCTCATGCCATTTTTCAGACTGGTCTTTTAGTAGGTCTGTTGACCCATTTAAAATTAGCAGGTTAATGGCTGCATTAAAATAGGGAAATGTCATGTGTCAAGTGTTCACGCGTTAATATGTGATTCCTAAGCTATTGTGGATTGGAACTCAGCAGTATGAAAATTGTCTTCATGAGAAAAGGGCGGGGGGGGAGAGGAATTAGGTAGTTGTTAATTGGAAGGGTTATTCACAAATACTAGGAAAAATTCTACGTGAAGTTCTAAGTCTTTTCCCAGGAATACTCCTGCTATACTCCATTAGTGTGACTGTTCAGATTATGAACCAGAAGTACTGGTTTTGTATGTAAACGGGTTTAATGTTACAGGGAAATATTATGTAGATTTCCTTTCAATATTTAATGTCTCTTTTTTGAGTTAGTGTATCTGGATGAGTGAAAGTTAGGAATGGGAACCATGTCTTAGAATGGACAAGAGACAAGTGACAAGTGAGGTTTATTACCTATTTTCTCATAGATGCTGCTGGGCCTGCGGAGTTCCTCCAGTATTTTGTGTGTGCTGCTTGGATTTCCAGCATCTGCAGATTTTCTCTTGTTAGTGAGGTTTATTGTCATTTAACTACGCACGTGTATGTAAAGTATAGAAACGAGATAACGTTTCTCTGGACCACGGTGTAAAGAACTGTACTGCACGTAACACACGATAACTTATGAAGGTAAGGATAAAATCTACAGATGAATCACACATAAGTAACAAACGAAAGTGCATTAATATTAAATATTGTACGGTTCAGATAAACCAGTGACGCTTCGAATACGATGCGGCCAGGGGTTCAGAAGCTTGAGGGAAGAAACTGTTTCTCATCCGGACCGATCTTGTTTGTGTCCATCGGAGCCTCCTACCTGCTGGTAGCAAGTCAAAGAGGATGCTGGATGGGTGGGATCCTTGATAATACTAAGGGCCCTGCCAATGCAGCGCTCCTGCTTAATGTCCCCGACGGATGGTAGGGAGACCCCTATGGTGTCTCAGCTGTTCTCGCAGTCCTTTGTAGGGACTTCCAGTCCGATGCTTGGCTGCTCCCATAGCAGATGGAGATTCAACTCGTCAGGACGCTCCTGTAAAACACAGTTAAGATGGAGGTTAGGAGCCTTGCTTGCCTCAACCTTCTTAGGAAGTGGAAACGTTGCTGTCCCTTCTTGTTCAGAGAGGTGAAATTAAGGAACCAGCTGAGGTCATCCATGATGTAAGCTCCCAGGAACCTGGTGCACTTCACTCTCTCTATGGAAGGGCCACAAATTTGCATAGGGGGATGGTTTGTCTGTACCTCCCCGAAGATTGCGACAGCATTAAAGTTTAGAGCAGGGGTTCCCAACCTTTTTAATGCCATGGACCAAATCCATTTAGCAAGGGGTTCATGGACCCCAGACTAGGAACTCCTGGTTTAGAGGTTGGTGGATGCTGACCCAAAGACAGTTACTGGACTGGGAAACCTGGGTGTTGTTTTCACCTTTCTAGCTCAGAGTAATTGATGCCAATTGGCGGCAGAGTAAATTCAGGGAATGATGGTTTGATTATACTGAGAATCAATTGTGGTTTTGGCCATTTTGTTATCTGAAAGGTCACAGAAGTAAAGAAGATGTTCAGGATGGAGATACAAGGATGCACCAGGATGATATTTAAGGTTAAAGGAACAATGCGAAAATATGGATCATGAAAAACACAATTTACAGTACTGTGCAAAAGTATTGGACACATATATAGCTAAGGTGCCCAAGACTTTTGCACAGTTCTGTAGTAAGTTTATGTATTGCACTGTACTGCTGCCACACATGTGAGTGATGATAAACCAGATTCTGATACGGGTCTCTATTGTGGACTGAGAGTGGGAAGGGGGTGGAGAGAGGGGATTTACGGTTGGGAAAAGAGGAAGAGAGCGGGGAGGAAGCAGAGACTTCCTGTAGTGATTAATAAACCAATTGTTTGGAATCAAATGACCTTGCCTGGTATCTCAGGGCTTGGGGTGTCTGCACTCACACCACACCCTGCACCGGCACTCCTTCCCTGCCACCTGTCCCACAGCCCTCCCGCGGCAGTCCCATCTTCCTTTGCTCCCACCAGATTTACAAACTCGCTGTCTACTGCACGCTCTCAAGTTCAGTACTGTGCAAAAGTCCTCAGCACCCGAGCTGTATATATGTGCCTAAGACTTTTGCACAGTACTGCAGATAGATGGGATGTAAAAAGGATCTAAATCAAGAGAGAAGAATTGAAGGCTGTAATTAAACACAAATTGAAATCTTTCCGTCAGCAGATCCAAAGGGGTGATCGCAACAGTAGCAGATAAGCCCTTGATATATGTGATCAGTAAGGCATACTCAATGCTGCAGGACGCCACATCCAGGACGGGAAGAAATAAGAAAAAATCTTGAGGAAATATTCACAGGGCTCTGGGGTAGATTTGTACTAATACAACATAATGCATCACAGTTGTCACTTCACTCTTTCTGTACTTAGTCAGTGATCTTTCTACTTTCCTGTATGGATGCCATAGCTAAGTTCATAAAATGTCTTAATTCTTTAAGGAACTAAAAGGAAAAGTGATTTAAGTAACTCAATGAGCCTATTGAATCAAATAATATTTTCCCTTTAATAACAAGTAACACAATCAAAGTAGGGAGAACATTGCCTTCCATGAGGAAATAGACTAAATTCTCCAACCGGATGGAGCATAACATTGCACTCAGTGGAATGGGGATTTGCATTGCCTGTAAGTACATAATATGCATAAAATCTTGCAACTCTTTTGATAATTTACTGGCAGAGTTTAATGAAACTGCATTTCTCAGGGTGCATGTCATCAATTGAATCAAAATCAGGTACGTTATCACCAGTATATGTCGTGAAATTTGTTATGTGGCAGCAGTACATTGCAATACATAATAATAAAAACTGTAAATTACAGTAATATAATATATATACATACACAGATATATATACACACACACACATATACAAAGTAGTTAAACTAAGTCAGTAGTGCAAAAAGTGAGGAAAAAAAGTAGTGACGTTGTGTTCATGGGTTCAGTGTCCATTCAGAAATCTGAAGGCAGAGGGGAAGAAGTTGTTCCTGAATGTGAGTGTGTGCCTTCAGGCTTCTGTACCTCCTTCCTGATGGTAACAATGAGAAGAGGGCATGTCCTGGATGCTGGTGAGGATAGTGCCCATAATTGAACTGAATCCATTCTGCAGCTTATTTCAATCAGAATCCGTTCTTCTTAAAGTCCTCCAGTTGCCAGAACCTAGATTTAGGGATTTCTTTGCTGGAGTGTTCTGATATCATGTTGCTGTTACATCTATACATAAATAGCTTATTTGTGTATGTTTTGTTTTGGCATGCAATTATTCTGAGAGCTGGCCTCTGAAATCCACAATCTTTCCTATCTCATTTGGAGCTGATGTGCCATTGATGAGTTTCGTCAATGCTTATACAATATTTTTAGCATCACTTCAAACAAATAAGTTGGTGGCAAAGATGACATGGTAAGGTGTATTAGTTATATAAGCATATATGCAGAGTCTAAAAGAAACAACGTCACACTTTAAGTGGACTCGTCCTGTTTATAATCATGTCACCAGATGCCAATTAAGTTTCTCTTCATCTGTTAGTATTGCATTTGATGAAAACAGTTAAAAATTTGTTTGCTACTTCAAGAGTTGTGTTGCTGTGTTTTATGATAGCGTGATTATTGTATTAAATTGATTTAAATCTACAGTATCCAGAGTATGATAATCACAGCCATTTGGAAAACACAAGTAAATCAGATTTAATGGAATATAAACATAGTTGTAGTCCTTATTTGGGTTGGAGTTAATTTAATTTTACCTGGCGCATTCATGTAAACTAAGCATTATTATAGTTGGTGAATGCAGTGCAAATGAATTATTCACAAAATGGTAATGACTCTGATTATTGAAATATATTGATGTTATAACCTATACATATTTATTTTTGAATAATTTGGGAAGTATCATTTCATATTTCTTAGAGAATAATTATTCTAATAAATCTTAGAACAGTAAGTAATGTGTTATGGCAAGCACTTGCACATATGGATTTTGCCACCACATCTATTGCTGTCTATTTCATTCCTGAGCTAAAATCCAAAGGGAAATATGTAAGATAATACAATTGAACCAATTTGTTGGATAAGGTTTTGGAAATGGTAAGTACCATATACGGATAAATGATCAGAAATTCTGGCGGTTCTTTTGTTCTATTAGAGATTATTTACTTTGCTCTCCTGCTAGCGTAGTGGGTAAATTTATTGAATAACATGGCTCTGAGCCATTAGCAAGTAACAAGGTCCCAGATTCAATTTCTAGTCTTGCTGTGTTGGCTGATTGCTGTGCTGGTAGGGGTACCACAATTATTTTCTGTTAAGCATGCTACAATTATTTACGGCCAAGGTACAATTGATTTAGGTGCTTTAGACTCGGAAGTTGATATTTTGCCTCTTGAAGCTGACCCACCATTCAGTCAGTTTGAGATCAGCCTGCAACTTAACTCCAGTTAGATCCACATTCTAATGAGGGCTGATTATCACCAATGAACACTAAAACTGCTTGCATTCTTTGCAGGAAGTACAGGCAGTTCCTGGGCATGTCAGGGTTCCGCTCCTGAAAACTGTTCATCAACTGTGTTTTCTGTATGTCAGAAACATCCATTTTCTATACCAACCAAAATCATATTGCACTACACACAGTGGTTATCATTCTTTAATTTCCTTGAATATTCTCTCTAACACTATCCATAATTAAACTAATGAAATATATACTGTGTTCAGTTATTAATAAATACAACAAAATACATTATATATTTTTTTCTCAGCTCAATCTGGTAAAACCTGAGGTATGGGCAGAGCCAAGTACATTCATTTCTCAATTGCTAGGAACTTTTAGATTGTTCTAGTGTTGTTTTGTATTGTGGCTTTCTGAAGATTTACATAAATATTGCTGTATGATGTGTGTGTTTGGAATGGCTATTTCTATTAAGTAAGCTGTTCTTGCTTGTTTATCCTGTAATATTATATCTAGACGTTATTATGGATTGTTCTATTTGTAGTCATGGATCGGGGTCGTGATATAATCTGTCAGACTGACTCTAAAACTGGACCAGACTTATTATTATTACTACAATCTTGAAAAGTTCTTTAAAATTTCAGGGGAACAAAATAGTAAGAAAATGAGGGAAGTTGCATTAAGTTGAATTTACGTAAGCCAGTCCTTATATAAGCTGGTGAACCCTCGTACTATAATTTCTCTGAGGCAGGCAAGGACAATAGATGTTCTTGTTGGGAGGCGGGACCTCAGTGTATTCTCAGAGAAGGATGTTACAATTACTCTCAGATCGGTACAGTTGCTACAAGTATTCCCAGTTAGTTTTCTTGAATTATCCTACGTATCCTGATACATAAAAGATTATGTATATGAATTTGCGTGAGGAACTGACTGTGATATATTGTAATGATCTACATTCAAGTGCCTTTTTGCAACAAAATTCTTAAAGCACATGAAAATTGCTATGTTGGCATTATACCAGACAGTTCTGGTTGAGTAATGCTCCAAGCAAAAAGACAGAGCAAGTGGCGAGCAAGATGAAGAGCAGCAATCTCAGCCTGCTTGGCATCAGCGAGACAAGGTGGACACGATCTGGGCAGAGGCGGCTGGTGACAGGAGAGCTACTGCTTTATTCAGGACACGAGGAAGAGGACACCAGGAGTGGCATTCATGCTATCAAAAGTAGCACAGAAATCATTGGTAGAAAGGGAAGGCCGTGGCCACCGCATCATTTTTAGAGGAAGAAGATGATCAAGATGAATATCGTAAAGTGTTACGAGCCAACTAACAACAACAATGAAGGTGCTTTCCACAACAAGGCATACTAGAAGCATATTTTGAGAGAGATATTAACATTCTCATGGGAGACTTCAATGCAAAGATAGGATTGGGTAACACTGGCTATGAAGATGTGATGGGAACACATGGACTGGATATGATGAGCGAAAATGGAGAGCCCTTTGCCAATATGAGTGCGTTGAATTAGATGGTCATTGGAGGCAGCCTCTTCCCCCATAAAAGAATTCACAAGAACACCTGGGTGTCACCCGACCACATGCTAGAGAACCAAATAGACCACATTTATATGTCCAAGAAATTCAGGAGGTCACTTCAAGATGTCAGAGTGAGGAGAGGAGCAGATGTCACATCTGACCCTCACCTCTTGGCTGTGAAGCTAAAACGCAAACTAAGAAGAATTGGGTGGAATCAGCAGCAACGAGGCAGAAATTCAATGTCAACCTTTTGAGAGACACGTAGACCCAAGTAACCATCACGTTGGTCCTCGGCAGCAAGTTCCAAGTGTTACAGGAACTGCAAGAGGAATAGGATCTACACAACCAGTGGTAGAAAGTTATGGAGATGCCAGTCTCAACATGTCAAAAGGAGCTAGTTGCCAAAAAGAACCAGAAGGAAGAATGGATGTTAGCTGAAACATTGCGCTGAGTTCGAGGTGAGGAGGCAGAAGAAAGCAGTCACGGGTAACAGCAGGACTGGAGCAGGAAAGGCGAAAGCACAGGAAGAGCATGCAGAGGCTCACAGGGTAGTGAAGAAGACAGCTAAAGCGGAGAAGTACAGTTATATAGAAGGCCTGGCTGAAGAAGCAGAACAGGCAGCTGGGTGTGGCAACTGGAGGAGACCGTATGACACCACCAAGATGTAGTAATCCAGAGAGACCAGTCAAGGACAGGGATGGAAAGGCCATCGTGGAAACAGAGTGGCAGGTGGGCCGAACACTTTGAAGATCTGCTGAAGAGATCTGGACATCTAAACCCAGCTGACGTCCCTCCAGCCAATGTGAACTGCCTATAAACTGCGACAAGCCTGCCAGAGAGGAGATCAGGAGAGCAATAAAACTGCAGAAGATCGGTAAAGCAGCTGGTCCCGAAAACATTCTTGAAGAAGTTTTCAAGGCAAACCTGCACACTACAGTAGAGGCGCTGTACCCCCTCTTTCAGAAGGTCTGGGAAGAAGAGCGAGTACCAACAGACTGGAGAGAGGGCAATCTTGTCAAGATTCTAAAGGAGAAAGACCCTAGCCACTGCTCCAACTACAGAGGCATCACACCTTTGTCAGTCCTAAATAAAGTCTTCTACAGGATAATACAAGAGAGGATGAGGGACGCTGTAGCTGCTAAGCTAAGAGATGAGGAAGCAGGCTTCCACAAGAACAGATCACGTACAGCGCTGACCAAATAGCCACGCTACACATTATGGTCGAGCTGTCACTTAATTCATCTCTGTTTATCAACTTTGTTGATCATGAAAACCCTTCGACAGTGCAGACAGAGAGTCCCTGCGGAGACGCCTGCGGCGCTATGGAGCACCAGGAACGATGGTCAGACTGATCACGAATTCATACGAGGGAACGCCCTGCAGATTGAACCATGGCGGACAGCTCACCAGCTGCATGCAGGTGAAGACACGAGTCAGACAACGGTGCCTGATGCCCCTTTTCCTGGTCCTTCTAGTCATAGACTGGATCACGAAGAAATCGACAGGACAGAGAGGGAGTGGGATCCGGCGGACTCTGTGGAAACAACTGGATAACCTGGACTTTCACTGATGACGTACTGTAACTCTCCTGTCCCATTCCCACAGCATACGCAGGAAAAAAATACAACAGACCCGGCAAACAGATTAGCACGTGGGCCTTAACATCCACAAAGGGAAAACTAAAGCACTACAGTACTCAGCCTGCATCGACCCAGCCACTCTTGAGAGAGGTCCACTTGAGGAGGTAGAAGCCTTCACACGACCTGGGTAATGGCATTGACCAACAGGCAGCAGCGATGCAGGTGTCAGGCAAGGTTCGGCCAAGCCACGGAAACCTTCATCCAGCTCCGGAACATCTGCTGCTCCAAGGAGACGTAACAGCCCACTAAGATCAGGCTATCCAGCTCCAACACCAAGTCAGTTCTTCTGTACGGGGCAGAGGCTTGGAGGACAACAAAGACTATCATCAGGATACACCAGGCCTTTATTAATTGCTGTCTGAGAAAAACCCTCCACATCCACTGGCCAGAAGTCACCAGCAACACCGATCTGTGGCAGTGAGCACGCCAGCTAGTAGTGTAAGAATCAGTGAAAAGAAGATGGTGGTGGATAGGACACACACTGTGTAAGCCGAATACCAGTATCACTAAGTAAGCACTAAGGTAGAATCCCTGGGAAAGCGGAAAAGCTGCCAGCTAAAGTACACCAGGCAATGTGACCAGGAAAATGGGCTACACCTGGGACAATTTGAAAGACTCGCCCAGGATAACAGACTCTGGCAAGCTGCTGTCAGTAGCCTTAAGGCTGATTTATAATTGTGCATCAAATTGATGCCATAGGTACGGCGTAGCCGCGAACCCTACACTGCACTCTACGCAAACCCTACGCTGTAGCCTAACGCGCACTTCTCCCAAAATGTAACTGCGTGTCGCTGCAACGCAGACCGCAACAACTGTGATTGGTCCGCTTGGTAGCATCGCATTTCCTCCTACGCTGCAATAGCTTCCCATTGGCGGACTGAAGGGCAGGGAAGGAACTCTGGCTGCAATGCTTTCCATAAAGCTTTACAGACCTCCGAAATTATGGAGGACACATTTGGCTTTTACGAAAGACCTACATTAGTACCTGTTTTCGTTAAGCGAAAGAGGATTTTCGCTTTTATGAAAAAAGACGCTCGCTTTAAGCTTGTTTACCCCGAGAAAGACTACCATGACCATGAACCCTTGCATGGGCAGATGTGTGCGCATGCATGATTTTTTTCGACAAATGGATTTTGGCTCAAAATTCCCGATTCTGTTAAGTGACACGACACTGTACATATAGAAAATTCACCCTCCTTCAGTTTCAGTCACCATTGTTTGAAGTTTGAGTTTCTTGGTGTTGAGTTTCAACACAAAGAAACTCCACACAGTGGCACAGAAACCCCAGCGCCAGCTAGCGTTTTGGTGGTGAATTGCAGCACGACACAGACACACCAACGCACAAGTATAAATGCTCATAACGGCGTAGCCCACTTGCATAGGCTACAGGGTAAGCTAGTACGCACAAGTATAAATCAGCCTTTAGAGCTAACTAACTAATGTTCCGTGCATTGCTGCGGAGAGGAGAAATTTCAACTATTATCTAAGATTATCTTTGCTATTCTCCACTAGCACATTTACCATTATGTTTTCAAATTCCACTTTATGGGTGGCACGGTAACGCAGTGGTTAGCGCAATGCTTTGTGAAGCCAGTTGTAAGTTTAGGGTTCAATTCCTGCCGCTGTCTGTAAGGAGTTTGCATGTTCTCCCTGTGACCATCTGGGTTTCCTCTCTGTGCTCAGGTTTTTTCTGGCTACTCTAGTTTCCTCCCATATTCCACGGATGTAAGGTTGGGATTAAAGAATTGTGGGCATTCTATGTTGGCACCGGAAGCATGGCCACACTTGCAGGCTGCCCAGCACAGTCCTCGCTGACTTGATTTGGTGCAAGTGGCACACTTAGCTGAATATTTCAACGTACATGTGACAAATAAAGCTAATCTTTAGATCTTTGATCTTTAGATAAACTTTCCTCTCAATGTCCGCTTATCCACCGGTCTACAGATCCGCAGTGCGTTCCAACTTTAGATGCACTTCAGTAACTTCTCAACTTTTCTTTGCCACTCCTTCTAGATGAAAGGTTTCTAACACTTAGAAGAGCAGGTATTTCAGGTGCAGGGTAGCACCATTACATCCAAATTCTTCTCCAAGTCATTTGAAAATGTTTTGCTGCTCTCTTAATATCCCTGGGTAAAAAATCCTGAACTTCAACAACATCTTGAGAGTACCTTTACAACATAAACCATAGAGGTTACTAAGAAGACACTCTACTTCCTCCTGACGGGCAGGTAGATATAATGATCAATGGTGGTCTTCGACTGATTACAAAAATGGACTTTTAGACTAGATGTTAAATAGCCTATTAGATTATGAGAACACTCAGTCCTCTTTTCTTGTCATTTAGAAATGCATACATGCATTAAGAAATGATACAATGTTTCTCCAGAGTGAATACACAGAAAACAGGACAAACCAAAGACTAACACTGACAGAACCACATAATTATAACATATTGTTACAGCAATGCAAAGCAATACCATATTTTGATGAAGAACAAACCATGGGCACGGTAAAAATAGTCTCAAAGTCCCCGAGTCGATCGACTCACGAGTCCCCGACAGCAGGTGGCAAAAGGGAGAAACTCCCTGCCATAAACCTCCAGGCACTGACAACTTGCCGATGCCTTGGAAGAAGCCCACCGCAGCCGACACTGAGTCCGTCCGTTTGTCCGAAAACTTCGAGCCTCCGACCAGCCACTCCGATACAGCCTCCCGAGTGCCATCCTCTGCCAAGCGCCTTCGACCTCACCCTGGCCGCTGAAACAGGCAAAGCCGAGGATTTTGGGGCCTTCTGCTCCGGAGATTCCGGTTACCACACAGTAGCAGCAGCAGTGAAGCGGGCATTTCAGAAGTTTTCCAGATGTTCGTCCGTACTCTCACGTCTGCCTCCATCAAATCAGAATTGTGCACAGTCCCCTACTTAACAGATTACAGATATCATTCACTGGAGTGGCCGCGCGCACTACCATCTTCTCCTCCTCCTTCAGTGTTTGATCACATGGTCAGCCTGCACGTGACCCTGGAGATTCAACCTTAAATACTCAACTGAATTAATTGAGCAAGCCACTCAGTTTTGCTGTAATCATTATATTTAAGAGAAAGAGACCACCAAGCTTCATCCCTGGCACTGAATTCTGACACTGAAAAGTCAGTCCTAGTCTAGTTCACCTGTAAAGCCCACCTCAGAAACATCCCCTGAGATGTGCCTAAATTCATAGCCTGTTATAGTTCACCTTCTGCAATCGAAGCTCACAGACAAACTGCTGGTACATTCTATCCCACCAGCAAGGCAGGCCTGTCCCAGGAGGGTAGTGGTAGTCTTAGCATTGACTTTGGGCTCCATGAAGTCTCTTCCATTGGTTCAAAAATGGACAAGGAAACGTCCCCCGCAATTCCACCTGTTCTCCAGACTCAGCTAAAGCTGCTCCATGTTAGGCAGCATTTGGAAGTGACACTGAAAGTAGCAATGACACAGGAAGCCTCAACTCTGATTCAAATGGCGCACTGGGAGCAGAATCAGGCATTGTCCAAATGGAGATACCAGGATACAACGTAGGAACATGTGTATGCTAGCAGCAAAAGGACCATGTAAAATAGTGAAGTGATCAAAGTCCTGCAGTCCTGACCCATCTAATTACGAATGCTGGTGGTCGAATAACCGGCTAACAATAATGGGTGCCACCAGGAACACTCCCATTATCAAGAATGGTAGGGCCCAGCACAAAAATGCTAAAGCCTGGAGCATTCACTAACATATTCAGCTAGAAGAGCCAAGTGAATGATCCGTCCCACTGTTTTCCTGAGATCACCAACATCACAGAAGCAAGACTTCAGCCAATTTGATTTGCTTTTAGTCTTAAAAAGGATTCAACAAAAGCTACAACACCATAGTATATAAGAATAATATTAAAGATCTGGGCTCCAAAACTAGCTGCACCGCTGGCCAACCTATTCCAGCACAGTTACACCTGCATCTACCAAATAGTTCAAATACTTCAGATATTTTAATGATCTTCAGACAAGTGGATCCAGGTGCAGAGTAAACTCAGTACTTGAGAGGAAAAATTAACAAATAATACAGGAAATAATCAAAGTAAGAACTCACTTACTCGAGATTTGAGCACACTGAACAGTAGTTTACACAGAACCTGAATCCAGGGCTTAGCGATGAGGACTGGTCCAGAATCACCTTAAATATAATATAAAAAGATGGAAATCTAAAACTAATCACTTAAGAATGAGAAGCATAAGGAAATCGTATTCACATAATGGGCATCATGTAAAACACAGTGACAGCTTAATGATAAAACTAGTCATTAAACAACTCTAATAAACTCAACTAAATTACACTCAGGTACATCAAGACCTGCCGCTACCTGGTGCCCCTCGCTGGTCGGAAGGGTTCACGACAGGTATGTCCCGTTCAAAGCAGCAGGACATTTCCCATCTGTCTATTTATTGACAATCAGTCCACTCTTGGCCTTCAGCAAAGCGCTGGAAGCTGCCAATGACAGAGCCATTAGGCTACACTTACTCCATAATAACTTGCTCGCCAATGTCCGGATTGGTTTTTGTCAATGCTATTTGTTGGGGTGTATTCTGGAGTAAGGGTATAGAGCAAATATTAATTTCAACAGCAGCGAGTCTTCAGATTTGAATGTGGGTTGCAGATTGAATTTAAAATACTGCTTAAAACAATGGTCTTCCTGGAGCTGCAGACTGGAGTTGATTGCAAACCAGGAAACGCACATTCACCTGAGATACCTGCATATGCATGAATGCATCCAGAGAGACAATAATGATTAGCATTCAGTCTAGGGTGTCTGGAGTGTTGTTGTGAAGAATTAGGCGTTTGAAAATTATATGTAACTTAAATTAAGAATTGGCAGCCCAAAATATTGATGTGTGGTCTGAGGAACTGAAACTCTTGATTATTGTCTCTATGCTTTCATGCATTGAGTTGCTGCCACATGATTGGCTGATTAGATACTTGTATTAATGAGCAGTTGGAGAGGTGTACCTCATAAAGTGGCCATTAGTGTATTCCTGAATGGATGTGGCCCACAGATCACAGGCTTCGGAATTCTCCCACCCCCAGCACTCACCCAACAGGTTCAGCAACAGTTATTACCCGCCAATCGTCAGGCTCCTGAACCAGTGGGACAATTTCTCTCAACTTCACGTGCCCCAACACTGAACGGTTTATACAATCTCTGGACTCACTTTCAAGGACTCTTCATCTCATGTTCTCAATATTTATTGCTTATTTATTTATTACTATTATTTCTCTTTTTTTCTTCTGTATTTTTAGTTTGTTGTCTTTTGCTTGTCCATCCTGTTGGGTGCAGTCTTTCTCAATGATTCTATTATGGTTTTTGGATTTACTGAGTATGCGCTCAAGAAAGCAAATCTCAAGGTTGTATATGGTGACATGCATATACTTTGATAATAAATTTACTTGGAATTTTGAACTTTTCCTCAAAATGTTTATTAAAATGCACACATTTGAGCAAACCCTTGGTTACCTCCCCTATTATTTCTTCCCTTAATCAATGTCCTTTCTTTTAATTATCCAGCTGCTGAGGCATCTATTAATGATATAGGAACTCTATCAAAAGAAGTTGTCACTGTTGAATGGTTTTATGCTGTTGCATTAACATGGAATGACTTTTTTGTTTGTTAATTCTGGAAAGTGCATTCTTGCTTCCAGTTGATAAAGTAAAATAATGTAGAAATCTATTCCCTATAACTTGAAACCGGTAAAAAATTATTCTGCCGTTGTTTTCATTGGAAAGTACGTACGTTTAAGGTATTCTAAATTACACACCAATTAATCTTGTTTACAGATCAATGTCTTTGGCAATTAATTATTGGCTAATTATCAGAATAATCATTAGAACTTTAATTGGTATGTGTCAGGAAATTGTAAGACACCATGGGAGGAAGCAGGGACTGAGCAGTGATCAATTGAATGCACGGCCCTTGTTATTGATCACCTTTAACCTGTGCCTAAACTAATGGCAAAACCACCATTTAAACAATCTAATCTGTCCCTAGGCACAGAGCACATCAATCGCAAGAGAATCACATAAATCATTAGAGGTCACATTACATTTCCCAGTGGACCAATAGCTGATTAGATGTCTGTCCGAGGCTCCCTTGCCACCAGTGTCTGTAAAGGTCACAGAGGAGAGCAAAACCTTAACTCACGATTGACATGTTCCCCGTGGCGAGTCACACACCAAGGAATTAGAGGCAACTCACATGGTATATGTCCACATTGATGGGGAGCATACTGCATCTGCAGGAACATTACTTTAAAATCAATGTTCTTTACTTTGCACAGTTAAAATCTTACTAAACTATACATTAAGTTGTTTAAAAGGCACCTGAAAAGATTATATGATCTCAGCAATAAAACTTGCTATCTCACTGTAATCTATAACCTTGACCCTGAGAAAGTATTGTCAAGGATGACCACTTTCAAATTTGTTTAATAAAGTTCGAGAATCTAATGGACAAATCCTCTATGATAGTGAATTTACACTCAATGTAGTTGGGTTTAAGTGAAATGCTCACTTTGTTCAAGACTTCTTTTCTCTGACAGAAGAAGCTCTTGAAGTTTCTACTAATCAGGGAAGCAACCAAGAGCTGGAAGGGTGAAACTTGTTGATTGCCTTGTTCTGCGGAGTGATTAAGACAACTAAAATAAGGATCCACAGTGTGATAACACACTGCCTTTTCATTTCTATGCCCTGGGTTTGATCCCTGCCCAGTCTGATGGAATGGAATTCTCTTCTGTCTGCTGCTGGAAGACTCCTTCAGCCAAAATTGGTCTGTATTGGAGAAAGCAAATCTCCTAATTTTTGTTTTAATGACAGTTCCTGTAAACAGGTAAAGGAGGTGGACACAAGACCTGCTGAGCTGGAATAGGAAATGTTGTAATTATGCAGTAAGGGCTGTTTCACTAAAACTTGCATCATGCTATTTTTCAGGCAGAGTGAAGAGAGATTTGTGGATTAATTTTAGGAGCTGGAACAGAGAAAAAGCTCAACTAGAAGGCACCAGAGAAAGGACCTCCTCCCTGTGGTGAGCCCCAGCCTGCAAAGTGACACAATAACTACAGCTGACCAGGAACTGCATAGTACTGGCACCAGGCATCAACCTTCCAGCACTGATATACATACCATCATGTGGAAACACTCACTGAAAAATAAAATATTTTCAATGCCAGTGAATGAAAAGCAAAAGAAAAAGTGCAGATGCTGTGAACCTGAAATAAAAATAGAATATGCTGGAAAGACTGAGAGGTCGGGCAGCATCTGTGGAAAGAAAACTAGCCAACATTTCAGAGGTCTTCGAAGTGAAACATTTCCACAGGTGCTGACTGATTTCTCAGTATTTTCAGCATTTTCTATTTTTATTTTAAAATGCCAGCCTGCATCTCGAAGCTTTAGTAAAACGTAGTGTGAGTAAATCATAAAACTGAGAACATCTGCAGATGCTGGAAATCCAAAGCAACACACACAAAATGCTGGAGAAACTCAGCAGGTCGGGCAGATTCTGTGGAAATGAATCAACAGTCCATGTTTTGGGCTACGACACCTCTTCAGGACACTTTGAGTATTGCTCAGCTTTGTAAAAGTGCTCACAGATGAAGAATGAGAGTACAGCTTCTGGCATATCACCTCATAATTTGAATTGATTCATGATATTCTCCCCATTTTGCTCATGTCAAGACAGCTTTTTAACAGCTTATAAATCATGACGTAAACCTAGTGTAACTAAGACCATGAGGAGGCCCGTCATTTGAGCATTCTTCTATCCCAGTGAAAGAAACGTTAATGATGAGTTAACTCCTGCCAAAGTGTCTCGGCCTAAATCGTCGATTGTACCTTTTTCTATAAATGCTGCCTGGCTTTCTGAGTTCCTCCAGCATTTTGTGAATGGTCAGTCAAGAGACATTTAGCGCAGGCTGGGAGATGAGGAAAGGAAGGGAAAGGGTGCAGGTATTTCAAGGAATCATCCCAGTGCAACCCTAATGCATTGAAACTTATAGAATATTGAAAAGCCTAGATAGAGTGGGTATGGAAAAGATGTTTCCAATGGTGGGGGAATCTAGGACTAAAGGGCATAGCTGTAGGATACAAGGTTATCCCTTTAGAACAGAGCTGGCACTTGAGAGGGTCCAGAGGAGGTTCATGATAATAATCACAGGAATGAAAGGGTTAATACCATGGGATGTCCTGGGTTCAATTCCTGCCACTGCCTGTAAGAAGTTTGTGCGTTCTCTCCTGACTGCTTGGGTTTCCTCCAGGTGCTCCGATTTCCTCCCACTGTCCAAGAACATACCAGTTGGTAGGTTAACTGGTCATTGTAAATTGTCCTGTGATTAGGTAAGGATTAAACTTGGGGATTGCAGGGCAGTGTGGCTCGAAGAAATTTGGGGACTGCATGGTGACATGGCTCGAAGGGCCTATTCTGAGCTGTATTGCAACTAAAATAAACACATGAGGAGCGTTTGATAGCTCTGGGCCTGCGCTCACTGGAGTTTAGAAGAATGAGAGGGGTTCAATCTATCCAATCTATCCAATATTGAAAGGTCTGAATAAAGTGGATGTGGAGGGGATGTTCCCTATGGATGGGGTCTAGGACCAGAGGGCGCAGCCTCAGAACTGAGGGGCTTACATTTAGAACAGAGATAAAGGAGGAACTTCTTTAGCCAATGGGTGGTGAATTTGTGGAATTCATTGCCACAGATGGCTGTGCTGGCCAAGTCTTTGGATATATTGAAGCCGGAGGTCGATACATTCTTGATTATTCTGGGTGTCAAAGGTTACGGGGAGAAGACAGGAGACTGGGGTTGAGAGGGATAATAAATCAGCCATGATGGAATGGCAGAGCAGACTTGATGGGCCACGTGACCTAATTCTGTTCGAATATCTTCTGACCTCAGACATAGAGTCATAGAAAAGCACAGCACAGAAACAGGAGGCCCTTTGGCCTATCTTGTCTGTGCTGGACCATTTATTCTGCCTAGTCCCATTGACCTGCACCGGGACTATAGCTCTCCATACCCCTACTTCCTATGCACCTATTGAAAATTCTCTCAAACATTGAGATTGAGCTCATTTGTCCTGGCAGCTTGTTCCATGCTCTCACAACCCTCTGAGTGAAGAAGTTTCCCCTCATGTTCCCCTTATGGTCTTATGAAATAAAATTCATAGTACAGAGGGTCACAGAAGAATACTTCACATTGTGTCGGTAAAATAAAGCCAGTTTGTTTAAAATTTTTAAAACGCTCGATGCCATTTTAAAGTAACTTCGGTAAGTCGAACTTTATAAAATGCAGCAAACAACCAAGACTTCATTGGCTATGTGCAGCAAAATATAAATGAATTTGCTATTTGTCTATTTTGAACCTGAGAAAATCTCTTGTGATGTGCCAGTTTATTCCACGTACAATATCAGTGAAAACACAAAGGCAGCATATGGGCTTGTCACCGCCTACAAGTCAAGACTCAAGTCCCCATCTCCATAATGAGGACACTAACATATTCAGCCAGTCAGCCAGTGCTTGTATTTGCATAGATAAAATGATTTTTCCTGCCATTCTTTTCTCCAGTGGCTCTGGCATCTCACTCCGCACAAAGAGCATTCAGTCTGTTGAAGGCCCTCTGTGGTTGATTGCTTTATGGAGACGTCCTTTAGCCATTCTGTGAATTGTTGCTCTATACTGGGCTTTTCTTGAAACACATTTCAGCTGAAGGCCCTACGTGTTGGGCTGTATGAATCAGTGACATTCAAACGATCAGGAGACACTGTGATTAGAAAACAATGCGCTCCCTGTCAAAGGCTTGGCACCGCTTCAGCTGACATTTACTGAAACGCACCAAAGTCAGTTTTTATATATTCACTTGGTAATTCAAGGTTAGCACCACTTTTGCCAAACGACTCGCCCACCCATCACAAGCACCTCCACCAACACAGCCATCGCCATTTTCCAGGATCAGCTAGTCACCCTATACAGCTTATCTCTGTCCTTCAAAGTGTCTATCGCCTCCCGTAATACTGCTCAAAGATAACCCTTTGGTTGTGAACTTGATAATTCTGTGGATGTTTAGCAGTTGTTTGGGGATAATAATCTTTGGACTGTAGACTTGGTGACTTGGGCACAAGACCAAGGCTACCACTTCAATGCAGTACCGGAGTGATCAAAGGTAAGACATTAATTGAAGACCCTCTTTGCTCTGGACATTAAATATCCCATGGCAGCACAGGACGAAGAGCAGGGAATTTCAAAATGTAACACAAGGAATTCTGCAGATGCTGGAAATTCAAGCAACACACATCAAAGTTGCTGTTGAACGCAGCAGGCCAGGCAGCATTTCTAGGAAGAGGTACAGTCGACGTTTCGGACCGAGACCCTTCATCAGGACTAACTGAAGGTAATCTCTTACTAGCTCTTCCTTCAGTTAGTTCTGATGAAGGGTCTCAGCCCGAAACGTCGACTGTACCTCTTCCTAGAAATGCTGCCTGGCCTGCTGCGTTCACCAGCAACTTTGATGTATATAGCAGGGAATTTTATCTTAGTTTCATCATTTAACATCACTATCACATTAAGAGCTTGAGGAGATGTGGAAGTCACTCGCAAATTTCTACAGTGGAGAGCATTCTAACTGGCTGCGTCACCGGCAGATAATGAGGCGGGATTGGGGGTGGCCTAATGCACAAAATCGAAAGATGCTTCAGAAATTTGTCAACTCAGTCATCTCCATCATGGGCACTAGCTTCCACAGCATCCAGGACACCTTCGAGGAGCGATGCCTCAAAAAGGCAGCGTCCATTATTGAGGACCCCCATCACCCAGGTCATGCCCACTTAACATAGAACATAGAATAGCACAGCACAGTACAGGCCCTTCGGCCCACAATGTTGTGCCGACCCCCAAACCCTGCCTCCCATATAACCCCCCACGTTAAATTCCTCCATATACCTGTCTAGTAGTCTCTTAAACTTCACTAGTGTATCTGCCTCCACCACTGACTCAGGCAGTGCATTCCACGCACCAACCACTCTCTGAGTAAAAAACTTTCTTCTAATATCCCCCTTGAACTTCCCACCCCTTACCTTAAAGCCATGTCCTCTTGTATTGAGCAGTGGTGCCCTGGGGAAGAGGCAGTGGCTATCCACTCTATCTATTCCTCTTATTATCTTGTACATCTCTATCATGTCTCCTCTCATCCTCCTTCTCTCCAAAGAGTAAAGCCCTAGCTCACTTCTCATTGCTACCATCAGGAAGGAGGTACAGAAGCCTGAAGGCACACACACAATGATATTTTGGGACGGTATGGTAGCATAGTGGTTAGCACAATGCCTTACAGTACAGGTGACCCCGGTTCAATTCCCACCACAGCCTATAAGGAGTTTGCACATTCCATTCTCCCTGGGACCACGTGGGTTTCTTCTGGGTGTTCCAGTTTCTTCCCACAGTCCAAAGTACCGGTTGGTAGGTTAATTGGTGAGTGTAAAGTGTCCTGTGGTTAGGTTTGGATTGAATTGAGAGATTGCTCAAAGGTCAGAAGGGCCTGTTTCATGCTGTATATCAATCAATCAATAAGTAAATACGTAAATAAATAAACATATATGTTTACTGTAATTCAGTTTTAAAAATTATTATGTATTGCATTGTACTGCTGCCACAAGCACAACAAATTTGATGGCATACAGTATGTCAGTGATTATAAACGTGATTCTGATTCAGATTCATTGACGCTGGTGGAGTCTTGCTAAGCACAGCTGCTATTTCTATATATATATATATATATAGATAGATATATAAATAAATATACTCTATTTCCGGCATTCCTTTAATGATTGAACTTCAAAACTGCAGTAAAACGCCTTGCACTGCTCCAGCATTTAGAGGAAAGAAAGAAATCTGAAACAAATATGATAAAACCTCAAATGCAAAATTCTGAGAGTTTCCTGTCAGCCCTTTAAACAGCATCATTCATCACTTCGGACCTTTGCTTATCCTACTTGGGAGTATTTACTGAAGGTATACACAGGATTAAGACTGATATCATAAGGGGACTGTAACACACATTCAATTTCAAGTTTATTGTCATTGAACCCATATGCTTGTAACCACCAACATATAACTCACCTACCACATAAAGTAATATTACCAGAAATAAATTAACATGCGATAAAACATATTCCAGAAGATTGACATTTTGGCGTAAGATACATTTACAACACAAAAAAACCAGTAAAATGCTACTGTACATCAGAAGACCTAGGTGGTGGCAGGGAATTCAGTAGTCTCACAGCCTGGGGTAAGAAGCAATTTCCCATCCCAACAGTCCTTGTCCTAATTCTACTGTTTCTCACGCCTAATGGTAGCAGTTCAAAGAGACTGTGGGATAGATGGGAGGGATCATTGACAATGCAAAGGGCCCTGTGTGTATACACGGCTCCTGATAAATACTTCAGATGGGTGGAATAGATCGGTGGAAAAAACATAATTGGATTCCAAGGAATAAGGGTGTGGAAATGACATCAAGTCTCCAGAAAGTCTTTGATTGGCTATAAAATGCTTTGAAATGTTCTGAGATTATGCAAGGTAACATAAAAAAAACAATTGTATAATATAAATAAAAGTTGCTGAGTTTCTTTGAGAATTGTTTTTTAGTTAAATGATCATAAAATCTATTTCATTAGGTCACTCTTCAACAGCTGGTGCATATCACAAGTCTTGGTTATGTGACCACTGTCTCTTGGCCGACAATTTCTGAAGAGTTAGAGGCTGAGGTCACCCATCTTGTGAAGACACTGCCCAGAAGAAGACAATGCCAAAGCACTTCTGTAGAAAAATTTGCCAAGATCAAGCACAGTCATGGAAAGATCATTACATCATTGGATATGACACGTAACGACGAGGGTGAATCTAGTTTGGCTAAATACGACACAATGCTGAGTGAAGAAGAATTCAATGCAAAAGTTAAAAATCCTTCTTCATGGGGAAGCGCTGGGACCCAGTCAGTTGGCCTCAGAACCCTTGGGCTAGAAATGATAAAGTAAAAATCAGGGTTTCACTGCTGGGGTTTCAGTTGAGTTGCAGTTTTGCAAATAACTGGGAGAGAACACAGCTCAGCTCAAGGTTTGGTCTGTGTTGGAACTTACACCACTTGGATAAAGGATGACCAAGTAACCTAGCAAGGCCCAATACTTTCAGAGCAGGAGAGAAAACTTCAATACAAAAAAATGAAATGGCCCTGATCGCCATGTAATGTCATGTTCTTATTATCAGAATCAGGAGTGCAATAATATAAGATGTGGTTTTTTTTCAGAATCTATGGTCTTGTTAAAGAATTGTACGATGTTATGTTATACAGCAGAAATTCAAGGGTAACTTTCCAACTCACACAAATAAAGGTTGAGATGTCAGTCTTGTAATATCACTGCACACCTTATCTTCAGCTCTCTGAACCTCACATTACACCAGCAGAATGTGCTGGCATGCCTCTCTTTACCAGACAGAAGTGCATTGTAGCTCCCTGATGTGGAATGACACCTGTCATTCGCCAAAGGTGCCCTTGCAGAAGCCAACTTAATGCAAGGGAAAACAGATCACCTGTCCATCTCAAATAACAACACAGCTCCTGCCACTTCAGCTATTCAGCTATATTGACAACTAGGTCAAGGGCTAGTTCATTGTAGCATTCATCACACTGGTCTGATCAGATAACTTGAAGACAGCAGTTAGTAACACAGGGGGAAAAGGGGATAATCTTCTAAGAACAGTGGCTCAATGGACATCACTACTGCATTTTAGTGGCAAACTGGTGCTCACTGAAATGTAAAATTTAAACTGGTTTTCATGGGTGGACAAAATTATTAGTTTGCCACTGAAACCTTAACACTGGAGACTAAATTCATGGTGTTGATTGCAGTTCTCCTGACATGATAGAGAGAAGGGATAAACATTTGAGGATTGTTTAACGTCACCTGTGTGTTGAAGGAATTATTCCAAATAAAATAGTGAGAAAATGAGTTTGATTGTGAATCTTAAGAATATCACGGAATAAATCAACATCAGAATCAGGTTTAATATCACCAGCACATGCCATGAAATTTGTTAATTCAGTGGCAGCAGTACAATGCAATACATGAAAATATATAGAGAGAAAAAAATACGGTGAAATACAGTAAGATATATATATATATGTTTTCTTTAAATTGCTAAATTAAATGAGTAGTGCAAAATAAAAGTAGAAATAAAATGTATTGAGGTAGTGTTCATGGGTTCAATGTCCATTCAGAAATCAGATGGCAGAGGGGAAGAAGCTGGTCCTGGATCACTGAGTGTGTGTCTTCAGGCTTCTGTACCTCCTTCCTGATGGTAGAAATGAGAAAAGGGCATGTGCTGGGTGATGGGGGTCCTTAATGATGGATGCCGACTTTTTGAGACACGGCTCCTTGAAGATGTCCTGGATACGACAGAAGCTAGTGCTGATGGAGCTGACTAAGTTTGCAACTCTCTGAAGCTTACTTTGTTCCTGTAAGGTAGAACCGATCCCCACCCCATACCAGACTGTGATGCAGCCAGTTAGAATGCTGTCCACAGCACAGCCGTAGAAATTAGCAAGTGTTTCCGGTGACCTACCAAATCTCCTCAAACTCCAAACGAAATATAGCCGCGGGCTTGCCTTCTTTATAGCCATGTCAATATGTTGGGTCCAGATTGGGTCCTCAGAGATATTGACACATAGGAACTTGAATTTAGTTTAATAGGGAAAAAAAGATCTTGTCTGAAGTAGTTTCCAATGGTAACATACTGTACAACATGTCTGCTTCCCTTGTGAAAAGGTATATTAAAGCCATTCTATGATAAAACTATCAATAGGATAAATCTACTCCAGCCTTTGATGGCTGGAGACATCTGGACCGAACACCATTGACAGTATCTGAGGGATTGGAGAGGATGACATGGTGGTGCAGCCAACAGGGCTGCTTCCTCATAGCTCAGGCGCGATCTGTGTTCAATCCTCACCTCTGTGTGGAGTTGTCCACTCAACCATGTGGGCTTCCTTCAGTTGCCCCAGTTTCCTCCCATGCATGAAGGACCGGTGGATTGTTATATTAATTGGACACTGTAAGTTACCTCTAGAGTGTAGGTAGTGTGTGTAGTGGGATAGTGTGTATCCCCCCAGTATGGAAACACCAATGCCCTTGAACGGAAAATCCTACAAAAAGAAATGGACACAGCCCAGTGCATCATGGGCAAAGCCCTCTCCACCATTGAGCATATCTACATGGACCATTGTCGTAAAAAAGATGTATCCATCATCAAGGTCCCCCACAACCCATGCTCTGTTCTCATTGCTGCCATCAGAAAGAAGATACAGGAGCCTCAGGACTCACAACACTGTGTTTGGGAAGAGTTATTAGCCCTCAACCATTAGGCTCTTGAACCAGAGGAGATAACTTTACTCAACTTCACTTGCCTCATCACTGAGCTATTCGCACAACCTATGGACCCACTTTTAAGGACTCTTCACCTCATGGTCTTGATAATTTATTGCTTATTTATTATTATTATTATTATTATTATTATTATTTATTTGCAAGCAGTTTGTTGTCTTTTGCACGCTGGTTGTCTGCCCTTTTGAGTCTGAGCCTGGCTCATCGAGTGTTTATTTCCCTTCGCAGATGCTACCTGACTTTCGGAGCTCCTCCAGCATTTTGTGTGTGTGGCTAGGATTTCCAAGCCTGCCTGAACGCTGAGGTCCCAAATTTGTGGCTGAACCGCATCAGCAACTCCGTGCAGTACGCGGAATTCAGCGCAGAGCAGTAGTCCTCGAAGATTCCCTTGCCCTTACACTCAGGAATCCCATGTAGGTCAGACATAGACACCGTAACCCATTAATCTGAGGCCGAAAGGAAGAAATATAGAAATGCCTTTAGCGTTCTTCCTTCATTTGCGTTTTAACACATATTTTACATTACTTGAAGGGTTTAAATACATTCAGATGTTTGTTTGCCTTGTTTTAAATGTTTTAATTGTCATTAATTGCTTATAATAACAACACTGACAAGCTACAACCAGTCAAAATTATGAAAAGAGCATAGAACAAGAACAGACACTTTGACCCACGATGTCTGCACTGAACATGATGCCAACTTAAATCTCTGCTCCTGAACACGATCCATATCCTTCCATTCCCTATATTTCCATATGTCCATCCAACAGGCTCAGAAATGCCACTATTGAATCTGCTCCCCTGTCACCTACCGCTCTGCGTTAAAAATAAAACCTGTCTCACTCACCACCCTTTAACTTTTCTCCTCTTACCTTATACGCATGTTCTCCATCACTTGACATTTCTACCCTGGGAAAGGGATGGTGGCTCTGCTTCTTTATAATTTTATAAAGCTTCATTAAGTCTTTCCCCAGCTTCTGACACTCCACAGAAAACAACCTTTGTCTCACCTCCCTTTATAGCTTATAACCTTTAATCCAGGTAGCATCCCAGTAAACCTCTTCTGCACTCTTTCCAAAGTTTTCACGTATAATTCTGCACAAGAAGTTTCATTGGCGGGGCTCATTCTGGAGTTCAAAGTTCAAAGTAAATTTATGATCACATTACAGACGTACATATCACCATATGTTACTTTGAGATTCATTTTCTTGCTGGCATTCACAGGAAAGTAAAGAAATACAAAAGGATTTGAAAAGAAGGAGAAGATTGGTAGCTCAGGTTGGCCGCTTGCTTGTAGGGTTTTTCGCCAAACCTGGAGGTTAAATTGCAAATGTTTTGTCAACCGTTGAGGTGACATCATCAGTGCACACTGATGAAGTCAGATTGACTGGTGATGAAATGTTTGCGACCTAACCTCCAAGCTTAGCAAACAACCCTACGAATGTGTAATCTATATATAACATAGACGACAAACATCAAAAGAGGACAAATCATACAAATAAAAAATTTTTGAAAAACAGTACGGAGAATGTGTGTTGTAGAGACCTTGAAAGTGACCTAATAGTTGTGGAGTCAGTTAGACATTGAGGTGAGTGAAGTTGTCCACACAGGTTCAGGATCATGATGGCTGTAGGGTAATAGTTGTTCCTGAACCTGGTTGTGTGGGACCTAAGGCTTCTGTCCCTCCTGCTCGATGATAATAATGAAAGGAGAGCTTGGTCTGGATGATGGGGTCCTTGATGATGGATGCTGCTTTCTTGAGGCAGCACTCCTTGTAAATGTCCTCAATGTTGGGGAGGGCTTTGCCTGGGATAGACTGGGCTGTGCCAACATATTTTGTAGACTTTTCCAATCCTGGACACTGGTCCAGTCCATGATGCAACCGACCAGGATACTCTCCACCGTGCATCTATAAAAGTTAGTCAAACTTTTAGATGACCTGCCAAGTTTATGAAAGCAGAGGCCCTGTCGTGACTTCTTAAAACATCTTCTCGTGATCCCAAAACAGATTCCCTAAATGATAGCGCCAAGAAATTTAGAGTTATTGATGCTCTCCATCTCTGACCCCCTAATAAGGACTGGCTCATGGACCTCTGGTTTCCTCCTCTTGTAGTCAATCATTAGTCTTTCAGCTCACTATGCCCAAAAATCCATCACCTTATCTACACTGACCATATCCTTTTACCTACATCCCAATCACCTCCACTCCCACACCCTTACTTGCACTAGAAGCCAATTACAGTGGAAAATTTACCTACTCTGCTCATTTTTTTGTCATGTGGGAGGAAAGCAACACCATTCAGGGTAACTCGCATGACGATGGGAAGAGTATGCAAACCCCAAGTAGACAGCATCCATGGTCGAGCTCGGGGCCCTGAAGCTGTGAGACAGCTGCACTATCTGTGCCTCATAGTCTTATGATAAAAGAATTTCAGCATAGGTAGAAGCTGAACCGTGACTCTTTGATCAGCATGTCTGAATACTGTATTGGGTAGGAAATCCAACAACGAGCACTAACGTAAATATCTTGTAATCTGTTGTATAAGTTTTAATATTTATACATTGTAGCGTCTATTGGGTGGCAGGGTGGAGATCTGTCTCAACTGAAGGAGATGCAAGGTGCTCCTTCCCTCTGCTAGCCTGTAGGTCACCCTTGGGCAAGGAGTGGCATCTGCTTACTCCTCCAGTCCGTGTCACATGATGGTCATATGAGCAACTGGTACATTTCACAAGTCCTGGTTATGCAACCACTGATGTTAGGCAGACAATCTCTGAAGAATATTGATAATGGCTGGGGGTTGTAAAGACACTGCCCAGAAGAAGGCAATGGCAAATCACTTCTGTGGAAAAATTTATCAAGAAAAGTCATGGTCGTGGAAAAACCGCGATCGCCCACGTCATTTGACTCAGCACATAATGATGATGATTATATTTATAACTGGGGATTAAGTCACCTTTTAAGTCTAATATTCCTTGTGGAGAAAAATGCGTGACATTTCATGGAAGTTATTCAATGAAATGGTTTTGTTATCTGTGACTGAGTTTCTGCGCTCTTTCCTCAGACAATGTTGGTTGATAGAAATATGGTCAAAGCCAGCACCTGACTCGAGAGCTGATAGAGCGTTGTCTTTCTGTAGGTGCCAAACCAAGACCCCATCTATTAATTAGGAGATTGCAGAAGACCAGTGGCATTTCATTCCTCTGCTAAAGCTAGTAAACAAATTATTTATCTGAGTGGCTAGGCAGAGCTCAAACGCCATCTATAAGTTTGCTGATGACACAACTACTGTTGGCAGAATTTCAAATGGCAACAAGGAGGTGTACAGGAGTGAGATAGATCAGCTGTCTAAGTGGTGCTGGAACAACAACCGTGTGCTCAATGTCCGTAAGACCAAGGAACTGATTGTGGACTTCAAGAAGGGGAAATCGAGAGAGCACACACCAGTCCTCATCGAGGGATCAGTAGTAGAAAAAGTGAGCAATTTCAAGTTCCTCTCTGCTAAGTTTTGTCATCAGAGCCACTTATGTCCTCCTACCCACACCCCAGAACCTGAACCAGTGGTGGGGAGAAGACCCCGCTTGCTTTCTTTGTCAAGCACCTGGATTACTTAGGCACATTTTAACAGGATGCACCATGAGCCTCACCCAGGGGCGGTACACTTGGCAGCTTAACCAAGTTCTCACACAGCTGGCATCAATCTTGGAACAGAGGCGGATCACCACAAATGCTCTCCCACAAACATCTGCAGGAAATGTCCACATCACACGATTTGTACCAGCAGGCCAACCTCCAGAGCACCATACAACATCAAAAGATGTAAGCATTCTGCAGGTTGCTTGAGATTGGAAAATGGATGTGGACTTGGAAAAACTGCTTGTGTTTCCCCCAGACATTGCAGCTACAAAACTCCGGCCAGACATGGTCCTGTGGTCCATAACAGCCGAGCTGGCACATGTTGTGGAATTGACAGTACCATGGGAAGATGACGTCGAAGAAGCTTATGAGAGGAAAAAGACCAAGTACTCTGAACTGACAACTGAAGCTGCCCAGAATGGCTGGAAGACGAAGATTTTCCCTGTAGAAGTGGGATGCAGGGGATTCGTTGCTACATCTACGACCAGTCTATTGAGGAAGATGGGGGTGAGGGGTCACTCCCTCCAACAAGCAGTCAAGTCCTTGTCAAATGTAGCAGAAGAAAGCAGCAATTGGATTTGGATTAAAAGGAAAGACAACAACTGGGCTGCAAGATGAAGACAGGAGGGTATGGAACTGAGGGTGGGGGTGTATCTGGGACGCCAGGTAGCACCATTGAGCCCTCTGGAGATGTCGTGGGCTTATCAACGAAACGTCAAAGAAGGAGGGTGCCGACCTGATGACCCTGATGATGTACCTACCCTCCCTCCTTGTCACCACTCTAAGCCCACTGCCAATATCAAGAGTGCCGACTTACCGCAGGGATTGAAACATCAAGTCCTAGTAGCTCTACTGGGTGTCAACATCTCTGAGGATCTATCCTGTTCCAACTCATTGATGCAATTACAAAGAAGGCATGAAAGCGGCTACATTTCATCAGGAGTTTGAGGAGACCTGGTATGTCAACAAAGCCTCTTGCAAATTTCTACAGATGTAGCATGGAGAGCATTCTAACTGGTTGCATCACCCTCTGGTATGGAGGGGGCCACTGCCCAGTATTGATAGTAGCTGCAAAGAGTTTCTAACTCAGCCAGCTCCCTTATGGGCACAGCTCCCCAGCATCAAGAACATCTTCAAAAGGCGATGACTCAAAAAGGCGGCATTCATCATTAGGGACTCCTTTTCACCTAATACACGCCCGCATCTCATTGCTGCATCAAGGAGACACATACGCAACGATTTAGGAACAGCTTCTTCCCCACCACCTTCAGTTTTCTGATCGGACAATGAACTTATGTATACTACCTCATTATTTTTTTTTCTTTTTTGCGCTACTTATTTAATTTAATTTTTAATATATATTTCTTTTTGTAATTTGTAGTTTCTTTATTATGTATTGAAATGTACTGCTGCCACAAAACAACATATTTCACAGCATATGCCAGTGATATTAAACCCGACTCTGATTCACAATTTGGAGCTTTGCTACATGCTGCATATTTCTACACCGCAAAAACGACAGAATTTCAGAAAAACTTAATTGTCCGTGAAAGATTTCAGGACGTTGTGTAATTATGCGATGTGGATGCCAAATCCTGTTCTTTTAACCTCAAACTTGAAGTATACAACACAGAAAGAGAAGTGCATTTTAAAACACTTGGGAAAAGGCTTATGCAATGAATGATTAGTATAATCCAAAAGAATAGATACTACAAGTGTGAACATTGAATACATGCTAAGTAAAGCTGGGCACTCTGATTGGACAGTTTCATTTTATTTAAAGATACAGCACTTTAACAGACACTCCCAGCCCAACAAGCTCGCGCCGCCTATGTGTATACAGTTAATGTACTAACCCATATGCCTTGGAATGTGGGCAGAAACCAAAGCACCAGGTGGAAACCCATGTGGTCATGGGGAGAACATAGAAACTCCTCACAGACAGCCACAGGCATTGAACCCAGGTTGAAGACGCTGTAATCGTGTTATGCTACAGAGCCACAAGTGGGGTAGCGTCTATTGGGTCGCAGGGTGGAGATATGTCTCTACTGAAGGAGATGTAATGTGCTCCTTCTCTCTGCTAACTTGCAGGTCCCCCTTGAGCGAGGTGTAGCACCAGCTTGGTCCTCCGATCAGGGTCACTTGAAGCCATGGGAGGAAATGGGGGATGGTTGTATGAGCAGCTGGTGCATATCACAAGTCCTGGTTATGCCACCACCAACACCAGGCCGACAATCTCTGAAGAGCATTGACAATGGCTGGGGTCACCCGTCTTGTAAAGACACTGCCCAGGACAGAGGACAATGGCAAACCACTTCTACAGAAAAGATTTTCAAGAACAATCATGGTCATGGAAAGACCATGGTCACCTCTGCCATTCGACACAGCATATAATGACTGAATGAATTTATCAGTGGATATAATGGTGATCAGTAACAAACACAAGTGAAAGGTTAGAGTCAGGTAGGAGAAGCACCAACTAAAACAACTAGAAAATTAAACCCAGAGCAAAATACTAATATCTTCTGATCGCAATATTGTTGATATCATGCCTTTTTGCAAACTTGCTCTGTTGAACAGTGGATAAAATTATGGGCAGATCTTTCTACTGAAGTCTAGTAAAGAAGTGAGAATTTCTTCCTTGGGGTCCCAGCAACTGACCTGGTCAGAGGCTTTCCCCTGTAAGGACATAGATGAGGAAAACACCTGTGGAAACTAGATGTCTAGAGAAACTAGAACGCGTTCAAGAAGAATGTTCTTCCTGTGTTGGACACAACTTGGAGCTATCACAACCTGGAGCTGGGGCACTTCTTGGAATTTCCCAGCAAGCCTCCATTTTGGGTTGGAGGTAGTGATGAGCATATTTGGAGGATGGAGTTAGATAGCTGAATGATATGGGAGGGTGGGTTATATTTGGGTTTTATCACTTCCATGAACAATCCCTGCAAATGAAAATAATACTAAAGTTAAAAAGACAAATATGTTTTCTGGGAGGAATTCTATAATTTACTCTGACAGAAATTCTGTGATGAAAGCTGCCCAACAGTGAACAGCCCTTTAATCCATCTGCATCCCCTTTCACAGAGCAAAACTGAAAATAAAGCGATGGGCTTATCCTTAGTCAACTGCATAATCTACGTAATAACAGGATGATGAGCAGAGAATTCTGTTATGTATTCTGGTTATTCTTTAGATAGTCAAATACAATCACTTCTTCAAAGGGCTCCCATCGCTAGAACAGAGGGCATTGTGAAACAGAGCACAAGGATAATGAGATTCGGTTCTTTCGACGTCCTTCAAGACTGTCAGAATTAACTCCCTGGACCTCTGGCCTCTCACCACTCGTACAACCACTTCTACAACTACATACCGCACAGGCACTTTATACAAGGTGCTCATTTTCATCACGATCCCATCCCATTGTTCATTGTGACCACACCAGCACAGCACAGTACGATGAAACTGCTCCAGGTGTCAGATTAATGTGTCTGTTCCCAAATGAGCTTTCTGTCTGACAGTGACACAGTGCTGTAGAATGAAACTGCTGCAGGTATCTGATTAATGTGCTTGTTTCCAAATGAGCTTTCTGTCTCGTACTAATGGCTGCCTTGCAATATGAACAGAGTGCTTTACAGTTCATCATCAAGACCTAGAGAGGAAGGATCCCACACAATAGATGCTGAAAGGGTTCTGAAATTTGATAAAAAAAAATACAGCCAGCATAACACTGCTGTTCATGCATTAGTTGACTCTGTTTAGACACGGAGTAATTGGGGCCCTGCGTGCGATAATTTTAGGAGCTGAGCAGTCCAATAGGGTTGATAAGCCATTGGAAGACTACATGAGAACAAACCTGAGCTAACCTTCAGAGAAACAACAGTGGCACTATCATTGCGATTTAAGCCATTGTCATCGGATTTAGCAGCAACAAGTCTCTGATTAATGTGTTTGTCACTAAATAGCCTGGATTCATCAACTAGAATTTTCAATGCAGATTGGAGATACGGCTTTCAGCTTAGCATTGGGAGCAATTCAAAGATTGGATGGATAATAGCTGCTTGTTATAATACCTGAAAGTGGATAAAATGCTTGGAGTGAGGTGAGGTGATCTTGAAGATATTCCTCAGAGCAAGCGTTACAAAAATTGAAGGTGACAATTGTAGTAGCAGAGGTGGCAGGTGGTTTCAGTTAAGACGTGAATTAGCTTGCAAACAATTCAGATTCCTGAGAGGTATTTTCATGACCTTCCCTCTTATTCCTAAGAGGTGCTTTTCTGGCAAATATAGAAATGGGCATTATGGGAGGGCTAGACAGCAGTAGTTGTAACATCTACATAATAAGTCTCCACTGAACGGTCTATGTTCAGCGACTTCAGTGCAGTGCATCTCGCTTATTGCGATCCTTTCAATTGGGCTTCTAATTTACATGTTTCAGTAGCCTCCGTTCATTTCTCCGCAAACGGCATCTTTCCTTGCCAGCTCTTGCCTGCGACCACTTGAGACACACAACCTCACTCCACATGAGTTTTCAAGCAGCACTTTCTGGTCACTGCAGTCCCCGGATAAGGATAGTTCCCTCAATAAAAATAATAAGGACAAGTGCTGTCAAATAAGTTAAATAATAATCCTTTTTGTCGATTGGACCCTGCACCCCAGTTCCTACAGAGGCCACTCCCGGAAGTGTATGGATGAACACCCTCTACTCTTTCCCTTGCATCTCCCAGGAGCTGATGAAGCACCAGTGAAGGGGAAACATCTGACTGACCTAAACCTACACTTGCCAATAGACTAGTTTATTATGGCCCAGCAATTGACCTCAATCTTTCAGTCAGCAGAAAGTCAAATCCTGTATTGCATGCGATATGGTAAACCTATAGTAAACATGTGTGGGCACGTGGCCAAGTGGTTAAGGCATTGGACTAGTGATCTGAAGGTCATGAGTTCGAGCCCCAGCCGAGGCAGCATGTTGTGTCCTTGAGCAAGGCACTTAACCACACAGTGCTCTGTGATGACACCGGTGCCAAACTGTATTGGCCCTTGCCCTTTCCTTGGACAACATCGGTGTCGTGGAGAAGGGAGACTTGCAGCATGGGCAACTGCCTGTCTTCCATACCACCTTGCTCAGGCCTGCGCTCTGGAGAGTGAAGACTTTCCAGGTGCAGATCTATGGTCTCGCACGACGAATGGAAGCCTTAGTAAACCTGTCTCACATAAATATACACTAGTTCCATAACTCAACTAGCACAGAAAAATAGATAGGTTGTAGATCATGCATGGTAGGAAAGGGAAGACTATGAAGGATTAGGTCTGGACACAAGAGATTCTGCAGGTGCTGGAAATCTTGAGCATTGCACACAGAAAACACTGGAGGAACTCAGATTGTCACGCAGCATCTACGAAAGGGAATAAGCAGTTGACACTTCGGGCCGATGCCCTTCATCAGAACGAAGCGGAGAGAGACCAGAATAAGAAGGTGGGGCAGTACCAGCTGGCAGGTGATAGTTAAGAAGAGGTAAGAGGAATCCGGAAATGGGGATTAGGCAGGGGAATCCTGGATTCCAGGGGATGGATTGACAATGGCAATCAGGGTGGGGTCAGACACGCACCTGGCAAGGTGAAGGGGTTCAATATGCAGAAATGTGATCAGACCATGCTCCTGCAATGACACACCCTGTCCCGGAAGTTTGGACAGTAAGCATAATACTTGAAGAGGTTCTCTCTGGTAAGTGATCAACACCTTTGTGGATGCCAGTCTATTTTTGGTTCCATTTAATTGGTTTCAATGTAGGCCTCACAGAATCCTTTGTCTAACCTACTTCAGTAAATGCATCATTCATGTGCCTTGTGTTGCAGAAGAATTCTTTGTAATTGGCACTAAGATGAGTTTTGAGCCCTTTGATTTAACTGCACGTTTGATGGCCTCTGCGTGTATCTACATTATTCACACAGAGGAACCAAAACAAATTTCAGGAAGTACATGACTTACCCATAAAGTTCACATCTGCACTTCTCAATCAGGTTTAGATAAAACCTGTTTAAGTACTACTCAAGTTCTCAACGTAATTTTGGCTACTGACATTTTGAAAGATAAGATTAATTTTCATTAGTCTGGGAATAATGATGTAAAAGACTTATTTTGCTGAATAAAATCCCATAAATATACCACTACTGACACAGTACATTGACAGGAAAACTCAGGCAATCCTTGTTGGGTGGGTTAGTTTTCAACAGAACAATCCTCCAAGCAAAATAGCATTTAGGATTCTCTTTTCAATATTTCGTTATAGCCTGATTTTTCAGAGAGCTTAAGCCCATGAGTGGGGTCTACAGAGTCTGCATAACGTAGACATGTCCACGTATACCAAATACTTCATAATACCATTTTTAAATGTGAAATCCAAGTGTGCATTCTAATCTGTCAAGTTAATCTACTCAATACATATAGGCATCCATTAGTCTCATGAGACCATGGATTTGGGCCTTGGAAGGTCTCCAGGGCGCAGGCCTGGGCAAGGTTGTATGGAAGACCAGCAGTTGCCCATGCTGCAAGTCTCCCCTCTCCACGCCACTGATGTTGTCCAAGGGAAGGGCATTAGGACCCATACAGCTTGGCACCGGTGTCGTCGCAGAGCAATGTGTGGTTAAGTGCCTTGCTCAAGGACACACACGCTGCCTCAGCCAAGGCTCGAACAAGCGACTTTCAAATCACAAGACGAACACCTTAACCACTTGGCCACGCACCAACACCATCAATACATAGCACAATATAAATAGTCTTTTTCTTGTCAGCAGACAAAACTGATAAAATTATTTATCCTGTACTTTGTATCTTCATGTTCTGTATTAACCTCTGTTCTTGTGTCTGCACACCATCCCCTTACTGAACTTTGGGATCTCTGGAGATACCAATTATGACCCAGCTGCAGGGGAATGTATTATGGCAGACCAAGACAAACCTGAGACTAATTTCTCTGGTTTAGTGCGGGTGAGTGTCTGACTTTGAATTATTGGGTCAGATTGAACTGACAACTGGCTGGTGATGCTGTGAGAAACCGGTATCAAGGTGTTCTCATATCCATGAGATTTTGAAAGCAGTTTGCTCATTTTTCTTAATTTGTCTGACTTTGATGGTATTAGTTAACATATACTAAGGGTGGCGGGGTGGAGATATGTCTCTGCCAAAGGAGGTGTAAGGTGATCCTTCCCTCTCCTAACCAGCAGGTCACTCTTGGCAAGGTGCAGCACCTGCTTAGCCCCCACCGATCAGAGTCACGACAAGCCACGGGAGCAGGTAGTGGATGGCCACATGAGCAGCTGGTGCATATCACAAGTCCTGGTTACGCGACCACTGAGGCCAGGCAGACAATCACTGAAGGGTATTGATAATGGCTGCGGTCACCCGTCTTGTAAAGGCACTGGCCAGAAGAAGGTAATGGCAAACCACTTCTGTAGAAACGTTTGCCAAGAACAATCATGGGCATGGAAAGACCATGATCGCCTGTAAGGAACTACATAAATATGCTTTAAATTACAATGATTATTTTTATAGATTAAACATGTTCTAATAAATTACTTAATACTATTCGAAATATGCATTTTAAGTAGTGCAAGTTAAATGATACTATAAAAATAAGATAAAACTAGTTTCTGCAACTCCCTTTTTATTTATATACATGGGATTGTGCTGCCTATCCCAACAGCAGCCAGACTAGATAGGAGGTGCATTCAGTCCCTCAGTAGAGCAGGCCAGTGCTTTGTCTCTCAGCTTAGAAGCAGAAAGTCATGTGCTCTATCAAAAGGCTTTTGACAGCAGCTGTCAAAAGGCCTGCAGGATATTCTGAGGCAAGGTCTCAGTATCTGGTGCCTGAGGCTGAGAAGTGATCCACGGCCTGGTGCACCTCACTGGATGGAGGTCTCCGGGATGTACAGGGCTGGTTCAGCTGGGCCCATACCTGAGTAGGTCAGCACCTCTACTTCAGGTATTAAGTCCAAATCCAGAATGAATCAGCCCAAAATTTCTCCTGAAGTGTGGCTCACAATCTCGTTTCTTTAGCTTGTCAAAATTCTCCAATAATATACACCTAAGAAAGAGTCGTGGTATAATAATGAATACCAGAAAACCCGGCTGACTGCTTAATTTCCTTTTCAAGATTAAGATTCAAGGTCCAAGATTGTCTAATGTCATTTACTGTGCACAAATGTAAGGAGAATGAAATAATTGTTACTCTGGATCCGATGCAGTACAAGAAAAATCAACACAAAGCATACAGGCATCATCAATTATAATAATAAAAGCACAAGAATTATAAATAATTAAGATAGCTTATATACATAATATGATGATAGGGTTTCTCCGCTCCCGCACCAGCAGGCACAGGAAGAGCTTCTTCCCTGAGGCTGTGATACTGCTGAACCTCTCATCACAGCGCTAAGCAGTATTGCATTTGTATTGTACTGTCTCAGTACTTCTATATTTGTGTGCTGTAGCACTTTTTTTATTCGCAGTTATTTGGTGAATAACACTATTCTTTGCATTTCTGGTCAGATGCTAAATGCATTTTATTGGCTTTGTATCTGTACTCGGCACAATGACAATAAAGTTGAATCTAATCTAATCTAATCTAATCAATTTAAGTAATTTAAGAGGTGGGAGGAGAGAGAAGCAGCACGCCGTGCGTGAGCAGTCCTCTGATGAAAAATGATACCGTATCTGTTAAATAGGGGCTGTGGACAATTCTGATTTGATGAAGATGGACGTGAAAGCACAGAGGAACATCTGGAAAAATTTCTGAAACGCTCGTTCGCTGCTGTCGTTACTGTGCAGTTGGGAATCTTTCGGAGGGTAGGCCTCAAAATCCCCGGCTTTGCTTTGCCTGCTGTTGGCAACCGAGAAGGAGGTCGAATCGTTCGGATAGTGATGGCACTCAGTACTCGGTGTCGGAGAGCTGATCAGAGCTCGAAGTTTTCGGATGACTCAGAGTCGGACCGTGGTCGGGTATGGCAGGGAGAGTTTTTCTTCCTCCTCTCCGTCTGTGGGACATTTGAGAGATTTTGAACTTTTACTGTGCTCATGGACTTCTTCATCAAGTTATGGTATTGTTGCACTGTTGTAACTATATGTTATAATTATGTGGTTTTGTTAGTTTTTTTCAGTCTTGGTCTGTCCTGTGTTTTGTGATATCACACCGGAGGAAATACTGTATCATTTCTTAATGCATGCATTACTAAATGACAATAAAAGAGGACTGCATGTCTTCATAATCTAAAGTAGCTAGTCAGTGACATGTTCAGTAAAGATAATGTAGGCTTGATCTCATCTCTGTTGGTTATCAGGTTTGTTGCTTTTGGAAAGTAGACACAAAGCAGGACGAAATAGGCGAACAAAGTAGAAAAAAGATGATGGTATGAAACATAGCATTGAGCAGCGTGGGCTTGTGTTATGTTTCAAAGCTGGAAACAATAAATTCTGTAATTACAGCTGTAATGTTGGCACATCTTCAAAATTCTATAGCACTCAGATTTATTATGGCAAGAAAGAGAGAGAATATTGCAATATGCTCAGAGGTTAAACAGCAATGCCAAGTTCCATGAGCGTGGTAGGGATTCAGGAGAGAGTTTGTGTAGTTTTGCACTTCCTCTGTGGAAGGAGCCCAGAGTGTGGTGGTGAGTGGTTTACCAAATGTTCCACAGTTTGTCTTGCATGGTCACAGCTGCACTCTGGTTCGGCTTTAACTTTCTATTTCTGGGGAAAGTTTGTACCTCAACCTGATAATGTTCTGTCATGGGTGACAGAACATCAGTGTCTTTGAGCATGTTGAAGATGTGGTTTGATGCTTGGATTTTGAATCATGTGCTTACATAGAGTATCTATATTCTACTCTATGTACTGACATTATTCTGAATAAGGATAGAGACAGCTTTAAGTCCTTTGATGTAGTTCATAGATTTGGAAACAGGAGCAACATCTCAGATAAGCAGAAAAAAATCACCTTTTGGATCTCCCCCTCCCCCTCGCACTTTCCAATCTCTTACTAGCTCTTCTTTCAGTTAGACCTGACGAAGGGTCTCAGCCTGAAACGTTTACTGTACCTCTTCCTAGAGATGCTGCCTGGCCTGCTGCATTCACCAGCAACTTTGATGTGTGTTGCAAAAAATCACCTTGTTCAGTTGGTTTAAAAAAAGCAGTTGGACCTATTCTTTGCTGCAGTCCGGATGCAAGACATGAAGATCTTTTCACTATCCATGTCTTTTTTGGAAGTAGATACCATAGACTATTATAGGGGGTGGCACAGTAACATAATGCTATTCTCACCGGCGACGGGGGTTCAATTCCCACCACCGTCCGAAAGGAGTTTGTGCATTCTCTCCGTGACTGTGTGGGTTTTCTCCTGGTGCTCTGGTTTCCTCCCACATTCCACAGACATACCAGTTACTAGCTTAATGGACTATATGGGTACAATTGTGTGGCGCAGGTTTGTTGGACCAGAAGGGCCTGTTACTGAGCTGTAACTCTAAAATAAAGAAAAATTAACTAGAATACTTTGAGTGTTGAAACACTACATAAAAGCTTCTTTCCTTTTCCAATATTTTTTATTGATTTCTATATAGAAGAATACAGAGTTCAAGAGAATACATATTATAAAACAAAAGAAAAAACTTCTGGCTTAACTTCTGCAATATCTTATTTCACTTTGAATAACGTGCTGCATGTCTGAGACTAGATTTTTAAAAATCCCATGATTATTAAATCTTGGATTAGAATGACAACTTTCTGGTGGGAGAATGTAGTGGTAAATAAAATATTGAACAAAAAATCCCAAATGATGCAGATTGCAAACCACAGCGATGGAACAAAATGCCACAGAGCAGAGGGAGATTCCCTTGAGGTTTAAGTGGGAGAGTTTCATCAAGTCAGTCAAGTAGTGATCCCCACCACTAATGGCAAGATTACATATACTTTATACTTTATACTTTATTGTCACCAAACAATTGCTACTAGAGCGTACGATCATCACAGCGATATTTGATTCTGCGCTTCGTGCTCCCTGGAGTACAAATCGATAATAAATAGTAAAAATTTAAGTTATAAATCATAAATAGAAAATAGAAAAGGGAAAGTAAGGTAGTGCAAAAAAACTGAGAGGCAAGTCCGGATATTTGGAGGGTACGGCCCAGATCTGGGTCAGGATCCGTTCAGCAGTCTTATCACAGTTGGAAAGAAGCTGTTCCCAAATCTGGCCGTACGAGTTTTCAAGCTCCTGAGCCTTTTCCCGGAGGGAAGAGGGACGAAAAGTGTGTTGGCTGGGTGGGCCGTGTCCTTGATTATCCTGGCAGCACTGCTCCAACAGCGTGTGGTGTAAAGTGAGTCCAAGAACGGAAGATTGGTTTGTGTGATGTGCTGGGCTGTGTTCACGATCGTCTGCAGCTTCTTCCGGTCTTGGACAGGACAACTTCCATACCAGGTTGTGATGCACCCCAGAAGAATGCTTTCTACGGTGCACCTATAAAAATTATATCATGCTATATCAGAGTTCCATACTTGCCAGCAATGAAACACTTCCAGTTTAAGGAATCACATCTTTCTACAAGTTCCAGTGCACAGGGCTAGTGTGCTGGAATAGCTTTGGTATGTAAAAACTGCAGCTATAGTACTCAGGAGAATCTCAGCTATGCTGTCAAATTTCTGGACAACCCAGAAATTTCTTGATGGTTGGGTTCTGGATAAAGTCCAAAGGACTTTGCTGATGGTATTTTGTGTGTTTGCTGGAGCTCCAACAGACTCTTTGGTCATTGGGCACTGATTGAAAGTGAAGAGTAAAATTAGTTTCCATGCTGTGATCTTCCGAGGAAAATAAAATCTAGTTACTGCTCATGAAGGATGGATTGGAAGGAAAATGGGAAGGAAGCCTGTGGGAATGGTTCTGGAGCGCAGATCACCTTTTTCCTTGTTTCTCCAACATCAGAAAGGCATGTTAACATTGCTTTAACAACAATAATTTCAGTGCACTGTTGGAAGTTTGCCGGTGATCTATAATAACATTAAGTGGAACAAGACTCAATCCAATTCAATGTGAAAATGATTCCAATAGCTGAAATGGCTTAGCACAAGCGCATTTTGAATAAATTCTAACATAAGAGCGAATCTGTGTAATTGTACACCAACCAGATTTTTTAACAGATCAAAAAATTATAAGTAAGGTGGGGCTTAGGGTGTATAAAGGAGTGTGCAACTACAGCTCTCTGGGATGGCTCAGCTTTAAGATAGACAGATCAGGAACATCTACTTTCAGTCGCTTGACAATCTTTGGAATGTTTTGAAGATGTATAAAAGTGCTATTCGTTTTATATTTTCCTAAGAATTAAGGTCTTTGATAAATTATACATAACTCTCTGTTTTTTTTAATATAGAATAATGTCCCTGAGCCATTTTCCTTCAATTTTTGTCCTATTTTGGATAACAGTAGCAAGTCAATAATTATTACATACCTGCTGCATAGATAGTATAAAGGTAGATGAAGTGATATGTAGGCCAGATTGGGTAGAGATGAGATATTCTTTTCCAGGGAATTGATTCCTACAACCGGATTGTATCGTGGGCAGCTGCTCTCTTGTGGTGATCCGCCCCTGTATTTTTGCTTGTCGTCTCTTTTCTGCACTCCTGGAACTTGTGAAGCCTCCTCAATTATGTTGTTGTTGCAGTGAGAATTGAACCACCTCAGATACTTGTATCCTGGTGTACTGCGTTGGTCTCCAGTACGCTGCTGTCATGTTAGCCCAACGTATTCTGAAGGCTTTCACTCTCTAAACTGCAACATTTAACAAGCATTTGGGCAGGTACATGGAGGGGAGGGGTTTGAAGGATTATGGGCAGAACTCGGACACTGGGACTAACAAGTAGCGTGCTGTGGTTGGCATGGACCAGATGGGCCGAAGGGCCTGTTTCTATACTGCATTGCTCCATGACTCTATATTACAGTGTAGGACAAGACCCATCATGCTTCAGCCAGCTCTTTGAAGGAGCTATTTAATTGGCCATTAATTCCTGCTGTTTCCTGTACTTTATCCCTCTTTGACGACATATCCAATCCCCATCCAGAGGGTTAATAATGAATATGCTTTGACCAGATTTCCAGCATTACACATCTGATTGTAAAACTCACTGTACAAACGAAGAACTTTTCCTTGTCTGCCCCCTGGTTCTTCTTGAGGGCCTCCATCGGTCAGGGTTGACATTGGATATTGCGCCCTAGCTGTCTAGATACGCAAGCCTGGGCAGCACGATATGGAGAGCTAGCTGTTGCCCATGTAGCAAGCCCCCCCTCTCCATGCATCTGACGAACTCAAAAGAATGGCAGAGACCGATACAGTTTGGTATCAGAAGTGACACAGGAATTGCCAGTCAGCACTGAACTCAATGTAAGACTACCTTAGGGACTCCAGCTCTGGATTTTTCCCTCGGGATTACTCCTGAAGCCTTCCCCATGAGTGAGGATAGCTGCAAGGCAGTGAAGGTTTGAGATCAGAGTTTTCCTTCTCCTAGATGAGCTGCCAAGCATGGCTGACAAGCCCCATCTACCTGAACTTTAAGGCACCAGTAACTTGCCTTTGCCCCTTCTTCTGTCAGTAGAAACTGTTCCATCAGGCTTAGTAGCTAAACCACAGGTGAAGGCCCAGGAGCTGGACTTGGTTGTCAGAGGCTATTTGAGGTGCACATCACTGGGAGCACTTAATAGGTAGTGGGAGCTTGTCCCCATTACCACCCCCAGCTATAACAAACTTAAGGAACTTGGTTCTTTTATAATTATTATAAATCTGTATTCTTCAGTTCCCAATCTTCAGGTTTGAAAATAGTTTTCTTCTATCTGCTCTGCTCTAAAATTTCAGAACTGTTAGTAGCTCCAGTTATTTTCCAGTTAAACTTGACTGCTTTATGGAGAATAATCTTCCCTGAGCTCCCCCAGCACTTTGTGTGTGTGTCACAATCTCACCTGTCCTTGTCTCGCCACACCGTTGAGATCCCTCATTGTTCGGAATGTTTAGAAATCCCCTCTGTTTCCTGCCCATGTTGAAATCTGGGTCTTGCAGGAGTTGAGTGGCACTGAAGTGAAGCTGACGTAATTCTTGCACTACCATCCCTCCTATTAAACCAAGGTCACAAATATAATATCTTAGCGATCTTAACTCATTGCTGGCAATTGCTAAATCAGTGGTTCTATAGCTAACATCTTACTGATGAGATAATATTGATTTGTGGGAAGACAAAATGAAAAATATCAATCAGCTACATATCTCTAAACTCAAGGTTAATGTGCATTAATGGACAGACTAGAGGGAAATCTTAACCTACCTCTGATCTGTCAGAACTACCCAGCAAATGTCAGACCCTGTCCCTAACTCCAAAGGGAAGAAAAACTGAAAGTGCCGCAAAACCCAACAGCCGGGCAGCACCTGCGGAAGCAAAGACGAACAATCCCGCTGCTGCCTGTAAGGAGTTTGTACGCTCTCCGCGATACCGCATGGGATTCCTCCAGGTGCTCTGGTTTCCTCCCACAGTCCAAAGATGCACAGATTACTAGGTTAATTGGTCATTGGAAATGGTCGCCTGATTAACCATATAACCATATAACAATTTCAGCACAGAAACAGGCCATCTCGGCCCTTCTAGTCTGTGCCAAACTCTTACTCCCATCTAGTCCCACCGACCTGCACTCAGCCCATAACCCTCCATTCCTTTCCTGTCCATATATCTATCCAACTTAACTTTAAATGACAACATCGAACCTGCCTCAACCACTTCTGCTGGAAGCTCGTTCCACATAGCTACCACTCTCTGAGTAAAGAAGTTCCCCCTCATGTTACCCCTAAACTTTTGTCCTCTAACTCTCAACTCATGTCCTCTTGTTTGAATCTCCCCCACTCTCAGCATGGAAACAGGCTATCTCAGCCCTCCTAGTCCATGCCGAACTGGCATAATTTACATATTACTATTTAACTATTTATGGTTCTATTACTATTTATTATTTATGGAGCAACTGTAACGAAAACCAATTTCTCCCAGGATTAATAAATTATGACTATGACTATGGCTCAATGGAAAAAGCCTATCCACATCAACTCTATCTATCCCCCTCATAATATTAAATACCTCTATCAAGACCCCCTCAACTTTCTATGCTCCAAAGAATAAAGACCCAACTCATTCAACCTTTCTCTGTAACTTAGGAGATAAAACCCGGGTAACATTCTAGTAAATCTTCTCTGTACTCTCTCAATTTTGTTGACATCTTTCCTGTAATTCGGTGACCAGAACTGTACACAATAAGGCTAGGATTAAATCAGGGGATTGTTGGGCAGCCTGGCTTGAAGGGCAGAAGGGCCTATTTCACGCTATATCTCAATAAATAAATAAATAAAATACCTGATGTTCCAGTATCACCTGATGAAATGAAGCATTGCTGTTTTCCCTCTCCACAGATGCTACCAGGTTTGCCTGGTGTTTCCACCATTTTCTGTTTTTACTTTATAGGTATCTCTATTGTCTTCATTTTTTTTTATTATCCACAGGGAAAGGTCTTGCACTGTCAGGCCTGTCAGGCAAAATGTTGATGATGTTTAAATCACAGACAGGAAAAGTCAATTGTAAATGTAAGTAAACCAAACTTCAGTTGGGTAATCTAGATGCCTGCTGCAAGGGAACAGAGTGAAAGTAAGTCAGATGGAATTTCAGCAGAGGATTAAGGCTCTGTATTAGGATGCAGTTGAAGATGTGAGCATGACTGCAACTACAAAGAGAGAAAAGCAGCACCATGACTGTGTGGCTAACCACAGCTCAAACGCTGTTTATAAATCTGCTGTCGACACAACTGTTGTTGGCAGAGTTTCAGATGGTGACGAGAAGACACACCAGAGCGAGATATATCTGCTAGTTCAGTGGTGTCACAGCAAAAGCACTCAGTGTCAGTAAAGAAATGATTGTGGACTTCTGAAAGGGCAAGATGAGGGAACAGTCTTCAAAGGGGGATCAGAGCGGAAAGACTGAGCATTCTGGGTGTCGACGTGTCTGAGGATCTATGCTGGGACCAACATATCGATGCAGTTACAAAGGAGGCATGGCAGTGGGTATACTTCATAAGGAGTTTGAGGAGATTTGGTATCTCACCAAAGAGGCTCACAAATTTCTACAGATGTACTGTGGAGAGCATTCTAATGGGTGCATTACTGCCTGGTATGGTACAGGATCAAAACAAACTGCAGAAAGTTGTCGACTCAGTCATCTCCATCATAGGCTCTAGCTTCTGTAGCATCTAGGATATCTTCAAGGAGCGATGCCTCAAAAAGGTGGCGTCCATCTCTAAGGACCCCCGTCACCCAGGACATGCCCTCTTCTCATTGCTGCCGTCAGGAAGGAGGTACAGGAACCTGAAGATGCACGCCCAACGATTCAGGAACAGCTTCTTCCCCTCTACCATCCAATTTCTGAATGGGCATTGAACCCATGAACACTACCTCACTACCTATTTAATTTAACTATATACCTGCTGCAATTCACAGTGTTTATTATTATGTATGGCAAAGTACTGCTGCCGTATAGCAACATATTTTCACGACGTACGGTGGCGATATTAAACCTGAATCTGATTACGATTCTGAAGCAGTATAATATCCAGAGCGGGCGAGGGAACACTTCACCTGCAAATCTGTTGGGGTTGCCTACTGCGTCCGGTTCTCCCAATGCTGCCTCCTCAACATTGGTGAGATCTGATGTAGATCAGGGGACCACTTTGTCGAGAACCTCAGCACCATTTGCAAAAGCGGAATTTTCCACTGGACAATCATTTCCATTCCTATCTCCATTCTCGTTCTGACATGTTAGTCCATCACCTTCTCTTCTGCTATGATGAGGCCACTCTTGAGTTGGAGGAGCAACACCTCATACTCTGTCTAGGTAGCCTTCAATCTGATGGAATGTACACTGATTTCTCCAATTTCCAGTATTTTCCCCTCCACCTTCCCTCTTCTTCAATTCCTCATTTTGACCTCTTACCACTTCTCCTTACACCCTATTACCTCTCACTGGTGCCCCCCTCCATCTCTTTCTCCAATGACCCCTCTTGGCTCCTATCAGATTCCTCCTTCCTAGCCCTTTGTCTATCACCGCCCAGCTCCTTATTTCATCCCTCCTCCCTCACCCACTTGGCTTCACCTATCACCTTCTAGCTTGTCCATCTTCACCCCCCCACCCCACCCCCGCAACTTATTCTGGCATTTTTCCTCTTCTTTTCCAGTCTTGATGAAGGGTCTTGGTCCAAAATGTCCACTGTTTATTTCTTTCCATAGATGCTGCCAGACCTGCTGAGTTCCTCCAGAATTTTGTATGAGTTACTTTGGAGTTGGGTGGCGTGGTGGAGATGCAACTCTACCAAAGGTGGTATAAGGCTCTGTCATGGTCTGGATCGGGGTCCCTTTAAATTTACCTTGTTTATGTTACGATCTGGACTGTTGATTCCCTGTTTTCCCATGTCCCTTGGCTTTTGTGATTAGAGGCAATTAACGCTCGGCTGAACCGGTAGTTTACTGTCTCCGGCTTTCAGCCGTTCAGCGCGGAAGCGTCTGCAAAGTCATCAAAGGCACAGTGTGCCGATGTCATCTGGCCGGAGCAAGCCTAGTCTCTGCCGAAGCGAGTGCCGGTAATTCGCCCTTCCTCACCAAAGCAACCCTGTTCAGTTACCTCGCCAAAGCGAGCCTGCAAAGTTTCATCATCAAGGTGGGTCCGTCAGTTAACCCACTGGAGAGAATCAGGAGCTGCTGTCTACTGTTCCTGGGCCGAGAATAGAGCTCACCACTACCCAGAGGTTCCAAATATCACGTCCTGGCTCCAGTGGCATCCAAGTACCACGTCCAAGTCCAAGTCCTGGCCCTGGCGGCATTCAAGTACCAAGTCAAGTCCTGGTCCTGGCGGCGTTCAAATACCAAGTCAAGTCCTGGCCCTGGCGGTCTGTGGTTCCTGTCCTACCCTCCTGTCTGAATCCCTTCTCTGCCCCTCTCACCTCTAGCCCTCGTCTGCAGCCCTTGCCTGCACTTCGGTCTAGTTCTATCGCCGGAGCTAGATAGGTACTGTCTGGTGTGCTTTTGTGTTCGTCTTGTCTTGTCCTCGCCTCCGTGGGGTAAGTCTGTCCATCTTGCCGTTGCCCCGCGGGGGGTCATGTCTTGTCTTGTCTTGTCCTCGCCTCCGTGGCATAAGTCAGGCCATCTTGCCGTTGCCCCGCGGGGGGTCATGAGTCCCGGCCCTATGTCCTGTACCCAAGGAGGGGTCCCGGCTCTCTGTTCTGTGTGTGAGTCCCAGCCCTATGTCCTGTACCCAAGGAGGGGTCCCAACTCTGTGTTCTGTGTGTGTGTCCATGGTTCTATGTACCTGCTGTCCCGAGACTGAGGCTCTGTGTTCCCATGTTCCTCCTCTCCCTAGCCCATGTCATGTCCATGCCTGGTTCTGGGGTCCGAGCCCGAGGCAAGACCCAGGTACTGGGTCCTTGCCCAGTCTCAGGCTCGGAGTCCATACCCTAGCCTCTTCATGTCTCCTCTAGTTTTGGGAGCCGATTCTGAGTCCAAGCCCAGACCCTTGTCCCAGCCTAGTCGTCGTCCTGAGTCCTTGTCCAGTCGCTACTCCTGCTCCTGCCTTGCTCTCCTGGTATCAAACAATAAACTCAATCTAATTAACCTCACAAGATGTGTCTTGCATTTGGGTCCACCCTTGCTCCCAATACCCCCGCCATTGTGACAGGCTCTCCTTTCTTCACAAAATCTGTGACTGTTATGTACACATAAAAACTGCTTCGAGGAATATTTGGAATGAAATATAACAGACGTATAATTGGTGGTGGGGTGGAGATACATCTCTACCAGAGGAGGAGTAAGGCAGATCTTCCCTCCGTTAGGTCCTTCTGCAGTTGTACAGAGCCCTGTGAGACCACACCTGGAGTATTGTGTACAGTTTTGGTCTCCAAGTTTGAGGAAGGACATTCTTGCCTTTGAGGGAGTGCAGCGTAGGTTCACGTGGTTAATTCCCGAGATGGCGGGACTGTCATATGTTGAAAGATTGGAGCGACTGGGCTTGTATACACTGGAATTTAGAAGGATGAGAGGGGATCTGATTGAAACGTATAAGATTATTAAGGGATTGGACATGCTAGAGGCAGGAAACATATTCCTGATGTTGGAGGAGTCCAGAACCAGAGGCCACAATTTGAGAATAAGGGGTAAGCCATTTAGAATGGAGTTGAGGAAAAACTTTTTCACCCAGAGAGTTGTGGATCTGTGGAATGCTCTGCCTCAGAAGGCAGTGGAGGCTAACTCAAGAAAGTGTTAGACAGAGCTCTTAATGATAGCGGAGTCAAGGGATACGGGGAGAAGGCAGGAACGGGGTACTGATTGTGGATGATCAGCCATGATCACAGTGAATGGAAGTGCTGGCTCGAAGGGTTGAATGGCCTACTCCTGCACCTATTGTCTATTGTCTATTAGCCTTCTGGTCACCCTTGGACGAGGTGTAGCATCTGCTTCGCCCCCCCAATCCCCTGATGGTCATATGAGCAGCTGGTGTGTATCACAATTCCTGGTTATGTGCCCACTGATGCCAGGCAGACAAGCTCTGAAGAGTATTGATAATGGCTGCGGTCACCCTTCTTATAAAGACACAGCCCAGAAGGAGACAATGGCAAGCCACTTCCATATAAAAAAATTGCCAAGAACAATCATGGCTATGAAAAGACCTTGATCACCCATGTCATATGATACGGCACACAACAAATGAACTCCAGAATGGTTGACATGGTTCTGGGCTTTGCTTCAGCCAAGGATAAATCTCCCTTCTTCTGCTAGCGAGTTGAAAATTGTGTTGAGCCCACCAAAAGAGATAAAACACTACAAGACTGATTGTCATTTCAAATTAATTTTGCCATAATTTAGCTCGCAGCCCCAAATTGAAAAGTTGGTTTTGATCACTGATAACCACACTTAGGAAAGCAATATAAGAGAGAATTAATATCGTTTTCCATTACTCTTGTTCCATTGTTTATGTTTAAAATATATTTTTACACCCACCTTCTACAATGTGGCTTGCCTGTAGTTACAAACGGAGTGGCACAATTTGAATACTCAGATCAGACTGAATCTCGATAAGAATTTGCAAATAGTAGAATAAGCAGTCTGGTCAGTTAAGATCCTGTATTTAAAGTACAATGGAGGCCCTGAGTTTACTTCTTATTAGAAGATAGTCCTGAAGGAGAGGAAAACACTTGCAAAAACTTTGCACTAAGTAAAAAGAAAATGTCAAGCTGTTTTATTTGTTATATTCCCTTTTACAACATTCTTCTTCTAATTTAAAATTGCAATGTAAGAAAACATTGCGACAGTGCTTCAGTGGTTAAACCAGAATGAAAGTATTCAACGGTTGGTGGTAGTTGTGGTCGAAGGACACACCACAATACAAACAGTTGCTAACACCAATCCAGTAGAATTGTAAATAGGAAGAATAGTTTCCAGTGCCAGTCTTTGTTGTTTATTGAATGGAGTTATTCTACTCTGAATTCAATGTGTTTGGAAATAAATACAAAAGCCTTCACTTGAACAAGTTAGGCTTTTAGAATTAGCTAGCAGAACTTGGTAACCAAGTACTCCAGAAATTGTACAGACCAAAGAATGAGCAAAGAAAATAAAAAATATATTAAATGTTGGATGTTATTTGACATAATGTATAGTGATCTTTTGATGGTGGAATGCAGACAGCAGAAAAGTGACCACATGTTGTACAGTTGAAATGTTCAGTAATTTCATAGGCCCTTGGAGTAAGACTTGTGTGTTTTATAAAAAGACATTTTTTTCAGAGATGATTCTGAATGTTTTTAAAGGGCCAGTGTCACCTGGCAAAATGAATATTTAAAACTGACACCAAGTTGTTATGGTTGTGAAGTTCTCAGTTGCAGACATTTGGGATATTTTATTGATTGATTTTTGTCCTGTTTCTCGGCCAAACTTACTGAGGATGGTCAAGTACATTTCTGTGACCCACCTCAAGCGGCAATTCTTTGAATGTAACTGTTGACGGTTGCATAACAGGAAGCATCAAAACTAGATTTTGTTCTTTGTCACACGTATTCTCCCAAGAGCATTGCAGATTAGAGGTCGGAAATATCAGCTGAGATCTCTATACTCTTATAATTCTGGTTTCAGCACACCAGGCTCTGGAGTTCTCACTCTTTTTAATGAATCCTCGCCTTTAGCCCCTTGGTTATTACACCTCCTTTGGTGCCTCAATCAATGTCAAATACTGTTCAATAATACTCTAGCAATACAAGATAGGATAACTTACTAAGTTACTGTGCTACAGAATCAGAAATAGCTATAGAGGCTTGTAAACGTAATCAACACCATCATGGGCACCAGCCTCCCCATTATTGATGACATTTTCAAACGGAAATGCCTCAAAATGGTGGCATTTCTTTTTCATTTCTTATTGCAACGTATCATTTTGTACTTTCCCCAAGGAGTAAGAGTGATCAACACCTCTAGTCACTAATTCCACCTGTCAGTCATCTTATGTACAATCTAGCTTCATTTTATGGTCAGGCAGTACAATCTGTTTATTTATATAAGCTATCTTATGCATTTATATTTATTATGTGTTTTTAAAATTATTAATATTGTGTTTTTTTTATCTTTTGTGTTTTCTTTCAGATCTGGAGTAACAATTATTTAATTTTCTTTGCACTGTCAAATTTCCAGGAAATGACATTAAATAATCTTGAATCTCAAATCTTTTTAGGAGTTGCACTGTAATGCTGCCACAAAATAAGAAGCTTCATAACAAGGCCAATAAACCTGATTGTGATTCTAAAAGTATCAGATAAACGTACCCAGTCACTGTTGAGAACGTGTGGGTAGAGGGAGAGGTGGGGAATGGATTCCTGCAATCTGGTTACAGGATGCAAACTCTAATACAGTATATCACTTTATGGCTGGTATAGTGGGTGGGATTAGGGAGCTAGACAAAAAAAAAACAGGGTTTTAGATGGAAACAACAGGAATTCTGCAGATGCTGGAAATTCAAGCAACACACATCAAAGTTGCTGGTGAACGCAGCAGGCCAGGCAGCATCTATAGGAAGAGGCGCAGTCGACGTTTCAGGCCGAGACCCTTCGTCAGGACTAACTGAAGGAATTTTAGATGGACCCATGTAATTCCTAACGTTCAGCTTTCTACTTCTCGGTTATTATTTCAGCTTTACCTCTTTCATCGGGTATGAAATTCAAAAATAAAGTTTGATTTGTTTTTCTTTATTATTTACAATCAGGTCATGTCCCACTGAGATGAGGAAAGAAGCAACTAGATGACGTAAATAAACAATAAACTACATCAATGTAGAACCGATGCTCACAGCAGGACGACATTCTTCATTGAGATACAGCGGCCGTATCGGTGTCGGCGATTATTAAATACGCCGATTGTTTTCATATCTCAAAGGGCGCCACTCGTTGTGTGATAATTCAAGACGATCGCCGGTAGAGGGCAGAAAGTATTTTTATAAATATTCTTTGTTGTTTCCAGAAGTATTTTAAAACAGAGCCGAGTCGCTCTGGAGTTCCGACACCGCGTAACTGGGATGCGGACTTTCCCTGTCATTGTCTGTCATGCCACCAAGTCATTCTCAGTGTGATCGTCACTAACGTTGGAAGTTAATTACTCGCAATAAATTGCAAAACAAATAAAATATGTTTTGATAATGAATGCCATTTTCACAAATGTTCCGCTGCATTTTCCACGCGAAGCTCGCGCGCGCGAGAAACCCTTTGAGGGAACAACTTATGGGAGCGTGGCACTGTGCTCCATACACTGCGGGCGTAAAGCAAAAGTTGGGAAAAGTTTGAGTTGGGTGAAAACAAAAGCGAGATCCGCGGAATGGCGCGCAGTGTGGGACTGGAAACGGTAATTAATGGGATTGAGTCCGGTACCTGTTTGATACCCAGCGCAGATGCGACCGCTGCGGTTACCTAACACACATGGGTTTCACTCCTCGCAGAAATGCAGGCGTCAGGGTTTTGTGCGATGCAAGTGGATTAAAAGAAAAGTTTTTGAGGGGTATTTTTTTTTAAAAAAACGAACTAGCAGTCCTTCTGTTCTCCAACACTACGTGGTCTGGGTAAATGTGTGTGCCGTTTTCGCGCTGCCGTTCGAGTACAAGCACCGTGGAAGAGCAGAGCGGCTTCGACTTGGCTGGTATACGCTGAATAGAACCCACTTGTCAAAGTAAGCGAGACGAGCCTTCTCGTCCTCGACAAGAAGACGATCCCCCTAACTACCCCGCATTTAACACCATGAATTCTTGTGCACTTGTTCTGCAAGCGAAAACGGATCATCTAGATACCAGTCAGTCCAAACCCCGACATTGCGAGTCTGAAATGCTCCATACAATGTTAGTAAATCGGGAAAGTCCGAAAAATCGGTCTCGAGATGATGCGGTATCGTTATCCATAATAGGTGATTTTCCGCCTGCACAACAAGGAAGTTTAGTCTTTGAGTATATGGTCTTTATAACGTAACCCCGCCTTCCCACACCTGCGCTAATTACTTTTCTAGCACGATCCTTAAAGCAATCATGGCGTGGTAACCCGAAGTCATTTTGAACGCTTAGAATTAAAAGCTGGCTGTTAGTTATGCTTGTGCTCGTAATATTCTGATTGAATTAAAAGTCCGGTTTAAGATTGTGTATTTCAAACTATCTTCTTGCGTGAACCAATGAGGTGAGAAAATCAAATTGTACAAAGAATTGATCAATCCAGGTATCAACAGCTTCCTTTATTGATTACCTCGATAATACACAAACCAATCTCCCCCAATCCCCCATTCTGCAATCAATTCTCCACTAGAAGCCCATAGGCAATTTTTAACAGCGATCTGACCTTTGCCCAGTGGACCGGTATCCCAAAACCCTGACCCACGACGTTCCAGATCTAAATACGGGATTAGCTTTCAACACCTCCAACCAGCTGAAGACAGGCGCCGTTCGGTCAAGTGCGGAAACATTGCCAACTTCCTAAAAGTTCCATACCAAAAAAAAGGCTGAATTGTGTAACCGCACGTTCATTTTGCTGTCTGGAGCTTTCTTTTCAGAGAGGGCTTTCGGATAATATGAAATAGTGGTCGTTTTAATAAATTGATAATATTACTATTGGAAAACTGGCCTTCGTCAAAGTGGCGCCTTTTTTGTTGCTAGCCTGCAAGACCCAGAGAAGGCCGGCGTGTGCAATATTGAACAGAAACGGGGCGGATGATAATCCCGCAGACAACCCTGCAATCGGCCACCGGATTTTTATTTGAGTTTTCACAGTAAAACTGCAATACAGTTTGTCATTTTCCCTGAGATTTATTTCCATATCTTAAACATATTTTCATACTACATAAAATGGAACTATTAGAACGTGTGTATATTTATATTTGCTAGTATACTTTTGAATAATAGTTTAATATTATTTGATTATTTGATATTTTTCTCTCATGTCTCTGTGACCTTCAATATTTCACCACATATTATGCTCATGTCTCTATCTTTTTTTTTCTAATTTCAGAGCACACTTTGGATAAATTATTCATATAATATATGCTGCTTTTACTATTTTATTATATATTAATGTAGCTTTTGCAGGTATGTGCAATGTTTATCTCAGCAATTCCATGATTTATTCATAATAACTAGACTGCAGCATTGCTAATTCCCCTGTTGCTTTATTTATATATGAATATCACAATGTACTTACAGAAGTGTTTCTGGTGATTCTTTATTTATTTACTTAGAATGGTTGACCAATCAAATCTATTCTCATCTTTGGAGATTTCTTGGAAAGCAGCCCACAATAATCACAATTTTACCTGCGATAATAATGCACATAACCTTCCCTACCAGCTATGCACAGACTTCATTCTCTGTAAACTTCAAAAAAAAATCTTTGAGCAAAATGATTAATTTTGTCAGGCTACGCATCCTCTTTCAATACATTACTTTTCTGTATGAATTATTGTTTAAGAAATTCTGAATATTACTGTAATGTCATGCAGAACGTGACAGGGTAAGACTTGTAATTAAGGATGAGTAGTATATTCAGTCTGATCCCAACTGAGCCTCTTCAGATTAATTGAAAGATATCTGAATTTATCCCCGTGCTCAGTTTAGATGCGCCCCTTTGAGTAAAACATTGACATACATACAAAATATCCCTCTGCACATCTGTGATGCCAGCTCTGTTCTTTCCTAATGTGTTTTCCTGCTGTCTGTGCCTAGGAGGGCATATTACTCCCAGCATTGTGTGTGATGAGTGTTCGTTAACATTTTTTTCCCCACCATTTTGACTGGACCCACAATGACAACATTAAGGCAATGGCTTTTAAATTAAGCAGCCTTCTTTGCTACTTTGGAGCAATTGTAAACTACCCTGGTGAACATAAATCTTACGTACGTGGGTGCAGGCACACAAGGAATAAGATGGGGTTATGGAGATAGGAGCAATGCAGTCCTATGATGTGTGTGTGTGTGTGTGTGTGTGTGTGTGTGTGTGTGTGTGTATGATATATCCTAGTTTAATGGGGAAGAAAGGAAATACACATCTGAGGCCCTTTGCTCTTTAGTTGCACAATGCAATCGAACTCCCGGTGGACAAGAAAAGCAAGCTCTCTGCTTACTGGTGTAGCATTAATATTCAAACATTTTCATTTCCCTCCTGCCTTGTTACTAAGCCTGTATCACTCAGTTTACTGTTCAATCAGGAATCTGCACATTCACTCTTTTTTATGCAAGCGTCCACCATGCCATTCGTTATTACACTGGCTGGCGGAGTGTCCCACAAGTTGAAAGAAATTAGTCCTTACATTTGGGTCTTGTCAAATAGTTTTAAAATCCCACTCATCTATCTCTGATTTTTACTGTATTCCAACTTTTCATGCCAAGTGATTCTTCTTATAAGACCCAATCCAGATACCATCTAGAAATCCTTACATTTTATGCTTCTGCCATCACCTGAAATCCTAAGGTACCAACGAGTATCTCATCGTGGTGGAAATCCTTTTTCAAGCAATTTCCGAATATAACGCCAGTTGTGTAGAATTTAATCTAGTCATGTCTTGAATTTGTGCAAAATTATGACTGAAATAGATTCGAATCATTCCAAGTGTCATGCATTCTTTCAGGGAATTTCTATATAGCACAACAAACTCTACAGTCCATGAGATTTCAGCTTCATATTCTATTGTTGAGGCAATGCCATATTTTAAATGTATCCCAGTTAAGGTTTTACATCTGTTTGGTGGTGTATGATGGATATAAATTGTAATCAATCTGCCTACATCAATGCTGAATAATAGATGGTCTGCAATACCAAATGAAATACGTAAGTACAAAATATACTATGTTGGAAGAGCATTCTATTTATTTCCTTGGAATCTGGTTATTCATTTAAATTATATTATAATATTTTATATAAATAGGGCATGCACGTGCAGGTGGGAAAGGCATGAAAAATATGCTTTTAATGTTATGATAGATATTGCACTTTAAATTTATTCATTTGAAGTGTAAATGAAAGCGTATGATGTAAAATGTTATTGTTCTGCACTTGTCTCATTATTTTGTTAATGCAGTGGCTTAGGAAGCATAAGATCGCAATTAGTCCCTTTCCATAACTGAATCTGAATGTTGGATAAATAGGACAAGAGAACTAGCAATGATCTGTTTCCATGTATATTGACCTAAGGTGAAGCATGTTAAGCATTTTGAATTCAGATTCTAAGCACTATTTTTAAAATATTTTTTCAGTCTCTGATATAGTCCAAAGCTTCGCACAACAAGAACTTTACCATCTGATATAACTGTTATTTCCTAATGTACTGTGTAAGCTGTTGACTTGCAATTATTCATAGACAAGCCAATTGGGGTGAAAAAAAACTCAGCTTGAACCTAAATTGGTGCCATATTTAAATTTTGGGCTTGATCTATATTTAAATTGACAAAAACAATTCTTGAGTGGGGCAAAGGTTCTCATCAAGTGAATTAATAGTTCAAATTGAAGACACTTGTGTGAATTCACTTTCTCAAATACTATCTTATAGTAAATTAAGAGATGTCTAATTTGTGCAAGTTTACTTTGGAATGAGAAGAACTTAACATAAAACTGAGATAAGTGTGATCTATGAGTTGATTTTGCCACTAAGTCTTGGTAATGTGTCTACTCATTAATAAAAATATTTTATAATATGCCTCGCTGTCTGTTATTCCCTTGCTATACAAAAGAGGTTCTGTTTTTGGCACAACAATGAGATTGCCTGGGGCACAGTTGAACTATTTGTTGGGGATTTCCCAGCAGTTTTTAATTGATTAGAGCCCTTTGTTATTACTAACCATAATCTATTCTCAGATAAGGTTCACAATTACTACAGATTTACAGTGACAAATAAGTTAAATTTCATTTATATTACATGAGATTTAGTGTGGTTTTAAACAATACTTTAGAGGATCAGTTTCTGGCTTTTTTTTATCTGTTTTATCAAGACAATGTGTTAAGAACAATACAGGTATATATGCAGAGGAAGTACAATTGGCTATAAATCAAATCAGAACTATCCGCATTGGTATTAAACTTGATAATCAATTATTAATAAACACACCACTGACAGCACACTGTCCCTAACACTGATTTTCAGTCTCTGCCAATAATTGTGTCCTAAAATCTCTGACTCTGGCAAGGATTTCAGTCCTTCCCAACTTGTGATTTTAATTCAGCATTATAAAGTCAGCAATTAACCTCACCATTTAGAGTGCAGTCAATCCAAATATTCAAGGGTCCTTAAATTTGTCTAATTCTATTTTTAATATTAGCATTACACATGCAGCTTCACTGTAGAAAACATGCAAAACAAGTCCTTCATTGTACAATTATCTTCTAATTTTTTTGTATTAAATATAAATGAAGTAAAACTGATGGAGTTGCTTCCCCTATGCCACTTCTAACTGAATGCTCCGACAGCCCTATTTTCTTTAAAACTCAAGTAGGGAGTTAAGCTGCCTAACAGGGCCCCTTTTTTGTTAGGTGCGTATTGCCAAATCACTGAGGATATTCCTGCTATGCTGAATTTCAAAATTTCAATTATATTATGGAACAAGATTAATGTTCAAAATGAAGCAACCAATAATATTGTTCTCAAGTTAAATAGGACTAGGACGGTAATTGTAATAACCTCATAAGTGATGGCGATAGACTAGTAACCAGAAAGGAGTTTTCAGTTGCAAACTCATTTGTATTCATTGAACAGCCTTATCCATGATTCAGGCAAATTTGAATCAGAAATTGGCAACAGCTCACTTCTCAAAGGCATCTGGACTAAACTGTCTCAACTTGGATGGAAAGCAGTGGTTTTGAAACTCAACTTTGGCTAACATTAGGACTTAAGTTTTCCCCAGGCAATGAGATCTTCTGATCTGGGCCAGGTGAAAAACTCCACTGATGGCATTGGAGCAAAATTTATGTGGGATTCCAATTTGATCAGAGGGCGCAAAATAGCAATCATAGTGCCTCTTGAGACAGCTGACCATCTCGAGGGCTTCAGAAACAGTGAATACTGGATTAAAATTAGTTTTTAAACTAATTCACAAATTTGTTAATGCAAATATAAATACATACCATAACAGAGTATATAGATATTAGATAATATAAATATGGCCATATGGACTGTAACAGAAGGCTTAGCATGACTGAGAATTTTTGCTAAATCTCACAGAGCCACACCTCTTAATTTCTAACCTTCGTTTTGTTACACAATTACAGCTGATGCTACAAAACAAGTATTTAAATAAATACTAAATAGGCATGTCCATAATGTACATAGCAAAACAAATTTAAGGATGCAGGTTCTTTAAAGGAAAAATCTCAAGGGACCTTTTTATTACTTCACCTTATCCAATGTTGAAACTCTCCATGATGTCCTAAAAAGTGATAAGCACATGCCTTTTCAATCATCACCAGGCCATTAATTAAAAACTTTTTTTCCCTAGGAAAAATAAGGTTCTCTCCTGAATTTTATCAAGTACATACAAAGTTGTTCGGAGAACGTTGTTGTAATATGCTTAGAATGCACAAAATAAAGAAACAAAATTGACAAACCAGGCAACTATTAAAATTCAAGAATTTTAGTTTGACCTTACATCACTTTTAATGATTTCTTGTCACTGCTTTTTCGCTTAAGTGACATTCAATCCAGGCAACAGCAGAAAGGATTAACAAGCAAAACCCAGCATGGTGTCAACACCTCCCCAACCTCCTAGCAAAGAGGCAGGGCACAGTTGGGCTCTGCGTATACATTTTATGCAGGTAATAAAATATTACTATAACAAAATATTAATATGACTCTGCAGCCTGTCTTTTATAAGGTACAACAGAAAATGTACTAAAACAAACATAGTTTGAATTGCTGTAACATAACCCCAATGAGAGCTACAGGGAAAAGAAAGTTTCAAATAGGTGTTTAAGAAATAAATACAAGGGGGGAATTCATATGGAAATTATATTAAAATATCCTCTGGGAATTAGTAAGCATACAAAAAAAATCATCCAGAAAATCATTAAATTCCAAAAACAAATACATATGTAACATATTCAACATATTTACATATTACATAGTGGTACAGTAAAAAAGCAGAACAATTATTATTTTCCCAATTACTAAACAAGCCACTTTTTCACTGTTTCATGTTCTAAGTAATATTGAACTCACCAAGTGTAACTTCTTTACCTTTTTTTAGATGATCTGTAAACATTCTAACACGTATAATGTACACATTATTTTGGCAATTGTCTATGTGATTTATTTTTCAGAGGAAATATACAGGGTCAGATTCTTAGATGCTGATGGAAAAAAAAGAACAACGCCAATTGGATTGAATAAATTCCGATGAAAATAAAACGGCGTTATTTGATAGGGGAATCCCAACATCGCTATTAATTTGCTAACAGATGCAAAAGACAAGTAATGTTGCTACTTGGAACGATAGCAATTTCTCATAAATGCATCGTTATATATTTTCCTGTCAAATATCTGGAGAGTGAAAATAAAAACGCGTCTCAAAGTGTGAGGCGTTTTGTTTGTTAATATGTTCCTTAATTCCTGAGTTTTTTTTTCTCTGGGGGACAAGGGGGGAGGGGGTTGGGTGGGTGTCGGAGACGGGAGGATTTTTCTCGTCCGGTAAAATTTGAAAGCGGGAAGGTAAACTATGGCCCTTACACTGTCACATATACTTGTTTGCCACATTAGCATACTTGCATTTACAGAACAATCAAAGTTATATTATTGTGGTAAAAAAAAACCTAGCAAACGAAATGAATGTACAATGCATTATCAGTTCACTCATTTAAGTGCATTTCCACGCGAAACAAAAATAAAGGTCCAACAATTCTCCATTTAACTTGTCTCGCTTTTCGACACGGTAAAGTTAAAAGGATGACCGGCAATGGACCATTACGACTCCTCAATTATTTTCACTCACGTGTTTCCGCCTGGTCCTACATTTAAAGACACCTTTTAAAGAGTTGTTAACTGACGTCAGTTTCCTTGATTTCTCAAACTTGTTTTAACTTGCCCGATCTTATTTTGTAAAACAGAATCGACAAGAGCGTTTGCACGGCCTCCCAACTTCAACCTTACTGACAGCTCCCTTTCAGTTTCAAACAATTTCACAAGACAACATATTTTCATAATTTCTGGGGCAAATTTCGCAAGAACGTGAATAGTCGAAATTAGAGTTCGTTTTAAGCAGCAACTGATGCTTGTAAGACACTAATTTGTCCGGGATGCCAAACCATTTTCTTAATGAATCGATTTGAATATTTATTTAAAATCACAGAAATAGGAGTCAAAAAATTGATCTGTCGGCGTCCATAACTTACAAGACACATCCTCAGAGGGTGAGCTATATATAAATATTTGTTTTAATAAAATTCGTGACAGATCTGTTTAAGATAATAAATATACGTTTTTTTCCCCACCGGCGGTCTGCCTTTTAACACACCAGCGACTGTATGCGGACAATCCGGTGCAGTTTTTACTTTTCTCTTAAACTCAACTCTTGCTTACCCTTTTAGAGAAACCGCTGCCTTAAGGAATCCCCTGAAACAATTCTGCAGAGAAAACGATTATTTTTGTTACAACTTTTGCAAATTATCCGTGTCAATTAATTACGGGGGAGGAAGCTTTGTTCTACAGCAGGGGGAAATAACCACTTGATTTACCACAAGAAATGCATGAAATGTGTGTCCTCCCTCTTAGCTGAACTTGAGTACAGCCCAGTGCTAAACAGTCTCTGCAACACTGGCTAAATCCCTTTTCAGACAGTTTTTTTTTGCTTTGTAAAATCCAGTTTAATTTTTTTAGTCTTTTTTTCTTGGTGGGAAGTGGGTGTGTGTTTGGAACAGTCATTGAACAGGGGACTGCAGTGTGTGATGAAGCGGCGGAGTGTCCCTTTGTGAATATACATCCTCCATCCCTGGGTGGCCGGGGATTCCGGCTGGGGTCATCCGCTTTTCTTTTTGTCTTCTGTTACAAAACCAAACTCTGACCACTTCTTTCTCTAACTGCAGACTGTCAGCCAAGCTGGTGATCTCATGAGCTGATGGCTTGGGGCACTTTAAGAAGTGGTTCTCCAAAGCCCCCTTCACCCCTATCTCAATGGACGTCCGCTTCTTTCTCTTCCTCCCTTGGGCAGCTATCTTGTCTATGCTGGTGGGGCTCCCTGAGGTTGAGTCAGTCTCCTCCAGCCATTTGTTCAAGAGAGGCTTCAGTTTGCACATGTTTTTGAAGCTGAGTTGCAAGGCTTCAAACCTGCAGATGGTGGTCTGGGAAAAGACGTTGCCGTACAGAGTGCCCAGAGCCAAGCCGACGTCCGCCTGCGTGAAACCCAGCTTGATCCTCCTTTGTTTGAACTGCTTTGCAAAGTGCTCCAGGTCATCAGACGTGGGCGCATCTTCATCCGAGTGGTCCTGGTGATGCTGCGGAGGATGCTGCTGGTGGTTGTCATGGCCACCTGGATCTTCATGGAGAGCGTCCGTCATGCCATGGTGTAGAGACTGGCTTTGAGGGCCCAGCATGCTGTTGAGGCTGGTGAATCCTGGCTGCGAGTAAATGAGGGGCTGATGCCCATTGGTCGAAGGTGGCATTCCCGGGATGTGATGTGCTGCCGCCGGCCCCCAGGCGCCGCCAGGATGGTTGCCATGAGTCTGTTGATGGACCATATGATGTGTTCGGTGATGAAGGCTGTTCCCAAGGTCATCCCTGGCTGTCTGCACGTTTGCCTTTGCTGGGTCTGGCTGTCCGAGGTGAGAAGCGGTGACCCAAGGTGTCCCGTCAGTGACAGAAGACAGCCACTGGTGGCTGTGCGTAATGGGGTGCCCATTGCTGGCCAGCCCATGCAAGTAGTCATTTTGCACCATTTTCTGAACTTCTCTATAGGTAGTTCCTGGATGCATCCTGTCAGAGTCCGGATGCACCAAAGAGTTAGAATGGAGCGAGTTATTCCTCGGAATGTAATGAGCCGAAGCTGTGGTGGCCATGACTCGCACTTCCAAACTGATCAGGTTGCAGCTACTTCGCACAGCTTTAGCGGAGCCAAGTCTGTAGCAGCAGGAGGGGGGCAAGGATCGCATAACGCGCTCAATTGGCTCAAACCGTCTGACTGACAGCCAATTCACTTCTTGCCTCGTTGCTGATTGGCGACTCGCCTTTCTTGTCAGCAGTCAGCTCCACCTCATTGGTTGGAGGGGGCCTCCACCAACGCTTTGTTTTGATTGGCTAACTCCCGCTGATTGGCGTGAGTTTGGTCCAAAGTGAAGCAGCCGATTGGCCAGTCAATGATGATTTGGGGTTTCAGATCGCGTCTGTCGGCACTTGATTGGTCACTGTTTTCTGGTTTTTGCAATTTGTTACCACGTGGGGAAACTAATCTCACAGCGATCCTCATTTAACAAAAAAAAAGTAACAATAAAAGACTGCGGAAATGGCTGGGCATTGCTCAGAGATAATACAAACGATCTAAAGATATCCCGCATGTGTTTTGACCTCCGCCAGCAAAGTGTTCTCTGTAGAAGAACCACGACTGTGAAACCGTTCACACCCACCTTGAATATTATTTCTCGCTTTGTTTTGTGTACATAGTCGATTATTGTTGCTGGTTTCGGGAAGTAAAAGCGAACGATTCTTACAGGGAACCCGAGTCGCAAAATAAACGAGTTCTGTACAAAACACAAAACGATTATCACGCCGACAACAAGGGATTATGAAAAGAAAGATGAGTTATTGGTTCTAATACATCAAAATTTATAACGATCAGAATCGGGATGATTAGATCTGGTTTATTGCCGGAACAATCTATCTACATAACTGAAAGAGAAGTTTCCAATTTGTTTATTTTTGAGGTTAATTCTTATTTCTCCCCACGCTCAAGGGAATTCACTTCCAGCTTTACAGTCCTGCTTGATTATTTTTCTCTTCACGTCTTTTTTTCGCCCCACAGCAAATTACCAATTCTATGAATTGCAGAATAGCATTCGACGCAGGTCTCCCCGCTGCAGGGGAAGCCTCTTATAAACACAAGCACGTCCTTTAATGTTAATTTAGGGCATTTTAATGTTAGATCGTACTTTGCAAGGCACCATAACTCTAGACCCACATACACGTTTTACATCGCCCTTAATTCCCATTAGTCCCGCAAATCTCACCGTGGATGCATCTATCCCTCTTATTTAGTGTTTTCTTTGGTTTGCAACTTCTCTTTCACGCAGTGGACTCTCATTACGATGCAGAGCGCTTGGGGAAGATGGTAAGTTTGCACACTTCACGGGCTGGAATTTGATTGACACTTATTAGGAAATAATAGTTTCTCTCGCCTTAAAACTCAGCTGAAGTTTTTTTTTCTAAACCAGAGGCTGACGTGTTGTCAAGTTTGGAGTTAGAGATTTGTAGATGTCCACTTTATCAAAACATGCAACCACTGTACGGTTTTCGTAAAGAATACAGTTTTCTTCTAGTGAAATATATTTGAATAATATTGTGTTGACTGTATGTTTGCGTTTGTTTTCTTCACGCTCCCGCTTTTTGGTTTTTGTTGTGTCTTCCTGACCTCAATCTGGATCTTTTTATTCGCATCGATTAAGGTGGCGTTCGCCCTTTTTCCAGGTCACAGTGAAACCGTGGTTTACTTTCTCGGTAACACACGGGGCGAACGGGGGTACACGTGTCGCAGATTTTAGTGTGGGGGGTTTAAGAAAACCCAGTCTGATCCTTTGAATAGTTGGGTGGGAGTTTCATTTCTGCTAAGGTGAATTACCAAATCAATGGTTCACATGTACATTAACATCAATCCTTTGTGGAGTATGCAGTCGTTTATTACTCACTAGTGCCTTTCCGCCGACTTACCAATGAAAACAATTGACATTCAGGGATGTGGAACATCTTTTGAAAATCAGGGACAGGGCAGGCTTGTATCCGGGAAATGGCGGGAAAGTGATGTGAGAAACCGATGGGGTGTTTTGTTCTAAACTTAAAGAAGGACAAAAAAAAATGATGCTCCAAACTTCGCACGAGGGCACTCCCTCAACAGCAAACGCACATCTTTCAGGAGGAGTACTGCCTCAAGTAAGCCGTGTGAACGCGCTGAGGTTTTAAAAAAAGATTTGCATTTATATGGCGACTTACATGGCCCCAGGATGCCCTAAATCCCTTTACAGCCAATTAGGTACTTTGGAAGTGCGGCCACAGTTCTTAAGTAGGGAATGTAAGTGTTAAGGGAGTGGCAACGGGGTAAGAGTGATCGTCTGATTCACTCTTATTTATTGTTTGGCTGTTGTCTGTCCCAGGATACAAGTTACTTTAGACAGCTTGTAATGTTAAAACTTTAAATTACACCTTCTGAACTGCGCACGCAATTCTTTGTGTGAAACACTTTGAAAATATTTGATGCGCAAAGGTAATATATAAATATAAAACATAAGCCGCGTTATTTGGACGTAATATACCTCCAGTAATCTAGCTGTTACAGAATTTATATCAAAGCAAAGTGACTTTGGACTCTACCTACCCTCACTTTAACCCATTATCCCACTAAGTTTTTGGATAGAGGATTCAGAGGGGTGGCAGTGAACAATCAGACGTGGAAACAAATTCGTCTTTGAATGAAACGCAAAGTCTGCCGGTTTTAAATAGTAATTAACAACCTGCGAACAAAATCAACTTCTCGAGAATCATAAATGTTGCAACCATGCTTTATGCTTTCCCACGATTTTATTAGCAAGTTGTTAATGGCAGAGGGGGGAAACGGGCCGCTCTCCCTCCCCCTTTATGGATTAGAAAGTATTTTACCACTCAACAGAAAAGTCTGGTTTATGTCAAACAGACGCAAGTAAACAAAACCCCTAAATCTTGAGACTCAAGGCAAATCGTCCAAGCCATTCAAGTTCCCCGTTTAATACTTGCGATATCTGAATTTCCCATTTAAACTCTGTTGCACAAATCCTTGGTATCTGTAACCGCATCACATCCAATATGACCAGCCTCTACTTTTCAGCAGCGTTGCTTTTCAGTGCTATAACAAAAGATTTGAATGCATTAGTGACATAGAATACACAAACAGTTAACAGACTAGTGGCTGAAATCAATATCTAAGCAAAACATAAATTATTAATATTAAACAAATACCGGGAGGTGATGTGAGCCTTTTCTATAGCTGAGGTGGATTGAGGGAATGTTAATTCTAAACAGCTCAATTTAGAATTAAAGAGTCTGATTTATGATCATTCTTCATTTCCAAAGCCTTTCAGAAGATATTGCTGTAACCACTACATTGTTCAATTTCCCACAATATGTCACCAACGCATAAAGTTCCCTTTAACTTGATGGTGTCATTAGCGTCCGACAAGCAATACACTTCTATATTATAATAGCAAGGTGGTAAACTCCCCAGCTTTCCTTGGTTCCCAGGAACTCAATCTTAACAATTCTTGACAGTGGAGATGAGAACCATAAAATGTAGATCTGGTTTGCTACTCAGGTGATTGGCTGCATTCTGCTGTAGTAAAAACTGTTGGAGTTCTTTGTGATTGTAGCCATTGGAATACCTAATACTGAGTAAAATGGCTTTAGACTTAGGGGTCTTTGATGCATCTTTTAGGGCAGGGGCACTTAATCTGGGGGCTATGGCCCCCCCTGTTAATGATTGGGGTCTATGGCATAAAAAAAGTTTGGGACCCCCAGTGAATGGCAATATAATTTGAAATAATATAATAATAAGGAATATAGAGATCAATCTTTATAAATAGGGTGACGATCTGAGACTACTAAAGTTTCCTAATGAGGTAGACTGTCTTACTGACATTCACACAGCCTTATTTTATGTTTGCACCATGCTTTTCCTACAGTGAGGTTACCAATCTCTCTAAAGCTATATACAATATGAGGTGATGACTGTGTTTGAGCATTGTTGCTGTCAGAGTGACGAACAGCAGTGTTATCAATAGAAATAGGTATGCATCCCCTGATATATCCAGCGATGAGAGGAATAAATCAGGAGGGCGAGAGGTAGATATGGAAGAGAAAAGCTTGAACTATTTCAGCAGAATCAACTGCAGGCAACTAAGATCACTCGGTTCCAATTTGTGCAGACATGATAAGCCTCAGGTGATTTTAATGTAGAAATATATATATCATAAAAATTGCATAGCTGCTGACAATGCTGTTTGAAATTGATTAATGCAAAGATCTATGTTTGCTTACTGTTGGTCAGGTTCATATTATAGAAGTCATAAAAATGGCACCATCACCACATCATGTTTTCTTTGCCAAGGTTCTTCTCCCAATGTGAAAGTACAGTGGCCTTTTACTGGTTGCTTTCTGGTATCTTAGTTAAATGACAACTAAAATTGAGAGCTGTACCATTCTACTCTACACAGCTGAGTACAGTCCTGTTGTTTACTGTCAAGACATTAGCTAACGTCGTAGACTAGGGATCAAACCAAGGTATTCCCTGTACGTGGGGGACATCTCCAGTCAAACGTTTTGAGCCATTGGAAAGCCAGCAATGAGGTCTGCATAGCTGACACCACTTGCTGAATTTCTCAGATATTTAAGAGAAAAGGATGCTGGTTTCTGTCTTTGGGAACCTATCTTAAAGGTGCCTTCCCTTAATTGTCCCAAATGACTGATGTGTCAGGGAATTACTGCAGGAAAAAACCCTCTTTTTAACTTAGTTGAAGTAAAATTTAGAATGTTCTGAATTATTCCTGATGAAGTGGACAGATTAAAATAAATAACTTTTTCTTTGACAATGTAAAATAAAAATAATATTTACTGCATCCTTCATGGTATCGTTCAATTTTAACTAACATTTCAAATTTCAAAATATTATTTCACCATCAGTTGCTTGAAAATTATAGAATGAGTTAGGTGACTTAATGCACACTGAAAAAGTGGTTGAACTAATTTCTATAATTCTATACTTCTCAAAGTCCTTAAGTTTTGGGGAGACTATGATGTAGGTTGGGACCCTGTTTCAGGTTTGCCACGGGCTTCGGCCAGAGGATGATGGTATGGTAGCCACAGATCTTCCACTGTCATCGTCTTTAATTCCAATCACAGACGTCACGGTCACATCCCATGGTGCTCTACTCTGCGTATAACTGAGGCTACAACCTCCAGTGTCCAGGTATCACTCTCTGCAGGACTCCCGGACTGTCAAAATCTTTTATATTCTGACTGAGCAAGAAAAGACTTCAATTATCTCTGCCTAAATCCTCGTGATACTGCAATTAGTTATACAAATCAACCTCATTTCATGAAAGTGGTCTCTGATAGTGAGACACTGAACTGAGCTGAAATTAACAAAGAAAGCTTTGTACATTTATGTATTTTAAAGAAAGCAGAGCCGACTTAGGGCTGGTGATTATATTTTCAGATGCAACATTGGGCAAGGGTGTTAGAGTTGGATTAATTTAATTAATTCCTTCACTAGTCTCAAGTTGCCTCACTAGCCAATACAACTTTAAATGTTTCTGCATCAAGTAAGAAATAATTCACTAACATCATTTCAGCAATTTCTAATGTACAGGAGGAAATAAATTATTTTATGTTGGTCGATTGTTTTAACACAATATCTTATTATAGTGTATCAGCTTCTTTATATCCTACCACTTGAAATATCCTGGTTGATATTTTGAGTAGCCCAATGGTTATCTTATCAGTCGGGGAAGTATGCTTCTGCGCCAGTTTTTGACCACGGCAGAAAGTCTATTTCTTCTGATATTTCTAATTGCAAAATATCAAAAGCTCATGTTTTACTTTAAGCCGAAGCAGGCGGAAGTGCATGGCCTGTTGTGGTTGAAGGACAAGCAGTAAGTTTGTTAAAAGTGTCCAGATGCTGGACGGGGAAGAATATGCCCTTGTCTGGGTGAGGTGCGTTTTTGCCAGGATGCTGATGGTTGCCATGGAGAGGGAGATGAAGGGATCACAGAGCTCACATTGAAGGGAGCCTAACCTCAGGGGAAAAAAAAGCCTGTGCAACTGGAAAATAAAAGGCAGAATCAATCTACTCTTTGCACTGAGTTATGTTATGGAATGTAATCATCCTGGCCAAACTTTATAAAGAGAATCAATTTTGATTATCATTTAAAAGTGCTCTCTAATTTCCAACCTATTTATTAAAAGTTTATTCTTTTCCCATTAAACTATGTCTCTCACATTAATTTATCTACAATATTTTGGAAATCACAATGCAAGTATCCTGAAAGATTTATTATGACATATTCTTTAGGCAAACATGCTTTTTTATGAAGCAGGAACATATGGAATATATGAGGAAAATGTTTTAGTCAGTGTAAGTTCAGTATTTTCACAATTCCTGTTTTCTTTCCGAACAGTTGCTATGAACCTTTTTTGGGAACTATTATTAAAAATATACAGATATGGTTTCATTTATCCTTTTATATGGTTCATTTCTTAGTAATATGCCTGCAAGTAAATGTTATGTTCTAGCATTACTTAGTGATGTTAATACCTTCAGAACTTTCGTCGGCCGCTTCTCCAACCCTCTTGTGCCTCCACTACCCCCGGTCAGAAATAGGAATTGCTTCCTGTTTGTGACCCTGTAAAGGAAAGGAAAATCGAGTCTTAATTTACAGTTTAGTCTCGTGCCCACCGGCTCAAAGTTATCTCATGATGACATGACATCACAGGATCTGGCCTTGGAATCACTGCCTCATGTACTGACAGCCATTCAGTATTCTGTCTTAGCAGGGGCCATGTGAGGTCACTGTCACTTTGGCTGCAGGAAGCAGGCCGTGTGAATCAGCGAGAATGCACACGCACAACACTGCTCCTAACGCGCTATGGGTCATTCAATTGTCTGCATTATGTTCTGTGGTGCTTTCATAAATGTTATATTTCACACCCGCTCATTACTTTCAAAGACCCTTAGAAATACCATCCCTTTCACATGTGTCCTGTATGTGCCTGACAACAATCAGCGTGAGAAATACATGGAAAATGTTCTTGTATTTTAAAATAGAAAATTTTCTTTGTACAGTGTACAGTGGCTCCGCAGAGTATCACATTATCATTTGTAATTACTAATTAGCATTTAATCACAATTTTTCACATCAGGATAATCACTTTAGCATGACTAGTAAGATATATTCTTGTTTTTATTTCAAGACCTAAGAATGCACACCATTGGTGGAGGTATGTAAACAAAGGACACTCTGGATATATTTGCATAATGCAAAGGCATGACTTACTCATGCATTCTGCACCCACTCAAGAGTGAAAAACAGCAACAAAGGAACTCCTCCACCAACAATCTCAGCATTATCACAATGAATTGTTATAATGCCATTTAAGGTCTCTCACTCAAGTAAGAGAATATTCTTTTCACAGTCATACAGCAAGGAAGAGGGCCTGTTTGGCCCATCCCATCTATGCATGTTGCCCAGTAAGCCTAGTCCATCTGCCCTCATTTGGCCCAGGGTCCTCTAAACCTCTCCAAACTAATCTAAATGGCTTTTAAATGCTGCTTACGTGTTTGTCTGAACCACTATTTCTGGTAGCTCATTCCAAATACACACCACAATTTGCATGAAGAATTTGCCCTGATGTCTGTTTTAAAACCCTCTCCTCTGGTCTTCAACCCACGCCCTCTAGTTTTCAGCAACCCTTTCCTGGGAAAAAGACTACCTGATTTCTTGTGTATGCCCTTCATGATCTTAAATACCTCTATTATGTCACCCCTTAATCTACAATGTCTCAGCAAATAAAGTCCTGGACTATTTATTTTCTGAGATACTGTGTGGAAGAGGCCCTTTTCATGCCCCCCCCCCACCAAACCATGCCGCTCAGCAATCCCTGATCTAATCCTAGCCTAATCACGGAACAGTTTATAATGACCAATTAACCTACCAACCAGTAGGTCTTTGGACTGTGGGAGGAAACCGGAGCACCCGGAGGAAACCCACGCTATCACGGGGAGAACATACAAACTCCTTACAGGCAGTAGCGGGACTTGAACCTGGGTTACCTGTACTGTAAAGTATTGTGCTAACCACTACACTACCATGTTGCCCTGCACAACATCTCCTTCTCACTCAGGCCCCCAATTCCAGGCAACATCCTGGTAAATCTTTTCTGCACATCCTAGTGAAACCTTGCTGTACATTCTGGTAAATTTTTCCATAAATATTTATTCTTTTTTTGATTCAAAATAATGATAATTCTAGCCCCTTGTCACTCTGTTTCCTTACCAAGTTTGTCGTGCATCTACATATAACCTAGACCATCCCTGAGATCTTTTGCTCTGAAATAGGTATCTCTATAATTGTTACAATGTAAAGAGGAAGGTGTAATTCAAAGGAATAAAATTTTCCCCTTTCCTCTTATTTCCCTGAGAGCTTCCACTCATGTATGCTCTGAAATCTGAAGAAACTTAGTTGAGGCAAGGACAAACATCCCAAACTTCACAGTTTCACTTCAGGGCCAGGTCTGTCATTCCTACTGGCACCAGTGTAGGAAATGCTGTTCCTAAAGTATGTTTGCTTTCCCTTTTGAAGTTATTCTGAATCACGGGACAAAGTGCTGTTTTTGTGCAGAATTAGAACTTTCTTTAACCATTCCTATCAACAAGCATGGCCATTTCTAGTGAAGACATTTAATACTAAATTTTTTGATTTAATTTGTACCAGATGATTAACTTACAAAATTAACAAGAATTTAAAATAAGTATGAATTTTCTTTATTCTTGGAGCTATTGATAAAACAAGGCAAAGATATAATTGATGACAGGTTTTGGGGAGGAATCATAGTTATTATTAGAATATTTTAACCTAACGCTAAGAGATAATTGTTTGCAATTCAGAATGTGTGCCCTGTGGAAGTTTGTGTTACCATCATTAAATTATTTCCAAGTGAACTTCATCTCATCATTTAGACTGCCTGGAATTGGCAGATTAACACTTGGGGAGGTCGCGTACATTTGATACTCTCAAAGAACAAGATTGATTGTTAAAGTTTGAAAAAGTCAACTCTAACCCTGTAGGATTTTCATTTTCAGGTATGACATTTCAAAAAGACTCTTTGAAATGGTCACTGATGGTGCCAATCATCGCTTTTACAAAAACTTGCTGATTCTTTTGATGGATCTAATTTAGGTGAATTTCTTCCAAGCCATGTGTTTTTCGAGAAAGAGTGCAGGAATAAAATGGAAGATTAAAAACAGGGAAGATTTAAGTCATCCGCAGCCGAGTATCTGTCTGCCGCCCACTGAGAAAAATTATTCTGGACTGGTATGGTGGCAATGCAAGTGTACTGAAAATTAACATGTTTATGAATTTCCAACAGCCAGAACAAACCTCTCCTTCAATTCTCTCCACAGATTTTTATGTAATTTTATGTATCTTTTATCTTTGATGCCAAACCAATGGAACTTGTTTTACAAAGATTATAAATACTTTATTTAAATTTGAGCTGCATTGAGTTAGTAACAAAATTATATTTTGCTTTTCCACTTTAGGAAGAGTTTCCAAGCCAATTCCTTGCTTCTATCTTTCTTGAGACAAAAACAGACAACAAAAATCGCAGGCAGAAAGAAAAGAGCAGTTAAGCAAGAAGTCCTTTGTAGCCACACTAATAAATTGTTAAGTAGAATCTTCAAAATAAGTTTGTAACACAAATAACCATTGTTTGTGGTGCATAATGAATTTTGCTTCCACACCATCTCTAAGATTAACATACTTGTTGTTCAAAATTCTTACCCCAATTGAATTATTCTACTAATATTAATATGACTTTTTATAGTTAATATTAAAGATCAGGTTCTTTAATCCACTGAATGAACAAGCTATTGATAAAGAATGTTTTTAAAAGTTTTATATTTATGGAAAGTGTACACTACATAGAGCAACTCCACAAATATGGAACTAATTTCTTATGTTGTCGTTGGCTGGATCCGCAGAACTTATGTGAAGGAAAACTCATTGAAAGCTTTGCACAACCCTTCTGTTATTTCTATGGCTCTTTCAAATGTTAGTCAGTGGATGAAGCCCCAGAGATACCATTTCAGACAATTTTTTTTATTTTGCTCTATTGTTTACATTAGTGTTTTGTTGAATAGCTGCAAACTGCACAAAAGATATTTCATTGTTTATTTTGGAAGAGAGCAAACAGATTGAATTGATAAGTTCTTCAACTTTTTTTTGGTCATTTTGATATGACATTAAAATTTGACCATTAGCTATAATTTTAGTGAAGATGCTTGATACCTTATTTTAAATCTGCTTCAAAATATATTCTCTTTACATACAACATGTCTTTCCTAATTTATCTTATGTCTTCACACTATACCTGATGGGAATTTTAGCACAGTCACTATAAATTGTACAAGTGTGACTTGCACCTTGATCTGTTTCTACATTTACTGTACTGCAAGCTATTTCCACCGGTGCTGCTGTGGGCCAAATACGAATGAAATGATCAATAGTGCGATATTTCATCTGAGCCCCACGCTCCCACTCTCCTGACTGTCTTTCTTTCCTCTCAATGAGCACATCTATACTCGCTCAGTTTTGGATGGCGGGATCTTGATTGGCATTTTCTCAGAGCACAGTGGGAGGTTCAGACATTCTGGATTCTACTTTTCTAGCTCTGAAGGCTGAATTAAAGCCCAGTATTAGCACTGGGAGAAAGCACGATGAACACATAATGATAATGGCTATAGGGAACGGGAGCGATGAAAGAAACTTAAAGTGCATCTAACTGTTGGAGGCCATTTTTAGAGCGATTTCTCTTAGAGTAGAGCCTTTGTGGGCAGCGCTGTATTGTCTATTCATATCCAAACCACAATAATTTAACCATTTCCCCTGAAACATTGCTAGAAACATGGTGAGGAAGGATTAAATCATATATTTTTAGATAATCGTAGATTAAACAGATTTAGCAATTAACAAATCTGATATTATGATTAAAAATGTAGCCTCATCAGCTCTATTATTGTAATATATAAATTTTGTAGAGTTTTAAAAAAATTAAAAAACTCCAATCTTTATTAGGTGTCAAAATGATAAAATTAATCGGATTAACTAAGAGGAACAACAGGTTAAGTGAGTATGTTTTACCTTTGGAAAGTGGCATCTCACTGGGTCATAGCTATAGGCTACAGGAATAGGTGGATAAAATAAACATTTTATTTTTGAATAAAAAATAAGAACAAAGTGTTTTTCAGCTACTCCAAAGCAGCAGGACGAGAGTGTAATTTGGTTGAGTGAACCCACAACACACTACAAAGAGCGAACGGTTTCGGGACTTTAAAATACAAGGCTGGAATGGATTGCCTGAGGTGATCAAACAGCTGAACTGTTTGCCAGAGGGGCTGGATATCCATAACACTCGATTTCTTTAATGAACTGGAAGAATCTACTTCATCCAAGACTAAGTACTCTTATTTTTCTTATCATTATCAAGGAAGCTAATTATACTGGGGTCTAATATGTTTAAACAGTTTTTCTTTCCAGTTGTTGGTATGAAAGGAAGTAAATCAAAATGATTGAGGTATGTTTCAGAAGCTGGAGTCTATAGGTAAAAGCATGGATTTTGTGGGAATAATGGTGTGCCTATTAGCACTCACTGCACTGTGGTAAATCAAAGCACAACTTGGAGAGTCTGCTTGTGTGCAGTCAAACGTATAAACCTGGAAGCTGCTGTCCGCTTTGCCCTTCACTCTCTTCAAACCTCAATAAGAGGTCTGGCACTCAACTATATGCCTGGCATGAAGTTGTGCCACTTACTCAATAGTTACCCACTAAACATGTCAGAACAATTTAACACTGGTGCATTCAGATATAAGTAATCTTTTAATGGTTTGTTAATTACTGCCAAATAATCTCAGTGGTACCCTTAAGTTTGATTTATAAGCACAGAGATTCAATCCTTCAGGATGTAATTATTGTTGGAGGTTTAGCACATTCACGTAAAATAACTTTATTTTACTTCACCTTTTTCAGCTTCCTTACCGTCTTGCCCTTTTTATTTCTGTACACGGTTTTAATACTGAATCAAGTATTCTGCTTTACACTTCTCGGTTAGGCTCTGGATGGTGCAAACTTGTTCTCCATCACATGCACTAAATATCAGTGACAGCGTGACGTACTCCACCTTGCATTCTGCTTCTGAAAGTGGGAACTGAATTTTGGAATCTACATACTTCCAATTGTTTTGTATATTTAGCAATAGAGAAGCCCTGTTGCTGTCACTGGGCATTCCTTGATCTGATCAGCTGCTTGGTCCCAGTTGTATAGCTTGCAAACACCAGGTGTACAACTCAGCACTGTGAATGATCTCAGGCAAGTGTTCATGTAAATCTGCGAGACTCTGTAGAATTATAAGAGACAAGCCATATTTAATCATTCTAAAATTTGTGCCAGACGTTACACAACTTATTGATGAACGTTATTACATCTTCAGGTTTGGGTACTGGACTCAAGGAATGCACTTCTCCCCATATAATGACTACACTGACCATGTTTTCCTTGTGTGTATTTTGTTCTACACAGTTATACAATTCAGCATTTCAATTCTTGCTAAAAATATCACTTTTCCACAGTTATTAAACATTATTAAAACTATTATTTTTATTCTAAAAAGTATTAAACTTTCTATGTCTGTTGAAACAATTTTCTGTTCCCATTCTTCCTTAAATAATACATACATTTACTCATAATCATCCTTGCTAATTTACTGTGTGTTAATTGTTGTCTCTCAGGATTAAATTCCACATTCTCTTTGCTAAAATTTATAGGGATTGTCAGAATAACATGGTATAATTTCCTTCGGGTGCCTGGTACAATGAACAATCTTGTTGCCTACCTATCCTTTCCTGTCTAATGGATATTCTGCTTTTTATTGGCATATGGTCCATCAGTAATTTCCCTCATGAGTACCATTCATTATTTATGATCCTGAAAAGCAAATATGGTTAGACGATTATCTACAGCCAAGCCCATTTCTGTTCTTACATGATGTTCTGTCATATATGCTTCCCATTATTTGACAATGGATAAGAATACAGTCTTGAGCACTGGTTACCCCTCCTTCTCTTCCATCCAATACTTGATCTAAGCAGCAAACAGCTCTGACTGGGAATCCTGGAAGCATGTCTCAGTTGCATATTATTTACTAGGTGGTTCTTTGGGAAAATACTTAGAACTATAGTTGTCCATCAGCCTTTTTATTCCTATTAGTCACCTACTGTATTCCATTTTTAAATTTGCTGTCCCCTTCTTTATTCTCAATACATTTTTAACTATTGAAATGTTACTGAAACCACTGGCCAGATTTTGTTGGCCGATCAGAACTATAAGTAGGCAACCATCGAAACTTTTGCAAGTCCCACATCTCTGCCCGTCTACTGTCAAATGTAGAAAACTGGGGCCAGATTCTGATGCACAGCCTTGTTCCAGCATTTTAGCTCTCCAATCTTGAACCTGTCTGACCAGGACAGACTGCCAATGGGAATTCTTAGTCTGTAGATTTTAAAACATAGTTTGTTTTTAATTATTTTAATTCACTTTATCCTGTTTTTTAGTTAGTTTTTTATTTTAATTGTCAATTTCTAAAAATATTTTTAAACAGATTTAATCATTCTGGATCTTTTATGACTACCTACTTCAATTTTTAACTTGCTCATTTCTCTGAACGTTAGAAACATTGTAGAGCTATTAAAATTAATTTTCTCGGTTATAGCCATACAAGCCCCATTCCCAGCTTTACCAGCTGCCGAATAATTTGAAAGCATGGGGCTCCCTTCCCCTGCCACCTTGTCCCAGCTGAGAGCACACTGCTGGATTCAAAGGTATGAAGGTCAGTTTGATAAACCCTTCATATCTGGACAAGGCAGGTATAGATGGGTAGGGGTTGGTGAGAGTACCACAGGTAGCGATTCAGGCTGACGTGACCAGGCCTGTACAATCTGACCTAATAAAAATGAACTAATTCTAATTGTGTGAAATTAGAACAAGTTCGTAACTGTTTACTTTCTTGGTGACTTTGCTAGACGTGGCAAAGATCCAAGCTGTTTGGAAATTATTTTTCTTAGTCTAGCATTGCACTTCATATTTTTCCTTGATAATTGAATCAAATCCAGCAAGATTCTTCCCCAATAAAAGGATGAGGAGAACAGGGATCAGGACAAAATTTGATCTGTTAAATAATAAATAACAATAAATCATAGAGTAACAAACTGTGCAGTAAATACATAGTACTACACATTGTGTGTCAAGGAATAACTGACCCATTAAAATGTGCAACTGTTTTTTTTTACAGAACAGCGTCAAAAGGCCAGATGTTTGCATTAAAATATCAAGAATGTTAAAGATGCTTTTGCTCTCCTTATTCACTAGCTGCAGTAGTGATCGTGGGCATACTGTTGGGGGACTGAGTTGATATTCTGAAGGTTGTGTGAATTGTGAAGCACCACCTTTAGCTTTAGGCTCGTGGCATTTTGCTGTCTGCTTTGCCACTGAAAAGCACTGAATATCAAGAAGTTGCTGAATTTGGGCTGTAAATTCAGTGCTTAAAAATGCAAATACAGTTTTTAATGATATGTTAAGTATATATGGATGTCAATCAAACACCCTAGTACCAAATATTAACCATTACAAGAAAGCTGTCAAATTTTAAAACTAGAACATACTTTTTTTTATATATCATCCTCTTTAATTCTCATCCCAATCCAATCTTTTGGTATTTCTCTTTCTGTACCTGATGTAGCAATAAACAGCTTTATTTCAAATTCCTCAACATTTTCATTGCATATATCCATCTTTTTATATTTGTGCTCCTGTTGTTTTCCTTGTCTTCTCAGGTCCCTGACGCCCTGTTTACTTGTGGCCCTGACCTCCGCTATGTAGTGGGTTAATCTGTTGAGGCTGAAGGATACAACTTGCAGCCAAGCCTGTATATCTGTTGAATGTTACAGTTGATATGCTGATGGAATTAAAAGATTATAGATTGGCATGAGAAGCGGTTAGAGCATAATCACTGGCTGAATGTTCCAATGAAACCCATGCGATTCTTCATTTCCACCTCTGGCTCCAGCCTCCCCTCTTTGTCTTGCTGAGTCCTGCAAATGGGCTCTTCTTGTTCACTCCCACTTCTAATAAACTGCCCCATCTCATCTGTTGACCTCTCTGCTTCTTGGAGACTTTCTATATTATGTCGCCTTCCCATTTTTACTGCTTAAGATTTACAGGTTTCTTTTCACTTGTCTTAATGAAGTTTGTCTGTGACTCACGGGGGCATCTGTGTACTCACACAATGTATTCAGCACCAAACTGTGTGTGGGTTATCTTTTTCCTGCCAACCAAATGCATGATAATTCTACAGAAAAGATACAAACAACCTCCTTACTGGGAACTGTGTCTAAGTAAAAATGATTCTAAGGGGTTCTATACGCTAAAGGAAATGCATTCACATTATTTTAATATAATGTATTTCACATTGTGGGTGACGGTGTTACATTCATTTGCAATGCTTTCAACACAATTATTCTGATGATGTTAAAAGCCTTTTAGTTAAAAGCCTAAGTGGGATAAGACATAGTTTATTTTAATAAAGCATGCATAATTAAGCAAATCACCATATATTGTTCAAAGTATAAATTATAGCATCAAAATATCTAACTGTATCACATACTTAAAGCAAATTAGCGGTTTTGCTCCCAACACGGCTCAGGAAATGTGAACTTGTTACCATAGTATGTGGTGTCTTTGTGAATGGCTCAACTAAGTGAGCACAAATATACAAATGAACATATTGAAGTTAATAGCATGTGTTCTACATTTAAAGGAAGCTGGTAATCTTGGACATCGTGCAGTGAAAGATCCTTTTTTCCTTATTGACAAATACAGGTGCATATTCAGACTGACGTAAATCCCATTAGCTTTTGTTTATGGTCCACAGAGTTAGAACAGTGAAAGAGCAAAGAATTGAGACCGAAGCAATGGTCTAATTGAAGAGCTAGTACTGAGACAGACACGTTAGGTTGAATGGGCCTCCTTGTGTAATACTGATGCTTATAGAAAGGTTTTCTGAATACTGCAGTCATTGAGAGTACTATGACCTGATGTTTGAACAAATTAAATACTGGGCCAAATGGATTGGTCAGGACTGGGAGCGAGCTTCAGGCTGGTTCTGCTTGCTGTTCCGTGATGTTTGCTCTGCTCTTTGCTGCACTGAGACTGAGGCCTTGGGCCTGATCTGGCTGCTCCAGGCTTCACGTCTGTGGGCTCTACGACAATTTGCTCCACCGTGTGATGAACCGAGGCTGAGGCCTTGGGCCTACTCTGGCTGATCCAGGTTTCGTGTCTGTGGGCTCTGCGACAATTTTCTCCACTGTGTGACAAACTGAAGATGAGGCTACGGGCCTGCTCTGGCAGTTTGGGGCTTTGTGTCTATGGACTCACTTTTTTTCTGAATGCTGTTTGTTTGCTTTTATTGTTTGCATGTTTTTTTTTCTCTTTCTGCCTTGGGTGTTTGTTGGATTTTTTAAAATGGGTTCTTTTGGGTTTCTTGTTTTGTGGGTGCCTATAAGGAGATGAATTTCAGGTTTGTATAATGCATACATACCTTGATAATAAACGCACATTGAAGCCTTCCCGATATAATTTCTCTCCCTTTCCCATTTTCTCTTTTTGTATTCTCCATTCTGGCTCCTCCTTACCCCTTCTCTCCTCATCACCTGCCCACCACATCTCTCTGGAGCCTCACCTCCTTCTCTTTCGTCCATGGCTCACTCTCCTCTCCTATCAGATTCCTCCTTCTTCATCCCTTTGCCTCTTCCACCTATCACCTCCCAGCTTCTTACATCATCCCCACTCTCCCAGCCACCCACCCACCCACATTCCACCTCATCTGCTTTCACCTATCATCTGCCAGCTTGTACTCCTTCGCCTCCCCCCACCTTGTTATTCTGGTATCATCCCCCTTCCTTCCAGTTCTGATGAAGGGTCTTGGACCAAAACCTCTGCTCCTTACTCACCTCTGTAGATACTGCTTGACTTGCCGAGTTCCTCCCGCACCTTGTGCGCATTGCTCTGGATCTCCAGCATTTACAGAATCTCTTGAGTTTACCACTTCCAATGTACTTATATCCCCCAAGAGGACCACAACCTTGTCGTAGGGTTTGGAGGCTTGTGTGCCTCAATGACCAGGAGAGCTGTGCTGGCTGGAGTCAGGGTTTTATGCTTTGGCTCTTGCTAGGGTCACCCATGCCAAACAGGTCAAAGGGTAGAGGACACACTAAGAGTGGTCCTTTGATCCTCCAGGTATGAAGGTTTGGCACAGGTAAAACAAAACTGTTATGGAAACAGCAATGAAGAATCCTCCGACATCTGAGTGTGACGGTATTCCTGAGTCTCCACCTGGGACTTGCATGGCTGACAGTAGTGGAAACCGAGAGGGAGCTATTGACACAATGAAGGAAGCCCTGAACACTGCCAGAGCTGGAGAACCTTCAATGCTGTCCTAAACGCCAGCGACGTAACAGGCAGTAAGTAAGTAAGTGCAGTTATATAAACATCTAATCCGTTCCTATTCATTCCTCTGCCTACATTTTAGCAGATGTGTTAGTGCATAGGGAAGGTAAGACGGTTTAATATTTCCATTAAAGTGTAGACACTGGAATGTAACATGGATATATAAATAAAATCTTAAGTACCTCTATAGTAACATCACAATAGTATTCCTTGGTCTATATTCCTTAATATACTGGCAAATTCAAAGAACATTTCAAACTTTGATCCCATTTTGCCAATGGCTTCTAAGAAAAAAAAACATGCATGTTTATTTTCTCCACATTTAAAGTTAATGTCCCATGGAAGTCTTTTCTTCTTTGGGTTTCTATTTCTTAAGCAGTTACACTGTGTTATTCTCAATGGCCTATCTGGGGTCATGCACATAATGATAATCATCTGTCACTTCTGCACGTGCTGAACTACGCTCCTGAAAAAGGCTTGACTTTAACATTTTCATTGCTGCTTTCAAATTCACCCCACCATTGTCCCTTCCTGTGTCTGTGGTCTGTTTTGGTTCAACATCACCCTCAATGTTCTTCGAAATCTGGCCTCTGTTGCACCACCATTGGTAGACTTGCCCATGCCCTGAACTTCTTTCTTAAGCCTTTCCAATTCCCTGTTTCCCTCTGTTTGACAAAGTGTTTGGTCATCGTATCCTGGTGTGCCTGTTCTAGTCTTGGCAGATAATGTTGCTGTGAATTGACTTGAGATATTTTATAATGAAATAGCTATAAAATTATCATTCACTTGTTCGTTCACTATGTGCCATGTCTAATGACATGTGATCATGGTTTTTTCATGCTCATCATCTTGGCAAACTTTTCTGCAGAAGTGGTTTGCCATTGTCTTTATCTGGACAGTGTCTTTGCAAGATGGGTGACCCCAACCATTACCAACACTCCTTAGAGATTGTCTGCCTGGCATCAGTGGGCACGTAACCAGGACTTGTGGTATGTACCAGCTGCTCATATGACCGTCCACCACCTGCTCCCATAGCTTCACTTGACCCTGATCGGGTGTGTGTGGGGGGGGTGCTAAGCAGGTGCTACACTTGCCCAAGGGTGACCTGCAGGTAGAAGAGCTTCTTACCTCCTTTTGTAGAGATGAATCTCCACCCCACCACCCAATTATAAAGTCTGTTAAGAAGTACCCTTTCATTGCAAATACCCTCAAATCAGTTATTTGTGTAGATAGCAGTGACAGAATTCCTCATCTAAGATTTTGTGAAGACACAGTGCAATATTTCCTGTTAATTATAGAAGTTTTAGAGTTTTGTCATGAGTTTTTCGATGATGAACTTTTTTTTTTCCACACAAGCCCAAAGAAGGTATTATTTCCCTTGCATTTTGTTTCATCATAAATCTACATCTGGGATCTGTAACTGAGGAAGATCTTATGCCAAAAGGTTGTGATTCGAAGGCCAAATACTGTTATATTTTCTCCCATTGGCTTGGGAAAGTGATTTGCTGTTTCTTCAGTGATGTATGACTCTGCTAAGCTGAGAAATGGTCAGCAATAAATTTAAGACAAATCAATTCAGGATGTTTTTAACTATGATTTATTTGAGAGATGCCAGCTAAAAATTAAAAGTGAGGTCCATTAGTGGTTGTGGAAGCGAATGAAGCAAACAAGAGCTGTGTTGTCATTTTCACCCTGTGAAGCATGTTTGCTTCCATTCTTCCCACAGACAGGCTACGAACCTTGAAACTTCACTCTGATCTTCAGGGTATGACATTCAAGGAGGATTATCTGAGCAACTCTCCCCAATTCCTCCTTCAGAGTTCCATGCCTCATAAATTCTCTCAGTTCCGAAGTGTTTTTGCTTGAATTTGCAGCGAAGGTCCGGCCATAACTGACTGCTCAGTTTCATTCCGCAGGTACAGTAAATGGTGAAACATATCTCCAAGCATGAGATTTAATCTTTGGTGAGTTAGGAATGAGAAGGGATGCAATAAATAAAGTCCATGAGGGATAAAACTGTGAATCTACTGATTAGTCATTCTGTTGCAGCGAGAAGAATAATAATCGAAGAGCAAAGAATGACAGATGCAGAAAATCTTCAATAAAATTAGAGAATGCTGGAGGTCATTCTCCAAGTCGAGCAGCTTCGGAGGAAAGAAAAACAAAAGCAGCTCACACAAAATGCTGGGGGAACTCAGCGGATCAGGCAGTATCTGTGGAAAAGTGTAAGCAGTCGACGTTTCAGGCCGAGACCCTTCTTCAGGACTGAGAAGGGAGGGGGAAGATGCCTGAATTAAACGGTGAGGGGAGGGGAAAGAAGCTAGCTGGAAGGCAATAAGTGAAGCCAGGTGGGTGGGAAAGGTCAAGGGCTGGAGACGGAAGAGTCTAATAGGAGAGGAGAGTGGACCATGGGAGAAAGGGATGGAGGATGTAATAGACAAGTGAGAAGAAGTAAACAGTCAAGGAGGGGAATAGAGGAAAGGGAGGATTTTGTTCCCCGGAAGGAGAAATTAATTTTCATAGCAAAAAGTCGGAGGGCGTTGCTCCTCCACGCCAAGGACAGCCTCATGTCGGCACAAGAGGAGGCAATAGATCGCGACAGATTGGAATGAAAATGTTTGGCCACTGTGAAATCACGCTTGTGGCAGATCGTGTGGAGGTGCCTGGTGAAGCAGTCCACCGCTTCATGATGGACCTTAGCAATATAGAGGAGGCCTCATTGGGAGCACCGGACACAACAGACGGCCCCAGCTGATTCGCAAGAACCTTACCTGGAAAGACTGGTTGGGGCCCTGTATGGAGGTGCACGGGCAGGGTTAGCACTTGGACCGCTTGCAGTGATAAGTGCCTGGAGGGTGATTAGTGGGGAGGAATGAATGGACAAGAGAATTGCGGAGGGAGTGTTCCCTGTGGACAGCTGTGGGGGTGGGGGGGTGCTGTGAAGACATGTTTAGTGGTACGGTCCCATTGGAGATGACGGAAGCTGCGGGAAGATAATGTGTTGGATGCAGAGGCCGATGGGATAGTAGGCAAGGACGAGAGGGACCCTATCACTATTACAACAGCAAGAAGATGGGGCAAGCACACACGTATGGGAAATGGAAGAGATGCGGGTGAGGGCAACATCGATCGTCAAGGGAGGGAAACCTGGTTCAATAAGGAAAGACGACATTTCTGATGTCTAGGAATGGAAAGCCACAACCTGAAAACAGATGTGGTGGAGATGAAGAAACTGAGAAAAAGGGAATAGCAGTTTTATAGGAGATAGGGTGGGAAGAGGTACAGTCTAGATAGCTATGGGAATCAGTAGGTTTATAAAAGGTGTCAATTGACAGATTAGAGACAGAGAAATCAAGAAAGGGGAGGGAGGTGTCAATGATAGCCCAAGTGAATTTAAGGGCAGGGTGGAAGTTAGAGGCAAAGTTAATGAAATTGACACACTCAGCATGGGTGCATGAAGCAGTGCCAATGCAGTTATCAGTGTAGCGGAGGAAGAGTTGGGGAGAATAAGTGAGGAAAGCTTTGAACATAGACTGTTCTATGTAGCTGACCAATAAAATCAAATTAAATTTAAATATCATTCAAATCATGCTGAATGAGACAGTATTCCTTTGGGGATAAGGTGCAAAACATTTAAAATAGCGAGTAACATTCAAAATAGTGAGAAGAAGCATATTCACTTGGAAAAAAACCATATATATATAGTCCAAGAGCCTGAGTGACAATGTCCGGCAATCAATGATACAGTCTCCTAGCAGTGTGCAGGCCACGCAATTCAGCCTGTCATTCCACCGTTTGAACACGGGAGGGCAGCGCTGGCGACCAGGCCCCAAGTGAACGTGGACGCCATGCTGTAACGCTTCTGCGTCTTCTCACCTGGTTCTCAGCAGGCAATCCCGAGGCTTCAGGCAGAGTCCTGGCTCCAACCGGGGCCTCACGGCTCCCACGTCGTCTGGCAAGGGCAACCCTGGGACCCCCCACACCAGGCAAGGGCAACAGACCCACGGCAACTAGCATTACCACTGACCAACAGAGTTGTGCGAACGCCAAGTGAAATGTCTGAGACAATCTCCCATGGCTATACGGCAACAAATCCGATGCTTCCGGGTTGGCGGGCAGCAACACATTCTACGGCCAGGTCAGCCCCTCCGTATCCAAACCGGCTCCTCCGACATCCCGGCGATCTCCCCTGATATCCCAATATTCCTAATATTCTGATCGGCTCCTTCTCCGACATCCAGAAGGCAGGCATAGAAGTTAATGTTTCAGGTAAACGGCCTTTCATCAGATCTAACCAGTTCTAATATAACAGAGAAGAAGTAGTTATCAGAAATTGTTGAATTGATTATTCAGTCTTGCGGATTATTGCAGTGTACCAGGCTGGAAAATGAGGTGGTGTTCCCTGAGTTTATGCTCAGTTTTAATAGGACAACATCGGAGATTAAATGTAGAGCTATAAGAGGGACCAAGATGAAGAATTAAACTGATAGGGCCAGGAATACCCTGCAGACTGTGGAGTTCAGCAAAGTACCCAACCAGTCCAGTGTAGAGGAAGCCACATCACAGGAGTACAACACTGTACCTTGAATAGGAAGAAGTGCCAATACATCTCTGAATAATAGCATCTGTATGTGGATTTCAATTGAAGAGAAGATCACGTTCAGTGAAGGTCCAGAACTTACACTCACTGGCATTACAGCTGCCCTTGTTGCTAACTTTGAACAAAAGTTCGTCACGAACAACTAATGATATCTGTGGTGAGAACTTTTCTTCAGACACCTGAGTCTGACTGGTTCAAAAGGAGCCCCCAGTGACAAGCTGCCAGTCAATCTGATGAGCAGCCATTCACAATAAAAGACACATAAAGACAGCATTATATGAAAAGTACTTCTTTCAATTAAAACTTCCAAAGTATTATACAGAGTCCTATATATATCTGAATATTCACAAAGGATTAAGAGAAAAGCTAAACTATAAATAAACTTCCTTTAAAAATGGAAATATAATTTGAGGGATTATAACATACATACTTAGGTAAAATTAATATTTTCAGAGACAAATAGCTAAATAGTAATTTGGGCTTGGTACACCAATCAAAATACACTTGGGTGACACACAACAATTATTTCCAGCAATCTTAATGAGACTAATTCATAACTATCTAAAGTTGATGGCCAGTTGAAATTTCGGGTCGGGGCCTTCATCTGGACTGTTGGAGCAATCTAAATGATCGACTGCCCATCCTTCTCCTTGGGCACCTCCTGACCCATTGAGTTCCACTGTCACCTGTGTTGCTCCAGATTCCAGCATCTGCAATCTCATGTGTCTACCGAAAATTGATGTCCAGTAGTCCAGCCTGAGAAGGAAAACTGAATTGCAACCAAAATTGTGGGCATTTCCAAGATAATTGACAGTTGGGCTGAAATCTTGAAGTTCATGTCACTCAAGGAACCATGTAACTTAACAATAGTTTTGCTCCATTAGTACAGGAAAATACCGTACCTCATGACCTCATTATGACCCCATGAGTGGGCCACCTATTGACAATCAACATCTTGCACATGGGAGCTCTAAGTGATTGGTATCACCCCCTGTCATTAAAGCAACCCACTATAACGTGCATTAGAATTGAGATTGGATCGTGAATTATTTTAATAATTTCAAAATGACTAAAACACCTTACATCAATACCTGGCTTTTACCTTGAATTAGCTTCGCTAAGTTTTTGGACTAATTTTGTTTTAATGTACCACTTGCTTGACATGATTACAGTCATGGTGATACAGATATGGACCAATTAGCACTGAGTCCTTTGAGATTTCCCAGAATGATGAAACATGTAAGTTTGAATGAGATGGCTATTTAGAATTCATAAAGAAGGACATGAAGCTTTAATGGAAGATTTTCCTATGTGAATATTTTGTGAAGACCCAATACAATTGAACATAAAACTGGCTATAAACTGATCACAGTCACTTTGAAAATAAACTTGCCATGCAACTTCCGATGGTGATGTGATGTAAATTTATGCATTGATTATTGTAATTAAGTGTAACATTTCATCCTTGTATGACTGTGGTGTATTGTACTGTGACAACAGCAACCAATAAAATGATAGCTGATAACGCATGATGCCGTTTTACTGAGTGAAGTGATTTAAAGTAAATTTGTCAAATGAGACACTGTGATCATTTTCCTCTTCAAATGTCAGATTTCAAAAGTGACTCTGTATGAGCTCAATGATCCACATACAAAGAGCAGCAAATTTGTTTTTCTATTTTCATAGTAAATGTATTAATTTTCATAAATAGGCATTGATTTCACTGGAATCCAATTAGGGAACAAAAACTGCAGACGGTCTTTCCACAGACAGGCTGTGTACTTTGAAATAATGTTGGTGATTTCACTCTGATCTTCAGGGTGTAACATTCAAGGAGGATTATCTGAGCAACTCTCTTAAACCACTCTCTTAAATTCATCCTTCGGAGTTCCTCACCTCATAAATTCTCTTAGTTCCTATGGGACATTTCAGAAGTGCCTTTGCTCGAATTCACAGCAAAAGTCCAGCCATTACTCAATGCTCAGGTTCATTCCATGGGTAGACGGTGAGCCACATCTCCAAGTGTGAGATTTAATCTGTGGTGAGTTGGGAATGAGAAGGAATGCCATAAATACCTGGTACAGTCTCGCCAAGGTCCTAGTTGCATCATGAGTGTAACAAAAACTCCTTGTAACAAACATTAGATATGTATTCAATGCAAGCACCACATAAACTTTTGTGTAGAGAAACTCATTAGAATACTAGAACATAAGAAAGTTTTTGACAAGAACGGGCCATTCAGCCCAACAGAGCTTGCCAAGTTCCTATTCACATAGGGTGTTGAAATAACTATCGAGTTTAGATTTGGAAGTCTCTAAGGTACTGCTCTCAACTACACAACTAGGTAGTTTGTTCCATGTGTCCACAACTCACTGTGTATAGAAATGCTTCCTGATGTTAGTCTGAAATCTCCCCTTAACCAGTCTCCACCTAGAGCCCGTGTCCTCATTGACAGATTAATTTTGAAGTAGCAGCTGGCATCCTCTTTACTTACAGTATACCCTTAATGATTTTGATCAGTTCTATCATGTCTCCTCTCATTCTACATCTACTTAGGCTAAAAAGATCTAATTATTTCAATCTTTCTTCATAGCTCATTCCCTTCAGACGTGGAATGAGTCGAGACACCCTTCTCTGAACTCTCTCCAGTGTCTTTACATCCCTCACACAATATGGAGACCAAAATTGTACACAGTACACAATATCGTACACAGTATTGATTCGCTTTGAAAAGTTTTCACTATTATCCCACTTTATAAATAATCAACTTTCCCATTCTTCCTACCAGAGTGGAAAGTTCCTCACATTAAATACAACCCAGAATTTATTTGGGCAACCAATTAACCGGTATATGTGCATTTGTCAGTTCTACGTGGCCTTCTCGTTCTCCCACCTAGTTTTGTATTTTCAGCAAACACGGCTCAATTATTAATACAGGCTGTAAATTATGGAGGCCCAGGCAGAGCTCCTAATTACACACAACTATTCAGAACATGACTGGTTTATTCTGACAGTGTTACTTGTTTGATAATCAATCCTCAATTCATGCTATTCCATTTCCCCCTGCACGCACTGTACATTGAGGATCTTGTACAAACAGATCGTCATATAAAATGCAACATTTACATCAGTGTTCATAAAATATGTCAGGACAGGCTTTTCACAACACAGTGCTCTATAATGGTCTGGTGGAACATTTGTCTGAGCCATCTAAAGCATTTCTTCTGCCTCTCTCACTCTGTTGATTATATTTGTTGTGATGAGTTTCCAGCAGGTTGGAGTTTCGAAACTTTTCGCTTAAGGCTTCAGATTCTGGTGTCAAAACAATTGCAATTTACTCAGCTGTGGTGACACTGAATCTTCTCATTTCTAGAGCCCTTCCAAATGTGCTTCCAAAGTTTCTTTCTTTCTTTCTTTCCCCTTCCAGCCCTTCAAGCCGTGCTGTCCATTTAACCCTAGCCTAATCACGGAGCAACTTACAATGACCAACTAACCAACCAACCGGTGCACCTTTGGATCATGGGAGGAAACCGGAGCACCCGGAGGAAACCCACGCAGTCACAGTGAGGACACACAAACTCTTTACAGTCAGCGGAGGGAATTGAACCTGTGTCGCTGGTACTGTAAAGCTTTGTGACAACCAGTACGCTAACAGACCATCTAGACATACGTTGAAGGTTAATTGTTAGGTTACACTACACTAAATGTTTGTAATCTACCTGTATGTAATTCTCTCGTTGCTTTCAATGGATTTAAGATACAGTGACAAAGAAACAATAATTTATTTGACAGGCAACACATTGCCTACAAGGTTACAGATATATGTGTCAGTCCTGGGTTCATCATACAGGAGGCTACCAAAAGGCGTTGCCTTAAGTTCCTAACATTCAGACAGAATCACATCCTGTTTGCTTGAGAGTGATCAGTAAATGGCTTTTTGTATATTCCCTTGCCTTCTAGCTGATCTTGTATGTATAAGGTAAAGGGCAACAGTACCTCAAAGGATGTGATGAACTCCAGGGGTTCATCCTCACATATCATGGATTAGTTTCATTCCACCCCATCTGATTCTCCGTAGCCTGATGTGTTAAGACTATGGAAATCCTATTTGTAAAGGTACGGCTCAAATCCTACACAAGTGACGTCTAAAATGTAAAGAACAGGCAAGACTTCCTCCCACCAAAATATTATTTTACGGCTAATTGCTCTTGCGAAAGGTAGAAGCCATTCTCTTTTGAGACTACATGCAGCACACTGTTTCCTCTTGTACCTTTGTTAATAGAGGATTTTGACACACTACTCTCAGTGTGAGGTCAGGTTCAGAGCCCTGCCATCAGCACAGACAGTTGCTAATTCTGGTGCATTGCTGCACTGGATTGAAAATAAACAGCTGGAACTGACAAAGCTGCCTGAGACTTAGGTGGCAGTGTTTTATAAATCATCCAAGTGCCCCTTAAATTAATTGGAGTCTGATCATTTTAGGCTAATGGAACTGTAGCAGGTAAGTGGCTGGAAGCACTTAGAAAACGGTCCGATATATTACCATCTAGTGCAGACCTGCCAGTGTTACTATTGGAAGTATTTATTAATTTTCCTTTCCTGTCCTTAGCACGACAAGATCTACAGGAGAACTTGCAAGCATAAATATTAATTTGGACAACAAAAATAGAACAGGAACGATGTTGTGCTGAACTAATTAAACTAGTAATTAAAAGCGTACTGAACTAGTCCCTTCTCCCTATACGTCCATATCCCTCCATTCTCCGCACATTCTTATATGCCTCTATTATGTTTGCCTCCACCACCATATTTTTGGCACTCACCACTCCCTCGCTGTAAAAATACAGGTCCTGCATATCCCCTTTCTATGAGTTTTTTACTATCCTGTCAACTTGAGTATCCACTTTCAGGGAGCAATGGACTTGGACCTCAAGATCCCTCTTTACCTCATTGTTAAGGGTGCTGCCACTAACTATGTACTGCCCCTTTATATTTGATCTCCCAAAATGCAAAACCTCACACTTGTCCCATTAACATCAAGATACCAAACGCTAATATTCTACTGCAGACTAATTTACAACCTGTGGAAAGTGAAACTGAACTTTCAGTTGCTATTGCAAGAAGTAGAGATCATCAAAGTGACAAAGGATTCAAAGTACGTTTATCATCAAAATATGTCTGCCGTCTACAACTCCTGAGATCCGTCTTCCCCACAGACAGCCTCAAAACAAAGAGCAATAGAATTTGTTCAAAGAAAAAAAAAATCAAAAACCCTATTCAAAATCAGCCAAACTAGCAACGAGAAAGGAGTGGCTAGAAAAACTAGTAACACGTCATATGTAAATTACAGTTTAGTCATCCAGCAGCATCAAGGGAGAAAGAGAGATCATTCGAATGCTGGGACCTTCCCTTGGGAGCAGCAACTGAGAAGGAGAGAGAGATAGCGTCACAAACAGACACACTTCTCTGGCAGCAGTGAACGAGAGGCTGGTAGACGGAACTGAACAGTCACCCATCTCTGCATCCACATCAATTACTTCAGTCCTCCTCAGTGCTTTAATCGGTGAGGAGTGGAGTCGATCGTGGGCTTCCTGGCCTCCGAACCACACACTTTGCTCATAGCCTTATGGTACCTTCTCAGAGACGGCAAAGCACCAGAACACCCGATTGGCCCGCAAACACACCGGCAGAATGTAGATAACAGGCTCCAGCAGTAGCAAAATCACATCTGAAATAGAAAGAAGACATAAAAGAAATGAACAAAGTTGCTCCCTGACCCATCTTGAGGAGGTCGCCCTTGGTAGCGTTGTTTGCTGGAGCCATCTTCACAGAAGCAATGATCATAGTAATGGTTTAGTGGGCCCAAATGTGTTGGTGTACAAGAACAGTTCAGGGATTACATTGTATATACAGCCTGTATCCTTTCATTATAATAGTGCATGTTGACATTCATTTAATTGATTGCAGTACCCAGTCAGTGCAGATACAAGCATTTGACTTACTGCCTGAATGTATTTCCATGAGACAAGATGGCTGATATCCAGTCCAGGATTGTACACAACTTAAAGCTATCCTGCACCTAGGAACACGAGAACTGACACAGGTATTGGCCACCTCCACCTTGGATCTGCTCTTCCATATTGTACAATCATTGCTGATCCTCATTCTCATCTGTATCCCCACCAAGTTCCTCACATCCCTCACTGAGTAATGTCCAAACAATATAGAAACAGCCCAGCTCAATGTTTAGAAAGAATTAAACCAGGCCTTTGAGTTACTAATCCAGGAGCATGCCTACTAGAGCACAAGACTCCTTTGATCGGTAACCTTTAATCTTACTTCCATAACCCTTTCTGTCACTTTCCTTCAGCCACAGCCAAGATCCTTGACTGAATATTGTACTGCACTGAAAAGACACATTAATAAAGATGTACAGAGGTAAAATACAGGTTTTTTCTTGAAGTACTTTATCAACTGGATTGACAGAATGTGAAGAGAATCCAAAAGCTAAACGCCTGTCTTTAAAAACAAAGGGTCAACTATTTAATACAAAGTTGAGATCGTGTTTTCTCTCCGGGGGAAGTCATAAGTCTTTGCATCTCTCCCTCAGGATGCAGAGCCTTGGAATATTTTGACTGCTTGGCTACAGTCTTGGTGAGATCAAGATAGGATTGTTTGCAACATCCATGATGTTGCACACTACTTGACATTACTGTGCTACCTTTGTATACTGTAGATCTAAGTCAAATTCGTGGACCTGGGATAAAATTTAAAATTGTTTTACTGATAGACTAGGATTAAAGCTTTAGAAAAACAATTATTGAGTTGAACACAACTATGTTGTGCTACACGCTACACTGTCCAGTCTACATGATAAATATATTCTACCTGCTTTATCCCGTCCTATGAAAATACGGTCTACACTGATGTATCCTCTTACGTACTGTAAGTGTTCTTCATAATATTCTTCCTTGTGAAGTCTAATATTTGAACGAGTGTCATTCAAATCAGCCTTCATTTTGCGTTAGAAGTACATTATTGAGTGTAAAACACTTTGAGGTATATTAAGGTTGTAAAGTAAACGAAGCTGGCTGGTGGTGTGGTGGCATCCACGCTGGACTTTGAGGCGAGTGGTTCCTGGTTCAAATCCGGCAGACTCCTTGCAGCTGGGTTTAGTGTTGTGCTGGCAACTCTGCCTTGTGAAAAACAGACAAAAAATGCTAAAGACGTGGCAAGGTGGCCCCTCGATGTGCCACAAGGCGCGGAGAGGGAAATCAATCATTCAAAATACTGTAAACGAAGTGCAGGAAACATAGTCATAGTCATACTTTATTGATCCCGGGGGAAATTGGTTTTCGTTACAGTTGCACCATAAATAATAAATAGTAATGGAACCATAAATAGTTAAATAGTAATATGTAAATTATGAAATAAGTCCAGGACCGGCCTATTGGCTCAGGGTGTCTGACCCTCCAAGGGAGGAGTTGTAAAGTTTGATGGTCACAGGCAGGAATGACTTCCTATGACGCTCTGTGCTGCATCTCAGTGGAATGAGTCTCTGGCTGAATGTACTCCTGTGCCCACCCAGTACATTATGTAGTGGATAGGAGACATTGTCCAAGATGGCATGCAACTTGGACAGCATCCTCTTTTCAGACACCACCGTGAGAGAGTCCAGTTCCATCCCCACAACATCACTGGCCTTACGAATGAGTTTGTTGATTCTGTTGGTGTCTGCTACCCTCAGCCTGCTGCCCCAGCACACAACAGCAAACATGATTGCACTGGCCACCACAGACTCGTAGAACATCCTCAGCATCGTCTGACAGATGTCAAAGGACCTCAGTCTCCTCAGGAAATAGAGACGGCTCTGACGTGGTGAATAAATAGAGTTAATGATCTTTCACTTGAATCGGAAAGATTCAGAATTAAAACAAGTTTTTAAAATACAAAGTGCTAACAGCTGGAGAAAGAAAAAGGGAAGGGTTGTGTAGGAAAGATGAATGGGCAGCTGAGAGTTGCTGGGGTTGTATGAAAGAGGGTGGTAGAGACATCATTGAATCACAAAAGGAGCAGGAATAAATTGAAGAATGCAAGGTAAATACATAAGATTACTGACAGAAGAGAAATGGACGCCCCTATTTTTAATGACATCCCCCTGAGATTCTGCTTTTAATGAGTTTTGTCTCCAAAACTCTTTGTTCTTCCACATCAATCAATTTTTCATTCACTTGTCAAATTAAAATTACACCAGACTTTTGGAGACAGTTTGTCAAACACATTTTTGCCCACTCTAACATTTCTTCAATGTGTTTTTGGAACATTAATCCTCAGAATTTCTTACTGTTTCAATGTCAACAAAAATAAAAACAGTGTGTCAGAATAATCAGCAGGTTGGCAAGTAGTAACTCAGTGGATGTCACAGGGATCAGTGCTAGAGCCTTCATTATTTATAATCCTTTCCATTTTGATGAAGGGACTAAGAGTATTGTTGCCAAATTTGCTGGAATTTAGAAACACAAGAGGTCACAATACAAAGATTGATAGAAAAGCATGCTGAGAGAAAAATAATCTACAAGAGGATATAGATAGATTAAGTGAATGGGCAAAAAGCTTGCTGATGGAGTGTAGTCTGAGATCATCTGAGGTCATTAACTTTGGTAGGAATTATTTAAAAATTATAACAATTGCTTGAATGGAGCGAGACCAAGAAATGCTAATGCAGGTGGGATTTGCATATCCTTGTATATGACTCAGAAAATGAGCATGCTGATAAAGCAAGTCATTATAAGGATAAAGGTAACATTTAGCTTTCTTTGTCAGGTAGGGATACAATGAAATGTGTCATTTGACATGTGAATGACAAACACAGTCCATGGATTGTGCTGGGAGGCAGCCTGCAAGTATTGTCACGTTTCCAGCATCAACATGGCATGCCCACAGCTCTAACGCTAACTGTATGTACTTGGAATGTGGGAGGGAGATGGAGCACCCAGAGGAAATCTGGGGCAGCACTTTAGAGTACCAGCGACCCGGGTTCAATTCCTGTCACAGTCCGTTCTCCCTGAAACCACCTGGGTTTCTTCCAGGTGTGCCATTTCCCTCCCACGTTCCAAAGACCAGTTGGTAGGTTAATTGGTTATTGTGATTAGGCTAGGGTTAAGTCAAGGGTTGTTGGCGCGGCGCGGCTCGTAGGGCCGAAAGAGCCTATTCCGTGTTGTATCTCAAAAAAATAAATAAAGATATATAGAAACCAATGTGGTCACGGGGAGAATGTACAAATTCCTTACGTGATGGATATTAAAGTCCAATGGGTCATCACTGGTGCCGTGAAGCCTGGCTCTAATTCCCACGCCATGATGCCATAATTGAAAGTAAATGGTACATTGGCAACAAGGAACAGAGAGTTGGATAACGAAATAAAGTATAGAAGTAGGGAAGACCTGCTACAACTGTACTGGGCATTGGTGAGAAAAAGAGTGCTGAATACCATTTTAGTTTCTTTATTTAAAGAAGAATATAATTTAGTTGGATATTAGTCAGAGAAGATTCCTTTGGTTAACTCCTAGGATGAAAGGATTGTCTGATGATAGTACTGGAGAAGTTGGGCCTATACTCATTGGAGTTTAGAAGTAAACTAGAGGTAGAGTTTAGAGGTAATCTTATATGAGATTTTGAGAAGATTTGACAAGGTTGATCTGAGAAGATGTTGTGACTTGTGGCAGAATCTATAACTAAGAAATGGTTTCAGAATGAAGAGTTGTTCGTCTAAGAAGAACATGAAGAGGAATTCCTTCTCTCAACATTTGCTGAGAGTACAGGGCACTACAGAGGATGAATTGTTGAATATATTCAAAGCGAGGATAGATTTTTGGACTGAAGGGAGACAGGAATTGCAAGAAACAGGTGAGAGATTGGAGTTGGGACTGATGTCAGATCAGTCACAATCTAAGCTACTTGTTTTGTTTTCATTTTTTTGGGTGCCAGTCTTACTCTGCCTGAAATCTTTTTACTACACACTCAACACTTTCGTCGTTTGGGTCCTGCTGTAGGTGCATTGTCTGTGGATACTGTCTTGATCCATTCATATGAAACATTAACTTACTCGCTGCACAAAAAGTCTGCAACAACAAGCCTTTCTCAAATATCTATGGAAACCGGTTCAAGAATAATGTAAACTTGAGTCTAATAGTCAAGCTGCACAAATTTGATTGGGAATTTAGAAACAGCAATAAAATTCCCCTTATTGTCTTGCGATAAAGCATAAACTGTAATAAAATTCAAGCACTCATTTAGCATTATAAATTCTGCCATTTGTTGAAAACATTGGTAACCACTAAATCATTCCAGAGCAATTATAAAATGGGGATTAAATTTAACTAACAACATGAATAACTAAAGTTTTAACTTTTGGAGTATATCATACTAATTGAAGTGAACTGATTAATTTTCTTCTGCCATGCTCCTAATAGTTGGGTGATTAGTATTGTAACAAATTTACTATTACTTTGAACCCACACTTGAATAAATGGTGTTAAAACAATAAAGAGGAAAGTAATCTGTTCTGTCCATAACTGGTCTGTATAATTACTAACACTGCAAATATAGGACTATTTATTCCAGGCTGAAAGCTATTCATCCATTAATTCTGTATTGGCTGTTGCTTTCAAATCTGTTATTCCACCCAGGATAGAGCATAACTTTTGTAACACGGCAGCCACTCATGCCACAAGTTCTGAGGATGTGGCTTTATGTCTGAGTGAGTCCTGTTCAGTAAGAATGTTTGGATAATGCAATGGTTTACTGCATTCAGTTTTTCCAAAGTTCTGGGATGGCCTCGCTGGAATATTTTGGGAATTGACCCAACATACTTGGCGATGAAAAAAAGAGTTATCCCTTTCACATAATCAAATAAACCTGACTCGAACATACATGTTTGTCCTCATGCAGAGAGTCTTAACATTGTGGACAAGAAAAAGGCAAGGAGCTTGCACAATAGTCATTAATCCTTCTGGTCTGAAGATCTTAAGCTTCTGAACTCAACACATCCATTAATGTCCATCTCTTGGATCTGATCACTACATGGTACGTTACTCAATCTTACCACACCAGACTTCCCACTACCTTTCTTCACTTCTCTCTTTCTCCCCGCAGTGTCAGGATTGCCAGCCTTTACAATCCCCATGAGGGACACGAGGCACACTATCAATGCAATACCTACCTCTCCACACCGTTCCCACCATCTTGAATACAATGACACTGAAACCCACCAGCTGTGACTTATTATTTTGTTTCATAACCACAGGCACATGCAAATTCCAAACTTCAGCGATTGTGGCTATTAGTTCCTCCCTCTCTAAACACTTCTTTCCTATCCTCCTGCTAATCCCACTCCCTGCTGCTTTTTCTCTATCCCCTCTGACTTTTATCCACCTGAACCCAATATTAGTCCTGAACAAAGGCACTCATCTCCTTTCCTCAACCCCACAATGAATTTTGTGTTCACCATGAATTAAGGTCTGCTTTCTCTCATTGCCCATTTTTTGTTCAGCAGACATATTCTGTCTTCACAAGGATCCTTTCTCCCGTCGTCTGAACTCTCATTCCACGTGGAACTTTGATAATTTCAGTATATTTTCTATTAACATGACACAGGTTGTTTCAAGTTTTCCACACTGCCCAATCACTCTCACATACCTGCTTTTCAATGGGCAATATCCTATTCTGTCTAACCCAGAAATTTTTGTTAAAACGTTGAACTAAAGATTAATCCCTTGTTTAGCAAACCAATCTCTGTCTTCTGGACACTAAACACCACTCCCTGACTTCCAATAGTCTTTCTGGGACCATAATCCTATCACTGTACATCAAATCAGAAACACACGGGCGGTTCTGTGTTCACCGTATATCAAACCATCGCTTCTTAGATTGTTAACAATCTCGTCAATTTTGCAGATCTTTTTCCTACAGCTGCACTATCACATACTATCACTATTCACCTCCTTCCCAAGGTGTACTGTATAGGTAGGAGAAATTGTTCGTTAGTTACTGCCTGTTATGCTGCTGGCATTCAGGCCAGCAAGGAACGTCCACCATCTCTGTCTGTCCTTGGCCATCACTTCATTTGTGTCCCAAGTGTGGTCCTCATTTCCGCTTCTGTAGCAAATTAAGAACCTGGTGGCGTGGTGCGAAGACAATAACCTATCCCTCAATGTCAGCAAGATAAAGGAATTGGTTGTTGACTTCAGAAGGAGTAGCGGACCGCACGACTCAATTTGCATAGGTGGTGCACAAGTGGAACAGGTCAAAAGCTTTAAGTTCCTTGGGGTCAATATCACAAATGACCTGACTTGGACCAACCAAGCAGAGTCCACTGTCAAGAAGGCTCACCAGCACCTTTACTTCCTGAGAAAACTAAGAAATTTGGCCTGTCCCCAAAAACCTTCACTAATTTTTATAGATGCACCATAGAAAGCATTCTTCTAGAGTGCATCACAACCTGGTATGGAAGTTGTTTTGTCCAAGACTGGAAGAAGCTGCAGAAGATCATGAACACGGTGCAGCACATCACACAAACCAATCTTCTGTCCTTGGACTCACTTTACACCGCACATTGTCGGAGCAGTGCTGCCAGGATAATCAAGGACACGACCCACCCAGCCAACACACTTTTCGTCCCTCTTCCCTCCGGAAGAAGGCTCAGGAGCTTGAAGACTCGTACAACCAGATTTGGGAACAGCTTCTTTCCAACTGTGATAAATCTGCTGAACGGATCCTGACCCGGATCTGGGCTGTACCCTCCAAATATCTGGACCTGCCTCTCGGTTTTTTTGCACTACCTTACTTTCCCTTTTCTATTTTTGATTTATGATTTATAATTAAAATTTTTAATATTTACTAATGATTTGTACTCCAGGGAGCGGGAAGCTCAGAATCAAATATCACTGTGATGATTGTACATTCTAGTATCAATTGTTTGGCGACAATAAAGTATGAAGTATATAGTACAGTGCCATGTTGTGTTTGGTCTCTTGCGTTCCTTCTGCCCTTCAGCAGTCCAATCAACCGCTGTCTCGATGATGGAGTAGGCCTCTCTTCTCATCACGTGCCCAATCCATCTCCAATGTTTCCACATGATGACTGTGGCCATGTCCTCTTGGTCATACTGAAGGAGTAGGGCTTGACTGGAGATCTTTCTTGGTCAGAAAATACGGAGGATCTTCTGGAGGTTCGTGGTATGTAGGGGAAATTGGAAGATCGATTATTTAGGTTAACCCTTCACCACTGGCCCACACCTGGATATACAATAATTCATGGATCTCAGGGTTGTGCCCATTATCTTCAGTCAAAGTCCTTTTGCCTACACTCTCCCCCACTGCAAAATGTAACAAAGAAATCAGGTGTTTCTGATTTGATGTACAATGATAGGATTATAGTCCCAGAAAGACTATTGGAAGTCGGGGAGTGGTGCTAGAGCTGGGTGTTGTAAAGTGTGTCAGGATTACTTGTTAAGTAGAGAGTGTTGGGGCAAAGTTTGGCAGCTTGTGACTGGTGGTTAGGGTGGTAGGGTCAGTAGTTGGGAATGTGGGATCAGAATTCATGAGTTGTAATCAGTTACTGGGAAGATGAGGTGGTTGGAGATATAATTCAGAGATTGGAGATAGGGTGGAGGATTTCTGTGGTGAGATATTCAACAGCATTGTTGATGCTTGGATAGGGTCATAAGATTTTCCAGTCAGGGCTCTAATTTAGGCTACTGGTGGAATTTGATGGATGTATATGGGGGTGCAGAGGATTCTGTGGTTGGAGGTGAGATGATAGTAGATTAGTTGTGCTGGAGTGCATTTGAGAGTTTGGGTTATTGATGTTTGGTGGTTTGTGATTGCCATGTAGAAGTCAATGATGAGTTATTGCATAGATTGATTGGTGTTGGGGTTGGCACATTTGGGTTAGATCAGAAGATAACTGAATGCAACTTAAAGCAAGCTCATAATTTGCTAGTCCAACTTATTTTTCAATAAAATTGAAGTAAATAGCTTACAAAACTTTGGCACTTCATTATCCAGACTCTTGTTAATTTTCTCTCTTTCTCTCTTTCTTTCTTTCTTTATTTTAGCGGGATGTGGGTGCCACCAGCTAAGCCAGCATTTATTGCCCATCCCTAGTTGCCCTTGAGAAGGTGGTGATGAGCTGCCTTTTTTGAACCGCTGTAGTCGCTGAGGTGTAGGTACCCCCACAGTGCTGTTAGGGAGGGAATTCCATGAGTTTGACCCAAAGACAATGAAGGATCAGTGATATGTTTCCAAGTCAGGATGGTGAGTGACTTGAAGAGGGATTTCCAAGTGGTGGTGTTCCCAGGTATCTGCTGTTCTCATCCTTCTAAATGGACGTGGTTGTGGGTCTGGAAGGTGCTGCCTTCGGAACTTTGGTGTGCTGCTTCAGTGCATCTTGTAGATAGTACACACTGTTTGTCAATGGTGGAGGGATTGGACGCTTGTGGAAGGGGTACCAGTCAAGTGGGCTGCCTTGTACTGGGTGGTGTCAAGCTTCTCGAGTGTTGATGAAGCTGCACTCATCCGGGCGAGTGGTGAGTATTCCATTAGACTCCTGACCTGAGCCTTGTAGATGGCGGACAGGCTTTGGGGAGTCAGGAGGCGAGTTACATGTCGCAGGATTCCTAGCTTTTTGACCTGCTCTGGTAATCATGGTGTTTATATGGCTAGACCAGTTCAGTTTCCTATCAGTGGTCACCCCCAGGATGTTGATAGTAGGGGATTCAGTGATGGTGATTCCACTGAATGTCAAGAGACAATGGTTAGAGCCTCTCTTGTTGGAGATGGTCATCGCCCGGCACTTGCGCGGCTCGAATGTTACTTGACACTTGTCAGCCCAAGCCTGGATATTGTCCAGGTCTTGTTGCATTTGGGTGTGAACCGCTTCACCTTCTGAGGAGTCACGAATGGTGCAGAACATTGTGCAGTTATCCTTATTTTCCACCCGATTTAAAAGTCTATGTACTTTTGCTGGAGATCACCTTTACATGACTGCAACAATCTCCAGATGGAGCCTTTATGGCTGACTTCTGATTCAGATATCAAAAACAATGGAATTAGCAAGAAAAAAAAGAGCTTCTACTAGGAGATCAACTTTCCTGCTGTTTGATCACATGACTCCCTGTTCAGGTACACTTCTAAAGAAAATGTTATGTTCATGTATAATTGATAGCGAGTTCTCCACAGATGTTAGCTCAAGAGGCACCATTGGGAACCACTATAAATAGATGATCAGTTGTAGCCAGCAGTGTGATTTGATGAATATCCCCACAGTGAGACTAACCTGGTAAGTTGTGAAGAATGAAATCAGGAGATAGTTATACTCAATCTCAGGAGCGGAGATATTTGTCATATCACACTACTGATCAGAATGTGCCCTGTTTTTAGGAAGGTTTTCACTGCTTTGTCTTGGAGCTCTTTGACAACTCCTCTCAACACCCCGGCCCCACTTGGGCTCACTGCCAGGCAGCAGGTACAGGGGAACATCACCACCTGCAAATTCCCCTCCACGGTACATAGTACTTTCATGTTGAGAAATGTTACCTTTTCTCCAGCAATGCTGGGTCTCTATACACCGTGGGGAGACCTGTACAAAGTAGGCAGCAGGAGTTGTAAGAAAGAGGTACACCACCAGCTTCCCAAAAGCAATTAGGAATGGTCAATAAATGCTAAGCATGCTACTGGTGAGCATATCTTGTTAATAATTAATGATACTGGTGACTCTTGCAATGTAGAAGGAAGCCATGCAGCCCATCGTCTATGTCAACTCTCAAAGCATTTTCATCAGTTTGTTGCCCCACTTATCTCCTATAACCAATTCACCCTTCCATGTCCTTCCACTCCCCCCAGGTTCTCCTGTTACCTACCCTATACCTGAGGTAATTCATACCTGGCCAATTATGCAGCATAATATGAGGCCTCACTTGGAGTATTGTGAGTAGTTTTGGGTTTCTTATCTAAGGAAGGATGTGCTGACATTGGGGAGCGTTCAAAGTAGGTTCACGAAAATGATTCCAGGATTGAAAGGCTTATCTTATGAGGAGCGTTTGATGACTCTGGACCTGTGCTCACTGGAATTCAGAAGAATGAGGTGGGGGGGACCTCATTGAAACCGATTGAATGTTGAAAGGCCTTGATAGAATGGCTGTGGAGAGGATGTTTCCTTTGGTGGGGGAGTCTAGGACCAGAGGACACAGCCTCAGAATAGTGTGATGCCCATTTAGAACATAGAGGAGGGGGCCGGCTGGTGACTCAATGACATCGGCGCTGGACCCAGGAGCGGAGGTTCCCGGGTTCGAAACCAGTCGGGTCCGCTCCTGAGTACGCTTTCCATCCGTGCCGGGCTGAGTGTCGAGATCGCAACTCGACCTTGTAAAGTAAAGGGAAAAATACTGCGAAAATGTTTGAGTGAGGAGTGGGGCGCTACACAATCTCTCTCTCTCTGTCTCTCTCTCGCTCTGCGCCTTGTAAAAAGCCATGAAAAAGACATCATCACGGATGAACGCACAGACGCACAGACGTACATGCACAGATGCGCACGCACGCAGGCACACACCAAAAAAAAAAGAACATAGAGGAGGTGTTTCTTTAGCCAGAGAGTAGTGGATCTTTGGGATTTGTTACCACAGATGTTAGCTCAAGAGGCACCATTGGGAACCACTATAAATAGATGATCTGTGGAATTTGTTGCCACAGATAGTGTAGGCCAAGTCATTGGGCATATTTAAGTGCAGAGAGGGAGAAGTGTAAGTAAATTGGGTATATTTGATAGGTTCTTGATTAGTCACAGCATAAAGGGTTATGGGGAGAAAACAGGAGATTGGGCTTAAGAGGGAAATGGATCAGCCATGATTAAATAGTGGAGCAGACTTGATAGGCCCAATGTCCTAATTCTGCTTCTATATCTTATGGTCTTATATCGTGGAAATATGAGATAAATTGGCGAGCTCGTGGAAGTGTGACAGAGTCGGCGGAACAATGCACAAACCCAGTAGAGATATCACCAGAGGCCAGCCCTTCAGCAGGTTGCTGTAGATGTGAAACTGCAGCATCACTGCATTGCCCGAAGTGGTGTACGCCCGTGTTATAGAAGCCATGTCATCAGAGAAAGACAAGGAGTGGATCCATCTCGGTCCCTTCCTTTCCTTCTCCAGATCCACCTCAGTCTCAGGGGATACTAACATCCACAACAAGCCCACAGACACCTTGATTGCACTTTCTCCCACCCTGCATCATGAGAGGACTCCATTCCATTCTCTCAGCTGCTCTGACCCCATCACGTTTACTTCCTTCCTTCTTGCTTAACCGTGGTTTCCTCTCTGGTATAGCAGGCAGCCATCTTAATCAAACAGATTTTATCCATTTCCCGTACCTGTGTTTTCATCCCCTCTCCTCCTCGACAGAGCAAGAACATATTCAAGGGATCATCCTTCACAATTTCTACCTGCTTCACCAGGATTCTGCCACCAGACACATACCCCGCACCCCTTTCAGGATTCAAAGAGTTTGGTCTCTTTGTGACTCCCTGAACTACTCTTCTACCCCAGCCTACCACACTCCCCGTTGTATGGCACTTAGCCGTGCAGCCACAAGAAGGTTCACAGTGCCCTTTCGTCCCTTCCTTTCCCACCATCCAGGAATCCGAACAGTCCTTCCAGCTACACTTACACTTCTCGCTCTCCGCTCTTGGTATTGGCAATGTTGCCTCCACTACATTGAATAGAGCAAATGCAGTGTGGGTGACTGTTTTGCCAAGCACCGTGCTGGGTTTGCGGAGTGGCCGTGAGCTTCCAGTTGCCCACCTCTTTAATTCACCGTCCCACACTCATTTTGGCCTTTCTTTCTGTGGTCCTTTGCAATGCCAACTCAAGGAACAGCACCTTATCTTCTATCTGGATACATTACAGCCTGCAGGACCCAATACAAAATTCGCCAACTTTAATTAATTCATTCCTTCTTTCTTTTTCTATCAGAAGTGGCCATTTTTGACTGCTCCCCTTCTCTCTTCCCCTCGTTATTTTTTTCTTTTTCTTTGATTGATGCAGCATGTCCCATTAGCTATGGCTATACAGTATTGCACACTACACAGACTTAACAACATGCTACACAGAGCAGCCTAAGGGCTGCTTAAAGACACTCTATTTCACCCTTGCAGAAAAATATCCTTTGTTCATCCCCTCCAGCACCTTCTCTGCTATGTAGATTAACTTCGTTCACCCTTTCTCATTCCCAAATCTAAAACATTAATTGTTTCTCTTCTCACAGATTCTGCCTGACCTACTGAGTTCTTCTAGCATTTCTGGTTTTTATTTTTGCATACTGGGTGGCAGGGTGGAGATACGTCCCTGCCATAGGAGGAGTAAGGCACTCTTTCCCTCCACCAGCCTGCCGGTCACCTTGGGCAAGGTATAGCACCCCATCCCTCCTGATCAGGGTCATGTGAAGCCATGGGATGGTTGAATGAGCAGCTGGTGCATATCACAAGTCCTGGATATATGACCACTGACGCCAGGCAGACTATCTCCGAACAGTGCTGATAATGCCTGGTGGGGGGGGGGGTCACCCACCTTGTAAAGACACTGCCCAGAAGAAAGCAATAGCACACCACCTCTGTCGAAGAAATTGCCAAGAAAAATCATGATCACCTTCGTCATCCAACATGGCACATAATTTGGTATTCAAAAATATTGTACTTACTTTTAAATTTAGTTCTGTAACTGTAGGGATGGTTCTTACTGATTATCATGAAATCGCTATGGGAATTCTGATGTACAGCTCAAGGTTTTCTACAACATATGGATGAATGAGTAAAAGTTGTTAAATTTATATGTTATAAATTTACACATCTGAGGATTGGGAGTTACTCCATGGATATCAATTGTAATTAACATTTTCTCAAGGTTGTACAGACTGCAGCCACTTTGGGTGGTAGAAGAGGAATGTGCTTTCTGTAGACAGCCATTTAAAAACTGTCAATACAAAGTAGCATTTAAAGTTTTAGTTCCAAATAGGCATTGCAAAATAAAGATTACCTACAGCCGCTCTACAGAAAAAACATAATGCTGCTTTTCAGAATTTTTGAGCAATAAAGCGTATAAGAACTCAGTAATTGAAGCAAACCCTAAGATGGTGAAAATCACTTAAGGCCTGTTGTGTTACCCCTATGAATATCAGGACAACACAAGCCAGTTCAAATTAGATGCTTCTTTCTCTCCTGAAATGTAATAACTGTTAAAATCATTTAATTCTGCAGCCAGAACCACCCCATATTTCAGAGAGAATGTGGAAGTGTGGTTATGGAGTTTAAAAACTAGGGGTGAATCTATTCTCTCCCAAGCACAAGTGCAGGTATCACATACGGGACCAAACTGTGCTCACTAGTAGCATAAAATTGTCTAATTTCTATAATTTCTGTGTTCAAAGAGTACTATCCTCTCTGCCCATTGCTTGGACAGCTTTGAGTTAGTGTCCTGCTCCGGTTGAGACCTACAAGCCTATCCTTAGAAATGGTTCAACTGGAGAGGGTGCTGGCGAGCATTTCACCAGAGTGGCAAATTTCAGAACTGGTGAAGACACCAGGAGCACGGGGAATGTGGAATACAAGTCTTTCAGGAGCAGCTCCGGTCACCATGGAGACAGAAGGTGGAAAAAATAGGAGGTGCCCTCAGAGAGCCAGTGGACCTTTTTAGTATAAGACTGTGAGAACCATAGAGAGATAGACCACATAAGCAAGCCCTTCTACCTCCACTTGTCCATGGCGATATTCAATATCCATCTGTACCTAGAGGTCTGGAGGTCAGTACTAGAAGATCTGATGCACAATTGCCAAAAGATCCAAATATTTTGAATGGTTGGTCAGATTAGTGCAAGTATCCTAGTGTGGTAACTACACTACTGACAGTGCTCAAGGCAGCACCCTGCCTGTCATTCACAGTCCAACAATGGCTGGACTTGTATCCAGACATCCCACCTCTCCCGGAAGTTCCGGGAGTCTCCCGCATATTAATATTGGCTCCCTGATGCCCGCAAATTATATACAATATCCCAGAAATCAATTTTTTTGAGAGCGAGCGAGTGAGAGAGCGCGAGAGCGACAGAGAGGGAGCAAGAGAGAACGTGAGAGAGAGCGAGAGAGCGCGCGAGAGAGAGAGAGAGAGAGAGAGAGAGAGAGAGAGAGAGAGCCATGGTAGAGTGTTCCAAAAAAAGAAAATATAAAATGTACGTCACCCCAGACTATCCTAAAGTGTACCCCTGCCTAATAGGGGTCAAAAATAATGACAGCGTTGCTCGCTGCACTGTTTGCAACAGTGACTTTTCTATTGCCCATGGCGGGTTAAGACTGTAAAAGACATGTTGAGGTGAGTTTATCAGGTGTCATTCGTTCATTAGCATAGCTAACATTATTTAAAACTAGCTGACTAGCTGCTAAACAGCTACTCTATTGCAGACATCCCACCTCTCCCAGAAGTTCCGGGAGTCTCCCACAAATTGATGGTGCTACCTCCCTGAAATGAGTTTTTGCAGGGTGGGATGTCTGTGTATCTACCACGCGCCCTCTCAGTTAACATTCCTGCAGCTCCTCATCCACCTCACAACCTGCGCACGCCGTCACCTATTCAACCTCGAGATTATCATTACCCACCAAGCTGTGAAGCAGTCACTCTCTGCCCTCCCTCTCTCACTGAGCCCACTTGGGAAGCTGGGTGGCAGGGGGAGGCCCAGAGTCTGTGAGTCTGTGAGTCTGTGAGTCCACTGGCGGCTGAAGAAGATATCTTGTCCTGGGCTTAGAGGACTGTATATGTACATTGGTACAAGTCCTGACGAAGGGTCTCGGCCTGATACGTCGACTGCGCCTCTTCCTATAGATGCTGCTTGGCCTGCTGCGTTCACCAGCAACTTTGATGTATGTTGCATGTACATTGGTGGATGGGTGAGAGGGCGGAATGTGGCTGGGTTCATTGTTGCTTTGTAATTTCTTGTTCTGTTGTGCTCTGTGTTGTTCTGTCAAGCCTTGAGTACATGTCGTGTTTGCACCAGAATATATGGTGATACCTACAAGTTGCCCCCAGCCATACTTGGGTGTGTTGGTTGCTAATACAAATGACACACATTTCACTGTAAGTCTTAGTTTACACATATTAAAAAATGCTAAATCAGAATCTGAATCTGAATCAGAACAAGGAAGCACCTCAATGGGTGTGGCATGGACTTATCGGAGGTGGATAAGGAAAATCATTCACAATCACCTCTCAAAGGATGTAATGGATTGGCAATAAACCCTGTCCTTGAAACTAGTATTCACGATCTGAGAAAAGAATAAATAAAGAAAACTAGCATGTCTTCTTGGAAGTTGCAGTGTTAGCTATTGTTCGGATGACATTACTGTGGCCAAGACCAGCCAACAATGGAAGATGAGAATAACAATACTTTCATCCACTTTTTTTTTCTCATCACACACTCTCTTTGGATCAATAAGCAGTAGGTATGCAAGCAAAAACCTCTTACTTGCCTTCTCTACACACCACAGACTTGTCCTTGCTCCTTACTCATTTCAAATGCCCAAGAATTTCAGCCTGCTCGGCCTGTGGAGGAACTTCAAGTGCCAGCTTCTCAGAAGATAAGGCCATACAGATGGAAATGGTCACCCTGCTCATTGGTTTTGGACAAGCGAAAACAAAAATATTTGTGCATTGACAGCATGCTGAATCAAGTTAAGGAAATCTCTGTTGGAATACAAGGTCAGTTTCAACTCAAAGGCATTAATTACTCAAGGATCATCATGATGGTCACCTTGACACTGAAGATGTGTCACTTGCTCTGTGTTGGACTGTTGTGACTGGGCTTAGGGAGGACAAACTTACTGAAATATAAATATCTCAGATGTTGTTCTGACCGCTTTTTATGTGAGAAAGCTGCCCCCCAAATATCCATTCAGGGTGTGGCCTCCTGCTAAGAGACCTTATCTCACTTCCTTTACCAGGAAATCTTTCAGCTCTGTGTCCTCTCTACTCATTCCTCCAGTCAGAATGTATCCAGGAGGGACAGGATTTCACGGAAGATCTGAAATTAGCAAAAACCTGCATAAAAAAAGACATTAAAAATTGCAACTGACAGAAGAAAATAATTAACGGCTTACCTGTTCTTTCTTGTGCTTAACATGTTTTCAACCAGGTAAGGAAAAGAATGGGTAGTAATGCCTCATTCACTTGTAGGTAGGTAGCCTTGATGTCAAATCAACTTTGTATACTTCCATTGGATGTTCACTGAAAGCGCACGTGTGCGCGCGCGCGCGTACACACACACACACACACACACACACACACACACACACACACACTTAAAAGGCCACAGACCCAATGTCTGTGTGTTTGGGCCGGAGGCTGGAAGACAGAGGCCTGATGTCTGTGAGTTAGAGAGACTGGAAGCCCAGAGGCAGTCTGAGCTGGAGTTGGAGACCTGTCTTGGTGTGTGGGTGTGTGGGTGTGTGGGTAGAAGGGGCAGGAAAGGAAAGGGGCTTGCCTCGATGCTGTTGTTACTCTTGTGTTGCTTTGCTGAAGATGGTGAGCATGCTATGCTGATGCCGGATAAGTGTAGTGAAACTTGCAGGCTGCCCCAAGCTCATCCTTAGGTGGGTTGGTTGTTAACACAAATGACGAATTCCGCTGTATGTTTGAATGTACGTGTGATAGTTAAATCTGAATCTGAAAAGCCATCCAGCATGATGTCCCTTGCAAAAATGTACACACAGATGGACAACTTTTTCAAGAGCTATGGACGTTTATAATGTCCCAAAAAATGTTTCACCATTTGCTTTTAGAGACAACGTTCATGCTGGCGCTTTCAGTTCTGCTTCTCCAAGGGACGTCGTAATCATGGCACTTTACCATCTACTCTTTTGTCATTCCCTGCCAAATACTGGGTGATAGAGGCATGTGTCTGAATAATGCTAGCTCTGACTGAAAAGGCTATTCTCTCATCTAGATTTTCGACTGGGGAACTTTTTCAAAGCAGGAGCCCTCAAATCTGAAAGCAGAACAGGTGTATTTGTATTTAATCATTTGGTAGAATCACAATCAGATTCATTCAAAGTAAATTTATTAGCGGAGTGCATATCTGTCACCATATACAACCCTGAAATACATTTTTCTTGTAGGAGTACACAGTAAATCCAAGAAACACAATGAAATCATTGAAAGACCATGCCCAACATGATGGACAACCAACCAATGTGCAAAAGACAACAATCTGTGCCAATACAAAAAAAAGAAATAATAAAAATAATAAATAAGCAATAGATATAAGATGAAGAGTCCGTGAAAGTGAGTCTATAGGTTGTGAAACATTTCAGTGACAGGGTGAGTGAAGTTAAGTGAAGCTCAAGAGCCTGATAGTTGAGGGGTAATAACTGTTCCTGAACTTTGTGGCGAGGGTCCTGAGGCTCCTATACTTTCTTCCTGATGGCAGCAGTGAGAAGAGAGCACGACCTGGGTGGTGGAGGCCCCTGATGATGGATGCTGCTTTCCTGGGACAACACCGTGTAGGTGTGCTGATTGGTGGGGAGGACTGGGCTGTGTCCACTACTTTTTGTTGGAATTTCTGTCCAAGGGTATTGGTGTTTCCACACCAGGCTGTGATGCAACCAGTCAATACACTCTCCGGTATACATCTATTATCACTGACTTATGATGTGAAACGTGTTGCTTTGTGGCAGCAAGGCTTAAAAATCTATAAGTTACAAAAATAAGTAAATAGTTCAAGAAACAGAAATAATAGGGTTCATGGATCATTCAGAAATCTGATGGTGGAGGGGAAGAAGTGGTTCGTAAATTGCTGAGCGTGCTTCTTCAGGCTCCTGTACTTCCTCCCTGATGGTAGTAATTAGAAGAGACCATATCCCGAATGGTGAGAACGCTTAGTGATCGACGCTGGCACTTTGAGGTGCCGCCCCAGTCTTTAGCTCAAAATCTTAAATTATTTGGGTATACACAATCAAAATACATATGTACTTGATGTGTTTATATTTTTAAGAAGAGTGAAAATTAACACTTATTTATTAAACAGATTGAGTCTTTATACTAATCACCATTTTCAAAGTGTTTCTGGAAAGCACTCTCCTGGGCTGTAGAGTGTTGAGGTGTAAGCTACATTGTGACTGAGATGTGAGAGTAAATTCAAATAATACAATCTCAAAGCTGTGGATTATTTCCTCCTGTCGACATTCAACAGGAGAAATCTGGAGTGAACAGACTCTCCAGAGGTAAATACCAGCTGGAAGTATTTAGTCACTTTTGCATTTCCAAACCTGGTTGTGAACGTAGTTGTTGGCTAATCTCAGAGCACGGCTGTGGGTCAGGCAATGCGTTTGTTGTTTACACAAGCCCTGAGGAGAATGGTCATTGGGAGCTCTGAAAAGACAAACGATCCATCCTTTATGTTCTCTTTGGTTGTGCAAAGGAGAAAAGGTTATTTTTGGTTTTGCCATTTCAGGAGCTGCACCCAACTCCATTTATATGACAAAAGCGCGTGTCACCATAACTGGGGACGTCAATCCTAAAAATTGGTTTTAGGAATAGTCGAATGAAATCAATTGAAAGCTATCAATTTGACAATATGAACTATGCAGTGTCCCATTTAAGATGTAAGATTAAGATTAAGATGTAAGATGTCCTATCAACCTTTGGGATCACCATGAATCTGCTCTCAGTTACCAGACAGTCATTAGTGGAAACTTGAACTTGCATCAGTCGCTTACAGATATTTACTTTGAATTACTGAACATATTAATTTTGAACAAGAGTATTTTTTCTGGAAGCGCGATTACTGCACATGGTTGCAATTACGTGTCACTGGTTCAGTGACCAATCGCAAGGTTTTACCATTGGTTAAATACCATTGAGCAACTCGTAAAGTGACTACTGTTCCAAAGTTAATGAACAAAAAGCAGTATTGCATTTGCTCGGACATAGATGAAAATTTTCTATTTCTACTGAGCAATGGTGAAAAACCATAAGTAACATTGCTACAGAGTATTGTTCACCTGTATGGGAATCAAGCTTAAGGAGTGTCCGGTTCTGGTGATAGAGAAGAAAGACAGATAATATTTACTTTTTCAATTGATGTACTCACTTTTAAGAGAGGGAGCAGGTGGAAAGAATTTGGAATGCATTTCTCTGGCAGGATGGTAGATGCAAGTAATTGCATTTAATAAATACTTTCTATGATATAATTAGCAGGGCTATGAATCAGAACTAAGATTAGAAAAGCAATTCTTCCTGCAAGTGTGCGGCTCAATGGACTGAACATGTTCATCTGTGGTGAAAATTTCCATAATCTAAGCACAGGAGCCAATGCAGGGAAGACCCTTTTGGACTTTTTTTGCCTGCTAACAAACAACTGAGAAGAGATCTGAAAGTGGCATGTATAGGAATGTGAGTTGCAGTATGGGTATCTTAAAGCTGGAAAAGAACAAAAGGATTTGGTTCAAATTACAAAAGGATTAATGTCAGTTTCTTTGCACAGACTGAACAGACTAACAAGCAGAATGATGGAAGTACAAGTTTCAGAATCGCTTAAGAAGATTAACAGGGGAATAGGTGCTTGTTTTGGATGGGTGAATTAAAATGACTTTTCCTCCTCTACCAGTATCATGCAGTCAAAAGCACAAGCGATTTGGGAATTTACTACAGAGGCTACTGATAATACTGAACTGTTGCTTCTGCTTATTCAACACCAACAGGTTCAGGCTCAAAATAATTACAATATTAAGCATTTCAAAGACGCAGTTTGTTTTCAGTGAACAAAGGGGAAACAAAATCCTTGACGTACTTTTAAACAATTGAAAATATCCAGCTATATAAATATAGTAATTAAATGATTTATGCTAATTCTAGATAATTACTGTGCCTTGATCAATTTTTAAGTCATTATGACTTAAAATGGATTTCTTGTATAAGGTGGCCTTTATAAACCAAAATGTCAAGTTGCATTGTATTCAGATTTTGTGGTTTGTTGAGTTAGTTTCTGTTTATACTTGTATTCCTGCTATATAAACATTGTTGGGATTTAACGTTGCTGCCCAGTGACAGTGAAATGCCGTCGCTGATTTTTATTCCCTTTTGAGTTAAGGCTTCTATCAACACAGAATCCATTTGAAAGGTGGCTTGCTGCTAAATGAGCAGTATAGTATCATAGCTGTTAGAGCACCATCGACCCAGGTTTAATTCCGCCGCTGCCTTCAAAGAGTTTGCTCATTCTTCCTGTGACCACGTCAGTATCTTCCACCTGCTCCAGTTTCCTCCCACATTCCAAAGACTTGTGGACTTGTGGTTAAATAGTCACATGCGTGTGATTGGGCAACCTGGGCTCATTGGTCTAGAAGGGCCGGTTCCATGCTGGTTAGAGTGACTCTCTAAATAAACAATATCAACTTTACAGTCACCCCTAAGCCTTTCCGTGCTAGCCGTGGAGATATTTGCCAAGTACTTTTACGAAATTGACTTGTATGTTTAAAAATGTTGCACAGCCCTGGGAAATGAAAACTATGAGAAAAGGTTGGATGTGACGGTTGGTCTTCATTGATATTTAACACAGAGAATTATGACTTCTGAGCTAGAGAGATGGACTAAACTTTAAAATGCTTGAAGAAAGGAGGCTCGACGATATTTATGGAAATAGTTAAAGGGAAACCAATCATTGCATAAGGTAGAAGACATGGGTTCTGGGGAAGCTGTGGACATATATCCCCCGTTGACCAGCCTTACCCATTTCCACATCTTACAAGGGGGATGTAGGGTTGAATTCTGAGAGGCTTCATGCTTACTGCTACCTCAATATAGAAACACTATGACTGCTTTCATCACCTTGCACTATAAAGGGCTTTGTTTTTGTTTGTCCTAACTGTGCTCTGTCTTGTAAAAATTCTGTATAATTTATGTTTATCTTGTGATGCTGCTTCAGGTACAGGCCTGTGCAAAAGCCTTAGTTACATATATGTAGCTAGGGTGCCAGAGACTTTTGCACAGTAATGCAGTAATTTTATGTATTGCTGCTGCAAAAAACACATTTCATGACTATGGAAACCTGATTCTGATATGGGTCTCTATTGTGGACTGGGAGTGGGAAAGGGGAGATGCTGGGGTGTTGGGGAAAGGGGGAAGTGGGAAGCACCAGAGATATTTTGTAATGACCAATAAAACAATTGTTTAGAATCAAAGGTCCTTGCCTGCTGTTTCAGGGCACGCTTTGCCAGCTGATGCATCTATAAGTATACCGTGGCCACAGATGCTAAGACCATACTGTCCACATCTCATTGAACTGAACGGCAGATGGAGAAGGACAGTGAACTTCCTTCTCTGAAGAGCATTATTTTCTTTTCTTTTACATTAGGGTAAATTGACAGTGGCTGACTAACCCAGCAGCACATCTTTGAGCTGCAGGAGACAGAAGTACTCAGAAGAACCCACACTATCAAACGGACAGCACCCAAGGTTATTCACTGATGTTAATTTTCACAGCGGGGATGGCAGGATTTGAACCACTGCCTCTGGATGGTTAGCCCAGGAACTCGAGAGAATTAATCTCTGAATTTGAGTGGCTGGTGTGGTATCACCATGCTGTAATGACTCTCATTAGTTCTTTAGCTTTCTCAAATCTAAGTTCCTTATTGCTTGACTCATTCTAAATAATAGCAACAGTGGGTGGGTGTCATTGTGTTGGCACAAGCAACGAACGCATTGAGTCATGCCCACACCCACGTATTGCACTTCCAGGAAAATGATCCCTCATTTGTTATGCAACTTTTTCCAATTAAAGTGAAAGCGTAGGTTGCAATTATCCATCAAGCTATCTCAAAGGGGCTGAGAATACCTCTACACATTGTGGGACTCCCTGGGTGAACGTTGCATAAAGAGCGAGAGCCTCACTCACGACTTTTTCCGGATCAGTGCTATCAGGTGTTTTACAGGTAGATGAAAAGGATTGCCTATATCGTCATGGCACTCATGATGTGTTGCAAAACCCTGCAGCTATTATAGTGTAATGCACCTGGTAACAGCCAGCCAGAAGCTCTTAAAGGAACAAGCCACTGTATAAGGACTGCTCTTCTAAGTACAGTGCAGTGAGGCCAATGTGTAGTTGGATAATTAAAGTATTATTATTATTATTAATAAGGGTCACTACTTCTGGTGGTGGGCAGGTGGGGACAGAGAGATGGTCAGAGGAACCCTGGCAGACTGAGGAGTGACCTCAAGGACTTACCTCTTGAGGGACTGGGGAGGTCCACAGACTGCAGAGTTGCAGCAGGGCTTCGAGGAGTTTGCTGGGGTGGTCTCTATATGGACATGACTTTGTCTTCTTCTTCAGCCCACCAGCAGCAGCTGGATGGAGTCCTCTGTCCTGGGCCAGACATTCAAGAGCCATTGTAGCTCATCTATACATCTTCTTGGCCAGTCGGTTCCCAACCTGAGGTCCGCAGACCCTTCGGTTAATGGTAGGGATAAAAAGGGTTGAGAACCACCAGTCCAGGTGAAGATCCTTCTTCATCCAAGTTTGAGACCCTTGGAGCTTCTGCTGGCATTTCTGCAGCCCTGGGTTTTCATGGTATGGGGTTGATTGCCCCTTGAAGAACCCTCCTCATTTAAAAGCCTGGCTTGGGACCAGCCGTGGTGGTGTTATAAGGAAATGAGAACTATCTTTGAATGATAAAACTCTGGGTAGACCACATCTGATGTATTGCATTCAGTTCCGGTTGCCCCATTATAGGAAGAATGTGGAGGTCCACCAATATGCCTCCTGGTTAAGAAGATGTGTGCAATGAGGAAGTTGAGGGGAGAGGCCTCACTATTTCTTCTTTATTAATAGCTTCAAGCATTTTCCCATATACACATGCTAAACTAACTGGCCTATCATTACCTGCCTTTTGCCTACATCCTTTTTTGAACTGTGACGTGATTTTTGCCTTCTTCCAATCTGCTGGGGCCTGCCCAGAGTCCAGAGGGTTTTAGAAAATTATCACAAAAATCTCAACGATAACCCCTGCCATTTCTTTCAATACCCTGGGATGCATTCCTTCAGGACCAGGGGACACGAGGATCTATCTGAGACCACCAGGCGTCTGCTGATTAAGCTGTCCATTCCAAAACCCGTACTCCATGGGGAAGCATTAAAATAAATAAACTGCCATGCCGGCATTCTTTGTTCCTTTGGGTTGAAGGGCAAGAACATTTAGTCTCTTTCCCTTGAGTGAGGAGTTTTGGTGAGTTCCCCAGGGTAGTGGCAAGCAATGAACTGTGCAAAGTGGCAGTGAGCGTACTCCGCAGCCTGGAACGATCTTGAGGCTATGAAGGCTGGAGTGATCCTGACTCTGACATCCTCCAGCAAGGCAGTCCAGGCATATGTGTGAGGTTATACATGGGGTCATCGGAGATCAGATGAGGGCAAAGATTGCAGTGCACGTGTTAGACATCTGAATAGGTCAGCTTCGAGCAACACTGTGCTGTAAAAGCTACCGCAGCGAGACCACGTTCAGGTTGGAGGAACACCTTCTATTCTATCTGGGTAGCCTCCAACCTGATGGCACGAGCATCGATTTCTCCAACTTCCAGTAATGGCAAACCCCACCCCTTCACCATTCTCATTCCTCTTTCCCTCACTAACCTTATCCCCTTACCTGTCCCTCACCTCCGTCTGGTGTTCCTCCCCCTTCCCTTTCTTCCATGGCCTTCTGCCTTCTCCCATCAGGACACTCCCCACCCCCCTCCAGTCCTTTATCTCTTTCACCACTCAACTTCCCAGCTCTTTACTTCACTCCCTCCCCCCGCCTGGTTTCACATTACCTACCACGTTGTACTTCTTCTTCCCCTCCCCCCCCCACATTCTTACCCTGACTTCTTCCCTTCCTTTCCAGTCTTGAAGAAAGATCTCAGCCCGAAAAGTTAACTGTTTGCTCTTTTCTTCGGATGCTGTCTGGCTTGATGAGTCTCTTCAGCATTTTCTGCGGTTGCTTTGAGTAAACAAGAACTATTCTCAGACACTGCAGATGAATTTTGAATATAGCATTAGCGTTTATGTAATTTAGGAGAGGATAAAACATTGCTAAAGAGTGTGAAATCCAGCCAATAAATAATGTTGCAAGTTTCCCGATGGACCAGTTAAAGTAAATGAATTGACATTCAGGCAACATCATATAAATCATTATGCACCAGTTAACCTGATTTCCAGAAGCACAGCGCTCTTCTCTCTGAAGTTTTGTGGATGAAGTTCAAGAAATCCCTCAGATTTGCATTTTTAATAAGCTGCTAACATATCACTGAAATTAGACTATCAAATTTAACCACACATGTGCAAATCGAACAGCACTTCAAATGATTTTTTGGGCTGACAAGGTGTCACATTCTAGTGTGATATTATTGACCTTCCAAAGTTCACCTTGGAAGCTCCTGTTGAAATGGGGAGGAGCAGATTGTTAGGTTAGGCTGGAATGGACAGCTAAACCTGAAGTCCCTTGTCAATAGTACAGCACAGTACAGTACAGGCCCTTCGGCCCACAATGTTGTGCGGACCCTCAAAGACTGCCTCCTATATAACCCCCCACCTTAAATTCCTCCATATACCTGTCGAGTAGTCTCTTAAACTTCACTAGTGTATCTGCCTCCACCACTGACTCAGGCAGTGCATTCCACACACCAACCACTCTCTGAGTGAAAAACCTTCCTCTAATATCCCCCTTGAACTTCCCACCCCTTACCTTAAAGCCATGTCCTCTTGTATTGAGCAGTGGTGCCCTGGGGAAGAGGTGCTGGCTATCCACTCTATCTATTCCTCTTATTATCATGTACACCTCTATCATGTCTCCTCTCATCCTCCTTCTCTTCAAAGAGTAAAGCCCTAGCTCCCCTTAATCTCTGATCATAATCCATACTCTCAAAACCAGGCAGCATCCTGGTAAATCTCCCCTGTACCCTTTCCAATGCTTCCACATCCTTCCTATAGTGAGGTGACCAGAACTGGACACAGTACTGCAAGTGTGGCCTAACCAGAGTTTTATAGAGCTGCATCATTACATCACGACTCTTAAACTCTATCCCTCTATTTATGAAAGCTAACACCCCATAAGCTTTCTTAACTACCCTATCTACCTGCGAGGCAACTTTCAGGGATCTGTGGACATGTACCCCCAGATCCCTCTGCTCCTCCACACTACCAAGTATCCTGCCATTTTAAGCAGTTCTTTGTGGTTGAAAATTACTTATTTTGTCTCTGGTATGAAGGTTCTGAAGTGGCTTATGATGGCAATTTGGGAAGTCTAGGCTCTTCTACAGGTGAGGCAGGTGGAAAATTTGGAAGGGAGTCTGCTCCCAATGTATGCCCTCTAGGGTCAATATTATATTGAATAACACATGCAAGATGCTGGAGGAACTCAGCAAGTCAGGCAATATCAATGGAGGCTTTTCAGGCAGAGACTCTTCTGCAGGAATTCCTTCCTCCAGCATCTTGAGTGTGCTGCTCAAGATTTTCAGCATCTGCAGAATCTTTTGTGTTTGTACTATCCCAAAAGCTTCTCCTCCTGTCTGGGTGGTCAAAGTGCAGAGATTCCCAGGAGTCAGTGAGTAGTTTGCACTTCTTCAAGGACGCCTTGAGTACATCTTTGAATCATTTCATCTCTTCTCCCATGTCACACAACTGTTTAAGGAGCGCTATTTCTTAAGAAATAAGATCAATGGATTTTTTTTTCCTTGAAAATAATCCAGGATAAATTATGTGAAGCTCAATCGGGCCAAGAAGAAATATTAATCTTGATTGACTAGCCTTGGCCATTCTCAAGCTTTCTAGTCTACAACTGTTTAATGAAAATAAAAAAAAATGTGGATGTTGGAAAGCTGAACTTAAAAACAGAAAATGCTGGAACAACATCCCTAAATCAGGCAGCATCTGTGGAAAGAGAAACAGTTAATGTTTCAAGTTAAAGTCCAGAGTTCTGGTGAAGAGTTTTCAACCTGAAATAGTAACTGTTTCTCTTTCCAAAGCTGCTGCCAGACCTGCTAATTTTTTTCAGGATCTTCTGTCCATTTTCAGTGATACAATCTTAAATTTAAAAAGAACAGAAATCTAGAAGCTTCTTTATATGTTTTTAAAGCTTTCTGTTATTCATCCTGGTTTCACCATTTTTTTCCTCAAATAAGACACCAAAATCATGCTTGTTCAGTAAAAAGCCTTATATAATTTATGGGATATCAGTGATCAATGAGGCTAAATCGATCATGATGATGCAGCCTTGATAGCCTTCACATTTTGAGATTTTTGTTTGGCTGAATGATTGGTCTATCAAAGTATTTTCTGGCAAAGGATACCATACTTTTTGATAAAAGCAACACACACACAAAATGCTGGTGGAACACAGCAGGCCAGGCAGCATCTCTAAGAAGAGGTACAGTCGACGTTTCGGGCCGAGACCCTTCGTCAGGACTAACTGAAAGAAGACCTAGTAAGAGATTTGAAAGTGGGAGGGGGAAGGGGAGATCCGAAATGATAGGAGAAGACAGGAGGGGGAGGGATGGATCTAAGAGCTGGAAAGTTGATTGGCAAAAGGGATACCAGGCTGGAGAAGGGAGAGGATCATGGGACGGGAGGCCTAGGGAGAAAGAAAGGGGGAGGGAGGGAAATCCCAGAGGATGGGTAAGGAGTTATAGTGAGAAGGACAGAGGGAGAAAAAAGAGAGAAAAAAAGGAGGAAAGAAAAAAATTAATAATAAATAAATAAATAAATAACGGATGGGGTATGAGGAGGAGGTGGGGCATTAATGGAAGTTAGAGAAGTCAATGTTCATGCCATCAGGTTGGAGGCTACCCAGACGGAATATAAGGTGTTGTTCCTTCAAACTGAGTGTGGCTTCATCTTGACAGTAGAGGAGGCCGTGGATAGACATATCAGAATGGGAATGGGACGTGGAATTAAAATGTGTGGCCACTGGGAGATCCTGCTTTCTCTGGCAGACAGAGCGTAGGTGTTCAGCGAAACGGTCTCCCAGCCTGCGTCGGATCTCGCCAATGTATAGAAGGCCGCATTGGGAGCACCGGACACAGTATATCACACCAGCCGACTCACAGGTGAAGTGTCGCCTCACCTGGAAGGACTCTCTGGGGCCCTGAATGGTGGTGAGGGAGGAAGTGTAAGGGCATGTGTAGCACTTGTTCCGCTTACAAGGATAGGTGCCGGGTGAGAGATTGATGGGAAGGGATGGCGGGGGACGAATGGACAAGGGAGTCAAGTAGGGAGCGATCCCTGCGGAAAGCAGAAGTTGGGGGGGAGGGAAAGATGTGCTTAGTGGTGGGATCCCATTGGAAGTTACGGAGAATTATATGTTGGACCCGGAGGCTGGTGGGATGGTTGGTGAGGACAAGGGGAACCCTATTCCCAGTGGGGTGATGGGAGGATGGGGTGAGAGCAGATGTGTGTGAAATGGGAGAGATGCGTTTGAGAATCTCTTTGATAATTGCCTTTCAGCACCTTACCAAACCCTCCCTATGTGTACAATGCACACAGTAACCTGGAGCAAGAACTTAGGTCTAAGATTAAAAGATTATTTCCGCTTAGTCTAAAGAAAATTATGAAGTCATAGGGCCATAGAATTACACCATACAGACAACAAGTCCTTTGTTTCAACTCGTGCACGCTGTACAAACTACCTAACTGTTTATTTTTTCTTTCTCTCTGCACATTGGGTGTTGGTCAGTCTTTCTTTAATGGATTCTTCTGCGTTTGTTGTTTTGTGGATGCCTGTAAGCAGATGAATCTCAAGGTTGTACAATGTGTACATACTTTGACAATAAATATATTTTGAACTTTGAACTTTTGAAAAAAAGCAAGCAAAATACTGATACCTGCATTTTTTGACAATTAAAATTGTATTGCCAGTGATAATTTTGCCAGGAAATTAGTTTTTATGTCACCTACATAATGGTAGGTAGTTTGTTTGCTGTGAAACTCTTCTATGTAAGCGCTTCCTTTTATTAATATATAGCAAAGTGTCTCTCATTATCACAAACCAGAGAAAATCTGCAGAAGCTGGAAATCCAGAGCAACACGCACAAAATGCTGGAGCTGCTCAGCAGGCCAGGCAGCATCTGCACAGAAGCGTAAACCGTCAACTTTTCGATGAAACATTGACAGTTCTTTTTTTCCCCCTAGATGCTGCCTGGCCTGCTGAGTTCCTCCAGCATTTTGTCTCTGTTGCTCTCTCTCATTATCCCTCACTTTGTTACTGTAACTTTGCTGTTTCTTTCAGCATCACTATTACTGAGAACAAAAGGAATTTGTATGATAGGGTGGAGACCAACTACAGTGAGATCAGAAGATTGCCTCATTAGGAAAAGTTGGGCAGGTTAGGTCAGTATCCATTGAAATTTAGATTTGGAATGTAGAGAGGTGACTTGATTGAAACATCCTGAGGTAGGCTTGTTATAGTGGATGTGGAGAGGGCATTTTCCCTTCTGGGACAATCTAGACTTGGGGTCACACTTCTTCAAACAACAGGAATTTTCCATTTAAGATACAGATGAGGTGATTTTTTTTTCTCTCAGGAGCATTTGGAACATTTGGAAGCAAAATCTTTGAATCTTTTTCCGTGCAGTAGTAGAAGTATTTTTAATGAATATAGTGGTTAAAGGGTACTGCAAATGGACACGAACACGGGGTTGAGGGTACAATCAGATTAATTGTGTATCTGACAAAATGGCAGAGCAAACATGCAGGGCTAGTGGCCGGATTCTCTCTTTATGTTTGTTCTTAAGGCACTAGTGTTGGTGATGCTGACAGAAAAAGGGTCTTCAAGGCTTCTTCATCATAGCTGAAGTGTCTGGAGGAAATATTACCAGGAGGGTTAAAGAAAAATAAAATCTTTGGACACAAGGTACTAATTTTTATAGATGCGCCGTAGAAAGCATTCTTCTGGGGTGCATCACAACCTGGTACGGAAGTTGTCCTGTCCAAGACTGGAAGATGCTGCAGAAGATCGTGAACACGGCGCAGCACATCACACAAACCAATCTTCTGTCCTTGGACTCACTTTACACCGCACGCTGTCGGAGCAGTGCTGCCAGGATAATCAAGGACACGACCCACCCAGCCAAAACACTTTCCGTCCCTCTTCCCTCCGGGAGAAGGCTCAGGAGCTTGAAGACTCGTATGGCCAGATTTGGGAACAACTTCTTTCCAACTGTGATAAGACTGCTGAACGGATCCTGACCCGGATCTGGGCCGTTCACTCCAAATATCCGGACCTGCCTCTCAGTTTTTTTGCACTACCTTACTTTCCATTTTTCTATTTTCCATTTATGATTTATACTTTAAATTTTTAATATTTACTATCGATTTGTAATCCAGGGAGTGGGAAGCGCAGAATCAAATATCGCTGTGATGATTGTACGTTCTAGTATCAATTGTTTGGTGACAATAATGTATAAAGTATAAATGCAGCAGATGCTTAAAATCTAAATAACATTCAGACAATGCTGGAGGAACTGCATCATTTTGTGTGCGTAACTCAGATTTTAAACATCTTAAAATCCCTGGTAAGATTTTACCCTCACCTGGACTGACCTAGAACCTGCCAGCTTGCAGTTCCATCCCTGTTTCCTCTCTTCTTATTCTGGGTTCTGCTCTTGTCCTTTTCGGTTCTGAAGAAGGGTTTCAGCTAAAGCTGACTGCTCAGCCGACTGTTTCTTTCCATCTAAAGATGCGGCCTGCCTTGTTGAGTTCCTCTAGCATCTTAGTGAATTGCGAATTGACTTTATTACTTACATCCTTCATATACATGAGGAGTGAAAATCTTTACGTTATGTCTCCGTCTAAATGTGCAATGTGCAATTTATAGTAACTTATAATAAATAGTATGTACAACAGGATAGTCAATACAACATAGAAACACAGTTGTGTCAGTCAGCACGAGTTAATCAGTCTGATGGCCTGGTGGAAGAAGCTGTCCCGGAGCCTGTTGGTCCTGGCTTTTATGCTGCGGTACCATTTTCCGGATGGTAGCAGCTGGATCAGTTTCTGGTTGGGGTAACTCGGGTCCCCAATGATCCTTTTTACATACCTGTCTCTGTAAGTGTCCTGCATAGTGTGAAGTTAACATCTGCAGATGCACTGGGCTGTCCGCACCACTCTCTGCAGAGTCCTGCAATTGAGGGAAGTACAGTTCCCATACCAGACAGTGATGTAGCCAGTCACAGTATTGCTTATACAGACAGTAAAGGTGGGGGCTTAGTACACAGCCCTGAGGGGCACCTGTGTTGAGAGTCAGAGGGACAGAGGTGAGGGAACCCACTCTTACCACCTGCCGGTGATCTGGGATCCAGCTACACAAGGGTGAAGGCCGAGATCTCTGAGCTTCTCGTCGAGCCTGGAGGGAGTTATGTTGTTGAATGCAGAACTGTAGTCCAACTGTAATTATGCAGTTTCCTCAAGATTTTCAGAATCTGCAGAATCTCTTATGTCTCTGCTTACGATAAGTGAAACAATATGCAAGAATACTTGAAATACTCAGCAGGTCAGGTTGCGTCAGATAGATAAACAGAGTAAATGTTTCATCTTGATGATCCAGCATTCTTTTTTTTTAGATTTCAATTAATGAGATTTCCAGCAACCATTGTGTTCAGCATCTCACAGCTCCAGAAAAGCTGTTTCCCTTTCTCTACATTTGCCCTCATTTCAGTTAAAGGCCTTCATTGCCTCTGTGATCAATTGCTATAGACTTGGTCTCCACCTAATCACAGGAAATTTCTTCTCCCTTTCCACCTTTCCCCTTCTCCGTTAATTAACCATGCTTGCTCTCTCCATTTTCCAGCTTGGATGAGGTGTCGTTAACCTAAAACATTGTTTCGGCTCTCTCTCCCCACAGATGCAGCCTGACTTGCAGAAGGTCCACAAACTTTTGTGTTGCTTCAGATTCCCAGACGTTGCAGTACCGTGTTTTCCAGACCAAAATGACATTCCACTTTGATTGCCTTTCATTCGCATTTGAAGATCTTAATTTCTGCTTTTCAAAACTTGTTAAGACCAGACAGTGACATTCCAATAGCCCTTCTAAATTAATATATTGGAAAGCTAATGCTCTTAAACTGAGCATTGATATTAATGGCAAAGTAAAGCTGGTTAATTATGATTTATACTTTGTTGCCTGGGTGCCAGTTCAGTTGCTTTAACCGGTCCATAAAATCCACAATTAGGGTCAAATCAATTGTGGTAAATGGAAGTGGAATTCTGATTTGATTGAAAATATGCTTGTTGTACAACATATAAGTCACAAGGAAAGAGAGTCTTTATTGCTGTGCCTTTGCCCTATTTGTGTTGCAATATTATATGACCACAAGATCTAGGAGCAGGATTAGGTCATTTGACCCATCGAGTCTGCTCCACCATTCCATCATGGTTGATTTATTGTCCCTCCCAACCCCAATCTCCACCCTTCTCCCCACAACCTCTGTCACCCTTACTAATCAAGAACCTAGCAACACACATCAAAGTTGCTGGTGAACGCAGCAGGCCAGGCAGCATCTCTAGGAAGAGGTACAGTCGACGTTTCAGGCCGAGACCCTTCGTCAGGACGCGCCAGTTCGTGTGTGCTAGAAAGTGGGTCGCCACATAACCCCCCCCCCCGCCCCCGGAACTGGCGATACATCCCCCAATGTCCACAGTCTGGATCGGCCTCTGTTTGGGAGGTCTGCCCCTGCACCGCGGTGCCTGAGCCTGAACTGGCTGCGCCAAGTCCACATGGGCCGGTTTGAGTCGGTCCACTGTGAAAACCTCCTCTCTCCCCCCAATCAAGAACCTATCAACCTCCACTTTAAATATACCCAATGACTTGGCCTCACAGCCATCTGTTATAATGAATTCCACAGATTCATCACCCTCTGGCTAAAGAAACTTTCCCTCCTCTTTGTTGTATATCTTTCTATTTTGAGGCTGTGCCCTCTTGTCCTAGACCCTCCTCCCCCCAGAATAGGAAATATCCTTTCATAATGCACTCTATCTAGGCCGTTCAATATTTGATAGGTTTCAAAGAGATCCTCCCTCATTCTTCTAAACTCCAGTGAGTACAAGCCCAGAGCCACCAACTGTGCCTCATACATTAACCCTATCACTCCTGGAATTATTATTGTGAACCTACTCTGGATCCTCTTCCAAATCAATTGTTTAGGAGCTAGTGTGTGGCTGGACTGCAAGAATGCATTGGGAAATCAGATAAACGGTACCTGCACAACAGGAGGAAGTCACATCTATGTCCTTATGCTGATTCATGAGCTCAGTCAGACTGCTGAAGGGAGGGCAGGACAGCTTCATGTAGATTGGAATAGATGGATTATTCTGAGATAACTCAATTTAATCAGAATGCATTTGCTTGGAAAATGTGCCTTTTAACATTAATTGAATTAATCTACTAAATAAATATCCTGCTTAATTTTGAATATCTTTTTTGTTCAGTTCAAATGTTTTTTTTCCAGGCTTAGAGCAGCGAAAGAACCTTTGAAACACATCATTCAGAACTGCTAAAATCTGATTTAGCCTGAGGCCTTAGCAGCAGTCTGGCCGTGTGCCAGTGTAAATAATTTTTTTTTGTATTCTTGGTCGTAGAATATGTAAATATTTATGTCCTGTGTTAAGAACTATCCAGCATTATTTAAGATACCAAATGTACACGTTGAAGGGAAGCAAAGATTTTCTTCATTTGTGCATCATTTATAAATTCATTAGCAATTTCAATGCACATTACAAACTGGAAGAATCCTTTCACTGGTGCCTATTGTCCTGGTCATGGTCAATAAAAATCTGAATATATCCGTGTTTGAAAATGGGAACTTTTTCCATTTCAAGAACATGGTTTCAGTCTCAAAGATTCTGTGGTTATGGAGCGAAGTTCATAGTTTTCTGCTCCACCACAAAACAGGCGAAGCAAACTATCAACAACCAGTCGTGTGCAAGATGTGCCACTGGCCATATTCCTGTTCTCCTAGGCTGAACTTCATTTCTGTCGGCCTTGGCCCCAATCCTGAGTGGACTGAGAGACCCTGGTGAATTGGTTTAGCCGAATTAGATTATTGGAGCCAGAACGTCAGCAGGGCACGGACAGGCTGATTGACATCCTCTTATACCGTATGCACGAGCATGAAGCACGAGATGAAGATCATATCCAAGGGATTGTGTAACAATTAAAGCAAAGCATGAACTAATTCACTGATGAAAGATTTAAGGGTGTTAGAGTAAGTTGCCACACATGGAAGTGCACTGGACTAAGCATTTGTTTTATAGTAACCATCATCACCTTCTCAATGTGTTCAAACAAAGAACATAAAACAATACAACACAGTACAGGCCCTCCAGCCCATGATGTGTGCCAACTTTTTAACCTAGATCAATCTACACCCTCCCTCCTCCACAGCCTTCCATTTTTCTATTATGTAGGTATAGCAAGACTTAATATTATTAAACAGTACCTCCACCCTATCAGAAAAAATCCTGATATTTTAGTCCTATAGCCTAAATGCAAGAACATGTCAACACAGCATGTGAACCCCATTCCTCCACCCACTACCTATCATTGCCGATGAGGAGGAAGCCATCAATTACCATGTGCGGTCAGTGGATAATCTGGAATTGTGTATTGGAAGGACAGATACCAGCCGTATCTCCTTCCATAAGACCATGACATACAGGAGCAGAAGGAGGCCATTCAGCCCATCGAGTCTGCCACTTCATTCTCATATCTACCATGACACCCATTCTTCTTCTAGGTAGGTTTTTTGGAATCAAGGATGACTTCTGCATTCTGAGGTGTCCGATGATGTCAATTTGTGAATTGCCAACATCTTTGGCCATCCATAACCATTCAGGAAATAAATCCAGCAGGAATAGAGCACTCATTCCGGTTAAATGGAAGGACATAATTAATTCTATTCCTTTGTTATTCACTCTTCAAGATCTTCTTGCTTTTTTTTAGATACACGAATTCCAAAAAGAAACAGAAGAAGAAAGCACAGTTCGGCAGGCTGTCTTGATTCAGCCTTCACAACACTTTATGAGTAGTGAGTCCTGTTACCCTCTCTCTTAATATATCTGTCCAGAAATCAGAAGCAGGAGTACAATATGCGCAAAGTCTGGAGATACACGGTACTACAGATGCTGGAATCCTGAGCAACCAACAACCTGTTGAAGGATCTGAGGGTCAAACAACATCTGGCGATAGACAAAGAAGATTTATCAGGTCTTAATGCAGGGTTTTGAACTGAAACATTGGAAGTTCCTGCCTCCTCCCCAAACAGATGTTGCTCAACCTGCTGAGTTCCTCCATCAGACTTAATGATGTAGCGTATGACTAGGTCTGGGGAAATGGGACTGGTAAAGTAGATCAACAAACCAACCATTTCTACATCTGGCGATTGGACAAGCATTTTGTTTGTTGCTACACCAGTCCAAAATCAAGGACACATATTTGCTTATTCTCTCTGTTGTGCTTTATCCTCTGCCTTAAAATTTAATAATTTTCACTTTGAAAGATACAATTGAGTCTATCTTAACGATTTCCAATTGCAAAGTATTTTGCTGTTCTGTACTTTTGTAAAGAAGCCTCTAAGCCTGCAGTTTTTCGACCTGGGGCCCATGGACCCCTGCTTAATGGCATTGGTCCATAGCATACTAAAAGTTGGGAACTCCTACTCTAAGCCCTCGCTTCCCATTGTTATAAACAATATTGTAATGTCTTTGTGAATACATCGAAACATGGCACAAGCAGATATCCGTAGTACTGATGCCTACTTGCAAAGCAACACCCATTAAACTCTGATTGCAGATCACATTTCTGTAGAATAGCTACCATATTGAAAAGCAGGCTCACTGAGTGACTCAATAGTATCATGAATGAAGCATACACATTAATGTTGGAAGAAAATCATTCTTATCATTCATTCATGATTTTCCCTTGGCATGAACATTGAATTCTCCAACTTCCGGTAATTCCCTCCCCCTCCCTTCACCCATCCCTGTTTCACTCTGCCCCCTCCCCCAGCTGCCTATCACCTCCCTCATGGTTCCGCCTCCTTCTACTACCCATTGTGCTTTCTACTATTCCTCCTTCACCTTTCCTGCCTATCACCTCCCTGCCTCCCCTCCCACACCCCTTTATCTTTCCCCTTACTGGTTTTTCACCTGACACCTACCAGCCTTCTCCTTCCCACCCTCCCCCCACCTCCTTTATAGAGCCTCTGCCCCTTCCCTCTTCAGTCCTGACAAAGGGTTCCGGCCCGAAACGTCGACTGATCTTTTCCACGGATGCTGCCCGACCTGTTGAGTTCCTCCAGCGTGTTGTGAGTGTTCCTTAAGTAAACTATTACTGCTCCGCTATTTGTAAGAGCAGCTGTGAGATACTAATAATGTTAATAAAGTATATACATTTAATGCAAATGATGAATATAGTCCTGTAATTACTTTTGGAGAGTGTCTCTGATTCCCTATTGGATTTGGTGCTGATATAACTTGTGGACTGCATACTGCCCATCCCACAAACTCTTTGACCCTCTACCATCAGGAAGGAGGTGCAGGAGCATCAGGACTAGGACTGTCAGACTGTGTAACAGCTTCTTCCCTCAGGCTGTGAGACCTAACGAATACACCGCCACCACTGAAGTCCCATCACTAGGGCAGCGAGCTGTTTACTTTTTACCTGTGCTGCACATTACATGCATTTTGAACTATATTTTATTAACCTATTTATGGCAATATTTTCTTTAATGTGCTGTGTGAGGTATATGTTTTGTGGGTGCTATGAGATCCAGAGGAACGTTTTTTCATTTGGTTGCATTTACGTAAAGTCAGATGACAATAAACCTGAGCTTGAACTTGAACTCAACAGAGGTTTAGGTTCGTTGTCAGATTTGCTGGAATTTGGAATGTTGTTTCCTGAAGTCTATATTGGGGGTCCAACTCGAACATCATTTCATGATTGGCTGATTCACCATTCAAATTTGGTTCATCTCCAGAAAAGATCCTTCAATTTAAACCTTTGGATTTTGTCACCAATTTCAACCAACTATCTCTTGCTTCCATAAATTTTGATTTCGGTCCTACCTCCCTCTTGAATGAGCTCAGCAGCGTAGTAAAAGAACCAAATTTGTATATTGGTGTTCCTGTGCCTTCTGAGCACTTTGACCAATATCAGTTTAAATGTGTGTTTACCTGGGTGCTTTATACTTTCGATGGAGACAAAATGACACTGGTCAGATCCCAGTGTAAACACACACACACACACACACACACACACACTTCAGGCATCTTCACAGGGCTCCCAGAATCCAGGATTCTCTGCTCTTCACAAACCATGCCGCGCCCTTCCAGAACCTTCTCTCGTCTTGACCATTTAGATGGTGTGATGGGAAGGCCACTATTAGTTATTTGAAAGGATAATGAGGTTTGAGGGAAGCTCTGAATGCAACCCTTCAAGTGAAGCAGGGGTAGGAAATTGAGTCAAAGTTCCCTGTGCCAACATTTTTATTGAATATGTAATCACTTATTGATGGACCTGCACTTAGTCTTGCCTCAGTATCACGAACCTGTGAGTTCAGAATGAATAGTTGACCCTATATGTTTGATGGATTGGGGACCTACACAAGGTAAACTTGGTTAATTTTCCCAAGGTCCCCAGCTCCCTTTTCTGAGGTGCTGCTTAACCATAATGTGGTTTTTATTTGATACGATCTTCCTTCTGATCAGTGATGCCTTGGACTCTTCTGTTCAACACTCAAGGCAAAATTTGGCTCGGTCTTCTCTCGATTCAGTGTTGAGGTGAGTGACGTTATCCACTCCGGTTCAGGAGCCTGATGGTTGAAGGGTACCAACTGTTCCGCAAGCTGGTGGTGTGGGACCTGAGACTCCTGTACCTCCTTCCCAATGGCAGCAGCAAGAAGAGAGCATGGCCTGGAAGGTGGGGTCCTTGATGGTGGATGCTGCTTTCCAGTGGCAGTGCTGCTTGTGGACTGTGTTGAGTCGAAGGGTTTGTTTCGGTGGCTCTATCATCCAGCTGTGGCATTTGAAGCTGAGTGATATGACAGAACCCAAGTTTACTTGAGTCCTTTTCCACGTTACAACATTCCATAAGGATACAACTAAGGGCCAGTGCTAATAATTAAATGCAAATATAGACCTCAACATAGTTATGACTTTGTGAATTAATGGTACCAATTTATATAAATGTTAGTCCTTCAGGAATGATTATTGATCAGAATTTATTTTATCACAAAAGCCTCACGTGAACAGGTCTAATAAGTGCTGTTCGTGATCGCAAAGTACTTTCTGCTGGTTTGGTCTGAACATTTTGGAATACGCTGCGTTTTCTAAATGGAGATTCAAGATCAAGACAGACAAGGCTGCAGATGCTGCAATCTGGAGCACAACATAAAATACTGGAGGAACAAACAGTATCCAGGCAGGGAAATGGACAACCGAAGATTTGGGTTGTGGTCCTTTAGCTGGAAAGTCACTGCTGAAGTGGTGAAATTGTCATGAGCCAACAGGCCTCTGCAGCTTGCTGTAGAGTGTTAGGCTTCCAGCTTTCTCAAGCACCCATATTTATTAATCGTTATTTTAATGAGAGTCATTGAACCCTTTGCTTTCTGATTGATCTGGTCAGTTAAGTGACTGGCATGGGTGTCCTGCATTCTATGATTATTTAAAGATGACTCTTGATTAAGTGCCTTAGCATTGTTGTGTTGGAGAGAATGGAGCATCTCGCGGTGTCGCTGGTCGTTCCCTGAGGCTCTGTTGGTATCCCTGTCTAATCCCTTGTTTCCATCTCTTCACAGGGAATCTGTCACCGCTCCCCCCCCAACCATCCCGTTCCTGGGTCAAGTCACCTGCCTCTCCTGGGTTGAGTTGGCACCTGCGACCTCCGTGACACAGAAAGCCCGCCGTTCCTCTGCACTTGGGTCCAGTCCTGCGAGCGCATACCTTGCCAAAAAATAAACAAAACTTCTAGTAATTTCACTCATTCTGACTCAGCTTACATACTCTGTGTGAAGTTCGACCAAAAATCTTTCCCTCAAAGTAGTAGTTGCTCTCCATGCACCCTGCTCACCTCATTTGACAAATGTGGAGCAGATTTAGTCCCTTGTCTGAAAAAGGATCAAATGTTTGTCCATCCTTTCAATACATTCAACAGCAGTGAATCTCTCTCGATCTTGCCCGCTATTCAGTATCAGAATCACTGACTTGTATATGGTGAAATCTGTTCTGTGGCAGCAGTACGGAGCAAGACGTGAAATTACTATGAATTGCAAGATAAATAAATGTCCACATGGTTCCTGGAAAGCCCTCCTTCATCATGTTCAAGGTATCAACGGAACTCCTGCTTTCAGCATTAGAGCTCACATATTGCGGTTGTGTCAAAGCACCTGACGTGGCATTCTACATAGAACTCTGCTCCATAGTACAGTCCTGTCAAAGGGTTTCGGACTGAAATGTTGACTGTACTCTTTTCCATAAATGCTGCCTGGCCTGCTGAGTTCCTCCAGCATTTTGTGTGCGTTACTCGGATTTCCAGTGTCTGGAGCTTTTCTCTTGACTGCCTTCTTGGTGCTGCCTTAGTGGCTATCTCTCATTTGGAATCAAATATCATGGCTAATGGCTTTCGATCTTACGAGTTCACATCATGGGCGACCTCACCTGGTCCCTCAATATCACCGCCCTGAACAAGAAGGCACAGCAGCACCTCCACTTCCTGAGGGGGTTGAGGCAAGTGAGGTTCCCAGCCCACCTATCGTCTTAACTGAATTCTACAGGAGCATCATTGAGAGCGTCCTGACAGGTTGCATCTCCATTGGGTCTGGGAACAGCCGAGCTTTGGACCGGAAATCCCTACAAAGGACTGTGAGAACAGCTGAGAGGATCATAGGGGTCTCCCTTCCATCCATCAGGGACATTTATCAGGAGCGCTGCATATGCAGGGCCCTTAGTATTGTTAAGAATCCCACCCATCCATCCAGTGTCCTCTTTGACTTTCTACCATCAGGCAGGTGACTACGATGAATAAAACAAAAATGGTCAGGATGGGAAACATTTTATTCCCTTAGGCCATTGGACTTCTAAACTCCTTGCTGCATCACATTCGAAGAGTCACTGGTAAATCTGCTGTGTACCTGACAATATTTAATTTATGCACTCTACTTTGTTCATTTATGTGTAATTCATCCATAGATTTTATATCTAAGTTATTGTGTGTTATACAGTATATGTGTTATGTGTACCACTGTGGTTTACACTCTAGACCAGAGAAATGTCTGATTTGGTGGTATACATGCATATAGTTAAATGACAATAGACTTGATTTGACTTGAGTTGATGATCAGATGCTGGTTTACGGATCAAGCTGGTAAACACCTTCAGTTCTGTGCATTGTCCTAATCGTTCTTGCTTTTTTTAAAAGTTCAAGAAATAAAAGGAATGGGTTACCTTGTCTATTGTCCAACACTAGATTTGATGCAAAATAATCAGCTTCAGCTCATGCATAGTATCTTAATAACCAATCTTCAAAATAATCTTCCTTTCTATGCTATACCTTTAAGCAAGACGTGTTCCAGGAGGTGAGCAGATTTCTCAAGTTGCAACTTGCCCCTGGTCCAATCTCTTCCAGGGCTACTTGTGCATCATATTGTTTTGAGTTCTCAGAGTAACTCCACTAACCTGCACAATATTGTTTGCTGCAAGAGAAATACACAAGCTGAATGGTTCTTGAGCTCAGTCATAAGTTCCAGGTCTTGTGATATAATTAATCTATGCTGTCCTGCTGTCCTAATCTCTAGCGACATGCCTATGCAATAGCTACTGCAGCTTGCTGAGGTGTATTCTTTTGTTGCAACAATCTCTGTGTGTGGGTTCAGGAAAACATTGCAATAAACAGCTTTGGTGCCTTGAGAACATCTAAAATTTGCCAAGATACAGGTGAGGCAGGCAACGAATGAAGGAAACTTGCTATCCTTGTTACTAACTTCAAAGCATTTTATGCTTTAATGCAAAATTATTTATTATCTAAGATTGGCTCTTACGGCAGGTTGTCTGTAAACATTGGTGAGAAGCAGGAACACCATATGACTCTACACCATATCACAATACATAAAAACAGAGAACCATAGAGAACCTACAACACAATACAGGCCCTTCGGCCCACAAAGCTGTGCTGAACATGTCCTTACCTTAGAAATTACCTAGGGTTACCCGTAGCCTTCTATCTTTCTGAGCTCCATGTACCTGTCCAGGAGTCTCTTAAAAGACCCTATCGTATCCGTCTCCACCACTGTCACCTGCAGCCTATTCCACGCACTCACCACTCTCTGCGTAAAAAAAACTTACCCCTGACAACTCCTCTGTACCTGCTTCCAAGCACCTTAAAACTGTGCCCTCTCATGCTAGCCATTTCAGCCCCGGGAAAAAGCCTCTGACTATGCACACGATCAATGCCTCTCATCATCTTATACATTTTTGTAAAGTCCGCCAGTAATGTTAATTTATTTTTTCTTCATTGATTTACTAAACAGAAGTCCACCGCTCTGCTTGTTCAGACAACTAAAACCACAATTTAAAACAAAATTGCTAAATACTCTTTTACCGCTTCCATTGAAACCATTTCAGTGTCTCAAACTTCTCCTCGTAAATGTATTGTAGTTTCCCATCCTGTTATCTTGCCTAATCTATACCCTTCATTTGAGCATTTATATTGGACGTCATACTATTCCTCTGAAAAAATATCTTTTTGCTTTTGTTCCTAACCTATGAACGAAGGAAGAGCATGTGAATTGAAGGTTATTTTATCCACTTGTACTCATAAATTCAGAGCTTTTATATTTGACCTCTCGTTTCCTCTTCTTGTTCGTATCTTTCAAGATTTCTCCATTAAACATACTCTCCCTTTTATTCCTTTTACCAATATTACATCACACTTACTTATACTAAATGGCATCAATTAACCTCAACCAACAATCACAGACATCTCTTTCCTATTTCACAATAGCAATTAAAGCAGGAATGCTGGCAAACATTTTCCTTTCACTGTAATCCAACAATACTATGTCAGACATTGCAACCTACTCAAGATCAACCGACTCAATAAAGAACCAGACCATTTAAATTTAGGGCAAGGATGGATTTTAATTGCTTAGATTATCTTCTTTTAAGAAAGATCTAAGATTCAGTTTTGTGGATCATCAATGGATGTCAGTTTTTGTGTAGATTATTTTTATGATTGTAGAAATGAGTACTATTGTTACACAGCTCTGATCAAATCAAAACATTTCAATGAACTTTGCATAATCAAATGAATTTTGTTGTGTCTGTTGTCAAATCCTTTTCCTGTCTGACATTAGGATAAACATTACTTCCAAGTTATTAGTGGCAGACTTGCCAAAAATTTAAATTTAAATTGTGGCAGGAGTCAGGTGTAAAAAAAGGGGAGCTGGGGAGCTTTCTTAAAACAGCATTACAAATAGCCTGATTTCAGTTACTAATAAACCATTCTTAGTGTAATTCACCATTATAAAGATCACATATTAAAACAAATTAACCTTTATTACTAATTAAAATTAACACCTCATTAAATGGCACAAAAATGTAATATTCAGTCAATAAGAACTCTGGTTGTATCCTATAGTAAAAGGATTTTTATTAAACAATAGTGGTGTTAAAGTTTAAATTCCACAAAGAAATATTGGAAAATATAAAAATCAAAATAAAATTATCTCTTCCTTCATTAATCTGGAAAAGACACTAATTCTGAAATGGTCCGATGTTGTTTCAGTCATTTGCTCAAAAACACACTTCTCTCCATCTTTCTTTAATGTTTTTGCATTTTTCTTGCTGATGTCAATAAATAAACTTTATTAATTAATCATAATATTATTAATAATTAATCCTTTATCTCAACAGTAATGTACTTCTTAGTCAGAATGTAATGGGTTCAAATCCCTTCACAAGAGCTTCCAGAGCAAAACTGAGAAAAAGTTACATCTGTTTTCCTTTGGTTAAATGGGTAAGCCTACACTATCATATGTTGTGGTGAAGATAAAGGTTCCCATGACAATATTCAAAGTAAACTGAGAATGGTTTCCTAGATCTAGTATGCATTTTCCCCTTCAACCAATGGCAGTGAAAAGTAGATTAACATTTTGTCATGTTTTGTAATTTGAAAAGTTATATCTAGTAACTTTTAGTTTTACTTTAGTGAGTTATGCAAATATGACATTGTGGTGTAATGACGTTTGCCATTCGCATACGTTTATATATAACGCATAATGAATTATTTAAACAAAGAAAGAATGCTTAATCAAACAATGTATTTACAATATTACTCAAATATTACTGAAATATTAATTACACAACACTTTTCATTTGCTGATGAAATATCTATCGTTGATCTCTTCTGAGATTTGCTAAGGAAGTGAGAGTTGGGACATGAAAGCAAATTACTTTCCCATCTATCTCTTATTCTGACAAAGGAAATATGTAAATCAGAAACAGTTTAAAAGCACACACATTCAATCATAATTGTGCTTCAAAAGTGTGCAGCTATGCCTTGGATTCCTCTTGAGAAATAGGAGAGAGAGCATTCTGAATTATTGTTGACCAAGGAGCAGGATTACTAACAAAAGGTATGGTCTATAAACTCTATTGTATCCAAAAGTAAAGGATCATTGCACAGTGCAGCAACAACCATGCTGATTGTCCGCTTATTGCAGGAAAGTTCAACAATGCTAAAGATACAAGCAACAGGCACCATTGAAAGGCATTGGAACATTTTCTGTCTTGTACTGCCCTACTGCAGAGCCAACAGGAGCATGTAACAAGGGTCCCAGACCACAGTCGACTCCAACAAGACTGGAGGGGAGAAAGAGCAGGGATCATGGTCGGAAACTTGCTCAGAGCCGGGGATGAGGGTTGGAAATCCATTTGAAGCCTGGAGGGATGTCAGCGGCCGAGAGAGAGAGAGAGAGAGGACCTGAGGTCAGGGGTTGGAAGTCTTTTCACACCTCAGGGTGAAGTAGGCTTTGATAGATTGCGGCCCAGATTTCTTTGATGACAGTAGAGGTTGCTGGGTGATGGAAGAGGGGGAGGAGGAGGCTCAGGTTGGTCTTCTTGGAGAGGTGGTTGGGAGTTGGTACTGTGCGACAGGGGGAGGGGAGTTGTCACTGCTCCTTCCAGCCCTTCCTTCATGACCCTGTGGCCTTTCTTCCTGCTCAGATTCAAATCTCGCCTCTTACACTGGAGATACATAAATTTCTACAGCATGAGAACAAGCCCTTTGGCCCAACTAATCCATGCAGGCCAAGATGCACATCTAAGCTAATTTTATTTGCCTGTACTTGGTCTATATCTTTCTAACCTTTTCCTATGCACTTTCCTGTCTAACTATTTTTCAAGTGTTGAATTTGCACCTGCCTCTACCACTTTTTTCTGGCAGCTCATTCCATGTGCACCACCCACTGTGTGAAAACCTTACTCCTCAGGTTCTATTTAAATCCTTCCCCCCTCACCTTAAACCTGTATCCTCTAGATTTAGTCTTCCTTACCCTGGGAAAGAGATCATTGCACCTTATCTATGCCCCTCATGATTTTATAAACCTATAAGGCAATCACACAGCCTTCTGCATGAGAATTACACAGGATTTTATAGATGCTGCACCATTCTGCAGTGCTGCCTTTATTAATATATAAGAGTCATGATATTATTGGTTATCAGAGCAAGTTATTGCTCAATAAATCTGTAATATTAATGTCATAATTGCAGTTCTCGGACTATGAGCCCCAAAGGCGGGAGGAGAAGATGGCAGCGCGACACAGCGCGCGCCGCTCTGCGGTGAAATGATATCGTATCTGTTATATAGGAGCCGTGGACAATTCTGATTTGATGAAGACAGACGTGAGAAGCAGAGGAACATCTGGAGAAATTTCTGGAATGCCTGGTTCGCTGCTGCTGTTACTGTGCGATCGAGAATCTCCAAAGGGTAGGCCCCAAAATCCCCAGCTTTGCCTGCTGCTGGCGACCGAGGCTGAGGTCGAAGCGTTCAGATAGAGATGGTGCTCGGTATTCGGTCTCGGAGGGTTGATCAGAGCTCGAAGTTTTCGGACAACTCAGAGTCGGACTGTGGTCGGGCATGGCAGGGAGAGTTTTCTTCCTTCTCCCGTCTGCGTGAGATGTGGGACTTTCAAGAAACTTTGAACTTTTTTTACTGTGCCATAGACTGTTCTTTATCAAGTTATGGTATTGTTGCACTGTTCTAACTATCTGTTATAATTATGTGGTTTTGTTAGTTTTTCAGTCTTGGTCTGTCCTGTGTTTCTGTGATATCACACCGGAGGAATATTGTATCATTTCTTAATGCATGCATTACTAAATGACAATAAAAGAGGACTGTGTGTCCTCATAATCTAATCTACTCAGACTTTAAGGGCACAGAACCACTATCACTCCCATTGACAACATTGTTAGCAGAGGGCTCAGAAAATCAGAACATGGCATGTTGAGACCAGTAACGTGATTTTAAGGTGATAAGCTAAATCCTGTGGCTGATATTTCTCTTGCTCAGACATCCCACCTCTCCCGGAAGCTCCGGGAGTCTCCTGCATATTGATGGCAGCTCCCTGACGCCCGCAAATTATATACAATAACCCAGAAATCGATTTTTTTGAGAGGGAGAGGAAGAGGAAGAGGAAGAGCAAGAGTGAGCGGGAGCATCCTAATTGGTCGCTCTTCGTGCTAAGTAGACCTATCAGTTTTCTCTGTGGGCGGGCTTTACAGTCGACCTCAAAAATAATAACAGTGTTGCTCGCTGCACTGTTTGCAACAGTGACTTTTCTATTGCCCATGGTGGGTTAAAATGTAAAAGACATGTTGAGGTGAGTTTAGCAGGTGTCATTCATTCATTAGCATAGCTAATGTTATTTAAACTAGGTGGCGAGCTGCTAAGGAGCTATGCTATTGATGTCCTACGTGATGAGGCCAAACTCCCTGTAGCCTTGCTTAAAGTTGTAATAGAATAAAGATTGACTCCATGATAATATAACATAAGTACATATTTTAATGTCACATTTTCTGTATATACCCAACTTGGTTTACAGATTAGACAAAATCACTGAACAAGGTACACCCTTGGAGGTCGACCGGGGAGCGGGCGTGCTACCTCCCTGAAGTGAGTTTTTGCAGGGTGGGATGTCTGCATGTTCATAATGTCGTTGTTAAGTGTTGCTTGCATATACAACATGATGTGACTTGTATCACATTTTTCACTAAAACAATCAACAAAAGGAATTTAATTTCCTGAGGTATTAGGTTCTTGTTATCGTCTACGAGGCCTACATCAAATAAATACTCAAGGCTGGCTGCATTTTAAAGGAGGCATTTCATGAGCCATAACTTCTGCTTGCAAAAACATGGCAAACTCTGATGACCAGCATTTAAGGAAGTGTGTACGTTCAAATAGAACACGTGGTGGTATAATGTGGTTGGATACCTCCTGAATCAGGCATTCAGGTTAGCCCCCAATTTGAGGACCCCAGACAAAATGGCAGCCACTGATCTGCCACCATAATGCAGCAGTAAATGTCTGTCCACAATTTTCATTCTTTCTTGTTTACTCTTGCCTTAAATGTTAAAACTACATATCCTACAATCTACAGAAGCACCAAAGCAATGGCATTAGTTAATGAGACCTTGTCGAACGCTCTCACTTGAATTGGGAAGAAGGATACATTGTTCTAATGCAAAGTGTTGATTAACATTTCTTCCTGTTGCAGACACTGAATGACCTGCTGTGCCTCGCTGGTATTTTCAAACTTTCCTTCACGCTTCCCTTTGCTATTTTCAGGTCTGGAACAGTTTAACTTCCAAGACTGCCATGTCAAGATGGCACCAGGATCAAGTAACTGGCAGGTTCAGTGGCTCAGACTGCACTTGGCAGTAAAACGCATTTGTAGTTGGGCCAAGCAAGTTGATGAGTTTATTCAGGATGCGGCAGTTGTCCACTAAATAGCTGTGGAGTATATGCCATTGCTTTTTGGAGATGTTTCTGAAAAGGGATGAAAAGACAAAGAAACTTCACATCATAAACTTGAGTAAAATATACTAGGTGCTTATCAAGCACACACTGTCAGTTTGCAAAGATACAGTATAACAACGTGGTTAATGCACTCAAAGCTCACCTGCATGAAACTGAATGATTCCCTTCTTCATTTTAAAATTACAGCTAAATGAAAATGATATATAGCTCCGGTTGAAGCAATAAATTGTAGATTGTAGAACAGAATATAATGACAATGCAGTTTTAATATTTCATAACCAATGTTTATTGCAAATTAATAACAGATGTTACAAGAAGTTTTCAAATATTTATAATGTAGTTACAGTTCAGTTTATAGATTTACTGAAATTACATTAACAGTAATAATTATATTGGACTACCTATTTTATTAAACGTCTATTAATTATTAAAAGCAGTGTTATTAGATGGCAATTCAGTTTCAAATTTAGAGTTTTGGGTCTTCTTAAAAAATTCTGAACTTAAGCAGCTGTGAGTGATGCAACGGATTTCATGCAGGAACCAAGGGGGTGGACGAGGAATCAAGGCAAACTGTGGAAGCAAATGTTCTAGTTAGCCTAAGGCCCAATTCCAATATGCATCTCCTGGCCTTTCACTATAATATTTAATTAGTTCAGAGTTGAACTGTTCCACCATTTCTGTTTTATTAATATACTTCATTCTGCTGTTTCCTAATTACGTAGTTCGTTTTGAGAACCTTTTTGCCTAACCTGGTTCTTACTGGACTTTCAGAATCTGGGTATGGTGACTGCAGGAAGGTCTCCCGAGTGTCCACCTATGCAAAACACTTTGTAACTTTACCACATATGTTTGTGATTATGGAGCTCCAAAGGAGATCAATTGCACCTTGTACCTGTGCAAGCTACATGAAAGAACTATGGAATCATTCGTGTGAATAAACCTCATTCAGATTCTGTTGTGTATTGAATATTTAAGTAATGTTTGAGCAATCCCGTATATATATATTGGTTGATTAAGCATTTATGTTCCTTTAAATAATTAATTACGAGTTATATCGAGAAATACGTGAATTCCATACGTAATCATGCTACCGCATAATAGATGGGTGCATCACTTAAAGTAAACTTGAAGTTAGACCCACATCTTTGGACTCCCATACTTTTCTTGAATTAATTTAATGTTTTTAAGTTTCAAAACATAACATTGCCAATGAGGCATTTTTAAGATGGCTACCGACCAGTTGAAACACAGTGAGGCATTCAATCTAAACAATGGATGCGAGGAATGGTGCGTAAGATACGTAGCACTGCACGTGGAGATGGTCAAGCTTTATGCAACAAGCAGAGCAGCATGTGTTCTTTGGAGAGGAAGACATGATGAGTCTTTTTAAAAATTCAGAAAAACAGAAAAATTCATGAGTGTATCAAGAGTGAGTACTGGTTAATAATCATCATAAAAAAAGCAGAAATGGCTAGCCATCTCGGAAAGATAGATGCATTTGATTATACAGTGGGTAATTATCTCATCCATACTGAGCTATTGGAACGGTATTTTGAAACAAATAAAATAATCAATGAGAAATGAGTACCAGTTTTGCGAAGTGTATTGGGTTTAAAAGCATAAATTTGCTTTGAAGTTTGACTGCTCCAATCAAACCTGAAGAAATGAGCTTTGCTGATATTGTCATAGTGATGCAGGAACACTTTGAACCAAAGCCATTGTTGATTGCAGAATGCTTTAGGTTTCATCAGCGGAATCAAAAGGAAGGGGAATCCATTTCAGCATACGTGGCTGAATTGAAGAGAATGTCTGAGTATTGTCAGTTCTGTAATTAATTGTTTAGTTTGTGGAATCTTAGAAAAAGTATTTTAAAATACCTCCTAACTGAAGCACAACTTACGTTGAAAAGAGCAGTTGAAATTGGTGTTTCAATGGAAACTGCAGACGGAGATGCAATTGGGTTGCAGTCAGGAATGAAAGTGAGTGTGAACAAAATTGCAGCAGCTAAACAAGAACCAGCCTGGCTGAGCAAATTGTGTACTGTTGTGACAGGGGCTCACATGTGCAGACTTGAAGGCGAAACTTGCAGAAAATGCAACCAAGTGGGACACATACAAAGAGCATGTTGTCCAGACAAAAATAAATCCACCACCTGGAGAAGAGAAAAACCTAAAAAGTCAAGTTGCAGTTTCAGAAAGAACACTAAATATGCATGTTGTTGGTGAAAAACCAGATAATGTTGAGAATGCTACAGGACAGTGTAGCCTTGAAAATTATAGTGTGAAAATTAACAATAAACAAGCAATGTGGTTGATGCCAGAAGGGAACAGCAAATTAATTAGAATGGAATTGGACACTGATTCGGCTGTTTTAGTCATTCTATAAGATGAGTTTGAACGGCATTTCAAAGATACCAAACTGAAGGCTGCAGATATTCAATTAAGAACTTATACTGGAGAAAAGTTAACTCCTGTGGCAATGACATCTGTAATGGTGAAGTACAATAACCAACAAGCCACATTGAGCTTGTATGTGGTAAAAACAAGACAACCAGCATTTCTGAGACGTGATTGGCTGCAATAACTACAACTTGATTGCAGGTCCATCCACAATATACATGTCTCATTCTCTCCCATGAAGCCACCTGAAAGTGAATTAAGAAAGGTTCTGGATGATGCCACAACTGTCTCTATGCCAAACACCATGAACCATGGCCCAACAGAGGACAACCAGGCTGGTGCCAGCCTCTGTGCCTCTGATTGGAAAGCATATTGGACAAAAGAAGGAGCATGTTGCTCAGGGAAAGCAAGAAAGTGACTAAAGCAGTGGTCTGACTTCAGCAGTTTTTATAGGCAACATATCTGAGAAAGCTTCTGATATGTTAATCAGGCAGTTACATGAAATGTGGCTTAGTTTTATACTGGAAGAGAGTTCAAGGAGCTTCAGGAAAGTTGCAAGCATTTGGCTTTTGTGAGTAATAAAAAAAGCAGAATCCACTCTGCGTGCATTAAGTTTATTGCATGAACTTCAAGTGTGAGACAAACTGATGCTATGAAAAGTAAATGCAAAGACCAAAGCCCAGCTGGATGATGGAAGATCAAAATGAAAGGAGTCAATGGAGTTACAAAAATAGAGGATTCATCAGATGATGTTATGGAGAAGGAAACCAAAGGAGAAATCAGATTGTAAAAGGAGCAATAGAAGGATTAATCGAGAATACTCCAGTGAACTAAATGCACCTTCTCAAGATCAAGATGCACAAACTAGAAGAAAGAATGTGGATGAGAAAGAGAAAGGGGTGAAAAAGCAAAGGCATGTGAGAAAGATGAAGAAAGCGGAACCAGAAAAAGAAGAAAGGTGTTTAGAGCTGCCAGAACCATTTCCTGAAGTTTCAGAGTCAACTCCTACAAACCACCATGGAGGAAGCTCCAGAATCTGAGATATTTTCACAGCCACATGTCTCACCTGCCAAGCTGAGTGATCCCCCTTGTCAGGAAAGATGTTATCCCACAAGAGTAAGAAATCCTCCAAAACGATTAAACATTTTAACATGAATGGAGCAATTTAAACATTTACTGTGCTGTGGATGTCTGTGTATAATTACTATATTACATAGTATAATAGTATGATTTGTACATCATTGAGATGCATTCTATTGAGTTGGTTTATAGCTAAGCAGGGACGAGTGTTGTGTATTTAATATTTAAATAATTTTTGAGTAATCTTGTGCACGCGCGTGTGTGCACGCACACACACACACACACACACACACACACACACACACACACACACAGAAGTTGATTAAGCATTTCTGTTCATTTAAATAACCTGGTTATGGCTTCTACAGCTGTAATTTAGGGTATTACATTTTAGCGGCTTTCTGTGAAAGGAGTGTCTCTTGCTGGTAGAACGGTTTGGGTTTGGCCAAAGATAAGAAGCTCTGTTGTTCAACTTAGGAATGTTGTGTTAACCAATCAGGATGGTGGGATCTGGAGAAGTATCTAGAGAGAGTAGGGTGGAGGGAGTTTTGTGATGGACAGCAGTCTGGTGAAGGGTCTTTTGGCAGGGGCTGTGGAGTGGGACAGAAGGGATCATGCCACAGTATGGCTTTGGAAGGAGCGTTCCTATGCAAAAGTGCCTTGTGCAGATGCATGGCTCCAAGGATGCAGAGCCAATACTCCTGAGAGAGAGCCAGTTTGTTTGAGATGGACTTTGAGAAAAGTTCGGACTGTGGCACGTGCTTTCATGCAGACTGCGGGTTTGGCAACGTGAGTAACAGTTATACCCTGCTTTTGGAGGAGATGAGCTCCAACGATCATGTGCACACTTATACTGGTCTAACTGTAAAGGGCTTTTTATTTATTTTCTTCTTTTTTGTTTCTTTTAATAACTGTTTGATAAAGCTGAAATTGCTAAATATTCTCTTGTTATAATTTTATGTGGTATACGATCGGTTATTTCTTGCTGACTGATAATTGTGTATGGGCTGTACATACAAAGCATTCGCTCAAATCGAGGTTCCATTTATCTGAATATCACAACCTTCCTGTTTGTGTGTTTAAGCCTCTGTTTAACCTAGTGTCAGGGAACGTGATTAAGGTACTTTATTATGGATATCACAGGGATTAAGATTTTGTGCGATTCAAAGAGATTATCAACAAATAATGCTTGTGCTCTGAGCAGGGTGAATATCCAAAGCCCTGATGAACCGTTACTCAGAGTGCTGAGTTCTGTAACAATATTGGGGAAAGTCAAGCTGATTGAACGGTGTTTTGACCAATCAGCTGGTAAGGATGTTGTGTTAATCCAGACGAGCAGTGATGTGACTGAGGTCTCGCTGTCTGATACATTAGGAGACCCTGGAGAGGTGGGACCATGGGCTGGCCATATTTTTAGAGAAGGGGAGAAAGTAACTGAGGGTAAAGACTTTAAAGACAAGTTGTTCTCATTCCTGCGAAGTGAAGGAAAGTAGTTATCTGATGTGAAATGACTAATGGGTCCATCGGCGGTTAATTTAAATTCTGAGTTGGTTTTGGCTATTACATCACTGATTGATAAATGCCAAAGTGTACTTGCCGAGCGCTAGTCACTGTGGGCTGGGACTGTTCTCTGGAGTCAACCCTACACCCAATGGTGAAGAAGAATATGGGATTTGGGTGGAGCAGACTTCTCACTTACTGGATGAATGGCAGTACTCAGATAAAATGAAAAACCAGAGACTGGTGGAGAGTTTAAGCTGCCCTGTGGCTGATATAGTGAAGGTTCTAAAGGCAGAAAACACATTAGTCCTGCCAGCTCATTACTTGCAAACTCTGGAAGAATCTTTTGGCATTGCTAAGGTGCAGCTGAGCTTAGGATGAAATTTCAGCACACATTCCAGGAGGAAGGAGAGAAGTTGTCTGCCTACCTTTTTCAGGTTGAAAGATTGTTCCTGATTGTTGGGGAAGTATAGAATGAGGGGTCACAATTTAAGGGTAAAGGGGAAGCCTTTTAGGACCGAGATGAGGAAAAACTTCTTCACACAGAGAGTGGTGAATCTGTGGAATTCTCTGCCACAGGAAACAGTTGAGGCCAGTTCATTGGCTATATTTAAGAGGGAGTTAGATATGGCCCTTGTGGCTAAAGGGATCAGGGGGTATGGAGAGAAGGCAGGTACAGGGTTCTGAGTTGGACGATCAGCCATGATCGTACTGAATGGCAGTGCAGGCTCGAAAGGCCGAATGGCCTACTCCTGCACCTATTTTCTATGTTTCTGTGTCTCTAAACTGCTGCACTGTTTGTGCCACAAAGGGGGCATTCAACTGTCTGAGAGAATTTGGTTGAGGATGGAGCAAGTTGTGAATGGCATGCTAACACACGATGTGATTGCTCTACATATTCGAATGACCGGCAAGATGTGCCCTCTTCTAACTTTTACCAAGTTACTCACAGTAGTTAGAGAGGAGGAAAACATGATTGAAAAGTGGAACATTTCCAAGAGCCGAGTAGGTTCTTCAGTGGTAGCCTCTGTTGCTAAAGTGACCCCTGAAATAGATCTTTTGAAGAATGAGGTGGAAAACCTGTGAACAGAGTTGGCTTGATAAATGTCTGCTAATGCTTCAGCTAGACATGATACGTCCATTGGGAAACCAGACCCACCTGTAGGACTTACCGTGCAGAGGAATGATGCTGAAAAGCATCTCCTGACTAGACAGGTGACTGGTGTTTTCTGTTGCAACTGTGGAGAAGACAGACATTTCAAGCAAGCCTGTGAGGGACAGGAAAATCTTCGAAATGCAAGTCAACGGTTAATCAGAGAAGAAAAGAAGCAAAATTATGGAGGGACCCAGCAAAGGAATGGCCTGGCGTGTTGGAGAAAATACGTTCCAATCAGTGTATCAGGGGAAATACTGAAATGTAAAACATTATTCCTGAAGGTCTTTTGGAACCAAGCTCTGATGTATCCATATGAATTGAAGGTGTTTATGCTAGAGGCATACTTGAAGCAAGTTTTCAAGTTACTTTGCTTTATAGATCTTTCTGTAACCGGTATTTAACACAGAGGCTGCCACAAGGAGTGGCTGAAGCTGAAGAAGAGATAAGGAGATCTCAGAGAGTCAGGAAACCCCTAGCTAGGCTGGCAGAGGATGCAGCTGGGAAGTGGAGTGTTATGTCCTTTCCCATGGTGAGATATGCTACTTCCATTTACAAATGGATTGGGGGTCTTGAAACCACAGACCCTATTTGAATACTGGGTTATTAATAATAGTTTATTAAGTTCCAAAGTCATAAGGACATGACTATTTTTGATGGGGGAGAGTGTAACGCTCTGGTTAAAATTTCTACTCCAATGCCGCAAGTACTTCATTTTAGCAGTTTTCTGCAAAAGCAGTGCGTCCCACTGGTAGAATTATTTTGTTTCGGCTAAATGTAAGAAGCCCTGTTGTTCAACTTAAGAATGTTAGGAATTCAGGATGGTGGGACCTGGAGAAGGTTCTAGATAGAGTGAGGCAGAGAGAGATTTGTGACTGACAGTGGTCTGGTTTGGGATTTTTGGTGGGAGCTGCAGAGCAGGATCGAAGGGAAGGTGCTGCAGAATGCCATTGGAAGGAGAGTTCTTATTGCAAGAAGTGCTTTGTGCAGATGAATGGCTCCAAGGAGAAAGGGCCAATACTCCCGAGAGAGAGCCAGTTTACTTGAGATGGACTTTGAGGGAAGTTTGGACTGTGGTGGGTGCTTTCACATAGACCGTTGGTTTGGTACTGTGAGTAATGGTTATACCCAACTTTTGGAGAAGATGAGCATCAACAGTCATGTGCACACTTTGACTGGTCTCATTGCAATGGACTCTTTTTTTTCTTCTTTCTTTTAATATCTGTTTGATAAAGCTGAAATTGGTAAATATGCTCTCTTTATAACTTTATGCGATGTACGATCTGTTATTTCTCGCTGACCGATAATTGCATATGGGCAGCATTCAATCAGATTGAGGTTCCTTTAACTGGAACATCACAATCGTCCTGCTTGTGTGTTTAAGCATGTACAAAGAGAGTCTGAGAGAACAAAAAGCTGACGACACACACCAAAGTTGCAGTCTACAGGGCCTGCGTCCTCAGCACACTGCCTTACGGCAGTGAGACCTGGAGCCTCTACTACAGACAATAGCGGCGTCTCAACGCCTTCCACCTTCGCAGCCTGAGACACATCCTGGACATCATGTGGACTGACCGACTCACCAACAATGAGGTCCTGGCCCACTCCCAGATACCCAGCCTCTTCACCCTGCTCCAACAACACTGTCTCCGCTGGCTGGGCCACGTACACCGCATGTCAGACGGGAGGATCCCAGAAGACCTGCTGTACGGGGAACTGGCCTCCGGCAAGAGAGCACAAGGGCAGCCCCATCTTCATTTCAAAGACGTTTGCAAGACAGACATGAAGTCACTGAAAATGAACGTCGAGAGGTGGGAGGACATCGCAAGCGATCGCTCTCACTGGAGGCTGGAACTACGCAGAGGTCTAAAAAGAGGAGAAGAGAAGCTGAGGCTTGCTGCTGAAGAAAAGCACACTCGTCAGAAAAACAGCACCAAGACAACACTGGAGGACAGCGCCTTCAAGTGCAGTCGCTGCAGCCGAGACTGTCACTCCCGTGTGGGCCTCTACAGCCACAACAGACGCTGCTCTAACACAGACTGAAGCAAGACTTTCCAGGCGCAGATCTATAGTCTCACGAGACTAACGGTTGCCATCACAATGTTTGGTTGAACCCCAAATCATACCGAAGCTAGATGCCTATTGTTTATAAAAGGTGGTCTTCTCTCTGCTGTGTTAAGTGGCCGTGTTTGTATACAAGCACAATGAGAGGGTTACAAATTCATCATGGGTTATATGTGCAAATATGTGAATTACGCACGTCATCACAATGCCCAGTGATGCGTGTGTGCCTCACTTAAAGTAAACTTGACATTAGACCCACACTTTCAGACTACCACGTCGTTCCTTGAATTAGTTTAATGTTTTGAAGTTACAAAACATAACAGATTAAGATACAGATTTATTTATCACACCTACATTGAAACATACAGTGAAATGCATTGGCCATGTTAACAACCAACACAGCCAAGAGTGCAAACACGAGGAATTCTACAGATGCTGGAAATTCAAGCAACACACGTCAAAGTTGCTGGTGAACGCAGCAGGCCAGACAGCATCTGTAGGAAGAGGTACAGTCGACGTTTCAGGCCGAGACCCTTCGTCAGGACTAACTGAAGGAAGAGTGAGTAAGAGATTTGAAAGTGGGAGGGGGAGGGGGAGATCTGAAATGATAGAAGAAGACAGGAGGGGGAGGGATGGAGCCAAGAGCTGGACAGGTGATTGGCAAAAGGGAAATGAGAGGATCATGGGACAGGAGGCCCGGGGAGAAAGAAAAGGGGGAGGGAGGAAGCCCAGAGGATGGGCAAGGGGTATAGTGAGAGGGACAGAGGGAGAAAAAGGAGAGAGAAAAAGAATGTGTGTATATAAATAAATAATGGATGGGGTACGAGGGGAGGAGGGGCATTAGCGGAAGTTTGAGAAGTCAGTGTTCATACCATTAGGTTGGAGGCTACCCAGATGGAATATATGATGTTGTTCCTCCAACCTGAGTGTGGCTTCATCTTTACAGTAGAGGAGGCCATGGATCACCTTATATTCCGTCTTGGAGGAACAACACTTTACATTCCGCCGTCTATCCATGGCGTCCTCTACTGTAAAGATGAAGCCACACTCAGGTTGGAGGAACAACACCTTATATTCCGTCTGGGTAGCCTCCAACCTGATCACATGAACACTGACTTCTCAAACTTCCACTAATGCCCCTTGTCCCCTCGTACCCCATCCATTATTTATTTATATACACACATTCTTTTTCTCTCTCTCCTTTTTCTCCCCCTGTCCCTTTCAATATACCCCTTGCCCATCCTCTGGGCTTCCTCCCTCCCCCTTTTCTTACTCCCTGGGCCTCCTGTCCCATGATCCTCTCATATCCCTTTTGCCAATCAACTGTGCAGCTCTTGGCTCCATCCCTGCCCCTCCTGTCTTCTCCTATCATTTCGGATCTCCCCCTCCCCCTCCCACTTTCAAATCTCTTACTAGCTCTTCCTTCAGTTAGTCCTGACGAAGGGTCTCGGCCCGAAACGTCGACTCTACCTCTTCCTAGAGATGCTGCCTGGCCTGCTGCGTTCACCAGCAACTTTGATGTGGGTTGCATAGCCAAGAGTGTGCTAGGGGCAGCCCACAACTGTCGTTGCTCGTTCTGGTGCCCTCAATGCTCGGTAGAAAAATACAGAACCTTGTAGTGAACAAGCTGGTACTACCTATTGTTGGTCCTTAAACCAAAATAATCCCCGGAGCTAAGATGATTACTGTGCTGTGCAAAAAATAATTGCAATTGACATGTCGAAACTACAGCTATTTTGCTGAATAAATAGGTGTTGATTGTTTTGAAGAACTTGTTTGTCTAAGAACAACACAGTTTCAGTGGGAAGGTACTCTATGAGCAAGTCCCATCGTGTATAGATAGTTTGGGTCACCAGTCAGGATAACATTGAATGGTAAAGCAGATTTAAAAGGCCGATGGTTTTCTTTTGTTCCCGTTCCCCGTGTTCCCAATTTATGTTTCTATGTTGGTTCAATAACCACTATACTAATGTTTTGGAGCTTCAGAACAAGTGTTTTTACCCGCCGAGTAACAACTAACATGCAGACTCTTGTCATATGTATACTAATCTCATTACATCAATTTTCCATCCATATCCAGTCTCTGCAAAATATATAGCAAGGGAGCACAAGACTTGGTGGTGTGGAGGAGCAGAGGGATCTCGGGGTACGTGTCCACAGATCCCTGAAAGTTGCCTCACAGGTGGATAGGGTAGTTAAGAAAGCTTATGGGGTGTTAGCTTTCATAAGTCGAGGGATAGTGTTTAAGAGTCGCGATGTAATGATGCAGCTCTATAAAACTCTGGTTAGGCCACACTTGGAGTACTGTGTCCAGTTCTGGTCGCCTCACTATAGGAAGGATGTGGAAGCATTGGAAAGGGTACAGAGGAGATTTACCAGGATGCTGCCTGGTTTAGAGAGTATGCATTATGATCAGAGATTAAGGGAGCTAGGGCTTTACTCTTTGGAGAGAAGGAGGATGAGAGGAGACATGATAGAGGTGTACAAAATAATAAGAGGAATGGATAGAGGGGATGGCCAGCGCCTCTTCCCCAGGGCACCACTGCTCAATACAAGAGGACATGGCTTTAAGGTAAGGGGTGTGAAGTTCAAGGGGGATACTAGAGGAAGGTTTTTTACTCAGAGAGTGGTTGGTGCGTGGAATGCACTGCCTGAGTCAGTGGTGGAGGCAGATACATTAGTGAAGTTTAAGAGACTACTAGACAGGTTAATGGAGGAATCTAAGGTGGGGGCTTATGTGGGAGGCAGGGTTTAAGGGTCAGCACATCATTGTGGGCCGAAGGGCCTGTACTGTGCTGTACTATTCTATGTCTATGTCTATGTCTAAGACTTTTGCATAGTACTGTAGTAATTTTATGTATTGCCCAATAGGGGACAAACAGGTATTGGTGCCAGCCTCTGTGGCTCTGGTTGGAAGCCATACAGGACCAAGGAAGGACCATGCTGCTCAGAGGCACCATGAAGCTGTGGTCCCACTATAACAGCTTTTGCAGGCAAGAACAGAAAGCCTCTGATACGTTAATCAGGCAGGTGCTTGTGAAATGTGGCTCAGTTTTATACTGGAAGAGAGTTCAAGGAACTTCAGGAAAGTTGCAAGCATTCAGCTTTTGTGAGTGTAAAGAACCAGAATCTATTGTGGACTGAGGGTGGGAAGGGGGCAGGGAGAGGGGAATCATGGTGGGGAAGAGGAGAAGGGAGAAGGGAGAGAGCAGGAAGCACCAGAGAGACATTCTGTAATGGTCAATAAACCAATTGTTTGGAATCAAATGAGTTTGCCCGATGTCTCAGGGATGGGTGTGTCTGCACCCACACCATCTCCAGCCCTGACACTCCTTCTCTGCCTCCTGTGCCACACCCCTCCCACCACGTTCCACCCTCACCATTCCCAAAATGCTTTGTTCCCACCAGATTGTTGCATGATTAGCTAAGGCTGGCTGACATCAGATCTCAAAGCAGTTTGCTTGTGCACCAGGCCTGGGCAATTACTCCATTTAGAATAGCGTTCTGGGAACACTGGCATGGGAGGTCCTGAGACAGAGAAGCCATGTTACAAAATCATGGGTACCTGAAAGCCTCCCTACAGGGGCTGCGTTCCAGTGAATGAATGAGAAAGCGTGCATTGATCAGTGTATCTAACCTGTATAACTTCTTCAAAATAATGTTAGCAACTCAAATCCTAGGCTGTGCAAAACACACATTCTTTTGGAAAGTTCAGTTAGTCAGTTGTGATATTTCATTTGCTTTTCTTTGCAATTATCTTTAGTTTCCACAGAGGAATGACTTTGTAACACAAGATTATCAATAAAGTCGAAATACAAATCATTTTGGTTCTTTTGGTTGACAAGAATGTAAATTTAATTTTGAGGAAGACTGTGTTTATGCCATTATCATCTAATGTGTGGTACAACACACTCTATGACATTGAAGACCTGATCGATGAAGACTCTTTGTTGTAGTCTCCTCTTTCTTAGATATTCCTTGAGGTTGAAGGATGATTTGGTTCCACTTCAGTGCACTGGGTTCTGAAGACAGCACGCAAGATGCACCGACTTTAGCATAGATGGGTGAGGTTGACAGGAGAGGTGGGGTGCTCTCTTCCATGTTTGATTTGCTGTCAGGACGTACCAGGGTGTTGGCCTCTGCAATACCCAGCCAATGTGGCCACCTCTCAGTCCACACTGCTTGGTACAGATGGCCAGGGAGAACAGTCCACTGTAAGTGTCTTAAACAAATACAAATGTGTCACACCAGCATATTCAAGGACAACTACTTCCCTTCAAATATTTGGTTCTTTAATAACCCTGCACAACTCAAATCACTACCTCAGAATAGCAATTGTGTGACCAAATTGTACTATAGTGGGCTTTGTTTTTCACTCTTTCTAATTACATAGAAACATAGAAACATAGAAAATAGGTGCAGGAGTAGGCCATTCGGCCCTTCGAGCCTGCACCGCCATTTATTATGATCATGGCTGATCCTCCAACTCAGAACCCCGCCCCAGCCTTCCCTCCATACCCCCTGACCCCCGTAGCCACAAGGGCCATATCTAACTCCCTCTTAAATATAGCCAATGAACTGGCCTCAACTGTTTCCTGAGGCAGAGAATTCCACAGATTCATCACTCTTTGTGTGAAGAAGTTTTTCCTAATCTCGGTCCTAAAAGGCTTCCCCTCTATCCTCAAACTGTGGCCCCTCGTTCTGGACTTCCCCAACATCGGGAACAATCTTCCTGCATCTAGCCTGTCCAATCCCTTTAGGATCCTATTCGTTCTTTCTTGCATTTTTCTCTATTCCTCAATGTGGAATCTGCTAGCACAATGCCAGAAATTCAAGAGAGCTGAAGAGAATGTCCTTGCTATTACTAAGGAGAAGGTGCTTGTGAAGCTGGAAGTTCTGAAGGTAGATAAGTCAACTGGACCAGATGAACCACTTCCTGGGGTTCTGAATGAGGTAGTTGAAGAAAATGTAAAGACATTTCTAATGTTCGTTCAAGAATCACTAGATTCTGGAGTGGTTCTAGAGAAGTGGAAACTTGCAAATGTTACTCCACACTTCAGGAAAGGAGGGGGATAGGAGAAAGGAAATTATTAGCCAGTTAGCCTAACTTCATTGGGTGGGGAGATGATAAGAGTCCCTTATTAAGGATGAGGTTTTGCAGCGCTAGGAGGCATGTGATGAAATAGGCTTGGTTTCCTTCAGGGGAAATCTGGCCTGACAAATCTGTTGGAATTCTTTGAGGAAATAACAGGAAGAATAGACAAAGGAGAGCCAGTGGATATTATTTATTTGGATTTTCAGAAGGCCTCTGGCCAGGTGCCACACATGAGGCTGCTTAACAAGATATGAGCCCATTGTGTTAGCAGGAACAGGTGACTGGCTCATAGGAGGGAAGGCAAGAGTGGGAATAAATGGGGACCTTTCTGGTTGTCTGCCCTGAGTGGTGTTCCACAGGGACCAGTATTCGGACCACATCTTTTCATGTTATGTGCCTGTGATTTGGAGGATGGAAATGATGGCTTTGTGGCCACGTTTGCAGACAAAAACGAAGAAAGGTGGAGGGGCAGGTGCATCAAAGTTTACAGGGAGAAGGCTGGGAACTGGGGTTGAGGAGGAGAAGAAAACGGATCAGCCATGATTGAACGGCGGAGCAGACTGAATGGGTCGTCAGATGGCCAAATTCTGCTCCTATGTCTTATGGTTTTATGGTCTTATGTTGAGGAAGCAGGGAGGATGTAGAAGGACTTAGATAGATTAAGAGAATGGACAAAGAAGTGGCAGGTGGAATATAGTGTAGGGAAGTGTTTCAAGTCAAGTCAAGTCACTTTTTATTGTCATTTCAACCATTGCTGCTGGTACAGGACATAGTAAAAATGAGACAACGTTTTCCAGGACCATGGTGCTACATGAAACAATTCAAAAACTACACTGAACTACCTAAGAAAAAAACACAAAGACTACCCTAGACTACAGACCTATCCAGGACTGCATAAAGTGCACAAAACAGTGCAAGCACTACAATAAATAACAATAAATAATAAACAAGACAGTAGACACTGTAGAGGGTATAGTAGGTTGGTTATGCACTTTGGTAGAAGGAATAAAGGCAGAGGATATTCTCTAAATAGGAAGAAAATTCAGAAATCAGAGGTGCAAAGGGACTTGGAATTTCAAGTCCAGGATTCCCTAAAGGGTAACTTAGAGTCTGAGTGGCCGGTAAGGAAGGCAAATGCAAGATTAGAATTCATTTCGAGAGGGCTAGAACATAAGAGCAAGAATGTAATGATGAGGGAGTATAAGGATTGTTCAGACCGCAGTTGGAGATATTGTGAGCAGTTCTGGGCACTTTATATGAGGGTTGGAGATACATCTCTACCAAAGGAGGAGTAAGGCACTTCTTCCCTGTGCTAGCCTGCGGACCACCCTCGGGCAAGGTGTAGCACCTGCCTAGCCCCTTATCCATGTCACATGAAGCCATGGGAGCAGGTGGTGGACAATAGTATGAACAGCCCTGGTTATACGACCACAGATGTCAGGCAGACAACTTCTGAAGAGTACTGATAAGAGCTGATAAGAGTGCTGATAATAGTGTGTCCTTGAGCAAGGCACTTAATCACACATTGCTCTGCGACGACACCGGTGCCAAGCTGTATGGGTCCTAGTGCCCTTCCCTTGGACAACGTCGGTGGCGTGGAGAGGGGAGACTTGCAGCATGGGCAACTGCTGGTCTTCCATACAACCTTGCCCAGGCCTGCGCCCTGGAAACCTTCCAAGGCCCAAATCCACGGTCTCAGGTGACTAACGGATGCCTATTATTATTACTGATAATAGCTGGGGTCATCCGTCTTGAAAAGACACTGCCAGGCTCGGAATTGATTTGGTATCCCCGGCATGTTGTGGAATTTGTTAGCTTTATGGCAGCAGTGCAATGAAATACATAATAAATAAATACAGAAAAAACTGAATTACATTAAGTATTATATATATATATAATGTATATAAATGTCCATTAAAACATTAAGTTAAAATAGGTAGTACACAAAACGGAAATAACAGAGGTAGTGGGGTAGTGTTCATGGGTACAATGTCCGTTTAGAAAATGGATGGCAGAGGGGGAGAAGCTGCTCCTGGATCGCTGAGTGTATGACTTCAGGCTTTTGTACATTCTTTCTGACTGGAACAGTGTGAAGAAGGCATGTCCTGGGTGGTGGGGATCCTTAATGATGGACGCTGTCTCCTGTTGTTGATACTTGCCCTAAACACAAAGAGATGGTAGAAGAGGTGGCAGAGGACTGATTTGCAATATTATCCCCAATTTCCTCTCCAGTTATCAATCTGACGGACATCATCATCCTATCATCATGGTCCTTCAATGTCCTGGAATTCCCAGCCTGACAATACAATGGGAGCTCCTCACCCACAAGTAGTAAAGAGTTTCCATGGAAAAAGCCCATTACCGCTCTCTCTGCATGGCTGTGCTGTTAATAAACATGGCCTTATAGCTAATTCATTGCAGTAAACTGTCGAAGGTATGGCTACTTTTGTGCTGCTGTTTAACAATATTATAACTCTACCTAGGAGGAGAAGATGGCGACACAACGGCAGTGCGCGCGGCCTCTCCAGTGAATGATATCTGTAATTTGTCAAGTAGGGGACCGTGCACAATTCCGATTTGATGGAGACAGATGTGAGAGTATGGAGGAACATCTGGAAAACTTCTGAAATGCCCGCTTCGCTGCCGCTGCTACTGTGTAGTAACTGGAATCTCTGGAGCAGAAGGCCCGAACCCTCGGCTCTGCTTGTTTCAGCGACTGGGGTGATGTCGAAGGCGCTCAGCAGAGGATGGCGCTCGGGAGGCTGTATCGGAGGGGCTGGTCGGAGGCTCCAAGTTTTCGGACGGACGGACTCAGTGTCGGCTGTGGTTGGCTGCCTCCAAGGCATCGGCAGGTTGACGGTGCCTGGAGGTTTATGGCAGGGAGTTTCTCCCTTTTGCCGCCTGCTATCGGGGACTCGGGAGTCGATCGACTCGGGGACCTTGAGACTATTTTTACTGTGCCCATGGTTTGTTCTTCATCAAATTATGGTATTGCTTTGCACTGCTGTAACTATATGTTATAATTATGCGGTTCTGTCAGTGTTAGTCTTTGGTTTATCCTGTTTTCTGTGATATCACTCCGGAGAAACATTGTATCATTTCTTAATGCATGTATGCATTTCTAAATGACAATAAAAGAGGACTGAGTGTTCTCATAATCTAATCTTTTCTAATAGAAGATCTACAACTTGACCCTCCACTGGCACCTGTTGACTCTGTTATCAACTAACTGAGAGATCACCAGAAGGTCTATGTCAACAGGGATACATACTGAAAATTGCTGAGGTCACTTAATCTGTATTGCTAATTCCTTCTTTGATTAGCTGTTGGGCTGTTTCAGGGTATTGACTTCTGCGATACCCTGCCATGCCCTAAACCACGGGCAGCGACGGATATACTAGCTCAAGAACATTGGTGTTAAACTTCAATGGACATTGCAAAAGTAGCTCTTCTGAGACAGAAGGCAAACTAGTCTGCAGATGCAGTAATGTGGACCAAACAGCAGAACACTAAAAGAACTCAGCGAGTCACAGGGCAACTATGCAGGCTGAAGGTGTAAGTCGACATTTCGGCTCAAGACCCTATATTGTGAGAAAGGGAAAAGAGGAAAGATTGCCAGCACAGGGAGGAGCTGGACAAGGGTTGGCAGGTAATTGACTGAACCAGATGGTGATGGGTGGGTGATTGGAAGGTGGTGAACAGGTGAAACTGGGTGGCAGAGGTGGGAGAGGATTGAAAGGTGATCAAAGGGAGAAGAAATCTGTGTGTTTCAGCTGAGTGTATGTGTGAGAGGAGAACATCACAGATGTGGGTTATTTGAAACTGGAACCTTTAGTGTTTGCACATTGGGTTACAAGTTATCCAATCAGAATATGAAATGTAGTTCTGCATTTGGTTTTAATGTAGTAATGTTTTTATTTTCCCTCAGACAGATGTTCCAGAAAACCTGACAACTCCCAATGAACAGGAGCTGCAGACTGTCCATGGTAGGTGGAATACCATAATCTGCTCCTGTAAAGACATCCTTGGCTTCTCAACCTGAATACGCCAGACCTGTATAACCAAAAGACCCGTGTGCTAATTAGCTATAAAAGCATTCATGGACTGGAAGATACACCAAACTTCAAGAGAAAAGAACTAACTTTACAGACAGCAATATGCTTTTTTCTAAAATCAAAGCTGAGTTTATTGTTCTATACACAAGTGCACAGATAGAACAAAGAACTTACTTGCAAGAGCATTTCAAGAACAGAATTAAAGACACAACATTCACAAGAAAAGTGATAAACTGAACAGAAATTATAGCCAATTTTTACAAGAAAGAACAAAATTAGAACAGGAAAATGGTCAATTTTAGTGCAAAGGATCAGAGTGGTCAGTTTTGTAGTGATTAGGATTGTGCTAGTTGGTTCAAGAAACAAAACGTTGAAGAGGTGGTAGTCATAAGAAGAGGGTCTTACAGGAAACCTGTGACACATAAATTATGTAAGTAAGTCACCCAGGAGGATTAGAAATTTACTGATTGTCACAAAAGCCCTGTCAAAGCCATCCACCATTCTAACAGAAAGCTACACAACAAGAATTGTGTCCTTCACATGAGTGTGCTTGATCTAATCCCACAGCAAACCATCTTGCTCAGCCTCACGATTACCTCTCACCGACAAACAGACAATAAGGTCACATACCAAGTGAAATGCAACAAAGCCTTGGGAGAAAACAACTGAAGCTCTAAAATGTTGAGAGAAAATTTCAGGAACAATTTCATGAACAGGTACATAGATAGGAAAGGTTAAGAGAGGTAATCATCAAATGCGGGCAAGTGGGACTAGCTTAGATGGGCATCTCAACTTATATGGATCAGTTGGGCCAAGGGATTTAATTCCGTGCTCTGTGACTCCATAACTCTAAATTTACAAGCTCATCTTCCATATTAAATGCAGCATCTCCAAGTTTGCGGATGACACGAAGCTGGGCGGCAGTGTTAGCTGTGAGGAGGATGCTAAGAGGTTGCAGGGTGACTTGGATAGGTTAGGTGAGTGGGCAAATTCATGGCAGATGCAATTTAATGTGGATAAATGTGAGGTTATCCACTTTGGTGGCAAGAACCGAAAAACAGATTATTATCTGAATGGTGGCCGATTAGGAAAAGGGGAGGTGCAACGAGACCTGGGTGTCATTATACACCAGTCATTGAAAGTGGGCATGCAGGTACAGCAGGCGGTGAAAAAGGTGGATGGTATGCTGGCAATCATAGCAACAGGATTCGAGTACAGGAGCAGGGAGGTACTACTGCAGTTGTACAAGGCCTTGGTGAGACCACACCTGGAGTATTGTGTGCAGTTTTGGTCCCCTAATCTGAGGAAAGATGTTCTTGCCATACAGGGAGTACAAAGAAGGTTCCCCAGATTGATTCCTGGGATGGCAGGACTTTCATATGTTGAAAGACTGGATCGACTAGGCTTATACTCTCTGGAATTTAGAAGATTGAGGGGGGATCTGATTGAAACGTATAAAATTCTAAAGGGATTGGACACCTATTTTCTATGTTTCTATGTTTCTATATCTAGAAAGAGGAGAGTATGACAACATATCTTAAGGATAGTGTGATCATGACAGTCTTCAAGGAAGAAGAAAAACATGATTGTGCTAACTACAGAGAAATCTCCTTGTTCTCTTCAACAGGGCAAGTTGTAACTAAGCAGCACACACAAAATGCTGGAAGAACTCAGCAGGCCAGGCAGTATCCATGGAAAAAAGTACAGTCAACATTTCCGGCCACAACCCTTCGGCGGAACGAAACATCGACTGTACTTTTTTCGATAGATGCTGCCTGGCCTGCTGAGTTCCTCCAGCATTTTCTGTGTGTTGCTTGGATTTACAGCACCCACAGATTTTCTCTTGTTTGTAAGCTGTAACTAAGATGCTCTTTAACTATCTCCTCCGAATAGTTGAGAAGCTTCTCACTAAATTATAACTTTAAAGTGCAATGGATATCATCTCTGTTGTAGATCATGACCAAGAGAAATGCAGGGAACAGCATCAGCAGCTATACCTATATTGACTGATCTCACAAAAGCCTCTGACTCTCTTAACTGAGACAGGTATGGAGCATTACCCTTCAGTCTGACTGCATGCTATAAGTGGTCTCTATATTTGCGAACGTGATTGTATGAAAGCCATCATCTTAACCAAGTAGTCCCCAGTAGACCCAGTGTAGAGCATTGGAAACAAAACTGATTAATTGCCCCAACGTTTATCTCAGAGTGCTGTATCTCACCCATGGCAAGCTTCTCACTGGAATGGAGCTAATTGATAGGATAATACATTACCTCCACTCGAGAACTAAGGTCATTGTATCTCCAGGTAGTGCTAGCATGTGTGCATATTTAGATACTGACTTCCAAGTTATCCTTGGTTGAACCATACAAGAGGTTGGGATTTACAAAGAGCACCTGCAAAGCAGAAATGATTCCCCATTGAGCAAATCTGCCTTCTGGTTAAAGAGGCACAAGATGCAAAGATTAGGTTAGATTAGATTGGATTTATTTGTTACATATACATTGAAACATATAGTAAAATGCATCATTCACATCAAATCAAAGCAGTAAAGATTGTGATGGGTATCTTGCAAGTGTGGACAACTTCTCATATCTCAGGAGCCACCTCCAGCGAAGGCAGACAACAGTGATGAAATTGCACTATCAGTTAGAATGCACCAACACAAACTTTGACCATTTGACATGCCTCAAAGCACATAGTGTACTGGACAGGAGTGATCTCTGCATTCCTATGAACACCCGAGACCTGGACTACCACAGCAAACATCTCAATGCATTGAGGTGGACCAACAATATGGTCTCCCCAAATTCCACCAAGCCTACTTAGAGCATTAGTGAATCAAGATCTGTTTCCTCTCTCAGGATATTAATTAAACTCATTTGGCACCAGTACACAGGCCATTGCTCTTGCATGTTCAATAACAGGAATTCAAGGCAGGCACTCTTCAAGTTCCATCATGACGAAGTTCAAAGTACATTTATTATCAAAGTATGTACTGCATATTATATACAACCTTGAGATTTGTCTCCTTATAGGCAGTCACAAGACAAAGTAATCTAACAGAACCCATTAAAAGAAAGAAGACAAATAGCCAATGTGCAGAAAAAGAAACAAATCGTGGAAACCATAAAAGTAAGCAAGTAGCAATCAGAAATGAAAGTGAACCCACAGGCATGAAGCCAGCAGCCCATTCAGGAGCTACAGCCGCAGTTCAGACCAGAGGATTACCAGATGGAAAGATGATGAAATAATTCACGGGTATTCTCAAAGTCTCCGTGACAAGGGTAATATCTCCATTAACAAATGGGAATTCCTTGCTGGTGATGGTCGAAAATGGAGAAGGAACATTCAGGACAGCTGTGAAAACCTTGAGTTCATCCAATAGAAGTTCACCAAACTTCACAGTAGATGGTGGAAGTAGCACCTCCTTAACTACCCACCATCACTTCAGGCACTTCCTGCTCCATATCTGGTGGGTCTGACATTTAAACACCCAATGATCTTGAAGCTAACAGGCTGCATAGTCCTTGACAAGAGGAACAGCATAAGAGGAAGCAATCATGTTTGTAACATTGATAAATCTCGATCTCAGAAGGAATATTAAAGTTGATAGTTGCCTCAATAATTGTTGGGCTGCCAAGTAGGAAATATATTGACAGAAGTTTAAAAATCAACACTTATTCAAGAGGCCACAGAGAGGCAGGAGAATTCTAGAGAACAACTATCTGTTTGTATGGGGAAAATTGACAGATGCAGAGAAGAGTGACTGGAAGAAGAAAATGTGGGTCGTGCATTTTCTATTTCCAATGCACATTTTCTGAAAGAAGAGGCTCTTCTCCTTTGCCACAGGCCAAAATGTTTGAATAAGTGTTTAAATGTTTTGCATATAAATTAATCTGACAAGTTTTGTTGGCACATCTTTGTTCACAGCAAATTTGTTGGCACTTCTACGTTCACACAAATTTAAGGGATAATTTCCCCTTAGGTTGCCGGGGGAGTAATGTTCTGGCGGTCCCTCTTGCTGGCTGCAGTGTTACCCCACAGCACTCTGCTTTCTGGAGCCATTCCAGATTCAGAGAAGCAACAGTAATTGATCCTAAAGCTGCAAATGACAACTTGTAACTAACTCTGCTTGCAGACAGAAGGGATCAATGTTCACTTTCAGTGTCTGGCTCGAGTGGATTACCGGAGCACAGAGACTACAGAGCCAGGTCCCTCCCAAATGTGGTGATTCTGAATCTTCCCTGTTGCCACTGTCTCCCTGTGCAAAGGGGCGGTGGACAAGGACACTAGCTTGACCTGGGACCTATCCAGCAGAGAGTTGCCAGTCTGTATGCAAGGGAGTAATTACCAGATGGGACATTGGATTCCCTAATAGATAGGTCAAATCACAGGCTGCAGAGTGAGACATGGCAAGGTCTGATGTGGGCCTGTGGACTTGTGTGATTCGCTCTTATTCCCCTTGGCCCATAACCCAAGTTGCAAATGCATTTGTTTTGGGGTTGTGAACATAAAAATAATGTGACAGAGGGTGTAGGCCATTAAGCCTCTCAATCGTGCGCCAGCACCCAAGTAGGTCATGGCTAACCTCATCTCTGCATTGCTAGTTATCCCTGGTAACCTTTCACCTCTTCTTGCTTATCAACAATCTAATTCTGCCTTAAAGCCTTCGATCAATCTGATTTCACTTCCCTTTCAGGAAGGGATTTCCATAGGGCTCTGAGACATATAATATCCCACAATCTCTATTTTAAAGTCTGGCACCTTAGTTTGAAAGAGTGATCCTTCGTTCTGCATTCTCTTGCAAAAAGAACCATCTTTTCCATTCTCCCACACATTTCATTGGTTCTCTCAAACTATGTTGTGTTTAAACTTGGAAAAAATTAGAAGTGTTGTTTATGATCCCTTTATTAAATTTGAAAAGACTTGGAGGCCATTCATTCAACATTTTCATATGATGTAATTTGATCTTTTCCAAACTTATTCTATTTCTATGTAATATATGTTGAGAGGAACTGAGTCGACAACACTAATGGTTCCTTTTTTTATGATGTTACATAACAGTTCATGTCTTTTTTTTTCTTAGTTTAGTTGATTAACACTGTTTAGGTTAGTTCTTTGGGGGGATATATTTTTATTTTTTTTCTTTTTCATGTTTTTTTGTTAGATTTTTTTTTGTTTTATATTGTTCATCTGTATCCTGTATGATTGGGAGATCTAACACTCGTGTCAACTGGGCTTATATTTAACTATGTTAATTACAGCAATGTATTCCCAATAACTTTGTATCAATATTATGGTATGTTTATTATTATGAAACTAATAAAAAGATTGACAAAGAAAAAGAGAAAGAACCATCCTTTCCGTATCGACCCTATCAAGTCTCTTTGTTACCATTTATCAGTTGTAATTTCTGAATCTGCGGTAAATCAAGATCAGCAGTTTTAAATGCAATGTTATTAATGCAGTCCCCTTAACAGAGCCCAGTGTCTGCTGGAGTCATCTATTCAGTCCGGTACTCCCGATGCGGCCTTCTCTACTTTGGCGAGACCCATCGAAAATTGGGGGACCACGTTGTCGAGCATCTCTGCTCCATCCGCCACAAGTGGAACTTCCCGGTGCCAAGTATTTTAATGCTGACTCCCACTCCCATCCTGACATGTCGGTCCATGGCCTACTCTTGTGCCATCAGGGTGGTGGAGCAACACCTTTTAATCTGTTTGGTTAGCCTCCAACCTGATGGCGTAAATATCAACCTTTTCTTCTGGTAAGAAATCCCTCCCCCTCCCCTTTTCCTCTATTTCCCACTCTGGGGTGTATGGGGTGTCCGGGAGGGGTAGCACCTCTGGTGGGGGAACATGTCATGTCCTTTTCAGGGCGGTTAGTCCACCTTTGGTCCCCACCTGGCACTCAGCTCTCAACTGTGGCTCCCCGTAGCTGTTTGCATGCGACAGCAGCCACACCCCGGGCAACGGCTTCGACAAGCCGGCTAAACCAGGTGAGGGTAGCCGACGGGTCTCAAACCCTCAGTGGGATAGGGAGTTGTCTATCCCAGCATGTGAAGACAGACTCCAGCGGTTTGAGTGGACGAGACCAATGGAAGGTCCAACGGTCAAGAAGGCGGTCTCTGCAAGCATTGTGGAACGCGTAGAGCAGGACAAGACATAGAAGATGCCCTGGTCATCCACTGCGCCTAGTCCCATCTCCAGCCGTCTTGACTCTTGTCTTGCCACTGGATCCAGATGGGAATTGGGAAGAGAGAGTGAGGCTGACACTGCACAACTCTCCCTCACTTAAATCCAAATCAAGCGCTAGTCTCGACACCATCAATCTGGCTGGTGGCGCAGTGACATCAGCGCCAGACTCCGGGAAAGGAGATTCCTGTGTTCCAATCCAGTCAAGCCACTCCCGGGCATGCTTTCCTTCCATGCCGGGTTGAGTGTCGAGCTAGCAACTTGACCTTCTAAAAAAAAAGTACTAATGGTGTCGAGGTCTTCATCGATGATGATGGACGAACCTTATTTCCCACTCTGGCCTTTTACCTCTTCTAACTTGCCTATCACTTCCCTCTTGGTCCCTTCCTTCTTCCCTTTCTCCTCTGCTATCAGATTCCTTCTCCTCCACTCCTTGACCTTTCCCACCCGCCTGGCTTCACACATCACCTTCCAGCTAGCTTCCTTTCCCTCCCCCCACCACCGTTTGATCCTGGCATCTTCCCCCTTGCTTTCCAGTCCTGAAGAAGGGTCTCGGCACGAAACGTTGACTGCTTATTCAGTTCTATAGATGCTGCCTGACCTGCTGAGCTCCTCCAGCATTTTGTGTGTGTTGCTTTGGATTTCCGGCACCTGCAGAATTTCTCATGTGGAGTTACTGACTGGGCTGTGGAAAGCTACAGCTCGTCACAGGTTGAAAATAAATTATGGTGAAGAAGTGAATAAGTGATGAGGGATGCAGATTCTTAAACCATTACCTCCCATTTTCCCAATCCACTTGTCTTTGGAGATTTTAATTCACTTTATGATGCTTTTTTCAGAGTTCCGGGAGTCTAGGGTGTTTCAGAACCACTGCACGAACAGCAGGACGCCAAGTCGCATGAGGGTACAAGGAACGTAGATGTACCTGTCTAAGGATGCCTGTAGGCTGCTGTGGTAAACCATATATATGTTGTAACTGGGTTACCTGTCTGGACTCGCCCCTCTGCTGACTGCCCCTGTGGCTCCTCCCAGAGACCCCTGAATAAAGGTGATTTCGCCCTGCCCCTCCTCCTCAGTCCAGGGACAGACACTCACCATGCTAGAAGTCACATTTTACTGCGAATAAAAGCCTTTCAGTGTTTACCCTACTTCAGTCTTTTGGAGTAATTGAAGGTGTATCAGCTGCACATAGACAGATAGGGTCATTAAGAAGGTGTGTCGAGAGTCTTTGACGAGGATGGTTTGGACCCAAATGCTCGAGTATCTGAGGCTAGATTCGAGACACAGAATAAAACTGGATCGAGAACTGAGCACAAAATAAAACACCAGACAATATCACCAGGAGGGCTTACGGTTGCGTGCTGAAGTTCCATTCAGGTGCTCTTTCAATACTCAGTTCTTGGCCCCCAAAACATGATTGCCATTTAGCGTGATGGTCCTGAATCCTTAAAGGGGGCTGCACCAGCTGTCCATATTCCGGAGAGCTAGAATGTCTAAACCCCGGAAGCTGGCGCTGTTGGGCGTGTGCTGTAACAGAAGGCACATGAGCGTGGAACATAAGGGCAAGGAAGTGATGGTAGAACTGTATAAAACATTAATTAATGCACAGATGGATTGCTGAGCACAGTTCTGGTTGAATGCTTGCACCAGAGAAGTTGCAGAAGAGACTTGTCAGGATGTTGCTGGGAATGAAGTGTTTCCGTGACCTGAGGGGCTGGGTTTGCTTTCCCCGAGGTGGATAAGGTTGAAGGATCCCTGACTCAGATATACAAGATTATGAAGGACATCCACAGGGTAGATCTCCCTTGGAGTCAATGACAAGAGGTCACATTGAATTGACTTTATTACTTACATCCTTCATATACCTGAGGAGTAAAAACTTTTACGTTACGTCTCCATTCAAATGTGCAATGTGCAATTATAGTAATTTATAATAAATATTTTGTACAACAGGATAGTCAATATAACAGGGAAATACAGTTGTGTCAGCGTGAATTAATCAGTCTGATGGCCTGGTGGAAGAAGCTGTCCCGGAGCCTGTTGGTCCTGGCTTTTATGCTGCGGTACTGTTTCCCGGATGGTAGCAGCTGGAATAGATTGTGGTTGGGGTGTCTCAGGTCTCCAATGATCCTTCATGCCCTTCAAAAAACCTGTCTTTGTAAATGTCCTGAATAGTGTGAAGTTCACATCTGCAGATGTGCTGGGCTGTCCGCACCACTCTCTGCAGAGTCCTGCCATTGAGGGAAGTACAGTTCCCATACCAGGCAGTGATGCAGCCAGTCAGGATGCACTCAGTCGAGCCCCTATAGAAAGTTCTTAGAATTCGGGAGGCCTTACCAAACGTCTTCAACCGTCTGAGATGAAGGAGGTGCTGTTGTTAACATGGGTTAATGGCAGGTGATAGGACCTTTAGAGAGAATAAGAGGAATAGTTTTTTTCCATCCTGATGCTCGTTGAAAATGGCAACTTGTTGCCTGAGTGGATGGTGGTGGCAGGTACTTTTGTAATAGTTAAAATGTATTTAGAAGAGTATTTGAAGCATAGAAGTCCTCAGGGTGTTTGCTGGGTAAGGAGATTCAACTAATTTCTACGACTGGTACATTGGCCTTCATAAATCAAAGTATTGAGTATCAGAGTTGGGATGTTATGCTGAACTGTATAAGACGTGATGTGGCCTAATTTGGAGTATTATGTACAGTTCTGGTCAGCTATCTGCAGGAAAGATATCAATAAGATTGAAAGTGCAGAGAGAATTTACAAGGATGTTGCCTGGACTTGAGGAGCCTGAGTTATGGGGAAAGGTTTGAATTGGTTAGGACTTCATTCCCTGGAGCGTAGGGGAACGAGGAAACATTTGATAAAGGTAAACAATATTATGAGGAGTATAGATAGGGTAAATGCAGGCCGGCTTTTTCCACTAAAGTTGTGTGAGACTTGGACTAGAGGTCATAGGTTGAGGGTGAAAGGTGAAATGTTTAATGGGATCATGAAAGTGAACTCCTTCACTCAGAGGATGGTGGGAGTGTGGAATGAGCTGCCAGCAGAAGTGGTGGATGCAGGTTTGATTTCGTCTTTGATGAGAAGTATATGGATGGGAGGGCAACAGAAGATTCAGGTGCAGATCGATGGGACTAGGCAGAATAATAGTTCAGTACCAACTATATGGGCCAAAGGGTTTGTTTCTCGACTGTAGTGTTCTATGATTTCACGGCATAGATACAGAGTCAAAGGGACCTGTTTCCATGTCTCTAGATGAGCAATCCCACCTTATCCTCTTCCTTTATTTCCCTGTAACTTATCCTTCCTCAAATCCCTATTAACATTCCTTGACCTCCCTAAATCTGGGGAAAATGACCACCACCAATTAGCCTACCAGTGCATCTTTGGAATGTGGGAGGAAGTCTGTATGGCCACAGAGAGGATGCAAACTGCACACATCAGCGCTGCTTATCAGGATAAAAGTTCTGCCCTTGGAAACATGAGGAAGATACAATATGCCAGCTGTTGTGCTGGCAGGTCACTCAATGTCCTGAACCTGCTATGTATCCACCAGTTGATCCCTCAGTACCAGTGACACCAAGCCCACAAATGGAGGAATCTATTTCTTTGGTGAATGAAATGGAGAAGATAACTAGTTTTCAGAAGCATTTTATTCAGCTGAATAAAAAATACTGTCAGTCTGTCATGTGAAAATTATCAAGTCTTGAAAGACATGAAACTAATGAACTGAGTCCTGGTTGGGGCTCAGGATGAAACAATTGTTTTGTATTTTTCTGTTCCTCTGTCTATCACTACTCTATTCCATCATTGTTGCTTAGGAATCTAGGTGATCCCCAAACCCCAATTCCTCCCTCTTTTCCTTAATGCTGGAATATTGTGTAGGATTCAGCGAATTGAGTTATTTTGAGACAGTAATTTGCTCTACGATCGCACTACCTGGAGCCCACCAGCAGAACCTGTTTTGCACCCTGGGATGGATGTGACCAGATTATTTTTGACACCTAATTTTGATTAAAGTTTCTGTTGAAATTCAACTCTAAAGGTGAAGTGGGTGCATGCTAAACCTTATCAAGGAGGGAGAAAACCAGATGAGCCATCCAGCATCCGTTTTCATCCTGTCTCTTCTGAAGATATTTAGCTCATTGGATGATGTAATAGTAAACACATGCGATAGTATTTTCTGAGCATTATGTTGGAAACAATATTTATTGCCTCACATTTCCTCAGGTGGAAAGCTCTACACAAAGCTACCAGGTACTACTGGAGACTTTGCTTCAATTATAGTATCTTTTGAATATTAAGCAGATTAATTGTTGAGTGTCAATTTTCAAGCTTACTCTGAGGAAGTGGAGATGATTAATATGTTTTGCTTTCACCACCAGACTGGACTAGCATCAATGTTTATATGCCATACATGACAGAAGGATTCTGAATTCTAACCTTCAATATTTAGAACTGTGTAGACCAGTGGTCCCCAACCACCGGGCCGCGGACTGGTACCGGGCCGCAAAGCATGTGCTACCGGGCCGCGGGGAAACGATATGAGTCAGCTGCACCTTTCCTCATTCCCTGTCACTCACGGTTGAACTTCATCATAGGGTTGCCAACTGTCTTGTGTATGCTGGGACATCCCGTATAGTGGGCTAAATTGGTTTGTCCCGTATTTCCCCCGCTAAAGTACAGCGTTCCTATGAAACCTTTCGTGCTGAAATGGCATGAAGCGAAGAAGCAATTACCATTAATTTATATGGGAGCAATTTTTGAGCGTTCCCAGACCCAAAAAATAACCTACCAAATCATACCAAATAACACATATAACTGAAAATAAATGACACTAACATATAGTAAAAGCAGGAATGATACGATAAATACACAGCCTATATAAAGTAGAAATAATGTATATACAGTATAGTCGGGAAGATGAAGGCAAAACCGATTAGTGGGGAAAAATTCGGCACGTACGCGCATGCACACACAGGTGCCCGCGCAAGGCTTCATGGTCATGGTAGTCTTTCCAGGGGTAAAGTGTCCCGGGATTTGACTGCTACTTTTGTCCCTTATTTGGGAGCGAGAAAGTTGGCAACCCTAACTGTAAAAGACATGTTGAGGTGAGTTTAACCCTACTTGAACAACCACCCGCCCCCGTCGGCCAGTCCGCAAGAATATTGTCAATATTAAACCAGTCCACGGTGCAAAAAAGGTTGGGGACCCCTGGTGTAGACAAATGAATCCTTTTTAGGTGGCAGTCAACCCTGAAGAATATTAGTTGTACAATCTGAATAGTTGAAGATTAGTTAAATTAACATTTAGTACAGAAAAACTAAATGGTCACTTGTAAACATATAAACAAATTATGTTCCTGAGACCCAGCTGTGTGGTGAAAAAGGCACAACAGCGCCTCTTTCCTCTCAGATGGTTGAGGAAGTTTGGTATGGGCCCCCAAATCCTAAGAACTCTCTACAGGGACACAATTGAGAGCATCCTGACTGGCTGCATGACTGCCTGGTATGAGATCTGTACCTCTCTTAATCGCAGGGCTCTGCAGAGAGTGGTGCGGACAGCCCAGCGCATCTGTAGTTGTGAACTTCCCAAGATTCAGGACATTTTCAAGGACAGGTGTGTAAAAAGGGCCCGTAGGATCATTAGGGACCCGAGTCATCCCAACCACAATCTATTCCAGCTGCTAACATCTGGAAAGCGGTACTGCAGCATAAAAGTCAGGACCAACAGACTTGGAGACAGCTTCTTCCACCAGGCCATCAGACTGATGAAATCACGCTGATTTGAGTGTACTCTATATTACATTGAATGTTCTATTTATTATAAATTACTATGATTGCACATGGCACATTTAGATGGAGACGCAACATAAAGATTTTTACTCCTCATGTATATGAAGGAAGTAAGAAATAAAGTCAATTCAATTCATAACTCCATTCATCAGTAAATCGGTCCAGCATGGTAGTGTAGCAGTTAAGCCTAACATTAATACAGTGCCAGCAACATTTACTTTACTTTGTTGTCGCCAAACTATTGATACTAGCACGTACAATCATCACAGCGATATTTGATTCTGCGCTTCGCACTCCCTGGAGTACAAATCGATAGTAAATAGTAAAAATTTAAATTATAAATCATAAATAGAAAATAGAAAAGGGAAAGTAAAATAGTGCAAAAAAACCAAGAGGCAGGTCCGGTTATTTGGAAGGTACGGCCCAGATCCGGGTCAGGATCCGTTCAGCAGTCTTATCACAGTTGGAAAGAAGCTGTTCCCAAATCTGGCCGTACGAGTCTTCAAGCTCCTGAGCCTTCTCCCAGAGGGAAGAGGGACGAAAAGTGTGTTGGCTGGATGGGTCGTGTCCTTGATTATCCTGGCAGGACTGCTCCAACAGCGTGCGGTGTAAAGTGAGTCCAAGGACGGAAGATTGGTTTGTGTGATGTGCTGGGCTGTGTTCACGATCTTCTGCAGCTTCTTCCGGGTCTTGGACAGGACAACTTCCATACCAGGTTGTGATGCACCCTAGAAGAATGCTTTCTACGGTGCATCTATAAAAATTAGTGAAGGTTTTAGGGGACAGGCCAAATTTCTTTAGCTTTCTCAGGAAGTAAAGGTGCTGGTGGGCCTCCTTGGCAGTGGACTTTGCCTGGTTGGACTAAGTCAGGTCATTTGTGATATTGAATCTGAGGAACTTAAAGCTTTTGACCTCTTCCACTTGCGCACCTCCGATGTAAATGGGGTCATGCGGTCCGCTACTCCTTCTGAAGTCAACAACCAATTCCTTTGTCTTGCTGACGTTGAGGGATAGGTTATTGTCTTCGTACCATGCCACCAGGTTCTTAATTTCCTCTCTGTACTCAAACTCATCATTACCTGAGATATGGCCTACAATTGTTGTGTCATCAGCAAACTTACATATTGAGTTCGATGGAAACTTGGCTACACAATCATGGGTGTACAGTGAGTACAGCAGGGGGCTGAGTACACAGCCTTGTGGGGCACCGGTGCTCAGAGTGATTGTAGAGGAGAGCTTGTTCCTACTTTTACAGCCTGGGTCCTGTCTGTGAGGAAGTTGAAGATCCAGCTGCACATCTGAGTGCTAAGGCCCAGGTTCCGGAGCTTAGGAATCAGTTTATTTGGAATGATGGTATTAAACCTGGGTACAATTTCATCGATACCTGTAAGAAGTTCTCCCCATGACTGTTCGGGTTTCATCTGGATTCTCCAGTTTTCTTCCACTTTCCTAAGGCCTATTGGTTAGTAGGTTGATAGGTCACATGTGTGTAACTGGACCGCATATGATTGTTGGTCCAGAAGGACCTGTTACTGTGCTGTATCTCTAAATAAAAATAAATCAAAATACATTCTTAATGGCAATAGGTGGTGTCGTTGACCAAATCTATATTCCTAGACATACTGGTACAAGCTCTGCTGGAAGCCTCGCTGACCTGGTCTAACTCTCGTTACCTCATCTCTATTCCCAACAATATAGTTTACTGAGATGCCATCACTGACCGATTGGCTGTGCCTGGGATCACCGACGTACTCTCAGTGCCTGGGGCCGCTAAACTGTATCCACAGTGGCCATGGACATTAACCTCTTCTCAGTCCATGTGTTCACTTTCTGCACAATCACCTGTGCCATCAATTAAACCTTGGAACTGAACGCAATGTATCTTAGCCAAGATTTCAGTCAGTTGTTGGAATCTGTCTGATCTCATTTTTTAAAGTGCTATTTTTATAAGTGATAAAACCTCAGTGTGAACATTCGCGCTTATGATCAACTGAAGCAGTGAGGAACACATCGCTTCTACCATTTGTTAATTCAGGTGTACATATGTCGGATATCCATATTAGTGAATATTTGTACTTTAGTTTGCTGCAGACAAATTAGTCTTAAAATGAGAGGCCCCCCCCCAAAATGAAGACACTTATGTCATCCTTTTTTCATGTTTATAAATCCTCACAAGAGGAAATTACTGCAGGTGCTGGATCTGAAATAAATCAAGAGAAAGCTGGAAGCATTTGGTGGAGAGAGAAACCAAGTCAACATTTTGAGTCAATGTCTTCATAGGCACAGTTTGTGCCGGTGGTGTAGTGGCATCCGCACCAGACTTTGGAGCGGGAGGTCCTGGGTTCGAATCTGGCTGGCTCCTTGCGTGAGTTCTACTAGCAATTCGACCTCCTAAAACGGACAAATGCTACAGAAATGGCAAGGTTGCCCACCGATGCGCCATATTGGTGCAGTGAGGAACTAACGAAATTTATAGGCATGAGAAAAGTTTGTGATGAGATGGAGAGGTAGGGAAATGGAAAGATAAGGGAAATGGGAGGTGTAAGTAAAGGGGAAGGCTTGAGATGAGGCAGAGGAGATTGAATATCAAGTTGGAAGCTGACTGTCGTAGAGTTGCTGCCTCTCAGCTTCAGTGACCTAGGTTCGATCCTGAATTTCGGTGCTGACTTGAACTTTCTACCTGTGACAGTATGGATTTCCTCCGAGTGCTTCATTTTCCTCCCACATCCCGAGGATGGCGGGTAGATCAACTAACACTTACATCCAGATTTCTTTGAGTGGGTAAAATCTGGCAGCCTTGATGGAAATGGTTGAAGAATGGTTGAATTAAATTAGATTAGAACAGGGGTTCCCAACCTTTTTTATGCCATTGGATTAACCGAGGCGTCCATGGACCCCAGGTTGGGAACCCCTGGATTAGAGTAAGTGGGCGCTTGATGGTTATCGTGCGCACAGTGGAGCAAAGGGGTAGGTTCAGTGCAGTATGAATACATGACTCTATTTGGCATAGCATAAGAGATTAGGTAGAACTTCCCTAGGGGTGACATTAGAAATTTTTCTTTCTCGTGAATGAGAACACCATCTATGAACTAATGCCCAGTTCAAACCCCTTAGCTTCTATAAGGGAACCAACTAGAGGAAAAAAAAAGACAGCGTTGGCTTTTCCCTCTATTACATTATGTCATTAACTTTCAATGGCTTTTCCAACATTACTTTCCATTCCAAAAATTCTCTTTTAATTGAAGCATAACCTACATTAATGATTCCTCATAATCCTGTGAATCACAACAGTTTCACATGTCTGACTATGTGTGGGAACTCTGTGTGCATGATCCTAACAGTTCAGGATGTGTTGATACTATTCCAAATTTAGCTTATAGTTCCATGGCAATGAGGGAAATGCTTTGTTGGTATATGTTAATAATTTAATATTTGTTAGGTCCTTGTTTTTTTTTAACACTGTTACCTGTGAATAGTATGAAAACAGATTTTAGTCTGAATAATTCATTCCAATAAGTGTATTACAGTGCTTTGTTACAGCTTATGGTAATGGTTAACACCAAAGTTTCTGCAGATGCTGGAAATCCAGAGCAGCACACACAAACTGCTGGAGGAACTCAGCAGGACAGGTATCATCTGTGGAAATCAGTAAACAGTTGATGTTTTGGCCAAGAACCTTCTCAGCTATATGCATAAATTGGGAAGTAATTTCTGCAAGAAAAATGTGATCGTCATCTTTGTGCCAACTAATTTAAATTCTCGGATGAAGTTGCTCTTATTGAGATACTCCCCCTTCATCTATTTATAATTACTTTCGCTAGAAAATTGTACTTGATGAGTAGCATTAAACGTGTGTATAGGAGCGGTAATGCACAGTGAAGAGCATCTGATTGGTTGTGTCACTGTTTGTTACGGAGGCGCCAATGCACAAGATGTTAGGGTAATGTTGAGCAGGGGTACCCAACACTGGGTCCATAGACCCCTCAGTTAATGGTAGAGGTCTATGGCATGGAAAAAAAGGTTGGAAACTGCTGCTGTAGAAGGTTGCAGGCTAGCCAAATCCATTACAATCATACATGGAAGGGTGGGTAGATTTGAGGAAGTAGAGAGGCCACAGAAGGATATAGACAGATTAGGAGAATGGGCAAGGAAGTGCCAGATGGAATACAATGTTTGGAAGTGTGAGGTCATGCACTTTGATAGAGGAAAGAAAAGCAAAGACTGTTTTCTAAATGGAGACTAAATTCGAAAATCTGAGTCGCAAAGGGACTTTGGAGTCCTTGTGCAAGATTCCCTAAAGGTTAATTTGCAGGTTGAGTCAGTGGTGAGGAAGGCAAATGCAATGTTAGCATTCATTACAAGAGGACTAGGTTATAAAAGCAAAGATGTAATGTTGAGGCTTTATAAAGCACCAGAGGGGCCTCACTTGGAGTATTGTGAGCAGTTTTGGGCCCCAGGGATGTGCTGACATTGGAGATGGTTCACGAAAAAGATTCCGGGACTGAAAGGCTTATCACATGAAGAGTGTTTGATGGCTCTGGCCTGTATTCACTGGAATTCAGAAGATTGAGGGGTGACCTCTTTGAAACCTATTGAATGTTGAAAGACCTCGATAGAGTGGATGTGGAGAGGATTTTTCCTATGGTGGGGAAGTCTAAGACCAGAGGATACAGCCTCAATGAGAGGATTGATGGGCAATACAGATTGAAGGGACAGAAGGGCATATTCTGCACTGTATCCAAACAAATTAATAAATAATGATGGAGTTCTAGGCATTAGTGGGCTTCCAACTATATTTTGTTGTAATATGTCCTTCTCTCAAGATTAACAAGACAAGTACACTGCTGTGCTATTCAGATTGTGAAAATAGGAACTCGAGGATTAAGTACAGGTTATTCACTCTCTTGGCTCTGTTTGTCAGGCAGCTGGAACCTAGGTGCTCTATGCCCCAGCTGCATTTAGTCATCGGAACTCCATGGGTTAGAAATGTGCTCCTGTAGTATTGTTTTTTTTTAACAGACCATTTAAAAATTTTAAAATCGCAAATTGTGAATGAAAGCATTTGGGGATGGTTTTCTATTGCTCCAGAAAATCAACCAAACACTCTTGTTCAAGATTGGTGGAAGAATATCCGAGTCGGAGGTGTATTGCATACCGTCATAGCAAGGGAAGTGGGCCATGTTGTTCCGACCTGTCTTTGAGTACGTAGGGCAAACAGTTTGTTGTCAGACTGTTTCCTCTGCAGCAGCGAGATTTCAAAGCCTTCCATAAGTCCCAGTCTGGGCCTTTTTATTATTTTAACTCTCTGCTCGTCTTCATATAAAATTATCTTGAAAAATCACCAACAATCAGCCAGCCTTTCATGAAGCGGAACGTTTTCAAAAAGCTTGACTTTTGTATAAAGTGCTGTAAATCATGCAGAGAAGATCATAGGAACATCAGGCTGTAATAGAGACTCTATTACTTATCAGTCATACAATTATAAACACTCACATCTGAGCAGTTCATATCATCCATTCATATCTATTGAAAGAACTCCTTATGCACCAATACTGATAGATAAACCTCTACGATCACAGCACATTTAAAGGTGACTTTGAGGTCTATTTATCACCTTCCTTGCTGATTTGCTATCAACTTAATCATTCTAACTACAGTAGTGAGCCAAGGTATCGATTGCAAATGACACCTTCGGTTGCTAAAGTGCAAAGCATAATTTGAAACAGCACGCCAATTCTTAACAGGAATTCAAAAGAGGGAACTTGCACTTGGTTACGTTTTCTATTACATTATAATAGGGAACATGCTTCAGAAACTACTTTAATTGCTGCAAAACATGAAAGGCATGACACAAACCACAGTTCTTTCTTAATTCCCCATTCTGGATGAGCGTCTGAAAACATTTAATAATATCTCAGGTATGGTGACCGATGAGTGCATACTACACTACTCATTGTGAATCTTAGAGTAGCTAGTTTAACAAGGGAGTTTCCAAAAAAATAAAAGTAAATTGCTTAAAATGTACAGGGGTTCCCCAAGTCATGAATGACCTGACCTAACCTACTGTAAACTGACTTTACATAAATTCGACTGTGTACTCTTTTCCATAGTTGCTGCCTGGCCTGCTGAATTCCTCCAGTACTTGGTGTGTGTTGCTTTACATAAGTTCTCCTATTTTGTTGCTAATATAGTAATAATAATAATATATTACATATTTAATGACATGATGTAGTACTTTTCGTCCCTTTTCCCTCTGGGAGAAGGCTCAGGAGCTTGAAGACTCGTACGGCCAGATTTGAGAACAGCTTCTTTCCAACTGTGATAAGACAGCTGAACGGATCCTGACCCGGATCTGGGCCATATCCTCCAAATATCCGAACCTGCATCTCGGTTTTTTTGCACTACCTTACTTTCCATTTTTCTATTTTCTATTTATGATTTATAATTTAAATTTTTAATATTTACTATCGATTTGTAATCTGGGGAGCGGGAAGCACAGAATCAAATATCGCTATGATGATTGTACGTTCTAGTATCAATTGTTTGGCAACAATGAAGTATAAAGTATACATATTCCATTGATTTACTTATAGGTAGTGTTAGCATGCTAATTTAATAAAGTGGTAAGAATCATGGCAACTGTTTGCTGGGTGATACTATTGTGTTATTATGGAAAATGGACATTTCTGGTTTACAGAGAATTGGCTAATGGACAGCTTTTAGCAATGGAACCCTCATGTGAGCCAGGGACTGTCCATAAAAGACACAGTAAAAGTTAAAAGGGACTTGGGCAGGCACAGAGACAAGTAAAGTTTAGAAGGATAAGGATCAATAAGGGCATTTAACACCATCAACCCCATCAAAACTAACCTGTAAAGTCCAAGACCAGGGTGTTAGGGCTGGAGGCAAGGGTCAGGATGGTTCTGCTCACTGCTCCATGATGTTTACTCGGCTCTGCTCTGAACACTGTCTGAAGCTGTGGCCTGCTTTCGCTGCTCAGATTTACGTTCAACCTGAATGCCATTTGCTTACTTTTATTGTCTGTACAACGTGCTTTTTTTTTCTGCACATTGGGTATTTGACAGTCTTTTTTTTAATGGGTTCTTTTATGTTTCTTTGTTTTGTGGCTGCCTGTAAGGAGACAAATCTCAAGGTTGTAAAATGTAGGCAAACTTTGACTGAAAATGTACTTCGCACTTTGAACTTTTAACATTGAATTGCAACATTTAGTTTTCTCCTCTCTCCGCTCATGTCGTCCGAGCTGCCAAGCACTTCCAACATTTTCTAATTTTATTTCAGATTTTCAATTATATTAATTTTCTCTTCTATTGAACTCAATACATTTGGGAATACTTGATGAGTGATATGTCACAGATGGATGACCTCAATGACCAGTTTCATACTCAATTTGAAGAAGAATTTCACCTCTTACACCTGCGTACCACAGGCAGTGCCAAACTAATGCTTGAAGAGACTGAAGATAAGTCATTAACATTTCAGGTTGAATCTTAAGAAAAGCCATTGACCTAAAATGTAAGTAGAGATCTTTCAAGAATCACTTAGGCTCAGGAATGGTACCAGAGGACTGGAAAATTACAATTTCACTCTAATTTTTAAAAAAGGAAGTGAGGCAGAAGACAGGAAATTATAGGTTCGTTAGTCTGACATCAATGGTCGGAAAGATTTTGGAGTCCATTATTAAGCATGAAGGTATGGATACATGATAAAGTAGGCAGGTGTCAACATGGTTTTCTTAAGGGGAAACCTTGAACTGGCAAATCTGTTGGAAAGCTTTGAGAAAATAACAAGGAGGATAGACAAGGGCAGATCAGTGGATGTTGTTTACGTGTATTTTCAGAAGGCCTTTGATAACGTGCCATACATGGGTTTACTAAACAAGAAAAGATCCTATCACATTAGAGCATGGGTAGAAAATAGGCTGACTTGCAGAAGGCAAAGAGTGGGAATAAAACGGGCCTTTCCTTGTTGGCTGCTGGTGACTAGTTGCGTTGGGTCTGATACTTTTCACATTATATGTTAATGATCTGGATGACGGAATTGATTGCTTTATGGCCAGGTTTGCGGATGGTACAAAGAAAGGTGGAGGGGCAGGTAGTATGAAGGAAATAGGGCATCAGCAGAAGGACTTGGACAAGTTGGGAGAATGGGCAAGGACGTGCCAGGTGGTTTGGTCATACAGTTTGGTACAAGGAGTAAAAGTGTAAAATATTTTCCCAATGGGGAAGGAATTCTGAGATTGGAGTGCAAGGGTACTTGGGTGATCTAGTGCATGTTTCCCTAAAGATTAACTTGCAAGTTGAGTTGGTAGCAAGGAGGCAAATATAATGTCTGCATTCATTTTGAGAGGAATAGAACAGAAAAGCAAGGATATAATGCTGAGGCTTTATAAGGCATTGGTCAGGCCACACTTGGAGTCCTGTGGGCAGATTTGGGCCCCATATCTGAGAAAGGGTGTGCTGGCATTGGAGAAGATCTGAAGGAGGTTTATGAGAATGATCCCTGAATGAAAGGGTTAACTTATGAGAAGTGTTAGATGCTTTGGGCCTAGACTTGCTGGAGCTTAGAAGGAGTCGGGGTGGATCTCATTAAAACCTACCTACTGAATATTGAAAGATCAGAACAGAGAGGACTTGGACAGGATGTTTCAAATAGAGGGGAAGTCTACGACCGGAGGGGAAAGCTTCAGAATAAACAGACATCCCTTCAGAACAGAAATGAGGAGGATTTTCTTTAGCTAGGGTGCTGTGAAACTATGGAATTCATTGTCACAGACAGCTATAGAGGCCAAGACACTCGGTATAGTTAAAAAGAGGTTGATAAGTTTTTGATTAGTAAGGGTGTCAAAGGTTATGGAGAGAAGACAGGAGAATGGAACTGACTAGGAAAAATAAATCAGCCGTGATCAAATAGCAGAGCAGACTTGATCAGCAAGATGTCCTAATTCTGCAGTCTTGTCTTATGTTTTTAGGGTCTTTTTCTTGCTTCTGATACCATATAATCCACTAAGTAATTTCTTTTTTATTTCAGCATTCCTATTATTTTGTTTTGGTTTTAATATTGAACTCTGTCTTATACTTTAATTTTGTTCCTCTTCATATTGTGACATCAACTGAAAATCTAGAGTCTGAAACCTTAGAATTGAATGTGTTCGAATATGTATATTCTAATGCAAAATCTGACAGCAGGGCTAATTTTGGAAGTAGATGAGAAGTAGTGTTAATCAGTGTTGAATAGGGCACACAGTTTTAGATTCACGCATTAGTTTAAAATTACTCCAAACAATGGATTTATACTTAATTGATTTTCTTTCATTGTTTAATGATTGGATTTCAATAAATAAAGCTCATCAATAATTGTTAAATGACATGACGTCATAAAAAACGATCTTTGGAATGCATCTTAGTAAAGATTGAGACACCAGTCTATGTATAGACATTGCTAATGTCACCAACCTTTGACCTGTGCTCTCCTGGTTCTATTCTGAGGTAATCTGTGAATACAAAGTGGCAGGTAAACAGAACATTTTCCTACATTGTCACAGTTTATTTATTTATTTAATGAGATTGAGCACACAGTAGGCCCTTCTGGTCTTTCAAGCCATGCCACCCAGCAATCCCAGCCTAATCATGGGAATTACTTCCAATGAACCTACCAACCGGTACGCCTTTGGACTGTGGAAGGAAACCGGAGCACCCGTAGGAATCCCACGCGGTCACAGCGAGGACGTACAAACTCCTTACAGGCAGTGGTGTGAATTGAACCTGGGTCACTGCTACTGTAAAGTGTTGTGCTAACCACTGCACTGTCATGTGATTTATTTCAGGTTTTGAACCTCAATCTGAACTGTTTAGGTGACATAATGAGATCATGATAAATTAAAAGACTTTACTGAAATAATAGGATTATTTCAACAAAATTCAGTGCCAAAACAACATATAGCTAATGCCTATCAAGTTCTGTGCTCAAATTGATTTTTTTTTATGATTCTATTGCTTGATGAACAGGATTCAAAATAAGTGGTTCCATTGATTTGACAGTCAACATTAATTGTTTTGAGGAGATCATTAATAATCTTTTGTTATTAGGATTTCATTGTATTCCCTTCATTATGACCTAGAAATTAACTAACTGAAAGCAAAGGAACTAACACTTGTAATGTAAATACACACACACACACGCACGCACGCACACACACACACACACACACACACACACACACGCACGCATGCACACACACATTCCTTAAGGCTGATTTATACTTCTGCGTCAAATGGACGCTGTACCTACGGTGTCGCCGCGAACCCTACGCAGAGCCTGCGCAGATCCCTACGCCGTAGCCTGACACGCACCTCTCCCAAAATGTAACTATGCGTTGCGGCAACGCAGACCGCAGCAACTGTGATTGGTCCACTTGGTAGTGTCGCATTTCCTCCTACGCTGCAATAGCTTCCCATTGGGCGACTGAAGGGCAGGGAAGGAACTCTGGCTGCAATGCTTTCCATAAAGCTTTACAGACCTCCGAAATTATGGAGGACTCATTTCGCTTTTACGAAAAAAAGACGCTCGCTTTGAACTTGTTTACCCCGAGAAAGACTACCATGACCATGAAGCCTTGCACGGGCAGGTGAGTGCGCATGCGTGATGTGTGCGAATTGCAGAGTGACGCAGACACACCGACGCACTAGTATAAATGCTCACAACGCGCGTGGGCCACTTGCGTAGGTTACGGCGTCCATTTGATGCACAAGTATAAATCAGCCTTTACTTCTAAAACAGAGTAACAAAGAAAATTGCCAAGAACATGAATAACTGCTTTATTCAACTAATTAATGGCATCGTACGTGTGTGATGGCGGAGCTACTTCCTCACGATCCCAGAGAGCGAAATTCAGTCCTGAGTGTAGACACTGCTTGTATGGAGTCTGCATGTTCTCCCTGTGACCATGTGGTTTTCCTCCAGGTGCTCTTGTTCCCTCCTACATCCCAAAGCTATGTGCGTTGACGGGTAGGTTGGCCAGTTAAAATTGCATAGGGGAATAGGTGAGCCAATGAGAATAATACAAAGGATTAATGTGGAAGTAATGGTTGATGGTCAGTGCAGGGTCCATGGTTTGATGGACCTGTTTGCATGCAGTATCTAACTATGACTTCATGACATGTTCATTATATAAACATGCACCTTTTATACTTTCACTTCAGCATTGCCTAACAATAAAGGGTTTTCTCCATTAAAATGAAGAGTTCCTCACATGTCTCCCCAACACAAGCTTGCTTCCATATAGATCAGTGTTAATTTTACTACCTTCATTTGTTTGTTTGATATAGGTGACAGTCAAACAGAGAAAGGTCCAGGATCCATGATGACTTGGTTCTTCTGGTTTCAGGGTGATTATTGACCCATCATTCATGGCTGGATCATTGAGGCTGGTGCAGTTGTTATGGGTTCATAATACCTGAGTGTTGAGGGTGGTAGGACAGTGATTTGCAGCTGGTCTATTGGTTAGAAGTGCAGCCTGATCTATGAGCACAGCCACAATATATTGTGGTCTTGTTTCTTGTTTTTTTTTAATGGAAATTTAATTTCTGTTACCATGAGGCTGACAGTCAAGCATTAGGAGTCTTCTATCTATTAATCTTTTTATAGGGATCTGACTCCTAATGGCCTTTTGTGGTTACTGACTGTTTCCCTACCTCAGTTGGACCTTTGGTTGGCCTATAATTCCGTATTGTTAATCTGTGGTTACTGTCACCTTCCTGTCACTGCTTGAACCTGGTTCTTTTGTAGGTTAATTGTTATCACTGGAATCTTATTTATCTCGAGTCTAAGCATGAGATGACCTTCATTTACTTTGTCTATTCTTTGTTTGTTCTTCATTCTTGTGACATTTAATAAAACAACCACAACCACCTAGTTTTGTGCCTCATTCTTGACTCCCAAACAACTTCTGAACCAACATCACCAGATCCGATGGTTTGGGTTGCAAGATTCAAGGAGCATTGAAAAGGCGGGACTGGAATGCTGCTGAATGATGTCTGGGGAATGGGTGGATTTCAGCGACAAGGGAACAATGATATATAGTGTAGAGAGAGAGGGAGAAAAAAGATCTGGTGATAATTCAGATTATTCAGTATTGAGATATCTGAATGATAGAATCATGTTGTGTTTAGAAACAGAGATTTCGGATTATCAATATTGAGACTTTTGAAAGTAACAGCCCTTTTGATCAGGACAATGACCTGGATCTGAGGTATTCTTGGATATTAGTGTCCTACTCGATGATGCCCTCAGATAATAAGATCATAAGATCATAATGCATAGGAGCAGAATTAGACTATCTGACCCATTGAGCCTGTCCTGCCATTACATCCTATCTGATTTATAATCCTTTCAACTCCATTCTCCCCCCTGTAACCTTTGACATCCTGACCAATCTAGAACGAATCCACTTCTGCTTTAAGTATATTCAATGTCTTGGCCTCCACAGTCACTGGTGGCAATGAATTCCACAGATTAATTATCCTGTGGCTAAAGAAATTCCTCCTCATCTCTGTTAGAAATGGACGATCCTCTCATCCCAGGCTCGCCCACCGCAGGAAATATCCTCCCTATTTCCATTCTATCCGGATTTTTTAATATTTGACAGGTTTCAATGAGATCCCCTCCCTCATTCCTCTAAACTCTAGCGAGTTTGGGCCAAAGCCATCAAATGTCCCTCATATATTAACCCTTTCGTTCCCAGATATAATCTCAAAGTAATCTCCCCATTTAAATCAGATCTACAGATGATTCCTGCACGTCCATCCAACAAAGCAGTTGTACGTCAGTGCCACAGGTGATCAATGACTAATATTTGTCCGCCATCCATCAACAACACAGCCAAGAGTCCTGAAGTGGGAATTCAGTGTTGTATTTGTGAGCTTGTAAATTAAATAAATAGATAGATAGATAGATAGATAGATAAATAGATAGATAAATAGATAAATAGATAGATAAATAAATAAATAAATACATACATACATACATACATACATACATACATAAATACATAAATAAATGAATGAATGAATGTCAGCAAGACGAAGAAGCTGGTCATTGCCTACAGGAGAAGGAAACTAGAGGTCCATGAGCTAGTCCTCATCAGAGGACCAGAGGACAGTAACTTTAAATTTCTCAGTGTTATTATTTCAGCTGACCTGTCCTGGGCCTCACGAAGAAAGCATGGCAGCACCTCTTCTTAAGAGTTTTCGAAGATCTGGCATGGCACCTAAAACTTTGACAGAAGTTCTGTAGATGTGTAGTGGAGAATATACTGACTGGCTGCATCACAGCCTGGTACAGACACACCAATGCCCTTGAATGGATAATCCTACAAAAAGTAGTGGATACGGCCAGTCCATCGCAGGTTAAGCACTCCCCTCCACTGAGCGCATTGACATGACATGTTGTCGCAGGAAGCTGCATCCATCATCAGAGACCAGCACCACCCAGGACATGCTCCCTTCTCACTGTTGCCATCAGGATGAAGGTACAGGAGCCTCAGGACTTGCACCACCAGGTTCAGGAACAGCTATTACCCCTCAACGTCAGGTTCTTCACCCAAGGGGATAATTTCACTCAACTTCACTTGCCCGATCGTTGAAAAGTTCCCAAGAGTTCTTACATTTCCGTGAAGATTGAAAAAGGAGACTTTTTAAACCTATAGCCAGCCTCTGCAAATAGCAATTCATCCTTCAGATCCAATTCTATTTCTCCTACTTCCACAGAGAAACCATAATCAAAGCCATATCTATACATTCTGTTCCGGTTCACGTGATCTATCTGTTGTCAGAATCAGGGTTAATATCACTAGCATAGAAGACCATAAGATCAGAATTAGGCCCATCGAGTCTGCTCTGCCATTTCATCATGGCTGATCCAATATGTTGTGAAATTTGTTAACTTTCCAGCAACAGTACAATGTAATACATGATAATAGAGAGAGAAATGAAAACTATGAACTACAGTCAATATATACACACACACATATACACTTATATATATAGAGTACCAACAAAAAGTATTTACCCCCCTTGGAAGTTTTCCAAGCCAAATTAATAAATGCCAAATTAATTATATATATATATATATATATATATATATATATATATATATATAGGCATCCGTTAGTCTCGGGAGACCACGGATTTGCACCCTGCAAGTTTTCCAGGGTGCAGGCCTGGGCAAGATTGTATGGAAGTAGTTGCCCATGCTGCAAGTTTCCCCTCTCCACGCCACTGATGTTGTCCAAGAGAAGAGCATTAGAACCCATACAGCTTGGCACCGGTGTCGTCGCAGAGCAATGTGTGGTTAAGTGCCTTGTTGAAGGACACAACATGTTGCCTCAGCCAAGGCTTGAACTCACGACCTTCAGGTCACTAGACGAATGCCTTGACCACTTGGCCATGCACCAACACCAAAAGCCAAATTAAATCCACTGTGATTCAATATTGTAAAACAATAAAACATGAAAACTTCTAAGGGGGGGGGTGAATACTTTTTATAGGCACTGTATATATATATATATATATATATATATATATATAAAATGGTTAAACTAAATAATAGTGCACAAAAAGGAAACAAAAAAAAACAGTGAGGTAGTGTTCATGGGTTCAAAATCCACTCAGAAATCTGATGGCAGAGAGATGAAGCTGTTCCTGTGAGGGTGTGCCTTCAGGCTCCTGTACCTCTTTCCTGATGGTAGGAATGAGAAGAGGGCATGTGCTGGGTGATGGAGCTACTTAATGATGGACACCACTTTTTTGAGGCATTGCTCCCTGAAGCTATCCAGGATAAAATGGAGGCTGGTACTCATGATGGAACTGATTAATTTTACAACTCTCTGCAGCCTATTTCGATCCTGTGCGGTAGCCACCTCCCACCCCCACCACCCCTTCCTTGCCATACCAGACAATGATGTAACAAGTTAGCATGCTCTCCACTGTACATCTACAGAAACTCGTGTGTTTTTGCTGACATACCAAATCTCCTCAAACACTCACATTGTACATAAATTTAAATAAATACAAGACCTGTGTGAAAATAAGCTTTGAAAATATAATTACTTTCAAAGTCATCAGAGAAAGTAAATATTTACAAGCTGTGGTCATTAAATCATCAACCCTTAACAAATGGAAAGTCATTGACTTTAAACATTTATACAGTTTCTCCTTTAATAGATACTGGTTGACCTGAAGGATAGTTTCTGTCCTGCTTAAGGATCTCAGCCTGAAACATCGACTGATTACTCTTTTCCATAGATGCTGCCTGGCTTACTGAGTTCCTCCAGCATTTTGTGTGTGTTGCTCAGATTTCCAGAATCTGCAGATTTTCTCTTGTTTCAGCATTTTTGTTTTTCTTTTGTTTTAGATTTTGCACCGAGTTTTTGCAACTAATGTGGGATCATAAATTGCCTGCTGGCTACTTCAATCTGCCCATGCTCGGAATTTGTAAATATGGATGAGAGTTCTTTCCAACAGCTGAAAGCTAAAAATATTCACTTGAGGCCCACAATTTGACACAGGATGAGTCTTTTCAGTAAATACTTAAATGAAGGCATTGGAGCCATCAATGTATTGATGTGTAATTTAATCATTCTTGTGATGAAATATACAATTTCTGAAAGGTCATTATTCATTTCAAATCATGCTTTGAAGATTAAAATGATTATGCTGAAGTACGGAATGTAAAAATCAGTGTTAAAGTGGGGCACGGTACTGCTGTTTCATAGCTTCCGTGATCTCTGATCACTCCTGACCTTGAGTGCTGACTGTATTGTGTTTGTGTGTTCCCTCTGGCCAGGCTCCAGTTCCCTCTCACATCTTTGAGGGCTGTTAAATAGTGAAATTATCCCCATTTTGGAATGGGAGAATCAGGTCAAATTGGCGAGCTTTGCAGGCAGAATGGGTTATGTTGAAATTGGGGAGGACATTCTTGCCATAGAGGGAGTACAAAGAAGGTTCACCAGATTGATTCCTGGGATGGCAGGACTTTCATATGATGAAAGACTGGATCGACTAGGCTTATACTTGCTGGAATTTAGAAGATTGAGGGGGGGATCTTATTGAGATGTATAAAATTCTAAAGGGATTGGACAGGCTAGATGCAGGAAGATTGTTCCTGATGCTGGGGATGTCCAGAACGAGGGGTCACAGTTTAAGGATAAAGGGGAAGCCTTTTAGGACCGAGATGAGGAAAAACTTCTTCACACAGAGAGTGGTGAATCTGTGGAATTCGCTGCCACAGGAAACAGTTGAGGCCAGTTCATTGGCTATATTTAAGAGGGAGTTAGATATGGCCCTTATGGCTAAAGGGATCAGGGGGTATGGAGGGAAGGCAGGTACAGGGTTCTGAGTTGGATGATCAGCCATGATCATACTGAATGGCAATGCAGGCTTGAAGGGCTGAATGGCCTACTTCTACACCTATTTTCTATGTTTCTATGTTTCAATGAGATGGTCTGTTAGGATTCCTCTGCAGGAGCCAGTACAGACTCGATGGGCTGAATGGCCATGCACCAGTCTGTAATACTAAAGTAGAAAATGTGACAATGATGATGCAAAAACACAAGAAAGTCTGCAGATGCTGGAAGTCCACGCTCAGAATGCCGGAGGAACTCAGCAGGTCAGGCAGCACCTATGGAAATGAATAAACCATTGCTGTTTCAGGCCAAGAACCTTCTTCAGAACTGAAAAGTAAGGGGGAAGATGCCAGAATATAAAGGTTGGGGGGAGGATAACTAGAAGGTGATAATACAAGAAGGTATTAAGTCCCTGGATACAAAGAAAAAGTGGCTGTGTAATAATCTTATAATAATCTCTAACCTTTATAGAAATAATGCTGTGTATTTTCAACATTTAACTTTTTAGCAATTTTGAAAAAAATCCAAGCTGCATTTCAATAATAATCCAACAGAAAGCAAAGGCTGGAATTCAGGTGAAACTCTTACTTTCACAATAAATGTCTTCGGAGCCCTCAGCAGACTGCAGCTTCGCAATTCCTTCACAGCGACCCGCTCTTTCTTTTTTAATTGATAGTCCTATAATTAGACTGTAAACAATAACTAAAGTGATTCTCCACCTTTAAGGTCAGAAATTTTCCACCATACATTCTTCACCGCACTTCAATCAAAGTATCTTCATTATTATGAAATAATTTTTTTGTACCAATTAATTTTTCACCGATCTCTGGAGAAACGTTGGGTACCTGTAATGCAGCATTCCATCAAAGCTGCTGTCATTTTTGGAGCTGAATGCTTAGAGCACAATTAATTTCAGTGCCAGTATTCCCAATGTTGGCAAACACAATACACAGTGATAAATGTTGAGGTACACTGGCAGTCAGCAGGCTCTTAAGGGGCAGGTTGCTTGTATGTAATTTTGTGACTATACTAAATGGAGTGCCCCGGTAGATAGGGTAATATATTCAATCAGTACCCATAGCCTTGATGTTCAATTGTATTTTGTAACCTCAATATTATAAACTGGTTCACGTGCAATCTAATTCATTTGCAGTATGAAGAGTAGATTCACAAATCCTTGCAAAAAGATGTTTGAATTAACTTAATCTGGGAACAGGGAAGGATGGAAAGGAAAAGAAGATGGATAACCCAATTATTTCTCTCACTTCAACTAAACCATAATTTATGCTTATTGTTAACCCCCCAAATACTGTCTAGACATTTACATTTCCCTTGTGTTAACAGTACTAATTTGTTCAAACATCTTAAGCGATAATTTTCTTGGTGTAATGAAAAATAATGAAATTATAATCCATTTGTTGTAAGTAGATCATATAGTACAAAGAAGAAATTCTATTCAATTATTTTAATAAAATAAAATGTTATTTATGTATGCAAGCATATATCCAAATAAGAAAAATACTCTTTATTTTAATAAAATGGCTAAATTTATGAAATTTCTTCCTAACTATAGATCGTCACCTAAAACATTACATTCTGTTGCAGAAATAAATGGAATTCATGACATTTTATAACTAATAATGGAGAATTTTCAACTGTGGTCACTGCCTGTAAATCTGCCAATATATCTCAACCCAAAACATCAACTGTTTACTCTTTTCCATAGATGCTGCCTGGCCTGCAGAGTTCCTCCAGCATTTTCCGAGTGTTACTTGGATTTTCAGCATCTCATATTTGTCCAAATTTAACTGATAGATTTATTGTAGAGAGGACTGAAAGATTCTCTTATTTACTTATTCTGTTCAATGTATTTTGGGGAGGCACAGCGGTGTAGTGGTTAGCACAATGCTTTAAGGTACAGGCAACCAAGGTTCAAATCCCACCACTGCCTGTAAGGAGTTTGTATGTTCTCCCTGAGATCATGTGGGTTCCCTCCGGGTGCTCTGGTTTCCTCCCACAGTCCAATGATGTGTCAATTGGTAGGTTAATTGGTCATTGTAAATTGTCCTGTGGTTAGTTCAGGGTTAAGTCGGGGCATTGCTTGGCAGCGCGGCTCGAAAGGCTCGAAAGGTTCTATTCCACGCTGTATCTCAATAAATAAATATTCTAATAAAAAAGTGAGCTGGAAACACAATAGTTCATACTATTGATGAGAACTGAATAGATTTCTAACTGAGATAATACAATTCAATCATAGCTATATGGGAAGGAGAAGTCCCTCATATATGGAGACATGAGTGGGATGGACAGGTTAGGCTGCAGAAAGAGATAGACAAAACGGGAACGCTTGCTTTGGTGTAAGGGGGAAGAGACTGATGGAGCATGTGAGTGGCACTTTCTTCACCCAGAGTGTGGTAAAAACTTGAGATGCACTGCCTGAGAGAGTAGCTGAAGCTGAGTTACTGACAGCGTTTAAGAAGCATCTAAATGAAAATTTATATTGCTCAGGTATAGATGGTTATGGGCCAAAGGCTCAAAGGTTAATTTATTATCAAATTATGTATGCAGTGTACATCTCTGAGATTCTTCTTCTCCAGATAGCCACGAAACAAAGAAAAACCACAGAAGTCAGTCCAGAGAGAAGCAGCAAACCCACCCCTTCCCCACACAAAAAAGAATGACAACACAGTCATCAACCCCCCACCCCCTGCACGAAACGCAGCAAAACCAAGTGTGGGAGATAGAATTAATATGGAAGGGAGCTCACTGGATGGAAAGGACAGAATGGCCTGTTTCCATGTGGTACATTTCTATGATTTAGTGACTCCATATATGGTTACATACTCCAGCAAGTACATATGAACTAGGGCAGCAAATTATTCGTCAATGAATGTTTTTAAATAACTTATTAATTGCTTAATCAGTTGTGCAGTTTATTACCTAATCATTGCTTAAGTCATCAGCCTGACTATTTTGAATAAAGTAACATGCGATGCCGTAAATTATATCAAAGGAAAACAACAATAGTATTCTTCAAAGATTACATCACTGGCCGGAGCTGAGCTTTAACAGTAGAGAAAAAAAAAGAATAAAACACTATAAAACCTGACATTTTGGTGAACAGTAAATTTGCCAATTTAGACAGTTACTTTAATTTGCACCGTAATTCTCATTACAGCTACACAGTGGTACCCTACAACTAGGCGCAATAAAATGAGGAATAGCCCAACTTGAATTAGAAGTACATTGAATCTATTAATTGCATTATGACAGGCAATATACTAAAGAGACACCAGGGCCTATCAGATAAAAAAATATATAATTGATAAATTAAATGATTAAATTAGTTTATTGTTGTCATATGTACAATGAAAAACCTGTCTTGCATGCCATTCACACAGATCTGTTCATTATAATGTGCATTGAGGTGGTACAAAGTATAACAATACCAGCGTGCAGAATAAAATCTTGCAGTTACAACCAAAGGCCACCGCATGTAGACAATAAGGTGCAAGGTCATGATAAGCTAGATTGTGAGGTCAGGAGTCCATCTTGGAAACCATTCAATAGTCATATAACAGTGAAATAGAAGCTTTGAGGCTTCGTGCTACATGCTTTCAGGCTTTTGTATCTTCTGCCCCAAGGGAAGGGAAAGAAGAGAGAAGTCCAGGTTGGGTGGGATCTTTGATTATGTTGGCTGCTTTACTGAAGCAGTGAGAAGTGTAGACAGAGTCCATGGAGGGGAGGCTGCTTTCTGTGATGTGTTGAGCTGTGCCCTTGACTCTTTGCCGTTTCCTGTGGTCGGGAGCAGAGCAGTTGCCATACCAAGCCATTATGCATTCAGATTGGATGCTGACTGTGGTACACGCATAAAAATTAGTGAAGATTAAAGGAGACATGCCAAGTTTCTTCAGCTTCCTGAGGAAGTCGAGTCACTAGTGACCTTCCTGTGCCATAGCATCTACGTGATTTGATCAGGACAGGCGGTTTGTGGTACTCACTCTGAGGAACTTGAAACTCTTAGCATGCTTGATCTCAGCACCACGATCGTGTGCACTTCCCACTTCCTGAAGTCAATAGCCAACTCTTACAGAACTCTGCAAAAGTCTTGGGCACAAAAGATATAGCTAGGTTGACTATGACCTTTGCACAGTGCTGGAGCAATTTTATCCATTGTATTCTGCTGCTGCTGAAAGAAAAAACGAATTTCATGACATATGTCAGTGATGACAAGCCTGAATCTGAGATGGTTCTCTGTTGTGGACTGAGAGTGGGAAAGGGGACAGGGAGAGGGGAGGGAGCGGGAAGCACCAGAGGGACATTCTTTAATAATCAATAAAACAATTGTTTGGAATCAAATGATAGTGGCCACTGTCTCAGGGCTGGGTGTGTCTGTACGCCACCCCACTACACCCCTCCCCAAAGGGCACCGTCTCTGCCACCTGTCCCACATGCCTCTCACAACGCTCCACCCTCACCATTACCAACATCCTTTGCTCCCACTAGATTTACAAACTCGCTCTCTGCTCCACATTGACAAATACTTTGCAAATGTCTTAGGGACCCTAGCAATTGATATGTGCCTAAGACTTTTATGCAGTGCTGCATACTTTAGTAACATTGAGGGAAAGTTGATTGCAAACTTGCAGATGGCGTTAAAGCAGAATGTGTTCATGCAGTCATGGATTTATAGCGAGTTGGTGGTTGAGAACGTAGCCTGGTGGGGCACCAGTGTTGTGAATAACTGCGGTAGAAGGGTTGCTGCCTGACTGCAGTCTGTTCATCAGGAAGTCAGAGATGCACTTCAAAGGCTGGTTGAGTCTCACGTTTAGGAGTTCAGGAGTTACAGTAATTTAATTTAAGTTCACAAATTATAGTGTGTTAGCTTTAGCAGTGGATCTTTAAACTCAGCTTTCTTAACACAAAGTGCTAAGGTTCAGTACTCTCTCTGAAAAGGGGCATTTGATTTTAAGTCGCTATGTACCATCATTTGGAATAATGAACATTGCTTATGGTTGCTATCAATCCTATCTTGGCATGCCAGCTTTTCTAATATGTACAAGACCAACATGCATGCAAGTGTATGGACTAAAATATGCTTTCATCAGTTTTGACAGTGGTTTAATACTCTTGTCGAAACGTACAATAATTCATCGAGTTTGCAGCACAGATAAAGGTCAGTCGGTCCATCTGTTTAAGGCCAATATTTATGCTGCACGCAAGTTCCTTCCTTTCCACTTCATCTAACCCTGTCATTTCTTGTGATTTTCTCCTTCATGCACTTATCTGGATTTCCCTTAAATGTGTCCTTGTTATTTCTTTAACCACTTCATGTGGGAGCAAATTCCACCCTTCTTCTCACTGGATAGAAGAGTTGAATTCTTTTGCTGTATTGGATTCTGTATTGAAATCTTATTTTTACAAGTGCTTATTTGGAGGTCTTACCACAAATGTTTTAAAGACTGAAATGAAAGCTGAAGTTCAATCTAGTGTTAGCATGAAGAATATATTTTACCATTGGCTTTTCATACTGTAAATACCTTTTCTGAATGATTTCCTACATTCCTATATAATCCAAAATATCAAGCTAATGACGAGAATATGTAAGATTTCTACTTTATGATAGACAATGTATCTTGCTTAAAAGCAACTATATCGGGGACATATTCTATGAAAAAATATATAAATGCAGAAGAAATGTATGTGTGTGCATGTGTGTGTGTGAGAGAGAGAGAGAGAGAGAGAGAGAGAGTGAGTTTTGTTCTTCAGGTGAACTTAGAAATTTTATCCTTGTTCGCTGTCTTTGGGTAGGTCTAGAGACGCTACTGAAGGAGCAGGTGAACTTGGCAGATGAGTTTACATGAAGAACTTTATTTAAATAGTGAGGTACTCAAGGAAGATCTCCCAGTGCATTATTTGTAAACGCTGGTGCATAAGTACAGCAAGTATAGGACGTTAATAATTAGGTTATAAGAGGTGTTGGCGTGACTACATCAGGAGTATAAGTATGCAATGTTGTTTTCCTTACTTAAAGAATATTCTAATACAATGAAAGCAGCTCAGAAAAGATTTACTGAAATAATATGAAAAATGGTTGGGTGTCTTCTGAGGTTGGATTGGACAGGTTAATCTTGTAAAAGTTATTCTTGTAGAAAACAATAAGACCATGAGAGGTCATGATAAGATGAATGTGGAGGGGAAACTTCTTCCTATCATAGGAGAATATAAAACTATTTAAAATAATGGGTTGCATATTTAGACAGAGACGAGCACAAACGTTTTTCCTTTCAAAGAGTTGAGAGATTTTGGAATTCTCTCCTCAGTGGAAGCAAAATCTTGGAATATGTTTTAGGCAGTCATTGGAAGATACCTGACGAGAAAGGATTTGAATGGTTTCCAATCTACACTGGAATGTGGGCTGAGGTGCATTCAGACCATTCATTTTCTTATTAAATGGCAGATCAGGCTTCAAGAACTGAGTGGCCAACTCCTGCCCTGATTTCACACGTTAGTTCCTTACTTTTCATACTACACCTCACTGACCTCTCTGCCATAGCTACTAGTCTGACTAGTTTCTACCAATTACTCAGGCCCAGAGCCCTGATTTTCCCTGCCACTTGTCAGCACAACCCCACGCCACCAAGCCACCAAGACTCAACTGGTTTGCTGACTGTCTGAAACCAATTACTTCCAACCTCGGTGTCCACTTAACCACAGTATGATCTTCATAACATTATTCCTGGCCATCTTCAAAATGGCTTATTTGCCTCTTTGTTACTTAGCTCAAGATGGCCCTAACTCAGCATATTCTGCTGCAAAAATGCCCACCAGTGCCCTTATCATTGCAGGCTTGACTGTGCCAATGCCTCTCTGAGCAGATTTTTCCATTGTACTCAGTATAAGGTTGAGGTCATCCAAATTTCCTGCGACATATTTTGCATTCAGGCTTACTGATCCCTATTCACGCTTACCTGCATGGACTCCTGAGTAGGCAATGACTCAACTATAAATTTCCCATCCGTGTTTTCAGTACCCTCCCAGAGCCTTGTCCCTCCTTATTTCTGCTACCTCTTCCAAAATCATAGACTTGCAACTCTGGCCACTTGAGACTCCCCAGGTGTAATTAGTCCACTGTGGATGACTGTGCTTTGAACTATCAAGCCTAGATGTCTACCTCTGCCACTGCATCCTTCTTCCTCCTTTAAGATACTCCTTAAAACCTTTTTCATTGATGAAGCCTCAAGTTATCATAGCTAAACTTTCCTCAATGTTGTTTTTCAATGAACTGCATTTCAGATGCCTAATACACTCAAGTTGTTGTTAAATGCAGCCATTGATCCTATAGATATAAATGTCATTACAGTTAAATAGAGTATGTTTGTGGGAAGTTGTGCTGGGAAACCCCAAGCAAGTCACAGGTGGCGATGATCTCAATGAATGAAAATGTGGAATTTCAACTTCACCTCACGCCAGCTAATGGTTTAAATACAAAGAGACCAAGGCAGTCGTCAGAAACCAGCTCTGGAGAGGTGGATCTGTGATTTATCTCAATTAACATGACAATGTTGCTCAGTTTGTGTTAGCGAGTGAAAGCTGGGGCCGATGGCGAGAGTACCCGGGTCTTAGGAAAGTTGATGAGTGAAGGGATGGGGAGGTGGTTGCAGAAACTGGCCCAGTTGGAAGGCACTTGTTTTAATTTATGGATTGGAAGGGTAGGAGTGCTTTTCCGGATCCCACACCCCAAGCAGATCTGATCAAATTCCACCACATGACCCCACCCAACCCAGCCCCCAGGAAGCTATGGGGCCTGGGCCCTATCTCCACCCAATCACCCTTGTAGCAGTCTCTCCCTGAGAGACCATTCCTCTGCCCCATTGACTCTCACCTCTTGTGACCTCTCCCTTCTCCCTCCCACCTTCATCCTACTACTTCCTCGGGAGCTATTGAACAGTCACCTTACACCACATCTCCTTTTACAATTTTATCTCCTCCAGTTCCCTCCTTGCCTAGATCTCTCCACTGTCCTTATTGATGTGCTCAGAACTTCTTAGAGGAGTGGACGTCTCTTCACTTGCAGTTTGACAGCATCGCTGCACTCCTGCATTTTTTTTTTTGCAATCTCAGCCACTGCCATGTGTCCCAGTCCTTCCTTCACATCTTAGAATGTTGCATGCATAATGATTACATCACAGAAGGAGGCTATTCGGCCCACTAGGCTCATGCTAGATCACAGTGCACCAATGGCAACAGTCCCAATTCCCTTCATTTGCCCCAGTCAACCCCATACTTGCTTTCTCGCACATGCCCATTCATTCTGCTTTGGCTGTTTTGCCAGACGTCTACATTAAGAAGACTGATCAACCTTCCAGCCTACGTATGGGATCTGGAAGGGAATGACAGCAGCTAATGGAAACCCCCATGTTCATGGAATTAATGCCAACCTGAGTTGGCATCCAACTTGGATCCTGGAGCATTAACTGCTGTGCCACAGTGCTGTCTGTGCCAGTTGAACATTTTCTCAATCAGAGAATTTTAATGTCATAAAAATCATTTCCCTCGGAAACAAATTGTTCTTTAAATTTCCAGTATTAGGAAACATGGTAGGCTGACCAATATTGTTGGTAGCCTAGTGCCACTATATCTGACTTTGACTGGTAACCCTTAGCATAGCCAGGTAGTAGGATTGGTTACTTAAAAGTATTGATAATGGATATGTGGTAATCCCTTTTTCCCATTTTTTGTCCCAGTTTGATGCTAGCAAAATTACTTCATTGTTGGTCCTTGCAGTTGCTGTGTTATTCAGCCAGAGTCAGAGGGATTAACACAATATGTTCATCAGATGTTGCGGATTTGAACTGAGGTAAAAAGGTGTACATTACTCAGTAATAAGTTCTAAAGACTTCAGACCGCAACAATGTGAGCTGCTGTTTGGATTAATATAATGTCTTCCCCAGGGCATCGTAGGACCTTAATGGTACAGATAACCAAGCCTAAGGGAACTTGGTTGATCTTCCAAAATGGTGAAAATAGCTTTGGCATTCTTCATTTTCATATGCTGGCAACACGCTGAAATTTGATGAATCACAAGACTGAACATGTAGATAGAAGCCCTTATTCTGTTGATGTGCTTGTCTCTTTGGAGCTTCTCTCTGAGATTCATACACTTCAAATACTGAGCTCTTTTAGTCAGTTAAATTTTCAGAGAAAGACTATACAGCTCCAGACCAATTCTCCCACTATGGTTTTGGTGATGGGTCTCTTAAGTAGCTGTAGATTGCAACCCACTGTGAGTTTTCAGCTAACTATGTAAATACAAAGTCCAAACTAAAATTTATAATCAGAGTGCGTACATGTCTCCACATACAACCCTGAGATTTTTTTTCCTGCAGGCATGCTTAGCAAATCTATCGATCAGAAGCAGTAATCAGGAGCAATGAACAACAAACTGCGCAAATGCAAATATAAATAAATGGCAATAAATAACGAGAGCATGAAATAACAAGATAAAGAGTCCTTAAAGTGAGACCATCGGTTGTGGGAACACCAGTAAAGAATCAGTGTAAAGAATCCCTCTTTTGTTCAAGAGCCTGATGGTTGAGGGGTGGTAACTGTTCTTGAACCTGGTGGTGCGAGTCCTGAGGCTCCTGTACCTTCTACCTGATGTCAGCGGCGAGAAAAAAAGCGGTGAGGAATTTTGATGATGGATGCTGCTTTTCCACGGCATCATTTCATGTAGATGTGCTCAGTGGCTGGGAGGGTTTTACCTGGGATGTACTGGGTCGAATCTACTACCCTTCACAGGACTTTCTGCTTAAAGGCATTGATGTTCCTATCCCAGGCCGCAATGCAACCAGCAGCAGATTGTTCACCACACATCTATAGAAGTCTGCCAAGGTTTCTGATGACGTGCCAAATCTCTGCAGACTCCTGAGGAAGTAGAGGCGCTGTTGTGCTTTCTTTGTAATTATATTCATATGACGGGTGCAGGATAGGTCCTCTACCTATCTTGACTGACTCAGAATGATCCTCATACGCAGGACTCCAGAATGATTTGCTTTGAATCCAGCATGGCAGTGGGAAAGTACAGTGAATTTACAAGTTGTCTCACCGAGATGCTTTTCCCAGTGCGATTAATTATTTATCTCCTTTTTGTTTACCTTCAGGCAACAAGTAATTATTTTTAAATATTCATCCACTCTTTTATATACTTTTTGAACTTTAGCTCTGCAAGAAGAGGAGTTTGGAAGCTTGAAATGCAGTATATGAAGTTCAACTTTGATTTCCAAAAAGTCTTTTAATAATAAATAGTCAGTTGCCCTGCCTCAGGTGCTTGACTCGGAGAGAAAAAAAATCTTGCTCAACCTGGCCTGGATGTGGGTGCGTTTTAGCTTGTCTCAAGTAAAGATTGCACAACAGATTGATATCCTTCTCAGTATTTCATCCTGGTGTTTCATGTCAAAACACATATAATGAGCTCATAACACTTCAAAGGTTATTTTTCATGCTTCCATATTCCAAGAGGAACCAAAAATATTTGCAAAAATAGAGCTTGGCTCTACCTTTGTGCTATTCATCATATGTCCATCGTAAATTGATATATTCTAAATTTGATCGCCTCCAAGAGGACCAGAACCTCGTTTTGCGGTTTGGAGGCTTGCAAGCCTCATTGACCCAGAGAGCTCTGTTGGCTGGAGTCGGGGCTTTATGTTTTGGCTCTTGGTAGGGTGTCCCGTGCCCAACAGGTCAAAGGGTAGAGTCCAGAATAAGAGTGGTCCACCGGTCCTCCAGGTTCGGGGGTTCAGCTCAGGGCTAACAACCCCGACAGGTAAAACCAGATTGTTATGGAAACAGCAATGAAGAATCCCTCTACACCTGAAGTGACAGTATTCCTGGGTCTCCATCCAGGATTTGCATGACTGACAGTAATGAAAACCAAGAGGAAGCTACTGACATGATGAAGGAAGCCTTGAACACCAGCTGAGATGGAGAACTTTCAATGCTGCCCTAAACACTAGTGACGTAACAGGCAGTAAGTAAGTAAGATGGTCCTACTTAATGTTCTCTGTAACCAATGAATTAAGTTAGATTTTTTTTAATGTAAGAAGAGATCGAATAATAGCCTGTTTTATTTGAAGTTCATTCTAGCAAATGATAGCCATTAAAGCAGATTGCAAATTCCAGCATTAAGCAGAGTTATGTACAGGAAACATGGCATTCAATATGAAAGATGCATTAACTTCCCTCTTGTGTTTGCAGAAGAGTGTTTAACAGTAATTTCTAGCCTGCAAGATAGAAATTGGGCTACACAAATAAACATTATTTTGAGTCCATTTCCTTATTCACAAAGAAGGCACTTGTGGATTAACATGAAGCATTTGAATACAATTAATAAAACAACTTTTCTTAAACATTCGTTACATCTTATTATAAAACAAATAAATAAGGAACAGATTAGAAATATATAGTATACCAATTAGAAATATAAATAGGAATAAGATTTGAAATAAGATATTGATAGAATTATATAAATTTCTTTGAACATCATCGGCAAATAGTTAATTATTGAAGGCTAGCTGTGGCTAAAGGGTGCCTCAGAATGTTGAACACATTCACAGAAGTACAGTACATCAGTGCAAAATATATCAATCATTTATTAGCCATCTTTTTCCTATGCTGTCATTCACCTCAGACTGAGGGTTGCTTCAGAATGCAGATAAAGTAATTAGCATTAAAGGTAAAAGAAAATCTGGAGTAAAGGGAAACCTGCTAACATCAAAATTCACCAAGCATACTCTAGTCTGTACAGAGACTATATTGTATGATTCATGATTTAGTAGCTTCTCTGGACTAGTGGACAGGGAGGTAATTTAATCAGTTCGAAGTCCCCTATTTCATGCAGAATCTTGCCAGGCATATATTACGCCATTAATGGATGGTTTGTATTAAAGTAGCTTTTAAATTGTTCGGGTAAATTCTTTTGGTTTTAGAAAACCGACAATAGGATGTCATCTACTAATTTCAGACGGGTTATTGATGTGTCATGCTCTGTTTGATAGCTTTCCATTGTTTTTTTTTGGTTATTGGTTACTGGTTGATTAATTGATAATGAGAAGGATACAATTATGGAGGCAATCATTGTTATCTACAAATAAGGGCACTTCACTTGTAATGGAGTATGTTTAACTTGCTCCTGATCTTGCAGGCTTTTTCAAACCTATTTGCAAATCGCAAAAAGCAGAACGGTCCAGCAGGGGAGGTAATAATGCAAAAAGACTTTGGATATTTATTTATTTATTGAAATACAGTGCGCAATAGCCTCTTCCTAGCCTGACAGCTCTTGATTTAACCCCAGCCTATTCACAAGATAATTTACAATGACCGATTAACCAACCGGTATGTCTTTGGACTGCGGGAGGAAACCAGATCACCCAGAATAAACCCTCACAGTCACAGGGAGAATGCAACAACTTGTTACAGACAGCGACAGGAATTGAATCTGGGTCCCCCGTACTGTAAAGCGTTCTGCTAACCACTATGGGACCGTACGTATAATCTGAAACAATTAGATCACCAAATTCAGAATTGCCGAGCACAAAACAGTTGCAAATCTCACTATATCTCCTTGCCTGTTCCCTACCTTCCTCTGGTGTTCCCCTTCCCCTTTCTTCCTTCCAAGGCCTTCCATCCTATGATACTCTCCCTTCTCCAGCCTTGTATCCCTTTTGCAAATCAACTGTCCAGCTCTTGGCTTCATTCCTCACCCTCCTGTCTTCTCCTATCATTTCAGGTCTCCCCCTCCCCCTCCCACCTTCAAATCTCTTACTATCTCTTTTTCCGTTAGTCCTGACGAAGGGTCTCGACCCGAAACGTCGACTGTACTTCCTAAAGATGCTGCCTGGCCTGCTGCGTTCCACTAGCATTTTGTGCGTGTTGCCAGTTGCAAATTGAAACCTGTTATGGACATCTGGGAATCTGAATGTTGGAAATGTTACTGAGATCAAGATTGCTTTTACTGAGTCCCGATGTAGGGTCTCAGTCTGAAATGTCGACTATCCTCTTTTCCATTATTGCTTCCTAGCCTGCTGAGTTCCTCCAGTATTTTGTGTGTGTCGCTTGGATTTCCAGCATCTGCAGATTTTCTTTTGCTCAAGATTGCTTTTTCTCGTTTGTTCCAAGCTTTGTTTGTTATTAATGGGATATCAAAATTCCCTCAGAGCAGATAGGATAGATTCATACCACGATTCCTCCTGAAGTTAAATTTAACTTCAAACAGCAGCCAAAGTACACCAGCAATATCTGTCCCTATTGGTGGCAATGCTTGAATGTGGGGATTTTCTGCTGACTTTAGACCAAATGGTGTACTTAGGCTCCTATTTGAAGTGAGGTTTAACTACAGGAGAGCAAAGAAATTTTGGTTTCAATCTTCTCTGAGGTAATGCATTTCAAAAGGTACAACTCAGTGGTAAAACTAGAATACAGTGCGGCCCATGTTAGCAGAGTAACAAAAATAAAGAAAAATCTGAAAAAAAAAGACTAGACACTTGTGCTTCAAACAGAATAAGAAAAGACGATGATGGAGTGCTATCAGTAAGGTGTATTCACTACTTGAGGGATGGCAGAATCTAGGATGAAAAAGATAAAAATGAGCTGAAAACACTTCATCCGATTTTGTGCACCTGCAGATGTGAGCTCTGCCTTTAACGCTTAAAGGAATGCAGCTTTGGCCTGGTGCCAAGGCCATAATGGATTAGAATTCCTCAGTCGGCAAGGACACACCTCAACTGAAGGATTTAACAAGCTTTGTCACATGGTGAAACATGGGCTTCCAAGTACCAAGCTGCATGCACACCAGAAAATTCAGACCAGTCTGACCCCGACCTCAGCTGTCCACTGTCCTTGCCAACGACCCTTATGTGGACAGTCGATGGAGGGAACAAAATTTTGACCTCAGTGTCAATTTATGCCAAAGCCCTGAACAATATTTGCCCTTTGGAGCCCGAATCAACAGCAGCCTTACAAGTGTGATGTGGTTTACTCTTTTTGCTTTGGATAGGATTCAAGTTCAGATCGCTGATATGAAATAATGCAATATGTTCTACTACAATATCTTATCTAAGTTTTTCTTTATTTCCTCTCTCATTCTTCGGGAAGGCTTTGAACCTCCAACTGGGAATGGCAATCCTGCTCCACTTTACCATCACAGTTACCTGTTCAATCGACTGAAGCCAACTACAGTGTGTGGTCAACGTACAGAAAATGCAGGAGGAATTCAGCAGGCCAGGCACCATCTATGGAAAACAGTAAACAGTGGACATTTTGGGCCTAGACCCTTCATTGGGAGTCTTTTCCATAGATGCTACGTGGGCTGCTGACTGTTCCTCCAGCATTTTGTGTGTGTGTGTTGCTTGAATTTCCAGTGGATTTTTTTTCTTTTGGACTCTAAACAGTGCGTGGTGATGTCCTAATTGAAATTGGCTAGCTCCAAGTGGGTTAGTGGGCAAACAGGTGCTTCACTGATCTACGGTAGTTGTGATCATAATTGGTGGCATGAGATCTCATCTCTGTATGGATGATAAAGTGAAGCCAATAGCCGACCGTAACAAAAAAAAAGAATAAGGCTTACACAGTGCTACAACTAGGAGACCTGCTGCCTCAGTGCTCCACGGTATCTCAAGTCCAATCCTGATGTTGGTTGCTCTTTGTGCACAGTTTTCACATTCTCCCTGTGACCACATGGGTTTCCTCACACAAACCCATAGACGTGAGCTTTGCTAAGTTGATTACCTACTGCTGCCGATGTGAGAGGAAGAATCTGGAAGGGAGCTGATGTGAGTAAGAGAATTAATGTAGCTGGGTAGTTGATGGTTGCCATAGTTTCAGTGGTCTGAATGTCCTGTTTCCATGTTTATGACCCTCAAAGACATGGCATGTGGGGTTGTATTTTACTGATATGTGCTTGTTATCGTGTATGTGCCAGGACTAGGCCTCAGGCCTCTGGCCTCAGAGGCGTCGAAGCCGGTGCGCGTCACGGGGGTGGTGTGGCGCGGCGTTGAGGCTGGACTCCCCACACTGTTCGCTGGGCAGAAGACAAGCTCTGATGTGGTCGTCCGCAGATTTCGGCGGCGCTGGATGGCTTGAGTTTGTTCCCTTTTATTCAGTGGCTGTATCTTTCTATCTTATACGTGTTTTGTGCTGTGTGCGCCTGTTGGTACTGTGTTTTGCATCTTGACCCTGGAGTAACGCCGTCTTGGTTGACTGTATTCATGAGTTTTCATGTACGGTTGAATGATAATTAAACTTGAATTGAATTAAATTCACATGGGGCAAACGGGTATAGATAAGAGACTGGGGATAAACCTCCAATATAATGAAATTTTCTTCATTATAATCATTTAAAAATTAGATGCAACCTGTTTTGGTTTACTGTTGGTGATCCTGCATCAGAGCTGGCCAGTGATGTAATGGCCTCTGTCCTGCACTCTGAGGTGGCTGGTCCCAGGTTCGAATCTGGCCATACATGCTCCTTACACGCTTTCCATCCGTGCTGGGTTGCGCATCGAGCTAGCAACTCAACCTGGTAAAAAACAGACAAATGCTAAAGACTGCTGCCCGATGCGCCGCGAGGTGTTGAGAGGAACAACAAGCAACAAACAACAATCCTGCATCAGAACTGCTTTGAACAAACTGAATAGAAAGTCACATTTCACTCCAATGCAAGGCCCTCTTCCATCCTCAAGGGAATCCTGCAAGATAGGGTTCCACTATAGTGACCCTCTGCAGTTCATTTTCAGAATCACAATCCTGCCTTCCAAAATAATTTAGGTCTTTGCCTCTTTAATAGATCAATAGACAATGTTGATATTTATGGTTAACCTCTTGATTAGCATACAGTACTGGATTTACATGAGAGGCTCAGAGAAATGGAAAATAAAAGATGAAAGTTACTAAAGGCAAACAAAATATGCTTGTGTTTAAAAACCAGTTTAACATATCACCACAGTTTCTCACGCACATCACTCACTAAATTATCATTCAGATATAGTGACTGATGTGAATTATTAAACAAACCTATGCCTCATCTGTGGATAGGTGAATTTCAGATAGCGCAGTATAGCAGACTTCGCATTTTAACTATTATTCTCAGATTTAAATAAAATAAAACTAACTCCATTTAAACAGCTCGATGTAATTCTCCCTCTCACTTGCAGTAACCACCTCTCACTTCCAAACCCAGCTCTGCATTTCAGACACCTTTGAGCTGAACATTATCTTTAGACGAGAAAATCTTTGCTACGCTTGAAGTCTGTGAGACGGTGGCAAACTCACTTTACTTCCTTCGGCAAATGTTTCCATTTAACTTCACACTTTTTCCTGCAGCTATGGCTATGTATAAACATATCCATCTAGTCCTGATGAGGAGAAACCTGAACCAGAATCCCACTGAACTTTTGACAGTGATATAATCTAATCACATTTGAACTCGTGTGTTTTTCCAAAGCTCAGCAGTATTTTCCAGAATGGTGCACAGCGTTGCTGCCAAGGTCAAGGAGCTGCTGAGTGAGCAGCAAGCAAGGGGAAGGAAGAACAAGGAGCTAAATTTCATTGATCAAACTCCATACTTCATGGTCACCCCTTACCTCCCATCCTCAGGCTAGCCCCCTGCCCCGTGTTAACCTTTTAATGCCATACAATCATAGAGTAACACAGCATGGAAACAGAACAAGTCCTTCAGCCCAGCTAGTATTGTATCTCTCTCTCTTTTTCCCTCTCCTTCTCTCTCTCTTTCTCTCTCTATTTTTCCCTCTCTTTCTCTCTTTCTCTCTCTCTCTTTTTCCCTCTCTTTCTCTCTCACTTTTTCCCTCTCTCTTTCTCTCTCTTTTTTCCTCTCTTTCTCTCTCTCTTTTCCCTCTCTTTCTCTCTCTCTTTTTTCCTCTCTTTCTTTCTCTCTCTCTCTCTATATATATATATATGTGTGTGTGTGTGTGTGTATGTGTGTGTATATGTATGTATAAACTGTACATAATAGTTAAATTAGAATCATAATCAGATTAAATATCACCAGTATATATCATGAAATTTATTAACTTTACGGCAACAGTACAATGAAATACATGAAATAAATATAGAGAAAACACTGAAAAAAGATATATATATATAGAGAGAGAGCTATTAAATAGTTAAGTTAAAATAAACAATGCAAAAAAAACAGGAAAAAAAAGTATTGAAGTCATGCTCATGGGTTCAATGTCTATTTGGGAATCGGATGGCAGAGGAGAAGAAGCTGTTCCTGGATTATTTGAGTGTGTGCCTTCAGGCTCCTGTACCTCCTTCCTAATGGTAGCAATGAGAAGAGGGCATGTCCTGGGTGATGGAGGTCCTTCCAGTGGTCCCCAACCTCTGGGCCGCGAAGCATGCAGGGGTGCAGCGGTAGCCAGAGCGCACCCAGCACATCTTTAAGAAAAAAGCCAAAATGAACAAGCTAATTAATTAGGTGCCGCCCCGAAGCCAGTCTTCATTAGAGGAACTGAGATGGAGAGGGTCAATAACTTTAAATTCTTTGGCATTAAGAATCGACGTTTCTCTCTCTGCAAAGTGTCAGAGGATCTGTCCTGGGACCAGCACATAACTGTCATTACAAAGAAAGCATGGCAGCGCCTATACTTTATTAGAAGTTTGTGTAGATTCAACATGTAGGTACAGCAGGCGGTGAAAAAGGCGAATGGTATGCTGGCATTTATAGCGAGAGGATTCGAGTACAGGAGCAGGGAGGTACTACTGCAGTTGTACAAGGCCTTGGTGAGACCACACCTGGAGTATTGTGAGCAGTTTTGGTCCCCTAATCTGAGGAAAGACATCCTTGCCATAGAGGGAGTACAAAGAAGGTTCACCAGATTGATTCCTGGGATGGCAGGACTTTCATATGAAGAAAGACTGGATGAACTGGGCTTGTACTCGTTGGAATTTAGAAGATTGAGGGGGGATCTGATTGAAACGTATAAAATCCTAAAGGGATTGGACAGGCTAGATGCAGGAAGATTGTTCCCGATGATGGGGAAGTCCAGAACAAGGGGCCACAGTTTGAGGATAAAGGGGAAGCCTTTTAGGACTGAGATTAGGAAAAACTTCTTCACACAGAGAGTGGTGAATCTGTGGAATTCTCTGCCACAGGAAACAGTTGAGGCCAGTTCATTGGCTATATTTAAGAGGGAGTTAGATATGGCCCTTGTGGCTACGGGGATCAGGGGGTATGGAGGGAAGGCTGGGGCGGGGTCCTGAGTTGGATGATCAGCCATGATCATAATAAATGGCGGTGCAGGCTGGAAGGGCCGAATGGCCTACTCCTGCACCTATTTTCTATGTTTCTATGTTTCTATGTCACCTCAATCCTGACAGCCCTGTCTTTTCAGCCTGTCTGGGCTGGCGTTTAAATTGACCAAACGATGGAACAGCTAAAGGCTCCAGCACCCTGGGAGGAGGTGTGAACATCGCGTAGAGCAAGTGAAATCGGCAATCACCTCTGATCTGGGCCGACATTTACGTGCAGGGCGGCTCCTAATTAATTAGCTTGTTTATTTTGTTTTTTTTCTTAAAGATGCGCTGGGTGCGCCCCGGCTACCGCTGCACCCCTGCATGCTTCGCAGCCCGGTGTCGGTCCGCGGCCCGGAGGTTGGGGACCACTGCTTAATGATGGATGCTACCTTTTTGAGGCATTGCCCCTTGAAGATATCTTGGTTGCTCACTTTTGCTCACCTTTGGCCATATTCCTCTCAACCATTCCTATCCACGTACTTGGCCAAATGTCTTTTCAACGTTGTTATTGGACCCACCTCAATCACTTCTTCCTGCAGCTCTTTCCCATACAAAGAAGCTGCCCCTCAGCTCCTTATTGAATCTCACCCCTCTGTCTTCTAGTTTTTGGTTCCCTTTGCCTGCTTTCTGTTTTTTTGTTGCTTTTTGAATCAGGGCAGCCTGCAGATAAAGAATGCTGAGCTGAGCTGAACTGAAATATGCTTTTTGATTTTGTGTTTTATATTCTGTGTTTCTGTTCCTTTTTTTTGCATTTTGTGCAATTTGATTTTTTTTTCCAAGTGGGGGGTATGGTTTTTGACGTTTTTTTTTCTTTGAATGGGTTCCATGGTTCTTCTTTGTTTCATGGCTGTCTGTGGGGACGATGAACCCCAGGGTTGTATACTGCATGCAATCTTTGATAATAAATGTTCTTGAATCCTTTGAAAATAAAAACTATGACCTTTCACCTTATCTATGCTCCACATGATCTTATAAACCTCTTTAAGGTCACTCCTCAGCCTTCTAAGCTCCAAAGCATAATATCCTGGCCTGGCTAGCTTCTACCGTTACTCGTAACCTGGCCTCTACCATAACTCATAACTTTGCATGATTCTCACTAATCTCATTTGCCGTTTTTTTTCCAGCTCTTGTGAGACGCACAAGGTTCTGCAGATGCAGGAAAGCTTGAGCAGCACCTATAAACTCTGGGGGAAGTACGATAGCACTGTGGTTAACACAGCACTTTACAGTACATGCTGAATTCCCGTCGCTGCCTGTAAGGAGTTTCTTCCCGTGACTGTGTGAGTTTCCTTCAGTTTCCTCCAGCATTCTGAAGACCTACCAAATGGTAGGTTAATTGGTCATTGTAAACTGTCCCCTGATTAGGCTAGGATTAAATTGGGGATTTTCTGGGCAGTGTGGCTCGGAGAGGCTTGAGGGCCTATTCCATGCTGCACCTCAATAAATAAAAATAAATATAGGTAAATAGAGTCAGTATCTTAATAAATAAAAAGTAAATGGACAAACTCAAAAATTCATGCACAGCATCGAAGGGTGGAAATGAACAGGCAACATGATCCTGATGAAGGGTTCTGACGAGAAGCCTCAGCATCAAAGTCAACTGTTAATTGCCCTCCGCAGATGCTGCCTGAGCTGCTGAGTTCCTCCTGCACTGTGTGTGTGTATTGCTCTGGTTTTTGTGCTTGTGAGGCTCCCAGTGACCCAGAACCCATTCCACCGCAGCAATTTCATGGTGTGGTGGTCTACAAGCAGAGTTTCAGCACTGCAAATTGAAGCTCTGTACCTTATAGCCCAGGTGATCACAGATGTTAAGACATAGTATAAGAAAGTTTAAAACAAAGAGAAATTTAAAAATTGAATTGAATTGACTTTATTTCTCACATCCTTCACATAGATCAGGATAAAAATCTTTATGTTACATCTCTGTCTAAATGTCCAATGAGCAATCATAGTAATTTATAATGATTTATAATAAATAGAACAGTCAATGTAACATAGAAAAAAACTCAAATCAGTATGAATTAATCAGTCTGATGGCCTGATGGAAGAAGCTGTCCTGGAGCCTGTTTGTCCTGGCTGTTATGCTGCGGTACTGTTTCCCGGATGGTAGCAGCAGGAATAGATTGTGGTTGGGAGTGGCTCAGGTCCCCAATGATCCTTTGGGCCCTTTTCTCACACCTGTCTTTGTAAATGTCCTGAATCATGGGAAGTTCACAACTACAGATGTGCTAGGCTGTCTGCACCACTCTCTGCAGAGTCCTGTAATTGGGGTAAGTACAGCTCCCATATCAGGCAGTGATGCAGCCAGTCAGGATGCTCTCAATTGTGCCCCTGTAGAAAGTTCTTAGGATTTGGTGGCCCATACCAAACTTCCTCAACCGTCTGAGGTGAAAGAGGCGTTGTTGTGCGTTTTTCACCACACAGCTGGTGTGTACAGACCACGTGAGGTTAGATTCACTTAAAAATTACATTTATGGTTTCATTGAAAGCTTTAATATTACTTCAAGCAAAATGAAAATGGGATTTTTTTTTCTTCATTTACCATTGTAATTAAGGTGAAGAGAAGGAGACATACTGAATGGACAAGCACTGGTTGGTTAAAGCTGAGGGGCCAGATAAGAAGGATCTCATCCCCCTCCACTCAGTAAGAAGGAAAAATAGTCCACAACTCAGTGGTGAATACAGAAGCAAATTAGGAGGTCAACTGGTTGTTAGGTGGCCATCACACATGGGCATCTGCTCTCCAGCATATTCCATCCTTCTTGGCTACAGTACACAGGGATATTAGGCGGAACACACTGATGTGCACTCTACAGCTTGCTGGAATTCTGCAACACGCGTGCCAGCTTGCTGTCAAGTCTGATCTAGCTCTATGGCTTTGCAATATCGATAGACTGAACTAGGACCGTCAAAAACAATTCCTTCACTAACTTCTTACTCTAATCGAAACACAGCCACCTTACTTATTGGCACAGTATCCTGAGGTGAGGTAACACGGGGGAAGTAAGTTTACACTTAGCACTTAAAAAAACATACAACAAAAATCTTCAAAAGTGACAAACACATTTGAAGCTTGAGAAGGTGTGAAAGAGTTGATATAATTTCAGTGTAACATCTGGAGGTGCACAGTTAAGGCCCGCAGCCTCTCATTGAATGATAGGCCTGTGGACACTAGAATTCTTTTTACTTCTTCTTACGATATTGTATTGAGCAAGATGTGGCTAGAGGGAATTTAGCAGTCAACTAATTAACACGGCATTAACCCCAAAACACTATTACCACCCTAGCTCTGATGTATAGCTGGGCACTGCTTAAGCAAGTCATGGGAAGGCCTTAAATTATTGATCATTATTCTAGATATGCATTTATATCTTTGTCAAAAGATGATCCACCTTCATTCAACATTGATTTTGGTTCTTTCATTTACATGTATTTCCCCTCAAGGTATTGGAATAGAAGTATAAAATAAATCCACACTGGTTCTAAGGAGAGTTAATCCTCCAACCTTGGTGTCAATCTTCCATTTGAAATATGTTTCTGAAGTTTCGTGAGCCCATTGCTGAAATGATGATTGACAGTGCAGAGGACTTTTACTGCAGGCATGGGTTCAGTTTTGGATAGCGTCCTCTAAGCCCAACTTATTATGGACCTAGAGTTATCATTGCACTGTTCTGGAAGAAACTGATTGCCACAAAAAGCATCTTCAGCCCGCGGGATTGCATGACATTTGAGAAAACGGAAGACGTACAAAGGTGTTTGTCTCATTTGCTTGTTGGGAAAGCTGCCCAGCCTAACCTTGTTTTCCAGCACTTATTCATAGCTCTTCAAACCACAGCTCTGAAGTTACATATCAAAGTATGTCTTACAAACACAAGATGAAGGGTCCGGAAGAAAGGTTTTGGCCTGAAACTCTTTTTCCATTGGTACTGCCTGGCCTGCTCAGTTCCTCCAGCATTTTGTGTGTGTTGCAAAGTATGTTTTAAAAGTGATGGTGTTTTCTTTCAGGCAGTGAGTTCCAGACTCGTACCCTGCTCCAGGTGAAATATTTGATCATGAGACACTTCACATCTGTGATCCCTGGTCTCCACCCCTTTGTGAGGTGAAATCATCCTGTGCTTTATCCCCCGAGGTCCTTCATCATTGTATTTATTTTACTTAAGTCTTTCTTCCCTTTTCCAAAAAAACAGTCCAACCCAACCCAATCTTTCTGTCTTCAGACTTCTTCAATTCTCTCAACGTCCGCATAAATTTCCTCTGAAGTCACATCTTTCCTCCAATACAGTGGACAGGACTGATCAAACTATAGTCTAATTAGAGTTATGTACAGTTCTAGTCATCCTTCCTGCTCTTATATATTATGCTATGACCATTAAAATACGTTGTGCATTTTCATAACCATCTTGTTGACCTGCTCTGTGGGTATTTATTGCCCTATACTCATTCCACTTATTGTGTAGTTACTTGCTTTATTACTCATCCAGGTTCTCTTGATTAAATTCTATTTACTAGTTGTTAACCAGCTGACCTGCCTATTCCTTTTTGTAGACTCACTTTTAAAGTCAAAACAATTAATATATAATACAAAATGTTAGGCCTGTTGTATCCACTGGTGTCAACATCCCACTAACAAAAGTACCCTTCAGGGTTAGTCCTGACGAAGGGTCTCGGCCCGAAACGTCGACTGCACCGCTTCCTAGAGATGCTGCCTGACCTGCTGCGTTCACCAGCAACTTTGACGTGTGTTGCTTCAGGCATTACTTCTCGCTTCCTGCCTCTGTGCTAACACTGGGTTCAATTTCTGAGTCTTCCTTGGATCCTAGACACTTTTACATTCTTAAACACAGTTGCCATCTGGGACCTTGTCGAAAGCCTTGCTAAAATCCACATAGATGATATCAAAAGCACTGGCCTCATAGACTCCCATTGCCTCTTCAAAAAGCTTCATCACAAATCCATGCTGAATATCCTTGAATAATTTATACTCTTCCAAATGAAGCTTTATACTGTTATATAATAAAATTCTAATAATTTTCCCACTACTTAATTTGAAATACCTGGCACCAATAATAATTTGATTTATTCCAACCTCTCATTTCAAACAGCTCTACTTCTTTAGCTAGTTTGGGCTCCACTTCTCCAAACAGGAAGAGTCAAAAAGCTTCAACCATATGATCCCTTGCATCTTTTAATAGTCTATGACATATTTCATCCTGGCCTAGCAATTTATTCATTTAAAAAAAAAGCTAACAAAGACTTCACACCATCTTAAAAGTTTCTTCCCCCAGGCACTTAATGCGATCAACCTTTCTAGTTAGCGAACTGCATCCTCCTCTACCTATTACCTCGTCACTGCACTGTAAACACTTCAAACCACTTCTTACAATACATTTTTGTTCCATATCCATACTTTAGCCTCTTGTAATGAAAATTGCAACAACATTATGCAATTCTTTACTCTTGTAATTGTTGAATGTTGCTTCTGTTGCATGGTGTGCCAATGCACCACAGCAAATTCCTAATACACGTGAATGTACTGTGTATGGTGAATAAAGTTGATCCTAGAAAGTTAAAAAGAGTTAATTCCTCTTTTAACACACATCAAAGTTGCTGGTGAACGCAGTAGGCCAGGCAGCATCTCTAGGAAGAGGTACAGTCGACGTTTCAGGCCGAGACCCTTCGTCGACTGTACCTCTTCCTAGAGATGCTGCCTGGCCTGCTGCATTCACCAGCAACTTTGATGTGTGTTACTTGAATTTCCAGCATCTGCAGAATTCCTGTTGTTTAACTCCTCTTTTATTATGTTTATCCCATTCAATATTTCACCTTCTTATTCATATAATATTGACATTATTCCACCTCTTTAGTGAAGGCACACTTGGATATTCAATAAACTTCCTAATATCCTGCACCTCCATAAATAAGAGTATCTTTTTAATCCCTTATGGGTTCCCCTACTTTCTAATCTCATATTCTGATGTATATAATAAAGTTTTGAGTTTCCTTTCTGCTCCTTGCCAGGATTACTTGCCCTGAAGAAGGATCTCGGCCTGAAACGTCGACTGTTCCTTTCCATAGATGCTGCCTGACCTGCTGCATTTTGTGTGTGTTGCTTTGTTATTTTCACATTCTTCTTTGCTTTCCTAATTTCCCTTCTAATATCTCTCTTACCCTCATACTTTTCTTGATTTTCTCCCCCTGTATGATTTCCTTGGTGGCTTATTTTGCTTCTTCCTGTTTTACTTTACCTGAATTTGTGTACCTTGTCATTTATAAATCACTAGATTTCACTTCTCCACCCTCTTTTTTTGGGTGGGAAAATTCAGTCCAATTTTACTAAATTAATTTTCACTCTCATATAATTGACAACCCTATTTTGAACTTCTGTTGCTAAGTTGTCCCTTTATGTAATTATGCTGGTTAAATGAATAATGGTTGATTTCCTTGGGATTACCCCCCTACTGACATTTCTTCTACCCGCCCAGCTCATTCCCTGAAACTGAGCCAAATAAATATCTTACCTAACCTCTACCTTAGTTTTGTTCCATCAAAGAGCCATCAATTAATTATGCCTCTGTCTACATAGCAACTGTATTATCCTTGTCTAGTTCCTCTGCTTCCTATTCAAAAGCCAATTCATTAATTAATAAAGACTCATCCCTACAGTTTTGATTTTTTTCCCCTTTACTCCTGGAGATCAAGATCAAGGTCAAGTATGTTTATTATCATTCTTCTGTATATGAGTGTAAAGGAGAATGAAATGATTGTTACTCTGGATCAAATGCTGTACAAAAAAAAACAAACACACAATAAGCATAAAGAATACAATAAAAAAACAAAAAAACACAATAAATACTGTGGATTTCAGTTAATTGGGTCATCAGGTAATCATGGCATCCTCTAATTTGGAACAACTCTTAAAGAACAAAAACTAATCGAGAAAATAGCTGAGATTCCTTTTGTTTATTTGGGACACTATGCCGCTTAATTGGGAGAGGAGACCATTGCCGAACAGTTTCTAACTGGCATCAGTCACGTGCACTTGTGTGGCCGTTAGACACTAGACCATACTTAAAGTGTACAGTTTTTAAATAGCATCGGTTTTATGTGTTTGTGCTCAGAAAGTGGTGATTTTTATTCTGATGGTTGGAGAGACAGAAGCAGTAAGGCAATTCAGAGCAGTTTTGCTCATCATGTTTTCAAGCATTCAGGCTTGGCGATGCCAGGAACGGCTGCGATTCTAAATGAAACAATTCCTCTACTTCAACAACTTAGGAATTACTTGAAGGTATCGACAATCATCTTGAATGTTACAATAAAAATGAAGATTTGGAGGATGCAGCTGTCAAAAGCATTGTGAGACAGCAGTTCATCATTTGCACTAGGTGTCTGCCCTGATTCAATCAAAAGAACATGGCAAGATACAAAGAATGAATTCCTCTGTCAATAAATATTAGGAACTTCAGCTAACAGGGGCAGCCACTAGTTGAGCCAAAATATACCAGTCTCATTAACCAGAATCCACTGTATAAACAGGAAAGCAATCCTATAAAATACATTGACAATTAACTATTACACACGTAGACTGATTGTATGCACATAAAATGATGGTAGGTGATGTGTATGTAGTGGTAGTGAGGGCTGGTAGGGTGAGTTTAATGGGTGGAGGTGTGTAATCGGCCTGATGGCTTGGGAAAGTAACTATTCTTGGGTCTAGTGGACCTGGCTTGGAAGCTGCATAGCGCCTCCCTGATCAGAGTGGGATCAATAGTCCGTAAACAGGGTGGGTTAGATACTTGATGGCATTGCTGACCCTTTTCCAGTACCTTTCTGTGCGTGTGTTCTTGTTGGCGGGAAGACAGGTAGTAGGGATTTCCAATATTTTCCAAAGTGATTGTGTCTAAGTTCTCAATCGGATTGTGCCTCTACTTTAACGTAGGCTTTGCAGTGGCTTTGGGCAGATGGGGTTCATCATGTCGGCCGCTCATCTAAGAGAGGGAAAGCTCCGATCTCAAAACTCCGCTGCCTTGCCGGGAAGGTTTCGGGAGTAAACCCCCGAGGAAGAGTCCAGGGCTGGAGTTCCTAAGGCCTCCCTACTTTGAAGTCAACGCTGAATGGCAACTTCTGCGATGCCGCTGGTGCAAACTTTTGCCATTCCTTTGAGTTTCTCAGCTGTGTGGAGAGCGCGAGCCTGCTACATAGGCAGCAGCTTGCTTTCCATATTGTACTGGCCTGACTTACGTATCACATAGACACCTGGGATGCAATTTCCAAGGTTGACCCTGATCAACAAATGGTCTCGATACATTAGCTATCCATTACTTTTCTGATACCCCACCTTTCTGTAACAAATTATTTCATATGTGACTCTGCTGTCTCTAAATAGATCAATCACAGTGTTTGTGCTTGCAAAATCAACTGGACGAGTAAGTCATTGGTGACAGCATAAGCTGCACTAGCAGAGAGGACTTCCAATCTCAAACATAGCATCTGTCAGCTTGCCAAATATAATACCGGAGGTTCCCAATGGGGTGAAAAAAAGGGGAAACTGTAGTCATTTAAACATATTCATCTACAGTGTGTCATTGGTACTGACTGGAAACAAGTCATTTATATGCTTTTTTCAAAATGTATCAGCGAAAAATCCATAAAGGAATGGAAACGTAGAATTGTTAGAGAAAGTAAATTGAATTTAGATTCTTCACAGCTAACCTGAATATTTGAGCAGTGATCATTCTGTTTTACCATCTTTTGAAGGGGTTCCCAAACTTCCTATAACACTTGCTAACAAAATGGATTTCATACTGAGAGTCTGTACTTTGAAAATACTGCAATGGCAAATATTATATTAGATTTGAATAATAAATTAGTTATGAATAATAAATTCACTGCCACAATCCAATTTAATGAAGAATAATGATTTCTTTGGCGTGGATGGTAATTTATAGGGTATGCCACTTTAAAGTGACTGCACCTTAAGCCACCTTTGTCTATTGATGAAGCAAGATCAGCAAATAAAAAGAAAGTGTCCCCCCTCTCTATACAGTGATTTGTAACATCCAGTCAGCTTCAGAGATGTTCCATACAATGTGTTACACCTGAAAGGCAGTAAGTCTTTCCTGGACAAATATAGCAACAGTTCAAATTATGTCTTACAAACTACCATGATATAACAGATCTAATAAAATCAGATCTTCTGGTAATAATTGGAGGCAGAATGTTGGCCAATTTGCTCAACAAAATTTCATGCTCTTTTGAATTGGATCCAGCAATCATCTAATACCATTGATCAGAACTTGATTTAATCTCTAGTCCAAGACAACAGAGCACAGACCATATCTCAAATAGCGCTTTACAATCAGTGGCCACTTTTTTAGGTATACCTGCTCACCTGCTCATTAATGCAAATATCGAATCACTCAATCATGTGGCAGCAACTCAATGCATAAAAAATGCAGATGTGCTTCAGAGGTTCAGTTGTTGTTCAGACCAAACACCAGAATGGGGAAGAAATACGATCAAAGTGACTTTGGCCATGAAATGAGTGTTGGTGTCAGATAGGGAGGCTTGAGTATCCCAGAAACTGCTCATCTCCTGGGATTTTCACGCACAAGTCTCTAGAGTTGACAGAAAATGGTGCGAAAAGCAAAATTAAAAAAAAATATATCCAGTGAGTGGTACTTCTGTGGAAGAAAATACAATATTAATGAGAGAGGTCAAAAAGAATGGTTCAAGGCGACAGTAACCAAATGTTACAACAGTGATGTGATAAAGAGCACCTCTGAATGCACAACCTGTCGAACTTTAAAGTGGATGGGCTACAGGAGCCGAAGACCATGAACATACAGTCAGTGGCCACTTTATTACGTACGGGCACTACTTTGTTTATTAACATCTTCGATTGTAAATAACGAGGATGGAAGTTTGCATTTATAGTTTTTCCAGTTCTCTTCCAATGCTTCTTAAATGATCACAGAAAGGTTCTGCAGTGCCTCTGTAAGTCGTCAAGTGAGGACGGATTAAGTTACTAAACCTGATAGATGAACTAATGGACACTTACTGTCGGGTGACCAAAGAGCCGAAAAGGAGACCACGGTCCCACTGTGAGCACTATTTTCTGACCAAAGGGCTTCAATATACACGAAAACAGAGCAATACAGTGACATCAAGAACAGAGAAACTTCCAGCTAGCGTGTACTTTTCAAATAATGTTTTTTTTGAAACATTAAAAAAAAAGTTTTTTTTTCACTGTTTCATTTTTTTCACTGTTTCATTTAACGCAGCAAACAGCTGTCACTCAGTACAGCAGGACACCATGTTATAGACAGATTAGCACGTAGGCTGGAGTTCATTACAAAGCAGTGACACGCATCAAGCAGTTCAGATGATATAAACAGTGACAGAAAAACTTAAGCAGCGTATCTTTGCCATCTGAATCCAATGACAGATCACTTCCTCAAAATGCAATTTAACCTGTGTTTTGTTTACACATATTATGTCAGAATGACCTGTCAATGTCACTTGAGTAGAATCCAGAAGTGAAACCACCTTCTGTTGATTATAGTACTTTATATTTCTGTTGATTGTTGAGTTTTATGAAATTTAGTATTAGAGGTACATGTACCATCTGCTTCTGTCCATCGATGTGTTGTTGACCAATTAATTAAAATGTAATAAAGGTTTTTCAATAGGAGGATTGCCCATTGTCATCTCATACAGTAAGCTGCAACTAATGACCAGAGAATTCAATTTCACTCGTGTATTACATGCTGAGAATGGGCTGAAACTGTGAGCAACTTCTCACATGTTGCTAGCCCTTTAAAAATGAATTTGGTAAAGCTCCAGAGCAACACACACAAAATGCTTAGCAGATCAGGCAGCATCTACGGAGAGGAGTAAACTGTCAACGTTTTGGACCAAGACGCTTCTTCAGTCCTGATAAGGGCTCTGTATCTTCTGAAAATTTCTCTCCCGCTTCTCTTTTTCCATTCCAGTTCTGATGCCCCTCTTATCCCTTCCCTTCCCCTCTCCTACTCATCACCTCTCTCTGGTGCCCCTCCTCTATCCCATTCTCCTGTTGTCCACTCTCCTCTCCCTTCAGATTCCTTCTTCTTCAACCCTTTACCTTTTCCACCTATCACCTCCCAGCTTCTCGCTTCAACCCCTCCCCCACCTGGTCTCACTTACCACCTGCCATCTTGTGCTCCTGCCTCTCCCGCCAACTTCTTATTCTGACTTCATTCCTTTCCATTTCCAGTGTTGGTGAAGGGTTTCAGCCTAAAGCATCCTCTACATACGTTTGTAGATACTGTCCGGCGTGCTCAGTTCCTTCAACAGTTTGTGCACGTTACTCTAGATTTCCTGCACCAGCAGGATCTCTTGTGTTTTTTCCAGAACTTTTTTTTCTCAAGAGTCAGGCTGCTTTCAGATCAAAACAAATCGCTGATTCCAGCCACGAGCTACCACTCTACCATCTATGGCGCTGAAGTACGGCAGTGCCAGGAATGCTGACGGTCTTGGAGAATTTCTTTCCTTTACTATTGTCTTTTTTTTGTGGCACTGACCCCAGTTGGAAGTAATGATATCATTCAAACCAAGTAAAGCAATGACAGTGCAGTTAAATGGCACCCTGGAGTGACTGCAGATGTGAATGTGCAAAGCCCCCAGTATTCTGTACTTCTGAAGATTAAAAGGAAATTACTGAAACAGTCCCTTTGGCTTACCTGGTCTGTGCCAAACCATTCAATCTGCTTACTCTTATTGACTTGCAGTGGGAGAGTAGCTCTCCATACCCTACCATCCATGTACGTATCGAAACCTCTCTTAAACATTGAAATCGAGCTCGCATGCACTTGTGCTGGCAGCTTGTTCCACACTCTGAAGACACTCTGAGTGAAGAAGTTTCCTCTCAAGTTCCCTTTAAACTTTTCACCTTTCACTCTTAACCAATTACCTCTGGTTGTAGTCTCACCAAATCTCAACAGAAAAAGCCTGCTTTCATTTACCCTATTTGTACCTTTCATAATTTTCTTTACTTCTACCAAATCTCCTCTCAATCTTCTACATTCCGAGGAATAAAGTCCTAACCTATTCAATCTTTCCTTATAACTCACGTCTTCCAGACCCAGCAACATCCTTGTAAATTTTCTCTGTTTACTTTCAACCTTACTTACATCTTTCCTGTAGGTAGGTGGCCAAAACTGCCCCCCTAGTGCTCCAAATTAGGCCTCACCAATGTCTTATACAACTTCAACATAACGTCCCATCTCCTGTACTCAATCCTTTGATTCATGAAAGCCAATGTGCCAAAAGCTTTCTTTATGACCTTATCAACCTGTGACACCACTTTCAATGAATTATGGACCTGTATTACCAAATCCCTCTGTTCTGCTGCACTCCTACGTGCCCCATTGTTTGCTTTGTAGGACCTGCCCTGGCTGGTCCTACTGAGGTGCAAAACCTCACACTTGTCTGCATTAAATCCCATCTGCCATTTTTCAGACCTTTTCTCCATTTTTCTACATACATGCTTACTTGTGCTTTTTCCACCATCTTATTTTCCTATTTATCTTTAGTTTCTTCTTTCACAACCTACTTCTCAACATGTTTGACAACTGGTATAATTTTCCACATCTGTATTTCCAAACATAGAAGGTGCCCATTTTAGCCCATTGATTCTGTGGTGGCCTACAAACTAATACCATTCAAATTTTCTCTGCTCCCTAGTCTCCTCACGTACCCATTAAATAATACCCCTCCAAATTTATCACTCACCTGCACACTACAGGCAATTTGCAATGACCCTTTGGGATGTTGAAGGAAATCTGAGGCCCCTGGAGAAAACCCACAGTCAGGGAGAACACACCAATGTGACACAGAGAACATTGGAGGTCAAGTCATTGCAGATGAGAGGTGACAATGTGCAGCTCTGTTACCTTGTGGCTCTAATTTTACTTATGCTCTTGATAAATATCAATTTAACCAGCTTGTCGGTACAGCTTGACATCAAAAGCATTGATCCTGCTTTTCCAGTTTGAGGTTGTCTTGAGTACGAGGGAAAATTTCAACACCTGCTAATGGGTTTGAGAGGAGCTGGGAAAAGGCGGAGAAAACTGATGGTACATTGGCAGCCCGTGAATTTCTGCATTTATCTGAATACATTGAGTTGTATGCAGGAAGGCTCCCTGAGAGGTTGGCAACTTTAAAATTGTGATTGCCTGTTCAGATCAAGCTCAGGAGTATGAGTCTGCATGTGTTTCCAAACTCGCTGGAGAGTGCAGTGACACGAAGTGTAAGGCTCACTAGCAATGGAGAGATCTGGTAATTAATAACACAACATTTTGATTTGCCCTGTGGAAGGCTCTTGTCGCAGATAACACACACAAAATGCTGGAGGAACTCAGCAAGCCAGCAGCATCTATTGAAAAGTACAGTCGACGTTTCGGGCTGAAACCCTTTGGCAGGACAGAAGTGTAGCGTTAAAACATAGAACACAGGACCAAGCTTGACCCAAACTAATTAAACTATTAATTAAACACCCAACTAATCTAGTCCTTTCTGCCTACATAATGTCTATATCCCTCCATTCTCTGCACATTCATGTACAGCCTTTTCATTACCGTGATTATATTTGCCACCACGGCCACGCCTGGTAACACATTCCAGGCATCCACTAAGCTTTGTGTAAAAAATCTAGCCCCCGCACAGCCATCTTAAAAATATTGCATGAATTCCTGCTTCTTCTGCCCTTTAAGAAAGAAAGTTTGAAAGTCTTAATGGCCTCTGAGAGAGAAAGAAACTCATCTTATATCAGTTTTAACCAAGGGACCCTTGTTTATAGTTCTAAAACCTCCCACATTCTTTCCGTATCCAATTTTTCAAGACTGCTCAGTAAATTATATGGTTTAATAAAACTTTGTATCACTTATCCGGACTTCAGAAGAAGCAAGCCTGTCTGTCTGATCTTTTCTCATAAGACAATCCAACTATTCTAAGTGTCAAACTATTAGATCTTCTCTGGGCTTCTACCAACCCATTTACATCCCTTCTTCACTAAGCTTATCAATATTATACCAGATATACCCTACACAGTTGAAGCATTAGCCCTTAGTTTTTATGTATTCAATTCCTTCTTAATATATAGTATGATTACATTCCTTTATGAAGCCCTACATTGGTCGAGGTCGACTATGGATGTTGCGTCCTAGGTGCCTATGTGACCCACAAGCTGTTGACATTTTGTCAACATGAAATATTTATTTATTTATTTATTTGTTTGTTTGTAGCGATGCAGCACAGACTAGGCACTTCCGGCTGTTAACTTTCGTGATTATTTGCTTACAGAAATTATGTACTAGGTCATCAAGTGCCCCAGGTCCCACTGATCTCAGAGCTGTGCATTCACTCACCATTTGGTAAAACAGAGGTCAAAGGTTCACGGATAAATGTTCATGTCATTGTCTAAGTATGCATGTGCAACACCGCTCTGATATTTGTCTTCTCCAGATAGCCATGAAATACAGAAAGCCCATGGGAGTTGTTGAAAAGAAGAGACATCAACCCCTCCCCAACCCCCGGCACAAAAAAGAAAAAGAAACAAACCTGCAAACCCCTAAATCCCCATGCTCCTCCCCTGCAGTAAAAAACAGTGACAATAACAATCCTTGGCCCCCTCACTTGCAAAAAAGAACGGTGAAAGTAGTATCAAAACCTCCAACCCCCAGATCACCCATTAGTGACAAGAAAGAAAATACTGAAAAACTAAAGGAGGCCAGGACAAAATACAGTCCAATAATCACGTAAATCTCATAATATCAAACACATCTTATTGTCAGCATATGAGGAGTGCAGCCACACAAAATCAGTCCTTCCATGAAGGGTGACAACCAACCGGGGTCCGAACAACGCCAATTAGGCTGCTGACTGTCGTTGCCCCAATGGCCTCCGTTGGGAATAATCACTGACCAGGTCTGAACGCCACCCAGCTGTCTGCTGACCCATTGTCTGCAATAAACTGCTTTCTAAAACAAATCCTACCAAGAAGACTATTTCATAGTTTTGCATATTATATTCCATTTAGCGGATTTTGCTGATTCAGTGAACTCTCTTTGCATTCTTCTTCACGGACTACTTACCCACCTACCTGTGGGGTTGTCTAGTTGGTGCCTCTCTTCTGAGCCAGGCGAGCAGTTTCAAGTTCCTGGGTATCAAGATCTCTGAGGACCTAACCTGGTCCCAACATATCAATGCAGTTATAAAGAAGGCAAGGCAGTGACTATACTTCATAAGGAGTTTGAAGAGATTTGGTATGTCAACAAAAAACACTCAAAAACTTCTACAGATGTACTGTGCAGAACATTCTGACAGGCTGCATCACTGACTGGTGTAGGGGGGGTGGGGGTGGCTACTGCACAGGACCGAAAGAAGCTGCAGAGGGTCGTAAATTTAGTCAGCTCCATCTTGGATACTAGCCTACAAAGTACCCAGGACATCTTCAAGGAGTGGTGTCTCAGAAAGGCAGCGCCTATTATAAAGGACCTCCAGGACCCAGGGCATGCCCTTTTCTCATTATTACCATCAGGTAGGAGGTACAGAAACCTGCAGGCACACACTCAGCGATTCAGGAACAGCTTCTTCCCCTCTGCCATCCAATTGCTCAATAGACATTGAACCCGTGAACACTACATCAAATTTTAAATATATATTATTTCTGTTTTTGCACCATTTTTAATCTATTCAATATACGTATACTGTAATCTATTTATTTATGTATTTTCTTTTCTATTACATATCGCGTTGAAGTGCTGCTGCTAAGTTAGCAAATTTCATGACACCTGCCGGTGATAATAAACCTGATTCAGATTCTGAGATCAATCTGCATCGAGGGTTATATTTTAATTACCGCCTGATCTTTGGCAGACACTATTTTTCACTCTTAGGGTTGTGGATGGGGATAGATGCCAGTCAGCAGGAAATGCGAGAAATAAATAAACCTTTCCAGAAGATAAAAGTGAGCCTCCTCTTTCGTTCTAATGTTCTGAGGTGTTGCCGAGGAAACTCGTCCTGAAGAAGAACATCCATTAACCGTTACTGAGGTAAGTTAAAGAACTATGACATTTGAGCTTGACAAAGACTGCAGTGTTACATTGCTGAACCTGACTGTGCGTGCAGTTGGATGAATAGAAAATAGTCCAGCCGAACTTGAGAGGACTTGGCTAAGTCTGAAGATTGTTAGAGATAAGAACATAGAATTAATTTGGAAGATGCGTAGTTCGGGTAGTTGATGGTTATGTTGAATTGTTCTCTGACCTTGCCAATTTTCTTCCAAATGTTTTGTCACCGTGCGAGGAGACATCGTTAGTGTGCTTCTCATATGGTGATGAAAGGTTTGCAAGTAAATCGCCAAGATTAGAGAACAGCTCAAGCCAACCAGAATGATGAAGTATCTGCTGCTGGTGGTGATGAGAAAAAGGCATCATCAAAGATAGGTTAAATCCTTGTAACCTGCAGTTGCTGCAGGTGGAGGAGCAAGTCCATTGGGAAGAGGCTGTCAGGAAAAAAAAAATCCTTGGATAATATTCGTCGTGGTAAGGTGGATGAGGCTGGAGCATTACGGGAGTGTGTGGAGGCATGAAGGGGTTTTCAAACGTGAGCTCGGCAAATTAAAGGGCAGACGAATCAAAATCCTTCTCCATCCTGAACCTGCGCCACAGTTCCACAAACTACGGTCAATGCTTGATGCAGAGAGATCAGAATTCTGGGTAGGACTTGACAGGCTTCTTACAAGAATATAATTGAACCTGTTACGCTCTCTGACTGCACCACATCCATTGTGTTAGAGCAAGCTGGATCCATTAGGGTTGTGCAGATTGCAAGTGGTTTGTAGAGCTCTGCCATTATTTTGTCTGGAAGGCAGTAGTACAGTTAATTGTTTTTGATTCGCACAGAGCCACAGAGAGTAGGGGAGGGGCAATTTAAGAAGCTTTTGAGTCAACGCAATCAGAAGCTTATTCACATATGACAACTACTTTAGAAATGTCATCTGCACCTGCTGTCTTTTACTGAACTATGGGTGTAGTATGGCTGTTCCTGTGGGTGTATTTTTTTTTGGGATGATATCTCAGTTATGGAGGCCCCGAAGAATGAACACTCCAGATATTTGGAACAATTGCTGTGTGGACTGGAGAAAGGAGGACAATATCCAAAGGAATGCATGTATACTTTTTGGGTCCAGTACTTGGGACAATGCGTGAATGATAAATAGCCAAGAAAAGGTTAAAGTCACGTCTCCACTGCGGAGAGAGAGAAACTGAAAAGCAACTTGTACTGCCTCAAAGGGAGGTCAGGCACTTTAGCAGGGAGAGGGAATCTCCAGTGTATTTGAAGAATTTAAATAGATGATGTGAGATCCTTATATGAATAAGGTTATATTTCAGGATATTTGATACTGAGTTAGTGGGGTAGGGGTGGGAGTTGGTGGAATGCAGTGATATTTAACCAATTATTCCCTATGAGACTCATTATGCATTTGGAATTATTGTTGTTACAGTCTGATCTTGCCAGCTGGTGTTGTAGTGGTATCGGCACAGGACCTCGAGGTGAGAGATCCCGGGTTCGAAACCTGCCAGCTCCTTGCACGCTTTCCATCCGCGCTGGGTTGAGCATCGAGCTAGCAACTTGGTCTTGTTTAAAAAAGAGAGCAGAGAAGAATGCTAAGGAAATGGCAGGGTTGCCACCCGATGCACCGGAAGGTGCAGAAAGGAAGAGCAAAAGTCTGATCCTCATCAGATGCCACGTTTTAACGTTAGCGCTGTGGTTGGGGCAGCTGCATACTGTCTCAGCTGCAACACACACAAAATTCTGGAGGAACTCGGCAGGTCAGGCAGCATATGGAGGGGAACGGACAGTCAAAGTTTCAGGCTGAGACCCTTCAATAGGACCTGTTAACTGTCCCAATGAAGAGTCTTCACTAGAAACATGGACTGTTTATTCCCCTCCATAGGTGCATCATGATCTTCAGTGTTTCTGCAGCATTTTGTGGGTGTTGCTCAAGATTTTCGGGCATCTGCAGAATGTCCTGTGCATCCAGTTCAGCAGGCTTGCCATAAGTAGATAAATCTGTCAAACAGGTAAATCTCAGTCTCCTTTTTGCTCAGAACATAACACAATCTTAATGTCATCAGTAACTTTTGCAACCATGCCTTTGGTATCTTCATCCTTGTCATTTGTATAAGTTGTAACAAGTTGAGATCCCTATGCCAACTCTGATGGCACGTCACTCATTACATTTAGTCAACCAGATAAAGATCCATTTACATCTACCCTTTCATTTCTAGCCCATCTGATCTTCTACCCACACCATTATGTTATTTCTCAAACAATGAACCTTTAATTTCAGCATTATCTTTGATGCACCATCTTATCGGATGATTTCTGCAACTTTAACCATGCAGCTCCCAGTTCCCCTTTCTGCACGGCACATGATACTTCTGCAACATGGTTTCCTTTTCACAAAACAATGTTTACTTCGCTAAACTTTATCTTTTTTTCTCTTTTTTTCTTAATTATGTGTTTCTAAGTTCTGCTCTAATGTCTTTAAATAAAGTTTCATACATTTTGTCTGAGGTAGGAGTTGAGCTAAGTGGCTTACATCTTTCGGTGGTAGCAGAACATTGGCCGTGGGATTGACTTCGTCAGCACAAAACTACTGTGCCATGCTGTTGGCTTTTGGGACCACCTGGTGACGGAAGCCATTGAAATAAAACAGGAGGAAAAGAATTTTAACAAAGATGAAGATTTCACCATAAGGAAAAACCGGAATTTGATTATAAACAAGGTGGAATAGCAGAGACCTGATTGGTTGAGGACTGACCAGCCAGAAGGAATGGACGATGGAGGTATATCTACCACTGGACTAGACGTTCCTTGCCATCAATCCTGATGAAGTTGGCAGAGTTTGTCATTGAAGCGTTGGTTAAAATCAATACCCTTGCCCTGTTGGAAGCCCGAAAGAATGTATTCGTCACAGCTTTCTGTTTTCTGTTCCTGTTCATGCGGTGTCTTTCAATCTAATAGAACTTTTCTTAAAACCAGGAGTTTAAGACATTTGAAGCCAATACATCCACATATCTCATGAGCCACTTCTTTTGGTATCCTCGCATGAAGTCAATACTTTGGCACTTATCAGACTGAAACTCGAATAATTTTGTCATAACTACTATCCCGGTGATCTCCTCAACATCCTCACTTCCTTCCAATTCATGGTACAGAAGAGCATGAGCTTCTGAGAACATTCTAAGTGTACAACATCAGGTGGTAGTAGATAGTTTCAGTGTATAGGTACAAGACTGCTGGAGCGGCTGATTATGTATATTACTCTCAACATCTTTTCCTTGGAATCCATTCTGATCTTTGTTGAGACTTCTGCAGGACCTCTGGCATATTCAGATGTATGAGGCAGATGGATGGGTGCTTGCCTGGGCAACCTCTTATATCTATCTTGTTTTGGAAACAGGTGACACCAAGTCCGTATGCGGTAATTAAGCCACGCACAATGCAAAGGCTTCCACTCCATCAACATTACTATGAGAAGACACATCAACTTGTTTGTGCATGTTCTTTGGGTAATTTCATGCTGCCCTCATCCTGCGTAGTGTATTCACCCGGATCCCTTCACACATCTAGAAAGACTTATTGGTTGGATTCAGAGCCAAGGGATAAACAGTTAAGCAATCATTAATGATCCCTCTTGAGCAGTCAAATCGAGGCATCTAAGCCATCTGCCAGTCAGATATTGCCATACTGAAGGAATTCTTCAGCTACTTTCTAAAAAAAACCTGCAGGCACTCTTCATTAAGAATCAGCAACAATGATGCTTGTTCATCTGCCTTATACATCTGAACATGCCCAAGGTCCTACACACCATTACCCAAAAGCAAAGGACGAGCACAAGGAAAGAACAAAACTGAGAAGAGGGAAACTCTTTGGAAGAAGACGAGGAAGATCAGTTCCCTTCCTCCTTCCCCTTCCCCCATTGTCCACTGTCCTAGAACTGGACAGCACGAGAACGGGCCCCTTCGCCCATAATGTTGTGCCGATCCAATTAACTTAGTAATCAAACGGCAAACCTAACTAATCTCCTCTGCCTACACAATGTCCATATCCTTCCATTTCCTTACCTTCGTGTGCTTATCTAAACATCTTCTAAAAGTCTGTAATGTTTCTGCTTCTACCACCACCCCAGGCACCCACCGTTCCCTATGCCAAACATTTGCCGCTCACATCTCCCTAGAAATTACCCGCCTCAACTTAAATGCTTGCCCTCAGGTTTTCGACATTTCCACAATGGGAAAAAGATATTGTCTGTCTATTCTGTGTATGCTTCTCATAATCTTCTAAACCTCTATCAGGTATTTTGTCAACGATCCCCATTCCAGAGAAAATAACCCCATGTTTGTCTGACTTCCTGTTATAGCTCATGCCTTCTAATTCAGGCAGGATCCTGGTAAAACTGGAGAGGAGAAGATGGCAGCACAACGCAGCGCGTGCGGCCGCTCCGAAATGATATCGGAATTTGTTAAGTAGGTACCGTGCACAATCCTGATTTGATGGAGACAGACGTGAGAACACGGAGGAACATCTGGAGAAACTTCTGAAATGCCCAGTTCGCTGCCGCTGCTACTGTGCGATCGAGAATCTCCGGAGGCGAAGGCCCAAAATCCTTGGCTTTGCCTATTGCCTGTTGCCGGAGCCGGAGTGGAAGCGCTCGGCAGAGATGGTGCTCGGTGCTTGGTGTCGGAGGGCTGGTCGGAGGCTCGAAGTTGTCGGACGGACTCAAGAGTCGGCTGTGGTCGGGTGCTTCCAGGGTGCAGCATCGGCAAGTTTGCGGCGCTGGAAGCTCATGGCAGGGAGAGTTTTTCCTCCTTCTACCGTCTGCATGAGATGATGGGACTTTCGAGAGACTTTGAGATTTTTTTTACCGTGCGCATGGTCTGTTGTTTATCAAATTATGGTATTGCTTTGCACTGTTGTAACTATATGTTATAATTATGTGGTTTTTGTCAGTTTTTCAGTCTTGGTTTGTCTTGTGTTTCTGTGATATCATTCTGGAAAAACATTGTATCATTTCTTAATGCATGTATTACTAAATGACAATATAAGAGGACTGCGTGTCCTCATAATCTAATCTAAATCTATCTAAACTATTCTGCTCCCCCTCCAGAGCCTCGACATATTTCCTATAATGTGGTGACCAGAACTGCAGTATACTCCAGATGCACCCTAACCAGAGATTTATAAAGCTGTGGCATAACTTCCAGACTTTTGAATTCAATGCCTCGACTAATAAACGCAAGCATGCCATATGGCTTCTTAGCTGCCTTCTCAACTTTTGTAGACACTTTAAGGGAGGTATGAACTTGGCCTCCAAGATCCCTCTGCTCATCAACACTGGTAAGAGCCTTGCCCATAACAGTGTCCTGTCTCTTCACACTTGACCTACCAAGGTGCAACTCTTCACCTTTGGCTGGGTTAAGCTCCATTTGCCATTCCTCCACCCAAATCTGCAACTGATCTATATTCTATTGTGTTCTTTGCCAGTCTGCTATGCTATGCACAACACTACAAATCGCTGTATCATTTGCAAACTTGCTAGCCCACCCATCTACATTTCCATCTAGGTCACTTATAAACATCACACACAGCAGAGGTCTGAGGAACAACACTAATCACTGACGTCCAGCGAGAATAAGTTCCTTCGACCACCACCCTCTGTCTTCTATGAGCAAGCTAGTTGTGAATCCAAATGGCCAATTCGCCGTGGACCCTTATGCAGCTTAATCTTCCAGATGAGCCTCCTATGAGGGATTGTGTCAAACGCCTTACTAAAATCCATGTAGACAACATTCACGTCTTTACCTTTATTAATCACCCTTGTCACCTTGTGAAAAAACTCAGTTGTTAATAGGACACAACCAAAGCCATGGTGGCTCTCCCTCATTAGGTCATGGTTCTCAAAAGTGCTCATAAGTTCTCTCCCTAATAATTCTGTCCAGTAACTTTCCTCTCACTGACATGAGACTCACCTGCCTATAGTCTGCAGGATTATCCCTGGTTCCCCTCTTGAACAATGGAACAACATTAACTACTCACCAGTCCTTTTGGGATGCGCATGTGGTGAGGGGGACAAGCGGATATTGGTCAAGGCCCCAGCAATCTGTTCTCTTGCCTCTCTCAGTAAATGGGGGTGTATCTCATCAGACCCTGGTGACTTATCCACCTTAATGCTCTTTAAGAGACCCAACACAATTTCCTCCTATAAAACACTCTTGCATATTAATAAGCTCGGCACTGATCTCCCTAGCCTGTCCATCCTTCTCCTTAATAAAGCACTCATTAAGGACCTCACCCACACCCTCTGCATTCAGGCAAACATTCTCCCCTTTATCCATGAGTGGTCCTACTCTCTCCCAGATTATTCTCTTGTTCTTGATGTATGTATACAATAAGATTCTCTTTAATCCTACTTGCCAAGGACTTTTCATGGCCCCTCCATGCTTTCTTAATTCCCTTCTATTAGATTCCTTCTTCTTCAGCCCTTTACCTCTTCCATCTATTACTTCCTAGCTTCTTACTTCATCCTCCCTTCCTCACTTACCCGTCTTCCCTGATCTCACCTATTATCAGCCAGCTGGTGCTGCTCCCTCTCCCCTCAGCTGCTTATTCTGGCCTCTGCCCTCTGCATTTCCAATCCTGATGCAGGGCCTTGGCTCAAAATGTCAACTGCTCATTCACCTCCATAGATGCTGACAGACCTGCTGAGGTGCTCAGGCATTTTCGGAATCTTGTCCGCGTGCATGTGCGTGTACGGCACAACCAACCATCCTTCCAAGTATGGCACACAGTAACTTCCGGGCTGATAAATGAAACTGAGCTTGTCTATTAAATCCAATTACAATATGATTCAGAGAAAGCTACCATGTAAATGCAGCATGTTCTAAAGGAAACAGCAGAATGTTATTTCTTATTCAAATAAGAACCCAAATATACAGTTGGGCAGTAATGTGTAAGTAATATGGGGCATTGGTGAGGTCACATCTGGACTACTACATTTCTTATTGGTCTCCTTATCTAAGCAAAGACATCAACGCAGCGGGAACAGCTCAGAGAGGGCTAATACCTGAAGTAGATTTTTTTGTGAAGAAAAGTTGGACATATTAGGCTTGTGTTTGCTGAAAGTTAGAAGCATAGAAGGGGAGTTATATGAAACATATTAGAAGCCGAGGAGTGCTGACGAGGTAGGGGTGAAGACAGAGAGACCTTCACCTGAAATGTTAACTCTGTTTCTCTTTCTACGGTTGACATGTGGACTGTTTTAAGCAGTTTCTGTGTTCATTTTATACTTTATCTGGAAAAGCTGTTCCCTCGTGTGTGAGAAATGGATTGCTCTTAAAAAATATAAGGATTCACTGTAACACACATCAAAGTTGCTGGTGAACGCAGCAGGCCAGGCAGCATCTCTAGGAAGAGGTACAGTCGACGTTTCAGGCCGAGACGTCGACTCGTCCTGACAAAGGGTCTCAGCCCGAAACGTCGACTGTACCTCTTCCTAGAGATGCTGCCTGGCCTGCTGTGTTCACCAGCAACTTTGATGTGTGTTGCTTGAATTTCCAGCATCTGCAGATTTCCTCGTGTTTAAGGATTCATTGTGCCTTTTTTCCCTCTCAGAGATGTTTGTAACTCGTTTACTCAAAAGGTTATGGAAGTACAGTCTTTGAATACTTTTAAGGCAGATAGAGATAGATTCTTGATTAGTGGGGTGAGGGAAGAAGGGGTGGTGAGGAGCAAATGGCGGATACCTGCTCCTAAGTCTGATACTTGCATCACTGATTGAGTGCAACAAGCATTCCAATCCCATGGTCATTGAAGACCTCAGGTATACTGATGGATGTCAATAAAGATGACACAGGCAGCTAGGCTTAATGACTGGGTCCACCATAAGGTTGGATCTATTGATGACCACTGTACTTATCAAAAAATGTCTAGTCTCTGGTGAGGGACTTCCCTGAATCGAAACCACTTGAAATAAACTTTGCTTTATTGAAAAGTTAATATACACTCAGTGGCCATTTTATAAGGTATCTCCTTTGCCGAATGAAGTGGCCATTGAGTGTGTCTGCATGGTCTTATGCTGCTGTAGCTCACCCTCTTCAAGGTTCGAAGTGCTATGGATTCAGAGATGCTCTTCTGTACACCACTGTTGTAACACATGGTTATTTGAGGTGCAAACAACAGGAATTCTGCAGGTGCTGGAAATTCAAGCAACACACATAAAAGTTGCTGGTGAACGCAGCAGGCCAGGCAGCATCTCTAGGAAGAGGTGCAGTCGACGTTTCAGGCCGAGACCCTTCGTCAGGACTAACTGAAAGAAGAGCTAGTAAGAGATTTGAAAGTTGGAGGGGGAGTGGGAGATCCAAAATGATAGGAGAAGACAGGAGGGGGAGGGATGGAGCCAAGAGCTGGACAGGTGATAGGCAAAAGGGATACGAGAGGATCATGGGACAGGAGGTCCGGGAAGAAAGACAAGGGGGGGGGGACAAGGGATGGGCAAGGGGTATATTCAGAGGGACAGAGGGAGAAAAAGGAGAGTGAGAGAAAGAATGTGTGCATAAAAATAAGTAACAGATGGGGTACGAGGGGGAGGTGGGGCATTAGCGGAAGTTAGAGAAGTCGATATTCATGCCATCAGGTTGGAGGCTACCCAGACGGAATATAAGGTGTTGTTCCTCCAACCTGAGTGTGGCTTCATCTTTACAGTAGAGGAGGCCATGGATAGACATGTCAGAATGGGAATGGGATATGGAATTAAAATGTGTGGCCACTGGGAGATCCTGCTTTCTCTGGCGGACAGAGCGTAGGTGTTCAGCAAAGCGGTCTCCCAGTGTGCGTCGGGTCTCGCCAATATATAAAAGGCCACATTGGGAGCACCGGACGCAGTATATCACCCCAGCCTACTCACAGGTGAAGTGTTGCCTCACCTGGAAGGACTGTTTGGGGCCCTGAATGGTGGTAAGGGAGGAAGTGTAAGGGCATGTGTAGCACTTGTTCCGCTTACACGGATAAGTGCCAGAAGGGAGATCAGTGGGGAGGGATGGGGGGGACGAATGGACAAGGGAGTTGCGTAGGGAGCGATCCCTGCGGAATGCAGAGAGGTGGGGGAGGGAAAGATGTGCTTAGTGGTGGGATCCCGTTGGAGGTGGCGTAAGTTACGGAGGATAATATGTTGGACCCGGAGGCTGGTGGGGTGGTAGGTGAGGACCAGGGGAACCCACTTCCTAGTGGGGTGGCGGGAGGATGGAGTGAGAGCAGATGTACGTGAAATGGGGGAGATGCATTTAAGAGCGGAGTTGATAGTGGAGAAAGGGAAGCCCCTTTCTTTAAAAAAGGAGGACATCTCCTTTGTCCTAGAATGAAAAGCCTCATCCTGAGGGCAGATGTGGCGGAGACGGAGGAATTGCGAGAAGGGGATGGCATTTTTGCAAGAGACAGGGTGAGAAGAGGAATAGTCCATGTAGCTGTGAGAGTCAGTAGGTTTATAGTAGACATCAGTGGATAAGCTGTCTCCAGAGACAGAGACAGAAAGATCTAGAAAAGGGAGGGAGGTGTTGGAAATGGACCAGGTAAACTTGAGGGCAGGGTGAAAGTTGGAGGCAAAGTTAATAAAGTCAACGAGCTCTGCATGCGTGCAGGAAGCAGCGCCAATGCAGTCGTCGATGTAGCGAAGGAAAAGTGGGGGACAGATACCAGAATAGGCACGGAACATAGATTGTTCCACAAACCCAACAAAAAGGCAGGCATAGCTAGGACCCATACGGGTGCCCATAGCTACACCTTTAGTTTGGAGGAAGTGGGAGGAGCCAAAGGAGAAATTATTAAAGGAGAAGTTATTTGAGGTGCTTTTGCCTTCTTGTCAGCTTGAACCAGCCTGGTCATTCTCCTCTCACCTCCCTTATTAACAAGGCACTTTCACCCACAGAACTGCCACTGGCTGGATGTTTATTGCTTTTCACGCCATTCCCTGAAAACTGCTCTGCGTGCAAGTCCCAGGAGATCAGCAGTTTCTGAGATACTTAAACCACCCTGCTGGCACCAGCAATCACTCCATGGTCAAAGTTACCGAGATCACATTTCTTCCCCATTCGGACATTTGGCCTGAACAACAACAACAGAACCTCTTGACCATGTCTGCATGACTTTATGCAGTGTGTTGCTGCCACACGATTGACTGATTAGATATTTGTATTAACAAGCAGCCATACAGGTGTACTTAATAAAGTGGATACTGAGCATATATGTTAATTTTCTGCTGAATGACTAACTTTTCCCTTTAATTTCTTTTTTTCTGTTTATTCAGAGGTTACATGTTATCCATTTGGCTAAAAGGAGCATTGTGTGGGGCGTGTGCTCCGTTTCACACATTTAAAACTAGAAATGGGATTGCAAAGTGGTAATAGCGATTCATCTCCATCCTCTGTAAATCACTGGGCAGTCATTTAATATAGAATAGGCTGTGAAGACAAGATGGTAATCATCTTAGTTCAGGGGTGATGGGCTTACTGTATTGCTACTATGACAGTTTTGCTGTTTTCAAACTTCCTGTCTGGCAGGAGAAGGTATGGAAGCTGGAATGACTTCACCTGTCTTAAAATAGCCATTTGAGAATCTTTTTGGCAGCATATTCAATGACTAAATTATCCAGGGATGATAATACGAAGCGTTTTCTTTGAATATATTGGAAAGAAATTTTCAGTTAAATAATCATGACAGAAACATAATTTTCATCAGAGTTTTGGATATACCTTAGACATCTTGGTGCTACTACTGCCAAGAGAAGACTAATTTTCATGGCATTTTTATCCTGGGTGACAATAAACTTAAACCTAAAATTTGAAATATACAGACTGTTCCTCATGGTATACCAAATGTTATCATGCTTTATTGGGTGGCGGGGTGGAGGTACGTCTCTGTCAAAGGAGGTGTAAGGCACTTCTTCCTTCTGCTAGTCTGCAGGTCACCCTTGGGCAAGGTGTAGCATCTGCTTGGCTCCCCGATTAGGGTCACGTGGAGCAGGTGGTGGATGGTCATATGAGCAGCTGGTGCATATCACAAGTCCCGGTTATGCGACCACTGACATCAGGCAGACAATCGCTGAAGAGTGATGATAATGGCTGGTGGTCACCCATCTTGTAAAGACGGTTCCCAGAAGAAACGGTTCCCAAAGGAAAATCACTTCTGTAGTAAAAATTTGCCCAGAGCAATCATAATCATGGAAAGACCATGATTATCTACGTCATATGACTCAGCACATAACAAAAAGATAATCATGCTTCATAATTAACATGATAACATGAATTATTATCTGAAATACTAATTTCTGGTGATTATATTTATATTAGATACTATCTTGGAATCAATAATGATGTTTCAGAATTTATCTGGAAAACTTCTCAAATGCCCGCTTCACTGCCGCTGCTGTGTGGTAACCGGAATCTCCAGAGCTGAAGGCCCCGAAATCCTCGGCTTTGCGCGTCTCAGCAGCCGGGGAGAGGTTGAAGGCGCTCGGCAGAGAATGGCGCTCGGGAGGCTGTATCGGAGAGGCTGGTCGGAAGCTCGAAGTTTTCGGACGGATGGACTCAGTGTAGGCTGGGGTTGGCTGCTTCCAAGGTATCGGCAAGTCGACGGTGCCCGGAGGTTTATGGCAGGGAGTTTCTCCCTTTTGCCGCCTGCTATCAGGGACTCGGGAGTCGATCGACTTGGGACTTTGAGACTTATTTTTTACTGTGCCCATGGTCTGTTCTTTATCAAATTATGGTATTGCTTTGCACTGCTGTAACTATATGTTATAGTTATGTGGTTCTGTCAGTGTTAGTCTTTGGTTTGTCCTATTTTCTGTGATATCACTCCGGAGAAACATTGTATCATTTCTTAATGCATGTATGCATTTCTCAATGACAATAAAAGGGGACTGAGTGTTCTCATAATCTAATCTAATCAAGTTTATTTTAGCTCTGGTAGACAATTTGGCCATTTTGGACAAGCTCCACCAAAGGTCTTGTTTTACTGCTCTGTAGCTCTCTGAGCTCGAACAGTATAATTTTCTCAACTTGTTTTACATTCGGGGTTCAAAGAAAAATTATTATCAAAGTACATATATGTCATCATATGCAACCCTGAGATTAATTTTCTTGTGGTTTCTCAATAATACAATAATACCCACAACAGAATCAATGAGAAAAAAAATTACTTTGAACTTTGAACCTTTTGAAATCCTAAACTTGAAGCTTTTCTTTTCCCCTGAAGTTTCAAGATTCAAGATTGTTTAATGTCATTTCCTGTGCACAAGTGTAAAGGAGAACAAAATAATTGCTACTCTGGATGCAATGCAGTACAAACAAAAACCGCAATAAAATAAAGAACACAACAATAAAAAAACAAAAAAATATAAATACTTAAGATAGCTTATATACATAGATTGACAGTATGTCCATAAAGTGATGTTAGGCACTCGAGGTGACTGACAAGAGATGATAAAGTCACGGTGTGGGGTGGGGGTGTGGAGGGGTAGGTTAGTGGTGGAGGTGGCCTTACAGTTTGGGAAGGTAACTGGTTTTGAATCCCGTGGTTCTGGTGTGGATGCTACATAGCCTCTTTCCTGATGGGAGTGGGGCAAGCAGTCCACAAGCAGGGTGGGTGGGATTTGTTATGGTATTACTGGCCCCTTTTTTGCACCTTTCTGCATATATAGTCCTTGATGGAGGGTAGGCTGCTGCTGGTGATGTGTTGGTCAGTTCTGACTACCCATTGTGGAGCCTTCCTGTCTGCCGCAGTGCAGCTTCCGTACCCTGCAGTGATGCTCCCTACTGCACATCTATAGAATGACGTGAGCATAGATGTGCACAATCCAGCTCTCTTCAGCATCCTCAGGAAGTAAGGGCATTGGTGAGCTTTCCTGATTGTGTTGAATGTTTTCTAGGACTTTGAGAGGTTGTGCGAGATGTACATTCATATGCTACCCAGCTATCCAGCTATATGGGGTGTATGGGGTGTCAGGGAGGGGTAGCACCTCTGGTGGGGGAACATGTCGCGTCCTTTTCAGGGCGGTTAGTCCACCTTTGGTCCCCACCTGGCACTCAGCTCTCACCTGTGGCTCCCCGTAGCTGTTTGCATGCGACAGCGGCCACACCCCGGGCAACGGCTTCGACAAGCCGGCTAAACCAGGTGAGGGTAGCCGACGGGTCTCAAACCCTCGGTGAGATAGGGAGTTGTCTATCCCAGCATGTGAAGACAGACTCCGGTGGATTGAACGGACGAGACCAATGGAAGGTCCAACGGTCAAGAAGGCCGTCTCTGCAAGCGTCGTGGAACGTGTAGAGCAGGACAAGACACAGAAAACGTCCTGGTCATCCACTGCACCTAGTCCCATCTCCAGCCGTCTAGACTCTGTCTTGCCATTGGATACAGATGGGAATTGGGAAGAGAGAGTGAGGCTGCCTCTCTCTCACTTAAATCCAAATCACGTGCTAGTCTCGACACCATCATAATGGTGTCGAGGTCCTCATCGACGTCAATAATGGACGAACAACCCTGAGCTTCACTTTCTTGCGGGTATTCACAGCAGATGCAAAAAAAACGCAATAGATTCAATGAAAACTACGCACAAAGATGGACAAAGAAGCAATGTGCAAAAGAAGACAAAATGATTTTGAGAGAACCTGTGGTTTGTGGGTCAAAATGCAAAATAAATACTTAGAAATAGTTCAGTTTTAGCAGCATGTTTTTGTATAATCATGCTCATCAAACCTTCTGGAGATCTTTGAGGATGTAAATGTCTGAGTCGATAAGAACCAGTGGATGCGATGAACTTGGATGTTTAAAAGTTGTTTTATATTGCATACAGTGTAAATGATAATATTTAAGGTTGGAGAGAAGCATAGCTAATGGACAGAAAACAGTAGAGAAAAAAGGGACTTTTTCACTTCAGCAAGCTATTACAGATAGGGTGAAACGAGGATTTGTACTTAATGTACAGCTATTTAAATGATAGCTGGAAAGACAGGTACAGCAAGCAATTCAAAAGGAAAATGATATGTCAGCCTTTGATACGAAGGAGTTGGAACTTATTAGTTAGGAAGTCTTGCTCTAATTATATAGACCTTTGATGAAATTGTTCTTGAAGCAGTTTCTGTCTCTGTACCCTAGGTAACCCATTCTAGCCCTGGAGGCCATGTAGCAGCGGTTGACTCTTTGTATCACAATATACGCTAACAGATGACCGAATCCAGGTGCGGAGGATTGACAAACTCCCACGTTCAGACAGAAACAAGAGTTTGTTCATGGGAGCTGCAAGTGCACTTCAGTGGCTTGACTGAGCAGCGCAGCAAGACAAATCAAAGTTCAAATTTCAAAGTTAATTTTATTATCACTATAAATAACACCAAGATTCATTTCACTGTGGGCATACACAGCAAATTTTAAGAATAGTAACTATAACAGAATCAATGAAAGATCAACCAGAGTGCAGAAGACAACAAACTATGCCAATGCAAATATAAATGAATAAGAATAAACATAGAGAACATGAGATAATGAGATAAAGATTATAGTGAGATCATCGGTTGTGGGAACATCTCAACAGATGGTCAAGTGAGTTTAGTTATCCCCTTTTGTTCAAGAGACTGATGGTTGAGGAGTAATAACTGCTCCTGAACCTGATGGTGCAAGTCCTGAGGCTCTTGCACCTTCTATCTGATATGGCCTGGTTGAGAAGAGAGTATGGCCTGGTTGGTGGGAATCTCTGATGATAGATTCTTGAAATACTAAGAACCCCATTGATAAAAGGTAATTGGGAGTCCACTTTAAATAATCACAGTAGGCTGAAAACCCGTGTCAGTGAAAATAAACTTGCCTAGATTAAACAGAAAGCACAAGGGCTTAATGACTCTTAGTAGGGTCAGAGTTTAGATCAATGGGGGGTTATTTTTGTGGAGGTTCAAACTCGGATCTCTCAGAAGGCCCTAGCATGGACACAGAACCCCATCTCCCTGAGAGGTCTCCCCACAGTCGTTCAGACCGCTGTACGGTCCTGTATCGTCATGGAGTCTGGTTGAGGAGTGCCAGCTTCCTAGAGTTGGGTTACAGAACTGATCTGTCCACTGACCCCATTCTGGATATGATCCGGAGGTGTTTTAACGACCCCAGACTCATTTCAGTGGTGGGGCAATCTCCAGGGAGTTGGGGGAGTCTGCAGACATCATCGTTCACCAATTAGTGGGATAAATTAATGGTTGCCATGGTAACATAGCGGTTAGTGCATCGCTATTACAGCTTGCGGTGTCGGAGTTCAGAGTTCAGTTCCAGCGTCATCTGTAAGGAGTCTCTGTTTGCCCTCCCCATGGAATGCATGGGTTTTCCCTGGGTTCTCTGGTTGCCTCCTAGTCCAAAGATGTACCGGGTGGGTTCATTGGTCATTGTAAATTGTCCCATGATTACGTCAGGATTAATCTGGGTTGTTGAGGATTGCTGAGGCAGTGTGGCTGAAGGGCCAGAAACTCCTACTCCAGGGTCTATTGCCGCATAGATAAATAAATAAAACAGATTTAACATTCAGTTCAAACGTGGAGAGAATGTCATGAAACAGGAATAATCCTGGAAACTACAGTGTGGAACAAGCCGCCTGAGCAAGAGGTGGATGCCATTTCAATTTCAACGTTTAAGAGAAGTTTGGATCGGTACATGGATGGGAGAGATGGACGGCTATGGTCCGGGTGCAGGTTGATGGGACAAGGCAGTTTCAATGGTTCAGCATGGACTGGATGGGCCAAAGGGCCTGTTTCTGTGCTGTAGCTTTCTGTGACTCTGAGACTCCAGGTAAGACAAATATAGGTGCAGAGCCGGCAGGACTCATGACTCTTAGGTTCGTAGAGTCACACTGCAGAGGCGTATGCCCTCTATTACGCAGCATTACATTAATCCCATTTCATATTCCCACATTCCCAGATTCTTCCATTCTCCTGCACACCAGAGGCCATTTAGTGTGGCTAGTTAACCAACCAACCTGCCTGTCTTTGGAGCACCTGAGAGAAACTCAGATAGACGTGGAGGCAATGTGCCAACTCTAAACAAACAACGGTGGGGTTAGTTTAGATCAGGACTGAATCCAGGTTAGAGAACGGAGAGGCAGCTCCAACACTTCCTGGCATTAGAAATTTGATCCATGTGGAGAAGTGATACAGGATTTTTGTAAATACACTCCTTCCTCAAGAATCTGTGGGCACACTGTTCTCTGCTGCAATACCTCATATCTTAGTGTATAACACAAGCTTCATGCTATATGTACTATTTATATTTAATAAAATAGCTCAGCGAATGCACGAAAGGTTGAAACAAGCCTGTAGAGCCAGAACTCTCCCTCTTCGCACCAGAACTCAGGGTTGTAATGAGAATGTTTGAAAGACACTGAGAGGGTTTTGATGAGGGACTGGGCAGCCGCTGTAAAGATGGGAGACAGATATAATTTTAATTGGCAGGTCTTCCCAGCTGAGGATGAAAGCCACACAAGAATCCTCAAGTGAAACTCTTGTTGGAATTCTTTGAAGAAATAGCAAGCAGGACAGACAAAAGAGAGTCAGTGGGTGTTGTGTATTTGGATTTTCAGAAATTTTGACAAAGTTCCATACGTGAAGTTGGCTAACAACTTAAGAGCCCATTATTAGAGGAAAGATACTAGCACGGATAGAGCGGTGGCAGCAGGCAAAGTGTGGAGATAAAGGGAGCCTTTTCTGGTTGGCTGCTGGTGACTAATGGTGTTCCACACGGGCCTGAGTGGGACTGATTCTTTTGTCAATCATTTGGATGATGGAATTTATGGCTTTGTGACCATGTTTGTGGATGATACAAAGACAGGTGGAGGGGCAGGTGGTATTGAGGAAGTAGAGAGGCTACCAGACGACTTAGCCAGATTAGGAGAATGGGCAAAGAAGTGGCAGATGGAATACAGTGTCAGGAAGTGTATGGTCATGTACTTTGGCAGAAGAAATTAAAGCATAGCCTATTTTCTAAGTGGAGGGAAAATTCATTTCGAGAGGACTAGAATATAAAGGCAACGATGTACTGTTGAGGTTTTATAAGGCACTGGTGAGGCCTCATGGAGTATTGTGAGCAGTTTTGGGCCCCTTATCTATGAAAAGATGTGCTGACATTGGAGAGGTTTCAAAGCAGGTTCACAAAAATAATTTTGGGATTGAAAGACTTACCACATGAAGAGTGTTTGATGACTTTGGGCCTATACTCTTTGGAATTCAGAAAAATAAAAGGGAGATCTCATTGAAACCTATCGAATATTGATAAAGTGGATGTGGAGAGAATGCTTCCTGTGGTGGGGGAGTCTAAGACCAGAGGGCTCAACCTCAGAATAGGGTGATGTCCATTTAGAAGGGAGATGAGGAGGAATTTCTTTAGCCACAGAATGGTGAATCTGTGGAGTTTGTTGTCACAGGCAGCTGTGGAGGCCAAGTCATTGGGTATATTTATGGCAGAGGTTGATAGATTCTTGATCGGTCAGGGCATGAAGGGATGTGGGGAGAAGGCAGGAGATTGAGGCTGAGAGGGAAATAGATCAGCCAAGATGAAATGGCGGAGCAGACTCAATGGGATAAATGGTCTTATTCAGCTCCTACATTATATCTAATGGTCTTATGGCCAAAAAACTTAGAACAGCCTATAATATACATTCACCCAGTTACGGAAGCACAGGGACCAAAGTGTTGGAGTCAAACATGCTACATTGATGCCTCTTCAACTATGGCCATCTGTGGTAAACATTTTCTTGCCCATTTTATTTTTAATATTATTTTATATTTTATATCCTCCTGGAGCGAAGGAGAATGAGAGTGACTTTATAGAGGCGTACGAGATGATAAGAGGTATAGACTGAGTGGACAGCAAGAGATATTTTCCCAGGGCAGAAGTGGTTAATATGAGGGGGCATAATTTTAAAGTGTTTGCAGGAAAGTATAGGAGGAATGTCAGAGGTAAGTTTCTTTTACACAGAGTGGTGGAATGCAATGTTAGGGTGATGTAGAGGCAGAAACATTCAGGGCATATAAGAACCTCTTAGTTCGGCTCAGGGATGATAGAAAAATGGAGGGCTATGGAGGAGAGGGAAGGGCTAGATTGATCTTAGAGTGAGTAAAAGTGTTGGCTCAACATTGTGAGCTGAAAGGCCTGTACTGTGCTGTAATGTTCTATGTTCTATCAGTCGATTTCTTTGCAATTTCTTGTCCAGTTATTATCTGTCCTGATGAGGATCTCGGTCCAAAATGGTGACTGTTTACTCTTTTCCACAGATGCTGCCTGGCCTTCTGAGTTCCTCCAGCACTTTGTGTGAATAACTAGGCCAAATAATTGGGTTTCAATGTCGTTGTTTGCAGGAGAAGTTCTCCAATTGTCCTCAAGTAATGTTACAGGATCTCTTCCATCCCCAGTGGACAACAGTTGGGATTCAAGTAACACATTTCTTCAAAAAGAACTTCTGACAGAACAGCTCCCCTACATTTCAGTTCTGGGGTGTCTGAGATACGGAAACGATCTTTCTTCATTTATCCTTGTAAAGTCTTGAACAGCATAAATGTCATGATTTTCTTCTGCAAGTGACCCATCTAACCTTTCTCTTTACTGTGAAAGCAAATAATCTTTCATGTACTACTTAGAAATTTCCTGTATTAACTGCCAGCTGCTCTATTAATTAAACTGTCTAAACCGTTTTTTTGATGACCTCACACAATAGGTCCAAAGGGTCTTGTTAGGTTTGAAAAACGAATGTAATTGTGTTCCATGTGGCTTCAACCTTAGAGATCTAGAAGTTTACCAGGCAAATATTAATGATGAAATTCACCATTACCTTCAACATATAGAAATAAAACTTTGGATAAAGTTGGAGAAAATAAGCTGAAGTTCATCAGAATCAGATTGAATATCACCGGCATATATCAAGCCATTTGTTAACTTTGTTGCAGCTGTACAATGAAATATATGATGAGTACATATAGAGAAAAAACTGAGGTCGAGGATGATGGTCTTTGTTTTGTTGATCAAGTGTCCCACAGAGTGAAGATGCCTGTGCGTGTAGTTGTTTAACGTGTACTTGATGTTACACTCCAAGAAGCACACGATACTTCACAAATCAACCAACTGATTCCATTGGCATGGAAACCACGACGATTGGAGCTGATGGATTTGTTGCAGCCTTCATCCGCTTTCACAGCCGTTGAGTTCGAAGTAACTTCGTCCGCCTGTTCCACCGTTGAGTCTTGGTTGGATTGTTCTTTGTCAGGGACCTCACCCTCGACCTTACTGCCATGGGTGACCCTACCAGGAGCATAGCTCCAGACGGCATCGCTCTCGGGATCACAGGACCACACAAGCTTCTCCACCGCGACAAGGAGAAGTACATTAAGTGTACGTATATCTGTTAAATAGTTAAGTTAAAATAAGTAATGCAAAGTAATAGAAATAAAAGCGTAGTGATAGTGTTCATAGCTTCAATGTCCATTTAGAAATTGGATGGCAAAGGGGAAGGTGCTGTTCCTGAATCGCTGAGTGTGTGCCTACAGGCTTCTATACCTCCTACCTGATGGTAACAGCATGAAGAGAGCATGTCCTGGGTGGTGGGGGTCCTTAATGATGGACACCACCTTCCTAAGGCACCGCTTCTTAAAGGTGTCTTTGCTACTATGGAGGCTGGTACCCATGACGGAGTGGACTAATTTTATAAGTTGCTGCAACTTTTTTTGATCTTGTGCAGTGCCCCTCCCACCCCCATACCAGATGGTGATGCAGCCAGTCAGAATGCTCCGCTTGGTGCATTTGTAGAAGTTTTCACGTGTTTTAGTTAACAGACCAAACCTCCTCAGTCTCCTAATGAAATATAGCTGCTGTTTTGCCTTCTTTATAGCTGCATCAATGCAGTGAGTCCAGGTTAGATTCTCAGAGATATTGACTCCCAGGAACTTGAAACTGCCCACTCCCTCCAATACTGATCCCTCTATGAGGATTGGTTTGTATTCCCTTGTCTTACCCTTCCTGAAGTCCACAATCAGCTCTTTGTTTTTGCTGACGTTGAATGCAAGGTTGCTGCAGCAACACCACTCAACTAACTGGTACATCTTGCTCCTGCACTCCCTTTCGTCACCATCTGAAATTCTGCCAACAATGGTTGTATCAACAGCAAATTTATACTTGCTGTTTGAGCTGTGCCTGGCCAAACAGTCATGGGTGTAGAGAGAGTAGAGCAGTGGGCTAAGCACACATCCCTGTGGAGTGCCAGTGTTAATTGTCAGCGAGGTGGGGATGTTACTTCCAGTCCACACAGATTGTGTCTTCCAGTTAGGAAGTCGAGGATCCATTTGCAGCACTGTGCGTCCAGCACTGGCATAGCATGTCTGTAATTCATTAACCCTAACTGTGCACCTTCGGAATGTGGGGAAAAACCAAAGGAAACCCTTGTGGAAATGGCTATAAACTCATACAGACAGTGGTGGGAATTGAAGCCTGGTCCAAGTCTTGGTAGAAAGATCTATTACATCACTTTCTTGCAATTCCAAGAAGAATTTTAACATAATATCTTTTACGAAATTCTGTAATACTATTACAATAATTGCTGTGCTATCTTGCCACCCTTTAAGATTTTTAAAAAATATGATAATGCAAACAGTGTTTACTTGATTACATGATTATATTGCAAAGTTATAATCTCAGTAAAGTGTTTCAGAATGATTCTAATGTAAAGTAAGTGCATTTAAAGTTGCGGCTGCAATGATGCTAAGATTGATGTCTACATTCTATAACTTCAAGGTGGTCAGCCTGAGGTCCAATTGCAAGAACACTTTCCACTGGCTAATAAAGGAGTCTTGCGTTTGCATGAAACCTGGCTGCCAAGGAGTTCAATTTTCAAATTCTTGGAGTATTTTGTGAAGGATTTTGTTTTTAAATGCTTTATTGAATTGCAAGGAAGTGATGCAATAAGTCTTTTTTTTTAACCAACACTTGGATCTTGGCATCAGATTTTTTGAGTCTTCATTTTATCCGGTGTTGCAAATCACTACACATTTTGCAAAGGATGACTGTGTTGGTTCTTGTGCTCTTTTGAGCTTGTTGTGTGCCATTGAGCAGCAGTTCCATACAGAGAGATGCTCAAACTCAGAAGAGCAGAATCTGTGCTCATCATTATCATTATGTCCTGTGTTGTATGACTTCGGCGAACATGGTCTTTGTCCCTGATTCTTTTTGGCAAATTTTTCTATCGAGTTGGCTTGCCATTGCCTTCTTCTGGGTAGTGTCTTTACAAGACGGGTGACCCCAGCCATTATCAATACCCTTCAGAGATTGGCTGCCTGGCATCGGTGATTGCATCACCAGGACTTGTGATATGTACCAGCTGCTCATACGACCATCCACCACCTGCTCCCATGACTTCATGTGACCCAGATCGGGGGGGGATAAACAGGTGTAACATCTTGCCCGAGGGTGACCTGCAGGCTAGAGAAGGGAAGGAGCACCTTACACCTCCTTTGGTAAAGACGTATCTCCACCCTGTATAAGACTTCCTAAATGTTGACTTCTTCTGCCAGATAGTATATTTTAATCCAAGTTATACTTTTAAATAAAATCTCTGTCTGCATCATACAATTATTCCTGCATTTGTCATTGTCTGTATGGTTAACAATAATAAGAAGGAAAACACATCATATTCTTTTAAAATGTAATAATATCAACACATTGTTTACATGTATGAAACTGCTAAAAACACAGGATGAAGTAAGTGACAAATTTACAATATTCTTCTGTATATTAGCAGGACACGATGCAGACTGGGAGACCGTTTCACTGAACACCTACGCTCTGTCCGCCAGAGAAAGCAGGATCTCCCAGTGGCCACACATTTTAATTCCACGTCCCATTCCCATTCCAATATGTCGATCCATGACTTCTTCTACTGTCGAGATGAAGCCACACTCAGGTTAGTCATAGTCATAGTCATACTTTATTGATCCCGGGGGAAATTGGTTTTCGTTACAGTTGCACCATAAATAATAAATAGTATTAGAAATAGTAATGGTAATATTACTATTAGTAAATAGTAAATAGTAATAGTCATGGAAATAATAAATAGTAATAGAATAGTAATAGAAAAATAGCAATAAATAATTAAATAGTAATATGTAATTTATGCCAGTAAATTATGAAATAAGTCCAGGGCCAGCCTATTGGCTCAGGGTGTCTGACCCTCCAAGGGAAGAGTTGTAAAGTTTGATGGCCACAGGCAGGAATGACTTCCTATGACGCTCTGTGCTGCATCTCGGTGGGATGAGTCTCTGGCTGAATGTACTCCTGTGCCCAACCAGTACATTATGCAGTGGATGGGAGACATTGACCAAGATGGCATGCAACTTAGACAGCATCCTCTTTTCAGACACCACCGTCAGAGAGTCCAGTTCCATCCCCACAACATCACTGGCCTTACGAATGAGTTTTTTGATTCTGTTGGTGTCTGCTACCCTCAGCCTGCTGCCCCAGCACACAACAGCAAACATGATCGCACTGGCAACCACAGGATCGTAGAACATCCTCAGCATCGTCCGGCAGATGTTAAAGGACCTCAGTCTCCTCAGGAAATAGAGACGGCTCTGACTCTTCTTGTAGACAGCCTCAGTGTTCTTAGACTGGTCCAGTTTATTGTCAATTCGTATCCCCAGGTATTTGTAATCCTCCACCCTGTCCACACTGACCCCCTGGATGGAAACAGGGGTCACTGGTACCTTAGCTCTCCTCAGGTCTACCACCAGCTCCTCAGTCTTTTTCACGTTAAGCTGTAGATAATTCTGCTCACACCATGTGACAAAGTTTCCTACCGTAGCCCTGAACTCAGCTTCATCTCCCTTGCTGATGCATCCAACTATGGCAGAGTCATCCAAAAATTTCTGAAGATGACAAGACTCTGTGCAGTAGTTGAAGTCCGAGGTGTAAATGGTGAAGAGAAAGGGAGACAAGACAGTCCCCTGTGGAGCCCCAGTGCTGCTGATCACTCTGTCGGACACACAGTGTTGCAAGCACACGTACTGTGGTCTGCCAGTCAGGTAATCAAGAATCCATGATACCAGGGAAGCATCCACCTGCATCGCTGTCAGCTTCTCCCTCAGCAGAGCAGGGCGGATGGTGTTGAATGCACTGGAGAAGTAAAAAACATGACTCTCACAGTGCTCGCTGGCTTGTCCAGGTGGGCGTAGACACGGTTCAGCAGGTAGACGATGGCATCCTCAACTCCTAGTCGGGGCTGGTAGGCGAACTGGAGGGGATCTAAGTGTGGCCTGACCATAGGCTGGAGCAGCTCCAGAACAAGTCTTTCCAGGGTCTTCATGATGTGGGAGGTCAATGCCACCGGTCTGTAGTCATTGAGGTCGCTGGGGCACGGCGTCTTCGGCACAGGGACGAGGCAGGGCGTCTTCCACAGTACAGGAACCCTCCGGAGCCTCAGGCTCAGGTTGAATACATGGCGAAGTACTCCACATAGCTGAGGGGCACAGGCTTTGAGCACCCTGGTACTGACACCATCCAGTCCTGCAGCCTTGCTTGGGTTGAGATGTTTCAGCTGTCTTCTCACCTGTTCAGCCGTGAAGCACACCGTGGTGGTTTTATGTAGGGGAGGGGTATAGTCATGAGAGCAGGGTGGGGGACTGTGAGGAGGGGTAGGAGGGGAGAGTGGAATATATATTAGTTGGGGGCCGACAACAGGTGGCTCATATGGGGGATGGGCAAGGGTCACCATGTGAAATCTGTTAAAGAACAGGTTAAGTTCGTTGGCCCTGTGCACACTGCCTTCAGCTCCTCTGTTGCTAGTTTGCCGAAGCCCAGTGATGGTCCTCGTCCCCCTCCAGACCTATCTTGTGTTGTTCTGCTGGAGATTCCACTCAAGCTTCCTCCTGAACCTGTCTGTAGCCTCCCTGATCCTGGCTTTCAGGTCCCTCTGTATTGCCCTCAGCTCCTCCCTATTTCCATCTCTAAACGCCCTCTTTTTAGCGATCAGGATGTCCTTAATGTCCTTTGTCACCCATGGCTTGTTATTTGAATAACAAAGGACAGTTCTTGTTGGAACATTGCAGTCCACACAGAAGTTAATGTAATCAGTGCATTCTGTGAGCCCATCAATATCCTCTCCAAGTGGCTCACAGAGCGCCTGCCAGTTCCTGTTGGAGGAACAGCACCTTATATTCCGTCTGGGTAGCCTCCAACCTGATGGCATGGACATTGACTTCCTTAACTTCTGTTAATGCCCCTCCTCCCCTTCTTACCCCATCCCTCATTTATTTATTTATTTATCTATTAATTGATTGATTGATTAATTAATTTATTTTATTTCCCCCCCTTTCTTTCTTTCTTTCTCTTTTTTTCTCTCTCTGTCCTTCTCACTATATCTTCCTCGGGCTCCCCTCCCCCTTTCTTTCTCCCTAGGTGTCCCGTTCCATGATCCTCTCCCTTCTCCAGCCTTGTATCCCTTTTGCCAATCAACTGTCCAGCTCTTAGCTCCATCTCTCCCCCTCCTGACTTCTCCTATCATTTGGATCTCCCCCTCCCCCTCCCACTTTCAAATCTCTTACTATCTCTTCTTTCAGTTAGTCCTGACGAAGGGTCTCGGCCCGAAACGTCGACTGCACCTCTTCCTATAGATGCTGCCTGGCCTGCTGCATTCCACCGGCATTTTGTGTGTGTTGCAATATTCCTGTTCGCTATCTTGATAGCACTTCAATATTTTTAGAGTAATTATCTTTAAATATGCTCAATTAAAACCAGTAAGTTTTCTTCCTTCAGTAGCATAGTTTAATTCATTGTGTTAATTTCTTTCTAATCATGATAGCGTTAACTTTAAACAATGGTAGAAACAAGTGTACAGGAAAGCAATAGCTTTTGCAGGAAGGTTCGGGCGCAAATAATTCTCAAGAATTAGGGCACACAGTAGTACTCCAGCAACCAACAGTAACTTTCCAGCAAATGCTAATCATTTTGAACAATGCCTATAAAAGGAGCACACAAGTTAACCTTTTGTTTACAGAAGGAAAAAAATGAAAGATCTACCAAAGTAAATGATGGTTACTTGTTTTTTTGAAATCTGTATGCTTACTGCAGTGCTTTGAGAGAAGAACAAATGATTGTTATCTTCACCTGATGGTAAATTTATGGGTCAGTGTCACAAATCATTCAAATCATCGGAAAACGAAGACCCCACCAAAATACAATAAATAAGTAATTAAATGAAATATTTATTATTGGAGACTTGGCTGTGTACAGGAACTGAATGGGTACTTACTATTGTCATTCTCAATTAACATCTTCAGCAACTGGCCCCATTTGGGCTGTGAGTTAAACCTACAAATGGCAATACTAATGGGAGTGCCACCAGTACTTAACATCTCTACCAGTAATTAACAGTTAACACTATTAATATTAATAATGCAGCTTGAAATGGGAATATCTGTGGTGTATGACTATCTAATTAGAAAATCATTCACAATATGTGGTAGCTTTATGGTGAAGCATTTCTCTGTCCAATTAGAGGTTTCCACTTCTGCACAGCATCCTGTCAATCAAACTGAAAATTCCCGAGCCACAGAAAGCATGTGGATCGTTAACAAAGTGGGTCATGAGCAAACCAAGTACGATTCCAAATTAAGCAGAGTCAAATGCATGACAACCAGATAAAAGACTCGCACTTTGAAATAGGAGCCAAGAATAGAACTTGGAAAAATAGAAAGGACAACAATATTGCCAAACAAAGTGTACCGATGGGAGGTATTTAAAATTTTGCTCGGCAGAATTCAGGTAAAACATGTCCTGTTAAAATATAAGAACTATTAAGATACTAATGAGGCACTAAGGATAAACAAAGGCAAAATAGAAATTGAAGATAAGGGAAAAGGCATCCTCTAAATGATTGGACAGCATGGGGACAGTCATCACAGAGGAATGTACAAAGAGACTAAAAAAGAACCAAAGAAATTAGTTTATGAGATTAAATAATTAAGAAACATAGAATAAAATTGCACCTTATTCTATTCAAAGTAAAGAAAGAAAGAAAGAGAATATGGATGCCAAAATGAGGTGACAAGGGATGGGCAAGATGAAATAACTGAGCATAAATTACTGGGGGAACTCAGCAAGTCAGGCAGCATCTATGGAAGGAATAAACAGCTGGAGTTTCGGGCTTCTTCAGGACAAAATAAGAAAGAGTGATGGTGAAGCACTTCGATATGTTTAATTGCAGAACATTATTGGCCTTAATTCCCTATTTACCAGACAGCTAAAGTGAAATGATTCAGAAAATGAGGCTTTGAAGAATGTAACTAAAAAAAGACATGAAGCAGGCTAATATTACTCATAGGGGTAGGGGTGGTGCGGGTGCCGACACTCCCAGCTCTCCCAGCCCTGAGATACCAGGCAAGGTAATTTGATTCCAAACAATTGGCTTATTGATCATTACAGAGCGTCTCTCTGGCACTCCCTGCTCCCTCCCCTCTCCCTTCCTCTTTTCCCAACCATGAGCCCAATTCTAACTCTCAGTCCACAACAGAGACCCATATCAGAACCAGGTTTATCGTCCCTCACGTGCGTCATGAAAAACAATTCCCTCACCTTCCCCTCTTTTTCTATTCCCCATTCTGGCCTCTAACTTCTTCCCACCTGGCACAGTACTGCAGTTTTCCAAGAAGCCTTCAATAAGGTGACACAGAATAGATTAATGTTGAATCAGGAGACTTGGCAGAAAGACTGGACATACTGGTTTTTTGACAGTAACAAGAATATACATAAAGTATAATCATTTAAAATTACTTAAAATAGAAAATGATCAGAGATGAGGCCATGGTTTCCAAAAATAATATTAATTAGTTAAGCTTTGGAATTACAAACCATATTTAAGCTGGAAGCCGATGCAAAATTGAGGGTGGGTTAGGCTGGGGAATAGGTGGGGCTTGGTGATTTCAATGGTCAGCAGTAAATATGACTGTAACAGCCTCCAAGAAAACAAAAAAAGCTGGAGACACGAAAACTGCAGGTGCTGAGATCTCAAGTGAGAAACAAACTGTTGGAGGAACTCAATGAGTCAGGCAACATTGGTGGAAGCAAAGGGATCTTCAAGACCCTGCATCACTATAAAGGGGAGACAGCCAGTCAAGAGAAGTGAGGGAGAGGGGTGACCTAGGAGCTGGCAACTGATTGGCGGATCCAGGTAAGGAGGCGTTGATAGGCAGGTCAAGTCAGGTGGGTAACGGAGGGGTGGAGATAGCAACAGAGGCTGGGAGATGATAAGTGGAGGTAACAGGGGACTGGAGATTGTGAAACCAGATAAGAAATGAGGCTGATGAGTGGAAACAAATAAGAAATTTTAAAAAAACAGAAAAGAGATGGATAGAGGACCGAGCTGGGTGAGTGTAAGAATAATAGTAAGACCCAGGTATAGGGGTGGAGAAAGAAACTTGCTGGAGGAGCGGGGGGGGGGTGGGGTTGGTCCGTGGAAACAAAGATGTGTCTGACAGGACCTGGATGGACCAGGAGGAGAAGGAAGGGAACAGACAGGGTGCAGGTCACCTTAAAATGGAGAATTTAATATTCATGCCATTGGGTTATAGAATACAATGCAAAATGCAAACTAAAAGTACAGCAACACAAACCAAATGCTGGAGGAACTCAGCAGATCAGGCAGCATCTATGGAAAAGAGTAAATAGTTGACATTTTGGGCCGAGACCCTTCATCAGGGTGAGAAGTAGGGAGAAGATGTCTGAATAAAAAAGGTGGGGGGAAGGGAAAGAGGCGAGCTGGAAGGTGGAAACCAGGTGGGCGGGAAAGGTCAAGTGGAGGAGAGGAGAGGAGAGTAGACCATCCATATGAGAAAGGGAAGGAGGAGAGGACCTAGGGGGAGTAAGAGACAGGTGAGAAGAAGTGAAAAGTCAGAGTGGGGAATAGAGGAAAGGTGGTAGGGGAATTTGTTCACTGAAAGGAGAAATTGATATTCATGCCGTCAGGTTTGGGGGTACCCAGACAGAATACAAGGTATTGCTCCTCCACTCTGAGGGCGGCCTCATTTTGGCTCAAGAGGAGGCAATGGATCGACAAGTTGAAATGGGAATGGGAATGGGAATTAAAACATTTGGCCACCGGGAAGCCATGCTTGTGGCAGATAGTGCGAAGGTGCTCGAGGACGCAGGCCTTACCTTCTCCCAATTGCTCCTGATGTAGAGTATGTTTGGAATGCCTTGGGATTGTCTTTAATCCTACTTAACAAGGGCTCTTCGTGGTCTCTCCTGGCTTTCCTCATTTCCTTCTTGAGTTCCTTTCCAGCTTCTTTATAATCCTCAAGGGTGTGGTGAGCCAAAAGGTCAATTCCTGTGCAATTTTGCTTGACGACAATCTGTGACTCAATCGCAAAAAGTTTAAACTGTCGAATAATACCCTGTATGTCTGCAGGGTGGAAGTATAATCCCAAGCAAAGCAATTCAAGTCATGTGACCTCTTCACAGCAAGTAACCACAAAATAAATCTACACTACACTGAAGCATTGTGAACAATGATCTATTGAGCTGTATGCCATTAGAGAGAAGCAGAATAGCTTCAAGACAAAAAATTGGTTGTATGGTCAGTGGATAGACATGACCATCGACGTCGCACTAGATTGCTCAGTTATGGGTAGGGATACTGATGTCAGTTCAGTTAATTTCCACAAACAAAGAGTTCAGTGACCTCAGGCCTGATAAAATGTTTCATGAGTTAAAGCTGACGGGTGGTAGCTGACCACACTTATCAATCAATACTAATGGGAAAGGATTGCCTAGGACATAGAAGCTGGACGAGAAAGAAGGGTTCAGCTTGGAAGATCAAAATCACATCGAAGCGGAATCTTTGGAAAGTGTGCAAAAATGTTCATGGTTGGCTACACAGGGTTACAAGTGAAAAAATGTTGTGGTGGAAATCGGAAATAAAAACAGAAAAATTCCGAAAACATTCAGAAGGTCAGGCAGCATCCATGGAAAGAGAAAATGAATTAATTTTTCAGGTTGGAGGTCGCTCATTTGAAACCAGCAATTTCTGTTTTAGTTAGAGGTTGTATCGCAGCAGTCAGTGCAATGCTTTACTTACAGCACTGGCTGTAAAACTGGGGTTCAATTCCCACCACTGTCTGTAAGGAGTTTGTATGTTCTCTCTATGAGAACATAGGTTTCCTCCGGATGCTCTGGTTTCCTCCCACATTCCAAAAATGTATGTGTAAATTGTGGACATGCTAGATTCAAAGGTCAAAGTTCAAAGTACATTTATAACCAAAGTATGTATAAATTATCCACCCTTGAGATTTATCTCCTTACTGGCAGCTGCAAAACAAGGAACCCGAAAGAACCCATTAGAAAAAGACTAACAAAGTACCAATGCAAACACACAAATCGTGCAAACAATGAAAGCAACAGCACTCAGAACGAAAGTGCATCCATAGACATAAAGCCCGTTGCAGCTGGAGCAAGCTCACAACCTCAGCCTCAGTTTAGCATACAACGGAGCGGATCGTCGCGGAGCCCGCAGTCATGAATCCCGGAGCAGGTCACAGCCACAGCCTCGGTTCAGCATACAACGGAGCGGATCGTTGCGGAGCCCGCAGACACGAAGCCCGGAGCAGGTCACAGCCACGGCCTCAGTGCCAAGGACAGCACCAGAAACATGGCAACACTTGTGGGCTGCCTCCAGCACATGCTTGCTGATTGGATTTGATGCAATTTCATAGGTACATACCTATGACAAACCAAACTAATTTTCTTTCTCTCTTTTCAAATTCTTATCAACAACAGGTGTAAACCGCACATGCTAAAGAACCAGATGGAGGAAGAAAATTTAATGGAGCTCTGGTGAAAGAGAATCAGAGCTACTGGATAATACTAACCACAATGTACCTAAGGCACTTTTCTTTGACAACTTAGTTTTAACAAGGTGGCATAAACCAGGCAATTGATGACGAATGGTACCCTTTGCTAATTCCACAGGAATTACAAGCAGAGTTGGCAGGAGCCAAAACTTTTAACGAACATGTTCTTTCTCATGCATATGTTCAGTTGCATATGGATGAGGAAAGCCAACGAGAGTTGACAAAGTACTCGGGTGCCAGTACTCCTGCACAGGTTAACCTTTCGGAGCAAAGTCACCTTTAAGTTACAAGAGACTTAATGTATTTCACTGTCTAATGTCAAGATAATATACCAAAGTCATATGTACTGAAAGAGAAAATCTGCAAGTATTGGAAGAAAAGTGCACCAGCCACATTTTATCTATTTATTTATTTACTGAGCGTGGAATAAGCCCTTCTGATCCGTCGATACACACCGCCCAACAATCCCCCGATTTAACCCTAGCCTAACCACGGGACAATTCACAATGAGCAATTAACTACCAAGCGGTACATCTTTAGAATGTGGGAGGAAACTGGAGCACCTGGAGGAAACCCACACGGTCACGAGGAGATCATACAAGCTCCTTACAGGAATTGAACCCGGGTCACCTGTACTGTGAGTGTAAATATCGATTATTGTTCCTATTGGAAAGGGATTAATAACTTTCTAATATTCATAAGCAGCTGTCTGAGGAAGAACAGACTGTATACTGCGCCATGTACACAAAATACTGGAGGAATAACACAAGTCAGGCAGCTTCTAAGGAAGGAAGGGAGTAAGCAGTCAACGCTTTGGGCTGAGGCCCTTCATAAAGACTCAGCATGCAGCTCACGATCACAGATTTGCAAACTATTTTCTTCATGCATGGTTTACCAGGACAACTAGTCTTAGACAACAATCCTCAGCTTTGATGATTTCACTTTGACCTCTTCACAAAATGGAATGGCACTCAGCACTCACTTATTTCACCATTAATGCACAGGGTGATGGAACTTAACTCTCAGATATCAATTAATAAACTTTTTTTTTGCTAATCTGCAGAACAGCACTACTTTCACTACCTAAGAGGTTAGGCACCGGCTAAATTTCCAATGCATAAAGGACTCAGAGCATGTTTGAACTTATTTCAGACAAATTTGAAGAAGGGAGCAGGGAAAAAAAAGCAGTCGGGGTATGGGATGTATCACAGAGCAGGGTGTGGGGAGAATCAATACAATCAAAATGATCCAATTTGTGTGTCAGCACTATTTGGATTTGTAGGAGTAATAGAACAAAGAGATCCGTTACCTTGAGGAAATAATAATCTGCACTCAAATCATACAAGGGATATAAAAGGAGGACAGCAAATCTGAGTGTTTCAGAAGATCAAATGGAGAGAAAAAAATAGATACAGGGTTTGACTATGTTGAGTCATGGAGTGACATGTGGCCAAAGTCAACAACGTGGCGCAGTAACACAGTCCTCCAAAATGAAAGAGAAAAGTTGCAAGCGGGTTCAATCTGTAAGTAAAATGAGAATACAACATGACTCACTCTTGTTTGTCATAAAAGAGTAAGGGAAGGCCCCAAAATCCCCGGCTTTGCCTGCTGTTGGTGACCAAGATGGAGGTCGAATCGTACGGATAGAGATGGCGCTCAGTACTCGATGTTGGAGAGCTGATCAGAGCTCGAAGTTTTCGGATGACTCAGAGTCAGATTGTGGTCGGCATGGCAGGGGGAGTTTTTCTTCCTTCTCCCGTCTACATGAGATGTGGGACACTTGAGAAACTTTGAACTTCTACTGTGCTCATGGACTTCTTCATCAAGTTATGGTATTGTTGCACTCTACATGCACATTCTCCATCATGAACCAAACAATGATGTATCACTATAATTCTTTTGTATTGCTTTGTAACCAACTCAATTTTCAGGAGGATGGCAATCCTTTCTCCCTGTTCATTCTTGGCAGCTCTGTGTCAACTGCTGCTGGAATAAACAGAGCCAATTGTTCTTTTGATTGGTTACCAATCAAATTTCCTGTTTCCTTTTGTTTTTTATTCTATTAACTCCTGACAGTAAGCCAGTGATGGTGCATTGGCTCCTGCTATTGTACAAGCAACCTATTTTCACTCAGCAAAGTACCAACATGAATTTCTTGAAGTCACAAGAAATAACAGATGTTGGAATCTGGAACAATAGACAAAGTGTTAAGGAAACTCAGTGAGCCAGGCAGAAATAGTCAACATTTCAGGTTGAGACCCTTTACCCAGGCAGAGAGGAAGAGGGAAGATAGTCAATATGAAAAGATGAGGAAAGAGGTGGCAGGTGACAGGTGGACTCAGATGAGTAGGACAGGTGAATGAAAATGCTACACAAGCTTAGGAAGTGAGAGTTGGACATATTTAAGGGCTGAAGACAATGGAATATGTTCGGAGAGGAAGGTGGAACACGGAGTAAAGGGAGGGAGATAGGGGGGAAAACGGTAGGAGAGTGAGTGATGGGCAGATAGAGAGTGTGGGGGAGGAGAAGAGATTAAAGTGTGGGTATATAGGCATTTTAATTGGACAATGGGAATCCTCGTCATTTTCCCCTTCCCAAGGGGGACTCAGATGGTCAGGCAGCAGGTGTAAAGGGAAATGGATAGTCAATGTTTCAGATCGAGACCCTTCATCTTAGTAATTTTGTAATGTAGCAAGTTTAGTATGAGGTACAAAAATTTATATATTGTATGCCTTGGTCTGGTCCTCCTGAATTAGTCATAGGGTCATAGAAAAGTACAGAAACAGGCCCTTTGGCTCATCAAGTGACTAAAAGTGCACACAATACTCCAAATTAGGCCTCATCAATGCCTTATACAACTTCAACATAACATCCCATCTCCTGTACTTAATACTTTGATTTATGAAGGTCAATGTGCCAAAAGATTTCTTTATGACCCTTCCTACCTGTGATGCCACTTTCAATGAATTATGGGCCTATATTCCCAGGTCACTTTATTCTACCACACTCCTCAGTGCTCTAGCGTTCACTGTGTAAGACCTATCTTGGTCGGTCTTACTGAAGTGCATTTGTCTACATTTAATTCCATCTGCCATTTTTCAGCCCATTTTTCCAGATGATCCAGATCTCTCTGCAAGCCATGATAGCCTTCCTCACTGTCCACTACACCTCCAATCTTGGTGTCATCGCAAATTTGCTGGTCCTTTTAACCACATTATCATCCAGATCATTGATATAGTTGACAAACATCAAAAAACCCAGAACCAATCCCTGCGGCACACCACTAGTTACGGGCCTCCAGTCAGAGAGGCAACCATCCACTACCACTCTCTGGCTTCTCCCGAAAAGCCAATGTCTAATCTAATTTACTACATTCTTGACCAACCTCCCGTGCGGGACTTTGTCAAATGCCTTGCTGAAGTCCATGTAGACAACAACCACCGCCTTGCCTTCATCCACTTTCGTGGTGAATTCCTCAAAAAATTTATAAAATTGGTTCGACATGACCTACCACACACAAAGCCCTGCTGACTATCCTTAATCAGTCCAAGTCTATCCAAATACTTATATATCTGGTCGCTTAGAATACCATCTAATAACTTTCCCACCACTGACTTCAAACTCATCAGCCTATAATTTCCTGGTTTACATTTAAAGCCTTTCTTAAACAGTGGAATCAGATCGGCTATTGCCCAATTCTCTGGTACCTCTTCTTTCACTAAGGATATTTTATATATCTCTGCTCGGGCCCAGGCAATTCCTGCACTTGCCTCCTGTAGGGTCTGATGGAACACCTTGTCAGGTCCTAGGGATTTATCCATCCTGATTTGGCTCAAGACAGCAAATACCTTCTCTGTAATCTGTAAAGGATCCATGACGTTGATGCTGCTTCACCTCACTTTTATAGATTCTGTGCCCATCGCCTGAGTACATACAGATGCAAAAATATTTTTTTTTGGCTCCACACGTGGATTACCATTCTGATCTTCCAGAGGACCAATTTTGTCCCTTGCAATCCTTTTGCTCTTACAATATCTGCAGAATCCCTTAGAATTCTCCTTTAATTTGTCTGCTAGGGCAACCTCATGCCTTCTTTTATCCGTCCTGAGTTCTTCCTAAAGTCTGTATTGCATTTCTTATACTCCATAAGCACCTCATTTGTTCCCACCTGCTTATACCTGCTAAGCACCTCCTTTTTATTTTCTCTGCCAGGGCCTCAATACCTCCTGAAAACTAAGGTTCCTTACTGTTGTTATCTTTACATTTTATTCTGACAGGCACATACAAGCTTTGTATTCTCAAAATTTCACTTTTTTAACACATACACCTTGGCCAGAAAACTGCCTGTATTCATCCACTCTTGGCAGATCATTTCTGACACCATCAAAATTGGCCTTTCTCCAACTTAGGATCTCAACCTGTGGACCAGACCTATCTTTTTGCTTATTTACTTTGAAACTAATGTAATTGTAATCACTGGATGCGTACACTGTCTCACTGGGACTTTTCTGTACTGATTAAGGAAAATTTCATGAACACATTTGACAAGCTCTATTCCATCTAGTCCTTTTAAAATGTGGAAGTCCAAGTTGTTATGGGGAAAGTTAAAATCACTTACTATAACAACCTTATGATTCTTGCAACAGTCTGTGATCTCTCTACATGCCACTATGTTTGGATATGGCCCAAGTGCAGAGCGGGAGACACTAAGTTCACAGCTTTTAATGCAAAAAGAGATAGAGGGAAAAGAAAACAATAAATGCTAGGGCCATTAACTAAGACTATCAAAGGGAAGGTGAAGCCAACACTGTGGCTAAAAGGAATAACTAAATATAAAATGAATACCGCTAGTCTTCAGAGTCAGTTGACTTGACAGTCCAAATTCTCAGGCAAGGCCAAATACAAGCAGGCAGTGAAACGTTGCTGTGCTTTATTCAAATCTCAACAAGTGCTAAGACGAAAATAATGGAGTTAAGTACCATTACAATGAAATAATAATTAGCTGACACTTGCATATCTGCTGCACTGCCAAATCCGCAGTTGTGACACTACAAGCTTGTTCCTCTAATTCCCACAGACTGTTTGGTGGCCTGTAATATAGCCCCAGTAACGTGGTCATAAATTTCTTATTTCTCAGTTCCACCCAAAACATCTCACGAGATGAGTTCTCCAGTCTGTCCTGACTGAGTACTGCTTTGACAATTTCCCTTATTACCAACACAACCCCTCCTCCTTTAATCCTTCCTTCAAGGAAAAATTGAAAGAAAGGACCTGTCCTTTATCATTTAGTAAATTATACAATGTTATGATTTGCAACATTTAGATTAAGAAAGGCCTGTTGTCATTGTTTGGTATGTGCTGGAGAATGGCAAGAAGACATGTCAGGAAGGGAAAATGGCTAGGTGTCACAATGTGTACTGGCAATGTCAGAATCCAAATGCAGAGGAATCTGACAGACTCTGATGTAGAAATGGTGACCAAAGTTTATTCTTAAGGATTCCAAAAGAACACCAGTGGCTCAGCTGAGCGACACTGTGAGATGTAACTTTCTCAAAACTAGGACCCCACAATTAGAGCTAATCAGGTGTCCACTTAAATAAAACAAGTTACATGGAATCCCTGAGTCAATCAAAAGCAGCAGGAGACCACGTTATTAAGAGCAAGTCGCTCAAGAAAAAGCATAAGGAGCTCTAAACAATTAAGGACTCTTGCTAAACAACAATTAACCAATTGACATGCTCTAAAAACCTCGGAGCCCAGTGTTCTCCAGATCACCGTATCATCCTGAAGAGCTTATTATAGTTGGATTTCCCAAAAATGGGGTGTCGGGAAGGGTAGCATCTCTGGTGTGAAGACCTGTCATACCTTCCAAGGCAGCTCCTCTACTTTTAGTCCTCACCTGACACTCTGGTCTCACCCGTGGCTCCAAGTAAGCTGTTTGCATGCGACCGTAGCCATACCATGGACAATGGGTTCGACAGGCTGGCCAAACCAGGTGAGAATATCCATCAGGGTTTTTTTGAAGACTGGATTCAGTGGACTGTGCGAAGGAAACCTCCAGCTGGTTTAACAGCAGGAAGGCGTTTTCCAGCATGCATTGTGGAGCGCGAAGAGCAGGGCAAGACACACTTGTCATCCATCTTCACCTAGCTCCAGGCATATTGACTCTCGTCTTGCCACTGAATGCAGACGGACTCAGGTGAGAGAGTGAGGTTGACGACCTGCGCGACTCCCCCTCCCTTTAATCAAACTCATGTGCAAGTCACGGCATTCAGATCCAAGTCCTGTGGCGATGGGCGAGCGACGAAACAGCGGGTGAGGATACACAGGATGCTGAAGCCGCGGACCTGCACACAGGTAGCTCAAGTCAACGGGTTGTTTTTCGTTGACCGAAATAGCAGCGAAACTCAGCAGCCACCTGAGTGAACGAGCAGCCCTTTTCAGGACCACACAGCTCACATCCGCAGTACGAGGAAGGGGCTAGAAAAGGTGCCCTAAACAATGTCTGCTTCATTCAATGCTAGTCAGTAAACCACGGCTGGCGGGGATCGCACTTCAACGATCGAAATCAAAGAAATTGAACAAAAGTGACAGCGCCCAGAATTGTCACATGGAATGTGCGAACCTTAATGGACAATGTCAAGTCTGACAGACCTCAGAAAGAAGAACTGCTTTGGTAGCAAGAGAACTGTGACAGAACCACAAAACAAGTGGTCCACTCATCACCAGTAAACTGCCGGAGCTCTCCCAATCCCTCTGGGAAAAGGGTCAGATTCCACATTGTATACCTGTACAAGAGGAAGGGAAACCATCAGGTATATGATAACCACAGAGACATCTCTTTGGTCTCAGTAGCTGGGAATATCTTAGCCAGATTCCTGCTAAACAGGCTAAGATGTTCCCAGGCTAAGATTAGATGCTAACCTGGAAAGAGGTCATCTCCCGGAAAGTCAGTGAGGCTTCAGGAAAGGAAGAGGAACTATCGATATGACCTTTGCTGCAAGACAACTCCAGGAAAAAAGCCAGGAGCAGAACAGACAGCTCCGCACCACGTTTGTCGATCTTACCAAGGCCTTCGACACTGTGAGCCGAGAGGGATTATGGAAGATCATGGTGGAGTTTGGTTGCCCTGCAGATTCATCACCATGGTCAAGCAGTTTCATGACGGGATGCCAGCCAGTGTGCTGGACAATGGTGACTGTTCTGTTGCTTTTTCAGTCACAAATGGGGTCAAGCAGGGATGTGTTCTGGTGCCCATCCTCTTCAGCATGATGTTCAGTGCGATGTCGACTGATGTATTCCGGGACAGCGAATCTAGCGTCCATATCAACAACAGGATGGATGGCAAGCTGTTCAACCTGTGCAGGCTTCAAGCCATTACTAACGTCAGAGAGACAGTGCTGAGAGGCTTCCTATCCATTGATGATTGCACTCTCAACGCAAGCTCTGAGTCTGACATGCTGGATATCATCGACAATTTTTCCACTCTATGTGACAACTTCAGTCTCACCAACAGCGCCAAGAACATGGAGGCCACGCACCAAGCAGCCCCAGATCAACCCTATGTGGAGCCATCCATCTCAGTGAACGGCCAGCAGCTCCAGGCAGTTGACTAAGTTCATGCATCTTGGCAGCACCCTCACAAGAGCAGTTCACATGGACGACGAGGTCAGCTGCAGGATCGCCAAGGTTTGCGCCAATTTCAGGAGAATATGTGACACTGTCAGGGGTTGAAGGGGAATTACTCTGAAGACTGAGCTGAAAGCCTACCACACTAACTTCCTATCTACATGTGTGAAATATGGTCCGTGTACGTGAAACATGCATAGACTGAACCACTTCCACTTGTCATGCCTACGGAAGATCATGAAAATCAATTGGCAAGACAGAATTCCTGTCTGGGAAGTGCTGTCTGCAGTAGACATACCCACCGTCCACACACTGCTGACGAAACATCAAGCCAGGTGGGCATGCCATGTCGCCAGGATGTCAGATGATCACATCCCCATGCAGTTGTCCTTCGGGGAACTATCCACAGGGAAGTGCTCTCGTGGTGGTCAGCGAAAGCAATTGAAGGACACGCTCAGAAGTTCGCTCAAGGCCCTAGAGATCTGTTACACTTGCTGGGGACATGAAGCTTTGAATGACTCACCCTGGCACAGCCTTCTCAATAAAGGTGCCACCAAAGCTGAAAAGAATTGCAAAAAGGAAACAACAACAGCGGAAAGAACGAGCGGCAGGCTCCACAACTACAGAACCTTCACACACTTGCCCCACATGTGGAGGTACTTCCTAGCCTGGATGAGACTCAACAGTCACCTCATGGGCAGTGAGGACCACTGATACCCAAGGATGTCAGCGGTCCTCATTGTTCATGATGGATGCACACACACTACAGTTCCCAATGTCCATTTGAATATGCACATATGTAAAGTTTGAGTGACAATGGGTTCTATATCTACCATGGTTTCTAGTGACCAGATAGCTTGCTTATAAATTAGTGTTGATTATTTTGTCTGTGTTCAAATGAACGATGTCTGAGATACTAAGAATGAGAATAGAGAAAGCAATCCAACCTGACGAAGGGTCTCGGCCCGAAACGTCAACTGTTCTTCTTCCTATAGATGCTGCCGGGCCCGCCGCGTTCACCAGCATTTTTTGTGTGTGTTGTTTGAATTTCTAGCATCTGCAGATTTCCTCGTGATTGCGTGTATATTATTCATATAGCGTAATTTAAAGTGGTATCTTCCAGGCCAGTGATCCTTTGGGGGTTAATGTGGCAGAATTTAGAAACACTCCTATATTGTGTTGTCCATACTACCTATCCAAAAGAAACTCCAAGTGGCACCTTTCTGCCAAACATCGATGCCCTAGCGGATATAAAGTTGAAAATCTTGTTTTTTTTCCCCTCTAATATTGCATTTGTTTGTCACATGTATTAAAGATTCTGACGAAAGTGTAGCTGGCCTGATTAGGAGGTTTATACATGAGACAGAACTTGGGGAGTTGTGGATAGCAAGGAAGGATTTCGAAGGATGTAGCCTGATACAAATCTGTTGGAAAGTTGGGCAGAGAAATGCCAGAGTTTAATCTCGGCATGTATGAGATGATGCCTTTTGGGATGTCAAATGCAAAAGCATACGGCAAATGGCAAAACTCTTAGGAGAATTGATGTACAATGGGATCTCAGGATGCAAATCCTTTCAAATAGATAGGGTGGTAAAGAGGGCATATGGAACATTTCTTTCATTGGCTGGGCCGTTGAGTATAATAGTTGGTAAGTTAAGTTGTAGCTGTTTAAGACTTTGCTTATAGAGTCTTGGAGTCGTGGCCAAGTGGTTAAGACGTTTGTCTAGTGATCTCAAGGTCGCTAGTTCGAGCCTCAGCTGTGGCAGTGTGTTTGTGTCCTTGAGCAAGGCACTTAATCACACATTGCTCTAGTGTCTGTGTGAGGAGTGGCGCCCCACACAGACTTCCAATCTGCACCTCGTAAGGCATGAAAATGCCCGACGCAGGCCTCTCATGGTCTGAGTCGACGTTCCCTCCCCTCCCTCCCCTTATAGAGTCCCTTTAGAACAGAAGTAAGGAGGAGTATCTTTAGCCAGAGGAGGCTGAATCTGTGGAATGCATTACCACTGACTGCTGTAGAGGCCAAGTCATTGGGTATATTTGAAGCGGAGGTTGATAGGTAGTTAATTGGTAAGGGCACTAATGGTTATTGGGAGAAGGCAGGAGATTGGGGTTGAAAGGAAAAATAAATCAGCCATAATGGAAAGGTGGAGCAGACATGATTGGCTGAATGGCCTAATTCTGCTTCTGTGCCTCGTGGTCTTATCTGGAGTATTGTTCGCAGTTCTGGTTGTTGCATTATAGGAAGGATGTGGAGGTTTTGAAGAAAGTGGAGAAGAGTTTCACCATGGATTTGAAAGTATCAGCTAAGGAGAGATGGGACAACCTTGCTTGCTTTCTCTGGAGCTTTTGAGGTTGAGAGGTAACATGGTAGCAGTGTATGATATTATGAGATGCATAGATATGCTGGAAAGAGCCTTTTTCCCCAGGGTGGAAATGTCAAACACCAGCAGGCAGAGCTTTAAATTGAGAAGGGGTAAGTTAAAGGAGATATCCAAGGCAAATCTTTTTACCCCTAAATTGTTAGGTACTTGGAACATGCTGCCATTGGAGATGGTAGAAGTAAAGATAAGAGAAATGTTTAAGAGACATTTAGACAGATACATGAATAGAGGGACATGCACAACGTATAGCACATGACATTTAATTTGGCATTATGGGCAGCCTGGCCAAGGTGTGCAGGAAGGCCTTTCCCTATGCTATTTTTTTCTGTGTTTCTGTATTTCAAAGAGTAGATGTGCTGGTGGCTGGGGAGGGTGTGGTCATTTGCATCATAAATATGTTAAACAAGGTGTCTTTGGATGCTGACCAGGCTAAATCTTCCATGCCCATCTTGTATGCCATGGTAACTGCTATACTTGGACAGGAAATTTTCAAACCAGGATCCGACCACTTACGTGCGGAACAGCGGGAGTAAGCATGAAAAGCCTCCGCTTGTGAAATCAACAAATTGTGAATGGGAGGAGTTGTGACTTTGTGAATTGACATGTTGACACAGGGTAAGGCAGACAGGCAAAGCAGACAATTTCCCCGTGGCTCACGCTGGATGAAAATAGATTGATTTTACATATAAATGAGTGATGGGGTTTTAAATGGTTAGGATGAAACCAGGGCCTGCCTGTAAATCCTTCACCCACTTTACCTGCAGTGCACATGCAGTGGATGCATATATGCCGAGAATTGGTGGCGAACAAGCAATAAAAAAAATGCATTGTAACCTGTGTTTTAGTAGATCATTTTTAGGTGTTTATTTTGACACTTCAGTACCCTATTGAGACATGCAGGTGTGTACTGCTGATATTCTAAAAATTATTATTCTGCTCCTGACCAATTAAGGATAATGTATAGTGACATACAAAAGCACTATCCAGCCACTAAGAGCTGTCTGGAATTTACATGTCTCCTACATGCAGCCCATTCATAAGCAAGCAGGCTTGATGGAATATGCCAATGTTACTGTACTTCAAATTGAATGCTGAGGGAGTGGGAGAAGAAAGACCAATCCCAATAGTTATTAATGTAAATCATCTGTGCACTCTCTAACGTGACAGAACAATGGAGGGGTAGGGGCTGGGGGTGGGGGGGTTGGTCCTTGACAGCAGCACATTTCTAAATTATTGCTTCTGGTATGCAGAACAGACTAGCCAGGGCTCTAGCAGCGAACGCTGTGTGTGGTTGGTGATGACACTTGCTTACGTGCATCATCTTCACTGTTGTGTAAATTCTGAACCGAACATCAGAATTGTGCCAACCAATTATTTTTTAAATGAATTTGTCTTTGCGCCGCCTCAGCTGAAGCACCCACCAAACAGTGGCATAAATTTGTGGTATAATGCGCTTCTGTGTCTTGCCGGTCATATTGTGAAATCGCTGTGTTTCAGCTTGTTTCACTGTACATTTTTTTTTTGACAATTAAAAAATACTCAGAAGCACGCTCGTCAATAAAGTTAACTCATAATAGGAATTTGAAGGATGGCGAGCATTTGTAGGAATCTTCTGAATGCGTTTGTCTCCATGGCATCTTGCTATTACAATAAATGTTGAACAGTTTTTCTTAATATATGTAATCACTTAATTCCTATTTTACATTTTACTTTCTATCTCTGGATAACACGTGCACTTCTTCATAGAGGCATAGAAAAGAACAGCACAGAATCAGGCCCTTTGGCCCATCTAGTCAAACCACTTAAGCTGCCTACTCCCATCGCCCTGCACCAAAACCATAGCCCTCCATACCCCTACCATCCAAGTACCTATCCAAACTTCTCTCAAGCATTGAGATCCAGCTTGCATGCACCACTTGTGCTGGCAACTCGTTCCACACTCTCACAACCCTGTGAGTGAAGAGGTTTCCCCTCATGTTCCCCTTTCACTTCTAAAATCAAATATTATTTATATCCTTGCACCTTGATCCTTGCCCACAATTGGTGTCACTTTGATTGGCTTGTGCTCTGAATCTGAATATAAACTAAGATTTTATAAAATGGAAATTAGGACTAATTCCCTTTAAAATTAAGTAAGTTCCACATCCCATGGCAATATTAATGATCCTTTAAGAATGCAAGTGATCATTTTTATAAGATATTGATTTCTTAAAGTAACACACTCAAAGATGAATTAACCTGTTGCCGGATTCATTTGCTGGTGCTTCCTCAAGAGGATTATTTTTTTCTTGCGTTGCTTCCCTCAAGATAATAAAACACTTAATCCATCCAAAAACTTGATCATGAAAGGAGGAAGTTGCAATGTCTTTGACGACATCATGCAAAGCTTTGATTTTTTAAGACGAAGGTCTTTTGAACTTTTTGCATTAAATTTGGCAGCTAGCACCCACGTTACAGAAGCAGGAGCCAGCAACACTGAATTACATTTCCAATTCAGCACCATTCTGGCCTTGGCTGAGAAAATCTAACACAGCTTCACACTTCTCGTGAGGTGTGATGTTAGCTATTTCCCAGGATTTCATCCCACTCGATTTTTATGTTTACACAAAGATTTCGATCCAACTGACTAACCATCTTCATACAGGAGGGAGCAAGGCGAGGAGCTGGGACGAAGGATGATGATGGTAATTAGAACACAGTCTTTAAGTTGACCGATAGTCATTTGTGAAATGGAACTGCTGTAACCGCTTTGTGTAGCATGATCTTAGGTTCTTGTGTAAGGGGATCCTGACAATTATAGATTTTATCATTTAAAAAATAATCTACCCTGATTAACCCTAGGTGCACAAATGGACATTCCAGCTTCAGTTCAAAATATCTGAAGCAGATTAGTGCTGATATGAGCCATCTGAAATTCAGTTTGGCTATTTAAATTCTTACATTTTTATTTTGATATTTTAAAAATGTATTGGATTAACAGTGAGACATCACTTAAGTTTGTTTTTTTCCCTGATAATGTTGTTAGGAGATAGCAGTTCAAAATAAAAATGAAAATGCTTGACATACAAGAATGTGAAAGCTTTGTCACTGTATGAAATCTCCAGCAACACAACAATAAAGTAATCAACATTGCCTTTATGGCTCCTATGCAGTGGCTCATACTGATGCACCCTTCCACATATCTGTCGTCCATCATTATAATAGAGGGTTAATGCACTGAATTTACATAAAAAAGTCATATTGCCAACATGAATTATTGAAACGCTCAGCTGTTCGGTAGCTTTATTTCAACTCGCATACTCTGAGAGCTTCCATCACATTACTGACTGGTGTGACCGCACTTTCACTGCACACACGCATGTATTAAACTGAGACAAGCAAAAATCGATCTTTCAGGCACCCGGGACAAATGAGAAGATAAACACAACAAACACACGCGCACAGAGAAACAAACAAACAAGCATACAATACTGAGTTTGCATGGAAGACATGGGTAAATATGCATATTTCATAGGGGAGGGAAAATGACGAGACAACCAGTCTGAGGGAGAAGCATTTGTCATGGTATTGGTAACCTTTGTTATTGTATGTATTGTATGTCCAGACAGCCTGTGCACTAGCCATGCTTCATACAGATCTCTCGCTTTTGAGACCAGCATGGTACATCTCCAGCAGAATGTGGAGAGGTTGAAGTTTTGAAAACAGTATTGTGGATATCAAAATAGTGTGATAGAAGGAATAGATTTTGCACTGAATTACTTCATCAGGCTCACTTTTTCTATATTGTGGATTTTGGGAAATAGCTATTTAAGACAAAAAAAAAATCTTTCCACAAAATTCATGACAAATGCCCCCATTTAAAGCATAATTAATGACTCTGTAAGGAGCACAGAGCTATGAAAAGTGTTATTTCCTGAGAACGCAATTTAGTTAGCAGCAACAAGAAACTAGCAGCTAATCGCCATGCATTCCCGTAATGATCCTTTAATGCTTCGCAAGCATCTAATGAGCCCTTTAACTGGTATAAATGTCAAAGTTTGTTCATCCAACTGTATCCTGCATTTTTTTAATGAAAATAGCACTTCAGCAAACGAAGGAAAATATTAATAATAAGACTCCACTGTCGCCACTAACGAATGCTAATGGAGGATCATGGCATATATTGGCAGGGAAGAACAGCTCCCCAACATGCAAGGGAAATAATTTTCTTATCAGTACATCACCATCAGATTCAACTTTGATTCCCTGAAGAATATGGCTGAGGATTATGAAGGGAACACTGACAGAACAAGAAAACCTGGTGCGAAGAATCACCACTTGACATTTGTAGACATGATGGAAAGTTGAAGTGAAAGATAGTTCGTAGGAACTGAGCAATTGGAAATATTAGCAGGACTCTAGTGAGTAAGGAAGGCATTATAAATTGAAAATAGAGGGTGGTATATATTACATTATGGATGCAGTGAGGGGATGGAGCTTGTACTACTGGAAGCAATTTTCATGGGCTACTGCATTTTTTAAAGCACATTGCTTTCAGTCACATTGGAAAGTAAGCAAGATACTGTGGGACTCCTGGAAAAAGTCTATCCATTCTACTTAAATTCATCTTTTAGTATTCTGACTGTTATCAGCCAACCTTTGAATACCCCCTAAATCAGAGGGGTAAAATGATGTCTGAAGTGAGAATAACTAAAGAAAGCAAGCACTACAAATCAGCTCCTTTGCTATGATAACTGAGAATGATAGTCAGTGCAGGTGAAAGGATATTAGACGTTATGTGATGCGAGATGAATTAAGGACGAAAAGCAGAGGAGATGCTAAATCACCAATGCAAGAAATTCTGCAGACACTGGAAATTCAGAGCAATGCACGCAAAATGCCGGAGGAACTCAGCAGATCAGGCAGCATCTATGAAAATGAGCGAACAGTCAAAGTTTCGGGCCGCGACTTTTCTTCAGGACTGGAAAGGAAGGGAGAAGAGGTCAGAAGAAGAATAAGGGGAGGGGAGGAAGAAGTACAAGGTGGCAGGTGATAGGTGAAACCAGGAGAGGGGGAGGGGATTGAAGTAAAGAGCTGGGAAGTTGTTTGGTGGAAGAGACAGAGGTCTGGAAAAGGGGGCGAAATCTGATAGGAGAGGACAGAAGACTGTGGAAGAAAGGGAAGGGGAGGAGCACCAGGGGGGATGATGGACAGGTAAGAAGAGAAGGTGTGAATGGGGAATCTTGAAGGAGGTGCAGTGGGGAGGGGGGCAATTACCGGAAGTTTATGAAATTGATACTCATGCCATCAGGTTGGAGGCTAGCCAGATGGAATATAAGGTGTTGCTCTTCCAAACTGAGCGTGGACTCATCATGGTAGTAGACGTGTCGGGATAGGAATGGAAAGTATAATTGAAATGGGAGGCCACCAAGGAATCCGGCTTTTTGTGGCGGATGGAGTGAAGGTGCTCGACAAACCAGTCTCCCAATCTACGTCAGGACTCATCGATATACACGAGGCCGCAACGGGAGCACCAGATGCAGTAGATGTCCCCAGCAGTCTCACAGGTGAAGTGTCGCGTCTCCTGGAAGGTCTGTTTGGGGCCCTGAATGGTATGAGGAAGGAGGTCCTGAATGTTAGTGAGGGATTAGAAAGATCATTTTGTACGTGTATTTAACATATAATATTACATTGTCATTTCCCCCAATCAATTGAAAATTAGAGTGTGGTCTGCAATCGGGTATGGAGTTGAGCTCATGGTGTTTTCAGCAGGGACTGGGCTAATACTAGTGCAGACAGGAGACAATGTTGTTTATGACTGACCTCATAGTTGCTGAGAGGAGTTTTGTGCTCTAAACCCCTGAAATTCAAATGTGGATTGCTTCAACAGCCTTGGAGATTCTGTGCGAACAGGCATGATAGATTGATTTTGTAAACACACTGTAGATCCCAATGTGTTCAGCATCACATGGGTGAGTGAGGTGTTGATTAGCAGTGACATTCCAGGGCTAACATAAAACTATCTAATTCCCACTCGTGTCTGCTGCAGGTCCGCACTATTGCGTTGCTCAAAAAGACAGCATCACCAGAAAGCACAATAAACCCTTAACTTCTGCAAGCTTAACTTTCACAGTTCCACAGATCTGTGATGAAAACTTACAGGCACAGTATTTCTCTATCCTCTATCCGCAGTATTTGCAGCACCTAATATGGCTTGTCCATATTTTCAAACTATCTGCTCTTTTATTAATAAGGATATCACTCGACAGAACCTGCTTGGTCCTCTGTATCGATCCTGAAAGTGTTTCTCCTATATTTCTACAAAGTGTGAAACGCTTGAGCAAGGTGGTGAAAAAAAGGTCCCTTCCCATCCAACTAATTCACTCCTAGTAAAAATGTAAAAACACTCAATGCAACAAGACCTGGACAGCAACAAGAGCATCTGTTGCAGAGAGAGATTAGCAGAGTGTCCCAGTGTGCAGGCTTCCATAACTTGTACTTTCACCACTAAGGGAGCATTTGTTAACAGGGCACATGAACAGGCACAATTAAAAGGCACTGTACGCTCAGTGGCCACTTTATTAGGTACACATGTACGCCTACTCATTAATGCAAATAGACAATCAGCCAATCATGTGTTGGCGTATGGCCAAGTGGTTAAGGCATTGGTCTAGTGATCTGAAAGCTGCTAGTTCGAGCCTCAGCTGAGGCAGTGTGTTGCGTCCTTGAGCAAGGCACTTAATCACACATTGCTCTGAGACGACACCCGTGCCAAGCTGTATCGGCCCTAGTGCCCTTCCCTTGGACAACATTGGTTGTCTTGCACGGAGACTTGCAGCATGGGCAACTGCCGGTCTTCCATACAACCTTGTCCAGGCCTGCACCCTGGAAACCTTCCAATGTGCAAATCCATGGTCTCACAAGACTAATGGATGCCTACTACAATCATGAGGAAGCAACTCAATGCATAAAAGCATGCAGACATGGTCAAGAGGTTTAGACCAAACATCAGAATGGGGAAGTAATGTGATCTATGGGACTTTGACAATGGAATGATTGTTGGTGCCAGATGGGGTGGTTTGAGTATCTCAGAAACTGCTGATGTTCTGGGATTTTCATACACAACAGTCTCTAGTGTTTGCTGAGAATGGTGCGACAAACAAAGTATCCAGTGAGTGGCAGCTTTATGAACAACTTTGTTAATGAGAAAGGACAGAACAGAATGGTCAGACTAGTTTAAGCTGTCAGGAGGACAACAGTAACTCAAATAACCATACATTGCAACATTGGGGTGTAGAAGAGAATCTGTCAAACCATGAAGTGGATGGACTACAACAGCAGGAGTCTATGAACATACACTCAGTGACCACTTTATTCGGTATGGGAGATACCCAATAAAGTGCCTTTGATTGTACACATTTAGAAAGCATGGCAAGAAGACCAGTGAGGAAAATATGGTGACAAAGCACTGAGCAAATTCATACAATAAAGTCAATTGTGAGTTACTGTGGAGTCAGGTCATTGCCGAATAAAATGGTTAACTTGAACAATTACCTGCCTCAGATGTTGGGAAAGTTCTTGATGATAAAATCTAATGTGTCATTCCTCTTTAATATGTCAAGTCTTTCTTATTCTGCAACTATCCCAATTCACCTTCCAACTCAATCTGTGATCCATCCGCTCTGGTTCTAAACTGAAGTAAAGTTTGATGCTGAGACAAACATTGGATGTATGGGGTCATGCTGGAGACGATTTTCTGATGAAGTTGGGATGGGAAGTTCTGGGAATTATTCATGTTAATATGCTCAATGTTTTGCCAATACCGTTCACTCACCAAGAGACATCATTATTCAGACAATGCATGAAGCCATCCCCACCAAAATAAATTGGATCAGAAAGCTATATGCGATGACTGTCATAAAGCAGTCTCAATGGAACTAGGACAACATCAACCATCCCTTTCCCCCATTATTTTTTTAAATTATTAAGATAGAGTGTTGTCCTTTGAGCTTTGCCACCGAGCAATCCCCCAATTTAATGCTAGGGTAATCACCGGAAAATTTACAATGACCAAGCAACCTACCATTGGTCTGTGGGAGGAAACTGGAGCACCCGGAGGAAACTCATGCGGTCACTGGGAGAACATACAAACTTGCTAGAGGCAGCGGCGGGAATTGAACCTGGGTCGCCTGTACTGTAAAGCGTCGTGCCAACGACCACGCTACCAGGCCGCCCCAAGGGACACCCTGCTGGCCTTTGACTGGGAACCTTCAAAAGCGGCCCTTCAAACACAAGAGTGGGCTAAGAGTAATAGGGAGTATTTTATCCAGCGTTTAGCTGGTGAGATACTCCTCGGTACAACAACACTAAGCAGCACTCCAACATTGAAAACTCCATTTCAGTTCTGGCCTGCCAGTCAGGGTAGGAAAGAGGCATTGGGACAGGAGATAAGGACATAATCAACAGCAGAGAGGCTATTCACAATGAATCCCTGCTTCAATTACATAAATTCCTTGTTACATCTCGGTAATTCTTGATGGGTAGCAACTCACTTAATGAATTCAGACCTCTTCACACTTTTCCATAAGGACATTTGCTCCAAAAGTCTAAACAATGTAAGTGCAGAATCACCCCGAGGTACCTGTGAAGGCTTGTAACCTGCAGGCACGTTAGGTTGGCACCAGATTCACGGTGACACCTGTGGGCTGCCCCAGCACATCCTTTGGACTGTGTTGGGCATTGGTGCAAATTTTGCTTTTCACTGTATGTTTCAATTTCAATGTACATGTACAATCTTACCTTTTAATCTTCTATTAGCATTGACCCACTGAGCGGACGTTTGCAGTCGAACATGAGACTGTGGTGACCACCTTCAGCTGGTCTCTTTTTCTGATGGGTCCTGATCTCTCAGTGCACAAACTCTCCCCTCCTGGCATGCTACTTATCGACCAGGGCTTGCATGTCCCTTTGAGTAAGTGCTGAAGTTCACTGCCATGTTACCAAATGTGCAATGTGGCTGCTAGAGGTAATTTGTACTTTAGGAGCTGATGCTCTTTCGTTTGCTCTTCAGCAAAGCATTGAGGGATGCACAAAATTAGACACGGCCCCTCCAGGTCTCACTTTAACACCCTAATGTCAATTCAATTTATATTTTGGCCAGTTTTGAATTTTTTTGCAGTGGAATCAACTGGGTTTTAGAATTAAAACCCAAAAGCAAAATCCAAATTTTACTACACAGCTGAAGACTGAGTTCACCATTCTTAATATTTTAACATGCACTAGCAAGTAAACAAAGGGATTCAATAAAATATGTTCATTGATTTGATTATTATATATAAATATTCGTTAAATTTGAATTTCAAGGAATTGAATAAAGTTATTAACCTAGTTAGGGAAAAAAATACAGTGCCACGAGACAGAGAGCATGGATAATGGGCAGATACCTTAATTAGCAGGAAGTGACTAGGAATGCCCCACAGGGATCTGTTTGGGACTCAAATATTCCTCTGTATTTATTAACAATTTAGATAATAAGCCACATATCAAGTATGCTGATGACACAAAGATAGGTGGCACTGTAATCAATTCAGACAGAAGCAATAAATTACAGTGATAAATAGGCTATCTTAGCTATGGGAACGTTTCTCATCAAAGTCATTAATGACATCCAATGTGCTTGTGCCAAGAGCTATATACAGTATACCTCCTTGTCCTTCTTGACCTGACTTTGAGATGGGTGACCACACTATTTCCTTTCTTCCCCAAGTGCCTAGCTGGATGGGACTGCATTCACTTGGTCCCATTCCTATAAGGTCATCAGCCAGAGTTTCGCCAGCAATGGCTTCTCTTGACATCCATTGAAATGATTGCCTTATTCTTGAATATACTGTATTTCAAGCAATTGATTACAAATTTCTTCAAGATACTTTCAGCATGTATCAGTTCATACTAAATACATGTACCTTTGATCATAAGCTCAGAATTGGTTTAAATATTCCTCACTAGATGCCAGGACTGAGAGTAGTTTAAGCTCTACCTAAATGACAGCACAGGGCAAAGAGTTGTGTATTGTTCAGGAGATCTGAATAGCTATCTCTCTTTCTCTGTATTCTTGCTGCCTGTCCGTTTAATATGCTTGTGAGAAGTTCTCAAGAATAGTTGCTGCTAACTAATCAACTAGATGCCATGAACTGGCAAAAACTATACAGAGTGGGAGAAGCAAATGCTATGGACACATTTCAAAGAGGATACTGCATAACTACCTGAGGAAGTAAGGGACAGAAAGTTATGCTGACAGGCTAAGGTGAACTCAGCAGGTCTATTACTGTAGAAATAGTTGAACTAAATGGTTGCAATTTCAAAACAGGGCCTGTGCAACTTCTGCACTTGAATGGAAACACTTCTAAGATATTGTCAAAGTCTCTTAGAAAATTGTAGCATTCTTACCAATTCTCTGGCCCAAGAGAGTCACAAACGAAGGAGCACCCCAAGAAGGCAGCAAGCACTACAAGTCTGTACGGTGCAAGCATGTAGAGTCCATTTGTGGAGAGTATAAGGAGCACACAATACCACCCCACACCCAAAATAACTTCACCCACCCACCCTGACAAACACCAACACCACCACCCCCATCTATGGCAGAATCTGCAATGCCCATCAAGGACTCCAAACCCCTCCGGAACTGGAGTCTGAAGGATAGCCTAAATAGCTACAGCTACCTTCCCCTGCTTCAAGATTATTTACAATAACTTTTTCAAGTCATCTCATCATAACCCCCTTCAGCTAGTATCCACCCTCCAATGCTTTGTAGTTGCAGCCAAAACAAGCAGTCTCTTGGGAAGGCTGAACTCACAACAACGGTGAAAAATGGGTGTGGAGATGCAATATTCAATTTGGCACTATACATAGATGACAATGCATGAAGCACTGTTTTCCTGACTACCAATTTCAATAACTTCATCATCTGCTCAGCCGAATAGTGCTAGTGATACCTGGATGGGTTCAGCAGCTATACTATTTAAAGGCAGCCTGCACCTCTGAAAGAGGTGGCTCATCGTTGGTGGAGTGGGGGCTAGTCTTTATCCTGGCAGTGAATCGGACCTGGAAAACATTGAAGGATAGCACAAAAATGGGGGTTAGGAGCGGGGAGCAAGCATCACAGATTGCGAACACAGTCAGGGACTCTGATGGAGGAGGTGCACACCAACTACAGGCCCCTCCATTCTTCCAACCCCAATTTCATCAACGGTCCTTGAATTAATTGTTGGTTCCCAAATTTATTTGCAAACTTTCCTTGGATTTCTTGGCTGAATGCTTACAGCTGAGTTACTGCCTCTGTCAGAGAACCAAACGACTCTAAATAAAGATACTAATGCTTACTTATGTCTGATGGGTTGGAGATACATCTCTACCAACAGAAAAGTAAGGTTCTCCTTCTCCCTGCTAGCCTGCAGGTCACCTTTGGGTAAGATGTAGCACCTGTTTAACCCCTTCAGTCAGACTCACGTGAAGCCATGGGAGCAGGTGGTGGATAGTCCAGGTTATGCAACCACTGATGCTGGGCAATCTCAGGACAGCGTTGATAGTGGCTGAGGTCACACGTCTTGTAAAGACACAGCCCAGAAGGAGGCAATGGCAAGCCCCTTCTGTAGAACTTGCCAAGGATAACCACGGCGACAGATCATGATCACCTACGTCATACAACAAAACACATAACGATGTTGGTGATGAATGGCACCAAACTGGCTTCAGATTGTAGGCTAAGTCAGTCACATGCCCAACGCCAGATTCCCAAAACAGATGCTCTGATCCAAGTTCCATCAAGGAAGGAGATTACTATATTAACACATGGGTGTACAAAGACAAGAGAAGTAGACCACTTAGTCTGCCATTTAATACAGCTATGGTTGATCTGATTGCAACCACAGTTCCATTGTGGGAGGAGAAGATGGCGGTGCGACGCAACGCGCGCGGCCTATCTGGTGAATGATACCTGTAATCTGTCAAGTAGGATGCCGTGCACAATTCTGATTTGACGGAGGCAGATGTGAGAGCACGGAGGAACATCTGGTGAAACTTCTGAGATGCCTGTTTCACAGCCGCTGCTACTGTATGATCCAAAATCTCCAGAGGGGAAGGCCCCGAATCCTCGGCTTTGCCTGTTGCTTGGTGACCGGGGCCACCCATCGAAGTGCTTGGCAGAGATGGTGCTCGGTGCTTGGTGTCGGAGGGCTTGTCGGAGGCTCGAAGCTTTCGGACGGACTCAGAGTCGGACTGTGGTCAGGTGCTTCCAGAATGCTGCATCGGCAAGTTTGCAGCGCTGGAAGCTCATGGCAGGGAGAATTTTCTCCCTTCTACCGTCTGCGTGAGATGGTGGGGCTATCGGGACTTTGAGACTTTTTTTTTACCGTGCCCATGGTCTGCTTTTATCAAATTACGGTATCCTTTGCACTGTTGTAACAATATGTTATAATTATGAGGTTTTTGTCAGTTTTAGTCTTGGTCTGTCTTGTGTTTCTGTGATATCATACTGGAGGAACATTGTATAATTTTTTAATGCATGCATTTCTAAATGACAATAAAATGAGGACTGAGTGTCCCCATAATCTAATCTAATCTAATCTAATATTTCCCATTTTACCAAGTTCCCTATTGCCAAATTGTTTTCTGCTGAACACAGATCAGTACACATAGGAACAGGCTCTATGGCTATACTGAACACAATGCTAAATTAAACTAAATCTCTCCAACTGCACAAGATCCATATCCCTCCATATCTATATATTCGTGAGCCTATGTAAAAGCTTCTGAAAAAACTATTACTGTGTCTGCTTCCTCCAGTACCCTTGGAGCCCGGTAAAGGCATCTATCACTTTCCATGAAAACAAAACTTGCTCATACATCCCTCTTAAATCTTCTCCTCTCACCTCCAAGTACTTGATATTTCTACCCTGCCTACCTTATCTATGCCTCTCACAAATTTAGAAACTTCAGTTAATCCTCCACTCAGCGTTCAACACTCCAAAGGAAACAATCCAAATTTGTCCATCCTCTCTTTATATTAATACAGTATCAACAAAACCAGGCAGCAACCTAGTGAAACTCTTCTATATGCTTCCCAAAACCACCACTTCCTTCACGTAACTGGGCAACTAGAACTGAACACTGAGCGGTTAGCGTGATGCTATTGCCTGCTCGGGGCGATTTGGAACCAAGAGTTCAGTTCCGGTGCCACCTGTAAGGAGCCTCTGTTTGTGTTCCCCGTAGAACACGTGGGTTTTCCCCAGCTGCTCCTGTTTCCTCCCCACAGCCCAAATTCGTATGGTGTAGCTTAGTTGGTCATCGTAAATTGTCCAGTGATTAAGTTAGGGTTAATCTGGTCTGTGTGCGGTCGCTGGTGTGGCGTGGCTCGAAGGGCTGGAAGGGCCTACTCCATGCTGTTTCACTGAATAATAAATAAGTAGATAAATCAATAAACAAACAAATAAATAGACAAACACACCTTTATGTCCTTCCCATCATTTACTTTCACCGCTAGCTTTCTGTCATTAGTAAACTTAACAACCATCCAATTCACTTATATAAACTGTAAAAGGCTGAGGCCCTAGCAACAGTATCTCTAACACAATACTTATTACACCTTGCCAACCAGAAAAAGAGCAATTTGTGCCCGGTTTCTGTTTGCTGTTCTTGTTCCTTTTCATTCCTTGTAGCACTTTGGGCAGCAACCCTGCCGTTTCGTTTACATTCTTCTGTTTTTTACAAGGCCAAGTTGAAAGCTCGACACTCAACCCAGCACAGATGGAAAGCTTGCAAGGAGCTGGCCATATTCGAACCTGGGACCACTTGTCTCGACGTCTGGTACGGATGCTACTATATCGGCCTAGTCCCTATTTCCTGTTAGCTAATCTTCTATCCACAGCAGTATCTTACCTCTTACACCAGGGGATTTTAATGTAGTTCTGCCAAATTACACCTAGAAATCTAAGTATAGTAAGTTTATTCTGGAGTTATGGCATATAGCAAATATTCATTTCAGCAGCAATCAAACCTCGGATTTGATTATGGATGGTAGATTGAATTTAAAATGCAGCTCTGAATAATAATCTCCCAGGAGCTGCAAAATGGGGGTTGATTACAAACCAGGAAACACACATTCACTTGATGTCTGTGTAAGCATAAAGAGAGAGAGAGAGAGAGAGAGAATGTTGATTAACATCCATTTCATTTTGGGTGCCTGGAATGTGAGTATGAAGAAGGAGGTGCTTGAAAACGATATGTAATTCAAAGGAAGCATTGTAGATACATCGTAACTATACAACTGTCCTGCTGTTACCTTAGATCTTTAGCATATAAAAAGTATTGGATCAGGCAGGCCTCTTCTTCCAAGAGTGCCTCGAATAGCTGATCGTTTTGCTGGATAAACACTTCGATATCCACTAGCTTCAGTGCCTCTCTGGTGACTTGCATCCATCAGCTCCCCTTTATCTACAGCCCATGTTATTTCTTCAAAGAACTGTAATAAATTGACAAATCAATAGACCCTTTTCTTAAAGCCATGTTGACTTAACCTGATTAACTTGATGTTTTTCAATGTGCCCCACTTTAACATTCTTAACATTAACTCCCCTATGAAAGGCACTAAGCTAACCGGTATGTTGTTTCCTACTTTGTGAATAAAGGAGTTTTATACACTTTTCAGTCTCATGGGATTTTCTCTAAATCAAGGACATTTTATAAAATTAAATGTAACACATAGTTTCTCTTGCTGGATACACACAGCACCAATCATTTGCTTTGCACCACTTTGCTGACAATTTGTCATTTTCTGGATTTCCCTCCTTCCTTCCAATGATCAACTTTGAGCTACTTATGGAACTTATTTGTGTTATCTACAGAGAAGTTTGAAATGAACTTTGGCTACACTACTATTGTTTATTGCTGTAATTTATCAAATTAGCTTTCTAATATTTAAGAACGTTCTCAGAATCTAAGCTTAAATGGTGTAATTTGCCCACCAAATCCTTGGAATCTCTAGGACATGACTGCCCAGACCTGAGAGAGAGCATTCAGGATGGTGTTGAGCACTGAAGTGTAAGGTAAATGGCAAGAGTCCCCTAAGCTACCAGCACCTCCCACCCCAGAGAGATCTGATCACCCACCTTCAAACCCATAGAAGTAGAAGTGGAAGAAATTCAGTGACAATCCCAAAGCACCACCGAATAAACACCTAATGTCATTCAACCCAAAAACTGCCACACCGTGAAAGCTGCTATGGAACTCTAAGGGGTATTTCTTTGCCAATGTCATTCACATTGAAATACCTGTTCCAGCGTACAAAACAGTAAAGGTATCTTTACTGTTACTGAAATATAACCAGGAGTTACTCAATCCCTTTGTTTCAGTCAGATATTTCCACATCCCCACTTGCACATAATATACTTTTATTAAATTTATTAGTGTGAAATGGCTTGGGAGACTGCCCATCGTGTGGTTAGGTACAGAGATAACTCAGGCTATGTCAAAGAGTAGCACAAAACTCAGTGTGTGCTTACTTTGTGCATAATGAAACAAAGGATTGTATTCGGAAAGGAACTTCTCTGAACTCCATATCCACTTTATAGTGCTTTATAGCCATTGCAATTCAGGCACTGATGTACACGTATTGACTTTCCAGAAAAAGACGATTAAATAAACGACTTTTCGTCATTTCGTGGGGGAGGGGGAGTCAGTGCTTTCGCTGGTGCAAGTGGAGGGAGGGTCAATGCTTCTGCTTCTACTTGTGTGGGGGGGCGAGGGGCTTTGGCATTCTGGTGTTTCTGTCATTTATTCGTTGAGGTATTTGGTTTTGTGGATGTCTGTGAAGAGTAAGAATTTCAGGTTGTATGCTGTATACATTCTCTCATATTAAATTGAACCATTTGAACCATTTGTTGATCTCCATTGCCTTGAGAGCAGACACTAGGTGTTTTATCTGTATCACATCCAGGCCCAATTCTCTTTTTACCCAGTACCCAGTTGCATAATGCACCAGATACCACTGAGTTCTCTGAGATTTGGAAAAGGAAACATTCCTGATTTCCACCACCTCAGAAATCCCTCCTTCCCCCCACCCCACTTCACAGACCATCTCCCAGTCCCCCGTTCTCAACCCTGGTCACAACCATTTACCCACTCTCTTCTGAATTACTAAGAGTCATGTAGCGCTTGCAGCCACAATCAAGCAGATGGCATCAATTTATATGGTGATCTTCAGGATAAACCTTCAAGTTAACACACACAAAATGCTGGAGGAAATCAGCAGGTCAGGCAGCATCTGTGGAAACGAATAGATAGTCAACATTTCGGTCCAAGACCTTTTTTCAGGACTGAGAAGGAAAGGGCAAGATGCCAGAATGAAAAGGTGGGGTGGGCAGGGAAGAGGCTAGCTGAAAGGTGATAGACGAAGCCAGGTGGATGGGAAAGGTCATGGGTTGGAGAAGAAGGAGTCTGATAGGAGAGGAGAGGGGACAAGAGGAGGAAGGGAAGGAGGAGGGGACCCAGGGGGAAGTACCAGGCAGGTGAGAAGTAAAAGGTCAGCGTGGGGAATAAAGGAAGGGGGGTGGGGGTAATTTGTTTATTGGAAGGAGAATTCGACATTCATGCCATCAGGTTGGAGGCTACCCAGACAGGATATAAGGTGTTGCTTTTCCCCCTAAACTGACAGTTTTCTTCCAATTCCTACGACTATGTGAAATGTTTCTGATGTAGGTCCCTTGGTCCTATGCTTTCACACTTTTTTTTATTGTGACTTTGCTCAAAACCTGTTCTGCACCCTATTTGACATTTTGTCAGTGGTTATATTCATTTGCCGCGTCCTAAACCTTTTCACTGTGTTTACATTCCTTATAGCTGACAGTTAGTTGACAGGTAGATTTGTGTGTTACCAACTTTCCATGCCATGTTTCCTTTAGAGCAAGAAAAATGTTGTGTGGTGATATTCAGAGCCCTGGAACCATATGAAAAATAATAAAAATTTATAGCGTGTGAATGTAATAGGCTTGACATCTCTTCTAAGAAATAAAATAATCTAATGCAAGACAAAGACATTCCAATTTTCTTAACTATGACTACAAGATAATTATAATGCCAATAATTTATAGCGCCATTTCAAATGTCATTTTTTTAAAAAGCTGTGGTAATTTGCATCTCATATTTCAGGTAAACATTATTGTTTATGTAATCATTGCCTCAAAATTCATTGCAAAGCTTTGTATTGTCGCAATCAAATGTTGATATTGCTGTGATCACTAATACTTGTGCTACATGGGTGTCAAGTAATCATTTTATCCAATAAGAAAATAATACTATTTTATCCCAAACCTTAAAATAGCCTAGTATCACATCCTAGTATATAGGACAGGATTGTTATCATCTAAATGCCTAAATGGTCCATCTGTCTCTGCAAGCATCCGAGTAGGGACAGGGTTGTCTGTGAAGTAAATGAACCTTCCGTCGGATTCTTCGCAACAAGGCATCTCGGACTGAGTGCGTGACAGTTACAGTTGCACTAAGATGTGTCAATGTTCAGCTCAATAAGGTGAAGGTAGTCTGCTTGAGTAGCACCTTTGGCACTGGATTGAGAGTCTTTAACCCTCTCCATCAATGTAACGTGACTCTGAGATGTGTTTTCCACGCAGTTTGTTGTAGCGGCTCCTTTGGAATTACGGTACTTCACTAACCCAGGAAAGTCTGTCAGTGCTGCAGGGGCATCAGCACCAGACTTCGAGGTGAGTGGTCCTGTGTTCGAATCCGGCCGGCTCCCTGCACGCTTTCTATCCCTGCTAGGTTGAGCGTCAAGCTAACAACTCGGCCTCGTAAGAAAAGCAGACAAATGCTGAGGAGGTGGCAAAAATGATGCCCAATGTGTCACAAGGCATGAAAAGGAACATCAATCAAACGACTATCCCAAGAATTTGCTAACAAGAAGGACTGACTAGATCCCAGGGACACTTTGAAAAGCCTTTCAACCACACACTGTTCTGACATAAACTAGCATTCCGACGTTATTACTAACTTGGAATCAAGGTTACCAAGATTACAGCAAGTCAGGAAAGAACTTTGAAAATCAAAAACTGCAGGTGCTGGAAATCTGAAATAGCAGCTGAAAATGCTGGTAACACTGAGAAGGCCAGGTGGCAGAAACAGAATTAATGTTTCGGGTTGGAGAATTTTCTTTTCAGAGATGCTGCCTGACCTGGAGAGTGTATCCATCATTTTATGAAGAGATATTGCTGCCAGTTTGGATGGCACAGTGAGACAGCCAGTGATGTTACTGCTGCACTGGTCCAGTTTTCTGGGCTCAGTCCTCACCTTGGATGCTGGCTCCACAGAGGGTGTAGGATCTCCCTGTGACAGCTTGGATTTCTCCCCAGCTCCCAAAGATATGGAGGTTAGTAAGTTACTTTGCTCTTATAAGTTGATGCTATCGTATACGTGAGTGCGTCTCAACGTTCAGTCCTACGCCTTCGTCTTGAGAGGTGGAAAAATGGGTAAGGCCAGCCAACAGAGCTCCGGTGAAGCTGTATAGTCCTAAACCCTGTACAGTGGATGCAGTGGATTGCAGAAGTGTTGATGAACTCCCAACCTCGACTTCAGAGGACAATAAAAACAAGAGCTCACCAATGACCTCTGCTCCACTTAAAGAGCTAACAGCCCAAAGAAGTTAAGTATAGGTGAGAGGCAGAATTTAGGAGCAGTTGATGAAAACTTGGGGAATATAGGAAAGAGGAAAATTTAGTAAGGGATTAAGATATCTCTATGAACGAAAACAAGTCTGATGCACTGAAGGGCCTTCCTTCAAGCTCATGAAGAAATATGGATTATGGAAATATGGAATTTTCTCAGAGATGTGGTGAGAAAAATGGCCCGGGCAGTGTCCCCCACATCCAAAGAGTAATTTTTTCTAACTCAGGAGTAACAATCTGCTGGAGGAACTTAAGAGGTTGAACATCATCTGGGGGAAGAATGGATCTGTTGCTGTTTCATTTGCTCCTCCAGATTCCAGTATCTGCTGTCCCTCGTGTCCTTTGTCCTTCATCCATCCATCCAATGATAATGCTATCCACTCAAAGCAAAGCTAATGTTTAAAAATCAAGTAAAATACAGACTGAGGGAATCCGAATGCTGCATTCAGTGACCACTTTATTAGGTACATCCTTATTTATTTATTTGTTTGTTTGCTTATTTATTATTTATTTAATTTATTTTATTTTATTTAGAGATACAGAGTGGAGTAGTCCCCCTCTGTCCCATTGAGCTGTGCCAACCAGCAACCCCCGAGAACCCGGATTTAACCCTAACCTAATTACAATAACCAATTAACTCACCCAGTACATCTTTGAACTGCGGGAGGAGAAAATCCACATATTCCATGGGGAGGACACACAGAGACGCCTCGCAGGGGATGCTGGGATTGAACTCCAAACTCTGATGACCCGAGCTATAATCACGCTGCGCTAACGGCTACACTACCTTGACGCCCTGTATTGGGCACCTGCTGCACCTAATAAAGTGGCCACCGAGTGCGTGTTTGTGGTCTTCCGCTGCTGTAGCCCATTACTTGAAGGTTCAAAGGGCTGTACGTTCGGAGATGCATCTTCTGCTCTCCACTGTGGTAATGCCTGGTTATTTAAGTTACTGTTGCCTTCCTGTAACTTTGAACCAGTCCTGCCATTCTCCTCTGACCTTTCTCACTAGCAAGGCATTTTCACTCACAGATGCCTTAGATGCCCCCACTCACTAGATGTCTTATTGTTTCTCACACCATCCTCTTTAAACTCTAAAGACCGTTGAGCATGAAAATCTCAGGAGATCAGTGGTTACCGAGATCCATCTGGCACCAACAAGCATTCCACGGTCAAAGTCACTTTAATCACGTGTCTTCCCCATTCCAATGTTTGCTTTGAACAATCAAACTGCTTGACCAAGTCTGCATGCTTTCATGCATTGAGTTGTTGCCACATGATTGGCTGATTAGATATTTGCATTAACAAGCAGGTGAGCAAGTGTACTTAATAAAGTGATCACTGAGTGTCCCATGCGTATGAAACACAACGCCCATTTGCTCAACTATTGTAATGAACTTTCTTCTGCGTGACTAACTTGTACAAAGTTTCTATGTTTTGAAGTGTCAGTCATAGTGTTATGATCAATATTATCTACCAAACCTCTCTTTCAAGATGCCAGATAATGTGTGTCTCATTTATGTGGATCTGCCTTATCAGACATACCATATAATTCTCTAAGATAAACAGAAAGAGTGTGAAACAGGACATGGGGAGTGGTTTATCATAGTCAGTTTTCCCAAAGGATGTGATTTTCCCTAAAATGGCCATATGGAAATAAATAGCTACAAGCAAGCTATTCAAGAAGAAAGTTTGTCTTGATCTTCTCTGATAATAGCTGAATACTCCAGGGTAGTGATCCAATATGCAATCAGTGTTTAAGATTATTCAGTCCTGATTACTTGCACATAACAGATAATGTTCTACAATCTGAACAACTGCTTCCATATTTAATAATTAACTATACTCATCCCTGAAATCCCTTTCATTTTAACTAGACGTTCATCAGAATTTTAAAAGGAATTTACCAATGTTGCATTAATTGCTGTTGATAGAATTCTTTTCCACACATCATTTTAAAAAAAAGGCCAGTAATCTATCGACTTGCTTGAGGCATACCAATTTTCTACTAATGTTCTCTAATCCTGCAAACACATTTTAAATTAAATGGCTTACTTAAATATACATTATGACTGCATGTCAGCGATTTGAAATCTTGGATTATGTTCTTGATCAATTTGTCCTTTGATTTCTGGAATGTTCATCTTATTTTCAAAGCTATGATATTGTGCCTGTAAATCATTTCTGTAGGTCTTTAATGTATTGATATCCTTATGTAGGATTGAACTTCAGTACTATAAAAATTGCCTAAAGTGTGATATGGAGTTAAAATGCCCAGATTGACAAGATCAATTATTTTCTAAATATTAGCAGAGCAATAACATCAATCATATGGCTCTAACAGTTTTGTTAGATAATTGCACCCGATCTCCTTCTTTCCCATCTGTATCAATGGACTCCTATTTGCTGTAGTCACACTTTCACAGCCTCTGTACATTATCAGCTTTCTCCATGGCTGGTGGCTTGCAAATTTCCATATTTGCATGGATATTTTGGCTTGCATGGAAGGAAACCGGCTGATTCCAACAACCACCATAGAAAATAAATAAACTCTAACTTAAGCAGTCAAAAAGAATATTATCTTGGCTTGAGCATTTGCTAGGATGTAATTGTGTGCAGTTTTTATTGCGTGCACTTCTGGCCCAACTTGTCTAAAACTTAACAGTGAAATCCACTGAGAGGAATTTATTCAGGATGTTTTGATTCCCTTAAGCAGGAGCTTTTGTTACTTGGCAATTTTAGAAAGCTGCATTTTAAATATAGGAAATTAGGTGACTGAGAAACATCGAAGGGTTTTGGAACAAGCTTTAGAAAAATACTAGGGGAAAATGTGTTGAGCTAACAGGAAGAAAGGGCACAGAACATGATGTACAAGTTGTATAGAAATGTACTAGAACAAAGAATTCATTATCTAATCATTGAACACAAGGAGGAGCCTTTATTAACATTCAAAGATGTATACGTACCTAAGGTGGAACAATCACAATTTTGGGATGCTGTTCGACCCAGACATTTTACTACAGGACAAACCAAACCAAATCCTGGACAATTAGTATCCACGGGACAAAGCAGATATCATTGTCTATAGAGTGTACTGTATGTACAATAATGACATTAGAACAATGGATAAGCAAACAATCCATTTGAAATACATATTAATGATGCACTAACCAAAGAATCAACAATATAATTCATTGAAACAGATCATTTGATTACCATATTGGAGACATCTTCACACATATTTTACTTTAATAGACCAACTGTGAATGTCCCCAAATAGGAAAATAAAAAAGTAAAGGGGAAGAGGCATTATAGGTCCTCAGTCTTGTCCCACTGTTCAATTAAATCATGCTTATCTTGAGCCTTAATCTGACCCACACAACCTTTGATTCCCATGATAATTAAAATGATGTCAGTCTCAGTCTTTTACTCAACACCTGAGCATACACATTTCTCTGGAGTAGAGGGACATTTTTTCCCACAATTTTTGGGGTTAAAACACTGTCAGTTTAACTTACCAAGCAGAACTATCATGGACAAATAGAAACTTATTTTGTTCCAAATTAGTAGAAATACAAGAAAACAGTGCAATTTTCAATACAGGGTTTGATTACACATATTATCACCATGCACACTATCAGAGAAAATGATCATCATAGGTTCTTTGGATGGAGCAAAAATGTTAAAGCCTTCAATTCATTCCCCATTTTAATCTTCAAAGGCAGAATAATTAAAGAAAATAGAACTGCAAATATTATGACCAAAGCTGTAGTCATGTTTGCCTCTATTTAGGTCTTGTCAGACTGTAGATCAAGTGTCAGTTTTGGTCATTAATATATGAGGGAAATAATCTAGCCCCAGATGGGAGTCTGAAAGATTCCTAGTTTTGGAGAACAGTGCTAGTGGATTGTCTCTTTCTAAAAGATGTGATTAAGATCATGTCTCAAACTACAGTGTATGAAAGAGGTTAAATTATGAACTGAAAAACTGTTTTTCAGATTAGCAAATAACAATTATAGTACTTATACTTAGAAGTATTTTTCAGAGAACCACAATTGCTTATGGAAATGAATTATTAGGAATGAGAAGAATAGAACCAACTAGTATCAGCTGCTACTGGTAAAACCTCAGTGTAGATAAATCGTAATGATGACTTGCAAATCTTTCCCATTGTTTCTAATAGTTTACCACCAATGTGGTCTTGTTTCCCATCCAGTAACACTATGGGTAAATAGCAAAATTGCCATTTTCCATTGATACAGAATGACACCTAACACTTTTCACATGGTGAATCTCAAACCGAACTCCAAAATCTCCAGGATGTATTCAAGAAAACACCAAATTATGGGTTTTCTTAGCCTCCCTCTCACATGCAGTTGTAGGTCGAAGTTACAGTTTCAGGATACTTGGTGGTATACTGAACCTATTTAATTCCCCTAAATGAAATGGAACAATGGCATGAAAGAACTGTCTCTAATACTTACAAGTAACATAGTTAGTTTCTTTCTGAGTGAGAACTTAATTGCTTATATCTTATCATTACCAAATTTAACCAGAGTATGGTAATGTACCCAGAAGGAAGCAATAGCAAACCACTTTTGTAGAAAAATATGCCAAGAACAATCATGGTCATGGAAAGACCATGATCGTCCACGTCAAATGCTCATAATGACGATGACGAGTATCTCAAACAACAGAAGATCTGCAGAGGCTGGAAATCCAAAGCAACACACACAGAATGCAGGAGGAACTCTGCAGGTCAGGTAGCATCTATGGAAATGAGTAGACAGTCGACGTTTTTGTCCAAGACCTTTCATCAGGACGATGAGTATGATAGGTTTTCTGAAAACCTTAACAAGTTAGTGGAACTTAACCTTGCTTTTAGAGTAGCAAAGATAAAATGCTGAAGGAACTCAGCAGGAAAGGAATGTTTCAGGTCAAGATCCTTCATCAGAACTCATCAGGAATCCTTTTTCTATCCTGTTTTCTCTGACTATAATTTAATCAGACCCTTGATATGAGGTAGATAATCTTTTATTTCCAGCAGTGACTGCTTCAAATTCAGAAGAGCAGGAAACTGTTAGGCATGACCTTTTAATGAAAAAAGTAGCTTAAATCTAAAAAAGTAATTTTCAAAGGAATTATCTTCTAATGTAGCTCTACCTGGCTGGGTTAGTTACTCTTAGAAGCTATTGAAAAACAAAAAATTAGACTAAGACATTTTCTCATGAATATTAATATGCAGAAATATCCTCTTGGGTCCTTAACATTGAAGCAGTGATTAATTATGATTTAATTAATTGTGGTTGACTCTGATTTAATTATTTAATTGCAGAAGATTATGATTAACTTCATCAATGAATTTCCTAAATACAACTGTAATTTTTTCATCAATGTTATTTTTACCTTTACTATTGCAACTGTCATGTTACCATACTTCCATTAGCTCCCACTGATGATTGCAATTACAGTACTTCATTTGCCACAATTCTAGCGGGATCCATCACCACTGAGCTTTTGCTATTTATGGGACTGTTTAGAAATCTCTAACATGCAACTTATAGAATGATGGCAACGCAGATTCCACTGTACCACATTATAGAAGCAGAAGGATATCAGTCAATGCAATTCAGAAATCCACCAACCCAGAGTCTCAAAAAGGCATGTCTCTCATTAAGTATCCCATTACCCAGGACCTGCCTTCTTCTCACTGATTGCCATCAGGTAGGAGGTACAGAAGCCTGAAGGCTCACACTCAGCGATTCAGGAACAGCTTCTTCCCCTCTGTCATCCGATTTCTAAATGGACATTAAAACCACCTCACTATTTTTTTTTATTTCTGTTTTTGCACTACTTATTGAACTATTTGATATATATATATTTATTTATATTTATATAAATTCACTGTAATTCACAGTTTTCCCTATATTACCATGTATTGCATTGTTCTGCTGCCACAAAGCTTACAAATTTTACGACATATGCCGGTGATACTAATCCTGATTCTGATTTAAATTATTTTTTTACTGACCTACATAAAGACCCTTCTAGTTAATATAAAAATTAGAAGAGAACCACTTCTTGATCTTCTACATGGCACAGGGCATCATGTATTTAAGGATTACCCTGGTAGAAAATTCTGTTTTCGGAAATCAGCAGCACAGGTCTGAGGACAGAGATCAAATGACAACATTAAGTTTGAAGTCAGGTGGATAAGTTGTCCTCCTTGCACAGGTCCAACCAGGGCTAAATATAAACTCTATTCAGAATTAAATCTTAGTATCCAGGCATTATTCTGGCTGAATCTGCATAAGGTAAGGCATCTAGAACTGCCCATGGTACCTTCAGTATATATACAATCAGGGATTTGTACAGATTATGTGCTTTATTTTAGTCTCTCTCTATATAAAGGCCAATAGTTTTCCATTATTTACTACATCTGCCAATTATATTTTATATGATATGTAAATAATTTGGACCCTTTATCTGAACAGGAAAGAAATAATGTTTGAGTTTTTGCTACAGAATTTCTGTTCTGTGGAACATAGTCCCAGCTTTCAACAACATTCCATCCAAGGGATTACTATAAAACACCATAGCCCATATTTAATTTAGCCATCATCCAGTGCTCCATGAAGCTTACTGGATCAGAGTGAAGCTACACTTATCTGTAAACACCTTTATGATATTGGATATCATGATCATCCCTATTTTTATTGTTCTGCTATGCTTCACTTTTCAAAGTTCCAGTCTCTTGAATTCCCTCCTTAAATCTCTCCATTGCTTCTATTTGTACCCATAAGCTACTCTATAAAGTTTGAAATGGATATGGCCATCTACCCTAGTATCTTCACTGGTGGTTCAGTATCGAATTTTATTTGTTGACACTCCTGCACATCTTCTGAGAATGCTTTGATACACTACAAGGAAGTAAGTTTTTAAAAATTTCTATTCCTTCAGAAAAATCTAAATAGGACTGATGGTGGGTGACAGAATGTTAAAAGAGCTTTAATTCTAATCAAGTTGACCATAACTAATTTTGCAAAATGAGTGCAAAACCTGAATGCCAATCCTCAGTTTGAATACATGTATTTGTAAAACAATGCACTAGAGGTTTAGATCTCTAGACCTTCACCATTAATATGGGGGGGGGCGCGATATGGTAGCGTAGTGGTTAGCACAATGCTTTCCAGCACCAGTGACCCGGGTTCAGTTCCCCGTCACTGCCTGTAGGAGTTTGCACGTTCTCCCTGTGGCTGTGTGGGTTTCCTCTGGGTGCTCCGGTTTCCTCCCACATTCCAGAAACCTGCCGATTGGTATGCTAATTGGTCATTTTAAATTGTCCCATGATTAGGCTAAGCTAGGATTAAATTGAGGGATTGCAGCTCAAAGGGCCAGAAGAGCTTTCTCTATGCTGTATGTCAATAAATAAATTAATTCACTGGTAAGTTTGCTAATGTTTGAGCAAAGTAACCAATGTGAGACTGGTGGCAACAGCTTCTTACTAGTGATACAGATCAGTTGCAAAGAACAGAGTTCCAATAAATAGCCTCTTTTCATTAAATAAATAGAACAATTTACTTCAATTAATTATAACTATGACGTGTTGCTTAAATTCTTATTCCATCCAGTCTTCTGTAGTCAAGTGCAATGCCTTGGTATATTGGTAATAAATTGTGCGTTACCTGCAGAGCCCCTAATGAACAAAATTAATTATTTGTTACTCTTATTATACTATTTACAAGATGCCTTCCAAATTCCAAAAAGGGAAAGTGATGAAATTAAAGACTTGCCCGAACCTTGCAAAAAATGAGTTAAAATAATTTGTAAATTTTGTTTCCCACCTGTTCTAAAGAAAACATATTAAGGGTGAAGTAATAGATTAAGTTAAATGCCTTCTGTGTTTTTAAATGTTAATTGTTTCACTTAACAAGACAGCTTTGAGTCTCAATATTCATTAATGTCTGCAATCTCATCAGTGTAAATGACATTTTACAAATCTTTTAAGTTGTGCTAAGCTGTTCTGTTACATTCAATAAACAGCGTGTTTCTAAATCTTTTAGCTATGATTTATTTTTTGAAGAACGCATTCCCTGCGTATGCATGTGAGCGCAATTGTGGAACACAGTTGTAATGGAATGGCTCGGTCTGAATGAGATTCCCATTTTATTGCTAAAGTAATTATTGAACTGAGGCAACCCAGCATTGATGGATAATGTACTTGACACATGTCAGGTCAAAACATTACTTTCACTATTAAAAAATAAAACAACAACCAAATCTTGCTCTTGTTTTACTTTTAACATTAATATTTCAATTACCTCAAACTGCATTCTTTCATTTCTGTTGATCATTTGCAGATTCACACTGGCTTTCATGACCTGCTTGGAGACACTACTTTATGAAGTTGCTCACATATTAATATTTTAAGCCATTTTATGTGAAACACACAAAATATTCATAACATGCACAGTGGAGTATCTGGTGTTATACTTGAGCTTCCTTCATGACAGTTTAGCCTTATTCAGTCATTTTTTACTTTTCTTTAAGGGCATAATATTATATTCAGTAAATTCTCAAATTCTGATGACCTTGGATGGATAGAGACCTTGAAAGGACACATCACAAGATATAATTAATCTCAACGATAATCCTGCTCAGTTTTGCCTCCACCTCACTCTTCAGTTGGTCTCTTTTCCTCGCCCAATACACAGATCTGCATGGAGGGGCAGCTCTCTGCCTCCAGTCCACATCTAGAATTGTACCGAAATGGACAGCCAGTCAGTGACCTAAAGCGTCATATATGAAGATACTTTAACCATAAGAGACACCTATCCCAAAACTAGTCTTTTCCCTGGCCAGTCTCTAAAATAAGCACTTGTGGTAGAAGTTCCTGAATAGCAATCTATGTTTTATAAATCTATATTTTCATTTTGTCATTTATAGTATATTTTATGAATTGCACTCTATTGCTGCCACAAAACAACAAATTTCATGACATATATCAGGGATAATAACCAGATTCTGATCCTGATTCCCTTTAGTCTGTTCCTCATGTTGAGAGAAATGAGGGGATGACGATTAAAAAGTGATCTCTTTTTTCAGTGATGTCTTCATCACACTAAAGAATATAAAAACTGAATTACTATGGAAAATTACACTCATAGTCTATGCTATTATTGTGGTTCAGTAAAAAGCACATTTACAGTGATGCGAGGAAGTTTGTGAACCCTTTAGAATTTCAATAAAAATATATTGAATAATGTTTTACATGTTATTTATTTAATTGGGTTCTTGATCTAGTTTTAGGATTGACGTGAAGATCTGATCACATGTTGGGTCATATTTATGCATAAACAGAGAAAATTCTAAAGGGTTCACAAACTTTCCAGCCTTTGAATTGGAAAGTTTGGGATTAAATTTTCTTCTAGGAAGTTGTGTACACTCCAGTACTGTGCTGAAGAAATATTGTTTTTGCTGGGTGAAATATCAAAGCAAAGTCATCAGATGCATGCACAAGAACCCATGACATAATTTTGAAAAAGAAAGAAGATTTACCAGGAGTGTCCTGTCCGAAGCGTGTCCTTTATTCCACATTATTAGAATCAATAATTTGATTATTATCACATCTTTTTGGGAGATCGCAGCACACAAATTGACTCTTATGTATCGTGCCTTACGACAGTGACTACACTTCAGAATTGTTTAATCAGTTTGAAAGTGCTTAGGGACAAATAGGTTCTACCTAAATTCAGGACTTCCTTTCTTTTTATAATGCAGCACCATCTTTGTTTAACAGTTACTTATAATTTGATAACCTTAAATTTGGGGAACATAAGATCAAATAAACTAGGGCAATTAATATGCACATTTTATATTACTAGTTATTCAGATGGGAAACAGAAAATTGGTTCTCATGCTTGATATAGTGAATGAAACATTAATATAATTAATAATTATTTTCAATGGTGGAAAAATAGAATGGAGACAACATTTAATTTCATTTACTCAGTCCTAAAGGTTTTATCATTCTTGGAATGACCCAGGCCCTAGGGTGTATTGAAGCAACTGAACCCGATGTTTAGACGATGATTTGAGCACTGGGTCGAATTGGAAAGGTCAGGTACTGGTCAAATCGAGGTGGCGGGGTCCAGGCCCCACAGTGTATTGAAGCAACTGAACCCAATGCCTGGAGATTTAGGCACCAGGTCAGATGGAAAAGGTCAGGGTGAGGTGCGGGCCAGTTCGGCTCGCTGCTCTGCTCTGTGCTGAACTAAAAGTCTGTGGACAGACTCTCTTTGTGGTCTTCAGTTCAGAACACTATTTGCTTGCGTTTGTTATTTGCATGATTTGTTTTTTTTCTCTGCACGTTGGGTGCTTGGTGCTCTTTTTTTTTTCAGTGGGTTCTTTTGGGTTTCTCCATTTCATGGCTGCCTTTTAGGAGACAAATCTCAAGTTTGTATAATGTATACGTAATTTGATCCCAGCGGATTATCGGCACCCAATTGCCCACCATTGAGAACATCTACCATAAATGCTGCCTGGGCAGGGCGAAAAGCATTATCAGGAATGTATCTCACCCTAACCATGGACTTTTTACTGTCCTCCCATCTGGTAGGCGCTACAGGAGCCTTCGCTCCCGCACCAGCAGGGACAGGAAGAGCTTCTTCCCTGAGGCTGTGACACTGCTGAACCTCTCATCACAGCACTAAGCAGTATTGCATTCGTATTGTACTGTCTCAGTACTTTTATATTTGTGTGCTGTCGCACTTTTTTATTTGCAGTTATTTTGTAAATAACACTATCTTTGCATTTCTGGTCAGATGCTAAATGCATTTCATTGGCTTTGTATCTGTACTCGGCACAATGACAATAAAATTGAATCTAATCTAATCTAATCTAATCTGATAAATGTATTCGAATTTAGAACTTTGATATCAGTCCAATTTATTCATGACCTAAATAGGTCAAATTGGAGATAAAGTAAGTTCAAAACTCTGACTATCCCATAGAAACAGAAATAGATAAAGTAAGTTTTTTATTATTGTCATATGTACCAAGGTACAGTGAAAAACAATATATAGATGGCATATAAATAACATGCATATGCCATCCAGAACAATCATCTCATCATATCAGTACATTGAGGTAGCACAAAGGAAAAATAATAACTGAATGAGGAATATAATGCTATGTGGTGGGGTGGTTGTCTATCATGTCTGACAATGACAGGAAACCCGTGTGGGAGAGTTTTTAAAGTGGAAAAGCCACTGCACTGGGGAAGTTCCACTCTCTCGACCGCAGAAACCCGGGTCCAGTGGTACAAACAATTGTCACAAACTAATGGCCTTCGTTAATTGCAGAGGATGGCCGTGACCTCTTCTGTGCCTTGTCATGCCCTTCGCGCTCCGTGGAGCGTTGCAGTACTGTCTTCCTGCCATTGGACCTCAGTGTAGATCTCACCCGCCCAGTCCGCCGGAGCTGACTTCGCAGGCATGTCCCTATCTCACCGGGGTATGAGGCCGCCGGCTACTCTCGCCTGGTTTAGCCCACCCGTCGAAGCGGTGCACCGGGGATGTGGCCGCAGTTTCCATGCCAACAGCTACTTGGAGCAACAGGTGAGAGCTGAGCATCCGGTAGGGAGGAAAGATGAGTGAATTGCCCCAGAATGGACAAGACAAGCCCCTTTGACAGAAGTGCTACCCCTCCCTGGACACCCCATTCACCCCAGTATAATGCTACAGACTCAGAGAAACTCAGTGCAGGTAGACAATCAGGTGCAAGACCATGATGAGGTAGATTATGAGATCAAGGGTCCATTGTACAGCATAAGAAGTCCAATCAATACTCATATGACAGCGGGATAGAAGCCATTCTTGAACTTGCTGGTATGTTCTTTCAGGCTTTTGTATTTTCTGATGAGAAGGAGAGAGGATGTCCACGGTGGGAGGGGTTTTTGGTTCTGTTTGCTGATTTACCGAGGCAGCAAGAAGTGTAGATTGAACCCATGGAGAGGGAGATTGGATTTCATGACATGCTGAGCTATGTGCACAACTCTCTGCAGTTCCTTGCAGTCTTGGGCAGAACCACGGTACCATACCTAGCTGTGATGCAACCTGATGGGATGTTCTCCACAGTGCGTTTATGAAAAATGGTGAGGGTCAATGGGGACATGCTGAATTTCTTAGAACAAGGCTTTCACATGGATTCAGTAAGACTTCTAACAAGATCTTATTTTCATTCAGAAAGTCTATTTTCAAGTTTTGCCTTTTCTTTTTTTGGAGGAGTTCCAGGCTTACAGTATGATAGAACTGAGGAGAGTTCTGTGGTCAGATGAGGCACCTTATTAGGAGAAAAAGGTGCAATGTTGGTATTAAGAAGAATACGGGGTAGAACAGGATGTCGAGTGTACAATCTTGCAGTTATGCCAGTGAGCTTACACAAAGCTCTGAGAAATATATTGTATTTAAATGAGAGCATCAGCAGCTCTTAACTAATGTAAATAATTACATCCACTTTAGAAATGCAAATTCTAAAGCAATTATCTTTTTCTATGTTGCAAGATAAGTGTAAAACTGTGCCCCAGAGATCCCATTGCATCCCAGATGAACTTTATTATCCACCAGGGACAGGTGAGGATTCCAAGTGACCCTGAACAAGACTGTGCAGTGATTGGTGGAAGGAAGGTTGGGGTGATTTGTAGTGGTTTGCAGACCAGTGTTTTCTTACCTCCTGTGATACACAAAGTCCACGCCACCTACTAGAGAACAATCCCATCAGTCCCAGTCCCATTCCCTCTCCTTATCCCATAAAACCTTAAGATATAGTAGCAGAATTAGGCCATTTGGCCCATCGAGTCTGCTCTGCCATTTCATCATGGTTGATCCACTTTCCCTCTCGGCCCCAATTTCCTGCCTTCTCCCCAAGTCAATTCATGACCTGACTAATCAAGAATCTATCAACCTCTGCCTCAAATATACCAAAAGACTTGGCCTCCACAGCTGTTGGTGGCAACAAATTCCACAGATTCACCACTCCTCACCTCCATTCTAAAAGTACATCCCTCTATTCTGAGGCTGTGTCCTCTGGTCTTAGACTTCCCCACCAGAGGAAACATCCTCTCCACATCCACTCTATCAAGGCCTTTCAACTTTCGATAGATGTCCCTGCAACGTTGCAAATGATTCCCTTTCTCTTTCTTACCAACTCCCTTCTGATCCATTTTTCTACATTAGGAGTCATTTACAATAAATTGCATTCCACCATATCTTTAGGACATATGAGGAAACACGAGTAGCGGATGGAATTCTATCCAGTCATAGGAAGAATTCCACATAGACTTTACCCAAAGTCAGGGCTGACCCAGAACCTTGGAACCATAAGTCAGCAATGCTAGTGAATATTTCCGTCCTTTTATGTCCATCCATTTGTATGGTGATAGGCAGGGCTTTGGAGACAAACATTGGAACATAGAGCTGTGTTAGTAAAAAGGAATTGGGGTAGGGGAGGCATGTACTGGAGCACAGTGCCATGAACACTGAAGGAACCATTGAGAGATATTGCTGTTGTGAATAAAGAATCTATCAGGGGTATTAGGTGTATTGATTGATTGGGGAAAGAGGGAGCACTTTGAACATGATGACCAGGATTGTCTGGGAGCAGAGACAAACTGACTGAGGATGAGGTAAATGGGTAGGGAAGGGTTAGAGATTGAGGTCTTCGTCAGGTATTTACTGAGTTGTATGACTGTAGGGTTGAGAGATCAGGAATTAGATTCATTTTGGCGTCTTGGGACTTGGAAGAGAACTAATCAGCCATGGCCCTTTTCCCTGTCTCCATGCTGGGAACCAGATGTTGTCTGATGTTTCTCCTTCACCTCACTGATAGGGATTATTCTGAAGTAATGACATTACAGACAACACACCATAACTATGGATTAATTAAAATGAGAACCAGTTTTAAGGAAGAATCTATTCAGAATTCAACTTCAACTAATATGTTAAGACTATTGAATCCAATTATTAGATGTGGCACATTCTGATTCTGTATCACTGAAGCTATGTGGGATTAGATAATAAATGAATGTTCATGTTAATGCTATCTACTGCCTGCTATGCCACTGGCATTTAGGGAAGCAATGAAGGTCGCCCATTTCTGGCGGTGCAGGTCTTTTTCTTTCATTGTGTCAGCAGCTCGGTTTTCATTACTGTCAGTCATGCAAATCCCAGGTGGAGACTCAGGAATACCATCACACTCGGGTGCAGAAGGTTTCTTCATCACTGTATCCATAGCGGCTTTGGTTTACCAGTCAGCGTTGTTAGTCCTGAGTTGAACCCTCGAACCTGGAAGGCCGGTGGACCACTCTTAATCTGCCCTCTACCCTTTGACCTTTTAAGGCGTGGGTGACCCTGCCAAGAGCCAAAGCATAATGCCCTGAATCCAGCCCATATAACTCTTTGGGTTATTGAGGCATACAAGCCTCCAAGTCACAACGAGGTTGTGCTCCTCTTGTTAAATGGTGGCCCTTAAAACCTCCAGAATGAGGTCAAGGAAGGCATTTAAGTGGGGTCTCAGCTTGAAATGTCGACAGTTTATTCATTTCCATAGATGCTGTTTGACCTGCTAAGTTCCTCCAGCGTTTTGTGTGTGTTGCTGTATTAACATGTTGTTAAAGACCCTGCCACTTAGTGCACAGTTCAGGACAGGCCTGTTTTGTTGTGTCATATTTTGGCTATACATCTCTTCTTATAAGGAGGCATATTTTTGGTGTCTGGAGATCTTGTTCACAAGCATTCAGAGCAGCCACTAGTATTTGAATATTCATGGGGGTTCTCCTCGTTGGGATATGCTACCATTGTAAATATGTAATTCTACAAAGTTACCTCTCTATATTCAGCTTGTTAAAGTTAGTTGGTATGTTCTGTGCTGTGCAGAAGTTTTAGACATATATGTATATGTATATATATATATATGACCTTTACAGAGTACTGTAGTAATTTTATGAATTGCACTGTACTGCTGCTACAAGCAAAATCAAATTTCAGGACGTATGTGAGCCATGATAAACCTGATTCTCATACGGGTCTCTATTGTGTACTTAGAGTGGGAAGGGGGCAGGGAGAGGGGAATCATGGTTGGGAAAAGGGGAAGGGAGCAAGAAACACCAGCGAGACATTCTATAATGATCAATAAGCCAGTTGTTGGGAAGCAAATGACCTTTGCCTGGTGCTTCAGGACTGAGTGTGTCGGTAGCTGAGAAAGCCCCCTCCCTGGCACTTCTTCTCAGCCACCTGACCCACACCCCTCCCGTGGCGCCTCCACCCTCGCCATTCCCAACATCCGTTGCCCCACCAGGTTGACAATTACAGTGCTATATATATATATATATATATATATATGTCTCAGACTTTTGCACGGTACTGTATAGACATTGAAACAGTGGTCAATCATTTATTATCATCAAAGAGTACAAAACGTTGTGTCAGAAGGGAAGAATGAGATTCTCTCCTGATGACAGGTATATGGAGGAATTTAAGGTGGTGGGGGGTTTTATGGGAGGCAGGGTTTGAGGGTCCGCACAACATTGTGGGCCAAAGGGCCTGTACTGTGCTGTACTATTCTATGTTCTATGATCTGTTATGTTGAATAACCGAGTCACTGAGTCTCTTTGGTGACTCAGTTCTCAATCATAACTTTCCCCAACCACATTTCCTCTTAAGCCTCTAGTAATGTGTGGGTGAATTTTGATGGTGATGTACTGCATGGTGCCTATTGCGTCTGAAATTTGCTATTCAGAAGTCAATACGGCAGTCGAGTGGGTGTTCAAGTGGTACTGAGAAACTTTGCCTTGTCACACCCTAATCACTGCCCCCCCCCCCAACAGAATGGATTTATTAAAGTGTCGTATGACGTGGGTGATCATGGTCCCGTGAGTATGATTTTTCTTGCCAAATTTTTCCACAGAAGTGGTTTGCCTCTGCCTTCATCTGGGCGGTGTCTTTACAAGATGGGTGACCCCAACCATTATCAATACTCTTCAGAGATTGGCTCCCTTTTTGTCAGTGGTCGCGTAACCAGGACTTGCGATGTGCACCAGCTGCTCATACAGCCATCCACCACCTGCTCCCATGGCTTCATGTGACCATGATCGGGGTGGGGGGGGTGGCTAAGCAGGTGCTACACCTCACCCAAGGGTGGCCTGCAGGTTAGCAGAGGGAAGGAGCACCTTACACCTCCTTTGTTAGAGACGTGTCTCCACCCGCCACCCAAATTGAGAATACAGCCTTTTCAAAAGTAAGTAACTAAGAGCAGAAACCTTTATTACTGAAATGATTTATCGTAAATTCTCAGTACTGCCTGTATTACTCTATCACTGGGGTTTAACATGGAGAGTTAGAATTGATCTTTGAACTTAGTTTTCTGCTTGCGTTCTTTAGCCAAGCCTTAAGGACAAGAGTGTTTCCCAGGTTACTGTAACCTCTTAAAAAATTGAATGTCAAATTCAGATCAATTTCTTACATAAAAAAAATCACATCACATCCATTTCATTTAATCAAATTCTTAGTAATGGATCAATGTTACATATTCAGAATCTTATTACCAGATCAGTTTCAAGAATACATTTCTTAATATGAGATCTAGTTCATATATTCAAAATGTTATTACCAAATCAATTTAATTTACTCAGAATCTTATTATGGGATCAACTTTATTTATTCAGGTCCATTGTGTATTTGACTTTATTTAAAAACAAAATGATATTAGTAAATGCATAACTAATGGAAATGGAACAACTATGGAAAGCAATTATCATCAGTAGAGATGAAATAATTACACAAATGTAAGCAGGCCCAGCTTATTCTGGAGCACACTCGGATATTGGAAATAATTACTTTGTAGATTCCTGAGCTATTCCTTCAGACAGAGCAGCTTTATCAGTCTGGGCAATGAGAAATCGCAGCCTTTAGTGAGCCTTAAGCCAGCTAGATCCCAACAATTTCATGTCTAAACCTGCTTTTAAGTTATCCCCAATGATCTCACTTTAAGGACTCTTTATCTCATTATCTCATGTTTTTTTTAATTTATTGCTATTTATTTATATTTGCATTGGACAATTTGTTGTCGTCTGCACTCTGGTTGATCTTTCATTGATCCTGTTATAGTTACTAATCAATAGATTTGCTGAGTATGCCCACAGGAAAATGAATCTCACGGTTGTATATGTACTTTGATAATAAAATTAACTTTGAACTTTGAACTTTAACTTTCCTTCAACACACACAAAATTCTGGAGGCCAGGCAGCATCTATGGAAAAAAGTACAGTCGACGTTTCGGGCTGAAACCCTTCGGCAAAACTTTCCTTCCACCACTTTAATTTCTCCTTCTTTTAGAGACTGTACTAAATGATTCTTTGGCTCAATGATAAGGTTTCTTTCTGTTACTGAAATGTCTTTTCACATTTTTCAACATTAAAAGAAGTATAGAAAAATAGATCTGGTCAAGATGGTGCCAAGGTCGTGCCTATTTTTTAAGTTTGTAGGGATGGTTTTAGAGAAAGAAAAGGGATTTAGAGGTCAGATTAGTGATTAGGGACAGGGATATGGAGGAGTTACAGATCAGGTTAGAGGCTAGACCTTTGCCTCAGATTTGAAGGCCAGTGAAAAGGACACGTGATGAAGGAAATCTGTGGATATCGGGCTGTCCGTGCCTGATGTGTGGCCTTCCCTGGTTACCTTGACACAATCCATGGACAGATTTGTCCTCAAGGGTGTGAACTGGCTACCCGTCTGGGCCCAGCTCAAGCTCCAGCCTGTGAATGCCCTCCTGTGTTTGCTGCTAATGTTGGCCTGTCTGGCACTTCAGCTGAATATGCTAATCTTATTGAGGTCTTCATTGAAAAGATGGCCACCTCCCACCTCCACACCGGCCATACAATTTGACCTCTTACCCAGTATTAGTCCTCCCCAGGACTGGATCTTTTCCCTCTCTCATCCTGAAATTGTAGCCATGGAAGAGTACATCAAGGAGGCATTGTCCTTGGGGTTTATCCATCCTTCAGTCTCACCAGCGGGGGTGGCTTCTTTATTTTTTTAAGCAAGAAGGATGGTAAGTTCCATCCCTGCATTGATTATTGGCCCCTAAATAATATCATAGTGAAGAACCACTACCCTCTTCCCTGCTTGTCTCTGCATTCGAACCTTTCAAGGGATCAATCTTATTTTCCAAGGTAGATCTGTGCAATGCTTATAATCTTGTCCGAGTCCGAGACGGAAGCCAGAATTCAACACCTCAGCTGGCCACAATGATACCTTTCCGTCTGGCCATTGCCTCTGCTGTGTTCCAGACCCTGGTCAATGATGTGCTCAGAGACATGTTCAATTGGTTTGCTTTTGTGTATTTGGACGACATTCTGATCTATTCCTGATCTTGCAAGGAACACATCCAGCATGTTGGGAGGATTCTCCGATGGCCTTTTGAGAATAACCTTTACACCAAGCCAGGGAAGTGTGAGATCCACAAAGAGCAAGTGTCAATTTTGGGCCTTCCAAATTGGACTATGTGAAGTTCAGGCAGTTCACAGAGGGGCCCAAAACATTACTGTCAAACAGGTGCAGCGTTTCATGGAGATCATAAACTTTTATCACTGCATCATGAGAAACTTCTTTTCTATCGTTACCCCCATTAATGCACTCACCAAGAAGACCTCTGCAAGATTCCATTCCAAGCGCTCTCGGAACTAAGGCTTCACCACTGCCCCAGTGCTGCATCACCCAGACCCATCCTGGCATTTACCATCAAGGTGGATGCATCAAATATTGGCATTGTAGCTGGACTCTCCTGTGGATATCCAGCCGCACCCCTGTGCCTATCTTTCCCTTCGCTTGACACCGGCCGAGTGTAATTATGGTGTCAGGAACTGAGAACTTCTTGCTGTCAAGGCTGCTGGGAAGCATGCTAGCACTGGCTGAGGGGACAGAATACCCTTTCCTACACAAGAACCTCTCCCACATTCAGGACGCTAAGAGACTTAACTCTCGTCAAGCCCATTGGGCTCTCTCCTTCACCTGGTTTAATTTCTCCCTCACCTACCATCCCCACAGCAAGAATACCAAGGCCGATGCTCTCTTCCGGCAGTTCAACATGTCCAAGGGCAAATGCCAGTCCAGAACCCATCCTTCCTCGCTCATGCAATGCTGCTCTGGTAATCTGGGGAATAGATTATTAGATTATTAGATTGTAAAGACACGCAGTCCTCTTTTATTGTCATTTAGTAATGCATGCATTAAGAAATGATACAATTTGTTCCTCCAGAATGATATCACAGAAACACAAGACAAACCAAGACTAAAAAAACTGACAAAAACCACACAATTATAACATATAGTTACAACAGTGCAAGCAATACCGTAATTTGATAGAAGCACAGACCATGGGCATGGTGAAAAGTCTCAAAGTCTCTCGAAAGTCCCATCATCTCACGCAGACGGTTGAAGGAAGAAAACTCTTCCTGCCATGAGCTTCCAGCGCCGCAAACTTGCCGATGCAGCATCCTGGAAGCACCTGACCACAGTCCGACTCTGAGTCCGTCCGAAAACTTTGAGCCTCCAACCAGCCCTCCGACACCGAGCACCGAGCACCATCTCTGCCAAGCGCTTCGACCCCGGCCCCGGCAACAGGCAGTAGGCAAAGCCGAGGATTTGGGGCCTTCCCCTCCAGAGATTCTGGAATAGAGGCAAAGGTGAGAGCTGCCCAGCAGTCGGATCCAGGTCTAGGTGGGGGACCTCCCAAATGGCTGTTTGTCGCTGCCACAGTGTGCCCCAAAGTGTCGGAATGGGGTCACTCCTCCCATTTGACTGTTCAATGGATACTGAAGTTCATCAAAAGACAATTTTGGTGGCCACCTATGCCCCAGGACATCCACAACTTCATCTACCTATCCCACTTGTGCCCAGAACAAGATGTCATGCCAGCTTCCTGAGGGTCTGCTATGTCCACTGCCCGTACCTCATTGTCCTTGGCCCCACCTCTTGGTGGATTTCATCACTGGTCTGCCCCTGTCTAATGGAAACACTACCATTCGGGTAGTTACGGATCGATTCTCCAAGGCTGTCCACTTGGTTACTCTCCTGAAGCTCCTGTCGGCTCATGAGACTGCCACCCTCGTGGTTCAGCATCTGTTCAGGCTGCATGGCTTCCTTCAGGACATAGTGTCTGATTATTTCCAATTTTTGGAAAGCCAGCTCTTCTCTTGTGGAAGCCACAGTCAGCCTTTGATTTGGTTTCCGCCCCCTACCTAACAGCCAGACTGAGAGAGTGAATCAAGAACTGGAGACAACCCGACACGGCCTTGTCTCTTCCAACCCCACATCTTAGAGCTCACAATTGGCTTGAGCAGACGTTGCCCACAATAACCTCCAGTCATCCTCCATTGGTATGTCCCCATATAAATGACAGAAGGAATTTTAGCCACTCTAAAACAGGAGATTGATGTGGGTATCTCTGCTGCTGAACAGTTGCTTCAGTGCTACAAGTGCACGTGGAGATGGACCAGGGCTTCTCTGCTGCGCATTGAGAGACAACACGCCCAGCAGGCTGATCAGTTTTGCCGACAGGGTGAGATCTCTCAGGCCAGGGGAGAAAGTCTGCCTGGCATCTAGAAATCCTCCCTTGAAAGTCAAGAGCCATAAGCTGACACCACACTATGTGGTGCTATTTGTAGTGGAGAAGGCCATCAACAAGGTCTCGTATAGATTGGGACTACCGTCATACCGCCCTTTGTTCCATGTTTCCCAGGGTACGAACAGGGTCCAGTACCTCGAGTATTGGGAGGGGTATGGCCTTTAGATTCTGGTCAATGATATCCTGGACAGTCTTTCCTCTGGGTCTTCCACCGGACTCAGGTCTTCGTCACCACAGGAGCTGCGTATACGAAGGGAGGCCCTGTCACAACCACAGACTCTGCGTGCCTGTGCAGGTGGGCTGCCAAACAGGCTTAGCAAGTGCGCTCGTGGGTGTGCACGTTCCAGCTAATTAGTGTCTGATTGTGATAGTATTGAACTCCCTTCGTCTCATTCCATTCTTGTCGAGACTTAACCAGAAGGACAGCAATGTCTACACTCCCTAAGTGCCTTCATCCTTGTCTAGGAAAGAAAACTACCATTTCAGTTGGTGCTGTAAGGTGTCAACGTTGATGAGAATAATCATTAGATTATCTTTATAAAGCTCTTCAGTGGTTATGAAATAAGTAGAGAGAAAACCAAGCAAAGTCCTTTGTACTTTTTGACAAAGCTCCTTGAACAATTAATTGCTCTGTGATAATCTACAAAACTGTTTGTAACTTGGTATTTCAAATGTAAAGATTGCTGTATGGAGTCAAGTGAGAGTAACACTTGCAAAATGCTGGAAGAACTCTGCAAGTCAGGCAGCATCTATGGAAAGGAATAAACAGCTGACGTTTCAGATCAAGACCCTTTGCCAGGACTGGAAAGGAAAGGAGAAAAAAACAGAATATAAATATGGGAAGAAGAAAGGGAGAACAAGCTGTCTGGTGATAGGTGAAAGTGGGTAAAGGGGAAAGAAATTATTGGGGTAGGGGATGGATAAAGTGAGAAGCTGGGAGGCGATAGGTGGAAAAGGTAAAAGGGCTGAAGAAGAAGAAATCTGATAGGACAGGACAGTGGACCCTGATAGAAGGAGAGGGGTAGGGGCATCAGAAGGATGTGCTACACGTGTGAGGAAAAGAGGAGGGATACGAGGGGAGAAAGAGAAGGATGAGGGCGGAGAAATTACTGGAAGTTAGAGAACTCGATCTTCATGTCATCAGGTTGGAGGCTACCCAGACGCAATATAAGGTGTTGCTCCTCCAATATTAGGATGTTTTCATTGCGACTGAAGAGGAGGCCGTAGACTGACATGTCGGAATGGAAATGGGAAGTAGAAATAAAATGGGTGAACACCAGGAAATCTGGCCTTCTGTGAATGGACGGAATAAAGGTGCTCAATGAAGCAAACCCTCTATCGATGTCGAATCTCCCTGATGTAGTGGAGGCCGGACTGGATACAGTAGATGACCCCAGCCAACATGGAAGTAAAGCGTTCCTTCACCTGGAAGGACTGTTTTGGGCCCTGAATGGTGGTGAGGGAGGAGATGAAGGGGCAGGTGTAACACTTGTCCCACTTCCAGAGATAAGCGCCAGAAGGAAGATCCGTGGGGAGGGACGAGTGAACAAGGGAGTCACGCAGAAAACGATCCCTACAGAAAGCGGAGAGCGGGTGACAGGGAAAGATTAATTTAGTGGAAGGATCCCATGGAAGAACTTTTGCTGATGTACAGAGCCAGGAAAAGGCACAACACTTTATCTGCAGCAAATACTTGCTAAGTAAATGTAATAAACAGCAACTTAATTTCTAGTCCACCTTCCAAATTATGTACCCTTATTAATATCTTCAACATTTACTTCAGATGAGGTTGCAAAAATCAGGTACACCATCTTAGAAATAAGAAAAGAGACAATACAGAGCTGTTTGATAATGAATTGGTTTGGATCAACCTTTGTCTCCGCAGATGGCTGATCATATCACAATCATTTCCTTTCAGTGAGCAATTAGCAATCTCCCTAGACTGAAGGAGGAATCACGCTAAAGTTCATTCATGAAGTACAGGAAATTAAGGGAAAATATGCTCTATTGTAATAAAATACCTCATGTCCCTTGACGTTGATCATTGAAAGTATAAACCCTGAAGCAGACTTGTTAAGGTTAATTGCATTTACCTGGGTCTACTCCTTTAAAGTTATTACTGAAAGACTCTATCTGTAGCAGTTGCTGAAATACACATGGTATATCTTCAGGCTGATAAGAGGGTGATTGCCACTACTATGGATAGTTTCACAGGATTGTAACTACTGAGTTATAGCAATATTAACAAAACAAACAAACACAGCACTTTTTCTACATCTTAAAGTAATATTTAATTCTAGCGTGGTGTTGTCCACAAAGTATGGCATTTGGTAAGTGAGGACACACATTTTCAAATTCTAAAATACCATTGGTGGAAAAGGGAAAGAGCTAGAATATGAGGCTGGGCAATGAATGAAGTAAAATTCATAGGTGAGTGAATGGCCTCTAAGCTAAGACCCAAATTTCCATTCATTGTCCATGGGCGCAGGTTGCCTCGCCATTGAACCTTGACTTGCCAATGAGACCTTTCACGGGGACCCGACTTTCAGGTGTTGGCTGAGCAAGGCCTGTCCTTCTGCTTGTAAATCCCAGTGAAAAGCTTTGACCACACCCTCAGTCTGAACAGACGACCAGATCTGTGAAGGGATGTGTGCTTGTGATCACCGCACATTCAAAGGCATTGCCAACTGTTCAGAAAATCAAACACAGCATTAACAATTTAGAAGTGAAACTCTTACAGCATGAGAAAACAAATATATACACTTAAATTCATCTAATTAAATTTAAAAGACATGAATTATCCGCATCCTTCATTCTACCTCAATGATTGATTAAGAAAGAGTCAATGAGCCCACAGTATGAAATCTGGTTAAAGTTGGAGTGTATTTGACACTACAGCAGTGATCCACTTGGCAGAAGTCTGAACTACTGTGCTATTTCTTCATTTCTGCACAGTAACACTTTATATCAGTTCATGAAAGAGGGAGTTCCATGTGGAATTGCTTGCTTTATAACAGATATTCTGAGACAATTCAATCAAAGACATTTTTATTTTGAGGAATTTAAACTTGGAGGTTATGACAGTTTCTTTCTTTAGCTCAAGTATATATATTTCCTGTTGGTTCAGCATTGTAAAGATTCTTTATTCTAGTCAAATGCAAGTAGCTGTTTTCTCCACAAATTTTATTGTTACCTTGACACACCTCTGTCCAAAAGGAATCATTTTGGGTGAAGTATTTTGAATAGTGCTCCAAATTCATAATAATGGCTCCAGAATGGAGAGAACTGGTTCTGGGGAATAAGGTGAATTATTTTGAGAACTAAATACCAAGATAACATGATGGTTATTCTAATTCCCATCAACAACTGTCAATTTAAGGCAAAGGGTGTTTGCTTTTTAAAATCACTGACTTTGCCCGCATATGGGTGTGTGGGTCCTGGTCAGGATTCATCAGTAACTTTCAACAGGCCATTAGATAATCACAAAACACATCCTATTTCAACCTGTTTGAAATTAGGCAGAATATAAAAGTAAGAGAAACAAAGATACTCCTCATTAACACAAAAAAAAACTTTCCATAACACAGGCAGCAGCTGGGATTCCACCTACCAATCTAATTGCATTTCTTTTCTGACAGAAGGACTCGTCTGATCTCAGCTACTTTATTCATTTCCATAATTACTTCAAGAGAGGAGCCTCGCACTCACATAATTAAAATTAATTAAAGCAACAACGTGGGTTATCATATTTTTTTGTTTAAGTGGAATCAAAGTAAAAATAAACAACTCTATTCTCTTTCAACCTTTCTTCTCCCACATATTAATGGTAAAAAAGCATGTTGCCATGTCACGGGACTGATCTGAACAAAACTGTAATGATGGTTTTGAGTTTATTGCTCCGTGCATCCAGACGGTTGGCTTGTTAATTCTTTGCTGCCAGTCAGATAGGAACGAGACTTCTTTTTAGACTTCCAGCACATATAGCTGACTAAAGTAAATATCTAATTTGTCATTGAGCAAGGACAATGCCAGTAACGTTTAACCTATCAATATTCCACCCCAATCTTTGGCATTGATTAACTAAACCACTCACAGAGACTATTTGAATGGCTGTTACAGAAAGTGGAACATATCCATTGTTAATATTAAAATGCACATGGGGAGGAAAGGCCCTGATGACATGAATATCGATTTCTCCTTCCAGTGAAAATATCCCCCCCCGCCTCTTTTTCTATTCCCCACTCTGGCCTCTTACATCTTCTCACCTGCCTATCACCTCCCCCTGGGTTCTGTCCTCCTTCCCTTTCTCCTGTGGTTCACTCTCATCTCCTATCAGATTCCTTCCTCTCCATCCCTTTCCCTTACCTACCCACCTGGCTTCACCTATCACGTTCTAGCTATCCCCCTCCCCCCCCACCTTTTTTTTATTGGGGCATCTTCCCCTTTCCTTTCCAGTCATGGAGAAGGGTCTTGGCTTGAAATGTTAACTGTTTAATCATTCCCATAGATACTGCCTGACCTGTCGAGTTCCTCCAGCATTTTGTGTGTGTTGCTTTGGATTTCCAGCATCTGCAGACTTTCTTGTGTTTTTGATAGTTATGTGTACTGACAGAATAAATGAATTTAAATAAAACCTGTTAATGATATCACTATGCAATTCAGTTTGAACAAATTCTGCCACAATATTGTGCTTAATCATATATGACTGGCTAACGTTCTATTTTTTAAAAGGCAAAAACATTTCAGAAGAGAAATCAATTGACTGCATATGCCACTTACTGGGTCCGTTGGAATTTGTGGAGGGATGGACTCTACACTCAGTGCCTGCGGGGGAGAGATCTTCTACCAGCCTGTCTCGGCTGCTCTGCTCTACCATCTGATAATGAAGGTTCATGGCAAGACCATGAAAATGTTGTCCACTCTGCAAATCTCGGGAGCGTCTCTCAGCAAAGGCAGTGATCAACAATGACATTCCTGACCTCTTTGCATGGGACTGAGTAGAAAGCATCTGAAGACGCCTGATGTGGCAAAAAAAAAACCTCATAGACGACCGGACAGAGGTGACACCTGCTCTGCGATCTCATTCTGAGACTTGGACTACTGCAACAGGAGCCTCAAGGCACTGAAGGGAATACCAGCCCTGCTTTTGCAAAATCTTCCAAAGGACATGCAACCAGTGCCAATGTCCTCTCCAGACCAATGTGCTGGTGTTCCATTCCTAATTACATTCAGTCAGCTATGATGGGCAGGCCTGACTCCAACTTCCAAAATACACTCAATTTCAAACTTGGAAAATGTCTGGGAGAAGATTACCAAGTGAAGAGAGGAAAAGGTTCAATGATTTTTTTTTTAATTTATTCATTTACGGTGTGTGTGCATTGCCAGCTAAGCTAGTATTTATTGCCCATCCCCAGTTGCCCTTGAGAAGATGGTGATGAGCTGCCTTCTTGAACCGCTGCAGTCCCTGAGGCGTAGGTACTTCGCTCAAAGCATCATCGAAGAAATGAAACATAACCGCTGATTCCTGCAAATCTCTGCCCCATAACTACTCAAAGTAAGGAAGGGTCCTATCAGATAATTTTGAGGATTCTAAGCCCATACATTAAGAACAAATAGAGCACACAGTAGCAACAGAAGATGCACACCACCACACAAGCTATCCCCAACTTCCCTTTTGGATACCAGCTGTTCTATCTGATCAAGAGCCTACAGTTCCAACATCGTTCAGCTTAGACCCCAAAATCCACAGGGTAAGCAAGTCATCCTTAATTCCGACAGGATATCCGTTGAAGGAATCTGATTGCTCCGGAGAGTGCAGAGGAGATTCCTGATGTTGCCTGGATTGGAGGACTAGGGGAGAAATTAGAGAGGCTGGACTTATTTTCCCTCAATCGATGAAGACTGCAGGATGACCTGATAGAATTATATTAGATTATGAGAGCCTCAGATAAGGTAGATAGTCAAAATGCTTTTCCCATAGTAGGAATATTGAAAACAAGGGTTCATGGGTTAAAGATTAGAGGAAAGCATTTTAAAGCGGATCTAAGGACGATTTTTTGTTTTGATACACAAAGAGTATGATGTCTGCAATGCACTTCCAAAGGAAGTGATGAAATTAAGTACAATTACTATCTTTAAGAGGTATTTGGAAATGCACTTGATCAGTCAAGGTATAGAAAATAGAGCACAGATCAAGACAGTAAAATACAGGCTCTTCAGCCATGTTGTTGTGCCAACCTTTTAACGTACTCTAAGATCAATCGAACCCTTCTCTTCCACATAGGCCTGCATTTCTCTTTTATTCTCTGTATATCTAAGAGTATCTTTCATGTCCTTGATGTAGGTATCTACCTCTACCACCACCCTAGCAGGGCATTGCATGCCATTCTCTCTGTAAAAACTTAACCGCTGACATCCTGCACCCCACCTATACTTACCGCCAGTCACCTTAAAACATGACCTCTCATATTAGCTATTTCCACCCCGGGATAAAGGTGCTGTTGTCCACTCAGTCTATCGCACTTATTACCTTACACGTTTCGAATGAGTCATCTCTCAACTTCCTTCTCTTCAAAGAGAAAATCACTAGTGTGCATAAACTATCCTCATTAGACATGCTCTCAAATCCAGGCAGCATCCCGGTAAACCTCCTCTGTATCTCTCTGAAGCTTCCACATCCCTCCTGTAATGGAACAACCAGAATTGAATACAATACACTAACTGTGGTGTAACCAGAGTTTTACAGAGTGTAACATTACCCTGTGGCTCTTGAACTCAGTTCCCTGGCTAATGAGGGCTAGCACACCATACACCTTTTTAACCACCCTAACAAATAGCATGGAAACTTTGAGAGATCTACATACATGGACCTCAAGATCCCTCTGTTCCTCCACTCTGCTCAGAATTTGGCCATTAACCCTGTACTCTGCCTTCAAATTTGACCTACCAAAGTAAATCACTTCATACCTCGACTTATTGAATTCCATTTGCCACTCCTCAGCTCAGCTTTACATCCTATCAATATCCTGTTGTAACCTATGACTACCTTCTACCTACACACAACACCACTAAACTTTGTATCATCTTCAAATTTACTAGCCACCCTTCTACTCGCCATCTAAAAATCACACAGTACAGGGGTCCCAGAACACAAGCCTGAGGAACACCACTAGTCACGAACCTCCAAGCGCAATACACTCCAGTTACTACATTCTGTGGGCAAGCCAATTCTGAATCCACTTAGCCAAGTTTTCCTGGATCCCATGTCTCCTGTCTTTCTGAATGAGCCTACCATGGGGAACCTTCTTAAAAGCTGTATACCGTACACCACATCCATCACTTCCTCTTCATCGATTTGTCAGTTTCTCGAAGAAGTCAATGAAGCTTGGGAAGCTTGACCTCCTCCCTCTCAAAATCTTGCTGACAATCCCTAACCAGACTATGTTTCTCCAAATGTTCAGAAACCCTGACTCTCAGAATCCTCTCCAATAGATTGTCCACCACAGACGTAAGATCTACTGGACTATAATTCCCAGGATTATCCCTATTACCTTCTCTGAACAAAGGAATAACATTTGACACCTTCCAATCTTCTGGTATGATTCTTGTGACCAGTGAGGATACACAGAAATATCTTCCCTCACTTCCTATTGTAACTGTCCTGTCAGGTCCTGGGAACTTATCTATCCTAATGTTCTTTTCAAAAGTTCTAATACATACTCTTTCCAGTATATTAGCCTGTTCCGCGCTGACCTCACAGTTGTCAAGGTCCCTCCTGCTGGTGAGAACTAAAACAAAGTATCTAATAAGGAACCTCCTTTACCTCCTCCAACTCCAGGCACATATTTTCACTTTTATCCATGATTAGTCTTATGCTCGCTCTGGTCATCACCCTGTTTTTCATGTATGCTTCCAACGCCTTGGTGTTTTCCCTAATCCTTCTCACCAAGGCCTTCTAAAGTCTCCTTCTAGGTCTCCTAAATCCATTCTTAACCTCCTTCTTGGCTACCTTATAACTCTTCAGAACCCGGTCTGATCTTTCATTCCTAAATTTTAAGTATGCTTCCTTCTTCCTCTCAACTAAATGTTTCACCTCTCTTGTCAACCATAGTTCCTTTACCCAACTATCCTTTCCCCACCTCTATGGGGCAACCCTATCCAGAATTCCATCGATACATATTCCCTAAACAACCTCCATATTTTCATTATGCATTTCACAGAGAACATCTATTCCCAATTTATGTTCCCAGGTTTCTGCTTCATGGAATCATAATTAGCCCTCCACCAATTAAACACTTCCCTATAACATTTGCTCCTATTCCTATCCAAGATTATGCTAAAGGTCAAAGAGTTGTGGTCACTGTCTCCAAAATGCTCACTTACTGAGAGATCTGTCACCTGAGCAGGGTTTCTTGTCTGGTACAAGATCCAATATAGTTTCTCCTCTAGTTGGCCTGTCTACATTCTGGGTCTGGAATCCTTCCTGGACACACCAAACAAATTCTCCCCCCCATCTAAATCTTTTGAACTAAGGAGGTGCCAATTATTATTAGGGAAGTCGAAGTCACCCATGACAACAAGCTTTTGCACCCTTCTGTATCGAAGAATACAGCTCTAATATAAGCAAGTGGAATTTGTGAAGCTGGGTGAAAAATCTGGCAAGGATGTGGTGGCCAAAAGGGTCCAGTCCTGTGCTGTATGGGAGCAACTCACTTTTCAATTATTCTTTACTGTGAATGTATACAACAGTGACAATTCACGCCATCGTGCCAATGTCGGCTTTGAAAGAGATGACTTATTAGTCCTCTGTCGCTGCCCTTTCACTAAAAATCTGCAAGTTATTCTCCATAAAATATTTATTCTATTTTTAAAGTTATTATTGGACCCTCCTCTGTCATCCTTGTGATAGTACTTTACAAATCGCTACATGAAGAACCATCTTCTTATCTCACTTCTTATTTCTTGCATTACCTTAAATATCTCTCTTCTGGTTACGAGTTATTTTGTAACTGGAAGCATTCCTCTTTATTCAGTCCATCAAAAGCTTTCATGATGTTAAACATAGCCATTAAATCTTCCCTTAACCTTCCGTGCCCTAGGGAGAAACAGCCCCACGGCCTCCAGTCCATCCTCATAACTGAAGCCCTACATCCCAGCTACCACTGTAGTAAATCTCCTCAGACCCTCTTCAAGGCCTTTACAACCTCACTGTGATTTATGTGCAATACTCCAGCGAGGATGATACCAATGATTTACAATGTTTAACACCTTTGTTCCTCTCTCAATAAGGCCAAGGCACTGGTATGTTTTTTTTAAACAGTTTTCTCAACCTATCCTACCACCCTCAAAGATTTGTGAATATGAACATCCTGGTCTTTCTGTTTGCTCCCATCCCACTTCTGAAAGAAAAAAAATATAAGGAGGTTTACGCTGCCAAAATAAGAGAAAATGCCAATGACAGAAACCTGGGCACAAGCAGAAAAGCAGAAACACTATTAAAACTCAGACCGATTTAACGTTGTCCACTTATCAGAGTGGGAACAAAAGAAAAATTAACACATGCACACACCCACAGATAAGCGCACATGTATGGAAAACTAAAAATAAAAAGAATTGCAAAGTATATAAAAAAAGCGAAACTGAAGTTTAATAAATAATTCAAGGTGTAAGGAGATCTTTGAAAAATTCCTGATAAAAATTTGTTAAGTATTTCAGAGTGTTAAATAGTTAGGAAGATGGTTGGAGATGGAGTGTGATAAAACAAGTCTGAAATGGAAACACAAAACACGGAAGAGGGCCTAGCAGCCTAAGGAATGTCATGCAATTTGCTACTCCATCTACCAGATATAGCTCCACTTCCAGATTATGTATCTGCCTTACCCCCTGCTGACTCTGTTTTTCATGCTTTCTCCGTCTCATAAATATCTTTAATTTCTTTTATTATGCTTCTTCCTATCTCTCTCCTGTCAATGTCACGTTAGGTTTATAACCACCTCCTGCTGTCCTTTAAGGCAATCAGCAAGCACCAATCTACTGCTCACTCTCACGGATCACAAAGTATGTGTTTTGCACCTCTGTTTTCTCTTTTCCTTCTCAAATGCTGTCCTTGCTTTTGTTCTGGTTTTGATAAAGAGTTCTACATAAAATGTTATCTTTCCTGTTCTCTCCACAGATAGTGTCTGACTTATCAAGTGCAAAGTAAATAAATTTTACCTCAATGCATCTCACCCAGGACTGAACACAACTATAATGCTCAGTTTATCTACTTGATGTCAGAATTGTACCGCACCACCCAAAGCCCTTCATCATCAGTCAACCTCCCTCAACTTTAGCCTAAATTTATACTAAAGTTGATTATTTTCAAAACAGTTATGTTTTTATTTGATATCCTCAATCCTCATTTAAGCTCATTCATCATGAACTCGGAATGCTTATGGCTAAGCTACTCATATTCTGAACAGTTTTAAATAACCTTTGATCGAGTAAAAATTGACTTGCAATAACTAACCTCGGTGTAAGTGATGAAAAATTAAATGTCAGTATTGATCTTGCCAGTTCTCAGTCACTTCTAACCTGGTTTGCAGCCGGACTGGGAATGGAGACAGCACTTGTGAATATTCTCTGCATATATTGCTGAACCAACCCAACAAAGATTCAAAAGATTCAAAGTACATTTATTATCAAAGTACATATGCAGTGTACAACTTTGTCTTCCTCACAGACAGCCACGAAACAAAGAAACACCATTGAGCTTGTTCAAAGAAAACATCAAACACCCAACGTGCTAAAAAAAGGAACAAATTGCACAAGTGGCAAAATATGAGCGAAAAACAGAGAGTACAAAACATCAAACCACAGAGTTACTGAAACAGTTCAGGAATGTTCAGTTTAATTCAGTTCAGTTTAATTTATTGTAGTGTCATATGCTGACTACAGGCCGCAGGGCAAGTCCGCCCTGATCAAAATTGCACAAAATAGCAATTAAAGAGGGGGGTAACCAGGAACCAGAAACACAACATACCATGAACCATAGACTCCAATCCACAAACTGCATTGATTAAAGTTTGCCCAAGGTCAAAAACTCTGGCAGCATTGAGAAACAAAGAGCTTGTTTGGTGAAGAGAGTGTAATCATGGATTCATAGTCACAGTCATAGTCATGCTTTATTGATCCCGGGGGAAATTGGTTTTCGTTACAGTTGCACCATAAATAATTAAATAGTAATAAAACCATAAATAATTAAATAGTAATATGTAAATTACGCCAGGAAATAAGTCCAGGACCAGCCTATTGGCTCAGGGTGTCTGACCCTCCAAGGGAGGAGTTGTAAAGTTTGATGGCCGCAGGCAGGAATGACTTCCTATGACGCTCTGTGTTGTATCTCGGTGGAATGAGTCTCTGGCTGAATGTACTCCCGTGCCCAACCAGTATATTATGTCGTGGATGGGAGACATTGTCCAAGATGGCATGCAACTTGGACAGCATCCTCTTTTCAGACACCACAGTCAGATAGTCCAGTTCCACCTCCACAACATCACTGGCCTTACGAATGAGTTTGTTGATTCTTTTGGTGTCTGCTACCCTCAGCCTGCTGCCCCAGCACACAACAGCAAACATGATCACACTGGCCACCACAGACTCGTAGAACATCCTCAGCATCGTCCGGCAGATTTTAAAGGACCTCAGTCTCCTTAGGAAATAGAGACGGCTCTGACCCTTCTTGTAGACAGCCTCAGTGTTCTTTGACCAGTCCAGTTTATTGTCAATTCGTATCCCCAGGTATTTGTAAGCCTCCACCATGTCCGCACTGACCCCCTGGATGGAAACAGGGGTCACCGGTACCTTAGCTCTCCTCAGGTCTACCACCAGCTCCTTAGTCTTTTTCACATTAAGCTGCAGATAATTCTGCTCATACCATGTGACAAAGTTTCCTACCGTAGCCCTGTACTCAGCCTCATCTCCCTTGCTGATGCATCCAACTATGGCAGAGTCATCGGAAAACTTCTGAAGAAGGCAAGACCCTGTGCAGTAGTTGAAGTCCAAGGTGTAAATGGTGAAGAGAAAAGGAGACAAGACAGTCCCCTGTGGAGTCCCAGGGTGTGTTTATGTGTTGCATAAAGCCCACATCCCATGGATAGGGTGAAAATGACAGAACTGAAAAGACACAGGAACAGATTCCAAAGTTTAATGGAAGATATATGGGAATGGAAGAAATTAAAGTCAAGTTTATTGCATTATACACAGAAGAAATAAACATCTTTCAGCAGCCGCACAGGTGCATGGCATCATCTGAGTATCATTCTCAGGAACAACATATGCTAGTCATAAATTATACACGATCTTTACAAGAAAACACTATTAGAACAAAGGACTCCTTTTTGGTGTAAGGTTGTCAAAGTGCCATAGTATTGCTAAACTGTAGTGATTAGAATTTTGTTGGTTGTTTCAAGAACTGAATGGTTGAATGGCAGCTGGTTTTGAACCTGGCGGGGTGAGATTTCAGGCTTCCCGACCTTTTGAATGACGGTAGCTGTGAAAAGGTGGTATGTCCTGAATAGTGAGGATCTTTGATGATAAATGTTGCCTTCTTGAGGCAGTGCCTCATGTAGATACTACCAATGGTGGGGAGGGACGTGCCCGTGATATATTGGGGCGTTCACTACACCCTGCAATTCCTTATATTCCTATGCATTGCAGAACAAATTGAAATACACAATTTATAGAGTTAGCAAGATAAAAGATTTGCTCAAGAGCATTAATCAAATGATTACAGAACAGTTTACATGCAAAATCAGAGCCCCCATAGGCTAGGGTATAACTTATTTTTGGATAGCACTTCTGATAAGTAATCCAAAGTAAATTTTCTTTTCCCTTCTTCCACACATGCAGGTCCTGCCTCCCACTAAATGCATCCATCCTATTTTTGATTTCCCAAATGGACTTTTTTGGTGACTTTTTTATATTGATGGCCTCTAGTTATGCTCTTTCCCATAGGTGGAAATATTCTCTTGGTATCTAATATATCAAAACTTCTACAATTGCAAAAACCTATATTCATCCTTTTCATCTCTAGAGAAACAAGACTTAGTCTGTTTTGTCTTTTCCAGATATGTATGCCCTTGCATTTCTGGATTAGTCCCTATAAATCTTCTCTGATGTCTCAATGCAACTGCTAGAACTGCAGACAATACCCTAAGCATGGTCTAATCAAAACTCAGTGGAAATTTTGAAGTTATACCATAATTTCCTGGTTTTTCAATTCTACCCCTTTAGGAATAAACCTAATTTCTTGGTTTGCTTTTCTAACCGCCTTACTAACCTTTAGTTCAACTACCAGTGATTAGTGTCTTTGTATTCAGGGATCCCTTTGTTCCTTTACCACACCTAACTTGTACCTTTCAAGTACTAAGTCACCTCCCTCTGTATTTATATGTGTTGAACTTTACCTCCCAATTATTTGTCCGTTCTGTATGTTCATTATATTATCCTTCAGTCCAATGCTGTTCCTCTCGGTTTGGGATCCTCCCCGGAAATCTACTAACATTGGAAAATTTAGAGACTCAGTTTTTATTTCCCCAAGTTCTAAGTTTTTAATTTAAATTGGAAACAACGTGTTCCCAGCATTGGTAAGACCAACACCCATCTTCTTTCACCATGAATATCGAGTCATGTCTCTTTCTCTCTGCTTCCTACCTTCAAGCCAGCTAGCAATCCATTCATGTACTTGTCCTGCTGACTCTAACATTTGCTGGTTTTACTTATTGGTTTGCCCTGGGGTATAGTATTGAAGTCCTATTGGAAACGTGGATAAATTACGTTTATTGCATTTCCATCATCTTCCATCTCTGTTGCTTCCTTAAGAAACTCATTAAGGTTTGACAAATACTGAACGATCTGAAAAATTAGAAGGAAATTGGAAATATTGATCTGCTTTGAGTTGGAAGATAGTGAGATAAATTTGCTGTCTAAGCTTTCACTCTTGCCTGCACATTTAAACTTCCGTATCACGTGGATCTGAGACCCTAAGACCATAAGACACATGAGCAGAATTAGGCCATCAAGTACGCTCTGCTGTTCTATCATAGCTGATTTATCATCTCTCTCAACCCCATCCTCCCACCTTTTCCCCATAAATTTTGATGTCTTTACTGTACAAGAACCTATCACCCACACTTTAACTATACTCAGTGACTTGACCTCCACAGCCATCCGCTGCGGTAATTTCCACAGATTCACCACACTCTGCCTTAAGAAATTCCTCCTCATCTCTATTCTAAATGGACATCACTCTATCCTGAGTCTCCGCTCGCTGGTCCTAGACTCGCCCACCATAGGAACAATCCTCTCCACATCCACTCTCTTTATGCCTTTCAACATACAATAGGCTGTAATAAGAGCCCCTTCCAACTCCACTGCGAGTCATCAAGCACTCCTTATACGTTAACCCTTTTATTCCTGGAATCTTTCTCGTGAACATCCTCTGGGCCCTCTCCAATGCCAGCACTTACTTTCTCATGTACGTGAATGTCCAAAAACTGCTCACAATACTTCAAGTGCGATCTGAAAAATGCATTATAGAGCCTCAGAATTACATCCTTGCGCTTATATCCAGGTCCTCTCAAAATGAATGCTGAAATTTACTTTGCCTTCTTTACCGCTGACTCAACCTGCAAGCTAATCTTTAGGGAATCTTGCACAAGGACTCGCAAGTCCTTTATCATCTTTGATTTTTGAATTTTCTCCTCATTTAGAAAATAGTTATTCCTTCTACCAAAGCTTCCCTACACTATGTTCCATCTGCCACTCCTTTGCCCATCTCCCAATCTCGGAGCTCCTGTTCTTTAGGGTCTTCCCTAACTCCCTTTTCTCCAGTGATGCAGGTTCAATCCTGACTTTGGGCACTGTCTGTATGGAGTTTGCACATTCTAAGTGTGGCTGCAAGGATTTCTCTTGGATACCACAGTTTCCTCGAAGATGAGCTGGTGGATTAATAGACTCCTCAGGATTGAATGTAGAGAAAGAACAAGAAGAGTTCTGATAGGCACACGCAAGATGGAATCAGTGGCCAAACTACAAGGAAACGTAGAGAGGATCAACAGGAAAATGGGATAACTCCCGGAGAACTGGAATGGACCTCATAGACCAAACAACCTCCTTTTGTCTTATTTCACACATATGATGAACATTTTGGAAGATTTAGAAGAGAAAGTTGGATATTATAATAATAGAGGTGGCAGGAAACAGACATGGGAGGACCAGGTGTTGCCTATCGAAAGGCAAGAATTCTTCTTGGGCCCTCAACTCCCAGTGGAGCATAGTCCATTAATGACCTCTTGTCTCCATCGTTCAAAGTTGATGGTATGGTTGGAGTTCATCAATGTTTCTGTAATCCATTGCGTCCACTGTACAGGGGTTTTCCCATCCAGCTTCACAAGATCCCTATTGGTTGGCCTGACCTGTTTCCACCTAACATGAAGGAGACATAGGGTTGGACTTTGAGAGGCAAAAAGCAAGAATAGTCATCCTTCATCAATGGTTCTCTTGCTGCGGCCTAGGTGAACATCTGAAGTCATTTGTCCTGTGACAACTTCAACTTTTCTCCTGTTTTTCTGGTCCCTGTGTGTAACAAAGCTACATGGTGGCCTCCGGGCATAATATAAGAGCATAATATATTGGCCCAGTTGTTCATCTCCACAGCACCCCAAAATCCAGCATTGCACAGACAAAAATCATGGCTTTAATCAGTTATTGCACACTTTTGTGAGTGAATTAACTCCAACTATTTATAGGATTTGCTGGTGTTTCACATAGAAGAGACTTCAATAATAATACTTTGCCCTAAATTAATTTCTAGCAACCTTAGTCTGAATTATGTGCTATCCTCTCATAGAAAAGATACCTTTTAATAGTATAGAAAACTCAAACTGCATGGTTTTGAAAAGGTCAGGCACACATATTTACTATAATTTTTAATGAGCTGTGCAACATTCTTGCAACTACCCCCATATAAGCTGACCTCTACAAGGATCCCAGTCGCCATAATACCAGGAGCAGTCAGTAGATTACTCCACAGAAGGGAGTGGTCAGAAGAAATAGTGTAAAAGTAATTACAAAGAAGGCACAGCAGCCACTACATTTCATTAGGGGTTTAAGGAGATTTGCTATGTCAACAAAGACACTCGCAAATTTCTACAGGTGTACCATGGACAGCATTCTAACTGGCTGCGTCACTGTCTGGTATGGGGGTGGGGAGTGGCTACTGCACAGGAATGAAATAAGCTGCAGAAAGTTGTAAACTCAATCAGCTCCACCATGGGCACAGGCCTACCCAGCATCTAGCACATCTTCAAGGAGCGATGCCTCAAAAAGGCGGCATCTGTCATTAGGGACCCCCATCAGCCAGGATATGCCCTCTTCTCATTGCTACCATCAAGGAGGAGGGGCCTGGAGGCACACACTCAGCGATTCAGGAACAGCTCTGCCATCAGATTTCTGAAAGGACATTGAATCCATGAACACTACCTCACTACTTTTTTTGCACAACTTATTTAATATTTAATAATCATATTTATTATATAAAATATAATATATACTATATGTATTTTTAAGGCATCCGTTAGTCTTGTGAGACCATGGATCTGCGCCTGGAAAGTCTTCACTCTCCAGGGCACAGGCCTGGGCAAGGTTGTACGGAAGACCGGCAGTTGCCCATGCTGCAAGTCTCCCCTCTCCACGATACTGATGTTGTCCAAGGGAAGGGCACTAGGGCTGATACAGCTGGGCACCAGTGTCATCGCAGAGCACTGTGTGGTTAAGTGCCTTGCTCAAGGACACAACACGTTCCCTTGGCTGGGGCTCGAACTCACGACCTTCGGATCGCTAGTCGAATGCCTTAACCACTTGGCCACATGCCCGCATTTATATGTATACGATAAATGTAAATATGTATATTTAATTTACATTTAATTGATTATGTATATTAATATATAATATATATGGGTAGATAGATATAGATGTAGATGTTTTTATTATTATGTATTGCAACGTACTGCTGCCGTATAACAACAAATTTCATGACATGCTTCTGATACTAAACCTGATTCTGATTCTGAAGTCAAGTGGTCTTTTCCTCATTTAGTCAAAAATAACTAGAAAAACTAGGGAATGATGGCTACAAAAAGTAAGAGATATTGCTCGTTAAGGACGTTGCTGGGAATGCTCTGCAGCCAAGTGCTCCTTTCTGGTGAACCTTTCCTAGCAACCACATACATGCACCCTCCAGTCCTCTGAAAGACAAGACCAGAGACGCTCTCATTCTCATCCTCAGAAATCTTGCCTCCGGATCGTGGGCAACAGCGGTAGTGTGGCGGTTAGTGAAATGCTGTTGCCGTGCCAGCAGCGCGGGTTCGACTCGGCCACTATGTGTAAGGAGTTTGCATGTTCTACCCACAACAGCACGAGCTGCGGTTTTGGATGGTGGTCTATTTCCCTCCCACATCCCGAAGGAGTATGAGTAAGTAGATTAATTGTTCACTTGGGCAAGTGGGTAGCAGGGGTTCGTTGGGTCAGGAGAATCCTTGGCCATGTTGTACCTCTAAATCTTTGCAGGTTACCTTTGCTAAGGTAGGACACTTTACGAAGTTCAAAAGATCAAAGTAAATTTATTATTAAAGTACAGATGAGATTCATTTCCTTGGGGACATACTCAATAAGTCCATAATAGAATAATAACCATAACGGAATCAGTGAGAGACCACTCCAACTTGAACATTCAACCAGTGTGCAAAAGACATCAAACTGTGCAAATATAAAAGGAAGGAAATATTAATAATAAGTAAATAAGCACTAAATATCTTCTCACTGATGCAATGCAGAATAACTTTATGATCTAACTACTTTTGCATTCACATCTGGAAGGGAAACTTGGCAGCAGTGCAGGGCTTCTAGTGCACTCTTACCCTTACGGAGGCATTCCATGCAACTTCCTCTCATGAGAGGATTTAAGCCCTTTTAAAACAAAGTTTCCTCTTTCTGAAGTCCATGCATGATTTGCAGCCCCTTGGAAAAACTTTGCCACCAACCTCCATCATTATAACACGGACTTAGCCCTTACCAACACTCCCTAGCAACTGAATGAGCACAAGTTGTATAATGGTGTGGCTCTTTAAGAGCCACTACTTAAAGATAGAGTTTTGAGGAAAATTATAGAATTTTAGACTCATACAATACAGAACAGTGCCTTTGCCCAATTATTTCTTAATTATTTCTGTGCTAGACATCTATATTCATCTGCTTTTACTCCAGCACTCAATGCCTTGGTTATTCAAATGTTCATCTACACACTACTCAACTGTTGTGTGACTGCTTCTACCAGCAACCCTGGTATCCCTTGGTTGAAAAATTCTTCCTCAGATCTCTTCTAAATCTTCTACCTTTAACCTTACATCTATGTCCTCTGATTTTAGACTACAAATGAAATGTCTACAAGCATCTACAGTATATCCCACATCATTATTTTAAATACCTTTATAAGGTCTTCCCGTAGCCTTCTCCTCTCCAAGACAAACAAAAATGATCCATCCAGTCTCTCTTTGTGAATAAAATTCTCCATTCTGGCCAATGTCTAGTAAATCTCCACCACACTCACAGAAATGGAATCAGGTTGCTCTTAATGTGAAAAACGTGATTCACCCCCCACAATAGCATGCTTCCAGCAAAAGGGAAATGTTCACAATTGCCCTCTCATGCTCTTCGGTAGATTATACTGTTTATTTCTTTAACACAAATTAGGGGAAGTCCTAATACCATTATAGCAGCAGAGGAGATGGTCTTTTATTCCTTCATGTTCATTCAATTGCATTATCTATAGTCAATTAAATTCTCTTTTTCAATAAAATAATGCTAATCTTAACCTTAAATCTGTTGATGCTATCCCTCTCCATTGGACAGCAACGTTGTTTCTTTAGCATTTTGTCTGAGGCCAAGTTGCAAGCTCAACTCAACCCAGCACAGATGGAAAGTATGCAAGGATCCAACTGGATTTGAACCTAGGACCAGTCGCCTCAGAGTCTGGTGCTGATAACATTACACCACCAGACCACTCACCCGGAAGTCTGGTGCTGATACCATTAGACCAACAACTGGCATAACCTTAAAACTGACTTAACCCTAATTCAATCTAATCCTTGGTGTTGATACAGAAGCAACTCTGGACCAGTAATCTATTTCACGGGCTGTGAAGTGCTTTGGGAATTCCTTAAAACACGAACAGTATCCTATAAGCGCCAGCATATAATAGCCAGTCAAGAGAGAGGGAGAAAACTGCTCACAAAACCTCCCCCCCCCCCACAGAAAATGGCGCAACCTTTGTTGAGCCAATAAGTCAATAATAATCTTCGTGAAGAATATCACTTGCTAGGACCAAGAAAGTCAATGATGTTGTGCAAAAGGCCTATAAGATTATAAATTAAATGGGTAATTTGAAGACTAATCTGTTAGGTTTTCCATTGTACATTTGTAGCTGTTAACTGCACCAGACGGGATTTCTCATTAATCCATGTAATGAACTAAAATCAGTTCCAGTTGTGTCATAGTTCCGTTTAATTTCTGAACAACTAAAAATTAGCTGTCACACTTCAAGGAGTATACACAGAGTTCCTCCTATTAGTCGATCCTTTGACGTCGGGGGCAATTTGCTTTCACCTCTGCTCTGTGGGCTCTGTGGTGTCTGACGAACCCTAAATGGGATCTCCAGACTTGGCCACTAGTGGTAGAGAGGTGCATCCAGCAACTGCGTGTGTGTGGTGTCATTGGATTGGTACTGGTTTAACACTGTCACATATTAAAAGAAAGAAAGCAACTAACAGGTCCATGAGTGAGATTTTAAAAAGCTGCGCTCATGGGCTTTCGGCACTTTTCTGGCAGCCCGATCGAATTGGGTGCAAGAGAAGAGGCATTTCACAGGTCCATGAGTGGGATTTTGAAAATGAGCACTCGCAAGCTTTCGGCATTTTCCTGTGGCCTAGTCAAATAGCGATTCGCTAGCAGGGGCAAATAAAAACAAGGCAGGGACAAGCAGAATGGTCATTCTGTGAGTACTCCTGTATTCGAGTGGGGAGGCCTTGGCTCGTCAGGCTGCAGTGAGAAGATGTTTGGGCAAGTTACGTACCTGGTAAGTTTCTTCTTCTTCATTCTTCACTCTTTGTTAATACATGGTTAGGGCAGTAAGGATGGCTCCAGGGGCTGTTTTGTGTTCTTTGTGTGAGATGTGGGAAATCTGCGGAAAATCTCCGGCCTCCCAGATAACCACAGCTGCACCAGGTGCACCGAGCTGCAGCTCCTCAGAGAACGTGTTTTGGAACTAGAGCTGCAGCTCGACGACCTTCAGCTCATACAGGAAACTGAGGAGGTAACAGATAAGAGCTGCAGGGAAGTAGTCACCCCTGAGTTGCAGGAGGCAGGTACCTGGGTGACTGTCAGGAGAGGGGAAGGAAGTGGGTAGCCAGTACAGAGTACCCCTGTGACCATTCCTCTCAATAGTAAGTTTTAGATACTGTTGTGGCGGGGGGAGTGACCTACCAGGGCGAGCCATAGCAACTGCGTCTCTGGCACTGGGGCTCAGAAGGGAAGGGGGAGAAGAGAACTGCAGTAGTAATAGGTTAGAAGAGTAGTCATGAGGTTCTGTGGAAGTGATAGAGACACCCTAATGCGCATTGCCTCCCAGGTGCCAGGATCAGGGATGTCTCGGATTGGGTCTGTGGCATTCTGAATGGGGAGGGTGAGCAGCCAGAAATCTTGGTGCCAATGACATAGGAGGGAAAAGGGAGGAGGTGTTGAAGAGAGAATTTTGGGGAGCTAGATAGAAAGCTAACAGCAGGAACTCCAGGGTAGTATTCCCTGGATTGCTGCCTGTACCACACAGCAGAGAGGAACCAGAATAGGATGATTTGGCAGATAATTGCATGGCTGAGGAACTGGTGCAGGGGGCAGGGTTTCAGATTTCTGGATCAATGGGATCTCTTCTGAAGAAAGTATGACCTGTAGAAAAGGGGTGGGTTACACCCGAGCCCCGGGGGAACCAATATCCTTGCGGACAGGTTTGCTCCAGATGTTGGGGAATATAATCTGGAGTTATAGGGCTGAGGATGGGACAGTTCGTAAACAAGCAGAGGTAGTGTGTAGTGAGACTGTCAAGAAGGATGGGCAGATGATAGGGCAAAATTGCAGACAATGGGATGAGTTGCAGTGTAACAAGAAATAAAATTGAAAAGGGTGTTCAGTGCTCCCAGTGTGGCCTCCTGTACATCAACAAGTCTCAGCATAGATTAAGAGACCGCTTCACTAAGCAGCTACCAAAAAAAAAACAGGATCTCCCAGTGGCCACTCATTTTAATTCCACTTCCCATTCCAATTCCAATATGTCCACCCATGGCACCCTCCACCGTCGTGATAAGGCCGCACTTAGGTTGGAAGAATAACACCTTATATTTGTTTGGGTAGCATCCAACCTGATGGCATGAACGTTGATTTCTCAAACTTCCGGCAATGTCCCCCACACTCCCCTCCTTCACCATTTCCCATCCCCTTTTCCCTCTCTCACCTTATCTCCTTGCCCGCCCATCGCCTCCCTCTGGTAACACACATCAAAGTTGCTGGTGAACGCAGCAGGCCAAGCAGCATCTATAGGAAGAGGCGCAGTCGACGTTTCAGGCCGAGACCCTTCGTCAGGAAGACCCTCCCTCTGGTGCTCCTTCCTCCTTCTCTTTCTTCCTTGGCCTTCTGTCTCATTCACCAATCAACTTCCCAGCTCTTTACTTCATTCTTCCCCCTCCAGGTTTTCACCTATCACATTGTGTTTCTCTCTCCCCTCTCCTCACCTTTTAAATCTACTCCTCAGTTTTATTCTCTGGTCCTGCCGAAGGGTTTCGGCCCAAAACGTCGACTGTACTCTTTTCCAAGATGCTGCCTGGCCTTCTGAGTTCCTCCAGCATTTTGTGTGAGAGGAGGTGGCATGACCCTGTTGGTAAAAAATAAAATCAAATCCTGAGAAAGATGTGACATAGGATCAGAAGATCTAGGATTGTCGTGGGTAGAGTTAAGGAACTGCAAGGGTAAAAAAAAACCCTTTTGGGAGTATTATACAGGTTTTCAAACAATACCTAGGATGTAAGCTATAAATTACAACGGGAATAGAAAATGCATGTCAAAAAGGCAATGCTATGATAGTTATGGGAGATTTCAATGTGCAGGTAAATAGGAAAATCAGGTTGGTGCTGATTTTGGACCCCAAGAGAGAGAATTTGTAGAATGCCTGCGAGATGGCCTTTTAGAGCAACTTGTAGTTGAGCCCACTATTCTGGTTTAGGTGTTGAGTCATGAACCGGATTTGAACAGGGAGTTTAAGGTGAAGGAACCTTTAGGAGACAATGATCATAATATGATAGAATTCAGCCTCCAATTTGAGAGGGGGAAGCTAAAGTCAAATGTATCAGTATTACAGTGGAGTAAAGGGAATTACAGAGGCATAGCAGAGAAGCTGGCCAAAATTGATTGGAAGGGGACACTAGCAGGGATGACAGCAGTGCAGCAATGCCTGGAGTTTTGGGGAGCAATTCAGAAAGCACAGGATAGATAAGTACACCCTGAAGAAGTACTCTGAAAGCAGGATGACATAAGGGGCTGACAAGGGAAGTCAAAGCCAACATAAGAGCAAAAAAGGGGCCTATAATAGAGCAAAAGGTAGTGGGAAGTTAGAGGATTGGGAAGCTTTTAAGAGCCAACAGAAGGCAAATAAAAAATGCCATAAGGTGGGAGGAGAAGATGGCGGCGAGACGCAGCGCGGGCAGCTGTCCGGTGAATGATATCGTATTTGTAAGTTGGATGCTGTGCACAATTCTGATTTGATGGAGATAGACATGAGAAGGCACAGCAGAACATCTCGAGAAATTTCTGAAATGCCCGGTTCGCTGCTGCTGCTACTGTGCGATCGAGAATCTCCGGAGGGGAGGCCCCAAAATCCCCAGCTTCGCCTGCTGCTGGCGACCGAGGCTGGGGTTGAAGCGTTTGGCAAAGATAGTGCTCGGTACTCGGTGTCGGAGGGCTGATCGGAGCTTGAAGTTTTCGGACGACTCAGAGTCGGACTGTGGTCGGGCATGGCAGGGAGAGTTTTCTTCCTTCTCCCGTCTGCGTGAGATGTGGGACTTCCAAGAGACTTTGAACTTTTTTACTGTGCCATGGCCTGTTCTTCATCAAGTTACGGTATTGTTGCACTGTTGTAACTATATGTTATAATTATGTGTTTTTGTTAATTTTTCAGTCTTGGTCTGTCCTGTGTTTCTGTGATATCACACCGGAGGAATAATGCATGCATTACTAAATGACAATAAAAGAGGACTGCGTGTCCTCATAAGCTAAAGATTAAATATGAAGACAAGCTATCTAATAATATTAAAGAGGTTACCAAAAGTTTTTTCAAATATATTAAGAGTAAAAGAGTGATGAGAGTAGATATTTGACCTCTGGAAAGTGCTGCTAGAGAGGTAGTAATGGAAAAGGTGGACGAACTGAATAAGTATTATACATCAGTCTTCACTGTGGAAGACAGTAGCAGTATGCTGGAAGTTTGAGAGTGTCAGGGGGTAGAAATGAATGCAATTTTTAATACTAGGGAGAAGTTGCTTAGGACGCTGAAAGGTCTGAAGGTAGATAAGTATCTGGATGAGATGGACTACCCCCCAGGGATCAGAATGAGGTAACTGAAAAGATTGCGGAAGCATTAGTAATGATCTTTCAAGAATCACTGGACTTTGGCATTATCCTAGAGCACTGGAAATGTCAAGAAGGGAGGAAGCAGAAGAAAGGAAATTATAGGCCAGTTAACCTGACCTTAATGGTTGGGAAGATGTTGGAATCAATTGTTAAGGATGAGGTTTTGGGGTTCTTGGAGGCACATGGTAAAATAGGCCAAAGTCAGCATGGCTTAGGGGAAAATCTTGCCTGACAAATCTGCTTGAATTCTTTGAAGAAATAAGAAGTAGGATAGACAAAGGAGAATCGGTGGGTGTGGCATACTTGGATTTTCAGAAGGCCTTTAAGAAAGTGCTACGCATGAGACTGCTTAACAAGTTAAGAACCCAGGGTTACTACAGGAAAGATACTAGCATAGTTAGAGCATTGGTTGGTTGGCAGGAGGCAAACAATAAGAATAAAGGGCACCTTTTCTGATTGGCTGCCAGTGATTACTGGTGTTGGGACTGACTGCTTCTTTTTCTGCTGTGTGTCACTGACTTGGATGATGGAATTGATGGCTTTGTGGGAAAGCTTGCAGACCATACAAAGTTAGGTGGAGGGGCAGGTAGTGCTGAGGCCAGGGAGACTGCAGAAGGACTTAGATTAGGAGAATGGGCAAAAAAAGGGCATTTGGTGTATTTAAGGCAAAGGTTGATAGATTCTTAACAGATCAGGGTGTAAAAGGTTTTAGGGAGAAGGCAGGAGAATGGGGTTAAGAGGGAAATGGACCAGCCATGATCAAATGGTGGAGCAGACTTGATGGACCAAATGGCCTAATTCTGCTCCTGTGTCTTATGGTCTTATGGAATGAAACAGAGTGAAAAGCCTGGTCTTGCATGCCATCCAGATTGATCATAATTACATTGATGTAAAAAAAAACACAGAACAGAGAATAGTGCAGCAATTACAGAGAAAGTAGAGAAATATGGTGCAACGGCCACAACAAGGTAGATTGGAATGTCAAGAGTTCATCTTATGGCCTATAAGGTCTATAAGAAATCCTTTGAAAGGTCAGTTAACAGTATGATGGTCCTTGCCTCTGGTGGTTTGCGCTCTCAGACTTTGGTATCTTCTGGCCAACTGGAGAGGGGAGAAGACAGACTGAGAGACTGGTGAGGGAGAGGGTACTTGATTACTTTAGCTACTTTCCAGAGGAAGCTGGAGTGTAGATGGAGTTAATGGAGGGGCGGTTGGTCTGTGTGCTGGACTGGGCTGAGTTCACAATTGTGTAATCTGTGTTCATATTAGGGAAGGCTCAAAACGGCTTACTGTCTTCCCAAATGCTTTTACAACACTGGGTAGATTTGGGTCAGTGATTCCCATGGGTTGCTGAGAATATCATGTTACTGTGAGAAGTTATGAAGATGTCTTTGAAGATTTTTTTCCCTCTCCTCTTGAAACACTTGTCTCAGGACTCTGATGTTGAATCACAAAAATATCTTTCTGCCAAAAGTAGATCATTTTAGGATGATCAAGCAACTTTAGTACACAATGAAAGCAATTTAACGTGATTTAAATGACTGAGTTCCTAGAACTTTGCTTGCTTGCATCTTTGTGCTTAACGACAAAATCCAACAACAGTCTTTAGCCATATTTGACTCTCGTGTACAGTTTAATCCCAGCACAGACCTGTGGCTGCCTCAATTGTCTGCCATACCTCACTGCGGCACAACACAGCCGCTCCGAAATGATATTGTATTTGTAAGTAGGTATCGTGCACAATCCTGATTTGATGGAGACAGACATGAGAAGCACGGAGGAACATCTGAGAAAACTTCTGAAATGCCCACTTCGCTGCCACTGCTGCTGTGCAATCAAGAATCTCCGGAGGGGAAGGCCCCAAATCCTCGGCTTTGTCTATTGCCTGTTGCCGGGGCCGGGGTCGAAGCACTCGGCAGAGATGGTGCTCGGTGCTCGGTGTCGGAGGGCTGGTCGTGGGCTCGAAGTTTTCGGACGGACTCAAGAGTCGGCTGTGGTCGGGTGATTCCAGGGTGCTGCATCGGCAAATTTGCGACGCTGGAGGTTCATGGCAGGGAGAGTTTTTCTTCCTTCTACCATCTGCGTGAGATGATGGGACTTTTGAGAGAATTTAAGACTTTTTTTTACCGTGCCCATGGTCTGTTCTTTGTCAAATTACAGTATTGCTTTGTACTGTTGTAACTATATGTTATAATTATGTAGTTTTTGTCAGTTTTTTTAGTCTTGGTTTGTCTTGTGTTTCTGTGATATCATTCTGGAGGAACATTGTATCACTTCTTAATGCATGCATTACTAAATGACAATAAAAGAGGACTGCGTGTCCTCATAATCTAATCTAATCTAATGATGGATAGATACATGCGGCGTGATCTCTATGAGTCTGAAGATGGTGAAGCCTTGAATTCTAATCCTGCTAAGAAACAGAAATTACAGAAAGTGCATCAATGCCATGTTACATACCGGGAGTATGGTTTTATTCCGTTCCCATCATTTTAGCAACACCCCATGTGTCTTACTTGTAGTACTGCACTGTCTAATGAAGCCATTAAACCATCAGCGTTACAGGAACACTTACATAATAGACACCCTGAAAACGCTACTTATGGTTTCCCTCAGTTCCAGAAGAAGAAAGAAGCATTTGAAAACCATGGCACACTCTAGTCATCTGCCAAGAACGCTAAAAATGACCTTGATAGTGGCCAATTGCTTCTTATAACATTTCCAAAATGATAGCAAAGTGTGGAAAATCCCATACAATTAGTGAACGATTAATAATGCCTGCTGTATTGGAAGTGCTCACCACAGTTCTCAAAATGGATTCCAGTATTTTAAAATCAATTCCCCTGAGTAATAATTCAGTAGCTCATTATATTGACAATATGAGTGAAAACGTTGATTATCAACTATGTACAGAGCTACAAAAAACAGAATTTGGGATAGAGCTGAATGAGTCAACTGTACGAGACAATGAGGCATTGCCAATAGCATATGTATGGTTTATCAAAAATTGAAAAAATTATGAAGAGATTCTGAGATTCTCTTTTGTAAAAAGTTAAAAACAATTATAAACAGTGAATCAATCTACGATGAGCTCAAATGTATATTGAGAATAAAAGTATTCCAATTAAGAACATGATTTCTTGTGCAACAGATGGAGGACTACTGGTTTAGTGGCATTTATGAAAAAATAAATTCCAAGACTATTTGCAATCTATTGTGTAATTCATCATCAACATCTCACAGCCAAAAACCCCAGCCAGAGACATTTTTCAAGCATGACTCTTGTAATATCTGCTAACAGCAAAATTAAAGCTCATCCATTAAATAGCAGAATATTTCTCCAGTTATGCCAAGATAATGATGAAGAATGTGAACATTTGTTACTTCACACTGAAGTGCATTGGCTGTCAAAAGTCCGCTGCTTAAAACATTTCTTTGATCTTTTTGACTCTGTGGTTGAATTTTTGCCCAAAGTCGACAAGAGCTTCTGAAACAAGATTGAACTTTGACGTGGAGATGTGGCATACCTAGTCTATCTGTATGACAAAATGAACATTCTAAATACGAAACTGCAGGGTGAGAGCTTCATCTTAATTCAGGGAAAAAGTGTAGTGTGCACTTTTATCGGAAAATTGGAAATATATGAGCAAAACACTGGGAGAAGAATGTTCTCACAATTTCCCTGCATGGAAAGTATGGCACTCTTTTTCACAGATGATGATTTCCAAGAGTACTGCCTACACCTGAAGTCACTGAAGAAGGATTTTCAGAATCAATTCAAGGATTTAAACAATCTGGAAGTTCTGGACTGTGTAATTAACCTGTTTCCTTGCAAGGTAGAAGAACAGGAAGGGAGTCTACAAGAAGAAATTATTGAAATTCAGAATGATGAAGAAGCAAAATTGCTTTTCAAAAATGTCAACTTTGTGGTATGTGGCTACACTGTAATGCAAAGTTTCCTAGTCTTTGGAGAAGAACCAAACTGCTCTTTAGTGCATTTTCATCCTGCTTAGAACATAGATCATAGTGCACAGAAATTTACAGAACGTGACAGGCTGTTCGGCCAGTAATATAACCTACTCTGGAAACTGCCCAGAATTTCCCTACCGCATAGCCCTCTATTTTTCTAAGCTCCATGTACCTATCTAGAAGTCTCTTAAAAGACCCTATTTTATTGGCCTCTACCACCGCCACCGGCAGTGCATTCCACACACCCACCACTCCCTGTGTGAAAAACTTACCCCTGACACCCCCTCGCTACCTACTTCCAAGCAACTTAAAACTATGTCTCCTTGTGCTAGCCATTTCACCCCTGGGAAAAAGTCTCTGGCTATTCGCACAATCAATGCCTCTCATCATCTTATACACCTCTATCAGGTCACCTCTCATCCTCCGTCGCTCCAATATAGAAAGCCCAAGTTCACTCAACCTATTCTCATAAGGTACACTCTCCAAACAAGGCAACATCCTTGTAAATCTCCTCTGCACTCTCTCTATAGTATCCACATCCTTCCTGTAGTAAGGTGACCAGAACTGAGCACAGTACTCCAAGTAGGTCTGACCAAGGTCTTATGTAGCTGTAATGCTACCTCGTGGCTCTTGAACTCAATCTCACAGTTGTTGAAGGCCAACACACCATACGCCTTCTTAACAACACTGTCAACCTGCGCAGCAGCTTTGAGTGCCCTGTGGACATGGACCCCAAGATCTCGCTGATCCTCCACACTGCCAACAGTCTTACCATTAATACTATATTCTATTTTCAAGTTTGACCTACCAAAATGAACCACTTCACGCTTATCTGGGTTGACTCCATCTGCCAATTCTCAGCCCAGTTCTGCATCCCATCAATGTCCCGCTGTAACCTTTGACAACCCTCCAGACTATCCACAACACCCCCAACCTTAGTGTCATCAGCAACTTACTAATCCACCTTTCTACTTCTTCATCCAGGTCATTTATAAAAATCACAAAGAGGAGGAGTCCCGGAACAGATCCCTGTGGAACACCACTAGTCACTGACCTCCATGCAGAATACAAACCATCTACAACCACCCTTTGCCTTTTGTGGGCAAGGCCACTCTGGATCCATGAAGCAAGGTCTCCTTGGATCCCACGTCTTCTTACCTCCTGAATAAGCTTTCCTTGGGAAACCTTATCAGATGCCTTACTGAAATCCATATACACTCCATCCACTGCTCTACCTTCATCAATGTGTTTTGTTACATCCTCAAAGAATTCAGTCAGGCTCATAAGGCACGACCTGCCTTTCACAAAGCCATGCTGACTATCCCTAATCAGATTATGTCTCTCCAAATGCTTATAAATCCTGCCTCTCCAAATCTTCTCCAGCAACTTGCCCACCACTGAAGTAAGACTCACTGGTCTATAATTTCCTGAGTATCGCTACTCCCTTTTTTGAATAAGGAAACAACATTTGCAACCTCCAATCCTCCAGTACTTCTCCTGTCCATATTGATGATGCAAAGATCATCGCCAGAGGCTAGGCAATCTCTTCCCTCACTTCCTACGGTAGCCTAGGGCACACCTCAGTCGATCCTGGTTACTTATTTAACTTAATGCTTTCCAAGAGCTCCAGCACATCCTCTTTCTTAATATCTAAATGCTCTAAGTGTTTCAGTCCACTGTAAGTCATCCCCACGATTACCAAGGTTCTTTTCTCTGGTGAATACTGAAGCAAAGAGACTGTTGAAAGAGGCTTCAGTGCAGTGAACCACAAACTCACAAGAAAACAGAAACCACTTGGACATTGTTACACATGGGGACTTAAGGCTTTTGCTGTCACAACTTGAACCAGATATTTCAACTCTTGCTAAAAACCATCAAGCTCAGGGATCACATTGGTAGATAGCAAAGCTGTTGTACTGCACAAGCTAGATTTAAAGACAAGTAAAAATTTAAAGCAGAATCATTTTTTCATGTTAACATACGGCAGATATGTTTTTACACAATGGGGGCAGCGGGAGCTATATTATGCCTAAGAGGGGAATGAACAATTATGAAGGTGCTTTGAGGGGTCATTGGCAAGTGTGAAAGTGCTTTAGAGGGGTGTTGGGCTAAAAAAGGTTGGGAACCACTGCTTTAACAGAATGAGCCAGAGTCCCCACTACTCTTCATCACAGATATTCGCTGGTGTTGTCAAACCTACAAATTGGCAGCCTACCAATATGTCAATTATACATACACCTCAGTTCAACTTCAAAAGTTGATCCACGTTTCCTACCCTGTAAATTGACCGTTGCGTTGGTACACGATGGTGAAGTGAGTTGCATGCAATGCTAATCGGATATTGTCACTATAAAATTAGACATTAGATATATAATTAGGGAATAGCCAAGGAGCTTAACCAGAGAAGAGGGTTCCAAGCCATCTTACTGGAGTACACTTTAAAGGGACAGTCCTCTCCTACATAACTTTTGGGGAAGTGGATGCAGAAAACAGTAATGGTTTCCACTCTGATGCATAGATTTCACCATATTTTGCAGCTGCAGGTTTCTACTGTGTGGTGAAATCTTCTGTCAATAGTAGTGCAGTTAAGGCTGATCTATACTTGTGCATACTAGATTACGCCGTAGCCTACACAAGTGGGCTACGCCATTGTGCGCATTTATAGTCTTGTGTTGGTGTGTCTGCGTCTCTCTGCAATTCACCACCAAAACGCTAGTTGGCGGTGGGGTTTCTATGCCACTGTGTTGAGTTTCTTCGTGTTGAAACTCAACACGAAGAAACTTGAACTTCAAACAATGGCGACTGAAGCTGAAGGAGAGTGAATTTTCTGTGCTTGTCCGGCCACTGAGAAACATGGACGAGGAAATGCATTTCAAATGTTTTCAGATGTCGGCAGGTAGAATTGACGATTTGGTTCAACGTCTGCAACCAATTATTTTGCATCAGTGTATGCACAGTACACTCAGAGACTGGCAATCACCATTTGAGTTTCAGCGTCAGGTGGAACTGAACAGGCTGTAGCAGCTAGCTACAAACTGGCGTCAAGCACAGGGTCCTCCATAATTTCGGAGGTCTGTAAAGCTTTATGGAAAGCATTGCAGCCAGAGTTCCTCCCTGCCCTTCAGTCGCCCAATGGGAAGCTATTGCAGCGTAGGTGGAAATGCGATGCTACCAAGCAGACCAATCACAGTTGTTGTGGTCTGTGTCGCCGTGACGTGTAGTTATATTTTGGAGAGGTGCGCGTTAGGCTACGGCGTAGAGTACAGCGTAAGGTACGCAGCTACACTGTACCTATGGTGTACATTTGACGCACAAGTATAAATCAGCCTTTACTCAAGTTGCAGATGATGTTCTCTGAAAGGGTTGCCTGTTGGCGGGTCCTCAGGTAGATGTAGAGGCCAATTCAGTATCCACAATACTGGGATGTTATGGTGGATTCCCTTAATGAAGAACGCCTGAACTTTGTTCAACATGGGGAAGCTCATGACAGGCAATGCCCACTTGGCCGTTGACAGATAATTATCAGGGATCAGTGGCATGGGATGCAAGGTGACAGTGGCCCCTATAATGCCGTAACCTTCTTCCAACTTTTCTGCCATTGTGATGTGCCATCATCTCTCACCAGTATGAGGTATGAGCGTATGACAGAATGAGGTTTTGGTTGGATCGCTCTTTGTCTGGAACCTGCCCCTTGACCTTACTGCCATGGGTGACCCTGCCAGGAGCTAAGCACCAGGTGGCTGAACTTCAGATGGAATCACTCTTGGGATCACGAGACTGACAAGCCTCTCCACCGGGACAAGGTGGCAATTTTCAGACAAGTCTATCAATAGAGAGAAATCGAACAATTGCATTCACCTTTGGTAACACAACAACAGAGTCAGCAGTGGAGAAGTGGGATGCCTAGAATCCCAGCAACACACATCAAAGTTGCTGGTGAACGCAGCAGGCCAGGCAGCATCTCTAGGAAGAGGTACAGTCGACGTTTCAGGCCGAGACCTTTCGTCGACTGTACCTCTTCTTAGAGATGCTGCCTGACCTGCTGCGTTCACCAGCAACTTTGATGTGTGTTGCTTGAATTTCCAGCATCTGCGGAATTCCTCGTGTTTGCCTAGAAATCCAACACTTTTCTTATCAGGCTACCTGAAACTACTTGACTTATTCTGGTGTTGGCACCAATTGAAAACAATTGTTTTACACAGTAAATCCAAACTTGTCTCCTGAGATTTAATACAGAAGGTGCATAGATGACTTCTTTACATGCACAGCATTTTAGTCATAGTACACAGAAGGTACTCTCAAGTGGACCAAAATGTAACTTGGGGTGATGGTGGGCCCAGAACAATGGCATTTGATGGCACATTTTCATAGAAGGTTGAATTTCTACCCCTCGTGTTTTCTCCTGGGAGTTTGTAAATGTCATGTTAAAAATAAATAGAATTGCAGACAAATTAAAACTGTTTGCCACATATAATCCTGTTTATGCCACCAATTGCTTTCACATCATATTAATTCAGCAGGATGTTCCTATTGGCACAGAGCTGTTTTACGAGAGTCAATCCCTCTCTCCTGCACATAACAGACTTTGCAGCACTTGCCAGGAGCTGGAGTCAAGTTCAACAGATTGTGTTCTCTCTCACAGCTCACTATCAGATTCCAAAAAAAGGAGGATGCCAGGAATTTCGGATTCTGACATCTCCTCTTACGCACAATGCCAACACATACCATGATATCAAATTACATGCCACACCGACACGACTTTACGTCCAAAAGATTCAATCCAGTATTTAACCTTCTTGTGAATTTTCTCGATTCTTATTTCATTCTATATTGTCAGTATGTCCTTTTATTAAATTCACCGTCATGTTGGTGTATGTCCAACATTTTTCATTGATTATATTATGGTCATTATTCTATTATAGATTTTTTGAGTATGCCCCCAAGAAAATGAACTTCAGGGTTGTATATTGTGACATATATGTACTCTGATAATAAATTTACGTTGAACTTCAATGTACATTTTTACGTTTCCCTTTGCAGATAGTTTTTCAATTGCTTTGGCCACTCCAATATAGAAGTTCTACATTCTCAGTCCCTTACTAAAACAAGCAAAAAAAAAACTCTTAACATGCATTTCAGCTACCATCATAGGTTCATAGATTTTGTTTGTAGATTCTTTGCAAATGGAAACCTCTCTCAGTGCGCAATGTTGAAGCTTTCTGTAATTTTAAAGACCTTCTTAAAGGTCTCATCCCACTGTTCCCATTGGTGTAGAAAAGAGCACTAACTTGATTAGTTATTAGAATATTTATGCATAGTTCATTGTTCTTAATATTTCTGTAACTTTTGTTAAAGCACATGAATAGATAAACAGAATGATTCTTAGCAAAAGGTCAGATTAGTGGGACTGGGGCTCTTACAGGAGAAAAGAAATTTAAGGGATGGACGAGGTTATGAAATGTAGGCATAGAAAAAAAACTGTTTTCATTAGCTGATTGCACAAGACCAAGATTTAAGGTTTTAGATAATTATTAAAGATAGGGAGAAATTTTTTTCACACAGTGCAGTGGGGTGAGAAATGGTCGATTATCATAAAGATGAAAAACAATTTCTAAAGTAATTTGGCTCGGCATTTGACAAAAATAAACACAGGGCAAAGGAAAGGGGTGGAGGAATGGGAATTACTGGATTGATTTCTTTGATGGAATGAATTGCACCTTCAATATTCCAAAATGTGAAAATTCCCTAATTAGATTAGATTAGATTATGAGGACACTTAGTCCTCATTTATTATCATTTAGAAATGCATGCATTAAAAAATGATACAATGTTCCTCCAGAATGATATCACAGAAACACAAGACAGACCAAGACTAAAACTGACAAAAAACACATAATTATAACATATAGTTACAACAGTGCAAAGCAATACCGTAATTTGATAAGAGCAGACCATGGGCACGGTAAAAAAAAGTCTCAAAGTCCCGATAGCCCATCATCTCACGCAGACAGTTGAAGGGAGAATCACTCCCTGCCATGAGCTTCCAGGGCTGCAAACTTGCCGATGCAGCATCCTGGAAGCACCCGACCACAGTCCGACTCTGAGTCTGTCTGAAAATTTTGAGCCTCCAACCAGCCCTTCGACACCGAGCACTGAGCACCATCTTTCCCGAGCGCTTCGACCCTGCCCCAGCCGCCGAGCAACAAGCAAAGCCAAGGATTCGGGGCCTTCCCCTCCGGAAATTTCGGATCACACAGTAGCGGCGGCAGCGAAACAGGCATTTCAGAAGTTTCACCAGATGTTCCTCCGTGCTCTCACATCTGCCTCCATCAAATCAGAATTGTGCACGGCCCCCTACTTGACAGAAAACAGATATCATCCCCGGAGAGGCCGCGCGTGCTGTGTCGCGCCGCCATCTTCTCCTCCTCCTCTAGCACAAATAGCACAAAATTTAGCTGCAACTTCAAGTAAACAAAAGTGCATAATTCTGGAAGGTTTCACAACGTCATAATTATTCATAGTTCAAAGTTCAAAGTAAATGTATTATCAAAGTCCATATCTACTACCATATACTACTTGGAGATTAATTTTCTTACAGGAAAATATAGAAATACAATAGAGTTTATGAATAACTATACATAAACAGACAAAGACTGACAAATAACCAAGATGCAAAAGAAAACTGTGCAATTAAAAAATAATACTCAGAACATGAGTTATAAAGAGTCCTTGAAAGTGAGGCTGTAGGACATTGAATCAACCCAGAGTGGTGGTGAACGAAGTTGTCCATGTCAGTTCATCAGCCTGATGGTCATAGGGTAATAATTGTTCCTGAACTGGATGGTGTGACACCAAGAGCGTCAATACCTCCTGCCTGTTGGTAGTAGTGAGAAAAGGGCATCTCCTTGATGATGGATACTGCTTACTTCATAGTCGTAGTCATAGTCATACTTTATTAATCCCGGGGGAAATTTGTTTTCGTTACAGTTGCTCCATAAATAATAAATAGAAACATAGAAACATAGAAAATAGGTGCAGGAGTAGGCCATTCGGCCCTTCGAGCCTGCATCGCCATTTATTATGATCATGGCTGATCATCCAACTCAGAACCCCGCCTCAGCCTTCCCTCCATACCCCCTGATCCCTTTAGCCACGAGGGCCATATATAGCCGATGAACTGGCCTCAACTGTTTCCTGTGACAGAGAATTCCACAGATTCACCACTCTCTGTGTGAAGAAGTTTTTCCTCATCTCGGTCCTAAAAGGCTTCCCCTTTATCCTCAAACTGTGACCCCTTGTTCTGGACTTCCCCAACATCGGGAACAATCTTCCTGCATCTAGCCTGTCCAATCCCTTTAGGACCTTATACGTTTCAATCAGATCCCCCCTCAATCTTCTAAATTCCAACGAGTACAAGCCCAGTTCATCCAGTCTTTCTTCATATGAAAGTCCTGCCATCCCAGGAATCAATCTGGTGAACCTTCTTTGTACTCCCTCTATGGCAAGGATGTCTTTCCTCAGATTAGGGGACCAAAACTGCACACAATACTCCAGGTGTGGTCTCACTAAGGCCTTGTATAACTGCAGTAGTACCTCCCTGCTCCTGTACTTGAATCCTCTCGCTATAAATGCCAGCATACCATTCGCCTTTTTCACCGCCTGCTGTACCTGCATGCCCACTTTCAATGACTGGTGTATAATGACACCCAGGTCTCGTTGCACCTCCTCTTTTCCTAATCGGCCACATTCAGATAATAATCTGTTTTCCTATTTTTGCCACCAAAGTGGATAACTTCACATTTATCCACATTAAATTGCATCTGCCATGAATTTGCCCACTCACCCAACCTATCCAAGTCACCCTGCATCCTCTTAGCATCCTCCTCACGGCTAACACTGCCACCCAGCTTTGTGTCATCCGCAAACTTGGAGATGCTGCATTTAATTCCCTCATCCAAGTCATTAATATATATTGTAAACAACTGGGGTCCCAGCACTGAGCCTTGCGGTACCCCACTAGTCACCGCCTGCCATTCTGAAAAGGTCCCGTTTATTCCCACTCTTTGCTTCCTGTCTGCTAACCAATTCTCCATCCACATCAATACCTTACCCCCAATACCGTGTGCTTTAAGTTTGCACACTAATCTCCTGTGTGGGACCTTGTCAAAAGCCTTTTGAAAATCCAAATATACCACATCCACTGGTTCTCCCCTATCCACTCTACTGGTTACATCCTCAAAAAATTCTATGAGATTCGTCAGACATGATTTTCCTTTCACAAATCCATGCTGACTTTGTCCGATCATTTCAGCGCTTTCCAAATGTGCTGTTATCACATCTTTGATAACTGACTCCAGCAGTTTCCCCACCACCGACATTAGGCTAACCAGTCTATAATTCCCCGGTTTCTCTCTCCCTCCTTTTTTAAAAAGTGGGGTTACATTAGCCACCCTCCAATCCTCAGGAACTAGTCCAGAATCTAACGAGTTTTGAAAAATTATCACTAATGCATCCACTATTTCTTGGGCTACTTCCTTAAGCACTCTGGGATGCAGACCATCTGGCCATGGGGATTTATCTGCCTTCAATCCCTTGAATTTACCTAACACCACTTCCCTACTAACAAGTATTTTGCTCAGTTCCTCCATCTCACTGGACCCTCTGTCCCCTACTATTTCTGGAAGATTATTTATGTCCTCCTTAGTGAAGACAGAACCAAAGTAATAGAACCATAAATAGTTAAATAGTCATATGTAAATTATGCCAGTAAATTATGAAGTAATTCCAGGACCAGCCTATTGGCTCAGGATGTCCGAACCTCCAAGGGAGGAGTTGTAAAGTTTGATGGCCACAGGCAGGAATGACTTCCTATGACACTTCATGAGTTGGTATAGCATTGGGTAGGCCTTATTAACAGGCAATCATCACCTCTTCTCTCCCGTGGAGCATCTCTAACCCTAGTCACTTGATCAATTGTTCAGCCTCATCCAGCTAGTGCATATGCAAGGTCACACTGTCAGTCCTGCCCCACCCAACTGATTGCAAATCCCACTCCTCATCAGCCCTCTCCAATTACTAGCCTGACTCTGGTTGATAACCTGACTCTCACCCCGCTCCCAATCATTATCTTTGTGATTGGCAACTGCAAGTGATCCATTCCCAAGCCATGGTCTAACCACGATCTCCCCTTAACTAAGGCCTGGTCTCCAACTCCTGGCATCTCCTTCCTCTGAATCACCCTCCTGAATAACCAGACTGGAGCCATGATGGACTCCTTTCCCTTGCTTCTTCCAAGGTGGAAGGCCAAAGGACTGGCCTCTCTGCATATAATATGTGTAAGGCCCAATCTATAGCACAGAAGGCTTGGTGCTGTTCTCACTAAAAACTTACAGCTGTGGGATCTTGAAAATACTTAGGAAGTCTCCAAGATGAGTAGTTGAATCAACATGTGCTGATAAATGGGATTAGTGAAGGATGGATTGCCAACATGGACGTTAAAGATCAAAGGGCTTGTTTCTGTGTTTTATGTCTCCAAACCAATCACTGGGCTGCCAATTATTGATAACTTTATATACCTTTCTAATGAAATAGACTATTGAGGACATTATTGGGTTAATTTTGGGTGAATTTCCAAGGAAAGTTCCTTGATGTAAAGAAATTATTTATTGTGCTAATTGAATATTTTCCAGCATTATGATATCTTTGTCGAACATTACATCTTTAAATATCAAAGGTATAAATGTACTAATTAACCTACTGTTTACAAGTCCTGACAATGGTATTGTATGCTTCCATGGGTTTGCAGTGAACCGAGTAAAAATAATACTGTGGAATCTGTATCATGGGCGGATAAACTGGTTCCCCAGATACAGCTTGGAAATCATCCACAAGAATTTGGAATTTTGCTTGGAGACTTCCCTGGGTAAAACTAACCAATGAAGTCCAGCAGTATTGGCAAGCCAGGAGGACAAATCAACAAAACTATTAGGATAAGCAACAAAAAAAAAATTTGATACATGAATTTGGTCCAGTCTACTCTTGGAGTTTATGTTATGATGAAGTAAGTCTTGAATTTGTGGAGTAGAATGAAATGGTGACAGGAAACTGGGAATATATTTTACATCACTCCCAATCAATGGAAGTAATGTTATCACACATATTATAAATGGGTGGAAATGTCTATGGCACCTTTCATACTATTGCAAGCACATCTTAAACAGGCAAATAACTATATTTGAAGTACGGTCATTGTTAACAAGGAAAATTGGTGGCCAGTTTACATGCAATAACTTCCCACAGGAAAAGTGAGGAGATAAAGAACAAATAATGTGCTTTGTGATATTAACTGAGGAATAAAGATTGACCAAGATACCAGGAGGAATCCTTGTCCTTTCTGAAGTAATCCACTGAGAAGACATACTGGGCCTCATGTTTAACCTATCTGCCAAGAACTTCCTCAGTGTTCAGCAAGTCAGTATGTTGTACTTAATCCCCAAAATTCATTGCATTGGCTTGAATGACATGAATTTTGGAGACTGATGCCATGAAGTTTAAATTTCTGGGAATTTATTTGAAGTTTGATACTTTAAAAAATACAGCACTTCCTCAGTGTTTGTTGAGATCCTTGGCCTAGGTTTCTTGATCAAGTTGTTGGAAATAGTCTTCAAACCAAAATCTTGGACTCAGAGGGAAGATTACGACTAATTGAGTCCGAGCTGATCATTTGAGTGTGGACCAGACCAGGACTGAAGCAGGAAGAGGAAAAGTCCTTTGGAAGCGACAGAAGTGTCTTTGATAATGACTATTTTGGAAATCCACAAGTCAATGAATGTGCACAGTGGAACACATATTCATTGTTATTATGGATCATTTTGGATAACTTTAACCAGTGAAATCACTTAGAAAAAAACATAAGACAAAGTATATAACAAAAATAAACATGCAGTAAGAGGGTGAAGGAAAGGGAGTTGGGTGGGTAGAAGAGGGACAAATGGTGAGGGAAAGAGGGAGAGGGGACAATGATTAGAGAGAGGACAGAGGATGAAGGAGAAGAAGATGGGACAGGGAGAGGGAGAAGGAGAAGGGAGAAGAGAGGATAGGATGAGAGGGTAAGAGAGGATGAGAGCATAAGAGGAGATGAGGAGCAGGTAAGAGGGGACAAGAAGAGAGAAAATGGGGAGAGGAGAGGGGGAGAGGAGATAGGGAGAGGGGAAACAGAGAGAACAAGGCAGAGGGAAAGGGTACGAAGGGAGAGAGAGTGTAGGGGAGAAGAGAGAGAGTGTTGGGGAGAGGTGAGAGTCAGAGGGGAAAGACAATGGGAGGATGGGAAAGGGAGAGGAACCGATGTAGAGGGAGAGGGGGTGAAACACAGGCAAAGGAGATGGGGCAAAAGGAAAGGGGCGAGACAGGAGATGGAAAGGGAATGAGGGAGAGGGAAGGGGTGAGGTCAGGGAGACAGAGATGGAAGAGGGAGATGAGGGCAAAAAAACAAATAAGTTATCGAAGGTGAGGCTACGCCATGTCTTGCTCTTAGGCCAGTTGTTAATGTTCAGTGTGTAGAAGGAGAGTTGCTGCAGACTTTATTTGGAAACACACACAAAGAAGCTTTTGAGAATGGTGAAGGCATTTGAGAAGTATCAAATTGGTAGAGGAAAGAGAGAAAAAGGAGCAATTTATATTTGTGTTTGTAGAGTGTCTTAAATGGAATTTCGTGCTGATGTAGTAAGTCAACTCTATGTTTTTATGCTAAAGGCTGCTGGCAGAGAAGCCCACAATAGACAGGAAAAAGTAGAACCGAGAAAGAAACCTTTTCAGCTTAAATTCTGTAGCCTTTGTCCAGTGGAGAAGCATTAATAAACACGAGGAAGTCTGCAGATGCTGGAAATCCAAAGCAATGCACACAAGATGATGGAGGAACTCGGCAGGTCAGGCAGCATCTACGGAAAAGAGAAACCAGTGGACACTATGGGCTGAGACCCTGCCTCAGGACTGAGAATGAAGACGGAAGATGAAGGGGAAGGAGGCTAGCTGGAAGGTGATAGGGGAAGCCAGGTGGGTAGGAAAGGTCAAAGGCTAGAGAAGAAGGAATCTCAGCTTGGGGAGATTGTGAACACACCCATTTAAACTGTTGCCATCCTCTCTGGTTTATATTGCTAAATGTAGAATGTGGCCATCAAAAATTCTGCTGCATGTAAGCTGGTGGAAAAATTTATCATTTGACTGTCATGGAAGAGTTGTAAGAAGCTTTGGTCTGGGGGCACACCCAGGTTCTCTTGAGGTACAGCCCTGGCTTCTGACTGCCTGAGAAACCTCAATCTCAGAATCACCCTGCTCACATTCGTCTGCAACTGGTCCTTGGCCCAGTACTGGTCCCTAAATCCTTATCGTCGGCCGTGATCCTGCCCACCTCACTGGTCCAGTCTCTGGCCTCCACAATCTCCAAGATGAGGTCCTTTGTATGTCGTCATCCCGGCTCCACTGCCAGCTCCAGCTTGGGCCAGGTCTCACTCCCAGACAAGACATTTTTGATCTTCAGTAGTCAGATCCCTTTGAAGTTTTCAGGGGTAGAAGCTGAACTTTCACAACCCAAGTAGAGTTAATAGCCCAATCCAATAATGGGCTTGTACAAGTTTTTAGTTACCTACAATTTCTAGGATTTTTGCTCACACTTACAGATTTTTAATAGGTAATTTGTCATTAATAATTTCTGGTATTTTAACTATTTTCCTCACATCAGTAATTTTTTCCTCCCCTTCTTTTCATTAATTCATGCTACGTGGGAGTTATTGAGAACACCAGGCCCAAAGTTCCCTTGAACATGGGATGATGAATATCCTTCTTGGGCCACTTGTAGAGTCTCTCCTGGCCAGGGGTCTGTTGTTGTTACTGAGGTGTCAACACATGTAAGCCAACAGGAAATGAAAGCAGATTTTATTACCTGAAGGATATTAGTAATTCTTTCCTGCAATGATCCAGTTGTTTCATAGTCACAATTATAATAAATAAATTTTATATTCCAACTTTTTACATCTTCCAACCCTCAGAAGTTTGATTTATTCAGTGTCAACATCATTGCCTCTGTCATGGGAAAAATGTTTGCAGAGTAAAGGCTCCTCCACTTTGGATTTATATTTGATTCCGTTTCAATCTCCCATGCATTTTTACGGGGAGTGCACACCTTTGAATGCTCACTGTGAAAATGGCCAATTAGGTGATCTTATGCTAAGGCTCACCTATGAAAGTGCCTATGTTCCTAAAGCCCAATCTTTCATCTGACGCTTCTTCCGTGAAGCAGTTCAATTCTGCTTTATTGGGCAGTGGATGCGATGGAGGACAATTCTAACTGCAAGAGTTCTATCACTGAGTATTCAACATCAGCCCAAAAATATAACTAATTTAACACCAGTTTTCCTGCTCACTGAGGTCAATCATCTCTGATCTTGCTTTCTAATGAAATTTCTATCACTCCTCCTTTTTGTGGTTAGCCCATTTCCACCTACCCCACTGCCTTGCCTGTTTGAAGGCACTGCCAGTAAATCGATGGTCTGCATTTGGTTGTATAAAACTCCCCTTTGAACTTCCAATTATGTCTGCTTCATGGAACTGAGGTCTGGGGCCTGTCACACGAGCCCAAGGGGAGGAATCTTGGCCTCATTATTCATGGGCATATTAGACAGGAAAATGAGCATATTTGAAATTCTATCCCTAGGTTTGATATCAACAATCCTTGCAGTAACAAATGCCTGCTTGAATTCTCCTTCCTGCGTTCTGCTAAATATTAAATCAAAGAAGTGCTGGACCTTTCTGTCTCTGAAATCCTCTGTGAAGCCCTTGAAAAGAAATATGACTTTTATTGAATAAGAATATTTTTGCAACATGTCTTACAAATTCATGTTACTGGTTCTCATTACCACAAAGACAAAAGTTCCTGACATGTTCTGATTGATGGACAGATGACAGAGACTTTTTCCAATAAGCTGCAGTTTAAAGGCCTTAAGGGCTCTTGTCACCAAATTTGTTGCCTAGGATTTAGTGGATTCAAAGTGAAAAGTGAGGCAGCTGTAACTTTCCAGCAACAGGCCCAGCTGCAGCTCGCAGGTTTCCCTGTAGGGACATGAAGTAAGTTGACAGATGTTCTCCACAAAGTCAAGATCTCAGTGGGGTAGAGAAAAAAAACAGTATTAATCTCCAAAAAAATTGATAATTACCTCACGGTTATTTCCCAACCTGGAGGTAATGCAGTTCAGAAGAAAAAGGAATTTTTTTCCTAAAGGAGTAAGCCCAGCCATTGTCCAAAGGTAACTGCAATATGGCTTAGATAATGTTCCATAAACAACAGCTATACTGTAAATAGGAAAATACAGTTTAAAGTGCTATCCCATAAAATTACAGCTTTGCTTTATTCTCTCCCGTTCTACTGGGGAGTATATGCTACTCAATTACAAATGTTTTTCTGATGCTCAAAGCTAATCATTTTGGAGGTAAATCATTTACTCATCACAGGTGTTGGAGAGTTCAACTGATGTAGTTATAGCTATTGTCACCTATCAGACCCAGATAGGTATATGCTATGGAAAGTAAGAACGCAAACAACTGGCAAAGGTTAAACGATCTGGATACAGATGAAGGGTCTTGTTCGACAGTATATTCCCCTCCGCAGGTGCTGCCTGTCTTACTGAGTTCCTTCAGTATTTTATTCTGCAGGCTTCCAGCATTTGCAGAGTCTCTCGTGTAAATGGAAAAGCTATATGCGAAAGATAATGTTGAGTATTGACAGTAAGTGTTCATTATTTATCATTCCTGGTCATTTGATCTTTAATTAGTAAAGAACGGTAAAGAAGTGTAGGGTGATCATTGGCCCAGATTGTCCCTGGAAGCAAAAGCAAACCTGGAAATTTTGTGTACAAGTTCTCAAGAGAGCCCATCCAAAATTTCATGGCAGCTGCTTGTTGTTGTCACTGCAACTATGGTCTGCCAGTGCACTTGATTGGAATCCAGATCCAACGTAACACACAATAACATCTCCATTGATTCCAGTGGAAGTGCTCAGCAGTCAACTGCAGAACAATAGGTCACTTTTTACATTTTTGTAATTATGTGGGATTAATTAAAGCATTTTAATAATTTTCAACTTTAGGCGGTTTGGTACTTTTAAAATTGTAATAACTTTCTGAAAAATAATAACTTGTTCTTGAACATTTTGGAATGTAAGGAACTTGAAAGAATTCACAAACGTTGACAGTTTTGACAGACAAAATGTTAAATCAGTTTTTAGGGGACAGGTGGTGGATGGTATTATGAGCAAATGGTGCATGTCACAAGTCCTGGTTATGCAACAATATAACTACTGTTCCATAAATCTGTCAGATACAACACATAACTTAGAGACAACAGAAAATTCTTGTTTACTTCTGTCACTTCAGTTTTGCAGGTACTAGAAGTAATTATTGCATATGTTCATTAGCATGGCTTTTTGATTTTCTGCTTGCAAAGTACATTGGATGAATATTTTTCTTTGCTTTTATGAAACCCTGAGAGTTGGAGTGCAACAGGCAGAAATGTTTGTTTTCATGACACCACCATGAGTAATGGATTACTTTTATCATTTAAATAAATGGTTACTCTTTCATAACTTAATTTAGCTGGGACATATTTTTAAATTGAGTTGGGATATTGTTCTAAGTTTATCTTCGGATTGTGGTGACTGCTATAGTTTGGTCTTACGTTATTTTGCAATGGCTGACGGTCATCTAGAATCGGGACTTGGAGTTTCTTGACATCCCGCCTAGATCATTAGTAGCAATATGATTTTCAAATGGAGTTTTCCTCACCATCCAATTACCTTTGTTTCTCCTTATATGAAGAGAAGATGATTAAAGAGCAAAACTGGGCTGAGATTAAATTGCCAAAATTAGGGGCAGGCTGAGGGGAAATTTTGCTGATACTAGAACTTAGTTGGAACTGATATATAACATTGGTTACCAGGGACGGCACAGGTATAATGAACCAGATTCTCTTCTCTAACCATGATGCTAGATAAGTGAGAGGAGAAGGAAAATGCCAGTTATTGGTTCCTTAACTGTGACCATTGAATTTGAAAGAGAACATTTCAGGCCATTTAGAAAAATATATTCTTCTTCAAATAAATCTTACTCACTTAACATCAAAAGGGCAAATATTCTCTACATACCTTAAGTCAGGAAGCTGGATACATTTTCACTCTGTCCACTCTCAAAAGTAAATTATTGCTCTTGGCAGTGCCTGCTTTTTCCTCTCCAATTAACTTTACTTGCCTGTCTCTAACCTTTAGAAGCATGGGAAGGAGGCAAGGGCAGGACTTGTAGGTAGTGTGACTGATAGACCTGTCCACACCAAGATGGTCGCTGATGTTATGTTTTGTAACTGCAAAACATATGACTAATTCAAAGGAATCAAGGAGCCAGGAGTATGAGTCTAATTTTGATTTTTTTTATTTTTTTTGAGCGAGGCATGCACATATCAAGTGATGACGTGATGACATATGCCATTTACATACTTCTACATACGGGTAGAGGGGTGGAGATACGTCTCTACCAAAGGAGGTGTGAGGTGCTCTTTCCCTCTGCTAGCTTGCAGGCAAGGTGTGGCATTTGCTTAGCCCCTCGATCAGGGTCACGGGAAGCCGTGGGAGCAGGTGGTCCCAAGTCCTGGTTATGCGACCACTGACGCCAGGGCAGACAATCTCTGAAGAGTATTGATAATGGCTGGTGTCCCCTATATTGTAATGACACTGCCCAGAAGAAGGCAATGGCAAACCACTTCTGTGGTAAAATTTGCCAAGAACAATCACGGTCACAGACAGACTATGGTACAAAACGAATGAACATACAACTCGCAATGAATTATTTAAACAAACAAAGGATGCTTAATCAAGAACATACTGTATTTACAATAATACTCAAATATTACTGAAATATTAAATACACAACAGCTGATACTTTGATCCAGGGCTCTTTCTGATGCCAGAGCTAGGCTGGTTGCTAATACTCGAGTCTATGATGGTCACTGGTGTCAGGGAGAGTGGTACTGAGTGTAACCCAAGCCCAACAACACATGGGCTTCAAGTCCATCACCTCCTGGAACTTTGGTGAGCCCAAGACTAAGCACCCAGCATCCCGTGGCCAAGCCCCCTACCCTGATCTAGCATCAGGGGAACTTCAAGGACTGGGTAGAGAGAAGAGTCAGGTTCTTGCTTCAGCTTCAGCCTGCACAGAAATCCACTTGCAGGCCTTTAGGAGATGTCACTGCTATTAGGATTTGTAGCTGGCTTCACACACAGCCCCTGATATACACATCCTATATCAACATTATATGGGATGGACAATCTTCCTATCATATACAGGAAGCCCCATATAATATGTGCTGTAGGCAACCCTTGGGCTACAGATGGGTGGGTGAGGATGAGGTATTGGGTTTAACTTTGAATTTTTCGAGCAAAGTGTCAACTCAAATAAACAGGCAAAAGAACTTCCTTTTATGCTATAAGTATCTGTTTTTATATTGTTACCCGGCACCACAGGTGTGGTGATCAGCCAGGGTTACTTCCCTACAGCAGGAGGTCTAGCCCTTATTACCTGCATTGAGAAGGTAATTAAAAACCAGGCACATCGACCACAGCAGACAGCAAAAGCAGATTTTTTTTTAACTGAAGGACAACAGTAAAGTAAATTGTTGTGTATTTAATATTTGAGTAATATTGTAAATATATTGTTTGATTAAACATTCTTTACTGTTTACACAATTCATTACAGATTATAATATATGTAAAAGTATATAAATGGCTTACGTCATCACGCCACTGCATCATAAGTATGTGCCTCACAAGGGTAAAAACTAAGTACACACATAAATCCCCCATCTCCCATGTTTTTTTCTTTGGATTAGTTTCTGGAGTTAAAAAACATAACACAAATAATTTGCAATGACAATCCAGTGGTGTCATAGTACAGCTAGTTTTCTTAAATTGAATTTAATTTCCCCAGCTGCCACAGTGTGATCTGAACGCTTGATCATGGATCAATAGTCCAGTCCAATAACTTTACCATGATTTTACTGCACGTCTCTTTGCAAATGGCCCCTGCATCTAAAACGTCTCAGTTTAGACAATGACACATTCATAACTATTGTACTACTTTGCAAACCCCACGTTTTCCTTTTCCGCAACTTCCCTCAATCCTGAAGCAAGTGTAATGAATAAAGTGGTGTGTTTTGTTCCTAAATTTTTCTGTCTTGTACATCAGAACCCTTTCATCATTTGCCTCATCAACCCTTCAGTCAGCCGTTCAATGCTTCGTCACTTGCTCACTTTAATAAGGAGATTCAGGAAATTGCTAATTTAAGATTCTGTACAAATGTAAGTTAGAATAATTATTAAGTGGGATGCACAGAATTCTCATTGCTGTTCTATATTCTTTACTGTAATGTAGAATCATTATAATAAAAGTGTTTCATCAACTTAGTCGTTGCATCCTGAATATTGTCTCTGTTTAATGGTGCCTGGATCACTGCGATTCTGTTTTTATTACTTGACATTTTGAGGGTTTTATTGGTGTTTTGGGCATTGCCAAGTATAATTCCATCCATTTAAATGAAAGCCCTTCAGTTTAAGGTGACTAAATGAGTGAAATTCCATACTTATTACAAGGGATTAAAGCATTATCCCGGATTCCTAACCATGTTTCGGGGATTATATTCCATTATTCTTTCTACGTTTCCATGAAATCTGCCGATCTTACATTATAAGTTAGCAATGAAATCGAACGCAATGTTTATATAATAGTTCATCTGAAGATTATAGGGGATGGTTCCTCTAGAAATTAAATTTAACAAAAAATGTGAATAAACGCAGATGCAAGCCAACAGCAAGCAAAGGAAGGCACTGGTGTTCACTGCTATAGTTTGTGGAGCCTGTCTCGACCTTCAGGAAGATGGCTTGCTTTCTTACTTACATACCACATTGCATTATTTAGTTCTGCAATAAAATGCTAATAAATAATCAAAATACTAAATTAAAATACATAAAATCTAAATAGTTCAATTTTTCTCTTTTTCTTTTTTTTTGTACTTTATTTTTTATTGAAGTTCATCATCAAACAAACATTTCCATAAGATGTATTTCAGATACTGTACATATATATCATATAATGATATTTATCACAAATCTCCACATAATAGTTATCTGAGGTATACACTTGTAGAAAGGAGAGGAAGGAAAGAACAATCAAAAGAAGAAAACTATGTACAAAGTAGGGAGTGATCTTTTTTTTAATAACATATTCATTGACTTATGAGAATAAAATTGGGCCTATGAGGTGTTATGTAGTTAAACCATTTTTCCCAGTATGAATCAAATTGTTCCAATTTATGATTAACAGATGCTGTTGGTTCTTAATCTCCAGGCTGAAAATCTTCCTTCAAATGAATGAAGGCCTAGTCAGGTCTGACGTCAGAGATGGTTTGCACAGTAGATGCTAGAAAATCCCTAGACATTAAGGCTGGATTTCACGTGGATGCCAGTAATGGGGCAGAATGGCGAATGTCACTCAACATGTCTCATAGTCACTGCCAAGCTATGTAAATAGACATTCACCACCACAGAGCACCTGAGTGCCCCAAGTAGGTGGCACAGTCGTGTAATGGTTAGCACAGGCCATCCAGGTCCAGTTCCTACTGTTGTCTGTAACAAGTCTGTACGTTCTCCCATATGACCACATGACAACATGACCACATGACCACATGGGTTTCCCCCAGCTGCTCAGGTTTCCTCCCACATTCCAAAGACATACTGGTTGGTAGATTGTAAACTGTCCTGTGATTAGGTTCGGGTCAAATCAGGAGCTGAAGGGCCAGAAGGGTCTACTCCACACTCTGTCTCAATAAATAAATTCCAGTAAGATCCTGCCCACGGTCTCCACCATAAATGTTGTCTGATCACACTGCTGTGAAGTGCCTTGTGACATTTTACATCATTAATGCTGTTATACATACATGACGTGCTGTTGATTCCCATTATCAGGAACTCACTACCTCAGTTAATATCCACTAAAATCTTCAATCAACTGGGAAAGGAGGCGCCTGGACACCACGGGAACGGGCAGGTTTGAGGGAATCAGACTATCATGATGTACAAGGACTCCCTAAAGAAAAGCATTCATGACATTTATATCGTGTTAGGCATTAAACAGCCAAACTGACATCCCATAAAGAAACTGCTGGAGAAGTTCAGAACATTGGGATTCAATCAACTGTTGGATTTTTTTGTATTGTTTCTACGCTCTCCTCTTCCAGTCATTAGGCTTTCCACTCCTCCAGATGGCCTGCCCCTGACCCTCTCATGGTCTTGTTATTTTATTCTTATTTATTTCTGGAGTCTGGGCATTGCCAGTGAGGCCAACATTTATTGTCATTCTCTGACTGCCCTCGAGAAGCAAACTCTGAGAACCTCCAGAGTCTTTCAGGTCAAGGTTTTCTCATGGCTCGTTGAGTATCACATTCCTGAGTTCAGACCCAGCCACTATGAAGGACCCACATTATATTTCCAAGTCAGAATGACACAAATCGAAAGGAATCTTCCACTCAGCATGTGTCAGACTTTCAGCACGTCTGAGGGACTTCATGGCGGGCTTTACAACCAGCTGCTGCCTTTCTCCTTCTTGGTGATAGAGGGTACGGATTTGGAAAGTGTTGATGGAGAGAGAAACTTCACTACATTTCATAACTGGTGCTGGCTGCAGCCATTGGCTAATTTGTCCTGGATTCTTCTGTGCACTAAGGAATTACAAGTGGAATTGAGCATTGTTTAAACATCAGCAACCATCCCTACTCTGACCTCATGACAGAAGGAAGGTCATTAACAAAATAGTTGAAGATTGTAGCTTATGCCGCTGAGGATGTGCTGCGTTATATACATGAATTCAGCCATCTATTTAGTTATTTAGAGATACCACTTGAAGCAATCCCTTCCAGCCCTTCAGTCCCCCAAATTAACCCTAGCCTAATCACGGGACAATTTACAATGACCAATTAAGCTACTAACTGGTACATCTTTAGAATGTGGAAGGAAACCGGAGCACCCGGAGGAAACCCATGCGGTCACGGGGAGAACATACAAACTCCTTACAGGCAGCAGCGGGAATCGAACCCTGGGTTGCTGGTACTGTAAAGCGATGTGCTAACCACTATGCTACCATTCCGCCCCTCTGCAGCCCACTGATTTCAGTTTTACCAGGTCTGGTTAATGCCATACACGATCAAAATATCATCTCATCAGTTTGCAAGGGTTACTACATCTCAAGCCACCACTCCAACACACTCACTTTCATCCACAACAGTCTCTCCACCAAACAGTGAGCTAGGTTCTTCAGATCTGGCAAGAAGGTTTGTTTTATTCTATTGAAGCATGACCAGGAAAACGTTTTGCCCTTTCTATGAGTGCCAAGGAATGAACAGGAGGTCCATTGCTCACTGTGTGAATGGGGTCATTTAATGTTAATCTTCATTTTACAAACTTATAATCATCAAGGGTTCCAAATAGAATCACTTTACCTTGTGTCACCACAAACAAGGGCAGATATTCATTTCAATAAGTATTAAATAAAGGAACAACAAGCAATCTACTGGAAGAACTCAACAGGTTGAGAAGCATCTGTGGGGAGAAAAAAACTGTTGACAATTCTGGTCTTCATCAACTAATTTTTCTTCCCACAGTCTGCAGATGCTGCTTGGCCTAGTTGAATTCCTCCAGCTGATTGATTGTTGCTCCAGATTCCAATGTTTCCAGTCTCCTGTGTTAAAATGAGAATAATTATTCCCGACATTTTAAGGTAACTATCCTAAACATTAGCAAGAATAGTTAGCTATATCTAGTACCTATCTTTGATAACAGTTACAGGCCATATCAGCAACTTCTCTGGCAAACATCAAGTAATTTTATGAAGAAAATAACTGGTGTGGTGGAAGAGCAGAGAGATGCTGGAGTCATTAAAGTTTGTGACATAGGATAGCAATGCCAAAGCAAAAACAAACCAAACACCATTGTTTATTTCTAGAGGAATTGAATTCAAAAGTGGGTATATTGTGTTAAACATGTATCAAACCTCACCAGCACCACACGTAGAGTACTATGTACTCAAAGTTCAAAGTAAATTTATTATCAAAGTACATTTATGTCACCATATACTACCCGGAGATTCATTTTCCTACAAGTATACTCTATAAATCCATTACCATTATAGAATCAATCAAAGACAGGCAACCTATGTGCAAAAGACAGCAAGCTATGCACATACAAAAACAAAGAAAACTGAAATAATGATAATAATAAATAAATTAACAATAAATATTGAGAATATGAGATGAAGAGTCCTTGAAAATGAGCCCATAAGTTGTGGGAACAGTTCAGTGATGGGTTGAGTGAAGTTATCCCCTCTAATTCAAAACCCTGATGACTGAGGGGTAATGATTGTTCCTGAACCTGGTGGTGTGATTCCTGAGTATAATATAAATAGAGTTTGTACTGTTCTGTTCACAAATTATATGAAGATATAGATACATTTGAGAGGTAAAGAGATTACCTGATTGATACCAAAATTCTGAGAAGTCCATATCAGGAAAGGAAACCCAGACTTATTATCATGTTCATAGAAGAGGAGGTTGTTAAGTGATGTAGGGGTCTTTAAAATTATTGAAAGTTATTGAAAGGCATTCCCAATCTAGGGTCCACGGACCCCTCGGTTAATGGCAAGGGTCATGCCATAAAAAAAAGTTTGGGCAACACTTACAACACGCTGGAGGAACTCAGCAGGTCGGGCAGCATCCGTGGAAATGATCAGTCAACTTTTCGGGCCGGAACCCTTCGTCAGGAGCAGAGGCCCTATAAAGAAGGTGGGGGGAGGGTGGGAAGGAGAAGACAAGTAGGTTCCAGGTGAAAAACCAGTAAGGGGAAAGATAAAGGGGCGGGGGAGGGGAAGCAGGGAGGGGATAGGCAGGAAAGGTGAAGAAGGAATAGGGTAGTAGAAGGAGGCGGAACCATGACGGAGGTGATAGGCAGCTGGGGGAGGGGGCAGAGTGAAATAGGGATAGGGGAAGAGAGGGTGAGGAAATTAGCGGACATTGGAGAAATCAATGTTCCAAAACATTCCCTCCCTCTCCCTTCCTCCATCCCAGTTTCATTCTGCCCCCTCCCCCAGCTGCCTATCACCTCCCTCATGGTTCTGACTCCATCATTGTGCTTTCCCCTATTCCTTCTTCACTTTTCCTGTCTATCCCCTCCCTGCCTCCCCGCCCCCGCCCCTTCATCTTTCCCGTTACTGGTTTTTCACTTGGAGCCTACCAGCCTTCTCCTTCCCACCCTACCCCCCCCACCTTCTTTATAGGGCCTCTGCCCCTTCCCTCTACAGTCCTGACGAAGGGTTCCGGCCCGAAACGTTGACTGATCCTATCCATGGATGCTGCCCGACCTGCTGAGTTCCTCCAGCGTGTTGTGAGTGTTGCTTTGACCCCAGCATCTGCAGATTATTTTCTGTTTAAAAAAAGTTTGGGAACCCCTGTTTTAAATAGAGTGAAAGTGGATAGAAAGTTCGACTGTAGGGAAAGGTACAGCTAGAAAAGCAAATAAAGGAGAAATGAATAGAGGGTTGCAATAATATGTCTAGCAAGACAATTGAGTAGAGTATGGGCTTGTTGTGCCAAATTACTTTTCTTTGATAGATATCCTGTGTTGTTCAATGCATTTTTTTCAATAGGAATAATCAACAAAAGCAATGTTACTGTAGTACTCAGATTTAAGTTGTGCTGGTCATCGTAAAGTTGCATTACAATTAGCATTTTATAAATGAGGATTCACCACCATCCATTCTGTAATGATGATACCGATTTGCTGCAAATTTCGTGTGGGACTACTCTGAAATCCAAACGCTGATACACAGGATTGGAGTCAGATCAGGCCAGTGATCATAACGTTTGATGTTAAAGCTCAATGACACTTTTCAAGTGCAGCCCGAAGATGGTTTTGTAGACTTTGCTCGGAGCTGTTGAATTTTGATCTTTTCAACGATTGCCTGTGAATGCTATCCAGAAATGTTTGCTTGAAACGTTTTGAATTGATGCCACTCTGCTGGAGACTGCTCTCCAGCTTGTCTTTGAAGTGCTTGTACAGCTGACCCTTCTTTCCTTTACCCCTTCTTAGATCCCTGTACAGGAGCTGTTGGGCTTCCTTTCTAATGACAAAAAAGCTAACTCGTGTTTGTACATATGTGGACTTTAATGATAGCCTCCAAGTAAAAGCTTATTATAGAACAGAGGGAACACATGCCAAACAACTCAAATTGTATGATGTGCTGACTGTGCAGGGTCTTCATCTTACAACCATAAAGGACAACTGTTCGGCACGTTGTGTTGTCGATATCTTATTTAATGGATGCCATGCCAGTTGAGAACTGTTGTTCTGAGGAAGATAAAGGCCTGGCTGACTATACTGTTTCATGTGGTAATCTTCTTATCCATCGAACTACTGCAGGAGATGCTGCTGCTCATATGTTTCAATCTGTCCATTTATTTAACTGTGTTTCATGAAGGAAATAGCTAGGCATCTGTTCTTTCTGGAACTGAGAAGAATGAGAGGAAATCCCACCTCAGTGGGGCTTGTTCTGCTGTTGTTTCTTTGTTGTTTGATATGTTCTGCTTTCTTGTGTTCTGTGTTGTTCTGCTGAGCATGCTAGATATTCTATGTTGGCGCCGGAATATCTGGCAACACTTATGGAGAGGGCAGACTACCCTTTGATTGCTTGTGGGATCACTCAGCTATCAGAGAGGGGAGACTGCCTATTGACCACTGGTGGGATCACTCTGCTGCTGAAGAGGGGAGACTGCCTTTTGATCGTTGGTGAGACCGCTCTGCTGCCAGAGAGAGGAGACTGCCTTTTGATCACTGGTGGGATCGCTCTGCTGCCAGGGAAGGGAGACTGCCTTTTGACCACTGGTGGGATCGCTCTGCTGCCAGGGAAGGGAGACTGCCTTTTGATCGCTGGTGGGATCGCTCCGCTGCCAGAGAGAGGAGACTGCCTTTTGATCAGTGGTGGGATCGCTCTGCTGCCAGGGAAGGGAGACTGCCTTTTGATCGCTGGTTGGATCGCTCTGCTGCCAGGGAAGGGAGACTGCCTTTTGATCACTGGTGGGATCGCTCTGCTGCCAGGGAAGGGAGACTGCCTTTTGATCACTGGTGGGATCGCTCTGCTGCCAGGGAAGGGAGACTGCCTTTTGATCACTGGTGGGATCGCTCTGCTGCCAGGGAAGGGAGACTGCCTTTTGATCACTGGTGGGATCGCTCTGCTGCCAGAGAGAGGAGACTGCCTTTTGATCAGTGGTGGGATCGCTCTGCTGCCAGGGAAGGGAGACTGCCTTTTGATCGCTGGTGGGATCGCTCTGCTGCCAGGGAAGGGAGACTGCCTTTTGATCGCTGGTGGGATCGCTCCGCTGCCAGAGAGAGGAGACTGCCTTTTGATCAGTGGTGGGATCGCTCTGCTGCCAGGGAAGGGAGACTGCCTTTTGATCGCTGGTGGGATCGCTCTGCTGCCAGGGAAGGGAGACTGCCTTTTGATCACTGGTGGGATCGCTCTGCTGCCAGGGAAGGGAGACTGCCTTTTGATCACTGGTGGGATCGCGCTGCTGCCGGAGAGGGAAAAGCCTGCTGCTGTGCCTGGAGAATGATTCCTAGGTTTTCTGTGTTTTGGATATGGACTTGGACTCTGGACTTTTTTTTCAGTCTTTATAGTTCTTTATATTCTGTGTTTTTTGCCTAATCTTTCTTGTTTTTGTGTGTGGGGAAGGAGTCGATGTGCCTGTTCTGTTTTTGTTCATATTTTTTTCTGTGGGGAGGAGGGATTTAGGGGTTGATGATAGTGCTGTCATTCTTTTTTTTCTTGGTTTCGTAGCTGTCTGGAGAAGAAGAATTTCAGAGTTGTGTACTTTGACAATAAATGAACCTTTGAACTCATGGGCTGCCCCCAGCACATCCTTGTTATCACGAGCAATGCATTTCACTGTATGTTTTGATATACATGTGATAAATAACTCTGAATCTGAATCAGTATCTGAAAAGCATATAGGATTCTTAGGAAAGTTGATAGGTAACCATAAAAGGCTTGAGAGATTTCATCATATTAAATACTCCCCTGACCTGCTGGGGTATTTCCTCCATTTTCTGTTAGTATTTTTTTGACAGGCTTAACATGAAAAGATTTTTTTCCTAGCAGAGAAAGTCTAGAAAAGGGGTTCACAACCCTTTTTGTCCAATGGACCAATGCCACTAAGCAAGGGATCTGTGAACCCCAGAATGGGAACCCCTGATCTAGAACTAAAGATCATAAACTCAAAATTGGTGTGGGGGGGGGGGTCTGAGATGAGATGATGACTTTTTATCCCCTCAGGGAGCACCTCTGGAATCTTCTGCCCAATGAGCAATAGACTCTGAGTATTTGAATGTAAGCAAGACCGAGGTAGATTTTTGGATGACTGAAAAATTAAGCATTGTGAAGGTTTTGGTTAGGAAAATGGAAATGGACCTGAAGACCACGTCTGCCCTAATCTGCATAAATGTCAATCGTGTCTTGTTCACCGAATATATCATTAGTCCATTATGTACTTATTAGGAGATAATTATAGCTAATCTGTCCATTGATATATTTACAAGAAACAAGGACTCAATTAAGAGCTATTGATTGTGGACGTTGTTAACCACAAGTAATGTTATTTTTGTGTGGTAAAACTAATGGAGAATCAATTATGTAATCAATTATATGATTCTATTTGTGTTTTATGTTTTGTTATTGTATAGGCACCCAGAAGGCGGCCAGCTTTTCTACATCAGCCCCTAACATCATTCTTAACTTTCAGTTACATGCTGGAGATTATATCCAGGTGTGTTCTCTGCTTCGGGGAAACACGCATATGTAATGATTGTGACCAAGGCATTCAATTTTAGAAAACATCAGATATGATTCTTCACCCAAATTTTCCACCCGTCCAAGCAATTAAGAACAGGGTCTTTGGAGAACTTCTTGTTCTCCTTTTCCATCTGAAGACAATCATTTGGTTTTCTTCAGGAAATTTCACTCCTAACGTTGGGAATTACTTCTTAGTGAAATGTCACTGGCTGGAAAATGGGACTGGGAATTGTATGCATCATTCACTGGGCCTGATGATATCCTGGTGTTGGACACAGAACTAATTGCATCACAATGGTAACACAAGTGGTGCAGCAGTTACTGCCGCTGGTACGCAGATCAAAAGACCTGGGTCTGATCATGACTTCAGGTATCACCTATGTAGAGTCTGTACCTTTTCCCTGTCACTGTGTGTGTTTCGTTCAGATGCTCTGGTTTCCTTCCACATCCCAAAGGTATGCTGGTTGATTAATTGGCCCCAATGTGGGCAAATGGTGGAAGAATCAAAGGGAATTGACAAACACTTGGAAGGAAATAAAAATAGAAGATCCACGGGAGAATAAAACAAACAGCGGCACTAAAGGGTTACTCTGCTGGGGGCCAGTAGGAATCTGATGGGTTAAGTGACCTCATTTTGTGTTATAATAATACGAGTCACACTCTGCATGTCTCCTTGTTTGCTGACATATTGGGAGCTTCTATGTGTAACCTAGGAACTCATTGAGAACTCCTAGAACAACCTGGAGCAGACCTGTTTTTTAAAGGATCATTTTTAAGATAGAAGACTTGACTGGGTAGTTTAGCAACTGATTACAGGCCACGGAAACCCCGCCCAAAGTTCACAGGGTGCACAGAACATTCAATATTCAATAGGTGTCTTGGTGGAAACAACATCTCCACTAACTCATTGGCTCAGTGTGGCAATGTTTGACCTTTGTGGATGAGAGAGGGTTATGGAACAGGAGGCAAAGGTGTACCATTCTATGAAGAGAATGCCTTGATCCTGTCCTCACACAATCTCCAAACATGTAAGAGTATTAATGTGAGCAGTTTTTCTTTAGAGTACTGTGTTACTCGGAGTATCGTGTTCAGTTCTGGTCACCTCATCATAGGAAGGATGTGGAAGGGTTCAGAAGAGATTTGACAGGATGCTGCCTAGAGTAGAGAACTCATCTTATGAGGAAAGGTTGAGTTTTTTTTTGCCTTTGGACAGAAGGAAATGTGAGGTGGCTTGATGAAAGTGTACAGGATAGTAGGAGACATAGATAGAATAGATAGCCAGAGACACTTTCCCAGGGCAAAAATGGCTAATATGAAAGGACATAATTTTAACATGATTATAGAAGAGTATTTGGGAATGTCAGAGATGCATGGGATTGGTGGTGAATTGGTCATCTGGATTCAGAACTGGCTTGCCCATAGAGCACCAAGTGCGGTGGTCAAAGGGAATTATTCTTGCTGAAGGTTCATGATTGGTGATGTTCCGCAAGGATCTGTACTGAGACTTCTGGCATTTGTGATGTACAAGTATATAAATGACCTGGATGAAGATGTAGGTGGGTGAATTAACAAGTTTGCAGATGATACAAAGGCTGATGGTGTTGTGGATAGAGTAGAAGACTGGCAAAAAATACAGTGGGTTATAGATTAGTTGACGACATGAGCAAAGAAATGGCAGACAGAGATGAACCCAGCCAAATGTGAAGTGTTGCACCTTGGTAGGGCAAATGTAAAGAGACAGTACACTGTCAAGGGCAAGACTCTTAACAGTGTTGATGAGCAGAGGGATCTTAGGGTCCAAGTTCATGGCTCCCTGAAAGTGGTTACACAGGTTGATACGGTGGTTTAGAAGGCACATGGCATGCTTCTCTTTATTAGTCGAGGCATTGAGTTTAAAAGTCAGGAAGTTATGTTGCAGCTTTATAAAGCTCCAGTTAGGCCGCATCTGGAGTATTGTATACAGTTCTGGTCACCCCATTATCGGAAGGATGTTGAAGCTTCGGCAAAGGGTGCAGAAGCTGTTGACTAGGATGCTGCCAGGATTAGAGGACGTGCTATAACGAGAGCTTGGACAAACTTGGGCTGTTTTCTCTGGAGCACTGGAGGCCAAGGGGAGACTGATAGAGATTTATGTGGTTATGAGAGGCATGGATGGAGGAGTAGACATACAGTATCTTTCTCTCAGGGTTGAGAGAATGTGAGAGGGAGAAGTTTTAGAGGAGATGTGAGATGTAAGTTTTTTTTTACACAGAGAATGGTAGGTGCGTGGAATGTGCTGCCTGGGGTGGTGGTAGAGGCAGATACATTAGGGACTTTTTAAGAGACATTGAGACAGCCAGATGAATGTGAGGGAAATGGACGGATATAGACATTGTGTAGGCAGAAAGGATTAGATTATTTGGCCATTTGACTACTAATTTATTTGGTTCAGCAAAACAGTGTGGGCTGCAGGGCCTGCCCTGTGCTACATTGTTGTGCATTCTATGTCCTATGTTCTGGACTCTTGCTTTCAGTCACATGCCTGCTACCCTTCCTCTGGAAATCAAGACAACCTTGCTTTGTCTCAGGTGTTTTGCAAGTAGCCGTAGCAGTTCACTCCAGAGTCTCCCAATTTGTTCAACACAGCAGCGGGCAAGTTATTCAGCACCATTCTCCTGATTGATTTTCCAAGCATTGATGTAAATGACACTTTGAATTAGTGGGCATAGTGGTTCACCAGCACTGGTATTGGTTTTGGTTTATTATTGTCACATGTACCAAGGTACAGCGAAAAGCTTGTCTTACAGACTACTTAATGATCAGAATCAGATTTAATATCACCGTCAAATGCAGTGAAAATTGTTAACTTCACTGCAACAATACAATGCAATACATGATAAATAAACATAGAGAAAAAAACTGAATTACATTAAGTGTATATGTATATATATATATATATGTGTGTGTGTGTGTGTGTGTATATATATATATATATATGTCTATTAAATAGTTTAGTTAAAATAAGTAGTGAAAAAAAAACAGAAATAAAAAGGTAGTGAGGTAGTGTCAGGAGTTGAAAGTCCATCTAGAAATCGGATGGCAGAGGGGAAGAAGCTGTTCTTGAATCATTGAGTGTGTGCCTTCAGGCTTCTGTACCTCCTTCCCGACAGTAGCAATGAGAAGAGGGCATGTCCTGGGTGGTGGGGATCTCTGGTGATGGACACTGCTTTCTTTATGCACCCCGACTTGAAGATATCTTGAGTACTATGGGGGCTGATACCCATGATGGAGCTGACTAATTTTACAAGTTTCTGCAACTTACTTCAATCTTGTGCAGTAGTTCCCCCCCCCCACCCCGACCCATACCAGACAGTGATACAGCCAGCCAGAATCCTCCTCACGGTGTATTCATTACACAGTGCATTGAAAAAGAATAAAGGAATAGAATAACAACGCAGAATAAAGCATAAAAGCTACAGAAGAGGTGTGGTGTAATAAAGTGCAAGGCCTTAGCGAGGTAGATTGTGTAGACACGGTGCTAGCAGCCCATGAGTGTAGGCAGTCACTGATGTGACTCAGGTGCCTATTAAAGGCTCTGTTCAATGATCCTGTGGTGGTGGACTGTCAGGATAATTTCCTCTTGGTCAACGTCATATTTCCAGAAAGAATAAGCGACTGTTTCACCCTCATAGAGACTGACGTTCTGGGCGTTTACTGCAGCCAGAAGGGTTGACCTGAGAGACTTAGGTTTGCCTCCACTTCCCAGAGCCTGAAACCAAATCACAGCGCAGCAACAGGGAATTCTGAAATAAGAGTACAAAAATTATGGAAAAGGACATTGATCCTCTGACAGTGAGATTCCAGTGGCAGTATCAGTCGAGAGAGCACTGCAGTACATGCAGCAAGTGCACTGACTGAGCGTGGTATTCTACAAGCTGCACACAGCCTAGCAGAAGAGTTTAAGCACAGGAGAACCCAGAGACTGAAGGACATCAGAAACAGGGTGAACACCCGACAAAACACCAGCGCTCATCTCACTACAGAGTGCAGGAGGCAGACATTGTCTTCTTGACAGAGAGACCCTCCTCAAGGATTGAAAGATCATCAGTCTGAAACATTAACTGTGCTTCACCCATCAGATGCTGCCCGATCAGTGAGTATCCCTGGAATTTCTGCTTTTGTTTCTTTTACATCAGTAGGCTACTATATAATAGCTTCCAAGCCAGACCAAGTGAAAGTGTTCACTCTCCAATATTTTACACCAGTGTAGTTTGCCATTAATAAGCCAGAAAAGCTCAGATAACACTTAACTCTTGAGACAATTTTGCAGAATCAACCGAGCTGTTCAAAGCGCATTAATGATTAGTCAGATGGCTCACTCCAACTGTGGTACATAAACCCTATCATCTATTTGTGCATTGCTCTTATGAGGAGGGCGTCAACTGCCTGCAGACAGCTGGAACCATCTCCTGCCAAGCATTCTTACAGTGGCTCTGGTAGGTCTTCTGACACCACTCACACTTGGCACACTGGATCTACGTCCCGGCCTCCAGTGCACTGATGTGAATTCCAGGTCTTTTTCACAAAATTCAGTGTGTTCTCTTTCTCTTCCATGTAATTCTCTCTCCCTCTCTCCCCCCCCCTCCCTTTCCCTCTCCCTCTCCCTCTCCCCCTCCGGCTCTCCCCCTCCCCTTCTCCTCTCTCTCTCTCCCCCTCTCCCCCTCCCCCCTCCTCTCTCTCCCTCTCTCTCCCTCTCTCTCCCTTTCCCTCTCCCTTTCCCTCTCCTTCTCCCCGTCTCCCTCTCTCCCTCTTCCCCTCCCCCTCTCCTCTCCCTCTCTCTCTCTCCTCCTCTCCCCCACCCCTCTCCTCTCTCTCCCTCTCTCTCCCCCTCTCCCTTTCCCTCTCCCTCTCCCTCTCCCCTCTGCCTCTCCCCTCCCCCTCTCTCCCTCTCCCCACCCCCTCTCCTCTCGCTCTCTCCCTCTCTCTCCCCACCTCTCCCTTTCCCTCTCTTTCTCCCTCTCCCTCTCCCCCTCCTCTCTCTCTCCCTCCCTCTCTCTCTCCCTCCTTTCCCTGCCCCTCCCCCTCTCGCCCACCCCTTCTCCCCTCCCCCTCTCCTCTCTCTCTTCCCTCTCTCTCCCTCTCTCTCTCCCTCTCCCTTTCCCTCTCCCTGTCCCCCTCCCCCACTCCTCTCGCTCTCCCCCTCTCTTTCTCTTTCCTTCTCTCTCTCTCTCCCTCTCCCTCTCTCCCTCTCTCCCTCTGTCTCCCTCTCTCTCTCTCTCAACCCCTCTCCCTCACCCCCACCCTCTCTCCCTCTCCCCCTTCCCCCCCCTCTCTTTCTCTCTCTCTCCTGTGTCTGGCTGCCACAAGGAATGTATGATTACGGGGTGATTGTCTTTGAAATATCAGCAAGATGTTGGGAGTTGTGTTCAACAATTAAAGCAGGTCCCATTGTGAATCACGTGGATACCCATTGTAATGCATGCCTCTCAGATTGTCTCTAGTATGCTTGTAGCTCGTTATAAAGTCCATCTTTGCTCCAACAAGGAAAATGAGGGCTCCTTGCTACCCCAGCAGTGCACTGGAGGAAGCCCCCTAAAACTTATTGAGTAAGAGCATTATTACCAAAGGAGAAAACCTCTGTTTGCTGTATTAGTTTGCAATAGTTTTGCCAGCAGGGATAAAATTAAAAGTAAATGATTTGTTGCTTGAGAAAGAAAATCTACCAAATATTCAAACCCTTATTCCATTGTTTCATGTCAGACATTGCCTTGTTTGAATTTAGCAACAAGCTGAATTATACAAAGGACAAGATCCTGTAGATTAGTTCACATAACCAGTTCCATGTGTTTGTGATGTTTCGTGATTTTTGACACCCTGCCTATCTAAGACCTATGTCCTGGGAGTAAATTTAAATCCAGACAAACAGAAGGAGTTGGGGGAAGTCTGGAAAATTCCTCTTTTACTTTTATTTAAGGCAATTGGAAGTCGTCCAGGAGACCATGTTTAACTTGATTTATATACAGGTGATTTCCACCCCAGGCGGACACAGCTGCAGTTCTTTTAAGAGAACACACTGGTGTACTGAGGGAGCAACCTGTTCCACAACTCCAGTATTGTCTGGAAAAGGAAAGAACACACAGTTTTGAAACTACTCTGCCCGACACGTCTTCTCGTACACGTGGCACTTCCTTTCCAATCCAGTTGTAATTGTTGTTTCACTTCATCATAATCTCTTCATTTCATAAATCTTTTCAATTTCTCTATTTTATAACTGGAATAATATCTGGTTAGAATTTTCACTCTAATGTACTATTCAAAATATTATACCAACATGTTTAAGAGTAAATGGGCTCCAATACTGATTTTGTTTGTTCTGACCCTTTTATGGATTTGTTTTACAAAAAGTTCTTAATTGTTAACACTCAGGCATAACGTATTAACTATGTGTTGTGTCATATGAAGTAGTGATCATGGTGTTTGACCATTATTGTTCTCGGCAAATTTTTCTACAGAAGTGGTTTGCCATTGCCTTCTTCTGGGCAGTGTCTTTACAAGACCTGTGACCCCAGCCATTATCAAGGATTCTCTGCCTGGTGTCAGTGGTCGCATAACCAGGACTTATGATATGCACCAACTGCTCATACAACCTGCTCCCAAAGCTTCACATGACTCTGATCAGGGGGCGGGGCGCTAAGCAGGTGCTACACTACGCCCAAGGGTGACCTGCAGGCTAGCGGAGGGAAGGAGCGTCTTTGGTAGAGACGTATCTCCACCCTGCCATCCAGTAAGACACAGTACTTATTCAATATAACACTCTGGAACTTGAATTAGTAAATTACAGATTGGAGCTGTCTCATTAAGTGATTGTAATCTTGAGTGTAATGTCCTGCTAAAGATTTTATTGCTTATGTTGTAGGGGATTTCATGTAATGGTTTTCTGTAGAAGCAGTCTGTTCTGCTTTCAGCCTGTTTGGATTTGAGCTAAGATAAGGGGTTTTGTTGTGCAGTTTAGGAATGATGTGTCTGCCAGTCAGGATGGCTGAATTGGGAGAAGGTCCTAGAGGACACTGGCGTAGATCAAGGTCTTTTTGGTGGCAACTGGAAGAAGACAGGAGGTGCTTTCTGCAGATGGATGCCTTCAAGGTGGAAGGATCAATACTCCCATGGGGAGCATGGTTGTTCGATGTGAATTTCGAGTGACATTCAGAAGGTGGTGTGTGCTTTCACACAGATCAAGGGGCCAGCGCATGAGTTAAAGACAACTTCAAGATGAGCTCCAACTTACGTGCACACTTGACTGTCTAATTATGATAGACCCTTGGTTTTTTTTCTTTCTTTTTTTAACAACTGTTTGGTTAAGTTAACATTCTTAAATATACTTTCTTTATAATTGTATGCAGCGTACAGGCTGTTATTTCTTGCCGACGGGAGACTGCATGGGAGCAGTAAGTTACACAGCATTCACACAAGGGGGTTTGGGTGGGTGTACCTCACAGGTTTGGTGGGACCCAGGTCATATCTACCCCGGACAGACGGAGCCTGAGAAAGGTAGTTTACTCACAGCTGAGTCTGGTGGCTGTTAGCAACGGGCCAACGAGCCACATCTCTGGAGATGCCCAGTGAAAAGGGGTTTCGTATGTTTAACCAGCAAATGGCACATAATCCTGATTTAAAGCCAAAGATACCGAGCAAGGTTCAAAATTCTAGTACATTTATTATCAAAGAACGTATAAATTATACAACCTTGAGATTTGTTTGCTCTCAGGTAGCCACAGAGCAAGAAACCTGAAGGAGCCCAATTTAAAGAAATAAAAAGAATAAAAATAAAAATAAAAAGCCAACGCCTGATGCGCAAGAGAAAGTTTAAAAAAAGGCGCAAATCATGCAAACAATTGAAGTGAACAACAACATTACAAACCAAAACTGCGTCCTCAGATCTGAACCCCAGAGCAGTCTGGAGTAGGCCCAAAGCCTCGCTTATCAGTAATCATAGTAGCTAGCACAGGGAACAGCAGCCGGGGCAGATTTCATAGCCTCAGAGCCATGGAGATGACCGTCGTGGAGAACTAGTGAAATCTGCTCTTGTTCCGACTGACACCCTGCCTTTTCAGTCTATCTAGGCCAGTGTTTAAATTGACGCAATTTAAACACCGTTCGGGGTCAGTATTCCTTCCCTTTTGGGATTCTCAAATGCCACCCAGTAAATTGTCAATAATTATCTTTTCTTCTCCAGAATAATGCCTGGGCCTCACTTTCATGAGAGATTTTGCAGATGCTGGAAATCTTCAGCAACTCTCACAAAGTTCTGGAAGAACTCTGCCCATCAGGCAGCATCTATGGAGAGGAATAAACAGTTGTTGTTTCGGGCCAAGGCCCTTCACCAGGACTGGGAGGCAATGCAGAAGAAGCCAGAACAGGAAAGCAGGGTAGGGAGTTGAGGAAGGAGTATAAACTGGCAGGTGAGGGGGGTGAGGGAGCAACGAAGTAAGAAGCTGAGAGATGATATGTGGAAGATATGAAGTGATGAAGAAGAAGGAATCCATTCGGAGAGGACAGTGGACAATGGAGGAAAAGAAGGAAGTGATGATCAGGTGAGAGGAAAGCTAGAATGGAGAATGGGAAAACAGAGAAGGGGGAGGAGGGAGAAACTATCAAAAGTTAGAGAAATCAATGGCTTGTCATTTTCCTACTGATCGCTCTCTCTACTCCCCATTATGCCTCCATCTCTGGCTGTGTTCAGGGCTACCTTCATCGTGTCAGTAGCTTAGTTTCCACTACTGTCAGTCATGCAAGTTCTGGGTGGAGACTCAGGAATACAGTCGCACTCAGGTGAAGAAGGATGATTCATTGCTGTTTCCGTAACAATTTCGTTTTACTAGTTGGAGTTGCTAGCCCTGAGCTGAACCCCCGAACCTGGAGGACAGGTGGACCACCTTTAGTCTGGCCTCTGCTCTTTGACCTGTTTGGCATGGGTGACCCTACCAGGAACTGAAGCATAAAGCCCTGACTCCAGCCAACACAGCTCTCCAGGTCATCGAGACACGTAGGCCTCCAAACCCTACGCCAAGGTTGCGGTCCTCCTGGAGGTACTGGTCACTGAAACCTAATTAAAATAACATTTGTTCTACGTTTAACACGGGTTATACACCCTTCATCGGGGCGATATAAAAATTACTATCTTTGTAGCAAAGAGGTACAGGGACACAACAGGTTTGAATCATCACCTCCCCCTTCAGCTCTGAGCAGACCCTCCACGCGTACAAACACTCTGCATCTCCAATTATCCATTCAACAACCACTCCTCCAGTAGTTCCCTGCAATGGCCCTTTAGTTGCTGGAACATCGATTCTCTGCCAACAGCTGGCATTTTGTGACACTCTCCAGTTCATTGGCTCCTGCCAGTCGTTGTGTGATGGCCTGGTCTCACTATTTGATCTGAGAGACTTCATGGCCTTGATATTAACTCCTCTGCCCCTTGCCATGACAGCACCACTCCCAGCCATTCTGGTGATCGAGTACAGTCCATTTACAAACGAAAGGAATAAAAGCGTATACAACACCAGCCGAGCACGCTCCCAATATTTGCCATTTGAACATCAGCGGGTTTTGATGAACCTCCTTATTTTTCCCTCCGCTAGCCTGCAGGTGTCCCTCTGGCAAGGTGTGGTACCTGCTTAGCCTCCCCCCGCCCCCGACCAGGGTCACCTGAAGCCATGTGATGGTGGTGGATGATCATATGAGCAGCTGGTGCATATCACAAGTCCTGGGTATGCGGCAGGCAGACTATCTCGGAAAAGTATTGATAATGGCTGGTGGTCACCCATCTTGTAAAGACCCTGCTCAGAGGGCAATGGCAAACCACATCTGCAGAAAAATTTGCCAAGTGCACTGATGGTCATGGAATGGCCAGGATTGCCTACATCATACGTTGTGACTGGCAACATACTGTATGCCTGTAAAGATGAATTGGTACGACATAAATTGCATACCAAGCATAGTGTCAGAATGGTTATACCATTTTGACCATTATCGGACTTCACGCTCCTCCTTTTAAACACCACAGCCTATACAATTGTAGTAGATGTACTAAAGGCTGTTTTTAAAAAAAGACTGATTTTCTCTTATAAACAATATTTGTGGTTAGTACAGTCTGTGTTTAGTCATATTGGGTGCGTCAAGCAAAATATTTGGAAAAAATCATTGTTGTCCCAATTAACTCAATGGACCCATGCCAAAAAAAAGAACAAATACAAAATTGTTCATGTCCACAGGGACTCATCCTGGTTCATCTTAGTTTTAGTGTGGAATTCTGTCAAAGTCAAAGGAACACTCTGGAAGGAGTTTTCTCCACTTCACGACTGTTTGCACATATCACATGAAGTTATAGATGATCAAAGCAATTCCTAAAATAATTCGACTTCTAAAATGTTTTCTTTATCTTTTGGCTATTTGCCTATTAATCTGTTAAAGGTATCAACAGTTAATAAGCTTCAAATGATTCTACCTAGGACGAATAGCAGAGGGCTTCATTATTATTCAAACTAGAATGATAGTTGACATCGTCTGGGGAGAAAGCATATGTAAACAATGGGCAAAGTGGAAAGCTTTCCATTCTTACGCATATACAGTATGCTGGAAACCACAGTACATTGGGTCCTTGCATGCTGAAAATACAGTGGAACTTCTTAAGAAGGTATGGTGAAAAGCAGGGAAAGTAACCCTCAAAACCAGACAATTATTTTATTTGTTAATCTTTTAATAGCAAGAATGATCAGATGAAATGCCTACATATTTGCCTGAGAGATTGCCTTTTCGTCATCTTGCTCGACAGAATAATTATTGAAAACTGGATATAGGAGTTAAAGAATTACCCTTTATCATGTTGCAATCATTTTATTACAATAAATTGTTGTAGAATATTAGATCTGGGAATTAGTATTCACTTGTTCCCCACCAAGGAACTGAAATTTCCTATGTGACTGTTGAGTGAAAGCATATCATAACAATGCATAATTCCCAACAGTTAATGACAATCAACCATTATTTGATTATTCAGCTGTTTACAATGTTTGTTATAAATTTGAAGATAATATCCATTTAGCTGCCAATTAATCTTGAAGCTGCAAACTCTCATGACAGTTCTATCCTATAATCATGCACGCTTGTGTCAGTCACACTACACGAAGTTCCACACAGCCCCTGATCATGCACAAAGGCAACACTGCTGCATAATGTTTCACATTTACATTAAAATATAGAAGCATGAATCCAGAAGCTGGAAAGTAACAAGATTCCAGTCAGACTCCATTAAGGTGGAATCTTTTCCTTTTGTTAGAAGTAGGGAGAATTAACATGAAGTCTGACTTCATCACTGGGGGGCAACTGCTACTGGTAACAGACGTCCATGACGATGGATTGGTAGAACATAAATTGCATACAGAGGTCAGTAACACTATGATTATACTTCTGGATACGTAATCAGAAAACTCTATTAATGATCTGGACACATGAGCTCAAAATCCCAGCGAGGCATCTGAGAAATTTAAATTCCATTCAATGAATAACTTAAGATGAAAAGTTTAGATGTAACAGTAGCTATGAAACTACGAGGTTGTTGTAAGTACTTGATGTTGTAAAAATAACACAAAATGTTGATAATTCCTTTCCGCCATAGGTGTTGTTTGACTTAACTGAGTTCCTCAAGCAGATAATTAAAAAATTTTTTTCACTGATTCCAGCACCTGCAGTTCCTTGAGTCTTTGTTGTAAAATCTTATCTTGCGACCTTTTACCCAGGTTCACCCATCATGAAATGTCGACTGTACTCTTTCCCATGGATGCTGCCTGGCCTGCTGAGTTCCTCCAGCATTTTGTGTGTGTTGCTCGGATTTCTGGCATTTGCAGATTTTCTCTTGTTTGTGATTTGATCACCCATCAAGATTCTGGGATGTGCCTTAACCCTTCAACAGGACACCTCCCTCGAGCTTCTGGCATCCTTCCTTCTCAGTCCTGAAAAACGGTCTCGGCCCGAAGCGTCGACTATCCAATCATTCCCATAGATGCTGCCCGACCTGCTGAGTTCCTCCAGCATTCTGTGTGCGTTGCTTTGGGTTTCCAGCATCTGCAGGCTTCCAGGTGTTTAAGATTTTCTAGCTCCCTGGGGTTGCTGGAGATCGCCACCCCATTGGGTGCACGTTGCTTTCTCTCATATGCTTTCAGTTACAACATCCTGAGGGAAAGCTGGCCCTCAGCTGACTGGCAAGGTCCTATGACAATACAGGACCTTCCTGACTGTATGAGATTGACCCCACTTTAGATTGTCCAGACCTCAGGCTCACTTGCCTGTCAACGCCATCAAGTGACCAACTGTGAGGCTATTCTAACAATATCAATCTTATAGACCATGCATGAGATTAAACGCTTGCAAGTTGCATAAATCCCCATACTTGCTTGTTCTACACCTACTTCCTTATTGTCAGATAAGGAAGTGGTGTGAGTGGTAGCAACTACAGCAATAAACGCTGATTGATCTTTGGAAGGTACAATCCATTCGAGCAATCCTTGCCTCCATGCAAGATGATCTGGACAAAAAGTCGGATATTATAATAATATTTGCATCACAAAATGACAAGACAATGCTATTCAAGACAAAAAAGAACAGCCAAACTGCCCTCTTCTGATATGCAAGGATATTTCCTTTGCTAAAATCCCCATCTCCAGGACAGTCAATAGCAGCATGTTTAAATGGGTCCAGCCTGTGGACATGAAAACAAGGTATCTTGCATTACTCACTCGGCTCCTGTCTCCTCAAACCACTTGTCCTATCTGTATTGAACAAGTCAGGAGTATTATGGGCTCTTCAGCATTTATATGCATCCCAGTAGCACCAAAGAAGCATAGTTGCCTTGAGAAACAGTGGACCACTTGCTTGGAACATCAGTGGTGACACAGAGATATCCTCCTTCTGCCACTGGAGCACTGTGTCTGCAGCCTAAACAACTTTCAGGATGAACTGTACCAATATCAAGGATTCACCGCATCCCTCCCAAAACAGAAAACTATCACATGGAAGGACAAGAATAGTAGGCTTCTCTTTCAAGTCAAATGGTATACTGATTTGGAAATACATCATTGATTCATCATTGCTGCTGGGTCAAAATCCGTGCAGTAGTTAGAGAACACAGCATTCAAGAAGATAGCTTATTACAGCTGTCTGGAGGAGTGTAATAAGCTATCTTCTACACTTATAGATAAGTGTAGAATTATGTTGTCCTTGTCAGTGATCCTTCATGATACCAATAAATAAAAACCGTTCAGTGAGAGCAAACAAGAATTCTCATTGCTTGCTGTAGAATCCCGTTGAACTTGCTTTGTCTTGTTGAAGAGTTTGTCTCAATGGAGGCAATAAATAATTCTGATTGCTTGGCAGAAGGGACTCCCGCATCGTAATCCAAGTGACCTCAGCCAGTCTATGCACTGGATTTCCTCTGCATCTGCCTGAGAACCTGCTAATCCCCAAATCAACATTCCTGGGGAGCACACTGATTAAGGAGGAAACAAAAGTGTCTTCATCTTCATTCATTATGACCCGTGTCGTATTTTGTGGGTGATTGTAATCCATCCATGATCATGATGGTTCTCGACAAATTTTTCTATAGAAGTGTTTTCTTCTGCCTTCTTCTGGACAGTGTATTTACAAGACAGGTGACCCCCGCCAGCACCAATTCTATTCAGAGATTGTCTGCCTGGCATCAGTGGCCGCATAACCAGGACTTACAGAGAAGTTACTCGCATGGGTGGAGCATTGGCTGATTGGCAGAAAACAGAGAGCGGGAATAAAAGAATCCCATTCTTGCTGGCTGCCAGTTACCAGTGGAGTTCCACAGGGGTCAGTGTTGGGACCGTTCCTTTTACGATATATTACAATGTCAGTGATTTGAACTATGGGATTAATGGATTTGTGGCTAAATTTGCCAATGATACAGAGAGAGGTGAAGGAGTGGGTAGTGTTGAGGAAACAGAGAGCCTGCAGAGAGACTTAGATAGTTTAGGGGAATGGACAAAGAAGTGGCAAATGAAACACAAAATGCAGAGATGCAAAGGGATTTGGGAGTCCTTGTGCAGGATACCCTAAAGGTTAACCTCCAGGTTGAGTTGGTAGTGAAGAAGGCGAATGGAATGTTAGCATTCATTTCTAGAGGTATAGAATATAACAGCAGGGATGTGATGTTGAGGCTCTATAAGGCACTCGTGAGACTACGCTTGGGGTACTGTGTGCAGTTTTAGGCTGCTTATTTTAGAAAGGATATACTGACATTGGAGAGGGTTCAGCGAAGATTCATGAGAATGATTCCTGGAATGAACGGGTTACCATATGAGGAACGCCTGGCAGCTCTTGGGCTGTATTCCCTGGAGTATAGGAGAATCCGAGAGGATCTTATAGAAACATCCCAAATGTTAAAAAGCCTGAACAGATTAGATATGGCAAAGTTATTGCCCATGGTAGTAGGGGAGTCCAGGACAAGAGAGCACGACTTCAGGATTGAAGGGTGTCCATTTAGAACAGATATGTAGATAAATTACTTTAGTCAGAAGGTGGTAAATCTGTGGAATTTGTTACCACGAGCGGCTGTGGAGGCCGAGTCATTGGGTGCATTTAAGGCAGAAATAGATTAGCCAGGGCATATAGGGCATGGGGAGAAGGCAGGGGAGTGGGGATGACTGGAAGAATTGGATTAGCCCATGATTGAATGGCGGAGCAGACTCGATGGGCTGAATGGCCTACTTCGGCTCCTATATCTTATGGACATGATATGTACCAGCCGCTCATACGACTATCCACCACCTGTTCCCATGGCTTCACATGACCCTGATCGGGGGAGGGCTAAGCAGGTGCTGCACCTTGCCTGAGGGTGACCAGCAGGCTAGCAGAGGGAAGGAGTGTCTTACACCTCCTTTGATAAAGTTTCATCTCCACCCCGCCACAAACCCCGTTGATTTACATCAGGTCAAGAAGAGCTGTGGATGAAGATCAGTGATCCCAGTGGTCAATGACCAAGGTCAGTGAGCTCCATGGACAAGGGCTGTTGACCTCCCCCCCCCCACCCCTGCTGAGACTGGTGAGTCTCCTCAGGTCAGCGGGTCCCAAGATCAGAGGTTTGTGGAAGTCCGAAGTGCTAGGCCTGACATTCGGGGCACCATGATCGGCGAGTCCTGGGGTCGATACTGAAGATCGAAGACTGAAGTTGGCACATCCGGAAATCAAGGCCCGAGACCTGTGAGTCTGCTGGGGAAGATCAGTGGCCCCATATGTCCAAATCCACTGGAGGACCAGCTTCTGCAAGCCAGCAAGTCCACCAGATGCTTGGAGGCCTCGAAGCATCCTGTTGTCGGTTTGGAGGCCAGTCTGTATGTGGGAGTGGGGGTTTAGGAAAAGAACTTATTTTGCTGTTGTGGTTTTAGTTTATTGCTGTTGCTGCCCTAGTGTTGTTGTTGTTATTTGTGTTGTTCTACTGAACATTGTAGACGTGCTTTGCTGGCGTTGGAATGAGCCGGGACATGTGTGGCCTACCTCTAGCAAATCCTTAGGTCGTATTGGTTGTTAACACAAAAGACACATTTCACTGTATGTTTCGATGTACGCGTGATAAATGAATCCGAATCTGAATTCTGAACCGGAATAAAGAGTAAAAGAGAAACAAGAATGGACATTGGCCCACTGGAAAATGATGCTGGAGAGGTAGAAATGGTGAACAAGAAAATGGCTGATAAACAGAGTAAGCAGTTTGCATCAGACTTCACCGTGGAAACCAGTGAGAGGTGTAGGGGGGCAGAAGTGAGAGTAGTTTCTATTACTAAGGAGAAGGTACTTGGGAATCTGAAAGGTCTGAAGATAGATAAGTCACCTGGACCAGGTGGACTACATCCCAGGGCTCTAAAAGAGATTATGAAAGCATTAGTGGTGATCTTTCAAGAATGGCTAGATTTTTGAATGGCGCCAGAGGACTAGAAAACTGCAAATGTCACTTTACTCTTTAAAAAGGGAGGGAGGGAAAGGACAGGAAATGACAGGCCAATTTGCATGACTTCAATGATTGGCCATTATAAGGATGAGGTTTTTGGGTACTTGGAGGCACATAACAAAATAGACCAAAGTCAGCAAGGTTTCCTTAACGGGTAATCTTGCCTGACAAATCTGTTGGAATTCCTTGCAGAATGAACAGGTAGGATAGACAAAGGAGAGTCAGTGGATGTTGTTTACATAGATTTTCAAAAGGTTTTGACAAGGTGTCGCACATGAGGCCGCTAAACACGATAGGAGCTCATGATATTACTGGATAGATACCAGGATGGACTGAAGATTGACTGACTGGCAGGAGACAAAAACTCAGAATAAAGGGAGCCTTTTCTGGTTGGCTGCTGGTAACTAGCAGTGTTCTGCAGAGGTTGATCTTGGGTCTGCTACTTTTCACGTTATACGTTATTGATCCGGATGAGAGAATTGTTGGCCTTGTGGCCAAGTATGTGGATGATACAAAGATAGGTGGAGGGGCAGGTAGTGTTGAGAAATCAGGATGTCTGCAGAAGGACTTAGACAAATTAGGAAAATTGGCAAAGTGGCAGATGGAATTAAGTGTAAGGAAGAATGTGGTTATGCATTAGGATTAAAGGCATAGACTATTTTCTGAATGGAGCCAATTCAGAAATTGGAGGCACAAGGGGACTTGGGAGTCCCCGTGCAAGATTCCATAAAGGTACATGCAAGTTGAGTCAGTAGTAAGAGAGACAAATGCAATGCTAGCATTTATTTCAAGAGAACTAGACTATAAAAGCAAGAGTGTAATGCTGAGACCTTATAAGGCTTTGGTCCGACCACATTTGGAGTATTCTGAGCAGCTTTTGGCCCCAAAAACTGCTCGGATCTGCTGGTGTTGGAAAGGGCACAGAGGAGGTCTATGACAGTGATCAAAGGGATGAAATGGTTAATGTATGAGGAGCATTCGATGGATCTGGACTCATATTCACTGGAGTTTAGAAGAAAGAGGGAGAATCACATTGAATTCTGCCAAGTATTGAAATGCCTACATAAAGTGGAGGTGGAGGGCATGTTTCCAGTAGTGGGAGAGTCTAGGACCAGAGGGCACAGTCTCAAAATAGAAGGACTATTCCAAGTCTCTGATACTTATAAAATCATTTTGTTTATTGAAATGTAAAAATATTGCAAAAAAATGTTATGGTACAGATATTTAAATTCCAGATTTTAATTAAGTGTGTCTCTGCTCTGTTGCTTTAGGACAGATATGAGGAGAAATTTCTTCACCTATATGATGGTGGATCTGTGGAATTCATTGCCCGAAAGAGAAGTTGGTAGATTCTTGATTAATCAGGGTGTCAAAGGTTCCGTAAAAGGCAGGAGAATGGGTTTGAGAGGGAAAATAAATCAGCCATGGCTGAACGGCAGAGCAGACTCGATACGCTGAATGTTCTAATTATGCTCCTAAGTGTTACAGTCTTAAAACCAGTTGACTGTGGGCCAAAGACTTCGACTTACTTGGAGGACACTCAGCACGTCAGGCTATGCCAGCTCCCACCCGAGTAATCCCATGCGCCCCACTCCCCTTATCATCCTACCGTCCTGCAGTTTGTTCTCTTATATCAACTCCCCTGTCACCACTTACTTTAACTTACTTTAGCCAACTTACCTGCAGTACATCTCTGAGATACAAGAGGAAGCCCGAGTCCCCAAAAGAAACTCTCACAGTCATAAGGAGAATGTGAAGCCTTCACACAGACAACCCAAGATCTGAGTTGAACCAGAGATCCCAAAGTTTTTACTTGATGTAACAGCAATAAATTAGCCTTGGACTGGAGTATATTATTGGGGTTTCAAGAAGAATTTTTGGGGTGGATCTTTTCCTCTTCTTTTTAACTATTGAAATTGTTAAAAGAAAAGGAAAGGGAATAGTTGGACAGCCCAATAATATTCATTCCTACCAAGACATAAATTAAATTGTTTTGTTAAACTAAATTAAGCTTTTAAAATAAAACAAGGCACCATTGTATAGTGCAGCCATATGAATCTATATGGCAAAACAGGATATTTGGCATATAATTAGATGTGTAATTAAAATATTTCAATTCTGGAATAGTTTTAAAATCATTTTATTAATTAAAATGCAAAAATATTACAAAATCATTTAGGGTTTGGATATTTAAATTCCAGACTTAATGAAGGTTCACAGCATTTCAAAAGGAAGAGATTTATTGATCCAAGTCAAGTCTGCCAGATCCTGAACTGAAAAACAGGATGGAAAGGGTGAATGAAGCATTGAGGAGAGAGCAAACAGGAACATTCCCTTCCAAAACTTTCTGTCAGGTTGCAGAGGACTATTTTGGCAGCCTATGGGACTACCCCGACAAATAACCAAAGATTGTGTGGGAAGCATGGAAGGATGGGGTGGGGGGGTGGGGTGGTTGAGCTCGGAAGTTGTAAGAGTGCAAAGCAAAGCATGAAAAATGATCACACAACATCATTTGTAAAATTGGGCGATCATTGGAAACATTATTTTGATAGACAACTAAGCTACCTCACACTTGTAAGAGATTAAAATAATTTGTTCCTACCATAGATTAATTCTAATGCAGTTATCCTTACTGGACCTTCCTTTGTCAATACCACATCAGTAATGAGACAGATGGAATCCTTTCCAAAACCTTTAGATTTTTCAGTTGCATTACTCACATTTTCTCATGTTTTTGAGCCTTAATAAAAGCTATTTTTAATTCGGACGTTTTCCAAATTGGACAACCCCATAATCTGCGGTGTAGGTTGCGGGGAGCGAAGTTCCAATGTTGTTAGGAGCTCTCAGTGAGACCTCGGTTCTGAGCAGGATTTTCACCATGTCTATTCCTGAGACTGCCAGGGACTGCTGTGGTGCCCTGTTTAAAAAATATCATTGGAGATAGAACAGTACAGCACTGTAACCTACATTTTAACCTACCCCAAGGTCAATCTAACCCTTTCCTTTCCCATAGCCCTTCATTTTTCTATCATCCATGTGCCTATCTAAGAGTCTCATATATATCTTTGATGTATCTACCTCTACCACCACCCCGACAGTGTGTTCCACATACCCACCACTCTGTTTAGCTCTGACGTCCTCTTATGCTTTCCTCCAATCACTTTTAAGTTCCGTACCCTTGTATTAGCCATCACAGCCCTGGGAAAGAGTCTCTGGTTGTCCACTCTATCCATGCTTCTTATCATCTTGTACATCTCTATCAAGTCACCGCTCTCTCTCTTTGGCTCCAAAGAGAATAGCTGTAGCTCGCTTCACCTATCCTTTCTAATCCAGGCAGCATCCTGGTAGATCTCCTCTGCACCCTCTCTAAAGCTTCCACATCCTTCCAATAATGAGGTGATCAGAACTGAACACAGTAGTCCAAGTATGGTTTAACTAGAGTTTTATACAGCAGAAACACTGCCCTGTGGCTCCTGAACACAATTCCTTGACTAATGAAAGAACACACACCATATGCTTTCCTAACCACCCTATCAACTTGCGCAGCTTTTTTCAGGGTTATTCCAACGTGAACCCCAAGATCCCTCTGTTCCTCCACACTCCTATGAATCCTGCCATTAACCCTGTATTCTACTTCCAAGTTCAACCTTCCGAAGTGAATCACTTCACCCTTTTCCAGGGTTGACTTCATCTGACACTTTTCAGTCCAGCTCTGCTTCCTGTCAATGCTCTGTGTAAGCGACGACAACTTTCTACATTGTACAGAACACTTCTTCCTGCCATCTGGAAACTTATTGCACTAATCCACCCTTCCACTTCCTCATCCAGTCCTTTTTGTAAAAATTATAAAGAGCAGGAATCCCAGAACAGATTGTTGTGGAACACCACTGGTCTCCGACCTCCAGGCAGAACATGCTCCATCTGCTTCTACTTTCTGCCTCTGTGGACAAGCTAATTCCAAATCCATGGAGCCATGTATCCCATGCCTTCTGACTTTCTGAAGACCCCACTATGCTAAACACTTCACAAAAATCCATTGCTCTACGTTTATCAATTCGCTTTATCACATCCTTATAGAATCCAAGCAGGCTTATCAGGCATGGCTTGGCCCTCACAAAGCCATGCTGCGTATTCCTGCTGTTTCTAAGAATCCTCTCCAATAGTTTGCATCTCACTGGTCTAAAATCCCCAGGGTTACCTTTCTTGTACAAAGGGATAATATTTTCCACCCTCCAATTTTCTATTACTACTCATATGGCCAGTGAGGACGCAAGGATAATCGCCAAAGCCTCAGCTATCTCTTCCCTCGCTTCCCGTGGAAGCCTGTGGTATATCCTGTCCTGCCCGTTAACTTGTCTATCCCAGTGATTTCCAAAGGTTACAACACATCCTCTTTCTTGGTGCCAACATAATCTTGCACCGTTTTACTGGTGAATACCGAAGTAAAGTATTCATTAAGGACATTCTCTACCTTCTCTGGTTCCAGGCACTTGTTTCCTCTTTTATCACTGATCGGTCCTACCCTCACTCTAATTGTCCTCCTCTTCTTCACGTACATGTAAAACACCTTGGGACTTTCCTTCATCCTACCTGCCAAGGCCTTCTCATGCTTCCTTCTAATTCTCCTGTCCATTCTTAAGCCCTTTCCCGATTACCTTGTAACCCTCTAGAGCCCTGTCCGATCCTTGCCTCTTAAACTTACAGTCTGTGTCTTTCTTCCTCTTGACCAGGTGTTCTGTCTCTTGCAAACCATGGCTCCCCCACCCAGTGATTCCTGCTTCCGACTTACATCCACGACACAGTAGACAATCCTTGCCCAACATACTTCCTTCTTGCAACTGTGATAATATCTCCAATTTAGCAATGCCACTCCCCTTCCGAACATCCGGCAGCCAATCCTGCCTTTCTGACAGGGCAAGACACTATAACAGCCGCGACGTCGTGGTTCCAGAGGCTTGCCTGTCACAGGGGCAGGAATGGATGCTGGATATTGCGGGGTTCTGAGCGCAAAGCCAGACTCGGTGCCAGAGACATGGTCACCACAGCTTGCCCTAGTAGCCCCCCCCACCCCCCACCACCTCCACTTCCCCGAACAATGTCCGAGTCCTAGCCTCTACCTCTCCTCACCGAGTCGTGACAATAGGAAAAAGATTTAGCTTGGAAAATCCAGCTCAGCCTGACGACGGTGCTGGAAATGGTGAAAAACCATGGTCTGTTCAGTTTTGCTCCCCTAGGGCCAGGCTCAAGAGATCGGCCAAAGGGTGTCTTGGGACTGTGGTGGATGGGGAACGGTGTCAAAGGGTCAACACCTCCAGCACCCCTCCCCTGCCATCAGCACAGGGCTCTCCTGTGATTCTAGCATTGGAGACATATAACGGTGGGAGTGGATAGGTTCAACGTGGGAGGCCAAACCAGAATCTGAGAAGGGGAAGAAAGCATCCCAGGCTCAAGGCAGTCCAGGAACTCAACATGGCATTTGGGTAGAAGCTGGGTGGTGACTGGACCAACTTGGGTGCTCAAGAGCAGTGCTGGGAACAGGTGTGTCAGCAAAGGTGAAGATTTGCATCTTTAGCTTAATTGCACCTCCCCGCACATGAGTATAGCGTTACTCACAAACTGGAAGTTGTACTTCTCATTATATATTATTTCCCAGAATAACACCTCTTCTCCAGCCTGGCATGATGGCGTGTCTATCTGCGAGTGTGCCTCTGTCTGTGTACGTGTTTGCATGGACCTCTGTGCGTGTGTGTGTGTGTGTGTGTGTGTGTGTGTGAGGTCTGTGCGTGCTGTGTACGTATGTACAGTAGGTGCATGCTTTGTGTGTGTGTGTGTCCGCGTGTGCACGTGTGCATGCAGTGTAGGTGAATGCTCTGTGTATGTTTGTGTATGGTGTGTGCACGCGCGCATGCCCCCACTATATGTGAGTGTGTACATGATTTGTGTGTATGCTTGTGTACTTTGCATATGCTTTGCACCTTCATGAAGACGTTTAGCTCTCTGCTGGGAACTGAAGACGCTGCATGTTAAGGGCTTCCAATCCCCAGTGACATTCCTTCCTAGTGATTCATGTTTTAGTTGCACAGATGAAACTCCAACACACTCTCTACATTGAAACACACTGCTGACTTCCACTTTGTGCCCCAGGGTGTTCACAAATCGCTATGAATGCAAGACAGAACAGAAAACAAGGAGACTGAAATCGACCCACACTGCAAAAATATAAGTGCCTACACAATGGGCAGCACTCAGAAGAACATTTGTAAGTGTTCAGCCTTCTTAGCTGCTAAATTCATCTTGGAAACATTCAACTATGACACAACTGCGGGTCAACTTTAAGAACTACTGTAATACTGACGCCTTGGGAACGCTTCAGCTATCTAATCGGCAGCTGAATAAAATCCAGATTGGTTATTACAATAAAAGCTCTGTATGCTGCCTTGGCCTGGATGCATTAGTTAAGGTCACTGAACTGTACTGCATTTTTCCAATATTCACAGAACTGAAGTGCACAGTAAAAAGACCCTTACAGTGAAACGTTGCTAGTTTCATCACACCATCATCAATTAGTTGCCAGTCGTCAGGAAACACAGAACAGTGTAACATTCAAAGCCATTAATACTGAGCATTGAAATTACCTCATCAGCCGTCATTTCATAGCAGTGCATTTGCCACAGTGAAAACTGGCAAAAACAAGAAAAATAACTGTCCAATTATTTCATTGAGCTAGGATTATTATTTAATTAACTGAATAATTGTTTTGTTCCCTGGTGTTTACATTTGGTGACTTTGAAGGTGACTCCCAGTGTTTAAGCATTGGCAAAGCCGCAGTTACTGAAGCGCCATTTTCACTTGGCTGGTACAGAAGGAGTCAGGAGTGTGGCAAGCTGCCAGTGCCAGTGAATGCCAGCCTTTCCTGTCATGCTTTAACTGTTGGCATGCTCTGTCACATCAACAGGGTTGGGAATGCTTTTCCGTTTACTAATATGCAAATCTGTTTTTTTTTTGTGTGTGTGTGATGTGCAAATGAAAATTGTTAATTAGGGTCAAGCTAGCTGCTCATATCTATAATTGAGAGCATTAAAATCATATTACAGCCATTCATTTGATCCAAGCCATATTTGAGTGATCAAATATTATTTCCAAAAACAAAGCTTCATAAGAATGAAGGGCAACAGCACATTGTCATTTAGAGGATGCTTGGCAGGTGGTTGTGGAAAGAAAGTGAAGAGCTCAAAAGGAATAAAGGTTCCATAAATCATTTTAATTACCTAAGTGGTTTAAAAATGATCTATTAGAAGTCAACTGTATTTGAACCTCTAAACATTCCTCCAAAATACAATACAGATCCTATTAGAATTTGAGCTTGACTAGTGGGCCATAACTTAGAAACAACAAAGAGTATTTCATGTTGCTGTTAATCTACATGAGGTTCTGTATTTGAGAGAATTACCTACAATTGCCGTACTGTGAATACCTGCAACAAATTACATGAGAGCGTATCTCTACACAGTAAATGTTTCAATGATCTGAACTTCCAATAATAGGAAAGTCCTATGCATAAGCCAGTTAGAGGTCATAGGTTGAGGGTGAGCAGCGAAATATTTGAGGGGAGCATGAGGGGAAGCTTCTTCACTCAGAGGTTGGTGAGAATGTGGTACGAGCTGCCAGCAGAAGGGATGGCTGTGGGATCAATGTCGACACTTAAGAGAAATTGTGATGAGCAGGTGGATGAGACAGGTATGGAGGGCTATAGTCCAGGTGCAAGTCACTGGGAATAGGCAGAATAGGCATGAACTAGATTTGCCGAACAGCCCGTTTCAGTGTTGCTATGTTCTCTGAATCCTTGACTCTAAGTATAAAACCTATGAAACTTTGAAAACTTTAAAGACAATGCGAGGTGGAAAGGCTGCACTGGAGAGTTGAATTTTCACCATGACGAAGATCATCTGCAGTCAATCAAATTCAAGATTCATCTCTCAGTTAGGGAAGGTATTTAATATTTAATGTGACCTCTCTCAACAACGTTAAACCTCAACAGGAGGTGTCAGTAAATACCAAAAAGCAAATAATATGTAAATTGAAACACAAGATCCTAAGAGATCCTAACCCAATGGACTGACAGGGAGGAGTCAGACTATTGTTGAATCAAGTGGTATAGCAGAAGACATAGCTAGATGTAGATAAGGACTACAATCCCGGTTAGGTAATGAAAGCACACATTTATTACAGAAATGAGCCAGGAGGAACCGATGGGGAAAAGTCAAAGATTTGGACAATCACTGCACAACATGGGAACAGCCGTGTTGAACTGACAGGCCTGAGTGATTTGTAGCCCTTCTTATTCCTGTATTAATGAATACAATTCCACATGTTTGTGAAAACATGCAGGAGTTGCCCATTATACAAAGCAGTCACACAGTCAATAAATGAAGCGCGGTACGGTCAAGAACAGAAAGTGACATTACATGATTTGCATGCTGTCTGGGAGCACAGCGTTTGCAGAATTTCATTCCTTTCTATTTGCTGTGTGGCAGTCTCTTTGGATATCGTGCAGTCTGTTGTGCACGCTGAATTACAGACACAGGGTTTGGCTCCAAACAGTTAGATTAGCAGGCTTTGAAGATGCCACCCACACTGTCCCCAACAAGAAAATAGGTGCCTGGAGATTGCATAAGCCGCACTATAAGAAGTTCTTAAACAATTTAGGCTTGACATGTGCTCTGGCAAGCATCCCTGAGCTGATGTTAATTCAAAGCCACATTTCAGTGAATTGTGGATGGAAGCCAGCATGCATCTTGTAAGATGGTAGAAGATGTACGTGTCTCGGAAGGTAAGGCATCACCAGTCACAGTTCGAAGCAGACACCTGGGGGAAAATAATTAAAGCATCTGCATCTCTTCCTAGTCCATGGAACTGCACAAGGACCATTATAATTACAAGCTAGAATGACCACTTTATACACAATTGATTATCTGGCAGAAGGGGGGAGGAGGACCAAAACATTTTATCTTGATTTTATTTAGTTTATTTGCATAATACAGAATGCATAATCTGTCATGAGCCACGGGAAGCCTTTTTATATATTTCTTGAAATACTAAAGAGTGGAACTTTACTGGAGTTCAGCGAAGACAGATTTACCTCAAAAATGCATTTTAATCACACTGCTCAGTAACTAGATATAATGACTAAAAACAAATTAAAAATGCATAGAATGATCAGATCTGGCTGAATGATGATTTGGCTGATATTTTCCCCGTAAATAAGGCTCTCTCTTCCTCTCGCTCACTGCTCCCGAGGGAAGGTCCTTGCGTTGAGTGATCTCTCTCGAAGTTGTCGGAGGATGGTGCCAGAACAAGGTTTAATTGACACGATTTGTGAGCTGTGGGCTCCAATTCACATTTACGATGTGTTCTAGTTTCTGGCCGCTCCTTTTTCTGTTGCTGGTTTGGGCGATTTTGAATCAGGGTGGCCCTACGGGTAACCAACACTGAGCTGAACTATGCCTTTTTATACCCTGTATTTCATTCTTTTTTTTTGTTGCTGTTGGTACGATTTATTTTTTTCCCCCCCGATTTGGTTTTTTTTGGAGAGGGGTGTTGGTGTTTTTTTTTGAATAGGTTCCATGGTTCTTCTTTGTTTCGTGGCTACCTGTGAGTTTGCCGAATCTCAGAGTTGTATATTCATACATACTTTGATAATACAAATGTTTGTAACTGTACGTTGAATCCTTTGAAGTATGGTACTGGGTAAGTTGTGTTAAAAGTTAACCGGACGAACCATTAGGAGCCACCAGCTAGCTGGAACACTCAGACTCCTGCATCCATGCATCAAACCTGACAATACTTGGACTCTTGACCCACCCTGAGCACACCACTGAATCCAAGGGCTTACTGAAATAAGGTGGCAGATCCACTTTATATTCAGTTTTTACCATGACGTCAACAATGGCTAGCCTAGCCCCATTCAACTGAGTGGTCACTACCCTTTCTTAAATAGTTAGGTTTGGCTAACATTTTTATGGAATCATAAAGAGATACAGGATGGAAGTAGGCAATTCCGTCCTTTGACTCCTCGCCAATCATCAGCCATCTATTCACACTAGTCCTGCATTAATTCCCATTATTTATTCTTCCCGCATTCTCATCATTATCCCTCTCCTCCAGATTCTATCATTCACTGATTGGTAACTCTCTCTCACTGGCCACTTTATTAGGTATGCCTGTAAATCTTGTTGATGCTTGTTAATCTAATCAGCCAATCAAGAGGCAGCAACTCAATGCACAAAAGCATGCAGACATGGTCAAGAGGTCCAGTTGTTGTTCAGACCGAATGTCAGAATGGGGAAGAAGTGTGATCTTAAGTGACTTTGACCATAGAATGATTGTTGGTGCCAGATGAGGTGGTTTGAGTATCTCAGAAATAGCTGATCTTGTGGGATTTTCACGCACAGCAGTCTCTAGAGATTACAGAGAATGGTGCAAAAACAAAATAAAAACATTTAGTGAGCGTCAGTTCCATGGGCGAAAATGCTTTGTTAATGAGAGAGGTCAGAAGAATAGCCGCACTGGTTCAAGCTGACAGGAAGGTGACAGTAACTCAAATAAACATGCATTACAACAGCAGTGTGTAGAAAAGCATCTCTGAATGCATAACATGTCAAACCTCGATTTGGATGGGCTACAGAAACGGAAGACCGCAAACATACACTTAGTGGCCACTTTATTAGGTACAGGAATTGTAGGATGCAAGTTGCATTTAAATTTCAGTAATCTATTGTGTGGTTTACACCAATGATGAGTGCATTGTAATGAGATCCAACTATTTCAGAATTGTCAGCAAGTTTATCTCAATCAGAAAGAGAGACTCAATGAGCAAGTTGAACCATCAGTCGTTAGTAAAGGAGGTCAATGAAAGCATTAAATCAAAAACTAGAACGTGCAAAGTGACAACAGCTCATGATAGGTAGATAGATAGATTCTTTATTGATCCCAAAGGAAATTACAGTGTCACAGTAGTATTACAAGTGCACAGATATATAAATATATAAATATTAGAAGAGAAATAAGAAGGAATTAAAAAAGGTATCTCAGTCTAACAGGAGAGGGTCATCATTTCCCTGGCTATCGGTTGACTCATTATAGAGCCTAATGGCCAAGGGTAAGAATGAACTCATATAGCACTCTTTGGAGCAGGGCAGTAGTCTTAGTCTATTACTAAAAGTGCTCCTCTGTTCAGCCAAAGTGGCATGCAAAGAGTGAGAATTATTGTCCAGAATTACCAGGATTTTCCAAAGGGTCCTTTGTTCTACCACAGACTCCAGTGTGTCCAGTTTGACTCCTATATTAGAGCAAGTCTTTCTAATCAGTTTATTGAGCCTGTTGGCATCACCCGTGTTGATGCCATTGTCCCAGCACACCACCGCCAAGAAGACTGTACTGGCGACAACAGACTGGTAGAACTTGTGAAGGAGAGACCAGGGTACTGAAAATTTGTCAGGACAATCACCAGAGTCCTGAAAAGGAAATATGGAGAGGAAAATAGATGTTGAGAATAATATCAATTATTTTTCTCACTCTCCCTCTTGCTCTCCCGCAATGTTCACTCCTCCCTCCATGGTGCTGAGGCTATGAAGACTGTCCTGGCTGCTTTGGTCCATGCCCCGCTAATACGATGAACAGATACCAAGGCTTCAGGCTTACTCTGGGATGCTCTGGGGTTTGGATCTAAGAACTCATTTTGGTTCAGAATGTTGGTTCTCTTTTCCATTGTTTACATGATTTGTGTATGATTTTTTCCCTTTTTCTGCGCATTGGATATTGGTCTTTTTTTTAAATTCAGTTCTTACGGGTTTCTTGATTTGTGGCTGCCTGCAAGCAAATAAATCTCAAGGTTGTATAATTTATACATTCTTTGATAATAAATGAACAATGAAACTTTGAAATTGCTGAGTGATATTAAAACAAACAGCTGGAGCTTCTCTGCATTATACTGCATGTAAAGGAAGAGGGACTCTGGGGTGAGGCTGGGGAGTTACCAGCAGGAAACAAGGAAATGAATAGACAATTTAACCAATACTTACCTTCACTGTGGACGGCACACTGCAAACACTCAAAGATGGCAGGTGAGTTAATTTCCGATAAGAGGGACGAATTTGTAATAATCCCACTAGGACAAACTAATGGGACTAAGGGCAGACTACTCACCAAGATCCATTGCCTGCAATAAAGTGCTTTAAAGGAAGTTGCAAAAGAGATAATAAAACCATGGGTTCAAATTCGTCAAAACTCTAAATTTCTGGGAAGGGATCGGCAGATGTTCTAGAGAGGAAGACAAAAACTGAGAAATTTTAGGCTCTGTATATATAGCTAAGGTGCTTAAGACTTTTGCACAGTACTGTATTTGTCAATGTGGAGTGGACAGTGAGGCTGACAATCTGGTAGGAGCAAAGGATGTTGGGAATGGCAAGGGTGGAGCACTATGGGAGGAGTGTGGGACAGGTGGCAGAGGAGTGCCGGGGCAGGGGTTGGCACGGCTACAGACAGACCCAGCGCCAAGACACAGACAAGGTCATTTGATCCCAAACAATTGGTTTATTGTTCATCACAGAATGTCCCATTGTTGCTTCCTGCTCCCTCCCCTCCCCCTTCTCCTTTTCCCAACCAGGACGCCCCTCTCCCTGCCCCCTTCCCACTCCCAATCCCAATAGAGACCCATATCAGATTCAGGTTTATCATCACTCACGTATATCATGAAATCGGACCAACACTCACAAAATGCTGGAGGAACTCAGCAGGTCAGGCAACATCTATGGAAATAAAGTGCAGTCGAAGTTTCGGGCCAAAGCCCATCAGCAGGACTTGGATTTCCAGCAGCTGCAGATTTTCTCTTGTTTGTTATGAAATCTGTTTTTTTTTTCCTTGAGGCTGCAGTACTGTGTAATACATAAAATTACTACAGTCTTGTGCTAAATTTTAGGCACCCTAGCTATATATACATGCCTAAGACTCTAGCACAGTACTGTAGATGAGACGGTATTCAATAAGCAGCCAAGTAAAAGGCCCACATTCAATGGTTCTCTGTTTAGGGGAAGTGTGTTAACATACTGTAGGTTGAAGGCTGACTATCACATAGAAGACAGAGAGTTGGAATAAATGTATCTTTACACACGGGAAAGATGTAAACTCTGCAGTGGCCCAGTGATCAGTTCTGACTTTCAATTAGTTACTCTGAGAATTATAGACTTGCAAGGAGGAGGAAGAATATGGGATATCGAAGTGCAATGACAACATTAAAACAGGTGGGAGGGCTGCTGCAGTGAGGGTACTGTACTCTGTAGCAGGGCAGATTTTGGTGCAATGAGTGAGCAAAATCCTGTCCAAATAGAATTTAATGTGGGGAAGTATGACATCATGCTAATTAGTAGAAGGAGTCAAAGGGCAGACTGTCGTCTAAATCGAGATAGGCTGCAAATGAGGGAAGTACATGAGTACCTAGGTGTTCTTGTGCTTGAACTACAAAACTTAAGTAAGCACGTACAAATAGTTGTGAAAGCAAATTGCCCTTCATGTCTAAGAATTTTACAGTACAGAAACAAAGAAGCATTGCTAAAATTGTACAAGGTGCGAGGGAGGGGACACCAAGAGCACTTATTTAAGCCCCTTATTTAAGAAAGGACATAGTAGGACATGACCCACCCAGCCAACACACTTTTCGTCCCTCTTCCCTCTGGGAGAAGGCTCAGGAGCTTGAAGACTCCTACGGCCAGATTTGGGAACAGCTTCTTTCCAACTGTGATAAGACTGCTGAACGGATCCTGACCCCGATCTGGGCCGTACCCTCCAAATATCCGGACCTGTATCTCGATTTTTTTTGCACTACCTCACTTTCCATTTTTCTATTTTCTATTTATGATTTATAATTTAAAATATTAATATTTACTAATTTTTACTGGTTTTAATATTTAATATTTGTAATCCAGGGAGCAGAAAGCACAGAATCAAATATCACTGTGATTGTACATTCTAGTATCAATTGTTTGGCGACAATAAAGTATAAAGCATAAAGTATAGTATTTGAGAGAGTCTGGAACAAATTTATTATATCTATTCCTGAGATAAGTTTGTGTGTCCTTTTGCAAATGTCTAAAACAGTTGTTCTGTGTTCTTTTCAGTGCAGCAGATTTAGGGGTGATCTTACTGAAATACAGTATATATGATCCTAATGGAGCATATCAGGGTAGCTGTCAAGATGTTTTCACTGGAGTCGGTGTTTGAAATGTAGGGACATTTTTACAAGTTCAGGAACCAGTCATTTGAGATTAGGATTCACCTGGAAGACTGTGAAATTCCTCACTGGAAGAATTTTGTTCTGCTGCTGTTGTCGCTTGCTGCTCTGCAGAGCATTCTGGGTGTGCTGGGTTGGTGCCAGAACGTGCTGCCACACTTGTGGGCTGCCCCAGCACGCCCTTGGGCTGTGTTGGTTGTTAACGCAACTGATGCATTCCACTTCAATGTGCGTGTACAAAATGAATCTGAATGTGAGCGTGAATTCAAAAAGAAGGTGTATAAATGCCCAAAGATAAGGGAACTGAGAGCTATGGGAAACTGGCACACATGAAGTATTCAGGCCTTGGAGCAGGTCCGCCATGGTAATATTGAAAGCCAGAACAGGTTTCAGGGTCTAATTGACTTTTTCCTGTGCCTAGTTTTTCCTGCAATTAATGGCACAAAGGGTCGTTCAGTAACGCAATTAGAAACTCCAAATAAACTAAATGATGAATAATAATTATTTCAAATGTAAGCATATATGCCAAGAGATTCCATTTTTTTCTGCACAACCGTGTGGTCTGAAAATAGATTTTCTTTTCAGAGTGAAATGCAACAAATAAATTATTTCTGGGCTGATTTGCTTCACTCTAGAAACTGGACACACACATCCATTTATTGCAGAGGAAATTATCCTCCTGGCTGGATAATCTTGCGATAATATTATTTTATCATGACGGATTGTGAGTGTCATACATTTATCCTTGGCCTCCTCACTGCTACACCGCATTGACTTCCCTTCATCACCACCACCACCATCCCTACCTTTAGCCTATGCTTTGAGCTTCTTAATGATATACTCACACCAGCCTGTAAATCGCCTTCCAATGGTAATTGCCCTCATTGGTGATGCTGGAGACTGATCCCCCAACTCCCCTTCCCGAGTCTACTCATCCCCAGTTATCCCAACACTGTTAACCCAGCTGATGGTCCCCAAGTGTCACCCCTTACTCCTTTCCTCAAGATTCCTGTCTCCGATGCTGCCCCACCAATGTAAACTAGCCACAGGGCAATCAAGTCAAGGTTCCTTGAGAAAACAGGGATGGGATTGCTAACACAATATATGTCTGAACCAAGAGGCCCAAGATTTGATCAAATTCACTGTATCCCTCAGGATTCCTTTAACAAGCAGCTATTTTTGCTGGAATAAACGCGCAGACTGACTTTGTCCATCTCAGCTATCATTGAGACACAGAGGGGTGTTGGGAGAGAGGTGGCAGTGCATCTTAGTCATCGTTGAATTCGGATCTCTTGCTTGTGCAGAAACGAATGGAGAAGAGTAGGGGGACGGTGGGAGGAGAATTAAAATTATGTCGTGGCACAGACATCACAGGCAGAACTGCTTGCAAGATCATCATTGTCATGTGAAGACAGCAGAAGAGAAGCCTTCAGAAGCAAGTAGTGACTATTTTAAAATCTGGCATCAAATTATATCTCAATCTGAGCAGTTAGTGGGCATCTTATGTTCCAGGGCACATTAAATCCAGATTATTTACACTAATGTGCACTCTGGTGAAGCTTTCTAAAAATGGCTGTCACCTCATGACCTAATGTAGAACCTCGTACCTCCTCCTCCCCTCTCAGCCAGTGACAGATCATTTACACATAGTTGTGAATGAATGGGATTCTGTCTCTCTGATCCCCTCCTGACACCAAAGCTCCCTTTCTGGGCCTTTGGTCGCACCATCTGCACAAAAGCACACAGCAGCAGACAATAGGGTAAAAGGTTCCATTTCGCCAGGCATGTGATGGAACACCGTAATTTATTTCAGTTGGAATGAATGCCTGAGATGAATGCAAGAGGAAAGTCTGCCATCAATAAGGCACGCTCGATGAAGTAACAGCACAGATACACTGCCACGGCTAAACAGAGCAGAGAGTCAGTCACACATGCTCTGATTTGTGGAAGCAAAATACTGGCCCCATGAGGCCCACGCACAGAGGACAGGCAAATGCAAACTCCTCAGCAGTGGTCTGTGATTTAGAATTTTACTCCAGACGAATGACAACAGCAGCTCCACATTTTGCTTGCCTGGCTTTGGCAGAAGTCTTCAAACGTAATCCGAGCACTTTGCACTAGTCCACATAGTTGAATTTTGAAGCCCATTTTTAACACTGGAGCAAGACGGGTGACTGGGTTTAAATGTCGATGGTGGGTTAAAGGGGTGGTCAGGAGATGGTCAGGAGTAGTGAGGAGCTGGTTAAGGTATGAGGAGCTTGTCAGAATCTATTCGGAATGGTGTTGATTCGGTTAAGAGTTCCCGCCATTGTCTGTAAGGAATTTGTATGCTCACCCTGTGACTACATGGTTTCCTCTGGGTGCTCTGGTTTCCTCCCACCTTTGAAAGACATATGCTTAGGACTAGTAAATTCTAGGCAGGCAATACTGGCGCCGGAAAACATGGTGACTCTATTTGTTTATTTATTTATTTTTATGTTGAGATACAACGCGGAATAAGCCCTCCCGGCCCTTCGAGCTGTGCCGCAACGCAGCCCCCAATATACCCCTGGCCTAATCATGGGACAATTTACAGTGACCAATTAACCTAACCAACCGGAACGTCTTTGGACTGTGAGAGGAAACTGAAGCACCCGGAGGAAACCCACGCAGTCACGGAAAGAACATACAAACTCCTTACAGGCAGCGGCGGGAATCGAACCTGGGTCTCCGGTACAGTAAAGCGCTGTGCTGGTATTGTGAAGCGTTGAGCTAACCGCTGTGCCACCTGTGGGCTGCACAGCGCATCGTCAGTCTGAGATGGTCGTTAACACGAACGCCACATTTCGCTGTATGTTTTTGATGTACCCGTGGCGAATAAAACTAATCTTTAAAATCTTCATCTCTTTGGACTGTAAGGAGCTAGCGAGATGCTGGTCAGGTACAGGGAGGAATTCATCAAGAGCTGGTTAAAACAGCACTGCTAGTCAGTTTCTGATCAAGACTAGTGAAGGATCTGTAATGAGCAGGTTATGGTACGAGGTGCTTGTCGCCTGCAGGTCAGGTGCTTGGTAGGAGCAGTAGAAGTGAGTCGAGAGGTGCTGTGCAGGTTGGGTCAAGAATTCCTGCCCAAGGGCCTCGGCCCGAAAGGTTGACCGTACTCTTTTTCCATAGCTGAGTTCCTCCAGCAGTTTGTGTGTGTTTCAAGAATTCCCTTATGACTTTCAGCAACAAGCTTTTGGCTTACATCTGTCTCTGTTTTCATTTTAAATGATCCATGGGCAAAACCCAACAGGAAAAATCTGAAGGTTAAAAAAACAAAGTGGGAACTATGAGATTTTAACCTGAACATGATGGCAACTCTTCACAAATCTATCTAGACAGTCCAGTAGTGTCCTGGTTCTGAGAGCTAAAAGGCAGCCCCAGACATCCTTACTGTGTGTAATACATCTATTTCTCATTTCAGAAAGGCCATTTTATTCAGCATAGGTAACTAATCCAAGTCTGACCACACTTGTTGCAGGAGAGACGGGACCTACCCAGCCTGGGGTATTTTAAATCATCCTTGAATAAATCTTCTCACAGGGTTTCAGAGTCTGATTAAAACAGCACTCCGGACGGCCCAGTGGAACTCACAGTGGAAGCCTGCATCTGGAAAAGTTGCGGAATATTTTTTTTCCCCACTGATCCCAGAATACAGGAGCGTTTTTATTGACTTGCAAAGTGAAGGTGTTTGTGCCGCAGCCTCAGGCACCTCCGTCTTTCCTGCCTGCAACCACAGGCTCGAACATGAGAACAGCGAAGCGGGAGGAAATGAACAAGGACGCAGGGTTGAGGGGAAGTAGCAGAACTAGGTGTGAAGTGGCAGAGAGCTTCACAGAAACAGGGGGAAAAGACCAACGATAAGAAGGTGGTTTGGCTGCCCTTATCAGAGTGCATAAAACATACAATGGATCAGGAGCCAGAAAGAATGTGAGCACCAACACTTCTTTCAGGCTCCAGAACTGACCCATTCACAACACGCACGAAATGTTGGAGGAACTCAACAGGTCAGGCAGCGTCTATGGAAAAGAGTAAACAGTCGACATTTTGCCCTAAGCACTTCTTCAGGACTGAAAAGGAGGGGGGAAGGTACCAGAATAAAAAAGGAGGGAGGGAGGGGAAGGAGGATGGTTAGAAGGTGATAGGTGAAGCCAGTTGGGTGGGAAAGGTGAAGGGCTGGAGAAAGAGGAATTTGATAGGAGAGGAGAGTGGACCATAGGAGAAAGGGAAGGGGGAAGGAGGAAGGAGGAAGTGATAGGCAGGTGAGAAAAGGTAAGAGGCATGACTGGGGAAATGAAGAAGAGGAGAAGGAGAGGATAATTTTATTAACTGGAAGGAGAAACCAATATTCATGCCATCAGATTGGAGGCTACCCAGACAGAATATAAGAGGTTGCTCCTCCACCCTGAGGGTGGCCTCATCTTGGCACAAGAGGAGGCCATGGACTGACATGCTGGAACGGGAACTGGAATTGGAATTGAGATGTCTGGCCACCAGGAAGTTCCACTTCTGGCAAATGGAGCGGAGGTGCTCAATAAAGCGGTCCCCCTGATTTATGACGGGTCTCACCAGTGTAGAGGAGGCTGCATCAGGCGCACCAGACGCAATAGACAACCCCTGCAGATTCGCAGGTGAAGTGTTGACTCTCCAGCAAGGGCTGTTTGAGGCCCTGAATAGAGATGAGGAAGGAGATGAATAGGCAGGAGTAACACTTCGGCCACTTGCAGGATTAAGTGCTGGGAGGGACAAATGGACGTGGGAATCTCGGAGGGAGCAACCCCTGCTGAAAAGGGGGAGGGGAAGGTAAAGATATGTCCAGTGGTGGGATCCCTTTGGAAGAGAAGCAGGTGAGAGCAGCATCAGTGATGAAATCCCACTCTTTGAAGAAGGAGGACATCCCTAATATCCTTGAAAGAAAAACCATATCCTGAGAACAGATGTGGCGGATGCAAAGGAACTGAGAAAAGGGAATAGCATTTTTACAGGAAATGAAATGGGAAGAGGTATAGTCAGGATAACTATGGAAATTGTTGGTTGACAGTTTGTCTGCAGATATGGAGACAGGGAGATCAAGAAAAGGTGGGGGGTGGGGAAGTGTCAGAAATGGACCAAGTGAATTTAAGGTCAGGGTGGAAGTTGGAGGCAAAGTGAATGAAATTGACGAGTTCGGCATGGTTGCATGAAGCAGCACCAATGCAGTCATCAATGTAGCAGAGAAGGCAGTGCAGAGCATTTCAGGGGAGGGCTTGGAACGTGGACTGTTCTACATAGCCAACGAAGAGGTAGGCATAGCTGGGGCCCATGTGCACACCTATGGCTACCACTTCAGTCTGGAGAAAGTGGGAGGAGCTGAAAGAAAAATCGTTGAGGGTGAGGGCCAATTCTGCCAGACGGAGGAGGGCGGTGGTGGAGGGTAATTGGTTGGTTCTTTTGTTAAGAAAGAAGCGGGGAGCTTTGAGGCCTTCTTGATGGGAGAGAGAAGTGTATAGGGACTGAAAAGTCATGACGAAAATGAGGCGGCCAGGGCCAGGGAGTTGAAAGTTACTGAGGAGATCGAGAGTATGAGATGTGTCGCAGATATAGGTGGGAAGGGATTGAGCCAAGCGGGACAGAATGGAGCCGAGGGATGAGGACACGAGTTCAGTGGAGCGGGAGTGGATAGAGACAATAGGCTGTACCCGGACAGTCGGGTTTATGCATCGTGGATAGGATCTTGCAAGCAGTGCAGGGTAAGGGAATGATGTGTTTGGTGGCAGTGGATGGGAATTCTCCAGAGTTGAGGTCAGTGATGGTGTTGGAGACGGTTTTCTAATGCACTTCAAGGGGTAGATGAGGTGTTTGATAGTTGCCACCTGGCCTCAGCAAGGTAGAAGTCAGTGCACCAGACTACAACAGCATCCCGTTTTGTTTCTGGTGTGATGGTAAGGATGCGATTGGTGCGGAGACAGTGGAGGGCAGTGATAGGATCTAATCTACTGCTCCGTAAGTCCAGTAGTCCAGTTAACCCTCTCCTCTCTTATCTAAAATTACAATTGGATTTATGCATTGCGATAAGGAGAACATGGTGGACAGTGTCTTTTATTCTGTCTCTACATGTCTTGAACAGTAAGCCTGTACTCTGATGTTTATGAGTAATTTTGCATTATAGGCATTTGGATTGCTTACGAAGAAGTAGGTTACTGCTGGTTGTCACTGATGTTTACTCCATCAGTGCTTTATTTATTCAGCTGGCTAACTCAAAATTGTACAAAAGCAAAGGGCTGAGTTTCATTGAGTATTTTGGCCAAAGAGCCAGTCCGAGATGATGGACGAAATGACCACAACCGTGTGGCTTTAATCCATGATTCCATACCTCTGTTTTTGTTTCAGTAATTTTTACTGTCCATAAGAAAAACTACTTTCAACTAAAAGGAGAAATGTTTCTGTCTCAAATTAAGTTAACGCCACATTTTATTACAACTACAGCATTAAATTATGGCATATCGAGACCCTTAATCGTGTAAAGATTTTTTCCCGATCTCCTGGTGTAATTTAGGTGAAAGGGTTCGAGTAATTACTTTATATACCCAGTCTTTTTCAGCCTTTCACACAGTTTCTTGAGGATTTCTGCCAATTTCCTGCCAAGGTACCCTAGAAAAACTCCAGACCACAATGCTAAGATGTACTTTTACTTAATCTTTCCTGCCCTTTGCAAGCAACACAGTTAAATTACAGCAAATATCTGCATTTTTAATTCTAACACATGTTGCAGTTAATATGACAGCTGTTACAAATGTTTGCTGCAAGTACTTTTTAAGAAATATACACGAACCATTTATTCAACTGGCACTCAGTCCTAGATCCTCTCATCCCTAGTAAAGTCAAGTTTTTGCTCATCATTGGAAAGCTACAGGTGTTGAACTCCCTCTGTGCTTTTAAATATATTACAGTCTCTCTTTGCCTTACAGTTTAATAGATTTTAAAAAATCAAAACGATTTCACCTTTGCCTTCTTCAATTAAGTTCCAACTACAGTACTGTGCAAAAATCTTTGGCACATATATACCACCTATGCTCTGTCCGTCAGAGAAAGCAGGATCTCCCAGTGGCCACACTTATAATTCCACATCCCATTCCCATTCTGCTATGTCTATCCACGGCCTCCTCTACTGTCAAGATGAAGCCACACTCAGGTTGGAAGAACCACACCTTATATTCCATCTGGGTAGCCTCCAACCTGATGGCATGAACATTGACTTCTCAAACTTCTGCTAATGTCCCACCTCCCCCTCGTACCCCATCCGTTATTTATTTATATACACACATTCTTTCTCTCTCTCTCTCCTTTTTCTCCCTTTGTCCCTCTGACTATACCCCTTGCCCATCCTCTGGGTTTTTATCCCCCCTCCCCCTTTTCCTTCTCCCTGGGCCTCCTGTCCCATGATCCTCTCATATTCCTTTTGCCAATCGCCTGTCCAGCTCTTGGCTCCATCCCTCCCCCTTCTGTCTTCTCCTATCATTTCCGATCTCCCCCTCCCCCTCCCACTTTCAAACCTCTTACTAGCTCTTCCTTCAGTTAGTCCTGACGAAGGGTCTCGGCCCGAAACGTCAAGTGTACCTCTTCCTAGAGATGCTGCCTGGCCTGCTGCGTTCACCAGCAACTTTGATGTGTGTTGCTTGAATTTCCAGCATCTGCAGAATTCCTCGTGTTGGCACATATATATCTAGGGTGCCGAAGACTTTTGCACAGTACTGTATTTGTCAACGTACAGTGGACAGCGAGTTTGTAAATCTGGTGGGAGCAAAGGATGTTGGGAACTGTGAGGGCGGAGTGCCGAATGAGGGGGTGAGGGACAGGCGGCAGAGAAGGAGTGTCGGGGCAGGGTGAGGAAGCAGAGGTGCAGATACAGTCAACCCTGAGACACCAGGAAAGGTCATTTGATTCCAAACAATTGATTTATTGATCATTACAGAATGTCTCTCTGGTACTTCCCGCTCCCTCCCCTCTCCCTTCCCCTTTCTCCAACCGTGATTCCCCTCTCCCTGCCCCTTCCCCACTCTCATTCCACAATAGAGATCCATAGCCAAATCATGTTTATCATCACTCAAATATGTCATGAAATTAGTTTTTTTTTGAGACAGCGGTACAGTGCAATACATGAAATTACTACATTACTGTGCAAAAGTCTTAGGCACAGTACTATATATGTACCTAGACTTTTGCACAGTACTGTATGTCTCTTACTGTATCAAATAAAGTACATATCTCAGGTACTTCCATTCCTTTATAGTAGAAGATGTTACTCCAGTACTTCGCCTGCTGCTGTTAAGGAGGTTGAATACTGTCAAGGGGAGCATAGGAAAAGTTCACATCAGTGAAATTATAATTGATTTTAAAAAATGCCTCCACACAGTCTTAACATTCACAACACTCTGTTTTACCAGGGAGACAGGTGCAAGACTTCATAGCAATACCCAGCCTTGGCACTGTCACCTGTAGACTACGTCATCATCTGAATGGAAAAACACAAAGGTGAAGCTATGACCTGTACTGTGCCAGGAACGGTTAACTGAAGGTCTAACTATCTCCTTATCCTTATCACGCATGTTAAGACAGGGACGACCTCATAATCCCCAACAATCCAGTTCCAAAACAACCGATTCGACATAAGTACTGCTGAAAGAAAATCAGCGTCTAAGCTCTCAGGGCCCTCACTTAATTGGCACATCTCAGATACACAGATAATCTCTCAACTCTCTCTCTCTCCTTTAACCACTTTTACTTCAGAACAAGTGCCTAACAGAAAGAGAGAGGGGGACAGAGAGAGGAAAAGAGGGGGAAAGAAAGTGAGGGAGAGAGATGGGAGGAAGAGAGGGAGGGAGTGAAAGTGAGGGAGAGAGGGAGAGAGATAGGAGGAAGAGAGTGAGGGAGAGAGAGGGCAGGAAGAAAGGGAGGAGGAGGGAGAGAGGGTGATGGAGAGTGGGAGGGAGAAAGAGGGCAGGAGAGAGCAGAAGGAGGAAAGGGAGGGGGAGGGAGAGGAGAGAGCGTGATGGAGAGGGGGAGAGGGTGATGAAGAGTGGGAGGGAGAAAGAGGGAGGTGGAAAGGGGAGAGATGGAGGAAGAGATGAGGAGAGAGGGAGTGCGAGAGAGAAAGGGAGGGAAAGAGTGGGGGCGGAATAGTTGCTTTACTTTTCATTTGAGAATTTAATACACTTAACAGCTGAAGGAAAAACATACACTATATTCTTTTACAATTATTAAAAATCACAATTAATTAGCCATCACAGAAATACCATTTTAAGATTTGGATAGATTGCAATTCCGCATTTCATTCAATGGTTCACTACAAAGAATTACCATGAATACAGAACATATATCAAAATAGCTGCCTGTTGAAGTAACTCTATTATATTACAGACTGTAAAAGCATACCATGAAAGTCAAACATTTCAAGCAAATCTTACAGGATGCAAGGCAGGAACTGCTAGAAAAGCACGAGTGTGAAAGCTGTCCATGGATAAATTCTAGTTAAATATCATGAGGCCAAAATAAATTATTTTTGTCTCGGACTAGTTTATTCTCAGCTTGATATGTGCAGGCAGTTTGCTTTTGTTTGGACAAGGGTCAAGGCATCACAGAAGTTTCCACTGACATGTGGAGATGGAGGCTGAAAGAGGACTTGGCCCGGGCCCTCTGAATGGAAGCTCGGAGAGGTGTCCTCCACCTCCAGGGCTCCGGATCGATGCCTTCCTCCAGGCTTGTCAGCATGTGCAATTGTAGTTGGGACAGCCCCAGCCCTCAGTGTGCCGGCCCCGTGCATGTTATCGCAAATCTCAGTTTCTCTTTATTTGACGTGCATCCAGCACTCCAGGGACCTGCACCAGTGAAACCATTGAATGGAAAATCTGCTCCGCAGGGACTTGCTCTGCAGATATGCACACTGATCTGGGAAAAAGAAAGACTTGCCTCTTCTTGCTTCAACTTTGTTTGTCAGTTGCTGAGAAAACTGTTAACCAGAAAAGCCTATCAGAGGAGAGAATGAAAAAAGAAACTGAAGTAAAACCAATGCATTCACAGATACACCATTGAGCACGTTTACATGAAGTACTGGCCCAAGAAAGCAGCATCCATCATCAGAGACCCCCACCGCCCAGGTCATGCTCTCTTCTGGCTACTACATCAGGTCTGGATTGGATATTCTTCTGCAATTGCATAGATTTCCTACAGATGCTCCAGTTTTCTCTCACATCCATGCAGGTTTGTAGACTAACTGGCTACTATAAATCAACCCCTTAAATAGATTAATGTAGAAATGGAATCAAGTGAGTGCTGGGTATTTGTGAGAGTACGTTGTAATGGTGTAGGGAAACAAGGGGGGTAGGAATGGGAATAAGGGACCTAACAGAATGAAGACTTCTTCTACATTGTAATAAGAAAATAATTACTTTACCACCAAGTCACATGAGAAAACAATGCATTATTATAAGAAGCAGGCTTTATTGAAGGGAGGTAGGAAGATGTAGGGCCCACACAACTAAACACACAGTAACCAGGCTCAGACCCAAGACTATTGCAAAAGAACAGGAGGGCAGAAATGCAGATATCTCAGAGGATGCTAGGAGGATACAGAGATGGGGGCAGGTGAAGGTAGGAGGGATTCGAAAAGAAAAATGAGAAGTTTATGTTGAGTGGCAGAAAGCAAAAGAACTCAACGTGTATAAGAGTGATGGATAAACAAGACTGGGTGCATGTCAGAATGTAAGCAGTTGGACTTTAGCTAAGCTTGGATTTACGCAGGTGCTGATGAGTAATGTCCAGCTATCAACTGCATAGATGAGTATTTTGGCAAAAGGCTAGCAGAGCCATGGGTAAAGACATGATACTCAAGAGATTCACGAAAATCAACCTACATTTAGTATCATAGAATGTATAATTTATACACCCTTGAGATTTGTTTGCTCACAAAGCAGGAAAGAACCCAGCTAAAGAAAAAAAAAGACCAACACCTGATGTGCAGAGAAAGGGGGAAGAAAGCACAAGTCACACAAACAATTGAAGGGAACAACAACATTCTGAACCAAATTGAGTCCTCAGATTTGAACTCCAGAGCTTCTCGGAGTGGGCCCAAAGTTCATCATATTAGCGGGTTTGGAGCACAGCAGCCAGGGCAGTCTTCATGGCCTCCACACCACAGAGAGAGGAGTGACCATCGCAGAGGGCAAGAGAAATGGGCTCTCGCCTTGGATCCCGACACCATGTCTTTTCAGTCTATCTGGGCGAGTGTTTAAATTGACCAAACAACAGAACAGCAAATGGCTCCAGCGTGCTGAAGAGAGGAATGAACATTGCGGAGAGTGAGTGAAATCTGCTCTTGCCTCCGATCTGAGCCACATTTGAATTATCTAAACAGTGGATCGTGCCTTGCACTGGGACCCAGCCTCTGCGAAGGGCTCAGGGCCTAATGACTTGCTCCAGGCCCAGATTTCGCCACCCAGCACGAAGCAGCTCTCAAGCTCTTCAAATCAGCTCGGCACCCACAGCAATCCAACCTCACACCCAGCCAGTTGTACGGACACCGGAACTCCACCGTCCCAATTTCTCATCTCTGAATGGCTCACTCCATCTCTGCAACACACCATCCCAGCTCAACCCCAAACTCACCTCGCCACTGCTCGCCCCATCATTGTTTGTGGTAACAATTTAACACAATTTACCTCAGAAAAGCTTTTTTGAGTGATGATTTTAGTCAAACTTCTTGCCTTTTGAACTACCAGTGAGCTGGCACATGCGTTCCGTAGCACCATCCTAACCGGATATTTCAGTCTGGATTATGCCCAAGGAGTTGGCCTCCACAGCCACCTATGACAACGAATTCCATACATTCACCACTCTCTGGCTAAAGAAGTTCCTCTTCATTGCCGTTCTAAAAAGACACCCCTCTATTTTAAGGCTGTGGCCTCTGCTCTTAGACTCCCCCACCATAGGAAATACCCTCTCCACCTCCACTCTATCGAAACCTTTCAAAATTTGATAGGTTTCTATGAGCTCACTCCTCATTCCTCTGAATTCCAGTGAGTAAAGCCCAGAGTCATCAAACACTCCTCATCTGACAAGCCTTTCAATCCTGGAATCATTTTGGTTAACCCTCTTTGAACCCTCTCCAATGTCAGCACATCCTCTCTTAGCCCAAAACTGCTCACAATACTCCAAGTGAGAATTCACCAGTGCTTTATAAAGCCTCAATAATACATTTTTGCTTTAATAGTTTAGTCCACTCGAAATGATTACTAACATTGCATTAGGCTTCCTCATCACAGACTCAACCTGCAAGTGAACCATTAGAGAATCCTACAGGAGGACTCCCAAGTCCCTTTGCATCTCAGATTTAGAAAATAGGCTATGCTTTTATTTCTTCTACCAAAGTGCATGGCCATACACTTCCCAACACTGTATTCCACCTGCCACTTCCTCGCCATTCTCCTACTCTGTCTAAGTCCTTCTGTAACCTCTACTTCCTCAAATCTACCAGACCCTCCACCTACCTATCTACCTAAATTATATGGAAAACTCACAACTAATCCTTCATTTCAAAATTAATTGAAATTGGTTCATTCAAAACATTATCAATTTTACACTCAGTGCACTTTATTAAATACAGGAGGTACCTAATAAATGAGAGCATTTCTATACATCCATGTTCTTCTGTTGTTGTAGCCCACCCACTTCAAGGTTTAACATGTTGTGCATCACCACTGTTCTGCACACCATTGTTGTAACATGTGGCTATTTGAGTTATTGTTGTCTTCCTGTCACCTTGAACCAGTCTGGCCATTCTCCTCTGACCTCTCTCATTAACAAGGTGTTTTCCTCCACAAAACTGCCGTTCACTGGATTTTCTTTTTGTTTGTTTGTTTTTTGCACCGTTCTCTGCAAACTCTAGAGACTGCTGTGTGGGAAAATCCCAGGAGATCAACAGTTTCTGAGAGACTCAAACCACCCTGTTGGGTGCCAACCATTATTCCACGGTCCAAGTCATTTAGATCGTATTTCTTCCCCATTCTGATGTTTGGTTGGAACAACAAGTGAACCTCTTGACCATGTCTGCATGCTTTTATGCATTGAGTTGCTGCCACATGATTGGCTAATTAGATAATTTCATTTATGAGCATATGTACCTAAAAAAATGGCCATAGAGTGTATTTCCCTATGTTAAACTTTAGCCAATATGTACAGATTACTTCCTGACCTCTCTCAGGGCAGAGATGGGGCAACTTCCTGACTTCCATTTCTATAGATAAAGAGGTGTTTAGCTATGATCAGAAGACAACCATTCCTGAATTTCCTCCATAAAGATTGCATCTTTGTTATACAAAGGGTATATTGGCAGGCACAGGAGAAGATTCAAATAACTTTTACAGGATGACAGCAGAAATAAAGCTTACATGTAAAGTGAAAATTATACAGACTCTTCCCCTCAAATTGACTGAGGGACAATTTAATAGAGGAGTGTAGCATGGTGGTTAGCACAATGCTTTATAGTACAGATGACCTGAGTTCATCTCCCGCCACTGTTTGGAAAGAGTTTGTACGTTCTCCCCATGACCACGTGGGTTTCCTCCGGGTGCTCCAGTTTCTTCGCACAATCTGAAGACACGTAAGATGGTAGGTTAATCGGTCATTGTAAATTGATCTTCAATTAGGCTAGGATTATTCAGGGAATTGCTGGGCGGCGTGGCTCAAAGGGCTGGAAGGACTGTATCTCAATAAAAATACTCCCCTAATATATGTATTTAGAAATGATAGGAAGGATGGTAAGCCAATAGGGAGGATTCAGAAGAGATTTACCAGGATGCTGCCTGGATTAGAGACCATAAGGAGAAGCTAGAAATATTTGGGTTGTTTTCACTGGAGCAATGACATGAATTAATAGGGTAGAAAGCCTTTATCATTTTTTACTCATAGTCAAAATATCTAATAATCCTTCTACAGCTGAGTGTGATGGTATTTGTAAGCCTCCACCTGGGACTTGCATGACTGACAGTGGTGAAAACCGAGAGGAAACTACTGACACGATGACGGAAGCCCGAACACTGCCAGTGAGGGAGGACCTTCAATGTTGCTCTAAAAACAAGTGGTGTAATGGGCAAGCAGCCACAGCAAAATGCTTTTCAGATGAGAGGGGGAAAATTCAAATGAAATGAATACGTGAAGTTTTTTTTTCTATACAGAGAACAGTGGGTGCCTGGAATGCACTGCCACGGGGCAGGTAGAGGCAGATAAAATAGAGGCATTTAACAGACTCTTAAGCAAGCACGTGATCATGCAGAGAATAGAGGAACATGAACAATGTGAGACCGAAGGGATTAGGTGTCAATAGTTTATTCAGTTCAGCACACCGCGGGTTGAAGGGTCTTCTCCTGTAAAATGTCCTAAATTCACCAATTAATTTTAGGAGCTACATATCCAATTTTGGAGAAATGTCTTTTACAGAGAATTGGGTCGGAGTGTGGATCAGTAGGACATGTAATGCTTGAGATAAACAGCATGGATGCACTTAAGAGACGTTCGGGAAGTACCACACTGAAAAAGGAATAGGAGGAGACATTGACTGGATAAAGAAGGGATAAGGAAGATTCAAAGAGACATGAAACCTAGACTAGGAGCATTTGGCTGAAAGGCCTGTTTCTGTATATCATTCAGCCCAACTCATACATCCGACTGTGCTGCCCTGTGAGCTGGTCCAATCTGTATTTGGCCCTTAGCCTCGAAAGCTCTTCCATCTGTGTACCTATCTAAATGGCTTGTTGTGTTGTTAACGCCCACCTCAACCACTACTTCTATCAACTCATACCAAGTGTGCAACTCCCTCTGCATGAAGGACCTGTCCCTAATTTCCCTCTTAAATCCTCTGATTGGGATTTTCCCTTCTCTTTTTAGCATCGCCTCCTTGGGAAAAAGATGATATATTTTCTCTGCGTCTATGCCCTCATGATCTTATATACCTCTATCAGTCCACCCCTCAATCTCCTACGTTCCAGGGTATAGAGTCCTACTCTACATAACCTCTCCTTGTAACTCAGACCCCAATTTCCAGGGAACATTGTGGTAAATTTTTTCTGTTCTCTTCCTATCTTAATATTTTTTTTCCATAACCAGATGATCAAAACTGTACATGATACTCCAAGTGAAGCTTTACAAATGCAAGTTTTCCAACTTCTGTCCTCAATGCCCAGTATGAAAGCTGCCTTCTTCATCACCGCATCCACCTGTGATGCCATTTTCAGCAAGCTGTGCATTCTGTTTAATTGCACTCAATATATTCGGATTCATTTATGTATCATATGCACATTGAAACATACAGTGAAACGTGTCATTTGCTTTAACGTCCAGCAAACCCTAAGGATGTGCTGTAGGCAGCCAGCAAGTGTTGCCACACGTTCTGGGCACGAACAGAGCGTAAGCATAAGAAAGTCTGCAGACACTGAAAACCCAGAGCAACACACTCAAAATGCTGGAGGAACTCAGCAGGCCAGGCAGCATCTGTGGAAATGAATAAGTAGTCGACATTTTGGGCCAAGACCCTTTTTCTGGACTGGAAAGGCAAGGGGAAGACATAAGAATAAAAAGGTGGGGGGAGGCCAAGCAGGATAGCTAAAAGGTGATAGGTGAAGCCAGGTTGGTCGGAAAGATAAAGGGCTGGAGAGGAAGGAATTTAATAGGAGAGGATAGAGAACTATAGGTGATATGGTTATAGGTGATAGGCAGGTGAGAAGAAGTAAGAGATCAGAGTGGGGAATACAAGAAGAGGGGAGGGAGAGGGATTTTTTTTCAGGAAGGAGAAATCAATATTCATGCCATCAAGTTGGAGACTACCCAGGCGGAATACAAGGTGCTGCTCCTCCACTTTGAGGGTGGCATCATTTCATCACTGGAGGAGACCATGGACTGACATGTCGGAATGGGAATGGGAATTGGAATTAAAGTGTGTGGCCACTGGGAGGGTCTGCTTTTAGCAGATGGAGGGAAGGTGCACAGTGAAGCGGTCCCTCAGTTTACAACGAGTCTCACCAGTGTAGAGGAGGCCACATCAGAAGCACTGGACACAATAGACGACCCTAACAGATTCACAGGCAGAGCGTTGCCTCACCTGGAAGGATTGTATGGGGCCCTGAATGGCGGAGAGGGTGGAGGTGAATGGGCAGGGGTAGCACTTAGCCCACTTGCAAGGATAATGCCAACTATGTTCGCCAGAACACAAGCATGGCTTATGAGGAAAGGTTGAGAAAGCTAGGGTTTTTCTCTTTACAGCGAAGGAGGATGAAAAATAACTTGATAGGGGTGCACGAGGAAAAGATGCTTAAGTAGATTGGATAGCCAGCACCTTTCTCCCACTGCAGAAATAATTAACACAAGAGAGCATAATTTTTGAGGTGATAGGAAGAAATTACAGAAGCGATATCAGATGTCTTCTTTTTAGATTTTGGATTAGATTAGATTCAACTTTATTGTCATTGTGCCGAGTACAGATACAAAGCCAATGAAATGCAGTTAGCATCCAACCAGAAATGCAAAGAATAGTGTTATTTACAAAATAACTGCGAATAAAAAGTAAGTGCTACAGCACACAAATATAAAAGTACTGAGACAGTACAATATGGGTGCAATACTGCTTAGCGCTGTGATGAGAGGTTCAGCAGTGTCACAGCCTCAGTGAAAAAGCACTTCCTGTGCCTGCTGGTGCGGGAGTGGAGGCTCCTGTAGTGCCTACCAGATGGGAGGAGAGTAAGACGTCCCATGTTTAGGGTGAGATGCATCCTTGATAATGCTTTTCACCCCGCCTAGGGAGCGTTTATGGTAGATGTTCTCAATGGGTGCCGATAATCTGCTGGGCAGTTTTCACCACATGTTGGAGTGCTTTGCGGTCTGATACTGGACAATTGCCATACCACACTGAGATGAAGTTGGTGAGTATGCTCTCAATGGTACAGCGGTAAAAGTCTGTCAGTATCCTGGGACAGAGGTGAGCTTTCTTCATGCTCCACAGGAAATAAAGGCGTTTTTGTACCTTTTTGATCAAGATGGAGGAGTTGAGGGACCAGGTGAGATCCTTGGAAATGTGGACACCAAGGAATTTGAAGCTTGATACACACTCCACTACAGCTCCGTTGATGTAGATGGGGACATGAGTGTGGCTTCTAGCATGCCTGAAGTCCAATGATCTCCTTTTTAACACAGAGAGTGGTAAAGTGCACAGCCAACGGTTCTGGTAGAGGTAAACTCATTACAGGGATTTAAAGACTTTTATAGGCTCGTGAATAAAAGAAAGATGGAGGGTTATGTGCAAAGGAAGAGTTAAGGTTTGATTGATCTCGAAGTTAAAAGAAAGGTTCAAAGGTTCATTATTATCAAAATATGTATTCAGAATACAACTCTGAAACTTTTCTTCTCCAGATAGCCACAGAATACAGAAAAGTTGAAAGAAAGTATAAGTATATAAGTAGTTGAAAGAAAGACATCAATCCCCTTCTCCATAGGAAAAGGAACAGAAACAAAACCCGCAAACCCCAAGCACCCTCAACATCTCCCTCACACAAAAACTAACAGATCACCCAAACCCAAGGAAGAAAAGGTAAGAACATAAAAAAAAACAGAACTGAAAGAGGGCAATATGTACTACCGTTAGTTTGGACTAGAGTATTTTGATAACAGAATTTCAATAAGATCTCTGAGAGCTTCGGGACCCAGTACCCTTTCCAACACCAGCGACTCAAACCAGTGGCCCCTCTGTTGGCAGCGACTCGAAGTTCAAAAGGCTATCACAATATCATGGGTCAAAGAGCCTCTACTCTGTTGTGCTCTACTATGTTCTACAGTACTGCACAAAAGTCTTAGGCACATTTATATATCTGTAGTAATTTTACGTATTGCACTCTATTTTACTGTGACTGCAAAAAAAACCTTTCATGACATATGTGAGTGATGATAAACCTGATTCTGATATGGGTGTCTATTGTGGACTGAGAGTGGGAAGGGGGCAAGGAGAGGGGAACCACGTTTGGGACAGGGGGAGGGAGCAGGAAGCACCAGAAAGACATTCTGTTATGATCAATAAACCAATTATTACTACTACTACTACTACAATGTCGACTCAGGCCTAAGGGGCCAGCGTCCGGCACGATGACGGACTCTCCACTTCTCCCTCTCCCTCATCAGTGTGTTCAGTTCATCTACATTAGCCGCGCCGCTGTCCTCTAGGAGCGTGTTGACCATAGTCTTGGGAGGGCGCCCAGGGTTCATCCTCCCATGCTTGGGCTCCCAGATGATGACTAGGCTGGCAGGTAGCTCAGGATGGCGTAGACAGTGTCCCACTAGTTGCAGACTTCTCACTTCGATTTCAGTGGTGAGCATCGGTAGGTTGTTATAGAGCTCGACGTTTGTCATGTGCTGTTGCCAACCCACATCAAGAGCCATCTGGAGCATTCGTGTATAGCAACCATCTAGAGGCTTTCGCATCGTCTTGGTGAGTGTCCATGTCTCGCATCCGCACATGAGAATGGACTCTATGACTGCTATGAAAATCCTCTTTTTAAGCCCTCTGGTCAGGTTCAACTTCCAGATTTCCTTCATATCATTCATAGCCCTCCACGCCAGCGCCTTCCATATCTTTATGTCCTTCTCAGAACTCATCATTCTTGACCCGAGGTACTTGTAGTCAAAGACTTCCTTAATGGTATCATTCTCTACGGTCTTGAGAGTACCTTCATCGCAGTTAAACACCATGCACTCTGTCTTTTTAGCGTTTAGGTGAAGTCCAATTTTATTGCACTCGAATTATTAGGAATCAAATAACCTTGCTTGGAGCCTCAAGGCTGGGGGTGTCTGCACTCGTGTACCCCACCCTGACACTCCTTCTCTGCCACCTGTCCTACACCCCTCCATCCTCGCCATTCCCAATATCCTTTGTTCCCGCCGGACTTACAAACTCGCTCTCAGCTCCATGTTGAGAAATGCAGCACTGTGCAAAAGTCTTAGGCACCCTAGCCGTATTTATGTGCATAAGGCTTTCGCACAGCGCTGTACGTTCTACCATTTCATATTCAATCAGATAATTTAATGTATAACAGGAGGAGTAGTTTGGTTTAAAATCAGGGTTAATTAACCGTTAAAGTCTGGAACACATTAGAGGGTGCTTTCCTGGGTTTGACTGGCAAGGCAGTTGGATAATAATGGGGCTCTTTATATGCATGTCATATTACACTAATTTGTAATCTGAATTAGAGAAAGCTTCAGTCAGTGAACTGACTTTTTAAAAGCTTTGCATTTGCTAATTATATTTCACTTATTATTTATTATTGGATGGCATCTGAAAGAATCAGCTCAGTATGTCATCAAAGGAAAAAGCTGTACTTAGCTACGAGTTATCACCAGCGCAGAGAATTTGGTTTCAGTATAGTGGTCTCACTGTCTCCAGGAACCTACCTGCGCTCTCCTTCATTCCTTCTCAGGACCTACCACCACTCCAACCCTCACTTCACTGTCAGCACCAACACCTCTGTCCAACACTCCTCCAACCAACCAGCACAATGCAAAGCCACTGGAGAGTCAGAGTTGATCTTGACCTTGGCCGCTGAATGCATGGTGCTTGCATGCACTCCCTGTGATTAAGTGAGTTCGAAAGTTCATTTTATTATCAATGTATGTATGCAGAATACAACCCTGAGATCTGTCTTCTCCAGACAGCCATAAAAACAGAAAACTATGGAAGTTCAAAGTTCAAAGTAAAATTTATTATCCGAGTACATACATGTCACCACATACAACCCTGAGATTTTTTTTTCTGCAGGCATTCTTAGCAAATCTATAGAACAGTAACTGTAAACAGGATCTGTAAACTGTAAACTGTAAACAGACCGCGCAAATGCAGATAATAAATAAATAGGAAAAAATATTGAGCATGAATTAACAAGATAAATGAGTCCTTAAATGACTGTAGCTATCCCCTTTTGTTCAAGAACCTGATGGATGAGGGGTTGTAACTGTTCTTGAACCTGGTGGTGTGAGTCCTGGGGCACTTGTACATTCTTCCTGACGGCAGCAGCAAGAAAAGAGCATGAGCTGGCTGGTGAAGATCTTTGATGACGGATGCTGCTTTTCTATTGCAACACTTCATGTAGATGTGCTCAATGGTTGGGAGGGTGTTACCAGTGATATACTGGGCTGAATCCACTACCTTTTGTAGGATTTTCTGCTCAAAGGCATTGGTGTTCCCGTACCAGGCTGTAATGCAGCCCATCAGCACACTTTCCACCACATATCTATAGAAGTTTGCCAAGTTTTTGATGACATTCTGAATCTCCACAGACTTCTGAGGAAGTAGAGATGCTGTCGTGCTTTCTTCACAATTATATTTATTTGATGGGTCCGGGACAGGTCCTCTGAGATAGTGGCACCCAGGAATTTAAAGTTACTGACCCTTTCCACTTCTGATCCTCTGGTGATTACTGACTCATGGACCTCTAGATTTCCTCTCCTGAAGTCTACAATCGGTTCCTTGATCTTATTGACATTGAGTGAGAGGTTGTTATTTCACCACTCAGCCAAATTTTCAATCTCTCTCCTGTGCGCTGATTCATCACCCCCTTTGATACAGCCCACTACAGTGGTGTCATCAGCAAACGTGAATATGGTGTTGGAGCTGTACTTGGCCACACAGTCGTAGGTGTAAAGCAAGTAGAGCAGGGGACTGAGTACACATCCCTGCAGTGCTCCTGTGCTGATGGAGATTGTGGAGGAGATGTTTTTACCAATCCGAACTGACTGGGGTCTATAAGTGAAGAAATCCAATATCCATTTGTACAAGGGGGTACTGGGGCCCAGGTCTTGGAGTTTACTGATTAGTTTTGAGGAGATGAAAGTGTGAAATGCCAAGCTGCAATCGGTAAAGAGCATCCTTATGTATGCACCTTCGCTGTCCACCTGTACCAGGGGTGTGTGAAGAGCCAGTGAGATGGCATCTGCTGTAGAAATGTTGCTTCAGTAGGCAAATTGGAGTGGATCCAAGCTGCCACCCAGACAAGCTGATAGGCTTCAACAACAGCCTCTGAAAACACTTCATTACTGTGGATATAAATGCCACTGGGCGATAGTTACTTAGACAGGTTACCAGGCTCTTCTTTGGCACCAGTACGATTGAAGCCTGCTTGAAGGAGGTGGGTACCACATACTGCCAGAGCAAGAGGTTGAAGATATCCGTGAAAACACTAGCCAATTGGTCAGCACAGGTCTTCAGTACTTGGCCAGGTATTGTGTCTGGACCAAATGCTTTCCTTGGATTCACTCTCTTGAAGGCAGCCCACACGTCATCTTCTGATACTGAGACCAATGGACCATCGGGAGGCATGGGGGTGCACGATGGTTCCTCTCTGCTCTGGTGATCAAAGGGAGCTTTGATCTGGAAGCAAAGCTCTGTTGTCCTCTAAGTCGCAAGAGTTAACTTTGTAGCGTTCAAACCCTGCCACAGCTGGCGGGCATTCCTCACTGATTCTAGTCCAGAATCTCCACTTCGCCCAAGAGGTGCTTTCCAGAGATCGTACCTGCACCTCCTGCAGAATTGTTGATCTCCAGACTTGAATGCCTCTGCTCTGGCTCTCAGCAGATTCCAGATTTCAACACTCACCGTTGAAGCAGTTGAAAGGAAGTCACCCCCCTACAAAGAGAAAAAGAAACAAAAGCTTGCAAACTCCAAACAACCCCCACACTCCCCTCACACAAAAGCTAACAGATCTCCCACACAGAGGAGCAACAGCCAGAACATCAAACCCCAAACCCCCAGCCCGCCAACCGGCAACGAGAAAAGATGGGCAAGAACCCAAAAGAAAACTTCAAACTGAAAGTGGCCAATATGAACTAATATTGAGGGCTTACAGAGGGTTTTCTCTGGGTGCTCGACTTTCCTTCAACGTCACAGATATGTGAGGGTTGGTGGTTTAATTGGCCATTGTAAATCACCCCCCCCACCCCAAGAGTGGACGGGTGGTAGAATCAGTCGGGAGATGATGGGCATATGGGGAGAAGTAAAAATGGGTTAATATGGGATTGTTATGATTATGAGGACACGCAGTCCCCTTTTATTGTCATTTAGTAATGCATGGATTAAGAAATGATACTATGTTTTTCCAGAATGATATCACGAAAACACATGACAAGCCAACTTAAAAACTAACAAAAACCATATAATTATAACATATAGTTAGAACAGTGCAAAGCAATACCGTAATTTGACAAGAACAGACCATGGCACAGTAAAAGTCTCAAAGTCTCTCTAAAGTCCCATCATCACACACAGATGGTAACCCTCCAGCCAACTTGCCGATGCAGCATCCTGGAAGCATCCGACCACAGTCCGACTCCGAGTCTGTCCGAAAACTCCGAGCCTCCGACCACCTCTTCGACACCGAGCACCGAGCACCATCTCTGCCGAGCGCTTCGACCCCGGCCCCGGCAACAGGCAATAGGCAAGGCCAAGGATTCCGGGCCTTCGTCTCTGGAGATTCTCGATCGCACAGTAGCAGCGGCAGCGAAGCGGGCATTTCAGAAGTTACTCCAGGTGCTCCTCCGTGCTTCTCACGGCTGTCTCCATCAAATCCGAATTGTGACTAGGGGCCCCCTAGTTACACATAATCGATATTTATTCGGAACAGCCGCGCGCGCTGCGTCGCGCCGCCATCTTCTTCTCCTGCATTCCTGCATAGTGAGTGTGTGGCTGATGGTCAGCACAGGCTCAGTGGGCCGAAGGGCCTGTGTCCTCACTGAAGCTCTTTTTGAATTTTTGACAAAATACTCGCTATCAACAAAAGGGGATAACTCAGTCATATTTTATCACTGCCATTTTAAAAGAAAATTTAGAAAACATCGAGATTCAGCCCAGACAGCATTAACCATCTGTGAGTTACTGGGATTCTGCTGTGGTATTATCAATGCAAACAAAATATTCCACACAAAGATTGTAAGCCTGAAAAGCCACTCTGCCTGTTGGAGCCCAATGAGAGTGGGCATAAATGACTCACATCTTGCATTCAGCAACTTACAGAACATCACCCTTTTTATACACCATTACTCTCCTGACTTATTTTTGAAACAGTGATACATAAACCTGGTTACTTATTGATGTTTACAGTGTGGAGAATATGAATATTGATCCTCTCCAGCTTTTCCAAGATATCTGAGGGAGGAGGGAAGGAGGGGAGCTAATTAAAATGATGCTACTTATTCACCCGGGTTTTGGTTTCTTTATTCCACCTCTCCTCCTGCTTCCCTCCATGTTGAACATGGGACAGTCCCCTGACCCCTGGCTGGATGCCTTTCTGAAGAATTCCCCGGTTCACAGTTAGCAGCTGTGCACTAGGAGATTTTCCCATGAGGGCTGCAGGTGAAAACTGGGACTCGGCCGGGCCTCCAAGGGATGCCATCTGTCCCTAGCTTGAAGATTTCACAACAACCCCCACCCCCCTCCTCGGTGCCAGCGGAGAACGGTGAATCATTGAAGACTGTGCTCAGTATCCCAGCTCTATGATCCCATGACTAATTCATGTCATCGGAGTTTGCAGCACCTACTAACCCCTTGCATACTGAAGCCACTTGGAATCATAGCAACAAGGGAAACGTACAGATGATGCACTAGAAACGGCAGGAAATGTTTTTATTTGACTCTGTGCCATTGATAGTTTCTTAAAATTGATAGGCACAACCGGCCAGCTTTTAAAATCTAATAAGGACATCACAAATCACCATATCCCAATTCACCTGATCTTTTCTCATGCTCTTGGTACTTGTCTGTACTCTGAGCTATAGCCCTCACTTATTGGCTTGAATTAAAATGCAGCAGAATTGTCTACACTGGCTAGATGTTGTCACTTAGTAATGATAAAGCAATAATCTACAGTGATAGTAACATAGGTTATGGCATCAGTTAACAAAAATCAACATGTTACAACCAAATACAACACCGTAGAATGTAATGTTTTTTACTTTCCTAAATTTCGCACCCGTTCCTCTATTCCCCACTCTGACCTTTCACCTCTTCTCACCTGCCTATTCCTTCTCCCTGGGTCCCCTCCTCCTTCCCTTTCCCTTTCCTAAATTGTTTTTTATTATCGAAGATGAAATCATTCAAGTTTACTTGTCACGAGTACATTGAAACATACAGTGAAAGACGTCAACCACAAACACAACAGAGTCTGCAGGTGCTGGAAATCCAAAGCAACACACACAAAATGCTGGAGGGACTCAGTAGGTCTGGGAGCATCTAACGGAGCGAGTAGACAGTCAATGTTTTGGGGCCGAGATCCTTCTTCAACACTGAGAAGGGAGATTAGAAAGGTGGGGGGAGGGAAGAGAGGGTAGCTGGAAAGTGATAGGTGAAGCCAGGTGGGTGGGAAATGTCAATGGCTGGAGAAAAAGGAACCCAATAGGAGAGAGTGGACAACAAGAGAAAGGGAAGGAGAAGGGGACCCGGAGGGAAGTAATAGGCAGGTAAGAATAAGTGAAAGGTCAGAGTGGGGAATAAAAGAAGTGGGGGAGGGAGTTTGTTCACCTGAAGGAGAAATTGATATTCATGCCATCAGGTGAAATGCGCTAACAACCAACACACCTGAGGGTTTGCTGGGAAAGCCACTCATTCTAGCGCCAACATAGCATGTCTACAATGATCAGCAGAACAACGCAGAACACAACAAATAATTAATAAGAATCACGATAAGAATTAACAGGTATCACGCCAATTCTGTCAGCACCATAAAGTGTAACCCAGTTTTTGCTTCACTTTTTCTCAGTTTGAACCACGATAAGCTAGATCTATGAATCACACATATCATCCCTATGTTATGCCAGGGTCCTGTTCTTGTGGATTATTCCTAACCTGAGTAGTTCACAAGTTGTACGTGCAATCATGAACTGATTTCCCAGCGGCAGAAGATGTCTGCAGCCCACCAGTCTACCAAATGCTCACTTGTATGTATGGGCTGTAGGTAAGTCAGTTGCCCATAAACTGGGGGGGGGGGGGGGCTCCTCCTGGCCTCAAAAGAATCTGAAAAAAAATCATTTGTCCATCTTTTGAGTGACGTGCACAGCCCCATAGAAAATCATCATTATCACTGTTCAACACCAAGTACACCAGTTTCTACTACAACAATGCATCCAGGGTCTCCGACCAACATGAGGTTCCAATTAGACGGCCATAGGGCCATAGGACCCCCAGGACCTGTTCCAACATCAATTAGGCTGTTCCTGATCATAATATATTTTCCAAAGAAAACATATTAATCGCAGTTTTTGCATTTTAATTCATCTCATGCTTTGAACAGAGCGGAGATGTTCTAGATTTCTCCCAGCTTGTTGAATAAAGTATTTGTGACATCACTTCTGAATGGTCTAGCTTGAACTGTATTGGATTTCTGTGTTCTGGCTTTCACTCCACTAGAGGGATTAATTTCCGTATGTTCTACCAACTCCTCTGATCAGTTTAAACACTATGACTAGTTCCCCCTCAATCTTCTTTACTGGTGTCAAAATGGTTGTTGTGAATGTGTCTAGTGTGATAGTGTAGTGGGTAGTGCCTGTCGTTATCACTTCCAGCTTCCACCGCTGGATAGCAGTCTTGCGGAAAGGAGAGCTGAATGTGTAAGTCTCGCCCTGCCAGTACAGAGCCTCTCCACCGCAAGTCTCATGTAGTGCCTCCTCGCTGGCGACATACGGAAACTGAACTCCTTTCAGACTCAGGTTGAACTACAGAGGACGGGGAGGAGGCCTGGCCCCTGCACACGTAGCACGCAGGCCCACCGGTGTGTGCACACACCCTGATGCTTGTGAACCAGGTCCCCAGCTATGGACAAGTAGCCCCACTAACTTGTGGGCAGCCTCGGGACGAGACGAAGGCTACGGGAGTAACCCCAGACAGCAAATCCGGAATGGAGACCCTCGGGCGGCTGGACATCATTGAACATCCTTCCGACGGCTCCTGCAGCCAAACTGGTGCCAAATGTATTAGACCATAAGACATAGGAGCAGAATTAGGACATCTGGCCCATCGAGTCTGCTCTGCTATTCAATCATGGCTGATCCTTTTTTTTTCTACTCCTCAACCTCAGTTCCCGGCCTTCTCCCTGTAACCTTTGATGCTGTGTCCAATCAAGAACCTGTCAATCTCTGCCTTAAGTACACCCAACCACCCGGCCTCCACAGCTGCATGTGGCAACAAATGCCACAAATTCACCACCCATTGGCTAAGGAAATTTCTCCGCATCTCTGTTTTGAAAGGGCACCCCCCTCTATCCTGAGGCTGTGCCCTCTTGTCCTAGACTATCCTGCCATGGGAAACATCCTTTCCACATCTACTCTGTCTAGGCCTTTCGACATTTGAAAGGTTTCAGTGAGGTCCCCACTCATCCTTCGGAATTCGAGTGAATACAGACCCGGAGCCATCAAACGTTCCTTGTATGATAACACTTTCATTCCTGGAATCAGCCTTGTGAACCTCCTCTGGGCCCTCTCCAATGCCAGCACATCTTTTCTAAGATGAGGGGCCCCAAACTGTTCACAGTTCTCAAGGTGAGGCCTCACCAGTGCCTTATAAAGCCTTGGCATCACATCCTTGCTCTTGTATTCTAGACCTGTTGAGATAGAACATAGAACATAGAATAGTACAGCACAGTACAGGCCCTTCAGCCCACAATGTTGTGCCGACCCTCTAACCCTGCCTCCCATATAAGCCCCCACCTTAAATTCCTCCATATACCTGTCTAGTAGTCTCTTAAATTTCACTAGTGTATCTGCCTCCACCACTGACTCAGGCAGTGCATTCCACGCACCAACCACTCTCTGAGTAAAAATCCTTCCTCTAATATCCCCCTTGAACTTCCCACCCCTTACCTTAAAGCCATGTCCTCTTGTATTGAGCAGTGGTGCCCTGGGGAAGAGGTGCTGGCTATCCACTCTATCTATTCCTCTTATTATCTTGTACACCTCTATCATGTCTCCTCTCATCCTCCTTCTCTCCAAAGAGTAAAGCCCTAGCTCCCTTAATCTCTGAATGATATGTTAGATGAATGCTAACATGGCATTTGCCTTCCTCACCACCAACTCAACCTGCAAGTTTACCTTTAGGATGTTCTGCACAAGGACTCCCAAGTCCCTCTGCATGTTAGATTCCTGGACTTTCTCCCCATTTAGAAAATAGTCCACACATTTACTGTTACTACCAAAGTGCATGACCATGCGTTTTCCAACACTAGACGTCATTTTGCCACTTTCTTGCCCATTCTCCTAATCTGTCTAAGTCCTTCTGCATCCTGTTTCCACAACACTACTTGCCCCTCCACCAATCTTCATATCATCTGAAAACTTAGCAACAAAGCCATCTATCCCATCATCTAAATCATTTTTATACAGCATAGAAGAAGTGGTCCCAGCACCAACCCCTGCGGAACACCACTAGTCACTGACAGCCAACCAGAAAAGGATCTTTTTATTCCCACTCACTGCCTCCTACCAATCAGCCAATGCTTTACCCTGTTAGTAACTTTCCTGTAATACCATGGGCTCTTAACTTGGTAAGCAGCCTCAGGTGTGGCACCTGGTCAAAGGCCTTCTGAAAGTCCAAATATACAACATCCACTACATCCCCTTTATCTATCCTATTTGTAATCTCCTCAAAGAATTCCAACAGGTTCGTCAGGCAGGATTTTACCTGAAGGAAGCCATGCTGACTTTGTACTATCTTGTCCTATGTTAACAAGTACTCCATCATCTCATCCTTAACAATTGACTCTAACATCTTCCCAACTACTGAGGTCAGGCTAACTGGTCTAACATTTCCTTTCTGCTGCCTTCCTCCTTTCTTAAAGAGTGGAGTGACGTTTGCAATTTTGCAGTCCTCTGGCGCCATGCCAGAGTCCAATGATTTCTGAAAGATCATTTCTAATGCTGCCACAATCTCTAACGCTACCTCTTTCAGAACCCTAGGATGCAGTTCGTCTGGTCTGGGTGACTTATGTACCTTTAGGTCTTTCAGCTTTTTGAGCACCTTCTCTCTTGTAACAGTAACTGCACCCACTTCTCTTCCTTAAAAACATAGAAACATCGAAAACCTACAGCACAATACAGGCCCTTCGGCCCACAATGCTGTGCTGAGCATGTACTTACTTTGGAAATCACGTAAGGTTACCTATAGCCCTCTACTTTTCTAAGCTCCATGTACCTATCCAGGAGCCTCTTAAAAGACCCGATTGTATCTGCCTCCACCACAGTGGCCGGCAGCCCATTCCACGTACTCACCATTTTCTACATAAAAAACTTACCCCTGACATCCCCTCTGTTCCTATTTCCAAGCACCTTAAAACTGTGCCCTCCCGTGTTAGCCATTTCAGCCCTGGGAAAAAGCTTCTGACTATCCACACGATCAATGCCTCTTATCATCTGATACACCTCTACCGGGTCACCTCTCACTCTCTACACAAAATAATCTGCAGATGCTGGGGTCAAAGCAACACTCACAACACACTGGAGGAACTCAGCAGGTCGAGCAGCATCCGTGGAAACGATCAGTCAACGTAACTGATTGTTTCCACGGATGCTGCCCGACCTGCTGATTTCCTCCACCTCTCATCCTCTGTCGTTCCTTCACACACTAAAACACCTGGCACACTGCTAGTGTCCTCCACAGTGAAGAGTGATGCAAAATACTCATTTAGTTCATCAGCCATCTCCTTGTCCCCGTTATTTGTAAGGCCAGTGATGTTGTGGGGATGGAACTGGACTCTCTGACGGTGGTGTCTGAAAAGAGGATGCTGTCTAAGTTGCATGCCATCTTGGTCAATGTCTCCCATCCACTACATAATGTACTGGGTGGGCACAGGAGTACATTCAGCCAGAGACTCATTCCTCCGAGATGCAACACAGAGCGTCATAGGAAGTCATTCCTGCCTGTGGCCATCAAACTTTACAACTCCTCCCTTGGAGGGTCAGACACCCTGTGCCGGTAGGCTGGTCCTGGACTTATTTCATAATTTACTGGCATAATTTACATATTACTATTTAACTATTTATGGTTCGATTACTATTTATTATTTATGGTGCAACTGTAACGAAAACCATTTTCCCCGGGATCAATAAAGTATGACTATGACTATGACTATGACTATTATCTCTCCTGCCTCATTTTCTAGCAGTACTATATCCACTCTCATTTCTCTTTTATTTTTAACATACTTGAAAAAATTTTACTATCCATTTTGATATTCCTTCATAAGCTTTCCTTTGGACTACACTGGTGAGGCTGAGAGGGAGATCTTGACGACTGGGCATCTCAGGATCTCCATATCTTCTGCCCAGGCTTGTGATGATGAGGACGATCACCCATTGTCCTTCGAAACAGACGGATGCCAACCACCAATCTTCTTTACTCAGAGTAATACTGAAGATTGCAACCTCCTTTCACAGTTAAACCTACTTTGCCAGGGTATCAACCTGGCAGATCTGTGTTGCTGACCTCTCCGAGGATAGTCTATCCTTGCAAGAAGGAAAGTCCAAATCAGAGCATAACGCCCAGAGTCGTGTGCATCTTCCACCTTTTTACATTCCACACTTCATGGTAAAGGACAATACAAGATTACATTACAGTGCCCAGCAGCATAGTGGTTAGTGTAATGCCATTACAGCACCAGTCGGTATAAACACCACTCAGGTTCAATTCTGCTGCCATTTGTAAGGATCTTGCGTGTCCTCCCTGTGGCCGCGTGGGTTTCCTCCAAGTGCTCCAGTTTTCTCCTACGTTCGTGGCTGATTAGCAGGAGGCAAAGAGTGTGAATAAAGAGGGCCTTTTCTGCTTTGGTGTTGGGACCACTTCTTTTCAAGTTGTATGTCAATGATCTGGATAATGGAATTGATGGCTTTGTGGTCAGGTTCATGGATGATACAACAATAGGTGGATGGGCAGGTAGTATTGAGGAAGCAGTGAGTCTGCAGAAGGACTCAGAAAGATTAGGAGAATGGGCAAAGAAGTGGGAAATGGGATATAATGTATGGAAGTGTAAAAGGCATCCGTTAGTCTTGCGAGGCCACGGAAATTCTTCACTCTCCAGGGCGCAGGCCTGGGCAAAGTTGTGTGGAAGACCAGCAGTTGCCCATGCTGCAAGTCTCCCTTCTCCACAACACCAATGTTGTCCAAGGGAAGGGTATTAGGACCCATATAGCTTGGCACCAGTGTCGTCGCAGAGCAATGTGTGATTAAGTGCGTTGCTCAAGGACACGACACACGTTGCTTCGGCTGGGGCTCGAACTCACGACCTTCAGGTCGCTAGTCCAATGCCTTAACCACTTGGCCATGTGCCCACATGGAAGTGTATGGTTATGCTTCTGTGTACGGTAAGACAGAGCTTATTTTCTAAACAGGGAGCAAATTCAGAAATCAGAGGTGCGAAGGGACTCGGGAGTCCTAGTGCAGGATTCCTTAAAGGCTAATTTTCAGGCTGAGCCGGTGGTGAGGAAGGTAAATGCAATGCTAGCGTTTATTTCGAGAAGATTAGAATATAAAAGTAAGGATGTAATTCCGAGGTTTTATAAGGCATTGGTCAGATCTCACTTGGAGTACTGTGAGCAGTTTTGGCTTCCTTGTCTAAGAAGGGATTATTTAGAAAATTCTCTGTCTAGAGGAAACAGTCCCACAGCTGGAAATACAACAACAACCTTTGATTTCCCCGATAATCATTTATGCACTTGCATTCTTTTCACTTCCAAAACAAGCGACAGAGTTCACGCTGCTCAGAGCCGTTACTTATCAAATAACACAGACTTCTTCCGGCAAGTGCGAGGTACTTTGAGGATATTGGATCCCTTCTGCCGCTGCCCTACAAGGGGAACTCCAAGTAAACTGCCAGACTTTGAGGGCTGCTCATATTCAGATGTTGCTACAGTGAAAAAAAAGTAACTTTTCCTAGAGGACTTGTAAGTCCTCTGTTTAAACATGTGAAATGGTCAGTGAACGAGGAGTTAAATGCAGTTTTGTACTTTAAGTTGCATTTCGACACACCTTTGGTGGTTTTCTCATTTGATGGCAATTAATAGAGTTGATAAGGGTCTTCTGAAAGCTGGCAAAGGCTTTGAGTCCTTCTGTGGCTTATAAGTAAAATACAAAGTACATTAAGCAGAGGAGAGGAATTGCCCTTTGGTCCAATGAATTTTTCCTCATTAATCCCTCTCATCTTGGCAGCTGACCTCATTATAACCCTGATCCAATACTTGTTGTAAAGTCTGACATGTAATTTGAAGTTAAGTACCAAAGAAAATCATCAGCTGTGAAGGTAAAAATGAATAAAAGTAACAGCAGCTCCAAACACAAGTCCACATTGGAACCTCCGGTATAAAGGAGCAGACGGCAAGAATGAAAAGAGATGAAAGGGAATGAGTTTGAAAGTGAAATACTTTCTCAGAGCATCTTGAGTTGCGTCATTTCGTTCATTATGTGAACTCCCAGTCACTGGTGCATCCCGTTCGGCAGAGTCTGGCTGGGTGAATGAGCAGACGGCATGTAGATCAGAACAAGCTGCTGGAAGAGGGGGCAGCAGGAAGGGGGTGAAGGGCCTCAGCAGAAGGCCACATCAATCCACGGAACAATTCTCCTCCCTAAACCTCAGCACTGAGTAACATGTGGCAAGTGGGCCTTAGTAAGTGCACCTTTATCAAGATATGCCACCACATAGCTGGGGCAGTTTCAAAAATAAACTTAACTGCCTGTAGGTGCTTGTGTTCTTCCAGCAGAATCAGAATCAGGTTTAATATCACTGGCAGAGGTCGTGACATTTGTGTCTTTGCGACAGCAGTACAATGCAATACATAGTAATAGAAAAAATGTGAATGACAGTAAGTATAGTTAATAAGCAGTGGAAAAATTGAAATTAAAAAGTACTGAGGTAGTGTTCAATGCCCACTCAAAAATTGGATGGCAGAGGGGAAGGCAAGAAGCCTGGTAATGTAATTGAAACCACCTCAGAAAGATTTAAATTGGTTCTCTGACTGGCTGAGTAACTTCTCTCCCTGTTCCAGGGATGTGCTGATTCAGTGTTTTAGGACTGAGCTGCACAGCAATGCTTGGCGTTAGTTTACACTCACCATGTGAGCATGTGTCGTATATTTACGTTCACTGTGCTACTTTCTCTTTTATGACAAGGAAGAGCGAGTCCCATTTTATTTTAATTTTTGAAAAAGTAGTGAGGTAGTGTTCATGTGTTCAAAGTCCATTCAGAAGTCTGATGGCAGGGGGGGAAGAGGCTGTTCTTGAATTGTTCAGTGTGTGCCTCCTTCCAAATGGCAGCGATGAGAACAGGGTATGTGTTCGTTGGTGGGGGTTTGAATGATGGATGCTACCTTTTAGAGGCATTGCTCCTTGAAGATGTCCTGGATACTATGGAGGCTAGTGCCTATGATAGAGCTGACGCGTAAAATGCACTTAGAACTCTCTGTAGCTTTTTTCAATCCTGTGCAGTGGACATCCACCACCCCAACCCCTGCCCTGCACATATCGGACTGTGATGCAGTTAAAATGCTCTCCACGAGGACTGGTGTGTGATCCCTTTTGGAAGTCCACAATCTGCTTCTGCAGATGCCTGCACCTTCTGAAAGACTGCTGCCCACTGTGGTGGTAGGGAAGGTGCCCACACTCACTATTAAAAATGAGCTGACTGTATTTTACCCCCTCTTGCCAGGAGGAGATAGAGCATGGGATTTTGATAGGAATCCAGAGATACCGCGTGCCACGACTATATGTGATTTGTTGACACAGCGTGTTGAATTTGCCCTATGCTGAAGTTCTGTTTCCCTGAATTTTATTTATAATGCAGCCACAGGCAACGTAGAATATAGGGAAATGGCCAATACCTTGGCAGTGAACATAAAGCCATTTACCTTGGTAATCCACTGTGCCAATTGTTAATTGAATGACAGGAGCAAACCATAGGGTGGTTGTTGGATGACAACATGACTGAGTAATCCAAAGTGCAACCATGTACTCAATAAAATTAATTCCAATGCACAGCATGCAGTAGAGAAGATACCTACTATACTCAAATTTGCCTCTACAAAGGCAAATCTACAGTCTACAGCAGCAGACAGGGCGGGCGGTAAAATTTGAACTGGGAGCTGCTTGCCCTATAATGCCAGCCCTGGCTTTAGCTGTGTGGCAAGCAGCAGTGGGAAGCAGAGAAGTGGCAACTTAAAACAGCCCTTTTCTATACCGAAGGACTGTCAGGGAACTTAGAGAACGTGATTTATGTAAAGGAAGCCATTTGCCACTTTTAAACAAGTATCACAAATCACTCTTCCCCTGGTACTGACCATTTAGTCTTACTAATCGGTTGCCAACATGAATTAAATGTTCCAAACCAAGTTTATAAATGAAATCATAACAGATTTCATACACTTGTCTGCATTCTGAGTGTTTTGACTATTGTTCTGCTACAGAGCACTATCTCACTGACTACAACATCCCTCGTGGAGGACCATCACAGTTCATTGGAGGAGATTGCAGCGCATAGAAACCCATTCCAGCTGGGAGCTATGATTTTGCTGGAGTTTGTGACTCTTTGCAAGTTTCCCATTTAGCAAACTCATTCCATCCAAAGTTTGAATTCATTGCTTCCTTGTCCCATGACACTTGTGAGCTGAAAGTAACCAAATACAATTTCTGTCTTCTAAATTAAGTACAATGTGGATATATAAGCTGGTCCTGTGACTTTAAAATCATGTGACATTATGACTCCTTCACCCCTCTCTCCCATTACTGATCTAGTACTTGCTGACCTGGTTAAAGTTGGTGGCTATTTGAAATCAAAAAGGGACCATATGTGCAGGGAGATGGGACAGAGAAAGGTGATTAGAAATTGTAACTCAGTTGGTAACATGGGTTAGGGAAGAGTTTCGATGCCAGAAGGGCTTAGGTATGAGGAAACCCTCATTGTTGGTGGTGCTGGTCCCACCACCAGTTGGTGTCCCAGCTCCACTTGTCCACCTGGGGGCCATGCTGCTTCTGCATCCAGTTACGGCCCATCCTACCCTCAAGAAGAACACATCCGTGCATCTTGCAGTATGTCTGATGATGCACTTGTCACAGTTAAATAATTGGTAGCAGGTCATGACGTACACGGCTTGCGGTGGTTTTTAAATTATGCAAGTGAATGTTAGGTACAAATCAAAATTGAAGATGGCAGTAGAGTTAGGGGAGATTTTAAAAGCTTCCATTAACCTCAGCTACTCAATCTATGCATCTCAGTCTACAGGTTTGACTCTGGCATTGACTTGGACATCATGTCTCTGCAGGGCTTCCTGTCTCCATATGAATACAAGGCATTAAAGTTCAAAAAAAAAGTCCAACATAAATTTATTATCAAAGTACCTACATGTCACCATATGCAACCCTGGGATTCACTTTCCTGTGGGCATAGTCAATAAATCCAATAACCATAATAGAATCAGTTAAAGACTGCACCCAACAGGGCAGACAATCTGTGCAAAAGATGACATAATGTGCAAAACTGAAAGTAAGAAATAATAAACAAGCAATAAATATTGAGAACATAAGATGAAAAGTCCTGGAAAGTGAGTCCACAGGTTGTGGCAACAGTTCAGTTTTGGGACAATGAAGTTATGAAGTTATCCCCTCTAGTTCAAGAGCCTGATGATTGAGGGGTAATAACTGTTCCTGAACCTGGTGGTGTGAGTCCTGAGGCTCCTGTACCTTCTTCCTGATGGCAGCAGTGAGAAGAGAGCATGACCTGTGTGATGGGTGACCCCTTCTTCCCAATTCCTTTAGTAACAACGCCAGCAAGTATCCAAAAGCACACTAAAGTCTCTGTCAGCCCATCTGCCGCCTTCCCCGTGGTTTCTCTTAGCGTAAGCTTTCACTTAAGAAAAGCTGTTGACACCTGCATCAACCACAGTGACATCCTCATTAAGAGATGCAGGTTAAGTCTGTATTGTGAAGGTTGGCCTTAAATAGCCCTAGCCACACCACCAACCCTTCCTCTGTCAGAACTGTCCCCTTGCTGACACGTTCAGTCAGCCAAACAGCAGAGTGAGCACTGCCTGGAATCTAAAACTTTGGCTAGGCCACATTTGAAGTGCTGTGTGCAATTCTTCACATGAAGGGTGTGGAGCGTTTGGCAAAGGTGCAAAAGAGGCTGCTGCCTGGATTGGAGAGCGTTAGCTGCAAGGAGAGCTGGAAGAAACTTGAGCTGACTTCTTTGGAGTGCTGGAGGCTGAGAGGAGACTTGATAGAAGTTTATAAATCACTGAGGTACCCTCACAGAATCTTTTTTTTACCCCAGGGTATAAACTGGTGGGCATGCACTTAAGGTGGGTGGGGTAAATTTAAAGGATTAACTTAAAATGGCAGGGGTCTGGACCAGCCTGTCATGGGTGGCAGGGGAAAATGATGCAATCGTGGCATTCAAAAGGCTTTTAGATAGCCGTGGGAATATGGGGGGGATCTGGATCATGTTCAGCCTGGAGGGAATAGTTTAATTGTGCAGACTTTTGAGCCAAAGGGTCTATTCCTATACTGTATGTTCAGCGTAGAACAGTGAAAGCAGGCAGGGACTCTCCATATTCCACTCTCCCCTCCTACCCCTCCTCACAGTCCCCCACCCACCCTGCTCTCATGACTATACCCCTTCCCTACATGAAACCACCATGGTGGGCTTCACAGCTGAACAGGTGAGAAGACAGCTGAAACGTCTCAACCCAAGCAAGGCTGCAGGACCGGATGGTGTCAGTACCAGGGTGCTCAAAGCCTGTGCCCCTCAGCTATGTGGAGTACTTCGTCATGTATTCAACATGAGCCTGAGGCTCCGGAGGGTTCCTGTACTGTGGAAGACGTCCTGCCTTGTCCCTGTGCCAAAGACGCCGAGTCCCAGCAGCCTCAATGACTACAGACCGGTGGCATTGACCTCCCACATCATGGAGACCCTGGAGAGACTTGTTCTGGAGCTGCTCCGCCCTATGGTCAGGCCACACTTAGATCCCCTCCAGTTCGCCTACCAGCCCCGACTAGGAGTTGAGGATGCCATCATCTACCTGCTGAACTGTGTCTACGCCCACCTGGACAAGCCAGCGAGCACTGTGAGGGTCATGTTTTTTGACTTCTCCAGTGCGTTCAACACCATCCGCCCTGCTCTGCTGAGGGAGAAGCTGACAGTGATGCAGGTGGATGCTTTCCTGTGTAAGGGGGTTTCGATTTTTATGTTACTGCAGAGGCTAATTAAAATGGCGTCTTTGTTATGTTAATCTGGGGAATGCGGCTTTGTTGTGTTAAACACTGAGAAAGTTTGCGCTAGCAGCTTGTTTTTGCTTTAGAGTCTGATAAGAGAGTGCTATTAACCAATTGGGATAGTTGTTATGGTTTTGGTTTATTTGAAGATACTGTATGCGTGGGGTTGTGGTGCAGAAGGCGGGAGAGCGAGACAGAGGATGGACGAGGTGCTGTGAGTCCGCTAATGTGGTCGGACCCCGAGCGGGATGTTCGGCGAAGAGACGGAGACGGACTCGTGTGGAGCGTCTGGTCTGACCATCGTTGTTGGTCCCAGGCGGCCGGTCGAGGAGGTCCGAGGGGGTCGCAGGGTGAAGAAGAAGGTCCTTGAGCTCCAACGGTTTTTGTGCAAGAAGAGATTGAACTTTGATAAGTGTGGCGCCTTTTATTTTCCTTTTATACTTTATTCTCTCTTAATTATATAGTTCCAGTAATATCTATAAACTGTAAATCATTTAATTGCATCTGGTGTATTGTCTGTTATTTGTGCGGGGTGGGGTACATCACACAGCATCCACACAAACTAATTACCCAGTTTGGCGGGGCCGAGGCTGTTTCCCTAGACGACAGTGAGCCGAGCGACCCTGAGGGTGGCCAGGGGGGGCTACACCTGGTATCATGGATTCTTGATTACCTGACTGGCAGACCACAGTACGTATGCTTGCAACACTGTGTGTCCGACAGAGTGATCAGCAGCACTGGGGCTCCACAGGGGACTATCTTGTCTCCCTTTCCCTTCACCATTTACACCTCGGACTTCAACTACTGCACAGAGTCTTGTCATCTTCAGAAGTTTTCGGACGACTCTGCCATAGTTGGATGCATCAGCAAGGGAGATGAGGTTGAGTACAGGTCTACAGTAGGAAACTTTGTCACATGGTGTGAGCAGAATTATCTGCAGCTTAATGTGAAAAAGACTAAGGAGCTGGTGGTAGACCTGAGGAGAGCTAAGGTACCGGTGACCCCTGTTTCCATCCAGGGGGTCAGTGTGGACATGGTGGAGGATTACAAATACCTGGGGATACGAATTGACAATAAACTGGACTGGTCAAAGAACACTGAGGCTGTCTACAAGAAGGGTCAGAGTCGTCTTTATTTCCTGAGGAGACTGAGGTCCTTTAACATCTGCCGGACGATGCTGAGGATGTTCTATGAGTCTGTGGTGGCCAGTACTATCATGTTTGCTGTTGTGTGCTGGAGCAGCAGGCTGAGGGTAGCAGACACCAACAGAATCAACAAACTCATTCATAAGGCCAGTGATGTTGTGGGGATGGAACTGGACTCTCTGACGGTGGTGTCTGAAAAGAGGATGCTGTCTAAGTTGCATGCCATCTTGGACAATGTCTCCAATCCACTACATAATGTACTGGATGGGCACAGGAGTACATTCAGCCAGAGACTCATTCCACTGAGATGCATCACAGAGTGTCATAGGAAGTCATTCCTGCCTGTGGCCATCAAACTTTACAACTCTTCCCTTGGAGGGTCAGACACCCTGAGCCAATAGGCTGGTCCTGGATTTACTTCATAATTTACTGGCATAATTTACATATGACTATTTAACTATTTATGGTTCGATTACTATTTATTATTTATGGTGCAACTGTAACGAAAACCAATTTCCCCAGGGATCAATAAAGTATGACTATGACTATAAAGTCCACAAACTTCCTCAAATTAACCAAACGTCACAATATTAGTGTTTACTTTGATGAGTTTAACACACTTTAAACCATTCTCAGTGGGAATCAGGTTTCTTGAAGAGCTTCCAATGTGATCACCATAGGAAGCTTGAAGATTGGAGCCCAGGTAAAGCTCCCCCAATTGATGCATCTGGTCTATGAAACGCTAACCAAGTAGAACAAACAGGTATTCTGCGGGTAGCAAAAGCGTACATATCTCCAATTTCAATCCTTGCCATTTAAGACCAGCCTGCTCACAGAACAGCTCTTCCAATAAAAGAAAGGCTTCACCACCCCAGCTCTTTTTGCTAGACAATCCTTCCTTCAGGGTATGACATGAAGTCCCGCTAACAGCTGCATTATATTCCCCTGCCCATCAGAGAGCACAGTGCGCCCCTCGTTCGCTTTACGGTCCGCACCCGTAAGAATTCCGCCCGTGGAAAGATTGCGGGTCGAATCCCTCGCCGGAGCAGCGGCGTGACGCCTCCGGATTGGAATGAGAGATGAAACAAATCAACCGATCGCGGTGCCCTGGGCTACGGTACCGTTGCAGTGTCGAACCTACAGAGGCGACGTTACCGGGGCTGATCCCGCTAGGTATGGGTGGAGCGGCGGGGAGGGAGAAATCAAAATCATGGATAGTCTGCACAGAGTTAATATGCTTTAAATCCATTGTTTTATAAGGCTCAGTATAGCTGGGCCCATATACAAAGGACGAGATTTACTTTGCCTGCTTGTTAATTCTCCTCCCACGATCACTGTTAATCTGGGGGGGGGAGGGGGTAGATACTGGGTTTCAGAGATGCATTATTAGCGAAGATGCACACTGATCCTGCGCCGACCAGATTGAGTTAGCCGGTGTGAAACCGTATTGCAAGCGGCGCTATTAACAATTGCTGCGTAATACTCAATTAACCTGGATCAAAATAAAAAGTTGGGTTAACGTTAATTAAACGTAACTGGCTATATTCTCTGCCGGATGGTGACACAATACTGGGATTTGAAGCAAGTCTGCCTGGTCGTAGTTATGAATTGACGTGGAGGAGAGGGAATGTATGAACAAAGGACGCTAAACTCCCAGGAGCACTATCGGAAAGGACATCGTTCTCCCGCTGTGTGGAAGCAGTAATTATAGGGTCCGCAATATGCTCTCTGCAGCTTCAGATGTTCAAATGCAAAGTAAAGGCATGCGGAGGCTTCTGCATAAAGATATGCACTTGAAATGTTCAAAAATAGCTTCAAAAAAAAACTCATGGTCTGACGCCCAGCCCGAGAGCAGTCTTTACACCAGGATTTTGTAAGCTTGTAAGGCCGTGTTCCTGGAGAAGAATGTTCCTTTAAAAGCAATAAAATCAAAGGCACAAAAGTCAGATGAATGTGCTGAATACAAATGATATTCAATTGGATTGATGTGTGCAATAGCTCCTTAAGGCTCTCCTGGGGACAGGGAACATGTCAGTATCTCATCTTCAGTTGGGGTGCCAGGGTCATGCAGGGCTGTCTGGATCTAGGTGTTCCCTCAGGCTGTGTTCTGTGAAAATAGGACCCAGCCAGCTAAACATGGGAGCTGATACCTTGTATGTATTCATAGTCCGTCTGCCTTGACAAGGGAGTGTTCTAGTTTACATACATTGTATTAATTATTTCATTCTTGCATAATTGATTTGGTGCTGCAATTTCTAGAAACTTCCATCATTGGCGTGGCCTCCAGGCTCGATTACTTGCTGATGGAGGCGTACACTCCTCTGCGGTCTGCAGATCACTCGCGAACGAGAGTCACTGAGAAGCGCAATTTTCGAAGTGAATTAAATAAAAGCATCGTTATGATGTGCGAAGGTTGGACTTGGAATATCCCAAGCACAATGCTTGTGCTGGTCTCGGAGCAGCAGCTCAGGTGCCTTTACCCGGAGTGTGATCCATTCCTGTTATCCCACTTTGCAAACTCTGCCTGGGGACTTTGGATGAGATGGACATGGGCTTGAATCTGTTCGTGCAACGGGCTGCTAAAACTCATGGTTCAGGCATTGTAGGTGGCTGGCATGATCATTCCATTTGTGGCAATATAGAAACATAGAAAATAGGTGCAGGAGTAGGCCATTCGGCCCTTCGAGCCTGCATCGCCATTCGGTACGATCATGGCTGATCATCCAACTCAGAACCCTGTACCTGCCTTCTCTCCATACCCCCTGATCCCTTTAGCCACAAGGGCCATATCTAACTCCCTCTTAAATATAGCCAATGAACTGGCCTCAACTGTTTCCTGTGGCAGAGAATTCCACAGATTCACCACTCCCTGTGTGAAGAAGTTTTTCCTCATCTTGGTCCTAAAAGGCTTCCCCTGTATCCTTAAACTGTGACCCCCCCCCCCCCCGTTCTGGACTTCCCCAACATCGGGAACGATCTTCCTGCATCTAGCCTGTCCAATCCCGTTAGAATTTTATACCTTTCATTAAGATCCCCCCTCAATCTTCTAAATTCCAGTGAGTCACATAATGGTCACATTAGAATGAACTCCTTGGCCTCTGCATTGTCTTGGACAACATCTAATGAGTTGTGCCACATGTCCAAAACTGCTGCTCAACACTGCGCTCAGAACATCACCACAGGTGCCTCCAGGCCATTTCCACCACCCACCGCATATTCTGTTTTATTTTATTTCAGAATTCCGGCTTCTGCAGTATTTTTTAAAATTTTCATTTACTTCTCCCCCACCGCCATCTCGGTTAGCTGGTGGAAGGCTGCTCTGTTGAAGCAGGCGAGTTTGCAGGTGGCTGGGAAGGAGGACCTGTGGAAATGCAGCCCAGATTCAAGTAACACTGGCTCATCTTGAATGGTTGCAGTATGGACTTACTGTTGTAAGGGGGTTTTATCTCTTATGTTACTGCCTAGGCTAATTAAAATGACTTCTTTGTTATGTTATACTTGGGAATGCTTCTTTGTTATGTTAAATGCTGAGAAAGCCCTCCCGCTAGCAGTTTGTTGAATCACGTTACTGATAAGAAGGTGTTATGAGCCAATTGGGATAGTTGTTATGTTTTTGGTGTATCTGTAAGATATTGTATGCGCGGGGTTTGGAAGCAGAAGGCGGGAGAGCGAGACAGAGGATGAACGAGGTGCTGTAAGTCCGCTGACGGGGTCGGACCCCGAGCGGGGCATTCGGCGAGGAGGGGAGACGGAGACGGACTCGTGTGGGGCGTCTGGTCGACCACCATTGTTGGTCCCAGGCGGCCGGTCGAGGCAGTCCGAGGGGTCGCAGGGTGAAGAAGAAGGGTCCTGAGCTCCAACTGTGCACGAAGAGATTGAACTTTGATAAGTGTGGCATCTTTTATTTTCCTTTTATAATTTATTCTCTATTAATTACATAGTTCCAGTAATACCTATAAACTGTAAATCATTTAATCGTATCTGGTGTATTGTCTGTTATTTGGTCGGGGTGGGGTACATCATACAGCATCCGCACAAACTAATTACCCAGTTTGGAGGGGCCGAGGGCTGTTTCCCTAGACGACAGTGAGCTGAGCGACCCTGTGAGGGTGGCCGGGGGGCTACACTCTTACAGGCAACAAACAACAAGAGTGCTATCTATGTGGTAGTGGAAGAATCAATGTACACTGTCATTCAGAAAGAGGACATTCACAGATCTAGAGTCACCCATCCAAGGCAGATGTTGGATTACTCTTCTATCTATCCAATTTGTAATCGTTGCAGTATTTTGAGCTTGCATGGCAGATGTCTGAGATTCCACTGGAAATCATGACCATTGACTAGCTTCAGCCTGTGACAAGAGAATCAGGAAGCGTAGCCATGGTTGTGTTAGTAAATGTTGACAAAGAACTAGTCACTATTTCCATGCTGGGAAGAATGCTATGATCCAAACTGGATCTGGATTTCAGCCTGGTTCCCTAACATTTCAGACAGGCTCCACAATTGTCCAACCTGCCTGACATACGTGCTCATCTAACCTTAAATGGAGTGAGTGTGCCCCAAGTGTCTTTATCTGAAACTGCTTGATCAGAACTCGTGCGTGATGCCACCTGTTTAAAAGCTGTCCTTATCCCAGATTCATTATCAGCTAATAATGTCCGTGGGGTGTTCAGATCTTGTTCGTCAGTGTTGTCCAGCTCAGCAGCTCTGCTCTGATAATGGAGCTGCTAGGTATCTGAAAGGAGGAGGCAACAAGAGTGTGGTTCCTGATGAGAAGGGGGTCTACCTTAAGCCATTTGATAAACCAGAAGAGGCAGTGGGATATGAGGAAGAGATTATTGTCATCTTCCAAATTATGCAATGGTCTTGGCCATGGGCTGTTTGTTGTAGTTTACAGTCATGATTAGCCTCCTGTCTTCAAGGCTGATGAGACTTTGCACGCATTGATCAATACCACTCGGCTGGTGGCGCTGATGGGGATTGTGTGCTTATTGAAGAGAGGGTCAAGTGTTGGGGGCTGTGTTGCAATACGTCTATACGATACACTATTGGATAGTCCAGGTTTGTCACAGTGTGCGCTGTCCATGGGATTCCCAGTATTCCAGGTCCTAACTGCTGAGGACTGGAAATTTGTGCCTTTGCATGCCATCATAGAATAGCCATTACAAATCTGCTACTACCCGGATAATGTCTCGATCCATTGGCAAGAGGATCCAGGATAGCTAGAGAATGGGCTCTGCTGAATAGACAAAAACACACAAACATAGATAAATGGGTGGAAAGAGAAGAACATGGTTTGCTGGTGACTGATAACCATGACGTTTTGTAGTTTTTTTTGGCACAGCCAGAGCCTGAACACGCAAGAAACTGCCTCACTGAGAACTTCTGTAGGTAGAAAGGCAGAGATCGCCTGAACTTCATTCCACTTTGAAGAGTGCACTTTTGTCTCCATCCCACAGAAATCCATCTAGCCCAACTTGACCTCAAGAAGTTGAATAGGACATGACCAAAAGAAAATCAATTGGGCTTTGGGAGACCTAGCTGAAGTTCAGTTCCAAATTGACAAGTTCATCTCCCGTGACTGGGAAGAGAAGGTTCTTTCAAGACAGAATGGAATGCAATGAGTGCCATAAATGTGATGAACTTTAAGAAAAGAGTTTAATCTGCGACAGAGAAAACTATCTTCTCAGTCCTTCCCAGTTCCTGCTCCAGATTTCGATGTGATTCACCATGGATTCAGCAAAGGCAGGTCCTGTTTGATAAACTTACTGGAGTTCTTTGAGGATATAATGAGTGCAGTGGATGGAGGGGAACAGAGGGATGTTATTTACTTGGATTTCCAGAAGGCATTCGATAAGGTGCCACATAAAAGACTTATCCATAAGATAAGGATGAATAGAGCTGGGAGTGATGTATTAGCATGGATAGAGGATTGGTTAACTAATAGAAGCAGAGAGTTGGATACATGGGTGTTATTCTGGTTGGCAATCAGTGGTGAGTGGTGTGCCACAGGGGTCAGTGCTGGGCTTGCAACTATTCACGATCTGGAAGAGGGGATTGAGTGTAGTGTATCTAAGTTTGCTGATTACACTAAATTGAGTGGAAAAGCAAATTTTGCAGAAGATACAGAGAGCCTGAGGTAAGTGAATTGGCAAGGGTCTGGCAGATGGAATACAATGGTGGTAAATGTGAGGTTGTCCACTTTGGAAGGAAAAATGGACGAGCAGATTATTATTTAAATGGCAAAAACTTGCAGAATGCAGGACTTGGGAGTGCTTGTGCATGAATCACAAAAGGTTAGTTCGCAAGTGCAGCAGGCTGTCAAGAAGGCAAATGGGATTGAATTTAAGAGCAGGAAGGTTATGCTGTGACTGTACAGGGGACTGGTGAGGCTGCATCTGGAGTACTGCGTGCAGTTCTTGAGGAAGGATGTATTGGCTTTGGAGGCGATGCAGAGGAGGTTCACCAGGTTCATTCCAGAGATGAGGGGGTTAGACTATGAGGAAAGTTTGAGTCGCCTAGGACTGCACTTGCTAGAATTCAGAAGAACGAGAGAAGATCTTATAGAAACACATAAAATTATAGAAGGGATAGATAAGATAGAGGCAGAAAAGTTGTTTCCACTGATAGGTGAGACTAGAACTAGGGGACTCAAGATTCGGGGGAAGTAGATTTAGAACAGAGATGGGGAGGAACTGTTTTTCCCAGACAGTGGTGAATCTGTGGAGTTCTCTGCCCAATGAAGCAGTGGAGGCTACCTCAGTAAATATATTTGAGACAAGATTGGATAGATGTTAGCGTAGTAGGGGAATTAAGGGAAAAGGCAGGTAGGTGGAGATGAGTCCATGGCCAGATCAGCCATGATCTTACTGAATGGCGGAGCAGATTTGACAGGCCAGTTGTCCTACTTCTGCTCCTGTTTCTTATGGGTCAACAAATGAAAAGATTCCAAGGGGTTCACCAAATCTTGAGAAGATGTAACTTCTCTGCTGATGGACAGGAAGCCCAGACCCATGACAACCCAAAAATAGAGAAGAAGCATCTATTGACAACCTCTCGTCCATGCATTAGGAGTACACAGAAACTTGCCTCTCACCTTCCCCCATCCCAAGCACCTTCTGACCCACCTACAGAAAAGTTTGCGGCCCTTCTCTGAGTTCATCAGCCCCCTTGGAGCGCACAAACCTGGAATCAGCTATCTTTGATCCCAGGGGACTACCTGAGAGAGAGTGTGTGCGCGTGAGAGAGAGAGAGCAGTTGAATGCAGCAAGCGTAGTGAAGTTGGGTGGTGTGGATGTGGTTGTTAGGGTTATGGTAAGTGTGTAAAGGTGAGTTGTGCATTAAAGTGTCGCTGTAGACTGAAGATACTGGAGTGACAAAGGTGCAAAAACTACAGCAGTCCAGGTGTGGTACATCTTTAGGAACTGAAAATCATAACCAATCTCTTAGATAGGCACATGAATGAAAAAAAATGGAAGGCTATGCAGAGGGACAGATTGAGTAGGATAATAGACCAACACAGCATCATGACTTGAAGGGCCATGTTGTGCTGTAATGTTTTCTGTTCAAATTTTAATCTTTCAGTATCTTTTTGGCATTGCATCCAAATTCTTGGGGTCTTGCCTCAGATACTAACTTCATGGCCACATCCTTCGTACTGCTCCTTCATAATAGATCTCCGACACTGAGCATGAAGGATTTTTTCTCGTCTACTTCATCTAAGAAAGGTGACCAAAAATGGGGGTGCTCCGACTGTAACTATGCTACAACTTTAGTAAAGTTTTTCTTGGCACTGGAGTGGTCAGAAGTTAGATATGCCTTCCCTTTAAGAAGTGCAGTCATGATTTCTATGTGCTCCAAATCAATTTGCTAGGTGCTGGTAATACCCAAAATGACAGCCCACGGATGTGCAGTAATGTACTGAACAACGTAATTGGCACTGGCTGCGTCCTACAATTATTGTAATGAGGGGCCCACATGAGTTCCCAGTGCAAGATGACCCTGTAATTCCAGCAGGGTGGGGTTTCTCGCCTCTTCTTTCTCAGTCACATGTCGTCCATTAAATTCCATTCACTCTGCACATTTTTAAGAAAAGAAATGAGTGACACTTAACAGTGTTAAGGTCAATTTGACATTTGTCTGGCCTATTTTACAGCTGTTTAATGCGCGAGTTCGGCTGACTCCAATGCTGTGCTCATATTTTACTCCATCCATATTCGCTGTCCTTTAGCTTTCAACAAAAAATCATACAGGAAGAGATTTCTCAGAAAACTTGGAAAAATCCAATTAATGTTTAGCCTTGCAATCAAAAGGTACTGTATATCCAAGTACCCAGCTTGTCCCAGACAATTAAATTACAGCCAATTGCTTAGCTTGAAACCATAGCTCTCAATGCTAAATCACAGCCAAATGTGAAGATCTCTCTTCTCACCACAACGCAGCAAAACTGCAATTAATTGCTGGCTCATAATACATCACAAAAAAAAAGACTCTTAAGGAGGGTTGAGGCAGATTGATTCCGATATGAATGCTGACAGTTGAAGTCACAGTTAGTGTTTTTTTGGATCAGGGAACCGCAGGTGGGAATGGTGATTGAGCAGACAGACCCCAAATGTTTCTCAGGAATCCTTAATCCGCTGCTGCTTACGGCTACAGTGTGTTTACTGCCTCAAACTATAATGATGACTTTTTTGCTTGACTGCAGTGTGTAACCTACTCAATCACGTTCTATAACCTCATTATCATTTTACACAACGTCCTCTGTAAACACTTAAAGGGAAAAGAAAGCAAAGACATTTATGAGATGCAAAGGGCATTATGCCCTAAATGCTAGGCAAATGTTCACCTGCGTTTATTGTAAACAATTTTAAAAACTTGATGTTTTTTCTTATGTCAGCCTCTGCCTTATGCTGCCTTCTCCTAATAATAATGCAAGATCAAGATCAAAAGAGAATACTCAAATCATCTTCCACTTTCAAAAATGCCTGACTGACGAGGTTATGGGTTTATGACGACTTTGCGAAATAGTGCAATTAGGATTCCATTGATGCACGTATACATACCATGCCTTGTGCAAATCCCTGTGCTGGCTTTCTGACGGAAGTGCTCGGCTTTACTTGCTATCACTGAGGCACCAGCATTGAGGAAAACAGTCTGCTGTTGCAGTTCGGTTGCATTTTCTGTTTCCCTCCAGCTATTCCACATCTGATCGAATGAAATACAGCTCAAAGCTTCACCTGCCCTAAAAAAAAAGATAGATATAGATTGCATTAAAATCCATAACTAACATTAAAAAAAAACATACCTTCATTTGAATTCAAGTGGGGAAAAATGTAGCATTGATATTGTATATGCTGATCAATACTTGCAACTGGACTCCAAGTAGAGCAGTGAAAGCAAATTTGCTAAAGAAGTATGATGGACAGATAGTGAATTTTGATTGATCAATATATGACTGTGGTTAGTCACTATTCTGTTTAAATCTATTTTGTAACTTTTACTGAAAATATCTTTGTTCCACAAAAATGGTACTGCAATTTCAGTGGAACGCTGCAGTGTCTCCATGGTGCCACTGAATTAGGAGCACTGGGCTACTTGGTCCCTTGAGTCTGCGCCACCATTTAATAAGTTCCTGGATGATCTGAATGTAATCTGTATTCTTGCCTCCCTTCCTTTCACCCTTTTCTACCTGCAAAATATTTAAAGATTCTGCTTCAACTACACATTGATTTTCATGGACTTGCAATCTTCTGAGAGAAAACAAATCACTCATTGCTGTTATAATTGGTGATCTTTTTAATAAAAAAAACACTGGCCGGCCCCTGGTTCCATTTTCTCTCACAAGAGGAAACGCCCTTTCACATCCACCCTGCCAAGATGCTTTGGCATCCCACACATGATTCGATCATATTCCCTCTCACACTTCTAAGATCCAAAGCCACAAGTCTAACATGCCCACATTTTCCTCAGGAGATAGCATGTCCATTCCTGGTATTAATTTAGTAATTTTTTTTCAGAATGGGTTTCAACATATTATCACCCTTCATTAAACAAGGAAACCAATTCTGTGGCAGATGTGATCTCATCAATGTTGTATATATTTAATTGGGCCATCGGTTAATCGGGGAGCCACATATTTGGAACAATTCTGAAAGAACAAAAACTAATAGAGAAAATAGCTGGGATTCCTTTAATTTATTTGGATCACTTCTGTGGCCATTAGATAATACACCATGCTCAGAGCAAACGGATTTTAAATGCATCGGTTGCTTGTGTTTGTGTTCAAAAAGCAGTGATTTTTGTCTAAATATAGTTGGCGAAAAATAAGCAGAAAGACAATTCACTATGGTTCCAAGCTTTCAGGCTTGGAGATGCCAGAAACACGGGGGATAAAAACTAAGTGATTTCACTACTTCCACAACTTAGGAACTACAAAGAATTTGAAGGTTTCGGCAATCATCTTGAATGTTACAATGAAAATGAAGACTTGGAGGATGCAATCATCAAAAGCATTGTATGATGGCAGTCCATTATCTGCACTAGGTGTCTGTACTGACTTTCTTCATTTATAGTCAATCTAAAGAACATAGCAGCGTACACTGGACGAATTCCTCTGTCAATAACTACTACGAACTAATACACAATCTCATAGGATTGTAGTAGTATTGATAGTGTTCTGATTTGTTCTGTATTTAATTCAAATATAATTTAATTCAAATATATAATTTGTTACTCAATTAAATGGCAGTTTGTCTTATTTATATCATTTTAACAATTTAACAAATTTTCGGCTAATTGAGACTGCCACTTAATTGGGACAAAATATACTGGTCCCAATGTGTCCGGTATCTCTTGTACCCCATCCACTTCAAGGTTTTGTGTGTTGTGCATTCAGAGTTTCTCCTCTGCACACCTTTTAACACAAGGTTATTTGTGTTACTTTGCCAGCTCGAACTAGTCTGGCCATTCTCCTCTGACCTCTCTTAGTAACAAGGCATTCTTGCCCACAGAACTGGCTCTCATTAGATGATTCTTTGCTTTTCACACCATTTTCTGTAAATACTAGAGATGGTTGTGCATGAAAATCCCAGGAGATCAGCAGTTCTGAGATACTCAAACCATTCATTCCATGGTCAAAGCCACTTTGATCACATTTCTTCCACATTCTAATGTTTGGTCTGAACAGCAACTGAACCTCTTGACCACGTCCGCATGCTTTCATGCAAATGAGTTGCTGCCCACGATTGGCTGATTAGATATTTGCACAAGAAACTCAGCAGATGCTGGAAATCCAAAGCAAAACACACGAAATGCTGGAAGAACTCACAAAGTCAAGCAGCATCCTTGGAAAGGAACAAACAGGCGATGATTCAGGCCAAGACCTTCATCAGCACTGGAAAGGAAGGGAGAAGCAGCCAGAATCGAATGGAGAGGGAGAAGCCAGTGTAGCAAGAAGGTGATAGTTGAAGCCAGGTGGGTGGGAAAGGTAAGTGGCTGGAGATGAAGGAATCTGATAGGAGAGGAGAGTGGACCATGGGAGAAAGGGAAGGTGGAAGGACACCAGGGGGAGGTGATAGGGAGGTGAAGAAGGGCAAGTGGCCAGAGTAGAGAATACACTGATAATCTCAGCAGGGCTCTCAACCACCTCTTTAATCAAGGAAGTACAGCAGCGTCTCCACTTCCTGAGATGATTGAGGCAATCGAGATGCCCCATTCCCTCTCTGTCACATTCTACTGGATCACTATCGAAGGTGTCCTGACCAGCTGTACCAGTCTCTGGTATGGGAATTGCAAGGCGTCTGACCACAGAACACTCTAAAGGATTGTGAGGACGACTGAGAGAATCATCGGGGGTCTTTCTCCCAAAATCTAGGACATCTACCAGGAGTGCTGTATCCACAGGGCCTTCAGCATTCTGAAGGATCCCTCCTATCCATCCACACAATCTCTTTGACCTCTTACAATCAAGCAGAAGATAACGCAGTATCAGAACAAGGACTGCCAGGCAAGGGAATGGTTTTATCCCCAGGCTTTGAGACCTTTGGACACCCTACTACCACCCAGTATACTTTATTTAAGACAACACCAGTGGCATAGTGGCATCTGCACCAAACCTCAAAGCAAGTGGTCCCGGGCTCAAATCCCGCCAGCTCCTTGCACCCTTTTCATCCGGGCTGGCTTGAGAATCGAGCTAGCAATTCAGCCCCGTAAAAAGCAGACAAATGCTAAAGGAATGGCAAGGTTGCCACCTGATGTGCCACAAGGCACAGATAGGAACGACAGCAAATGGCATTATGCTGCTGCATATTTAATCCTTTGTTGAACGTGCACTTTATATCAATGTGTAAATTCTTTTTTTATCAGTTAATATTATTGTGTTAACATTGCTTTATATGCTGTACGTGATATATGTACTGTGTTTTGCACTTCGTTTCATTTGTTTGTATACATGTATGTAATCAAATGACAATAAACTAGATCTTGAATCAGCAGGAGCAGAGGTGCACCTAATAATGTAGCCACTGAGTGTGTGTGTGTGTCTTATATATATATAGACACAAATCCAGAGTGGAGCTCCTAAGACGGTTGGATGGCGTATCACGTCACCTCCCGGCAGCTCCTGCAGCCAAGCTGATGCCAAACGTACTGCTTTGCATTCCTTTGGACCACATCCGCGAGGCCGAGAGGGGGATCTTGGCGTCTGGGCAGCCCAGGATCTCCATATTTATCGCCCAGGTCTGCACCCTGGAATGGGCGCATCCATTGTCTACTTAGACAGACGGAGCCTTAATGATGATGATATACACACACTGAAGCAAAATCTACCTACTTTTCTAACAATAAATTAGACATTTCAAAAAATAAATGCTAGTTTTCCTCATTACCTGCTGTATTTGCATACTAGCCTATTGAAAACAATGATCAAGGACATCCAGATGTCTTTGCAACCAAGAATTTTATTCTGTCAGAAGCTGAGAATGATAATTGCTTGAATGGAACCAATGTTCAGACCCACCTTTCCCACACCACACATGCTACTGAAAAATCCTCTCGAGCTTGTTCAAACAATGCGCCTTTGCCTCAGGTCCTATTGTGCCCAGCCACATCGTGCCTCTAGACTCACTGGGCTGACTTTGGCTCAGCCATTTCAATGCAGCTGCTGCTAGTCTACAAAGTGTAGATCGGGCCGTAGTTAAAAATCAAGGAGGAAGAACAACACTATTAGAGCTCAGGGCATTCCGGAGATTGGAGTTCATTTCCGGTGCCGTTCTGTAACGTCATCCCGATTGAATGCATGGGTTTTCCCCAAGTGCTGCAGTGTCATCCTCCAGTCTAAAGCTGTACTGGGAAGGTGAATTAGTCATTGTAAATTGTCCTGTGATTAGGTTAGGGTTAATTGGGCAGCATGACTGGAAGAGCCAGCAGGGCTGTATTGGTAGGTAAATAAAAAAATAAGGTCTACCCTATCAGTGAGTTGTTCATTGGCGGAGGATCCCGAGGAGTCGGATTTGGCGCAGACCGTGTGCTGTCCGCTACAAGGAGGTGCTGGAGTCAGTGCACGAAGGCGGTGTGCAGTCTGGTAGCAAGGGATTGTCTTGGTCGTTTCGGTTTTTAGTGTGATCGCAAGACGCTACTGGACCTAGGCAATGCAGAATGCTACAAGTCCAGTTCATTAGTTTAATGGTGGGACTAACGGCGGGGGCGGGCGGGGGGAGCTCAGTGGCCTGGGATGTACCGTTGACTAGAACTCAAGTCGCGTATCTGCAGCCACCCAGGAGAGAGGCGTCAGATTCGGTGCCTCGGGGCAGTGTGGCACGGCGACCAAACTGTTGGTGCTGCCCTCCAGTGTTCGCTCAGTGGATGACAAGCGGGATTGTGTTTGCAGACTGATGCGGGTTTGCTCTCGCCAACAACATCCATTGTCTTTGGGACTTGGGTCACATTATATTTTTTGTGAGACTGTATGATTCCTGCTATCTTATATATGCTGTATGTGTGTATTATTACTGTTAGTACAGGGTTTTGCACCTTGGCCCTGAAGGAACACTGTTTTGTTTGGTTTATTCATGAGTATTTATGTACGGCTGAATGACAATTCAACTTGAACTTGAACTTAACTTCATTAGGGCAGGATCGAAACAGGATTAGATAAACAAGTGGCCAGATTGCTTTCTTTTCATTTCAAAGAAAACTAATTTCTGATCCCTGAAGCAATAATCAACAGAATGATTGGTATTTGGATAATGCAGAGCTGATGCAAATAGGCCCTCTCGAAAGAGGCACAGTATGAGAAAACACATTTATTTATGAAATGCGTCGAAGACAATGATACATTTGATTCTCGTAACAGAATAATTCACAATTGCAATTCGGTTTACAAGTTTGTTATTGCATTTATTCACACAGGATCTTAACAAAAGTATTTCTTATAAAGATGCTAAAAAAAATTCTGATGGAAAGTATCTCTTTATTTATGTTAATCCATTTGCACATTGTCCATGTATTGGAAAGCAGCAATACTGTGGTATTTCATGATGTTGCAGGGCAGTTCAGGCAGCAGAAACCAAACATACTGAATGCTGTGTTGCTGGGCTGCGTTTCAACAAAATATATGGTGGTTGTCCATCGCGTCCAACGATGACAGGAAACTTGTGCAGAAGAATTTTTAAAAGTAGGAAAGCCCTTGCACTGGGGTAGTTCCACTCTCTCGACGTTAGCAGTCCAGGTCTAGTGGTATGGGTAGTGATCACAAGCTGGAGGCTTCCTTGGTTGCCGTGGATGACCATGATGTCTTCCGTGCCTTGTCAGACCCTTCGCTCTCCATGGAGCATTGCAGTACCACCTTCCGAGCCGTTGGATCTCACTCTAGATCTCCGCCGGAGATGTCTTTGCATGCTCGGACAGGCATATCCCTATCTCACCGGGTATGAGGCCCATCGGCTTTCAATGGGTTTAGCCCCGCCCGTGCGGTGGATGTCACATGCCAAGAGCTCCTTGGAGTCAGAGGTGAGAGCTGAGTATCCAGTGGGGATCTAAGGTGAGCGAGCTGCCCCAGAGTGACATGACAAGCCCCTGCACCAGAGGTGCTACCCCTCCCTGGACACCCCACACTGAACACCAGATGCAGCAAGCTGGGTGGTTGATAAGGGGCTGGGTAGTGTGAGAACCTACAATCACAAGGTCTCCCTAAACCTCTGCTCATTTATGTCCTTGGGATTGTGTCTGTGCCAAAATCTGAGCAGGAGGAACAACACTGTAGGGGATGTAGTTCCAACTCACATAAGAGCAACTGAACATATTAACTATATTTACCAACATAGAAAAACTACCTGAACATAGTAATTGAAGTAAATTCCTTTTGGCTGCTGCCACACATTTCTAGAGTATATTTGTCTCAATAAAATCCAAAGTTCAGAGTAAATATATTATCAAAGTACATATATATCACCATGTGCTACCCTGAGACTTGCTGCCTTACTGGCGTTCACAGTAAATACAAAGAAACACAACAGAATCAATGAAAAACTGCACACAGACAAGAATGGATAAACAGCCAATATACGAAAGACAACAAATTGTGCAAATGAAAAAAGAAAAAAAAACAAAATAATAAGTAAAAAATCTTGTGAGCAAGTAATAAATATTAAGAACATGAAAACACACAAGTGGTGAAATCAACCAAACTCGATGAATGGAAAGAAAATAAAAGATCCATCTTGACAAGAAGAAAACTAAAATGGTTCATGTTGTCCGGCCTATTGAATGCAAACAGTACGGTTTACAGAAACTCAGGGGAGGTCAGTTTGAACAGCGGCTAATCAGAGATCAAGAGCAGGAGAAGAGATCTTTAATGCACACAGGTCAGCAAGTGTGCTTTAAAAAGCAGCATGTCGCGAGAGTTTTGGCATTTGAACTGTAGCCAATCGGAGATCTGATTCATTAGCAAGAGCAAATAAAAATAAGGCAGGGGCAATCGGATTACAGAGGAGGAAGTATTTGCTGTCTTGAGGCAAATTAGGGTGGATAAGTTCCCAGGGCCTGACAAGATGTTCCCTCGGACCCTGCGGGGGGCAAGTGCAGAAATTGCAGGGGCCCTAGCAGAAGTACTTAAATCATCCTTAGTGAAAGATGAGGTACTGGAGGATTGTACGATAGCTAATGTTGCTCTGATGTTTAAGAAGGCTCTAAGACTAAACCAGGAAATTATAGGCCACTGAACCTGACATCAGTAGTGGGAAAACTATTGGAAAGTATTCTATAGGACCGGATATATGAGCATTTGGATAGACAGGGACTGATTAGGGATAGTCAGCATTGGTTTGTGCATGAGATCATGTCTAACCAACCTTACAGAGTTTTTCGAGAAAGTTACCAAGAAAGTTGATGAAGACAAGGCAGTGGATGTTGTCTACATGAATTTCAGCAAGGCACTTGGCAGGGTCCCAGATAGGAGGTTGTTCAAGAAGACTCAGTTGCTTAGCATTCAAAATGAGGTAGATAATTAGATTAGACATTGGCTTTGCGGGAGAAGTCAGAGAATGGTAGTAGACGGCTGCCTCTCAGAATGGAGGCCTGTGATGAGTGGAGTGCCACAGGGATCGTGCTGGGTCCATTGGTGTTTGTTATCCAAATCAATGATCTGGATGATAATGTGGTTAACTGGATCAGTAAATTTGCGGACAATACCAAGACTGGGGGGGGTTAGTGGATAGTGAGGAAGACTATCAGAACTTGCATTGGAACCTGGACCAGCTGGAAACTTACACTGTGAGCAGTATGAAACTGAGGAGTGTGTTAGATCGAAGAGATCTGGGAAACCAGGTCCTTAAATCATTGAACATGGCATCACAGGTAGATGGGGGTTGTAAAGAATTCTTTTGATACTTTGGCCTTTACGGATTGAGTGCAGGAGTTAGGACATTATATTGAAATTGTATAAGACGTTGGCGAGGCCTAATACTGGAGTATTGTGTGCAGTTTTGGTCACCCACTTATAGGAAAGATGTAAATAAGATTGAACAAGTACAGGGAAAATTTACGAGAATGTTGCTGGGACTGGAGAACCTGAGTTATAAGGAAACAATGAATAGAATCTAACTCCATTTCTAGAATGTAGAGATTACACAAAATTATGGGGGGTATCGGTAGGGTAAATGCAAGCAGGCTTTTTCCACTGAGGTTTGGTGAGACTACAACTAGAGGGCATGGGTTAAGGGTAAAAGGTGAATTGTCTAAGGGGAGCATGAGAGTGCTTTCTGCACTCAGTGGGTGGTGAGAGAGTGAATTGGTGGTTGTGATTTCAATTTCAGTATTTAAGAGAAGTTTGGATAGGTACATGGATGGTCGGGGTATGGAGGGCAATGGTCCCGGTGCAGGTCAATGTGACCAGGCGGGTTAAAATGTTTGGCATGGACTCGATGGCCCAAAGGGGACTGTTTCTGTGTTGTAGTTTTCCATTTGGAAGCTAGCATTGTAATTTGGTCAACACACATCAAAGTTGCTGGTGAACGCAGCAGGCCAGGCAGCATCTCTAGGAAGAGGTGCAGTCGACGTTTCAGGCCGAGACCCTTTGTCAGGACTAACTGAAGGAAGAGTGAGTAAGGGATTTGAAAGTTGGAGGGGGAGGGGGAGATCCAAAATGATAGGAGAAGACAGGAGGGGGAGGGATGGAGCCAAGAGCTGGACAGGTGATAGGCAAAAGGGATATGAGAGGATCGTGGGACAGGAGGTCCGGGAAGAAAGACAAGGGGGGGGGAGAACCCAGAGGATGGGCAAGGGGTATATTCAGAGGGACAGAGGGAGAAAAAGGAGAGTGAGAGAAAGAATGTGTGTATAAAAATAAGTAACAGATGGGGTACGAGGGGGAGGTGGGGCATTAGCGGAAGTTAGAGAAGTCGATGTTCATGCCATCAGGTTGGAGGCTACCCAGACGGAATATAAGGTGTTGTTCCTCCAACCTGAGTGTGGCTTCATCTTTACAGTAGAAGAGGCCGTGGATAGACATGTCAGAATGGGAATGGGATGTGGAATTGAAATGTGTGGCCACTGGGAGATCCTGCTTTCTCTGGCGGACAGAGCGTAGGTGTTCAGCAAAGCGGTCTCTCAGTGTGCGTCGGGTCTCGCCAATATATAAAAGGCCACATCGGGAGCACCGGACGCAGTATCACCCCAGCCAACTCACAGGTGAAGTGTCGCCTCACCTGGAAGGACTGTTTGGCGCCCTGAATGGTGGTAAGGGAGGAAGTGTAAGGGCATGTGTAGCACTTGTTCCGCTTACACGGATAAGTGCCAGGAGGGAGATCAGTGGGGAAGGATGGGGGGGACGAATGGACAAGGGAGTCGCGTAGGGAGCGATCCCTGCGGAAAGCAGGGGGGGGGAGGGAAAGATGTGCTTAGTGGTGGGATCCCGTTGGAGGTGGCGGAAGTTACGGAGAATAATATGTTGGACCCGGAGGCTGGTGGGGTGGTAGGTGAGGACCAGGGGAACCCTATTCCTAGTGGTGTGACGGGAGGATGGAGTGAGAGCAGATGTACGTGAAATGGGGGAGATGCGTTTAAGAGCAGAGTTGATAGTGGAGGAAGGGAAGCCCCTTTCTTTAGAAAAGGAGGACATCTCCCTCGTCCTAGAATGAAAAGCCTCATCCTGAGAGCAGATGCGGCGGAGACGGAGGAATTGCAAGAAGGGGATGGCGTTTTTGCAAGAGACAGGGTGAGAAGAGGAATAGTCCAGATAGCTGTGAGAGTCAGTAGGCTTATAGTAGACATCAGTGGATAAGCTGTCTCCAGAGACAGAGACAGAAAGATCTAGAAAGGGGAGGGAGGTGTCGGAAATGGACCAGGTAAACTTGAGGGCAGGGTGAAAGTTGGAGGCAAAGTTAATAAAGTCAATGAGCTCTGCATGCGTGCAGGAAGCAGCGCCAATGCAGTCATCGATGTAGCGAAGGAAAAGTGGGGGACAGATACCAGAATCGGCACGGAACATAGATTGTTCCACAAAGCTAACAAAAAGGTAATTTGGTCAATGGAGTTAAAGTTTAGTGTGCTCTCAACTTCAATACTGTTTTCCTTCCTTCTGATCAGGGCTTGGGCACAAAAATATCAGGATTAAGTTTGTCCATGTAAGTGTAACTTGCCTTGTGATTGGACTTAGGGAATGATTAAAATAATTAAATAAGGAGACTCAGGCTACAGTCTCTACTGTGTGCTGGAGGTCGGATAAGGGTGAAAAGAGAGAACAATACATTTAAAGTACAAGCGTTTAGATCATAATAAAAACATAAGTTATGTGTATAATATTTGTGGTGGCAGTTTTCATACTTAAGAAAAGATAATTAATGATATTGTCATCACTCCAAAGGGAGAACTTTTGATGTTAGCCTTGACATTTTCAAAAGTTCTCCAGTGTTTGAAGCTTCTCTGGTGTTGGAAACAGAGACTGGTTGAAAGTAAATGTCCTTTCATCTTGTCTATAATTATAATATGTGACGGCACACACCCAGCTCATGAGAACAGCTGGTTACTAAAAATATTTGTTTAAGTGAAGGGTTGTTTCTTCCACCTTCTCATCAGAAATTTAGAGTAATTCACTTGCATTGTAAGGAGAGCTGGAGGCAGCTGTATCCATGCCAACACAATTACAAAATATCAAGGTAACACTAAGAACCTCCAGAGATGTAGACACCCATCTGGGTTCCTACCACGTCAGTAGTGGCAAAGAGCAACCATTTTATTCTGACTTTTGTCCTGAATCAGAATCAGAATCAGGCTTATTATCACCGGCATGTGTCATGAATTTTGTTAGCTTAGCAGCAGCAGTTCAATGCAATACATAATATAGAAGAAAAAACCAATAATAAATAAATAAATAAATAAATTACAGTATACATATATTGAATAGATTAAAAACCGTGCAAAAAACAGAAAATTGAGGTAGCGTTCAAGGGCTCAATGTCCATTTAGGAATCAGATGGCAGAGGGGAAGAAGCTGTTCCTGAATCGCTGAGTGTGTGCCTTCAGGCTTCTGTATCTCCTACCTGATGGTAACAGTGAGAAAAGGGCATGCCCTGGGTGCTGGAGATCCTTAACAATGGACGCTGCCTTTCTGAGGCACCGCTCCCAAAAAAGATGTCCTGGGTACTTTGTAGGCTAGAACCCAAGATGGAGCTGACTAAATTTACAACCCTCTGTAGCCTCTTTCAGTCCTGTGCAGTAGCGCCCCCCCCCATACCAGACAGTGATGCAGCCTGTCAGAATACTCCCCACGGTACAAATATAGAAGTTTTTGAGTGTATTTGTTGACATACCAAATCTCTTCAATCTCCTAATGAAACTCCATCAGTAAGGCGTGACAATAGCACTTGGCCTTCTTCGCAAGTTTCTCCTGAAGTTTCCAACTGTCAAGTTAGAGGGGTATCATAGCATTCTTAACACATTGTGTAGCAGCTTGCTTGAAATTGGTTCTATGATATACATATAATGTTATTCAGTTGGAGTTTGGAGGCAAAAGATACAGCTGTACAGGATCTCAAATAGGGTTATCCAAATTCATTGTTTGGTGAGCAACTTGACAACACGTACTTTAAGACCAAAGAAATACTTAACGATTTCAGTTACAGATAGTGAAGCACAATAAACCCATGATAGCATTTTTTCTGTCCCAGTTCTCAGAGCTGCTGAAGTATTATGCCCTAAAACACTACTTAGACTCTGATTGCCTTGCTATGTATTTTTAATTTCAGAAACTCCGTTTTGCTCGACTGAAGAGAAGTGGTGCCTCTATATTGTTTCATCCAGGCTGCTCCGCGATTCACTCATACATCCATGTAGAATTCAATGGCAAGACATCTTTTCATGTTGCTAGCATTATAATCAGAAAGATCAGTCTGTAGCTATGTTCATGTCCCTAGAACACCCTAAAGTGCTGAAAAAACAGTGATTATGCTGTGGTTACAGAGCAGATGGTTTGTGCACCATATTGACCCACTAACAATGAGGTAAGCTGTTTCAATGTGTTTCACCAACTTAGCCAATAGTAGCTGTGTAGGACCATGTGTTCCCCAAGATATTTAGTTTGGGCTCAACTAAGTCCAGCTAGATCGACTCCTTCTCCAACTCCACTTCATGCCTCCAGCTCCTTTCTCTCATTGTATTCTGGGCTTTTGCCCAATTGGCCACGTGATCAGTTCCTGATTGGCATTTCAGGTGTGTTCCTTTTTGTATATTGATTACCAGACATACCATCTCTGCTATGTTTCTTTGTTGTTGTGTAGGATGAACTTGTTAATGTAAGTGGCCAGATAAATTAGTTCAGCGTTCCATTTTGCCTTGTAATTTCACCTGCAAGCGGATTCCTCTGTCTTTTCTGTTTCTACCCCTTACCTCAAAGTTGTCTTTTATTCCTCTTTCAGTATATGTATCTCGATGATAGTTTCATTAGTTCAAAGGTTCAAAAGTTACAAAGGTTTCAAAGGTATATATAATGTCAGAGCAATGTATACAATATACATATGGAAATGCTTTTTCTTTGCAACCATCCATGAAAACAGAGGAGTGCCCCAAAGAATGAATGTCAGTTAAACGTTAGAAACACAAAGTTCACCCCAGCTCCCCTCCCTTCTGTGCGTAAGCAGCAACAAGCAATGATTGCCCTCCCCCCACCGGCAAAAAAAAAGCATCAGCACCCGCCACCGAGCACTCAAGCGTAGAGCAAAAGCAGCAACAAAGGCACAAACTTGCAGTACTCCAAAGACTATGTGTTCATCCAGTATTCAACATACCACAGGTTCTCTCTCTCCCTAGTAAGGGAGAAAGAAGTGTCTCCATTTCACAGTGAGAGGGGGGATATAACGAACAACTCGCTGGTTTATGATGTTAACAGTCCATTGCGTTGCTTTTTCCAGCTCTTTTTCCGAGTTTCATGCGCTCATCTCATTGCTACCATCAAGGAGGAGGTACAGAAGCCCGAAGGCACACACTCTACAATTCAGGAACAGCTTCTTCCCTTCTGCCATGCGATTTCTGAATGGACACTGAACCCATGAACACTACCTCACTACCTTTTATTTCTACCTTATTGCATAACTTATTTAATTAAACTATTACATATATGTGTGTGTGTGTGTGTGTATATATATATACACACACACATATACATATACATATATAAATACTTACTGTAATTGTAATTCACAATTTTTTCTCCATATTATTATGTACCGTATTTTACTCCTGCCGCAAAGTGAACAAATCTCATGACATATGCTGGTGATATTAAACCTGATTCTGATTAGAAACCATGTGCTGGCAGTTTTGCCACACTGAAACAGGACCTGTGCAGTTCCAGAGAGATCTTTCTTTCTTTCTCTCTCTCTCTCACTTCACGCATTCACTTTTTCGTGCACACATTCATACTCTGTATTTCGCATGTAAACAGACCCACGCACACACACACAGCTCTAACCCTCACTTCTCTGTTAAATTTGGTAAATGTGTTGTAATTTCTGAGCCATTGACAAAGATGTTGGAAATGTTTGAGGTTGTAACAAGTGAATAGGTTAACTGATTTATGTGATGGAATTGGACTTTCAGAAAGCCTTTGACAGACCCAATCCATGTCAATATTTTGCCATAGGGCAATTGATTCCCCTCCAGAGAAGAAATCTGCCACCTTTATCTGGTCAGGCAAGTGCATAACTCTTGACCCAAACCATGTAGTTGACTCTTATAGTCCGTTTGAAGTGGTCTAACAAGATACCCATTTGTACTATTAACACCAAAATAAAATTGGACATGCCATTTGCCATTAGGCTGCCACTAAGTTAAAACATGACAAAGTTGCTCTAGGCTCAAGTTACCTTGTCAATATCTGGGAACTGGTATCTGTTTTGAGATCTATCCCACATACTGGTCAAACAACAATTTCACCTAGTTGTAATTCACAGAATCATTACTTCTATACACCATACCACAGACCTCCATCGCAATGAGTAGCTACGTCCTCATCTTCCAGTATTACTGCCACCAGAGGTGGTGACACAGTAGGGTGGAAGCAGGAGAGAGCAGGTCTTTAAATACTCAAATCTCCTAGCATCAGGGCATGAATGGGCAAGAAAATCTCCTACTGAATATACCCAGTCTTCTTTTTTGTTGGGTTCTTTAGGGTATCTTTGTTTCATGGCTGTCTGTTAGGACATGAATCTCAAAGTTGTATAATATATACATACGTTGATATTAAATGTACTTTGAGCTTTGAACCTATCAGCCTGCTAAGCTGATGAAGCAGTTCATTTTGTATTTGCACATTCGTCCTCTGCATACTGGTTGCCTGCCCTGTAGGTGCGGTCTTTCACTGATTCTGTTGGGGTTATTGGATGTATTGAGTATGCCCGCAAGAAAATGAATCTCAGGGTTGTAAATGGTGACATATACATTCTTTGATCATAACTTTACTTCAAACTTTGAACTCTTCCACACTGAGCAATACTTGAAAAAAGGTCTGAAAGAAACAAGGACCCTGAATGTATTCTGGTTGGGAGTCATAGTCATAGTCATACTTCATTGATCCCAGGGGAAATTGGTCTCAATATCCAAAACTAAGGATTGCCAAGTTCTGAAAGGCATTGCTGTCAGACCAGAAACATAGTAGACAGTGAATGAGTTAACATAATTGTCTTACCATTTTACATGTGTCAGATGTATCTGCCCATGGTAGCGTAGTAGAAGTGACCATCTCATAGTCTTTATGGAAACAAAGACTCACATTCACACCCAGTGATTCAATGGGGTGATTTAACAGTGATACTTCCATAAGATGATGGTGTGTTTGGATCTGTGGGGGTCAAACAAAGGTGTTATTGTCTTTTATAAATGTATTTTTTTACGATTGCAAGATCCTGCTGGACATTAAGGGTTTTAATTTCTGCCAGTCTATGCCATCAGTAAGTTGTTCATTGACAGAGAAACTGCACTTGGTGTGGACTGTGTTGCTGCCTGCTACATACAGAGAGGTGTCGGAGTTGGGGTGAGAAGGCGGGTGATCATCTTAGTTGCTTCTCTTGTGATCGCAAGACCCTATTGGACATTGGTGGCATGGAATGCTGCAAGTCCAATTCATTGTGTTTTGTCGAACAGTGGGGGGTGGATGGCAAGGGTACTGTGTGGCCCCAGATGTAGCAAGGACTCGGCCTCAAGCTGCAGACTTGCCTGTTCGCAGCAGCCCAGAGGGAGGTATTGGAGTCAGGTGCTCCACTGGAGTGCCGGAGGTGGTGGTGTGTTGTGTCCATGCTGAATTTGGTGCTGTTCCCTCCTCCCCCCCAGTGTCCACCTGCCAAAATTGACAAGCTCTATTGTGTTTAACTGCAGACTGCTATAACATTCATGGACTCGAGGACTTGGAATATATATTTTTATGTGACTATATTTTACTGGTATCTTATATGTGCTTTGTGCTGTGTATGACTGTTGGTACTGCGTTTTGCACCTTGGCCCTGGAGTACCACTATTTCGTTTGCCTATATTCATAGGTATTCATGTATGGTTGAATGACCATTAAACTTGAGCTTATACCTCCATCTTGTTGTGTTGCTTTTAAATTTGTTCTGAACGAGATGGATCCAGAACAGATTTTGCAGGCCAAAACTGAAAATCCAAGACGTACTGCCGACCATTGGCAGCAGCTGAAATGAACGTCACAATACATTACCTAGTGGCCAAGCAGATCTCTCACTCTGCCACTCATGTTGATGGAACAATCCCGATTCAGTGAGAAAAGGAGAAAGCCATGCTGGAAACAATACCTGTATATCTTAAAATTACAATGTTCCAGTCTAGTGACAAGATCATTCCTCTTCAGCCATCCTTCAGGAATAAAGATGAGCTGCTTTCGTTCCAGGTCCAAGGTTCTCAAGTGGCTGATGAGGGAAATAAGGGATCTGCTGATTCTTCAATCCATGGGGCAGGTATAGCTTAATGGGATAGACAAGAAAGTTCACCATTGTCTCTAATTCCTCAGGAGGCTAAAGACATTCAATATGTCTCCATCAACTCTTACCAATTTTTATTGGTGCACTATAAAGAGCATTCTGTCTGATTGCATAGTGACTTGATATGACAACTGCTCTGCATGTGACCTGCCTCCCCTCTATGGATGGCCTCAGTAAAGTGACCAAAATAACCAAAGACCCCACCAACCCCACACATTCTCTCTTCTACCCTCTCCCATCGGGTAGAAGATACAAAAGCCTGAAAGCACGTACCATCACGCTCAAGGACAGCTACCACGGTTACCAGACTTTCAAATGGACCTCTTGTACAATAAGATGGACTCTTGCCCTCACAACCAATCATGTTATGATTTTTTACTCCATCGTTTACCTGCATGACACTCTTTTGGTGGCTTTTACACCTTATTCCGCATTATTATTGTTTTACCTTATTCTAGCTCAATGCACTATGTAATGATTTGATCTGTACAAACAGTATGCAAGAAAAGTTTTTCACAGTGTGGCAATCATAATACCAATGTGGTGTGCTCCTTCCATTGCTTAAACTGTACATCTATGTGCTCCTGTTCCATATGCTAGATGCCCCCTTGGAACTCTGAATGCTCCTCCTTGAATCTTTTCCTCAGTCTAGCTGGTAACTGCAACCAATCAGCATCGATTGTCTATTTCAGGAGCCCAGTACAGGGGAATGTAAAGAGAAAATCCTGCCCTCAGTGCTGGAAACGCTGGCCTGGAGAGGACACTGTAATTATGTTCCTTATCCTTCCATGCAGATAGGAAGTTTTTATGGGGATAACATTGCTGTATCATTCCAGTGACCTGAGGTCACAGAAGTTGCTTAAGGTTTACGGAAGTACATGTATACTAAAACAATGAACAGTAGATATTGACAGCTTAAGCTTTTCCGTAAGTGCTGTGTTTCTCCAGCATTTTGTGTGTGGAGCAGTAGACATAGTCTACTATCAAAATCTGATAAAATCTGATAAAAGCTCTGCATATTGATAATACTGTACAATTACTCAATTAAGAAGAGTAATCCTGCTAATTTCCACCCATCCAATCTACTCTTAGTCAACACCAAAGTGATGAAAGGTATCATCAAGTGAGACTTACACATCAGCAACGTGCATACCAAAGCCCATTTGGGTTTTATCCAGAACAGACCTCACTGCAGGATTTTTCCAAACGTGGACCAAAGAGCTGAATTCCTGAGGGGAGGGAAGAATTACAGCCTTGACACCCAGCACCCAGGCAGCATTCAGTGGAGAATGGCATCAAGGAGCCCGCCAAAACTGAAGGCAATGAGCATTCACCCTGATGGTTAGTTACAGACAGATAAGTGGCAAGTCACTGTCACACCACGGAAGTTTCAGGCAAAGACCATCTACCAGAATAGAGACCATCTCTCCTTAATGATCACTGGTGTTTCTATTCACACATTCATCACCATCACCAGCCAGGGTGTTGCCATTGACCAGAATCTCATCCTGGGCAGCCACATTAATACCATGACTACATAGCAGGTCAGAGGTTTGGTGATGAATGGAGGATGGCTCAGTTCCTGGCACCCCAACGTTTTTCCATTATCTACAGGGCACAATTAATATGTTGGAATCCTCTCCATTTGCCCGGATGAGTCCAACTTGATTGGTACCATCCATTGCCCTAAGAGTTCATTCACTCCACCATTGCCAAACTACATGCCAACTACAAAATGCACTGCAGTTGCTCCCCACCCCCCAATATGTCCATTATATATGTCCTTTTTACCATAGAGATTGCAGAATTAGGAACTTCAGACTGAGTAACGTGCAGTGCATTTTGGGAAATGGGAAACACCACCACCTTCATGTTCACTTCCAAGTTCACACCAGCCTGATTTAGAAATTAAACCCCTGGACATTCATTGTCACTAGACATGTGTCCCAGAATTCCCTGTCCAATGGCTCTCCGGGAATACCTTTACCAGAAGGGTTGCAGCAATTCAATAAAGCACCTCCCCACCATCTTCTCATAGATAGTTAAGGATGATCAATATATGCCAGCCTTGTCCACGATGCCCATATATGAAAGAAATAAATACTCATTTAACGATATCCGTCACAGCCAGGGTCTCCCAGTTGCCAGCCATTTTATTTCCACATCCTATTCCCACAGACATGTGAAAAAAAATATTCTTTTGAAAATATCCGTGCCAGCCCAGGACTTCCCGGTTGCCAGACATTTTAATTCCACTTCCTATTCCCTTACTGACATGTCTTTCCTCAGCTTTCTCTACTGCCACTTTGAGGTCAGTCGCAGACTGAAGGAGCTTCTTCCTTCGTATCAGTTTCTTCAACGTCCGGTAACCATTCCCCACCGGCACGCCCCGGTCCCTTTACTCCTTCTCTTTTCCCTGTCCTGCCCTCATGACCTTCCCGTCGCCTACACCTCCCTCCCTCTCTTTCCCCACTTCCTTTCCCTTTATTACATGGTCCACTGTCTTCTCCTATCATATTCCTTCTTCTTCAGCTCCTTGCATTTTTGACCCAGCTACTCGCATCGTCCCCTTCCTCCCACACCCTCCCCCCAAGATTCCTATTTCCCTCCTCACCGGGATTCATCTATCATCTGCTAGTTTGTGCTCCTCCCCTCTTACCCCACCCCTTTATTCTGGCTTCTACCCTCTTCTTTCCAGTCCTGATGAAGGGTCTTGGCCTGAAATGTCAATTGTTTATTGCCCTCCATAGATTCTGCCTGACCTGCAGAGTTTCTCCATAAAAGAGTGTATTCTTTAAAGAAATCACTTTCTATTGCACCCTCTCACCTGCATCCCAGACTGTTTCTAAGCATTTTGTGGTGGCGAGGGCTGGCTGTACAAAGTGAATTACAGCCATGGTATAGTGCAGGGATTGTAAAACTTACAATTAGTACAGTGAGATAGGGAAGGCAGCTGATGTATAACCTTTCTAATAACAGTAAGTTTTTTATGTTTGTAAGATTTTAATTTGTTGTAAGTGCTTTTGAACTTGCAAGCAGTATGGAAATGCAGGCTTATTTAGGGGTATAAAATCGTTCTTTGTACAGAGGTAGGTGAGTCTGGCTTGGTAGTTACAGGCACTGAACAGACCCTGACATCCTGCACACAGAAAGGCTAAGAATTGTGTCATTTATTGCCACAGCCATTGAATAAATATGCCAAAACTTGAAGGCTGGTAATAGTGCCCCCTTCTCAACCAAGTACACTCTGCAGAACTTGGAAGGTGTTGGGTTTCTTGCAGTGATATTTGAGACTGATGAGTTGTGTCTCCCCATGTCTGCAGTTTCCACTTAAGAAAATGTAAACTCAACAAAGTTGGACAATAAGCTTCTATTGTTTGATGAAGGGGGCAGGTTGCAATCGAAAGCTTTATGTTGGCGATGGAAGAAACATATGTTGCAAGACATAACATCATCTGGTACATGATTGACACTTGGAAAATGTCAGCTGTACCAAGGTGAACTGTGGATAGAAATGCCCAGGCCATTTCACTAAAGGTCATCACTTCCACCTTAAAGGATCACTGAAACACAGATAAAATTATCTTGTTGCATTTTTTTCCACATGCAAGCAGGCCTTTACCTGAAATTAGTTTCACTGAGTTTGAAAAGATTATTATTTTAAAAGATTTGAACTCACAGGAGATCATATCGTATTCTGTTTTTAATTTCAAGAAATTAGTGATCTGGCAAATGTGATGGAAGCAAGAGCGTATTGCCTGTTTAATCACAGAGGCCGCAATTACAAATGACGAGCTTATCTGCCTATTTAATTCTCTAGACTCCAAAGGCTCTCTGGCTCTGTGATACAGAAAGTGCTTCAGTAACTCAGAAGAGAACTGATCCTTGCTTCACGTTAGAAGGAGGGGAGGCCACAAATGTGAGCATTAATTTTGGTACTGGTGAATCTATATTGTGATTCTTATATTTTAGTAATGAATAGAATATACGGAATCAAACTAATTGATTAGAAAGATTTATGAGGAGGGAGTGATAATTTTCCTTAAAAATAGATATCTATCTCAGGATCACACAAACCCCTAGTGATATCCAAGTTATGCTGTTAATACACTGCAATCTTTCTTCATGCAAGAAAATGTTTCCAGCAAATTCCGTGAATGTATGTCTTCTGTGAAATGTTTTGACTGCTCTGCAAAGTCTAATGACATTGTTCAACAAAAATATTTCAGGCTTATCATTTTCGATGTAAATAGTCTGATTAGAATATAGGTCAGAGATGAGGTTGATAAGGGTTATCAACCCTTAATAAGGGGTATTTTTCAGCCAATTCAAGGTCTTCCACAAATTTCTGAAGTTTCTCAGTCCAAGTGCTCAGATTATTCTAGAGCTGAGCATGTTCCACCTTCTCTCATTCACATGTGGAAGATATGATCAATATTCAGCCATTGATTTCAGCACAGAGACTGAACTCATGAATCTTATCCAACTTTGGGTGTTAGTGATTATGTAGTCTCCTCCTCATGTAGCCATTGGACCACAGATCAACACTTCATTGGCATAGCAAGTTATTCCTTAAAGGCAGAAGTCGGGGGAAAATCCTTCTAAAAGGCTCAATTTGGGCATTTGAAGTTAAAAGTTCAAAGTAAATGTATTATTAAAATATGTATATGTCACCATATACTACTCTGTGATTGATTTTCTTGTAGGCATTTACAGGAAAATAAAGAAATACAATAGAATTTATGAAAAAACTCTACATAACAAAGGCTGACAAACATCCAGCGTGCAAAAGAGGACAGATTTTACAAATAATAAATTTTAAAAGAAAATAATAATACTCAGAACATGAGTTGTAGAAGCCTTGAACCTGAGTCTATAGTTCTGTTTTGTGGTGAGTGAAGTTATCCATGCCAGTCCAGGAGGTTGGTGGTTGAAGGATAATAACTATTCCTGAACATGGTGGAGTGGGACCTTAAGGCTCTGAACCTCCTGCCTCCTGACTTGATACCTAAGACTAGAAGGTGGGCCTGCAACAGCAGGGGTGGAAGGTTACTGGCCATTGTTTAGGACTACATTCAGGATTGAGGAGGTGGGTAGACTTGTCACCTGGGGTGTTGATAGTAGGTTTGGAACCAACTGTCACTGGGAGAGGGTTTCCAGCATTTTAGACATGTAGGTCCAGGTACTGTGAGGGACATTCAGGGTTTGGGGATTTATGCTGCTGTGTCCAGACCTAACAGGTCGGAGGCTGTTTAGTGGGTGTGGGTTAATGCAATACATTGATGTTACATTGGTTGAGGAGGATTGGATTCAGGCATCACAAAGAGATGGACACTAATAATGAGGTGGTTTTCAGAGATGACAGGCAGTGGGCACCATTGTGTGGACATAAATTTGCTGGGTCTACCAACAATGATCCTTTCTTTTGCCCTTGGCCCACAAACAATGGAATCAAGCCATCTTGCCTTCTTTTATTGTTTAGCCTGTGAATGCCAGTCAGTACTTGTCTCAAAAGTGTGCGAAATGTTGGGAGAACCCACCCAGTCTTTCCACTGATCTCCAGAAACCTACTCTCTTGAGAATTTCTGAGCAGCACACTTACCCTCAAGACCAACCATATTCATTTTATAAGCTGAAGTATTGGCTCTCATTGAAAGCACATGACTCCCATCCACCCGTCCATTCAATTTATTTTTCTTCTGGATGCTGTTCCTAATCACATTGGAAATCCCAGAATCTTTTACTCTGTCCTTCCATGCTCTTTTGATTAAACAGGACCTCATTAGGATAAATGTGAAGGTCTCCAGTCTGTCGTTAAATGTGCTTCTGACTTCTCTTCTGCCGTAATGAAGGCAACACTTCATTACTGTAAACTCTTGACGCCCAGTTCAAGAATTGATCACTTTAACCCACCCTCAGACAAGTGTTTAACTAAGAGCAAAGGAGAAAATGAACATAAACAGGTCAATGACGTTTACTCTGAATTTCTTTTAATAAACATCAGTTGCAAATCAGCTGGAAGGATATTGGCTCCTTCCATTGTGTGCAAGATTTGATTCATTGACATTACATTAATAAAATATACATAAAAAATAGAACATATCCAACATTCCCCTTGATTCTGCTTCCTAACTAAGCTTCTAGGATATTAACCTTGTTAAATTTATTGACCGAGCTCTGAAATAAATATTGTTGGTCTGGAGGGAATATTTTAATTCATTGATTCCTTTGAAATAAATAAAATAAGGCTCAGTAATATAACATTTCTTTCTTCCTATTACTTCTGAAATCAACTAAAGAAAGTTAACCTTGTTTGACACGGTGCAAATACTCTACAGTTAGCCTCGAAGGGATTAGGCTCTTTGTACATTAATCTGCAACTGCACAAATAATCAATTTTCAATTTAAATTATTTACTCGCTATTGTGTAGGAGAATTCCGCAGCCAGAATTAAAAATTTAAAAATTAGTAGGTTAGTATTTGATGCACCATTTGAAACTCCTTCTGGAACATTGAATTAGGTGAATGATTGTGGGGTTGCCAAGCAGGATTCGTCTGATATGCCTTTGTAATCAATACTATAATAAATTTTCACAGAAGTTTAAGCCGAATCTTATGCTGTGTCACAAAACAGCATTTCAGCAAATTTTCTAAAGGGTCACGGCCCTTCACATTTTCTATCATCCAAATATCCACCACGCTGAGGAACTATTTTGATAGACATTAGCTGTCCACGAGGTTAATCTAATATAAACACCTTCAGGACCTTTTATTATAAATTTAGTTACCAAGATTCTTGATTGAAAAAAAAGAACCTTTTTGTTGTTGCTATGGCATTAGATTAGATTGTGTTAATTCATTTCACCTATTTCTTCACATTAGTTCAATATTAAGGGTCCATTCATGGGAATAAATAATGATACAATATCATAATTATTTTTTTCTCAAAGGAGTGCAGTGTAATTTTTATTTAGTCCACTCTTTAATGAACACAGTGGCAAACAGGTGTAACCTGTCTGACAAAGACAGATGACATATTGTGAAAGAATCCAGGGAAGTTAGGAAGCGAGAAAATGACAATTCATCCATTAAGCCCATAATAGCAATCACCTGGATTTGCTGTATCTACTTAACCCCATTACAAAGGAATATAAAAAGCAACAAATGACCTTTCAGCTCTGTGCCTGCTCTTGCATTCAATAATAATGTGGCTGATCATTTTCATTTTCCAGGACAAACCCATGAATCCCTTAATCTGTATCTCTCTGCCTTGGATATACTCAGTGATTGACCCTTCACAGCCCTCTTGGGTAAAGAATTTAAAAGCCTGAATAAGATCAAAAATCGAAGTTAATGTATTATCTAAGGACCTGAGCTTCATTTTCTTGCAGGCATTCACAGTAAATACGAAGAAGCAATAGAATCAATGAAAAGCCACACACAACAAAGACGGACGAACAAACTTAGGGGTCTGCAAGGATTTGGCATGACATCTAAAACTTTGACAACCTTCTACAGATGTATGGTGGCAAGTGTATTGGCTGGCTGCATTACTGTCTGGTATGGAAACACCAATGCCCTTGAATGGAAAAGCCAACAAAGAGTAGTGCAAATGCCCCCCAGTCCATCACAGGCCTCTTCACAAGTGGACACATCTAGATGGAGCGCTGTTGCAGGAAAGCAGCATCCAGCACCAGGCCATGCTCTCTTCTCGCTGCCGCCATCAGGAAGAAGGTACCATAGCCTCAGGACTCACATCACCAGGTTCAGAATCACCCCTCTACCATCAGGTGCTTGAACTGGAAGGGTTAACTTTACTCAACTTCACTTGCCCTGTCACAACCACTGGACTCACTTTCAAAGGAGTCTTCATCCCATGCACTCAATATTTATTATTTTCTTTTTGTAATTTATTTTTTATCATCTCAAGTTGGTAAAATGTGAGATATGGACAGAGCCAGGTACACTCATTTGTGAATTGCTTGGAACTTTCAGACTATTCTAGCAGTGTTAAGTATTGTGGCTTTCTGAAAATTTACATAGATATTACTGTGTAGCCCTAATTATTTAATGCTATTGCGTAGTGCTTTTGGGTTGATACCAGCTGTAGATATTACTATCGGGGCAATGTATACCTTGTTCATGTTCCAAAGTCTTTCAATTTCCTCTTTTAATTCAGAATATTTTTGGTATTTTTCACTTATTGTTTTCTGTAAATTACGTGTGTTTGGAATGGCTATATCTATTAAATAAGTTGTTCTTGCTTGTTTATCCTGTATTATTATATCCAGGAGGTTATTATGGATTGTCCTATCTGTAATAACTGATTGGTCATAATATAATTTGTGGCATTCTGGCTCTAAAACTTGATCAGGCTTGTATTTATAGTAAGGTGTGATTTCATTTATGAGTTTGCATTTTAAAGCAAGATTTTGATGAATGATGTTTGCCACTTGATTGTGCCTATGTAAGAAATCAGATTGTGCTAAACTGCTACAGGATCCTCTAATGTGTTGGATTATTTCTATTTTTTCTTGGCATTTTCTACATTTATCATTTTGAATTTGCTAGTCCTTGATTATATCTTTTTGATCATTTTTTGCATTAACTGCCTGGTCCTGTATTGCCACAAGGAACTCTTCTGTTTCTGGGGACAGGTCTCCAACTCTGAGCCAGGTGTTCAATGCTTCCTTGTCCACATCCAGTCTGTTCAGATTGTGGGGGTGTCTTTAATGGAGGGTCATGCTCTTCCATTGGTTAACTTTTTCTTCAATAGTGATAAAGTCTTCATTGTTCTGGGCTGTGGACTCATTTAAATTTAGTGGTGTGTACTTCTTATCAGCATTGCATATGCTTGCATGGAGTACTGATTCCTGTTTTCATTGATGAAAGTATATTCTTAGAAGTTGTATTGAACTTTTGTGTAGATTTTTAATATCTGTTATTCTTCTTTGATCTTCTGTCCTGGGTAGTATCAATCTAAGCGCGCTCGAATGTACATAATGTTCTCTGAAATTTGTCATTTCAGGTTTTATTTTTCTTTGTAAATTTTCCAGATTGGTTTCGGTCCAAGATATTATGCCAAAAGAATACATTAATATAGGTATAGCTGAAGTCTTTTATTGCCTTTGTTATATTTTGACCGTTGAGTTCTGTTTGGCAGATTTTCTTAAGCTTTGAAGTGAATTCTTTCAGAAGATTTTCCTTCATCAGACTATGATCTATTTGTTTTCCTTATTGATATCCCAGATACCTACATCTTTCATTTTCATCCATCAGTTGTATTGTTATCCTGCTACTCTATTTTGTATTCTATTAGCTCTGGTGTACCTTCTTTTATATTTACTGTTCTGCATTTATCCAGCCCAAAGTTCATGTTTATATCTTTTGACAATAGTTCTAATATTTGAATTAATTGCTTTAACTTAACTGATGAAGAAACATATAATTTCAAATCATCCATGTATAAAAGATTTGTTAAGATATAGCTCATTTCATTGTTTCTGATTTGATATCCAATTTTGGTCTGATTCTGTGAATTAGAGAGCAGGTTTAAAGTTAGACAGAACTGTAGTGGACTTAGAGAGTCACCTTGGAAAATGCCTCGGTTTATTTTGATAATGGTAGTTCTTCTTTGGTTGTTAATAGGATAATTACAGTATGCCAATGCTTCATCAGATGTTGCAGGAATTTCACAAGTATTGGGTGTAGTTTATATATATTAAGAACTTCTATTAACCACGAGTGGGGGACAGAGTCAAATGCCTTTTAGTAGTCAATATAGCAAATATGAATGATTTCTTCTCTTCTGCCAGGCTAGATTTACAATTACGCAATCTATTATCAGTTGTTCTTTACATCCTTTCACAACTTTATAGCATCCTTTCTGCTCTTCTGTGAGTATATTGTAGTTATCTAAGTGAGTGGGGATTAGCTGTGAGATAAATGATGTTACAATTTTATATATAGTTTGTAAACAAGGAATAGGACGATGTTTTGATGGATCTTCTGTGATTTCCTCTTTAGGTAAGAGATGAGTTTTATCTTCTTTCAAAAAGTCAGGCACATTTTCAGGATTTTTAAGAAAATTGTTGATATGCATTAATAGATGCAGATGAAGGCAAGTGTTTTTTATATTGATAAATATGAATATTATCACTTCCAGTGCTTTTTCCAGTTGTGGGTATCAGCATTTCCATTGTAAATTCAGGTATTGGTATTTCTTCAATTGTGTGTGTGCATTCTTTTTCCTCCCTACTCTAACTTGCTTCTTGATTGACCGTCATCCTGTTTGACCAGATATGAGACGAAAATTCATTATCTCTGTTTTTGGAAATTCTGTGCTCAGATTGGTGACATTTCAGTGTGTTGTATTTAGTTTCAATAATCTTTTCATTATTTCTGCTTTCTACTTTCTTCATCTGGTGCATTTCTTGTATCTATTTAGTCTGGCTTTGTATGCACCAAGCTTTTGTTTTAATGTATCTATAAACTCTACGGTGCCTTTGTTAGGCTGATGTATCTTGTATGGACCTTATATTTCGTTAGTTTTTCTCTTAAATTTTTAACTCAGGTTCTCCTTTTTATTCTCCATTAGGTGGGCTATTTCTGCTCTTAAGGTTTAATTTTGTTTTTTAAAATCTATTTTGCCATTTTGGTGTTCTCATTTTATTACTCAGTTTTGAGTTTCTATTAATGAGTGTCTCTATTTTGGAGCCATTGCACTGTACAGCTGTTAATGCTGCACAGTATGTTATTGTGTGTAGTTCTTCAAATGTTCCAAGTTTTCCTAAAAGTTATGGCAATATGCTATTGTTAAGAGTACCAACAATTTTTGCAAATTTTGATGACATATTTTGTTTTTGTTGGGTCAATGCCCATATATTCTGTTAATGTGGTGTTAAATATTAGGATAATTTTGTCCGCAAGCTCAGCTTCATCGTTGGCATTCTGCGGAGGCTCTGGAACTGTGTGGTTGCTGTTAACTTCCAATTGTGAAGCAGTTGAAATAATTGTATTTTCATCAGTGTGTTGGAGGGGTTCATCTTCATTATTTTCTTGCATTGTATTGTCATGATATTTAGATTGGTTTCTCTCTAGCTCTTGTGCAACTTCACGATTTATTTGGTTTCACATCTATAGGGATTAAGTTATTTTTTACTGTCACTCTATGTTGATCTGCTATTCATTGTGCGTTCATTTGTATGGAGGGATATTGTGCAATAAACTGCTGATGAATTTTGTCCCTTTATCCTGTCATATCAGTCTCAAGTTCCGTTGTTGGAGTGGATTCTTTTTGGGTAGATGATTTGTTAACACTTAAATGACTTTGACCACCAGACTTCTATTTTAACTGTTTGACAAAGGACTGCAGATTGAGTCCACCACAATGGGCTTCCTAAAAGGTGTAAATACCAAATGCTTCTGGTGCCTGATGCTGTAGTTTTGAAGGCAGTATCACCTATACATTATAAATATTAATTGTATGAATTGTCTTCTATGTTAGCACGGGAAATGCCAAATAAATGTATTGTAGACTTAACTTACATTCCTAAAGGCTGTAGATACCAACCCAGACATGTTGGCGTCAGGAGGAAAGGATGGTGTGAGATTTTGTATGTAGCTTCAATAGGAAGCATTGTCTATGCATTGTCTGTAACTATTTAAGTAGCGATTGCCTTTGTGTTTAGCATATAAATATCGAGCCCACATTTAGCTAGCAGACCTTTCTGCGGAAAGCGTCTCCATCCGTTAAGATGCCTGCTGTACCTTGTTGTGTCGAATAAAGAAGCTGCTTTGTATCTACCAGTGACTCTGTCTCTCTGGTAATTTCATCCACGCTACAACACCGTTGCTCAGTAATATACACACAATATGAATGTGTTTACTTGTAATGACCATTTCATGGTCAGCGGGAGGAGAAAATGACAGCATGATGCAGCTCACAGCAGCCACTCCGGTGGTGATGTCTGTTATTTGTCAAGTAGGGTGCCGTGCACAATCCTGATTTGATAGAGGCGGACGTGAGAGCACGGAGGAACATCTGGTGAAACTTCTGAAATGCCTGCTTCGCCGCTGCTGCTACTGTGTGGTCCAGAATCTCCTGAGGAGAAGGCCCCGAGTCCTCGACTTTGCTTGCTGCTTGGCAGCCGGGGCGGGGTTGAAGTGCTCGGTAGAGGATGGTGCTCGGAGAGGCTGTGTCGGTGGGGCTGGTCAGAGGCTCGAAGTTTTCGGACAGACTCAGAGTCCGCTGCATTCAGATGCTTCCAATGGTGCTGCATCGGCAAGTTGGCGGCGCTTGGAGGTTCATGGCAGGGAGAGATCCTCCCTTCTGCCACCTGCGTGAGATGATGAGTCTATTGGGACTTTGAGACTTTTTTTTACCGTGCCCATGGTCGGCTCTTTATCAAATTACGGTATTGCTTAGCACTGTTGTAACTATATGTTATAATTGTGTGGTTTTGTCAGTTTTAGTCTTGGTTTCTCTTGTGTTTTCTTGTGATATCATTCTGGAGGAACGTTGTATCATTTTTTAATGCATATATTTCTAAATGACAATAAACAAGGACTGAGTGTCCTCATAATCTAAAAAAAAAGTGTCTTTCTTCTCTTAACTCCTTGAGTGGACTCAGTTGAGAGTGGACTACTCCCCTGAGAAGCACTTGCAGCAGTCACAGCCTGTAGTGTTGAGGGGCCACTTTCAATGCTGGCTCTGTCTTTTTCCGGTTTCTCAGCAGTACACCACTAGCAGTTCACTTATTTGATGCCAGCGCTAGCTCCAGGCGTGACCTGGACATCCCCAGGCAGCGGCCATGTCCCTGTGTTCTGTAGACATCTCTCCATTTCTAGAGTGAGAGGGTACAGCCAGGTTTTAACTTCAGCCGCCCCTAACATGGAGGACAGACGCTGGCCAGAGCACCGTCCAATCCAGGTACAGACATGTCCGGATTTTTGTGTCTGGTTTTATTTGAGGATGAGTGGATATTAATTCTCTTTTTTCCTTTCCTTTTGGATTTGCATAGTTTGTTGTCTTTTGGGCACTGGTTGTCCGCCCCGTTGGCGCAGCCTTTCATTGATTCTATTATCTTTATGGGATTTATTGAGTATGCCCACAAGAAAATGAATCTCAGAATTGTATATGGTGCCTTTGGTAATCTTTGAGTATAAATTTACTTGTAACTTTAAACTTCTTAAATCAGAAAGATTTTGGAAACTATTTGCTCAACTTCTCTTCGTAGGACAACTTCTTTCCTCCATGAATCAACCTGGTAGACCTTAATTCCACTTTTTCATATGTATTGTCGCTGGGTAGAGAAACTTGACCAGTACTGAGTGTTCTACTTGGATGCTTATCAGGATCCGATATTATTTCTATATGGAATTGTAATTAATAAATTGAGATAAAAGTGTATGAGATTCTTCATTATTAACCTGAATTTCACTTCTCAGTTACCTTTGTGGAGGCTTTAGGCCATTTAAAATAAGTAGATTCTTGCCTTGCATAACATGTATATATTGATTTCACATCCCTCAGCCTTGTAGCCTAAGCTTCTTCCCCAGGGGAAAATATTCTGCCTATTATTTTAAGCATACCTCCATAATCCCAAACACCCTCAATGATACATCACAATTCAGCTTCTGCTTTCAATTGCCAAGTTTTCACAATTAAAACATAAACAGTTCCTCATAAACAAAGAGAACATTTTTGGATATTAGCATTATTGGTGAGATCATTTCCCGTGCTCCCTTTTACTCTCCAAGGGCCTTTGTTCCAAATACCTAATAAACACACCGAGTTCCCTTTTCCCACGCTTTATGGAATTTAGGACATAGAACAGCACAGCACGAAACAGGCTCTTCAGCCCACAATGTTGTGAAAACATTTTAACCTACTCCAAGACCCTCTCCTACCAGATTCCTTCCTCTCCAGCCTGTTATCTTCCCCGCCCACCTGGCTTCAGTTATCCTCCTTCCCCTCCCCCACCTTTTTATTCAGGTGTCTTTCCCCTTCCTTTCCAGTCCTGAAGAAGAGTCTTGACCCAAAACGTTGACTGTTTATTCATTTCCATAGAAGCCGCCTGACCTGCAGAGTTCCTTCAGCATTTTGTGTGTGGTGCTTTGGATTTCCAGCATCTGCAGACTTTCTTGTATTTATACTCTAAGATCAGTCTAACTCTTCCCTTCTACATAGCCCACTATAAATCTTTAATCCACGTGCATACCTAAGAGTTTCTTAAATGTCTCTAATGTATCTGCTCCTACCACTAATCCTGGCGTGGCATTCCACCCACTCATCACACTCTGTGTAAAATAAACTACCTCTGACATTCTCCCCGTACTTTCCTCCAATCACCTTAAAGATATGCTTCCTTCAAACTCACTGGGATTCACAGGAACTTTTGTATTACAACTGCATCTTCTTTACAAAAAAAGAAATAAATGATGAGTTTTCATACGAATAATATCACTGGACAACAACTTTTTTCAGAAGTGTTGCTTTCTCAGATTTTTTTTTGTCTATGATAGACTGCTTGAAGTTGAACACAAATATAATTTCAGACTACTTGTATCACATAGGAATTTGGAGAAGCAGGAAATTAACTTTCATTGAATATAATTAATTTAATTGCAAAACAGTGCTGACTCTTTGCAAAAGTTCAACTAAGCTTAAAATGATTTGTTGATGATTTTAATTTGCACTCAGTGTCTGAGGCTTCTTGCTTAAGTGTCCAACAATAATCAGCCAACACTGATGAATTCCAGTTGCCCTGTTATTATTTCTTCATGACTGCAATGTCCTGCTGAAACCTTTCACCATGCTCATCACTGACAGCGCCAAGATATGCAGGGAAGAAGTCTAAATGGGAATACGGATAATGAATCATTAGTGCCATGTTGTACTTCATGATTTTGTATGCTTGAAGCATTTTGTCAAGCAGCTGCATGTAGTTTGGTGTTCTGTAGTTGCCAAGAAAATTTTCAACATCCTGTAGTGCCTTCCATGCGATTTTCTCCGGTCCAACTAGAAGTTCTTCGAATTACCTGTTATTGATGACCTATTTGATTTGTGGACCAACAAAAAAATGCCTTTCTTAATCTTGGCATCAGTTACTCTGATTTGAATTATGGATTGAAATAACAAATATAGGCGATTTCAGTAAAATGGTGCATGATAGGGAAATTTCATGGTGATTTTCACAATCAATGGCCCAAATCTATAAGATACACCCAGAAGTACTCAGGAAGCAAAGTCTTTGTTGTCCAATGTATCCAGCAGTACAGTCCATCTCCACCAGAGCCCCAAAAAAGCTTGATAATGGGAGATTTTCTACAGATCAAGGCACGGTAACAGGAAAGCATTGAGGATACCTTTGTCAATCATTAGTTTACTTGTCATCCGAAATAAAACAACCACAGCAAACAGGAATAGCATTTTGGAATGATTCATAGTTCCAAGGCTCTTGATAATCCACCTCACAGCATTTAGGTTCAGCCCTTGCCTCTGACTAAATGAAAAACTGCTGTGGACCAGGAGGAGAGAGACGCAGAAAGGAGGCAATGGAGACTGACCCTCTTTAAGCTGTGGTCAGTGACCATCTATCAGACTGTGCTGTCAACAAACACAATAAAACTAAACATAATTTCCCATTTCACTACAGCAGGAGTTGAAGTGAAGACAGAATTCTTGCTCCTGAACAAAATCCCTCCCCTTGGACTCCAGGCTGTAAATCGTTCTAAAGGAACAGTAGCGTAGTGGTTAGCACAACTTTTTTACACTACAGCTGACCCAGGGTACAATTCCTGCCTCTGCCTGTAAGGACTTTGTATGTTCTCCTGTGACCGTGTGGGTTTCCTCCCACATTTCAAAGACGTACCGGTTGGTAGGTTAATTGGTCATTGAAAATTGCACCGTGATTAGACTAGGATTAAATCGGGGGGTTGCTGCGCAGTGAGGCTCAAAGTGCCAGGAGGGCCTATTCTGCACTGTATCTCGATAAATAGGTAAAATAAAGACAGTGCCTTGTAAAAGTAGGCAGCCCCTAACCCTTTGTTCACATAAATGAGTGTTACAACCAGGGATTTTGATCAATTTAACTGAGAATTTTTATCTGTGAATCCCATGCTCCTTTTTTTTCACAGTAGAGCCCAAAAACCGGGGAAAATTGTTAAGCATGTGAAACCAAAACTTCAAAACCTGAAATGTCTAACCACTCTCAGCCTTGGGCATTATTCAATTCACCACAGCCTAATCCCTCGTCAACTAATTCCATCGGCATCTCTTCATCTGGATTCATTCCTGACATTCATGGGCTGAATCCACCCTTCTGCAAACATTGTGACTTTTATTCGGGTCATTTTATTGCAGCAACAGGTGTCGAAACTGGACTGGAGGCAATCAAACGTGGAGTCACTGTAGCATATCCAACAGGAACTTGAAGATGGCTGAGTGAGAAAATGGACTATGGATGGACTTTAAGGAAGTGGTGTTGAGGAAAATAGGTTCTGAAAAGGAAGGAGGAGGACAGTACCAGAGGAACGAGAATCACTGACAAGGTCAAGCAGCACTGAGTCGAGGAAGATGGATGGCCGGTTTAGTGAGACTGTGATGAAGGAAGTGTGATTTACATCCTGTGGAATGAATGAAACCTGATCAAATCACTGAGTCAAAGAGAGATACAACAGAGTAACAGGTCCTTCAGTGCTCCATGTCCACACTGACTACCGGAATCAAAATCGAGTTTAATTTCACCGGCATATGTCGTGAAATTTGTTGTCTTTGCGCAATTCATGATAATAGGAAAAAATGTGAATTACAGCCAGTGTATGTGAGTGTATGTGTATGTGTGTGTGTATATATATATATATATATATACACACACACACATGAACTACTATAATTCATATATATATACTGTATATAATGTATGAGATCATGAAAAGGCAACGTAACTTCATTGGACATGTGATTGGGAAAGAGGAGTTAGAATGCACAGTAATTATGGGAAAGATTGAAGGGGAGAAAGCAAGAGGAAGACAAAGACAAATGATGATGGAGACAGCAGCCAGAGAACTGGAAATGAATACCAATGAATTGATCCACTTGACCCGAAACAGGAGTGTGTGGGCCATGGCAGTCAAAGCTCAAAATGGGCACGGCACTTGATGATGATGATGCTGTATATAAAGTAGTTGAATTAAATAAGCACTGCAAAAATAGAAATAAAGAAGTGGTGAGGTAGCACTTAAGGGATTAATGTCCATTCAGAAGTCGGATGGCAGAGGGGAAGAAGCTAATCCTCAATCACTGACTGTGTGCCTTCAGGCTTCTGTACCTCTCCCTGATGGTAACAATGAGAACAAGCCATGACCTGAGTGACGCGAGTCCCTAAAGATGGACGCCACCCCTTTGAGGCATTGCTCCTTGAAGATGTCCTGGATACTCCGGAGGCTAACGCCATGATGGAGCTGACTAAGTTTTCAACTCTGTGCAGCTTATTTCACTCCTGTGCGGTAGCCTGCCCCCACACCCCCGTACCGGACGGTTATGCAGCCAGTTAGAATGCTCTCCAGGGTACATCTGTAGAAACTTGCGAGTGTTTTTGGTGACATACCAAAACTCCTCAAACTCCTAATGAAATATAGCCGCTGTCAAGTACCCATTAACACTAAAATTACATTAATTTAATTTTCTTCTCTCATCAACTCCCCCTCTCAAGATTTTACTAATCATCTGCATGCCAGGAATAATTTACAGTGGCTGATTACCTGACTAACCCACGTGTCTTTGAAACATGGGAAGAAACCAAAGCACCCCAAGGAAACCCATCATGGGTACTAGCCTCAGTAGTATCCAAGCCATCTTCAAGGAGCACATAGAATTCTCCAACTTCCGGTAATTCCCTCCCCCTCCCTTCCTCTATCCCTATTTCACTCTGCCCCCTCCCCCAGCTCCCTATCACCTCCCTCATGGTTCCAACTCCTCCTACTACCCATTGTGCTTTCTACTGTTCCTCCTTCACCTTTCCTGCCTATCACCTCCCTGCCTCCCCTCCCCCACCCCTTTATCTTTCCCTTTTCCTCAAAAGGCAACGTCCATTATTAAGGACCACATCACCCAGGAGATGCCCTCTTCTCATTGTTACCATCAGGAAGGAGATACAGAAGCCTGAAGGCACACACTCAGCGATTCAGGAACAGCTTCTTCCCCTCTGCCATCCGAGTTCCAAATGGACACTTAGCCCACACTCCTCACTACCTCACACTCCTTTTCATTATTTCTGTTTTTGCACTACTATTTTTAGAATCAGAACCAGAATTACGTTTATTATCACTGGCATGTGACATGAAATTTGTTAACTTAGCAGCAGCAGTTCAATGCAATACATAATCTAGCAGAGAGAAAAAAATATCAACAATAAATAAAATAAAACAATAAATAAACAAGTAAATCAATTACGTATATTGAATAGATTTTTTAAAATGTGCAAAAACAGAAATACTGTATATTAAAAAAAGTGAGGTAGTGTCTAAAGCTCCAATGTCCTTTTAGGAATTGGATGGATTGTATCAGCGTAAATTAATCAGTCTGATGACCTGGTGGAAGAAGCTGTTCCAGAGCCTGTTGGTCCTGGCTTTAATGCTACACCTCCTCCCTTGCCACCATTCAGGGCCCCAAACAGTCCTTCCAGGTGAGGCAACACTTCACTTCTGAGTCTGTTGGGGTCATCTATTGCATCTGGTGCTCCCGGTGCGGCCTCATCTACATCAGTGAAACCTGACGCAGATTGGGGGACCGCTTCATTGAGCACCTCCACTCCGTCCGCTACAACAGACAGGATCTCCCAGTAGCCACTCTGCTTCCCACTCCCATTCAGATATGTCCATACATGGCCTCCTCTACTGCCATGCTGAGGCTAAACTCAGGTTGGAGGAGCAACACCTCATATACCGTCTAGGTAGTCTCCAGCCCCTTGGTATGAACATAGAATTCTCCAACTTCCGGTGATTCCCTCCCCTTCCCTTCCTCTATCCCTATTTCACTCTGCCCCCTCCCCCAGCTGCCTATCACCTCCCTCATGGTTCCGCCTCCTTCTACTACCCATTGTGTTTTCCCCTATTCCTTCTTCACCTTTCCTGCCTATCACCTCCCTGCTTCCCCTCCCCCACCCCTTTATCTTTCCCCTTACTGGTTTTTCACCTGGAACCTACCAGCCTTCTCCTTCCCACCCTCCTCCCACCTTCTTTATAGGGCCTCTGCCCCTTCCCTCTACAGTCCTGACGAAGGGTTCTGGCCCGAAATGTCGACCGATCTTTTCCACGGATGCTGCCCCACCTGCTGAGTTCCTCCAGCATGTTGTGACCCCAGCATCTGCGGAGTATTCTGTGTTTAATGCTGCGGTACCGTTTTCCACATGGAAGCAGCTGGAACAGTTTGTGGTTGGGGTGACTTGGGCCCCCAATGACCCTTCGGGCCCTTTTTAAGCACCTGTCTCTGTAAATGTCCTGAGTCATGGGAAGCTCACACCCACAGGTGTGCTGGGCTGTCCGCACCACTCTCTGCAGAGGCCTGTGGTTGAGGAAGGTACAGTTCCCATTCCAGGCAGTGATGCAGTGAGAAGGAAATAGGTGAAGACAGGTGAGACGGAAGATTGGTGGGTTGGGGAGGTGGGATGAAGTGATTAAGCTGGGAGATGATAAGTTGAAGAGGTAAAGGATTGTAAAGGAAAGAATCTAATAGGAGAGTGACCTATGGACCATCAGAGGTACATGAGGTTTCTTCCTCTCCACTGGTGCTGCTTGAGTTCCTCTAACATTTTTTTGTGTGTTCAGCATCCGTAGAGCATCTTGTGTTTACAATAACACTCCCCTCGTCTGTGGGTTTGGTGAGGAGTAAATAACATGCTGTGTTTTCTGAGGGGGTTGCGGTTAGAATTTGTAAGGGAAGTGCGGATGTTGGCCCGGCTCACAATAGCAACGAGATGAAAAGATCAAAGGAGAGTAAAAGACTTAAAGTTCACCAACAGCAGGAAGGGGAGCTTTGGAGAGCCGAGGGGGGATCATCAGTGAGAACTCTTTCCCAAAGAGGCAGTGGAGGCAGAAGAAGAGCTCAAATTCACGATGGGCTGGAACTCACAGAGATTAACTGAGATACAGGACCTAAAGGGGTAGCAATCTCTGGATTGCTGCTTGAGTCAGTGAGGGTAAGGATAGGATGATTTGGCAGACGAAGAACTAATGCAGTGAGCAGAGTTTCAGATTTGTGGATCGTGGATCACTGGGATCTCTTCTGGGGAAGGAATGACCTGTGTAAAAGGCTTGCCCACAGAAGACAGGTGCTGGTGGTAGAGGGAGCGTATTCTGCCTGAAAGACCGTGACTAGTGGTGTTCCGCAGGGATCTGTACTACAACCCCTGTCATTTGTGATCTTTATGAAGTTAGATGAGGAAGTGCAAGCATGGGTTAGTAAATCTGCAGATGACATAAACCTTGGTAATGTATAGATAGTGTAGAAGGTTGTTGTAGGCTCCAGCAGGGCAATAATGTGATCCAGAGCTGGGCTAAGAAGTGGCAAATGGAGTTCAATCCGGAAAAGTGTGAAGTGATACACTTTGGAAGGCCAAACTTGAAGGCAGAGTACAAGGTTAGTAGCAGGGAGAGAAACGGAGGGATCTTAACATCCAAGTCCTTAAATCTCTCAAAGCTACAATGCAAGTTGGTCGGGTGGTTAAGAAGGTGTACGGTTAGTTGGCCCAGGGGATGTTTCCTTTTGTGGGAGAGTCTAGGACCAGAGGACACAGCCTGAGAATAGGGAGGCATCCTTTTAGAAAGCAGATGAGGAATTTCTTTATCTAGAGAGTGGTGAATCTGTGGAATTTGTTGCCACAGGTGGCTGTGGAGGCCAAGTCTTTACGTATATTTAAGGCAGAGTCTGGTAGATTCTTGATTGGTCAGGGCATGAAGGGATATGAAAAGAAGGAAATTAAATTGGAGCTGAGAGGAAAAATGGATCAGCCATGATGAAATTGCGGAGCATACTTGATTGGCCAAATGGCTTAATTCTGCTCCTATATCTTATGGTCTTATGAATTGAATTCAAGAGTAGGCTTTTACCTCTCAGGTTAGGTGAGACTAGAACCAGAGGTCAGGAATTTAGAGTGAAGTATTTAAGGTGAATCTGAGGGGAAGCTTCTTCATTCAGAAGGTGGTGCAAGTGTGGAATGAGCTGCCAGCAGAAGTAGTAGATGAAAGGTTAACTGTAATATTTGAAGGATGTTTGGATGGGTACATGGATAGGAAGGGTTTGAAGGTACATAGATTGGACGAGGCAGAAGATCAGGCTGGCATGGATTAAATTGGCTGAATTGCCTGTTTCAGTGCTGTAGTATTCTCTTACCCGGTGACTCTATGACCCAACATTTTCTTTCAATAATTCACTTTTCCTCGGCTGTGTTGTCTGATACCAGCAGAGCAAGTGTCTGATTCTCATTAATCCTGCTTCCTGTTAAATCACTGTTTTAACACTCCTGGGTCACAAAGGTTTCCTGCTTTTCCTGTAATGCATAGGAAGCACAGAATACCTTGATATCAAACCTGTGTTTTTTTTATAAGACAAAACAGATGCTTAATTGCCGAGAAATGTTAATCTGACCATAATCTATTAATGCACAATTTACTTATATTATAATAAGATAAGCAATCATTTCTTCTGCACCCATGCCTAAAAGTACAATTGCATCAGTTTGTTTTATTTGATGTTTTGGGATCCTAATTCATTGTTACCTGGAATAAATCACCTTTGCGATAACTCAATGGGAATTTGGCCACTTTAGGACCGCATTCATACAACTGCCCACCTAATTATGTCAATCATCACAAAACAGTTATTTAAAGCCTTCCCGCTTGCACAACTCCCAAAGTGCTCAGTTTATGCCCAAACAAGCAAAGCGCTTTACGGAGAATTTAAATACCGAAGAGCTCATTTAATCGTGTCTCAGTGATCCAAGTGCCTCGGAGGAGGATCCTCGGATGATCTTGCCCTCTAGCCTGCTGAGGCACTGTGCTCAATTAGACTCCCCTTGCTTCCCTCTCATTCCTGCCAGCTTCGGCCTCAGTGGAGAGTATTAAGCAAATAATCTTCCTGTTATAGGATGGAACTCCGCATTTGTGTGGGTGTGGTTTAGCAGAGGGGGACAACCATCTAGGTGAGATCACAGGAAATTGTTATGAATTGGGGTGTAGCAGCTGGGTCTGGGTGTGTCTGTGTCTGTGGGTTTGAGTAACAACCATCAAACCCCTAATCACCACTGCACTTTAGCAACACCACTGACCCACTCTGATCACATTGCATTCAAGTGGACTTTTTTGTTCTAATTGTGCTTATTTTTGTAAAAAAAACATAATTTATGTTTAACTTATATTTTTCTTGTGACTGCCACGTGATGCTGCTACAAGTAGTTTTTCATTGCACCTGTGCATACATGTACTTGCGCATTTGACAGCACACAACTCAAAACTGAATAATTGCAATCTATCTACCCATCATCAACACTTTCTTAGGTGCAATAACAATTCTTGGCAAATGCCACACAGCAGGTACCTCCTGAAACCAATAAAGTGGCCAATGAGTGGAGGTTTGAGGCTTTCAACTGCTGTAGCCCATCCACTTCAAGGTTTAACATGTTGTGCATTCAGAGATGCTCTTTTGCACACCATTGTTGTAATGCATAGTTATTTGACTTACTTTTCCTTTTTATTAGTTTGACCCAGTCTGACCTCTCTCATTGACAAGGTGCTTACTCCCACAGAACTGGTACTCTCTGGATTTATTTTTTTGTTTTTTAACACCATTCTCTGTAAACTCTGGAGACTGCTGTGTGTGAAAACCCCAGGAGATCAGCAGTTTCTGAGATACTCAAACCACCCTGCCTGGCCCCAACAAAGATTCAACAGTCCAAATCACTTAGATCACATTTCTTCCTCATCCTGATGTTTGCCCTGAACAACAGCTGAACCTTTTGACCCTGTCTGCATGCTTTTATGCATTGAGTTGCTGCCACATGATTGGCTGATTAGATATTAGCATTAATGAGCAGGTGTACATAATGAAGTGGCCACTTAGTGTAATTGTAAAGCACAACAGTAAGAACAAGGATTTGTAGAACTTTTGAAATGAGTAGAGAACAAAAGAAAATAGAAAGGGTAGGCCAGTTGGATGCTCAAACGTGTCCTACCATCCAGTAGGATTGTGATTGATTTACCCCAAGCCTCTCTGCTCTTCAGCAAGAAACAAAATCATATTCAAAGTAAATTTATTATCAAAGTACATATGTGTATCTACCTTGTGATTCATTTTCTCATGGGCATTTACAGTAAAATAAAGAAATATGACAGAATTTATGAAAAACTATACATAAACAAAGACGGACAAACAATGTGCCAAAGAAGACAAATTGTGCAAATAAACAAGTAAATAATACTGAGAACGTAAGTTGTAGAGTCCTTGAAAGCAAGCCTGCAGGTTGTGGAATCAGTTCAGAGTTGAGATGAGTGAAGTTATCCACAATGGTTTAGGAGCCTTAAGGTTGTAGGGTAGTAACTGTTCATGAACTTGGTGGTACGAAACCTAAGGCACCTGTGTTTCTTGCCCGATGGTGGGTGGTTGGAAGAAATCGGCCAATTGGTCAGAATCTGTGAAGGTAAAGGGATGGTAGACATTTCAGGGCAAGACTTGGCATCAGGACTCTTGTGTCCATCTTCCCCCGTTCCCTGATCTTTCAGGCATTTATCTGCTTCCTCTTTAAATACCCCCTCTTTAACTAAATAATTTGTTAGTCACTCTTTTTCTGGCAAATGATCATTGCAAGCAATAGACTGTAACTTCCCGTTGGACTTGGAGGCAAATCGATGTGGCAACACCGAGGCGAGGCATTAGCCCGTCACCAAGAGCGGGGAAGACATGAGGTCCGATCAATTCAAGTGCAGGCCGAATGGGAAAGGTCAGGTACAGGCCAAATCGAGGCAGCGGGGTGCAGGCACCAGATCATATCGAAGAGGCTGAACCCAATGCTTGGACAACGATTTAGGCAACCGGCCAGATTGAAAAGGTCAGGGTATCAGGGCCTGAGGTGAAGGTTGGGCTGGTTCAGCTCATTACTCCAATCTGTGCTGAACTAAGGATCTGTGGACAGACTCTATTTGTGAACTTCAGTTCAGAACTCTATTTGCTCGTGTTTATTGTTTGCATGATTTGTTTTTTTTCTCTTTGCACATTGTGTTCTTGACAGTCTTTTTTAATATTGGGTTCCATTGGGTTTCTTTGTTTTGTGGCTGCCTGTTAGGAGACGAATCCCAAGGTTGCACAATGTATGCGTACTTTGATAGGGAACGCACTTTGAACTTTGAACACTGATCCAGCATCCATGTGAGAACTGAAACAGGTGGGAAAGAGGGAGAAAACAGGAGATGAGTGTAAACTCTCAATAAAACAGAGTGCAAGAGCTTTCACAAGCAGTTGACAAGAAACATAACACAAGCAAACGTTGATCCTTTGAAACTGAGATCAGAGAATTCATAATGAGAAACACGGAAATGAAATAGATATTAAACAAATATTGAGCACGTACCTTTAAAATGGAAGATGCTAAAAGTGTATGAAAAATCATTGATAAACAAGAAGCAAAAAGAAGAAACTTGAAACAACAAAGCCAATGAGAGTATCATTTGCATATCCGCTAGATGACAGCCTGTACCCTGAGGTTCTGGAGTATGTGGTCTGAGAGTAATTGGATGTGCTGGTTGGCAACATGCAGAATTCCCTAGATTCTGAGCAGCTTCAGTAGGTTGAAAGAAACAGCAATGAAGGAAGGAGGAAAAAAATAACAGGGAAACTTCCAAACAGTTAGACTAACATCAGTTATCAGAAAGCTGTCAGATATTGTTAAATAAATGGTAACAGTTCACTTAGAAAAGCACAACCTGATTAGGGTCAACTTGGTATTATTGAAGGGAAATGGTGTTTACAAATTCATCAAAGTTCTTTGAGAATGTAACTAGCCAGAAAGTTATAGGGAAGCTGGTGGCTGCCATGCATTTGGAGTTCCAAAAAGCATACAAAAAGCATTCTGCACAACATAAAGCCTTACGGGGTTGAGAGTGATACGCTAAGATGAATTGAGAATTCCTTATTGGACAGAAAATAAAGGGTAGGGATAAATAGATCATTTTCTAGTTCGCAAGCTGTAGTTAAATGGTGTGCCTCAGGAACTGAGGCCTTCCATTGGTCGGGCTCAACAGTGGATATTGGGTCCCAGCCGTCTACATGATATGCAAGCCCGTACACAGGCCAAAGCAGAGCAAGCTATTGCTCGTGTAGCAGGGTCTCCCTCTCCTCGCAGCTGAGGAATCCAAAGGAACGGCAGAGACTGGTACAGTTTGGCACGAGCGGCGTCGCAGGAGTTGCCATTCAGCGTTTAACTCAACTTAGGACTGCCTTAGGAGCTCAAGGTCTGGACTTTCCCTCAGGATTTACTCCTGAATCCTTCCCCATGAGTGGGTATAGCTGCAAGGCAATGGAAGTTTGGAGATCAGTTTTCCTTCTCCCAGATGAGCTGCCAACCACAGCTGATGAGCCCTATCTGCCCAAAGCAACTGGTATTAAGGCGCCAGTAACCCATTTTTTGCCCCTTCTCCAGTCAGTAGAAACAGTTCTGCTAGGATGAGTTGCTAAGCCTCATGTGAAGGCCAGGAGCTGGACTTGGTTGTCAGAGGCTATTTGAGATGCATGCCATTGGGAGCATTTAATATGTAGTTGGAGCTTACCCTCATTACCACCCCTGGCTATAACAACTTAACGGAACCCTCAAGGATCAGAACTAGAGCAACAGCTATTTACAAGTTTATGTTAATGACTTGATGAAGAGACCCAATATAATTTATACAAATCTGGAGGTGAAACAAAGACAGGTGCGAAGAAAACAACATACCTGCAAGGAAGTTTTGACAGTTCAGTGAGTTGGCAGAAAGAATGAAGATCAAGAATTATGTAAGGCTGTCAATAACACAAGGGATTAGGGGATAGACACAAGATATTATGCAGATGATGGGAATCTTGAGCAACACGCACAAAATGCTAGAAGAACTCAGCAAATCAGGCAGCATGTGGGAGGGGAGTAAACGCCCAATGATTCAGGCTGATGCCCTTCATCAGGACTGGAAATAAAACGAGCAGAAGACAGAATAAGAAGGTGTGTGTGAGGGGAAGGATTATAAGTTGACAGGTAATAGGTGAGACCAGGTGAGGGAAAAGGTGGGTGGGTAGGTGGGGGTAAGAGGGATGAAGTAAGAAGTTGAGAGGTGATATGTGGAAGAGATAAAGGGCTGAAGAAGAAAGAATCTAATAGGAGAGGAGAAATAACCATGGGAGAAAGGGAAGGAGAAGAGGAACCCAAAGGGAAGTTATGAGCAGAGAAGGGATGAGAAGGTAACTGGAATGGAGGATGGAAAACAAGAAAGGAGGGGGGAGGAATTATCAGAAGTTGGAGAAAGTGATGTTCTTACCATCAGGTTGGAGGCTACCCAGACAAATATGAGGTATTGCTTCTCCAACCTGAGTCTGGCCTCATTATGGCAGAGGAGAAGGCCATGGACAGACATGTCAGAATGGCACTGGGAAGTCAGATTGAAATTGGTAGCAACTGGGAGATCTTACCTTTTGCAGCAGACAGAGCAAAGGTGCTAAACAAAGCAGTCCCCCAGTCTGCATCAGGTCTCACTGATCAAGACAAGCCAAGTCACTGTTTATGGTCATTTCGAGCATAACTGCTGGTACAGTACACAGTAAAAACGAGACAACGTTTTTCAGGACCATGGTGCTACATGAAACAATACAATAACTACACTGAACTATGTAAAACAACACAAAAACTACACTAGACTACAGACCTACCCAGGACTGCATAAGGTGCACAAAACAGTGCAGGCATTACAATAAATAATAAATAAGACAATAGGCACAGTAGAGGGCAGTAGGTCGGTGTCAGTCCAGGCTCTGGGTATTGAGGAGTCTGATGGCTTGGGGGAAGAAACTGTTAGAGGAGGCCACACCCGGAGCACCAATTGCAATAAGCGAGGCCAAAAGACACATCGATGAAGTGTTTCCTCATCTGGGAGGACTGTTTGTGGCTTTGAATGGTGGTGAGGGAGGAGGTGTAAGGGCTAGTGTAGCACTTGCAATGATAAGTGCTAAGAGGGAGATTAGTGAGGATGGATGAGTGGATAAGGGAGTCAAGTAGAGTACAATCCTTACAGAAAGCAGGGGGTGGTGGGGAGAAGGAAAGATATGCTGGAAGATAGGATCCCTTTGGACTGGGTGGAAGTTATGGAGAATGATGTGCTGGAATCTGAAGTTCATCAGGTGGTGGATAAGGACATGGGGAACTATAGCTGTGTTATGATGGAGGCAGGATGGAGTGAAGACAATTGTTTGGGAAATGGAGGAGATACGGGTGAGGGTACCATTGAAAGTGGTGGAAGGCAACCTTCTCTGATGTTTTAAAATGGAATGCTTATCCTGAGAACAGATATGGCGGAAATAGTGGAACTGGGAGAAGGGAATAGTATTTTTACAAGTGGCAGGATGGAAAGAGTGTAGTCAAGATAACTGTAAGGGTCAGTAGGTTTGTAAAAGATGTCAGTAGATAGTCTATCTCCGGAGATGAAGACAGAGAGATTGAGAAAACGGAGAGATGTATTAGAGATGGACAAAGTAAATTTGAGGGTAGGGTGGAAGTTGGAAGCAAAGTTAATGAAATTGACAAGCTCAGTATGGGTGCAGGAAGCAGCACCAATGGAGTTGTTAATGTCGTAGAGAAAAAGTTGGGGAGCATTATCAGTCTAGGCTTGGAATATAGACTGTTCCACATCGCTGGCGAAAAGACAAGCTTAGCTGTGAGTGACCACCTTTAGCTGGGACAACATGGGAGGAACTGAAAGAGAAATTGTTGAATGTAAGGTCTGGTTCCGTTAGACAGAGGAGGGTGGTAGTGGAGGAGAACTAGTTAGGTCTGTTCTCAAGAAAGAAGTAGAGAGATTTATAGCCTTTCTGATGGTGGATGGAAGTGTACAGGAACTGGATTGGCTTGAGGAGCCAAGAATCTCTACCATCCAATTATATTATGGCCAATCTGCCCAACGCATTAATTACTCAGTTTTTTAAAAATCTGCTTCTCTTTAAGTATCTCCAGAAATCTAGTTAAAACATTATAGAAATTCAGCAAGACCCTTTATAGTGTGAATGGACAGAGAGATCTTGGGGTCCAAGTTCATAGCTCTGTGAAAGTGGCTACACAGGTTGATAGGGTGGTTCAGAAGGCATTTGGCATGCTTGCCTTTATTAGTTCAGGCACTGAGGTCAAAAGTCAGGAAGTTACGTTGCAGCTTTATAAAACTCCAGTTAGGCCGCATCTGGAGTATTGTATACAGTTCTGGTCATGCCATTTTCGGAAGGGCGTTGACGTTTTGGAGAGGGTGCAGAAGAGGTTTACCAGGAATAGACAGACTGCATCTCTTTCCCCAGGGTTGACGTGTCTAATACCCGTGGACATGCATTTAAGATGAGAGGGGGTAATTTCAAAGGAGATGTGAGGGGCAAGTTTTTTACATCGAGAGTGGTGGGTGACTGGAATGCACTGCCTGGGTGGTGGTACAGCTAGATATATTAGGGACTTCCAAAAGACACTTAAGTAGGCACATGAATGGGAGGAAAATGGAACAATATAGACATTATTTAGGCGGAAGGGATTCGCCTAGTTGGTCATTTGATTACTCTCTTAATTGGTTCGACGCAACATTGTGGGCCGGAGGGCCCTGTTACTATGCTGTACTCTTCTATGTTGCGTGTTCTTCGTCTGCCCCCCTCTGCTTTGGAAGTACAAGTAGAAAAGCAGAATACTACATACTGTAAGTGGTGTGCGACAATTAAATGTCAGTGTTAAAACAAAATCTGCGTAACCTTATCCAAAACAAGGTGACAAAGAAGAAAAGTGGAATGTTGTCCTTCCTTGCAAGTGGTATGGATTACAAAAGTGAGGAATTTCGGTGCAGTTTTAGGTGTACAAGATGATGAGAGGCATTGAATGTGTGGATAGCCAGAGGTTTTTCCCCAGGGTTGAAATGGCTAACTTGAGGGGGCATAGTTTTAAGGTGCTTGGAATTAGGTACCAAGGGGATGTCAGGGGTAAGTTCTTCACACACAGAGAGGTGGGTGCATGGAATGCACTGCCAGTGAAGGTGGTAGAGATGAATACAATAGGGACTCTTAAACCGGTACACGGAGCCTAGCAAAATAGAGGGCTATGCGGTAGGGTAATTCGAGGCAGTTTCTCGAGTAGGTTACATGGTCAGCACAACATTGTGGGCCGAAAGGCCTGTAGTGCTATAGATTTCTATGTTCTGTGTTTTAAGGGGATCACACTGAGCATATTGTGTACTGCTTTGGGCATCTTATTTGTTTGCCTTTGTGGAGATATACTGAAGGTTCAGAGGATTGATTCCTTGGTAATGGAATTGGTTTATAGTTGTGGCATTGACTGAGATACAGCAAAAAGCTTTTGTTTTGCCTGCCATCTAGTCAGATGACGTCATTAGGTACATTGAGATAGTAAAAAGGAAACAGTATGCTGAAAGTAGTGTTGCAGCCGCAGAGAAAATGCAATGTAAATAGACATTGCTTTGAGGAGTCAGTGGACAGAATAGGCACTTATCCTGAAGAAGGATCTCAGCCCAAAACGTCGACAGTTTACTTTTTCCCTTCGACACTGCCTGGCCCGCTGAGTTTCACCAGCATTTTGTCTGTGTTGCTTTGGATTTCCAGCATCTGCAGCTTCTCTTGTGTTTGTTAGGCATCTATCCTCCCTCTTGATTCCAAGGTTGTCAAGCCGAGGGATAGACAAGCTCCCACTACCTGAAAGTGCTCCTCACGGCATGTACCTCAAATAGCCTCTGACAACCAAGTCCATCTCCTGGCCTTCTCGTGTGGCTTAGCCTCTTAGCCCAGCAGAACTGTTTCTACCGACAGGAGAAGGGGCAAAGGCAGGTCCTGGCGCCTTAAAACCAGTGCTTCGGGTAGATGGAGCTCGTCAGCCTGGGAAGGCAGTCCATCTAAGAGAGGGAAAACTCTGATTTCAAACCTCCGCTGCCTTGCGGCCATACCCACTCATGGGAAAGGCTTCGGGAGTAAACCCTGAGGACAAATCCGGAGCTGGAGTCCCTAAGGCAGTCCGACGTTGCCTTCAACCTCATTTTGGCAACTCCTGCGACGACACTGGTGCCAATCTGTATCGGCCCTTGTCCTTCCCTTGGACAACATCAGTGTCGTGGAGAGGGGAGACTTGCAGCATGGGCAACTGCCGGCCTTCCATACAACCTTACCCAGGCCTGCGCCCCGGAGAGGACACTCCAGACTTTCCAGGCATAGATCCATGGTCCCACGAGACTAACGGATGACACCATCCTCCCTCTAGAACAGAAGTTCCCAACCTTTTTTATGCCATGGAGCCTCACCATGAACTGAGAAGTCCATGGACACCAGGTTGGGAATTCCTGCATGGGAAGATGAACACATGCTGCAGACTGGCCGCATTTTCACACTTTTTTAAGCTTTTTATGCATTGAAGTTAAACTCGGTGGCTACTTTATTAGGTACATCCTGTACCTAATAAAGTGGCTACTGAGTGTATATTCATGGTCTTCTGCTGCTGTAGCCCATCTACTTCAAGATCCAATGTGTTGTGCTTTCAGAGGTGCTCTCCTTACACCACTGTTGTAATGAATGGTTATTTGATTTATTATCACCTTCCTGTTAGCTTTGACCAGTCTCGCAATTCTCCTCTGATCTCTCGCGCTAACAAAGTACTTTTCCCCCACAGAGTTGCCGCTTCCTGGATGTGTTTCATGTTCTTTGCCATTCTCCGTAAACTGTAAAGACTGTTGTCCATGAAAATCACAAAAGATCAGCAGTTTCTGATATACTCAAACCACCCCATCTGGCACCAAAGATCATTCCAAAGTCAAAGTCACTTAGATCATATTTCTTCCTCAATCTAATGTTTGATCTGAACAACAGCTGAACCAGTTGACCACGTCTGCATGTTTTTATGCATTGAGTTGCTGCCATATGATTGGCTGATTAGATATTTGCATTAACAGGCAGGTGTACAGGTGTGCCTAATAAAGTGGCCACTGAGTGTACTTTGCACTGATAAAGAACTCATTAGTGTTCATTTCTGAATCAATTACCAACCACTGGGAAAATGCCCCAGGCAGGTTTGGACATGGTTCACCTTAGTGCACTTGACGATCACTGTGTATCAGACATGCATCTGATGACACCCATTTACATATCTACTCATGGTCATTGACCTCTTTCTGGCTTTTTCTCTCACCTCAAAACACATCAGAAAATCAACAACAGATGTCGATTAAAAGTTCTCCACTGATCCATCAATTTCTTTCTGCATCTCTCAGCCACAGTTTTATTAGTCACCATTTTTGATACACCATCATCTTCATTGCTCATTCCTCCTTTACTCCCTGTGTACCCATGACTGCGTCACCACCCACACTCCAATCTGCTAATTAAGTGCAGATGATACTACATTGATTGGCCTTATCTCAAATAGTAACGAGGCAGCCTACAGAGAAGTCGTTACCCTGACACTGGGGTCAAGAAAACAACCTCTCCCTCAATGTAGCAAAAACAAAAGAGCTGCTTATAGACTACAGGAGGAACGGAGCCAGGCTAACCCCTATTGACATCAACAGATCTGGGGTTGAGAGGGTGAATAGCTTCAAGTTCCTTGGTATACACACCACCAAGGGCCTCACGTGGTCTGTCCATACCAGCTGTTTGGTGAAAAAAGCACAACAGCACTTCTTTCACCTCAGATGTTTGAAGAAGTTCGGCATGTATCCCCAAGTCTGAAGAACTTTCTACAGGGGCCCAATAGAGAGCATCCTGACTGGCTGCACCACTACCTGGTATGGGAACTGTACTTCCCTCAATCACAGGACTCTGCAGAGAGTGGTGTGGACAGCCTAACGCATCTGTGGATGTGAACTTCCCACTATTCAGGACACTTACAGAGACAGGTGTGTAAAAAGGGCCCAGAGGATCACTGGGGACCCAAGTCACCCCAACCACAAACTGTTCCAGCTGTTACCATCTGGGAAACGGTACCGCAGCATTAAAGCCAGGACCAACAGGCTCCGGGACAGCTTCTTCCACCAGGGCATGAGACTGATTAATTCACGCTGACACAATTGTATTTCCAAGCTACAGTATATTGATCGTTCTGTTGTATATCTTTCTATACTATTTATTACAAATTACTATAGTTTGCACATTGCACATTCAGACCGAGACGTAACATCAAGATTTTTACTCCTCATGTATGTGAAGGATGTAAGAAATAAATTCCATTCCATTCCTTTTGCAGAACTCACAGCAGACATTAACACCATAATCTTGCCAGAGCAGCTGGCCAATAACCTGCAGTCTTGTTGACCCACCCACAGAATGGAGTTGGGTCAGTGTTTTCACCAGTGAGATCCGTAACCAGACTCTCTCAAGACACACACACAAAGCCACCCTTTCCCAAGGTTTACCTCACCTCCATCGCTGTGAGGGTCACTAGCGAACTCAAGTGAAGGATTCACAGAGGCTTCAGCAGTTAAAACAAAACTACAGATTTATTACTGAAATTAACCAGGAAAAAACTAACAAGAGCTCAGGCAAACCGTACAGAATCTTGATGAATTGAAATCACTCCCGATAACAGAAGACCTTGGACTGAGTTTCACCACAACAACCCAGTAAAGACCCAATGCATGCCCCCCTGAAATACACCCTGGAGCACGTAGGAATTGCGGACATTGACATTACTGTGCTGTATAAATTATCTCAAATTAAAGAAAAGTGATAAATACAAAGAACGTAACAATCCCCAAGACACCTGCAAAACAAAGCACAAAAGCAGAGGTAGCGCAAAGACAAATAACTGGACAAAAGATAAACAATCCAGGACAAAGTATACACATGAGGTGACATTGAGAAAAGTACAGTCCACATACTAACTGACGGGGAAAAAACTTTTCTTAAAAACGACGCCGGTTGTGACAATAGCACTCCTTCCCACCCTCATGCCACGATCCTTCAATGCTCTGCCTTCCTAGCCATGCCAACGCACAGCTGCATTCTCTGTAGGCCAGTTCTGTCAGGAACCATTCAGGGAGAGTTTTGCCAATATGATTTCAGCTGAGTACTGCCCTAGAAAATTATTTCTTTACCCTAAATTTCCCCAGTGTTTCAATTAACCTTTTGAAGGTCACCCAAGTGTGAGCTAGCCCTGGCCGCAGTGTCTATTTAGTACTCCAAAAAGCCAGATTTCTAAGTGTCAAGAAATGGGTTGACAAGTCTCTTCTCCCTACAATCACACAGGCTGATATGTGGTTAGAATGCTTCACTGCTGAGATTATGAAGACGGAAAGCACATTGAGACTATAAACACAAGAGATTCTGCAGGTGCTGGAAATCCAGGGGAGCAAACACAAAATGCTGAAGGAACCCAGCAGGTCAAGCAGCATCTATGGAGAGGCATAAACAGTGGATATTCAGGGCCAAGGTACTTCATCAGGGCTGGGATGGAAGGAGCAAGAAGGAGGGGATGGAGAGGAGCGCAGGCTGGCAGATGATAGGTGAAACCAGGTGAGGAGGAAGGTACGGGGGGGGGGGTGTGGAGTGAGAAGTTGGGAGGTGATGGGTGGAAAAGGTAAAGGGCTGAAGAAGAAGGAATCTGATAGGAGAGGAGAGTGGACCATGGGAGAAAACGAAGCAGGGGGGCACCAGAGGGAGGTGATGAACAGGTGAGGCGAAGAGAAAGGATGAGAGAGGAGCCAGAATGTGGAATTTAAAAAGAGTGAAAGGAGCAGGGGGGAAATTACTGGAAGTTAGAGAAATCAATGTATTAAGACTACTATTTTCACTCTTTTTTTGTCCTGTAGGTGAGCCTCCATCTTGAGCAATTGCAATCTTTCTCATAGAAGCACTCCAACACTACTGTCAGCCACGTAACCTCAGTGATGCTGAAGGAGCAGGAGATTTAGGAGCAAACGTTGTTGTGTGATTAGGACAGGAATCGACAGTCAGCAGTCTGCCCATACGCTGCTACCATGGGTCTTGATGGAAAGGTCACAGGTATGGAAGCTGCTGTTGCAGAAGTCAGGAGACTAACTGAATAGCTGGTTCATACCATAGTTATAGAAGAGGAACGAGTGTTTAGAGTGGAGGGTGACCTACCTTTGCCCTATTGATTGAATATTATTATAGCTGCAGTCATTCAGGCAACTGGAGAATGTTCTATTTTACGGGAAATGTATCTTATGGATGATGAAAGAGTTTAAGGTGGAAGAAGCTGCCCAACATCTAATCTGTTCTTGTTTCCTCAGTATTAATGTAGCTGGTTTAATTGAGCTTCTGGTAGATAATGACCACTAAAGAGTCATAGGGAAGTACAGCACAGAAACAGGCCTTTCAGCCCATCTATTCCATTCCAAAACCATTTAAGTTGCCTGTTCCCTTCAACTTGCACCGGAACCATAGCCCTCCATATCCCTACTATCCATTCCCTATCCAAACTTTTCTTAAACATTGAAATCAAGCTCACATGCACGACTGGTGCTGGCAGCTCATTCCACACTCTCACAACTCTTTGAGTGAAGAAGTTCCGCCTGATGTTTCTTTTAAACTTCTCACGTTTTACCCTTAACCCATGACCTCTGGTTGTAGTCCCACCCAACCTCAGTGGGAAAGGCCTGCTTGGATTCAGCCTGTCAAAACCCCTCATAATTTTGTATACCTCTATCAAATCTCCTCTCAATCTTCTACATCCTAAAGAATATTGTCCTAACCTATTCAATCTTCCCTTATAACTCAGGTCCTCCAGACCTGGAAGCATCCTTGTAAACTTTCTCTGCACTCTTTCAACCTTGTTTACATCTTTCCTGTAGGTAAGTGACTGAAACTGCACCCAATACTTCAAATTAGGCCTCACCGATGTCTCGTACAACTTATACATAACATCCCATCTTTTGTACTCAGTACATTGATTTATGAAGGCCAATGTGCCAGAATTTTTCCTTATGAGCCTATCTACCTGTGATGCCACTTTCAATGAAGCATGTGCCTGTATCCCAGATCCCATTATCCTATCACACTCCTTGGTGCTCTACTGTTCACTGCGTAAGAGCTACCCACATGCAAAACCTCACACTGCATTAAATTCATCTGCCATTTCTCAGCTCATTTTCCCAGCTGATGCAGATCCCTTACACAGTCCACTACACCCCCAATCTTGGTATCATTCGCAAACTTTATGCTTTATACTTTTATTGTCACCAAACAATTGATACTAGAACGTACAATCATCACAGCGATATTTGATTCTGCTCTTCGTGCTCCCTGGAGTACAAATCGACAGTAAAAATTAAAAATTTAAATTATAAATCATAAATAGAAAATAGAAAAGGGAAAGTAAGGTAGTGCAAAAAAAACCGAGAGGCAGGTCCGGATATTTGGAGGGTACGGCCCAGATCTGGGTCAGGATCCGTTCAGCAGTCTTATCGCAGTTGGAAAGAAGCTGTTCCCAAATCTGGCCGTACGAGTCTTCAAGCTCCTGAGCCTTCTCGCGGAGGGAAGAGGGATGAAAAGTGTGTTGGCTGGGTGGGTCGTGTCCTTGATTTTTCCTGGCAGCACTGCTCCGACAGCAGCGATCCTTGCTGATCCAGTTAACCACATTATCATCCAGATCATTGATATAGATGACAAACAACAACGGACCCAGCACCAAGTCCCTGCAGCATATTTCTAGTCACAAGCCTCCAGTCATAGAGGCAACCCTCTACTACCACTCTCTACTACCACTCTCTGTCTTTTCCCACGAAGCCAATGTCTCATCCAATTTATTACCTCACCCGCTCAACAACGTTGACAATGGGATCTTGGCAATGATTAATGCCATCAAATGTCAAAAGCAGATGGTTACATTCTCACCTATTGAAGAAGGTCATTGTCTGACATCTTCATGATGCAGATGTTACCTGCTGGTTATCAGCCCAAGCCTGAACGTTGACTGTGCCTTGCTGCGTGCAAGCATGGACCACTTCCACTGCAAATTGAAATTTACACCGGGCAATGAACAGCCAACATCTCTGTTTCTGACTATACAGGGTCATACAGCAAGGTAAAAGGCCCATTCAGCCTAACCAGTCCCTGTTGAACATGCTACTCATTCAAGCTAGTCCTTTTTGTCAGCATTTAAGCCCATAACCCTCTAAACCTTTCCAATCCATCCACCCTACCTAACTGATGGCATGAACATTGAACCATCACTTACAGCTATTACAGCCAGTAATCTTTTGGATAAGTCCTTATTGGTTTTGCACAATTCAATGGAGCAAGATTTTCCCATTCCTCCTTATAAAATTGCTCAAGCTATGCCAGGTTAGTTGAGGAGAAGCAGTGGAAAGTAATCTTGAGGTCTTGCCACAGTTGGCCAATCAGTTTAAGGTCAGGACTTTGACTGGGTTACTCAAGGACATCGATTTTCTTCACTTAAAGTCACTCCATTGTTGCTCCAGCAGTGTGCTTTTGGTTGCTGTCCCCAGTTTAAGCTTTCTGGCAGAGGATAGCAAGTTTTTATCCAGGGCTCTCTGGATTTAGCAGCATTCATCTTCCCATCAATCTGGACCAGATTTCCAATCCCTGCTGCTGAAAAGCATCCCCATAGCATGATACTACCATCACCATATTTTACATTAGGGATGGTGTTACCTGGCTGATGTGCAGTATCAGCTTTACATCACATGTACCACTTAGTGTTGAGGCCAGAAAGTTCCACTTCAGTCTCATCCAATCACAAGATGCTCTTCCACAACTTTACAGTATCTTCCAAGTGATGTTTTGCAAAGTCTTTACAGGCAAGGACATGCTCTTTCAGCCAGGGGTTCTTCCTTGCCACTCTTCCTCAAATACCCTTTTTGTGCATAACTTAGAGATTGTGAAGCCATGAACTTCATCTCCAGTTGCAGCCAGTGACTTCTGCAGCTCATTCAGCGTGACTGTTGCTATCACAGTAGCCTCTCTTTACAGGTGCCATTCTTCTCCAGTGACCAAGTTTAGAAGGGTGGCCTGCCCTTGGCATTGTGGCTGGGGTTTCATATATTTTCCTATTTTTCATGATGGACTGCACTGAGCTCCAAAGTATATTCTGTACCTTTGAGACGGCCTTGAATGCACCTTTGCCTTCATTTTAGTTTGAAAATCTAAAGGGAGGAGAAGATGGCGACACGACGCAGCGCACGTGGCCTCTCCGGTAAATGATATCTATATTTGTTAAGTAGGATGCTGTGCACAATCCTGATTTGATGGAGACAGATGTGGGAAGCACGGAGGAACATCTGGAGAAACTTCTGAAATGCCCGCTTCGCTGCCGCTGCTACTGTGCAATCGAGAATCTCTGGATGGGAAGGCCCTGAATGCTCGGCTTTGCCTGTTGCCTGTTGCCGGGGCCGGGGTCGAAGCACTCGGCAGGGATGGTGCTCGGTGCTCGGTGTCGGAGGGCTGGTTAGAGCCTCGAAGTTTTCGGACGGAGTCAAGAGTCGGCTGTGGTCGGGTGCTTCCAGGGTGCTGCATCGGCAAGCTTGCGGCGCTGGAAACTCATGGCAGGGAGAGTTTTTCTTCCTTCTACCGTCTGCGTGAGATGATGGGGCTATCAGGACTTAAGACTTTTTTTTTACTGTGCCCATGGTCTGTTCTTTATCAAATTATGGTATTGCTTTGCACTGTTGTTACTATATGTTATAATTATGTGGTTTTTGTCAGTTTTTTAGTCTTGGTCTGTCTTGTGTTTCTGTGATATCATACTGGAGGAACACTGTATCTTTTCTTAATGCATGCATTATTAAATGACAATAAAAGAGGACTTCATGTCCTCATAATCTAATCTAATCTAAAATCTGCCATACTGAGACAGAGGGGGTATTTATTCAGGTGATCCTCCAGTTTACTGCATCAACAATTTGGGTGAGTTGGTAAGGTAATATACAGTACTTCACCTGAGGAAGGTTAGCATAGTGGATGAATACTTTCTCTGTCACATTTTACACTCACAGGACTGGACCCAAGTGCAGAGGATTGGCAGACTCCCCATGAGGAGACAGAAACAAAAGGTTAGACATAGAAATACCAACCAAGCAAAACTGCAAGACAACTCATTCTCCCAACACACGCAGTAGGACCCTGCTTACCAAGCACAATGAGAGTCTCCTTTAAATAATCATAGAATCTGGGAGACATGTGCTGGTCACAATTAATTGACAAGATTAAACAGAAAGCACCTGGGCTTAACAATGAATCATTATGGCGCTCGAGGAACCCAGAAGCCCAAAGCTTTAAGGCAAACCGCAAAGGTCATGACATTTTCAACCTCACAATTTTGGTTTTTCCATTTTTAGTACATTGTTTACAAGTTTTGGAACTGTTATTTTGATTTGACACGATGGACAAAGTTTTCGAGATTAGCTCAAAATATCCTACTTCAACATGTTATAAATTTAGAAAATGAGATAGTAAAATGTGAAAATAGTTGTGGGGAGGGGGTGAATCAAGTCACTGTGGGTTAATGAAGAAGAAACAGAAGATCTTCAGTAAAGGTTATTGTGCTGAGGAATTCCTGCAAGGATGTTCTAGGGCTAGAGTGACTGACCGACAGCACCTTCCTTTGTGCAGCGCCTGGCTCCAACCGTGACACGACTCTCTCTTGATGCCTACAGCTTTACTTTTGATACTGGGTAGAATGGTTCTGTCTTGCCAGAGGAGATTGGATTTATCTCATCATCTGGTCCATGTTAGGAACAAGGCTATGACGAGATCTGAAACCAATTGGTCCCAGCAAAACCAGAATGGGCACTGGTAAACAAGTTGATGGAGATTAAGTGCTCTCTGTCCCATGGTCAGTAAGGTGGAACAGACAGGTGGAAACTGGCCAGACTGGTTTTATCCTGCCTTTTTGTAAACAGGACAAACTCGGGTGACTTTTTCATATTGCTGAGCTGACTCCCAGGGCAGCGGGAGAGATTGGGTCGACTGGCCCTATATGAACCCCAGCTCAGAAGAATGAGAAGTGACGTCACTGAAATGTACAAAGCTCTCAACAGACTGGATACAGAGAGGATGCACCCTCAGTTGACGTCATATTCTCAGGCAAGATAATTACGGCTGATTTACTTACTGCCCATTATGCTGCTGGTATTTAAGGCAGCAATGATGGTCCTCCATATCTGTCTGTATAGAAGGACTCTTCACTGCTGTTTCCATAACAACTGTTTTTTGACCAGTCAGGGTTGTAGCCATGGAATCTGGGGGACTGGTGGACCACTCTTACCCTTTGACCTGTTTGGCATGGGTGACCCTACCAAGAGCAAAGCACAGGGCCCAGACTCCAGCCAGTATTACTCCCTATGTCATTGAAGCACGCAAACCTCCAACCCCATGGTAAGGTCGTGGTCCTCTTGGAGGAATTAAGACTGAGAAGAGAAGTATTTTTTTTTTCACTCACTCAGAGCATGTTGAACCCATAGAATCATTACCACAGAAAGCTACAGACATCTTGAAAAAATTATTGAAAACAAGATATGCAGACAGATATTCACAGCAAGTGTCAAGATCTATACAGATTGATAAAAATTATATAGTTGAGGTGGAGAATTAACCATTCAAATGGTTTATTCCTGCACCTATTGTGATATTTTAAATAGAATACATTCTCACACTTGATGTTTGCCAAAGTGCAAAATATTTGGCATATGACTTAGAAATAATTCACTCTACTTCTTTATTCTCACACACAGATGCAATTAGCAGCAGACTGACATATTTATATTTTCAATCTCTTAAACAATTACAGATTAAAGCTGGCTAAATAACTTGTCTGTTTTCATCTCAGCAGCTTTTTGACAGAAGGTAAAATTAGTTTAGGGAGTGGTTATCAAGCAACGACACTTTGAATTCCTTTCAACTATCAGCACAGCCATCAATAATACCTTGTACTCGTAATTACATTTACTTGTTTGCCAATATGTCTGTGGCTTCAGAGTCTGATACAAACAATGAGATACTCAAACATGAAGTGGTTTAATCTCATGATTTATAAAGAAACGGTTGTTGCTTTTCAGTTGAATAATGAATTATTACTTCAAAATAAGTGGCAGCTTCCCATTGCCTTTTCACCAGCACCAGTATCAAAGAGCATCGAGGCACCAGTTTGTTAACGTGAGCAAGTAGGAAATTAATTCATTTGGCATAACAGCTGAAAATGGCTTTAACACTTTGATTTGGTACGTAGGTTAGCAAATAACTTCCTCCAAATTTCACAATGCTGCAAACCTCTGTAAACCTCTGAAACCAATGCCTTTTGTTTGCAAAATAGATTTTCAAGATGGTTGCTATTCATTTCCAATAAGTGACAGGAACTATTTCAACATAGTTTCATGCCATTTTTTATGAAAGTTATGCTTACTTGAAAAATTTAATAACTGCAATTTATTTAGTTTTTGCTTAATTGTAATAAACCTCCAATAATACATTATATATTTGTTCAGAAGTAATGATGGTTCAGCATCTAGTTCACTAGGGCCACAGTTCCCATAATCGCTATAACACGCAGGGCCCCATTCCCCACACTCCCTTTAACACACAGGACCCCCTGCCCACACTCCCTTTAACACACAGGACCCCCTGCCCACACTCCCTTTAACACACAGGACCCCCTGCCCACACTCCCTTTAACACACAGGACCCCCTGCCCACACTCCCTTTAACACACAGAACCTCATGCCCACACTCCCTTTAACACACAGGATCCCATGCCCACACTCCCTTTAACACACAGAACCTCATGCCCACACTCCCTTTAACACACAGAACCTCATGCCCACACTCCCTTTAACGCACAGGGTCCCATTCCCACACTCCATTTAAAATGTGGTCCCCAGTTCCTGCACTTTCATTAACATGTGGGCCCCATTCCCACACCCCTTTTAACGTGCAGGCCCCAGATCAGCACTTCTTTATACACGCTGTCCCAGTTTCCAAGCTTCCTTTAACAAGCAGGCCCCAGATCCCACTCTTCCTTTAACAGATCGGCCTCGGTTCCTGCGTTCCTTTAAAATGTGCACCTCAGTTCCCACATTCCCTTTAACACATAAGCCCCAGTTCCCGCACTTTCTTTAACACACGGGTATCTCAGTTCCTGTGCTCCCTTTATACATACTGTGACCCCAGTTCCTACCCTCGTTTTAGCGCACTGGTGCCCCAGTTCTTGTACTCTTGAAGCTCTCTGGAGTTTCCTTTTATCTTACCAGTTTCATTTTTAAAAATCTTATTACGTTACTCTGCACTGTCTTAAAAATGTATTAAATGTATGTTGATGTATTAAATGGAATAGCAAACAATACTTCAAAAAAATTGCCAGTCTATCACCACTGAGGGTGCCAGTTTATGTTATTAAGTCTTCCTCATTCTTTCAAGATGGCGGCTGTCAGTCGTGGTCCTGGTCTTGTGGGTGATAGTAAGGATGGAAGGGGTAGATTTAATTGTGTAAATGATGATAGGCTTGATTTCATACACTTGCACATCTGCTTCTTGTATTAAGAATTTAACATAAGATGAGGCAAAATATAGTACAAGATATGGTCAAGGTGAGGTTAATCCACGACACTCACAGCGCCGAATAGACTGTTCTTGACGAACAATCATATAGATGAGTGGTGACCAAAAGCCACGGAAACAAGGAATCAAATTTTAAGAAAAGCCTGATGAAAATTGGAAGGAAGATTATTAACATAAATGGAATGTTTAACAGAAACTTTTTTGAATCTTGTTCGTTAGCATAATTATAACGAAGCTGTAAGTGTTGGTAAGTTTACTGGGTTTTCCACAGCCTTACAAAAATACTTAGTATTCCCTGCAATTAATTTGGATTATTTGGAAATTCTGATTCTTGCACATTTTGGTCACTTATTTCAATGCATGTACCATCTGCAATTCATTGTTACTAGAAATAAAGGGTTCATTATTCTGAAAGAGTTAAGCTGACATATTACAATGTTGGCAGCGTAGTTGGGTCAGACTAAAAGTCATACCAGTCAAATTTCTAATCAGCCATCAAATTGTCTCAAATTTATGTATGTTTTGATCAGGCACATTCCAGCTGCATATAGCTACAGCTGCGGGCGTTTCAACAAACCATAGATCATTCTAGTTAACCCTCAGAACCTGCCATCTTCAGTGCACTGCACTTTTAAACAATATGCAAATCGCTTTCAGCGCCTTCTTCGAGTGTCCGGCTTAGCTCTTTAAATTCCCAGCTTTTTTATGGAATCCCTATTTTGAGAGCATAAATTCAAATTGATAAACAAATTGATCCTGTGAATTAAATAATGATTTCATACATGGAAACCAGAACCATAATGTGACACGCTGCAGTTTAAAAAGGCAAATCAGTAGTGGTTCATGGGGACAAATAGGTTCTTGTTAGCAAGCTGCACAGGTGGGTTAATGACAGAAAGGAGATCATATGAGTAACAGCAATGCTCTGTATACAGAATACTACACATATAGAAAACTAATAATGTTATGAACATATAGACAAAACAGCATTACAAATGTAAAGAAAGCCATGCACTGTATTTTTACCACATTAGTGCTGCCTCCTGCACCTGTGCAGAACTTAATCAATTTCATAAATTTTGTTACTAACTTCCACCCTGCCCTCAAATTCACTTGGACCATCTCTGACACCTCTCTCCCCTCGCCTGATCTATCTCCATTTCAGGAGACAAAATGTCCACTGACGTTTACCACAAACCCTAGTCCAGATGAAGAGTCTCGACCCGAAGCGTCGACTGTCCACTTCCCTCCACAGATGCTGAGCTCCTCCAGCAGTTTGATTTTTGCACCAGATTCCAATGCCTGCAGTCTCCTGTGTCTTCTTTGTGGTTTTCATTTCTTTTTATATATCATCAATAAAGTTTTTTTTAAGAAAACAAAGGTGGTTTCGTGACCAAGTTCCCTATAGGCCTGCACAGTTTCAGATACTTGGGCAGCTACAGTGTGGTAAGATGCTGGTAAGGAGTTGGTTGGCTAACTGGAAACCACTCGGAAACTTCTATAGATGTACCATGGAGAGCATTCTGGCAGGCTGCATCCTTGTCTGGCATGGTATGGGGGCAGGGGGTGTTGGGCTACTGCACATAATCAAAAGAGGCTACAGAAAGTTGTAAAATTAGTCACCTCCATCTTAGATACTAGCCTCCGTAGTATCCAAGACATCTTTAAGGAATGGTGTCTGAGACAGGTGGCGTCCTCATTGCCCTCTTCTCATTGTTACCGTCAGGAAGAAGGTACAGGAGCCTGAAGGCACACACTCAGCGATGCTGGAACAACTTCTCCCTCTGCCATCTGATTCCTAAATAGACAATGAACTCAGTAATGCTATATCACTTAATTTAATATTATTTTTCTGTTTTTGCACTATTTTTATTTAACTATTTAATGCACATATATAAGACCATCATCCTCGACCTCGAGGGATAGCCACGACAATGTATATCTATATACGTTTGTATATATATATTTACTGCAATTAATTTACTTACTTATTTTTTATATTACCATGTATTGCATAATACTGCTGCCCCTAGGTTAACAAATTTCACAACATATGTCGGTGACATTAAACCTGATTCTGATTCTGAACCAGGGGTAATTCTCTTGAATTGTAGCAGATAATCACTGAAGCTGGACAAAGACAAGGAGATGCCTGTATGACTGGCTTCCCTGTGAAAGTGGTATAAATATTTGGGAACGCAGACAGGAGGAAATCTGCAGATGCTGGAAATTCAAGCAACACACACAAAAAATGCTGGTGGAACGCAGCAGGTCAGGCAGCATCTATTGGAAGAGGTATGGTCGACGTTTCGGGCTGAGACCCTTCGTCAGGACTAACTGAAAGAAGAGATAGTAAGAGATTTGAAAGTGGGAGGGGGAGGGGAGATCCGAAATGATAGGAGAAGACAGGAGGGGGAGGGATGGAGCTAAGAGCTGGAGAAGGGAGAGGATCATGGGATGGGAAGAGAGGAGGGGGGAGGGGAGCCTGGAGGGTGGAAAACAGGCAAGGAGTTATAGTGAGAGGGACAGAGGGAGAAAAAGAGAGAGAGGGGAAAAAAGGGGGGGAAATAAAAAATACATTAAATAAATAAGGGAAGCTACTTTCAAGAACAAGGGAGGGAGAGGATGGGATAGGCAGAAAGCTCAGCTCTTTTGCAAATATATATATATTTTTTTAAAAAACAGCTGTTCAATTCATTTAGCTTTGAATGGGATGATGAGGATTGTTTGCAGCGAAGTTTGAGAGATAAATTTAACTGTTGTGTGCACAAAATGGAATAAAAAAAGAGCAGTCTCTCAGATCATTTAGTTTAATTGGAATTTGCAAATCTTCATGTGTGCACCGGCTTAATTCGTTAAATAAAGTTGGCGAGCAACTGGATTGACCAGAATAGATCTAATTCAACTACCTACTCTGTTCTCCCAGACCTTCATTAGCTCTAAGTCCTCATGGGAAAATGTCTAAATCTTTGATTTTGCTTGTAAATCTCTTCAAGCCTGCTGCTTTTCCAGCTCCACCAGCTGCTCCAGCCTAGTTCCCAATCATCTTGATTTTCTGATCCTGATCTATCCTTTGTTTTCTTCTTCCCCCCCCCCACCACTCCCCAACAACAGCTCTACCTCCAGCTGTCTGTCAGTATGACTCCCTAAACCACCAAAACATCTCCGTTACCCTTTACTAAATGAAATGGATATTTAATGCCGGACACCTGTGAAAATTACTCCCTAGTATCCAATCTCCTACTCGTCTGTCTATAGCATTTTGGAAAATGAGATCATTAGTTTATGGTAATAGCCTTTCTCTTTCAAGTTCTCACCTTTGTTTCCAATTTGTACAGTAATAAATGCTCCTTTTTCTTCAAGGTAAGTTGAGTTTGTACACTTAAGTAAATTGGATGCTGTAAAAAAAAAGTGTCATGAAATAACTGAAGGAATCTGATTTATCTTCTGGGGTCAAATGGTGATTCATATCCAGTTAGAAAGCAGGCTTCAAGCAAGTGCATTTTGACATTCATAGTTTGATCTCAGCAACTCTGAAATCGGTGTTCCTTAAAGAGCTTTCTTTGGACTCTTACCTTCATTTTATTAATGATTCCTATGTGATGTTCACATCTTTGTATATTCCAGTAGAAGGTGGAAGTATTTTGTCTCGAACCTAAGAGGGGGAAAAAAAGGCATCATCACAGCTTTACACTACTGGGGTAAAATGAGACTTCCTTTATCATCAGCAAAGCCGGGCAGAGTGTTCAAGCAACACAACCCAGGTAGTGTTGAGGAAGCAGGGAGTCTGCAGAAGGATTTAGACAGATTGGGAGAATGGGAAAAGAAGTGGCAAACAGAATACAGTGTAGGAAAGTGTATGGTCATGCACTTTGGTTGAAGAAATAGACTATCTTCTAAACAGGGAGCAAATTCAGAAATCAGAGGCGCAAAGGGACTTGGGAGTCCTTGTGCAGAATTCCTGAAAGGTCTACTTGCAGATTGAGTTGGTGGTAAGGAAGGCAAATGCAATGTTAGCATTCATTTTGAGAGGACAAGAATATAAAAAAAAACAAGAATGTAACGCTGAGGCTTTTAAGGTCAGACTACACTTGGAATATGGTGAGCAGTTTTGACCCTCTTATCCAGGAAAGGTTGCGCTGGCGTTGGAGAGAACCCATGTCACCAGGTTCAAGAACCTCTATTTCCCTCCAACCATTCAATTCTTCAACTAAGAAACAAAACCCTGATCACTAAAGCTACTAACTACTTTGATCACTTTGCACTGAAATAGACTCTGTTCTTTTTTCTCCTGATTGTGTATAATTTAGTTCTAGTTTAAGTTCCTTTCTTGTGAACACTGTTGATATGACACTATGTGCTTGTGGGGCTGCACCAAGCAAGCCTTCCATTGCACCTGCCTGTACAGCTACTTATGCCTATGACAATAAACCTAATTTGGACTTTGATGGAGCAAAGTGGCTGGTGGAATAGGAAAGGCTGGCGGTGGAAGGAACAGTCACTTCAGAACATAGGAAGGAAGATGTGCCGGTGGAGGAATGTCACTGAATATAGCAAAAGGAAACAGACAATAAAAGTAATCCAGTTTTCCAAATCAGCATGGGTGCCTGAAGTTGCAGAGATCAATGCGACAAGAGTCGGGGACTGAGCATGGTGCCGGTGTGACACAGAATGATGGTGGTGTGTCATTGCAACTCAACACCCTGCCTCTGTGCCTGGCAGTGTTTAACTGCTGTAAAAATTTGCAGAATTACGTAGCCAAAAAAAAAAATCGTAACACTTGGGAAGGGAAAATACTTCATTCTAGATGAAGCCAGTGTCAGTTTTTTTTTAACGACAATACATCTCCAAACACTGACATCATCACAGATATCATAATCTGAGACGCCTCATACCTTTGTGATAATTAGAAGGATCACTGTCCTTCAAGGGTCACTTCAGTACCCCTTCGTTGTTTCGGTGATCATCGCCATTTACAAACATGTAAGTGAGAAATTCAACTACAGCAATTACAGTGACATTTCAAACTTGGAAGGCATGGTAGTTCCCGAGTATTTAATAACAGTCTCATTGCAGGTTCAGAGGACAGCGCGGCACTTCGATCTTTCTCACAAGAGCGCAAATAATGAGAGCAAAATGTTAACTCGTATATAAGAAACATCAATTTAACACATGCCTTCAATGCTGTTTTGTTGTCCTGACACGTTGATTATAACTTAAGTTTGGATGCACAGACAGTATACATTGTTTACTGACTGGGCTGCGTTTCGGTTGTGGCAATGTACATTAATCAGTTCTTCATCCTGAAGTAGTTCCACATGTCAGCCACCGTTTTGCACGTTCTCAAGATTCAGGTCATCACACTTCTGAAGACACACACATGAAGATACTGAGCTAGTTATGACAGGATATTTGCCAGAACTGGCACCTCATCATCACCCTCAATAAAGCATGAGGTCAGTTCAGTAACCATCTTGATAAAAATCCTTCGGGCTGGCCCCCAGGACATCCTTACAGTAGGTTATGTTGGTTGTTAACACAAGCAGCACTTTTCACTGTATGTTTTGATAAATAAACCTGAAATCATCCTATTTGTTAACATCACAGAGCCGACTGTCAAAATTTATGGCCTACCTGAATTCATCTGTCACTTCTTGTGCGCACGTAAGTAATTTTTAGAGGCTTGTAAGGCCCGTGGATGTCTGGAACCTACCAAAGGAAACCACACCCTGAAGGACAGGTTGAAATTTCTAAATGTAATTTTTACATAGCTACGCATTGAGGTGCTGCTGGCATTTTCTTCAGGGAACTTGACAATTTCCGTATGTATCATGTGCTCTATGTTCATAATATCAAAAATTAAAACAGATTTACCAATTTAGCGATGCCTTTGAAGTCACGTTCAATGGAACTCTTCTGCGCTGCAATGAAATACCGTTCAACTTAATAAAGAGCAGTATTTAGAAGTAAACACAAAATAATCTGCAGATGCTGTAAAAGATCAAAGCAACACTTTCAGTATGCTGGATGAACTCAGCAGGTCAGCAGTATCAGTGAGAAACGATGAGTCGACGTTTCGGGCCGGAACCCTTCGTCAGGGCTGAAGAATGAAAGATGGGGAAGGATTTGAAGATTGCTTGTAGCGTCAGTTGAAAGACCAGTAATTTGAAAGAGAAAGGGGTGGGGGAGGGGAAGCATTGACGTCATAGCCCTGAAAACAATGGGTGGTAGAAGAAGGAGGCGGAACTGTGAGGGAGCTGGGGGAGGGGGTAGAGTGAAATAGGGATAGAGGAAGGGAGGGGGAGGGAATTACCGGAAGTTGGAGAATTCGATGTTCATACCAAGGGGCTGGAGATTACCTAGACGGTGTATGAGGTGTTGCTCCTCCAACCTGAGTTTAGCCTCATCATGGCAGTAGAGGAGGCCACGTATGGACATACCTGAATGGGAATGAGAAGCAGAGTTGAAGTGGGTGGCTACCAGGAGATCCTGTCTGTTGTGGTGGACAGAGTGGAGGTGCTCAACGAAGTGGTCCCCCAATCTGCGTCGGGTTTCACCGATGTAGAGGAAACCGCACTGGGACAGGTGTAGCACTTACGCTTACAGGGATAAGTGCCGGGTGGGAGATCAGTGGGGATGGACGTGTGTCCAACTTCCGGTAATTCCCTCCCCCTCCCTTCCTTTATCCCTATTTCACTCTACCCCCTCCCCCAGCTCCCTCATGGTTCCGCCTCCTTCTTCTACCACCCATTGTTTTCAGGGCTATGACGTCAATGCTTCCCCTCCCCCACCCCTTTGTCTTTCAAATTACTGGTCTTTCAACCGACGCCACAAGCATTCTTCAAATCCTTCCCCATCTTTCATTCTTCAGTTCTGACAAAGGGTTCCGGCCCGAAACGTCGACTCATCGTTTCTGACTGATGCTGCCCGACCTACTGAGTTCATCCAGCGTACTGAAAGTGTTGCTTTGAGTATTTAGAAGTAGGTTTTCCTCCACAGTGAGACACCATCCAATGAAAGAAAAACGGGAAATCAGAATCAGAGACAAGTTTGATATCATGGGCTTACGTCATGAAATTTGTTGTCTTTGCAAGTAGTGCAAAAATAAAAATCAAAAGAATGGTGAGGTAGGGTTCATGGGTTCAATGTCCATTCAGAAATCAGATGGCAAAGGGGAGGAAGCCATTCCTGAATCATTGAGTGTGCGTCTTCAGGCTCCTGTACCTCCTTCCATCAGGCATGACCTGGGTGATGGGGGTCCTTTATGATGGAAAAGGAGGGAAAATAATCTGAACTGAATTCTCAAACATACTTTCCTACATTTTTGTTTCAAATGGCACCAAATGTGTTCACACACACTGCAAATAACTAAAACAGAAAACTGTTACCACTTCTGCTGTGAAAGAAAATTGCTTAATCTTACTGCCAACATTCCCCTACGATGTAAGGGACAATCTAATTGGCATGAACCCACACCTCATGGAGCCAATTAAATCTTAGAAATGTACCACAGCAACTATACATTTGAGGCCAGTGTCGGTGTTGCGTGAAACACTATTGTAGAAGAGCTCGGCAATTAAAACAAAACATCCATTTATACATTAAATAAAACAAAAGGACATGATATAATATAAAAATTAGGACATAATACCTGTGAATGAGTTAGTAAACTATGGATTAGATATCGAAACTGTAAGATCAAGGAACAAGCTTCTGCGTGCCTTGTTTTTTGAGATTTGCTTTTTTTTTTGCTGCTAATTAAAATATACCTCACAAAAAATCCGGTTGAAATGCTTGTTATAGCAGTTTGGAATTCCTGAATCTGTCACAATTGAGGCATACTTGTCCAATATGTAGAAACTGACTGTGAAAACATCAGGTGGTGTACTATAATGTAAAAGAGACCATAACGCGCATTTTCAATAATACGTAGGGAAGGACGCTTTTTATTTTGCTGGTGGCCAGCAGCTGCTGGCAAGATTTTCTCCATAAAAGTTATAAGCATAATGAACACTTGACCTTTCTGGGGATGTACTGAGTGTGTCCATCTCCTCACGGAGCAGCTGGTCACCACTGTGTTGACTCAGATTGGTGAGGAACAAGACTTCGGAGTCCATTAATGGGTTGAGTTGCACAAAAGAAATCTTAGAGAGACAAAAACAGAACTGAAAACCCTACTTTACTTCCCTCAGCCAACCTTTTCATTTGCAACGGCAATGACGAAAGAAAGACTATAATTTAACTTCGGAGCACTGTAAATTCACTTCCATTGGATTGGTCAATATTTCTGATAAACTGTCTAAAAATATGGTACAGATGGAAAAGAGTAATGCTTCCTTGGCTGGAGAATATAAAAAGCTCATGAGTACTACAAAGCGGGGAACGACTTGATGTTTAGACAATTTTAACACCGGGCCAGATGCGATGGTCGGGCAGTTCTGCTTGCTGCTGTATGGCGTTCACTCTGCTCCCCGTGGCTCTGAGGCCGAAGCTGTGTCCTGCCCCGGTTTGTGCCTGTGAGCTCGCTTTTGCTCCAGTGTGTGACGAACTCAGGCCGACGTTATAGGCCTGCTCCGTGTCTACAGGCTCACTTTTGTTCTGAGTGCTGTTGCTCCCATTTAGTGCTTGTACCATCTGTGTTGCTGTGTTTTTTTTTCCTCTCTCTCTGTCTCTGCACATTGGTGTTTGCTGTTCTGTTTTTTTAATGGGTTCTTTGGGGTTTCTTGTTTTGCGACTGCCTGAAAGGAGCTGGATCTCAAGGCTGCATAATTTATATGTGCATATTTTGATAATAAACGTACTTTGAACCTTTCAAAGCCAGCTAATTGGTATCAAATTATAGGCAGTTGAAATGTGAGTTGGATTCTGATCTATAGAGTTACAGAGTCACACAGTTGTTCCGCACACAAATGGGCTCTACAAGAAATGTTCCTGTGTTGTCCTGTTCAATAAGATCAACCAGAATCTCACTCAAAAATTATTAGTCAGTTACCTTTGCTGGGTTTGAATATTGACTCTTACAGCAATTAAAGCCTTACACAGTGGCAGTGAGCATCTTCTATTAAACATAACTGTGTAGAGTTATTAACAGTTTTCTATATTCATAAACGCTGGGGTAGACTCATCTCCTGCTTTCCTTGGTTTGGGGGGGACATATCAGTAGTTATAAGTATAGGTTAATTATGAGAGTGATAGTCACCTTGTGCAGATTGGTAAACCATGAGATTGGGCTGGGCCAGCAGCTCTGTGCTTGAAAGGTTATCACGTGAGATTAAGGAGGGTGGGGGTGATGCGTCACAGTCAGGTTACAGAGTGGACTAGTGGGAAAGTGAATTATGTACAATTCTTAAAAGGATCCAACATGGTGCATGACCCACCACCACAGACTGGGACCTGCACCGTCATTGTTAATAATGTGCGAATCCAGGCTTACCCATCAGTCAGACACTCTGGGTAACTGGGAGAAAAATTGCAGACTTTGCAACTTATAGCAAGTCACCAGTCCGTCAGTGTGCTTTCATTGAAGTTGAATAATATAGAGCACAGGAACGCGACATTTAAACAATCCAATTTCTAAGCAATTATACTTTAAAGCAATTTCAGAGTAACATCAGAGTTTGAAACAATCCTTGACTATAAACAACTGGATTTAATGACTTGAAATAGCTCTGATTTGGATTGTTAAATGACCCTTCATTCCTCATGGTCAGATTGCAGAGTTAGAATGAAGGAAAGCAGGAGATGAGGCTACCCCAGCATTTATGAATATAGAAAACTGTTAATAACTCTACACGGTTATGTTTAATAGAAGATGCTCACTGTCACTGTGAAAGGCTTTAATTGCTGTAAGAGTCAACATTCAAACCCGGCAATGGTTACTGACTAATAAATGAATTTTTGAGTAAGATTGTGGCTGATCTTATAGAACAGGACAACACAGGAACATCTCCTTCAGATGGCCAACAAGTATCTAAAAATGAGGAAAAGTGGGGGACAGTGAGAGAAATAAAAACTGAGAAAAAATTATTGGGCAATGAGAGTGGGAATGGCAGAAAATATATTATTCTTGGCAGTAATTATCGTACAATACTTTCACACTTGAATATCAGTTGATGTTTTAACATAGAACATTGAAGAGTGCAACACAGTACAGGCCATTCAGCCCATGAAGCTGCATCAACCTTTTAATTTACTCTAACCCTAACCCTCGACATTGCCCTCCATTTCCCTAGTTTCCATGTGCCTATCTCAGACTTTCTTAAGTGTCCTAAATGTATTTGTGTCTACCATCGGCCCTTAGTCTCTTTTGTCCCATTTTGACCATCATGTACTTTGTCCAAATAGTCACACTTTATAACCATATAACCATATAACAATTACAGCACGGAAACAGGCCATCTCGGCCCTTCTAGTCCATGCCGAACTCTTACTCTCACCTAGTCCCACCGAGCTGCACTCAGCCCATAACCCTCCATTCCTTTCCAGTCCATATATCTATCCAATTTAACTTTAAACGACAACATCGAACCTGCCTCAACCACTTCTGCTGGAAGCTCATTCCACACAGCTACCACTCTCTGAGTAAAGAAGTTCCCCCTCATGTTACCCCTAAACTTTTGCCCTTTAACTCTCAACTCATGTCCTCTTGTTTGAATCTCCCCCATTCTCAATGGAAAAAGCCTATCCACGTCAACTCTATCAATCCCCCTCATAATTTTAAACACCTCTATCAAGTCCCCTCTCAACCTTTTACGCTCCAAAGAATAAAGACCTAACTTGTTCAACCTTTCGCTGTAACTTAGGAGATGAAACCCAGGTTTATGTGAAGATAAATTCAAGTATGCCAGCACTCGGTAAAAATATACTACCTCTGCCATGCACCTCCCCCCAACTATATTTTCCTCCAATCATTGTAAAATTATGCTATATCATATTAGGAAAAACAGTCTGTATACTCTGTCTATGCTTTTTATCTTATACACCTCTATCAAGACACCTCTCAACCTCCTTCACTCCAAAAAGAAAAACTATAGCCTGCTCAAACTTTCTTCATAAAACATGCTCTTTAATCCAGGCAGCCTCCTGGAAAATCTCTTCTTCACTCTCTCTGAAGCTTCCACATCCTTCCTATGATGTGGCAACCAGAACTAAACACAGTATTTCAAACTTGGTCTAATCAGAGTTTTACAGAGCAGCAGCGTTACCTCACATTATATAACAAGGAACATACAAAGTGCAGAAATTTCCCTGCCCTGAATTTTATTATCTTGTTGACAAGCCAACTTAATTTAATCATTATTTTATTCGATGCACAGGTTATTTTATGACGTAATAACATAAACCACCGTATCTTTAGCTCATTCTTTCCTCTTCCACAACACACAAGTTTTCTCTCATTCTTGCAGGTCGCTTCTGATGTGCACTTGTGGCCATCAGTTACTTTGGATAAAGGATCACCCTTCATATGAAGATAAATTTAAGGATATCATCAATCTGTTTGACCAAGGGCATCAGTCTAGCCAAATTCTGTCCCTTTCAAAACTCCACAGATGAATGCTTTAATGCAGAAGTCAATCGGGACGCTAATCAAGATCTGCATCAAGGGGTGATGCTTCCTTGTTCTCTTACCTGAGGATACTGATGACAATTATAGAGTCTTAGTCACTGGCTCAAATGAGATTAGAGCACAAATAGGCATCAAAACAGGAACAATTCAAATGGTTTAATGGTTCACCAGGCAAGGCCTTTATCACATGTCTTCCAGCTCCAGATGGACAAAGCACCAGAAACTCTTTTAAGCATATATTGAAATGTTTAAACATGCTGGATGTTCCTCCATGTACAGACCCGAATTTTCTTTTAACTGATACCAGAGGCACGCATTTAAGGTGAGAGGGGTAAGTTCAAAGGAGATGTGAGGGGCAAGTTTTTTTTTTACACAGGGAGTGATGGGTGCCTGGAATGTGCTGACCAGATTGGTGGCAGAAGCAGATACATTAGGGATTTTTCAGAGACATTTAGATAGGTGCAGAAATGTAAGGGAAATGGAAGGATATGGACATTGTGTGGGTGGAAGGGGTTAGTTTAGTTGGCCATTTGATTACTTATTTAATTAGTTTGACACAACATGGTGGGCAGAAAGGTCTGTTCTATGTCCTATTTCTCTGAACTTTCTAAGGCATCCGTTAGTCTTGCGAAACCATGGGTCTGCGCCTGGAAAGTCTTCACTCTCCAGGGTGCAGGCCTGGGCAACATTGTATGGAAGACCAGCAGTTGCCCATGCTGCAAGTGTCCCCTCTCCAGGACACCAATGTTGTCCAAGGGAAGGGCATTAGGATCCATACAGCTTGGATTAAGTGCCTTGCTCAGGGACACAACACGTTGCCTTGGCTGGGGCTCGAACTCACGACCTTCAGGTCGCTAGTCCAATGCCTTAACTCCACGTGTCCACACAGTTTCTCTGAACTTTATAAATTAGAATTGAACATATGGAACATCTCCAGTTGCACACAGCAAACTGAGAAATTTGAAAGATCAACAGATGGTCAACAGTTGATGTCCTGGTGCATTTTTGTGAGTGGATATTAACATCAAGAGGTGCAAATTGATTTCTGATCAAGGCACAAATTGATGTTGATATGACCCTTAGTCCTGTTTATGTTTTATTTATTTCTAGACTGCTAACAAATGGATTTGTTGATCTTTCATTTGCAATGAAATATTAGTCACAAATTGTCAGCTGTTAAACCTGTAAAGTAGGCAAGATGCTTCCTAACCAAGGAAGTTAGGATAATTGCTAATGTGCTTGCAGAACTAACTAAATCCACTTGATGCTGTTGTTCTGGGATGGTTGGAATGTCCCAAAAATCTATTGCCGATTAAAATCAGAAAAAAAGTTGATTGATCTAAAGTTGATTGGCCCTTTGATCTAAATTATTTAATAGTTGGAATTAGACCGAATTTTAATCTGCTTTCTCGTACAGATATTTGAAAAGAAGGACAGATGCACTGTATACGAACTGTTTCAGAACCAATGAGCCAGAATAAACAGAAAGATATTACTGATTTAATCCTTAATAAAAGAAACACAGAAACATCTTATCCTCTCTTTAGTGTGATCTTGCTCTTTCATGTGATCCTATAATAAATTATGTTAAAATCTGATGATTGAGTGTTGTCCATCACAAAGGTATGGGACTGAAATGGAATCCTCAATCAGACATGGTCAGCAAGCCAATAAGAAATGGGAAGAGAAACTCCTTTTTTCCCTTTGAGCCTCCTGTATATAAGAATATATAGAATCTTATATTCCATAAGACCAGTCATAACTTTGATTGAACAAGATCAAAATTCAAAGTTCAATGTTTCTGGTCTAATAGAACATAGAACATAGAACATAGAACAGTACTGCACAGGAATAAATCTGAACTAATTAAGCTAGTGATATCTTATCCCCTCTTACTGCCCATGATCCTTATTCCTCCATTCTCTGCATATTCACATGCCTATCCAAGAACTAGTGAGAACTTCTCAACATCTTCCCTGTCAGTCCTGTATACGACCTTGTATGCTGGAATAATGTCACCCCTCATTTTTCTAAGCTCTAAAGAATACTGACTCAGCTGTCTAGCCACTATAGGTATTCAACTGCAGGTGCTTGACCATGAGAGGAACGTGGAGATGATCAGATCGTGGAGGTACCTCTGACTGCGACTGTGACGTATTGGAGTGAGAGGGTTCACAGACATGTCTGAGTAAGAAAGTTGCAAGATTTTCTAGCAAAGCATAGAAGATCAGCCCTGCCAGGGGTAAATGCCTCGTCTTAACCACCCACTTTAAAGGAAGCACAGGGACATGATAGCATAGTGTTGGTGTTTCTGGTCTAGATTCCAGAAGCCTGAACCATTGATCCTGAGACATGAATTTGCTTACCAACACAACAGCCAGCAAAATTTAAATCAGCAAAATTAATATTTCAGGAATAAAAAGCAGACGCCAATAACATGGTCCAAGTGTGTTCCTTTCAAAATGAATGAGAAGTTACTGTAAACTGGAATGTGGCTCAGGAGATTAAGTAAAATGGTTTTACTTGAAGTGTAGTTGAGAAGAAAGTGTTAAAACTGTGTCTTTGATCAGAATATAAATTAATGAAATGTAATCCATTTGATAAGCGGATCGTCATTTTTTTTAGTGTAGGCTGTGTACACTAAATGGAATGAGTTATTTTATTAATAAGACTTAGCGCTGTTAGCTTGATATCTCATTGTTGTTTCCTTCCTGGAGCCACTAAGTAGCTTCAGCAGTGAGTGGCAGGGGAATGTACTGTTGTTGGATCAGCCACATTTGTGGTATAAATAATGGCTACAGAGCTCCCTGGTAGGAAAGCTTTTAGCTTAAATCGCCAGGAGAGAAAAAGTTATATGATGTAAATGTTGAGGCCCATAAAAATCAATGATCCTTTCCTGCATGATCAATATTTACTTGGCTTCAGTGCTACTTAATCCAATGTATCAATTAAAGATAGTGTAATGTCTAATTTTGTCTCTATCCTCTGTTCCTATTTGTCACTCGCTCAGCTGTGGCATATCACTCATGTCTGGAGCCACCACTCTTTTGTCCCATGTATAAGTCAAGGACAATAAGTAATTGACATGAAAGTTTTTAAAATTAATTTCACTGCATATGTGACTAACCAAGAGCAAAACCAGAGATCATTTATAACTCTGCAATGATTGGTCCTGACAAAACAATACCCTAAAACTCACAAAAGTAAATTATGTCCCCAGTAAATGGCCGAGTGGTGGTTCAGCCTCACATTTTGGACGAAAGCCAACCTAAACGAAGTAATGCGCTTTTGATATTAATAACAGAGATGATATTGATCCCGTTGCTGGTGTCACTTCAACGCTGAAGCTTTCGAGATTGTCTGAGGCACTTACTCTGCTGAGAGCTGGTTATCCAACTACCATTTCATTTTATAAGGTCTTTTAATTATGTGAAATGGAATCCTTTAGAACAGAATCTCTGTCCATAACAAAAGAATTAAATTCTGTACTCCTGTGTCAAGCCCAGCGATGGACTGTTTGTTCAGTGTGAATTGCAAGCTGCCTCCTCTGCTCCGTCTGTAGGATTAGGATAAGGATCCTGTTTAAGATTTCATGCTGTGATTTAGTTGTGCAATCCAAATTGAATTCAGTGACAATCAATCTGCTATTGATTAATCAAAGCTTCTAAATTTCTAGACTCAGTGGCAAATATCTTTTATATAGTCATATCACTGCCAAGGTTTCCAACTGAAAAAGCTGTCATTTCTCTTTTTGTCCACCAGCAAATCCTCTGCCCATCATTTCCAGCCCTGGAAGCTTTGGAAATTGCATAGAAAGTTTTCTTAAATAATCTAATTCATTTGTATCTGTAGATGGGAGTGTAGCAGTAGCCTTTAGCTTTAGTACTCCCTTCAACATCTGCATTCCACTGAGCCTGGTTGCCCTCTTGTCCCTGCCCCTTCTTGCCTTATCCCTGCAGCTGATGAAACCTCAATAATTTCCTCTGCACTTATATAATCTACCCATACCTTATCTTCTCTTTAATGAAGATTCTTCAACCCTTTAAATATCACCTTTTTGGTTTAATAGCAATTATTCCCTCAGAATCCTGTAAAATAAGTTTATTTTTGCGCGGTAAAAGCATATAAGGCCAGAATTGATATCCCAGTAATGACGGTGATAGATGTTTTTGGTAATCAAATTTTGATAGTAATCAATCAACTATTGTTGCAGTCTGAGGCAAGTTCTATTGGTTTGACACTGGATTGCTATTACTGGTGAGACCAGCATTTATCTCCAACCTTAATTTCCCTGTAGATACGATAAGGTAAGATTAGCTTCATTTGTCACAAGTGCATAGAAACATCGAAACATGCAGCGAAATGCATTGTTTGCATCAATGATTAACGTAATCCAAGAATGTGCTGGGAGCACAAGTGCCACCATGCTCCTAGCACCAACGTAGGGTGCTCGCAACTTACTAACTTTTACTAACCCTCCAACTAGGTCCTGGAGATGCAGGAGGAAACTGGAGCACCTGGAGAAAGCCAACACAGTCACAGAGAGAAAACGCTTAAACTCCTTACAGACAGCGTGTGAGTGGAAACTCGATAGATGCCACTGTAAAGCATTACGCTAGCCAATGTCCTACCATGCCATCCTGTAGAAGGTGGTGGTGAGTCTCCTTCCTGAAACTCTACAGCCTTTGTGTGGCAATTCAGTTGAGTATCATAATTTTAAACCAACATTGATAAATGAACGAACAGTCTGGAATTTGCAGTCGGTGGGTATCTTAAGCATCCCATTGAACCTCAAAGTGTCAAGGTGTTGAGATGTTATGTTGAAGTTGTATACTACATTGGCAAGGCCTAATTTGGAGTATTGCATACACTTCTGGTCACCTACCTACTGGGTAAAAGTATCAATAAGATTGAAAGTGTGCAGAGAAAATTTACAAGGATGTGGCCAGGACTTGAAGGCCTGAGTTAGAGGGGAGTTGAATAGGTTAGGACATTATTCCATGAAGCATAGAAGAATGAGAGGAGATTTCAAGATTCAGGATTGTTAAATGTCCCTTTCAGTACACAAGTGTAAAGGCGAGTGAAATCATTGTAACTCCAGATCCAATGTAGCACGAAAAATACACAGTAAGATAAATAACATGATAATAATAAAAAAGCAATAAATATAAATACATAAGACACCCTATATACATGGATTGATTGCATGTCCATAAAGTGATGCTAGGCACAGGAGTGTCTATATATAAGGTGACTGACAGGAAATGATAAAGAGTTGGTGGTTGGGGATGTGGAGGGGTGGATTACTGGGTAGAGGTGTTGATCAGCATATTTTTGAGCCCGGTGGTCCTGGTACAGATGCTACAGTACGTAGCCTCCTCTCGACTGGGAGAGGGACAGTTAGTCCACAAGTAGGGTGGGTTCGATTCTTTATGATGTTACTGATCTTGTTCCGGCACCTTTCTGTATATGTGTCCTTGATGGCAGGTAGGCTGTTGCCAGAGATGCACTGGGCAGCTTTGACTGCCCATTGCAGAACCTTCCTGTCAGCCACAGTGCAGTTTCCAAACCCTGCAGTGATGCAGCTTGTTAGGGTGCTCGCTACTGCGCATATGCAGAACGACGTGAGTATAGATGTGCATTGTCATGCTCTGTTCAGATTCTTCAGAAAGTAGAGGCGTTGGTGAACTTTCCTGATTGCGCTGAATGTGCTCTGGGACCATGAGAAGTTGTTCGAGATGTGCGCTCCCAGGAGGTTGAAACCGCTTGCAGTTTCCACTGATGAGCAAATTATGTATAGCGGGGTGTGAGTGGCTAGAGTTCTCCTGAAGTTGGTAACTGTCTCCTTTGTCTAGTTAACACTGAGGAGAGGCTACTCCCTTGGCACCAGCCTCGAGCTCATGCACGTCCTCTCTGTCGGCCTTCTCTTCGTTGTTGGTGACAAGCCCCACCAGTGTCACGTCATCAGTAAACTTCACCATGTGATTGCTGTCGTGTGTGAGCAGAACGTACAGCAGTGGGCTCAGCACATCGTCCTGGGGGGGGGGCACCCAAAATGAAGATGATGGTGGGGAAGGAGCACTTTTGCATCCTGACTATCTGAGGCCTGTTGCTAGGAAATCCAATACTCAGTTGCACAGTGGTCTATTTAGACTGAGGAGTAGGAGTTGTTCACCAAGGTCTGTTGGACAATAGTGTTGAATACCAAGATGGAATCCAGAAACAACATTCTGACATAAGTGTCCTTGTTCTCTAGGTGTGTCAGGGCCAGGTGCGTGACAGATGCTATAGCATTTGGCGTAGAGCGGTTCTATCGGTAAGCGTTCTGGTGAGTGTCCGATGTGGCAGGAATGGAGTTTTGTTATGTGCCATTACAGCCATTCAAAGCACCTCATGAAGATTGGTGTCATGCCACCAGATGCCAGTTGTTTACTTCAGAATGTGTAGAGCTCTTTGGTACCGGGATGATGGTTGCTGATAGGACACATGAGGGGACAGCAACCAGAATGAGTGAAGAGTCGAAGATGTCAGTGAAGAAGTCAGTGTGCCTGAGTATTCGGCCTGGGATGTTGTCTCTGTCACAACCACGGATTCGGCAGCACAGCAGATTCGTCAATTGCGCTTGTGAATATGCACGTATCAGCTTATTATCATTTCATTGTGATAGAATTTAACCCCATTCATTCCGTCATAGTATTTGTCGAGACTTGAACATAGCTACGCTTAGTTATCTGCATTCCGCCTTGCCTGAGAAATTGGACTGCCGAGTCAACTGACTCTGATGACGAGCGGTATTCATTTAATACGTAGTTGTTCTTCTCAGCCGCAGTGTAGGCTTCATTTTCCATTTGAGTGTTTTAGTCAATGGCCCTGTTTGGCCTAGCGTTTATTGTTTTCTTTTTCTTTTAACATTGTTCGCATTAAAGGCTGTGAACTGTCGACCTGCTTCAGTGTCTCTCACTCCGCACTTGGACCATGTCCGCACCGGGTGACAGTCTGGTTCAGCTGCCTTATGGGAGTTGACTCTTTGCAGTCTTTCTCACGTCTGCTACCATTAGAGACAGTGTCTGCTCATCTGGGAGAGGGTTATGTTTTGTTGCAGGCGTCATGTTGCATGACCCGAGCATGTATAAAAGTAACTCTTAATAGTGACCACTTCCACATGAAGTTGTGCCATCCAAGATCAGTTTGAACCTTCTGCAACACATTCCCATCACATCAGCTGGGGAAAGGGGAGTGAAACAAGTGAAGCCTCACCCATAATAATGTGTGGGGGGAAAAACATCTATCCAAGCCACAGTTGTCAAAACTATCAAACACACAGTGTTTTTGTCATCTAAAACCTAATCAAATTTTAACAGTAATAAAGATCGTGACACATTTTAAAGCTCTTATAAAAATATAAGTACTTTGTAGATGGTGAAAAAAAGTCAGGAAAAGTCAGGAGGTGTGTGATTTGCTGTTGAATACTCTGCCTCTGACTGGTCATTAAGCTGTGGTATATATGTGGAAGATCCAATTAAAATTTTGCGTTGTGATCATTTCCAGAATATTTATGCTGGGTATCAGCCAATAATATTGCTATTGAATGTCAAGGGAAAGCAGATAGACTCTACTTTTGTTGAATATTAACATAAACCGATACTTCTATAGTGCAATTGTTAATTAGCACCCCATGCCTGAACTTATGTCCAACTCTGTTGTATTTAGGAACAAACTGCTTCATAGTCAAAGAAGTTCTGGGTAGAACTGTGCAATCTCCCGCAAACAATAGAAAACAAAAGCTCCACTTGATTTGAACAGAACTATGCAATCTTCGACAAACCAAAGGTCCACATAATTTTGCATACTCTTTTTGCTGAGAAATTGGATTTCATCTTTTAAGTCCACTTAAATATTGCAGCACGCTGTGTCAGAACCAATCCTTCAAAAAAAAGATGACAAAATCAGCTGCAAACAAATATGTGGACTATTAGCATGGATTCTATCAGAAAGGAAGTGTTTTCTCATCATCTGCATGAGTCCTCCCAAACTGTCTCAGCAGCCAACATATTGTTGTGCAGCTGTCAAAGAAATGGTACAAACTATGGCAGCCAAGTCGGCCTTCTGAGAGGAGCTAGCAAAGGTAGTGCCAGAGGTTTTTGCAGACCAAGATGACTTCTTCCAGCTTATTCTTCTTTTCTCATGTCTCTCTTTTCTTTTCAAGGTGGCTGGGGTCCTGTCAGAGTCCATGATTTGCAGCTGCAGCTCAAACTACGGTTCTCCATGGGCAGTAGATTCTCGTTCTCGGACTCTCCATGTGGCCTGGCTTTTCAATATCCCCAGATGCGGGCTGCAAGGATGCAGCCCTGTAGGTAATCCAGTTCCTCGCTTATGTCACTGACTGAAGCACTGCCAGAGACTGAAACATTGGGACAGCAGACTTTGCGCACTGTTGTTGGAAGAAAGCCTCTGGACTCGAGCATTCTCTCTCTCTCTCTCTCTCTCTCTCCCTCTCTCTCTCTCTCTCTCTCTCTCTCGATGGAGGGTGAGAGCCTTTCGGTCCTTGAGTTGGGGGAGTTGGGGGACTGGGAGGAGCAATGTGGTGGAATGTAACACTGGAACAACACGTTGCTGGTCTCCCACTCTCACTTGCTGCAGGAGTGACTTCTCTCTCTTTCGCTAGTGAGGGAGAGCCTGTCAGAGATACTGAAATGTTGGATTATGGACAGTAGTTTCTCAAGGTCTCTTTGGGAGCTTTGCCATTGTTGGCACGGCGGGGGCAGGGGTAAGGGGGAGGGTTAATGCTTTTGCTGCTGCTTGTGTGTGGGAGGAGGGAGGGGGGCTTTGGGGTTCTGATGTTTCTGTCTTTCATTCTTTGGGGGGGGGTTTTGTGTCATGGATGTTTGTGAAGAGTAAGACTTTCAGGTTGCGTACTATATACATTTTCTGATACCTTGCCAGCCCCAGATCAAACATCTGACGCTCATGGTGAGCTAATGCAATGAGTTGCCAGACAATTAAATTGAACCTTTGAACCATTAAAACCACATACAATGGCCTTCATGATGGAAAGAGACCAGAGAATCGTAGAAGGCATATTTGGAGCAACGATGGAAAAATATATCACGATGATATAGAATATGTCACGGCACTACAAGAACACACTTTAATAAATGAGTTCTTCAACTTTTTCAAATGACTCTACTAGCTTAAGCATTTTGTGAGGGGTGGGATCAGTGCGATATGTCGAAGCTGTCCTGTGAGCCCCTTGGCTTTTAAAATGATGTCTAATTGTAGGCAGTGTTTGTTTTTTCTTGTAACTGTTAAATGACAGTCATTTTCCCAGCCTTGGAGCTCCCATTTGTTTGGAAAGGCTTCAAATATGTGTCATATAAATGCTAATGTCGTCAGGTACACATCTGATGCTGGGAAAAGAGAAGTGATTCAGCACTGGAGATGCCCAGTCCAATTTTACAATTGTCGTGACTTCATGTGGATGTGGTTACTAAGAACGTTTGCACCAGGCTGCCTCAACTTTGGATTGCAAAGCACTGAAAATAAAACAGCACTGCGCATTTAACATGTCCATCACACCCCCTTGCAGTAGTGGTTACCCACACAGTACAGAAACATATATCCTGACTGTTTTTTTTTATAAACTTGAAGGAAAGCAAATTATAACACAACTTCCAAGCCCAAATTGAAAACAATTAATTCAGCAAAGACCTTTCTGGTCTTTAGGGGGTCAACCACCCTTGAAATGAATTTACTGATTTATCAAGGGAATTGCAACTGAATTATATTTAGATTAAACCATTGTGCTTTAATTGGTTTTGAATGCATTTTAAGTCTCAAAATGGATGTTTCTTTTGGGTCATATGTTTGTGTATGTGTATACTGTATTCATCACATACATATATATGTATAAATATTACTTGTTTGTAGGTAGAGTATCTGCAGAATTTATAAGCTCAGAATCCACTATCCTGGGTGTAAGAACTATTTTCCAATACTAGAGTGGCAGGTGTTTCTTAGGACTTCACTGCACTATTTGAAGAGCGATTATGCCCTTGGCCAAAATACTTATCACATGATATCTCCCAAGCCTTATTATTTACCATAGCCACATTTTCATTTATATCATGTTTCTGAAATACAGCTTTGTGCGTTTGCATAGAGGACACAAACCATTGAAAGTTAATTCCTTGTTTAAAGGTCTATGAAACACTCAACATAATGCAATGCTAGATAAATCAGTTTATTTCTCTGTGATGGTGATTTACCATTAGCAGTAATTCATGTGGTGTAATTGTCACCCAATCAAATTCTGCCTCCAAAAAAAAAAGTTACGTGATCTTTGTTTAATGAGGTGGTCTATAGCAAGTAGGTCAAGTCAGTGCATAAGCACTGAAAGGAGTAGATATCTGGAGGCAAAGTTTATAAGAATAGACTTAGACTTCCAATAAACCACCAACATGTTTCATGTTTAAAGTTGTAGCATGAGGTTCAGACTATTTACACCAGAGTTGAGGTGACAAGGTCCAAGCCCCAGATCGTACCAAAGCGATGGAACCCAATGTTTGGATGACGATTCAAGCGCCAGGACGGGTCGAAAAGGTCAGGTACAGGGTGAATTGAGGCGGAGGGGTCCAGGCATCAGAGCGTATTGAAGTGGCAGAACCCGACGTTTGGATGATGATTTCGGCGCTGGGCCAGATTGAAAAGGTCAGGGTGCCAGGGCCTGAGGCGAGAGACAGGCCAATTCAGCTCTGAGCTCCACAATGTATACTCGGCTTCGCGTCTGTGGTCAGACTCCCTTTGCGGATTTCAGTTCAGAATACTATCTTTTTTTTCCCCTGTGCTCACTGAGTATTCAACAGTTCCTTTAGGTTTCTTTGTTTTGTGGCTGCCTGTAAGGAGACGAATCTCATGGTCGTATGATGTATACATACTTCGATAATAAGTGTACTTCGAACTTTGAACCTTTGAGCGCAATGAAACTCCTTGCCTACATGAGGATCGCAGAGTGAGCGTACAGGTAGTAATCGTAAATACAACAATAGATACAGTAGGGAGTACAAAACAAAATGGTGCAAAGGTTGTAATGTAATCTGAATTAGTGCAAAAAGAAATGCTGAAATGACCATAACAGTGTAATTAAGCAAGGTACAGGTTTCCCCCGCCATCCGAAGGTAGAGCGTTCCTATGAAACCATTCGTAAGCCGAAATATCATAAAGTGAAGAAGCAATTACCATTTATTTATATGGGAAAAATATGTGAGCGTTCTCAGACCCAAAAAATAACCTACCAAATCATGCCAAATAACACATAAAACCTAAAATAACAGTAACATGTAGTAAAAGCAGGAATGATATGGTAAATACACAGCCTATATAAAGTAGAAATACTTCTCTACAATCATTGCCGCACTGTTCTCTGTAGCGAAAATCTCACACAAGCGCTCTCAGCAGAAACACTCTCTTCAGTAACCTTTAAGCTATGAAGCTGCCAAATCATACCAAATAACACATAAAAATACACAGTCTATATAAAGTAGAAATAATGTATGTACAGTGTAGTATCACTTACTGGAATTGGGAAGAAAGCGCCGAGCACACTGATGATGGTAAACGCCTCTGATCTGGACCGACATTTATGTGCCGGGCAGCACCTAATTAATTAGCTTGTTTATTTCGGCTTTTTTCTTAAAGATGTGTTGGGTGCATCCCGGCTACCGTTGCATTCTCCGCGGAAATGTATCGGTCCGCGGCCCGGGGGTTGGGGTGGTGGGACACTGGGGTGTCGTTTCATCATCGTCTATTTCCATCAGGGCAGGCAGGTCATCTTCTTCTATGTCTGCCTGCCTCGATGTCAAAGGTCGAGGTTCGTCGTCTGCTGTGGCTGATGTGGAAGGCTTGAAAAACGACAGTATGCTTGACTGCTTAGCCTCACACAGTTCTTTGTAAGCACTCAAATCATCCTGCAAATATGCTCTAAAGCTATGTACCCTTTCAAAATTAAAGTCGTACTTTTCTGCAATCATTGCAGCGAAAATCTCACGCAGTTGCTTCACGTTCAGTTCCTGGACGACTTCACTTTCGGTCCGTTCGCTACTGAATTCGGTTTTGATTATTATCCTTTCCTCTTCCAATTGCATCAGCTCTTCATCTATCAGTTCTTGGTCATGGGATGCCAAAACCTCTTCAACATCATCTTCGTCAACTTCCACAAGCCAAACTCACTGTGTCCTTACTTCGTTCACCATGATCGAAACGCTTAATTATGTCTAGTTTTATGCTAAGTGTAACACCCTTACGAGCTCCTTTAGGCTTTTCCAATACTGTAGAACTCATCTTGCAAACGGCTGCTCACAGGCACGTGTTTAAGCAATGCCGGCTAGAATGCAGTTCCGGGGAGGAGCTTGGCTGCTCGGGGTGCGCGCTGCCTTTTTTCGTAACAGTGAAAACACCTTCTGTTAGCGAAAGCAGGTAACTAATGTAGGTCTTTCATAACAGCGAGGTTTCGTAAAGCGAACGTTCGAAAAGCGGGGGACACCTGTAGAATTAAGAGTCCAAGAGAACAGTAGCACCTCCAGAAGAAGTGATCGAATCAGAATCAGAATCTGAATCAGGTTTATTATCACCGGCATGTGCTGTGAAATTTGTTAACAGCAGCAGCAGTTCAATGCAATACATGACAATATAGAAAGAAAAAAATAATAAAATAAATAAGTGAATCAATCATGGTAAGTATATATACATATATTAAATAGATTAAAAATAGTGCAAAAACAGAAAAAATATATATTGAAAAAAGTAAAGTGGTGTTCATAGGTTTAATGTCCATTTAGGAATTGTATGGCAACGAGGAGGGAACTGTTCCTGAATCGCTGAGTGTGTGCCTTCAGGCTCCTGTACCTCCTTCCTGATGGTAACCATGAAATGAAGGTATGTTGTGGGTGATGGAGGTCCTTAATAATGGACGTCGCCTTTCTGAAGCATCGCTCCTTGGAGATGTGGGTTGGATACTACAGAGTCTAGTACCCAAGATGGAGCAGGCTAATTTCACTTTCTGTAGCTTCTTTCAGTCCTGTGCAGTAGCCACCCCCCCCCCACCCCCATACTAGACAGTGATGCAGCCTGTCAGAATGCTCTCCACAGTACCTATGGAAGTTTTCAAGTGTTTTAGGTGACAAACCAAAACTCTTCAAACTCCTAATGAAATATAACCATTGTCTTGCCTCCTCTATAGCTGCATCAATATAGATAGGTAGATAGATAGAAAGATACTTTATTGATCCCAAACGTGTCACAGTAGCATTACAAGTGCACAGATATACAAATATACAAATATTAGAAGGGAAGTAAGAAAGAATAAAAAATAAGTTACCTCATTAACTTAGGAAGTTTGTACGTTCTCCCTGTGACCAAGTAGGATTCCTCTGGGTGCTCTGGGTTCCTCCCACAATCCAAAAGTCACAAGGTTAATTGGTCACATGGGTGTAATTGGTTGTTGTGTCAGAAGGGCCTTTTGCTGTGCTGTATCTGTAAATAAAGATCAAAATAAAAATAATATAAAATAAACACTCAGCCCTTGATGTCAGCAAGATGAAAGACTGGCTGTTGACCCAAAGAAGTGACACAATCCTGTCATTGTTGTTGATCTCGCCAGTGACAGCGGGTACAATTGGCAAACTTAAAGGAGTTGGCACTGTACCTGGCCACGCAGTCATGGGTATACAGAGAACAGAGCGGGGGTTTGAACACACAACCTCAGGCAGCAACCGGTGTTAAGGGGCATGGTAGCTGAAACATTATGACCTATTCAAACTGACTGAGGTCTGCTGATCAGGAAGTCTGGAAGCCAGGTATAGACGGGGCCCCAAAGCCAAGATTCAAGAGTTTAAAGTTGAGCTTGTTAGTTACTGTGGTGTAGAGGGCAGAGTGGTAATCAGTGAAGAGCACCTTGATAAATGTAATCTTTTCTCAAGGTGATTCGGAGTTGAAAGCAATGTAAGATTCGATCCTCAGGAGGCTTATTTTTAATGTGTGCAAGTTGCAGGGATCTGGAGCGTCTGGGAGGCTGGCCCGTATGTGGGACAATGCCATTCTCTCAAAATACCTACCATAGTCGATAACTAGGGCCATGAGTGAACGTAACAGTTAACTAAGCATACCGTCCTTGACCGCAGAACTGTTAATACAAGGGAACAACAGTCACTGCATCATAACCCTTCCAACCGGAAACAGTTTACATCCTCCCATCATGATTCAATGTGCTTTCCTTCCGCCGGACGATCCTTTCCAGCAACTGGTCCCATCAGGGTTTTATGTAGCTCTGATTTCACTAACCCTTGGCCTATCATCGAAGAGGCTAGCTGAAGAGTATTTACTGAGTTGCTCACTTCTGATGGAAATGAAGACCAAATAATATCAAGGTTTGTGAGGAAATCTCTTGGTGCCTAGTAACAGCATGAGAATCAGAATCAGGTTTAATATCACCGGCATGTGTCATGAAATTTATTGTTTGTGACAGCAGTATGATGCAATACATAATAATAAATTCCAGTAAAAGTATACTTAAAAGGTTAATTTCAAAAAGCAGTGCAAAAAGAGAGGAAAATGTAGTGAGGCAGTGTCCAAGAGTTTAATGTCCATTTCAGAAATCTAGCGGCAGAGAGGAAAAAGCTGTTCCTGAATTGTTGAGTGTGTGCCTTCAGGCTTCTGCACCTCGTCCCTGACGGTAGCGATGAGAACAGGGCATGATTTGAGTGATGGGGGGGGGGGGGTTGCTTAATGATGGGTGCCGCCTTTTTGAGTTATCAGTCCTTCAAGATATCCTGGATGCTGATCTCCTGATTTCCTGAGCACCTGGACAATCATAAAGATTTTTATGAAGTCACAAATTCAACTGTTTCCATGTACACTTTCACCCAAACAGCATCGGCCTTATTGTATGATTTTATTTCTCTTTTCCATTTGTCCTATTACCTTACATCATTGTTCTCAATATTTGTTTGATTTGTACATCTTCCAAGTTTTTTTTTCCCATACAAACTGTAGTTCAAGCCAAATGCAGAACATTTTATGTATCTGTAAACTAATGCAGCCGTCCCTGTCTTCTTTACCTCTTCTTTCAGCATGATTTTCTTTGTTTTCTTGTTGTTATGTATATTCCCTACATCCATCCTGTTTCCTTTTCCAGGCCTGATTTGAAGTTTGCACGACTCTCATCTTCATCTATCAATCATGGCAATGTATTCGAGCAATGGCTGTACTTTGAATTTGAGTTATGGTGAGTTACTCCTGTTTATTCTGAGCTCCCTGCGTGTCTGGATATGCTGAGCCTCAGTAAGTTGGTCCACCAGCCTTTCCTCCATTTCCTGGAATTATCTTTGCTGGCTATGTTTCTATATCTTATAAGTAAACAATTGGCAGCCTCATCTCGTTCCTGCCTCAGGCTTGGAACTTATAACTGGATACAGGTTTTGGATTTCAACAGAAGGCATTTGCTGATTTTTTTTCAAAAATTCTCAGAATCGGAATTAGGTTTAATATCACTGGTGTATGTCATGAAATTCGTTGTTTTTCAGTAGTGGTCCATTGCAATAGATAATTAATAAAAATTATAAATTACAGTTATCTTATAAAAATTATGTAAGGAGTGCAAAAAGAGAAGAAAATAGAGAGGTGGTGATTATGGGTACCTTGTCCATTCAGAAAAATGAAGGTGCAGGGGAAGAAGCTGTTCCTGAAACATTGAGTGTTTGTCTTCAGGCTCCTGTTCCTCCTCCTTGATGGTCTCAATGAGAAGAGGGCATGTCCTGGGTGATGGGGGTCTGTAACGATGGATGCCGCCTTCTTGAGGTACTGCCTTTGAAGGTGTCCTCGATGCCAGGGAGGCTATTCTCCATGACGAAGCTACCAAAGTTCACAACTTCCTGCAGATTTTTCCGATCCTGTGTAGTGGCCCCTGCATACCACAGAGTGATCAAATCAGATAGAACGCTTCCTACGGTAAACCTGTAGAAATTTGCAAGAGTCTTTAGTGGCATACCAAGTCACCTCACACTCCTAATGAAAAATAGCTGCTGCCGTGCCTTCTTTGTAACTGCATCAATATGTTGGACCCAGAATAGACCTTCAGACATGCTGACACCCAGGAACTTGGAAACTGTTCGCCCTCCCTACTGCTGATCCCTCGATAAGGACTGGCGAGTGTGCCCTTGACTCCACCTTTCTAAAGCCCGCAATCGTTCTTTGGTCTCACCGACATTGAGTGCAAGGTTGTTGTTGCGACATCACTCAACCAGCTGATCGATCTCACTCCTGTACGCCTCCTCGTCACTGTCTGAAATTCTGCCAAGAATAGTTGAGTCATCGGCAATTTTTTTTCCCTCAGCTGACTACATGACAAAGCAGACCTCTCTTCGTTACATGTGTTTTTCGGAAAGACACTGGATGTCAGTTTACATTTTTTCTTAACCATACCCAATGCTTCTATTTGTTGATATTTTTGGCCTCCAGTTATCATGGTCTGGAACTGGAGTTGTCAGTCACCTTTTATACACACACACACACACACACACACACACACACACACACACGCACGCACACACACACACAACACACATAATTACCACAGTTCCTGTTGACTGTTCCTCTATATTGAATGGTCGCATTCTACATTCACGTTGAATGGAATTTTAAGCACTAGACCACGGCTATCATATTAGTTTTGCTATTCCCATAGGTTTCCTCCTTGTCAGATCTGTGGTTTACTGTCGTGTTTGTTTTTAGTGCATAGACTATGTATTGCCAAGAGATGTCATTCCGATTCATTATTTATCACATGCAGATTGAAATATACAGTGAAATGTGTTGTTTGCACTGACGACACAACCGAAAGATGCGCTGGGGGCGGCCCGCAAGTGTTGCCACACATTTGGCACCAACAGAGCATGCCCAGAATGTTCAGCAGAATAACGCAACAGCAAAACAAGCAAAAAAACATCTGCAGATGCTGGAAATCCAGAGCAACGCACACACAGTGCAGGAGAAACTCAGCAGGCCAGGCAGCATTCGTGGAAAACAATGCAGTCAAAGTTTCGGGCTGAGACCCTTTATCAGGACTGGAAAAAAAGATGAGGAGTCAGGGTAAGAATGTGGGGGGAGGAGAGGAAGAACCACAAGGTGATAGGTGAAACTCGGGGGTGGGGCAGGGGGACGAAGTAAAGAGCTGGGAAGTTGATTGGTGAAGGAGATACAGAACTGGACTTTTCCGTGGATTGTCACCTTGTCGTGGTGGAGAAGCTTGTGTGGTCCTGTGATCCCGAGAGCAATGCCGTCTGGAGCTATGCTCCTGGTAGGGTCACCCATGGCGGTAAGGTCAAGGGTGAGGTCCCTGACAAAGAACAATCCAACCAAGACCTCAACGGTGGAACAGGCGGATGAAGTTACTTCAAACTCAACGGCTGTGAAGGCGGATGAAGGCTGCAACAAATCCATCAGCTCCAATCGTCGTGGTTTCCATGCCATTGGAATCAGTTGGTTGATTTGTGAAGTATCGTGTGCTTCTTGGAGTGCAACATCAAGTACACATTAAACAAATACACGCACAGGCATCTTCACTCTGTGGGCCACTTCTTCAGAACGAAGACCATCATCCTCGACCATAGCCACAACGACGACCACAGAACTGGAGGAGGGGGAATCTGATAGGAGAGGACAGAAGGCCATGGAAGAAAGAAAAGGGGGAGGAGCACCAGAGGGAGGTGATGGGCAGGTACGGAGATAAGGTGAGAGAGGGAAATGGGAATGGGGAATGGTGATGGGGGGCGGGATTGACATTGCCAGAAGTTCAAGAAATCAATGTTCATGCCATCAGGTTGGGGGCTACCCAGATGGAATATAAGGTGTTGCTCCTCCATCCTGAGTGTGGTCTCATCGCAACAGTAGAGGGGGCTATGGACTGACATGTCATAATGGGAAGTGGATTTAAAATGGATGGCCACTGGGAGATCCCACTTTTTCTGGTGGGTGGAACATAAGTGCTCAGCAAAGCGGTCTCCCAATCTACGTCAGGTCTCACCAATATACAGGAAGCCGCACCAGGAGCACCGGATACAGTAGATGACCCCAGTGGACTCACAGGTGAAATGTTGCCTCACCTGGAAGGACTCTTTGGGGCCCTGAATGGTAATAAGGGAAGAGGTGTAGGGGCAGGTTTAGCACCTGTCCACTTGCAAGGATAAGTGCCAGGAGGGAGTTGAGTGGGGAGGGACGAATGGACAAGTGAGTCATGTAGGGAGCAATCCCTGGGGAAAGCAGAGAATGAAGGGGAGGGAGGGAAAGATGTAACTTATAGAGATGGCAGAAGTTACAGAGAATTATGTGCTGGACACGGAAATTGGTGGGGTGGGAGGTGAGGATAAGAGGAAACCTATCCTTGGTGGGGTGGCAGAAGGATGGGGTGGGGGCAGACGTGCGCGAAATGGAAGAGATGTGGTTGAGGGTGGTGCTGATGGTGGAGAAATGGAAGCCCCTTTCTTTGAAGAAGGAGGACACCCTCTTAGTTCTGGAATGAAACAAAACAAGCCCTTTTTCTTCATTCCCACCCACCTCACTCACGTAGGCCTCCAATGCAAGGACAGTCCACCTCCAGAATTCTCAGATACGGACTCTCAGACTCACAGACATGGAGCCCAGACTCACTGTCCATTTTCTACATAGTAGAGCACACTAATGAGTGACATGGCACAAGCAGGTCATGTGCCTGTAACAAAACGTATTCCTCTTCATCCTTACAGTAATATAACAGATACTATCTACAGTTCAATGACCTTTCACAGAGATGAGGGGGGTTAGACTATGAGGAGTGATTGAGTCGCCTGGGACTGTACTCACTGGAATTCAGAAGAATGAGAGGTGATCTTATAGAAACATATAAAACTATGAAAGGGATAGATAAGATAGAGGCAGGAAAGTTATTTCCACTGGTAGGTGAGACTAGAACAAGGGGACATAACCTCAGGATTCAGGGGAGTAGATTTAGGATGGAGATGAGGAGAGACTGCTTTTTCCAGACAGTGGTGAATCTGTGGAATTCTCTGCCCAATGAAGCAGTGGAGGCTACCTCAGTAAATATATTTAAGACAAAGTTGGATAGATTTTTACATAGTTGGGGAATTAAGGGTTATGGGGAAAAGGCAGGTAGGTGGAGATGAGTCCATGGCCAGATCAGCCATGACCTTATTGAAAGGCGGAGCAGGCTCAACGGGCCAGATGGCCAACTCCTGCTCCTATTTGTTATGTTCTTATGCTACTGCATCTGAGTAAATTCTAATTATAGCTTTTCGAGCTTAGTCCGAAGTAATCAAAGTGTTGCTATGCTGAGGTGGTCATCAGGTTGGTGTAAGAACTGTATAGTTAAAAGGAAGTACCTTTCTCTCAGCCTTTGGATGTGCATCTTTCGGCTCCTGGGCCTCCTGCTCGGTGACTGCTGTGAGAGGATGGCACGGTGGTGGGAAGATGGTGGGGATCTTTGATGATAAGTGTGCCTTCTTGAGGAAGCACCTCATGTAGAAGCTACCAGTGGTGGGGAGGGATGCGTCTGTGATGAATTGGTCAGAGTTCACTACTCTCTGCAAATTCAAATTGCCAGACCAGACCCACGACGCATCCAGTCAGGCTATTTTAAACAGTACGTCTGTGGAAGTTTGTGACCAAGAAAGGAGAAATACCAGCATGCCATCCTTACGATCACATCTTTGTGCTCAGCCAGATTGGTGTGGCAGGGCAGCGTAACTCTATAACAGCGCCAGCAACCCAGGTTCAAATCCGCCACTGTCTGTAAGCTGTTAGCATTTTCCCCCCGGTGCTCCAGACCCCTCCTGCTTTCCAGAAATACTGTATACTGATTGGTAGATTAATTGATCACATGGTGTAATTGGATGGCTGGGGCTCACTGGTCCAGAAGGGCCTGTTACTGTACTATAAATAAATCCTGCACTCCTGGTTAACGCTCACCCCGTTCAAGCATCACTCTCTGCGTTCCCTTATTTACTATTTGTGGGTTAGTAGGGTAATTGGCCACATGGATGTAATAGGGCGGCGGAGGCCTGTTGGGACCAAAGGGCCTGTAACCACTATGTATCTCTAAATAAATAAATGCTGTAGTCGTATAATCCTGATCAATGTTCACCCCTTTCTAGCATCACTGTCTCAGTTACCTTATTACTGTTTGCAAACTGGCAGTTGTGTTCCCTACATTACAACAGGGACTACATTGCAACAGAATCTCATCAAACATTAACGTGCCATTAACTTTGAAGCACATTTGAGGATTCCAGAATTCTTAAAGGTGATATGATTCTTTTGTCTGCATTAATCTCTAGCTACTAATAATAATTATGTCATTCTTTTTTTTTGTTGGTGCCTGGGAAACATCTCCGTTGTCCCCAATACACTTTTGTCTCACTTTTGGATTCCAACACTAATTTTTAGAGTAATCCAAGCAGCAGCCCAAGAATCACATTCTTACAAAGGACCTTTTACTTGCTGCCTTTTGGAAAAAATCTTGCATAGGGGCCTTTAGCTGTTGTTTTACTTATTAGATTTTGTATTATAGATGTATTTTAACATGTAGAAAATATAAACTATTATTATGCATCCAAGGTTCATTATTACTTGCACTGAGAATCTGAGAAAACAAGCATTTATTCGAACAAATAAAATTGAATTAATGCTAGAGAGCCTTGCCTCATTTTAACCTAATAAAAATGGGTGAATGTTATCTGGTTCATGTTTAACAACACTGGATCATAGGTTACACATTCACAAATACCAGTAATGAATTCAGCACTTGTTACATTAAAGAAAACATGGTAGCTCTTTGAGAAAGAGCATTAAAATGCAAATTAAGCTGAGATTTCTATTTAACAGAAGAGCCCTTAACCTTTGACTTTTATACTTTACTGCATTTTAAAAACTTGTGCTATTAAAGTGTAATAAACAAATTAATAGGTCACATGTGCTCCCTTTCATTCTTGGCTGACGAACCAATATTGTAATTGATGTATAATTCACCTTTCTGCCTTCCATTTTGCCATCTTACATGGTGCATCAGTTTATTTAAAGTCATACAAAAGCCATTCTGATGATAAATCCTGAACTTGCATTCCAGATATTTGAAGAAGTGTAGGTTATCATGGACAGGAGCGACTGGTTTTAACCATAAGACCATAAGATAGAGGAGCAGAATTAGGCCATTTGGCCCATCGAGTCTGCTCTGCCATTTCATCATGGCTGACCCATTTACCCTCTCGGCCCCAATCTCTTGCTTTCTCCCTGTATCCCTTCATGCCCATAACTAACTAAAAATCTATCACCCTCTGCTTTAAATATAGCCAATGGCTTGGCCCCCTCAGCCAACTGTGGCAACGAATTCCACAGATTCTCCACTCTCTAACTGAAGAGATCTCTCCTCATCTCCATTCTAAATGGACGTCCCTGTTCTATCCTGACCTCGTGCCCGCTGGATTTAGACTCCCCCACTAGAGGAAACGCCCTCTCCACATCCACTTTTCTTTTTCTCCACATTTCTTTTTCTGTAATCCTGTCACATAAATAAATAATAAACAATGACTATCTTGTTTGTGAAACATTTTATGATTGCAATTTTGGTGGGTTTTCCTTAACATTAAGTTACTCAATCATCCTGACCATTGAATTCTAAGCTCGTCCTCCAGGTACTTAACCAAGTAGACATTAGAGACTGCCGATGCTGGAAATGTAGGTCAACACACGAAACGCTGGAGGAACTCAGCAGCCAGCAGCACCTATGGTAATAGAACTGCAATCACTCAATTTGAGTATGATGTTCTTCTAAGAGTGTTTTCTATTGCTAAGTCCTCAAGTGGCTGTGCAGACCACTCGCATATTCCAGTGCAGTGTGAGCAAGAGTAAGGGGTGGCTGTGGTTAGCGACTGGGTCTCTTGGTTGCTCAGTCTTTCCTTTCACATCTGCCGCTTGTTCTCTGCTGCACAGCAGAGTTCGCTCTCACGTCACGCGGCTCCCTTTTGAACAGATTTCCTCCAGGCGTATCTATTGAACGTATTTTGGACGTGGTGTTGAATGTCTTCGGGCTGATTTTGATGTTATCTTTAAGCTGTTCCTTCTGTCATCAGGGGCTCACTGACCTTCCCTCAGCTGGGAGTAGAGGATCTGTCTGGGGAGGCCCGAGTTAGACATCCAGGTGACAAAAACTATCCATCGGAGTTGGCGTTGCTTTATCATGGTGGAGATGTCGTTCATGTTGGCCTTCCCGAGTACACTGGTGTTCGTGTGGCTGTCCATCCAGCTGATCCTCAAAGTTTTTCGTACGGCTGTTTAGTGGTATCGATCCAGGCGTTTCAGGTGCCGACTGTAGATGGTCCATGATTCAGCTCCATATAGTAATACTTGGAAAGACGACTGCTCTATAGACCAGAAGTTTTGTTTGGACCTGTGGGGCGTGGTCTTCAAAGACTCTTTTCCTTAATCCACCAGCACCACTCAGGTAATGGTTGATTTCTAAAACAATGTCTGCTTTTGAGGACAGAATACTGTCATGGTAGGGAAAGTGGTCTACATTTTCAAGGTTGACATCATCAACTTTTCTGGAGGGCTGGATAAATGGCTGGTTGGGCGGTGGCTGGTATAGAACTGGTGTCTTTTTTTTATATTCAAAACAAGACCAAAGGCTTAAAAGTACCTTGCGAAGGTATGCAGGATACATTAGAGGTCTTCTTCAGAGTGCGCTGTGATGGTGTTATCATCACTCACTGAAGCTCCATGATAGTGGTGGAACTGACTTTGTTCTTGGCCTTGAACTGGTTAAGTCCATCCTATACACGATTGGGATTCCCTGACACTGGTCTTGGTCAGTGAGATGAAGTGTGGTGGCAATAAGAGTGGAAAATAGGGTGGGTGCAATGATACGGCCCTTGTTTGACTCCTGTCTTGCTGCGTCTGTAAAATGTCGTGAACAAAGGCAACCCTTGTCCTTGGATTTCATAGATTTAGCAAAGGCATTTGATACAATAGATCGCCAAGCAGTTTGGCGTATACTATCAAGGTGTGGTTGCCTTAACAGGTACTTATGAACACCGAGGCCACTGCCTGAAGTCATGTCAGCCACAGTACTCAGCAATAATGATGCTGAATCAGCACCTATAGAAGGAAACGGACAGTCAATGTTTTGGGTTAAGAGCCTTTGTAGGACTGGGACCTAAGGAAATAACCATAGTCATGGAAAATAATTGTCATTAGCCCTGCAACCAAGGAACCAAGTCTTCAACTGCCTCCTAGCATTGAGGCTCCTACAGTTTACAATTGGACAAATGCATAAAAATTGAAAGTTCTTTCCTATCCTTGATAGATTCACAGATATCTATTAGCCCCATCACTGCACTGTAGACACTTTAAACCACTTTTTATAATGCTGTTAAAATTGTAAATGCATGCTACTGTTTATTTATTTACGCACATTTTATTAAATATCCATCCTTTAACATCTAACTTTATTAGATATTTTATATAATTTATTATTCTTTATAATTGTTTTATGTTTCTTTTTGTTGTGTGCCACGCCCTGACCGACATACCACAGCAGATTATTAATGCAAGTCAATGCACATGCAGTGCTACTTTATTAGGTACAGCTGTACACCTGCTCATTAATGCAAATATCCAGTCAGTCAATCATGTGGCAGTAACTCAATGCATAACACCAAGCAGACTTTTAGATTATGAGTACACTCAGTCATCGTTTATTGTCATTTAGAAATGATACAATGTTCCTCCAGAGTGATATCACAAAAAAAAACAGGAAAAGCAAAGACTAACATTGACATGACCATATAATTATAACATATAGTTACAGCAGTGCAAAGCAATACCATAATTTGATAAAGAGCAGACCATGGGCACGGTAAAATTAAGTCTCAAAGTTCCGATCGATTCCCGATAGTCCCCGATAGCAGGCGGCAAAAGGGAGAAACTCTCCCCGCCGTAAACCTCCAGATGCCGATAACTGCCGATGAAATACCCGACCACAGCCGACTCTGAGTCCGTCTGAAAACTTCGAGCCTCCGACCAGCCTTCCGACACCGAGCACCGAGCACCATCTCTGTCGAGCTCCTCGACCCCACCCCGGCTGCCGAGCAACAAGCAAAGCCGAGGACTCGGGGCCTTCCCCTCCGGAGACTTTGGATCACACTTGGTCAAGAGACTGAGTTGTTGTTCAGGCCAAATATCAGAATGGGGAAAAAAATGTGGTCTAAGGGACTGTGACCATGGAATGATTGTTGGTATAGATAAGGTTGTTTTGAATATCTTAGAAATCGCTGATCTGGAATTTTCATGTGCAACAGTCTCTGGAGTTCACAGAGAATGGTGCAAAAAACAAAAAAAAAATCCAGTGAGTAGCAGGCTTGTGGGTGAAAGTCACAAACAAGAGAAAATCTGCAGATGCTGGAAATCCAAGCAACAGACACAAAATGCTGGAGGATCTCAGCAGGAACAAGAGAAAATCTGTAGATGCTGGAAATCTGACAACACACACAAAATGCTGGAGGAGCTCAGCAGGCCAGGCAGTATCTATGAAAACAAAAGTACAGTTGACATTTCAGGCCAAGACCCTTCGGCAGGACTGCTAAAGAGTCTCGGCCCGAAACGTCAACTGTTCTTTTGTCCATAGATACTGCCTGACCTGCTGAGTTCCTCCAGCATTTTGTGTGTGTGTGTGTTGTGGGTGAAAATGCCTTGTTTGTGCAAGAGATCAGAGGAGAATGGCCAAACTGGTTCAAGCTGACAGTAACTCAAACAGCCACGCGTTATAACAGTGGTGTGCAGAAGAACATCCTTGAACGCACAACACATCAGACCTTGAATTGGATGGGCTGTGACAGTAGAAAACCATGAATATACACTCAGTGGGCACTTTATTAGGTATAGAAGGAACCTAATAAAGATGCCACTGAGAGTTATTTTGTGAATAAAGTTGACCCTTGATCCTTGATCATGGATACTGCAAGTAATGTCTAGTCTTCTGACATCAGTCTAAATAAATCTGACCCGAACAGCTCAGTGCCATATTTGTATATTTATTCACTTTCTATCAATGCTTGAGTGAATAACACCTCCTTCCGAAATTATCTCTTGGTGTATTTTAAGGAAAAGGTCATGAACATAGGAGCTGGAAGCTAGAAGGCTTAAAGTATGATGAAAATAATCTGTCAGTTTCTGAGACAAAGCAAGTTAACATCTTAGATATAACCTTTCATTTTAAAGTATAGTTGTATATATTTGCAACATGTGAAGCAGCACTGAAGATGATGTTACTGTCTCAATAATATATCTTTTGCTTTGATATATTGCATTAAGCATCTATCTTCAACACTCTATCTGTTAGTGAACTTCACATTCTTACAGTACTCTAAGTAAGGGATTTCCTCCTGAATACTTCATGTGTCTGTTAATAGCTTTCTCATATTTATACCTTTAGATCTAGAAACCATTTTTTCACATCCACCATAATTTTAAAGAACCCCCTCCAGGCAGATCTCTTCTGGGAATTAGCATCACAGTCTGATCAAGCTTTTTCAGAAGTTTCAGTTCTGCTGATGTTCTGTTTTGGTAAATCTTCTGCAAAATTTCTTTAGTCTTTCAAAATCCTTTCAAAATAATTCTCAGGATTCGACCTTGATGAGTTTCAATATAAAATTAATACAAACTGAGCAACAACCGGTGATGATAGATCAAGAAAGTCTATATGGGTACAACTCAAAAATAAGAAAAGTTCAGTCACTCTGAAGGAATGAAAGTTCAAAGTAAATATATTATCAAAATACATATCCTGTATGCCACCATATGTAATCCTGAGATTCATTTGCTTGCGGGTAATCACAGTGAATGCAAAATACACAACTGGATCAATGAAAGACCACGCCCAACAGTACGGACAACAATTGATATGCAAAAAAAATAACAATAATAAACAAATAAACAATAAATATTGAGATCATGTGATAAAGAATCCTCAAAGGTCATGGGAACAGTTCAGTGATAGAGCAAATGAGGTTGGGTGAAGTTAACCCCTCTGGTTGAAGAGCCTGATAGTTGAGGGGTAATAATTGCTCCTTAAATTGGTGGTAGAGGTCCTGAGGTGAGAAGAGGACATGGCATGGATGGTGGGGGTTCTTGATGATGGATGCTGCCTTCCTGTGATAGAGATCCATAACAGTGACAGTGCTCTACAAACTGTACAGTGATGACTGTTCAGTTAAGCACAGCTCCAATGGCATATTCAAATTTGCTGACGAGAGTACTGTTTTTGGCCAAGTCAAAAATGCTGATGAATCAGCATACAGGAGGGAGATTGAAAATCTAACAGAGTGCACTCATAACAACAACCTCTTACTCATTGTCAGCAAGACCAAGGAGATGGTTATTGACTTCAGAAGAAGGAAACCAGAGGTCCATGAGCCAGTCCTCATCGGAAGATCAGAGGTGGAGAGGGTTAGCAACTTTAAATTCCGGGGTGATATTACTTTGGAGGACCTGTCCTAGTCCCAGCACTTAAGTACAATTACGAGGAAAGCACGGCAGCACCTCTACTTCCTTAGGAGTTTGTGGAGATTCGGCATGATGTCTAAAAGTTTGACAAATCTCCATCGATGTGTAGTGGAGAGTATATTGACTGGCTGCATCACAGCCTGGTATGGACACACCAATGCCCTTGAATGGAAATTCCTACAAAAAGTAGTGGATATGGCTTACTTCTTCGGGGTAAAGCCCTTCCCACCATTGAGCACATCTACATGAAACCCTGTCGCAGGAAAGTAGCATCCATCATCAGAGACCCCCACCATTTAGGGCATGCTCTCTTCTCACTGCTGATGTCGGAAAGAAGGTACAGGAGCCTTAGGTCTCAGACCACCAGTTCAGGAACAGTTATTACCCCTCAACGATCAGGCTCTTGAACCAAAGGGGATAACTTCACTCAACTTCACTTGCCCCATCACTGAAATGTTCCCACAACCCATGGACTCGCTTTTAAGGACTCTTCATCTCATGTTCTCCATATTTTTTGCTTATTTATTTATTATTATTTCTCCTTTTTTGTATTTGCACAGCTTGTTGTCTTCTGCACTCTCTTTGAATGCCCAGTTGGGCGGTCTTTCATTGATTCTATTACAGTTATTATTCTATAGATTTATTGAGTATGCCCACAAGAAAATGAATCACAGAGTTGTATATGATGACTTACTTTGATAATAAATTTGCTTTGAACTTTAAATTTTTAATGGTGGGGAGACCTTTATCTGTGATGGACTTTGCAAAACTCTAAGAAAGTAGAGGAAGCACCGTACTTTCTTTGTAATGGCACTTACAGGGCTGGACCCGGGACAAATCCTCTGAAATGATAGCACCAAGCAATTTTAGGTTTCAGTATGAAGACAGTTTGGAAGCAACGCTTTAAGATAGTTAGAGATAAGGATAAATATGAACCTTGCAGGAGAGTATTAAAGTGAAGCAGGGCAAATTATGAGAGTATTATACAGGAACTAGGAAGAGCTGTTTTTGGGCAAGTCCACATCTGGCATGTGGAGGGTATATAATGACCAATTGCACAGAGTGCAGGACAGGTATATTCCAGTCAGAAGAAAGCCAAGGATGGTAAGATAATGTGGGACCTTGGATGTAGAGAGAGGTGAATTTACACAAGCAGAAAAAAATAAATGTTTGTAATGTTTCGGAAACTAAAATGCCGGGAGAGCTCATGGGATCAGGTAGCATCTAGGGAAGGGAATAAACAGTCTCAGCTATAGATGTTGAGTTTCTCCAGCATTTTGCATGGATTAGTGAGTTTGCAGATGATACAAAGTTTGGTGATGTTGTGGATAGTGTAGAAGACTGGCAAAGGATACAAAAGGATATAGATCAGTTGTAGATATTGGTGGAGAATTGGCAGATAGAGTTTAACCCAGCCAAATACCTCCTCCTGTGCTTTGCGAGATCAAATATAAAGAGGGAATATACTGTTAATGGCAAGACCCTCAACAGTATTGATGTGCAGACGGATCTCGGGGACTAAGTGCAGAGGAGTTTGGGAGCAGTATTGGGAAAGTCTGGGAGCTACCCCAATGCCTTTCAAATCATTGTTGGGGGACTTCAATCAGGCCTTTTGGAAGAAATCTTCCCTCAATTATCATCAACATATCACCTGCAGCACTAGAGGTCCCGACATACACATTGTTATGCAATGATTAGGGAAGTCTACCATTCCATCCCTAGACCACATTTTGGGAAATCTGACCACCTGGTTATCCTCCTTCCACCTGCATACAGGCAGAGGCAAAGGCAATAAAGAAGTGGGTGGGGAAGACAGAGGAGGAGCTTCAAGTTGGAGGACTGGGCCATGTTCAAGGACGCATCAGAGGATAGAACGAATACACCATGGTTGTCATGGACTTTATAAAAACAATCGTAGATGACTGTGTCTCCACAAAATCATTCAGAGTCTTTACCAACCAGAGGTCCTGGGTGAACCAAGGTACCTGCAATCTGCTGAGAGCTAGATCAGTGGCATTCAGGTTTGGAGATCAAGTAAAATACAAGAGGTCTAGGTACGACACCCAGAATGCCATCTCACATGCGAAGTGCCAACTCTGGTCCAAACTTGAATCACTGAAGGATGCTCGACAGCTGTGGCAGGACTTGAATGCTATCACCTCCTACAAAGTGAAACTAAGTGACAACAAGGTTTAACTCCCAGATGAAATCAATGCCTTTTATGCTCACTTTGATGTCAAAGCACGGAGGCAGCTTCATGAACTCCCACAGCCTCCGACGACCCTGTGATTTCAGTCTCTTGAAGCCGACATGACAGCATCATCCAGGAAGGTGAACCCACAGAAAGCATTCAGCCCAGATGGGGTACCTGGCAAATTACTGAAGGCCTGTGCTGGATCATCTGGCTGGAGTGTTCACCGATCTCTTTGACCTCTCGCTTCGATAGTTTGAAGTACCGGGTATCTGATTTCCTTACTTGTAGACCCTAGTCAGTTCAGATTGGCAACAACATCTCTTCCACAATCTCCATCAGCACAGATGTACCAGGAGGTTGTGTGCTAAGCTCCCTGCTCCACTCGTTTCAAACTTATGACTGTGAGGCTAAGCACAGTTTCACTGCCGTATTTAAGTTTGTTGACAACACTGCTGTCATTGGCTGAATCAAAGGCGGTGACAATCAACATAATGGAGGAAGACTGAAAATCTGGCTGAGTGGTGCACCAACAACAAACTCTCACTCGACGTCAGCAAAACCAACGAGCTGATTATTGACTTGAGAAGGAGGAGATCAGAGGGCCATGAGTCAGCTCTAATCAAGGGATCAGAGGTGTAGAGAGTCAGCAATTTAAATTCCTTGGTATTATTTCAAAGGCTCTGTCCTGGGTTCAGCATGTAAGTGTCATTACAAAGAAAGCACAGCAGTACCTCTACTTCCTTAGAAGTTTGTGATGATTCAGCATGGCTTCTAAAACTTTGACGAACCTCTATAGATGTGCAGTGGAGAGTATATTAACTGGTTGCATCACAGCCTGATATAGAAACACCAATGCCCTTGAATGGAACAGCCTACAAAAAGTAGAGGATACAGCCTAGTCCTGCAGAGGTAAAGCCCTCCCTCCCACTTAGCACATCTACATAGAATGCTGTCTCAAGAAAGCAGCATCCATCATCAAAGACCCCCACCATCCATGCCAAGCTTCCTTTTCATTGCTGCCATGAGGAAGGGGGTGAAGGATCCTCAGTACCCAGACCACCAGGTTCAGCAACAGTTCTTACCCCTCAACTATCAGGCTCTTGAACCAGATGGGATAACTTCACCCCATCACTGAACTGTTCCCACAACCTATGGATTCACTTTTAAGGATTCTTCATCTCATGTTCTCAATATTTATTGATTATTTATTTATTTATTTACATTTGCTTGTTTTCACTTGTTTTTTTATTTCTTTGTATTTATTGTGAATGCTCACAAGAAAACACATTTCAGGCTTGTGTGCAGTGACATATATGTACTCTGATAATAAATTTACTTCGAACTTTGAACCTTGAGATGTCCGTGCTGAACCTAATGCCTTGTTAAATACTTTTCTTGCATACTCTTGAGTAACTTGCTAAAGTTCAGCTAAGAATAAAATCCAGTCTACTCCAATAAGGTCTCAATCAATAATAATTCATGCACTTAGAATTCCCTGTCCTTTATTCAATTCTGCTAGAATAGAACCCCAGTTGCGTGTTTGTGCTGTTTGTGATCATGTAGGCTGCAGCTTGAAACAACTTTGCCTGTTCTTGTATCCTATTTAGTATCAGGAAGAGGTATATTGCTTTTTATTAACAAAGCCAATCCCCTTACCCTCTGAATAATTGCATTTTATTTGTCATTTTCTGGTTAATTTCTTTACTTTACCTACCTACATTTTGTTGTTCTCCATGTTACTAAGAACTCCCCTGATATGTATAAGTGTAATTGAAAAATAACTGGAGATCCTGCAGGTGCATGGAAGCTACGATGAGGACACAGGGAAGGCTGTAACATCCAAGTACATCCAAAAAGTGAAACCGGTCCTAAAAAGCCATCTGACTGGTTGCATTCAGCACTAGTTGAGTAAAATCACGAAACTGGCCAAAATGAGGTTGGAAAATGGATTTGGGTGATTGATATCTGAAAACCAGTGCCACAGTTTTGCGGACATTTTACGCTGCAGCAGCTGAAGAAGGACTTCAGTCATTATAACTTGTCGCCGTGGCCTCGGGATACAGCTCCCACCAACATTCAAAGGGACGTGAAAATACCGTCAAAGAGATGTACCAGAAGAGAGAAGCGTTGCGTGCCAGAGAAAGTCAGCGATCCAGCAGGCACAACAGAAGGTAAGCCCGGCAGGGGGTGATCAGAATTGCCTTCTACTGAAGTGACAATCACTGCACAACAGATGAATGCCGAGAAGATTTCACATTCTTACAGGATAAGTCTCAGTGATCCGGCCACAATTGTTCACACCTGTAGAGAGACAGTAAATTAAAGTTATTTAGAGACCTGAGTGAGGTGTTACTCATCAGAAAATATATTGATGTAGTAGAATCCCTCTACTCAAAGATCTGAATTCTAGAATCACAACAGACACTGGAATACAGAGCATAAAGGCCATTCAGCCCATCAAGTCTGTTCCAGCATTCAAACATTTTTTCCTTTCAACCCATTCTCCTTTCTCCCCATAAACACTGATACATTTACTAATCAAGAACCTATCAACCTCGGTATTAAAAATACCCAGTGACCCTTCACAGTCATCTGTGGCAATGAATTTCACAGATTCACCACCATCCATCTATCGAAATTCTACCTCATCTCTGTTCTAATGGGACGTCCTTGCATTCGGAGGCTGTGACCTCTGGTCCTAGGCTATCCGCTATTGAGAACATCTTCTCCTTTAAATTTACAATTACAACCAAAGTTAGACTCTTTCAGTAGAAAAACCCATGAAATAAAATCATTACATAAGAAAGTTATCACACTTTTTGAGGATGTTGGTCTAATTGATATATGGAGAGACCTTTTCCCCGATAGAAAGGATTACACTCACTATTCTGCCTCCCATTCTTTATACACAAGAATAGACTATTTCATAATATTTGGAGAAGATGAAGACAAAATAAACATCTGTGGAATTGGGATAATAGATCTAAGTGACCATGCACCTATATATTTTATCTGTTGATTTTGACCTGCAGCCAAAGAATTCTATATGGAAACTAAATTCAATCTACTCAAGGATCCCTATTTTAAGGAACAAATTAAAAAAGAAACTGGTCTTTACTTAGAATTCAACAATAATCACCTCCCATTCTATGGGATACTCTGAAGGCTGTCTTAAGAGGGAAAATTATAGCAATATCTTCATATAAGAAAAAAATAATCTAAAAAAGAGGACTGAGTGTTCTCATAATCTAAATAAGGAATAAAACATTAGAGGAATTACAAAACAAGCTGAAGGAACTAGAAAAAAAACACAAATTAAATTTGGCGCAGGATACATGAGAGGAAACTTAAAAAATTAGGAACGAAATTAATAGTTTGGCTACACAAGAAATCAGGAAAAATCTAATGTTTTTTGAAACAGAGACACTATGAAGGTGGATCTAAATCTATGAAAATACTGGCGTGGAAACTGAAAAAAAGATAGCAGAAAATACAATTCATAGAATTAGAGATCCAAGAACAAAAGTGATAAAAAAATAAGCTAAGTGAAATTCAGGAAGCTTTTGAAGTGTTTTACGAAACTCTATATTCTAAAGTTCCAGGGGGAAGCATAACCCAAATTGACACCTACTTGAATTCTCTAGAGTTACCCACTTTAAATGAAGAACAAAATAGAACGATGACTGCTGACATAACTGAAGTTGAACTAAAAACTGCAATTAGCAGGCTTAAATTAAGTAAGTCATCAGGATCAGATGGTTATACAGCAGAGTGGTATAAAGAATTTAAACATGAGTTAATTCCTGTTTTACTCCCCACACTGAACTGGGCTCTAAAAAAAGGTGGAAATGCCACCCAGCTGGAAGGAGGCGATAATCTCAGCTACACTGAAAGAAGACAAGGATAAAATGGAATGTGGGTCATTTAGACCAATATCTGTTCTCAATGTAGATTATAGATTATTTATCTCCATCATGGCCAAAATATTAGATGAGTTTCTACCCACACTGATACATAATGATCAGACAGATTTTATACAACAACGCCAAACACAAGACAATATACGAAGGACACTTCACATTATGGATCATATACAAAAAAATAAAATTAAAGCAATAGTGATAAGCATGGATGCTGAAAAGGCATTTGATTCGGTTAACTGGAATTTTCTTTACAGAGTTTTACATGGATTTGTTTTTCATGACACAATTATTAAAACTATACAGGCACTACTTGACAATCCCACTGCTAGGATTAAAATCAATGGATATTTATCAAATAGTTTTACCCTAGAAAGGGGCTTGAGACAGGGTTGTGCATGGTCACCGCTACTCTTCACATTATATCTGGAACCATTAGCTCAATACATCAGACAAAATGAAGATATCAGGGGAATTACTATTAAAGGGACTAAACTGGCCTGTTACGTGGATGACATTTTGATCTATCGAGGGCAACCAACATACTCTTTACCTAAGTTGATGTAATCCTTTGAACAATATGGTCAATTATCAGGATACAAAATCAACATAGATAAAACCCAATTACTTTCATATAACTATAGCCCACCAAGAGAAATTGAAAGTAGATATCCCTTGCATGGCAAATAGAGTCTTTCAAATACTTGGGCATCATCATACCAAAAGATTTGGCAAAATTATCAGAATGCAATTATTTGCCTATATATAAAAAAATTAAGGAAGACATAACAAAATGGAATCTAATTCCTTTCTTTAGTCTCAGTTCAAGGATTGAATTCATTAAAATGAATATATTGCCCAAACTATTATATCTCTTTCAGACCCTACCAATAGAGATTAACCAAAATCGGTTCAATGAATGGAACAAAATGTTATCAAGGTAAAAGACCAAAAGTTCGTCTCAAAACTTTGCAATTAGCCAAGGAAAAGGGGGGATGGGGCCTACCTTCTCTTCGAGATTATTATTTTGCAGCACAGTTGAGAGCGGTGATATGCTGGTGCAACCCATCATATGACGCTCAATGGAAAAACATTGATGAGAAGATACCTTCCATCCTCATACAGGCAATTTTGGCTGATAACAACCTACAAAGTTCTATAAATACTATTGATAACCCATGGGTGAAATGGACTCTTAAAATATGGAAAACTATTATAAAAGAATATAAACTAGATGGGAGATATTGTAATTCTTAAATGGTGTGCATATGACTCAGATTTTACGCCAAGTAAATTGGATGCTAGATTTAAGGACTGGACAGCTGAAGGAATAACAGTTCTAGGCAATACAATGAAAGAAGGAACACTGTTCACTTTTGAAATGCTTAAAGAGAAACACTTATTAGAAAAACAAGATTTTTATCGGTATTTGCGGATGCAACATTATGTTAATAGGAGGGTGAAAAATGTAACCGAAGCAAGTACGTGTTTGATAGAACTGTTCAGAAAAGCATATAATTCAGATAATGGTGGTAGAATTATTTCAAGCGTGTATGTCAAATCTTAAAACACACTCGACTTCATACACTAAAACAAAATAGGAGAAGGAAGGAGGGATAATAATATCTGAGGAAGAATGAACAACAATATAGAGGTATCAATGGAAGAGTACCAGTTCACAGAAATGGAGGGAGTTTGGGTGGAAAAACCTGATAAGATATTTTATTACACCCTCTCAGAAATCCCATTATGATAGTAACCCCGCTGTTTGCTGGAGAAATTGTGGAAATCAAAATGCAAACCATTACCATATTTTCTATGATTGCCCCGTTGTCAAAAACTATTGGAGTGGGATACACAATGCCCTGCAAGACATTTTTAAATGTGAAATACACTGAGAAAGTAAGACCATATATTTTGGGTATATACCTCAAGAATGGTTGAAAAGAGATAAATATTTAATGAATATACTGCTGGTGGCTGGTAAAAAAGATTCTTACCAGGAAATGGTTATCACAGGAGAGCCCAACTTTAAACACATGGATAGAAATTACCATGGGCGTTTACAAAATGGAGAAGATAACAGCATCTGTCAATCATAAGTTGGAACAATTTGATTCATACTGGGAAAAATGGTTTAACTACATAACACCCCATAGGCCTGATTTTATTCTCACAGATCAATGATTATGTTGTAAAAAAAATCACTGTCTATTTGTACATAGTTTTCCTTTTGTTTGTTCTTTCTTTTCTTTCTTTTCTATGTGTATACCTCAGATAAATATTATGTGGAGATTTGAGGCAAACATGAATATATGATATATACATACAATATCTGAAATACATCTGATGGAAATGTTTGTATGATGCTAAATTTCAATAAAAAATAAATTACAAGAAAAAAACATCTTCTCCACCTTGGCTCTATCTCGGCCTCTCAATATGCAGTAGGTTTCTAGTTGAAGAAAACATTGATTTGAGCAACAAAGGAAGGAAGGCTTACCTTGGATCCCTCAGCCAAGTTGATGCCCGGCTACAGGGACTCCCTCAGGAAAGAGAAATCAAACTTTCCTATAAACAATGGCTTGCACCCTGAGGAAAATCTTCTCATGGTTTGATTCCTGGGATGGCAGGACTTTCATATGATGAAAGACTGGATGAACTAGGCTTATACTCGTTGGAATTTAGAAGATTGAGGGGGGATCTGATTGAAACGTATAAAATCCTAAAGGGATTGGACAGGCTAGATGCAGGAAGATTGTTCCCGATGTTGGGGAAGTCCAGAATGAGGGGTCACAGTTTGAGGATAAAGGGGAAGCCTTTTAGGACCGAGATTAGAATAAATTTCTTCACACAGAGAGTGGTGAATCTGTGGAATTCTCTGCCACAGGAAATAGTTGAGGCCAGTTCATTGGCTATGTTTAAGAGGGAGTTAGATATGGCCCTTGTGGCTAAAGGGATCAGGGGGTATGGAGGGAAGGCTGGTGCAGGGTTCTGAGTTGGATGATCAGCCATGATCATACTGGATGGCGGTGCAGGCTCGAAGGGCTGAATGGCCTACTCCTGCACCTATTTTCTACGTTTCTATGTTTCTATGAAAGAGCTTTCTTGTTGATAAAAGGTGCAGATTATTAAAGGAAGCTCCTCTGGTTCCGTTGTAGTCAATGAACCCCTACACATACCCTCTGTGCCTGAGGTGATTCCTGCTCCTCACTGAAATGAAAATTGTTGTTGCTGTTGTTCCTCTCCACGCCTTGTGGCACATCGGGTGGCAACCTTGCCGTTTCTTTAGCATCTCTGTCTGTATTTTTACCAGGCTGAGTTGCTAGCTCGACGCTCGACGCAGCACAGATGGAAAGCTTGTAAGGAGGCGGCCAGATTTGAACCCAGGACAACTCACTTCGAAGTCCATTGTGGATGCCACTGCACCATCAGCTGGTGAAATGAAAGTCGGTGAAAAATAGTTTTTTGCAAATAGAGTGGTAATGGAGAAACCTCAGGGACATGGCAGAGATCTACTTGGCTGCCTCAAAAGGTCTGGGTGTGAGGAAATTGAATGTTAGTGTGGTCTTTATCTCCAAGGAGAGAGTAGTCCAGAAACCAGAGCAAGCTTTAAGTCTTTCTACAGAACATTACATACCATATAGTGATGACAAACCCTTAGAAAACCTAAGCTAGCAAATACATCATTCTTTAGAGAGCTCCAGCATGTGATCTCTCTGGAAGAAGGAACTACTCTGATGGACACATCCTTCCCTCATGTCCCAAAGTCTCAAACTCATCCTGAACGGCCATCAGTAAAGGAATTCTGCTCGTGCTTTCGCACCAGTGCATCTCATTTCAATAAGCAAGCAGATACTTGGATAGGAAAGATGTGGAGGGATGTGAGCCTAAATAAGAAATTGGGATTAGTTGACATGGACAGGTTTGGCCAAAAAGCCCATTTCTGTGCTATTGCTCTATGACTGTAAGGATGACATGCTCCTATTTATATTGAGACGGCCCCGCAATTAATATAGTATGGAGCATGAATATAACATCCAACATATGATTGTAATGCATGGGGATCTACTTCTTTTAGAGCAATAACACCCCCTCCCCTTAGCACTGCATATAGATCTGTTGTCTGCGCATGCACTGCTGTGCGTGCGCATTGTTCTCTTTCTCTGCAATGTAAATGCACCCGTTAAAGCCATCACCTGCATGCGTGCTTTTATTTAATTGATACGTAGTCTTGCACAGACACAACAATGATGCTACAGATAGAAACCTTTGTTATGCAAAAAACGTCACGATGTGTGCACTTGGCGCTGGAAAGAGATCAAGTGGGCCCAAAGTCAATAGCACGTGCAAATGCCAGATCCAATTTCATAACTGACACAATTTCACCCAGAAATAATTGTCTGCAGAATTTGAGTGAAGCCAAATCTGGGCTTCTCGCCGCATAAATTATGGTTGTTATGCCATCCGATCGCTAAGCTTATCAACTATTGTCTTGAGTATTTCGATTTGTTCATTATTAAGGCTTTTTTTGGAGAAGGGTTGGCGGAATTTCCCTCACCATTATGTGAGAATATTTTTCCCACTTTGGCGATCATTTTCACAGCGTTCTCTGGATCTGGAATTTCACTGCTCCTTCCACTATCTGTTTATCTCCATCATTATATGCCATGTTATCTGACATGGGCGATCACGGTCTTTCCATGAACATGACTGTTTTTGGCAAAGTTTTCTTCAGAAGTGGTTTGCCACTGCCTTCTTTGGGGCAGTGTCTTCACAAGGCTGGTGACCCCAGCCATCATCAGTTTGCTTTGGAGATTGCCTACCTGGCACCAGTGGTTGCATAACCAGCACTTGGTGATGAAATATCTCCACCCGCCCTCCCCGGATCTATATATCTACCTCAATGAAACACATCATTGTATATATTTTTGAATAAACAATTCTTCACAACTTCTTCGCAATATGCAACTAGTCCACATAAACCTCTTGTTTAATCTTTAGCCGCAACCTGGAAAATCTATTCAGAATCTCTCTAGTTCCAAAATATCTTTCCTGTTCTGGGAGGTTGAAAAGTGAAGATCGTATTCAGGTGATGCTTCACTTGTTCACTTTGGTATTCCAATATTTATCCTTATTCGTAAAGAGAAAGCCTGAAAGAGAAAACAGAAAGCCTGAAGAATGGATTGTGTAGCACCACTGGATGGTTTTGCGATTCAATAATTTATTTCCAGGCATCAACATGATAACCTGCTCATGAGTGCAAAGCCATTGGCTCATGCTAACTAGGGGCTCAGGATGCCTAACCAGTGACTCACTAAACTATGGAGACACGAAAGAGTGCAGGTGCTGGAATCTGCAACAGCGAACTATCTGCTGGAGAAACTCAGAACATCAAGCAACATCTGTAGGGGAAGGGGGTGGTGTGGAAAGAACTGTTGATATTTCAGGTCAAAATCCTGCATCAGGATTGTGGTAGATGACTGAATCCTGAAGGGGACTTTCAGCCCAAAACCTCAACATCAGGTGCTGCCCAACCCTCTAAATTCCTGCAGAAGGTTGTTGCTTCACATTACTACGGTCTCTTTCAAAGTTACCAAAAGAGGATTTGACTACATAGGTTTCAGCCCGTCGAGGCTGATACTGGGAATTTACTTCAGGCAGGATACCTTTACATTATGTGCCTAGTCATATCTCATTTGAACCCTCATTCCTCACATCCCGCTGAGTGTCTGAACTCCTATCACTTGCCCAAACTCTCTGCATCCCCATTCCAGTTTATTGTTGATGCGGCCCACTTAGAAAACATTCACTGCTTCTTTTGGACTCTTTGGTGGCTCATAAACCTCATATTCATTGTCTAATGACCTGACTTGGTCCAACCAAGCAGAGTTCACTGCCAAGAAGGCCCACCAGCCCCTTTACTTCCTGAGAAAATTTGGCCTGTCCCCTAAAACCCTCACTAATTTTTATAGATGCACCGTAGAAAGCATTCTTCTAGGGTGCATCACAACCTGGTATGGAAGTTGTCCTGTCCAAGACCGAAAGAAGCTGCAGAAGATCGTGAACACGGCGCAGCACATCACACAAACCAATCTTCCGTCCGTGGACTCACTTTACACCGCACGCTGTCGGAGCAGTGCTGTCAGGATAATCAAGGACACGACCCACCCAGCCAACACACTTTCCGTCCCTCTTCCCTCCGGGAGAAGGCTCAGGAGCTTGAAGACTCTTACAGCCAGATTTGGGAACAGCTTCTTTCCAACTGTGGTAAGACTGCTGAATGGATCCTGACCTAAATCTGGGCCGTACCCTCCAAATATCCGGACCTGCCTCTCGGTTTTTTTTCACTACCTTACTTTCTATTTTTCTATTTTCTATTTATGATTTACAACTTAAATTTTTAATGTTTACTCATTTTTACTATTTTTAATATTTTTAATATTTAATATTTGTAATCCAGGGAGTGGGAAGCGCAGAATCAATTACCGCTGTGATGATTGTACATTGTAGTACCAATTGTTTGGCGGTAATAAAGTATAAAGTATAATGCTAACATGCAACTGGACGAACGAAAGCATAGGAACTGCTGGCACTGGCGCTTTGTGCCACTCTACTGCTATCTTGATGCCCTCAGATAGGGTTAATTAAAACGTTATCCCCATAAGACCCCCACAAGACCATTGACATATCCTCGGCTGGAATGAATTCCTTTGGCAGCTGTGAAGAGAGCACACCAGAGTCAGGTAGCTTTGATCAGATATGAAAAGGGTATTACAAATAAAAGCAGGACTAGAGAGAGAGCCTGTGGTACGTCAAATTACCGGGTGAACGAGTAGTCTTTGGGGTACTGCAAGTCTGTGTCTTTATTGATGCTTTGCTGCACGCTTGAGTGCTTGGTGCTTTTTTGCTGGTGAGGGAGGGGGGCTCATTGCTTTGCTGCTGCTTGTGCGTGGGAGGGGGAGCTGGGGGGGCTTTGCGGTCTAACATTTAGCTGTCATTCATTCTTTGGGGCACTCCTCTGTTTTCATGGATGTTTACGAAGAAAAAGAGTTTTAGGATGTATATTGTATACATTTCTCTGACACTAAATGTACCTACTGAAACCTATTGACTAGACCATCTGGCTCCTAGTTCTTGCTTTGCTTTTCAACAAGATCATAACTCTCAGTGCCACATTCCTGGATTAACCCCATATTCCTTGATTCCCCTTTTCTCCTTAATATCCAAAAATTAATTAATCCTTGCCTTAATTGTACTCAGCAAATCATTCTCGATAGCCCTCTTCAGCAGAGCACTCAAAAGATCTCTGTTCTGACAGCTAACCATTTGAGATTCTGACCCCTGGTTCCAGAAGGGCCAGCCAGGGATAGCATCAACTCCACATTTACCTTGTCAGTCTTCTTAATAATTTTGTATGCTTCAAAAATCTGGAAAAAGTTTAGGCCCAGCATACTTAATTTCTCCTTGATTGACAAACCCACCATCCCGGAAATCACCATTCGTTTTACTGCTTCAAGGCAATTTGACCCCGTCACGGAGAAGGCAGCCAAAGTTTATAAGCTGAATTGATGCTGTAATTAATAGATGAAGGCCAGGAAACACTTGTGAAACTTCCATATTGGGAATCTCTAATTTATTTTTAAAAGTAACTTTAATATAAAGACATTGACAGTAATTGCATTTGATAAAATAATTTTTTAAGAAGATTTGGATCAAAAAATTCAAACGGTGATTCAAATGATGTGTTTGCACTATGCAAATGAAGTTCTCTTATTGTAACTTTTTTCTAAAAATTAAAATCCGCTACATATACAATAGTAAACTATCCTAGAGAGAACAAATTCACCTAACAGTGCTCATAAATATTAATAGGGTGCTCATTCCAGCCTATTTTATGGTAATGTAATAACTGTATGTCATGGAGAGGGAATCTAACTTGCAGTATTCCTTTGAGTGCTAATTTCCCAAATACTTGAGGCAAATGAAGAATATGCAGCCACTGGGATCGTGCAGCCATAACTGTTACACTGAAAACACATGGCAATATTAGAGTCACTCTGATCTTAAGTAATTCACAGTTTATGTAGATTGCACTCCAAACTGAAAATGGCGATCACACGATCCTCCCTTGTGGCTCTATATGGCTTTCAGGAGTTGCATGGATTTTATAACCAATTTGTGCCAATTTGCATCCCTGATGCTAAGCTGGTAAGGTCATGGGTTATTTGTGGTTGCAACACGGTTGCCACGGTAACAATGCCATAAAACTCCCCTCCAGATTTTATTTGGTTCTCGTTCAGGAAACCTGCACCGGTAAAAGATCAAACACATAAAGGTTTATTTTGATTGCTAATTTGAAAGCTGGCCTTAACTTCTTGTTTTCATGTTAACACTTTAAATGAATGTAGATGAGGGACTGCATCTGGTAGTAGTGTCTGTTGATGAGACACAGACGCAGTGCGGAGCAGTAATGAGTCCTTTCAGAACTTACTGAAACTGAAGGGGATTGAGCTTGTTATTTTATGACCAGCATGCAGCAAAAGTACAATAAAACAGGCTTCATTATCACCTTTTGTTCTTTCAACAATTAATTATTTAGATAGCAAAACATCAGATAGTCTAATGTGCTGTAACAGCATTCTTTCCTTATACTGTATGTGCTGTTACTTCTATTTTGAAAAATATTGTTTTCCATCTGGTTTGTTCTCATTTAAGTTAATTTTTAAAAGACTGGTAGGATTAACTGAAATCCATCTGTGATAATCCCTCAAATTGGCTAATCAACATGTTAAAGTTTATGGTGTCACTGCCAGACAACCTCTACAGTATAATCATTTTCTCTCTTATTTAATTGCAATTGTCAGTGATTTTCCATCCCCTGCTTTATGTGGGAGCCAACTCAGCCCTAAATATAACCTGAAAATCAGAAAATCAACTGCAGATGCTGAAAATCTGAAATAAATACAAAAAAATGCTGCAAACACTCAGCAGATTGGGCTGTATCATAGAAAGAGAAATGGTTAACATTTGAAATCTCGGCAATATCTTGGATCGAGTTCTCGGTATTCTCAGGAGAGAGGGTGAGCAGCCAGATGTTGTGGTCCACGTGGGGACCAAAGACATAGATAGGAGTAGGGATGAGGTCCTGAAGAAGGAATTTAGGGAGTTAGGAAAGAAGGTAAAAAGCAGGACCTCAAGGGTGGTAATCTCAGGATTGCTGCCTGTGCCACGAGACAGAGAGGGTAGGAACAGGAAATTATGGCAGATGAATGCGTGGCTGAAGAGTTGGTGCAGGGGGCGGGGGTTCAGATTACTGGATCACTGGGATCTCTTCTGGGGAAGGTCTGACCTGTACAAAAAGGACAGGCTGCATCTGAACTGGAAGTGGACCAATGTCCTGGCAGGCAGGTTTGCTAGAGCTGTTGGAGAAGGTTTAAGCTAGTTTGGCCGGGGGGGGGGGGGCGGGTGGGAATCAGAATGTGAGTACAGAGATTAGGGTAGAAGGACAAGGGCATGATGCTATGTGTTCTGAGTTGGCGAGGAAGGACAGGCAGGGGACAAAACATAAATGTAGCCAGTTAGAGGGGTTGAAATGTGTCTATTTCAACGCTAGGAGTATTAGGAATAAAGGGGGTGAACTTAGAGCATGGAACTATGATGTTGTGGCCGTTACTGAAACTTGGCTGGAGGAAGGGCAGGATTGGCTGATGCAGGTGCCGGGGTTTAGGTGTTTTAAAAGGAATAGGATGGGGTGTAGAAAAGGTGGGGGGAGTAGCATTACTGGTCAGGGATAGTATCATGGCTATAGAAAGGGAGGACGCTGCAGAGGGTGTGTCCACTGAGTCGGTGTGGGTGGAAGTCAGAAATAGCAAGGGATCAATCACTGTGCTGGGAGTAGTCTATAGGCCCCCAAATAGCCCTTGGGACACCGAGGAGCAGATAAGCAGGCAGATTTTAGAATGGTGCAGGAAATACAGGGTTGTAGTTATGGGTGATTTCAACTTCCCTCATATTGACTGGCACCTCCTGACTGCAAGGGGGACAGATGGGGCTGAATTTGTCAGATGTGTTCAAGAAGGATTCCTGACACAGTATGTGGACTGGCCGATGAGAGGAGAGGCCATACTGGATCTAGTTCTGCGTAATGAACCTGGTCAGGTGGCAGACCTCTTGGTGGGGGGGCATTTTGGTGAGAGTGACCACAACTCCCTTAGCTTCAACATAGCCATAGAAAAGGATAAAAACAAACAAAATGGGAAAGTGCTTAATGGGGGAAGGGCTAACTATGAAGGGATGAGGCAGGAACTAGCGAGAGTAAATTGGAAACAGATGTTCAAGGATTAAAGCACAGAAGTAATATACCCCAGGTTGCTGTGGGAATTGAGAGGAGAGATCGCTGGAGCAGTAGCTATGATCTTTGAATCCTCTTTGGCTGCAGGAGAGGTGCCGGAAGATTGGAGAATGGCAAATGTAGTTCCCTTGTTTAAAAAAGGTAATAGGGAGAATCCTGGGAACTATAGACCGGTGAGTCTTACGTCGGTGGTCTGTAAACTATTGGAAAGGATTCTTAAGAATAGGATCTACGAACACTTGGAGAAGTACAGTCTACTCAAGGATGGTCAACATGGCTTTGTGAAGGGAAGGTTGTGCCTCACGAGCCTAATTGAGATTTTTTGAAGACGTAACAAAAGAAATTGATGAGGATAGGGTGGTCGATGTGGTCTACATGGATTTTAGCAAGGCACTTGACAAGGTCCCCCACGAGAGACTCATCCAGAAAGTCATGAGGCATAGGATCAGTAGAACCTTGGTGGTGTGGATAAAAAATTGGCTTACAGGAAGAAAGCAGAGGGTAGTAGTGGAAGGAAAGTATTCTGCCTGGATGTCGGTGACTAGTGGAGTGCTGCAAGGATCTGTCCTGGGACCCCTGCTCGTTGTGATTTTTATAAATGACCTGGATGAAAAGGGGGAAGGATGGTGAGTAAGTTTGCGGATGGCACAAAGATTGGAGGAGTTGTGGATGGAGCTGTAGGTTGTCGAAGGTTACAAGAGGATATAGACAGGATGCAGAACTGGGCAGAAAAGTGGCAGATGGAGTTCAATCCGGATAAGTGTGAGGTGATGCATTTTGGGAGGACAAACCAGAAGGCTGAGTACAGGGTTAATGGTCGGTTACTTAAGAGGGTGGATGAACAGAGGGACCTTGGGGTTCAAATCCGTACATCCCTCAAGATCACTGCATGGGTTGATAGGATAGTTAAGAAGGCCTATGGGATGCTAGGCTTCATTAATAGGGGAATTGAGTTCAAGAGTAGAGAGGTCATGTTGCAACTCTACAAATCTCTGGTGAGACCACACTTAGAGGATTGTGTTCAGTTCTGGTCACCTCGTTATAAGAAGGATGTGGAAGCTATGGAGAGGGTGCAGAGGAGATTTACCAGGATGTTGCCTGGATTGGAAAACAAGTCTTATGAGGCAAGGTTAGCAGAGCTGGGACTTTTCTCTTTAGAGCGTAGAAGGATGAGAGGGGACTTGATAGAGGTCTACAAGATTATGAGAGGCATAGACAGGGTGGATAGCCAGTACCTGTTTCCCAGGGCACGAGTAGCAAACACCAGAGGGCATATGTACAAAGTTAAGGGAGAGAAGTTTAGGGGAGACATCAGGGGTAAGTTTTTTACACAGGGGGTTGTGGGTGCCTGGAATGACTTGCCAGGGATGGTGGTGGAGGCTAAAACATTAGGGGTATTTAAAAGCCTCTTGGACAGGCAGATGGATGAAAGAAAAATAGAGGGTTACGGGGTAGTGTGGGTTTAGTACGTTTTTTTAAGGAGTATATGGGTCGGCACAACATCGAGGGCTGAAGGGCCTGTACTGCGCTGACAAAAAAAAAAGAAATGGAAGACCCCAATGAAGAGTCTTCGAACTGAAACTTTGAATTGCTTCTTTCCACAGATGCTGTATAATTCATTGAGTTTTTCCAGCATTTTCAGTCAAATATAACCTGTTTATGTCATAAGTAACTCATAGGTAGTTTTATTTGATGTACATACATTGAAACATCGAAACACACAATTAAATGCTTTGTTTTGAAACAACGACCAACATAGTCGGAGGCTTGTGCTTGAGGAAACCCACAAATGTTGTACACATGTGGCACCAACATAGCATGCCAACTGCTAATTAATTCCAACCATTATGTCTTTGGAATGTGGGAGGAAACCGGAGCACCTGGAGGAAACCCATGTGGTCATGGGGAGAACACACAAATTACTTACATTAAACTAGTGTGTAGCCTATGGCTGTCATATGTACTACAAAACCTTCTATTGACACCACCATAAATTATTAATAACTACACTGTACGCAAGAATGTCCTGGTCATAATCCCATATCCATATAGTATTTGCTGATTTCAGCCATTGTGCTTATGGAATTAACATACATGGCTGCAGTGAGACAGAACTGGAGGAAACACATCCAGTTTTCCCGCTATTGACTGTTATCCAATGACAATGAGGTGTGTCGTAATGAGGCCTCTCAATGGAATTAGCTGCCAGCACCCTCAATCATGGGTTGGATGTGCAGAAATGAAAATAACCCTCAGGGGAAGTAGAGAAGGAATTAGTAAGAGAAAAAAATCATGATACAGGAATCTCCAAGCATTCACCCAATATCTTTATAAAGAAATAATGGACACAAAATGGAATGACTGTATTAAAGCATACTATATAATATTGAATTTCCCCATTAAAATGAACAATGTAAAAATAATGTGTCTATTAACAGCCGAAAAATTCATTTTCACTTTATGGTGCTAAACATGCTATATAGTTGTTTGAGATTACTGCATTCGGAGAAGTTCATTCCAATTAAATCAATCTGGGTTTATCGCAACTAACAATTAGTTGTAATAACCATCTCCATTTAAAAGGCCATTTATTAAACTTTATTCTCCCTTGTTTGCCAATGACTTGTATCCGTGTTGATCCTGGGGTGTCCTTTTGTGTCCTTGGTCTCTCTAGATAGGTTGTTTACATACAGTTCACATAACAATAAAGGGAGAACTGTTAAAACAAAAATGTACAATATATTGGAAAGGTGATGTATACCTACTCTGTTATTTGTACCTTCCTATTGTTAATTGTACTAATCATTGATTGTACTCTTCGTCAGAACAATGGTGAAACTGAATTGACCTTGGGAACTTCTGTAATAATCCAGAGGAACATTACTAGATTAATGGCAGTCCATTAATAGTTTACTTATTGGGTACAATTTTATGTTAATATTTCAATCTTTCACTCTGTTTTCTTTGAGTGTGAATTCAGCTTAACAATGGGATATTTGCTGTATTCCCACTAGAAGTGACCTAAGCTTAATATTGGCATACTCGGTTATATTCCCATTGATCATAATCGCAGATTAGTATTGGCATTCTGAGCTATATTCCCACTGCAAATGACCTGGGCTTAATATCGGCACATTGTGCCTACGGCGTTCTGTGCCAGATATTAATTCTCTGTCTTCATCAGGGGGATAGAGGTACAATCTACAGAATAACCGACAATTTCAATCTGGTTTTGAGGATGTCATTACCTGATGTTGACCCAGTTAACCTTCAATTTGCTAAAAAAACAAACTTGATGATTGACATTGAGAATGAGCTCTAATTGGACTGAAATTCAGGTTCACTGAAATTTTTCAGTTGTATAAAATTAATAGGTATGTTAGAATTTCTTTCTCTGCACACATTGATCAAATAATCTTACAGTTGAGAAATAAATTATTAAGCTCGTACTGCTTGAAAAAAATTAAAAGAACAATGCAGTTAGTTCCCGTTTGTTGCTCTTGCTCCAAAGATCTTCATTTTTCCCTTTTTGAGTGTTTTTACAACTTCTCTTTTTTGAATATTACCTTTACTTCTGCAATTCACCACTTTTGAGCAGAGCATTCCTCTGTAAAACATTCCTTAAACTAGCTGCTCTGCCAACATTACAGCTTAATCAGATGAAAATTCAGCAGTTTTATTTTCATTATTTGAGAGGAATGGAGAATGGCTAATTTACCTTTATTCTCACTCCCTTCTCTCCATGAAGTATCCTCTGTCTTTTGGTTGATATTTTCACAAGGCTGTCGTTCTTCACACATGAGCCTACCTATTGAATGACATTGACTATTTGACAAGGCTACAACCAAACTGGTCAAGCCAATGTCCACCAACCAGCAGGGATTCCTGATTATCAATCAGAAGCCAGAATGATGGGCAATTCTGTCTTAAATATTTCTCCTTCCTTACTATCATCTAGCTTGTTACCAGCTAATTCTGCACTGCATAAGATTTAAGTTAGAGCTTTCATGTTTCTTTGATTAGGCTGTATAGAAATTAAAGTCCGCCAATCAGTTTGAAGCAAAACGTATTTTCTAAACTGCTGCCCAATTCCGCTACCTCATGGAAATGTTGACACTGCAAGAAAGTTTGAGCAAAAAACTTTAAAATCTATTCATTTCAGTAAACTAATATATTTTTGCCCTGGTTGCCATTCCAGTAACAGTGAAAATTTTATTCCAATCATTTCTTAATTGTTAAATAATGATCAAGGCACCCTGCTATCTCATAACCATTGCATGGTATCAAGCAACATTACGTGGGAAATTGGTCAGGGAACTGTACGCCATACTCCAAACATGATCAAACTGCAGTCATACACAAATTCAACCTTGCTTAGTATTCTGTGCTTCTATGTGGATTGAATTTGCCTTGTTCTAGCGATATCCGTGTGAAATACATCTTATATACCCAGAACATCTGCAGTTAAGCTTTCTTCTCTTCTGTTAAGGAATTATATATTCTGATATTTTCTCTTGCTTGCTTACGTATGTGAGATGGGCATCAGACACCTAGCTCATGTCTCCCCAAGCAGATCATTTATTCCCCATTGAAGGGAGGTCAGTGAGCAAAGATAACATGCAAACAGGCATTTTCCTCTGAGGTTGGCAGGGACTACAACTAGGGGTCATGGGGTAGGGGTGAAAGGTGAAAAGTTTGAGGGGAATCTTCTTTGCTCAGAGGGTCGTGAGAGTGTGGAACAAGCTGCCAGTGATGCCAGTGAGCTCAATTTCAACGTTTAAGAGAAGTTTGGAAAGGTACATACGTGGATGGTCGGGATATGGAGGGCTATGGTCCCGGTTCAGGTTGATGTGAGTTGGCAGTTTAAATGTTTTGGCATGGACTAGTTGGGCCAAAGAGCCTGTTTCTGTGCAGTACTTTTCAATTACTCTATAACATCACAATCAGTCTGAAGAAATTGAACATCTAAATATTGGATCGAGATAAATCAATTAGTTGAGATGTGTCACTATGATAACATTGCAACCAACATCAGTAAGACCAAGGAACTAATTGTGGACTTCAGGAGAAGGACGTTGAGGCTACTCACACCAGTCCTCTTTGAGAGATCAGAAGTGAAAAGGCTGAGCAGTTTCCAGTTCCTGGGTGTCAGCGTCTCAGGAACGTATTCTGAGCCCAACAAAGAAGGCATTACAGTGCCTATATTTCATTAGGCGTTGAAGTAGAGTCAGCGTGTCACCAAGGGCACTCACAAGTTTCTACGGATGTACCGCGGAAAGCATTTGCATCACCATCTTGTATGAAGGGGGCCACCGCACAGGATCGGAAAAACCTGCAGAAAATTGTACACTCAGCCTAACCCATTATGGGCACTAGCCTCCTCAGCATTGAGAAGACCTTCAAAAAGGCAGCATCCATCTTTGAGGACCTCCATCACCCAGGCCATGCCCTCTTCCAGTTGCTACCATTAAGGACGAGGTATAGGAGCCCGAAGACACACATTCAACATTTCAAGAATGGCTTCTTCCCCTCTGCCATCAGATTCTGGAATGGACAATGAACCCATGAATACCACCTCACTATTTTCCCTCTCTTATTGCACCTCTGATTTAATTTAGTTTTTTGAATATGCAGTACTTCTTATTGTGATTAATAGTTTTTATTATTATGTATTATTTATTCCCTGGAGCGTAGAAGAATGAGGGGAGATTTGATAGAGGTATATAAAATTATGATGAGTATAGATAGAGTGAATGCAAGCAGGCTTTTTCCACTGAGGCAAAGGGAGAAAAAAACCAGAGGACATGGGTTAAGGGTGAGGGGGGGGAAAGTTTAAAGGGAACATTAGGGGGGGCTTCTTCACACAGAGAGTGGTGGGAGTATGGAATGAGCTGCCAGACGAGGTGGTAAATGCGGGTTCTGTTTTAACATTTAAGAATAAATTGGACAGATACATGGATGGGAGGTGTATGGAGGGATATGGTCCGTGTGCAGGTCAGTGGGACTAGGCAGAAAATGGTTCGGCACAGCCAAGAAGGGCCAAAAGGCCTGATTCTGTGCTGTAGTTTTTCTATGGTTTCTATTACAATGTACTGCTGCCTCAAAACATCAAATTTCACGACATATGCCAGTGACCTTGAACCTGATTCTGATACTGGGATCAACAGATCACTTGGAGAAAATCTGCTCGACAGAGAGCTGCGCTACATGAGAGCGGAGAAGTGCCAAAGAGAACAAGCAGCAGCTGTGAAAGCAGAAACTGAACAACCAAAAAAAAACCCACGTTTACTCATTCCCACATTAGCTCAGAACATGTGGATCCTGGATCAGCCTCGACAGCCTCCTGAGGACCCACCAGTTGACAACCCCTTAGGAGAACACCTCACTCAACTCGACCACTTGCTTGCATAAATGTACTACTTCACAGTTTTTGCACTGGTTTCATCATAATTTAGTAAGATTAAATGCAATAATCAAATTTGAATATTGTTACTCAAATTCCAGATTCAAATCAATAACGAATATATAGAATTATCAGAAAAATTCATCCTAAATTCATCCCCAGACAACAATACTGAACACATGGTGCGGGTGTGTCAATATGATATAGTCTGCCTACGAAATTAATCTTCATTGATTTCAATGGAATAATTTGCTGAAACAGACTACAATGTGCTGATGAGGTTATACACTCCGCATTTAGCACTACCAGCAGTTCAAGAAGATCATCCTGTGTATGCTTTCTATCTTTAATACATGTAAGTCTAATAAACTTTTTACAGTCCATATAAATGACCTGGATGATCACATCAAAGATGGGTTTTCTGAATTTGCTGATGACACAAAGTTACATCGGAAGGTTTTCCAAGTGCTTAGTAGTTTAAATTAAAGCTGAATTTGCCCTATCGTTTGAAGCCAATTCATTCCTGTCACTTTGTGGAATAATGTTTGTTGGAGTGACGACATAGCAACTCCCCATGGGCAACATGGTGGCGTAGTGGTTGGCACAATGCTTTACAGTACAGGCGACCCGCTTTCAATTCCCGTCACTGTCTGAAAGGAGTTTGTATGTGACTGTGTGGGTTTCCTCCGGGTGCTCCGGTTTCCTCCCACAGTCCAAAATGACGTACCGGTTGGCCGGTTAATTGGTCATCGTAAATTGTCCAATGATTAGGCTCAGGTTAAATCAGGGGTTGCTGGACAGTGTAGCTCGAAGGGCAGTATCTCAAATGGACAAATAAATAAATAAACATGTTGGCCCCAGATTTCTTCAGGTTAAGATTATCCTGTCAATACACTACTACTACTACGTCGACTCGGGCCTAGGGGGCCAGCATCGGGCACGATGACGGACTCTCCACTTCTCCCTCTCCCTCATCAGTGTGTTCAGTTCATCTACATTAGCCGTGCCACTGTCTTCTAGGAGCGTGTTGACCTAGTCTTGGGAGGGCGCCCAGGGTTCATCCTCCCGTGCTTGGGCTCCCATATGATGACTAGGCTGGCAGGTAGCTCGGGGTGGCAGATTTCTCGTATTAAATGCCCCAAGAGTTTGGGCCATTTCTTCCAACGTATCAGTCTAACTTTCCTTCTTCCTCTTGATATACAGAACACGACAAACCCAGAGACTGCGAATCGAAAGATTATTTCCAGTTCCAGAACTGCTTTTCAGGATCAGAATCTTTTCCCCTACAACATTAGTTTTGACAAGAACTGCATTCTTTTTCTCTTTGTCTCTCTCAACATTCTTCCTCAGTCCTGAATGATAGGTGGCTGTTAGAGTGAGTTTTTTTTGGGTAGATGATTCGTTTACACTTAAATGACTTTGGCCACCAGACTTCTATTTGACAAAGTACTGTGGATTGAGACCACAACAATGCACTTCCTCAAAGGTATGAATACCAGATGCTTCTGGCACCGTAGTTTGATCAGATGCTGTAGTTTCGAAGACAGTATTATCTATACTTTATAAATATTAATTGTCTTCTATATTAGAACGTAAAATGCCAAATAAATGTATTGTGGATTTAACTTGCATTCCTAAAGGCTGTGAGTACCAACCCAGACATGTTGGCGTCGGAGGGAAAGGATGAAATCAGAAGGTGTGACGTTTATAGGTAGCTTCAAAAGGAAGCATTGTCTATAACTTTTTAAGTAGCGATTGCCTTTGTGTTTAGCATATAAATATCGAGCCCACACTGGGCTAGCAGACCTTTCTACCGAAAGTGTCTCTGTCCGTATGATGCCTGCTGTACCTTGTTGTGTCGAATAAAGAAGCTGCTTTGTATCCACCAGTGACTCTGTCTCTCCAGTGATTTCATCCACGCTACAACAGTAGCCATTTCTGATCATAAGCTAATTAATTTATGATCAGAGACAAACTACCGGAATCTAGTGTACAAGATAAGTAGACTCATCTGCATGGGCAAATAACACTCCCTAGTATTAGTACTCCGAATGTTGTCCGAAATCATTGCTTTCCAATGCCATCAGCCCAGTAGACTGTTCTAACCAGCTGGTGCATACCTCATTTTGAGTTCTCCAGCTTGTCTCAAGCATGACAGTATAAGCAACGTTGACATGTCTATCTCCTGTTCAGACTACCTTCCTCCCTTCAGGGTGTTGAGCTAAATTAGCTTTCCTGTTCGTGGAAGCAAGAGTTTCAGACTTTGCATCCTTAGCAGAATCTCAGCACAGTAACTTAGCTCATTCCCTCAGGGCACAAATTTTTCCTGGCAAGGAAAAGAGCTTAAAGTCAAATTTCGAATACCACCCCTTTTCGTTACCTCATTAGGAATTCTAAGATCTACACCCCCTAGGGTGGACAAGTAGACCTAGCTGTATCACAAGTTAAATTTCCATAGTTTGTGGATTAAAACATTGATTGCTGACTTCCAGGTTGGATCAAGCTTAGAAGGAATGTTCAGTCACGAAAGCAATGAAGCAAGAATAAGTAGTACTTGCTTTTCTAAATAACTTGTAAGGGATCAGATTTTTATCAAGATCTTTCTGAAATGTGTGTGTGTGTGTGTGTGTACCATGAAGACTCTACCATAAGTGAGTGGCAACATCCAAAATTGCAGCTTGATTTTACTAACAGAGTTGCTCACCATTTATTTTGAAAATGATTGGATTCCAATTCAAATCTACCATTTATAATTAAATACAAGGGGTGATTGATAAGTTCATGGCCTAAGGTAGAAGGAGTCAATTTTAGAAAACCTAGCACATTTATTTTTCAACGTAGTCCACTCCTACATGTACACACTTAGTCCAGCGGTCATGGAGCATACAGGTCCCTTCTTTGTACAAGTCGGCGTCTTGGACCTTCAGAAAGTGGTCCACAGCAGGGGTGATTGATAAGTTCGTGGCCTAAGGTAGACGGAGATGAGTTATACAGCTCTCGTTACATGCACGTGCAGTTCAACTCTTTGAGCGAAAATGCAGAAAGTTTGAAGTTAATACCTCATCTCCTTTACTTAGGCAACGAACTCATCAATTATCCCTCGTACAATGACAAAATATCACTCTTAAACTTATTCTGACGTCTGATCTGAAAGAGCTTTACTTGTCTTCTTTTTGCAGCTATAAATCACCTTCTTTTTGCACCCCTAAGTCAATATAGTGGGGCAGTATGGTACCGTAGTGGTTAGCACCACTCCTTACAGTATCAACAACCCGGGTTCAATTCCTGCCGCTCCCTGTAAGTGGTTTGTACGTTCTCCCTGTGACTACATGGGTTTTCTCCGGGTGCTCCGGTTTCCTCCCACAGTCCAAAGACGTTCCGGTTAGCCAGTCAATTGGTCACTGAAAATTGTCCCTTGATTAGGCTAGGATTAAATTGGGGGAATACTGGGCGACACAGCTCAAAGAGCCTACTCCGTGCTGTATCTCAATAAATAAATAAATAATGGACATTTGCTAAACATTTCATTTGTTTAATCCTGCCATCTTCAAAAAGGCTAAGTAAGGCCTCTACTTTTGTAGAATATTCCGCATTCTATTTAGCACAACCTTTGAATTCTATTTGAAGTGGTCATCATGGTGATGAGGGAAATGGTAATGTAGTCATCATTGTTACAGGAGCACCATTGAGAGCATCCTGACAAGTTGCATCTCCATCTGGTTATGGGAGCAGAATTAGGCCACTTGGCCCATCAAGTCTGCTCAACCATTCAATCATGGCTGATGTTTTTCCCCCTCCTCAGCCCCACTCCCCGGCCTTCTCCCCGTAACCTTTGATGCCATGTCCACTCAAAAACCTATCAAGCTCTGCCTTAAATATACCCAACAACCTGCCCTCTATAGCTGCTTGCTGTAATAAATTCCACAAATTCACCACCCTCTGGCTAAAGAAATTTCTTCGCATCTCTGTTTTAAATGGTCAGCCCTCTATCCTGAGGCTGCGCCCTCTTGTCCTAGACTCCTCTACCATGGGAAACATCCTTTCCACATCTACTTTGTCTCGGCCTTTCAACATTTGAAAGGTTTCAATGAGATACCCTTCATCTTTCTAAAGGAAGGGCATCAAACTGGAAGTCCCTAAAAGGGACTGTGAGAATGGCCAAGAGGATCATAATGGTCTCCTTACCATCTATCAGGAGTGCTGCATTATCAAGATTCCCACTCATCCATCCAGCATCCTCTTTGACTTTCTACCATCAGGCAGGAGACTCCAATGTATAGAGACAAGCACGGTTAGGATGGGAATCAGCTTCTTCCCTCAGGCCAGTATGCTTCTGAACTCCCTGCCGCATCGCATTCAATGTGTCATCCTACAATATTTAATTTATGCACTTTACTTTGTTTATCTATGAGTAATTTATATGTAGCTTTAATTTTTACTTTCCTAAGTTATTGTGCGTTTTATGTACTAAGGTGCTTTACACCCTGGTCCGGAGAAACGTTGTCTCATTTGGTGGTACACATGTGTATAGTGAAATGACAATCAACTTGACTTGAAATGCAGCAAGTTCCCACACACAGTAATGGGTAACAGTTAGATTGCCACTGTTGGGTGAGGGATAAATACATTGGTCAACATGGCTGCAAAAAAATATGAATAGCTCTGCTGATGGTCTTCAGATAACACCAAATGAATATGGAGATTTCAGTTTAACATTCGATCTGAAAGATAGCATTTCAAACTGCATGGCCCAGCCTCAGTACCACATTGAAGAGTCATGGAACAGTATCACACAGGAACAGAGCCTTCAGCACTTGATGTCCGTGCTCACCACCAGCCCAGAGTTTTCCAGTCAGTGCTCCAAAATTAAAGCTGAATTCAGTACCATCGAGCTTAGAAGCAAAATGACTCCTTTGTACTTCCTTGGTACGGATGATGGCTTGCTTCCTTTCTGGTTTTGATGTTTCTGTGGCGACTGATGAGGCCAATGTTGGAACTCTGACTATTTCACCAAATTTGATCGGCAGGGTAGACAGGTGGGTGGTCTGTGAGGTGGTACCACTCCGTCTGGCCTTAACACAGATGTTCTCAACCTCTTCTCACCTGCCTATCACCTCCCCCTGAGCCCTTCCTCCTTCCCTTTCTCCTAAGGTCCACTTTCCTCTCCTATCAGATTCCTCCTTCTCCAGCCCTTTATCTTTTCTACCCATCTGTCACCTTCTAGCTATCCTCCTTCCCCTCCTCCCACCTTTTTATTCTGGCATCTTCCCCCTTCCTTCTCAGTCCTGAAGAGGGGTCTCAGCCGGAAACGTCGACTGCTATAAATACTGCCTGGCCTGCTGAGTTCCTCCTGCATTTTGCGTGTGTTGCTTCAGAAAGCAATGATGGCTTGGAGCTCAGCTTCAGGCAGTTTGCAAATGATTACTGCTTGAGCTCTGGTTGACACTTTTAAAAGCAAATATAGACAAATTTAAATCAGAAACTTCCATGTCATCGAGTGACAGAGAGATACAATAAGGAAACACAGTCAGGCTCCCTGACTCACTGAGTGCCCCCAGCCATCAAACATCTACTTTTACACTAATCTTACTCAAAGCCATATTATTCTCCCCTCATTCATTTCAACTCTCGCCTACACTTTCTACCAAAATTTACACACTAGGAGGAACTTGCAGTGGCCAATTAACTTACCAACTTGCAAGCTTTCAAGATGTGGGGTAAAACCCATGTGGTCACAGGAAGAACTTGCAAACTCCACAAAGACAGCACCAGAGGTTAGGATTGAACCTGGGTTGACGGAGCAGTGAAGCAGCAGTCCGACTAGTTACACCACTGGAGTTGCAATACTCCAAAGGTTTTTATACCAAGTGTTGCAAATTCTCCGTGGATCACTTGACATACCAATTCCATGCTGCTACCTTTCCCCTGTCTATGTTCCAGCTCGCTCTCTGAGCTCACCATCTCCTTGAGAGCCCAATAGAACCAAAGTACAAGTCATAAATATTATGTTTTGTAACTTCAAAACATTAAATTAATTCAAAGGTGGCCCTGGAGTCCAAAATGTGGGTGTAACTTCGAACTTATTTTAAGTGAGGCATTCATGTATTATGTGGTAGTGTGATGACTGTTTTACATATAATCCATAATTAATTGTTTAAATGAACAAGAATGTTCAATCAACCAATAGATAGAGAAGATTATTCATTATTGAAGTATTAAATACACAACAATAAACTCAAGAGATTCTGCAGATGCTGGAAATCCAGAAAAGCACACACAAAATGCTGAAGGAACTCAGGAAGTCAGACAGCATCTATGGAAATGAATGAACAGTTGGCATTTTGGGGTGAGGCACTTCTTCAAGACCCCAGGACACAGGTCCGGGAGAAGGGTCTTGGCCTGAAATGTCGATAGTTTATTCATTTCTACAGGTGCTGCCTGACCTGTTGAGTACTCCAGCATTGTGTGAGTGTTGCAAAGTATAAGTCATCACTGACCCTGAATGACAGCCTAAGAAGAGGAGCACGCTTCTCTGGCAATGTGACATTTGAATGGCAACTTGTCCACTCAATTGTAGATTTCAATCCAATTGTGTCGCTGATTGAAATCAGAGACAGCACAGCTGGATGGCTAGAGGGAGAGGAGTTTGGAAATCAGTAAAGGGAGTCAGAACAGGGTCTCACAGGAAGAGTCAATATTTCAACTCAACAACACTACGGAAACATCATCTCCACAACCAAGCTGTCAAAATCCTTGAGGATAAATCCAGCCACCTCTCACAGGAGAGACAGAAATGTGCTACCTTAAAAGGAAAGAACTTATCTGTAGGAACCATCCAATATACTGTAGGCTAAAATCTTGACTCATGGAACTTTGTAATGTTGAAAATGTTTTTTTTTCCATTTGTGTAAGACCTTATGGATAAGTGTGTATTCTTAAACTCACATTTCATTTTAAAAGTGACTGAATGATAATCCATAATCTGCAAGGCTGTCAACCAAGAACTAGGAAATAGGACTTACCTGAAATCCATTCTTGACCGGAATGGATTAGATCAGCAAACCGGCCTCGTGGTGTGCTATAATTTTCTGCAGTTCCATGATTCTAAATCAGAATCCCAAAAAGCCACCACATTGTTGAGTAAAACTGCACAGAATCAGAAATTCAATAGCTACCTCAGTACATCTTGTTCTGGGTAAGGTCTTTCCTGTCAGAATCATCCTACAGAAACATTGTATTTTAGCTTATTAATGAAAGTTTTTTTTATAACTATTAATGGTTTTACATTACTATAATACTTTCCTCAATTGGCAACCAGTTGACTTGCTTTGCAAAAGGAGTGTCAGGCAAAGAAGAAAAGAAGAATTGAAATGCATTAAAAAGAGAAGTGGTTTGCAATGAGAGGCATCGTAGAGGCAATTAAGAATGTGGATGGGTTGATAATGAAGAATGACTATTTGGACAGAAAGATGACTAAAGAGGATTCCACCATTTTGTTCTTTATTTTTTTTTCCTCAGCATATTAACAATCACACTTTGACATTTTTTTCCCATTCAACTCATTAATTGCTTAGCATGAATACGATTCAGTCCAAGTAGGATTCAATCTTTCCTTTATATTTAAAGCAATTTGAAATTCAGGGTAGAATTGAGTTCATCTGGGATGTGGTCTTGTGTTCTTTAATTTCTGCTAGACAAGGATGTGTAGAGGAAAGAGCAACGCACAGTAGATCTTTCTCAAAGCATTGATGGCTGTGGATTGTATTCCAGGAAGAGTGACACAGTGATCACAATGCACGTTTAACCTGTTGTGCAAACCACATACAAAATTTGTACTTTTGGCTTATAATATCAATTACAGCATCCAGCCAGCAATAACTACCTAGACGGTATATGAGGTGTTGCTCCTCCAACCTGAGTTTAGCCTCATCATGGCAATTATTCCGTCCACTACAACAGACAGGATCTCCCGGTAGTCACCTACTTCAACTCTGCTTCCCATTCCCATTCAGATATGTCCATACATGGCCTCCTCTACTGCCACGATGAGGCTAAACTCAGGTTGGAGGAGCAACACCTCATATACCGTCTAGGTAGTCTCCAGCCCCTTGGTATGAACATAGAATTCTCCAACTTCCGGTAATTCCCTCCCCCTCCCTTCCTCTATCCCTATGTCACTCAACCCCTCCCCCAGCTCCCTCATGATTCCACCTCCTTCTTCTACCACCCATTGTTTTCAGGGCTATGACGTCAATGCTTCTCCTCCCCCACCCCTTCGTCTTTCAAATTACTGGTCTTTCAACTGAAGCTACAAGCATTCTTCAAATCCTTCCCTATCTTTCATTCTTCAGTCCTGACGAAGGGTTCCGGCCCGAAACGTCGACTCATCGTTTCTAACTGATGCTGCCCGACCTGCTGAGTTCATCCAGCGTACTGAAACTGTATAAGGCTGTGTTCCTTTTAAATCTTCCTCGTTTCCCTCCAAGACATCACATGCCTGCACAGTCCTGACTTTCTCGACGCCGATGAAAAAGAAACGAAAAAATTAAAAAAGGCTTCCTCCACACTCCTGCTCCGAACTTCAGGCTTCTTTCACCCAATTGGTGTTACTTTAACAACCAAAAGCAGGGTATTCATTCTGGAAGTGACAAGTGATTAAGGGATTGGACCCGCTAGAGGCAGGAACCATGTTCCCGATGTTGGGGGAGTCTAGGAGCAGAGGCCACAGTTTAAGAATAAGGGGCAGGCCATTTAGAACGGAGTTGAGGAAAAACTTTTTCACACAGAGGGTTGTGGTTCTGTGGAATGCTCTGCCTCAGAAGGCAGTGGAGGCCAATTCTCTGGATTCTTTCAAGAAAGAGTTAGATAGAGCTCTTAAAGATAGTGGAGTGAAGGGATATGGGGAGAAGGCAGGAAAAGGGTCCTGATTGTGGATGATCAGCCTTGGTCACAGTGAGTGGTGGTGCTGGCTCAAAGGGCTGAATGGCCTACTCCTGCACCTATTGTCTATTGTCCATTGATAGGACAATAGAGGAGACCCTGATTTTATGACTGAGTGCTAAAGGCCTCAGTAGGCAAATTGGAAAAGGATAAACTTACCCTCTATTGACAGGGTCAAGGGGTCTTTCATTGAAGAAAGAAGAGTCGGGTTAAACACCAGGCATGCAATCCAAACATCCTGTCCTGATGGATTATATCTTCATAACGGCATCTGCTCTGCCCAAGGTCGCAAGAAACGCAGATGCAGAGAGTCTACCATGAAATCAGCCTCCCCTCTACTGACTCTGTGTACATCTCCCACAACCTCAGGAAAGCAGTCAATATACTGAAAGTCTCCACCCACCCAGTCACGTTCTGTCCTCCCCCCTTTCATCAGGCAGAAAAGTTCGAAGTAAATTTTGTTATCAAAGTGCATATATATCACCATATACAAACCTGAATTTCATTTTCCTGTGGGCATATTCAGCAAATCTATAGAATAGTAACTATAAAAGGATCAATGAAAGATCATAGAGTGCAGAAGACAACAAACTGTGCAAATGCAAATATAAATAAATAGCAAGAAGTATCAAGAACATGAGATAAAGAGTTCTTAAAGTGAGATCATTGGTTGTGGGAACATTTCAATGATGGAGCAAAGGAGTGTAGTTATCCCCTTTCATTCAAGAGCCTGATGGTTGAGTGATAGTAACTATTCCTGAACCTGGTGGTTGGGAGTCCTGAGGCTCTTCTACCTTCTACCTGATGGCAGCAGCAAGAAGAGAGCATGGCCTGGGCAGTGGGGATCTCTGATGATGGAGGCTGCTTTCCCATGACAGCGTTCCATGTACAATAGACGTGTTCAATGGTTGGGAGGGCTTTTCCCGTGACGTACTGGGCAGGATGCGCTACCTTTTGCAGAAGATACAAAAGCTTGAAAACAAGCACCACCAGACTCAGGGACAACATGTATCCCACTTTTGTATGACCCTTGATTGCACCTTTTGCACAATAAAGATGAACTCTTCATCTCTCCAGGTACCTCATTGTGGGCCTCGCACCTTATTTGTCCACCTGCACTGAAGTTTCTCTATGATTGCACACTATATTATGCATTAAGCTCACAAGGGATTCTGCAGTTGCTTGAAGTCTTGAGCAAAGCACAAAAGTCAGGCAGCAGAGCTGGAGGAGAATAAACAGTCCTTCAGCAGACTGAAAAAGAGTGGGCCGGAAGTCAAAATAAGAAAGAGGAGCTGGCTTCTGTCCCCTTTCTTTCCAGTCCTGGTAAAGGGTCCTGGCCCAAAACGTGAACTGTTTATTCATCTCCATAGATTATGCCTTGTGCTACTGCTTTTCTGTTGGCACTACCACAATATAAGGCACGATCTATCTGGGTGACATGCAAAGAAAGGTTTTCACTATCCCAGTGTACTTGACAATAATAAATCAATTACCAATTACCATCCTTTCCGGTATGCAAGTGATCACCAGCTTCATTTCAAAACCGCTCATGGAGAGTGGGTACAGTTGAAAGCCTTGAATGTGGAGCAAGGAACAGATGAAGGTTGCCCTCCACATGCTGACAACGACCCATGCTACAGCCTTTGGGCTAATATTGATAGAACCACGGGGCAGGCGAAGGTAAGTGGAAGACAGACACGAACACAGGCAGCAGCAGTGTGATTAGTTGATGGTTATGAGGTTTGGTTTCACTTGATGTGCAGGTTTGAATTGATAAGTTAATTTTGTGCTTAGTTTTATTTTTGCACTGTGATCAAGTGGATTCTCTTGGTCAGTCACAATGGGCCAAGACAGACCCTTTTAAAGTTGGGGAAAGTGAGATGCACAGCGAAGAAGATTGCCACCTTCCTTCCTTCTTCCTGTTGCCACTCCATAAGAGCATAAGCCATAGGCCCTTCAGCCCATCGAGTCTACTCCACCATCTCATTGTGGCTGATTTATTATCCCTCTCAATCCCATTCTCCTGCCTTCTCCACATATCCTTCGACACCTTTACTAATCAAGAGCCTGTCAACCTCCGCTTTAAACATACCCAATGACTTGGCCTCCACAGCCATCTGTGGCAATGAATTCCACAGATCCACTACCATCTGACTAAAGAAATTCTTCCTCATCTCCATTCCAAAGGGATAAACATCTATTCTGGGGCTATGCCTTCTGATCATAAATTCCCCCGTTATTAGAAACATCCTCTTCACCTCCACTCTATCTAGGCCTCTCAGTATTCATTAAGTTTCCGTGAGACCCTCCCCTCATTCTTCTAAGGTGCAGAAAACATAAGCCCAGAGCTTCCCCCTTCCTCTTGCACCAGTGCCATCCAAGATTTTACTGATGGAAAGGGTTGAGCCCACATGAGTACAAAGATTTGCACAAGGAACTTCAAGCAGGCTTCATATCTTATCTACCAGATTACAAAGAAGGCATAGTGTTCCTCATAGGGTCCTCCAATGCATGGGCCGCAAACTGGAGTCAGGAACAGGGTAGTACAAAGGAATATTTCTTTTCATCCACCAACCGCTCTTTCCTTTTCCATGTTGACTGTGAGGGATGAGCACATTGTGGCTATTTTCTGATATCGGTAGTGAGCATCTTAATACCCTACATATGGTGACCCATTAACTTTATGGTCAGTAATCATTTCATGTGAAGTACCTCTGGTATGATGTGATTGCAACCAATGTTGCACCATACCTGAGGAAATGTAATGCCTACTCAAATATATAGCACCGTTCATTTAATATGTCTTATATGCAAGTGAAAACTTGATTAATAGACCTTACACAGGACCAAAAATTGCTTAGTATCCCTAAATCAGCCGATACATACTCCTTGGGCCTTTCACAAGGTAGAGCTTCCAATCGCCAATAAATTTACTTATCCAGAGTATTCTGAATTAAGAATATTTAATTATATTTTAAAACAGATATGTATCAGAAGCTTTTTGAGTGAAACAACAGTTTCATACTGGACAATAGAAACTTTGCATTACTTGTCTATGGGCTAAAAGAAATCAAAGATCATTAATGGTATGTTCATGGTGAGAGGAATTAATAAACCTGATTTTTATTATTAGAGCAGTGATATGAGAACATTATGTAACCAGGTGACCACTGAATATAATTTTTTATTGTTAAAGTGCACTTATGTGTTCATCTTGGTAATGCTAAAACAGCTGCCTGTGCCTTTAAGAGAAAATGGTGATGTCATTTTGCTTGGGTGGAGTAGAACGAAAAGTTGCTATGTTCTAGAAAGGACGACATTACAATGCTTTTCCCAGATCTGGTGAGGAAAGATTTTCGCGAGTAAAATTCATTGATGCTGGAATAGCGTGATTGCGAAGTTCTTTAATCATCCTACTAATGTGAGCCAGGGGAACTCATTTCAAGATCTATACGTGTTTGGAAGTTAAGCACTTGTGCCAATTGTGAGTATATCTCTTAGTTAAGATGAGACGTACTTATTCACATTTTCGATGTTGTGTATAGGTACAGGGTTGGTGGGATTCTAATATTGTTTGTATTGTTTTTGTTTAGAATAGCCACTACCGTATTGATATTGGAAATTTTGTTTTCGATAATTTCTTACTGCATACGTTACAAGGGTGCGGTCCAAAGTTAAACTGCGATTGTACAGCGGGAACTGTTTCTTAAAATTTATTTTGTCGTTTTCGTTCTGATACCCTCTCTATGCAATAAAACATCTAAAACAGATAAAGAAATTTAAGACCTGAAAAAGTATTTGTTGTCCTGCGTGTGTATTTTTCCACAGGCTACAATGATATATCAGTTAAAACTATTTAACTGAAGTAAACTCCATGGACATTGCCAGTTAGGCCCTGGATGACAGAAACACAAAGCGTACACATCAGAAAGACGATCGATATATTTAGATATTATAGCAGAAAGGATTTGTTTGGGTCTCCTGAAACGTGGTAAATCAATACACTATGATGTGGGATGTGCCAAGTCAAGAACTTTTTTTAAATCTCAGATCGGAAAATACAGATTCGCTTTATCTTGGAGGTCAGGAAGCTCCACAAGTCACCGCGTCAATTATATCCCTTGTGCTAAGGGGTCTTTGAAGAAACCGATTGTCCCTCCTGCTAGTTATGATGGTAAGTGTGAAAAAGTTGTAGCTTTTTGTTGAAATGTTAGATGTTATATTAACTGTGTTGTGCTGCTGTTCAGTGAGAATCACAAGTTTCTAATGCTGTGCATCGTCCTATTTGATTGGCGTTATTCCACTTCCTGCAGGCAATGCATGTAAATGAGCAGGTGAACAGATAATAACATACCAAGTGTTCTATACTGAAGGTTAATCACAAATATGGAACAGTGGCGCAACTAGTAGAGACATTGCTTCACAGCACCAGGGACTCAGCCTGAGTCTGGCGTAACCACGGATTCGGCAGCGCAGTAGGTACAGCAATTGTGCTCGTGAATATGCACGTGTCAGCTAATTAGTATTTCATTGTGATGGTTTCTAACTCCATTAATTCCATCGTAGTACTTGGACGCAGTATCACTTCGTTGCCTGCATTCTGCCTTGCCTGAGAAATTGGACTGTTGAGTCAACTAACTCTGAAGATGAGCAGTATTCATTTTATTCTTAGTTGTTCTTCTCAGCCGCAGTGTAGGCCTCGTTTTCCATTTGAGAGTTTTAGTTAACGGCCCTGTTTGGCCTAGCGTTTATAGTCTTCTTTTCCTTTTAAAATTGTTCGCATTAAAGTCTGTGAACTATCGACCTGCTTCAGTGTCTCTCACTCCGCACTTGGACCATGTCCGCACCGGGTGACAGAGTCCTGGTCTCAGATGCTGTCTGGGTGGAGTCTGTCCTCTCTCCCTGTGACTGTGTGCCTTTCCTTCAGGCATTCCGGTTCATCCCAAACTCCCATATCTGTGTGGTAGGTTATTTGGTCAGTGCAAATTTCTCCCAGTGTGCAGATGAATGGGGGGATTATAAAGAGTGCAGGAATGATAGGATTAAAGTAGGATGTTCAGGTAAATGGAAGGATGTTGGTCAGCACAATTCTGATGGGCCAAAGAGACTCTTTCCATACTGAATCTCTCCTTAACTCAATGAATTCATTTTCCTGGAAGAAAGACTTCGAATAAATATGCAAGTTAGTCCTTTCTATCCAGCTATCTGTATTCTAATTTAAATTTCAGATTAGTACAATATTAGATGTTCAAACAACAGGAATTCTGCAGATGCTGGAAATTCAAGTAACACACATAAAAGTTGCTGGTGAACGCAGCAGGCCAGGCAGCATCTCTAGGAAGAGGTGCAGTCGACGTTTCAGGCCGAGACCCTTCATCAGGACTGAAACATCGACTGCACCTCTTCCTATTAGATGTTCAGGCAATTTTTCTACCAACACACTGAACAGAAGATATCATTCCTGGGGATTCTTCCATTCCTCAGCAAGCTACACAATGTTGGTCAGTGTGTAAAAGTTTCCATGTCTTCATGTAATTGTAACCAACCATTTACCTGTTTTCTGTAAACAATAAACTTATCATTATTGGATCTTTACCGTGCAGATCACTGTGGTCAAAGCCACAATTTGATGGTGCAATGGTAAATACCGATACTGATCAATGAAATAATGAAATCAACCTCTGTGAATGAAATATTTTAGAAATGCACACATACACTATATGAAATATTGGGGGAGTCAGGATATCTGCTGTGGTCCTGAAGACCCGGGATCTTTGCATTCTTTGGGCACAGAGCTTGAAAAAAAGTGACGTAACGGACTTTTTAACATTGTAAACCAGCAAGTTGTATGTTATGTTCCCCCGCTCGCTGGGAAAATGGAGACACCTTTTTCTCCCTTATTAGGGAGAGAGAGAATCTGGGGTATGTTAAATGCCGGGTGTAACGGGAAGTCTTTGGGGTAACTGCTCACGCCTGAGTGCTTGGTGATGGTGCCGATGCTTTTATTTTGCCGGTGAGGGGAGGGGGTATTGTTGCTCGCTGCCGCTTCCGCGCAGGAGTGGGGGGAGCTGGGGGGGTCTTTGGGGTTCTTACATTTAACTGTCGTTCGTTCTTTGGGGGACTTATCTGTCTTCGTGGATGTTTGTGAAGAAAAAGCATTTCAGGATGTATATTGTATACATTTCTCTGACATTAAATTGGACCTTTGAATCTTTGAATATTCCTGATTTTTCTGTCCTTTCTCTGTTTGCTTGAGGTACTGAGTTCATGTTAGATAATAATTTCATGGACACTTTGTATTCTTAATTCCATTTAAAGAGCTGTTAGACACATTAGACCTCTACCAGTGAATATGATTAGCTTTATGTCACATGTATATTGAAAAGTACAATGAAATTCATCACTTTGTGTCAAATCAAATTGGCAAGGATTGTATTGAGGGTCATGTAAGTGTTATCATACTTCTGGTGCCAACATAGCTTATTAACCCTAATCCGTATGTCTTTGGAATGTTTGAGGGGGCTGGAGCACCTGGAGGAATCCCATGTGGTCACAGGGAGTAAAGGGTAGAAATCAGTGGTAGGAAGATGATTTCCAGCTACGTCACGTATATTCGCCAGAGGGATTGCTGGATAGTGATCAAAAATGGAGCTGCTAGGTGATTTTTTTTTTTAATCAGCTGCCCTTCTTGACTAATGAATCGTAGGTTCATTTTTATAGATGCACCGTAGAAAGCATTCTTCTAGGGTGCATCACAACCTGGTATGGAAGTTGTCCTGTCCAAGACCGGAAGAAGCTGCAAAAGATCGTGAACATGGCGCAGCACATCACACAAACCAATCTTCCGTCTTTGGACTCACTTTACACCGCACGCTGTCGGAGCAGTGCTGCCAGGATAATCAAGGACACGACCCACCCAGCCAACACACTTTTCGTCCCTCTTCCCTCCGGGAGAAGGGTTGGGAGCTTGAAGACTCGTACGGCCAGATTTGGGAACAGCTTCTTTCCAACTGTGATAAGACTGCTGAACAGATCCTGACCCAGATCTGGGCTGTACCCTCCAAATATCCGGACCTGCCTCTCAGTTTTTTTGCACTACCTTACTTTCCATTTTTCTATTTTCAATTTATGATTTACAATTTAAATTTTTAATATTTACTATCGATATGTAATCCAGGGATCGTGAAGCACAGAATCAAATATCGCTGTGATGACTGTACGTTCTAGTATCAATTGTTTGGCGACAATAAAGTATGAAGTATAAAAGTATAAAGTAGTACTCCATAAGTTCTGTGGGATGAGAGCGGACAAAATGACTTTGTTTTATGGGTCTCCAAGTCCTGTCCCTGCAACTCCTTGCGGTACCACAGGCCCTGAGATTTCTGCGGGTTCCACTGATGTTCTTTCTGCACATCCCAGGTTGTTTCTGCTCCTACATAGTGTTCAGCTGCACAAGATGTCCTTAAAGTCCACATCTCTCTGTCCCACATCTCCTCTTTTTGATCTTCTTCTTTGGCTAAGTTTTGGTCTGTTGTGCTAATACTTCTTTTTGCAGCTTTCAGTCATATTTCACTTCATCATGCTCCTGCGAAATGCCTTGAAGCATTTGAATATCACATTTAGGTGAGGGAGGAAGGACATAGTAAGAACTTGAAGGACATTTTTCTTTTTCAGTGTTGATATTGAACTCCCGCAGGAAGTGGCTGAGGCAGATACAATAAAAACTTTTAAATAACATTTGCTCAGGTACATGGATTATAAAGGTTTAGGCGGTTATGGGCCAAATGGTGAAAAATGGGACAAGCTTGGTCAGTCTGGATCAGTGCTTTCTTCCTGCATCTTGTATAATTTATGTTCTTTGTTTTTCTGAATACACGTGCCCATGATGCTGCTGCAAGCTAGGCATTCAGTATACTGTACTACGTACTTGTACGTATGACAAACTCAACTTGGCTTGAGAAAAGAGCTCAAATCACAACTCTGCTATCTCTGTCAAACTGTGGTTTTAAATGCCGCCAACAGGTTTGACCTTCAGGACATAGAACAAAGGGAATAGTTTGTATGTGGATGCCCATATATGCAATTACATTATCAGAAAGACTGTTTTTAAAGCTTTGCTTCTACATTCTCCGAAACTAGAGAGGGTTAACCTGTACGTATATTGCAAGAATCCTTCAGCAAATCTCCCTGCTGAAATGATCATGGATTTATAACTCTTTTTACACTCAGCATGAAGACTTATGCTGAATTGATGGTTCTGTGCACTCAGTATTGAAATCACCAACCTGCCAGCTCCTGTAGATGGGCACCTGAAATTACTATACGATAACGTAAACTGGAGAACAAAGGAATTCAGACACTTACACTTTACAATGCTTTACAACCATTTTCAGAAAAGTGCCTTCTGGAAAATTAGCTCCTTTGATACTCAACCGTCGAATATTAAACTGGCTATTTGTTAGAGTACAAATGTTTAGACATACGCAGCAAGAGCCTACTAACTGCTAAGGTGTTGATGGCCACTGAATCTGATTATAACATTGCTGTTTGCTGAAAGATTGTAGGCTGGAATACTTTCTTTATTGGAGTAACGCTATGAAATGTTTAACATGCACCTGGACTAGCGAAACAGGCAGTCAGCAAATCAGCAGTACACCAAGAGGGAGCATCTTGGACAGTGCAGCATCTCATGTGGCCTTCACAGAATTTCTGCTTGGACTATATGGCCACAACTTGGGTGAGCTACACACCCCATATGCAGGACTCAGGGCTACTTATTGATTGAAGTTTATTGGTTTTCTTACTGAATCCAGCCATCGAGGTGGTCTCCCATCCAATCATAAACCAGCTCTGTTTCCCTGGCTCCTTTTAAAGCTTCAATGTTTTGCTCCCTGACGAGCCAATCTGAAGCCTGTTCAAAAGCGTAATTGGCTTCAGTAAGCTGATCTGTTACAACCACAGTATTCTTTATTATCTAAGTTTACGTAATGCCCTGGGAAAGGTTTCACTGCTAAAGTAATGGCTTCTCTGTAGCAGCAGTGTTTGGGTTATGATTAGAGATAACGGGGGCTTTGGAATGTGCGCCGTCCAGTGAGGGGAGTGTTTTTTTTTCTCTTTTGTGTGCCTAAGGGCGAGGTATTTGCCGTCTTTTGTTCGGTGGAAGATGGAGAGAGAAGATGCCAGAACAGAGAGGTCGCAGACTGCAGGAAGGAGTGGACTTGGGAAGGGGTCAGGAGTCGACGCCACCCCGGAGAAATCGATGGAGGACTAATGGACGGGAAACCGTGAGCCCCAACATGTGCATTAGACTGTTTCATCAAAATGGGCCCTTTTCTTTTTGTTTTCTTTACTAACGCTCTAGTCAAGTTAAGAGTTATAAGGCTAAATTGTTTAATTGTATATGATGTACTGTCTGTTGTTTTGTGGTACTGATTTGTAACAGGGGAACACATCACGAGGCATCACATAAACAAGAGGTTTTGCACCTCAGATTTCACACGCTTGGCGGGGCCAGAGACTGTCTTCCCTAGACTAACACCACCAGCCATACCTGAGGGTTACATTTATATCCACAGTTCCCTTTATAGTGAGTAATCATGGAAATAAGGAAAATCATTAAAAAGTTCATATCATAGCAAAATTAGAAAATAATCTGAATCATTAGTTTTAGTTCAATTACAATTATTGTTAAAGAAAAACTCTCACCAGAAAACTGGAGCAAAATATGTGGCATAAATTCTGAAATCACTCAATGCTCCTTCAGTCCTGTTGGTCAGGTCGATGGATTGATCTGACACATTGAACCAACCCTCAGTCATCAGTGGCATAGCTTGTCGAAGGGAACTGGGAGTTTGCTGCGAGAAAGATCGATTAGTTTTTGGGCTCTTGTCATTTTTAGCAGAAAGCTGAAAAATGAATAATTCAAAGAACTAAACTTTGAAAGCTCATGAAATTAAAAATAATTAACGAAGCACTTTCGTTTAGTTGCTTTTGCACCATTCCGGAGAGAAAGAGGTCAGCTTAAAAACAAAATACAACTGTGGGAGTAGAAGGCCTGGTAGTTATGTAGGCCCGTCTCATCTACAATTATAATGTTTCTCTTTAAATTATTTCAAATGAGTCAAACTCAGGACAAACACATTTTAGTTTCTTTGAAACGCATAAAATTGTAATAATTTCATGCAACTGATTCTAGACTTAATGTGCTTTCAGTTTCCATTTAAAGTCATGATTATTTTTATTGTCAATTAGCACATTGGGTAATAAAAGATATTGTCAAACAGGAGGGTTTCAATGCACAGCCAGCACTGTTTTGACTGATGTTTAATGTTTTAAATTAAAATTCATAATTCTTGAAACTACGTTAATGGCTGAAAATGAGAACTGAATGAATAAGCAGGATGTGGATAATTTGATCAATAAAAGTATAAACATAATTGTATGTCATGTGTAATATTTAGTTTGGCTGTACCATTTTCAACCTGAAGTACCTTACTATTACTTAATTAATTTAATCAGATTTTATGAATTTTTTAAAAATCTATTGAGGTACAACGCAAAATAAGCCCTTCCAGCCCTTCGAGCCATGCCACCCAGCAAACCCCCAAATTTAACCCTAGACGAATCGCAGGACAAATTACAATGACCAATTAACCTATGAACCGGTACATCTTTGAACGGTGGGTGTAAACCAGACTACCCGGAGGAAACCCACGCAGTAATGTAAACTTCTTACAGGCAGCAGCGGGCATTGAACCTGGGTCATTGGTACTGTAAAGCGTTGTGCTAACCACTACACTACTGTGCCACCCCTATGTGTGTGAACGTCAGCATGCGCGTACACGTGTTTGTGGTTTTGTTTGTAAGAGATGGAGAAATTACTAAATTTAAAATCATGGTGATACTTCCATTTGTAGAAAGAATTGTGTAATTGTTCACTCCCATAGAACCATAGAACCATAGAGCACTACAGCACAGAAAACAAGCCATTCAGCCCTTCTAGTCTGTGCTGAAAAATGTCCCAGTGACATTTTTCTCCCAGAAGAGAAAAACTAGAGAAGAAGCTGGGATGAGTAGTGTAGTAGAATGACTATTATGCTACCAAACTATTAACTACTGTGGAAATTTGATTTAGACCATAAGAACATAAGTCAAAGGAGCAGAAGTCGGCCATTCGGCCCATCGAGTCTGCTCCGCCATTTTATCATGAGCTGATCCATTCTCCCATTTAGTCCCACTCCCCCGCCTTCTCACCATAACCTTTGATGCCCTGGCTACTCAGATACCTATCAATCTCTGCCTTAAATACACCCAATGACTTGGCCTCCATTGCTGCCCGTGGCAACAAATCCCATAGATTCACCACCCTCTGGCTAAAAAAACTTCTTCACATCTCTTTTCTGAATGGGCGCCCTTCAATCCTTAGGTCATGCCCTCTCGTACTAGACTCTCCCATCATGGGAAACAACTTTGCCACATCCACTCTGTCCATGCCTTTCAACATTCGAAATGTTTCTATGAGGTCTCCCCTCATTCTTCTAAACTCAAAAATTTTGTTTTATCAGAAATTAAAATAAAATCAGTCCTCCAGATTAAAAAAAAACAATATTTCAAAGATGAGGAATGCAGGTAATAAAAAGGAAAGTCTGTGCCACAAAGTTTTCTTTTACTTTGCTCTTTTAATCTTATTTCGTTATAAACGTAGCTTTAAAGATTGTAGCGTGATTGTAGCTGTCAAATTTTTGTTTGTTTATTGATCAGAAACAATTGGCATAAAGGGTAGTCTCCTAAGGTTGGTAGTAAACACCATGAGCTCTCTACATGCAAATTTCATTTGAGAATTAAAAAGGCAGGGAGATTTATTTTTTGTAGATTTGAACAATGGGATTTAAGTTATACCTGTAATTTTCTTTCATTCTTCAGAAGATAAGGAGATGAAACAAAATGGCTATCTCATTCTAATAAAGTTCCTAATAAAATTCTAATAAAATACAGCAAACTCCCAGTTCCCTTCGACAAGCTGTGCTACAGAGTCACAAAAGGCTGCAAGGTGATTGTTGCTATTAGTATTGCACTCTTACATAGTTGTCAGTGCAAAGTTGCCAGAGGACTACAGATTTATAATTTTTGTCTACTCAAAAATTCACTATTATTCTCATTGTTTTATCCTTCTCCCCAGTCTGTGCATTGTTAAGCCCCGTAGATGTGAGAGGACTGTTGGAGAATTCTGTTAAGGTTAAGATGAATGACTTCTATGATAAATGAGGATGAAAGATTCCAATTACTCTTTCCATCCCAGAATGGATTTGTCCGCTTAACCAGAAAAGTGATCCTTTGTGTTTCCTGTTGCATTCTAATGCTCAGTAACAAATATTCCAACACTGAATGTTTCTGCATGGGAACTGGTGCACAATGTGGTGCTTTGTATTTATCCAACATACAGACGAGCCTTCTAGAAGACATTAAGCGGGAAGTGTATGTCTTTCTAAGAAGGTCAAATGAGTATCCAATACTGACAAGTATCTATTGTTTCCTTTCTACTGGTTTGTTTTATTTCCTTCCAAGCTTAATTCAGCAATTTAGTTGGCTAAGCTTTTCCTTACCCATTCCACCTAGATATATTTGACCAATAACAATGAATTGCAATTCTTGGTCATCATTAGTTCTTTGGGGGAACCAAATGCTCTCTTTACACCTGCTTCAAAGTTAACACACAGCCAAGTTCAAAATCCTAATTTCAAAGTTCGAGATAAGTTATAGAATGGAAGTACACGTATGCCACCATATACTATCCTGAGATTCATTGATAGCAGGCATTCACAGTAGAACAAAGAAATACAATAGAACCAATGAGAAACTATACACAGACAAGACTAACAAGCAACCAATGTGCAAAAGATGATGAAACTGTGCAATTACAAAATAAACAAAAATAATCATGAAGAAATAATACTGAGGACATGATTCGTGGAGTAATAGAACACTACAGCACAGAAACAGACCATTCAGCCCATCTACTCCATCCCAACCTATTAATCTGCCTAGCCCATCGACCTATATCAGGACCTTAGCCCTCCATACACCTCCCATCCATTCACCTATCCAAATTTCTCTTCAAACCAAATCTCACTTCCACTGATGGCCTGTTCCACATGAGTGAAGAAGTTCCCCTCATGTTCTCCTTAAATATTTTACCTCTCACCCTTAACCTATGACCTCTAGTTCTAGTCTCATCCGACCTCAGTGGAAAAAAACCCTGTTTGCATTTGGCCTATGTATACCCCTCATAATTTTGTATACCACTATCAGATCTCTTCTCATTCTTCTATGGTCTAGGAAATGCAGTCCCAACCTAATCAACCTTTCCCTATAACTCAGGTCCTCAAGTCCTGGCAACATCCTTGTAAGTTTTCCGTGCACTCTTTCGGTCTTATTGACATCTTCCCTGTAGGTAGGTGACGAAAACTGTGCACAATATTCCAAATTACGCCTCACCACTGTCTTGTACAACTTCAACATAACATCCCAAGCCCCGTACTCTGATTTATGAAGGCCAATGTGACAGAACTGCCTTGAAGGTGACTCCATAGGTTGAGGAATCATTTCAGTGTTGCGGTAAGTGAAGTTATGCATGCCAGTTCAGGAACCCAATAGTTGTAGGGTAATAACTGTTCCTGAACTTGGTGCTATAGTTCAATAGCTCCATTTAATTTCAGAGAATGTATACAATATACGATCTGAAATTCCTAATCTCCACAGATATCCTCGAAACAGAAGAAAAAGAACGAATGATAGAAAAAAGATGCAAGAACCCTAAAGCCCCCTGCCCCCTCCCATGCACAAGAAGCAGCAAGCAACGTAAAACCTCCCCCCACTTATTCTAGCATAAAGCATCAGCATTCCCACCACCCACCATGCCAGCAATAGCAAAGCCCCCAAAGAGAGACCATGGTCTACTGTCCATCAAAAACTAACTGTTCATTCCAACACTTCGATACGCCTCAGGCTCTCTCTCTCTCACTAACAAGGGAGAGACAGATATCCCTTCTTCTACAGCGACAGGGGAGACAACCGTCACTCTGAAGCATTTCTTTTTATTTCAAGTTCTCCAGCTCGAGAATTGGCAAATTGATTACCGAGTGTACACCCTCTAACAGCCACTTGTGCTGTCTTCGATGATCCGGCTCCTGCCGTGCTTCAATATGCGATGCCAGCAAGAATTCATGTCCACAAGGTCGCGCAGGCCCCGAAGTCGCCCAACTTCAGGTCGAACCTGGACGTGCCGAAATGCGGCCGATCAGCGAGCTCCAAGAACGGGGACGTGACATCGTGCAGAACAGCAGCTTTTGAGTGTCACTCTAGACCAAAGATCCTGAAAGGACCCCGAAAAGGAGCATAGAGACATTAGAATAGGAAGGATTTAACTGTTTCGCTGATGAACTGGGAGAAGTTGCCCGCAGGCCTCTTTACCTACTTCCTGAGCACTATCAAGAAGGCGATTCATGCAAGCATCTCCAATGAAAACTATCCATTTATTTATTGCATTGTACTGCTGCTGCAAAGACAACAACCTTCATGATATATGCCGATGATATTAAACCTGATTCTGATGATGGAAGATACTTTCTTGCGGCAATGCTCCTTGTAAATATGCTCAATGGTGGGGAGGGCTTTTCCTGTGATGGACTGGGCTGTATCCACTACTTTTTGTCAGTGTTTCCTTTCTTGGCGTTGAAGTTTCCTTACTTGGCCATGATGTGACCATTCAAAATACTATCCACAGTGCATCTATCTATGTTTGTCAGAGTTTTAGATGACATGCCAAATCTACACAAGCTTCTGAGAAAGTAGAGGTCAGCAGAGGCTGCCATGCCTTCTTTGTAATGTTGGTTCCAGAAAGAAATACTCTGAAATGATATTACCAAGGGACTTAAAGTCGTTGACCGTCTCCACCTCCGATCACTAATGAATCAGGATCAGAATCAAGTTTAACATCACCAGCATATGTCATGAAATTTGTTAACTGTATGTAGCAGTACAATAAAATACATGTTAATTAAATATAGAGAAAAAACTGAATTACATTAAGTATATAGATGTCCATTAAATAGTTTAGTTAAAATAAATAGTGCAAATAAAATCAGAGATAAAAAAAGCAGTGAGGTAGTGTTCATGGGTTCAATGTCCATTTAGAAGTCACATAGCAGAGGGGAAGAAGCTGCTTCTGAATCGCTGAGTGTGTGCCTTCAGACATTCTTGCCATAGAGGGAGTACAAAGAAGGCTCACCAGATTGATTCCAGGGATGGCGGGACTTTCATATGATGAAAGACCGGATCGACTAGGACCAACAATGGTGGTCGACCAGACGCCCCACACGAGTCCGTCTCCGTCTCCCCTCCTCGCCGAATGCCCCGCTCGGGGTCCAGCCCTGTCAGCAGACTTACAGCACCTCGTTCATCCTCTGTCTCGCTCTCCCGCCTTCTGCTTCCAAACCCCGCGCATACAATATCTTACAGATACACCAAAAACATAGCAACTATCCCAGTTGGCTCATAACACCTTCTTATCAGTAACGTGATTCAACAAACTGCTAGCGGGAGGGCTTTCTCAGCATTTAACATAACAAAGAAGCATTCCCAAGTATAACATAACAAAGAAGTCATTTTAATTAGCCTAGGCAGTAACATAAGAGATAAAACCCCCTTACAACAGTAAGTCCATACTGCAACCATTCAAGATGAGCCAGTGTTACTTGAATCTGGGCTGCATTTCCACAGGTTCTCCTTCCCAGCCACCTGCAAACTCGCCTGCTTCAACAGAGCAGCCTTCCACCAGCTAACCAAGATGGCGGTGGGGGAGAAGTAAATGAAAACTTTAAAAAATACTGCAGAAGCCGGAATTCTGAAATAAAATAAAACAGAATATGCGGTGGGTGGTGGAAATGGCCTGGAGGCACCTGTGGTGATGTTCTGAGCACAGTGTTGAGCAGCAGTTTTGGACATGTGGCACAACTCATTAGATGTTGTCCAAGACAATGCAGAGGCCAAGGAGTTCATTCTAATGTGACCATTATGTGACTCACTAGAATTTAGAAGATTGAGGGGGGATCTTATTGAAGCGTATAAAATTCTAAAGGGATTGGACAGGCTAGATGCAGAAAGATTGTTCCCGATGTTGGGGAAGTCCAGAACGAGGGGTCACAGTTTGAGGATAAAGGGTAAGCCTTTTAGGACCGAGATGAGGAAAAACTTCTTCACACAGAGAGTGGTGAATCTGTGGAGTTCTCTGCCTCAGGAATCAGTTGAGGCCAGTTCATTGACTATACTTAAGAGGAAGTTAGATATGGCCCTTGTGGCTAAAGGGATCAGGGGGTATGGAGAGAAGGCAGGTACAGGGTTCTGAGTTGGATGATCAGCCATGATCGTACTGAATGGCGATGCAGGCTCGAAGGGCCGAATGGCCTACTCCTGCACCTATTTCTCTATGTTTCTGTACCTCCTTCCTGATGGTAACAATGAGAGGAGGGCATGTCCTGGGTGATGGGGGGGGGGCTTTAATGATGGCACCACCTTTCTTAGGTACCACTCTTTGAAGATGTCTTGGATACTACACAGGCTGGTACCCATGATGGAGCTGACTCATTTTACAAGGTTCTACAACTTACTTTGATCCTGGGCGGTAGTCCCCCATACCAAACGGTGATGCAGTCAGTCAGAATACCCTCCATGGTATATTTGTAGAATCAAGTGCTTTAGTTGACAAGCCAAATATCCTCAAACGCTTAATGAAATATAACCATTGTCTTGCCTTCCGTAAAGCTGCATCAATATAGAAAGGTAGGTAGATAGATAGATACTTTATCGATCCCAGAGGAAACTACAGTGTCACAGTAGCATTATAAGCGCACGGATATACAAATGTGCAAACATTAGTAGAGAGGTAAGAAAGCATAAAAAATAAGTTACCTTCAACAGCCTAGCAGGAGGGTGTCATCACCTCCCCCGGCTATAGCATGACCCAAGGTGGCATGCAGAGGGTGAGAAACATTGTTTGGACTAGGTTAGGTCCTCAGTGATCTCGACACCGAGAAACTTGAAATTGCTCAGATCCCTCCGTGAAGGTTGGTTTGTGTTCCCTCGTCTTACCCTTTCTGAGGTCGACAATCAGCTCTTTAGTCTTGATGATGCTGAGGGAAAGGGTGTTGCTGCGACACCACTCAAATAACTGGTATATCTCACTCTTGTACACCCTTTCACCACCGTCTGAGATCCTGCCAACAGTGGTTGTATCATCAGAAAATTTATCGATGGCACTTGAACTGTGCCTGGCCATACAGTCATGGGTGTAGAGAAAAGAAAGCACACATCCCTGTGGTGCACCAGTGTTGATTGTCAGCGAGGTGGAGATACTATTTTTGATCCACACAAGTTATGGTCATATGGTTAAGAAGTTGAGGTTCCAGTTGCAGAAGGACGACGAAGTGAAGATTAGATGTCTATTGGATCAGTATCTTAGATAGGGTGGAGGAGAAGTTGCCGCAATGATTCCAACAACGAGAATGGCAAGGTTAGACTGGAGAAGCAAGGATTGCTTTCCTTGCAACAAAGAAGATTGGGAGAATATTTGTTTCTCATGTACATAGTCATGCCAGGTTTTGATAATAATATAATTACCAGCGATAAGTATTCCCAATAATGGCTCAAGAACCACACAACGTTGCCTTGAAGTGAAGTGAGTCAGTTAGTACGAGAGGATGCAAGGTATATCTTTTGTCATGAGGTTGGTCATGAAGTTGACTGCCTCCAAGGGTGATACAATTGGAAACAAACTTCATGGAAAATTATTAGAAGACTATGGGGAAAGAGGAGAGAATAGGATTGAAAATATTGCCTGTTGAAGGCTAGCTTGAAACTGAAAGACCAAATGGCCTCCTTTCTGCATCATAATGATTCTAGGGCTCGATATCAATAAATACTATCTAGAAAAAGAAAATAAAAGCAAAATATGGCTTGAAAAGCTCAAATTCCAAGAAGCTGATGTCATGTGGAAGGAATATACCATTTACTGGATGCTGAAGAGAAATACTACTGCTCAAACTAAAATTCTTAATATCATTTATTATCGTGGAAGAACCATGTAGCTAATACATGAGGCCTAGATCATAGTCATTTTTGGGGGCTTTGCTGTTGCCTGCAATGAGGGGTGGAGGTGGGGGTGTTGGCGCTTTTGCTGATGCAAATGGGAGTCAGGGTTAATGCTTTTGCTGCTGATTGTTTGTGGGAGGGGGAGTGGGGTTCTGACATTTCTGCCATTCATTCTTTGGGGTTTTTTTTGTTTCATGGATGTCTGCAAAGAGTAAGAATTTCAGGTTGTATACTGAAGAATTTTCGGATATTAAATTAAACTATTGAACCATTGATGGGTTCAAAGTTTCAAAGGTTTATTTATTATCAAGGTATATAACCCTGAGATTCTTATTCTCCAGATAGCCATGAAACCGAGAAAAAAGAAGAACGGAAACAGAATCATCAAACCCCGCCACATCCTCCCCATGGAACAGAACAAGAACATCAGCCCCCAAATAATGAATCGCGTTATCAGGATGTATATTGGCATTTAAGCAAGCTAATGTATAATCGTGTATACAAAGATAATCTAAGCTAAATCTGACATTTACCAACTGGGGGGCATTTCAAATGAACAGACAAAATTACCAAACCATCTCCAATGAAATATCAAAGGATGACAAGGGAAGTAAGCCAGAAGCTCTCTTAAATAAGATCATGCACACTGACTCCCCAACTAGCAACTTGCTTTTGATCTACAGTATTGTTTTTAATAGAAAATGTAGTAACAAATTTCCAAACAGTTGGATTATAGAAGAGTAATTGAAAAGTGGGCTACCAATTAAAGTACATTGCTAATGGTAGCTGAGAAAGGAATAGTCTAAGGCAGGTGTTCCATAGACCCCTTGCTTAAAGGTATTGGTGTATGGTATAAAAAAGGATGGAAACCCCTGGTCTAGCATATATTCAGTTTTGAGTATTGTGTAAAGCTAATGGAGTAGCAAATGGGACATTGTCTGAAAATCACATGTAAAGCAATAACTCCACCCAGGCAAAATTGCAAACTAATGTATTAAAGTGCCAGCTTGCATTATCAACACAACTTCAGGACATGCTTATGATATACATCATTGTGATGTGTGGCTTTCTGACACATAGGTAGAGTTCAATCCCCTGAATATTCCACTTCCCTGCCAAATAACAATGTGGCAGTCTCTCCGAAATGGTGAAATTCATAAGCAGGTGTCTTTATAATATTTTGTAAAGCAAATCGCAACCAATAAATGACTTTGGATCCTCAAATTTCGATCCTTTGTATAATTGTGGCAATAAATTTCTATGCAGCAGAATTACAAAAAAGAAACGAGTGAAATTAGTTACCAATTAAGGTTTTTGTTTGACTATGATACCCGAGGAATAAATTGTCTGAGACAATTTCATATGCTTTAAGGTGATGTTGTAGTCATCTGAAGTAGTGTTTAAGAACAACTGGACCAGAACAATCACTACTATTTAGAATTTGAATTTAGTAGCAAACTACATGGGTTCTCTTCTATCCAGGAAAATACTCTATTACTTTGCACAGATCCCAGGCAGGAACCTGCTTAAAGAGGCCGGCCTGAATCTTGCCTGCTTTGAAAGGTTGTGCAATCTACTTAAATCTTTTTCATGATTTAGAACTAATCTGTCTCAGGAAGCTTAAGATAAAGGCATGTGTGAATATAATTCCAATAAACCTCAGGAACAAATATATTTTCGTGACATCACCAGCAGTGCTTCGGAAGTAATTTATGTGAAATGAGTTCTTAAAAGACCATGTTATATTTTTGTTTGATTTTTATACTATGAGCTATTATTAACTGTTTTGTAATTTTATATTTAAGAATTAACCTGTGGACTCTCAGCTTGTTCCATAACATGGTTTATTATTGCTGTTGCTGATAACTTGAGCTATATGTTCTCTAATAAATTTAAACCTTAGCACTGATTGCTGCTAATTATTAGGGACTAACCTATTTATTGAACCCAATTTGCTTATTGACATTAGGATGTATGAGCAGAGGCTGTTTAAAATGCAGTCATTAACCATACAAATCAGCCTACTGACAGAGTGCTTTTGAATTAAGCTTCAACCATGCAGTCATTGGACATGGAGCAATTTATAACGCCATTAGCAACACTCACGAAGGTTACAGGCATCAAAAATTGTTCAGTTGTAATTATTCTTAATGGATACAAGGACTAAACTGACGTAGGACAGCTTATTCATTAGATTCAATCAAAGTTGATGGCTATGAAAAAAACAAGGTCTGTTCTTACCAATGATAAAATACCAAATTGTGTGCAGCCATTAAAAATGCTATTATAATGCATCTTAAGTTTTGTTTTACTTGCCTCAGTTTATTTTCCTATATTTTAAAGGGTTTTATGTTAATTTTTAGCACAAAAGATACATATACTTTTTCTTTAAATGAACAGTCCTGTGCATGATTATCATACAACATACAGTATGAATTTTCTTTTCCTGTATAGAAATGTTACCTGGATTTAGTACTATTAAGTGATAATCACAGTAGAGATTTTACAAAATTCCATAAAACACCTCCTTTTGCTATCATTAACGAATCTGTTACGGTTTCTTGTTTTCTGGAATTGATGCTTTTTGTCGTGAATTCTGGGTTTGCGATCAAGGTTTCTCCACAGCACCTGTGGAAGCCTTGATCACTCCACTGAATAATCAGTTGTTCAGAGGTATTCCAAAAGACTGCTTGATAGAGCGAGAAGGTATCCTGAACAACTTCCTCCTCAGTTATCATTACCAAAAAAAATAATCAAAGTCCAGGAAAGAATTCTACAGTGATGCTGTAGGGTAAAATCCCTTTTACTGTTTGTGGATATACATATTAGAACCAAAGTAATACTCTCAATTTTGAGCTGAGAGCTATGATTGTCAGATAATGATATACTGTGCTCAAAGAATGCTCTATAATGTACATCCGTCTGCATATCTCCCATGCAGATTTGTTCAGTCTGATACAGTTGCCTGAATTTTGTAGAATTGTATATTTCAACACACGGTTGCACACTCTGAGATCGGTAGAGATTATATTTATCTAAAGGATGCACTGGTCCAGTCTTCAAGGAGAAAACATTGTCTTTTATGGTTAACGAAGTTTCAGGCTCAATTAAAATTAATAATCTGCCTAGTAGGGGTGGTCAATGCATTAGCAACATCACACAGCTGTAACGTTCAGTGCCACATTTATTTTCATGGAATGATAGCTACTTATGGTAAAGAAGGAGGCTTTTCAACTCATCACATTGCCAATAGACACTCTTTCAAAGAACTTTCCATTACAAATTGGTGTTTGTCATGAACTTACTTCTTTATTACTCCTCTTTATAATCTCCCCTTATTCCCTTATAGTTCTTGGACCTTAGACTTGCGGCAACTGATTCCTCAAAATCCTTCGTAGTATTTAATATCTTTTCTACACTTCCCTTTAGTTTCCTCCACCAGAGTCTTCTCCAATCTCTCTCCAAGACCAAACCTATTCACCTCAGTAATATATAGTCATAGTCATACTTTATTGATCCCGGGGAAAACTGGTTTTCGTTACAGTCGCACAATAAATAATTAAATAGTAATAAAACCATAAATAGTTAAATAGTAATATGTAAATTATGCCAGGAAATAAGTCCAGGACCAGCTTATTGGCTCAGGGTGTCTGACCCTCCAAGGGAGGAGTTGTAAAGTTTGATGGCCACAGGCAGGAATGACTTCCTATGACGCTCTGTGTTGCATCTCGGTGGAATGAGTCTCTGGCTGAATGTACTCCTGTGCCCACCCAATACATTATGTAGTGGATGGGAGACATTGTCCAAGATGGCATGCAACTTGGACAGCATCCTATTTTCAGACACCACCGTCAGAGAGTCCAGTTCTATCCCCACAACATCACTGGCCTTACGAATGAGTTTGTTGATTCTATTGGTGTCTGCTACCCTTAGCCTGCTGCCCCAGCACACAACAGCAAACATGATAGCACTGGCCACCACAGACTCATAGAACATCCTCAGCATCGTCTGGCAGATGTTAAAGGACCTCAGTCTCCTCAGGAAATAGAGATGGCTCTGACCCTTCTTGTAGACAGCCTCAGTGTTCTTTGACTAGTCCAGTTTATTGTCAATTCGTATCCCCAGGTATTTGTAATCCTCCACCATGTCCACACTGACCCCCTGGATGGAAACAGGGGTCACCGGTATCCTGATAAATTCCCACTAAACTCAGTGAGGGTTGAACAAGTTTTCCAAAGTGAAGAGCCTAGAAGTGTGAGAACTAACCAGATACCTACAGATGTCAACCAAGCCATTTCAGGGTCAGAATCAGAATTAAGTTTAATATCACTGACATATATTGTGAAATTTGTTGTCTTGTGGCAGTTGTCCAGTGCAATACATAAAATATATACATTAAATAAGTGTATAAATTAACTATTCTATAGATTTACTGAGTATGCCCACAGAAAAATGAATCTCAGGATTGGTATATGGTGACGTATGTACTTTGATAATAAAATTTACTTTGAATCTTTGAAATAAATAGTGCAAAAAGAGAGCGAAAATAGTGAGGTAGTGTCCGTGGGTTTGTTCATTCTTCATTCAGAAATCTGATGCTGCAGGGGAAAAAGCTGTTCTTAAAAACATCATAAGGCTCTGGTACCTCATCCTGAATGCTAGTAATACGAAGAATCAGAACCAGGATTAATGCCACCAGCATATGTCGTGAAATTTCTTTCACGTCAGGGAGCATGTCCTGGGTGGTGGGGATCCTTAATGATGGATGCTGTCTTTTTGAGGCATCACCTTTGAAGATGTCCTCGTTGCTGTGGAGGCTAGTGCCTATGATGGAGCTGGCTGTGTTTGCAACTCTCTGCAGTACTTTTCCAATCCCGTGTAGTGGCTCTTCCACACCAGATGGTGTTGCAATCAGTTAGAATGCTCCCCACAGAACTTCAAGAGCTTTCCACACTCATTTTGAGGCTGAGCGGTTCCTGTGTACAGTCAAAGCTAAATCACCTTTCTATGCAGGAGCTACAAACAGTCTGCTGGAGAAATTCAGTGGGTTAAACATCAGTTGGTGTTGGGAAGAAACCATTGATGTTTCAGGTTGAAACTCTGCTAATACCTCCAGCAGAATATTGTTCCAGATCTCAGCCCATGTGGTCTCTTGTATCTCCACTCTAAACAGGAGCTTTAGTATTTCAGATCCACCAACTACCATGCAGATCCCATGTTATCTTTTAAGTACAGTTATAAATATTGCTTTAATAATGCACTACATTTCAGAAGGATGAAAAATTTGGAACTGTACTGCAGTAGGTGGAATGTATATTTGTACACCACACATATGCAAAACACATTTTCAATGTGTTTAATATTGCTGTCGGGTAGATGGTATATTATATCATCACTGAAATTTATTATGTTTGTGATCTTGGCTCTCGAGATTATTTCTGAGCTGCTAAAGCAATTTCATCGATTACTGCCCAAATGTGTTTATAACTGATTTGAATGTGCTAATTAGACTTAAACTTGGAACTTCCAAGATCTACAAAGTTATTGTTCACTACTGTTATTGTGAATTAGTAATGTCAAAGGGTTTAAATTGGTAATGAAGTGTTGGCTGAGTAACCTAAAAATCCATATTACATAATTAGTTCCACTTTCTTTCAAAGGGGTTAAGTGAGTATAGAGAACGGTTTGCCTTAGGGCAATACAAGAGATTTCATAACAAATCTAATTTAATGATTAAACCTTGTGTAGCAATGTTAATTCCATTTCAAGTTTCCACTCTGGGTTCTAAAAGTTGTTCAACTTAAATCTCAGCAGATTTGATTTACCAGGCAGTTGTAATCTTGGCAGTGAGCTAGGTATGCCTCACTATTGGCTTCTGACACATGAAAACAGTTCCTGATCCATACATCATCAGGAATGAGACTAATAGTAAATCTATAATTGATTACCACCTCACAGCAATTTTCTTTTTGATAATGTGATGTGCAATCAGCGAGTCTGGTCACTCATCCCTAATATCCATGTTGATAGTCCGTCCCTCAGAGACATGCAGGTGACACCTCGCATTTTTCAACTTTTATGGAGTGTTATTTAAGCTCGAAATTACTGTGTGATTTCAGACGGCTATGCACTTAATAAGCATGTGCCAAGACCAACATTGTAGGGACTTGAAAGATTCAATGATTTCTTCCCCTCCAAAAATTGACCTGAGACAGGCAAATTACTAGATATGGTAAGATGTACAAGATGAAGGTCTATCAGAATAATCATATTTAATGCACCATTATCCTACTCAGCCATCTCTTTCCCCTTCGCTTACTTTGACCATGGTTCCAGATGATAGGAGTTCTTTTTTTTTTATTTTAATTCATACGTGATGTAACTGACACAATGCCACTACTTACAGCTGAAGTTCACATCCCCCAGCATACGCTGCTGAAGAATATTTGTCACCCAACGATATATTTTACATGAAAATAACTTTTATTGAGGTGTTTCCCTAGTTATAAGGCCAAAGATATAGGAGCAGAATTAGGCCATTTGGCCCGTTGAGTCTGCTCCACCATTTCATCATGGCTGATCCAATTTTCCTCTCAGCCCCGATCTCCTGCCTTCTCCCCATATCCCTGACCAATTAAGAATTTATCAACCTCTATCTTAAATATACATAAAGACTTTGCATCCAAAGCTGCCTGTGGCAAAGAATTCCACAGATTCACCACTCTCTGGCTAAAGAATTTATCATCCGGCAAACTAAATTCATGCATAAAGCAAATCAATTCACCTGTGAATGTGTGTTATTCTTGGTGCTGTGTGGGTGAGGGACTTCAAACGGCTTGCATCCGTTCTGTCGTGAGGATCCTGCGACAAGATGAATCACCGATCATCCACTGATCAGACCATTTTGTAACTCTTTAAACTCTCTTCACTGCTTGCTTAATTTGACCCCCACGTTTTACTTTTCCTTTCACTGAATCCTGTGCTCAAAGTTAACTGATAGGCAACTACCAGGACAAGTAACTAACAACGAGAACTAGAAGAGCAAGGATAAGAGGGAAATTCAATTCACCAGAGACAGGGGAACTGGGGATTTGACCTATCATCGTTTTCTATCACAGAAATAAGTCACTAACAAGTTGTCCTAAGCTTCTCCTCTACAATTAGATTCCTTCTTCAGCTCTTTGCAATTTCCACCTATCATCTCCCTGCTTCTCAGTTCATCTCTCCTTCCCTCTCACTTTCCAGCTTGAACTCCTTTCCCTCCCCCAACTCCTCATTCCAGCTTCTTCCCCTTCCCTTTCCTTGAAAGATTCAGTCCTGACAAAGGGTCTCAGCCCAAAACATCGGCTCTTTATTCCACACCACAGAAGCCATCTGACCTGCTGGGTTCCTCCAGCATTTTGTGTGTGTTACGCATCCTAAATAAAAGATTTCCATTGATGACGACTGACCTGCTAAGCGTTCCCAGCATTTTCTGAATTAATTTAAGAAAGGGTTTCCTTGCTGGATTCCTGCTGACTGTGGTAGTACTTTGAGCGGAGCAATCACAGGCTCCAACAATAGGGTAGATTCTTAATCACCACCTCACCATTGTTAACCTTGTCTCCACAAAGGCTGGACGTTCACCCTGCATTTAGAACTCATTAATATTTCTTTTCAGTAATTAAAATGCCTCTGAATCATAAAATTTAACAACATAAGTGCAAGCCATTGAACAATATTGTGCATATTGGAGTGTCATCCACTTAATATCAACCCACGGCTCCAGATCCCTTTAAGTTCTTTTAATTTCTCCACCAGTTCAGAACATCAATGGCAAAGCTGACAGTTATTTCTTTTCAAAAGGTACAATTTATTCAGAAAATGTACAATTATAATAATTGGAAAATTCCCTTGTTGTCATTCACTGCATCTAGAACATCATGAGATTCACTTACAATATTCTACTCAAAATCAACCAGACATCATATTTCTAATTCACCGTTTAATCAGGCATATGTTTGAGAGGTTAATACATATGATCTGGTCTCTGAGAATCCAGTAAGGGAAGACCCCAAACTAAAAATATTCACATAAAGGCTTCAGATTAGACTAACCTTTGGTGGGTGGCTTGGCCATTTTGGAGAACAGTCAACGATCAAACACCTTGGTGGGGCAGGAGTCATATGTGGGCCAGATTGAGTAAGATGGCAGAATTCTTCCCACAACTGATGAACACAATTGGTCTACTGAGCAACATGGCAGATCTATGAGTGATATCATTGTTTTATATATAGTGTGTATTAAAATTCCCTGGCTGCAGTGGAAGATTTTAAGATCATATCTGTGGATCAATAGTCCAGGTCTCTGGATACTAGTCCAGTAATATTTATGCATTTTAAAAGATGGAACAGATTTTGTGTCCATCACTATTCCTATAGACATCTTGTGTACTATCATCGCTGATGTGAGAAAATATCCTAATTCTTGCTTCTACCTTTGATGAAGACCCTTAATCTATACTCCTTTTTACCAAGAATTGACCTGTGCAAGATCCAGTCACTGAACATCAACATTTTATTGTGCCAAGTTCAGCCCAATTGTAAATGGATGAATTTCACAGCTGTGGGAAGCCTCTTGTCGCAAATTCCACACACAGAAAGAGAGATGCAGGGTGTATGAACTGAACAAGCATTACCTGAGATTGTTATAAATGGTGTGTGAGGAGACCATGGTCCTTGCACAGGCAGCTTTTGCTGTGTGTGTGGCCCGAAAATCATAGTCTAACCAATAGGGTGCTCTGACCCATCTCCATGTAATGCACAGTACAATTCAGCTGCCAATTTGGAGGCATGCTGGGTGATCTCATATTTCTGCATATCAACTGAGGGTTTCCCAGCTGAAGTGAAAAATACATTGAACCCAGGCTCCATTTCTGATAATAGGCACTTAAACCTGCAATATCATCCCCATTTCTTTGAATGCAGGATGATCTCTGACCTGCTGAATGTTCCCAGCAGATATTCTGTTTTTATGTTAGATTTTCAGTATCTGTAGTTTTTTGATTTTCTTCCACTTCTGGTCTTTGCTGAGGTCTCACCATGATTGCCCTAAATTAAGAATGTAAAACATTTGTTACATTGTCACCCCCCCGCCCCCCCAGTTATCCACCCCTGAGAGAATGTGACCCAATGGATGTTAACTGAGGTGAGATGGCACTTGTCTCTGATGCTTACCTTTGGACTATTTCGTCTGGTGTTTCCTGACGTGGCTCTCAAATTCCTTATAGCTAATCAATACAGATATAGTACTTACACTTGGCCATTGAAGTTTCATCACTTCATTGTGCTACCACTGTTTGGTATGTGGTTTAAATAAAATGACTATACATTTATGTACGGGCAATTGGCTCATGTTACTAGTGACCCTTGCGACTAGAACAGGGGTTCCTAATCTGGGGTCCACCAACCCCTCGATTAATGGGAGAGGTCCATGGTATTAAAAAGACCATAAGACCATAAGACAGCAGAAGTCGGCAATTCAGCCCATCGAGTCTGCTCCGCCATTTTATCATGAGCTGATCCATTCTCCCATTTAGTCCCACTCCCCCGCCTTCTCACCATAACCTTTGATGCCCTGGCTACTCAGATACCTATCAATCTCTACCTTAAATACTCCTAATGACTTGGCCTCCACTGCTGCCTGTGGCAACAAATTCCATAGATTCACCACCCTCTAGCTAAAAAAATTTCTTCACATCTCTGATCTGAAAGAGCGCCCTTCAATCCTTAATTCATGCCCTCTCGTACTAGACTCCCCCACCATGGGAAACAATTTTGCCACAACCACTCTGTCCATGCCTTTCAATATTCTAAATGTTTCTATGAGGTCCCCCCTCATTCTTATAAACTCCAAGGAATACAGTCCAAGAGCAGACAAACATTCCTCATATGTTAACCCTCTCATTCCCAGAATCATTCTAGTGAATCTTCTCTGAACCCTCTCCAACGTCAACACATCCTTTCTTAAATAAGGAGCCCAAAACTGCACACAGTACTCCAAGTAAGGTCTTACCAGTGCCTTATAGACCCTCAACATCACATCCCTGCACCTATACTCTATTCCTCTAGAAATGAATGCCAACATTGCGTTCGCCTTCTTCACCACCGACTCAACCTGGAGGTTAACCTTAGGGGTATCCTGCATGAGGACTCCCAAGTAGGGAGCCCCTGGCTTAGAATGACCTGAAAACCTGAAAGCTGGTGATATTGTGACTGCTCGTGTTATGGTCGAACAGGAGACTATGATGGAGCTGAGGTGAGGTTATATTATCATACTTGCTTTTATATGATGAAGTCTGCATTCAAATATCCATTCAAGGCAGGAACCTTGAATTTGGATAGTTTGATACACAATGAGTAAGAAATGCCTCCAGCATTGCAAAACCAAACGCCTGGTTTAGAGAGCATGTGCTATCATGAGAGGCTGGACAAACTTGTGTTGTCTCCTCCCGAGCGGCAGGGCCGGCGGGGAGATCTGATAGAGGTTTACAAGATTATGAGAGGCGTAGACAGAGTAAACAGGGAGTATTTTTTCCCAGAGCATGCACTGAAGGTGAGAGGGGGTAGGTGCATAGGGGATGTGAAGGGTAAGGTTTTTAACTCAGGGAGTATTGGATGTCTGGATGTGCTGCCTGGTATGGTGGTAGAGGCAAATACAGTAGAAGCTTTTAAGAGATGTTTAGAAATACACATGAATATGAGGAAGATGGAGGGATATGGACATAGTGCAAGTAGAAACATAGAAACATAGAAAACCTACTCCACAATACAGGCCCTTCGGCCCACAAGGTTGTGCCAAACATGTCCCTACCTTAAAAATTATTAGGCTTACCCATAGCCCTCTATTTTTCTGAGCTCCATGTACCTATCCAAAAGTCTCTTAAAAGACCCTATCGTATCTACCTCCACCACTGTTGCTGGCAGCCCATTCCACGCACTCACCACTCTCTGAGTAAAAAACTTACCCCAGACATCTCCTCTGTACCTACTCCCCAGCACCTTAAGCCTCCCTTCCCTTTCTAGATCTTTCTGTCTCTGTCTCTGGAGACAGCTTATCCACTGATGTCTACTATAAGCCTACTGACTCTCACAGCTATCTGGACTATTCCTCTTCTCACCCTGTCTCTTGCAAAAACGCCATCCCCTTCTCGCAATTCCTCCGTCTCCGCTGCATCTGCTCTCAGGATGAGGCTTTTCATTCTAGGACGAGGGAGATGTCTTCCTTTTTTAAAGAAAGGGGCTTCCCTTCCTCCACTATCAACTCTGCTCTTAAACGCATCTCCCCCATTTCACGTACATCTGCTCTCACTCCATCCTCCCGCCACCCCACTAGGAATAGGGTTCCCCTGGTTTTCACCTACCACCCCATATTATTCTCCGTAACTTCCGCCACCTCCAACGGGATCCCACCACTAAGCACATCTTTCCCTCCCCCGCTCTCTCTGCATTCCGCAGGGATCGCTCCCTACGCAACTCCCTTGTCCATTCGTTCCCCCCATCCCTCCCCACTGATCTCCCTCCTGGCACTTATCCGTGTAAGCGGAACAAGTGCTACACATGCCCTTACACTTCCTCCCTTACCACCATTCAGGGCCCCAAACAGTCCTTCCAGGTGAGGCATCACTTCACCTGTGAGTCGACTGGGGTGATATACTGCGTCCGGTGCTCCCGATGTGGCCTTTTATATATTGGCGAGACCCGACGCAGACTGGGAGACCGCTTTGCTGAACATCTATGCTCTGTCCGCCAGAGAAAGCAGGATCTCCCAGTGGCCACACATTTTAATTCCACATCCCATTCCCATTCTGACATGTCTATCCACGGCCTCCTCTACTGTAAAGATGAAGCCACACTCAGGTTGGAGGAACAACACCTTATATTCCGTCTGGGTAGCCTCCAACCTGATGGCATGAACATCGACTTCTCTAACTTCCGCTAATGCCCCACCTCCCCCTCGTACCCCATCTGTTACTTATTTTCATACACACATTCTTTCTGTCACTCTCCTTTTTCTCCCTCTGTCCCTCTGAATATACCCCTTGCCCATCCTCTGGTTTCCCCCCCACCTCCTTGTCTTTCTTCCCGGACCTCCTGTCCCATGATCCTCTCGTATCCCTTTTGCCTATCACCTGTCCAGCTCTTGGCTCCATCCCTCCCCCTCCTGTCTTTTCCTATCATTTTGGATCTCCCCCTCCCCCTCCAACTTTCAAATCCCTTACTCACTCTTCCTTCAGTTAGTCCTGATGAAGGGTCTCGGCCTGAAACGTCGACTGCACCTCTTCCTAGAGATGCTACCTGGCCTGCTGCGTTCACCAGCAACTTTTATGTGTGTTGCTTGAATTTCCAGCATCTGCGGAATTCCTGTTGTTTACCTTAAACCTGTGTCCTCTCGTGGCAACCATTACAGCCCTGGGCAAAAGCCTCTGATTATCCACATGATCAATGCCTCTCATCATCTTATACACCTCTATCAGGTCACCTCTAAGGAGAAAGGGCTGAGTTCACTCAACCTATTCTCACAAGGCATGCTCCCCAATCCAGGCAACTTCCTTGTAAATCTCCTCTGCACCCTTTCTATGGCTTCCACATCCTTCCTGTAGTGAGGCGACCAGAAATGAGCACAGTACTCCAAGTAGGGTCTGACCAGGATCCTACATGGATGCAACATTACCGCTCAGCTCCGAAATTCAATTCCACGATTGATGAAGGCCAATACACCGTATGCCTTCTTAACCACAGAGTCAACCTGCGCAGCTGCTTTGAGTGTCCTATGGACTCGGACCCTAAGATCCCTCTGATCCTCCACACTGCCAAGAGTCTTACCATTTATACTATATTCTGCCATCATATTTGACCTACCAAAATGAACCACTTCACACCTACCTGGGTTCAACTCCATCTGCCACTTCTCAGCCCAGTTTTGCATCCTATCAATGTCCCGCTGTAACCTCTGACAGCCCTCCACACTATCCACAACACCTCCAACCTTTGTGTCATCAGCAGACTTACTAACCCATCCCTCCACTTCCTCATCCAGGTCACTTATAAAAATCACAAAAAGTAAGGGTCCCAAAACAGATCCGAGGCACGCCACTGCTCACCGACCTCCATGCAGAATATGACCCGTCGAGGAGGGATTAGTTTTTTTTGCGGGGGGGGGTTGATTTACTTTTTGCTGGTTCGGCACAACATTGTGGGCAAAATGGCCTGTTCCTGTCCTGTTCTATGTTCTGTGTTCGAGCTCGTCACCCATTCTGGCCCCTCTTCACTGCTTCTCCTTCCCCTGAAAAAGAAGTAAGGTTGCGGGGGATTCCGAATGAAACCAGCCCCTTCGTCGCGACACACACGAGGGTCAGTGGTGAAGATATTTTCAGTTTTAAGCCATGCCCCTGCTGCTGGCACTTCGAACTTTTTGATCGCTTGCTCTGTTCCCGGAACTCGAGCGCAAAAAAAAACGTGGTTCTGTTTCAATGCACAGCAGACGAGACATGCGCGTCAGATGAGATCTTAAACACCAACATGCTGTCTATTCTCTCAGGCTTCTCTCGGTGACCTGGTGAGTTTTATCCATCAATTCAAATCAAAAAGGCAGATTAATTGGTTACTATCCCAACTTCTTGTTCAAGTTAGCTGCTCATTTCCAACACAACAGTGGCAATATGCCAATGGCTACAAATAGCCCCAAAAGGCATGTGAGCGTGGCTAAATAAATGCAAATCTTTCTTTTACAATAAAAGCAAACCTACAAAATTAGATATAATGATATTACAATATTGCGTCAGGGTTCTTTAAATGTACAGTACTGAGCAAAAGTTTTAGATTATATATATATATATATGTATGTGTATATTTGGAGTGACTATGACTTTTGCACAGAACTGCAGTAATTTTATACATTGCACTGTACTGCTGCCACAGAAAAAACACATTTCCCTGCATACTGTATGTGCGTGATTATAAACCTAATTCTGACATGGGTCTCTATGGACGTAGATGGTGAGACGGTGGATATGGTGAGGACCTACAAGTTCCTGGGGGTGCACCTGAATGACAGACTTGAGTGGAGTGCCAACACAGAGGCTGTGCACAAGAAGGGCCAGAGTTGCCTCTGCTTCCGAGGAGACTGAGGTCTTTTGGAGTATGTGGGCCTCTCCTTCACATAATAGACTAAGACAACTGAGCTAGTCCAAAGAGTGCTATATGAAGTAATTCTAACCCTTGACCATTAGGCCCTATAATGCATTACCCTACAGCTGGGGAAGTGATGACCCCATCCCGTTAGGCTGTTTAAAGTAACTTATGTTTTACTCTTTCTTACTTCTTTTCTAATTTTTATATCTCTGCTCTTATAACTGTAACGCTGTAATTTTCTTTGTGATCAATAAAGTATCTATCTTTCTATTGTGGACTGAGAGTGGGAAGGGGCCAAGGAGAGGGGAATTATGGTTGAGAAAAAGGGAAGGGTGCAGGAAGCACAGAGAGACATTCTATAATGATCAATAAACCAATTGTTTGGAATCAATTGACCTTGCCTGGTGTCTCAGGGCTGGGTGTGTCTGTACCCTTGCCAGTCCCCGCCCCTCACCGCCCTTGGCACTTCTTCTCTGCCACTTGTGTCAAGACATCCCATGGTGCTCCACCCTCACCATCCCCAACATCCTTTGCTCCTGCCAGATTGACAAACTCGCTCTCCACTCCCCGTTGACAAATTCAGTGCCGTGCAAAAATCTTAGGCACCCTAGCTAGATATGTTTGCCTAAAACGTTTGCACAGTAGAGCACATCCAGGTTTTCCTTAACATCTTCCAGAGTTGGCAGCCACGGTGAGGTTCCATGGATTGAGGGTGAGAGAGACTAATGTAACAGGAAGGACTGGAGCGATGTAATAGCACTGTAATTTGTGTAATCACTCGTGCATTACCCCGCTTTGCTGAGCAGACACTTCCTGCACGTGCCACAACAGAAAATAAGAAAAGAATACATGTAAGCCAGAATCTGGCTTAACAAATCTTCATCCCTTCTTCCGTCCTGACCAGCAGCTCCAGAATCTGACCTTATTCCAATGCTCAAAGCTACCTGCTGAACGGGAAGCCTGCGCCGCGTAAACCTGATCTCTGATTCTTCTCCAGTTCTTCTGCTATATCCATCACTCTCTCTCCTTCTGTGCCGGCATGATAAATGTACAGACATGTAGGGTGAAGGCAGGTAGCAGCACATCAGGGAGAATCGTTGACATTTCCTGAAGGCTGGCAGCTAAAGAAATGTACAAAGAGTGCTCAATTTCAGAATTAATAAAGCTGATTTGCAAGCAGATTGATTGGCAGGGCGACTAGCAATGCACCATTTACAGTGTCAGTCAAAGATCTACTCAGCTTTCACAGTGTGCTTATCACCAAGTGATTGAAAAAAATAGCAGTCCTGATAATTCAGTGCAGTGAGAAATGCTTCAGATGAAGGCGTGCGGAGAAAAAAAATGCAACTCATTTTGGGTACTGCAAGCTGAGGCAATTGAAATGATGGTAGATGTTGCATCCATTAATTGTCATCAACCCAAAGTTTCGAAATCATTTTTAAATGATATGAGTTAAGAACAAATTCAAAGAAGCATAAGAAATTAGTCACTGATAACTTAAATGGAATGGCATTCTAATCTCTCATTCACACGGCAGTGTTGTGTTTGCTAGCAGCGGAATATTGTATTCACATATATTCACAGCTCAGTATTATTTTCATGCATGCATACAGAAGCATATTCAAAAGCACAAACAGAACAGTATTCAGAAAAAAAACACATCTTATTTTCCAGGGACATGTTCCACACTCAATAACCAAAATCAATTCAGTGTGCATCTTTTCAGATTTGTTTGAATGTAGAATTATTGAGGTACATTTCCATGTTTATTTGAACCTGAGGGTCAGAGCTGTAGGTAGGTTAGTCCTTATAGGTCGGGAGTGTTGTTACGGTTCCTCTCTATCAGCAACCTTTCCACTTCCTTAGCATTTGTCTGTTTTTTAACTAGGCCGAGCGCTCAACCTAGCACAGATGGGAAGTGTACAAGGAGCCAGCAGGATTCGAACCCAGGACCACTTGCCTCAAAGTCCATCACAAATGCCACTACACCACCAACTGGCCATACGGGTTGGGCTGTTAAAGTATAATTCAAAAATGGACAGGCACTCTTTATGATAGCAAGGGCTCTTCAGCTTTCATTCTGACTTATTAATTTTTGGTATTTAATATTTGCTTCTCTTTGGTACACAGAAAAACTACCTTACCTTTGAAAACCATTCGCATGTTTAAGGATAATCAATGGCTCTCATTTGGCTTTTTTTTGCATTTCCTTGAATGGTGGGGTGAAGTCCCAGCAACGGTTCATGCAGATGTTCAACAGGCGTAAATCTGTTGTGATGCACGAGTTTAATGGAATTTATAGGAATGGAAGCAGAAGGTAATGGAATAAATTATTGCTCTTAGACTCCGGTAATGAATGGAAGGTGCATGGGGCTACTTGGTTCATTTTGCACAGCTGTTTTCTTGTCCCCATCATGCAGGTCCCTTTTAATCACGTTCACCCCCTCATGTAGTGCAAACTTAGCAATGACCTGTAGTAGCACGACTGCTGATGTAAAGACAGGCAGCAACAAAGCAATGAAATTACTGGACCAGCACACATCAATTGATTCAAAGACATGAGTTCAAATCCCACTATGGCAAGGTTAGAGAATTTAAATTCAGCTAGATTAAAATTACAAGGTTTAAAAGATATTAGGACAGATATACGGGCAGGAAAGGGTTAGAAAGATATAAGCCTCCAACCTGATGGCATGAATATAAAGTTCTCCTTCCGGTCTACAAATTTCCCTCCCCCCTTCCTCTATTCGCCAATCTGATCTTTTATCTCTTCTCACCTGTCTATGATTTCCCCTGGGTTCCATCCTCTTTCCCATTCTCCTATTGTCCACTCTCCCCTCCTATCGGATTCCTTCTCCAGTCCTCGACCGTTCCCACCCACCTGGCTTCACCTATCACCTGCCATCTAGCCTCTTTCCCCCTCCCTCCACCTTTTTATCGTGGCACCTTCCTTCTTCCTCCTCAGTCCTGAAGAAGGGTCTCGGCACAAAATGGCGACCATTCACTTCCATGGATGCTGCCAGGCCTGTTGAGTTCCTCCAGCATTTGATGTGTGCATCTGCAGATCTTCTACTGTTTATAAGGGATTCATGTCAATTGGCATCTTGGTCACCCTGGGCAAGTTGGGCTGAAAAGCTGTTTCCATGCTATATAACTCCACAATCTATAAGTTGGAATTTTAAGAAAACTGATATTGATAATAGTTCATTAGTGATCTTCAGGGAAGGAAGCAGGCCTTCCTTATGTGTGTCTCCAATTCTATCAATGTGGTTGACTGTTTATTGCCCCTCTGATCTGGACCAATCAGGAAGGAGAATACCTCTTGGCAATGCCACCATTGTTCACCTCCCTCGTTCCCAAATGTTTTAAAAACCGGCAGGGCAATGCAGAAAGAAAATACAAAGCTCTTTACACTTGGGAAAGCCGCTCGGTTTGTTTTTCTCAGCCACCTGTGTGTTTCTTTGTATGTTCATCAATGCTTTCACTGCCTTTTTGAGAAAGTTTTTCAAGTTGCTGATTCCCCTCGTAGCGTTGCTCACACCAGTAAGACGGGATGTCACAGTAACAGCAAGGAGCCGAGCACCTTAGCTTGCATCATGCACCCACAAGCAACGCTGGGCTTTTGGATGGAGAAATTGCACGGTGTACTTAAACATTGGATATCGGCTGAGGCTTTGAAAGAGGGAGCTTTCAGCAGGGACTCTAAGTTGAAGAATAGAGAAAATGGAAAATCAAATGAACCAAATAAGAGCCAAATGGAATAGCTCTTCTACCACCTCTCTTTGAGGAGAGCAAAATTTACTGAATAGTCTGAATGCCGCGTTGTAATGGTGTAATTTGTGAAATTTACAGGTTGGCTTTGTCACATGTACATTGAAACGCACAGTGAAACGCATCGCTTGCATCAAATCCAATCTGCGAGGATTGTGCTGGGCAGCCTGCAAGTCTCACCACACTTCCGGCACCAACATAGAATGCCCACAACTCACTAACCCTATGTGCACGTCTTCGGAGTGTGGGAGGAAATGAAAGCATCCAGAGGAACCCAACGCAGTCGTGGGGAGAACTTGCAGGCTCCTTACAGAGAGAGGCAGAAACTAAAACCCGCATGCTGACCGTTGGCACTGTAATAGCATTAAACAAAACGCAGCGCTACCACTTAGATTGTACTCAAGATGGCCCGCAATAAAATTAGGTTATGAGAACACTCAGTCCTCTTTTATTGTCATTTTGAAATGCATACATGCATTAAGAAATGATACAATGTTTCTCTGGAGTGATATCACAGAAAACATGACAAACCAAAGACTAACACTGACAGAACCACATAATTATAACATATAGTTACAGCAGTGCAAAGCAATAACATAATTTGATGAATAACAGACCATGGGCACAGTAAAAAAAAGTCTCAAAGTCCCCGAGTCGATCGACTCCCGAGTCCCCGATAGCAGGCGGCAAAAGGGAGAAGCTCCCTGCCATAAACCTCCAGGCACCATCAACTTGCCGATGCCTTGGAAGCAGCCGACCACAGCCAACACCGAGTCCATCCATCCAAAAACTTTGAGCTTCCGACCAGTCTCTTCGAAGCAGCCTCCCGAGCGCCTTCGACCTCGCCCCAGACGCTGAAACGAGCAAAGCCGAGGATTCGGGGCCTCTTGCTCAGAGATTCCGGATACCACACAGTAGCAGCGGCAGCGAAGCGGGCATTTCAGAAGTTTTCCAGATGTTCCTCTGTGCTCTCATGTCTGTCTCCATCAAAACAGAATCAAAATTCGGAAGGTATCAGTTTCAAATTTGATTAATTCTTGTTGATTCCCTTGCTGCTCACAATCCGGTGTATATATGTGTATTTACAATTTGTGTGGCCTCATGCTGGGAAAGAATCAGTTGAGCCAGTGGTTAGTCTTTCCAATCACACCTTACGCATTGCGCTGGAGTTTGTCCTGGATTTTGTCATCAAGCCTGGAGTTCAAACATGCATCCTTCTGGCTCAAGCACAAGAAAACTATCACCTCTTTGCCTCCAGTTTCTGAGCGTACTTCTGCCAGAATATGAGAAAAACCCAAATTCTAAGAACTTTCTATAAGGGCACGACTGAGAGCATCCTGACTGGCTACATCACTGCAGAGAGTGGTGCGGACAGCCCAGCGCATCTGTAGATGTGAACTTCCCATTATTCAGGACATTTACAGAGACTGGTGTGTAAAAAGGGCCAGAAGGATCATTGGAGACACGAGTCACCCCAACCACAAACTGTTCCAGCTGCTACATCCGGAAACAGTACCGCAGCATAAAAGCCAGGACCAACAGGCTCCGGGACAGCTTCTTCCACCAGGCCATCAGACTGATTAATTCATGCTGACGCAACTGTATTTCTATGTTATATTGACTACCTTATTGTACATAATACATAATATTTATTATAAATTACTATAATTGCACATTGCACATTTAGACGGAGACGTAACATAAAGATTTTTACTTCTCGTGTATGTAAAGGATGTAAGTAATAAAGTCAATTCAATTCAATAAAACTCTGATAATCTGGTACCCTTGAGATGTTGGTGATGCTCAAATGGGAGATTTTCCAGACTATATTAGATGTTACTCCAGTTAATAACCAAACACACATCTAGGTCATGTTTTCCTTAAGTTTCACACTGTGGTTTAGCAAGTTTTCTAATGAACCAGGTGAGTTTAAAGTGAGCAGGATATATGCAAATGATCCTAATCCCAGTTTCAGACACAAACCCACCCACTTTACTGATAAGCGCACACAATGGGGCAGCACGGTCACATAGAGGTTAGCACAATGCTTTACATTACCAGTGACCCGGGTTCAATTCCCGTCGCCGTCTCTCAGGAATCTGTGCATTCACCCCTTGACCGTGTGGCTTTCCCACAGCCCACAGTTGGTGGGTTAATTGGTCATTGTACGTTGTCCCTTGATTAGGTTAGGGTTAAATTCTGGGATTGCTAGGCGGCGGGGTAGCTCAAAGGGCCACAAAGGCCTATATCAATCAATAAATAAACAGAACGCTGGAGGAACTCAGCAGGTCGGGTAGCCTCTACAGTGAGGAATACAGAGTTGATATTTCAGGCCAAGAATCTTCATCAGGACTGGAAAGGAAAGGAGAGGAAGCCAGAATAAGCAGGTGAGGGGAGGGGGATATGAAGTGAGAAACTGGGAAGTGACAGGCGGAGAAGGTAAAAGGCTGAAGAAGGAGGAATCTGAAAGGAGAGGAGAGTGGACCTCGGGACAGAGGGAAGGAAGGGGAATCTCACTATGGCCACACATCTGCTCACAGTGCGGGCTGTCACCTCAACTGCATTCCAGACTTCCAGTTCTGACCACACACTCCTACTTTCTCTGTGGAGCCCAGCTAGCATTCCAGACCAACAAGTGAGCCAGACGCAGAATGATCACATGCTGGATTATCAGAGTTTAACTGTCATACCTAGAAGTACACGCAGTCACTATGGTCATTTTTTATATAACAGTACTTATTAAGCAGATTCATTGTTGTGTAGCATTGTCCATCCCTGGAGACCGCTGCAATGTAAACATCGCATCAAATGCAAAATCCAGAGGCCACACATGATATGCTTCATTTGCCTTCCAGCTTGCATAGTATAAATAATCCACTGTAATATTTCACCTAAAGACTTTTTTTTCCGAAATCTAATCAATTGTATTAGGATATGGTTTTATTCAGTGTTTTCTCTTGATTTGGTTTCAGTAGCATTCCTGAATAGATTAGCTCTGAAACAAAGCAGTTATTTCATCTGCATTTCATATAAATCCTAGACTCAGTCTAAGATTCCATTTCAACCCAGCTATACATTTATTTCCATTCAGCTCAAATCATAAGTACAAAGTTATTGATGTGCAATTGTGCTTTTGGTGATAAAGCTGCCAGAACTTAATATGCAATAACAAAGGGTGGTGTATGATGAAGTACCAGAGAATGTGGGAAAGACATTACTATGAATTAATATTGTAATTACAAAGTTATTACTTTGTAATTATGTCATTATTTATGGAGCTAAAAGTAAACCATTACAACTGTTATCAGGTATATTATGGTTGTCTTTTTTTTCTCTTTCTTTCACATTATTTCCTTCCAAATGCTAAACTGGATCACAGTGAAATATAGACACATTAGACCTTAGAGGGCCTTAAGTCAGTTAGAAGATCATCTCTTTAAGTGATCTTCATCACTATGAAAAACACATAGATCCTTGTCTTTTTCATAAAATTCTATATAGTTCCTGAATAATTCTCAGGGAGCCATTTGATCAACTGCTTATCCAATTAAAGACAAAATTGTGACTGTTAAACATCTTTTACAAGTCGTTAAACTGAATACATAATTCATTACAGGCCTGCTAATGAGTTCTGGCATATGATGCAAAGGTAGTTATCATCTAACATTGGAGGTGAAAATGTGCAATAGAATGGGACAGAGTTCAGTTGGGAGGGATTAAGTACTAATTAGAAGATTTTCTGCCGCATTCTTTCTAAGCACCCTGAAGCAGGATTCTATAAAGTGGTTGAAGTGATACTATGACGATTCCCTTTTTCTCCCCCTAAATCAGTGTTATTCATATTCAATCTTTGTGAGCAGGATTATTTGAAAATTTGCAGAGTGTCTATTTTATCATTCATTCAGAACTCCGTGCTCAAGCACAATAATCGTTATATTATCTGATCTAATCCATCCGTATATTTACTACCAGACATCAAAATGCAACAGCATTTTGTTAATGCTGACAGAATGGAACTGTTGAGGAAGAGAAATGATCTTATTTCTGAAAACTGAAGAAATATTATCTTTAGCAAATTTTACTTGATTTGCCTTTCATGGAGGACAGGAGTAACTTTGTAGAACCCTTCTGCAAGAGATTAAATAACCTTTCACTTGCATTAAAATGAATTTTACCCAATCTCTATAAGGAGCAATTTATGGGATTTTATTCAGCTCATTCCATTTTTCTTGTTCTTTTCCGTCTGCACACTTTCTTGCCAGATTAACGCTCCGGAAACTTTCAGATGATATACATCCTTATGACTGAATAGTCAAACTTTGGACTATTTTTCACAAATTACACATACACTGTTAGGTATACCTGTACACCTGCTTGTTAATGCAAATACCTAATTAGCCAGTCATGTGGCAGCAACTCAACACATGGTCAAGTGTTCAGTTTTAATTGAGACCGAACATCAGAATGGGGAAGAAATGTGATCTAAGTGACTTTGACTGTGAAATGATTGTTGGTGCCAGACAGGGAGGTGGGAGTATCCCAGAAACTACTAATCTGGGATTTTTATGGACAACAGTCTTAAAGTTTACAAAGGATGGTACGAGAAACAAAACACAACCAGTGAGTGGCAGATCTGTGGTTGAAAATGCCTCGTTAATACAAGAGGAGAGGAGAATGACCAGAACTGCATCTCTGAATGTGCAATATGTTGAACCTTGAAGTGGTTGGACCACAGAGCAGAAGACCACGTTGGATTCCACGTCTCTACCTAATAAAGTGGCCACTGAATGTAGTTTTCGTAATTGCAGAAGAATTCCTCACCATGGGAAGCTAACACTATGAAGAATATTATTCTACCATTGAAATGGGAGGTTGGGGCTGTGAGAGAAATGGATGATGAAATGGTGGGGAAGACTTGATGGGCCAAATGGCCTACTTCTTCTCCTATAGGTCTTATATCTACGTTGCAGGAAAATGTTGAAGCCATGTTATACAAAAAAACATGTCTTTGCATCCTGGAAAACATTTATCCATCAGCCAATATTACTAAACAAAAAAAATCTTATCGTTCATCTCCTCCCCCCCCACCCCCACCTCTTACAGTCATAATGTCGCCTGCGTACAATACACCTTCGGTTGACATTTTCCAGATAGATCGTGAAATCATATATTTCACTTCTTTTACATCTTTTGCATGTGTTTTCGTATTGGATCTGATTCTGGAACTATTGATTTGCAGTTTGGAGATCTTTTGGGTGTTCCAGTGCTCTGCCATCTCGGAGAGGCTTCTGGGAGGCAGAGGCAGCGTGCACAAACTACATGGTGGGCATGCTGCGGGCAGGGAGAAAGCTAATGTTTGACTCCGTTTCACCAGTTAAGGCTTCCATTGTTCGCTGATTAAAGCGAGTAGGGAGAATGAAACATCGAGGCAAACACGGTAGGTGAGCACCAGCGGCCTGCCCTTTGATCGCTGAGGATCACACTGCTACGTGCCTGGAGAAAGGAAGACACTACCCCCGTGCCTGGAGAGTGTTGCCCAGGTTTTCTGCCTTTTGGATGTGCACTTGGACTATAGACTTTTCTAGGTCTTATAGTTCTTTTGTATTCTGTTTTTTGCCCAATCTTTCTTGGGGTTTTTTGTACGAGGGGTGGGGGGGGGGTTGAGGGTCAATGTGCCTGTTGCGTTTTGTTCATTTTTTTTGTGCGGGACAGGGAATTTACAGGTTGAGGTGCCTGTTCCGTTTTTGTTCGCCTTTTTTGTGTAGGGAGGAGGGATTTGGGGGTTGATGGCTTTCTTTTCTATTTTGGTTTTGTGGCTACCTAGAGAAGAAATAATTCAGAGTTGTATACTTTGATAATAAATGAACCCTTGAACTTTTGATCCCAAAGTATAGAGTTATACAGTAAACAATTTAACTTGTTGGTTGTATGTTCTGTAAAAGTCACTAACTTGAAACATTTACTCTTCTTTGCAGATGCTGATTGACTGCAGAACATAACCCACATTGTCATAGCAAAGCTATAAAGAAAACTCTTCACCCAGAAAGACATAAGTTATTGGAACTCTCTATCAAAGTGCATTGAAGAGACGATTGCTCAATATATTCAAGACAGAGGTCAATAGATTGAAGAAATATTCAATGGTTATCCACCTTAAACTTACAGTTACAGTTCTCCATGGATTGTCACCTTGTCGTGGTGGAGAAGCTTGTGTGGTCCTGTGATCCCGAGAGCAATGCCGTCTGGAGCTATGCTCCTGGTAGGGTCACCCATGGCAGTAAGGTCGAGGGTGAGGTCCCTGACAAAGAACAATCCAACCAAGACTCAACAGTGGAACAGGCGGACGAAGTTACTTCAAACTCAACGGCTGTGAAGGCGGATGAAGGCTGCAACAAATCCATCAGCTCCAATCGTCGTGGTCTCCATGCCATTGGAATCAATTGGTTGATTTGTGAAGTATCGTGTGCTTCTTGGAGTGCAACAGCAAGTACACATTAAACAAATACACGCACAGGCATCTTCACTCTGTGATCGGAACAAAGACCATCATCCTCGACCTTGAGGGATAGCCACGACGACAATAGTTAAGATGGCACTACCAAACATGTGCAACAGCTTTCTGTTAGTCAAAAAGTTAAAAAATCCAACTAAAAACATCACTAAAAATCCCTTTTCTGAGGTAAGTTATGTCAAGTTATCAACCACAAACAGTGAAGAGGCCAGCAACGACGAGGCGCGTTCAGGGGATGAGCTGAAATGGTGTGTTGCAGAATAGGTGCAGATGGAGTTCTGATACCCATATGACTGACCCAGATGAGAGGGTGGATCATTGTGGGCACTGAGAGCAGAAGTTGGGGCCTGGGCAAAGGAGATGTGGTGCCTTATAAATATCCTGGGTGCTGGGCTGATTTGAAGAATTTGAGAGCAGCTTTGGGCTGGGTGGCAAAATCTGGGCCTGGAGCAAGTTGCTGGGCAGCGTGGTCTACACCCAGAGCCCTGTGCCGTAGCCAAGTCCCAGTACAAGGTACAATACACTGTGTAGATAATTCAAGCACTAGCCAAGCTCACTCTCTGCAGTGTTCATTCCTCGCTCCTGGGCACTGGATCCTTTCACTGTTCATTGTCTGGTCAATTTAAATGCCGGTCCAGATGAACTGAAAAGACAGGGTGTTAGGATCCGGGACGAGAGCCGATTTCGCTTGTTCTCCACAATGGTCACTCCTCTCTCCATGGCGCCAAGGCTATGAAGACTGCCTCAGCTGTTGTGCTCCATGCCTGCTAATATGATGAACTGATAAACAAGGCTTTTGGGCCTACTCTGGGCAGCTCCGGGGTTCGGACCTAAGGACTCAATTTTGGTTCGGATTGTTGTTGTTCGATTCAATTCTTTGTGAGATTTGGTTTTTTTTCTTGCGCATCGAGTGTTGGTTTTTTATTTTTATTTTTAATCTCCTTTTCTTTAATTGGGTTCTTTCAGGTTTCTTGCTTTGTGTGAGCAAACAAATCTCAAGGTTGCATAATTCATACATTCGGTGATAATAAATTAGAAATGTGCTTAATGTACTTATTCCTATAATATTAACACTCACAGTGAATCTCCATAGACACTAACTGATCTGCCTCACATTTGCAGTATTTCCCTTTGGTTTCATTTCTTAGCGTCAGCTCTGACCTGCACTTCACAGCTTCAACATGTCTTTTGTTTTCTTTCCCTCTCCCTCTCTATAGGTATCTCCTTCATTAATTTATAACATGTACCACAGGAAACCAGTTTAACCCTATCAGAAATATCCCCTTTACCCTATTAATACTCTCCTTTCTCTCTGCATAGTGAATTCATTTCTCACTTTTCCTATTCTATTTATGGGTCACTGCCCTGCACTGTTAACTCTGTTCCTATTCGCACTGAAGCCACCTGAACCTGCTGAGTGTTTCTGGTATTTTCTGTTTTTATCCCAGCAATACCTGAACACTCTGACTGATTTCAGGTCTCTAAGCAGCTCGTGCATTTCTTTCCTGGATCCAAATTGTGGGAGAAAATATAATTTAAGATTCAGACTTTCCTTAAAGTACTTATTTTTGTTTAGCAACTAAGGAATGTAACAATAGAGACCAGCAGAAAGTAAGCTGCCTTTTATAGTTAATATTTTGTTGTGACAGTGGGTAGATTCTTCCTTTGTTGCTATTTGGGTGATATTGTTCAGGGTGGCCTGCAGATAACGAACTGAGCTGAACTGAAAATGCCTGACCTCTTTTGATTTTGCGTTTTGCATTCTAGCTCTTTTTTGCTGTCGTTTGCAGATTTGTCAGTTTTTTGGAACTTGGGAGGGGGAGTCTGATGTTTTTCTTTGAATGGGTTCCATGGTTTTCTTTGTTTTTCTTTGTTTTGTGGCTGTCTGTGGGAAGATGAATCTCAGGGTTGTATACTGCATGCATACTTCGATAATAAGTGTACTTTGAATCTTTTAATCTTTGAAATGCATATTACAAATACAGAATTTAATATATAGTGATCAGTCAGTGCTAATCAGATTGGTCTTCTTTAATTCAAATTATGCTCTAGATTTGACTCCATTATACCACTGTGCAGAATCAATCGCTGTTATCTAATATCAGCTAGGCAACAATGATACACTGCAGCACCCTGGCTGGTAGTAAACTAAGTTTGCACTGGCTTTTCCTCTTCCTCAGACACGTGAATTAGGTTTTTTTCTTTGAAGATTTATTTTCACTGAAGCCTGTGTTTAAAGAGGATCTTAAAAGAGGAAAAATAATTGGGTGGGGGGGGGAATGGGTTGAGGGGCAGGAAACCCAGGCTGTGGGGCCCAGCTCGTATCGCATTGGTCTTGGAGACACCCTTCAATGGGATATGACAGCTACAGGATATAACTGCATGTAATTCCTTTATACTTCTGTGGTTCAAAGTGTGACCATCAGCAACTGAGTGGAGAGAGATAAGAACAAGTTTAAAACAGGACGAGTGAGGAAATTTCAAGCCACAGAATTCGAGGACTGCCGTTTTGGGCTTTATAACCAGGGGATGTCACAGGTTCAGAAGCCATAAGACCATTGGACCATAAGATAAATTAGACCATTCGGCCCATTGGGTCTGCTCCACCATTTTCCATTATGGCCGATTTATTATCCTTCTCAACCCCATTCTCCTGCCTTCTCCTCATAACCTTTGGCGCCTTCCCCCCCCCCGCCCCCAACATACTCAGATTTCTGGCATATTGCTAGTGTCTTCCACAGTGAAGACTGAGGCAAAATACTTATTAAGTTCATCTACCATTTTTTTTGTCTCCCATTACTACCTCTCCAGCGCATTTTCCAGCAGTCTGATATTCACTCTCGCCTCCCTTTTACTCTTTATATATCTGATAAAACTTCCTGTATCATCTTTTATATTATTGGCTGGCTTCCCTCCATTATTCATCTTTTCACTCCTTATGGCTTTTTAGTTGCCTTCTGTTGGTTTTTAAAAGCTTTCAATCCTCTAATTTCCCACTAATTTTTGCTATATTGTATGCTCTCACTTTTCATTTCATGCTATCTTTGATTTCCCTTGTCAGCCACGGTTACCCCATTTGCTCTTTAGAATACTTCTTCACCTATGGGATGTATCTATCCTGCGCCTTCCAAATTGCCCCCAGAATCTCCAACTATTGCTGTTTTGCTGTTATCATTGACAGTGTCTCCTTCCAATCAACTTTGGCCATCTCCTCTTTCATGGTTCTGTAATTCCCATTTCTCCATTGTAATAGTGATACATCTGATTTTATCTTCTCCCTCCCAAACTGCAAGGTGAATTCTATCATATTATGATCACGACCTCCTAAGGATACCTTTACCTTAAGCTCTCTAATCAAATCTGGTTCATCGCAGAGCAACCAATCTGGAATTGCCTTTCCCCTGGTGGGCTCAACCACAAGCTGAAAAAACCATCTCATAGGCATTCTACCAATTTCTTCTCTTGACATCCAGCACCAACCTGATTTTCCCAATCTACCTGCTCATTGAAATTTCCCATGAGTATCGTAACATTGCCCTTTTTAAATACCTTTTTTATCTCCAGTTGTAATTTATATCTGACATCCTGATAACTGCTCAGAGGCCTGTATATAACTCCCATCAGGGTCTTTTTACTCTTGTAGTTTCTTAACTCTACCCCCAAGGATTCTGCCTCTTCTGATACTATGTCACACCCTTCCAAGGATTTGATTTCATTTTTTGCCAACAGAGCCTCCCCACCCCCTAGCTTTCAATACAATGTGTATCCTTGGATGTTAAGCTCCCAACTATGATCTTCTTTCAGCTATGACTCAGTGATGTCCACAACGTCATACCTGCCAATCTCTAACTGCACTACAAGATCATCTGTCTAATTCCGTATACTGTGTGCATTCAGATATAATACTTCATTCCTGTATCCATCACCTTTTTTCACATCATCCCTATTCTCACCCTCACAAGGATCCACCTATCATGTGCCAGTTTTCTTCGTCCCCTATCCCACACTTTTATTCTAGCTTCTGCCCTCTTTCCTTCCAGTCCCGGTGAAGGGTTTTGACCCAAAACGTTGAGTGTTCATTTCCTTCCATTGATGCTGCCCGATTTGTCGAGTTTCTCCAGCATTTTGTGTGTTGCTCGATACGTCCAAAAGCAAAGCATTCTGTTTTATTTTAATACTCTTGCATGTAAAGATGAGCTTTAATTGTCACATGAACGTACAGTGAAATGCGTTGTTTGCATCAAATCAAATCGGTGAAAGTTGGGCTGAGCAGCTGGCAAGTGTCGTTACTCTACCAGCACCAACATAGCATGCCGACAACATACTAACCTTAGCGCCTATGCCTTTGGAATGTGGAAGGAAGTTGGAGAACTTGACGGAAACCCTGTGGTCACGGGAAGACCATCCTTAAAGGCAGCAGCAGGAATTGAACCCCAATCGGCGCTACAAAGCGATGAGCAAACCGCTACTCTACAGTGCCGCCCCTGTAGCTTTAGTACAGAAGTTCACAGTTATCTTCAGAATGTTGATAACGAAAAAAAAAATATTTTAAGGTATAATAGTCTGCAAACAAAAGTGAAGAGGCAATGCTAACCTACTGTCAATCACTAGGTCGGCTGGAGAGAGAATATTAGCTCAGAAATTGCTAGAGCAGTCATCTCTGCTGTCTTCTAAATCCACAATTTGCAGAATTCAGTGGAAGAGATCTGCAATCAATAATCTTCCACAAAATGAATTTTCTCTCTTCAAAATAATAAGAAATTTAAGTCAGGCGTGTGCACACAATATAGAACTGTGCAGCACAAAAACTGAGGCACAGGAAACTAAGTCCCACAACTCTCGATTTAAAAATATGCAGACTTGAACTTCAGATGCCTGTTAAAATTGTTGCCACTCTACTGCTTCCCTTGGTAAAGGAAGGCACCAAACAATGGACTATGCACCATAGAACCACAACATTGCAATGGCACAGGTATCGGCTTTTGATATTTTTGAGTTATCTTTTCAGAGTATTAAATCCTCTTCCAAGGTTCCAAGGTTATCAAGCCGAGAGGTGGTAGTGGGGACAAGCTCCCACTACCTAAAAGTGCTCCTCATGGCATGCACCTCAAATAACCTCTGACAACCAAGTCCAACTCCTGGCCTTCTCATGTGTCTTAGCCTCCAAGCCCGGCGGAACTGTTTCTACTGACAGGAGAAGGGGCGAAGGTGGGTCCTGGCACCTTAAAATCAGTGCTTCGGGTAGATGGAGCTCGTCAGCCTGGGAAGGCAGTCCATCTAAGAGAGGGAAAACTCTGATTTCAAACCTCCGCTGCCTTGCGGCCATACCCACTCATGGGAAAGGCTTCGGGAGTAAACCCTGAGGACAAATCCGGAGCTGGAGTCCCTAAGGCAGTCCGACGTTGCCTTCAACCTCGTTCTGGCAACTCCTGCGACGACACTGGTGCCAAGCTGTATCGGCCCTTGTCCTTCCCTTGGACAACATCGGTGTCATGGAGAGGGGAGACTTGCAGCATGGGCAACTGCCGGCCTTCCATACAACCTTGCCCAGGCCTGGGCCCTGGAGAACCTTTCCAGGCGCAGGTCCATGGTCTCGCGAGACTAACAGATGCCACCACCAAATCCTCTTAACAGTTGGATTTATTTTAAAAAGTATTTACTACACATTATTCCCCTCCACAGATGCTGCCCAACCTGCTGTGTTCCTTGAGCATTTTGTGTGTTGCTGTGTACTTACAAAAACAGCAGAATCTCTTGTGTTTAATGCACAATGCCCCTCACTGTGGTAATTTATTTAACTATACGGTAGAGTGAGGCTACATTTTTATAAAGTATGTGGGAATATTTTATGATGCTAGCATGCCACTTTCCCTTTGAATTCAATTGTTTTCTAATCATTGTTTTGTCTGGTGTTTCTGAGGCCACATTAAGTCTTCAAACGCCTACAGGAAAGGGGCTACAGAGAGATGTCGTCCTGAGCAGACTTTGCAGCAATGCATTTGAAGAAAATAAAAATCTGGAATTCTCCAAGAGGACCGCAAACCTTGTCGTAGGGTCTGGAAGCTTATGTGGCTCAATGACCCGGAGAGCTATGTTATCTGGGGTCAGAGCCTTGTGCTTTGACTCTTGGTAGGGTCATCCATGCAAACAGGTAGAGGGCAGACTAAGAGCGGTTCACCGATCCTCTGGGTTCGGGGGTTCAGCTCAGGGCTAACTACCCTGACTGGTCAAGGAAAATCGTTACAGAAACAACAAAACAGCTGCCCTGAATGCCTGATGAAAAACCCTGGTACAGGAACCGTACAGTAGCAGGATCGGGTCATGGGGTGGAATATATTGGGATGAATTTTCTTTATTGTGGCAGAGTGGGATTTCCATTTCATCCTTTCCCACTGGTTTAGGCTGAGGTCCCAAGCACAGCTGCCTCTGGTAGAGCTGCCAAGTAATGAAGGTGTGGGTGGAATACCCAGAATGTCAGGAAAGACCATTAAAGTCAGCAGGATAGCTGCAGCTTTACTATCCATGGTGGAAATCAAGATCTGCAACGGGAGGAATTAGCGAGCAGATGTGAGGGAGTAGAAGCCGTCTCCTTCCTGTATCAGACCTCAGGACTCATAACAATGCTCTTCCAGGCTTACCAGCTGGCTATGATGGTGCAAGATATTTACAGAAGTGAATTATTATGTCAGACTGACTGCTGGCCCCATCCACAGGAATATCATAGTATTGGCAAAAGGCAGGAGGAATGAAAAATGGCTTCTTTTCAGGGCAATCCTCAGACTGAAGATAACTTCTTCACCCCCGGAGGTTGGCATGACTCTGCAGATGCCACAGGTGGAATGGGAACTGCCCGATAGGGTAAGAGGGTGTTCAGTCTGTGACGCGCTGTGCTCCTTCCATTGTTCACACAGGGCTTCTGTGTACTTTTGATGCACGACCTCGAGGATCTCAATACCTCCCCGATTGCTCCTTCTCCACGTCAAGCAATATCTCACTCTACAAGTGTTCTTTTATTCACCACCACGCTGCTCAATTTTAAACATAAAACCCATTTAATCTGGATGTCGAACATTCCCTTACGTCAGCTCTGTGTGGAATTTGCACGTCCTCCCTGTGACCACATGGGTTGCCCATCAGATTTTGCGGTTTCCTCCACATGCACTTGAACTTGACAATAGCTGTGTTTTGAGTGCTCCAGCCGTGTCTGTGACATTAGCCTAAACCTGGGAAAATGTCCCATGAATTCATTGGTGGAGGGGGAGTAAATGGAAATTCCACTCTTCTACATTAAAGCAACTCAATACTGTATATTTTATTCCAAGAGAGACAAAGGACTAGAGGCCCAGAGGTGGCCTGGCCGAGGGTCCAAGGTCTATCTGTGTATGTGAGTGAGTGTGATCTCAGGAAAGGGGCTTGCTTTGCCTGCTGTTGATTTGTTTTTCTTGTCGCTGCTTGCCTTGCTCAAATGGACATTGTGAGCATGTTATATTGGTGGCAGAATGCCTAGCAACACTTGTGGACTGTTCCCAGTGCATCCTTAGGTGTGTTGGCTGCTAAGGCAAACTGTACTTTACAATGCAGGTGTGATAAATAAATGTGAATGTGAATCTGACTTTTCATAGACATCATTGTTAGATTCACTGACCACTGCTGATTACCCCTAGTGTGTAAATGAGTGGTAGAATCTGGGAATGGGCGTGGTAGTTCTTGGGAATGGGGGAAGAATAAAAGGCTATTAACATAATTTGGTACTCTGATGGTGTGTGTAGACTTGCCTGTTTGCCACATAGCAACAAATTTCATAACACTTGCAGGCGATATTAAACCCGATTCCAATTGTGATTCCGTTTCTGATTCCTGAGCTGAATGGTTCTATGAATTCAATAGAAAGTTTCAGCATAACTATGGTATCAAAATGGTTAACCTCTTTTCTCTCCAATGTAATTTCTTCATGTGTCAGTTATACCAGTTTTACACAATATTGAATTTTTCTGGTCATTATTTCTGAGATTAAATGCTGGAAGTTCTGTCCTTCATCTGACCCTGGCCAAAGCCCAACCCCACACATTTCCTGCATTCAAGCCAATGCCTTGGCAAGAATGAATGTTTGTTGTGTCACCAAGTCGTCCAGAATGAAAACGAGTCCTTTGTTCCACATATCCATACTATCATCGAGAGCCAATCTCTATAGTCCTGCTGGTAGCCTTCTATCTTCCAAGTTCAACTACATGCTAAGTACCTCTCACTGCAGCTATCTGAAGGTACTTGCCTTCACCACCTATTCAGGCAGTGTGTTCCAGATTCCTGCCAGAAACATTCTTCCTCAAAATGTCCTCCAGATCTGTTATCTGTTATTTCCTATTGTTACTTACTGCATTGTACTGCTGCCGCAAAGACAACAAATTTTACGACATATGCCGGTAATAATAAACCTGATTTTGATCTTCCGCCCCTCATCTTAAGCCCATTCTCCCCGATTATGCATTGCTCTGTTATGAGGAAAGGTTTATCGCTATCTCGCCTACCAATGATTTTCATGAAGCTGATTTTGATTTTGCTCCTTGTCTTAAGCCCATTCTCTTCACATATAGATTGCTCTGCTGTGAGGAAAGGTTTCTCTCTATCTCGGCTACCTGTAATCCTCATAATTTTGCAAATCTCAGTCAGGACCTCCTCAGCTTCTCCACTCAAAGCAAGAGAAATCCACACTGACCAGTTTCTCCTCATGTTTAAAATGCTCCATCACAGATAACATCCTGGTGAATCTTCTCTGTACCCTCACAATCATGACCTTAGTATTGTACAAGGACCATGGGACCAGCCGGGACAGCCTCAGAATAGAGGGATGTCCTTTTAAAACAGAGGTGAGGAGGAATTTCTTTAGTCAGAGGGTGCTGAATCTGGGGAATTCATTGCCACAGAGTAGCAGTGGAGGCCAAGCCATTGGGTATATTTAACACAGAGGTCGGTAGGCCCCTAGTTAGTAAGGACGTCTAAAGTTTTGGGGAAAAAACCAGGAGAATGGGATTGAGGATAATGGCCTAATTCTACTCCTACAAATGTCTACCTAATGGTCTATGGTCTTATAACTGCACACACTATTTCATCTGCAGTCTAACTAATGCTTCATATCATTGTACCATAAGCTCCCCGCTCTTGTTTACTAACAAAGGCAAGTGTCCCCTTTCAACAGACACAAAATGCTGGAGGAACTCTGCAGGTCTGGCAGCATCTGTGGAAATTAGTAAACAGCCGACTTTTCTGGCCGAGACCCTTCTTCAGGACGGGAAAGGAAAGGGGAAGACAAAAGATCAAAAAGGTGGGTGAGAGGGGGAGGGAAATGGCGAGAAGGTGATAGGGGAAGCCAGGTGAAGAACAGGTAAGTATCCCATATGCTTTCTAAATCACTTTATCTACCTTTGCTACTGTTTTTGGGGACCCTTGGACATGAATACCAAGATCCTCTCTGCTCCTCAGTGCTTCCTATTTAATCATTGTGTTTATCCTGGTCTCGTTAGCTTTGTCAAAATGTATCTCTTTTCAGGATTAATTTCCGTATGTCATTGCTCTACTCACGTTACCAACACATTAATATTGTCATGCAGCTGAAAGCTGGTGGCTCGGCAACAGCACTAACTTCTGCATCGTCTGCAAATGTGCTAATCATGCTTGTATTCACATCCAGCACAAAATGCTGGAGGAACTCTGCAGTTCAGGCAGCATCTGTGGAAAGGATTAAATAGATGCTGCCTGTCCTGCTGAATTCCTCCAGCATTTTGAGTGTGTTACTCTGGATTTCTTGCAGAATCTCTTGTGTTTATATTCACATCCAGACTACTAACAAACTGCAAAGGTGTCAGCACTGATCACCACATTTGCAATGATCACCAGATTTACCTTGTCACAGGCTTCAATAGAGACCTGGTAACTTCTTGGCATAATTGATACCTCTGACAACACTGGACAACAAAGGTTTTGCTTCCTGAACATTTTTGGGTGTATCTTTGTTATTTAGGACAGAGGTTTCTCAGAGTAACTGATGCCAAGATTAAAGAATGCAATTTTGTTGATCCACAAATCAAACAGGTGATTAATCATAGGGAATTTGAAGTACTTCTAGTGGGACTGGAGAAAATCACATGGAAAGCATTCAAGGACGTTGTTGAAAATTTTCTTGGCAACGACAGAGCACCAGACTACGTGCAGCTGGTTGACAACATGCTTCAAGCATACAAAACCATGAAGCGCAAAATGTCACCGAAGATTCATTTCTGAATTCCCATTTCGACTCCTTCCCTGCAAATCTTGGCGCAGCCAGTGACAGGCATGGTGAAAAGTTTCACCAGGACATTGCAGTCATGGAGAAATGGTATCAGGGCAAATGGAATTCATCAGTGTTGGCTGATTATTGTTGGACACTTAAGCAAGAAGCCTCTGACACTGAGCGCAATTGAAAATTATCAGCAAAACATTTTTAGCTTAGTTGAACTATTGCAAAGCATCAGCACCAGTATACAATTAAATGCATTATATTCAATAAAAGTTAGTTTCTTGTTTCTCCAACTTCCTACATTGTACAAGTTGTCTGAAATTATACTTGTGTTCTGCATCAAGTGGTCCGTCAGAAGCACAAAAATATTCTGAGGAAGGAACAATTTTGAAAGAAACTTGCTGTCCAGTGTAATTGAAATTATAGAACAAAAAATATTCTTACCTGACCTGCACTTTCCATGACAGCCCAGTCCATCACAAGTAAATCCCTCCCCACCAGTGAGCACGTCTACAGAAATACTGTTGCGGGAAAGCAACACCACCATCAGAGACCTCCACCACCCATGGCATGCTCTCTTCTCACTGCTGCCAGCAGGAAGAAGGTTGCGGAGCCTTTGGACTCACACTGCCAGGCTCAGGAACAGTTACTACCCCTCAACCATCAGGCCCTTAAACCAAAGGGGATAACTTCAATCAACTTCACTTGCCCCATCATTGAAATGACCTCACAACCTATGGACTCACTTTCATGTTCTCAATATTTATTGCTTATTTACTTATGTTTATTATTATATAGTGATATATATGTACTTTGATAATAAATTTACTTTGAACTTTATTTAATAGATGCTTAGCCTTGGTGCCTCAGAAACTTTCCATCGCATTCCCACTCATTTTAATCAGCTTCATTGGTCTCCCCAGTGGATGTAATTTGCCCAAGTGACACTGAGGCAGGGAATATTCTGCAGCTGCAAGATGCTCTGAGAAAATTGAGGCCTTGTCATAATTAAATGCAGCATATGGGCTTTTAGTATTGCTCTGTATTTACGCCCAAATCGCATTACTGTATTTATATTTGGACACAGATGAATATGCTATATGGGATATACTTCTGTAGACACAAAAAGAAATGATTAGCGGAATTTATCCATAAATGCATCCTGGAGAATTTTAGGCCAAAGAGTCAGTGGCCTTCCTATTGTTTAATCAAGTAGGAAGTGTTGTGTGGCCTTTAGCCCAGACTCAATAAAGCACTTCTATTCATCCAGTACAAAGTCAAAAGGAGGCTGATATACTCATTAGGGGAGAGAAAGGACAAAAACATTCCTGGGTTTCAGGCAAATAGTTCCAATGTCACCACGGCAACAAACACATTCAATTCAGGGCAACATTTATGAATCAAGCTATTTGTATATTAGAAGGCCAACGCGAGTACTCCAGTTAACCAGGTTCAGTTTTGGTGCTGCTTTTGCTTTAGACTATCCTTTTGCATTTGTGGAGGATCCTGAGATCATGGCATAAGCTCTTGGCTTTTATTGTGTGAATGTCATATTTTTCCAGTTTCTGTCAGTCGAGGGTCAATTTTAGCATTCCCACCTCCGAGATTCGGGGACACCTCTTTTTCCCTTATTAGGGAGAGAGACAGCCTGTGGTATGTTGAATTACCAGGTGAACGAGTAGTTTTTGGGGATCTGCAAGTCTGTGTCTTTATTGATGCTTTGCTACACACTTGAGTGCTCAGTGGAGGGCACTGATGCTTTTTTGCTGGTGGGGGTGGGGGGCCATTGCCTTGCTGTTGCTTGTGCGCGGGGTGGGGGGCGCCTTTAGGGTTCCAACGTTTTAACCGGCATTCATTCTTTGGGGCACTTCTCTGTTTTCATGGATGTCTGCGAAGAAAAAGAATTTCAGGATGTATATTGTATACATTTCCCTGACATTAACCATACCTATTGATTGACATTCTAGCATCGTGCTGCAGAAATATCATATTGTCTGTGAGATGAGATGTAATTCTATGATCAAGTTTTCCTTCCCCATTGCACATAGACGATTTCATAGCTAGTTTAAACAGTTAAGGCAACACAAAAACTGCTAAAGGAACTCAAGATTCCAGCACCAGATTCCAATATGTGGTGTCCCTGAAAGAGCTATGGTTTCTCCCACTCCCTTGATCAACAATTCTTATGAAAACTGATCATCCATTTACTGACACATTGCTATCTGAAAGGCCATGCTCTGTATTAAAAGGCTGCTGTACTTCCTAAATTATATCAGAGACAACACACAAAACGTGCTTCACTGCCTGTACAGTTCTTTGGTTCGCTGTAGATGGTGCAGTATAAGTGGAAGCCTTTCTTTGCTTGGCAGCCATCCAGTCCCAGTCTTGCTTTGATCTACAATTCCACTGACAGCCTTTGGAGAAGGAACTTAGCAAAATAATTGCTGACAGCCAGTTTGGTGGCCATGAGCTGCCAGAGAAGAAGAAAACAAAAAGGTCCCCTTAGAGCTCTTCCAAACTCAACAAAATTGAAAAGACAGATTAAACTGCAAAGGATTGTTTTAATTTGTGTTGCATATTTAGAAAGCAGAAAGGAAGCTTATGTTTTAGGGTGCACTGGAGTACATTTTAAAGTTTCCCCTCCGATTACATTTATCCTGAATCTCCTGATACTTTTTTAAATCCTCAGTTTACATGAAATGAGCTGATATTTCCCAAATCAGGAGTGGGCTACTTAAATTGTTCCTTACTTAGAAAAGTGATGAATGTAATCAGCCACTCTTCCAGCTCCTGAACATGGTTAAGTTACTCCTTCTGAAAAGTTAACATGTGCAGGGTTTGGAAGAGAGTAGGAGCAGACCATAGATGTGGTGTCCCATGTCTTCACATATGGTACTGGTGCAAGGAAAACACATTTCCATCAATCCCCTTTCCATATCTTGACGGAAACCAAGTTTTCATCAAGCTCTCATTGCAAATACAATGTTAGCATTCATTTCAAGAGGACCAAAATATAAAGGCAAGGATGTAATGTTGAGTCTTTATAAAGCACTGGCAAGGCCTCGCTTGGAGTATTGTAAGCAGTGGTGGGCCCCTTATCCAAGAAAGGATGTGCTGACATTGGACAGGGTTCAAAAGAGGTTCACGAAAGTGATTGTGGGATTGAAAGGCTTTTTATATGAGGAGCATTTGATGGCCCTGGGTCTGCACGCACTGGAATTCGGAAGAATGAGAGGTGATCTCATTGAAACCTACTGAATATTGAAAGGCCTTGATAGAGTGGATGTGGAGAGAATATTTCTTATCGTGGGAGTGTCTAAGACTAGAGGATAGAGCCTCAGAATAAAGGGGTGTCTTTTTAGTACAGAGATGAGGAGAAATTTCTTTAGCTAGAGAATGGTGAATCTGTGGAATTTGTTGCCACTGGCAGCTGTGGAGGCCAGGTCTTCATGTATAATTAAGGCAGAGGTGATAAATTCTTGATTGCTTAGGGCATAAAGCGATATGGGGGGAAGGCAGGAGATTGGGGCTGAGAGGAAAAATGGATCAGCCATGATGAAATGGTGGAGCAGACTCGATGGGCCAAATGGCCTAATTCTGCTCCTGTACCTTATGGTCTTATGGACTTTTGGCACATTGGCCCTCATAGGTTGAAGTATTGAGTATAGGAGTTGGGAAGTTATGTTGAAGTTATATAAGATGTAGGTGAGGCCTAATTTGGAGGTATTGTGTGCAGTTTTGGTCACCTATCTACAGGAAAGATGTAAATAAGATTGAAAGAGTACAGAGAAAATTTATAAGAATGTTGAGAGGACTTGAGGACCCAAGTTAAACAGATAGATTGAATAGGTTAGAACATTATTCCCTAGAACGTAGAAGATTGGGCGGAGATTTGATAGAGGTATACAAACTTATACAAAGTGTCCTGGCAGATTCTTTGCTGCCATGGCCCCATGAGGCAGAGCAGGTCACAAGTGGCAACTTAGCATCTTGTGGTGGAGCTTGCTGTCAGAGGTCTTTGAACTGTTCTAAGTATCTTTTGTGATTACCTGAGATGTTTTAGAACAATTAAGCACAATTTTAAAATTTGTAAAGTGTAATATTTTTACTTTAAAGCAGGTTTCAGTGAGATGGATTAATCAAAACCTTACCACTATGTAAGTTTAAAAAAACATCTACTTGCACTTTGCCTTTCAGTTAAGCCTCTACCCAAAAGGGCAGCAGATTAAATGCCCTATTAAATGTGACATCTGACCTCCAGCAAGGCAGGAATGACCAGGCTGTCACCCACAAGAGCAAAAGCCTGAGACAAGCAGGCCCTCTACCAAACTATCAGTCCGAAGCAAATACATTCCAGACCATTGATGTCAAGAGACAGCAAAATTCCTGTAGTTTCAATACAAATGCAAAAATTAAATTACTAAACAAGACAGGCCTTGCAGTTATACAACACCTTTCTTGACTCCAGAATGCCTCAGTGCTTCATCGATATTCAAGTATGCTTCCGGTACAAGCAATATTTTAATTTGCAATATTGGACTGTACTTAATTTTCCCCAAAATTATTTACATTAAAGGTTGATCCATTTTATAAAGGGAGCTTCCAGAGTAATGTAACATAAGGCAAGTCAGTGAACTTTCTTTACTCTTAGGGTGGTGAATTGTTGGAATTTTCTGCTTCAAGGACTGTGGAGGCTCAAGTTTTGATTGTATTCAAAACAGAAGTGGATAACTGGATACTAATTGAATCAAGGAGGATGGGGATAGAGCAGGGGTTCCCGACCTTTTTTTACACCATTGACCAATACCATTAAGCAAGGGGTGCATGGACCGTAGATTGGGAACCCGTGACTATAATAGGATCAATGAAAGATCAACCAGAGTGCTTTGCAAAGGCAAATATAAATAAATAATGAGAACATGAGATAATGAGATAAAGAGTCCTTGAAGGTGAGATCATTTCAATGATGGAGCAAATGAAGTTGAGTGGAGTTATCCCTTTTACTGAAGAGCCTCATGTTTGAGAGGTTGTAACTGTTCTTGAACCTGGTGGTGCGAGCCCTGAGGCTCTTGTACCTTCTACTTCCTATGATCCTAAGCTCCTGTTGGAGCAGGGAAAGTTATTCATTAAATTACAGAATTCATTGCTAAATGGAAGGCAGGGGATCTGGCCCATCAGGTCCCATTACCTCTGTATAGAAATCAATCAGCCCTAATCCCCTGCCCTGTTTAAAGTCCCTACATATTATTTTTGCCCAATGCCTTTCTAATCTTCCATTAAAGGCTTTGCTGAACTTACTTTCCCCCTTCCTCTAAAAGCAGTGAAATATGGCATCTTGTGGGTCATATCAAAAGACATTTCGCTCACATCTCCATATATCTTTCAGTGATCCATGCCCATGTACACACATTTTCTGCTGCATACACACACGCCTTTCAGAACAGAGACATTTAACCTTTAAATGTGGACACTTAACTCTACACTCTCATATCCTGTTATTAATCTGCACTGGAGAAACGGTGCTGGAAAGAGGAGAGTCACACCTGGAGAATGGCTCAAGGCACAGCTGTTAATGGTGGAGCAAAGTTTGGTTTTCATTAATTCGCCTGGATTAGTTTACTTAAGGATCTAGGGAATTTTCTTATTGCTTTTCTCAGTTATTAGGTGTTCGTCAAAATTAGAGGATGCTGTGTTTTAGCTAGAAATACTTCCAGCTAAAATTTATGTTCGAAACTTTCTGCCTGTTACACTGCTGGCATTTAGGGCAGCAATGAAGGTCCTCCCCCTGGATTGGGGAGCATGCCTTAAGAGAATAGTTTGAGTGAACTCGGCCTTTTCTCCTTGGTGCAGCGGAGGATGAGAGGTGACCTGATAGAGATGTATAAGATGATGAGAGGCATTGATTGTGTGGATAGTCAGAGGCTTTTTCCCCAGGGCTGAAATGGCTATCATGAGAGGGCACAGTTTTAAGATGCTTAGAAGTAGGTACTGAGGAGATGTCAGGGGTAAGTTTTTTTTTTACACAGAGAGTGGTGAGTGCATGGAATGGGCTGCCGGCAACGGTGGTGGAGGCAGACGTGATAGGGTCTTTTAAGAGAGACTCCTCGATAGGTACATGGAGCTTAGAAAAATAGAGGGCTATGGGTGCCCCTAGGTAATTTCTAAAGTAAGTACATGTTCAGCACAGCATTGTGGGCCGAAGGGCCTGTATTGTGCTGTAGGTTTTCTATGTTTCTACCTCAGTCTATATAGAAGGATTCTTCATTGCTGTTTCCGTAACAGTTTTGTTTAACCAGTCAGAAATCTTAGCCCTGATCTGAACCCCCAGATCTTGAGTACCACTCTTTTAGTCTACCAGGAGCCAAAGCACAAGGCCCTGACTCCAGGCAACATAGCTCTCCGGGTCACTGAGGCACGCAAACCTCCAAACCCTACGACATGATTGTGGTCCTCGTGGAGGATTATGTTCAATGAAAACAAACTAATTGCTTATACTGAAGATCACTGAAGACGGCTTGTCCTTGTAAAGTTAATGAAAACATCTCTCAACTCATTTGGGTAGAAACAGGAGCTCACTACCTTTATTGTTCAAACAGGTGTTATGTACAGAACTGGTGCTCAACTGAGTACACCGAGCAAAAAAAAAATCAGGAAATAATTAGAGTGCCTGGTTAAATAAACGCAGTGGCAGGATGGATTTCACCTTCACTGTCCACTAAAATTTTACCTGAACAAATCCCAACAGCAGCCATTTGTACAGATGACAACTGCCACACCTCAGCCACCGTAAGACAAGGAAAGAGAGTCGAAGCCCCAAGGAACATTTTCCCATGGCAACTAAAGAAAATCCATGGAGATTAGATTAGGTAAACCAAGGAGGTGGTTAGCCAGGGTGGGAATATGTGTGTCTGATCATTGTGCCTTGCCACCAACCTTTATCTGTAATGTTTCCCTGCAGTTTGGTCCCACATGAATGCATAGCACAGGGTCATAATTCAGGCAGAGATTACTGCATGTATAAAACTATGTATTATGTAGCAAGGCTGTTGAATAAAAACTGAGGCTAGCAGATGCAAAGAGCAATTCATTGATAGAACACTGGAGAGACCGTTTAAGGCACGTATCCCTGCCGATTTGCTTAATTTGATGCTTTTTTTTTGGTGACGCTGCACCTTTAACAGCCAATTTCAGTCAATAAACATGGTCAACAACCTGGGAACTGAAAGGCATCTTCAGCAATTGTCCAGTTCCATTAAAAGCATCAGATGCAATAAGGTGAACTCTGTCTTTATGTGGAGAAGGAAGAGACTTGGTGTCCTGAAAGCTAGGGTCAAAACATCAACAAGGTACTGGAGGGACTCAGTGGGAAATGGACAATCAACGTTTCAGGTCAAGACGCTTCATTTAGACTGCATGGATGAAGGGTCTCAACAGCAATATTGACTGTCCCATTCCCACTACATAAGCTCCCCGCTATCCCAAGTTCACCCTGAAGATGAATCTCACGGTTGGATATAGTATACATATTTTGATAACAAATTCGAACTTTGAACTTTGAACCTTCCTCCCATAGTTTGCTTTTAGTCCCTTTATGCAACTGCCACATTCGTTGCTAATCGACTGTGAATATGTGATCCAACAGGCAAGAAATGGTTTCCCTACGCAAATCACGCACATGCAAGCGTACACAAATGGGTCTAATATCTAGGCAATTATTCCTTAAGCTACTCGACTTGCAATAGGCCATTATGGCTTCACTCCAGAGTAAACTTTGTAGTTTAATCATATTGTGCATTGGAGCCAGTCATCTTCATAGCTTGAGGCTTTTCAAGCTATGGGGGATAATGATGTTGGGAACATCATGGGGGAGAAATGAGGGAGTTATGTGTGGGTGTACATCTGGTGCAATGGAATCCTGCCAGCAATGTGATCAGGACACATTTCGCATTGCTGTGAGCCAAAACCATCATGGAACAAGTTTCAAATGAAGCACTTCAAAAATATACACTCCACTTACTAAGATCTTAAAGCCACCAGGAACCACATGCGGGTTTCACCCACTGTCGATCACCTTATAGGAAAGTCTCCAACTTGCTCAAGGTGACCGATGGGGCATTTCATTGACAAAGGGGCCTTTCTTGACTGAAGTCCTGAGGAAATGCAGGATTTTGCTGCCAGCTGAGTTAAATACCACAGAGCAGCAATACAAGGCATGGAATGGTGGAAATCTTAGCAAATGCAGAGTGTACTATATTTTCACCGCTTGTAGTTTGTAGTCTACAGAGCACCTGGAACCAGCTCTTGGAAACCAGATTCCCAAAACCTAACTTAAAAAGGAAAGCCCATATGAAAAGTTTCATGGTGTCGTTTCACTAGAATTTCCTCAAGGATCTGTTATGCACGTACCTGCTGCCTTTCTCCTGAGAGCTGACAAGCATGACAGGAGACGCACGAACTAATCAGCTGTAAATGCAAGGCATCTCAGGCTGAAAACACAGTCATGTCTCAGGCAAAAAAAGAAACAGACCCATGCTTATCTTAAGTACAAGAGGTTCTGCAGATGCTGGATCTAAGGGTCACCAGGTCCTACCGAAGGGTCTGGGCCTGAAACATCAACTGTTTATTCCTCTCCGTACATCCCGCCTGATTTGCCGAGTTCCTCCAGCATTTTGTATGAGCAACAATGTCTATCTGAAGCCAAGATCAAACAAAAAAAAACAACTTACGAACAGATGGTGAGTGGAAAAAGTAAGGCAGATCAACAACTTTTGGTAGCCATGAAATGTTGTTTTCAATTTTCAGTCCTATCACAACAGAGGAGGACAGACCCTGCTTGGAAGCAAGTACAGAGAAGAGCCTTTCTAGGACAGAGGGGCACTCCATGATCATGGGAGAACTTAAAAGATCCTCTAAGTCTAAACCCAGAATCTAACTTTATTGCAATTTTTTCTTGACAAAGTCCTACTGCACTCTATCTTTGTGCTACCCTAGTCTAAAAAATAAATGAAAATGCCTTATAACATTTGAAAAATAACAAATCCTTCAGACTGACAGGGTATTAAAATATGGAAACCTCATGGAATTTTGTCATCTTAGTTAATTCCTCCATCGTGGGCACTAGTCTCTGTAGAATCCAGGACATCGTCAAGGAGTGATGCCTCAAAAAGGCGACACCCATCTTTAAGAACCCCCATAAACCCCCATAGGGAGGATGAGGAAACATTGGAAAGAGTACAGAGGAGATTTCCCAGGATGCCGCCTGGTTTAGAGAGTATGGATTATGATCAGAGATTAAGAGAGCTAGGGCTTTACTCTTTGGAGAGAAGGAGGATGAGAGGAGACATGATAGAGGTATACAAGATATTAAGAGGAATAGATAGAGTGGATAGCCAGCACCTCTTCCCCAGGGCACCACTGCTCAATACCAGAGGACATGGCTTTAAGGTAAGGGGTGGGAAGTTCAAGGGGGATATTAGAGGAAGGTTTTTTACTCAGGGAGTGGTTGGTGCGTGGAATGTACTCCCTGAGTCAGTGATGGAGGCAGATACACTAGTGAAATTTAAGAAACCACTAAACAGGTATATGGAGGAACTTAAGGTGGGGGGTAATATAGGAGGCAGGGTTTGAAGGTCGGCACAACAATGTGGGCCGAAGGGCCTGTACTGTGTTATACTATTCTATGTTCTATGTTCTATAACCCAGGACATGCACTTTTCTCATTTCTACCATCGGGAAGGAGGTACAGAAGCCTGATGGCACATACCCAACAATTCAGGAACAGCTTCTTCCCCTCTGCCATCCGATTTCTGAATGGACATTGAACCCATGAACACCACCTCACTATTAAACACAGACAAAACGCTGGAGGAACTCAGCAGGACAGGCAGCATCAGTGGAAAAGAGTACAGTCGACGTTTCGGGCCAAGACCCTTCTTCAGGACTGAGGAAGGAAAGCTGAGGAGTCAGATGTGGAAGGTGGGGCGGAGGGGAGGAAGAGACACAAGGTGATAGGTAAAACCGGGGGGCGGGGGTGGGTTGGAGGGGTGAAGTAAAGAGCTGGGAAGATTGGTGAAAGAGTTACAAGGCTAGAGAGAGGGGAAACTGATAGCAGAGGACAGAAGGCCATGGAAGAAAGAAAAGGGGGAGGAGCACCAGAGGGAGGCGATGGGCAGGTAAGGAGATAAGGTGATAGGAAAAAGGGAATGGGGACTGGTGCGGGGGCAGGCATTAGCGGAAGTTAGAGGAATCAATGGTCATGCCATCAGGTTGGAGGCTACTCAGACAGAATATAAAGAGTAAGCTTATATTCCATCTGGGTAGCATCTAACCTGATGTCATAGAAACACCTTATATTCCTCGCCTTTTTTTCTTCAGTCTCGATGAAGGGTCTCGGCCTGATACATCAACTGTTTACTCTTTTCCATAGATGCTGCCTGGCCTGCTGAGTTCTGCCAGCATCTTGTGTGAGTGTGTGTGTGTGTTGCTTGGATTTCCAGCATCTGCAGATCTTCTCTTGTTTGTGATTCGTCTACCTCACTATTGCTTAATTTCTATTTTTGCACTACTTGTTTAAGTATTTAATGTGTATGTACTTGATGTAATTCGCATCTTTTTCTATTATTAGGTGTTTCATTGTACTGCTGCCACAAAGACACAAATTTCACAAAATATGCCTGTGAGATTAAAACTGATTCTGATTCTAATATTATAGCAACTTGCACTTTGACCACAGAATATATGTTTCAACAGGCTTCACAGAAGTGTAAACACAATAAAGGTAATACACTACTTATTTAATTTTAACTCATATATAAGAGAGATATTAGTATATATACAGTGATATATATATATATGTATATATAAGAGTTTTATATATACATTGCTGTAATGCACTGTTCATTTTCTTTTCTATTATCATGTATTGTAATGTACTGCTGCCACAAAGACAACAAATTTCACAACATATGCCGGTGATATTAAATCTGATTCTGATTCACATTAATTTTCAATGATTTGTTTACAAGGACACCAGGCTCTCTTCAAACAACACCTTACCATCTCAATCTATTTAAGAAATATTCTGCTTTCCCTCTGCACCATTTTTCCACACAATATTCCATCTGCCATTTCTTTAGCCCGTGTAGATTCCCATGAACCCTCTCTGGTGCCTCCTCTCGGCACTGCTGACTGCCCAGCATCTTCTGTATCAATTGCAGCAAAGCCTCTGGAAAGGGAGGGACTGGGAGAGAACATATTTTGGGATTAAAGGTCACACATTGTCTCAGTGCATGGATAACCCTTGTATTGCCACAGCTAGCAGTGTGAATGCCCTCTGTGCATTCTGCACTTGTCCGCAATATGAAGAAATCTTTATGTCAACTGCTCATCTCCTTGCTTTGCAAGCACCAGGAACAATGCTGATAACAATGAAATGAATAATCAATCAATCAATTGTAATTTATTGGTCCAATTTGTTTGCTATTTGTTGTATGTAACAGTTTCCAGGTCTATGTGTTCCTTTTGAAAAGGGCTCGGTTTAATGATTTGGGAACTTGGTAGCTAATGCTGAACCAGATAATTTTATTGATCGGATATAACTTGTTCACTACATGTGTTCTTTCAGTCTTTTGTTGAGGAAAAGAAGTAATAAAGCAGCTGCCCTTCTCCGAGTGACGAACACAAAGAAGATAAAATGGCTCAGTAAAAATGGTTGAGAGAATCTCTTTATGTTCTTTGCCTGAAAGGATTGAAACTAATCCTGTAATACCTAACAGGAGAGGCGATTCATTGTCCATGCCACCCAGGTTGGAGGATAAAAGAAATTATCACATAAATAAGAAACTAACTTTCCAGTTGACTTAAAAGAGAACCATTGTTTTCATAGCTGATGACTGGTTAAGGACAGTAAATTCTCTCTGTGCTTCCTATTGTCTCGGTGGAGATTTTTCATAAACTCAGTTTATCTTGGGGGCTCAGTTTTGTTTAAAGCTCTCACTTTGATTGGACATTAAAACTTTGTTACTGATTGGCAAAGTGGTGCTCAGAGATGTATCTCAAATCTGGAACTTCTCCTCAGAATACAGGATTGCAATTCCAGCATGGAGCAAAAGATTGTGAGCTATGAGAAATATCCCTGGCAAGATTTTTGCCTCATTTACTAAAATCACTGCGCCAGCTTTATGTTAAACTTTTGATATTGTTTCACCACTGAAGTAAATCAAACACAAAGTGCATGGGATTACCTTTCAGTCTTTGTTTATCATTGTCGTACAATGTGCATATAACACAGTGTGAGTTTAGTAGTTCAGTCATTCTTGGACCACATTGGAGCCCTAACCAAAAAAACATAATTGTGTGGATCTATTGTTAATCTGTTTTGTGCAGTTTTTTATTTTATTTCTGGCAGTGAAGTATATCTGTGCAGTAAGGAGTTTGTACATTCTATCTGTGACTGCATGGCTTTCCTCTGGGTTCTCCAGTTTTGACCCAACAGTCAAAGACGCACCAGTTGGTCAGTTTACGAAGGCAAGGAAATCCGCAGATGCTGGAAATCCAAAGCAACGCACACGAAATGCTGGAGGAACTCAGCAGGTCAGGCAGCATCTATGGAAAAGAGTAAACAGTTCACATTTCGGGCCGAGACCCTTAATCAGGACTGAGTAAGAAGAGATGTCAGAGTAAAAAGGTGGGGAAGTTAATTGGTGATTTTAAAGTGTCCCATTATTAGGCTAGGATTGATGGAAGATCCTATTCCACGCTGTACCTCAATAAATAAAATAAATAAATATTATTAATATACAAGGATAACTATGTGGAACTAATATGTTCCCAAGCTAGAATGTTCTTTTTTTAACATAAAGTAGCATTGATTTTAATACACACATTATCTTATGCTTGCAGAATAAGTTGTAATTAACAAAAAGATAATGTTGATCAAGCAACAAATAATGCGTCTGAATTAATTGATTAATGCCTGTTTTCAGTAATGTAACTGTTAATACCTCCAGATCGTTCTGTCTAATTACTTTGCCAGCTCCGTTCGCATTGCGTTGAAAGCGATGAGAGGCAGAGTGTGGATGTGAGTTGGTATTTAGCCAGAGCCCACAGGTTTGGTGAGGTTCACTTTGACAACCTGCTGCTGTTCCAACGTAGAGTAACTCAAACCACAGAGCCCCATAATAATGCTGATGTCCAGCTTTCCACACATTCTGAACGACAACCAGAAAGATACTTGTGGGGTTATAGTGTTCCATTTTGTAACCCCAAAATATTAAACTAGTTAAAAGGAAGTTATGGGAGTCTGAGAGGAATGTCTAATTTTGTGTATACTTTAAGCGAGGCATGCTCTTATCATGTGATAGCATCATGATGTATGCAATTCATGTATTTTTACATGTGGCCCGTAGTGAATTACTTAAATGCACAAGAATGCTTAATCAAATAATATATTTACAATATTACTCAAATATTACTCCCGGGAGTGGGGAGAAGATGGCGGCGCGACGGCAGCGCGCGCGGCCTCTCCGGTGAATGATACCTGTTATCTGTCAAGTAGGGGACCATGCACAATTCTGATTTGGAGACAGACGTGAGAACACAGCAGAACATCTGGAAAACTTCTGAAATGCCCGCTTCGCTGCTGCTGCTACTGTGTGGTAACCGGAATCTCTGGAGCTGAAGGACTTGAAATCCTCGGCTTTGCGTGTTTCAGCGGCCGGGGAGAGGTCGAAGGCACTCAGGAGGCTGTATCAGAGAGGCTGGTCGGAAGCTCGAAGTTTTTGGACAGACGGACTCAGTGTCAGTTGGGGTCGGCTGCTTCCAAGGCACCGGCAAGTTGACGGGGCCTGGAGGTTTATGGCAGGGAGTTTCTCCCTTTTGCCGCCTGCTATCGGGAACTTGGGAGTCGATCGACTCAGGACTTTGAGACTTATTTTTACTGTGTCCATGGTCTGTTCTTTATCAACTTATGGTATTGCTTTGCACTGTTGTAACTATATGTTATAATTATGTGGTTCTGTCAGTGTTAGTCTTTGGTCTGTCCTGTTTTCTGTGATATCACTCCGGAGAAACATTGTATCATTTCTTAATGCATGTATGCATTTCTAAATGACAATAAAAGAGGACTGAGTGTTGTCATAATCTAAATATTACTGAAATATTAAATACGCAACATTTAGGAAATCAGCATTTCTCATTCAGCCTCTGGCACTCAAGGAAGTATTGGGACAACCTTTGGAAAACAGTGTGCAATCTAGAACAGCAGAAGCAGGCCTTTCTTCATGGCTGTTTATGGAAAGGAAAGTTCCCTCAACATTTGCCACCTGTTTCGAAGTGCAGGTTCAGCAGAAGCTGGTGGGTTTAGTTGAGTCAGTCACCTGCTTGACTATAGCTGTGAATGAGTGAGTGGCTGAGTGAAAATTAATAGGACTAATTGGCATGCATCAGTTAATTAAGGAGAAAAAATCTACAGCATTTTCATTAATGCTAATAGGTTAGGAGATTTTCTAGCGATATATCCCTCTTGTTTTTTTCTATCTTCTTCTTCTTCATGTGCCTTGCGCGTTACACGCTGGGGCGTTCATGGCTTTCCACATCGAACGATCCACGCAGTGTCAATGATATCTCGCACACTTAGATCTGTTAGTTCTTTCCCAGTTTCCATATATTTTCTCCTGTGCCTTCCTCTTCCGCGTTTCCCAGGCATAAGGCCGTGTAATGTAAGGCATTCTATTTCTCCCTTTCTGATAACATGGTCCAGGAATTTAATTTGCCTCTCATTTAATGTTCTCATTAAAGATCTTTTTGTATGGGCATGTTGGAGTACTGTCTCATTAGTTACCCTAACTCTATATGATATTTTCAGCATTCTTCTGAGTGGTGGCATCCGTTAGTCTCGCGAGAGCATGGATCTGTGCCTGGAAAGTCTTGCTTGTGTTAGAGCAGCGTCCGTTGTGGCTGTAGAGGCCCACACAGGAGTGACAGTCTCGGCTGCAGCGACTGCACTTGAAGGCGCTGTCCTCCAGTGTTATCTTGGTGCTGTTTCTCCGAGCAATCTTCTAAGAAACCACATTTCTGTTGCTTCTAAGTTTCTTTGGAGTTCTGGTGTTATAGTCCATGTTTCGGAAGCATACAGCAAGATTGACCAGATGTAACACTTTAGTAGCCTAAGCCTCGTTGTTATAGAAATGTGTCTTTGGTAAAAATGGGTTTCATTTTTTGGAAGTTGGTTTTGGCAATGGCAATTCTTCTTTTTATTTCTACTTTACTTCTAGCATCTTGTGATATAAAGCAACCAAGGTAATTAAAGATGGTCTTTTGTTCAATCTCTTGGTTACCGATGTACAATTGGCAGTTGGGAGTATTCTGCTGTTTTGATATTTTTCCTATCACAGGAGGTAAATTCCTCCAGCAATCTGACGAAGGAACAGTGGGGCCCACCTGAACGAATTTTCACCATTTTAATGTTCTTCCATCTCAAGTTCAAGTTCAGTGTATTGTCATTCAACCATGCAATTGTATACCAACCAAACGAAACAATGTTCCATTGGACGAACTGCACAGCACAGAGCATATATCTAACACACAACATATGAGAACACTCAGCCCTCTTTTATTGTCATTTAGAAATGCATACATGCATTAAGAAATGATACAATGTTTCTCTGGGGTGATATCACAGGAAACGGGACAAACCAAAGACTAACGCTGACAGAACCACATGATTATAACATATAGTTACAGCAGTGCAAAGCAATACCATAATTTGATGAAGAACAAACCATGGGCGCGGTAAAAAAGTCTCAAAGTCCCCGAGTCGATCGACTCCCGAGTCCCCGATAGCAGGTGGCAAAAGGGAGAAACTCCCTGCCATAAACCTCCAGGCACCGTCAACTTGCCGATGCCTTGGAAGCAGCCGACCACAGCTGACACTGAGTCCATCCGTCCGAAAACTTTGAGCTTCCAACCAGCCCCTCCAATACAGCCTCCCGAGCGCCATCCTCTGCCGAGCGCCTTCGACCTAGCCCTGGCCGCCGAAGCAAGCAAAGCCAAGGATTCGGGGCCTTCTGCTCCTGAGATTCCGGTTACCACACAGTAGCAGCGGCAGCGAAGCGGGCATTTCAGAAGTTTTCCAGATGTTCCTCCGTACTCTCACGTCCGTCTCCATCGAATCAGAATTGTGCACGGTCCCCTACTTGACAGAATACAGATATCATTCACCGGAGAGGCTGCGCGTGCTGCCGTCGTGCCACCATCTTCTCCTAATATAAAGTAATATTACCATAATTACATTAACAAATTATAATGTGCACTTACGATACAAGCTAAGAAGAAAGCAGAATGACACTACTGGCAGTTTGTATATGATGAGACCCGGGTGATGGTAGGGGAAAGCCTGTGGAAAGAAGCTGTTTTCCATCCTGACAGTCCTTATCTTAATGCTACAGCACCTTCTGCCTGATGGTAGGGGGTCAAAGAAATTGTTGGATGGATGGGAAGGATCGTTGACCTTATTAAGGACCCAGTGCACACAAAGCTCCTGATAAATATCTCTAATGGGTGGACAAGGGACCCTAATGATCCTCTCAATAGTCCACACAATCTCTCAGGGACTTGCAGTCAGCTGCCTTGTAGTTCCCATAACAGAGCTGAAGCAGCTGGGCGGGAAGCTCAGTGGTCCGTAACAATTGGTTAGATACTGGGGGGTGGGAGGGAAGCCTCATTTGCCTCAATCTCCTCAGAAAGTGTAGCCGCTGCTGTGCTTTCTTGACCAAAGAAGTGGTGATGAAGAAACAGGTGAGGTCGTCCATTTTGAGCACCCCCAAAAACTTGGTGCTCCTAGATCTCTCCACAGAGGAGCCATTTATGTGCAGCAAGCAGTGGTTAGCGTGCACCTTCCTAAAGTCTACAATCATCTCTTTGATCTGGTCCACGTTGAGACTCAAGTTGTTGTGCTCACACCATTCTACCCTCTACCGCCTCTTTGCAGGCCATCTCATTGCCATTGCTGATGAAGCCAACCAGTGTTGTGTCATCAGCAAACTTGATGGTTCGGTTTGGACGGTCATGTGTCATCAGTGGGCTGAGCATGCAGCCCTGGAGGCTGTCTACAGTTGATTAATGTATTATTGAATTTTGTGTCCAAATCTTGCTTATCAAAGAAGTGGAACACCAAAACAGAAAATGGTGGAAACTCTCAGCGGGTTAGGTAGCAGCTATAGAAAGAAGAATGAAGTTAAACTTCCAGGTTGAAAGATTTTTTGGTAAAGTCAATCTGTCCTGCTGTTGTATCCAGTATTGTCTGTTTTTGATTCAGATTTCCGGCATCTGCAGCATTTCAAATATTTACTGAAATTAGTGGCCAGGTCTCAGTTTCAGAAAATTTAATGGTCCATGAGAGATTCTAACTACTGTAGTAGATCTAACAGTGAGGTCCTTGCAAAACTATCAGTTTCTTTTTATGGCGAGCCAGAAACTACTATAAATTAGGATGGTTGTAAAAACTAATTATGAGCAGAAAATTGTCCCTTCTTAAGTGATGGAAACGCAGACGAACAGTCATATTTTACATACCATGTGTAACATCGGAGACAATGCACAACAATCAACAGAACCAGAGACTGAAATTTTAAATTTGGAAAGGATTCTTTCTGGATGAACTTGGTCAATATTACTGAAGTCCTATAATATTAAAAAATGCAGCTTTGTTGGCCTGAAATGAAGGTTCTTCACTGGCAGTAAATTATCTTCTGGGCCACTTTGACAGCAGCAGATAACCAACTTTTCCTTGACAGGTATTGTAATGGACTTCTGTCATTTTGTCTGCATAAACTAGCAAAGCCTATTTCTTCAGTCTGCATATTTAGAATGAAAAATAATGCACTCGGCGTGTTTTCCAGGAGGCTTCTATTCATTTTAGATGATGACCTTATCTGGCTTCTCTTTTCAGTGTCTCTGGAATGTATTAGTTGTTTACCCAAGAACTTTCATAACACAAGCTGAAAGGCCTTTTTCCTGCAGGGAACACCTTTTTATAATTTGGCGTAAAACTTGCTTCTTTTTTTTGCATCAAGCAGTTCTCCATCCATTTGTGGGGGAAAAAAAGAGTTGTATTTATCTTATTTAGTGATGCACCATGGAATAGGCCCTTTCTGGCCATTCAAGCCTCACCATCCAACAACCTCCGATTTAACCCTAGCCTAATCACGGGGCGATATACAACAACAAATTGTAAGAGGGAGCCAGAGCACTCAGAGGAAATCCACGTTTTCCACAGGGAAGACGTACAGACTCCTTACCGGACGACGTCGGAGTTGAACTCTGAACTCCAACGCCCCGAGTTGCAACATTTACCTGCTGCCCATTACGCTGCAGGCGTTCAGGGCAGGAATGAAGATCCTCCATCTCTGACAGTGTTCAGGGCTCCCTTCATTAGATCAGTAGCTTCCTCTCAGTTTTCACTACCGTCAGTCTCGCAAGTTCCGGTTGGAGACTCAGGAACACCGTTGCACTCGGACGTAGGAGGATTCCTCATTGGTGTTTCCGTAACAATTTTGTTTGACCAATCAGGGTTGTTAGCCCTGAGCTGAACCCCAGAGCCTAGAGAACAGGTGGACTACTCTTAGTCTGGCCTCTACCCTTTGACCTCTTTGACCCTGCCAAGAGCCAAATCATAACATGGTGTCAAGTTAGGAAAAGGGGGAGTACAGCGAGATCTAGGTGTCCTTGTTCATCAGTCACTGAAAGTAAGCATACAGGTACAGCAGGCAGTGAGGAAGGCTAATAGCATGTTGGCCTTCATAACAAGGGGAGTTGAGTATAGGAGCAAAGAGGTCCTTCTGCAGTTGTACAGGGCCCTGGTGAGACCACACCTGGAATATTGTATAGAGTTTTGGTCTCCAAATTTGAGGAAGGACATTCTAGCTATTGAGGGAGTACAGCGTAGGTTCACGAGGTTAATTCCCGGGATGGCGGGACTGTCATATGTTGAAAGATTGGAGCAACTGGGCTTGTATACACTGGAATTTAGAAGGCTGAGAGGGGATCTGATTGAAACATATAATATTATTAAGGGATTGGACACGCTAGAGGCAGGAAACATGTTCCCGATGCTGGGGGAGTCCAGAACCAGAGGCCACAGTTTAAGAATAGGGGGTAGACAATTTAGAATGGAGTTGTGGAAGAACTTTTTCACACAGAGAGTTGTGGTTCTGTGGAATGCTCTGCCTCAGAAGGCAGTGGAGGCCAATTCTCTGGATTCTTTCAAAAAAGAGTTAGAAAGAGCTCTTAAAGATAGCGGAGTGAAGGGATATGGGGAGAAGGCAGGAAAAGGGTACTGATTGTGGATGATCAGCCATGATCACGGTGAATGGTGGTGCTGGCTCAAAGGGCTGAATGGCCTACTCCTGCACCTATTGTCTATTCTCTATAAAGCCCTGACTCCAGCCAACATTGTTCCCCGGGTCATTGAGCCACACTAGCCTCCAAACCCTACGACAACGTTGTGGTCTTCTTGGAAGTTGGAGGCAAGCTGTAATAGCTCCTTGCCAACCACAAGGTCACCATGGTGACCATTTTCCTTCCAACAACAGTGTGATGTAGCAGCTATCATTTCGGTGACCCACTGAGGCTCTTTGAGGTCAATATATTCAATGGAATGCTTTTGCATACAGAGTAACCACAACCATTAATCCAAAGATTCAAAGTACATTTATTATCCAAGTGTGTATGCAGTATACAACCTGAGATTCATCTACCCACAGGCAGCCACAAAACAAGGAAAACCATGGAACCCTTTCAAAGAGAAACATCAATCCCCGCCCCCCCCATTGTGCAGAAAAAAAGATTAAATCACACAATCAGCAAAAAAGGAGCGAAGAAAACAGAATATAAAACACAAACTACAAATCACTCACCTAGTGTAGGCATATTCAGTTCAGTTCTATCTAGCTCTGTGTCATTCGTTAACTTCAGGCTACAGAGCCCATTGTATTAAGTTACAATTAAAATGCATTCACTTCCAGACACAATAGAACAAAGAGGGATATTGCTCAAAATCTTAAGATATTGCTCCAGGAGTTAAAATAGTATGATAGCACAGTAGTTAGTACAACATTTTACAGTACAGGTGACCCGGGTTCAATTCCCACCGCAGCCTGTAGGGAGTTTCTACGTTCTCTCCGCGAGGGTGTTGGTTTCCTCTGGGTGCTCCGGTTTCCTCCCACAGTCCAAAGACCTACTAGTTGGTAGGTTAATTACTCATTGTAAATTGTCTGCAGGCTTCGTGATGCTTACTCCACTATGTGTTGAACTGAGACGGAGCCTGTGGGCTGCTCCGGGCTTCGTGACGCTTACTCCGCTATGTGTCGAACTGAGACTGAGCCTGTGGTCTGCTCCGGGCTTCGTGACACTTACTCTGCTATGTGTTAAACTGAGACAGAGCCTGTGGCCTGCTCCGGGCTTCGTGATGCTTACTCCGCTATGTGTTGAACTGAGACAGAGGCTGTGGCCTGCTCCGGGCTTCGTGACACTTACTCCGCTATGTGTTAAACTGAGACAGAGCCTGTGGCCTGCTCCGGGCTTCGTGACGCTTACTGCGCTATGTGCTGATCTAAGACTGAGGCTGGCTCCTGCCCTGGCTGCCCCAGGCTTCCTGTCTCTGGACTCACTTTCATTCTAAATGCTATTTGCTTACTTTTATTGTTTACACAATTTGGCTTTTTTTTCTCTCTTTCTCTGTCTGCACATTGGGTGTTTGTCAGTTTATTTAAGGACCCTTTTGGGTTTCTTGTTTTGTGACTGCCAGTAAGGAGAGGAATCTCAAGGTTGGATCATGCATACATATTTGATCGTAAATGAACTTTGAACTTTGAGACACCAAAGCAAATTTCAGTGCAATCGATCTGGCATATTACCAGTTTTGTGTCAAAATACATAGGGAGTAACCATTTCATTGATAGTTTATCCATAATGTGACCTTTACAATACATGAAAATTTGTCAAAAAAAATCAGTAACTCCAAGATTAGAAAATTTACATCTATTATTCAAAAGAATAAACTCCTTACAAATGAAATAAAAAGAAATTGTATTGAATTGAGCTAAGCTAGCCCTGTGCTGACTTTCCTAATTATTCACAATATACTCATCAGCTCAGTGCTGGTAAATTATCATCCAAAGACCTGTTTTTCCATTTATCTGTGTGTTTTACAACATTATCAATGATACTAATTAAATTCCAGATCATTGCAATGAATTCCTTCTAATAAAGATGCAACGATGCACAAGAGAACGCTGATAATTGTGCCTTGAAATTTCAGGCAGCAGGTCTTAATTAAAGATTGTAATACAGGAGAGAGAAATGAGACAATGAACAGCTGCACAGTGAAGGATAAGCTTACTGGAGGTGGCTTGGTTTAAAAGTTATCACAAATCATTTCCAGAATCTGTAGCATGTTGAATTTTTCCTAACATATACAGTATTGGAGTTTTTCACTGACATGCTCCATGCATTCCTCAAAACTGTTATTTGGAGAACTGGAAAGACAGATAGAGTAATGCTATACTTTCACTTTATTAGGCACCTCTTGTACCTAATAGAGAGGGCGCTGAGTGTATGTTCATGGTCTTCTGATGCTGAAGCCCATCTATTTCAAGGTTTGATGTGTTGTGCATTCAGAGATGCTCTTCCACACACCACTGTTGTAACACTAGCTATTTAAGTTTCTGTCATCTTTCAGTCGGCATGAACCAATCTAACCATTCTCCTCTGACCTCTTTCATTAACAAGGCATTTTTCTCACAGAACTGGCCCTCACGTTTTTTTTTTCGTTTTTTTACACCATTCTCTATAAACTCTAGAGATTGTTGTGGTGAAAATCCCAGGAGATATTCAAACTAACCTGTCTGGCATCAACAATCATTCCACAGTCAGAGTAACCTGGGTCACATTTCTTCTTCATTCTGAACAACAAGTGAACCTCTTGACCATGTCTGCATGCTTTTATGCATTGAGTTGCTGCCAAATGATTGGCTGATGAGATATTTGTATTAATGAGCAGGTGTAAAGGTGTACCTAATAAAGCAGCCACTGAGTGTATGCAGCCCACTGGACTGGACAATATAAATATCTAAGACTCCTACTGTTGGAATAAAATAAGAAACTGTTAATATCTATCAAAAGTTTGTTCAACACTCTCTGTCCAGTAAAAGAAAATATATGGACATGAGTATAGTATTACTTCTCAAATTTTTCGGGCTATCAAGTAGTTTTCTGCAGCCAGTTATGGACTGTTCTGTATACGGCTGTACTATTGTGTAGTGGCATGATAGCTTATTTCTTTCGGAAGATGACAAACTTTGCCAAAAGCTGGCCCTGCCGGCCTCCAAGCTCAGTATTAAACGCAGAAATTAGTGTAAGTGAATGTAGCATTTAATTATCTTGTTTAATCTCACAAAGTTTGTGTTACTTTATATATACATATCTTCTTCCAGACAGCATTTGGATGGAGCAAGACAGCCACAAGATGTGTGTCACATTTTATTATGCAAGATGCTTCAAAAGTAAATAATTGGCTATGAAATGCTCTGGAGTGTTCAAAGGTTTAAAAGGATTGCAGTACAGCTCTTTTTCCTGACATTAACTCTCCTTCACCAGCTGAGGTGTTTCCAGAGTTTTATTTTCATTTTCTTTTTCTCTTTGTTTTTTCCGCAGTAGTTTATTATGGGATTCGAACTTAAATTAAGTCCACCGGAAAAGAAAAGCTGAACAAAGCCAATCAGAGAAGTGTTAAAGAAATATTGCTGCAAAAGCACCAGAGGATTTAATTCCAATTCCAGCATTCGCTGTAACTTGAAATTCAGTTCAAATGTACAACAAAACCATGCCCAGCTTTTGTTGTGGGTGGGGGGCAGTTGTATTCTGGGGAGGTGGCTATATCTCATTAGATTCCACTTCTGACTTATTGCAGGATCTTATCCTGTAATATTCACCAGTTTACAGCGTGGTATGAATATTATAATCATATTTCAAGACGCCTCATTAAACATGTCTTTTGGGATAAAATGTGCCTTTGCTCCACACATATTAAATTAGAAAGAAGTTTAAAAATTCAGGATTTTGTCATATATGCTGGGTCTGAATCCAACATGATTTTATAGCCTTGGACCTTTGCAACTGACACATTATGTATGTTCTCAATGACAAAAAGGTGTAATTAAAACTGTTATTACAATAATAAAAAATGACTACAATTGTAATCCATTATTAAATAAATACATATTTGAACAAGTTCTCTTCCCTTATTAATATACATTACTGTACTGGAGTGCACAACACATCAGGATCTGCCTTGGATCAGACATAAACAAGACCCCGGTTTAACCCTCGATATTTGGAGCATTAATTGCAGCCACAATTTCTGTTTATGAACAGGGGTTATTAAACAAAACTGAAAGCACAATTTTTTAAAAAAATCAATACACCATGATGAGTTTTAATGATGGCAAACTAATAATTTAATTTGTCCGTAGTTACTGGATAATCACAGATATCTATTCAACTCTCTAGATATGGGTAACTTTGTTCCCATGTATTATTTTCTTTCCCCAGTGCTCCACATCACTGGCCCATTGCCCTAATGTAGTTGGAATGCTGTCTGGGCCAGAAGAATTCAAGTCCCTTGTTAGTGAGTTGTGCCAAGTAATGCCTGAATAATTTTATTAATTCTTTCAAAATGCCATTGACCCTCCAATATTATGCCGGAAAATTTATTGCCACCTAATAAGTTTCGGAGAAGTGTACTGTTTGCAAATCCTGGGAATGTATAATGAGATCTTCGACTGGTAGTGAGTAGCTCAAACTTGTGAACGCAAATAAGTAGGTTCAAGGGTTCAAATTTTATTTATGCCAATAATGAAAAATGCTATCCTGCTAGCAAATTTCTTTTTCTTCATCAAAATGAATCACCTTTACTGGGTGGTAAAGATTGGGTGGTAAATTAACTGTTCCGACACACGAGGTATTGAGTAGCATTAATCTGTCCACTAGTTGTCTCCAGCAAGTTCTTTCAAGAGAAGGAAATGCATTAATAGCATCTTGCACTTCTACCACAGAATGAATGCATACCTCAACAGGCTTCACAGAAGTGTAAACACAATGAAAGAATGCTGATTCAAGAGAGAAATAGAGTTGAACTTACGAAGCATCTACCATGACATTTCAATTTGTTCATTATGTGCTGTGTTGTATGACATGAGCAATCAATGTCTTTCCATGACCATGATTGATCTTGGCAAATTTTTCTACAGATATGGTTTGCCATTGTCTTCTTCTAGACAGCATCTTTACACTATGGGTGACCCCAGCCATTATCGACACTCCTCAGTGGTTGCATAATCAGGACTTGTGATATGCACCAGCTGCTCATATGACTATCCACCTCATGCTCCTATGGCTTCATGTGACCTCGATCAGGGGGCTAAGCAGGTGCTACACTTTGCCCCAGGGTGACCTGCAGGCTAGTGAGGGAAGGAGTGTCTTATACCTCATTTGGTAGAGAAGTATCTCCACCCAGCTGCTCTACATGTAATTTCAGGTTGTAGTAAAAGACTTTACTCCCAATAAAGTACTTTTGCAGCTTAACTAACATATAAAATCCAAAGTCCCCCTTGACTCATGGGCCTCACCTCATGTCTAATCATCCACTGCTCTATTACATCAATCAACCATTAGCTCCTCTTCATGACCTCCATACCTATGTATTCCTGATATCATCTACCCCATAACCGGTTCTTCTCTCTCGCTCTCTGCTGAACCTTTTATTCCCCTCCTTCTAAACACACTCTGATCTTTTGATCACTCCAGTCTTAGCACCTTAATCCCAACTATCCCCCAACAATCATAACTTCCTCAACCCCCCCACCCTCAGCCTCCTTTCTAACTTTCTTCCTTAAACCATTTCCTCCACACTTTCCCAACCAACTACTCCAACTTCTCCGACTCTTCCCCAATTCTCTGCTCTCTCCACATTTTTTACGCCTCTACATTCAATCCTTTGACAATCCTCTCTGGCTTCCCTGCTTCCCATCTAATCCCAATACATTCTCTGTCTCTCCCTGTTGTTTCTTTTCATCCTTTTGCTGCTCGGGTAGGAGTTTGCATGGGCACAGATTCTGTGGATGCATGAACTATGTATGAATATGCCATCTCTAAGATGTATGAGTGCCATATACTTTGCAGTATTAATCTATTACTGTCACAAACAGAACAAGTGCAGTTCCTCATACATACCCTCAGTAGCCACTTTATTAGGTACACCTGTACATCTGTTAGTTAACACAACTACCTGATCAGTGAATCATGTGGCAGCAACTCAATGTATATAAGCATGAGGTTGAGTTGTTCAGACCTAGTGACAGAATGGGGAAGAAATGTGACATAAAAGGCTTTGACCATGATGGTGCCAGACTGGGTGATTTGAGTATCTCAGAAACTGCTGATGCTCCTGGGATTTTCACGCACAATATTTTCTAAAGTTTACAGAGAATGGTGCGAGAAACAAAAACCATCCAGCGAGCAGCAGTTCGGTGGGCGAAAATGCCTTGTTAATGAGAGAGGTTAGAGGAGAATGGCCAGACTGGTTCAAGCTGACAAGGAGGGTGACATTCACTCAAGTACTGTAACCAAGCATGACAACAGTGGTGCGCAGCAGGACATCTCCGAATGAGCAACACGACGAACCTTGAAGCTGATAATCTACAGCAGCAGGTGACTACGAACGTACAGAAATACTGCACTGCTTTGCAGTCCTACAATTTGAAGAATTGATAGCCAGTTACAATTTTCCCAGTTTCCTTTCATTCAGTTTTTAGGTTGTGGGCCACCACCGGACAGGCCAGCATGTTTCTGCATATCCTTCCTTCTGTAGTGAAGATGGTGCCAAGTAAGCACCCCTGAACTGTAGACATCTTGGTGACAGGACTCCCATACAGCTCTTGGTTAGCTTGTCCCATTATTTAGGCTTGGCGACGGTGAGCTTTGCAAATTAGGATGGTAAAAGATATCAAATTGAAGAATGAGCTCTCTTCCCTTTTCCACAGTTGCTCAGTGATCTGCTTTATATTCCCATTGTGTTTTACTATGACCCAAATCCAATGTGAAAGCTGCATTCGCAAACCACAGAGCAAAATCACTGAAGGCACAGATCGTTAGCACTCTATCCAATTCATCACAAGTGCAATTCAACTTCATCCTAAGCATTAGAAACAATCTACTTCAAGGGTTATCAGAAATATTCTGGATAAACTGATGCAGGAGATTATCTCAGAAGGTAATGATGGCTTTAACGGAGTTACTTTACCTTGCTTGCCCTCCTCACATACACCCATTAGATAGGGAGATGATATGATGTCCATCGTCTTTCTAAAAAGGCACCTGTGAAGAATTACTATTCATTAGGAATTATTCAGTGTAATATTTTTACGTGAATTCAATTTTGCTGAATTAGAAAATCATCACAAGAACTTTATGTGTAAGCAATGTAAAACAAATTTTCCACTGATCTAACAAAAGCAAAGTGCAGCAGATATGAAATCCAATGAAATGAAATTGCTAACATATCAAAGGCCAAAGCATGCATAATGAGAGTCTAATACAGGAGGGGGTCACTACATAAAGTCAAACAGTGGCCACCAAGCATTAATGTCCTGTAATTTCCACTGTGTCATCAGGAGTGCCTGACTTGTGAGGCGAAAAAAAAAAATCCCTATATAAAATGTTGTTATACAATATTACTGCTGAGAAAGCATCTAATTGAGTAATATCTGAAATGATAAGGGATAGATCAGTCCATTGGCCTTTATATATTGTGGAGTCTATCGGGCATCATTAGAAATAGATTCTTCATAAAGATTTAATCTTTCTGCTCTTACCTTTTGAGATTTCTTATCAGAGTCAATTTTTCAGGGGCATTTTTCAAGCATTAGCAACAACTTATTTTTAAAACGGGTATACCTCTTCAGATAATGGGTGCTTGTACAATGAATTATTTCATTTTTTTTGTTCTAAGTTACGTCCTTCAGTCTTTTCTCCTCTAATTATTTGCTTCCTCGCTTCAGGATATTCTCCAGAACATCATTCCCAAGTGGCTACAGATAAATCTTCATGGCACGTGTTAACCATCCAACTGTGCCAGGTGCTTCACTTGAAACCAATTCTGTCGTCAAGTCGCATCTCCCTACACAATATATTCCAGTGAATGAGTAGGAAAACATTGGTATATTTTGCCTTCTCTTACCAAGGTTTGCTGTAATGTCACTCACATCGCATCTAATTTAGGAAAAGTCTATAATTAAGAATTTATTGAAGATTAATAGTATTGTGTCATATTGTTGACTTTCGTGGCAGGCTCCAAGAACAGTCTACATGGAAAATCTATTGCATGCAATGTCTGAGCCACATTAGATTTCCCAAGCAACCTTTACATATACTTTTTACAGTATAAGAGAAGTAAAAATTGGACTCTTATCTAACAGTTAATCTGAACAATGATAGAGGCTCTTACAACATGTCACACAAAAGACACTTTCCCCATTTCTTCCACCTTAGTCAAACAGTAGACAAAGAACACCAAGGCAAAAGATGATTGTTCGTCTTCTTCCTCTGTGATTCAGAATCAGAATCAGAATCAGGTTTATTATCACCGGCATGTGTTGTGAAATTTGTTAACTTGGCAGCAGCAGTGCAATGCAATACATAGTCATAGTCATAGTCATAGTCATACTTTATTGATCCCGGGGGAAACTGGTTTTCATTACAGTTGCACCATAAATAATAAATAGTAATAGATCCATAAACAGTTAAATAGTAATATGTAAATTATGCCAGTAAATTATGAAATAAGTCCAGGACCAGCCTATTGGCTCAGGGTGTCTGATCCTCCAAGGGAGGAGTTGTAAAGTTTGATGGCCACAGGCAGGAATGACTTCCTATGACGCTCTGTGCTGCATCTCGGTGGAATGAGTCTCTGGCTGAATGTACTCCTGTGTCCACCCAGTACATTATGTAGTGGATGGGAGACATTGTCCAAGATGGCATGCAACTTGGACAGCATCCTCTTTTCAGACACCACGATCAGAGAGTCCAGTTCCATCCCCACAACATCACTGGCCTCAAGAATGAGTTTGTTGATTCTGTTGGTGTCTGCTAACCTCAGCCTGCTGCCCCAGCACACAACAGCAAACATGATAGCACTGGCCCCCACAGACTCGTAGAACATCCTCAGCATCGTCCGGCAGATGTTAAAGGACCTCAGTCTCCTCAGGAAATAGAGACGGCTCTGACCCTTCTTGTAGACAGCCTCAGTGTTCTTTGACCAGTCCAGTTTATTGTCAATTCGTATCCCCATCTACATGATAACGTAGAAGGAAAAAAAGTAAGTAAATCAATTACAGTAAGTATCTAATATTTACATTAAACAGTTAGATTAAAAAATGGTGCAAAAACAGAAGTAATATAAAAAAAATGAGATGGTGTTTATGGGTTCAATGTGCTTTTTGGAATCACATGGAAAAAAGGAATAGCTGTTCCTGGATCACTGAGTGTGAGCCTTCAGGCTTCTGTACCTCCTTCCTGTCAGTAACAAGGAGAAGAGGGCTTGTCGTGGGTGATGGGGGTCCTTAATAATGGCATCACCTTTCTGTGGCACCGTCCCTTGAAGATATCTTGGATACTATGGAGGCTAATACTTAAGATGGAGCTGACTAAATTTACAACTCTCTGTATCTTCTTTTATTTCTGTGCAGCAGCCCCCCCACCTCCCATAGCAGACAGCGATACAGCCTGTCAGAATGCTCTCCGTAGTGCATCTATAGAAGTTTTCAAGTGTTGTAGGTGAAAAACCAAATCTCTTCAAACTCGTAATCAAATATAGTCACTCTCTTTCTTTCTTTATAGCTGTTTGGATTATGTTAGATTACGTTAGACACCCAGGAACCTGAGATTACTCACTCTCTCCACCTCTGATCCCTCTGTGAGGATTGGTTTGTGATCCCATGTCTTACCCTTCCTGACGTCCTCAATCAGCTCTTTCATCTTACTGACGTTGAGTGCAAGCTTGTTGCTGCTAAACCACTCAACTAGCTGGTATATCTTGCTCCTGTACGCCCTCTCATCTCCATCTGAGATTCTACTAACAATGGCTGTATCAACAGCAAATTTATAGATGGCATTTGAGCCAGACAGTCATGGGTGTAGAGGGAGTAGTGCAGTGGGCTCAGCACACACCCCTGACGTAAATATCATATTCTGAGTTTCACAAAGGTTTCTAGCCAAATATTTCATGGCAAAATGTCAATCGGTGTAACACAATGCACTTTAACCTACAGCTGTAAGATTATGTTTTCATTTCTCCCTGAGGTCAATCTAAAGTCTTCCTTGACTAAAATAATTTCTGTTTAATTATGAATATTCTACTTTTGTAGCGAAAAGTGTTCGAAAGTGCATGACCACACATATAAAGAAACTACATGGAGAAATATCATTTCTTCTGGAAACAGCTCCGGGAGATGAAAGAAATCCTTCAGTCCAAAAGTATCACTCAATTCACATAAACGTTGCGGCTTTCTATGTCTATTGCACTGATGTGATATGAAGTGTGTGGCCAGATGTAAGGTTAAGTTAGTCAAACAAGTACCTAAAGAGGTTGTAAAATGATGATCCCAAGTCCTAATTTATACCTAGCCTATATGTCCTTTTTCAAAAGAAATTAAATAGTTGCTTGAGAAGCTAAAATACTAAATGAGACACTTGGAAATGGATAAGATATTAATGCAAAATAAAAATGTAATGATGGAAGAATTGGTTAGATTCTTGTTGTGTTTCTACAATCTAAGACTATCACTGGCACAGGGTTGAAGAATATGTTAATTTTTAAAAAGTAAAGCAGTCGTTATTTGAATCTGAGCTCACTATCCCCAGTGGTTTTAGTTTTATTAATTCAGCTGGGGATATAACAAACATATGATATTGACAAATTTGGAACGAGTACAAAAATTGTCCAAGGGTACATGATTTTATCCCCGAGTGACAAGAACACACTTGGCAAGTAAATGTGTGTATCCCAAGAGAGCAGAGATTCTTTCTCTCTCCGCTCTTTGGCAATTAATAGGGTCATTTAAAAAGGTTAGTTGTTTCCATTCTCACTTTAGCGACACTAAAGTACAGTGGTATGCAAAAGTTTGGGCACCCCTGGTCAAAACTTCTGTTACTGTGAATAGTTAAGTGAGTAGCAGATTAACTGATCTCCAAAAGTCATAAAGTTAAAGATGAAACATTCTTTTCAACATTTTAGGCAAGATTAGTGTATTATCTTTGTTTTGTACAATTTTAGAGTGAAAAAAGGAAAGTTTGGGCACCCCAAGAGATTTGAGCTCTCAGATAACTTTTACCAAGGTCTCAGACCTTAATTAGTTTGTTAGGGCTATGGCTTGTTCACAGTCATCATTAGGAAAGGCCAGGTGATGCAAATTTCAAAGCTTTATAAATACCCTGACTCCTCAAACCTTGTCCCAACAATCAGCAGCCATGGGCTCCTCTAAGCAGCTGCCTAGCACCCTGAAAAGTAAAATAAATGATGCCCACAAAGCAGGAGAAGGCTATAAGAAGATAGTAAAAAGTTTTCAGGTAGCCGTTTCCTCAGTTAGTAATGTCATTAAGAAATGGCAGTTAACAGGAATGGTGGAGTATGAGGTCTGGAAGACCAAGAAAACTTTCCAAGAGAACTGCTCGTAGGATTGCTAGAAAGGCAAATCAAAACCCCTGTTTGACTGCAGAAGACCTTCAGGAAGATTTAGCAGACTCTGGAGTGGTGGTGCACTGCTCTACTACGCAGCAACACCTGCAGAAATATGACCTTCATGGAGGAGTCATCAGAAGAAAACTTTTCCTGCATCCTCACCACAAAATTCAGCATCAGAAGTTTGCAAAGGAACATCTAAACAAGCCTGATGCATTTTGGAAACAAGTCCTGTGGACTGATTAAGTTAAAATAGAACCTTTTGGCCACAATAAGCAAAGGTATGTTTGGAGAAAAAAGGGTGTAGAATTTCATGAAAAGAACCCTTCTCCAACTGTTAAGCACGGGGATGGATCGATCATGCCTTGGGCTTTTGTTGCAGCCAGTGGCACGGGGAACATTTCACTGGTAGAGGGAAGAATGAATTCAATTAAATACCAGCAAATTCTGGAAGCAAACATCACACCATCTGTAAAAAAGCTGAAGATGAAAAGAGGATGGTTTCTACAACAGGATAATGATCCTAAACACACCTCAAAATCCACGATGAACTACCTCAAGAGGTGCAAGCTGAAGGTTTTGCCATGGCCCTCACAGTCCCCCAACTTAAACATAATCGAAAATCTGTGGATAGACCTTAAAAGAACAGTGCATGCAAGACGGCCCAAGAATCGCACAGAACTAGAAGCCTTTTGCAAGGAAGAATGGGTGAAAATCCCCCAAACAAGAATTGCAAGACTCTTAGCTGGCTACAGAAAGCATTTACAAGCTGTGATACTTGTCAAAGGGGGTGTTACTAAGTACTGACCATGCACGGTGCCCAAACTTTTGCTTTGGGCCCTTTCCCTTTTTTGTTATTTTGAAACTGTAAAAGATGGAAATAAAGAAGTAATCTCGCTTAAAATATTGAAGAAATGTGTCATCTTTAACTTTATGCCTTTTGGAAATCAGGTCATCTTTTACTTGCTTAGCTATTCACAGTAACAGAAATTCTGACCAGGGGTGCCCAAACTTTTGCATGTCACTGTACATCTATACTTACTGCCTGTTATACTGCTGGCATTTAGTGAAGGTCCTCCATCTCTGGCGGTGTTCAGGGCTTCCGTCATCATGTCAGTAGCTTCCTCTCAGTTTTCACTACTGTCAGTCATGCAGGTCCTGGGTGTAGACTCAGGAATACCGTCGCAGCCAGATATAGAAGGAACCTTCATTGCTGTCTGGAACAATTTTGTTTTACCAGTCAGGGGTGTTAGCTCCGAGCTGAACCCCTGAATCTGAAGGAAAAGTACATCTATGTAAGATTTTATTAGTGTTGCATGTTCCCTGAACATAGATATTAACCCTTTTGTCCAGACGGATTAATATTTTTGTTAGGTCATTCTTGAATCTTAATTTATAAACCTCAATTGTTAGATTCAGTGTGCTTGATATTCAGTAATGTAGAAATCGCATAACCTGTGGTTCAAAAATGCATGTTTGATTCACCTGTATATAAATTCACAATATTAGACCACAAAGGAGGCATTAAAGCTACAAGCAAATCAGAGACGGAGGATAGCCAAGAATGCAGATGTGCTTGCCGGCACATGGGAGCATTTCATCAGAAATATTGATAGTCTTTTATCAAAATCTGTGCCCTCTCCTTTGTCCTGAAAGCATGAATAAAAAGCATGTTAAGAAGACAATGGATTAAGGAGAAAACAATCAGCATTCCATAATGCTGGAGTATTAAAGCAGCCTCCACTGATGTGGATAGGATTCTTATTATTGTGCGCACACATGTAATTAAAGATTCCTCCGATGGTACCAATTATGGGCTCAGAGGGACCACAGCACACATTATCAAATGGCAGAACACAGTGAAGCTGTAAACATACATTAGCCATTCCAGATCTCATTAATTCTTCCACAACAACTCATTAGTGTCCTTCGAGCTGACAGGTAAACATGACTAATGGGATGCATCCATCAATAACCTCTTTGTACAGAGAGGCACCAAGGATGGGATTTTTTATGCAGAAACTAATTATAGGTTAAATCTTTTGCTTCTATTGTATTTTGGGCATTAAACTTCTTACCTTTGCAAACGAAGAAGGAATTTCCTCCTGAACGGCCAATATTTGTGTTATATATATTTGGAAGGCATTGAGATGGGCTGGGGGTCGATTATGCAAACTACCGGGAAGTTGTTTGGTTACTACCACACAAACAAAAACAAACTAATTCATCAAAATCTTACCTCATAATTGTTGCACAGTACAGCCGAAAAATCCAGTTACTGGATCTTTTTGAATGTTTCCGATGGACTTTGCTTAAATAAATCTTGTTCATGATTTGGACTTGGTTTCAATAATTGTAAATTTTCTACTTCCTTACCAAAGAAACTGTAGCCTTATTGTAACAAACCCTGAATTCAATCTTGTTAGTGCAGATGCAATTGCTAAACTGAAGTTGACTGGAGATTGGTGAGATAACAATGCAAAAAAAATATTTGTAGAGTGTAATGAGCCCTTTAAAAATATTGACAATACATAGTGAAATTGGAATAGCCAGGATAGAGTTACTACCATAAGTTTTAACTATCTCCCCGTAACCTACGTTATTTTGTTAGGAACAAACAACAGGAATTCTGCAGATGCTGGAAATTCAAGCAACATACATCAAAGTTGCTGGTGAACACAGCAGGCCAGGCAGCATCTCTAGGAAGAGGTACAGTCGACGTTTCAGGCCGAGTCCTGACGAAGGGTCTCGGCCTGAAACGTCGACTGTACCTCTTCCTAAAGATGCTGCCTGGCCTGCTGCGTTCACCAGCAACTTTGATGTGTGTTGCTTTATTTTGTTAGGAACATGTTCTTTGCATTTTAGCATGATGTAAGTTAATTTGAATTGTTAGTAAAACTTACTGCTATAATAAGCAGTGTATTTTTATTGTGTTACATTTTCAAAGAAGCAATTAGAATACCAGCAGTTGTACGAATATACAAATATGATGGGTTCTATATGGTAGAACATTCCAAGTTGCTGCATTATAAATATATGGAAATATATTTAATAGTATATCATGTAAAGGAAGATAGAGCAAATGAGATGCAATTTATAACGAGTATTTTAAAAGTTGGGAAAGAATTTAAATAATGGGGGGGATTTGGGGCAAAAGTTAAGTGATTAACACAGTTAGTTGAAGACACACCAACAATAGTCAGCGAAACAATAGGTCAGAATTGAAATAACAGATATTGGTGCTATTTGGTACTTCACAATATTGTCTTTTGTTTATGACAATGTATTCCATTTATCAGAGGATAAACCACCTAAATTTTAATAGAATCAGAGTCAGGTTTAATATCACTGGCGTATGTCTGAAATTTGTTTACTTTGCAGCAGCAGTACAATGCAATATATAATAATAGAAGAAAAACTATGAATTACAATAACTATATATATACACATATAACACACACACGCACATATATAAAACAGTTAATTAATTATGTAGTGCAAAGATTTAAAAACATTTAAAAATGGTGAAGTGGTGTTCATGGGTTCAATGTCCTTTCAGAAATCAAAGATGGCAGAGGGGAAGAAGCTGTTGCTGAATCTCTGAGTGTGTGCCTTCAGGCTCCTGCGTCTTCTTCCTGATGGTAACAGCGAGAAGAGGGCATGTCCTGGGTGATAGAGGTCCCCAATGATGGATACCACCTTTTTGAGGCATCACTCCTCAAAGATGTCCTGGATACTACGGAGGCTAGTGCCCATGATGAAGCTGATTGGCGATACCTGCTTTTTCAAGAAGTGCAACATTTCTCTAGTTATCTAAGTAGCAGATGAGTATCAAGAAAGAATGGTGTGATAAGCAGGGACAGAGGGTTTGGCCAAGGTGAGTAAATATTTAAATCTCCACCGGTGGTAAGTATCTTGGTGGAGTCTCAGCAAAATCATACGTCACTGTGATAGTTAAACATTCAAAAGGATATAGGCCAGCCGGTGAAATAGGTAGGTGTACAGCAAATGAAATTTAAAGTGAAAGATACTCAAGTCAAGTTTATTGTCATTTCGACCATAAGCTGCTGGTACAGTACACAGTAAAAATGAAACAGCGTTTCTCCAGGACCATGGTGCTACATGAAACAACACAAAACTACACTAGACTATGTGAGACAGCACAAGGCTACACTAGACTACGTAAAACAACATAAAAACTGCACTAGACTACGCACCTGCACAGGACCACATAAAGTGCTCAAAACAGTGCAGGGCAGTACAATAATTAATAAACAAGACAATAGGCTTGTAGAGGACAAATTACAATATAATAATAAATGATAATAATGCCAATCGAGACTCTGAGTATTGAGGAGTCTGATGGCTTGGGGGAAGAAACTGTTGCACAGTCTGGTCGTGAGAGCCCGAATGCTTCAGTACCTTTTGCCAGGTGGCAGGAGGGAGAGGAGTTTGTGTGAGGGGTGCGTGGGGTCCTTCACAATACTGTTAGCTTTGCTAACTGAATGTTTTATTTCAGAAACAAGATTGAAGAGAAGTGATACAAACAAGAGGACCCAATTCTAAAAGGAGTGCAAGAACAGAGACATCGGTGAGTGTGTGTATTTGCATATATCACTGACGGTGGCAGGGTAGTTGTTAAATAAAAAAGCGCCCAGGATTCTGATTTGTGCAAGGTCAAAAAAAGTCACGATGAACACTTATCCGGTTTTGTGTATCTCGAGTAGGATCCAGTCCTCAACCACAATTTAGGGAATTGAAGAGAACGCAGAAGAGATTTACAGGAAAAACTTCAGTTAAGTGGATAGACTTGGGAATTTTCTCCTTGGAACAGGTTTGGTTGAGGGTACATAGCGAGAAATGTTCTCAAAAGGGTCAAGAATGAAGTACACGTCAAAGGAGCTGTAACTAACAAGTTTTTAATTTTTTTTAATGCAGCTAGTGGTTAGGACATGGAATATATTTGCAGGGGTAGTAATGGTGATGGATTTAGCTTTTTTTTCCATTCAAAAAAGAATGCAACTTGTAATTGAAGGGAAAGCGTTGCAGAACTAGGGAAGCAGATGGGAGGATATGGTCGTAGTTGCATAGAGCTGGAATAGAATATTGCTGTAACCTCACTATGATACTGATTTTTCATTTCCATGATCTTCACTATACTGGTATATTGAAAATCATGAAATAGGCACTAACCAGAAGCAATTATATCCATTGGAATGAATGAACTCGGTACAGGTAAGATCATCCTTACTAAATGTCGGTGGCCCCCTGCAGCTCTTGTCAATACATAAAAATTTATCTTCAGAACATTCTGAGTTTTTGCTTCTAATTCCACATTAAGTGAACCCTAGAAACAGGGTATCCACGTTAATTCACTAAGCACCAGATCTGACCAGCCAGTCTCACGTACACATGAAATCAGCAGGAAATATGCAAGTGCTTCAAAAAGACCTGTTGCCACCTTCATAAGGCAAATAAACCAGGTAATAAACCAGCCTATCAAGTTGCTACTTAAGAAGAAACATTAAAGATTTAACAGGCAGGGATGAAGCACATTTGTTCTGAATTTTGATGAAGTTCTGCTTTCAGATGGCGACCAAATACTGTTACCTGTAATGAGGATGTGGGCTAGACCTTACAGAAAGATACTGATGCAAAGTCCTTTGGTATATAGTTTAGTCCTCCTGTGTCATAAATAGATCCTAACTAAGTTTCTGAAATACCACACCTTATTCCAGATCTTGCATTGAACCAATTCGATCTTGTAAGTTGTGAGTATGCTGCAAAGTATAGTCAAAGTTCTAGCACATATGAGAGCTTTTTTTCCCCCTTCAGAAATCACTGAACCAACGTTTGCAGAAGATTTTTGTAGTCACAGGAATGCCCAGATAACTCCAATCAAAATTTAAATAAATTGAAAGTAAAGCCTTATTCCAAATCAACTATTCAAAAATCAGCAAGTCAGACTGCTTTGATTATAGTTGCTTCTTCTTCTAAAAACTTACATAATTAATTTGTCATCTGTTAATCTTTTAGTTAATGTGATACTAATAATCATATAGTCCATTTTTGTTAATGGATACATTGAGATACTGTAGATTTAAGATGATCCTGCATTCTATTACACTCTGAACCATCATGCCTTCATTACATTTCCTGAAAGGCAATGCTAAACACATTCTTGATATCAGACTTCTCATAGCAAACATAGGCAAGGAGCTTCAGCAGGATTATCAAACCATGCAGTATAAGAGACATCGGCAAAATCTCCTAAAGTTTTGGAGGGAGGATTCTGCAAATAAAGGGAGAAAGGGGCATTTGCAAAGCTGAGATGCTTAAGGAGGAAATTCCTGTTGATGAAGGCTTGCACTTAAACTGTGAAGCTCAACTTCTCACTCAGCTGGAGCACGGTGGAGATCCAATAAAGGAGAAGATATTGAACATCTGTGTTAAAGCTGCAGCTGGTTATAGAAGGCTTACGGCTTAGAGGCTTTGTATGTCAACACTGGAGACAAAGACAAAAATGTCGCTGGCACTGAAAGTGTGAAAATGAACTGCTGATCTGAAAAGTTAAGGGACGTCCATTGCCAAAAGTCTGGCTTGAAACGTGTGCATCAGTTTGGTAATCTTGGATGAGGTCAGAAGTCATTCATATTCCCTCCATCCACACGCCCCTGACAAGCACTACACACTACAATGCAGAGCAAAACTCTCACAGAATGTCAAACATAACGTAAGATAAATTACGAACTTCAGAAGTGTATATTTTAATTCTTAATAAGGCATTTAAAATGTCTGACTTTTAAAAACATTGTGATGAAACATGATAAGAATTATAGTGTCACACATTTAGAGCTTTTCATTTCATTTCATTCATTGGCACTACAGTTATTAAAAACAGGTGAAGCTGAGACAAAGGTGTCACAGAAAATACAGTACAGGAAACAGGCTCTTCAGCCCCTCTAGTCCATGCCAAACCATTTAAGCTGCCTTCAACCGCCACCCAGACCACAGCCCTCCATACCTTTGCTATCCATGTACCTATCCAAACTTCTCTTCAACATTCAAATCCAGCTCACACGCACCACTTGTGCTGGCAGCTCATTCCACACTCTCATGAACCTCTGAGTGAAGAAGTTTCCCCTCATGTTCCCCTTAAACTTTTCATCTTTCACCCTTAACCCATGACCTCTGGTTGTAGTCCCACCCAACCTCAGAAGAAAAAGTCTGCTTGCATTTTAACCTATCTATAACCCCATGATTTTATATACCTCTGTCAAATCTCTTCTCAATCTTCTATGTTCTAAGGAATGAAGTCCTAACCTGTTCATTCTTTGCTTATAACTCAGGTCTTCTAGTCCTGGCAACATCCTTGTAAATTTTCTCTGTACTGCTTCAATTTTATTTACATCGCTCCCATAGGTGGTTGACCAAAACTGCACTCAATACTCCAAATTAGGCCTCGCCAATGTCTTATATAACTTCAATGTAAAATCTTCTCTCCCGTACTCAGTACTTTGATTTATGAAGGCCAATGTACCAAAAGTGTTCTTTATGACCCTATCTACCCATGCCACCACTTTCCATATGACCATAAGATATAGGAGAAGAATTAAGCCATTTGGTCCATCAAGTCTGCTCTTCCATTTCATCATGGCTGACCAATTTTTCCACTCAGCCCCAATCTCCTTTCTTCTCTCCGTATCTATTCATTCCCTGACTAATCAAGAATCCATCAACCTCTGTCTTAACTATAGGTAAAGACCTGGCCTCCACAGCCACCTGTGGAAACAAGTTCCACAGATCATCGCTCTCTGGTTAAAGAAGTTCCTTACCTCTATTCTAACTGGACACCCTTCTATTCTAAGGCAGTGTCCTCTGGTCTTAGACTTCCCCACCACAGGAAACATCCTCTCCACATTCATGCTATCGAGGCCTTTCAACATTCAAGAGATTTCAATTAGGCTACCCCTCATTCTTCAGAATTCCAGTGAATACAGGCCCAGAGCCATCACACACTCTTCATATGACAAGCCGTTCAATTATGGAATCATTTTCATGAACCTCCTTTGAACTCTCTCCAATTTCAGCACATCCTTTCTAAGATAAGGGACCCGAAACTTCTCACAATGCTCCAAGTGAGGACTCAACAGTACCTTATAGAACACCAAAATTATATCCTTGTTGTTATATTCTAGTCCTCTTGAAGTGAATGCCAACATTGCATTTGCCTTCCTCTCCAACAACTCAACCTGCAAATTAACCTTTAGGAAATCCTGCACAAGGACTCCCAAGACCCTTTGCACGTCAGATTTCTGAATTTTCACTCTATTTAGAAAATAGCCTAACTTTTTATTTCTTCTGCCAAGGTGAATGATCATACACTTCCCAACACTGTATTCCATCTGCCACTTCTTTGCCCATTCTTTTAATCTGTGTTCTGTGGCCTGTCTACTTCCTCAAAACTACCTGGTAACTTCCTCAAAAATCTCTATAAGATTGGGTGGACATGACTTACCATGAACAAAGCCATGCTGATTAAGCCTTTTCAATCCATGTCTATCCAAATACTCATATATCCAGTCCTTTAGAACGCCTTCCAATAAGATGAATAAGCTCTTCTCGATCTCCCACCTGGGCACACAGTTGTACTTGGCTGGAAGCCCAGGAAGGGTTTATTAGTCTGTCATATACACCGGGAAAGCACTAGATTCTTTTTTCAAGTTTCAATAACTTCCCCACTGCTGATGTCAGGTTCACCTGCCTATAATTTCCTGGTTTATTTTCAGACCCTTTCTTAAACAGCGGAACAACAGTAGCTATCTTCCGGTCCTCTGGTATCTCACCTGTCGCTGAGGATGATTTAAATATCTCTGCTAGGACCCCTGCAATTTCTGCACTTGCTTCCCACGGCATCCAAGGGAACACCTTGTCAGGCCCTGGGGATTTATTCATCCTAGCTTGTCTCAAGACAGCAAACACCTCCTCCTTCTGTAATCTGTATAGAGTCCATGACCTTCCTGCTACTTTGCCTCACGTCTGTAGACTCTGTCCATCTTCTAAGTGAATACAGATGCAAGAAATTCATTAAAGATCTCCCTCATCTCTTTTGGCTCCATGCATAGATTACCATTCTGATCTTCCAGAGGATCAATTTTGTCCCTTGCAATGCTTTTGCTCTTAACATATTCTCTCCATTCTCATCGTCATTCATCTAGGTGGGACCACTTCCCCCGTCTTGTCCATGCCCGTTAGGTGATAATGGGCAAGGATAATTAGAAGAAATGTTTATCTCATCTCAAGCAAGATTCCTGATGAAATTGAGCTAACCTACCAGATAAATGAGAATGTGTTCGTACATCACCCCCTCAACAGAATTTAGATCATCCCAGTTTCAGTCCTCCCTCTGCAGGACAGATTCCTTGTGCACACATTCGGTGGCCAACAATCGGTGGCTCATTTATCCAAAGACATGAGACAATGAGACTTGCATTCTTCAAGGGTTCTTGACTAACTTGCCCCTACTATACGATACCACCCCTGACAATGAAATCCATGATGAAACTCAGGAGTCACTTTGCCACGATGGTCAACATCAGTGATGAAGTCCATCGTCTCCTTCAGTGCAATTAATGAGACTTGGCTAATCGAAGAAAAGAGTGCTTGAAACTGAAGGTATTAAATCAGATGTGAACCTCATGGTATACGAAGAGCATAAATCCTTAAAGAAATCAGAAAATGAAGGAGGCAGGACAGATCACAACTGTGGAAACGGTCAACGTTTCAAGTGTCTGACCTTTTGTCAGGACTTCATCAGAGCAATGATCTTTGTCTCCTGTGTGTTTGTAGGACATGGGTTAACTAGAACAGGCAGCTCAAAGTAATGAAGGAATATGCTGCCTCCAAAATTCTCCAGATCTATGAGTATTAATCATATCAGTGTTGGCATTCTTTCCCATGCCAACATTCCCAATATTCAGATCTCAGTTACAATCAGTATCCTCTGTAAGGCAGACCACATCTCTTGCATTCCCAACACAAGGCTCCCAAATCAAATACTCTCTTCCGAATTCCATCAGAACAGGAGATCCCTAGCTAGAAAAAAGATTAAGTGTGTTCTCAAAGCCTCCTTGATGAATACAACATTCTCATTAAAAAAAGAAGCTTCAACTCTGTCAATAGAAATTAATTAGATTAGATTAGATTAGATTATGAGGACACGCAGTCCTCTTTTATTGTCATTTAGTAATGCATGCATTAAGAAATGATACAATGTTCCTCCAGAATGACATCACAGAAACACAAGACAAACAGGACTAAAAAACTGACAAAAACCACATAATTATAACATATATTTACAACAGTGCAAAGTAATACCATAATTTGATAAGAACAGACCATGGGCACGGTAAAAAAAGTCTCAAAGTCTCTCGAAAGTCCCTTCATCTCACGCAGATGGTAGAAGTTAGAAAAACTCTCCCTGCCATGAACCTCCAGCGCCGTAAACTTGCCGATGCAGCACCCTGGAAGCACCCGACCTCAGCCTACTCTTGACTCCGTCCGAAAACTTCGAGGCTCCAACCAGCTCTCCGACACCGAGCACCGAGCACCATCCCTGCCGAGCACTTCGACCCCAGTCCCAGCAACAGGCTATACGCAAAGCCAAGGATTTGGGGCCTTCCCCTCCAGAGATTCTCGATTGTACAGTAGCAGCGGCAGCAAAGCGGGCATTTCAGAAGTTTCTCCAGATGTTCCTCTGTGCTTCTCACATCTGTCTCCATCAAATCAGGACTGTGCACGGTACCTACTTACAAATACGATACCATTTCGGAGCGGCCGCGAACGCTGCGTCGTGCCGCCATCTTCTCCTCCCCTCAATTAGAGCTGATTCTCAAATTTAGCTGATGAAGACATTGCCATCCACATTATGTTGGTTACCAATGGGTCCGATCTTAGAGTGGACCACAGTCAATCCTTGGTGCAAAATGGAGGTGTACCTGGCAGGCATGGAATCCATTCTCTGGGAGCAGATATAAATCTATTGTGAACAGTGAACAGTCTGCACTGCCATCCAAATTAACGACCCACTACACCCACTGTCCTGTAGACCTGTGCTTGTTTTAGCTATGTTGAGATCTGTAATTCTCACATTAGCTGCTTCTGAACCCGGAGAACTGAAGTGGAAGCAAGTCATTCTCATTCCTAAGGGAATACCTAAGAAGTACGAAAGGTTCAGATTGGGGAAAGCTTCTCCACATTAGGCTTATCCTGCATGTGAAAACAACCTGGCCCAGCTTGTACTGCAAAACCCAGAAGGGTTTGCTAATCCAAAAATTCCATTCAGAAATAGAAATAAAATGAATCAGCATGGGACAGATCAGTCAACCTGATGAGGAAAAGAGAAGATAGGCTTCAATAGAGAATTATACTGCTGTCCAGACGGGTAATAACGTTACTATTATTATGTGCTGAATGTATTGTGGTTCAGTATCAAGTCTGTCTAAACCTCTCTGCTCTAGCCAACTAATCACAGATACTGTATATATTAGCCTGAGAATCGGAAATCCTAGAATTAAGTATTTTGTATAGTAGCCAATATTTAGTAATATCATAAATTAAGTTGATAGTTTATAAAATATGTATTTATTACTCATGGAATTAAATATTTTGTATAATATCCAATGTTTAGTAATATCATGAGTGAAGTTTATAATTTATAAAATATGTATTTATTATAATATATGTATTTACACAGTAGAAATAAAACAGTCAACCACACCAATCACTCCCTTGTTAACATGTGAGATTAAACAGGAGTGTAGCAAATTCTAGTGATTCATAGCAATGTGCTTTTTCTTTGATCACCTTACATACAGAATTAAACATAGATAATATGAAAAGTTACCTGGTAAAGGCTTCAGCATCTCTAGTTATAGCTATAAACTATCATCGGGGGCACAGAAAGCACCTGCTGTTATTTCATTTACTTCAGCTTTGGTTATAAAACTACATGGACTGTAACACACACATTTCAGAAACCCAGTATTTTCTTTCTTTGATTCTAGTTCAATGATTCAGAAATCCAGATTGTCTGCTGGATGATAAAAACTGTACTAGCAAATATGTCTAGGGAGCAATAACTTTCCTTTTCACAATATGCATGGAAAGCTATTGAGGTAGAAGTGTCAACCATTTGCTCATTGTGGATTTTAGAACATAGAGCACTACAACACAGTACAGGACCTTTGCCCTTTGTGTTGTGCCGACCTTTTAAACTTTTACACTGCAGGTGTGAATGTCAAGCCTCAGATACCACAGTCAGAGGGTAGCTTTCAACTTATTGCTGGTGCTAAAAATCAATGTGATGGGTCGAGACCTCCGTTGGGAAACAACTCGGCATTCAATCTTCAAGATCGTTTAATGTCATTTCCAGTACACAAGTGTAAAGGAGAAAGAAATAATTGTTACTCCAGATCTGATGCAGCACAAAAGAACACAGTAAGATGAAGAACACATTAAACGTAAGTACATAAGATATCTTAAATAAAATTGGTTGCTTGTATGTCCATAAAGTGACGCTAGACATAGGAGTGTTTGTGCCTAAGGTGACTCCGACAGGAAATGATAAAGTTATGGTGTTGGAGTGGGTTAGGAGGTGGAGGAATTGATCAGCCTTACTGCTTGGAGAGAGTAACTGTCTTTGAGATTGGTGGTGCTGGCCTGCATGGCACGTAGCCTCCTCCCTGACAGGAGTGGGACAAACAGTCCATGAGCAGGGTGAGTGGGATCCTTTATGATTTTGCCGGCCTTTTTCCAGCACCTTTCTGTATATCTGTCCTTGATGGTGGGTAGGCTGGTGCCGGTGATGTGTTGGGCACTTTTGGCCACGTGTCCTGGTCCCTACTCAAAGGTTTCAATGGTTTCAAAGGTATATTTAATTTCAGGGAAATGTATACAATATACATTCTGAAATGCTTTTTCTTCACAACCATCTACGAAAACAGAGGAGTGTCCCAAAGAATGAATGACAGTTAAATGTTAGAACCCCAAATTCCCTCCCCGCAGCTCCCCCCTCCTTCCCACACGTGAGCGGCAGCAAGCAACAATCCCCCCTCCCCCCACCGGAAAAGAAAGCATCAGCACCTGCCACCAAGCACTCAAGAGTGAGCAAAGTCACAGACTTGCAGTTACCCCAAAGTCTTCGCATTTCACCCAGTATTTGGCATACCACAGGCTCTCACTCTCCCTAATAAGGGAGAAAGAGGTGTCTCCATTTTCATAGCGAATTCATAAAATACAATTTCATAATTGTATAAGGGCTAAGAGAGTTGTAAAAGAGCACCTGAAGGCTTTGTGTGTCAATGCAAGGAGCATTCGTAATAAGGTGGATGAATTGAAAGTGCAGATTGTTATTAATGATTATGATATAGTTGGGATCACAGAGACATGGCTCCAGGGTGACCAAGGATGGGAGCTCAACGTTCAGGGATATTCAATATTCAGGAGGGATAGACATGAAAGAAAAGGAGGTGGGGTGGCGTTGCTGGTTAAAGAGGAGATTAACGCAATAGAAAAGAAGGACATAAGCCGGGAAGATGTGGAATCGATATGGGTAGAGCTGCGTAACACTAAGGGGCAGAAAACGCTGGTGGGAGTTGTGTACAGGCCACCTAACAGTAGTAGTGAGGTCGGAGATGGTATTAAACAGGAAATTAGAAATGTGTGCAATAAAGGAACAGCAGTTATAATGGGTGACTTCAATCTACATGTAGATTGGGTGAACCAAATTGGTAAAGGTGCTGAGGAAGAGGATTTCTTGGAATGTATGCAGGATGGTTTTTTGAACCAACATGTCGAGGAACCAACTAGAGAGCAGGCTATTCTGGACTGGGTTTTGAGCAATGAGGAAGGGTTAATTAGCAATCTTGTCGTGAGAGGCCCCTTGGGTAAGAGTGACCATAATATGGTGGAATTCTTCATTAAGATGGAGAGTGACATAGTTAATTCAGAAACAAAGGTTCTGAACTTAAAGAGGGGTAACTTTGAAGGTATGAGACGTGAATTAGCTAAGATAGACTGGCAAATGACACTTAAAGGATTGACGGTGGATATGCAATGGCAAGCATTTAAAGGTTGCATGGATGAACTACAACAATTGTTCATCCCAGTTTGGCAAAAGAATAAATCAAGGAAGGTAGTGCACCCGTGGCTGACAAGAGAAATTAGGGATAGTATCAATTCCAAAGAAGAAGCATACAAATTAGCCAGAGAAAGTGGCTCACCTGAGGACTGGGAGAAATTCAGAGTTCAGCAGAGGAGGACAAAGGGCTTAATTAGGAAGGGGAAAAAAGATTATGAGAGAAAACTGGCAGGGAACATAAAAACTGACTGTAAAAGCTTTCATAGATATGTAAAAAGGAAAAGACTAGTAAAGACAAATGTAGGTCCCCTACAGACAGAAACAGGTGAATTGATTATGGGGAGCAAGGACATGGCAGACCAATTGAATAATTACTTTGGTTCTGTCTTCACTAAGGAGGACATAAATAATCTTCCAGAAATAGTAGGGGACAGGGGGTCCAGTGAGATGGAGGAACTGAGCGAAATACATGTTAGTAGGGAAGTGGTGTTAGGTAAATTGAAGGAATTGAAGGCAGATAAATCCCCAGGGCCAGATGGTCTGCATCCCAGAGTGCTTAAGGAAGTAGCCCAAGAAATAGTGGATGCATTAGTGATAATTTTTCAAAACTCGTTAGATTCTGGACTAGTTCCTGAGGATTGGAGGGTGGCTAATGTAACCCCACTTTTTTAAAAAGGAGAGAGAGAGAAACTGGGGAATTATAGATCGGTTAGCCTAACGTCGGTGGTGGGGAAACTGCTGGAGTCAGTTATCAAAGATGTGATAACAACACATTTGGAAAGCGGTGAAATCATCGGACAAAGTCAGCATGGATTTGTAAAAGGAAAATCATGTCTGACGAATCTCATAGAATTTTTTGAGGATGTAACTAGTAGAGTGGATAGGGGAGAACCAGTGGATGTGGTATATTTGGATTTTCAAAAGGCTTTTGACAAGGTCCCACACAGGAGATTAGTGTGCAAACTTAAAGCACACGGTATTGGGGGTAAGGTATTGATGTGGATAGAGAATTGGTTAGCAGACAGGAAGCAAAGAGTGGGAATATACGGGACCTTTTCAGAATGGCAGGCGGTGACTAGTGGGGTACCGCAAGGCTCAGTGCTGGGACCCCAGTTGTTTACAATATATATTAATGACTTGGATGAGGGAATTAAATGCAACATCTCCAAGTTTGCGGATGACACGAAGCTGGGTGGCAGTGTTAGCTGTGAGGAGGATGCTAAGAGGATGCAGAGTGACTTGGATAGGTTGGGTGAGTGGGAAAATTTATGGTAGATGCAATTTAATGTGGATAAGTGTGAAATTATCCACTTTGGTGGCAAAAATAGGAAAACAGATTATTATCTGAATGGTGGCCGATTAGGAAAAGGGGAGGTGCAACGAGCCCTGGGTGTCATTATACACCAGTCATTGAAAGTGGGCATGCAGGTACAGCAGGCGGTGAAAAAGGCGAATGGTATGCTGGCATTTATAGCAAGAGGATTCGAGTACAGGAGCAGGGAGGTACTACTGCAGTTGTACAAGGCCTTGGTGAGACCACACCTGGAGTATTGTGTGCAGTTTTGGTCCCCTAATCTGAGGAAAGACATCCTTGCCATAGAGGGAGTACAAAGAAGGTTCACCAGATTGATTCCTGGGATGGCAGGACTTTCATATGAAGAAAGACTGGATGAACTGGGCTTGTACTCGTTGGAATTTAGAAGATTGAGGGGGGGATCTGATTGAAACGTATAAAATCCTAAAGGGATTGGGCAGGCTAGATGCAGGAAGATTGTTCCCGATGTTGGGGAAGTCCAGAACGAGGGGCCACAGTTTGAGGATAAAGGGGAAGCCTTTTAGGACCGAGATTAGGAAAAACTTCTTCACACAGAGAGTGGTGAATCTGTGGAATTCTCTGCCACAGGAAACAGTTGAGGCCATTTCATTGGCTATATTTAAGAGGGAGTTAGATATGGCCCTTGTGGCTACGGGGATCAGAGGGTATGGAGGGAAGGCTGGGGCAGGGTTCTGAGTTGGATGATCAGCCATGATCATAATAAATGGCGGTGCAGGCTCGAAGGGCCGAATGGCCTACTCCTGCACCTATTTTCTATGTTTCTATGTTTCTACGAATGAGGAGACATAACAAACAACTCGCTCGTTTACAATGTTAAAAGTCCATTATGTCGCTTCTTTTCGAGCTCTGTGCCCAAAGATCTCAGGTCCCTGGGCACTCAGCGAAAAGCCTTACGGCTCCCACCACACACCAGTCTGTCAGGACTCCGGCCTTTGATCCGCCCGTCTCCAGAGCCTCGAGACCCTAGGCCTCCGAAGGTGAGCGGAACTCTTCGGCTGTGCCCTTGGCATGTCAGATAATGACCAGTCGTGAAACCCTGATAGCAGGTCCCATTCCCACAAAGAACTGAAGTCAGCAGGTAACTCCAGGTCAGGGTCTTCAAAAGAACCCTGAAAGGGAAAAACAAAGATGGAAATAGAGCTGTTTTGGAAGACGCAAGCAAAGGAGTTGCTGTTTAGCGCCATCATCACTCCACTCAACCAGAGCACTGTCTGCCGCAGAGCAACTTCTGTATCATGCTGTGAGGCCACTCTCCACTGCACATGAGTAGAAGGTTAGAAACATAGATACATAGAAACATAGAAAACCTACAGCGCAATACAGGCCCTTCGGCCCACAAAGCTGTGCTGAACATGTCCTTACCTGAGATTGTGGATATCGTTGTGCATAGTCCAGCTCTCGTCAGCCTCCTCAGAAAGTAGAGGTGTTCGCAATGGAATTAAAAGACAAACAATTTCTACAATGGGTGCCTGTTACTGGCAGTAAGTCAAACACTGCTCTCATTGGGAAGAATTTCTTCAATCCATCGATCTGGTGGGCCCACCTATCAATGAAGATGAGCAACAAAAATATTTTATTCAGAATCTTCAAATTCATGAAATTCAAACAGTACAAGTTAGGGTGTAAGGACTATAAAGAATAAGGACCAGAGGTCATGGTGTAAGGGAGAAGGATGAAATATTAAAGGGAAACTTCTTCACTCAAAGGGTGGTGAAAGTGTGGAATGAGTTACCATAAGAAGTGGAGGATATGAGGATACGTACGGCCAGATTTGGGAAGAGCTTCTTTCCAATTGTGATAAGACTGCTGAACGGATCCTGACCCAGATCTGGGCCGTACCCTCCAAATATCTGGACCTGCCTCTCGGTTTTTTTGCACTACCTTACTTTCCATTTTTCTATTTTCTATTTATGATTTATAATTTAAATTTTTAATATTTACTATCGATTTGTAATCCAAGGAGCGGGAAGCGCAGAATCAAATATCACTGTGATGATTGTACGTTCTAGTATCAATTGTTTGGGGACAATGAAGTATAAAGTATAAAGTAAAGTTTGATTTCAACATTTAAGAAAAGTGTGGATAAGTGCATCCAGGTGCAGGTTGATGGGACTAATAATTTGGCATGGACTAGATGGGCCAAATGGCCTGTTTCTCTGCAGTAGTGCTCTATGCTTATGACTAGCAAGCGATCAATTCGGTGGGCTTTTGCTAATCTTGAAGATCTTCCCAGGAAGACGGCACAGCTCTTCATTCCTTCAGCTTCTCTGGTTGTTACAGGGCTGAAAACAAAACAAAGAAAAAGAAATGAATGTCAGGGTACAGATAAAGATTATGAATATCTATGATCTGGCCACTGTCGAAACCTTCACGGCTTCCTTAAGACACACTTCTCTACTTCCCAAGCACTGAAGACTCAAGGTCACTGGGACATGTAAATAAGAGTACAGATTGCATATCTCAAAGGTATCGCTTCTTTCTATTTCTAATAATAGGGCAGTCACACCACTTAGCAAAGAAAACAACTCTCCCAGCATCCCAAATAACACATTATAATGAACATGATATACATGTTGTAATAAACTGAGCTCCATCAGTCCAAAGGTTATGTCTTTAACATATTCACTGACCAATTATAGTTCTTCATATACACAAGGACCCAGAGGGAAAACTGAGCCTTTCCTAGCTGCTTATCCGTTTGCAGCAATACAGCGGCTGAATATGTAGTGATGGTAGCTTGGGGTGAGGAAGAGGTCAGTAATGACAAACTGTTGTTTGAAAAAAAAATTCTGCAACTCTCCTCCCCTCTCCCATCGGGCAAAAGATGCAAAAGTCTGAAGGCACACAGCACTAGGCTCAAGGACAGCTTCTAGCCTGCTGTTATAAGACTTTTGAATCGTTTCCTAGTACAATGAAACAGACTCTTGACCTCACAATACACCCCGTTATGATCTTGCACTTTATTGTCTGCCTCCACTGCTCTTTCTCTGTAGCTGTGATACTTTATTCTGCATTCTGTTATTGTTCACCCCTGTACTGCCTCAGTGCACTGCGTAATGATTTGATCGGTAGGAACAGAACGCAAGACAAAGTTTTTCACTGCACGTGTGACAATAATAAACCAATTCCAATTCCAAGTTTGTAACTAAGGGAAACTTTGGAAAAATTAAGTGCTTTCTGAGAACAAGCAATTACTAAGATTGGCATCATAAAACTCTGAAGGAAATAGTAAAAAAAAATACCTTTTAGAAGTTGAATTCAATCTATATAGATACCTTTCTCTGAATTACAAGTAAATAATACACATCATAAACCATAAATATATTTATGGACAATAAATACCTTCTAAAGCCTAAACAGAGGATATTTTGCAGTTGCTGGAAATCCAGAGTAACAAAATGCTGAAGAAACTCAGCAGTCAGGCAACATTTATGGAGAGGAATAAACAACTGACATTTTAGACAAGGCCCTTCCTCAGGATTAATGTCATCTTATTTCTTCCAAAACCTAATATCATTTTATTTCTATTTAACTTTGTGTTACTATTTGATATGTCTGTCTAGTGCCAGAGGAACATAAGTTCTATCTATGTTGAGTTAATGATCTCTAGGTGTTGCAGTGGAACTCCTGGAGTGAGTGAATGAAGTTTGGAGGATGAAAAATTAAACCAGGGTTCTTGCCCTACATTTCCTTTAAGGATCAGCTGCTAAAAATTACATTTGTGTAGGATGACGGGATATTTCACTCAGCCAGTGGTACCTTGCATGGTCAGAGACTGTGGTCACATGGATGTTGGGCAGGTGAAGAGAAACTCCTTCAAGCTACTGGAGAACTAACTGCTAGAAAGTATTCGTTGCTGATGAATGGGAAAAGCAACAATGGTGAGAGAAACGCAAACAACAGGAATTCTGCAGATGCTGGAAATTCAAGCAACACAAATTAAAGTTGCTGGTGAACGCAGCAGGCCAGGCAGCATCTCTAGGAAGAGGTACAGTCGACGTTTCAGGCCGAGACCCTTCGTCAGGACTAACTGAAGGAAGAGTTAGTAAGAGATTTGAAAGTGGGAGGGGAAGGGGGAGATCCAAAATGATAGGAGAAGACAGGAGGGGGAGGGATGGAGCCAAGAGCTGGGCAGGTGATTGGCAAAGGGGATATGAGAGGATCATGGGACAGGAGGCCCAGGGAGAAAGATGGCGGAGATGAACCCAGAGGATGGGCAAGGGGTATAGTCAGAGGGACAGATGGAGAAAAAGGAGATTGAGAGAAAGAAAGTGTGTATAAAAATAAATAACAGATGGGGTATGAAGGGGAGGAGGGACATTAACAGAAGTTAGAGAAGTCAATGTTCATGCCATCAGGTTGGAGGCTACCCAGACAGAATATAAGGTGTTGTTCCTCCAACCTGAGTGTGGCTTCATCTTTACAGTAGAAGAGGCTGTGGATAGACATGTCAGAATGGGAATGGGTTTAATTCCACATCCCATTCCCATTCTGACTTTAATTCCACATCCCATTCCCATTCTGACTTTAATTCCACATTCCATTCCCATTCTGACTTCCCTGCTCTTTATAGCACCCCTACCCCTCTCCCGCTTTCACCTATCACCTACCTCCTTCTTCTTCTCCTCTCCCCCCACCTTCTTACTTTGACTCCTCATCTCTTTTTCCAGTCCTGATGACGGGTCTCGGCCCGAGACATCAGCTGTACTTTTTTCCATAGACGCTGCCTGGCCTGCTGAGCTCCTCCAGCACTTTGTGAGCATCTGCAGACTTTCTCTTGTTTGTGACCTTCCTTCAGCCGTTCCCTCTGAATGTACGTGAGCAAACAGACTTACACAGCATCCGACTCGTGGGCAAAGGGGTGGGCAGATGCTTTTCAGCACTGGCAGCCCTCTACATATATTGGCCCTGAACTGTAATTCTCAAAATATTTATGATTGGAATTTACAATAGATTATTGCTACAGAAGCATAAATAGATATACTTAAATGGTTCAAATGGTTCAATTTAATTTCAGAGAATATATACAGTACACAACCCGAAATTCTTACTCTTCACAGACATCCACAAAACAAAGTAATCCCAAAGAATGAATTATAGAAACATCAGAACCCCAAAGCCCCCACACACATACAAGCAGCAGCAAAAGAACCGACCACCCACATCCTCACCCCCATGCAAGCAATAGCAAAAGAATACTTTTCAAATTTTAAAACTTAGAAAATGCTGTGGTGCCATTGATATACTTGTGGGCGAATATGATTTTGTTTAACGGGGAATGTGAAGATTGAATGGATCATTGTAATCTTATCACTTTCAACTTCACCATGCTACATTCAAATAACCCAGTCGTTTTTGATATAAATAGTAATAATTCTGAGCACTTGATTTAATCACCAGCTGTAAATTTAAACTAAGAATCTTCCAATGATAATCAATAGTTTGAGTGGCACTTGTTAGGATTCTCCTCTGATTAACAAACTGCTTTAAAGCCCATACTCCATTCTCACGGTACACTTCCTAATCTAGGCTTAAATTTGTGAAGTGTTTTAATGCTACAAGTGCTGTCTTTCAGATCAAATATTGAACAAGAGTTCGAGGTGTCTGTTCCAACAAAAGAACTCCTGGTACATTAAGAATTGGCCAAGATTATTTACTCAAATAAGATGACTGGTGACTAGTGATTGTAGATTGCTGGAATCGGCAGCAAGAAATAAACGGGTAGTCGTGGCTATCCCTCGAGGTCCAGGATGATGGTCTTTGTTCTGTTGATCTACTTATGGGCTCGCAAGTGGCTTATGAGTCCAATCTTGGCTTTGAAAGTCCTTCCGCATTCAGGACAGGTAGCTCCAGATGGCAGATCGGGCTTTGGTTGTTGCTGCCTCTCTTTCCATTATCTTAAACTGATAGTAGAACTCAATGGGTTGATCAGCATCCGTGGAGGAAAAGGGATGGTTAATGTTTCTGGTTAAGGCTCTGCGCCCGGCCTGAGAGTGTGGCAGGAAATATATAGACAGCAGAGGGAGGGCTAGGACAGAAACTAGTAAGTGATGGGTGGAAGCAGGTGGGGAGAGGAGGTGTATGGGCAAATAGGGCCAGGTGGGAGAGAGGACAGGAAAAGTGAACCAAGGGTGAAGAAATCCAGGTAGGTAGGTTTATGGGTGATGAAGCCATTTAGATAAATGTGTGGGTGACAGGCAGATGAAGCCAGGTGGGGAGGGAATAGGAAAGGAGAACTAACAGGGAAGAATCCATATGGATAGATATGTAAGTGGTAGACCGATGGAAACTGGTGAGGGAGGGCAATGAATCTAGCTAATGAGAGGGCAGGGATAAGAAAATGAACAAAGAGTGGGAGACCCTAGTGGATAGGTGGTAGTAGGAAAGGAGCACTGAGGAGTGTGTTACCTGAAAATGAAAAGGACAATGATCATGCCATTGGGCTGTAGACTACGCAGGTGAGGTGATATTCTTCTAGCTTGTGTTTAACCTTACCATGGCAATGGAGAAAGCCAAGTACAGATTGGAGTGAGAATAGGAAGGGAAGTTGAAATCACAAGCAACTGGACACTCAGGATTGGCATTGCAGACGGAGCACAGGTGCCCTGCAAAATGATTGCTTAGTCCATGCTTGGCCTTGCCCTTGTAGAGGAGACTACACTGCAGGCATCGAATGCAATAGACCAGGTTAGAGGACATGCACATTAATTTATTACTTTTGTGAAATGTCTCTAAATTAAGTGATTTTCAGGTGCATTGTAGTGTATGTTGTAATGTAAACAAAGTCACTGGAGAGGCACTAATGCGATTGGATACAGAAGTGTTTTATTAAATGAAATGAGACACTCTTGGGGGAAGAGGCCTGTTCAAGCCAATATTACATGACATTTTATGTGCCAAAGATAAATTATATAATTATAATGAATCTACAATGCTTCCTTTGAATTACATATAATTTTCACACCTCCTTCTTTGCACCCACACTCCAGACACCCAAAATGAATGTTCTTCATCATTATCTGGTTTTCAATCAACTTCAGTCCGCAGCTCCAGGAAGCTATTGTCTAGGTACTGCATTTAAAATTTAATCCACGATCTAAGTTCATGTCTAAAGATTGTTTGCTGGAGTTAATATCTGCTATATTGCCCTAGCTCCAGAATGCAACCTAACAGATGCATGGGTGCATTTCATCTTCCTTGTGTTCCGGAATATTTAGCTGGAAAGTGTGGAATACTGGGACATGAACAAATGGCAATTTTAGTTAATCTGCAATATTGGCATCTGTCTGTTCCCAGCAGTTGTTTTATTCCTTTGTATAGCTATTGGGAGCTGAAATGTTTCATGCCAATGCCTTTTTAAAACTGCTTTCCAGCTGCACTAAGCAATTAGAAGTGCAATTTGATTTTATTAGTTGATTAGTAGTTACATTTAATTTTATTTTATTGTAGCAGCCTCATTTACCCACCTTTGTGCCAATAGCTCCGCATTGCACTGAGGCTCATTCCTGTGGAGACCAGAAACATTTAAGTGTTAAGAGAGCCTGTTGTGTGAACAATTTGCAGGAGGATTAGCCGCATTTGATATCAATGCAGATAACTTTGAATCTGGAGACAACCGTGTGATTTCTGCAGGTGTTTTCATGGCTTAAATGAGTCCCGGGAGATTTCCGTGCATACAGTTCACAAGACAAGGTGATAGCTTCCATGGATATAGTCCTGTCGTCTGGATACCTTTGCATACATGAGTTGGGACGTCATGTTACAACTGTACAAGACATTGGCGAGGCCACGTTTAAAATATTGTGTGCAGTTCTGGTCGCTGAGGCATTGGAATGATATTGTTAAACTGGAAAGACTGCAGTAAAGATTCACGAGTGTATTACCAGCACTGGAGGGGTTTAGTTACAAGAAGAGACTACACAGGCTGGGTCTTTTTTCTCTGAAACTTTGAACTTTGAGGGCTAAGGGGCGGACTTCAGAGGTTTATAAAATCATGAGGGGCATAGATGAGGTGAGTGGTCACACTCTTTTTCCCCAGGCAGGGGACTCTAAAACTAAAAGACCTGGATTTAAGGTGAGAGGAAAAAAATTTTGAAGAGAACCTGAAGACCATACTCCTTTCCCATCCTCTGGGTTCCCCTCCCCCTTTCTTTCTCCCTAGGCCTCCTGTCCCATGATCCTCTCCCTTCTCCAGCCTCGTATCCCTTTTGCCAATCAACTTTCCAGCTCTTAGCTCCATCCCTCCCCTCCTGTCTTCTCCTATCATTTTGGTTCTCCCCCAACCCTTTTCAAAATCTCTTACTAGCTCTTCTTTGAGTTAGTCCTGACGAGGGGTCTCGGCAGGAAATGTCGACTGTACCTCTTCCTAGAGATGCTGCTGGGTCTGCTGCATTCACCAGCATTTTTTATGTGTGTTGCTTGAATTTCCAGCATCTGCTGATTTCCTCGTGTTTGCATTTTTAAACTTTTCCCATAGCAGGTTGTGGCTAAGGAAAAAAAGCTGTTGGAAGAAATGGTAAAGTTGGGCACAAATACAAAGTTTGAAAGATATTTGGACATTGATAGGAAAGGATTAAGGGAGTGGACCAAAGACGTGCTATTGGGTTAGCCCAGGTAGGCAACTTGGACAATATGGATGATTTGGGCTGAAGGCCTATTTCTGTGCTGCATAAATCCATGATTCCATACCAAGTTAAACTGGTCCCAGGTACCTTTGTCAAAATTCATCCTTCACTAACGAGAAAATCTGCAGATGCTGGAAATCAAAGCAATGCACATAAAATGCTGGAGGAACTCAGCAGGCCAGGCAGCATCTAGAGAAAAGAGTAAACAGTCGGCATGTCAGGTTTTGGCCCGAAATGTCGACTGTTTACTCTTCTCCACAGAGATTTAAAAATCTCTTACTAGCTCTTTCTTCAGTTAGTCCTGACAAAGGGTCTCGGCCTGAAACGTCGACTGTACCTCTTCCTAGAGACACTTTCCTAACAGATGATTGTTTCAGTAGTATCAGCCAAATATGTTACATCGAGTTCAACTGGCTGGATTGATTCCTCCTATCATTACTGCTGGACCTCCTCCATTTGTTTTTTCCCTCCTGCGTTTTACCTTGAATTTCCTCTGATGTGACTATATAATAGGCCCAGGATAATGGGCCTATAGATGTCAACATGTAATTCCCAGTTGCCAGTCGTTTGCCTCTTCCCTTTTGATTGATTGTCCAGTCCATGTTTCTTCATTTCTATCCTGTGGCTGTTAGATTCCAATGCAAGGGGTTATCGGAGATGGCGAAGTTTAGCAACAATTAACCGCCGAAACAAACAAATTTCACAGAGCTGTACTTTTAAACTGAAAAGTTTTTTTTTCCTATTTGACTATTTGAGAATGATAATTCTACTGCAGGCTTGGTTGGCAATTATTAAAATTAATCATACCCTAGCAACCTCATTTACACTTCAGAATCAGAATCAGTATTAATATCACCATCATATGCCCTGAAATCTGTTAACTTAGCCGCAACAATATAATGCAATATATGATAATATACAAAAAAACAAAATCAATTACAGTATATGTATATTAAATTGTTAAATTAAAACTACTGCAAAAACAGAAATAGTGAAAAAAGTGAGGTTCTGTTCATGGGTCCAATGTCCATTTAGGAATCTGAGAGCAAAGAAAATGATCTTGAAGGAAACAATCCATATTTTTGGTATTTTAGTGGTCAGTTATGGTCGCTAATGCTGATGCTGTTCCATCTGTTTCACCAGGAAGCTTCTTGCTGAGATGAAGGTATAGCAAAGCTTCTGGAACAACTCAAGCAGCTACTTCCTGACGCCTGCGTCCAACCGCACATGCACAGCCACCAGAATTACCTGGCTGATTCACTCCACAATAACAGGGAGTGCTGACAACCCCCTCATCATTTTCACCTCAAAATCTGGGGCTGACAGGTTCTTAAGCTCTCACAAATCAAAGGGTATCACATAATGCTGGCTAATTTTGCTGCACACTGAATTCCGTCGCAAGGAAAATACATCTTAATCAAAATATTGACGGTATTGATTGGAGCCAATGCACAAATATGTTAACGCAGATCAAAATTAATATTTAATGATTAGAATATTTTATAGTTTAAATGAAACATTTCAGCCAGCTATGAAAAGCTATCAATAATCCTCTAAATCACTTTGAAGCTTTTCCTTTCTTCCGACTCAGCTCTTCGGCAAAATGGAGAAAGTTCACGAGAGCGAGGAGTTTTCTCAAGCACATTAGTAAGTGGTTCAAAATGGGAAAGGCAGCACAAGTGGCAAAGTGGTACCTTGGCGCACCTGGTAGATGCACTGCCTCTAGCTACCAGAGACCGGTATTCAAAACATAGAACATAGAACAGAGAACAGTACAAAACAAGAACAAGCCCTTCAGCCCACAATGTTGTGCCAAACCAACTAAAAAGTAAATTAAAAAGAAACCCAAAAATTAATTCTGCCTCCCTACACAATGTCCATATCCCTCCATCTTTCTCGTATTCATATATCTAACTAACCATCTCTTAAATCCCCTAATGCATTAGCGTCTCCCATCATACCGGGAAGGTCACTCCAGGCACCCGCCAGTCTCTGAGTTAAAAAATCTTACACCTCACTTCCCCCTGAACCTACCCCTCTCACCTTCTGATGCACTATCAATTACTCCAAAGACCGGAAGTAGAGTAAATACTGGAAGGCTTTTATTAAGAGTAAATAGTCTAACGTCCATGCTGAGTACCTGCCCTGGACTGAGAGGAGGAGCAGTGGCGCAGTCGCCTTTATTCAGGGGTCTGTGGGAGGAGCCACAGGAGCAGTCAGCAGAGGGGTGTGTCCAGACAGGTAACCCAGTTACAACATATATATATGGTTTACCACACCTTCAATGCATGTTTCCTGGTATTAACATTTCCACCCTGAGAAAATGATACTCCCTGTCTACTCTATCTATGACTTTCATAATCTTATAAACCTCTACCAGATCTCCCCTCAGCCTTCACCTCTCCAGAGAAAACAACCCAGGTTTTTCCAGCCTCCCACAATAGCACATGCCCTCTAAACCAGGCAGCATCCTGGTCAGCCTCTTCTGCACCTTCTCCAAAGCCTCAATATCCTTCATATAGTTGGGTGACCAAACTGTATGCAATACTCCAGTAAGACTGACCTTGGGTGCCATCTGAGTGGTGTTTGCATGTCCTCCCTGTGATTTTGTGGCCTTTCCCCCAGTGCTCCAGATTTCTCCCACTTTCCAGAGGAAGTTGGTAAGTTAATTTGCCGCTTTCGATTGCCCCTAAAATGTAAGTGAGTGGTAGAATTTGGAAGAAGTTTATGGGAATATCGCGAGAATAAAAAAGGGACAGATTTCCTGCTACTGGTAATGGTTCAATGGTCCATTATTTCAAGACCGATGTCCTTTCTTGAATACGCAGCACTGATCTCATGTTCAGTCGCAGGAAGGAATGTTTCCATGCTGGTATTAGGTAGCTATTTATTAACTGCTGGTTTAGTTTTAATTCTGCTAGGTTTTGGCTGGTTCATGTTGGAGAAAATTCTTCAGGGAACAGTGTAGTAACTGCATCTGCGTAAACCAGTTGTTTCCCAATGTGGGTGAATTAGTAGGTCTTAAGGTACATCAATGATTGGGCATATAAATAGATGGCATAGGAGCTGGATCAGTGAGATGATATAGAAGGCACAGACTTTCAGCAGGTGACCATATTTACTCAGGGTATTCAGGAAGTATGTCTCCTATAGAACTTTAGGGTTAATGGGTGAAAAGCCACTGGCTTGGTGATGTTGGTCTTTATGCTCACACCCATCTTATAGCAGCACACACAAAATGCTGGAGGAACTCAGCAGGTCAGGCAGCGTCTGTGGAAATGAATAGATTGTTGACATTTCAGGCTGAGACCCCTCTTCAAGACTGGAAAGGAAGGGGGAAGACGCCAGAATAAAGAGCTGAGGGGAGGGGAAGGAGCAGTGGGTGGGAAAGGTAAAGGGCTGGAGAAGAAGGAACCTGATAGGTGAGGAGAGTGGACGATGGGAGAAAGGGAAGGAGGGGGGAACCCGAGGGAAGTGATAGGCAGGTGAAGAGAGGTAAAAGGCCAGTGGGGAACAGAAGAAGAGGGGAGGGGGGAGAGAATTTTTTTTACCAGAAGGAGAAATCAATATTCATGCCATTAGGTTGGAGGCTGCCCAGATGGAATATAAGGTGTTACTTCTCCACCCTGAGGATGACCTCATCCTGGCACAAGAGGAGGCCACGGACCAACACATCAGAATGGGAATTGGAATTAGAACGTTGGGCCAGCGGGTAGATGTGCTTTTGGCGGATGGAGCAGAGGTGCTCAATGAAGCAGCCTGAGGAAAGGGAATAATTTTTACAGGAGATAGGGTGGGAAGAAGTATAGCCAAGATAGCCGTGGGAATCAGTAGGTTTATAAAAGATGTGGCTTGACAGTTTGTCTCCAGAGTTGGAAACAGAGATATCAAGAAAGGGGAAAGAGGTGTCATAAATGGACCAAGTGAATTAAGGGCAGGGTGGAACTTGGAGGCAAAGTTGATGAACTTGACAAGCTCAGCATGGGTGAATGAAGCAGCACCAATGCAGTCGTCAATGTAGCAGAGGAACAGTTGGACGTATTACCAGGGAAGACTTGGAACATGGGCTGGTCTACAAAGCCAAAGAAGAAGCAGGCATTGACGGGGCTCATTTGGGTACCCATGGCTACCCCTCGGGTTGGGAGAAAGTGAGAGGAGCCGAAAGAAAAATTGTTGAGGGCGAGGACCAGTTCTGGCAGATGGAGGAGGGTGGTGGAGGAGGGAAGCTGGTTGTTTTTATTTTTGGTTCAAAAAGAAGTAGAGAGCTTTGAGGCCTTCTTGAAGGGGGAGAGCAGAGTACAGGGACTGAACATCTGTGGTGAAAATGAGGTGGTCAGGGCCAGGGAACTGAAAGTTGTTGAGGAGTTTGAGAGCATGTGGAGTGTCACAGATGTAGGTGAAAGGAACTGAATCCAGGGGGACAAAATGGAGTCGAGGTACGAGGACACAAATTCAGTGGGGTGGGAGCAAACAGAGACAATAGACCTATCCAGACAGTTGTGAATCTTGGGAGGTAGAAGCGAGCAGTGCAGAGTAAGGGAACTACGGGTTTGGTGGCAGTGGATGGGAATTCTCCAGAGATGGTGTCCGAGACAGATTTCTGATGGTCTAGAGTGGGGTCTCGTCAAGCGGTAGGTATGAGGAGGTGTCTGAGAGTTACTGCCTGGCCTCAGCAAGGTCGAAGTCAGTGCATCACATTGCACTAGCACCCCCTTTGTCAGTGGCTTGTTGGTTAGGATGGGATGTTTTATTTCATAGATTTTAGATCTTAATATAATCTGGCAAGGAAAAATAGTCTTCACAGAAAAACAATAGTGGAATCAACCCATAAACTGAAAATAACATAATGAGACTCATAACATAAATTAGCAATTTTTAAAAAATTTAGGTATACAGTGTGGATTAGGCCCTTCCGGCCGATCGAGCTGAGTCGCCTAGCAACCCTGACAACCCCGATTTAATCCTAACTGTAAACCTCAGCCTCGGCCAGCACGTGTTCGTCTCGGGGAAAACAACTTCTGGCCCCGCCGAACTGAGAAATCTCGTTTGTGTGGAGGCTGTGTGATGTGTTGCCCGGTTACAAATCCGCACTGCAAGATATGAAACAGAACACAATACGCGATTAAACGATTGATCGTTATAATTCTTAACTTGACTATATGGTCAGTAAAGAAACAAAAAAAAGAAAAGCGCCCATTCTCATGAAACAGTCTATTGCGCATCGTTGGAGCTTACTGCTCCTTCACTTGTTCCCGTCAACCTCCGAGCGTAGGCAGCCCTCAGTCCACTCCATCCGGTGGTCTTCCAACTCTCTCCATTCGCGTCCTCCCTCTCCAACTTTCCTCGACGAAAGGACCGCGAAAAACCTGGCTCCCAGACACACAAGAAAGAACAACATTTCTCCCATTGGATAGCCCACATTCCAAAGCCCTGTTATCTCTAGTCATAACCCAAACATTGCTGCTACAGAGAAACCATTACATTAGCAGTGGAACATAACAGAGAGGCCTCTACACTAGCAGCGAAAACTTACAGCACGTTACATCACCTAACCACAGGATAACTTACAAAGACCAATTAATCCGTCAGGTACATCTTTGGACTGTGGGAGAAAACCAGAGCATCTAGGAAAAGCCCACGCATCCCATGGGGAGGACGTACAGAGGCTCCTTACAAAGGACACTAGGACTGAACTTTAATCTCATGCTAAACTACCATGTCACTTAAAAAATATCCTTACAAAGTACTTTCAGTTTACAGTATGAATCCATTGTCGTCGCTCAGGGGAAAAAGCATTTTTCTCTTCTCTTACAATCTAAAACACTTTAAATGGATGTGAGGATTATGTTTGCTCTTACTTAAGTGCTTATCAATTAGTTTTTGATCATAAGTAAGAATCAATCCCAGTGTGACTTATCCCCCCGTTACTTCTTCAAAGAACTCCGTGAGATTGATCAAACACTGTTAACATTTTTAGTTACAGTTATAGAATATTCCACATCTCCATTCATCTCAGTTAAATGGCCACAATCCATAAAATACTATATTTGTTCGTGTTTATTTTTATTTGTCCAGGTTAGAAATATTGTAATCCACTTGTGCAAGGTGGAAAGGACTCAGAGGACTTGACACTTCAAACTGAAGCCTCTGCAGATTGCTGTGACATATTGTCCAGTTTTGTCTGCGTAATATCTAGGACAGACAATACAGCTTAACCCCAGCCTGATCAGAGGGTCAGTGAACCTGAAAAGGAGACAACATTGACTGCTGGGCTCAAACGTGCTTATTCCAGAGCAATGGTAGTGTGCCCACAGTTAGCTGGCAGCATGCCAGCTTCACATACTTCTCTTCACAGTCCAACTAGAATTGACAGATGCAGTACTTCGGTGTCACTCTGCAAACTGTCGGCACTTTAAGGTGCCGCTGCAGAAATGAAGGAGTTTGAGCAATAATTTAAAACGCCCAGACAGCAGCATAGATTTCAAACTGATGATCGGCGTCACCACACGACTGGTGCGTGTTTGAACGCACCTGAGGAACGTTCGTCAGCAATATTAGATATTTTAAAGAACGCTATTCCAGGGGTAGGCAACCTTAAGCACAAATGATTTTCTGGCATCCGTTATTCATTCATTTGAGGCCAAACATAACTAGATGTAATTAAATGGATAATTCCCATATTTCAAGCTTTTAATGGCATTTATCTGGCCCACCGTCCGCTCATTAATACGCGATCCGGCCCACAGAGGCAAAGAGGTTGCCGACCCCTGCGCTATTCCGATTACCAAGCATCCGTTCACTTGCAATAATGTTCAGCTTATTTGATATGAACAGGAATTCTAATTTCTGCCATTACAAATAAACACGCACATTGTTTACGTTCACAAAAGAAGGAGTACTTAGTTGCTGTCAAAGGTAAATACTTACTCTGATTTTTAAAGATTTGTTTTCGTGTGAATCGGTGGTTTGTCAGTGACATAGGACCCACGCTAGCCGTTGAGTTTCGGTTTAAGATGGAGCTGGTGAAGACCAGCCTCTACTTATTGGCGACAAACAAAACAAAGAAAACAACTAAACGCTATACTAACAACGATTACCGCTAACCATGGAGAGGAGACCAGAGACGAGGCAATATCGAGGTGAGCGGAGGCAGAATCAAGACTGCGGAGGCGAGGCGGGGTCAAAGCATAGTCGAGGCATCCCGGAGAGTGAGGAAAGGCCCAATATCTGATCAGTTTCAGTGTCAGGCTGAATTAGAAAGATCAGGTATGAGTCGAATCGTGGCAGCAGAGTCCAGGCTCCATAGCGGTCTGAGATCAAGGAATGACCCGATGTTTGGATGATTTGAGTACCGGGCCAGATTGAAAAGATCAGGGTGTCGGGACTGGAGACAAGGGAGGAGCCATTACTGCTCGGTTCTGCTCGCTGCTCAGCAATGTTTACTCAGCTCTGCGCTGAACTGAAGCTGTGACCTGCTCCAGCTGCAACAATGTCTGGCTTCACGCCTTTCATAAAACTTCAGCTCTGAATGATGCTTGCTTGCATGATTTGTTTCTTTTTCTCTGCACATTGGGTGCTTGATGGTCTGTTTTTTTTAATGAGTTCTTTTGGGTTTCTTTTTTTTTGTGGCTGCCTGTAAAAGAGGCAGATCTAGATACATACTTTGATAATAAGTGGACTTTGAACTTTGATTGTTCATAGGTCAGGTTGGGGAGGAAAGATCCTTCTATCTCAAGTCATGGTCCCAACTACAGAACAGTAGATTTTAGTGCGCTTTTGATATTTCATTTTCCAGCATCTCGTCTCCTTGTCTCCTCTGCGGACAGAGCTCACTTATAATGCTTAACAGTTGGTGTAACATACTTACAGCGCCAATGACCTGGGTTCTATTTCCACCAGTGTCTTGACGGAATTTGTACGTTCTCCCCCTGACCACTTGGATTTCCTCCAAATGCTCTGGTTTCCTCCCACAGTCCAAAAATGTACAGATTAGTATGTTAATTGGTCACATGGATGGTAATTGGGTGCCACAGGCTCAAGGGCTTGTTACCATGCTGTATCTCCAGGTAAAATTTGCACGCAGTTGTCACTGGTTTTACACCATAGATATATATTCCAGATGTGAGGTAGAAGGTGTTCAAGCCCGCAGGCAGCAAGTTCCATTGAAATCTAGACTCAAGCATCATAAGAGTGTGAAACCCCACTACCCAGCCTAACTGCACTTAATTCAAAGTTCACAGTAAGTTTCATTATCAAAGTGCAAAGGTGTCATCATATACAACCCCGAGGTTCATTTTCTTGCGGGCATACTCAGTAAGTCCAATAACCATAATAGAATCGATGAAAGGCTGCGCCAAAAGGGTGGACAACCAGCGTTCAAAAGACAACAAACCCTGCAAGTACCATAAGAAAGAAAAAAAGAAATAATAGTAATAATAAATAAATATCAAGAACCTGAGATGAAAAGTCCTTGAAAATTACCTTTCTGCATGAATTTGTACAGTTTATTTTTGCAGGTCTGTGCTTGACTCTTTCATAGATGGAATACTCGAATGGTCTGTATTGCAAGGTGCATTTATAATCAATAAATGCTAATTAAGCCAGAGAATTTGGGTATTATTAAAATCTCTGCTAAGAATATTAACTGATATTTGGATAATCCCTTCCTCATATTATGCAGTGCATGCAGAAATAATTAAAACAGATCTAATAAAAGTGTATTATCATCCCCTCCTTCCTAAATTTAAAGTAATTTAAAACCGTAACATGGATTCATCTAATCACTAGCTATTGATTTGTCTTATCTTTCAACCCACTCCTTTCAAACACAGTGATGTCCTGCATTATACTGTGGCTCTTGCTCCTGTACCTAGGATTCTCAGTGACAGATTAATTGCTCGGTCCCAGATGTGATTGGCTGCATTAATATAAGAAATAATAAATTATTTATAAAATATTTTACATCAGTGCAAATGTGGTGCTTCATTTACAGTTATGTTTGTAGATAGTGAAAAAGATAGTTTCCTGATTAATTAAACATATAAGTATATTAAAACACTATAAATGCATTATATCTATTTTTATATACACATCCTGGTCCAAAATGACAAATTCTTGAATAGTAGAATACTGTTTCTCTGTGCATACAATAGGCTACAGTATGAAATGTTAATATAGCTTTTTAAAGTTGCAGTTTAATTAATTTAACATCTGTTTAGCAATCCATTATTGAATAAATATAATATATATATAACGTTATTTATTATTGAATTAATAACATTCCACAGACAATAAATATTGAAGTGTTACTTGCTTTATTAGCAATGCAAGAATTTAGGCTTGAAATCCAAGCTCAATATTTTTCTGCATTTTTGGAATGGTATTTCATTTTTTGATGAGCTTTTTTAATAATCAGTTTGTTGTAATTTCTGTAGAACAATGCAGCCAACAATGGCTTGCATTAATTGTCACCAATAAACCAGTAAAATGCCTGAAGGGTTTCATATAAACAGTTAAAATCTGATGCCACATATTAATGTTAAACTAGTGCAGGGGCCCTTCATCATAAGTTCAGGAAGGAGGAAGATGCAGATAGATTTACAACAATATTGTAGAGCACAAGATTTTGGTCAAAGAAAACAAGGCCAATAATCATGCAGTAAAGGAAATCAAACAGCGAGAATAGGAGGTCTCAGAGAAGGGAAAAGAGTTGGGTCATCAAAGTAGGTGAACACGTCGAGAGAACTTTTCAAATCAATACATAGCCAGACCAGGGAACGTGTAGGAGGGCAAGGACGGAGTTAATGGGTATTTAGGTAGTCGAGCCAATCAGGAAGAGGTAATGCGCTCACGTCGATGGGAGGCTGACCAGGAGGTTTTAGGAATAGCTATGTCCAGAGGTAACAAAGTCTGCTGTTGAAGTGAGGGAAGGCCAGCACTGGTTGCTGATACAAATGTGAAAATAGACAGCTTTGACTGAGGGGACCGCTGCATTTTGGGGAGTTACATTCCGAGAAAAGAGTCTGCAACGTGATTGGTGCAGAGCCACATCATCTGCGCAGGTGTCAAAAAACACGAGTTAAACATCATAAGTGTTTTGTTTATTTATTTACTATTTTCACACAAATCTTGGGAGTGCAAATTTTATTCCATATCTCAAGATTTTAGCTGGAGATATGTTAATTTTCTGAGGCTGCGTTTCCGTAACTAGATCAGCTGTAACTTGATATTAAAGAGGAGCTGATAGGTTTGTGGTAAGAATAATTTGCCACATACTGTATAATGGGAAAATGGGACTGTATCATTGCTTTTCTGGGGGCCAGTAAGAACATTATGGGCTGAATAGCCTCATTCTTTGCCATACTAAATAAGTAATTTGAATAGAGCTCATTGGTTGGTCTCTTCAAAGAATATCTGATTGCAGAATTGCCATTATAAAGCCAGGGTAATTACCTAGAGAAAATGTCAAATGCTTACCAGGCAAGGTTGCTAAAATTAACAGGAGTAGTCAAACAAAATGTCTTTATCGAGACTAAACTCATTAAAGAAGAACTGTAATTTTGCCACTAGCGGGGAGGAAGCCTGAGTGCTTTGATTCTCCCCTGGGCCAATAATATTTTCAATTACGGAAAGCATTTTAAAATGTGGCTGCAAATTCCTTTTGAAAACTTTGTGGGTTGAACTTCAAGTCCCGAATGGCTTTGGATCAGAGCAAAGTCTCCAGAGGAGGGAGTCTCCAGAGCCCATACCGATGCATACCTTAACGGTCCACTTCCAAAACAAACTTCACAGCAATGTGATCCAGAAACAGCTTTGCAGTGACATTAAACACGCAATGTAAGCTCTGTCTTACTTATGCCGGACGTTCAGCTGGCCAAACCAAAATATCCTGCCTGTTCCATGGAAGTTTCCTCTGTCAAAATGTATGCGTGCAAAGCAACCAACATGGCAGATATCTTTGCTCTTTATTCATCCCTGTATAGTCCAACCGTCTTAGCTATGAAATATCACACACCAATTGCCCATCTTTCAAAAGAAGGAAAATTCAAGTAAAACATTAAATAGCGCAATTTATTTACAATTAATTTAACCTAGTTTTGGTTTACAATCAACAGAATGAGGGTTGTAAAAATCCATCTTATTGTGAAAGGTTGTGCAGTGGCAAAACTAATCTAAAGTCAAAACAAAACAATTGCTGCTTGCCCTCAACTGTTCGGACTGTTATACTTGCGTGACGCACCCACTGCTCCAATGATTGCTCCAAAAGCTGAATCCTTTATTCGATCTATTTTTAGCAATTCGCAAGCAAGCAATTAAGCATTATTGAACATTATCTCAGCGGTCAGCAAAAGATACAACCTCCGCCCGTCCCAAGCTACAAACTGCCACGCAATAAGCAAGAATATGTGACTTATTCCCTTGCTTTTACCACACCTCCACTAATGTGACTTATTACCATAATAAGCATAATAAATGTACAACACAGAATACAAAGCAGATCAAGAACAGATTCCTGTCTCCTACAGGCTGTGTCACCTGTGTGGGGTATTATCACTGAACACAAAGTAGAGTAAAGGTCATAGATACCAACCTTTGTTATTTTTTGTGTACCTAATTACATTATTAAACACCATATTATGTTTTACACTTAAATAAATGCAATGAAATTATTTAAACCCTTTAGGTATATATATTGGATTTGTTATCAGGCATATCTACTTGATGAGTAGCAATATTCCCTCTAAGGTGTGCGCGTGGCTGCCAGTGCACAAGGGATTTTAAAATGCACTCAAAAGGTTGTCACCCTCTATCTTGTTGGCATGTTAAGTATATTTCACGATCGTATATAATCACGTTTCCTTGTCCAGTTTCTGATGCGGATAGTGTCGACAACATGGAGTTTATCATGATTTGTCTGCAGATTTTAGAACTGGCTTACTTATACTGTTTTCATTGAAGAAATTATTCATTCGCTATGTCGAATCCCAAAGAAGCAGAGGACGTGAAGCGCAAAAGAACTGCTAGTTCATTTAAAGCAGAATGGCTTAATGAAACAGTAGAAACCGCTATACCGAAAGCTCATGAGGTCAGGAATGTGCAGCTATGAGAAATATTAGTGCACAATATAGAAAGTGGTGTTACCTGCGTGTGTTGTCGCGACGCAAAAGTTGCTGGAGAATTTGCAAGTGGGAAGAATGGAGTAGTATTTGGAAACTTGACTCTTTAAAGCATCTTTTAGCAGGCAAATCACATATGGATGGTGCGCAAAAGCTGTGGCAAAAAAACCCTTCAATACCTGCTACAGGCCTGCTGCATATGTTTTGTGAGAGTGTAGATGAATGAGAGCAAAAACAATCAAACCCAGAGGGGGATCAAAGTTCTTATTGACAATGTTTTGCTAGCTGTTAAAATGAATACCTCTATATATGAAATTTAGTGCGCACATATTGTTGTCACTGGGCAAAAAATTGCAGATAGATTCAAGATTTTTGCACACACAGGGGGAATAATGATGACGAGTTGTATCCCAAAATTCAGATTTTGATTGTTGTGGCATAATGGATCTCAGATTCTGAATTGGAGCAGAATCAAAATTAAGATTGGGTTTTTTATTCTTGTCTTATATGAAGTGAGATTGTGTTGTTTTGCAGCAGCAGTACAGTTCAATGATCTTCTGTACACAACCTAAGTTGAAAGCTCTTTCATATTTATATGTTGCGGGGAGAAGGCAGGAGAATGGATAATAAATCACCCACAGTGGAATGGCGGAGCAAACTTGATGGGCTGAATGGCATTGTTCTGCCCTATGTCTTTTGTTCTTATATCACTTACATGTTGCTAAGACATGCAAACTTCGTTTTCAGTTGACACACTATTATGGGGCTTTCTACTTGACTCCAACAAACCATAATTCTCTGTATTGTAGTGTACTTACCTCTCTGTGCAGGGTAATGATCGACTAGATAAGAGAGACAGCTGCTTTATATCAATGTAACAATGACTGAACCATTCAGTCTATTGGAGAAAGACCATAAATGGAATGATGGCAAAATGAGAGTGTTGATTAGCAACCAAAGCATTAATACCCAAATACTGCCACAGATGATGAATATATTGGAGATCCCGCTGCCAGCACACGAGTTCTAAGTGCAGTACCTATCACATTCACATGGAAACAGGCTAAATGTTAATAGGGAAGGACCAGCTGAGGCAACTCAGGCTAGATTGGAAACACGTTTCCAGCGATGACACTTCAGCCTCATACCTGGACACAAAGACGGGAGGCAGTGGAGAGATGGTCAGAGGAAACCGCACTGGGCATAAGGTGGTACAAGATACACACCTGCATTAAAGCTGATAAAATGCTGGTCTGTTGCAAGCCCGGCCCGTTCTTACGTGGCTCCAGAGACTCAAATCGGCAAGGAGCGAGGCAGGCTGGAACAAAATGCTACATTTGTGAAAAGCAACCTTATTTCCGAGGCGAAGTACCTGCTGGATAGAATTAACTCGAGTCAAAGACAATGAAGAAATATATTGCTCACTTTATAAGACATGTTCTCTAAGTATGGAACATGGAACATAGAACACTACAGCACAGCACAAGCCCTTCGGTCCAAAATGTTGTGCCAACGTTTTAACCTATATTAAGATCAATCTAATCCATCCCTCCTACACAGCCCTCGTTTTTTATATCATCCATGTCCCTACCTAAGAGTCTCTTAAATGTCCCTTATGTATATGTCTCTACCAACATCACTGGCAGTCCCTGTGTAAAAAAAAATACCTCCAACATCCCCCCTATACTTTTCTTCAATCAACTCAAAATTTATTTGTATCAGCCATTTCTGCCCTGGGAAATATTCTCTGCCTATCCATTCAATCTATGATTCTTATAATCTTGTACACCTCTATCAAGTCACCTCTCATCTTCCTTCACTCCAGAGAGAAAATTCATAGCTCACTCAACCTCCCCTCATAGGACATCCTCTCTAAATATAGAGTATTATACTGTACCGAACATATAGAACTTGTACGCAAAATTATTGATCCTTTGCTGCACGCTTGAGTGCTTGGTGAGGGGGAGGTCAATGCTTTTATGATAGTGGAGGAGGGGGATCGTTGCCTTGCTGCTGCTATGCGTGGGAGGGGGAGCTGGGGGGACTTTGGTGTTCTAACATTTAACTGTCATTTATTCTTCGGGGTACTCCTCTGTTTTCATGGATGTTTGCTAAGAAAAAGAATTTCAGGATGTGTATTGTATACATTTCTCTGACACTAAATGTACCTACTGAAACCTATTGAATATCAAAGGTTCTTACAGTATTACAGTTGTCCTGTACTCAATTACAAAGGTAGTCATTACTTCTTGGCTACTGATCCACACAAATGCACAAATTTAACTCATATGTCAAGTACTTGAGCATGTCAAAGAAAATTTTCTGATATTGGGAGAAATGCTCACAAGATTACATGATGGAAAAGGATCTAAAATAAGGAAACCTAGGAGTCCAAAAGTTGTTTCATCTCCAATCCTTGCAAGATGATGAGGAAGACTCTGAAGACAAGCTACAATAACTTAATGCCTCCATATTTTTAAAAACTCGGATTCATTTGTCTCCCTTCTACCACCTGCGTGAGATGATGAGGCTATCGGGACTTTGAGACTTTTTTTTACCTTGCCCATGGTCCGCTCTTTATCAAATTATGGTATTGCTTTGCACTGTTGTAACTATATGTTATAATTACGTGGTTTTGTCAGTTTTAGTCTTGGTTTGTCTTGTGTTTCTTGTGATATCATTCTGGAGGAACGTTGTATCATTTTTAATGCATGCATTTCTAAATGACAATAAACGGGGACTGAGTGTCCTCATAATCTAATCTAATCTAATATCACTATTCCTGTGGCTTTCTCATGATTAGAAAGCCATATTTCAATGCAGCTTAAAATAAATTATGCCATTTATATCTTGTTGTTTATTTTGAAGAGAAAACCATTTCTTGGTCTGTATAATATGTTTATCGATATATTATTACCTGTACCTTCTGGTTGAAAGCATTGAAAGAGTATTTTAAAATATACTCTGTAGCCACATTATAAGATAGCCGCTGTAATTAATAAAGTGGCCAGTGAGTGTATGTTCATGGTCTTCTGCTGCTATAGCCCATCCACTTCAAGGTTCAATGTGCTGTGCGTTCGGATATGCTTTTCTGCATACCGTTGTAACACTTGGTTATTTGAGTTACTGTCGTCTTCCTGTCAGCTTAAACTAGTCTGGCCATTCTCCTCTGACCTCTCTCATTAACAAGGTGTTTTCACCCACAGAACTGTTGCTCATCGGGTGTTTTTTTGTTTTTCGCTGTAAACTTTAGGGACTGTCGTGCGCGAAAAACCCAGGAGATCAGCAGTTTCTGAGATACTCAGACCTCCTCATCTGGCACCAACAATTATTCCATGATCAAAATCAGTTATATCACATTTCTTCCCTAGTCATATATTTTGTCTGAATCTCTTGACCGTGTCTTACACATCAAGCAGCTGCCACATGACTAGACATTTGCATCAATGAATGGGTGTACCTAATAAAGTGGCCACTGAGTGCTACTTCTTTAAATAAACATCAAGGAAGGATAGGCAAATGGTCTGATGTATCTGTCTATGAACATATGTCTGTGGACATAATGTGATCATGTTGGGCAGAAGAATCATTTGGTGCATGTTCTTTATATCATGACCCATACATTCAATCAGCAGCAAGAGTTCAAGTCAAGTCAAGTTTTTTGACATATGTACAGGAACGATGCGGTCAGGCACAATAAACTTGTATATAGGTTAAATGATCCATTTTACAACTTGTTTTGATGCCTATGCATATTCTGCGGCTTTGTGCATGTGTGAAGATATTACAGAAAAGGCTTTTAGAATTAGAATGAACATCTTTAAATACAAAGTGAGATTTGATAGCTGTCTACATTTGCAAGTCTGTATTTGCAAAAGGGATCAAAGAGAAATCTGTAAATCACTCAGGTACACAGCAGAGCTGCATCATACCTCATTATCGTTTAATTACATGCAGTACTGTTACCTTAATTATATCTTTTTTTCTCTAATAACACTTAGTGCTTTGTTATAGGTTTGGATTTATAAAGGACTACATTATGAATATAATGTGAAACATCACACCACATATTCTTCCCATACAAATTAATCAGATATGTTACTTTTCAAAAGCAAATCAGATACAGAGCTGTGTGCCAAAGCCAGGAGAAAGTATTCTGCACAATCTAATCTTTCAATGCTTTGAAATGATGTGGACACTTGTATTAAGTGAAAGTGTCACTAGCGTCAAAACTACAAAGAAAATAATTTAATAAATTTCCCCTTCAAACTAATATTGTGTTGCTTTGCAGTGTACTAAGTTAGAAAGCTGGGCTGAAAGTATTATTATCCACACCCTAATATTGGATCCAGATTTAGGATCTACTGGGGCTAATATAATATTTTTCCAATTGGTGGGAAAGTATCAATGAGGGAGTGGTTAAATTTCAATGGCTTCATTTCCTCCTTCTTTCACACTGACTCACCATCAAGGCCATTGGTTTTGAAGTTAATGAGGCTCATATTGGGATCAGAGGGAGCATTATAATTAAATGCAAATCCCGGAGGTGCTCTACAGAAAGTAAAGCTGACGTAAGGGTAGAAACACCATCACCAACGTATGAGAGGTTTTCCTAAATGTAGCCAAAGCTGTTCCTCCCAGCTTCTAGGGAATGTTAACATGTAGCTTTAGATATTTCCACAAGCTGTGTGACTCTTGGAATATGCAAAATCAAGTCAAGTCAAGTCAAGTTTATTGTCATTTAACTACTGTATATGCATGTATACTGTCAAACAAGACAACATTTATCCGAATCAGGGTGTAAAGCACTGTAGTACACATAACACATAATCACTTGTGAAAGTAAGGATTAAATCTACAGATAAATTACACATAAATAAACAAACTAAAGGGCATAAATTAAATATTGTCAGGTACAGAACAGATTAACCAGTGACACTTTGAATATGATGCGGCTGGGTGTTCAGAAGCCTAATAGCCTGAGGGAAGAAATGGTTTTCCATCCTAATGTTCTTGTTTTTATGCATTGGAGTCTCCTCCCTAATGGTAGAAAGTCAAAAAGGATGGCTGATGAGTGGATGGGATCAAATTGGAATTGGAATTTTTTTTTTCATTGTCACATGTGAAACCATAAGACAAAGGAGCAGAACGGGCCATTCGGCCTATCAAGTCTGCTCCACCATTCAATCATTGTTCATTTTAAAAAGGATCTGTTGCTTTCCCGATGTACAAGCCTGAGAAGGATAAACTCTTCTCGGGCTTCCAGCCAAGTACAGGAATAAAATTTAACCGGCGTTTCTATGACAAACCCTGCCTCCTTCATCAGGGATGATGTCTGGGCATGTCTTGTCCAGTGGTATTTATACCTCCTCAATCTGTCTCTCCTGATTGGTTAGTCCTCATCCAATGAGGTTTCCACTGTCCTACTTTCCATGTTTACAATCAAATTCCCATTCTTACTTAGAGTGAGAACTTCGTCTTGTTAAAATTCCTTTCCACTAGTTTTATTTCAATAGCTTTCTTCACCAGGCAGTCCCAAAAGCCGTTGGTGCAGCACAGCAGTTTTGTCATCGAAGTCAGTCCTGTGGCCATTGTGAATGCAACATTCTGTTATCACCAATTCCTCCAGGTAACCTGAATGGATACACCTCCCCTGCTCCTTGATGTGGGTTTCCACCGTGCGTCCCTCCCGGCCAATATACACTGCTCTGCATTCCAGGAATCCTGTGAACGTCAGCCAGCCTGAGTCCCAGGTCATCTTTGACCTGCGTAAGCTGTGAGTTGAGCTTCTTTATGGGTTTGTGGATGGTATTCATCCAGTATTTCTTCAGGATCCTGGCGATCCTTCCAGAAACCATGGAAATATAGGCAAGACAGGCGGTAGTGACTGGTTTCCTGGTTTTTCTGTCAGCCCTCTTAAGGGCCCGATTGAGTGGCCATGGAATCACCCTTGTCACCAACAATTACTAATTTCTACATGGAGGACTTTAGCCTCATGGACTCCAGGCACTCCAACAGTTCCACAACCATCTGAACAGGATATGTCCAAACATTCAATTTATGATGAAATCAATTTATGACGGTTGCCTTCTGTTCCTACACCTTCTAATATGACAGAAACTGGACAGTAACCTTGGACCCCACTCACTTGGACTTGTACCTCCACAATAACAGCCACCATCATGTCTCCCAACGTAGAGCAGTTCTTTCTACTTTGATTAACTGTATGAAAACTATTTCGGACCTGGAGAATTTTCACAAGGAAATAAGATGATTACGCATGACATTCCTTCAGAATGGCTACAAGGTGGAGGAAATCAATTGGGCCCTTAAAAGGGCCGACAGAAAAACCAGGAAACCTAACAATGAGAAGGAACTGATCGCTACCGCTTGTCTTCCCCATATTTCCACGGTTTCTGGATGGATCACCAGGATCCTGAAGAAATACTGGATTAATACCATCCACGAACCTCTAGAGAAGGTTAAATCACAGCTTATTGGGGTCAAAGATGACCTGGGACTCAGGACAGTTTGCGTTTACAGGATTCCCTGTGAATGAGGAACAACGTATATCAGCCAGACAGGGCACATGGTGGAAACCCACATCAAGGAGAACAGGAGGTGTATCCGTTTCAGTTACCCAGAGAAATTGGAGGTAGCAGAACACTGCATTCGCAATGGTCAAAGGACGGACTACGATGACACAAAACTACTGTGCTATGCCAATGGCTTTGGGAACCACCTGATAAAGGAAGCCATTGAAATAAAACTAGAGGAAAAGAATTTTAACAAGATGAAGTTCTCACTCTAAGTAAGAATTGGAATTTGATTGCAAACACAGAAGGTAGGACAGTGGAAACCTCATTGGATGAGGACTAACCAATCAGGAGAGACAGATGGCGGGGGTATAAATACCACTGGACTAGACATGCCCAGACATCATCCCTGATGAAGAAGGCAGGGTTATTTTTCCTCTCAACCCCATTACCTTGCCTTCTTCCCATAATCTTTGATGCTCTTACTAATCAAGAACATATCAAACTCTACTTTATATATACGCAACGATTTGGCCTTCACAGCTATTTGTGGCAATGAATTCCACAGATTTTCCACTCTCTAGCTAAATAAATTTTTCCTCCTCTCTGTTCTAAAGAGGCATCCTTTTACCCTGAGATTGTGCTCTGTGATCCTAGATTCCCCCACTATTGGAAACAACCTCTCCGCATCTACTCTATCTAGACCTTTCAATATTTGACATGTTTCAATAAGATCTCCCCTCATTCTTCTGAGTTCCAATGAGTCTATGCCCAGAGCCATTAAACACCCCTCATATGTTCGCCCTCTCATTTCCGAGAGACATTTTGTAGACCTTCTTTGGACCCTCTTCAATGCCAGCACATATTATCTTAGATATGGCGCCCAAAACTGCTCACAATACTCCAAATGTGTCTGACCAATGCTTGAAGTTTACATCCTTGTTTTTATACTAAAATGAAGAAATGAATGCTAACATTGTATTTGCCTTCCTTACTCAATCTGCAAGTTAACCTCAAGGGAATCCTACACTGGGACTCCCAGGTCCCTTTGTACTTTAGATTTCTGAATTCACTCTCCATTTAGGGAAAAAAAATAAGCCCTGACTCCTGCTACTAAAATGCATGATCATACACTTCCCTACGTTGTATTCCATTTCTACTTTTTTGCCCATTCTCCTAATCTGTCCAAACCCTTCTGCAGAGTCCCTGTTCCCTCAACACTACCTGACCCTCCACCTATCTTTGTACCATCCACAAACTTGGCCACACAGCCAAAAATTCTATTAGCCAGATTATTAACCTATGGCATGAAAAGTAGTGGACCGGACATTGACAACTGCAGAAGACCGCTAGTCACTGACTCCCTTTATTCCCACTCTGCTTTCTGCCAGTCAGCCAATTTTCTGATCATACCAGTACCTTTTCTGTAATGCGATAGGCTTTTATCTTGTTCAGCAGCCTTGCGTGTGGCACTTTGCCAAAGCAACAATGCCAATTCCATCCAGCCACATCGCAACATCCCCATCTTCCACAACCTCCACCACAACGCCATCTTACACCTGGCCTTCACCTCTGCCCTCTCCATTCCCATCAGCCTCCTGCTACCTTGAGCCTGAAATAGTTAAATCAATGACTGCTGGAGTACAAATTAAAACGGAATCAATCTTGTATGAAGACTACTGCATGTCCTGGAAGACGTGGAGTTCTAAATTTAGTACGATTACCAATACGCATTATATCTTGGTTAGGATAGAAAATTGGCACCGTTTCATCTAGTTTACCTTCAGGAGACTTGAATCAGCAGATGCGTCAATCTAAGGTAAAATTGATGTTGGCAAATGAGTTAGAGGAAGGCTGTCAGAAACATTGGCTGATAATTGTATGCAAGTATTTCTTAGATCAAGAGCTCCCAACCTGATGTCCACAGACCCCTTGATTAATGGGAAATGTCCATGGCATGAAAAAGGTTGGGAACCCCTGTCTGAGAGGGTTACAGTTTGCAGACCATGTGGTTACTATACAGGTGATCTTCTCAGATACTTGGGTCCAGTTATCTGGAGAAAACATTTTTCTTAGATAATGCAAAATGTTTTAAGTGTCTGGCAAAATGCTCCTGCATGTTGGTTGTTGGGTTAGAATAGAATACCCGTGTATTTTAGGTAATTTATTTTCTTTAGATTTGAATTACTGAGATAAAGAGTTACTTTGTGGAAAAGACCAAACAGTGTGGCTAAAGATGTACTGGCAGCCTCAGAACAGAGGGATGATGTCCATTTAGAATGGAAATGAGGAGGATTTTCTTTAGCCAGGGGGCAGTGAATCTGTGGAATCCGTTGCCACAGGTAGCTGTGGGGGCCAGGTCATGGGTTATACTTAAGACGGAGGTTGATAGCTTTTTTGATTAGTCAGGGCATGAAAGGTTACGGGGAGAAGGCAGCAGAATGGGGTTGAGAGAGAAATGGGTCAGCCATGATAAATGATCACATAGACCCAATGGGCCGAATAGCCTAATTCTGCTCCTATGCCTTGTGGTCTTATAAAAGTCCTAAAAGGAAGATATTTTCCAAAGGGTATTCAATTTTTTTAAGTGCAGGCGGCCCTATTTCAGCAAAAAAAAATCTTCACAATAATATTACGTTTAATTGAGATCAGTTAAAATGAAAGATTGAATTTTGGCTTCCTTGTTTCAATTTGTTACTTAACACATGGGGAGTGAGATGCCAATTATCTGTCACAATGCTGCCTGTAACTCACTCCTTTGTTGCTCACCAGTGGTCAGGTCAGCAGTCCTCTCTCCATCATTTATCTACCTCTTCTTCATCACGCATACTTCTCCAGCTGGGGAGGGCAGATGGTCTGTACGCCGCGCTTCCCCGTGACTACTGCCTTTGATTGACCACCAGGATGTGCCACTCAAGTCTGGTAAACCAGACGATGTCAGCTCCCCTGAGAAAGGTATCTTTCTTCCCCACATTCTGTGCTCTAGAGCAGTACAGCTGAGGCCTGACGAGATTCATTCAGCCAAAGTCTGAGTGACAGGTTCAAATCGGCCCTTAAATCATTTCTATTCCTCATTCTAACTATAACAGCCAGAACATTACCTCAAAGACATGGGGAGAAACTTTGAATTGGCTTTGCATGCCCTTAAGACACAAAATTCAGTTTTTTTCCTGCGGCTTTTATAGTTTAAGGGAGCCCTCTGTCAGTTTGCAAGATGCTTAGCCAGTGGAGCTATATATTGAAACGTCAGTTATCAGTACCATGTAGTTTCACGCCACTGGACAACATTGTAGTGTTGATGTAGAAAAGGCATTGAATTAAAGGTTTTATAAGTGGCCTCAATTTTGCAACACAAAAATATAAAGTGTGGCTTTGAATACAAATCTGCATGCAACAGTTGTAAATGTACAGCTTTAACATGAGTGGTTTCCTTTGGATAGTGAGGCAGTGGAGAGACATGTAATAAATATAGAAAGTAACGAAGCAATTTTAATACCAGTTCCAAAGTTTATGTCAATAGTGGGGTGAGAGAGATGGTAAGCTACCATTCTTTTCACAATTAACAGTTAAGCCCGTGCATTGTTTAAAAAACCTAGCTCCATTGTAAACATGCAGCCATCATATCTTAAAAAGGATCTGTGTCGAGATCATTTCGTGTTGGTCGTTCGTTTGTCCATTCATTTGTAGCATGACTATTGAGTCCAATGATGTCACTTGTGCAGTCTTCATTGGTAAAGGGTCTCGAACTAAAACATTGACAGTTTAATCCCCTCCATGAATTCTTCCTGACTTGCCGAGTTAGTTCCTCCATCACGTTGCACGTGTCGCTCAGGATTTCCTGCACGTGCGGAATCACTCGCGTTTATGATTTTATGCCTCAACTTTCACCCGTAGCTAAATGAAAACGTGCTCCATCAACGCAGAGAGAAATACCTCCGAGTGTAAGATGTGCTTTGAAGTATTTGGCCTTGCTTTCATATAAAAGAAAATGATAATGTGCTTCTACATGTGCCAGATTGTTACAATAATGATTGATTTAAAACAAAACAGGGAAGTTGTTTCACGGGCCCAACACATTTCTCACATTTGTTATAATTATATTGAAAGAATTTCCAGAAAGACTGGAAGGCATAATTTCCCCAAACCATATTACACACAGGTTAGACCTTCAATGACAATCCAGAGGCCACTCTGCTGGATGGATTTTAAATGTCTCAACAATCAAGGATATACTTAAATCACCATAAACCACAGCGCCAATCTATGGTCAAGTGCTCTTATCAGAAAGTAACTCTAGCAACCAGAGCTGGGAGGGGAACCACTGCCTGCTCTTCCCCTCCACCTCTTTAAGTGTTGCTAAGTGCTGGGAGTGACTGACTGTGAAGTGGCCCCTCGCCGTTAAGGATTTCAAGCAAGATTCCACGCCTGCCTTCGCAGTGCAGCCTTCATCAGTCATACAAAAACCACGGTTCAACAAAAAGGAAAATATTTCTGACATGGTCAACGTGCATCGAATCAGCTCCATTTTTAATTCTGAAACTAATTTCAATTGTTTAAGGCATGGTACAATACAATCATCCAAACACTTAGCAAGTGATTTTAGGTGATGCTAATGGTCTCAGGATGAACAATCCACTGGCCTTGACTAATGATCCAGACTCTTAATCTCACCATGATCGCAAGGGAATTTTAATATTCCGAAATAACGGATGACATCACAAAGAGTAACAGATTATCATCAGTACACATCTAATTTACTAATGTCTTTCTGAAATGATACCTGTCATCCTCCCCCAATAAGGACAATGAGTGAGAAAGGATTCACAGCAATATGAGAGATACTCATAAAATCTGCATAACAGTCCATACAGTTATATCAGGTTGCTGTATCAAAACATAAGACAGTGGAGTACATCTCAAATGATAGATGAGGTACCGATCAAGTGGATTATTTGTCCTAGCTGACACCAGAGCTTGTGAATGCTGCAGGAGCTGCATATCTGAATGCAAGTGTTCTATCACACTGTTAACCTCTGCCGTGTAGGTAGTGAAGTGGCTAAGGGAGCCAGGGAGTAAGTCATTCATCGCAAAAATATTTTGACTGCAACCTGCACTTGTGCCACAGTATGTAAGTGACTGGTCCAGTTACGTTTCTGGCCAATGTGGTTCACTGGACTGCTGTAGAAAGGAATTCATGATGGCAAAGTAGGGAATAACAAGTAGAGGTGGTAGGACTCTCCTATGTTGTAGGTTATTGGTTGCTGTTTGTAAAATTTAAATATATACTTACAAGCTACCTGGATCTTACTGCAAGTGGACATCATTATTCCATCAACAATGGAATTCAGCATTAATGAATTCAGCATTAAACAATTGATTCACTATCAATGAATTCAGCCTTTCCAGGCCTGACGAAGGGTCTCAGCCAGAAACTTTGACTGTTCATTTCCCTCCATAGATATTGCCTGAATTGTGTTGTAACATGAATAAAGGCGCTGGATAGACACTGAAGCTAGTGGATACAGAAGTGTTTTGTTCAACAAAATGAGACACCCTCCGGGGAAGAGGCCTGTTTGACCCAATATTATATGAAATTTTATATGCTAAAAATCAAAGGAAGACAATCCTATATTACAATGTACCTACAATGCTTCCTTTGAATTCCATATAATTTTCACATCTTTTTTGCACCCACACTCCAGACAGCCAAAACAAATGTTAATCAGCATTGTCTGGTTTTCAATCAACTTCGGTCTAGAGCTCCAGGAAACTATTGTCCAGGGTTGCATTTTAAATTTAAACTATAATCCACGTTCAGGTCTAAAGATTGGTTACTGAAGTTAATATTTGCTCTACACCCTGAACACCCTAACTCCAGAATACGCTCCAGCAACTGCTGAGTTCCTCCAGAATTTTGTGAGTGCTGCTTAAGGTTGACGGCATCTGCAGGATTTCTTGTGTCTCTGTTTATGTGCTGTTTCTCTCGATGGCTCCACGACTATGACTCACTGACTTAATATTCATGAGAGATACCAGAAATATCTGGTCACATTTGCCCGGCTGTTTCACAAAACATCAGCTTCTCAATGACTGCAGAAAGTTTCCTCTATGGATCCTGAGCTCTACCTAAAGATAACATGATTGCTTTAATAATTTGGCACATCATTTCATAGGTTTGGCTAAATTGAAATCTTGCCTTTTCAACTGCAGTCACAAAACTGGCACCCGCTCTTCCCTTTCTTCCATGGACTTCTGTCCTCTCCTATGAGATTCCCCCTTCTCCAGCCATTTCTCTCTTTCACCAGTCAACTTCCCGGCTCTTTACTTCACCCTTTCTAGGTTTAACCTAATTCCTGCCACATTGTACTTCTTCCTACCCGCCCTCCTACCTTCTTACTCTGACTTCCTTCCCCTTCCTTTCCAGTCCTGGATGAAGAGCCTTGGCCTGAAACGTCAACTATTAATTCCCATCTATAGATACTACCTGACCTACTAAGCTCCTCCAGCACATTGTGTGTACTACCCACCCATCTATTGATCCATTGGTGTTTGACTAAAGGAGAAATACCAGTACGTATAGGTTTGAGCAATATTTTAAGCATCAGCAAGCTTTGAGAGAAAAAAAGCTCAGTGTTAACTTCAGCGTTGATTGGGAGAGGTCTTGTGGTCAAGAGATGAACTGCTAAAAAAGTGCAGTGGGTAGCAAAGATCTCACAGAGCTCCTGGAGAACAAGTATTTGTATTGTCACTGAGGCAGCTTTTAAGAGCCTTTTTGATAGACACGTGAAGACACAGAGAATGGAGGGACATAGATGATGTGCAGGCAGAGGGATGCATTTGATTTGGTGTCATACTCAATGCACTCACCATGGACCCAAGGACCTGCTCCTGCGCTGTGCTGTTATATATCGTATGCTTTAAAACAAAGGCTAGAAAATCACAATAGTAAATGGGACTAGCATCATCATCCAACTGACTAGAAGATGTACGGGTTCACACATAAATATATTATAAGATTATGTAGAAAATGTAGTGAAGAATAAGTAGCTGACAAATTTGTCTTGGGAATGTGCTATCAATGCCCATGAACACTATTCATTTTAAGAGAACGACATTTTTTTAGCCTGATCTGACATATTAGGGGCAAGGAGCCCAAGATCTCCAATCACAACCTGACCCATTGGTTCAAATCGAATGGAAACAGGAGATTGTGTTCTGTTAAGTGATAATTAGTAAGCGGCGAGGTAACTAGCCTGTGGTCAATGAGGGGTGGCAAAATTATGGCACGGGTGCCCAAGACGGCACTCACAAAGATTTTGTCAGCACACAGCATGCAGTGCCGTGCTATGATCCTTTAAACCTCATCCACAATAAAAGGATGCCTAATGATTATCCGTACTGCCAAATGAAACAGTGAATGATTTTTTACAACCCAAGAACAGGGAGATGTTTTCACAGGAAAATAACCTTCCCAGCTCTTTACTTCACCTCACCTCCCCTCCCAGTTTCACTATCACATACCAACTTGTACCTCTTCCTCCCCTCTCCCCGCACCTCCTTACTCTGACTTCTCCCTTTCCTTTCTGGTCCCGGTGAAGAGTCTTGGCCTGAAATGTTGACTGTTTAGTCTTTTCCATAGATGCTGCCTGCACTACTGAGTTCCTCCAGAATTTTGTGTGTGTTGCCTTGTTATTTTTTAAATTGCCTTTTAAATAGATTAATGTTAATATTTTTTGAACAGGTTTTCTAAAATACCTCATTTATTTTGGTCTGTCTCTGTTATACTTCTACAAATTGTGAGACAATGAATACATGTAAATAAGCAAAGGGACTCATCCTTTCTCCTTAAAAGATCCATAATTATTGTTACTTAATTCAATTAATCATTGATAATCCCTGCTGAGAATTATAATCACAAGCAAGAGACTTATCACCGATTTGAGCACATGCTCTCAAAAGAGGTTCACCATTCTTCACATAGAGGAACGTACTGAAGAATGAGTTACCGAGTAGCGGTTATTTGAACAGGGTACAGGGTAAATATAGCTCAGGCAAGTGAGATGGTATTTTTAAATTTCCTATAAACCAACAGTCTTTGTAGTTGCACCAGATACAGGGGTTTGGGGAAGATTAAATTGGAAGGGACAGAATTTTGATTTGAAGTTGTGTGCTAAGGAGTTAGTGATAATTATCCATGGACTGTATGACAAGAAAGGGGACAGGGAGAAGATGGATATCCACATGGTGGTTGCGGTTAAAGTACTGTTTTTGTATTTGAATCCATATTTCTGTTTCAAAGAGATAGCCCAGGAAATTATAGGCCAGTGAGTCTTACTTGGTAAGTTGATGGAGAAGATCCTGAGAGGAAGGATTTATGAGCATTTGGAGAGGCATAATATGATTAGGAATAGCCAACATGGCTTGGTCAAAGGCAGGTCGTGCCTTACGAGCCTGATTGAATTTTTTAAGGATGTGGCCAAACACATTGATGAAGCTAGAGCCATAGATGTAGTGTATATGGATTTCAGCAAGGCATTTGACAAGGTACTCCATACAAGGCTTATTGAGAAAGTAAGGAAGCATGGGATCCAAGGGGACATTGCTTTGTGGATCCAGAACTGGCTTGGCCACAGAAGGCAAAGAGTGGTTGTAGATGGGTCATATTCTGCATGGAGGTCGGTGACCAGTGGTGTGCCTCAGGGATCTGTTCTGGGACCCCTACTCTTCGTGATTTTTATAAATGACCTGAATGAGGAAGTGGAAGGATGGGTTAGTAAATTTGCTGATGACACAAAAGTTGGGGGTGTTGTGGATAGTGTGGAGGGATGTCAAAGGTTACAGCGGGACATCGATAGGGTGCAGAACTGGGCTGAGAAATGGCAGATGGAGTTCAACCCAGATAAGTGTGAGGTGGTTCATTTTGGTAGGTTAAATATGATAGCAAAATATAACATTAATGGTAACACTCTTGGCAGTGAGGAGGATCAGAGGGATCTTGGGGTCAGAGTCCATAGGACACACAAAGCTGCTACGCAGGTTGACTCTGTAGTTGAGAAGGCATACGGTGCATTGGCCTTCATCAACTGTGGGATTGAGTTTAAAAGCCGAGCGGTAATGTTGCAGCTATATAAGACCCTGGTCAGACCCCACTTGGAGTACTGTGCTCAATTCTGGTTTTCTCACTACAGGAAAGACGTGGAAACCATAGAAAGGGTGCAGAGGAGATTTACAAGGATGTTGCCTGGATTGGGGAGCATGCCTTATGAGAATAGGTTGAGTGAACTCAGCCTTTTCTCCTTGGAGCGACGGAGGCTGAGAGGTGACCTGATAGAGGTGTACAAGATAATGAGAGGCATTGATCGTGTGGCTAGTCAGAGGCTTTTTCCCAGGGCTGAAATGTCTAGCATGAGAGGGCATAGTTTTAAGGTGCTTGGAAGTAGGTACAGAGGAGATGTCAGGGGTAAGTTTTTTATGCAGAGAGTGGTGAGTGCTTGGAATAGGCTGCCGGCGACGGTGGTGGAGGCGGAAATGATAGGGTTTTTTAGGACTCCTGGATAGGTACATGGAGCTTAGAAAAATAGAGGGCTATGGATATGCCTAAGTAGTTCTAAGGGTAAGGATATGTTCGGCACAGCTTTGCGGGCCGTAGGGCCTGTACTGTGCTGTAGGTTTTCTATGTTTCTATGTTTCTAAAGAGATTGTAATTTTTAGAGTTGCATTCCATCTAGCCTTCTTTGCCACATCAGCATGACATTGACCTTGCGTAGACAATTCTGGTACTGGATGCTTAACATCAAAATTTAATCTTACAAAGGTAAAAGGGATCAGATGTACTCCCATTGAAAAAGATTTTCTGAACAGTCGGCAATTCATTTTCCACTAGATGAAAAAGTAGCAGTTGTGTTTTGAGCAGTGTAATGGTCTTGGTGATGGATGTTGAATTCTCCCAGCGGAAGTGCCTTCTGTACACATGCCAAATTCAGTCATCCCTCCAAAGTATGATTCGTCATGGACAGGCACTGATTCATCAGCAGAGAGGGTGCTTGGTTAATAATCAAAAGGAGCCTTCCTTGCTCCTCTCTAAGAATACTTGGGGTTTGCAGTCAATGGTGCCAATACTGGTGACTACTGTCCCCCAGCCTTTCACTGTTGGCCTTACCAGAATTACAGGGTGTATGGAGGAGTAGAACCCCTTGCTACAAGTATAATTATGTCAGGTTCCCACGTTAGGCTCCGAAATGTTGACAACATGGTCAATTGGGCTTTTTCATGTCCAGATTCAATGCCTAGGGTGATGTCAAGTGTTGATTTGCTTTCTCCTTTCTAATGTAGCATTAAATGTCAAGTGTCAAGTGAAGTTCATTGTCATTTAACTACATACATGCATATAATATATATAAAAATGAGACAACGTTTCTTCGAATCAGAGTGTAAGCACTTAACGCACGATAACTTATGAAAGTAAGGATAAAATCTACAGATGAATCACACATAAATAACAAACTAAAGGGCATAAATATTAAATAGTGTAAGGTACAGAACAGATTAACCAGCGACACTTCGAATACGATGCAGCCAGGAGTTCAGAAGCCTGGAGGAAAGAAACTGTTACTCATTCTGACCATTCTTGTTTTTATGCATCGTAGTCTCCTGCCTGATGGTAGAAAGTCAAAGAGGATGCTGGATAGATTGATGGGATCCTTGATAATACTGAGGGCCCTGTGTACACAGCACTCCTGATTAATGTCCCCAATGGATGGGAGGGAGACCCCTATAATTCTCTCAGCTGTTCTCACAGTCCTTTGTAGGGACTTCAGGTCTGATGCTCAACTGCTCCCACACCAGATGAAGATGTAACTTGTCAGGATGTTCTCAACGGTGTTCCTGTGAGATGCAGTTAAGATGGGAGTTAGGAGCCTCGCTTGCCTCCCAGCCATTCGCTGTTGGCTTGAAAGGCCATTTCAGAGGAACAATTAAGATTCAGCCATATCACTGTGGGTCTGGAGTCACGTGTAGGCCACATGATGTAGGTGTAGCAGATTTCATCTGCTGAAGGGCACTAATGAAACAGATTTTTTTTTAATGCACTTAAATTCCACTCATGTCTGTGAATTGTCAGTCTTGGCCTCTAAGTTACGAGTCTGACATCTTAACCTCCGTGTTACCACCCTAAAGCCATTGTCTTCACTTCTATTCACACACTAACTTTCTTCCTCTCGAGGTAACTTTTATTACAACACACACGCACACACACACACACACACACACACACACACACATTTCCTTACAAAGCACACCTACATGCACTAGAGACGCAATAGACTTCCAGGTGAAATGCACCCCTCTGATCCTTCCTCTCTCCTGTATCTGCCCAGGTTCTCAACCCCTTTTTCGAACCATCACCTGTGCCAGCCCTTGTTACTTATTTAAAGTTGGAGGCACCCCCACAACAGCAGGATTAAGTCACCCAAAGTTGAAATTTGAGAAATACTATTTTACTTCCTAAAATTTGTGTTGGGCATGTGGCCAAGTGGTTAAGGCATTTGTCTAGTGATTTGAAGGTCGTTAGTTCGAGCCTCAGCTGTGGCAGCGTGTTTGTGTCCTTGAGCAAGGCACTTAACCACACATTGCTCTGGTGTCTGTGTGAGGAGTGGCGCCCCACACAAACTTCCAATCTGCGCCTTGTAAGGCATGAAAATGCCCCACGCAGGCCTCTCATGGTCTGAGTTGATGTTCCCCTCCTAAAATTTCCCTGAGAAAATTGGAGCAGCACGATAGAATAGTGGCTAGCATAATGCTATTACAGCGCCAGTGACCCATGTTCATTTCTGCCACTCTCTGTAAGGTGTATATTCTCCACATGACCGCGTGGGTTTCCTCTAGTTCTTCCCACATTCCAGAGATGTATGGGCTAGTAATTGTGGGTGTCATTGTGTGGCGCGACCTTGTAGGGCTGGAATGGCCTCTTACTGTGTCGTAACATTTTGTTTCTCTCCTCCTATCCTCTTCATCTTCTCCCTCTCTCACTCTCCTCCTCGGTCTTCCCCTCTCCATCTTCCTGACGAAACGCTGACTGTTCACTCTTTTCCATAGACGCTGCCTGGCCTGCTGAGCTCCTCCAGCATTTTGTGCGTGCTGCTTTGGATTTGCAGCTCATGCTTGTGACTTAACCTGTGAATCTGTTGGTGGAGTCATCTGTTGTGTCCGGTGCTCTCGATGCGACCTCCTCTACATTGGCGAGACCTAGTGTAAGTCGGGGGAACACTTCGATGAGATCTTCCACTCGTCCACCAAAGGCAGAGTTTCCCAGTGGCCAATCATTTTAACTCCTTTCCCTAATGCCGTTCAGACATGGCTTCCTCTTTTGCCATGAAGTCACTCTCGAGGTGGAGGAGCAACATTCTCACATTCTGTCTAGGTTGCCTCCAACCTGATGTCATGAACATCGATTTCTCCTTCTGGCAATTTTCTTTACGTTTTTTTTTCTTTTCCCCTCTTACTGGCTCACTCTTCTCCTCATCTGCCTATCACTTCCCCTGTTGCCCCTCCTGCTTCTCTCTCCTCCCATGGCCCACTCTCCTCTCCTACCAGATTCCTTCTTCTCCTGCCCTTTGCTTTCCCCACCCAGCTGGCTTCACCTATCACCTTCTAGCTTGTCCTCCTTTCACCAACTCCACTCTCTTATTCCGGACTCTTCCCCTTCCTTTCCAGTCCTGAAGAAGGGTCTTGGCCTGAAATGTCGACTGTTTGTTCATCTCCATAGATGCTGCCTGACCTGCTGAGTTCCTCCAGCATCTCGTGTGCGTTGCTCTGGATTTCCAGCATCTGCAGAACCTCTTGTGTTTCAAGGAACAGGCTGCTGCTTGAAGAGAACAGAGCACTGGGAATGAGGCACCAGAAGTCAGACACCAGAAATAGTTGACATTGATCAAACTTCGCTGGGTATGATGTCACTGCACCTCAACACAGTATCTGTACATGTCTCAGTTACTACATGAAGAGCATACTTATCCAAAAGAGCTCGTTTACAAGCGCACTCAATGAACAGGAGCTTCTGACAACAGTAGGAAGTAAGTTCTGGACTATAGCCAGGCATAAACAATGGTGCACAGAGCACAGTTAGCTAACCAGGCAGCTGACTGAGTCAAAGGTTTCTGCAAAGCCACATTGCAGAAAGTCCACCTGTAAGTACCTCCTTCCCAAAGCAGCACACTGCTGCGTCTCATTCGTATGTGGGGTTGGATCCCAAAGCTTCTGTCATCCAGAAGTTTTTCGGAAGTTAAGGATGAGACTTTAAACATGTGCTTAAGATCATTTTATTAAAGGTTACAAGAGCAAAGAAGAGGCCTGGCAAGAGACTAAAATTAGTGAGGTCTTCAAATACCACGCGACTGACAACAGAACTTCCATTGATAACAATCAGCCAATAAGATAGCCAGATTCAAGTATTATAACAGCTGCCACTAAAAGCCAAGAATTTTTTCCAGAAAAATACAGGAGGTAACTGCAACCACAGGAAAACTCACTGGACAGTCACATGTAATAGGTCAGGAGTTCCCAACCTTTTTTATACCACAGATGCTTACCGTTAACCAAGCGGCCTGTGGACCCCAGATTCGGAAGCCCTGATATTAAAATACAAACATGTGTAGGAAAGTTATACTACAATAACAATTTTACACCTCAGTCCAATAGCGGCTTTATTACGTATACAACCCAAAATCCAAAGCGGCCCCAATTGTACTTGTATTCATTCATATACCCGAGGATAGCTGTCACACATCATGCGGGATCTTCAGCTTCTACCTCCTGAGAATCTTTACAGCTCTGACAGAGATATGAGCAGGATCTCCCAGGGGCCACCCATTTTAATTCCACTTCCCATTCCCCTTGCGATATGTCCATCCACGGCCTCCTCCACTGTCGTGACGAGGCCACATTTAAGTTGGGGGAACAACACTTTATATTCCGTTTGGGTAGCCTCCAACCTGATGGCATGAACATCCATTTCTCAAACTTCCAATAATGGCCCTCACTCCCCCCCTTTCACCACTTCCCATCCCCTCTTCCCTCTCTTGCCTTATCTCCTTGCCTCCCGCTGGTACTCCTCCCTCTTTCTTCTTTCATCCATGGCCTTCTGTCTCTTTCACCAATCAACTTCCCAGCTCTTTACTTCATGCTTTCCCCTGCAGCTTTCGCCAATCACCTGGTGTTTCTCTCTCTCCTCTCCCCGCACCTCTTAAATCTACTCCTCGGCATCTTTTCTCTAGCCCTGCCAAGGGTTTCAGCTTGAAACTTCGACTGTATTCTATTCCATAGGTACTGCCTGGCCTGCTGAGTTCCTCCAGCATTTTGTGTGTGTTGCAGAGATAACGTATAAAATTCTAAAGTGATTGGACAGGCTAGATGTAGGAAGATTGTTCCCGATGTTGGGGAAGTCCAAAACGTGGGATCACAGTTTGAGGATAAAGGGGAAGCCTTTTAGGACCGAGATGAGGAAAAACTTCTTCACACAGAGAGTGGTGAATCTATGGAATTCTCTGCCACAGGAAACAGTTGAGGCCAGTTCATTGGCTATATTTAAGGGGGAGTTAGATATGGCCCTTGTGGCTAAAGGGATCGGGGGTATGGAGAGAAGGCAGGTACAGGGTTCTGGGTTGGATGATCAGCCATGATCATACTGAATGGCAGTGCAGGCTCGAAGAGCCGAATGGCCTACTCCTGTACCTATTTTCTATGTTTTTCTATGTTTCTCTGAAGTAATCAGGTACATATTCAGAATCTAGGAAAGTTGATTGTGACTTCAGCCTTCAATGAATTTTGCAAACGTGCCAAGTATTGGTAGTCCCGTGCACCTCAGCACCAGCTCACTTCTCTAATGCAATGAAAGAACATTCCCGTCATATTCAAGCCGGAGTTCAGATCTGCTTGAGGATGCTGGCTGGGGTACACCCTATCGATTCACTATTCAGCCTGTTTACTGCTGTAACTATTGACAGGGTTTCTGTATCGAGGCAGTGGAGGGAGCACCACCATGGATAGCTACAGGAGTCATCATGAAAGCATCAGGAAATACAGGCAGTGTTCACTGCAGAAGAACAGCCCTTCTCAGGACTTGTGCTCACCGTGTCATATGACAGAGGCGATCGTGTCCTTTCGGGACTATGGTTGATCTTGCAAGTGTTTCTACAGAAGTGGTTTACCAGTGCCTTCTTCTGCTCAGTGTCTTTACAACATGGGTGACCCCAGCCAATATCAATACTCTTCAGAGAATGCCTGCCTGGCATTACCAGAACTCGTGATATGTACAACCACCTGCTCCTATGGCTTCACCGTAACCCAGATCTGGGGGTGCGGGGGGCTAAGCTGGTGCTACACCGTGCCCAGGGGTAACTGGCAGACTAGTAGAACAGAGGAGTGCCTTGCACTTCCTTCGGTGGGGATGTATCTCCACCCGGCTACCCAAAAGCTGAAGCAGAACCTTAATGTAGGGGTTGGGGCCACATGGAGATCCTGAGTCAATAGAGGACAATCGACATTGTGACGGTCTGCCCTTTTCTGCTACGATGATTCATTGTTAGCTAAATTAGTGAAATCATGCAATCAGTAATGACGCTCACAATGCTCACCATACAATTATATGGGGCATAAAACATAGCAAAAAATAGTGGGAAACTAGATGATTGGGGAGCTTTTAAAACCCCACAGAAGGTAACTAAAGCATCAATAAGGGGGGTAAAATGAAATATTTATATAAACTAGACAATAACATTAAAAAGGATACCAAAAGTTTTTTCAGCTATATAAAGAGTAAAAAAGAGGTGTGCTTGGACATTGGGCCACTGGAGAGGTAGTAATGGGTGACAAAAAAAGAGAGGATGAACTTAAGTATTTTGCATTAGTCTTCACTGTGGAAGACGCAAGCAGTATGCCAGAAATTTGAGAGTGTCAGGGAGCAGAAGTGAGTGTGGATGATATTACTGCAATCACTAAGGAGAAGGTCCTGGGAACCTGAAATATCTAAAGGTAGATGAGTCCATAAGACCACAAGACCATAAGATATAGGAGCAGAAGTAGGTCATTCGGCCTATTGAGTCTGCTCCACCATTCAATCATGGGCTGATCCAATTCTTCCAGTCATCCCCACTCCCCTCCACATCTCAGTTCTAAAAGGACGTCCTTCAATCCTGAAGTTGTGCCCTCTTGTCCTAGAATCCCTTACCACGGGAAATAACTTTGCCATATCTAATCCGTTCAGGCCATTTGACATTTGGAGTGTTTCTATGCGATGCCCCCTCAATTTCCTGAGCTGTAGGGAATACAGCCCAAGAGCTGATGTTCAGATGTTCCTCATGCGGTAAACCTTTCTTTCCTGGAATCATTCTCGTGAACCTTCTCTGAACCCTCTCCAATGTCAGTATATCCTATTCTAAAATAAGGAGCCCAAAACTGCACACGATACTCCAAGTGTGGTCTCACGAGTGCCTTATAGAGCCTCAACATCACACCCCTGCTCTTATATTCCATACCTCTAGAAATGAATGCCAACATTCTATTTGCCTTCTTCACAACTGACCAGATGGACTACAGATATGTAAAAGAAGTAGCTAAAGAGATGTTGGAGGTATTAGTAGTGATTTTTCAAGAATCATTAGATTCTGGAATGGTGCCAGAATTGTAAATGTTACTCCGTTCTTTAAGGGAAGCAAAAGACAGGAAATTACAGACTAGTTTGTCTGATCTCAGTAGTTGAGACAATGTTTGAGCCCTTTATCTAGGGTGAGGTTTTGGGGTACGCGATAAAATAGGCCAAAGTCAGTATGGTTTCCTTAAGGGGAAATCTTGCCTGACACACTTGTTGGAATTATTTGAGGAAATAGCAGGCAGGATAGACAAAGGAGAGTCAGTGAATGTTGTTTACTTGGATTTTCAGAAGGCCTTCGACAGGGTGCTGCACATGAGGCTACTAAACAACAGAAGATTTCATGGCATTACAGCAAAAATACCAGCATGAATAGAATAGGCAAAGAGTGGGAGACTTTTTGGGTTGACTGCCGGCAACTAGTGGTCTTTCTCAGAGGTCTGTGCTCATACTCTATCTTTTCAGGTTATATATCAATGATTTGGATGCTGGAATTCGTGGCTTTGTGGTCAGGTTTGTGGGTGATACAAAGATAGGTGGAGGAACTAGTGTTGAGGAAGCACAAAGTCTGCAGAAGGATTTAGACAGATGAGGAGAATGGGCAAAGAAGTGACAAATGAATTACAGTCCTGGGAAATGCATTGTCATGTACTTTGGTAGAAGGGATAAAAGCATAGACTATTTTCCAACTGGGGAGAGAATTCAGAATTCAGAGGTACGAAGGGACTTGAGAGTCCTCTGCAGGATTCCCTAAAGGTTAATTTGCAGATTGAGTCAGTAGTAAGGAAGGCAGATGGAACGTTAGCATTCATTTTGAGAGGACTCACAAGCTAGAAAGCTGTAAATGCGATGCTGAGGCTCTATAAATCATTGGTCAGGCCTCACTTGGAGCATTGCAAGCAGCTTTAGGCCTCTTAGCTAAGAAAGGATGTGCTGGCTTTGGAGAGGTTTCAGAGGAGGATTATGAGGAACAAAAGGATTTGAGGAGCATTTGATGGCCATGAGCCAGCAGTCGCTAGAATTTAGAAAAATGGGGTGGGTGGATCTTATTGATACCTGTCGAATATTGAAAGACCTGGATAGAGTGGATGTGGAGAGGATGTTTCCTATATTAGGGAATTCTCAGACCAGAGGACACTCAGAATAGAAGGACACCCCTTTAAAGTAGAAATGAGGAGGAATTTCTTTAGTCAGAGGGTGGTTCATCTGTGGAATTCACTGCCACAAACGGCTGTGGAGGCCATCATTTGGATATATTTAAAGCAGAAGTTGATAAGTTTATTGATTAGTAAGGGTGTCAGAGGTTACACGGAAAAGGCAGGAAAATGGGTTTTAGAGCGATAATAAATCAGCTATGATTGAATGGTAGAGTAGACTCGATGGGCTGAGAGGCCTAATTCTGCTCCTATGTCTTATGATCTCATCGTCTTACAGTCCAGGGATTCCAATAGTTGCACAGTAAGAGATAGCAATGAATCCAGTCCCAAAGGCACGCCCATTCACCAGTGTTTTAAGACGTCTTTAACAATTTGTGATGATACTGCAAGATACCAAATATCAGAAGGTTAGGGCATCCTTCACGCCTCGCTGTTCAAGAAACGTCTGTCATTCAAAAGTCATTGCTGGGAGTCGAATCTCAGAAGGGTAAAAAATAAATTTATCTGTTTGAAGCACATCATTGCACCGTGCCAGAAAAAACACACTTCTTTTCAGATTCAGATTAATTTATTTATTGGAAGTATATCAAAATATAGGGTGAAGCACAGCATTTGCATTAACAGCTAACACAACCTAAGGATGTGCTGGGGGAAGTCCACAAGTGTTGTCACACATTCCAGCACCGGTATAACATGCACACAATTTCCAGCCCAACAGCACAATAATCAGAATCAGAATCAAGTTTAATATCACTGGTGAATGTCGTGAAATTTGTTGTTATGCGGTAGCAGTACATCGCATAGCATAGTAATAAACACTGTAAATTATAATGAGAAGTATATATTTTTAAAAAATTACGTAAATAGTGATAAAAGAGAAAAAATAGTTCTGAGGTAGAGTTACACACACAAAATGCTGGTGGAACGCAGCAGGCCAGTCAGCAACTATAGAAAGAGGTACAGTCGACATTTCGGGCCGGGGCCCTTCGTCAGGACTAACTGAAGGAAGAGTGAGTAAGAGATTTGAAAGTGGGAGGGGGAGTGGGAGATCTGAAATGATAGGAGAAGACAGGAGAGGGGGAGATGGAGCCAAGAGCTGGACAGTTGATTGGCAAAAGGGATACGAGGTTGGAGAAGGGAGAGGATCGTGGGAAGGGAGGCCTAGGGAGAAAGAAAGAGGGAGGGGAGCATCAGAGGAAGATATAGTGAGAGGGACAGAGGGAGAAAAAGGAGAGAAAGAAAGAAGAAATAAATAAATAGATAGATAGATAGATAAATAAATAAATAAGGGATGAGGTCAGAAGGGGAGGAGGGACATTAACGGAAGTTTGAGAAGTCGATGTTCATGCCATCAGGTTGGAGGCTACCCAGACGGAATATAAAGTGTTGTTCCTCCAACCTGAGTGTGGCTTCATCTTTACAGTAGAGGAGGCCGTGAATGGACATGTCAGAATCAGAAGCTGTTCCTGAATCGCTGAGTGTGTGCCTTCAGGCTCCTGTACCTCCTTCCTGATGGTAGCAATGAGAAGAGGGCATGTCTTGGGTGATGGGGGTCCTTAATGATGGATGTTGCCTTTTTGAGGCATCGCCCCTTGAAGATGTCCCAGATGCTGGGGAGGCTAATGCCAACGATGGAGCTGACTAAGTTTACAACTTCCTGCAGTTTATTTTGATCCTGTGCTTGGCCCTCATCCCCCATACCAGACAGTGATGCAACCAGTTAGAATGCTCTCCACAGTGCATCTGTAGAAATTTGCGAGTGTCTTTAGTGACGTACCAAGTCTCTGCAAACTCCTCATAATATATAGCGGCTGCCGTGCCCTCTTTGTAACTGTATCGATGTGCTGCAACAAAACAAAACAAAACCCCTTTCTTTCCCTACCACCTACCCACCCACTCACATGCTCAGACAAGTCTCCAACCCTAGAACAGGCCACCATCAGCCCTCCAAACTCCAAACTCCACTCCCTGACCTGGACACACGGACTCACAGACATCGGGTCTCCGACTCCCAGAACCTCCACCTGCCTGCCCCAGGAACCCAGTCCGTGGGAGTAAAGAGCCTGGATGTGGTTGTTAAAGTATGATCTTGGATTTATTGAGATACAGCGCAGAACAGGGAGGAGGAGAAGATGGTGACACGACGCAGCGCGCACCGCTTCTCCGGTGATGAATATCTGTAATCTGTCAAGTAGGAGACCGTGCACAATTCTGATCTGATGGAGGCAGACATGAGAGCATGGAGGAACATCTGGTGAAACTTCTGAAATGCCTGTTTCGCTGCCACTGCTACTGTATGATCCAAAATCTCCGGAGGGGAAGGCCCCAAATCCTTGGCTTTGCTTGTTGCTTGGCGGCCGGGGCCAGGGTCGAAGCACTTGGCAGAGATGGTGCTCAGTGTCGGAGGGCTGGTCGGAGGCTCGAAGTTTTCGGACAGACTCAGAGTCGGACTGTGGTCGGGTGCTTCCAGGATGCTGTATCAGCAAGTTTGCAGCGCTGGAAGCTCATGGCAGGGAGAGTTTCTTCCTTCAACCATCTGCGTGAGATGTTGGGGCTATCGGGACTTTGAGACTTTTTTTTACAATGCCCATGGTCTGCTCTTTATCAAATTACGGTATTGCTTTGCACTGTTGTAACTATATGTTATAATTATGTGGTTTTTGTCAGTTTTAGTCTTGGTCTGTCTTGTGTTTCTGTGATATCATACCGGAGGAACTTTGTATCATTTTTTAATGCATGCATTTCTAAATGACAATAAACGAGGACTGAGTGTCCCCATAATCTAATCTAATCTAATAGGCCTTCCAGCCCTTCGAGCCACACTGCTTAGCAAACCCCCAATTTAATCCTAGCCTAGTCACTGGACAATCTACAATGACCAATTGACCTACCAACCAGTACGTCTTTGACCTGTGGGAGGAAACCGAGGCACCTGGAGAAAACCACGTGGTCACGGGGAGAACGTACAAGTACGGGCAGGGGTAGGAATTGAACCCAGGTCGCCTGTACTGTAAAGCCACTACGCTGTGGTGCCGTCTGCTCAGAATGTTATATGAAATGGGCTGCAGGGTTAGAGACTGGTCTGTAGTTTCAGATGAGACCATGAGATTACTGAGTGCATGCATTGACCAAGGGAACACATGAAATTTGCAGCTGGTGCCTAAGTATTCCGCAGAGTTAGAAGGAGATTATTAAGTGTTGTTTTTTCTGGCCTCATTGAGTAGGCTTGCTGTTTTAGTTTAATTCTAAGTATCCCCTTGCATGGGCATCTGCCGTTTGATAAGCACCTGTGAGGTTTGTAAGTGGAAAGAGCTGCCTGCCCTGATTCAGCATCTGTTCCGTTGAAGTGAAGATCCAGCATACTTGAGCTACGCTGCACTGAAGGTACGTGTGAACAATGAATATCGGACAGCCACCATGCGTCTCTGCACAGGGCTTCACCCCGAGGAGGCTTGGTAATGCACCAAACTTTACAATTCCAGCTACCTCAATTTTGACCCTGACTTTATTTGTTTATTGAGATACAGTGGGGAACAGTCCCGTCCAACCCTGTGCTACGTTGCCCACCAATCCCCGATTTTAACCCTAGTCTAATCAGAGGATAACTTACAATGACCAATTACCCTACCGACTGGTACGTCTTTTGGACTGTGGGAGGAAATCAAAGCGCCTGGAGAAAATCCACGCTTTCCATGGAGAAGACATACAGGCTTCTTAAAGACACAAAGGTTGGTGGTGTTGTAGATAGTGTAGAGGATTGTCAAAGATTGCAGAGAGACATTGATAGGATGCAGAAGTGGGCTGAGAAGTGGCAGATGGAGTTCAACCCGGAGAAGTGTGAGGTGGTACACTATGGAAGGACAAACTCCAAGGCAGAGTACAAAGTAAATGGCAGGATACTTTGTAGTGTGGAGGAGCAGAGGGATCTGGGGGTACATGTCCACAGATCCCTGAAAGTTGCCTCACAGGTGGATAGGGTAGTTAAGAAAGCTTATGGGGTGTTAGCTTTCATAAGTCGAGGGACAGAGTTTAAGAGTTGCGACGAAATGATGCCGCTCTATAAAACCCTGGTTAGGCCACACTTGGAGTACTGTGTCTAGTTCTGGTCGCCTCACTATAGGAAGATTGTGGAAGCATTGGAAAGGGTACAGAGGAGATTTACCGGGATGCTGCCTGGTTTAGGGAGTATGCATTATGATCAGGGATTAAGGGAGCTAGGGCTTTACTCTTTGGAGAGAAGGAGGATGAGAGGAGACATGATAGAGGTATACAAGATAATAAGAGGAATAGATAGAGTGGATAGCCAGCGCCTTTTCCCCAGGGCACCACTGCTCAATACAAGAGGACATGGCTTTAAGGTAAGAAGTGGGAAGTTCAGGGGAGATATTAGAGGAAGGTTTTTTACTCAGAGAGTGGAATGCACTGCCTGAGTCAGTGGTGGAGGCAGATACACTAGAGAAATTTAAGAGACTACTAGACAGGTATATGGAGGAATTTAAGGTGGGGGTTATATGGGAGGCAGGGTTTAAGGGTCGGTACAACATTGCAGGCCGAAGGGCCTGTACTGTGCTGCACTATTCTATGTTCTATGTTCTATGACATTGGAATTGAACTCCAAACTCCGACACCCAGAGGTGTAATAGCATCACGCTGTTAAGAGTACTGTGGTGCATCAGATGCTATCTGCCTTTTCTCAGCTTAGGGTTCTCCTGCATGCTGTAGTCTCCTCCCACAATTCCAAAGGTTAGCCAACTGTTGGTTTAATTAGATCCTGCATACTGTCCCTAGTGTGGGCATGGTAACAGAAACAAGGCAATGCACACAAAATGCTGGATAAACTCAGCAGGTCCTCGTCAATGGAGGCAAATTTTAAAAAATCAATGTTTTGGGTCAAGACCATTCATCAGGACTGGAAAGGAAGGGGGAAGAAGGCAGGGGGAGGTGAAAGAGTACATTCTGGATGGCAATAGGCGAAACCAGGTGAAGGGGAAGACGGGCAGGTGGGGGAGGGGGAATGACACAAGAAGCCGGGAGCTGATAGTTAGAAGAGGAAAGGGTCTCAACAAGAAAGAATCAGATAGGAGGGGAGAATGGACCATGAGAGAAAGAAAAGAAGGAGGGGCACGGAGCGAGGTGATGGGCAGATGAGGAGAAGGGAAGGTATAAAACGGGAGGCAGAATGGGGAGTAGGAGAAAGAGAGAAGAGGGGTGGGGAGAAGTTACCAGAAGTTTAAGAAATCATGTTCATATCGTCAGAAGGTTAAGTGTGGGAATGGGACCAATGGAAGTGTTCTGACTCCGGACTCAATGACCTGGATGGCTTTCTATGTTGTGAGAAAATATGAGAAATAATGACAATATTGTCTTATTAAGCAATGTCTTTGTTCTGAGAAAGTGTGTCGTCCCATGACTGAGTGAGAACTGAATTAGGATTTAACTTGCTCTTCAGGGGAGAAAAGGTCGGGGCCCATTTTAAGCTCAGTAACTTTTCTTGAAAACATTATTAATTGGAGTTCAGCCATGGTGTGAAATAGAAGTAATTTTTTTTTTGCAGTACAGTGAATAAAGACTATTTCTAACGTATTTTACTTCATACTTTATACTTTATTGTCGCCAAACAATTGGTACTAGAACGTACAATCATCACAGCGATATTTGATTCTGCACTTCCCACTCCCTGGATTACAAATATTAAATATTAAAAATATTTAAAAATAGTTAAAATTAGTAAATATTAAAATTTAAATTATAAATCATAAATAGAAAATAGAAAAATGGGAAGTAAGGTAGTGCAAAAAAACCGAGAGGCAGGGCCGGATATTTGGAGGGTACGGCCCAGGATTAAGTGACCTTGTAAGTCTGTGAGTGATTTGAGAATGAGTGTGCAGGAAAGGGTAGATGCCATGGAGGTGATGAGAAAGCTTCCTGTATCAGACATTGCCTCACTGCACACCCAAAAGGATGTTCTCTCCACTTAGAGCATGTCATGGGGCTCCTGATGATGAGGGTCTGGATCAAGAGGCCTCGTACCTCTTCATCCACTGGATCTTCCACCAGCTCCTCTTGGTCCTTCACTGTTAGTTTCCACCTGAAGCTCTTGCTGGCTTCCCCTCCGGACCTCCCCTTCCTCCATTTCAAGAGCTGATGGCCAAGCACATCTGGAGGTAAGATCAAGTGCCACAGCTAAGTATGGAAAGCTACCTGCTGAATCCTGCACAGCACTGCCAGAGTGGAGTGGAAAGCCAAGTCATATTTTCTGCAGTCTCCACTAGAGAGCCATGGCTGTTATGACAGCCTTGCTCAGCTATTAGGAGCTTTGAAGGAAGCAGACGTTTGAGGAGGGGTTAAACCTTGTTCTCCAAGTCTATCCCTTGGGGCATTATGATCCCTGATAGATGGGAGCCAATTGTGATCGTCTGAGAAGGACGGACTTATGCAAGCTGCCAGGACATAGGTCCTCTGGTAGTTTAACACTAAGTTCCTCTGAAGGAATAGTTGTGGGCAGTGAAAGGCAACTTAGAGGCCAGATGAATGAAGGCCTGCATTTTGGAGAAGGCTGGAAGAATGGCAAATACCAGCTCTGTCTGGAATGAGGGAATTGATAAAGCACATCTATTTTTAGTGGAGAGAGCTGATGATCCCCCTCACGAAGCAGTGTTTCTCCATTCTGCTATGACTTAGACTGACCCTGGGAGGTTGAGAGTGATGGTCCTCTTGTCTGGCTGTGAGGGTTGTCCAGGCGTGTGTGTGTGTGACCTTGTATTTGAAGATCTCAGGGTTGAGCACCTTGTGGAAGTGCTGTGCACCCCTCCAAGAAAACCAAATAACAGCACAACTCCTTATTAACCTCTGGTGGGTAAGTTCTTCAGTGACAAGCTCATTCATGCCTTCCATCATGAGGGCCCCATGGGTTGATGTAGAGCCCCGGAGGCCAGCGATTGACTAATTGTCGGTCGGTTTTCAAAATCGTGTGTGAAGAAGCTGGAAAGGTTCAATCTTCGGTGTGAGCAATGAGGAGGGAAAGCTGCAAGGGGTTCCTGCAAATGTCTGACAGTGAATGTCATTTGAGCGTGATTGCCCCTTTAACTGGCCTGGCTTTTGATCAATCAATATTAGCTAAAGATGGCTGGTCAGTAAATGAACAAAGACCAATGTGGTGGAAAACCTGATGATAAGGCTTGAGAGTTGTACTATGTTAACATCATTCAGGTGAGTTCAGTACAAGCAAATCAATGCCAATGATCAGTAACTTACAGACTGTTATACCTCTGGCATTTAAGGCAGCAATGAAGGTCCTCCATCTCTGGCGGTGTATCAGGGCTTCCTTCATCGTGTCAGTAGCTTCTCAGTTTTCACTACTGTCAGTCATGCTGACTGACTCAAGACTCAGGAATACCGTCACACTCAGGTGTAGAAGGATTCTTCATTGCTGTTTCCTTAACAGTTTTGCTTTACCAGTCAGCGTTGTTAGCCCTGAGGTGAACCCCTCAAACCTGGAGGACCAGTGGACCACTCTTAGTCTGTCCTCTACCCTTTGACTTCTTTGGCATGGACGACCCCACCAAGAGGCAAAACATAAAGTCCCAACTCCAGCCAACATAGCTCTCCAGGTCACTGAGGCACGCAAACCTCCAAACCCTACGGCAAGGTTGTGGTCGTCTTGGAGGAATGAATAGTAAAACCCACCACCCCCCCCCACCCCGAAAATGCCAACACACTGAGAAAAATGCACAAAATTCTTCTGCTCCACATTGACATCCTCTTCAACAGCATTGTGTCAATACTTTGGAGTTTCTCTGCTCGTAACTTTGGATACCTTCATCCCCTTTCCCACTGAGTAGTTTCCAACAATCAGACGGCACCCAGCTGATTGACTCTCAGAGGACAGAGGTCCCCATTGGGAACAATCACTGTTTCCATCAACTGCCTTTTGCACTTGGTCTTTAGTATTTCTTACCTTACTATTACCTCGACATATTTTCACTATCTCCTCTAGGTAAAGACAGCTGGGCTTGTGGAAAAGCCACATGTAGTGTAGCCAGGTTCTGAGCTACTGACAGTGTCGCTCTGCTGCTCATCCAGCTCTTCAGTGGCCAGACTATGGCAAATATTGGAACACAGCTGTCGAGGTATGCTTCCAAAAGGTTATTAACACTAAGGACAGAATGGGGTTATAGGATAGTCTTACAGAATGGGGTTGAGAGAGAAGTGGATCAGCCATGATCAAATAGCAGAGCAGACATCGAGGGGCTGAATGGCCTAATTCTGCTCCAATGTCTTAGGGTCATATGGACAGCAGTGTGTTCTGGAATTTCTTTCTTTTTAAACCTCAGAATTCTGAATTTCTCTCTCCTCTGTTATTTTTACAAAAACTACACGGTATGGATCGGGCAAGTCGTGTCTAATCACGATCCGTGAAACAACTTGCAGCACTTTACTCAAGTTAACTGGGCTGCAGGTTGCTGGGTGTGAAGCAGTACCCCTGACTAAGGGGCAGCCTGAAAATCCATCATCCCTTCTCCCACCACTCTGCTCCACACAGTGAGGTCCACAATGATTTGTTCTGTGCGAGTGGACTTCAGCTCTGCGAGCCATCTTCCTGATGAGATATCCTGACATAAAAAAGATGGCTGTACGCATTAGCAGGTGCTTCTAGCCTTCAGCGCAATCCATGCCAATAACCAACCAAGTTACTTGCATCAGGGATAGTGACTCAATAGTTTAGTATGTACGGAGTAATATCCCAAGGCTGTCATTAAACTTGCAATTAAATATGTGTTCAGCTATAATGCATGGACCTCAACGAAAGACCAGAAGTTTGTGAGAAACCTTGACACGAGGGTTTCTCACGAACCTTTGCCTCACGATAGGAAGGACGCCGAACCTTTGGAGAGGGTGCAGAAGAGGTTTACCAGGATGCTGCCTGGTTTAGAGGGCATGTGCTATCACGAGAGGCTGGAAAAACTTGGGTTGTTTTCTCTGGAGTGGCAGAGTCTGAGGGGAGATCTGAGAGAGGTTTGCAAGATTATGAGAGGCATAGGCAGAGTATCTGTTTCCCAGCGTTGAAATGTCTAATATCAGAGGACAAGTGAGAGCGGGTAGGTTCAAGGGGGATGTGAGGGTTGAGTTTTTTACTCCAAGAGTGGTAGGTGCCTGGGATGTGCTGCCTGGTATTGGTGGTAGAGGTAAGTACCTCTGAGGCTTTTAAGCGAATTTAGATAGGCACACGGATGTATAAAGATGGAGGAATAGGGACAATGTGTAGGAGTGAATTAGTATTTGGGGCTTTGATTTACTTTTTAGCTGGTTCAGTACAATATTGTGGGAAGAAGGGCCTGTTCCTGTGCTGTACTGTTCTATGCTCTCTGAAAAAGCAGTACGGGTGTCAATTTATTGCACGGAGATACAGCGTAGGGCATGGAATTGGTGAATGGTGCTATTGGATTCCCTTATCTTAGCAGCTTCCCTGATGTTTCCCGTTTTCTACCACATCTGTTTTGAGCAATTGTGTGTACTATGTTCAACATCCAGTGTAACTATTGCCTGCTGTCAATCAAGCTGCACAGATTTCTTCTGCAGTGACAACCTTAGAGAGCTAAAGAGTAAAATCTTTCCTGCGAACTTCTTACTTCAGACGTCAACAAGAAGCTTAGCCCTTTTATGCCATGTTTCTCACCATACTTACCTGGCATTTATTTTTTTGGCATGGTACATCGTTAACCCCACCGCTTTGATAGTTTTTTTTTTAAATTCACTACTTTTATGGTTATCATGTTAAATATGATCTGCAGTCTATTGATTTATTGATTTCTCATTCTCCTTTTTTTTGTTTGGCAGGCTTCCACATCAAGGCCTGATCCAAATCATGAGCTCACTCAGAATTATAAATGAGGTAAACCCTAGTAAGGCTGCAGATTGCATCAATTGGTAGCAGTTTGCTAAAAATCCTAACAGCTGAAGGACAAATATTTTGTGTGTATGAGGAAGGCTGATCGATATTCTTTCACATCCAGGATACTCCTTCCAGTAAAATGAAGAATGCAAAAAAAACATTGCCCAGTTAGTAACAGGTAGTAGTTCCGAGGTCTGTGTATTTTACTTCAGTGCAGTTTTACTTTCCATTGGGTCAAACAAAGGGTGAAGAATTTGATAAAACTATGCAAGACTCTAAAAAGAAAAGTACTTCCAATTAATGACAAAAGCAGATGTTACAATTTGGAGCGAAAGGCAAACTGCTGGAGGAACTCAGCAAGCCAAGCAGCATCCGTGGAGGCAAAGGTATAATTGACATTTCACCTCCACAGATGCTGCTTGAGCCACTGAATTCCTTCAGCAGTTCATCTTTCACTCCAAATTGCAAGATGTGCACTCACATGTGTCTCTGGTTCCCATTAGTGGATGGCTTAAGGCCTGGGATGATTGCGCGGACTTAGAAATTTGAGCAGAAGGTACAAGGAGAAAGCTTAATGCAGGAGAGAGGAGAGTGCGTGTGATTTGGAACTCACAAACTGCAAAGGTGATGCAGGCTAAGTCAACCAGCACTAATGAGGCGGCTTGAGTAGACACGTAAGAAGAAATAATTTGCTAGTTAGTGTGGAAAGAGTAGAAGAGAAGGACTGATAGGATTTCTTTGCGGTGAACTAATATGCACTCGTGTGCAGAACATCATCCTTCTGTGCCACAAAAAAACTACAATTCCACGACAAAAAGAATGGTCCATGCGTAAACATAAGGGATTCTGCAGATGCTGGGAATCCAGGGAAACACACAAAAAATGCTGGAGGAACTCAGCAGGTCAGGCAGCATCTAAGAAGTGGAATAAAGTGTTAGCGTTTCAGAATGAGACCCTTCATCAGAACTGTGTGCATGGTGTATGCATTCCATGCATGTACCCTGGATACAGTACAGAACATACCATAAGGAAAAATGTGTTTTTTTACTGTATACTAAATAAAATAGATAGATACACATAATATATTTACGTGTAGATAAACAGCATATATTTAATTGGATTTCAGTGTACTAAATAGCTGAATCTGAGGTTATACTGGTTCAGTGACAGAGTTTGTATCACAGAATGAGATTAGATGACGCATCACAAAATCCAGTTTTTTAGTTGGTAGGAGAAGGGGATTGGTGCCTAGCTGCTAATTATATGTGGGAGGGGGAGCTGGGGGGTGCTTTGGGGTTCTAACATTCAACTGTCATTAATTCCTTGAGGCACTCCTCTGTTTTCGTGGATGGTTGCGAAGAAAAGGCATTTCAGGATGTATATTGCATACATTTCTCTGACATTAAATGTACCTTTGAAACGTTTGAAACCTTTGAAGCTCATTGCAAGGGGTGGTCAATTTGGACATCAACTTGACCTCTTCTAAAACTTCACTTGCACCAAGTCCAATGTTCCCTCCAACTTGTAATGACCAGTGTGTGCAACATCTCGCGCTGTGCAGTTTTTTGCCCAGTGACAACAACATGTGCGCACTGAATAGCTTCTTCAATGAGCACAGCCTAAATAAGCCAGTTCTAAAATCTGCAGACACATCGTCGCAAACTCCACGTCATCAACACCGTCGACATCAGAAACAGGAAAAGAAACTGTGATTCTGTATGATCGTGAAATATACTTACCATGCCATCGAGGTAGAGGGCGACAACCTTTTGTGTGCAGTTTAAATTCCTTTGTGCGCTAGTAGCAAAAGATGTGATCGCGCACACACACCAAGCTACATATGATGGAAAAAGCGTCCATAGCCTACTCAAAAAGGAAGTTAAATATCCCATACTGCTGGATGAATGGAACATGGATGGGCGTGTAGATTTTAAGCCCTTGCCTGGTCCACTTTCTCCCTCCTATCAGGTTCCTTTTACTTCAGCTATTTACTTTTCCCTCCTATCACCTCCCAGCTTCTCACTTCCTCCCCTGCCCCCACCTGGCTTCATCTATCACCTTCTAGTTAGTAGACCTTCCCTACCCCCCCCCCACCTTCTTATTTTGGCTACTTCTCTCTTCCTTTCCAGTCCTGATGAAGGGTCGCAGCCTGAAACGTTGACTCTCTATTCCTCTCCATGGATGCTGCCTGACCTGCTGAGTTCCTCCAGCATTTTGTGTGTGTTACCCTAGATTTCTAGCACCTGCAGAACCTCTTGTCTTCCTCTGGGCAGGCAAGGTTAATATTAGCCCCTGTTGGCAATATAGCACTCCATTAGCGGTGTCACAGTTAGGGAATAAATGGTTAGCATTGACAAAAACAAGGAATCTACCTCAGTGTAAAATATCAAGCAAAACATCTGTTTATCCAGATAGCCGTGTCTAATTGCATGTTTATTACACAACTTATAATGGATGACAAATCAGGACTTTGGGGTTTTATGGGAGAGAAAATATACGATTGAATATTAGGCTGCTCTTTGTAAAATTCTGACCTTGAACATAATCGCACTATTTCAAAAATAACAAGGAGATCAAACATGTTGTTTATTCTTTATTAGAGAGTAGCTCACATGACATCTGGAAGGGGAATGTTTGCACCAGAATAGGAGAAGCTGCAAAAAGTATTGACTAAATTCAATTATGTTCATCCAGATAAAACAATCCAGGTAAATTGCAAGAGTGATGGTGCATTTTCTGTTGTATTATTCTCAATTCTCAGGGAAATATATTCGTGCGGTAATAGAATTCAACAGGAATTCAGCACTGTAAGTGTTAAGACCATCTTTGTAGTAAAACATGTAAAGGAGAAATTTCCCTGTCCTTGCCTTATTCAGTGCCTCCGATTAAGCTGACAACCCACCTTAGTGATGGCTAAATAATTGGTTGTTCAGCTCTGTCCTTGTCGGAGTCCTGACAGTTCCGCAGATGTCCTGCTCAGCTCTCCAAAGGTTACATTCAGTAGGGGCAAGCCTTCATTAATCATTCCTTCCTGACAGGACTCTAAGCGCCCCACATCTGCCGCACCGTCCCTCCACGCTGCCTGCTGCACATGGCTCACTCTATTTGGTGAGGCTCATGCAACAGAGGGCTGCAATTGGGCGAAAGAGGTAGCCAGAAGACGTTGGAAATAATCTTAAACTGAATCACCAGTGTTGCATGTTAGTTAACCCTTTGAGGAAAGCATTAGTTGTTGCAGCTTGCAAAATTCATCAGTAGTAATCTTCATTATGTATATTGCTCTAGCGTTACCTAGTGCATAAAGTAAATAAATTAAATACCAAGAACACAAAGTAAGCCCCACGTAACTGAATTCTTACTTAGATTCCAGCAGTCTTACTTTTCTCAGTAAAACCTCCTGTCATTGAATGTTATTTTGATTGATCTAAGGCTAAATCTTCTCAATCCCTTGATCCCAATCATAATGTCCACCCACAAATCGCAACCCTATCGTCTTCACCTCAAACCTCAATCACGTGGTAGAAAGGTGCATAGAAATTTTAACAAGGATTAGCGTTTGACATTTTCGATCTTTAGCCTAGCCTTTTGCCAATCTGCTTTGTTTCTGTCTGATCTAGGCTCAACCCCACGACAGTACGCAGTGTACAAGGTGAAAATGGAAGTTTCATTTTTAATGGAACTAATAATAAGGAATAAAAGCAACTTGATGTGAATAATCTTCTCCTGACTTACCAAACAAGAGATAACAAACACTGAGGTGAACTGAATATGCCTGAACTCTTTTCATTTTGTGCTTTATATTCTGTGTTTGTGGCTTTTTTTTGGGTTACCATTTGCACAATTTGTTTTTTTTTATGTGGGGGGGGGTTTGCTTGATGTTTTTCTTTGAAGGGTTTCCATGGTCTTCTTCATTTTGTGGCTGTCTGTGCAGAAGACAAATCTCAGGTTGTATACTGCATATATACTTCGACAACAAATATACTTTGAATCTTTGAATTTTAGCTATTCATTTCTGTCCACCATTCAGTTAAGAACTTCACTATGAAATACTAATATGTTTGTAACCATGAGCCAAAAATGAAAGCCTGACAAACAATGAACCACGTGGAATGGTCTTTCGGAGTTCCTGTCCCTTGTGGTAAGTACTTGCCGTTGATTCGTCCATTTAATCTCAAGAATGTAGAAGCAGGTTGCCCCCAATACCGTTCAGTCATGAAATTGAATAGTAAGTGGAGGAGGAAAAAAATGTTAATTACCAAAAAGGGAGGACTTTCTGCAGAGTGTGAGCCATGTTTCTAAATAAGGTGATTTAATTCAAAATGTGTGTGGATATATTGAAATAATGAGGTGCAGAGGGCAGGAACATTTATATATTTTTGGCATCATTACATTCCATCTGATCTACAGTATTTCACTAATAAAAATATTAGATTATGATAAAAGCCATGTTAGTCCTTGCACCATGAGCTTTGAATTTTGAAAGGTGATAGTCATGGGAGTCCATTAAGTGGATACCATGGCTTCCACCAAAGCAGCAGCTCAGGAGAACCAGAAGAAAGAAAGAGCGTTTTTCTACTTCCCAGCAAAGGAGATTAGATTACCGAAATCAAATTAGGTCAAGAAAAAAAAAGAAATCAAAAATAAAATTAAAAATAGGAATGAAGAACATTGTCATGAAAAAGGGCAGAAAGGCAAGCACCAACACTGGGAGACTCCGTGAACCAAATGTCGATCTATAATAGCAGTCAGATTCGTTGCCACTCAGTCGAAGCAGCCCAAGCCAAGTTTTACCTCCCTATTTATTCAGCGTTCCTTATTTATAATGGCATATTAAATATTTGTTTCCCTCCTGGCTGATAAGAAGCTGCTCCTGAGAAAGGATCAGATTTATTACTGTGAATAGCACGACTTTCTGTGCCTTTTGGTGTGTGCACAAAGCCTTTTACAGGCAGCGGCTCTGGGCACTGCCTCTCCCGTGCTTCTTGACTGGTATAATTAAATAATCCTGTGGAATATTGGCGATGAAGAGGTTAATCTGTTTTTGTGAAATTACTTCGTTTTGATGAACAAATTTATCTATTTACTTTAAACTGGTTAAAGCTGCTGTTTAAAGAGAGATTAAAGTCATACAATTATGCTGATTAATATCAGGTAGCCAAATTCGACCCGTAAGGGTTAAATCAAATAACACTGGAATATCTTGATGGATTACTGGAAAAAATGCTCATGAAGACAGACGACATGAGGTCATCAGTTATGTGGTCCAGCTCCACTCGAAGTATTTTTTAGTAATCACTGATCACTATTGTCTGTCTCCCCATGAGCTTATGGTCCATTAACTCTTTGTGAAACATTTGGAAAGTGCCTTTTTGTGACGACGTGTGGAAGCCAATTACTATTAATTGCTTCTACCCATCTTTAAATTCCACCACAGATTAAAGTGACTGGAATTTTGAAAGGTGGATGAAATACCACAAACTTCTGTGAAAGCAAAATCTTTAAAAAATATATGCTAGATCTGCAGTTCTAACAGGAGCAGATGCCAATGTTAATTTAGGACAAGTTTTCTAAGTACTATTTGAAGCTACAACCACAACCCATATCAATGGGCTTACATGTGGACAGGAGCAATTAATGAGAATTGTACATTTTGGAAGAGAATTATTAATATATTTTCAATAGAGAAAGCTTAATTGAGCATGACACAAAAATCAATTTTTCCTTAAAGACTTAAAGTGGGCTAACCGTTGAGCGTATTAAGATCCCATTCAGACTGTGAGCAATGTAGGAGTATTGTTTAATGTGCATTTCCTTTTGCCTCTGGGATCTACGTTTGACTTACCCATGAACGTAAAGCTAAATATCTCCTTTTGCTGTCTCTAATGGCAGTTTAGTGATCTGGATTTTAGGCAGGGATGTCACAACTGAAATTAGTCCACAGTGCAAAATCTCTGCAGCTCAGCAATAATTATCAAACCTTGCAGTTAACTTTGGAGGTGATTAGCTGTGAGAAGAGGGGAGAAAAGCGGTCTGTGGTGGCTGTACCAACCGAAGTCTATACTTGTGCTCAGAAGCATGAAATAATTTACAACAAAGAGACTTATCCTGAAGAACCAAAGTAAAAGTAGAAACTTGAAAGTTGCGGCGTAAATGATTTGATTTAGTTCACCGATGCTCAGCTCTCAACTTAACCACCACTCATCCCGCTTTGAGCATATGTGATAGTCAAGGCACTTTGTAGCTCACTGAGTAAGAAAGACAATCCAATTGTGAATGCAAATGGTATTTTAAGCACAGGCAACAGCAGCACTTGATTGTAACCAGTGATTTGGAGCACATATGGACCGCAGAAAATAGAGAAAGGGAACTGGAATATATTGCCAGATTCTGGGGGCAATGATTCTTGGGGGCAATATTCCAGCAAGCGTATGGCACTCCCCTCTCATATGGAAATACCAGATTCATCCGACACGGCAACAAATTGGTCACTGCAGCCATGGCAAACATTTTATTCTGTGTGTGTCGTGCCATTGGGTTCCTTCTACCTGTCATGGTTCGTATTGGATTAAAAGACAGATCGGCTTTCATAAAATTTCCTAGCTTGCTTTGATAAAATAGAAGCAAGAGTATTATCTTACCAAGTATCCCAGGGAGGGACTCGGGCATTTAACTCATATAGAATCACTCTCAGGATTTATTTCTTTTACATTAGGGAGAAGGCTCTTTTTGAAATTAAGGACATATGTATATCTAAATATTGAATTTCTCAGCTTTCCTTATATATATCATTGTTCTATTCTGCTAAGCTTAAAATTCAAAGTTCAAAGTACATTTATTATCGAAGTATGAGAACACTAAATTAAGCAGTTAGTCCAAATCCACTGCAGAACAGCACAAACCTGTGGGTAGTCAACAAGAGAATTCCACTGTAAAATAATCACGACTCAATGTCTTATCCTGTTTATTTCAGGAGATATGACTCCTGATTTACGGTCATAGGAGGGGTGCTAGTTAAGCCAGTAATGACTGTAAATCTGCAGGGGTCACATCAATTTACTATTTAATAAATCTGTTTGACCACGTGCTAGCCATGGTCAAGTGAAATGCTTATGCTATCACCTGTATGTGGGAGAAAAACTCACAAGCTTCTGTAAAACGACTATGTGGCCCACCACAACAGTACCCACAACGTAATCCCTAAACTCACACTAATTTGCCTTGATACTAGATAAAAAAAAGCTCTTCTGAGATAATGAAAAGTACTGATAGAAAAGTACGGCCGTAGACTCCAGAATCTAGATTATGAAAAACAGAGTGACAATCTTGAAGAGCTTGACTGTTTAATACCAATTCATCTTGACTAATACCACATCTTGAGTTTAAAGAATGAGAGGAGATTTCATCAAAACGTCCAACATTCTGAAATGCTGTGGCAGGCTGGGGACGATGTCTTCCCTGGCCGTGTCCCCTGGCTAGGATCAGGGGACACACGTTCACAATGAGGGATAGGCCACTTAGGACTCATTTTCCAGAGGGTGATGGAACTTCTGAAATTTCCCGCCCTGGAGGGTTGAGGAGGATAATTCACCGTGTTCATTCAAAACCGAGATTGATAGTGTTTATGTCTTTAAGGGAATCCAGTGATTAGAAGATGCTCCTGAGGTTGAAGATCAGCCATGATTTCGATGAACGGCAGAGCAGGCTTAAAGGCTAGTGGACACTCTCGCTCCCATTTCTTCTGGTCTTATGCTGCTGTCTTTGCATTGGTAGTTTTGTCACTGTTACAGACTGGCAAAAGCACAAATGAATACTGAAGATACTTCTTTAAAGTTAAGGTAAAGTTACAGTTCACCATTGCTGATTATTATTGTTGCTTTCTGTAACATTCAATAGGAGGAAGGGATTTTACATAAAGAAGGTCTTCCAAAAAACAAAAAAATATATTTAAAGTACTTCTCCTGTAGTTAGTTGAAAAAAATAGCAATGAAACAAGATGCAACACATACACAAAATGCTGAAGGAACTCAGCAGGTCAGGCAGCGTCTATGCAGGAAAATGTACAAGTCGATATTTGGGCCAAGACCCTTCATCAGGGCTGGAAAGGACGAGGGCAGAAGCCCAAATATAAAGGTAGGGTGAGGGAAAGGAGCACAAGCTAGCAGGTAATAGGTGCATCCAGGAATGATACTCCGAACAGATTCCTCCTTCTTTAGCTTTTTCCCTCTTCACCAATCACCTGCTGGCTTAGAACATCATTCCCTTTCATACCAACCCCCCCCCCCCACCCTCCTACAATTGCCCTGTCACCTGAACTCACCTATTATATGCCATTTTGTGTTCCAACCCTCCCTGCACCTTGTCATTCGGGCTTCTACCCTCTGCCTTTCCAGTCCCGATGGAGGGTCTTGGCCCAAAACATCCACTGTCCATTTCCCTTCATAGAGGCTGCTTGAGTTCCTCCAGAATTTGTTAAGTGTTGCACAAGATTTCCAGCATCTGCAGAATTGCCTGTGTTTCTATGAAGCAAGTCATGTATGTCAACTGAAGTCCAATAATTGCTTACTTAAAATGTATTTTAGTTACAAATAAAAATTAAATATCCTTTACAATCGAACAGTCCATCTTAGTTTGAAAGTTACTGTGGAACCAGTCAATTAAACCGTGTACTTTAATTTTACTTCATAAATACAAAAATAAGCCAAAACAAATCAATTGACATCCATCAAAATAATGTCGATTTTCAGTTGTCTGCAAAATCAAACCACACAGGGCAGGGCTCGCACTGAGTTTAATTCATGTCAGATTTACAGAGCGGACAACTCAAATGAATAAACTGCCTATTCCCAATGTAACAAATGCCCTCGCGCACACGTTCTGCATTCTGAAAGGGGCTGCGCAGTCCACACTTCCCATTTTAAGCAACGTTAAAAGATTAAATGCTGAAACTGGGCTTATGAACAGGAGCAGGGAAGGAGCCGCAATATCACAACCTCTTTTCAAAGAAGCTGGCCTGTGTTCAAGCTGCAGTGTGAGTCCTATGATTGATTGCTGCACTCAACAAGCTTCATTCAACAATCGATCAGCTGGTCTCCTCCCATTCAGTGAAAACATTCCACTTTTCTTGGTGTGTGACTGCAATAGTCAACAACTGTTTTATTTTATTACCCAAGCTGAATAACATCTAATAAATAAAAGCATATGAAACAAAGAGAATTGTTTTCTTCTAAGCTTCATACATGCATTGCAGCAGCACCTCTTGCTCACCCCTACATTTCAATTAGAAACGCCAGTGTAAAAATCTAGAAAATGATCAGTAGCTTTATGCAAGTTGGCAGAGTCCACAAAAACCTGTCAAGTTAACAATGGTCCTAATTACAAATCAATGACACCTGGAAGAGAATGGTTTTATGGACCCGTGACTAAAGTCTTAGGTCTCCATAACATATTTTCAACTGCATCAGAAGAGAAGTACTTGAACCTTGATAAAGGAGCCCATATATTTAGGACACAAAATCCTTCAGATGTTTAAAGACTCATTCCTTCTTGGAAAGGTGGGATTTTTTTTGTTAAAGGTGAAGCATTTTGTTAATTTTCTTCAGGGCTTTCAGTTTCGGGATCGGAGTGTGTGTCTTTAGACTCCTGTACCTCTTCTCTGATGGTAGTAATAAGACAGCATCCCAGGATAGTGGGGTCCCTAATGATAGATGTCGTCTTTTTTGAGGCAACAGCTTTTGAAGATGTCTTCAATGCTGGGGAGTCAGTTTGAAACCCTCTGGAGTTTTTTCCCATCCTATGTGGTGGTTCCTCTGTCCCAAATGGTGATACAACCACCCAGAAGGCTCTCCAAGGTAACTCTGTAGAAATTTGCTGGAGTCTTTGGTGACATACCAAATCTCCTCAAATTCCTAATGAAATATAATATTCTTATCTCTCTACTCTTTCCGTCATATCTGCCACTTCAATCATCTGTGAAAAATTTACCACTTGGTCATAAAAAAGTGAGAAAAACTTGATAAGAACAGAAGAAAATAGGAGCAGGAATAGGCCAGTTTGCCCTTCAAGTCAGGCTTTTATTCAGAATAATCAGGCTTCATTTCCTCTTCCGTGCCAGTTCCACACAACGCCCAATTCCCTGATCTTTCACAAGTTCATCGGTTTCAATGCCTCCAGTGATCTCGCTGCCACGATGAGAAGTCCTGAGATTCATCAACTCCGCAATAACAGGTTCCTAAGCATCTCAGCTTTAAGTTAACCTTGCATCTGTGTCCTCTTGTTCAAGATCCTGCCAGCTATGGAAACACTTTAACATCTACCCTCTCAAGCCACCTTGAGCTCGTGTGTTTCGTTAAGTTTACCCCTCATTCATCTATACTGCAAAGAATAAAGATCTAATTTTTTTAGCCACTTGTGAATGAACAACTCTTCCAATCCGAGAGCTAGCCTGGTGAATCTCGTTTTGACTGCATCCAAGGTCAGAATATCCCTTCCTAAATAAGGATCCAACGCTGTGTTCAGTATTCCAGGTGTAGCCTCACAAGTATCACGCACAATTGTAATGATATTTACCGCTTTCTAAACCTGAGCCCTCTTACAATAAAGGTCAATATGTCATTTGGTTTTCTAACCATTTGATGCATCCGCCTGATAACGTTTGACAATTCATACAATGGAGCACCTAGATCCTTCTGCTCTTCACTCTTCTGCAAACTTTCTGCCTTTAGATTCCTCTGACTAAAGAGCATGTCCACACGCTGCCTCACATCATGCTTCAATTGTCAGGTTACTTGTCTGCTCACTCAACCCGTCCATATGTCATTGCAGAGTCGAAATATCCTCATTATTAGATGCCCTTCCCCTTCTTTTCAGCTCATTAGCACACCTGGTATAACGGTTGACCCCGCCCCTTCTCTACCTCATTAAAAAAAATCAAAGTACATTTAATTATCAAAGTATGTATACCACATACAACCTTGAGATTCATCATTAATCTAAACAGTAAATAATGGAGGGTCAAAAAATTACCTTTGGGGCATCTCCTAATTACATTCTTCCAGAGCCTGAAAAAGATCCAGTTATTCCATATTTCTCTCGTCCAATTCTCTGTCTTCTATGTGATAGCTCATAAAACTTTCAATTGATTAATCAGTAAAGCTACTCAGAATCAGGTTTAATACCATTGACATAAGTTGTGAAATTCGCTGCTATGTGGTAGCAGTACAATGCAATACATAAAAAATGCTATAAATTTCAATAGAAATGTACAATATATTAAAAAATTAAATAGAGGAGGGGAGGAGAAGATGGCGGCGCGACACAGCGCGTGCGGCCGCTTTGAATTGATATCATACTTGTGAAGTAGGATGCCGTGCACAATCCTGATTTGATGGAGACAGACGTGGGAAGCACGGAGGAACATCTGGAGAAACTTCTGAAATGCCTGCTTCGCTGCCGCTGCTACTGTGCGATCCAGAATCTCCAGAGGGGAAGGCCCCAAATCCTCGGCTTTGCCTATTGCCTGTTGCCGGGGTTGGGGTCGAAGCGCTCGGCAGAGATGGTGCTCGGTGCTCAGTGTCGGAGAGCTGGTCGGAGGCTCGAAGTTTTCAGACGGACTCGGAGTCGGACTGTGGTCGGGTGCTTCCAGGATGCTGCATCGGCAAGTTTGCGGCACTGGAAGCTCATGGCAGGAAGTGTTTTCTTCCTTCAACCGTCTGCATGACATGATGGGACTTTCGAGAGACTTTGAGACTTTTTACCGTGCCCATGGTCTGTTCTTCTATCAAATTACGGTATTGTTGCAGTGTTGTAACTATATGTTATAATTATGTGGTTTTTGTCAGTTTTTTTTTAAGTCTTCGTTTGTCTTGTGTTTCTGTGATATCATTCTGGAGGAACAAATTGTATCATTTCTTAATGCATGCATTACTAAATGACAATAAAAGAGGACTGAGTGTCCTCATAATCTAATCTAATCTAAAATAGCACAAAAATAGTGTGGTAGTGCTCATGGGTTGCTCCAGCAAACATTTTCTTCTGGTGTACAAAGTGCTCCAAGACTTTAAGTGCTATTACACAGATCCAACAACCAAAGCACTAACTTTTTGGTTTAAGTTGACAGTCATTTTTCTCCTTTAGCCCCTGCTGCTGCAATTTGCTCAATGTTAAATCTGTTGTACTTCAGTTAACGCTTACTTGCATTCAGTCCATTCCCATTCACACCACCCACTACCTCGGAATCAGAATCAGGTTTAATATCAGGGCATATGTTGTGAAATTTGTTATACCGCAGAAGCATATTGCAATATATAATAAAAACTGAATTACAGTAAATATTTATATATATATATGTGTTAAATTAAGTAAGTAGTGCAAAAAAGTAGTGAGGTAGTGTTCTTGGGCTCAATGTCCATTCAGAATTCTGGCGACAAAGGGGAAGAAGCTGTTCCTGAATCATTGAATCCCCCACATTAATATCGTCACTCTGGAAACCTGATGTTTACAATGTCACTCTTCCCGTCTTACTCACAGCCAAATGTTACTCCCACTTTCTGTGTTCTCCACAAAGCATTCATCTCATAATCTGTTTCCACTCTTCCCTCTTCCCTTCCCCTCCTAATTTCCTCCCTATTGTTGGAATCGGAATTGGTATTGGTTTATTGTTGTCACATGTACCAAGATACAGTGAAAAGCTTGTCTTACATACTGTTAGACCATATGACCTTAAGATTTAGGACCAGAATTAGTCTGCTCCTCCATTTTACCGTGGCTGGTCCATTTCACTCTCAACCCCAATTTCCTGCCTTCTCTCCTCGTATCCCTTCATGCCCGTAATATGCAATGATTTAATCAATGGTCATATAATGACCACTACACAATGCATTGAGATGGAACACAGTAAAATAATAACAGAATACAGAATTAAGTGTAACAGCTATAGAGAAAGTACAGTGGAGGTAGACAGTAAAGTATAAGGTCATAATAAATCAAGATTCTGTCTTATCGTACCAGGGAACTGCATGATAGTCTTCAAGCAAGAGGATAGAAGATGCTATCCTTGAGCCTTCCTTGCTGTCCTTGTACCTTCTGCCTGTTAGGAGAAGGGAGGACAGAGAACGTCTAGGGCGGGTGGGGTCTTTGATTATGCTGGCTGTTTTATTGAGGCAGTGAGATACAGAGTCCGTGGAGGAGAGGACGATGTGCTGAGCTGTGTCCACAACACCATGCAGTATCTAGCCATCATGTGCATAACAGTTGCTATGCCAAGCTGTTATACATCCAGATAAGATGTCTTTTTGGATACAGTTAATAATGACAAGGCAAATTTCTTTAACATCCTCCTAAGGAAATAGAGATGTTGAGATGCTGGTGAGCATGTCTATGTGATTCCTTAGTGGTTGGTGGTGTTCACTCCAAGGAACCAGAAGCCACCATCTACAAAGTTCAGGTCAGGAGTGTAATGGAACACTTGCCACTTGCTTGGATGAGTGCAGCTCCATCAACACTCAAAAAGCTTGATGCCATCCAGTACAAGGCAGCCCACTTGATTGCTGCCCCTTCCACAAGCATCCAATACCTCTACCGTTGATGAACAGTTGCAGCAGTGTGTACTATCTACAAGATGCACTGCAACAACACACCAAAGTTCATAGGGGAGCACCTTCCAGACCCACAACCACTGCCATTTAGAAGGACAAGATCTGTAGATACTTGGGAACACCACCACCAGTTGGAAATTCCCCTGCAAGTCACCCACCATCCTGACATGGAAACATATCACCATTCCTTCATTGTTGCTTGGTCAAAATCATGGAATTCCCTCCCTAACAGCTCTGTGGTTGTACCTACACCTCAGGGACTGCAGTAGTTCAAGAAGGCAGCTCATCACCACCTTCTCAAGGGATCTAGGGATGGGCAATAAATTATGGGTGAGATGGCAATGCCCACATCCTGTAAATTTTTTAAAAAGCTCTCAACTCTCCGAACCTCAACACTATTGATGTGGAGAGTGGCATGCCCACCATCTCCCTTCCTGAAGTCAATAACCAACTCTTTTGCTTTGCCACCATTGACTGTTGTCATGATACCATATTACTAAGCTCTTCGTCTCCTTCCTGTACTCATCATTATTCGAGATACAGCTAACTGCGATGATATCATCAATGAACTTGTGGACGTAGTTGAAACACAATCCGACCACACAACCACGATTGTACAGGGAGTAGGGTAGGATATAACCTTGTGGAGCACCAGAGTTTTGAATAATCATGGCAGACGTATTGCTGCCTTTCTTTACCAATTGTGATCTGTTGGTCAAAAAGTTGAGGATCCAGTTGCAGAGGGAGGTGTTGACTCCCAGAGTCCAGAGTTAACGCTGCCTTTCTTTTCCTTCAGTTCTGCTCCTTTTTGAATACCATTTTATTTATACAGTTTCAGGCTTCTACTCGCTGCTGGTGAAATCTCCAACCATGACAAAATCACACTTATGGCTTTCAGGAAGAGGATTTACATCAACACCAGATCTAAGTGGAGCTTGAATCCATAATTGTCCCCAAAGATGAAGTCGGGAGATATCTTATTAACTGCTCAGTCTACTGTTGAAGATGTCCACGCAAGCGACGAAGATTGAAATCACCGAGGTGAGAGTGGAAGGCGAGCGGGTATTCAGTGACATCTACCAGCCTCTCATACATGGCTGCCAAAGGAAGTTGCCTACGTGTGGCGCGCACTCTCTCTCTCTCTCTCTCTCTCTCTCTCTCTCTCTCTCTCTATTTCTCTCTATCTCTCTCTCTATCCCTCTCTATCTCTATCTCTCTCTCTCTCTCTATCTCTCTCTCTCTCTCTCTATTTCTCTCTATCTCTATCTCTCTCTCTATCTCTCTCTCTCTCTCACTATCTCTCTATCTCTCTCTCTCTCTCTATATCTCTCTATTTCTCTCTCTCGCTCTCTCTCTCTCTCTCTCTCTCTCTCTCTCTCTCTCTCTCTCTCTTTCTCTCTTTTTCTCCCCCTCCCTTTCTCTTGATGCTACCAGAGGGTGGTGCTGGAGCCCTGGGTCTTCGACAAGGTTTAATTGATGCAATTTGTAGATTGGACTCAATAATTCACAATATGATATGTTTCTGGTTTCTACTTGCTCCTTTTTTGTTGTTATTTCGGGCAATTTTGATTGAAGCAGCCTGCTGATAGCAAACAACACAGCACTAGATTGAATTGAACTGAGCTGAACTTTTGATCTTGTGTTTTATATTCTGTGTTTTTGCTGTTTGCAATGTTTGGTTTGTTTTTGCACGTGTGGGGGCGGGTGGGGTTGATGTTTTTCTTTGAACGGGTCCCTCAGTTTTCTTTGTTTCATGGCTGTTTGTGAGAAAACGAACCTCAGGGTTGTACGCTACGTAATACGTTGATGATAAATGCACTTTGAATCTTTGGTAGGATTTAGATGGATGGAGGATGAAGGAGCAGTGATCCCTTCCAAGTGAAGATGGTGTGACTTGGATGGGGAGCCCATGACCCTGTGGCCTTTGTCCTTGCTGCAAGAGGTTGCAAGTTTGGGATGTGGCATCAGAGTAGCCTAGGTGAGTGGAGTTTATTTGATCAATGCTATGTATTGGATCCCAGTTCCATTGGTGGTGAAGGGAACGAATGTTTGCAAAGAGGGCAAAGTGGGATTCCATTCATCCTGATGGTGTTAATCCTGTCAAGTCATGTTGGAGCTGCCTTTGTCCCATACCTTTACAACAAAGTAATACAATTTCTCACAGGACTTACTATTGTTGTCCCTTTAAGGAACGCATCCACCATTTGCAATGTCATGAGCAATCTCCTGATTTTATTACATAAAACTATTTGGCAAAGTTCATATCTGTAGTTTAGCAGTGCTCAAGTCATCACTTGTTCTATCTAACATCTCTTCATCTGTTAATAAATAAATAAAAGACCTAAGATCTACTATTACTCAGTAACAAGTAAAGGAAAAGATAAACTTATATTAGAATCAGAGCCAGAAACAGGTTTAATATCACAGGCATGTGTCGTGAAATGTGTTAACTTAGCAAGATCAGTACAATGCAGTACATGATATTGTAGAAAAAGTAAATAAATATGTAAATCAATTACTGTAAGTATCTAAGTATATTAAATATTTAAATTTTAAAACACTGCAAAAACAGAAATAATAATCTAATAAGTGAGGTAGTGTTCGTCGGTTCAATGTCCATTTAGATATCAGATGGCAGAGGGGAAGAAGCTGTTCCTGAATTGTTGAGTGTGTGCCTTCAGGCTTCTGTACCTCCTTCCTGACGGTAACAATGAGAACAGGGCATGTCCTGGGTGATGGGGGTCCTTGATAATGGACACCACCTTTCTGATGCACCGCTCCTTGATGATGGATTTGATAGTACAGAGCTAAATTACTTTATATGATGGCATGGGAAGAAGTTTTTCTTAATAGAAGTGTTACCTATCCAAAGTGCTATCTTTCATTAACACGTCTGTTCGTCAGTCTGATCTGTGATATAGACACATTAGGGGCTGGACAATGCCAAGCGATCTGTGCATGGTAACACATCAATTGCATTTTCCTGGTTCAGCCCTGATTGCCGTTGAGACTACCAGAGAGAGCATTGCCCTGTAATCTTCAGCAAAATGTCCATTATGGAGCTGCTGGAATTATTTTAAAAAATCACTCTTATGTTGAATTCTGACAACCTTTAGAAAAAAAAATTGCAATGTCAATCATTAGGAAATCAGCGCTGCTCAAACTGTCACAAAGTCAGAATTTAATAACAGAATATAAGCTGAATCTGTGATTGAAGAGTGAACCTGGGGTTCATAGAAAGTGCAGGTGTGGATAAATCTGCATATTGACTTAAACTGGAAATACATGGGGATCCACTACAAAGAGTCAGACCATTCAAACCATGTTGTGTTTGCTTCGTATGTTTGTCTTCCACCTTCCCTTGTTCCCTTGCCTAACCCAGTTTATTTCTCCCCTATTTGTTGATATAGCTTCCTCATGTATGCCACTGGCCTCCACTGTTTCACATGGTAGCTAGTTCAATGGTTTCATTAAATATCAGTTTACAACCTGAAGATCTTACTCTTCACAGACAGCCACAAAACAGAAAAAAAAAGAATGAACGACAGAAAGCATTAGATTCATCGACATCTCAGACAGGCTCTCTCTCCCACTAGTGATGGAGAGAGAGCAAGGGAGATCACTCTTGCAGCAACAAGAGGGGAGACCAACAGCTTGCAGTTTTGATGTTACAATCTGTCGCATTCTTGTCTGAGTTCCCCCGACTCGAGGCCCAGCAGACTCTCACTCACCATCGAGAGAGAGAGAGAGAGAGAGAGAGAGATCACTCGAGTTTAGGGGCTTTCGTTTAAAAAGCAGTGTACACCGCCTGCTGCCTTGATGTTTGAGTCTCTCGCGATGCTTCCGTTGGCGACCGGCGAGGAATCGGGTTGTCCACAGGTCCGCATTCTGAAGGTGCATGTCTTCCAAGCCGCACCTAGGGATGAGGAACTGGGCCACTCACAGGCCCACACCCCGAAGGCGCGCATCTTCTAAGCCATACCTGGAGCTATAGGAATGCCAGCTGCTCGGCAAGTTCCGAAAGCAAGAATCAAACAGCCATGAAGGACTATATCTTGAGCTGCATCTGGGGATCATGGACTACGACAGGATCCCAACCACTTTGAAAAGGGGAAAAGAGACATGAGAAGAGAAGAATTAAACTGTTTCACGGACGAACTAGAAGTTGCCTAGGTCTGCAAAAACTTCTGCCGTTATCTTTAACTCCTCCCCCTCCAGGCAAACCACTCTTTAGGAAAAGGTGCTTCTCCTGAAATATTAACTCCACTTGGTTGTGTCTACCCTCCTTTGGGACTCACCCAAAAGGGGACCCAGTCACTCGAGGCGAAGCAGCAATTTACCTGCACTTCATTGAAGGCAGTCTGCTCCATTCGTTGATCACAATGTATATAATGTCCAATGGCCATTTCGCCCACTTGTCAGTAAAAAACAGTCGGATGTCAAGAACTGTCTGTGTCCAGAATTGGCATCTGTTGCTTCTCAAAACTAAACCCAACATCCAAGTGGCAGGGTACAGCACTGCTCTGTCTCAAAACCAGGAGTTCCCAACCAGGTTGCTCGCTTAATGGGATTCGTCCACAGCATAAAGAAGGTTGGGAATCCCTCTTCTAAGCAGTCATGAGCAGCATAAAGCCATAAGACCGTAAGATATAGGAGCAGTATTAAGCCATTTCGCCCATCGAGTGTGCCCCACCATTTCATCATGGCCGATGCATTTTTCCTCTCAGCTCCAGTCTCCTGCCTTCTCCCCATATCCCTTCACGCCCTGTCTAATCAAGAATCTATCAACCTCTGCCTTAAATATACCCAACAACTTGGCGCCCACAGCCGCCTGTGGCAACAAGTTCCACAGATTCACCACCCTCTGTCTAAAGCATCTTAAGTGCAGGAATACTTACCAATTTGAAGCTTTACTTGAGTTTTTCAACGGATTGCCTGGTGCTGACAGAATACCTTAGGAATGTTTGGTAACTTCACAAAGAGAGAAAAACAATCACAGAAGTACAAAGAGCCCTGCCAAGTCACATTATGACACTGTCACAGCTGGTAGCTTATTGTCACATAATAGCTATCTAACGTAAATAAAAAGGCTTCGAAGCATATTTGTGAGAAATTTAATTTGCTCAAATGAAATCCTCAAATACGTATGATAAAGGACTTCTGACCTCTCAATCTACTTCTTCATGACCCCTTACAGCTTACCTGGTGATCTGCACTGCACTGCCTCTGTAACTGTAACAGTGTATTCTGCTCTCTGTTATCATTCTTCCTTCTGTGTTGCCTCCATATGGATAGCATGCAACCCAAGCTGTTCACTTGTATCTCAGTATATGTGGCAACAATAAACCAATTACAAAAGCAGTAAGTCACTAATGTACACATACATTCCATAAGACACAGGAGCAGAATTAGGCCATTCAGCCCATCGAGTCTGCTTCACCATTCCATCATGGCTGATCCCGGATCCCACTCAACACCACACACCTGCCTTTTCACCATATCCTGGCCAATCAGGAAACTAGCAACTTCCGCCTTAAATATACCCATGGACTTGGCCTCCACAGCAGTCTGTGGCAGAGCAGTCCACAGTTTCACTACTCTCTGGCTAAAAAAATTGCTTCTTAGTGGCCTCTTTACCAGGTAAACCTGTACACCTGGTTGTTAATGCGAATATATAATCAGCCAATCATGCGGCAGCAACTCAACGCATAAAAACAAGCAGACATGGTCAAGAGGTTCATTTGTTACTCAGAACAAGCATCAGATTGGAGAAAAACGTGATCTAGGTGACTTTGACTGTCAAATGGTTTTTGGTGCCAGCCAATCGTTTTTGGTTTGAATACCTTGCACAGCAGTCTCGAGAATTTTCACGCACAACAATCTCTAGAATTTACAGAGAATGACATGAGAGACAAAATAAAATCCAGTGATCGGCAGTTCCATGGACAAAAATTCTTTGTTAATGAGAAAGGTCAGAGGAGAATGGCCAGACTCGTTCAAGCTGACAAGAAGGTTACAGCAGCTTAAGTAACCAAGCGCTACAAGCGTTACAGTAGCGGTGTACAGAAGAGCATCACTGAATGTGCAACACATCAAACCTCGAAGTGGATGGGCTACAGCAGCAGAAGACCATGAACTATGAGATCCACAATCTGCTGAGGACCAGGTCAGAGGCATTCAAGCCTGACGACTAAGAAAGTTAGAAGAGGTCCGGGTACTATCTCTGGAAAGGTATCTCACAGGCAAAGTGGCAATTTCAGACTAAACTTGAATCAATGAAGGTTGCTCAACAGTTGTGGCAGGACTTAAATCCCATCGCCTCTCTTCAAGTAAAACCAAGCAGCGTAAGTGACAACACGACTTCACTTCCAGGTGAGCAGAATGCCTTCTATGCTCACTTTGACTATCAAAACATGGAGCAACCATCACAAACTCCCACAGCCCGATGATCCTGTGATCTCAGTCCCTGAGGCGGACATGCCAACATTCCTCTGGAGGAATAACCCAGGAAAAGCGTCCAGCCCAGAATGGGTACCTAGCCAAGCACTAAACACCTGAGCTGATCAACTAGCTGGAGTGATCAATGAGATCTTTAAAATCTCACTTCAGCAGTCTGAGGTACCCTCCTGCTTTAAGCAGGCTTTATTATGTCAGTGCCCAAGAAGAACGTGGTAACCCATCTCAATGACTTTCATCCAGTAGCACCTACATCCACAGTGGTGAAATATTTTGGGAGATTGGTGATGAAATATGTAAACTCCTGGACTGGAAGTGACTTGGATCCATTCAATAGGCACAACAGGTCCATGGGAGATGCTCTTCACTCACCCCTGAAACATCTGGATAGCAAAGGTGCATACATCAGAATGCTCTTTATCAAATACAGCTTGCCATTCAATACTATCATCCCCTCAAAACTAATCAATAAGCTTCAAGGCCTTGGCCTTTATAACCCTTTGTGCAATTGGATCCTCGATTTCCTCACTAGTAGGCCTCAATCAGTTTGGATTGACAACAACATCTCCTTCACAAACTCCATCAGATGCACCACAAGGCTATGTGCTTAGTCCCCTGCTCAACTCGCTTTAGACTTATGATGTGTGGCCAACCACAACTCCAACCATATTGAAGTTTGCTGACAACACTGCTGCCATAGGCCGAATCAAAGGTGGTGATGAGTCAGCGTACAGGCGATTGGAAATCTGGCTGAGGAGTGCCATGACAAAAGCCTCTTACCCAATGTCAGCTAGACCAAAGAGTTGATTCTTGACTTCAGGAAGAAGAATCCAGAGGTCCATAAGCCAATCCTCACTGGGGCATCAGAAGTGGAGAGGGTCAGCAATTTTTAATTCCTCAGTGATATCATTTTAGAAGACCTCTCCTGGGCCCAGCAATTATGAAGAAAGCACACCAGCACCTCTACTTCCTTAGGGGTTTGCATAAATTCAGGATGATGTCTAAAATTTCAACGAACTTCTATAGATGTGTGGTGGACAGTATATGGATGGACCTCATCACAGCCTGGTATGGAAACACCAATGCCCTTGAATGAAAAATACTACAAAAAGTAGTGTATATGACCCAGGCCATCACAGGTAAAGCCCTCCCACCATTGAGCATAACTACATGAAGGATTGACACAGGAAAGCAGCATCCATCATCAGGGATCCTCACCGCCCTGATCATGCTCTCTTCTCGCTGCTGCCATCAGAAAGAAAATACAGTAGCCTCAGGACTCACAACACCAGGTTCAGGAACAGTTAATATCCCTCAGCCATCAGGCTCTTGAACTGAAGGGGATAACTTTGCTCAATTTCACTTGCCCCATCACTGAAATATTCCCACAACTTATGGACTCACTTTCAAGGACTCTTTATCTCACGTTGTCAATATTTATTGCCAATTTATTTGTTCTTATTGCATTTTTGTTTTTTTCTCACCTCAAGCTGGCAAAAGCTGTGGTACAGGCATAGCCAAGCACACTCATTTCTCAACTGCTAGGAAATTTCAGACTATCCTAGTGATGTTTGGTATTGCAGCTTTCTAGAGATTTACGTAGATATGGCTGTGCAGCCCTAATTGTGTAGTTCTGATGATACCAGTTTTAGATATTACTATTGGGATAATTTATACCCTGTTCATATTCCATAGTCTTTCAATTTCCTCTTTTAATTCAGCATATTTCTCATGTTTTTTCATTTATTGATTTCTGTATGTTATGTGGATTTGGAATGACTATATCTATTAAGCAAGTTGTTCTTGCTTGCTTATCCTGTATTATTACATCCAGACAGTTATTATGGATTGTCCTCTCTGTAATAACCAATCGGTCATAATATGACTTATAGGACTTTGACTCTAAAACTGGATCAGATTTGTATATATAGTGAGGTATAGGTTTCTTTTATGAGTTTGTATTTTAAAGCAAGACTTTGGTGAATATGTGCCTGTATAAGTAATCAGGCTGAGTTAAACAGCTATGGGATTCTGTAATGTGTCAGACTGTTTCTGGTTTATCTTTGCATTTTCTCATCTCTTAATATTATTATTACTGTAATGATAATAATTATTATTAATATTATTATTTCTTTTTTTTATTTGCACAACTTATTGTCTTTTGCGTACAAGATGTACACCCAGTTGCAGTGCTCTTTCATCGATTCTGTTAAGGTTATTGGATTATTTGAGTATGTCCACATGAAAATGAATCTCAGGTTTGTATATGGCGACATATGGTACTTTAGTAATAAACTTATTTTGAACTTTGAACTTAGGAACTTGAGGTACCTAATAAAGTGGCCACTGAGTGTATATTCTCCATTTTGTTAGCAGAAACCAAAACTGAGATGGTAGAACTTGGTCAAGAAATGCATCATGTTCCTGCTCAGCTAGGTTCTACATGTGTCTGTGATATTATGTGCAAATGTATGCTGTCAAATGTTTTGGTAGCCTGGGGACAAAACAGGGCAAAATCATTTTTAATGAAATGATCTTCATATAACTGTGAGGATAATTCATTCAAAATGTCTTTTTGTTTGATAGGGTGAAGAAAAGACAGTTCAGATTGGAAGAAAATACGCTGATGATATTGTAATAGTGATGTAATGTCATGCAAGCCAAAGGTTACTAAAAAGGCATTGCCTTCAACGACTGGCAGACAAAATCGGCATAAGCTAACATAAAGGGAACAGATTGTACAAATCTAATGTTAATGGTAAGGATATTAAAATATTCTAACATGAACATTTGTATTTAGTGGAATATCAATAGGGAATATTTTACCCCTTTAATCAATGTTTAGATTGGATTTTGTATTATAATGACCAGCAGTTGAATGGCCATACTAAAAAATGGTGTTTATATATACTCAGGGAAAGTATTTTCTAAAATTAATTCCAGATTTCTAGGGATTTCTTATATGATTAACTGTAAGACAAACCATCATACAGCACCTTATAGCATGGACTGGCAAGGTCCCTGTAGTCACTGCTTCCATACCTGTACTGTCCAGACCTGGTAAAGATCCTCCATTGGCAGCTTCGTCTTCAAGGCTAGCTCTGACCTCTGACTTCCGACTGCAAAATGGCAGCACCAGTCTCAGAATGTTTTTTGGTGGCTGGCCATGCCAAGCCCCTGGCTTATTGCTTGTCATCTCAAACAAAGACTCTAAATTAGGGGTTCCCAAGCTGGGGTCCACGGACCCCTCGGTTAGTGGCAGGGATCCATTGCATACAAAAGGTTAGGAACCACTGCTCCAAATATTTGTGAGAGACTCTGATATTTGCAACTTGAAATACTGAAAAATACCATACAAGCAATATTAAAGTGAACCTAATTAACTCAATAAATATAATCTAAGTATAGTTTACTTCTTTTCCCCTTAACCATCCCTCTTACGTGGATGGATTGGAGTCACTGAAGTTGGTTCCGGCCCATCGAGCAAGTTTCCCAGTGTAGCTGCTGGTGAACAATGCGAATTTAGTGCGTCACCATCAGAATCCTTAAGGGAACAATGTTGGAGTCCGAAGGAATAGTAGTAGTGAGGACAGCTCAAGAAGCTTTGATAACATTTATGCATGAGTCCAATACTTGCTAACAATTGGGTGGACCAATGCCAGCAGTCACGTGCAGAGAATCAATTATTTTTTGCAGAGTCTTTAGTTTAGTTAGGTGTTCACTTACTAGTTTAACTAGTTCAGCACAACATCAAAGTTCAAGAAGTACAAAGTAAATTTTATTATCAAAATACAGAGGCCTCACATGGAGTATTGCGAGCAGTTTTGGGCTCTTTATCCAAGAACGAATGTGCTGACATTAGAGAGGGTTCAAAGGAAGTTCTCGAAAATGATTCTGGGATTGAAAGGCTTGTCATGTGAGGAGTGCTTCTAGAATTCAGAAGAATGAGGGAGCGTCTTGTTGAAACCTATCAAATGTCAAAAAGGCCTCAATAGACTAGATGTGGAGAGGGTATTTCCTATGGTGAGAGAGTCTAAGACCAGAGGACACAGGCTCAGAATAGAGGGACGTCCATTTAGAACGGAGATGAGGAGTAATTTCTTCAGCCAGAGAGAGGTGAATCTGCAAAATTCCTGGCCACAGGTGTCCATGGAGGCCAAGTCACTGGGTATATTTAAGGCAGAGGTTGATAGATTCCTGATTAGTCAGGGCATGCAGGGATACAGGGATAAGGCAGGAGATTGGGGCTGAAAGAGAAAATTGGTCAGCCATGATGAAATGGCAGAGCAGACTCAATTGGCCAAATTCTGCTCCTAGATCTTATAGCTTTATGGTCCTTTGTTACATAAATGTCACCATATATAACCTTGAGACATATCTTCTTGTGGGCATGCTCACCAAACCTATAGAATGGTAATGATAACACAATCAAAAGATCAACCATTGTGCAGAAGACAACAAACTGTGCAAATGCAAATATAAATAAACAGCAATAAATAACGAGAACAGGAAATAACAAGATAAAGAGTCCTTAAAGTGAGATAATTGATTGTGGGACCATTTCAATGATGGGGCAAATGAATGTAGTTATCCTCTTTTATTGAAGAGCTTGATGGTTGAGGGGTAGTAACTGTTCTTGAATCTGGTGGTACGGGTCCTGAGGCTCTTGTACCATCTACCTGACGGCAGCAACAAAAAGAGAACATGGCCTGTGTGGTGGGAATTTCTGACGATGGATGCTGCTTTCCTACGACCGCATTTCATGTAGGTGTTGAATCACAGTGACAGCCAGTAGGAATCAACCAACAAATTTTTGATAGTCCCAGCAGTGAGATAACAAAGCTGTCCATCTGGAGTCCAGATGAACTGTCTTGAGCCAAAACGTCGACTGCCTATTTTCCTCTGTAGACTTTGCACGACCCGCTGAGTTCCTGCAGCACCTTTAATCTTGCTCCAGATTCCAACATCTGCAGTCTTTTGAGTCTCAACCTTATTTCCTGTGCACTTATCACAGAGAAGAATAGTTTTTTGATTTTGCCCTTTGACCTTGCATGCTACTGAACTTCGGACTGGTTGGTTCACGAATTGAATGTTCTTAACCAGAATGAACCATTGCTTAACACACCTTTACAGGTCTATTAACATGACGGTAATTTCTACTTTCAATATCCCATGAAACAAACAGTCTTATTTAATTGTGTGATAGTGAGAAGGTAACATAGTTCTTTTACAACCTCTTAATTTCAGCAATTGTTAAATAACATGCTGCTTCACAACACATTGCCTGTGGCCTCTTTTGTCTTCGATAAAGACAACTAATTATAATCAGAGTATTTTTAAAAAGTGCTGTAATTGCTCCTTTCAAGTCAATCTTCCCAACCCCCACTTGTTCCCCTGCATGTTTTCTTCGAGACTGCTTGGTCGTAATTTTCTTCTGGCCTCAATACTTTTTAAAATTAATGCACTTGGTCTGTATGGTGTCAACTCATTTATTGCCATTATTAATTTTTAATCAAACAAAAAATACATGTTAGGATAAGCCTAATTAAAATAACATTACATTTGGTCCTTTCGGCTAATTGGATCACCTGATGTTATCAAAATCAACTGCTTTAAAAATAAAAGATTGCCAGACAAGATTAAAACTCCTCATGCATTGGTTAATGAAGGAAATGCAGATTCTCTCAGTACATAACTGATAGATGTTAATATTGGTGCAACAAAGTGTGTATGTACAGCTCGAAGTGTAAGAAGGTGACAGGTATTAACCCTCAATTGTGATCTGATTCAAACCAGTCTGATATTATAAAACAGAACCCGCAATATTCTAAATATTAAGTGGATACTACAGTTTTGGAGTACGAAAATTTCATTTCAATTTGTTCCAGTGGCTCCTTCATCTGTAAATTTGTAACAACCTGTCTCAATTCTGGATGGCACGTCTTCTTTATCTCAATGATCTACGTGCTTTCAACAGCATTGAGAATGTTCTCCTTGAAATTGCCAGTTAGGAGTGATATACCCCAAACTGTGTATATGAGAGTGTTCAAAATTTATGATCATAAAGTCAACAAGCACAGAGAAGCAAGGGGTGAATAATGAAGTCTTTGTATTTTCCAGTCCTCCCAGACAGCTGAAGACTAAGAGGCTTCTAATACACTATACTTAAACAAAAGGAAATAAAAGACTAAGGAAGGCTAAACACAATGGTAGGCAGATTATTGGAAAAAAATCTGTCAGATCATAACCAGAAATGATTTTAATTAATCAGGAATGGTCAAGAGATTTTGCAGAGAGAACACTATTTCCAACTAACTTGACTGATTTTTGAGTTTATGCCAGGTACAGTTGTGGAGGGCACGAGATTTGATACAGTCTTGGTCATCAGTGGAAACTGATCAAACCAATCCACCGAGATGCAACACAGAGCATCATAGGAGATCATTCCTGCCTGTGGCCATCTAACTTTACAACTCCTCCCTTGGAGGGTCAGACACCCTGAGCCAATAGGCTGGTCCTGGACTCATTTCCTGGCATAATTTACATATTACCATTTAACTATTTATGGTTTTATTATTATTTAATTATTTATGGTGCAACTGTAACGAAAACCAATTTCCCCTGGGATCAATAAAGTATGACTATGACTATGACTATGACTATGACTATAAAAGCCTAAGGGATTCAAAGTAATGTTCCATATTTGATCCAAAATTAGTTCAGTGGCAGAAGGCAAAGGTTAATGGTTTGTTTTCAGAGGTTGGTCATGACTAGACTGAACTCCTGCCTCAGCAAGGACCTGGACCCATTGCAAATTTGCCTATTGCCACAATAGGTCAATGGCAGATGCAATCTCAATAGCTCTCCTCACGACTTTAGTCCACCTGGACAACACAAACACCTACGTCAGGATGCTGTTCATCGACTATAGCTCAGCATTTAATACCATCATTCCCACAATCCTGGTTGAGAAGTTGCAGAACTGGGCCTCTGTACCTCCCTCTGCAATTGGATCCTTGACTTCCTAACTGGAAGACCACAATCTGTGCCGATTGGTGATAACATATCCTCCTCGCTGACGATCAACACTGGCGCACCTCAGGGGTGTGTGCTTAGCCCACTGCTTTACTCTCTATATACACATGACCGTGTGGCTAGGCATAGCTCAAATATTATCTATAAATTTGCTGACTATGCAACCATTGTTGGTAGAATCTCAGGTGGTGATGAGAGGGCGTACAGGAGTGAGATATGCCAACAAGTGGAGTGGTGCCACAGCAACAACCTGGCACTCAATGTCAGTAAGATGAAAGAGCTGATTGTGAATTTCAGGAAGGGTAAGATGAAGGCGCACATACCAATCCTCATAGAGGGATCAGAAGTGGAGAGAGTGAGTCGCTTCAATTTCCTGGGTGTCAAGATCTTTGAGGATCTAACCTGGTCCCAACATATCGATGTAGTTATAAAGAAGGCAAGACAGCGGCTATACATTATTAGGGGTTTGAAGAGATTTGGGATGTCAACAAATACCTCAAATCTTCTATAGATGTATCATGGAGAGCATTCTGACAGGCTGCATCACTGTCTGGTATGGAGGGGCTACTGCACAGGAGTGAAAGAAGCTGCAGAAGGTTGTAAATCTAGTCAGCTCCATCTTGGGTACCAACCTACAAAATACCCAGGACATCTTTAGGGAGCGATCTCTCAGAAAGGCAGCGTCCATTATTAAGGACCTCCAGCACTCACTGTTACCATCAGGTAGGAGGTACAGAAGCCTGAAGGCACACACTCCGCGATTCAGGAACAGCTTCTTCCCCTCTGCCATCCGATTCCTAAATGGACATTGAATCTTTGGCCACTACCACACTTTTTTTTTAATATATAATATTTCTGTTTTTGCACTGTTATTTTGTAATCTATTCAATATACATAACTGATTTATTTAACACACACAAAAAGTGCTGGTGAATGCAGCAGGTCAGGCAGCATCTATAGGAAGAAGTACAGTTAACGTTTCGGGCCAAGACACTTCATCAGGACCTAACAAAGGGTCTCAGCCTGAAACATCAACTGTACATCTTCCTATAGATGCTGCCTGGCCTGCTGCATTCACCAGCATTTTTGTGTGTGTTGCTTGAATTTCCAGCACCTGCAGATTTCCTCGTGTTTGCGTCATTGGTTTATTTGTTTATTTAATTTTGTTTTATTTTATTTATTAATTATTATTTTTTATTTCTCTGTGCTAGATTATGTATTGCATTGAACTTCTGTTTGCTAAGTTAACAACTTTCACGTCACATGCCGGTGATAATAAACCTGATTCTGATTCAGCTTCTGATGGTTGATTAGTCAATGAGTCTTTTAATGACTGGAAGACTGTTCCAAATGGTGCTTTGCATTGGGGTCAATATTAGTTGATGTTTGTCACACATCTCAATGTTTTTAATAAAATATAGCAAACACAGTCAAGAAGTTTACCATTGATACAAAAGCTGGTCATGAGGTGAATGGAGCAAGACTGCAAACTGTAGGAATATGTCAAAGGACTCATCATAAGGGAAAGATTGAAATAAGTTTGATGTGATATATTTGGAGAGGGCAGAGAATATCAGGGATACTGAAAAGCACAGCACGTGCACAAGTCCCTGAAGATGGAACTGGAGGATAAAGTGATTAAGAAAGTGCACAAGGTGAGTGGCAGAATCTGGTGGGAACTGATGGAAGTGTAAGGGAAATGGAGGATCAGTGTAGGGTGAGTGCTTGATGGACTGAAGGATGTCCTTCTGTGCTGTGATGATTCAATGGTTTTCCATTATTAGCTGAGGCATCAAAATGTAAGTGCAAGGATGCCTCACTGGAAAGGTACAAACCACTAATTAAATCAAGGAAAGATTGCCGCATATGTTTCTGGTCATCATATCACTAGAAGGAGGAGATTTACCAGTTGTTGCCACAAAGGGAGGATTTTGCCTATGAGAGATGGTTCACTGAACTAGGAACACTCAGGTGGTAATGGAAGGGTCGATGGAGAGAGAAGTAATTAATATTTCAAGACTTCCAATGAAAAATCAGCAACCTGAAATAACAACCTCCAACCTGATGGCATGAATATCGATTTCTCCCTCTGATAAAATATTTCCACCCACCCCCTCTTCCTCTATTCCCCACTCTGCCATTTTACCTCTTCTCTCCAGCCTATTATTTCCCGCTGGGTCCCCTCCACCTTCCCTTTCACTCTCCTCTCCTATCCGATTCCTTCTTCTCCAGCCCTTGACCTTTCTCACCCACATGACTACACTTATCCCCTGCCATCTTCCATCTTCCCCTTCCCCCACCTTTTTATTCTGGCATCATTCCCCCTTCCTTCTCAATCCTGAATAAGGATTTTGGCCCGAAACATCAACTGTTCACTCTTTTACATGGATGCTGCCTGACCTGCTGAGATCCTCCAGCAATTTGTGCATGTTGCTCTGGATTTCCAGCATCTGCAGAATTTCTTGTGTACATAGAACATAGAACACAGAAATCTACAGCACATTACAGGACTTTCGGCCCGCAATGTTGTGTCAACTAGGTAACCCACTCTAGAAACTGCCTAGAATTTCCCTACCGCATAGCGCTCTATTTTTCTAAGTTCCATGTACCTATCTAAGAGTCTCTTAAAAGACCTTATTTTATTCATCTCTACCACTATTGCCGGCAGCCCATTCCACGCACCCACCACAGTCTGTGTGAAAAACTTAAACCTGACATCCCCCTCTGTACCTACTTCCAAGCATCATAAAACTATGCCCTCTCATGTTAGCCATTTGAGCCCTGGGAAAAAGCCTCTGGCTACCCACACGATCAATGCCTCTCATCATCTTAGACACCTCTATCAGGTCACCTCTCATCCTCTGTCGCTCCATGGAGAAAAGGCCAAGTTCACTCATCCCATTCTCATAAGGCACGCTCTCCAATCCAGGCAACATCCTTGTAAATCTCCTCTGAACTCTTTCTATAGTATCCACATCCTTCCTGTTATGAGGTGACCAGAAATGAATACAATACTCCAAGTGGGAACTAAACCAAGATCTTATGTAGCTGTAACATTACCCCATGGCTCTTGAACTCAATCCCGCGGTTGGTGAATGCCAACACACCATTCGCCTTCTTAGCAAAGCTGTCAACCTGTGCAGCAGCTTTGAGTGTCCAAAGGACACGGACCCCAAGATCTCGCTGATCCTCCACACTGTCAAGAGTTTTACCATTAATACTATATTCTGTCTTCAAATTTGACCTACCAAAATGAACCACTTCACACTTATCTGGGTTGAAGTCCATCTGCCACTTCTCAGCCCAGTTCTGTATCCTATCGATGTTCCACCATAACCTCTGACAACCCTCCAGACTATCCACAACACCCCCAACCTTTGTATCATCAGCAAACCGACTAACCCCGCCCCCCTTCTAGTCCTTCATTCAGATCATTTCTAAAAATCACAAAGAGGCAGGGTCCCAGAACAGATCCCTGCAGAACACTCCTGGCCACTGACCTCCATGCAGAATACGAACTATCTACAATCATCCTTTGCCCTCTGTGAGCAAGCTAATTCTGGATCTATAAAGCAAGGTCTCATTGGATCCCATGCCTCCTCAGTTTCTGAATGAGCCTTGCATGGGGAATCTTATCAAATGCCTTACTGTCTTATGTATCTGAAACATTAGCTTGTTTCTCCATCCATAGATGCTCCTGGCTGGTTACCAATTTCATTTTTATTTGAGATCTCCAGACTCCACTATATTTTGCTTTTCAATGATCTGACATTTGTTTTTAGTTGGAACAGAGGAAGATGAGACATGATTTAACCAAGGAAAATAAATTTGGGAAGATAGAATGAATAAGATGTGATTATTTCTGTAACAGGTATATCAATAGCACAGGGGTAGCCCAGGGGCTCTCAACCTTTTTAATGCCATGGACCTCTGCCATAAACTGAGGGGTCCATGAATCCCAGGTAGGGAACCCCTGATGTAGATTATAAAATAATTGGTAGAACTACAACTTCACTCAATGGGAGGTGAGGAGGGAGGATTTTCCTGCCTGAAGCCATGATTGGATGAGCCTTTGACAGGCTATAATTACAGGCTAAACACTGGAATAAATGGGGGATATGCTTTGTCAGCTGGCATGGGCAAACTAAACTCATTTTGTGCAATGTTAAACTTCATGCAGCTTGCATCATGTACCCTGCCCCTAACAACTCTCCCTGTTACTGCAAAAGTGAATAAAGTTCTAAGAACATATGATGGCATGGCAGTGACACATTCATCGTCATGCTATCGTTCCACTGCAGAACATGATGGATCAAGCAACCAACATTTGTTCTACATTACCTGCCATACCTATTATTGAACAGGGGTATAGAATTGTATTTTCTTGTAACGTTCCTATGCTTGTTTGTATTTTTACTTAATCACCTATAATCAGGTCATTGTTCAGTGAATTTTTCAGCAATTAGAGTACAATTTCTTCTGTATTTTTCTAGCAGCTTTGTTGTTTTCTGTAGCATGTGCAACGCCACTTGAACCTGGCTATTTTGTAGGTTAATTATTATCACCGGAATTTTTTGCTTATCTATAGTCTGAGTATGAAAAGGCCATAATTACTTTATCCTTTGCCTTTCCTTTGTTCCCTCCAATCCTCTCCCATGTTTGTTTTTCATTCTTGTAAAATTTAATAAAATCTTAAGATATAGGAGCAGAATTATGCTCATCGAGACTGCTTTGCCATTTCATCATGGCTGATTAATTTCCCTCTCAGCCCCAGTCTCCTGCCTTCTCCTTGTAACCTTTCATGCCCTGACTAATCAAGAATCTATCAACCTCTGCCTTCAATATACCCAATGACTTGGCCTCCACAGCTGCCTGTGGCAATGAATTCCACAGATTCACCACTCTCAGGCTAAAGAAATTCCTCTTCATCTCCCTCTATTTTGTGGTTGCATCATCTGGTCTTAGACTCTCCCACCATAGGAAGCATCCTCTCCACATCCACTCTATCAAAACCTTTCAACATCCGATAGATTTCAATAAGATATCTCCACCAGGTGAGTTTCCAAAGAGCTCACCAGCTCGTAACCCTGCACGGATGGAAAGCGTGCAGGGGAGCCAGCTGGATTCGAACTCAGGACCCTTCGTCCTGAAGTCCGGCACTGATGCCACTACACCACCAGCCAGGTCTATATAGTGAAATAAAGAGAAAAAAATGAACTTATATAAACCTACACCTTAAAGTCAATGGCATGACTAAAATTAACCAAGTCATGCTGACTATGGTGGATATAAAGATGAGGAGACAAATTCCTCAGCTGAAAAACTTAAGCATCACCCTAGAATGAATGATGAGTCCCGAAGCTGAGCAAGAGATCAGATGCGTGTGTGTCGAACATCCAATGCATTCCATGCTATAGTGTGCAGGTGCAGAAGTCCAGAATGCATCGCTGCATTCTCTGCAGCCAGCAGCGGTTCTCTACGGAACTGCTGGTAAGTTGCCAAAGAGTTCCAGCCCAATAACTCATTCCGATTTAAATATATTCAGGATTCAGGCCAATTGCTAGGGCTGGATCCCCAGGGAAGTCCAATGTATTGTATTTAGCAAGTTGATAGAGCTACATTCAACAACTATACCAACTTATCAAAGGATTCCCTGGTCAAAATATTAAAATGTCTGCCAAGGGAATATCTTCCCCTGACTACAATCCTCTAGTGTAAGCAATATCATTTGAAGCAGATGGAGCTTCATACAAACAAGACCAAAATACATTAAGAAACTAAATACTGTTATTCTGATTGTAAAAAAAGTGAAAATGCAGGCAACAGTCATCGGGGCAGCATTCATCGAGAGGAGAACAGTGTAAGTGTTTCAAATCAATGGCCATTTGTTAGAATTCAGAATAAGTAGAAGTTAAAAATATTTTTTGATACAGTAAAGGGTGGGTGGGGAAGGGCCGGCTGGTGGTGTGGTAGCATCAGCACTGGATTTCAAGGCAGATGGTCCCGAGTTCAAACCCGGCCAGGTCCCAGCCCGGGCAGCAGCAGTATCTGTGCAAAAGAAAGGCCTGGCAATCTACTTCCGTATCTTGCCGTGAAAACCCTATGGATCCTGCGGTCCATGAGGTCACGAATAGTCAGACTCAACTAAACAACTAAACAACAACAACAAAATGGTGGGGAGAACAAAGGGGGATGCCTATGATATGGTGGCTACCATAGGAACTTAGTGACACAAGTGGCGGTGGGGCCTACAAAGGGAGGGTAGTGAAAATCAGAACTCAAATCTGCCCGGAACAGTTGTAAGTAAAAGGAGGTAAATGATAGAGGGAGGACAAGAAGCACAGCTGGGAATGTGAGAAACAAAACATTTTTCACTAGTGCTGATGAAATATCAAAGGAGGTTGCATCCACAGGTGCCCAGAATCAGAATCAGAATCAGCTTTATTATCACTGACACGTCATGGAATTTGTTCATTGGCAGCATACAGTGCAAGACAGAAAAATTACTATAAATTACCAGAAATAAAAAGTTCAAAATCTGATCTGCTCTTTATTCTCTGTTCTTACTTCAGATTTCTTGGATCTGCAGGTTTTTGCTCTTTTGTAGACCCGATAACCTATTCAAAGTAATTTTTTTTTATCATCAAAGTACATATTTGTCACCATATACAGCCCTGAGATTCATCTCCTTGTGACATGCTCAGCAAATCTATAGAATAGTAGCTGTAACAGGATCAATGAAAGATCAACCAGAATGCAGAAGGCAACAAATTGTGCAAATGCAAATATAAATAAATAGCAATAAACAACGAGAACATAAGATAATGAGATAAAGAGTCTTTAAAGTGAGATCAGTGGTGTGGGAATATTTCAATGAAGGACCAAATGAAGTTTAGTGTAGTTATCCCCTTTTAGTCAAGAGCCTGATGGTTATGGGGTAGTAACTGTGGTGGTTATATGGGAGCAGTACATTGCAATACATAATAATAGAAACTGTAAATGACAGTAAGAAACATATATATATACATAATACATAATTTAAATTTTATATATATCTTAATATGGGGTAGTCCTGAGGCTCTTGTACCTTCTACCTGATGGCAGCAGCGAGAAGAGAGCATGACCTGGGTGGCGAAGATTTCTGACGATGGATGCTGCTTTCCTACAAAAGTGTTTCACTTAGATGTGCTCAGTGGTTGGGAAGGTTTTACTAGTGATGGGCTGGGTCAAATCCACTACTTTTTATAGGATTTTCCATTCTAAGGCATTGGTGTTTCCACACCAGACTGTGATGCAGCCAGTCAATATACTCTCCGCAAAACAACTGTAGAAGTTTGTCAAAGTTTTTGATACCAGGCAGAATCACCGCAAACTCCTGAGGAAGTAGAGGTGGTTCCGTGTTTTCTGCACAACCGCACTTACGGGGTTGGTCTAGCGCGTGTCCTCTGAAGGAGTAACACTCAGGAATTTAACATTGCTCACCCTCTTCGATGAGGACTAGGTCATGGATCTCGATTTCCCTCTCCTGAGGTCCAGAATCAGTTCCTTGGTCCTGTTGACATTGAGTGAGAGGTTGTTGTTATGACATCGCTCAGCCAGATGTTGACTGGTCAGAGATAAGATGATCACATAACAGGCCATGATATTGAAATCCATGTAACAGCTTTATCTCCACTAGTCTCAGGTGACCATGTCATTGCATCCAGACACCATTGTGTCCCTATAGTGTCTAGTGTGCACCAGCCATCCCATGTTAAAATAATTCATACACAAGCATCTTACTCTTCTCCGAACCTGGATGTCTGAGGGAATTCCTAAGAAAGAGAAAGCACGTGTATATGGCCAGCATACTCAGAGATGGGTACAGGGCTATTCTACTCAAGCTGGCCTACTGATGACTTTAGATCTTATAATCTGATTCCTTTGACTCAATTGGAAGGGAAATTAGACAGAGTTTAAAGCAGACTGCTATATAAAGGTAAACAACAGGAATTCTGCAGATGCTGGAAATTCAAGCAACACACATCAAAGTTGCTGGTGAACGCAGCAGGCCAGGCAGCATCTGTAGGAAGAGGTGCAGTCGAAGTTTCAGTCCTGACGAAGGGTCTCGGCCTGAAACGTCGACTGCACCTCTTCCTACAGATGCTGCCTGGCCTGCTGCGTTCACCAGCAACTTTGATGTGTGTTGCTATGTAAAGGTTGTCCTTTTTGGACTACAAACTCCCTGCCCAAGTTACTCTATTTCCATTCAAGTATAGTTATTTGCATTACTTGAATTATGAGCTTTGCAAACATGCCAAGCAGATTCTCTAGTTACACAATGACTGACTACTCCAAACAAGGGACTGAGAATATTAAGTTGTTCAAATAGTGCCAGAGCACAATTATTTGTTTTGCTGGATAATTTATATTCATATTTCTTCCCTTGGAAAATAAGCACAACAACACCCTAAACTGTCCCTGGGCTTTTTCACTGAATATCCGTCCAGGATTCAGTCAGACTCCGTTCACCATTCACCAGGATAGTGTGGAACAGGGTTCAAATACATCTGACTCCTTGACAGGAAGCCTCCTTTAAATCAAAGGCTGGGTCCTTTGCTGTTGGTGATTTTACTGAGATCCATTTTGTACTGGTCCAATTTAGTTTTGCATTAACATTAACCGCTGTAGAAATTCCAGCTCCTGTGCCCTATTCCTTCGAGAATTGGGTTCAAATCCTGCCTGTGGTTATAAAATAAGATATTTCATCTTCTTTAATTCAAAACAGATTTGGCCCAATTTTAGTCTAATTCCCAATACTCTTGATTGAGCCTGCCGAGTGTGGTACCAACAGATAATAAGCTTGCGATCATAAATGGATCGAGAAAGGCGTTATTTTATCGTAACTGCAGCAGAAGAGCCTGTCGTGAGGACAGGGAGCAACGGTATTATGAACAGTGGGACCTCCCCCAAAACCTGGATTGTGCTCAGTGTTACTTAACAGTACTGACACAGAGAGAAAAAGCAGTAAGTCTTCTAGCATTCTTTTTCTGAGCAAGTGCCTCAGCTTTGAAGTTCTGAGGTGCTTAGGGTGACTGGGCATGAATTCTTTCAGTATGGAGAAGCTGTGGCAAATTAGTAATGAGATAGTCACTGTAGAATTTTGGTCCAATGACATGGACATCCAATGGCAGAAAATTCTTCTGCATGGAATTCACAGAAACACGTTCACACACACACACACACACACACACACACACACACACACTGTACCTTGTTCAAAGTAACGTTATTTTCAAAGTACATATATGTCACTATTTACAACCCTGAGATTCCTTTTCTTGCAGGCTTAATCAATAAATCCATAATGGAATAATAACCATCATAGAATCAATGAAAGACTGTACCAACTTGAGCGTTCGATCAGTGAGTGAAAAGCAACAAGCGGTGCAAACAAAAAAAGAAAGAAAGAATAATAATAAATAAATAGGGAATAAGTATCAAGAACATGAGATGAAGAGTACTTAAAAGTGAATCCATAGGTTGTGGGATCATAACAGTATGTCCATACACACATGCATATACAGGCAATTCTACCCCAAACTATCTTCCTCTGAATGCTCGATCACTTCCTATCCTGATCCTCTCTTTCCTTCCAAAGAACATTAATCAGAATCAAGTTTAATATCACCAGCACGTCGTGAAATTTGTTGTTAGGCGGCAGCATTGCATTGCTATACATAATAATAGAAACTGTAAATGACAGTAAGAAGTGTGCGTGTGTGTGTGTGTATGTATATATATATATATATATATATATATACACACACACATATATATATATATACACGCACACTTAATATATAATTAAAATGTTATATTTTTTTTAATTAAATAAGTAATGGGAAAAAAATGTAGTGAGGTAGTGTTCATGGGCTCAATATCCATTCAGAAATCTGATGGCTGAAGGGAAGAAGAGAGGACAATTTACTCCCTGCCTCTCCTAAATGTTCCTTTCCTGTCTTGCTTTCTGTATAGTCCCGTTTCCCTTTCAGCTCCCTCCCCTTCATCCATTCACTATATTACTAGCCCTTCCCACCCCTGAACCTTCCCCCATTTTCCAGCTGCCAACGGCACTTTCTTTCAGAGGAAGGTTGCCCCTGACCAAGACTGGCTACCATCATTGCCAGCGACTCATATGGCTGATTGCCATGCATGCCATCTCAGCAGCCAAGCCACCTGAGGGAATTCCTCTGTTGTGGCTTCTGCTAGCATTCTGGTCAATGGACTGAAGGCAAAGATGCAAGAGGTCAATCCTTACAAGTTCAATCCATTGTCATTTACACTCAACGCAAGACAATTAGCAAAGTCACTATCTGAACCCATGCACTTGGGCATTCATAAACTCTAACGCCAAACAACATTCTTTAATAGAATCCAGAATCTGCTTCAACACTCATGTTGGAACATGGAACTCTTTCTTATAATTGCAACTTGTGAAGCAATTTTCCTTGCAATATCGCCCCCCCCCCCCGATTTGATGAATAAATTATCCACTATAATGAAACTTTGGCCACATTTTTTTCCACATAAATAATGTAATGGCTGAAAAAGATTGGAGCCAATTCTGTGCAACAATCAAAGGAATGTATTATTTAATTAATTTAAATTCAAAGTGTAATCATTGAGCTCTAGATTTCTGACAAAAAATATTCAGGAATAGAATCAGAACCATTCAAAAAAAAAGTAATGGTTTCATGCAATTGACAGACAGTGAATTATACCAAGGAAATCTATAAAATCTGGCAGATATTGTTCTACTTGCTGATTGTGAGGGGAAATTTGAGGAGGTCCTAAAAGATCTGTGTGCCTCTCAAGATAACATAGAGACAACCTGACTATTGAAAAGTTTCTCCCAAATACACATTCCCTTCCTCACCAACTAGCTGTCTCTTGGGACATCCCCTGTTGTTTCTTGTGGTTGTGAAATGCCCCAGTTGAGTTTATTGTGTGGCTCATCCCTGAAAGAGTTGACTTGCAAGACAAAATTCTTTAGAATTAATCCAGACTCTTGTTTCAAACTGAAATGCCTCTTCAATCATTCTGTTCCTATACCCAGTTTAACATACAGAAGCAATCGGGCACTTTCATCATATCCTTCTTCTCAGTCATATTATCAATAATATCACAGCTTTTTAACACAGCGTGAAGGTGTTTGATGAAGTAGTCTCCAATCTATGTCCGGTCTCAACGATGTAGATGAGGCCGCTCTCTGTTCGGAGGAGCAACACCTGATATTCCTCTAAACTGGTGGTATGAGCATCAATCTCTCAAACACGAGGAAATCTACAGATGCTGGAATTTCAAGCAACACACACACAAAAATGCTGGTGAATGCAGCAGGTCAGGCAGCATCTATAGGAAGAGGTACCATCGACGTTTCGGGCCAAGACTGTACCTCTTCCTATAGATGCTGCCTGGCCTGCTGCGTTCACCAGCATTTTTTGTCTCTAACATCTGGTAACTTTTCCCCTACTCTCCACTCCTATCATTTTCTATTCCCCATTCGGGCCCCTCTCTTACTTAAGGCAGGAGTCAGAGTGACACCATTCAGTTATCGGAATATTCCAGACCAATCCACAAAGTAAATAGATTGATGTTACGTTGTCAAATCAGAAGGGGTTAAATCTCTAAGGTCATCATGCTGAGTTACTTTGGCCACATCTGGAACAGTGGATTCAGTTGTAATTGAAAGAGGAGGGAAACTTCCATCTGTTACTCAGGGATTGGAATTCACTATCTGTGAGGGTGGAGGAAACAGAATCAATCAAAGGGAAATATGTAGGCACTTGTATTTTTAATTTTTATTTTATTGAGATAATGCATAGATGCCCTTCCGGCCCTTCGGGCCACGGCCTCCCAGCAGTCCCCGATTTAATCCTAGTCTAGGGACAATTTACAATGACCAACTAACCTACCAACCTGAACGTCTTTGGCCTGGGGGAGGAAACTGGAGCACCCGGAGGAAACTCACGCGGTCACAGGGAAGAACATACAAACTCTTTACCAGTGGCGGCGGGAATTGAACCCGCGTCACCCATACTATAAAGCGCTGTGCTAACCACTACGCAACCACGCCACACACTTGAAAGGAAATAGCCTGCAGGGTTTGGGAGAAGCGCAGGAGAGTGGGACTAACATTATTTCTGTTCTAGGAGTTAGCATAGATTTAATGGGCTGAACGTCCTGTTTTGATGCAACATCTCTCATTTTTATGTATCTGTACCCCTCATTCTGTATGTAGCAATCAAGTATCTGAATTCCATCATCTGAAATAGTGGTACTGATTTAAACCAGAGAGGCATGGTATTTCAATGCCTGTTTGCTGAGGGGCATTTTGGATAGATACTGTATAAGTTTGAAGCTGCAATGGCCAGAAGGCCAATTTGTCTGAAAGCTGAACATACTGGGAAATTCTGATGACTATGCATCCTTAATCTGCCAGAACTAGAAGAAGGCGAGGATTTCAAAGTGCATAATTTCATTCTGTGCACTTGTAATATGGTGCATTTACCAAATAAATAATTTACAAGATAAATAATGAAAGCTTATTATTGCTTCCAAACAACATTACCTCAAAATAATTTTTGAACTTAAATATACTCCTATTTTGATGTTTTAAGCATTAAACCAATAAAACTTCAATTATTTCCTCAGCTTCTGATTATAGTTTCCTTCGGGGTTTAAGCCTCGGCCCTGAGTAATTCCCTTCAATTCACAGAAGTGAGAGACTGTTTAACCTTACTACAGTCTCATATGCAGCAGAGTAATTAGCTTTAATGGTCATCACAGCATACAAACTAGGAGCAATAAGGGCAGATTTTAACCTTCGCCTTTTGGTGTGAGTGAGTGACAGATGTGCCACTTGTCACCTTGATTATTCTTGGGCACCCAATTGATATCATCTCAGATGGGGCCTTGAGATGGGTGGTCAGAACATTTGCCCGTTTCAAGCTGCCAAACTGTGTAATGTGCCATTTGGATTTGAGCTATACAAATGTGTACAGGGCATTCACAAACCTTAAATACCTCTCCAAAAATGATTCATAGAATGATTACTTTTAGCTTAGGAAGAGTAAAGGGTGGGTATTGTGAAGGGCGAGTGGATTTGGAAGGGAGGTGTGACTAACAGGTGGAGGAAGTGTTTGACAGGAAGCTAAGCCCTGCAGTGGACTTTGGAAATGTGATGACCTGGGGCCATGCTCTCTTCTCACTGCTGCCATCGGAAAGGAGGTACAGGAGCCTTAGGCCCCACATCACCAGGTTTAGGTCCAATTTTTACCCTTCAACCATCAGGCTCCGGAACTGGCATAGATAACTTCCCTCACCTCAACACTGAAACGATTCCACCACCTAGGGATTCACTTTCAAGGGCTCAACAACTTGTGTTCTCAGTACTTTTTATTTATTTATTGTATTTGCACTGTTTGTCTTCTTTTGCAGTTTAGCTTCTGTCAGTCTTTGTGTGCAACCTTGCACTGGTTCTATTGTACTTTTTTGTTCTACTGTGAATGCCGGCGAGAAAATTAGTCTCAGGGACAAATATGTACTTTGATAATAAATTTTCTTTGAATTTCGAGAGCTATCAAAAGGAAGTGGAGCAACACACAAATATACACCCACACACACACATACACACACACAAAAGCTAACAAAAGAAAGTGGGACACCATGGTGACGTAGTGTTTGGCAGGACCCTATTATAGCTCGGGGCATTGGAGTTTAGTTCCAGCATCCTCAAAAAGTAAGTTTGTATGTCCTTCTCATGTGTGTGTGGGTTTTCCTCCCACAGTCCAAAGACATACTACATAGAACATAGAACATAGAATAGTACAGCACAGTACAGGCCCTTCGGCCCACAATGTTGTGCCGACCCTCAAACCCCGCCTCCCATATAAGCTCCTACCTTAAATTCCTCCATATACCTGTCTAGTAGTCTCTTACTGGTCAATAAGTTACACACACAAGACGCTGAAGGAACTTCGTAGGCCAGGCGGCATCTATGGAAGAAAGTACAGTCAATGTTTCAGGAGGAGACCCTTCGGCGGGACTGGAGAAGAAAAGATGAGGAGTAGATTTAAAAGGTGGGGGAAGGAGAGGGAGAAACACAAGGTGATAGGTGAAACCTGAAAGGGGAGGGATGAGATAAAGAGTTGGGAGGTTGATTGGTGAAAGAGATACAGGGCTGGAGTAAGGGGAGTCTGATAGGAGAGAACAGAAGGCCGTGGAAGAAAGAAAAGGGGGGAGGAGCACCAGAGGGAGGCAATGGGCAGGCAAGGAGATCAGATGAGAGAGGGAAAAGGGGATGGGGAATGGTGAAAGGGGAGGGGGTATGACCAGAAATTCGAGAAATCAATGTTCATGCCTTCAACTTGGAGACTACCCAGACAGAATATAATGTGTTGTTCCTCGAACCTGAGTGTGGCTTCATCGTGACAATAGAGGATGCCATGGATAGTTTTTGCTTGCTGGGCCAGAAGGGCCTGTTCCTGGCTGTACCTCTAAAATTAAATAGAAGTGCCAGAGGAACTCAGCAGGTGAGGCAGCATCTATGGAACGGAATAATCAGTCGACATTTCAGGCCGAGACCCTTCCTCGGGGTTTCCAGCAGTTGCAGACTCTCTTGTGAAAAGGAAGCAGATCCTGGTATTAAAAAGAAAACTGGGTAGTAGGTTAATTGGTCATTGTAAATTGTGTTTTTACTAATACTGTATATGTGCTTGTATATACGAGGACTCAAAGCCATGGTATTACCTTGCGGGCATTGGGGGCCAATCAACAGAAGATATCAGTGGGCTGGGGATCTGGACTGTATATATACATGCAAACTCTGCGCTGTAATTTTACTGATATTCTATACGGCTTTGTTGTGGATTACGGGTGGGCGGGGGGAGCGCCAGGTCTCAGGACTCTTGTCTCGTGATTGTGATCTTGTGTGTGCTTACTGTGTGTGACTGTTGGTAATGTGTCTTTGTACCTTGACCCTGGAGAACTGCTGTCTGGTTTGGCTGTATTCATGAGTATTCATGTATGGTTGACTGACAATTCAACTTGAATTAAATTAAATTAGACTAGAATTAAATCAGTAGGTTGCTGGGTGGCACAGCTCGGTGGGCCAGAGGGGGCTGTACCTTGCTCTACCTCTGAAAGTGCCAGAGGAACTCAGCAAGTCAGGCAGCATCTTTGGAACAGAATAATCAGTTGACCCTCAGGGTTTCCAGCAGTTTACAGACTCTCTTGTGAAAAGGAAATCGATCCTGGTAATAAAAAGAAAACTGGATGAAGTGGATCCACTAAAGAACATCATGTCTTTACACAGTAAGCATGATGTAAGGAGAAATGTCGTCTTCTTCTTCTTCTTCTTCTTCTTCTTCTTCTTCTTCTTCTTCTCCTTCTCCTTCTTCTTCTTCTTCTTCTTCTCCTTCTTCTCCTTCTTCTTCTTCTCCTTCTTCTTCTTCTTCATTCTCTTCTCCTTCTTCTTCTTCTTCTTCTTCTCCGTCTTCTCCTTCTTCTCTTTCATCCTCTTCTTCTTCTTCTTCTTCTTCTCCTCCTTCTTCATCCTCTTCTCCTTCTTCTCCTTCTTCTTCTTCTCCTCCTCCTTCTCCTTCTTCTTCTTCTTCTTCTCCTTCATCCTCTTCTCCTTCTTCATCCTCTTTTCCTCCTTCTTCTTTTTCTTCTCCTTCTTCTTCTTCTTCTTCTTCTTCTTCTTCTCCTTCTTTCTTCTTCTTCTTCTTCTCCTCTTTCTCCTTCTTCTTCTCCTTCTTCTTCTGCTTCTTCTCCTTCTTCTTCTTCTTCTCCTTCTTCATCCTCTTTTCCTCCTTCTTCTTCTTCTTCTCCTTCTTCTTCTTCTTCTTCTTCTTCTTCTCCTTCTTCTTCTTCTTCTTCTTCTTCTTCTGCTTCTTCTCCTTCTCTTTCTTCCTCTTCTTCTTCTTCTTCTTCTCACTTTTAATGGCAGTTGGCAGTCCAAATTAAAGGTGCCCACTGGAACCTCAAACAGCTCAGAATCAGGTCTAATATCACTGGCATATTTCATGAAGTTTTGCAGCACCAGTACATAACAAAAAAAAATTATAAATTGCAATAAGAAATATACATATAAAAATAAATAAGTAGTGCAAAAAGAGAGCAACAAAAGAAAACAAATAGTGTCCATGGGTTCATTGTCCATTCAAAACGCTGATGGGAAAGAGGAAGAAGCTGTTTCTAAAGTGTTGCGTGTTTGTCTTCGGGCTCCTGTACTTCCTCCTTGAATGCAACGAGAAGAGGGCATGTCCTCGGTGATGGGGGTCCTTACCGGTGGATACTGCCACTTTGGGGCACCGCTTTTTGAAGACATTCTCGGTGCTGGGGAAGTGCCACGATGGAGCCGGCTGAGTTCACAAACCTCTGCGACATTTTTCAATCCTGTTCGGTGGTCCGTCCATACAATACGGTGACACAACCAGTTAGAATGCTCTCCACGGTACATATATAGAAAGATCTGAGAGTCTTTGGTGACATACCAAGTCTCCTCAACCTCCTCATGAAAGATAGCTGCTGCTGTGCCTCCTTGGTGATTGCATCAATGTGTTGGGCCCAGCATAGATATTCAGAGACGCTGACACCCCAGGAACTTAAAAATGCTCACCCTTCACTCCGGTGATCCCTCAATGGGGATTGGTGGGAGTTCCCTCAACTTCCCTTTCCTAATGTCCGCAATCAACCCTTTGGTCTCACTGACTTTAAGTGCAAGGTTTTTATTCTGACACCATTCAACCAACTGATCTATCTCACTACTGCACACCTCCTCGTCACCACCTGATGCTTGGCCAACAATAGTTGAGTCATCAGCAAATTAATCGCCGTGCCTAACCACAGAGTCGTGGGTGTAGAGAGAGTGGAGAAGTGGGCTAAGCGTGCATCCTTGAGGTGCGCCAGTGTTGATTGTCAGCAAGGAGGAGACGTTACTTCTGAACTGCACTGACGATCATCTCCCGATGAGCAAGTCAAGGATCCAGTTGCAGGTAGAGGTATACAGGACGTAGATTTTGGTTCTGCTGTGTTAATTAAAAGTAGCACCAACAAAGCTACTAATGTAACATTTCCATGAATACTGTCGGCACACAGTAATTGTATAAATATATAAAACTACATGTCATTATCAGTGCTGTGAAATAACCCCTTAAACACCAATTGCCTTTTTGCAACTTTCCTGTTAGTGTTTTTATTAAGTTGGAAATTATGAATATTTATAAAATTAATTCACATACCATGAAAAGGAACCTAGTATTTGTTAATTTACAGCACTTTTGGAAAATTTGAATTAAATTATGCTGCTTTCAGTGACAATGTTTGAAATTTCTGTCGCAGTTCACGCTGTTAAAAAAAATGTCTGTTCAGTATCTGAGTAGCAAAAGAGTAGATGACTAAATCCTTGGCTGGATGTTCAGATCTGCGATCTGATGCAATCATCATAAACAGGTTAACATATATAGGAATATTATGAGTTGCCTATGAAACAAACCAAACTTTGTGGGGGTTTTTTTGCATAGGATACAGTCTCACACTCACTCCACCACAACTCTCTGTGGAAGCTGCAAACTGATATTGCACCTAATCCCTAGTTTAACATCTGGAGAGTATATATATGTTTATGTGTATCTCTGTGTTCTCCAAAAGGACTGCAAACTTGTCGTAGGGTTAGGAGGCTTGTGTGCCTCAACGACCCGGAGAGCTATGTTGGCTAGAGTCAGAGCGTTATGCTTTGGCTCTTGGTAGGGTCACCCATGCCAGACAGGTCAAAGGGTAGAAGCCAGACTAAGAGTGGCCCACCAGTCCTCCAGGTTCAGTGGTCTCAACTTCGGGCTAACAATGCTGACTGGGCAACCAAAACTGTTAACAGAAACAGCAATGAAGAATCCTTCTACATCTGAGTGTGACGGTATTCCTGAGTCTCCACCCGGGACTTGCATGACCGACAGTAGTGACACGATGAAGGAAGCCCTGACGGAGGAGCTTCATTGCCGCGCTGAACGCCAGCAGCGTAATAAGCAGTAGGTGAGTATTTGTGTCCAAGCTGGTGTGTATGGACACAGGTATGTGATCACTTGTTCAATTTTGAGCTATTAACATTGAATTAGGTCAACTCAGCACAATCAGCAAGAATGAGAAGAGAGGATCCAGTAAAGAGAATTGAAGGAGGTTGATATTTTTTGTTTTTATTCATGGTGAAATCACAAATATTCTTCTTGCAGACTGCCAATGTTCTGCAACAACCGCATTAATCGCCCATATCGACCCATGCAAACGACACCCATCAAGACTGCCGTTTACTTGCCTGCCTTAGGGGAGGGAATTGCACCTTCCCTCTCCATGTGACAGGAAGTCACTGTAACTTTTTTCATCACCTCACTTAACTCGCACCATTCAACCAGCGCCCTTAGTGACATTCCTAATAGATATTTCAATGGTTGGAAGACGGAGTATGCTGTCACCCCTTAAAGGAAGGCAACGGTACCTCATGGCCAAGTGGTTAAGGTGTCAGTCTAGTGATCTGAAGGCCGCTAATTTGAGCCTCAGCTGAGGCAGCGTGTCGTGTCCTTGAGCAAGGCACTTAACCACACATTGCTCTGCGACGACACCGATGCCAAGCTGTATGGGTCCTAGTGCCCTTCCCTTGGACAACATCGGTGTCGTGGAGAGGGGAGACTTGCGGATTGGGCAACTGCTGGTCTTCCATACAACCTTGCCCAGGCCTGCGCCCTGGAAACCTTCCAAGGCGCAAATCCATGGTCTCACGAGACTAATGGATGCCTATTATTATTATTATATATAACTGGAAATAATAGAATGTCTTCCAATCTTTTTAATTTGCCTGTGCCGTTGTGAAGCTATTTCCAGACCATTTGAGTAACAAGGACAAGGTCCTTATTCCACAGTGATGGGTTGAAGTTGCCCCATTGAAAATTAACATGGTCTTGCTGACAGCAGGGTGAGGGAGTCGATGCCGGTGACTCCGGGCCCAGCCCACGACTACTGTGCAGTGAAGAAAATACTGCTCTTTCTGCAGATACTAAACTCCTAATCTACCCATCTTTCCTTCCCTCTTTCCTCTTCTCATTCTTTCCTTCCAATCACATCAACACCTCCCTCTGTGTGTATGCATGCAGAACCAGCTGCCCCTCTTGGTCACAACTACACTTATTAGGCACAATGCATCGTGGGATCTAACGCATCTCCAAAAGACTTACCAGAGCTCGTGTTGGGTCCCTTTTACTTTCTTGCAGGAAGTGCAGGCAGTGTAAGAGCATAACAAACTTTGACAGGAATGGGAAAGGAGCTTTTGGCTTCAACGGATTAGAAAAGAAAATAGTATCAGAGATATGGTGGCTGGATGCACTGATCTATCTGAAGGTCTATTTCCATCTGTTCTCCTTGCCTGGCCAATGTGGTGGAGGTAGACATGCTAATCTCAGTTATGAGCAACTCTTTGAGGTACTGGAACTGGTGCCATGAACTCCTCCAAAGATCTTCCCGATATTTTGCAATCGGAAAATTCTCTTGAGAAAGGCCGTCGCAAAAGTTTGGTTGCTCATGGATTTACCAAGACTGAAATGTGATGAAAATTGCTCATGAGACTGAAAGCGCAGCCAACAAATGAAGAAGGATGAGGCGGCGATGACAGATGCATGTAGTCCCAATCCTGAGTCCATGAACGCCACAGAAATCTGCGGTCGGCCACAATGCAGCTCGTCCTCTGCCAGGCGAATACTGGGGGTGCAGCAGTGATTCCAGCCTGGATGCCACACCACACTGCTCCCGGTGGAACACACCAGCTTTGACGTCTCTCTCTCGGCAGCTGTAAACAAGTGACACCACAGCTTGGGGCCTAGTCCTCTCCGCAACGAAGTCCATGCAGCTCCCTTAGCCTGCGCCCTTGCCATCCGCTAATAAATCAGTGAATCAGACTTGCAGCATACCACGTTAACAATGTCCAAAAGGGTCTTGTGATCACAAGAGGAGCGATTAAGATGGTCACTCGCTATTTGACTGCACGCTTCCTTTGCGCACTGACTACTCAAAAGCCTCTCTGACGCAAGCAGCTGCACAATCTGCACCAACCTCCTTCAGTTTCTCCGCTAACAAGCAACTCGCTGATGAGGTAGACCTGCTGCACTTTAAGTTCTAAATGTCTAGCAGGATCTTGTGAACATAAAAAATGTTTATAAAGGACAGTAGCACCCTTTGTTGACCCGGCATAAGTCGCTGCGATCTTAGGGCCATGTTGGGTGCACTAGTTGACGTGAGTGGGCAATCCCTGTTCTCTTCACATGGTATCAATTAAAACATTGCCCTTATGTGCCCGTCATTCCCTTCTACAATTTAAAGTGGTTCATAGGGCCTACCTGACTGAAGATAAGCTCTCTTGTTTTTATTTGGATACATCTCCCTATTGTGATATAGTCATAGTCATAGTCATACTTTATTGATCCCAGGGGGAAACTGGTTTTCATTACAGTTACACCATAAATAATAAATAGTCATAGAACCATAAATAGTTAAATAGTAATATGTAAATTATGCCAGTAAATTATGAAATAAGTCCAGGACCAGCCTATTAGCTCAGGGTGTCTGACCCTCCAAGGGAGGAGTTGTAAAGTTTGATGGCCACAGGCAGGAATGACTTCCTATGACGCTCTGTGTTGCATCTCGGTGGAATGAGTCTCTGGCTGAATGTACTCCTGTGCCCATCCAGTACATTATGTAGTGGATAGGAGACATTGTCCAAGATGGCATGCAACTTAGACAGCATCCTCTTTTCAGACACCACTGTGAGAGAGTCCAGTTCCATCCCCACAACGTCACTGGCCTTACGAATGAGTTTATTGATTCTGTTGGTGTCTGCTACCCTCAGCCTGCTGCCCCAGCACACAACAGCAAACATAATCGCACTGGCCACCACAGACTCATAGAACATCCTCAGCATCGTCCGATGTTAAAGGACCTCAGTCTCCTCAGGAAGTAGGGACGGCTCTGACCCTTTTTGTAGACAGCCTCAGTGTTCTTTGACCAGTCCAGTTTATTGTCAATTCGTATCCCCAGGTATTTGTAATCCTCCACCACGTCCACACTGACCCCCTGGATGGAAACAGGGGTCACCGGTACCTTAGCTCTCCTCAGGTCTACCACCAGCTCCTTAGTCTTTTTCACATTAAGCTGCAGATAATTCTGCTCACACCATGTGACAAAGTTTCCTACTGTAGACCTGTACTCAACCTCATCTCCCTTGCTGATGCATCCAACTATGGCAGAGTCGTCCGAAAACTGAAGATGACAAGACTCTGTGCAGTAGTTGAAGTCCGAGGTGTAAATGGTGAAGAGAAAGGGTGACAAGATAGTCCCCTGTGGAGCCCCAGTGCTGCTGATCACTCTGTCGGACACACAGTGCTGCAAGCACACGTACTGTGGTCTGCCAGTCAGGTAATCAAGAATCCATGATACCAGGGAAGCATCCACCTGCATCGCTGTCAGCTTCTCCCCCAGCAGAGCAGGGTGGATGGTGTTGAACGCACTGGAGAAGTCAAAAAACATGACCTTCACAGTGCTCGCTGGCTTGTCCAGGTGGGCATAGACACGGTTCAGCAGGTAGATGATGATATCCTCAACTTCTAGTCGGGGCTGGTAGGCGAACTGGAGGGGATCTAAGTGTGGCCTGGTCATAGCCCGGAGCAGCTCCAGAACAAGTCTCTCCAGGGTCTTCATGATGTGGGAGGTCAATGCCACCGGTCTGTAGTCATTGAGGCCGCTGGGGCGCGGCGTCTTCGGCACAGGGACGAGGCAGGACGTCTTCCACAGCACAGGAACCCTGACAGATGTAACAATGGAGAAGCTTCACTAATTCATATGTTTTGGACTTGTCCGAGTCTTGAAAAATATTGGAAGGAAGTATTCCAAACTTTTTCGGTGCTTTTTAAAGTAAATTTTAAACCTAATCCTTTGACTGCCTTGTTTGGTATTGTTGGAGGAAATTATATTATTTTGGAGACACATGATCTGCATATTTTGGTCTTTATTTCTCTCATAGCCAGGAGGGCATTGTTGCTTAAGTGGAAGGATGCCTCTCCACCTACTCATACTCATTAGTTACATGATGTTATGTCTTGTTAAATTTAGAGAAGATTTGCTGTTCAATTTCTGAACCTAGACAAGATTTTTTAACATTGTGGGGACCATTTTTGAATTATTTTCAAAATCTTTGATTTGCTATTAAACACAGATGATGGCTAACAATATGTTTTAATATATGATAAAGATATTTTCCTTTTTTTTTAACCAAACAGCTGTTTTTTTTTTCTGGTAGTGGGTTTAGATTTTTTTTTGTATAATAAAATTATCTCTTTTCAATATTATGTTTAAATTTAATGTATTCAGATATGGGGTAATGAGACGATATTTGTGATTTCAATATATTGTAATCGATATATATTATATATTCTACTGTATTCTGTATTCTTTTATGTAAGAAATCAATAAAAATATTGAAAAAGAAAAAGAAAACATTGCCATAGTCCTTGATTTATGCTCATTTGAAAGTAAAATTCTCCTGAAGATTCCACAGGTCAGCTGCTGTATCTATACCAGAGCTAGAAGGTACATTGAGAGATGGATGTGGGAACTGAAACCAATGTTAGGTTGAACAACAAATCATCAGCTAATCAGTCCACACGGTGCTATCTTGCATACCTTAACCTAATGCTCAATCCAGACCATCCCAGTGGATGGAAGAAAGATCCCGTGATATCTTGCACACAGTTCCCAGCTTTCAGGATAATGGAAACCTCATCACTGGTTGCTGCAGCACTGATTGTGACCACTGTGTACAATTCACATTTGAATTGATTGGTATGGTACGAATCCTGTCTACCTCATCGCTCTGTAATTTGCAGTGGCATGGGGACACCGGTAGGTCGTGCTTGATGGGGCCATCATGTACAGATTTGCCATGATTCTCCCTTTCTTAAGTTTTCCTGTAACTCCATGACAGCCATTTATTCAGGTAACTTGTGTCGGCCATGTTGAGGGGTTTTGATGCCCTCCCTGGCAATGACTGTGATCTCTGACAGGAACTGCTCTAGTCCTGTTCAGGCAAATCCCTTTAAGCATAAACCACCAAAGTGCTGTTTACAACACATCTTTGGCCAACCCATTATATTTTTTTCTGCCGGGGCTTTTGATGGATGTTAGTGCTATAGGGCAGCATATGTTTAGCGCGCAAAAAAAAAGAGAAATGCATTTGTTTCTATGCATAGTGCATTGCCCTGCTTGATTTTCACCCTGCTGTCAAAAGAGCCTTGCAAAATGAATCCTTCCTCAAGGCTAAATGTTTATGGGTACAAATTCCACCCCAAGACTCAATCACAGAATGCAGGCTTCTTTTTTTCTAAAGATTAGCATCTTCTGATATTATTAATGATCAATCTTGTTCTTCCTTGTGGGATTGTGCTGCCTACAAAATGGCTCCTTCCCCCGCCATTGACATAATCCGGTGTAGGTGAAGTGTCTGGTGATGCTTTGGAAAGATTTAATCTTTCTCCCTGACAGAGTTCAATAAGCCTGCACTTACTGAAGATTCACTGCTGTGTCAAAAACTAAGTATTATTCATTGTGTTGGGAATAATGCATCAAATTAATTTCACAACAATTATTTTCTCATTCAGTGTGCTGTTTGAAAAGTTGCAAAGAGAAAAGTACTGTTTCAATCTGAGTAGTGTTCTGAAATCTTTTATTCTATTTGAAAATAATACAGGAGCCAGAGAGAACTTATGGAATCAAGCAGGCACGTTCTGTAGCTTGGCTATTCCACAACAGTTGTTTCAACTGGGTTTCAATAGGCACCTTCCTTCATGAAATAAGAAACCAGGAGGCATTTCACAGCACTTGTCAAAAAAACTGATGTATTGAATAAAATATCAGAATGGGTGGGGGGTGGGGGGGAGAGAGATGGATTACTTAGCGTTGTCACATTTTAAAATGGATTGTTGCTTTAGCTGATGTCCAGCGGTGTTGCGTTGAAGCTCTGCTGATAAATATGCTCTTTTAATACCTGCTGTATCAGTACTGAAGCACTTCCAGCCTAACTACCTGTTCAGACAGGACTGCAGCAGATGATTTTTGTGCTCCTTTACCGCAGTGTAGGAAGTTGCTTTGAGGCATGGAGCACATAATGGAACTTTGTAAAGTCACTTTGAAAATTCACGGTGATAGAGGTAATTTCAATCAGAATTTGCTCCTAACTTGGTTTCGTTAAAGAGAGAATAGGCAGTAACACAAGGGAAGTTTCAGTAATGTTCTGAGATTGGAGGGACCAAAACCTTTTCAGATTACACCAGCCGTAACTGTAGCAGTTGTCATGGTCTCATTTATTTCAATGGGATAGACGACTGCCATAGAAAAGGTCAGAGAAGATAGTCCTCTTAAAATTTTAATTAATATTAGACCACAAGGCTGTGTGAAGTAGGAAAAATAGTAGCCCATCCAGAGCCTTTTGCCCACTCAACAACATCTTGCCCTTTCCTGCCTTTCCTTATAACACTTGCTTCTTAGAAACCATAGAAACTATAGAGAAACTACAGCCCAGAAACAGGCCTTTGGCCCTTCTTGACTGTGCCGAACCATTTTCTGCCTAGTCCCACTGACCTGCACACGGACCATATCCCTCCATACACCTCCCTTCCATGTATCTGTCCAATTTATTCTTAAATGTTAAAAAAGAACCCGCATTTACCACCTCCTCTGGCAGCTCATTCCATACTCCCACCACTCTCTGTGTGAAGAAGCCCCACCCAATGTTCCCTTTAAACTTTTGCCCCCTCGCCCTTAACCCATGTCCTCTGGTTTTTTTCTCCACTTGCCTCAGTGGAAAAAGCCTGCTTGCATTCACTCTGTCTATACCCATCATAATTTTATATACCTCTATCAAATCTCCCCTCATTATTCTACGCTCCAGGGAATAAAGTCCTAACCTATTCAACCTCTATCTGTAACTGAGTTTCTCAAGTCCCAGCAACATCCTTGTAAACCTTCTCTGCACTCTTTCAACCTTATTAATATCCTTCCTGTAATTTGGTGACCAAAACTGAACACAATACTCCAGATTCAGCCTCACCAATGCCTTATACAACCTCATCATAACATTCTTTTATTGCTGTCAGCCTTAAATATGCCCAGGAAGTCTACACCAAAATTTCTCCTTCGCAAAGAATTTCAAAAGACTCTCAAAGAAGATATTCTTCCACATCTGGGTGCTAAATGGGCTCCTCTCTGTACTTAATTAAGGAGTTGCTCCAACTTAAAATGTGCTTCTAAGTACAGCTAATTTTTAAATGTTCTGCCACATTTTCTGAAGGCCCCCTTAGCTCTAATCATCAGAGACATTTTGAAATAGTGGAAGCAGCTGTCAACACACACAAAATGCTAGAGGGATTCAGCAGGCCAGGCAGCATCTACGGAAAAGAGTAAACAGTTGATGATTTGGGCTGAGACCCTTCACCAGAACTCATGGTCTTGATGAAGGGTCTCAGCCCAAAAAGTCGACTTTTCCATAGATGCTGCCTGGTCTGCTGGGTTCTTCTGGCATTTTGTTTCTGTTGCTTTGGATTTCCAGTATCTGCAGATTTTCTCCTGTTCGGGAATTAGTTGTCAGATGCCCATTGGTTTAGCCCCCTGTAGTCTAGTCGCCACTCGAGGACTGCTCCTCTTTATGAATGACTACAATAGTGAGGGCAGAAAGACTTTACGAGACACATGACCATAAAAGAAACCAAATATAATACTAGTACAGGAAGAAAATACTAGGGTCTAGTGAGATCTAATTGCATCTTTTCATAGATTTTATTGTTCATCCTTATTTCACAAACCAACTTCTTGACTATATTCAAGACCCTAATTTATTTTCTTAAAGTAGTGAAAATAGTTCTTCAGACCCAATGTATCTTCTTCCTGTAGTAGAGAGAGCAGGAGGTACGGTGGCAGGTCCTCTGCAGAACCCTATAGAGAACACAGATCACTGCCCTTAGACAGCTTAAACCTATTCCAGAATGTATATAAGAGAGGCCGAAGGTCACGCTCCAAAAGGGAACACTGACTGAACCAATCCAGCTTTCTATTTCTTTCCAATCCAACAACTAGTTAGAGATATGTTTTGTGCTCTAAGGAGCAAAATGTAGGTTATTGTGTTCACAACTTTTGCGTGTTTTCTGTGGAGTCTGTAAGTTATGGCACAGAATTAAAGTGTGAAAATTCAGACCCTCAAGAGAGTCAAAACCTTTGCACAGTTATATGCACCTTCACTGAGCACAAGTACATTCAGAAACACATGGCATATTCAACTTGAACAAGGAGATGGCAATTGAACCTAAAGGAAGCAGAGACCGGGATATCCAAAGTGAGCTGTCCCTCTGGGTTTATTTCCAGCTCATGAAGCTCATTAATGGTCTCTCACACATGGTTTCTGAAGACAGATAACATTTGATATGAAAATATACCAATAATTTAACCTTGTAGTGTTGGAGCATAAAGGTTTGGGCCAGGAAATTGGTTTCTTACTTCTAATGGTGTTAAAACAGCCTTGTGAGGTGGCCAAAAGTCTTGTAAATGCTGGGGTCTTCTGCTGTGTGGCTTCCTTCTCTTTGGCGATATCGGTCTATTGACCTACTGCAAGATTTCACACTTGGCCTTACAGCTTTGCTCTCAGTAGTCAACCCTTAAAGGGTCGTATGACAAAGCAAGCAGTTACTGCTGCTTATCAAATGGAAGCCTTCAATGATGGAAGGGTGAATGTATCTGAGGATTCATAGGACAGGCTTCTGGAAAAAGGAACCTCAGAGGCCACATTACTTGTCCAAGGGATCCATAGAGACTTCCCAGGGTTGCAGCTGGCTAAAGCTGGCAGGAGTTTGCCAGGGTATCCTCTGTTAAGAATGTTGTTGTCTCACATGGCATGGCCTGGGAGGGGCTGATGCAAGTCTGTCCATCCAGGCGCCAGAATTGGATCAATCTTCGTCTGGCATCTCGTCCACAGTCATTCCAGCATGGGTGGCCCTGAGTTGGCATTTCCCGGTGGAGTCCTTCAAGTGTGCAACCCTCCACACAATGTCAACGTGTTGATCCAAGTCTTAGAGGGGTATACTCCATGTACTCCATAATGCAGCTCATGCTTTCTGCATCTCTGAGCTAAAAGAAAAGTAGATATGGCTTCTCTCTTTGAGCAAGCAGCATGGGTAATTTCCCAAAGGCATTAGTGAGAAGCAGGCTGAGAATTAGCAGACATTTGTGTCAGCAGAGTGGATCATTCCTGCATTTAGGAAGCTTAAGAGTAATCCTCAAGTTGACTTCCATGGATAAAGCATTCCTGAAACATTTAGTTATAGGAGATCTTGGTTAGAGCAAAGAATTCAGTTTCAGTATCTCCCATTATAAATAGCACCTTTTCATGGAAAAGGGATTTATTACAATCTACATGCCCTGTGAACTGATAAGAACAGGTGGACTAAAAAATTGATCTGTGCCAGTTTTAACAGAGTGCTTAGTGCCCTCCCCCAAGCTCTTCAGATGTGCTGAGATTCAACAATGCCAAATGAAAACCTGTAGTGTTTGTCCCCCTTGGTACAACATGCTGTTAGAGCAACAGCGAAGATTGGTAAATGTTTCTATATGAATTTCTCGCTCTCATCGTCATCGTTATCTATGACGTAGGTGATCATGGTCCAAGACCATGTTCGTTCTTGGCAATTTTTTCTGCTGACGTGGTTTGCCATTGCCTTCTTCTGGGCAGTGTCTTTACAAGCTGGGTGACCCCAGCCATTATCAGTACTCTTCAGAGATTCACTGCCTGGCATCGGTGGTTGCATAACCAGACGTAATATGCACCAGCTGCTCATATGACCATCCACCACCTGCTCCCTTGGCTTCACATGACCCTGATCCCTGATTGTGAGCAGGGGGGAGCGCTAAGCTTTGCCCAGGGGTGACCTGCAGGCTAGCAGAGGGAAGGAGTGCCTTACACCTCCTTTGATAGAGATGTATCTCCACCCATTTCTCACACTAGCCCTTTGAGTATATGTGCACAAATGCACCAGCACTCGTCCAACCACTGGAAAGTGCTGCTCATTTTCAGGAGCCACTGTTATTGACCTTTATGGGGACTTCAAGAGAGTAGCAGATTGCATCAGCTGCAGGAAGATTGTTCTCTGTTTAAGGCCAAGGGTGGGGGTGAACAGGGAACACATAATCAGCAGATCCACAACCACAGGTGATGATTATTTGGTGTGTCATGTCGTAATGTTGGGTGGGGTGATTTCAACGCGGGGGGGAGAAAGGTTTCTAATATTAACAAACATTCCAGAAAGCTATGAGCCAATGTCCCTCCTGGATGTTAATAAACTCTAACACAAGTGCAATAATGCACTAGTTTTTTCTCAGAGATTTGCAAATGAATGCCAAGGTCCTAACATCCACTGTTTTAAGTTCATCAGTTAAAGAGACAGGATTGTCACTGATCTGGCCAATGTTTGCTGCTTACGTCTAAATGCTTCTTTTCTGCCGTTCAAAGGGTGCTTAAGAGTCAGCCACCTTGCTGAGGATCTGGAGTCACATATCATCCAGACTGAGTACAGACACCAAGTTTCCTTCCCTGAAGGACATGAGTAAAACAGGTGAGTTCTGTGTTGGCAGTACTGAGATTGACTTTGTAAATCAAAAGTTAAGCCTTTAATTGCCATAGTGAGATTTAAACTAATATCTCAGGATCAGTGGTCCAGGCCTCTGGATATTAGTCGAATAACTTATTAACTATGCCATTTAATTAGCAAATATATGATGTCTATTTACAAATATGACTGCCCAGGCTACGTATGAAAGCTGATGTTTCATGCCTGCTAATGTCTAACAACCACAAGAGAAGAACATGTTCCTTTTGTTAATAAAGTGGTTCTCAGTTCCCTGATGCATGTATGTGCAGTACATGTCCCGATAAGACAGATGGTCCGGGGATCATTATGAAGATGTAGACCAGCCAGGGAGCTTATTGAACTGGTGACCTTTACTTCTGTGGGAGGAGCCAATTTGATCATTACAATACCTACAGAATTTCTGATGCGTCTCTATCTGATTGCTGCTAACACACATTTCCAAAAGATTGGCCAGTGGAAATCCAACATGATTAGATTTTAGCAACACACATAAAATGCTGGTGGAACGCAGCAGGCCAGGCAGCATCTACAGGAAGAAGTACAGTCGACGTTTCGGGCCAAGACACTTCGTCAGGACTACCGGTAAAAAGAGATGGTAAAAGATTTGAAAGTGGGAGGGGGAGGGGGAGACCCGAAATGATAGGAGAAGACAGGAGGGGGAGGGATGAAGCCAAGAGCTGAGAAGTTGATTGGCAAAAGGGATACAAAGCTGGAGAAGGGGGCGTATCATGGGACAGAAGGCCTTGGAAGAAAGAAGGTGAGAGGGGAGCACCAGAGGAAGATATAGACAGGCAAGGAGTTATAGCGAGAAGGAAAGAGAGAATGAATGAATGAATGAATAAATAAATAAATAAACAAACAAACAAACAAAATGAAGTGCTACACATGCCCTTACACTTCCTCCCTCACACCATTGAAGACCCTAGACAGTCCTTCCAGGTGAGGCAAAACTTCACCTGTGAGTCTGCTGGTGTGATATACTGTGTCCGGTGCTCCCGGTGTGGCCTTCTACATATTGGTGAGACCCGACGCAGATTGGGAGATCGTTTCGCTGAACACCTACGCTCTGTCTGCCAGAGGAAGCAGGATCTCCCAGTGGCCACTGTCATGGTCCGGTCCGTGAAGTCCGCTTTCCGGTTCATGATCCGGTCCGTCGACCCTTGCTCCAGATTTTCCTGTCTACCCTGTTTATGTTCCTGTTGAGCACTAATTGAGGCAGCTGACTCTCGTTGGGGCTGGCTGCATAAATACCTCCAGAGACCAGGGTGTGGCGGCTGGATTGTTCTTGTCCTTACTCCTTGTATCCCTTCCCCTGCCTTCCGTTTCCTCGCTTGAAGCCCTGCCTTGTCTTGCCGGTAACTCTCGCCTCGCCTCGCCTGTAGTCTTGTCTTTGAGCCACCCTGTACCTAACTCCCTTCCTGTCCCTTGCCTTCGCTGGGTAAGCCAGGCCGTCTTGCTGTTACCTGCGGTTGGTTCTGTCCCTTCCTGTCCCTTACCTCCATTGGATAAGCCAGGCCATCTTGCCGTTACCTATGGTTGGTTCTGTCCCTTCCTGCCCCTTGCCTCCGTCGGGTAAGCCAGGTCGTATTGCCATTACCCTGCAGTTCGTTCTGTCCCTTCCTGTCCCTTGCCTCCATCGGGTGGAGTACTGCGCCCTGCCTAGGTGATCTGCACCCTGCCCAGATGATCTGCGCCCTGTCCAGGTGATCCGTGCCCTGCCCAGGAGTACTGCGCACTGCCCAGGAGTACCGCACCCTGCTCAGGAGGAGCTTCAAGACCTCAAGCCTCTAGCCTCAAGCCTCTAGTCTCCAACCTCGCCTCAAGTCTCTGGTCCCCAGCCTCGCCTCGAGTGTCTGGTCCCCAGCCTCGCCTCAAGTCTCTGGTCCCCAGCCTCGCCTCGAGTCTCTGGTCCCCAGCCTCGCCTCAAGTCTCTGGTCCCCAGCCTCGTCTCAAGTCTCCGGTCGCCAGCCTCACCTCAAGTCTGAAGATTCCAGCCTCGTCCTGCCTGCCAGCCAAGTCACGTCCTTGCCTAGTTCTGGGGTCCAAGCCAGAGGCAAGATCCAGGTTCTGGGTCCTTGTCCAGTCTCTGGCTCGGAGTCCAAGCCCGGGCTCCTAGCTTTCTTGTCCAGTCCTGTTCCAGGTTCCTGGTTTTTGTGTCCATGTCCTAGGCCTCACCCTGTATCCTAGTCCTATCCCTAGTACTTCAGTATCTGTGTCTTGCACTTGGGTCTTTCCCAGCCACCTACTTATGACAGCCACACATTTTCATTCCACATCCCCTTCCCATTCTAATATGTCTATCCACGGCCTCCTCTACTGTCGAGATGAAGCCACACTCAGGTTGGAGGAACAACACCTCGTATTCCGTCTTATATTCTGTACGAGCAGCTGGTGCACATCACAAGTCCCGGCTACGCAACCACTGACGCCAGGTAGACAGCCCCTGGAGAGAATTGATAATGGCCGGGGTCACCCGTCTTGTAAAGACACCGCCCAGAAGGCAGTGGCAAACCACCTCTGTAGAAAAGTTTGCCAAGAACAATCATGGTCATGGTAAGAGCAATGCAGCCTATGTCATACACCATGACCACTAACGCCAACCAGACAATCTCGGAAGAATATTGATAATGGCTGGGGTCACCCATCTTGTAAAGACACTGCCTAGAAGAAGATAACAGCAATGTAGAAAAATTTGCCAAGAACAATCATGGACAGATGGAGGACGATGATCATATTTCAAGGCACATAATGATAATGTTGATGATGAATTAATGTACCAACCGGTACGTCTTTGGGCTATGGGAGAATGCTGGACCATCCAGAGGAAGCCCACATGCACACGGGAAATATGTACAAACTTTCTTACAGAGGACACCGAAGTTGAACTCCAAACTCCAAGCATTGCGCTAACTGCTACACTACCACAGCACCCGGTGGTATAATATTATCTATTAGATGATAGATAACAGTAAGTATGGACAATGGGTTTACACTTGAATTTAGCTAATCCAAAAGAAACACAGTATGGTCAATGATTCAAAGGCAAGCAGTAAAGTAAATTGTTCATAATAAAATAGTTAAATATCAAAGATAAGATGTCTAAGATTCCAGGACTGAGAGGTTTGTCGGATGTAGAGCATCTGATGGCTCTGGGTCTATACTCACTGGAATTCAGAAGAATGAGGGGTGACCTCATTGAAACCTATCGAATGTTGAAAGGCCTCAGCAGAGTGGATGTGGAGAGGATATTTCCTATGGTGGGTGAAGTCATAGCCTCAGAATAGAGGGGCGTCCTTTTAAAATGGAGATAAGGAAGAATTTCTTTAGTCAGAGAGTGGTGAATCTGCGGAATTCACTGTGACAGGCGGCTGTGGAGGTCAAGTCATTGGGTATATTTAAGGCAGAGGTTAATAGATTCTTGATTAGTCAGGGCATGAATGGATACGAGGAGAAAGCAGAAGGTTGGGGCCTAGATCAGCCATGATGAAATGGCATAACAGACTTGATGGGCAAATGGCCTAATTCTGTTCCTAAATCTTATGGTCTTATAAAAGATACTGAGGGTGCTAAGGGAATTCTATTACCCAAGAGCTATATGTAGGAATAGTTCAACAGACTTCTCAGAAAGTGGAGGAAAAGAATATTCTGTGCTTGATGTATGTTGCCAGAAATTTAATGAATGCTCCAGGTAAACAATATTAATTCATGTTCAATAATGAATTGTTTTCCACATCTAAAAGTGGGAGAGCAAACAATGTGCCAAGGAATCTTGGAATTCTGAAAATTTACTCGGAACACAAATATGAATCTGCTGCGTGTTGAGGAACCAAATCCTATCTGGCAACAAGAAGCCATCCTCCAAGTAGACTGCACTTTTAATCACATTTGAGTGATAAAAAAAAAATTCACTTGTTTTGACACTTAATCATTAATAGCAAAACTTAAATTAAATGTTTTTTTCAATTTTAATTGTTCGGTGAAGTCATTTCAGGTTTGCCACAAGTAGAGATATGATGATGGTTTATTGGATCAGCTCAGAGAGAGTTGAGGAAAGGGGCACTTTCTACTTTTATTGTAAACCCACCAACCACTCTCCATGCAAGCAGCAAGAATCCAGCAGCTCTGGTAATTGCTGTTGACATTGCTTGGACCCTCTCCTCTCTGCCAGGGACAATCCTCCATTCATGAAGGACAGCTTGTTAGCTGGCTCCAAGCTCCAAATCTCCTTAATTAACTTGTAAAAGTTGCCTAAGCTTTGGTGGGAAATTTGCACACAAAGGGCTGGTGTCTGGCTCTTTCATCCAGCATTGCGTGCCTCTGTGTTGGGTGGACAACAAAATAGCATTTTCTTCCTAACTGCCGCAAAGATAACGGTGAACCTCATTAATGAACATTGTGTTTTGGAATGCTTTCCAAGTGATTCACCAGTCTTTCTTAAACTCCTGCACTGAGAGGCAGTTAGCATTGGCTGACAAAGTAGCAAGACAAAAAAAAAAGACCAATTAAGAAACTGGTTGGTTTGAAGGAGGAAAAATACGAAAGAAAAAAAAGCAGGTGCACTGTAAAAGGTCACCCTATACAGGAGCAAACAAACATGCTGACATGATTCAATGGCAATTTATTGCTAGTGAAGGCACAGGGAGCAGATTGCTAAGTTGATGTGACCCTTCACAGTTTCCTGCCCCAATTTGTCTATGTCAAGTCCTGCTGTGAATACATTTCAATTTAGCTTTTCTTTTCAGGGAATATTCAAAAGGTTGCCTTTTCTATTTTTTTTCCCAAGTAGATTGTAGCAGACCTTGCCTTTTCTTCCCCCACCTCCCCCAAATGTCATTAACAGCTCTTCAAGACCTCACAGACAAAAGTTCCAAAGGTTGGTGATGGCATGGCTTTAGATTCAATAGCATCCAAGTTCGTAATGATAAACTGATCAATTTTCATAATAAATATCACCCTGAATGAGCTCTACCAATAAAAAAAGCTTCTCGGGATCATCTGCTTCAAAATGCTGGTTGTCATAAAAATTGGCGAGTTCCTGGCCCATTTATCATCGGAACTACTGTTAGGGAGTCTGCTACCTAAGCAACAAGGACCTCAGACTGTGAATATATTAGCAAGATTTTTTTTTTGCTGCGAGCGTGCAATTCTGGAAAACATTGGCGTTTTAAAGTTGTAGTCATAACGTGTTATGTTGTCAAGCTCCTGTTTTCTTCAGCGGAGTGGGGTAATAGGGTGTGATGTAGGCTTTGAGAATCAGATCCACCCATTGATTGTGACGCTGGCATCCCTATTATTTTATTAAAAATGACTACATTTATTAAATTACAGGAAGACTTACTGACTTACAAATGCTTAGAAGCTATCTTGATGTTCTGTTAAAATGCAAAGCTAAGCAGCCCTGCTGTTTTAATTGGTAGGTGCGTTGCCTACCACGGACCTGAACACTCTGGATCAGTAAGATCCCATGGGAATTATTTTAATGAGGAACCTCCCCTACTGGTTCAGTCAGGTCAAGAACAGAAGTTCTCAGCTGGTATTTCCCAGTATTTATGCCCCAGTTACATAATAACCAATGCATTAATAGATAAATGATGAAAGATCACGAAACACTTCTGACTGCTTACAGCAGCTCATATAAAATAACATAATTTGCACAATTCAGTGCAGACTTCTTGTGACATTAGAATGGCTGATTAAGCCGTGCAAAGGGAGTGGATACAGTTATATTGGTTGTACTCATTATATAATATTCCAATTGAACCTCTGTACTTGCAAAAATAAATTTTTGCCTGCATTTGGTTATACTTATTTCTCCCAAACTTCAGGATGATTTAGGAGGTGTAACTCTATATTGGCTCCTGACTAACAGGTAATGATAATTCCTGTTCTACCTTGAAGTGTAAATGTATCCTTTCAGGTAAGGGAGCAGGAAGATAACAGGCCCCTTTTCTTGGTCTGAGCCAGTCACAGCTCTGACTATGACAGCAGGAGGACAATTTGCATTTTATTTAGTTCACACAAGAAATGCTTTTTAGATGAAATATCTGAAGGCTGCTGTTGGATTGCAACTCAGCAGGGGTCAAGGTCACACAGATTAGGCACTTTAGTGTTCCAGTGAACTTGACCATTTCTACTGCTTATTCTAGGCATCCTCTCTCCCTCATTATGATATAAAATGCTCGGCTATAACTTTTATTTACTATTGAAGCATTGAAGAAATCTCACTGAAATTATTTGACAGGCAAACTGATGAAAGATTATTTTCCTTCATGAAATTAAAAATATTAGATTCACTTTATTCATTACTGATATGGATACCATTGGCACAGCTGGTGTTCATTGCTAATTTTAAGCTGAAAGGGTAGCAAGCGCTATTCTATGGTATAATTGATTGCGGATTTAACTTGGTGGGTTTGAAGGGAAATGATAAACACGCAAATCAAATTGGAGAGGACATGGAAGAGATTGGAAATGACAGATCACAAACACTTGCCTCATTTGTATGTTCCAGGAGATGCCAATGAAGAAAAGGTAATTTGCTTTAATGCAGCCAGCCGAAGCCAGTGGTACAAGGACAAGATGCTGAAACCCATGGAGAGAGTGTCAATGAATAGACTTACTTGGTTTCCTTGGGCCCTTAGCTCCCAGCCATTGATAACCTCCAATCTTCATCATCTTCTGAAGTCAGTGGTATGGTTGGAGTTCATCAATGCTTCTGCAATCCGTTATACCCATTGTACAGGGGAGCGGCTTATACAGCTTCACCAGATCCCTGTTGGCCGGCCTTACTCATTTCCGCCTCTCACGACGGAGATGCAGGGTTGGACTTTGAGAGTCAGCAAACAGACTGCTTTAACATTAATGGTGTTGTCCAAGTTGGGCCCAGAGTGGCAGTTAGCAACCTCTAAATTTGTGTCACATTGGTATTGGAAGGGCATTGAGAAAGAAAGTGGTAGACCGCTCATCTGAGAACATCAGGCCAGATGTCATTCAGATCTTGGTTCCAACAGGCAAGGACTCCTTCATCATCTCAGGAACCTCACATGAAACTGTGCAATCATCAGCAGATATGTCCATTTTTGTCTCAATAAAGGTTAGATTGTTGAGAGTGATTGCAAGCAGTTGTGAAAGGCCACTACCTTCATGATCACCAGTAATGACAGCTTCGACTGAGATGATTGCTGGACTTGACTTCAATCATGAGGGATTTATTAATGTACTACCTATTGAGTATAGTTTTAGGACTTCTTGGTACTGCAATCAACCAAATGCTTCACTGAGGTTAAAAGTAGTCAGTCTCATGTGACCTTTAGAATTGAAGTCTTATATCCATGTTATTAATGACATACTTTACAATTTCCTTCATTATTACTGTCTATTTTAAGGTACTAAAACATTCAAAACATATTTTACTTGTTTGGGAATTCCATGATTCTTGATATCAAATGGTAATTTGTATGGGGTGTCAGGGAGGGGTAGCACCTCTGGTGGGGAACATGTCGCGTCCTTTTCAGGGCGGTTAGTCCACCTTTGGTCCCCACCTGGCACTCAGCTCTCACCTGTGGCTCCCCGTAGCTGTTTGCATGCGACAGCGGCCACACCCCGGGCAACGGCTTCGACAAGCCGGCTAAACCAGGTGAGGGTAGCCGACGGGTCTCAAACCCTCGGTGAGATAGGGAGTTGTCTATCCCAGCATGTGAAGACAGACCTATGGAAGGTCTAACGGTCAAGAAGGCGGTCATGGAACGTGTAGAGCAGGACAAAACACAGAAGACGTCCTGGTCATCCACTGTGCCTAGTCCCATCTCCAGCCGTCTAGACTCTGTCTTGCCACTGGATCCAGATGGGAATTGGGAAGAGAGAGTGAGGCTGACACTGCGCAGCTCTCCCTCACTTAAATCCAAATCACGCACTAGTCTCGACACCATCATAATGGTGTCGAGGTCCTCATCGACGTCAACGATGGACGAACAACAACCGTATTTGCATATTCAGAGCTCCTTCTGAAATTTACTTCAGGTGGTGGCTTGGAACCAGGTTTTGGAAACAAAAGAGACAGCGTAACTGTTACTTTGCAGCAATGAACTTCAAGGCATTAGTCTTTCATGGAGAGCAGTTCAGCAGGTATGAGTGGTGCGGTGGAGATACCTCTCTACCAAAGGAAGTGTAAGTCGCTCCTTCCCTCCACTAGCCTGCAGGTCACCCTTGGGCAAGGTGTAGCACTTGCTTACCTCTCTGCTCAGGGTCACGCGAAGCCATGGGAGCAGGTGGTGTTGATCATATGAGTGGCCAATACATAGCACAATACATATTCACGCTCTTAAACTTTTCGATGATTTTAAGTTCCCTGGCCCCCACCGCTTTATTTTCACCTTGGATGTCCAGTCCCTATATACTTCCATCCCCCATCAGGAAGGTCTCAAAGCTCTACGCTTCTTTTTGGATTCCAGACCTAATCAGTTCCCCTCTACCACCACTCTGCTCCGTCTAGCAGAATTAGTCCTTACTCTTAATAATTTCTCCTTTTGCTCCTCCCATTTCCTCCAAACTAAAGGTGTAGCTATGGGCACCCGTATGGGTCCTAGCTATGCCTGCCTTTTTGTTGGGTTTGTGGAACAATCTATGTTCCGTGCCTATTCTGGTATCTGTCCCCCACTTTTCCTTCGCTACATCGACGACTGCATTGGCGCTGCTTCCTGCACGCATGCAGAACTCGTTGACTTTATTAACTTTGCCTCCAACTTTCACCCTGCCCTCAAGTTTACCTGGTCCATTTCTGACACCTCCCTCCCCTTTCTAGATCTTTCTGTCTCTGTCTCTGGAGACAGCTTATCCACTGATGTCTACTATAAGCCTACTGACTCTCACAACTATCTGGACTATTCCTCTTCTCACCCTGTCTCTTGCAAAAACGCCATCCCCTTCTTGCAATTCCTCCGTCTCCGCCGCATCTGCTCTCAGGATGAGGCTTTTCATTCTAGGACGAGGGAGATGTCTTCATTTTTTAAAGAAAGGGGCTTCCCTTCCTCCACTATCAACTCTGCTTTTAAACGCATCTCCCCCATTTCACGTACATCTGCTCTCACTCCATCCTCCCACCACCCCACTAGGAATAGGGTTCCCCTGGTCCTCACCTACCACCCCACCAGCCTCCGGGTCCAACATATTATTCTCCGTAACTTCCGCCACCTCCAACGGGATCCCACCACTAAGCACATCTTTCCCTCCCCGCCTCTCTCTGCATTCCGCAGGGATCGCTCCCTACACAACTCCCTTGTCCATTCGTCCCCCCCATCCCTCCCCACTGATCTCCCTGCTGGCACTTATCCGTGTAAGCGGAACAAGTGCTACACATGCCCTTACACTTCCTCCCTTACCACCATTCAGGGCCCCAAACAGTCCTTCCAGGTGAGGCATCACTTCACCTGTGAGTCGACTGGGGTGATATACTGCGTCCGGTGCTCCCAATGTGGCCTTTTATATATTGGTGAGACCCGACGCAGACTGGGAGACCGCTTTGCTGAACATCTACGCTCTGTCCGCCAGAGAAAGCAGGATCTCCCAGTGGCCACACATTTTAATTCCACATCCCATTCCCATTCTGACATGTCTATCCACGGCCTCCTCTACTGTAAAGATGAAGCCACACTCAGGTTGGAGGAACAACACCTTATATTCCGTCTGGGTAGCCTCCAACCTGATGGCATGAACATTGACTTCTCTAACTTCCGCTAGGCCCCACCTCCCCCTCGTACCCCATCTGTTACTCTTTTTAATGCACACATTCTTTCTCTCACTCTCCTTTTTCTCCCTCTGTCCCTCTGAATATACCTCTTGCCCATCCTCTGGGTCACCCCCCCCCGGCTTTCTTCCCGGACCTCCTGTCCCATGATCCTCTCGTATCCCCTTCTGCCTATCACCTGTCCAGCTCTCGGCTCCATCCCTCCCCCTCCTGTCTTCTCCTATCATTTTGCATCTCCCCCTCCCCCTCCAGCTTTCAAATCCCTTACTCACTCTTCCTTCAGTTAGTCCTGACGAAGGGTCTCGGCCTGAAACGTCGACTGCGCCTCTTCCTATAGATGCTGCCTAGCCTGCTGCGTTCACCAGCAACTTTGATGTACATAGCACAAGTCCTAGTTATGCGACTACTGACACCAGGCAGACAATTTCTGAAGAGTATTGATAATGATTGGAGGTCAACTATCTTGTAAAGGCACTGCCCAGAAGAAGGCAATGGAAAACCACTTCTGTAGGAAAAATTTGCCAAGGACAATCATGGTTATGGACAGAGCATGATCACCTACGTCAGAATGATGAATAGTCCTGAGGGGATGAGAGAGCTGCAGTAAAACTGAAGCATCAATGGAAGTAAGTAGTTTCTGGAACTATACAAGACCATTGGCACATTGATAGGATGCAGAGTTGGACTGAGAAGTGGCAGAAGGAGTTCAGTTCAGAAAAGTGTGAAGTGATACACTTCGGAAGGTCGAATTTGAAGGCAGAATGCAGGGTTAATGGTAGGATTCTTAGCAGTGTGGAGCAACAGAGAGATCTGGAGATCCACATCCATAAACCCCTCAAAGTTGAGGGTGCCTAGGCAGGCATGCAGTGCGTTGGCCTTCATTAGTTGGGGATTGAGTTCAAGAGACACACGGTAATGCTGCAGCTCTATAAAACTCTGATTAGACCACACTTGAAGTATTGTGCTCAGTTCTGGTCACCTGGATGTGAAAGCTTCAGGGAGGGTGCCGAGGAGACTTACCAGGATGCTGCCTGGAAAAGACAGCACGTCCAGTGAAGATAGGCTCAGCGAGCCTGGGCTTTTATCTCTGGAGCGAAGGCAGATGAGGAATGACTTGACAGAGGTGTACAAAATGACAAGATGCGTAGATTTTCACTGGACAGCCAGAGACATCCCCCCCCCCCAGGGTGGAAATGGCGGCTATAAAGGGGCATAATTTTAAAGTGATGGAAGGGAAGTTCCGGGGTGTTATCAGAGGTAAGTTTTTTACACAAAGAGTGGTATGTGTTTGGAACATGCCGCCGGGATAGTGATGGAGGCGGATACATTAGGGACATTTAAGAGATTCTTAGCTAGGCACATGGATAAAAGAAACATGGAAGATTATATAGGAGGGAAGGGTTAGATTGATAGAGTAGGTTACAAGGCCAGCACAACACTGTGGGACGACGGGTCTGTACTGTGCTGCACTGTTCTATGTTTAGAGCATTGTCTGAAAAAGGATGAAGGAATTGTCGCCTTCTCTTTTCACAAATGATACCCACACTACAACACAAGTCAGAGATGGAGGTTCCGTCAACTTTTTACTTGCAAAGTCATGGTGTCACACAGCAGGGAAACGGGTCGCTTGGACCACACATCCACGCATCGTTCGGACAAGCACCCACCTACGTTGTTGGATTTTGCACATTCCTATCGATTTCTGTCACCACTTACACTAGAAGTAATTTACAGCAGACAATTAATTCACCAATCAACATAACTCAGCCACCCACTGGGTCACAGTGAGAAAGCACAATCTCAACACAGGCAGTGCTAGAGATTGGGATTGAAGTAAGAATGGATTTTTCTTCCTATTGGCATAAAGATGTCAAAGGATATGAGGATATACTCACCAGTGGGATCAGCAGATCAACTGATGATCCCACTGGTGATAGCACAGGGCAGTTAACATCTTAGTTCACATGTATTCTGTAACTCTGCACATGTGCTCCAGGTTTGGGGGTTTAGCTCAGGGCTAACGACACTGACTGGTAAAACAGAAATGTTACGGAAACAGCAATGAAGAATCCTTCTACATCTGAGTGTGATGGTGTTCCTGAGTCTCTACCCAGGACTTGCATGATTGACAGTAGAGAAAACTGAAAGAAAGCTACTGACATGATGGAGGAAGCCTTAAACACCACCAGATATGGAGGACCTTCATTGCTGCCCTAAATGCCAGCAGCTTCACGATCAGAACCCAAACCCTAATGTCAAATGCCAAAAGCCGTCATTTATTTCTGCTTTCCTTTGGCTATCTCTGAGAACTAGTCATGTCCACTCCAGTGTCTCATCATCTTGCATTCCACCTTGGCTTCTCTTACAATTCCCTGGTATGTTTCTTCCCATTTCTTCTTCCCCCTTTTTGAATCTGTGTTTTGGATCTATCCACTATTTCCCCTTCTGAGTCGTGCACCTTAGCCTCTGTCTTCATTAGAAGACTCTACTCATAGCCATGCTGTACGAGGCAACAACACATTAAGAAGAATCATCATCCTTTAGATGTCTCACGTACAGATGTGAGACGTGGACACTCACCAAGACTATGTGAAAGTCTCTAGATGGTTGCTATACATGAATGCTCCGGATGGCTCTTGACGTGTGTTGGCAAAAGCACATGACGAACGTCGAGCTCTATAACGACCTACCGATGCTCAGCACTAAAGCTGAGGTGAGAAGACTGCAACTAGTGGGGCACTGTCTACACCACCCCGAGCTATCTGCCAGCCTAGTCATCATATGGGAGCCCAAGCACGGGAGGATGAACCCTGGGCGTCATCCCAAGACTATGGTCAACATGCTCCTAGAAGACAGCAGCGCAGCTGATGTAGATGAACTGAACACACTGATGAGGGAGAGGGAGAAGGGGAGAGTCCATCATCGTGCCTGATGCCAGCCCCCTAGGCTTGAGTCGACATAGTAGTAGTTAGATATCTTCCAATATTGGTTCCTTAAGGTTATCATAGCAGGAGATGTTAATGGGGACCATCTCCCACTGCCTGTTAAATGCTCCCAATGGCATGTATCAGAAATAGCCTCTGACAGCCAAGTCCAGCACCTGACCTTCACGTGTGGCTTAGCTACTAAGGCTGGCAGAACTGTTTCAACGGACAGGAGAAGAGACGAAGGTGGGTTTCTGGTGCCTTAAAATCAGTCACTTCGGACAGATGGGGCTCGTCAGCCGTGTTTGGCAGCTCACCTAGGAGAAGGAAAGCTCTGATCTCAAACCTTTGCCGCCTTGCGGCTGTACCCACTCGCGGGGAAGGCTTCAGGAGTAAACCCCGAGGAAAAATCTGGAGCTGGAGAACCCGACATTGAGTTCAACACTGACTGGCAACTCCTGTGATGCTGCCGGTGCCAAACTGTATCAGTCACTACCATTCCTTCCGGATTCTTCAGCTAAGTGGTGAGGGGGACCTTGCTCTCCATATCGTTCTGCCATGGCTTGCATATATAGACCGCTGGGACGCAATATCCACGGTTGACCCCAACCAAAAGAGCCCTACCCCACCAGACTGAAAATTGTTTGACAGGCAGGAAACAAGAAAGGAATAATCACTCCTTTTGTTTCAGAATGCAGACAGTAACTGGTTGGGTACCATAAGAATTCATATTTGGACATTAGTTGATAACAATGTGCACCAATGATTTAATGAGGAAAATGAAATGTGTGCCAAGTGGCATCAGAACTTAACGCAGAGGCTCGGCTCTCGATTTCATTTATTCTCTCAACCAGCAATATTACAATGTTGATACCATTGGGAGTCCTCAAGCTCTTTATTGCAAAAGCAAATAAACTGAAATAGACTTATGATCATATTATATTGTTTTTTTTTGAAGACATTAACTCCCAAATAAACGTGAAGTGGAACAATGCAAGAACAGTTACTTTATGTAATATATGCCATATGTTAATTAATTTTGCACATTTTTACACACTGTAATTAGGTTTCCTGTAGGTGAAATCCATTCGTTTTGGCAAGATTATTTGAGGAGGACCCTTATCAGAATCGGAATTAGGTTTAATATCACCGGCATATATTGTGAAATTTGTTAACTTTGCAGCGGCAGTACAATGCAATAGGTAAGCGCAGGAAAAGCCTGAATTACAATAAGTATATTTACGTATATTAAACCGGTCAGTTAAAACAGTTCAATGTAAAGACAGAAATACATTTTAAAAATTGGTGAGGTAGTATTCACAGGTTCAATGTCCATTTAGGAATCAGATGGCAGAGGGGAAGATGTTGTTCCTGAATGGCTGAGTGTTCAGGAAATGCTAAAATCCCAAAGAGAAAGTAAAGTATTATATCTAACACTGGCAAGAGAAGCAATGATCAGAGGGGGAGATAGAAAAAGCAGTTTGCTGTAGGGTCAGTATCAGGTGTCTTTGGAGGTATATATTAATTATTCAGACATACTGATTGCCTGGATGAGCTGAAATTTTTCCAATTAACTATTAGGAAGATGAAAGTCATCAATTAGCCCATTGTCTCTGTCAGAAACTACATTCAGCCCTGTTTACAGCCTCAAAAATGAAGAAATCTCTTTTCGGCCTTTGCATCCTGTAATATCCAAAGCCAAGTACCAAAAACATCCTTTACAAATGAAGTTAACTTCCACCCTCTGCCTCCCCATCCATCTTCCCTTCATCTGCCGCTGAAATCTCAATCTACGTCTTACTTTATCTTCAGATTTGACTATTCAATTGCCTTTGGGATTTGCATCTTCTAAGAGAATAAAATGTTCGCGTATGAAAAGAAATGATTCAACTCCGAAAAATGGTGAACAAAATTATTAGCTGAAACAGAGGCAGTGCTTAAGGTCATCGAAAATTCCCAATAACTGGAAAGTGTGCCAAATAAAAGATTGCCACCCATAAGGAAAATCTTCTCTTCCATTTAATTAGCAGCAGAAACCTCCTTCTAGATTTCCACTTCCTTTTTGTTTCAGCCAGCAGGCAATAGCCTCTGTGCATTTTCATCCAATGATAGAAAGCAACACCAGCTTCTCGCATATACAATCACTTCAAAGAACAAAATCTGATCTTTGAAGTTATTTTTGTCAAGATGAAAGGATGGCACATAAATCTGCTCTGAGAAGTGAATACTAAATTAGTATTTGGGACATTCAGTACTGATTGGATCAGAGCATTTACTTTCCTTTATTTTACCTTTAAGTGTGATTGGCAAATTAGTCTCAATTCGATCTCGGGCAGATGCTGTCATTTTACACTTGTTGAGCACTTGTTTGTGATCCTGTAACTCTGCAACTGTGGCTGTTCGAACCTGAGTACAAAATGGCTGGTTTCAGACTCAATGGTGATTGTTCCCTCTGCTCATTTGCCTTCGGTGAGGACTAACACTGAGTGGAGCCAGAAACAGGCAGAGGATTTGATGGTGTCTGTTTCCTTTCATATTGGTCATGTTCAAATTACTCCACAAGACTCTGAAAAGCTCTTGGGGAGAAAATTTCCATCCTGATACTTAATGCTATGTTCATAGATTAATCTTCTAATTCAGACTAAGAAAAATGAATTTGTAAGCTTGGACATGCAAAAATACGTGAAAATTTAGTGTATTTTCTCACTTTTGAATGCCGATATATCACTGTCGGGTTAATTACCATGAACTAATCCCAGCTGGATATTTTCTGGCAATAAAATATTATGAGAAAATACAGACAGGTTTAGCACAACGTAATTAACCCATAATTCTTATTTGCCCAAGTAAATATGAAGTTAGCAGTTATTTTTAATTTGAGAAAAATATGATTGTCAATGAGTTAATTATTTCATTCAGTTCATTATTAACCATAGGACAGGAAGCACTATGCTTTAGCCTCGTTAAATGCCCTCAATTACTAGCAGTCTATCCTGAGGCTGTGTCAACATAAACAATAGGATGCTTTTCTCAATAGGACACAGGAAGAATACAGATGATCACAGCTCCTCTACTCTGTCCTTCACGAATTAGTTAACTGTCTCAACATACACCAACGAATACATACAAATCACTCTTTTGAGCCACAGATGATCATGCACTGCCTCTAAAAGGGTAGGTTCCAATCCTGACATTGGGCAGATATACAATGATCAAACAATACAATTCATTATTAGTCCTTGTAGCAGCTACATTGGCAATTCATGCATCTATATTCAAACCGAGCGTGCTTAACCTTATCAAACAATGGTATAATGGAAGGCCCACGCAGTAAACTGAATATGTAACAAGCAATGAAGCCCTCCCTCAACTCTCTAACTCTTAGACAGGGGGGTCAAGAAGCAGAAAACAGGGCAAAATGTTGCTTCCAGGTGAAATCTTACATTTGGTATGTGAAACCATGCTATTCTGCAGTAATAACAGCGAAGATATTTTGATATTTTCTGCATGAGAATAGGCACACTGAGAACAGACATTCAGAACGCTGCTTTATGCAAGAGTTATTATACTGAATATTAGGGATATTTGCACTGATGCCAGAAGAGTACTTAAGCAATAATTTAAATCATGTTTTACCAAATGATGATAAAAATAACTGAGAATTCTTCACTTTTAACATTTTAAAAGTACGTGCAAAAAAAATCTTCATCAGAAAAACCATAATAAAATTGTTTTAAACATGATTGTATTTGACAGCTAGTTATTAAAATTTAACCCTATAATGTGAAGTACTGATAAGCTAAAGGCTTGGCAATAAGGTTAGTGAAAATTATTGAAAAGAAAAATTTTAAACATAAGAAACGTCCACTTATAATTGTTTCTCAGACAATAATCTTTGACTCAATGAATCAGAGGCAGAAATTTCTCTTCATTTGAATGGAATTCATAGTTTGAGGCAGAATATGACATGTAACTGTGATTATCAAATCTTTGTTATCTGAAAAAAACTGGGCTGTAACAACCTGTAAGACTCCAAAATTACCTCTTCCTTAGCTCAACAGAAATCAGTGAAACTTTACAATATTGATGCAAAATAATCATAAGCTCATCTGTAAACAGGTCATAAAGGTTTATGGGGAGAAGGCAGATGAATGGGGTTGAGACTGATAATAAAATAGCTATAATGGAATGGCAGAGCAGATATACCTGCTCATTAATGCAAATATCTAATCAACCAAGCATGTCTCAGCAATGCAATGCATAAAATCATGCAGATACGGTCAAGAGATTCCATTGTTGTTCAGCCAAAACATCGGAATGGTCAACAAATGTGATCTAAGTGACTTTGAGCATGAGTTGGTGCCTGACAGGGTGGTTTGTGTATCTCAGAAGCCGCTGACCTCCTGGGATTTCCATCCGCATCAGTCTGAAGTTTACAAAGAATGGTACAAAAAACAAAAAAAAAAATGCCTTGTTAATGAGAGAGGTCAGAGGAGAATGGCCAGACTGGATCAAGCTGACAGGAAGGCGACAGTAACTCAATAACCATGACTCTGCCATAGTTGGATGCATCAGCAAGGGAGATGAGGTTGAGTACAGGGCTACGGTAGGAAACTTTGTCACATGGTGTGAGCAGAATTATCTGCAGCTTAATATGAAAAAGATTAAGGAGCTGGTGGTAGACCTGAGGAGATCTAAGGTACTGGTGACCCCTGTTTCCATCCAGGGGGTCAGTGTGGACATGGTGGAGGATTACAAATACCTGGGGATACGAATTGACAATAAACTGGACTGGTCAAAGAACACTGAGGCTGTCTACAAGAAGGGTCAGAGCCGTCTCTATTTCCTGAGGAGACTGAGGTCCTTTAACATCTGCCGGACGATGCTGAGGATGTTCTGCGAGTCTGTGGTGGCCAGTGATATCATGTTTGCTGTTGTGTGCTGGGGCAGCAGGCTGAGGGTAGCAGACACCAACAGAATCAACAAACTCATTCGTAAGGCCAGTGATGCTGTGGGGATGGAACTGGACTCTCTCACGGTGGTGTCTGAAAAGAGGATGCTTTCTAAGTTGCATGCCATCTTGGACAATGTCTCCCATCCACTACATAATGTACTGGGTGGGCACAGGAGTACATTCAGCCAGTGACTCATTCCTCCGAGATGCAGCACAGAGCGTCATAGGAAGTCATTCCTGCCTGTGGCCATCAAACTTTACAAATCCTCCCTTGGAGGGTCAGACACCCTGAGCCGATAGGCTGGTCCTGGACTTATTTCATAATTTGCATATTACTATTTAACTATTTATGGTTCTATTACTATTAAAGGATTAATACACTTAAAGGATTGACGGTGGATATGCAATGGCAAGCATTTAAAGGTTGCATGGATGAACTACAACAATTGTTCATCCCAGTTTGGCAAAAGAATAAATCAAGGAAGGTAGTGCACCCGTGGCTGACAAGAGAAATTAGGGATAGTATCAATTCCAAAGAAGTAGCATACAAATTAGCCAGAGAAAGTGGCTCACCTGAGGTCTGGGAGAAATTCAGAGTTCAGCAGAGGAGGACAAAGGGCTTAATTAGGAAGGGGAAAAAAGATTATGAGAGAAAACTGGCGGGGAACATAAAAACGGACTGTAAAAGCTTTTATAGATATGTAAAAAGGAAAAGACTGGTAAAGACAAATGTAGGTCCCCTGCAGACAGAAACAGGTGAATTGATTATGGGGAGCAAGGACATGGCAGACCAATTGAATAATTACTTTGGTTCTGTCTTCACTAAGGAGGACATAAATAATCTTCCAGAAATAGTAAGGGACAGAGGGTCCAGTGAGATGGAGGAACTGAGTGAAATACATGTTAGTAGGGAAGTGGTGTTAGGTAAATTGAAGGGATTGAAGGCAGATAAATCCCCAGGGCCAGATGGTCTGCATCCTAGAGTGCTTAAGGAAGTAGCCCAAGAAATAGTGGATGCATTAGTGATAATTTTTCAAAACTCGTTAGATTCTGGACTAGTTCCTGTGGATTGGAGGGTGGCTAATGTAACCCCACTTTTTAAAAAAGGAAGGAGAGAGAAACCGGGGAATTATAGACCGGTTAGCCTAACGTCGGTGGTGGGGAAACTGCTGGAGTCAGTTATCAAGGATGTGATAACAACACATTTGGAAAGCGGTGAAATGATCGGACAAAGTCAGCATGGATTTGTGAAAGGAAAATCATGTCTGACGAATCTCATAGAATTTTTTGAGGATGTAACTAGTAGAGTGGATAGGGGAGAACCAGTGGATGTGGTATATTTGGATTTTCAAAAGGCTTTTGACAAGGTCCCACACAGGAGATTAGTGTGCAAACTTAAAGCACACGGTATTGGGGGTAAGGTATTGGTGTGGGTGGAGAATTGGTTAGCAGACAGGAAGCAAAGAGTGGGAATAAATGGGACCTTTTCAGAATGGCAGGCGGTGACTAGTGGGGTACCGCAAGGCTCAGTGCTGGGACCCCAGTTGTTTACAATATATATTAATGACTTGGATGAGGGAATTAAATGCAGCATCTCCAAGTTTGCAGATGACACGAAGCTGGGTGGCAGTGTTAGCAGTGAGGAGGATGCTAAGAGGATGCAGGGTGACTTGGATAGGTTGGGTGAGTGGGCAAACTCATGGCAGATGCAATTTAATGTGGATAAATGTGAAGTTATCCACTTTGGTGGCAAAAATAGGAAAACAGATTATTATCTGAATGGTGGCCGATTAGGAAAAGGGGAGGTGCAACGAGACCTGGGTGTCATTACACACCAGTCATTGAAAGTGGGCATGCAGGTATAGCAGGCGGTGAAAAAGGCGAATGGTATGCTGGCATTTATAGCGAGAGGATTCGAGTACAGGAGCAGGGAGGTACTACTGCAGTTGTACAAGGCCTTGGTGAGACCACACCTGGAGTATTGTGTGCAGTTTTGGTCCCCTAATCTGAGGAAAGACATCTTTGCCATAGAGGGAGTACAAAGAAGGTTCACCAGATTGATTCTTGGGATGGCAGGACTTTCATATGAAGAAAGACTGGATGAACTGGGCTTGTACTCGTTAGAATTTAGAAGATTGAGGGGGGATCTGATTGAAACGTATAAGATCCTAAAGGGATTGGACAGACTAGATGCAGGAAGATTGTTCCCGATGTTGGGGAAGTCCAGAACGAGGGGTCACAGTTTGAGGATAGAGGGGAAGCCTTTTAGGACCGAGATTAGGAAAAACTTCTTCACACAGAGAGTGGTGAATCTGTGGAATTCTCTGCCACAGGAAACTGTTGAGGCCAGTTCATTGGCTATGTTTAAGAGGGAGTTAGATATGGCCCTTGTGGCTACAGGGGTCAGGGGGTATGGAGGGAAGGCTGGGTTCTGAGTTGGATGATCAGCCATGATCATAATAAATGGCGGTGCAGCCTCGAAGGGCCGAATGGCCTACTCCTGCACCTATTTTCTATGTTTCTATGTTTCTATTTGTTATTTATGGTGCAACTGTAACGAAAACCAATTTCCCCTGGGATCAATAAAGTATGTCTATGATTATGACTATGACTATGTTACAACAGTGGTGTGTAGAAGAGCATCTGTGAATGCACAACACGTTGTACCTCGAAGTGGATGGGCTACAGAGCAGAAGACCACAAACATAGACTCCTCCTGTACCTAATAAAGTGGCCACTGAGTAGTTAATGGTTGAAAGTGGTAGGGCAAAAATAAACAATTGGCAGATAGATTAGCTGATGAATTGGTCTGCTTCACATCATAGTGGCTGCACCATCTTTATTAAAGCCTACCTCCATACAACATCATTCCTCACCCCTCTCTAACTGGCCTACCCTGTAACCATGGAGACTCCTAGGACAGACAACTGAAACAGTCAAATGGGGGGAACATTTCTTTAAAACCTTCAGTGGAGAAAACACTACCTAGAGACATGCATAGCGTCTGTAAAATGTGATCTGTGCCCCAGTCAAGTATTGATGAAGCATTATGAAAGGAGAGAGTCAGCAGCCATTACATCAGTGCAGAGTTTTCCAGAGACTCAGCTCTCTAAGAAATGAAGAATGGGCTAATATCCAGTCTGTTCCTATTCATAATAGTATAAAATGGCATATATCTGCTAAACTGTAGTAATCTATCAAATGAGACACCGCCAAGTCCTTTAATTGTTTTATAGACACATCAGGGCGTCTTTAAGTGCACACTAACTTAAAGTCTTTGAGGTTATGTAGCTAACTTTTTAAAGTTAGAAGTTGCTCTTCTGCCTTCCCTGTTAACCTTTTCCCATCATGTAGGAAATCAAAGTGGCCATTGTACCCTGAGTGGGTTCAATATACATCTTTGATATAGATTGAATGATTTTATTATGATGAAAATCCATTGTGGATAAATCAGGCAGGAAATACAATGAGCTCCAACTCAGCTTTATTTTAATTCCCGCCGCTGTCTGTACGGAGTTTGTACGTTCTCCCCGTGACTGCGCGGATTTCCTTTGGGTGCTCCGGTTTCCTCCCACAGTCCAAAGACGTACCGGCAGGTAGGTTAATTGCTCATTGTAATTTGTCCCGTGGTTAGGCTAAGGTTAAATTGGGTTTGCTGGGTGACAGGGCTCGAAGATTTCGTGCTCCATTTCAATTAAAAAATAATTCTCCTTGGAGAATGAGAATTATCCACTCAAGTCACAGATGAATGCTGGGGTCTGCCAAGCATTATGTTGCACACAAGTTTCACAACCTGGACCAGTGTGGATAACTTCACTCTCCTCAACACTGAACTGATCACTAAACACTACCTGTGGACCCATTTTCAAGGACCCTGTAATTCATCTTCTCAGTATTTATTTACTAAATCAGGATAGGGTTTAATATCACCGGCATACGTTGTGAAACTTGGTGGCTTTACAGCAGCAGCATAATGCAATACATATTTATTGACTTAATTATTTATTATTTGTTTTTGATGTAATACAGCTTTTTTCTTTTACACATTGTTTGCTTGTCAGTCTCAGTATATAGTTTTCATTGATTTTATTGTATTTTTTTGTTCTGTAAATGTCCACAAGAAAATGAATCTTAGGTTAGTATATGGTGGCATACATGTACAACTTTGAACCTTTGATCCTTTGGCTGACAATCAGAAAGCTCTATTTTAAATTTATAATTTATGTTGCCAGAATTGGCCAAAGGACCAGGCATCTGCTAAGCTTTTCACAAAATATTTTTTCAAGCTGTCCTTGGAAGAATCGACAATGAGCTAAGATTGAACAAAATATCATAGTTTCATTTTTGTTGCCAAATGCAATGATCTTCAGTATTCAGTCAAGGCTGCAATCTGTATCTTGGAGTCTTACTGAGCAATCAGGTTTTACAGTTCGATAATACAAACCAGCCTGTAGCAGCAAACTTTGATCCAAAATCAAAACAAAACAATTGCCGCCAGCCTGCGACCCCACGGAGTTGTTATATTTGCGTGACACGCCCATGGCTCCAATGATTGCTCCAAAGAGTTGAATTCTCTATTTTGATCGTTATTATCAAATAGCAAACATACAACTAAGCATTATTGAGCGTAATCTCAGTGATAAGCAATGTTATGACCTCCGCTAGTCCCGGGCTACAGACTGCCACGAAATAGGCGTGAATACATAACTTATTCCCTTTGCTTTTACCACGCCCCCCACTCATGTGACTAGCTACCGTATAACACGTAATAATCGCACAACTCAGAATAAATACATGGCTCCAACACAATCTTCCTGTTAATTGTAGTTCAGGATTGTTTTCTGCAAATGATGCACATGTTGGTCTAATCAAAATACCTGTCACTATATTTACCCAAACAAAGTACCATTTTCCATTGAGTGACTGACTCTCCCAGCACACCTTAATCTTTCTGGAATTGCCTGCCCTCTGCTGTGAAGCTAATGTTTATATTATTTTTCTCTTCTCCAAACTCACATGTTCAGTTCCCAACAATAGTATCTAGATCTTTAATAAAACCCATGACAAGTAGTGTGCCCTAGATATATCCCTGAGCAATATCATTGGCAAAATACTGCACAGGCGTATCTCCACAATGAACCAAATCAGATACAACTTTGAGGAGCCAATTATTAACCTAAAGGTTGTCATAGCTGTGGGTGGTAACGAGGAAAAGCTCCCGCTTCCTATTAAATGCTCCCAATGGTGTGTGCTTCAGATGGCCTCTGACAACCAAGTCCAGCTCCTGGGCCTTCACATGTGGCTTAGCCTGGCAGAACTGTTTCTACTGACAAGAGAAAGGGAAAAGGCGGATTACTGGTGCCTTAAAACCAGTCACTTTGGGCAGATAGGGCTCGTCAGCCATGGTTAGCAACTCATCGAGAAGGAAAACTCTGATCTCAAACCTCCACTGCCTTGCAGCTACACCCATCCACGGGGAAGGATTTGTGAGTAAACCCTGAGGGATAGATTCAGAACTGGAGTCCCTAAGGCAGTCCTACATTGAGTTCAAAGCTGACTCCTGCAATGCTGCTGGTCCCAAACTGTATCGACCCCTGTCATTCCTTCAGCTTCATCAGATCCACGGAGAAGGGGATTTTTCTCCTTGGCAACGGCTTGCTCTCTATAATCGCACAGCCCGGGCTTGCACATCTAGACAGCTAGGACACAACATCCATGCTCGCCCATGACCAACGAAGGACTCTCACAATTAACCCAACATTTCAAATTTATATGGATTCCAATTCAAGAATTCCTGAAAGCTTGGAAAATTTCCCAAACACCCTAGGGGCAGGGGCTTTGTTTTCAAATCTCACGGTTTTATCAATTTTTCCACTGCACCTTCTGTTTATGATAATTCTGGAAAAATATATGGTTCACTCTCCAGCCCTGCATAGAAACATAGAAACATAGAAAATAGGTGCAGGAGTAGGCCATTCGGCCCTTCAAGCCTGCACCGCCATTCAGTATGATCATGGCTGATCATCCAACTCAGAACCCTGTACCTGCCTTCCCTCCATACCCCCTGAACCCTTTAGCCACCAGGGCCATATCTAACTCCCTCTTAAATATAGCCAATGAACTGGCCTCAACTGTTTCCTGTGGCTGGTGAACACAGCAGGCTAGGCAGCATCTCTAGGAAGAGGTACAGTCGACGTTTCGGGCCGAGACCCTTCGTCAGGACTAACTGAAGGAAGAGCTAGTAAGAGATTTGAAAGTTGGAGGGGGAGGGGGAGATCCAAAATGATAGGAGAAGACAGGAGGGGGAGGGATGGAGCCAAGAGCTGGACAGGTGATTGGCAAAAGGGATATGAGAGGATCATGGGACAGGAGGCCTAGGGAGAAAGAAAAGGGGGAGGGGGGAAAAAACCCAGAGGATGGGCAAGGGGTATAGTGAGAGGGACAGAGGGAGAAAAAGGAGAGAGAGAGAAAGAATGTGTTTTACTTAAATAAATAACGAATGGCGTACAAGGGGGAGGTGGGGCAGTAGCAGAAGTTGGAGAAGTCAATGTTCATGCCATCAGGTTGAAGGCTACCCAGACGGAATATAAGGTGTTGTTCCTCCAACCTGAGTGTGGCTTCATCTTTACAGCAGAGGAGGCCGTGGATAGACATATCAGAATGGGAATGGGATGTGGAATTAAAATGTGTGGCCACTGGGAGATCCTGCTTTCTCTCCACGGCCTCCTCCACTGTAAAGATGAAGCCACACTCAGATTGGAGGAACAACACCTTATATTCCGTCTGGGTAGCCTCCAATCTGATGGCATGAACATTGACTTCTCTAACTTCCGCTAATGCCCCACCTCCCCCTCGTACCCCATCCGTTATTTATTTATATACATACATGCTTTCTCTCTCTCTCCTTTTTCTCCCTCTGTCCCTCTGACTATACCCCTTGCCCATCCTCTGGGCTTTTTTCCCTCTTTCCCCCTTTTCCTCCTCCCTGGGCCTCCTGTCCCATGATCCTCTCATATCCCTTTTGCCAATTACCTGTCCAGCTCTTGGCTTCATCCCTCCCCCTCCTGTCTTCTCCTATCATTTTGGATCTCCCCCTCCCCCTCCCACTTTCAAATCTCTTACTAACTCTTCCTTCAGTTAGTCCTGAAGAAGGGTCTCGGCCTGAAACGTCGACTGTACCTCTTCCTAGAGATGCTGCCTGGCCTGCTGCGTTCACCAGCAACTTTGATGTGTGTTGCTTGAATTTCCAGCATCTGCAGAATTCCTTGTGGTCCACTCTCAGGTGTCCATTTATCTGCCGATAGGCCAGAAGCAGTTTTTGTTGCTTCTGTACCTGTTCTGGGCAGGTCGTAGGCACAGAACAAAGAAGGCAAAGCCTTGCGCCTTCCTTTGACCAAATTGGTTGCAAAAATAAACACAATTGTTGAGTAGATATTTAAGAAAATTCCCCTTGGTGTTTGGACAAAATCTTCAGCATAGAAAAAATAATCGAGGAAGGAAATTGCTTCTCATTAAGTTTAATTTGTTCTGTAAGGTGAGTGAGCTGGGAATCCTTCGCCATGGTGTTATTTTTAAAAATCATTCAAAATTGTTGTGCAAGGTGGATGATCCAGAAACCAACCAGCTGGAAGAAGTGAGCAGTAAAGATAAACTATAAGAGGAGACTCTGATTGATATTAGCTATCATTGGTAATTCACTATATTACACTACTCTTTGCAACAAACCTTCAATTATCTCTGAAAATGCAATTGAGACTATGATTACATAATTAACAGCAAGTAGAGTACAGGTCAGAGATTCCTGAGAAAAACTCGCATTAAATTGTAATTACTTGTTGAAGGAATTCATTTTAAATAATATGAAGCATGACAAATGAAACAGTCAAATGCCTATTAAAAAATTAATTATTTTCTCAAATAGAGATTAAGTGGAGGTTATTTAATGCCTTTTCAAACAGTAGAAATTTTCAAATTATCATTAATGTTCTTGATGTGTTGAGCCACTTCATTTGCTGTGATGTAAAATAATATGTTTGAGATCAAACCTTTACATTTTAGACACTGTTCCAGCTCAGAACCAATCTTCTGCAATCCTCCTGCACTGTTGTATAATTATTGTGTGAGCCAGGGCTTAAGAGCTCACTCTGCCTAGATACTAGCCGACTAACATTAACAAGTCAGCAATGACTTGGATAATCTTTTAATCTTTTAAAAAGGCGGAACTTTGTGGCAGTTTTTCCGAGTTGGACTGCGACCAGTCACTAGGCGGGAGTAGGTGAAGAGAGCTACCTTTTCAATCAAAGAGCCTTTGGCCAGAGGGTGGCGAATTTGTGTAAATCGTTGCCAGAGGTGGCTGTGGAGGCCAAGTCATTGGGTACATTTAAAGCAGGGGTTGATAGATTCTTAATTAGTCAGGGCATGAAGGGATACAGGGAGAAGGCAGGAGATTGGGGTTGAGAGGGAAAATGGATTAGCTATGATGAAATGGGAGAGCAGACTAGAGGGGCCAAATGGCCTAATTCTGCTCCTATATCTTATGGTTCTTACGCTTTATGACTGTTCATTTCAAGTCATATATACTGTAGTTAATTTGAAGCTTGCTGAAATTCAACTTGCAGTAAATATTTTTACTAGGCGTTCCAACTTTACAACTAAATTTTATTAGAATTGTTTATCAATCTCCAAAACATAACTATCGATCTGAATCTGAAAGAAGGTTTCAACTTCACACATGAACTAATTTTCTTGTTTTTCTCACTTGTAATTCTCCGTTGAATTTATTGGGCGCTTTTCTTTTTATTCTCTACCGTATCCCTTTGTTATTTCTGTTTTAATTGCTGAATTATCCGAAAGAATTATAAAAAGGTTCAAAGGTTCGTTTACTATTACAACTCTGAAATTCTTTTCCAGATAGCCGCGAAACCAAGAAAGAAGAAAACAGCAGCGCAATCATCAACTCCAAATCCCACCTCCACGCACAGAAAATGATCAAAAACGGATTAGGAACATTGACCCACAGATCCCCCTCCCCCACACACAATAACACAAGAAAGATCAGACAAATAAAACAGGATATAAAAAACTAAGTCTGAAAAAAAAAGTCTATAGTCCAAATCCATATCCAAAACGCAGAAAACCTGGGTAACATTCTCTGGGCCCAGTGGCAAGCCTTTCTCTCTCCATAATAGAGTGATCCCACCAGCAATCGAAAGGCAGTCTTCTTTCTCCTCAGCAGAATAATCCCACCAGCTATCAAGAGGCAGTCTGCCCTCTTCGAGACTGAGCAATCCCAGCAGCAATCGAAAGGCAGTCTTCTTTCTCCTCAGCAGAGTGATCCCACCAACAATTGAAATGCAATCTCCCCTCTCTGTAGCAGAGTGATCCCACCAGCAGTCGAAAGGCAGGCAGCCGGTTCTCACCTTCTGCCTTCGCCTTGATGCTTCAATCTCCCTCGTCGCTTTAATGGGCAAAATGGAGTCGAACATCGGCTCGCGCCCCACAGCCTTCTCGCCACAGGGTTCGTGTCAATTGCCTCTGCCTCCTGGAATCCTCTCGGAGACTGCAGAGCACTGGAACACCTGAATGATCTGCAAGCTGCCAATCACAGGCTCCAACAGAGGCAGAGTCACATTCAAGATGAAAAGCAAACGTAGAAGACATAAAAGAAGTGAAATTTCCATAAGATGTCGAACACAGAAGTTTTGTACGCAGGCACCATCTTGACCGGAAGTATATGTTCTGTCAATACAAGTATATTCTGAATACAAGAATATACATGTATTCTGTCAGTACAATTCAACAGGTAGGAGATCCAATAATTATTTTCTACAAGTAATATACACATTCTGAAATGAAATCCACTTCAAATATTACATTCAGCCATCAGTACGAAAATGAAATGACATACAGTCAGTTGCCACTTTATGACGTACACTTGCACGTTATTGCAAATATCTAATCAGACAATAATGTGCTCACTGCATAAAAGCATGCAGACATGGTCAAGAGGTTCGGTTGTTGTTCAGACCAAACATCAGAATGGGGAAGAAACGTGATGTAACCGAATGATTGTTGCTGCCAGGCAGCGTGGTTTGAGTATCTTAGAAACTGCTGACCTCCCGGGATTTTCATGCACAACCATCTCTAGAGTTTACAGAGAAAGGTGTAAGAAACAGAAAACGTCCAGTGAGTGGTTGTTCCGTGGGCAAAAATGCCTTGTTTGTGAAAGAGATCAGGGGAGAATGGCCAGACTGGTTCAACCAGATAGGAAAGTGACAGTGACTCCAATAACCACATGTTACAACAATAGTGTGCAGAAGAGCATCTCTGAATGCATAGCACGTCAAATCTTGAAGTGGTTGGGCTCCAGCAGCAGAAGGCATAGGTGCCAGAGAAGGTGGTAGAGGCAGATACAACCACAGCATTAAAAAGCATTCGGAAAGGAAAGAAATAAAGCAATATGGGCCAGACACAGAGAAATATGATTACTATAGATAGTCATCTCAGAGTGGACAAAACAAGCCAATGTTCCTGGGCTCTATGACTCAATAACTCAATGACTAAAACTAAGTTTTAAGTGTGTTCCTTATCCTGAAAGATTTATTGCCATTATTTTTTCCTCTTACATAGCACTGACACAAAATTAGATTCTTCTGCACTTAACTTAAACACAAACATAAATCATTCTTTTTTCAAGCTAGAAATAAGTAAAGTGGAAAACACAGCAAAGATTGTCTATAACTTTAGTTATTACCTTATCTAAAAGTGTACTGAGCCTAGCAAAGTTACCTGGGATACAATAGCTAAGGACCTATTCTTATTGTCTCAGACTGACTTGAAGCACAAAAATAATGTGACAATGTTTTATTTTTTCCCATGTAATCTACAGCATTGTAATCTATAACAATAAAGCAGGGTGGCACAGTAGCGTAGTGGTTAGCACAACGCTTTACGGTACAGGCAACCTGGGTTCAATTCCCACCACTGCCTGTAAGGAGTCTGTACTTTCTTCCCGCGACCACATGGGTTTCCTCCAGGTGCTCCGGTTTCCAGTTCATAGGTTAATTGGTGACTGAAGTTCAAAGGTGTACCAGCTGGAAGGTTAATTGGTCACTGTAAATTGTCCTGTGATTAGGCTAGAATTAAATTGAGGGTTTGCTGGCTGTCAAAAGGCTAGAAGCGCCTATTCTGCACTGTAGCTCAGCAACAATGTTCTCTGATTTTAATAAGGAACGAGCTGTGGCAGCTTATGAACAGGTTACCATGCCTCAGTTCGCACCTGAACCCGGCGATGTCGGGCAAGAGGGAGGTGGGAAACGGCAGGAGGAAATTACAGTTGTGTACGTGGTTACCATCTATGGGCGGGAAGGGGCAGGAGGTCCAACAGCATCACGAGAACACAGGAGAACAAGAAGCCTGTAATATATCTGAGGTGGTGTTGGAGGAATGGGTTGATGCTTGGTGGACAACCCTTCCTCTGCCTGGTACCGAAGACATGAATTATCAGGCAAAATCGTTTTGTTTTGTTGTCACATGCACCGAGGTATGGTGAAAAACCCATCGAGGATACAGTTCATGCAGATCAATTCATTACAAGGTGCATTGAGGTGGTACAAATGAAAGGACCAGGTCCACCGATCCCTGATGCCAGGTTTTCCTTACCCGACCTGCAGCCGATTCCACTGCGCTCTTCCCAGTTAAACACACTCAGGCTCTGAATGCCATCATGACACTCTTAGGTACAGAATACATACCTACCAAGGGAGAAAACCTCAGATTGTGCTTGAATACAGTGGTTAAAATCCCACCGAGCATGTGTGCAGCTCTGTTTTATTGAGCACCTTGCTGCCGATAATCTAAAACCCCTGTTAGGCACAGGGCTTTATATCAGGGATTTAGTCCATACTTGAGGTAATTCCTCTTATATCCATGTATTTATCTTTAATAATGTTGTTCTGAGGTTATGGTCACACTTCTCTCCACAATTGCCAGTTGAGCTGCAATTCTTTGAAGTGTTTTTTTATCTTATTTTGAGATACAGCATGGAACAGGCCCTCCAGCACCCCACCTATTTAACACTCGTCTAATCACGGGGCAATTTACAATGACCAAGTAACCTACCAGCTGGTACGTCTTTGGACTGTGGGAGGAAACCTGAGCACCCGAAGAAAACCCATGTAATCACGGGGAGAAATTACAAATGCCTGACAGGCGGCACCAAGAATTGAACTCTGAACTCCAACGCTTCGTCCCATAACACTGTCGCGCTAACCACTACTGTGAATAGGGATGGCGGTGGAAACGTAGAATATGATAAGCTCTTGTAACAAGGAGCACACACAGGATATCCATCTTAAACAAAAACTACAGAGGTACATTTCCGAGATATTAATTTCGAATGACGAGTAGAACAAAAGAATAACTTTGTCAAAGTGACGAGATATGATCAGTGATTGTGTGGAATTTTAGAGGAATAACTCAAAATATAGCCCAATACAACAAATTATTTCAATGGTGTACAAAATCAAATGGGCTGAGGTGCCCTGAGGCAGCTGAGCTAAGATATTGCTGAAAAGCTGCCAGTTCCTTTCTTGGTGAAGTACATGTGCTTGTTTCCCATGTTTGATTGGTGTAGAGATGCTTTCTCACAGCTGTCGGGCTGCTTTCTGTTTATACATCAATGCACCAACTGTAAACACCCTGCAGCCAAACTATTGTCATTGTAAACTTTTGTCTACATTAGGATCAGGGTTTGACCAAACAGGACTGCCTTAGCAAACAAGGAACTTAGTTGATGTAGTTTATCATCAGTATAAATTACTGTAAGCACTGAAGAAAAACTGAATGTTTTTTCTGCCAGCAGCAATTTCAATTTTTAACACCTCCCATCATGAAAAAGACAGCTCCGTCGTTCAGAAATCTGCTCCATGCAACACCTTCATCGCTTAAATTACCTTCCAGAAATATAGTCATAGAACTAAGGTAAGTAAGTCATCAATGGACTGAAGACTATTTTGGAAAATTGAACACTTTAAAAAATTATATAAATAAAGTGAAAATTTAATGGTGACTGTGGCAGACAAAGTATCAGGGAAATGAAGGTAAGGGTTGGTTGAAAGAACATATGAGATTAGAGGGCAGAAATCAAAAGGTTTTATTGTACCTGAGGAAATCAGAAAGTAATAAGCTGATGTATATTAAAGTTTTTCTTTGAAGTTGAAGTTAAGTTATGATAACTATCCTGAGGTATTTGTTACAACACATGCCCATCCACAACAGCTTCCGCGGTTTAAACGCTGTAACTCCCCGGAGTATAGATAGCCGGCACGGCCCCTTTAAAGATTTGAGACAGCCCCGTCAATTGGCAATCATGTTTTCGGCGCCCAGGATTGGACATCTAAGGAACACCCGAACTAAAGTTTGCTGCTCAATCATAAGCCTATTTGTTTTGTGCTCAGATTCTCGATCCAGTTTGAAACCGCGTCTCGATCCTCGCCTTGGATACTCCAGCATTTGAGTCCAATCCGTTCTCATTAAGGACGCTCGTCGCAGTATGAAATAAACTGAATTAAAAAATGTAATAGCTAGGTTCTAAAAGTGGGAATAGAGTTTTGTTTTAGATCATAATGGGCTGTGGAGACCTGTCGCTTATAATTCATGTGGTATTGTGGAACTTCAGAACACCTCATGATTATTGAAGGATCTCATGGGGGAATTCTCTCTGATAACTTGAGCTCAAACGCCAAAGTTTTCCATTTTCAGGGCAGCAGGAAACATTCTGGGCCTTTCGGGAAACTGGAAGTTTGTCGGACTATGCATACCAGGATATGAAGTTCCTTGAGAATAGGCCTGAGGGTTTTTACCACAAAGTAAAAGTTATAGGGAAAGTTTGAATAGATTAGGACCTTAATCTCTGGAACACAGGAGAATGAGGGGGAGATTTGATATGCAAAATTTTGAGGGGTATTGATTAGGTTAATGCAAGAAGGTTTTTTCCACTGAGGTTGGGTGAAATTAGAACCAGAGGTCATGGGTGAAGGGTGAAAGGTGAAATATTTAAGGGGAACCTAAGGGCGACCATCTTCCCTCAGACGGTGGTGTGAGTGTGTCAGAGGATGCAGGTTCAATTACAACATTTGAGAGAAGTTTGGATAAGTACGTGGATTGAAGGAGTACGGAAAGTTATGGTCCAGGTGGGATTAGGCAGAATAAGAGTTCAGCATGGACAAGATGGGCCAAAGGGCCTGTTTTTGTGCTGTCGTGCTCTATGACTCCACAACTTCAAGAATGATATGTCCTAATTACAAGATGAAGTTGGACAACCTGAGGACATCCTTCTTAGAGCGAAGGAGATTGCAGAGATTTGAAAGAAGTGTACGCAAGGAGACATAACTCTTACCCAAATCTTTACCTCTGTGCGCTCTGTTCTTTGAACCATTAGCCAATAAAACATGGGCGTGAGCAAATAAATTAATATTTCATTTTTGCTCTGGCAGGAAAGACGTAATAGCAGAAACCAATACTTGCAGGAGTTAAGGAAGAAAGCAGATTAGCGGAAGCAGGGGATCAAAGCAATTTGGAGGGTCTTAAAGGACAAGCGAAAGCAGATGGCAAACAAAGATCTCGTTAAATAAATTTTTTACTCAAAGAGTGGTTGGTGCGTGGAATGCACTGCCTGAGTCAGTGGTGGAGGCAGATACACTAGTGAAGTTTAAGAGACTACTAGACAGGTATATGGAGGAATTTAAGGTGGGGGCTTATATGGGAGGCAGGGTTTGAGGGTTGGCACAACATTGTGGGCCGAAGGGCCTGTACTGTGCTAAACTATTCTATATGTCTATGTTAAATTCTAGGTCAGTAACAAATGAAACTATGAAATAAGGAGCAACAGTTCAGGAGGTGGGAGATGGTGTGAGGGCATTTCTGGAGATAAATATACTATCCAGCTGACTTTTTTTTGTAACAAATGGGGAATGATTTAAAAGTGGTGGCACAGGAGTGTAACACCCTGGTTCACATTTTTACTGCTATTCTGTAGGTATTTCATTCTGTTCTGCTTCAAATTCCTTGGTGTCCACATTTCCGAGGATCTCACCTGGTCCCTGAACTCCTCCATCCTGATCAAAAAGGCGCAACAGTGCCTTTATTTCCTGCGGAGCATGAAGAAAGCTCACCTCTGTCCCAGGATACTGACGGACTTTTACCGCTGTACCATTGAGAGCATACTCACCAACTGCATCTCAGTGTGGTATGGCAATTGTCCCGTATCGGACCACAAGGCACTCCAGCGTGTGGTGAAAACTGCCCAGTGGATTATCGGCACCCAATTGCCCACCATTGAGAACATCTACCATAAGCGCTGCCTGGGCAGGGCGAAAAGCATTATCAGGGATGCATCTCACCCTAACCATGGACTTTTTACTCTCCTCCCATCCGGTAGGCGCTACAGGAGCCTCCGCTCCCGCACCAGCAGGCACAGGAAGATCTTCTTCCCTGAGTCTCTGACACTGCTGAACCTCACATCACAGCGCTAAGCAGTATTGCATTCGTATTGTACTGTCTCAGTACTTTTATATTTGTGTGCTGTAGCACTTTTTTTTATTCGCAGTTATTTTGTAAATAACACTATTCTTTGCATTTCTGGTCAGATGGTAACTGCATTTCATTGGCTTTGTATCTGTAAGGGTTGCTAAGGAATGCGTATCATCCTATTAAGATGGTGGAACTGGGAGAAGGTTTGAGAGAAAACTGGGGTGGGGGAGAGGTTTTGTGAGGGACGCTAAGGTTAGTTTGGGATTTTTTTTTTGTTCGGTGGGAGATGAAGAAAGAAGACGCTGCAGAGAACCGGTCATAGGATTCAAGCCGGTGGGGATCATGATTCAATGGAGCCAGGCGCCGAGATTGGCTGCGGATCGGTGAATATGAATTTTGGGAATATTTGAGCTTCAACTTGTACACATTTGACTGTTCAACTATAATGGGCCTTTTTTTATTTTCTTTCGTTTCTTTACTAACCCTTTAGTTAAGGCTCATAAATAAAATTCCTTTAATTGTATGCAGTGTGCTGTCTGTTGTTTCTTGGCACTAAGTTGTAACAGGGGAGCAAATTACACAGTGTCCACACAAACCGGGATTTGGGGTGGGAGAGCCGTCTCCATCTCACAGGTTTGGTGGGACCAGAGTGTGTATTCCCCAGATTTACGCAGCCAAGGAAACCAGCAGGGTTTCAGAGGTATTAATAAATGGCGACTATAGATGTAGGATCTCGAGGAGGACCATAACCTCATCGTAGGGTTTGGGGGCTTGCGTGCTTCAATGACCCAGAGAGCTATTCCGCTGGAGTCAGAACCTTCTGCTTTGATTCCTGGTGGGGTCACCCATGCCAAACAGGTCAAAGGGTCGAGGCCATTCTAAGAGTGGTCCACTGGTCCCCCAGGTTCGGCGGGGGGCAGGGGGGGGGATGGCGGTGGTGGTTCAGCCCCAGGGCTAACGACCCTGACTGGTCAAGTAAAAATTGTTACGGAAACAGCAATGAAGAATCCTGTTTCTGTGTGTGATGGTATTCCTGAGTCTCCACCCGGGATCTGCATGACTGACAGTTGTGAAAACCCAGAGGAAGCTACTGACATGATGACGGAAGCCCTGAACACCGCCAAGCTCAGATAGCCAAGAACAGAGAGAGATGGAGGACTTTCATTGCTGCCCTAAATGCCAGCAGTGTAATAGGCAGTAATTAACTATAGACATAGGAAGGACATACCTTGACATTTATACTCGGTAGTTGGATTCCAATCTGACTGGGGTACGAAACGTGGATGGATTGGGAGAACTTTTTGGGCATCCTAGTGCGGCAGGGAAATGTCTGTAAATTCCCAGTGGGAAGCAAGATGTAGCAATAACAGGAGATTTCGGACCACAGAGATTAGGAGAAAAAGAGGAAAGGAAATGCATTTATTAAATCTATTGGAAATAATTTGAAAAGTTGCATGCCTTTACCTTGATACTTTACTTAGCTATGAGTAATAAACCAGAAATAGTTGGCAAGCTGCTAATAAGGGATTATTTGGGAATAAGGCCTATAATATCACTGAGTTCTCAGTTTAGCCTTGAAGTAGAGAAAAATGTTCATCGAAAAGGGTTTTGGATTTAGACCAAGCTAATGATGAAGGGTTGAGGAGGAGTTGTGTGGGATAAATTGGAAGAAATTACTAGTAACAACAAAGTTACAACAATGAACTCTATTCAACAAAGTAATTGGTAGATTGTGAAACAAGCGTAAAGCCTTTGAACACAAAACAGGTACTTCTGGAGTGATGCAAGCATAGTTGGTGTTTCTTTTTGAGGATTCTTATTAATTACAAAGAAGTAATTTATGTCAGGGCAAGGAATAAGAAGCAAGAAAGAGACAAATTATTGCAAATAACGCAAAAAAAGAGCCTAGGATGTAATAGGGAGGCAAAACGGAAACATTAAAGAAACCAGGCCACCTTTGTCTGCAAGCAATTTGTTTCAGGAACTGCTTTTGAATCAACAAAAATGTACTTCACTATCAGGCAACTACTCCCTGGACTATTCAAATTTAGACCAGCGTAGGGAAGCTCTTACAAGAAGCACAATTAAATGAGCAGCCAAAGGAACTGCAAGCAAGCAGTTCATTATCCTATTTATAGCCGCAGCAATTGGTCCTACATGGCCTCCAAAATACACTTCATTACAGTCAATAGAATTAAATTTTAGAAACAAAGGGCTGAATGGCTAGTGACTCCTTTGGTGAATAAGGCTATCATTCCAAGACTTCCGGGATATGAATTTGGTTCCTGGTCGCCTGTCACCTCATCAAAGTGTCATAAAATGTTGTGCCCCCAGCTAATACAGTACTGAGCAAAACTCTCAGGGAATATCTCGGGAATAAGGCCTATAACAGGGGTGGCCAACCTTTTATATTCCATGTGTCCATTTTTTTCACTCACGAGTTCAGATGCGCCATATAACTCTTGTACCCCCATTCAATTCTTGTAAAAATATGTTAATATAGAACTTGTGCGTGAAAAAATCGCATCTGAGTTCTTGCGTGAAAAAATTGACACGTGGAATGTTAAAGGTTGGCCACCCCTGATCTATAATATCACTGAATTCTCAATTAGTCTTGAAGCAGAGAATTATACATATAACCATATAATAATTACAGCACGGAAACAGGCCATCTCGGCCCTTCTAGTCCGTGCCAAACTCTTACTCTCACCTAGTCCCACCGACCTGCACAGCCCATAACCCTCCATTCCTTTCCTGTCCATATATCTATCCAATTTAACTTTAAATGACAATATCGAACCTGCCTCAACCACTTCTGCTGGAAGCTTGTTCCACACTCCCTGAGTAAAGAAGTTCCCCCTCATGTTACCCCTAAACTTTTGCCCCCTAGCTCTCAACTCATGTCCTCTTGTTTGAATCTCCCCCACTCTCAATGGAAAAAGCCTATCCATGTCAACTCTATCAATCCCCTCATAATTTTATTTATCCCCTCAGTTCATCAGACAGTGGATCAAATCGTCGCGGGGCCCACAGACACGAAGCCTGGACCAGCCAGAGTAGGCCCATAGCTTCACTCTCAGTTCATCAGACAGCGGATCAAATCGTCGCGGGGCCCACAGACACAAAGCTTGGACCAGCCAGAGCAGGCCCACAGCCTTCACAGAGCAGCAAGCAGAACAGACTTCACAGAGCAGCAAGCAGAACCAGTCCGATCCAGGCCTCCAGTCCCCCCATCCTGCCTTTTCAATGCAACTGGTCTGGCGTCTAAATAGTCCAAACATCAGGTCATTCTTTGCTCAAAGACCTGGGCTCTGTCACATTGATACCAGTTATGCCCCACTGGAAGAAATTCCCTTTTTCCCCATAAGAAGGGATGTAAAAATCAGTGCTCTTCATGTCACTGGATCCTCTGGAATTTCCTGAGATGATTAATCAATCCCATGTTACATGTTTAAAACAAGTTAGAGGAAATCTTTTCTCTTCTCCAACTCCTTCTTTAAGGGACTTCCCTTGCACTGAAATCAGAAACAAATTAACTACTTAATTCTCTGAAACAAGTAGGAACTAAGAAAATGTGTTCTCGAAAGAACAGAGGCAGTGCCAATATCTTCATTATAAAGCAGCATAACCTTCAGCTGACACCACCCCATACAACCAATGGAAATCGAAGTCTGTCCTCTTCTTTTCGTACCAGCATCCTGGCCATAAACACCTCTTTCCAGAAGAAACAACAATTTACCTGATCTGCATTCAGTTTGCAACACTGATATGCACTCACTATTTGATCTCCTCTATATTAAGGGAGAGACCCAATATGAATCAGAGACCACTTTGTTTATCAGTTATGTAGCTGTGACTCTAGACTTCTGCTCAGTTGTCTCAGCATTTCACAATTTAACTCCCAATTTGATCTCTCTATCCTTACTCTCCTGCTTTGTCCCATGAATGGAGTCTCATCTTCTGTTTAAATTCTTCAGACTTCAAAATTTTCAGATAATGTACATTCCCATTGCTCTTTGTTCTTATTTCAGATTTTCAATATTCATAATGTTCTTCTTTGGTAAGTTCAGATAAATAGTCCACTTCTCCTATCTACATCTCCTCCAGACAAATCCTCTTTGTCTTCACCATCAATTTTTTGCCTTTAATCTCTCCTGGTCTTCAAGCCTATCATGTCCTTTCCTGCTTGTTCTCTCTCTGTCTCTCTCTCTGTCTCTCTCTCTCTCTGTCTCTCCCTGCCTCTTTCTCTCTCTCTCACTTACTCTCTGTCTGTCTCTCTTCCTGTCTCTCTCTCTCACTCACTCTCTCCCTGTCTCACTCCCTGTCTTTCTCCCTGTCCCTCTCTTCCTCTCTCTGGGTCTGTCTGTCTCGGTCTGTCTCTCTTTCTGTCTCTCTCTCTGCCTTTGTCTTTTTCTCTCTCTGTCTGCTTGATCTGTCAGAGCTGCCGGTCAGATTCTGTTTTTATTTCAGAATTCCAGGATCTTCAGTATTCTGCTTTTGTAATTTGAGTAATGCCTGATTTGAGCAGAAACCAGAAGAATTAATTATAAGGAGACGAAAAGATTTCATCATTGTCTTAAGCTTTGATTTTAGTTCTGAGTAAGAAAATATAAGAGCTTGTCAATTTATGACATCCCTGAAGAGCAATAACAAAAAGGCATTCAACAATTAAATCAAAGTTCAGGACTATTTGGGCCATTAGTCATTGAGCTAATGATAGCACCAGTCATACCTGAATTAAGCATGAAAAATAACTTTGGTAAATTACATTAGATCCAAATTAATTATGCCAAGTTGTGGTCCACTCTTTTAGAAAACTGATCAGATTAACTTAGTCACTACATGCTGTAATTGGCAAGCCACTGACTGCAGGTCAATGTTACCAGTATTCCACTTAGATGCAAATGTGGTTTCTCTTGGAGCCTGCCTGTGGCCACTAACAATGGAACTGATACCATCAAATGGTAGTTTGCGGTGAATCTATTAAATAAATTTTGGTATTATATGGATACTTTATACGGATACTTTATGATATGAACTGATAGGAAATAGAATGATAGTAACTTATGAATGAAATACTTTGCTGAAAATATTTCATTATTTCCTTACATCAAGCACTTCACAAATATTGGTACTCTACTGAACAGACCAAGTATATTAATCCATCCTGACTCAAAGGGAGAATCTTTCCCTTTAAACCTTGTAAGCGGACAATTGGGCCTTTCAGCAGTCTTTCTCCTTAATCACTTGAAACACACTTTCTCCAGAGTAGGAACCCTTCAACGTCATCATCGTCATCATTATGTGCCATGCCATATGATATGGGTGATCCTAATCTTCCGTCTGTCTTCAATCTGCCTGTGGGGAAGACTCCCTTCACACTGTTGTTCTTATTCTTTTCTCGACCCATGACCATGATTGCTCTCTGGAAATTTGTTTTTTCACAGAAGTGGCTTGCCATTGTCTTCTTCTGGGCAGTGTCTTTACGAGGCGGGTGACCCCAGTCATTATCAATGCTCTTCAGAGATTGTCTGCCTGGCGCCATCGGTCGCATAACCAGGACTTGTGATATGCACCGGCTGCTCACATGACCATCCACCACCTGCTCCCACGGCTTCACTCGATCCTGATCGGGGGGCGGGGGGGGGCTGGGCTAGGCAGGTGTTATACCTTGTCCAAGGGTGAGCTGCAGGCCAGCGGAGGGAAGATAGAGAAGTATCTCCACTCCGAGATACCTCTCCTTTGGTAGAGACTTATCTCCACCCCGCCACCCAGGAACACTACACGTCCTCTAAAATGTTCTACTGAAACAATACTAATTTTATTTTAAATGTTCCAAAGAAATTTTGGAATGGAACAATGTCTTCAAGTTGAGAATATACCACCCATGGTGATTCTGGATACCCTTAAGTGCAGTTGTACTATTCAGTGGCGGGGGGGGAGTTCAGAATGATCTTCATAAGCCAATAACTTGACCAATATTAGGTTGATCAATCATCTTACATGTAAAGGTGCAAGGAAAGCAGACCTCTACTCTTTAAGTTATAAAATAGCGGAATAAAATAATACTGGTTGAACTCCCAATGTTCATAGTAATGACCCAAAGCCTATTTTAAAATAGGCTTTTAAATGCAACAAATAAGTCCACCATAGTCAAGCAGAGGCTCTGGAATTACCAGGTTATTTTAAGCAAGATTACTTTTTTTATTTCCATCTTTTACAGTTTCAAAATAACTAAAAAGGAAAAGGGCCTGAATCAAAAGTTTGGGTACCCTGCCTTAGTAACACCCCCTTTGGCAAGTATCACAGCTTGTAAATGCTTTCTGTAGCCAGCTAAGAGTCTTTCAATTCTTGTTTGGGGGACTTTCGCCCATTCTTCCTTGCAAAAGGCTGCTAGTTCTGTGAGATTCTTGGGCCGCCTTGCATGCACTGCTCTTTTGAGGTCTATCCACAGATTTTCGATGATGTTTAGGTCTGGGGACTGTGAGGGCCATGGCAAAACCTTCAGCTTGCGCCTCTTGAGGTAGTCCATTGTGGATTTTGAGGTGTGTTTAAGAGGCATTAAGAGTTAAGAGTCCATTGTGAATTTTGAGGTGTGTTGTTTGCTTCCAGAATTTGCTGGTATTTAATTGAATTCATTCTCAACTTGACCTCCACCATTCCTGTGAACTGCCATTTCTTAATGACATTATGAACTGAGGAAACAGCTACCTGAAAATCCTTTGCTATCTTCTTCTAGCCTTCTCCTGCTTTGTGGGCATCATTTATTTTAATTTCCAGAGTGCTAGGCAGCTGCTTAGAGGAACCCATGGCTGCTGATTGTTGGAACAAGGTTTGGGGAGTCAGGGTACTTATAAAGCTTTGAAATTTGCATCATCTGGCCTTTCCTAACGATGATTGTGAACAAGCCATAGCCCTAACAAGCTAATTAAGGTCTGAGACCTTGGTAAAAGTTATCTGAGAGCTCAAATCTCTTGGGGTGCGCAAACTTTTGCATGGTGCTCCTTTCCTTTTATACACACTAAAATTGTACAAAACAAAAATAATACACTAATCTTACTTAAAATATTGAAAAGAATGTTTCATCTTTAACTTTATGACTTTTGGAGGTGAGTTCATCTTCTACTCACTCAACTATTCACAGTAACAGAAATTTTGACCAGGGTGCACAAACTTCTGCATGCCACTGTAAATGTCTGCTTTATGCATTTACCAAGCAGGGGATGTGAATCTTGACCCCAGCTCCACATCTTCTGTTGGGCTAGCTTATTATTTAACGCTGTAGAGTTACAACCACAGCACCTCGCTTGAATGCTTATGGCCATCAAGTACGTTGGATCTGTACATTTTCCAGCTCTGTTTGGGAAGAGGACCATTCCAGAATTCTCATATGCAATCAACCAGTCGAGGGAAGGTCTGAAGAAAACTGGGTATGTTATTCATCTGATGGTTTGCTGGGTCTCTTGCAAACGTCACAGCAAAATGACTCGGAAAGAAGCTTGGATAGTATATGGATGGTAGGGATATGAAGCTATGGTCCCAGTGCAGGTCGATGGGAGAAGGCAGTCTAAATGGCTCAGCACGGACTAGATGGGCCCAATGACCTGTTTCTGTGCTGTACTTTTCTATGACTTTATGGCTCTATTAAAATAAACACAATAATCACACTGGAAGATTTTCCTATTGAATTGTAGCATACATACAGTAAATTACGGAGTCAAGTGACACCAGTTTTTTTTCTAAATACTTCTGGTGTCTAGTATTTTCATTGTTAAACTATTGAGCTGACTTCAATTAATGACCAATTTATTTGAATGCTATATTAAGGTTGCTTCATCGGTTATCAATAGCTGGTAATTCCCACAAAGCTTTCTCAATTATTTGGTGTTTTTTCATCTTCTCTAGAATTTTTGATCCTCTACAATATTACAATGGAAAATCAAGGACCAGATCTGAGTTAGCAGGTCTTTTCTGACACCAATCTATTTAACAGGATCGTAGTGCCACACATATCATGGTGGACAGTGTCCTTAATACGGAGATGGGGCTTTGTCTGCAGCAGGTTAATGGGTGAGGACATGTTGTTTCGCTCCCTACCTATTACAGATCCAAACTTGCAGCTCAGCCCTTGATCAGCTACTGTGCTACCAAGCCACTCTTGGTGTTGGATATTATTGGATCTCTATTTCCTGGTCCTCAGGGTTCTTCCTGGAGTCAAAAATTGTGCCTAGTCTTAATTCCCAAGATTTCAGTTTATTTCAGAGTACAAAAAAAAATACAAGCACTAAGCAAACTAAATAAAGAGCTGAGAAATAATGCTCAGAGGGGAATTAATGTTAAGGGGCGTAAGGCAAAAGAAAAAAGATGGCACTTCTGAATAATCTATCTCTTTTATAGATAAGAGAAATGCCTTAGATAGAGAATGAATTAATGAATAGGCTACATAATTAAAACAATTACATCACGTAGGTAATATGCTAATACTTAGCCAATGAAAAATGAGAAAGGTGATAAACTGTTAGTTTAACTGCTATGCTGCTTTCTGCCAGTGAGGGTGAAAAATACCTGAGTTTGTTAGAGTCTGAGACTTCCATTAGTCAGAGTTGTGCATGGATATTGCATTCTAGCTGTCTTGCCATGCAAGGCTGGCCAGTACGAAATGGAGAGCAAGCTGTTGCCCATATAGCAAGCTCCACCTCTCCACAGACATGATGAACCCAAAGGAACGGCAGAGGCTGATACAGTTTGATACCAGCAGAATGCAGGAGTTCCCAGTCTGTATTGAACTCAAGGTAGGACTGCCTTAGGGACTCCAGCTCCGGATTTTTCCCTCGGGGTTTACTCCCGAAGCCTTCCCCAGGAGTGGGTTTAGCCGCAAGGCAGCGGAGGTTTGAGATCAGAGTTTTCCTTCTCCTAGATGAGCTGCCAACCACAGCTGATGAGCCCCATCTGCCTGGTTTTAAGGCGCTGGTAACCTGCTCTTGCTCCTTCTCCTGTCAGTAGAACTGGTTCCACCGGGCTTAGTAGCTAAGCCACACGTGAAATCCAGGAGCTGGACTTGGTTATCAGAAGCTACTTGAGGTGCACGCTATTGGGAGCATTTAATAGGTAGTCCATTACCACCCTGACTATAACAACCTTAAGGAACAAAAAAGTTAAAAAAAGTATGTCCCATAAAAAGTATCATCAATAAAAGCAGTGGTTTCCAACAGTATTGCTGTCCCACAAACTGAATCATCTGGCGAGGAAGGGCAATAGATTATATTCCAGGGATATTTCTCTGCCCATGTTTCATCTAAGACCATAGAGCTCAGTTCTGAGGACTCCCAGGGCTACTGTCCACCTGCATACCACCTGTGTTGCTCCCTCTGCTGGAACAAGCTATACCCAGGGATTGTAATGCAGATGTGCCATACGATAGATGATTCAATACTAATAAATTTATGGGCCTGTTGTTTAATAATCTAGGGTAATTTCGGCATTTAGTTCCCAACTGTTCATGAGGAAGACTTGTGAAAAACCTGAGACCAGCAATGTCCTAATTTGATGCCTGTCCTTTCTCTGCTTTTATATAGTGGATATCATACAGCTGAGTAACCTTAGAGACAATGACATTCCTGAGGAAGGGAATCACATTCAGGACTGAATGGATAGGACGGCAAATTTTCTTCCTGAAAGATATTGATGGAACTCTAGTAATTGCTTTATGAATTCTTTACAATGATTAATTGTTTTTTATCTAGAAAAAAATTTTATTAATCTAAATTTTTATTCCATAGCTGTCATAGACATAGACATAAAACAGTACAGCACAGAAACAGGCCCTTCTGCCCACAATGTTGTGCTGAACCAGTTAACAGGCATATCAAAAAAAAACCCAAAAGCTAATCCCTCCTACCTACATAATGTCCATATCCTCCCATCTTCCTCATATTCATGTGCCTATCTAAATGTCTCTTATAAGCCTCTAATGTATTTGTCTCTACCGCCATGCCAGGTGTTCGCCACTCCCTGAGTAAAAAAACATCCCCCACGTCTCCCTTGAACCTACCTCCTCTCACCTTCACTGCCTGCCCCCTGATAAATCCCTGGGAAAGAAGATTCTGCCTGTCTGCTGTATCTGTGCCTCTAATAATCTTGTAAACCTCTGTCAGATCTCCCCTCACCCTCTGCTGCTCCAGAGAAAAGTTTGTCCAGCCCCTCAAAGGGGAACTTGAACCACATCTCTGGATCTTAGGCCTCTGCATTACTTGAACATGTTTACGTATTTTAACACTGGCCATTCAGCCCACTGAGACTGTACTGACCCCCCGCATAACAATTCTGTTTCCCCCTTTTATTTCCCTGTAACCCTGTGGGTTTTGTTTTCTTTCTTAGTGTGTCCATCAACTACCCTTTGATTCTTTCGCTTCTTACCTTTACTCAGGGGTAAGTCACTGTAGTCAACCAATTCAGCAACATACTTTTGGGAAAGCAAGACACCTGAGAAAAATCTAAGCAATTGCAAGGAGAATGGGGAAGACTCCACCTAGACAGCACCCAGAGTCAGGATTAAGCTCAAGGTAACAGCATTAGCAACTCAACCTCTGTATCATCATCGTGTTTTCTTAGCCAGGTACTTTCCTACTGGGCTGCTACCATTCATTAACATAGCTTGCATTGTCTTATCTGTTATTTCTGGAAGCTACATGACAATGCATTCTACTTGGCATTGCAATTGAACTGTATCTTTGGCTTGAGAATATAGGGATCAACATAATGACAGTGACAGGTAGTAATGGCATCTGCTGAACACTAAACTAACATTTCTATTTCAAATGAGGCTACAAAGACTAAAGAGCAACTGTGGGATTTCCTTACCTGTGGGAAAATTCCTCCAGTTTCACCACAGCCAAATAGTCTGTCTGTGGTTTTAGGGATTTTGTCACTATGGATTGCTACTGCTTTATTAGCAAATCTAATCCTTGACTTCCTGCTTTAAATTGCCCCACCTATGTTGCTTTGCTTCCCTTTCTCATAGTAGCAGACATTTTAAAGATGTTATTCTGTGTTGATGTTTTCAAAGTTATGGTGCCTTGTAAAAGTATTCAGCCTGCCCCCTGCCCCACCACCACCACCACCAAGCCTTATTTATGTGAATATTTATGAGAATTACAACCAGGGATTTTGATCAATTTAGCTGGGAATTTTTATTTGTGAATCACATGCTCATTTTTCCACAGTAGAGCCCAAAAAAAACCAGAGAGAACTGAAGAACGAAAAATTCAAAACCTGAAATGTCAGCAGTTCAAAGGCATTCACCCCAGTTTATTCAGTACTTAGTTGCACCATCTCTCACAGCTATTACAGCCAATGATCTTCTTGGATACGTCTCAATTAGCTTTCAACAACGTGACGGAGCAAGATTTGCCCATTCCTCCTTGTGAAATCACTCAAGCTGTGACAGGTTAGTTGGGGAGCGGCAGTGGATAACAATCTTGAGGTCTTGCCTGAGATTTTGATCGGGTTGAGGTCAGGACTCTGGGCCACACAAGGACATAAATCTTCTTCAATTGAAGCCACTCCATGGTAGCTCTGGTAGTGTGATTTGGGTCATTGTCCTGCTGAAAGACAAACTTCCTCCCCAGTTTAAGCTCTCTGGTAGAGGGTAACAGGTTTCTATCAATGAACCTCTGTGATTAGCAGCATTCATCTTCCATCAGTTATGACCAGATTTCCAGTCCCTATTACTGAAGAGCATCCCCATGACATGACGCTACCTCCACCATATTTTACAGTAGGAGTGGTGTTATCAGGCTGATGCACAGTATTCGATTTACACCACACGTACTGCTTAGTGTTGAGGCCAAAAAAATTCCACTTTAGTCTCATGTGGAGGACGTTCTTCCACATCTTTACAGTATCTTTGAAGTGACACTTTACAATTTTTTTTTTAGCGGGTCCTCTTCCCTGCCACTCTTCCATAAGTACCCTTTTTGTGCAAGGCCTCAAGATTGTGGAGCCATGAACTTCAGCTCCAGTTGTAGCCATTGACTTCTGCAGCTCACTCAGAGTGACTGTTGGTATCACAGAAGCCTCTTCTACAAGTGACAATCTTCTCCAGCGACTGAGTTTAGAGGGGTGGCCTGACCTTGGCAGTTTCATATTGTTTTCCATTTTTTTAATGAGGGACTGCACCGAGTTCTAAGGTATGTTCGGTGCCTTTGAGATATGCTTGTGCCCTTCCCCAGATATGTGCTTGTCTATTATCACGTCCCTGACTTGTCTTGAATGCTCTTTTGTCTTTATTTTGGTTTGGTCTGTTGAAAATCTACCCTTGTGTTGGACATTACAGAGAGAGGGGTTATTTACACTACTATGAATTCATTGAAAACAGGTGGTTATACTTCTGTATCTATATCAACAAATCGGATGAGCTGGTAAGGCAATATAGTGCTACTGAGAAAATTTAGCATCGTAATTACAAAGGGGATGAATACTTTTGTCAGCCTCACAATTTTGGCTTTTAATTTTTGGTAAACTGTTGTTAGATCTGGTATTTTTATTTTGATTTGACAAAATGCACAATGTTTTACAGATTGGCTCAAAAAGTCCTACTTCAATATATTTTAAATTTAGAAAATGTTAAAATAGTTTTTCAAAGTCTTGTAATTCTTTAAAACTTTATGTCGTAGTGAATGAATCAATAGTCATTTCTGACATTTATTTTTACAAGTTGGAGTGTGGGTGTGCAACTACATTAATTCTTCTAACAATATCTTAGTTTATGGTTGTATCTACTGTATATAAAAGTTGCTGGTGAACGCAGCAGGCCACACAGCATCTATAAGAATCTTCCTATAGATGCTGCCTGGCTTGTTGCATTCACTAGCAACTTTTATGTGTGTTGCTTGAAATTCCAGCATCTGCAGATTTCCTCGTGTCTACTGTATATGTTTAGAACATAGAATAGAATAGAATAGTACAGCACAGAACAGGCCCTTCAGCCCACAACGTTGTGCCAACCCTCAAACCCTGCCTCCCATATAAGCTCCCACCTTAAATTCCTCAATATACCTGTCTAGTAGTCTCTTAAATTTCACTAGTGTATCTGCCTCCACCACTGACTCAGGCAGTGCATTCCACGCACCAACCACTCTCTGAGTGAAAAACCTTCCTCTAATATCCCCCTTGAACTTCCCACCCCTTACCTTAAAGCCATGTCCTCTTGTATTGAGCAGTGGTGCCCTGGGGAAGAGGCGCTGGCTATCCACTCTATCTATTCCTGAGCCTGTCTTAATTGAAAGTGACATGCAGAAAGAAGTAAGTGGGGATGAGGACGACAGCAGTTCATCGAAGGAGTGTGAGGGCGAAGTAGAGGAACAAGAAATGGAGTGGGTTTCGGAAGAGAACGTGGATGAAGCTGCTTTTAGTGCGAGTGGGAATACTGTTAGTGATGCTAGCCAGCAGCATGAGGAAGGACCCCGTCAGCCAGCATTGAAAAAGTACCCTTCGCACCTCGCAACAGTTTGGCAATCAGCAAAGGAGTTTTATTCGTGCCTGGTTTGACTGGCAAGCTTATGTTCCTTTATTCTTTCTGATAATTTTGAATAGTTTAATTTGCATTGTCATTTTTAAAGAATAATTTCCAGATCGTCAAAGAACGATACCAAGGTAGGGTAATATGGAGCCAAACAAACTGGTGGCTTTCCAGACATCCAACAGGTTAGCTCAAATCAGTTGAATGCGGTCAGCTAAGAAGAATAACATCAGCCAGGATCATTATTGTGGAACCAATATTAGAAGGTGCCCTTGTGTGCTTGTCAGGTGAGAGCAGGATTGGGAATTTATGTTCTCATAGTTCGACTGCACACTAATGCTTACTATTCAATTAAGACCCAAGACAGCCAATGATTATGGTTCAATTTGCCAACGTACACTTGGGACAGATGAATATCCAATCAAGACAAAATTCAAGGTGGCACTTTTTTTCTGTAAAATGACAGAATAAGAGGCTTTATAAATACATTCCTTCACATGCAATAAAAACGAAACGATGGGATACACAGCAGATGTAAGTAACATCCGTGGAGGAAGAAACACGTCCGGAGAGAGAGCAAACATTTCAATGCCTCTTCAACAGTTGCTGCTACACGAACGCACGGGCAAAATGAAAAGATGGAAATGTACGAAGTAGAGCAAACGTATGACGTTCAGTTCCTAGAGCCTGCTCAAAATAATCATGTTTGATCCTTCATCATAAAACCATATCAGTTCAGTTTCATTTATTGTCATTTAGAAATGCATGCATTAAAAAATAATACAACGTTCCTCCAGAATGATATCACAAGAAAACACAGGACAAACCAAGACTAAAACTGACAAAACCACATAATTATAACATATAGTTGCAACAGTGCAAAGCAATACCATAATTTGATAAAGAGCAGACCACAGGCACGGTAAAAAGAAGTCTCAAAGTCCCAATAGACTCATCATCTCACGCAGACGGCAGAAGGGAGAAACTCTCTGCGCCATGAACCTCCAAACGCCGCCAACTTGCTGATGCAGCACCATTGGAAGCACCCGACCGCGGTGGACTCTGAGTCCGTCCGAAAACTTCGAGCCTCCGACCAGCCCCTCTGACACAGCCTCTGCCGAGCGCTTCAACCCCGCCCTGGCCGCCGAGCAACAAGCAAAGCCGAGGACTCGGGGCCTTCCCCTCCGGAGATTCTGGACCACACTGTAGCAGCAGCAGCGAAGCAGGCATTTCAGAGTTTCACCAGATGTTCCTCCGTACTCTCACGTCCGTCTCCATCAAATCAGGATTGTGCACGGCACCCTACTTGACAAATAACAGACATCACCACCGGAGTGGCCGCTCCGAGCTGCGTCACGCTGCCGTCTTCCCACCTCCACACTCTCTTCTCATAGCCCTTGATGTTCAGAAATCTATCTCCTTAAAGATATTCAATTGCTCAGTCTCCATTGCCTTCTACAGTGGAGAATGCCATCCTGAAGGAAGAGATTTCTTCTCATCTCAATGTTTTACACCATATGTTGAGATTTTAGACCCTCTGTCAGCCAGGGAAAATACCCTTCATGCATCCAATCCATCTAGCCTTGAAATAAATTTCAATCGGATTCCCTCTCATTCCCCTGCTACTGTGTGATCGAGAATCTCCAGAGGGAAGGCCCCAAATCCTTGGCTTTGCCTATTGCCTGTTGCCGGGATCGGGGTCGAAGTTCTCGACAGAGATGGCGCTCGGTGCTCGGCGTCAGAGAGCTGGTCGGAGGCTCGGAGTTTTTGGATGGACTCGGAGTCAGACTGTGGTCGGATGCTTCCAGGATGCAGCATCGGCAAGTTTGCGGCGCTGGAGGTTCACCGTCTGCGTGAGATGATGGGACTTTCAAGAGACTTTGAGACTTTTTACTGTGCCATGGTCTGTTCTTATCAAATTACGGTATTGCTTTGCACTGTTGTAACTATATGTAATAATTATGTGGTTTTTGTCAGCTTTTCAGTCGGTTTGTCATGTGTTTCTGTGATATCATTCTGGAAAAACATTGTATCATTTTTTAATGCATGCATTACTAAATGACAATAAAAGAGGACTGCATGTCCTCATAATCTAATCTAATCTAAACGTTAATGAATAAGATGGCTGGCATAGAAACAGAAAAGCATTAGCTTCTGTGACTTCATATTGTTGCACAGCAGACTCGGTGGGCTGAGTACCTTAATTCCACTCTTATGTCTTACAGTTTCAATCATTCCAATCTCTCAGCAAATTCTTTGCACATAAGGGGGATCCATTCACCTCAAAAATGTACCTTTAATTTTGCAATAGACATACGGTTTTACGCAATGTAAACAAGTTCGTCATGGGTTGGGCAATCCACAGATCTAAGTATCTCTAGTTCCTGATAGTTCTTCCAGCCAGTTTTCCGTAAAAATGCTCAGAGCAATTCAAAGTACCCAACTTGGTTGTTTGGACTATCGCAAGACCTGAAAATGCCAGCAAAAGCATGACACAAAGCTGGGGCAGGACTGACATTTTATTTCATTTCCTATCTTCAACTCTGCCATAAATGAACATCCTCCAAGTGAGATACCTGCAAAATCAAGTATAATCTGGGAGTGCCCTCAGGAAGTTGCAACTCTTTGAGAATTGGCCTATTAAGCTTTTCACGGGGAACAAGTAATTTTTAGCAAACAAGTTTCAAGACTTCTCACAATTCATGAATATATATTCTATTTCTCCAATTAGCACCTTGAAGCCGCATGATTAGATATAGATTCTGCAGTGAGATCATTACAAACAGGAATATATGTAGATACAATTGAAAGGGATTTTACAACCTTCTGGACCAGAAGTTATAAACAATTTTGGGCCATTACTCTCTTTTCTCTCACTCAAGGTTCTGGTATTGGTTTGGGTATTGGCGCTTAAAGCAGCTAAAGCCATCGTTTGGGCTAGAATTTCTTTAATATTATGTCAAAAAAGCGCTATGCAGTTGAAAAATCACATTAGCATGGAGTGAGAAACAATTTAGTGCACATTTCTGAGTATCTCAGTATCTGTCATTGACACCGTCTGCTCATTTCTGAGTGATATTTTTGCATTTATTTGCACCATTTTCTCCATTCTTAAACTTACCCAAATGTTCTGCGGCTAAAGACCCAGCCAGTGCTAACAGTAAAAGCTCAGAAACAGTGTCCTTTAAAGGACCAGTTGCAATTCAGATTCCCACACTTCACTCAAAACCCTCGCTGCCAAGTTAAGGTTTTGCTAACTCTCAGCTTCCCTCGCCTCAGATCTTTCCAGACAAGTGTGCACGTATCGCAGTTTGCTGGTTATTACTGCAGGAAATGTGAGATTGTCTACTTCAGCCCAGAATAGCAGCATTTCTGGTGGTTGGTACTTGCTGGTGTTGGAGTTTCCCAAAATTGCAACTACATCACCACTATAAGTTTAATCTTCCACATACACGTATCAGTTAACGGGAAGGGAATTGTGGCCTACAAAATGGTCATGTGTAGGCTTCCCAGTCGCTTAAGGAGAAAGGATTAGCAGGTTGATGGGAGTAGGCAGTTAAAATGTTTTCAGCATGGACAAGATGGGCCGAAGGGCCTGTTTCTGTGCTGTACTTCTCTACTACTCTGTGACTCTATTTGTCATATCTACGTTGAAACATCGAAACGCACGGTGAAGTGTGCCATTTTGCATCTACGCCAAAACAGTCAGTCCAAGGACATGCTGGGGGCAGCCCGTAAGTGTCGTCGCCCTTCTGGTGTCAGCGTAGCATGCCTACAACTCACTAACCCTAACCCTTTGTCTCTGGAATGCGGGAGGAATCTAGAGCTCCCAGAGGAAACCTACACAGTCATGGGGAGAGCGTACAAGCTCCTTACGGGTAGCGTCAGGAACTGAACACTGCTCGGTGATCACCAGCGATGTAAAGCTATTGCACTATTACTCCACCGCGCCCCGCCCTAATAGCTCCACAAAACTTGCAATTTCAACGAATTTCAGCTGCCTCTCACTGTCCCCAGAGTCACAGAGTTCGTCATTGACATCCATCTGTCCGGAAGGACAGTGGGTGATGACGATCATCATCACAACCCTGGGCAGGAGATGTGGAGATCCTGAGATGCACAGTTGTCAAGGTCCCCCTCTCAACCTCACCAGTCTAGTCCAAAGGAAGGTTTATGAAGCCATACGTTTGGCACCAGCTTGGCTGCAGGAGCTGCCGGAAGGATGTTCAATGATGTCCAGCTGCCACTCTGGATTTGCTGCTGGGTTTACTCCCGTAGCCTTCGTTTCACCTGAGGCTACCCACAAGGCAGTGGGACTATTTGCCCATAGCTGGGGACCTGGTTCACGAGCATCAGGGTGTGTGCACACACCGGTGGGCCTGCGTGCTACGTGTGCAGGGGTCAGACCTCCTCCCCGTCCTCTGTAGTTCAGCCTGAGTCCGAAAGGAGTTCAGTTTCCGTGTGTCGCCAGCGAGGAGGGATTGCATGAGGTTTGCTGTTGGAGAGGCTGTGTACTGGCAGGGAGAGACTTACACATTCAGCTCTCCTTTTTGCAAGACCGCTAGCCAGCGGTGGAAGCTGAAAGTGAGAGCGACAAGCACTACCCACTACACCACCACACTAGACGCGTCACAACCACCATTTTGTCGCAGAATCACACAGCAAGAAGCAGGTTCTGTGGCCCTCCATGTCCATGGATCTGGGCCTGGACTCGCTGGCGTTCAGAAGACTGAGGGGAAGATCTCATTGAAGCCTTTTAAATATTGAAAATTATAGACAGCATAGAGGTGAAGAAGATATTTCCGATAGTGGGAGAGTTTAGGAACAGAGGGCACAGCTTCAGAGGGCATCCCTTTAGAACAGAGATGAGGAGGAATTTCTTTAGCCAGAGGGTGGTGTATCTGTGGAATTCATTGCCAATGTGGAGGCTAAGTGACTGGGTATATTTAAAGCAGAGGTTGATAGGTTCATGAACACTACCTCACTATTTTTCTCCCTCTTTTTTCACTACTTAATTTAATTTTTTATATAGATATTATATCTACTTCTTACTGTAATTTACAGCTTTTATTATTATGTATTGCAAAGCCACATAACAATAAATTAATGACATATGCCAGTAATGTTAATTCTGATTCTGATTAGTAAGGGTGTCGAGAATTACAAGGAGAAAGCAGGAAGATGGAGTTGAGAGGGAAAATAAATCAGCCATGATCAAATGGTAGAACAGACTCGATAGGCCGACTGGCCAAATTCTGCTCCTATGCCCTATGGTGTTAGGAGATCTGCACTTTACAGTATTCGGAGGTCAGGGTGTCATTCTTTGTCCTTCCCTGCAGTGAATGGCACGTGCTCAGCGTCAGACAGGCTCAGTCGTTGCCTGACTTGATGGCACAAGGGGAGAAGAGACAGGGGGGAGAGCAGTGCAGCAAGGTGCGGACACATACCTGAATCACCACGAGGAACCACAGCAGGAGGGAGATGATAAGATCGGAGTATCCGTTCAGTCCCACAGCCACCCGCAGAAGCTGCCTCCCACACAGTTCTGTACGTGCTGTGAGGCAGCATTTGATCCTGGAAGGATCCATGTAAAGTCTACAACTTCCTCCACATGTATTCTCGAAACATTTAAGACAATCCAGTCTTCAGTCAGTGTGAAACTACTACGATGTAGCTCCATTACAACTACAAATGATTTCTGGGAAATTACTTAGCTGAAATGAACAGAGGCTTCTTCCACAAGCTGTAAAGAATTGGTTCACGATTGTTCTCCCAGTTTCAGCCTAATATTACAGCAAAAGCCTCCTCAGTTGGAAAAATAGGAATTTTATTCAAGTTCAAGAGTATTGTCATTCAACCATACACATGTATACAGCTGAATGAAACATCTTTTCTCTGGAGCCAAGACACAAAACACTGGACGCATAGTCACACACTGTTATGATACAACACGTATAGTTATGATAAAGCAGAATACAGTCACAGAATAATATTAGCACAAGTCCATCCACTGTCATAGAGTCATAGAAAAGTACAGCACAGAAACAAGTCCTTCGGCCCATCTAGTTCATGCCGAGCCATTTAAACTGCCTACTACACCTATCAATTTGCACCGGGTCCATTGCCCTGCATACCCCTACCACCCATGTACCCATCCAAACTTCCCTTAAACATTGAAATTGAGCTCGCATACACCACTTGCACTGGCAGCTCGTTCCACACTCTCACGACCGTCTGAGTGAAGCAGCCTCCCCACATGTTCCACTTAAACTTTTCACCTTTCACCCTTAACCCATGACCTCTAATTCTAGTCCCATCCAACCGCAGTAGAAAAAGCCTGCTTGCATTTGCCCCTCATAATTTTGTATTCCTCTATCTTTATATACCTCTGTCTTCATCCACTATTCTTCATTGTCCATCCACTGCCTTCAGTTTTCAAGCCTCCTGTCCTTTGAATTAATCTCAGAGGGTGAATATCTTCATGGCAAGCAGATCTTCCCATTTCCAAACCTTACATATCCTTCCTCAAAAGACCAATTTAGGATGCTTAGAGTGAATACAGTAATGGATAGTTAGGATCCAAGCAAAACAAAGTCACAGGGGTATTGAATGAAGTCTGAAGGGCATTTAATAATCTCCTCTTTATTCAGTGAAGTACTTGGCCAGCAGCTTCAAATTATTATTGATTCACTTAACCAAGAAATGCACTCAACAGCCTCATGATGCTATTTGAAACTGATGTCAAATCTCCAAAACCATAGTGCATTCAGCATATTAATCTATACAATTATAGATGTTCTTTACCAAATAAAGTGGCCACCGAGTGAATACTCATTGTCTTCTACTGTAGACTGTCCACTTCAAGGATTGACGTGTCTGGAGATGCTCCTCTGCACACCATGGCACAGGAGTGTAGCAGCTAGCACAACGCTTTACAGTGCAGGTGACCCAGGTTCAATTCCCGCTGCAGCCTGTAAGGCGTTTGCACGTTCTCCCGTGACCGTGTCATTAAATTAAATAAGTAGTGCAAAACCAGAGGTCGTGTTCATGGGTTCAATGTCCATTCTGATATCAGATAGTAGAGGGGAAGAACAGCGCCTCTTTCACCTCAGATGGTTTAAGAAGTTTGGTAGGGCCCCCAAATTCTTTGAACTTTCTACAGGGGCACGATTGAGAGCATCCTGACTGGCTGCATCACTGCCTGGTATGGGAACTGTACCTAGCTTAATCGAAGGACTCTGCCGAGAGTGGTGCTGACAGCCCTAGCACATCTGTAGGTGCGAACTCTCCACTATTCAGGATATTTACAAAGACAGGTGCGTAAAAAGGGCCTGAAGGATCTGAGTCCCGAGTCACCCCAACCACAAACTGTTCCAGCTGCTACCATCTGGGAAATGGTACAGTGGTATAAAAGCCAGGACCAACCTTCTTCCACCAGGCCATCAGACTGCTTAATTCATGCTGATGCAACTGTATTTCTATGTTATATTGACTATCCTGTTGTACATACTATTTATTATAAATTACTACAATTGCACACTGCACATTTAAATGGAGAGATAACATAAAGATTTTTACTCCTCATGAAGAATGGAAGTAATAAAGTCAATTCAATTTGAAGTCCTGGGTGTGGGGCCCTAAATGATGAATGTCACCTATTTGAGGCTCTGCTTTCTGAAGATGTCCTGGAAACTGCGGAGGCTGGTGCCCATGATGGAGCTGACTAAGCTTACAATTATCTGCAGTTGTATCCCCCCACCCTATACCAGACAGTGGAGTAGCCCTCCCCACCCCATACCAGACTGTGAAATAACGTGGTAGCCATGGTGCTTTTAAACATTTCATAATGACTTGTTTCTTTGCACTGAGGTTGTAATCCTTCAGGAAAAATCATCAATGTTTATCCAAAGTCAAGTTTTAAATCAAGAACTTTCATATGACACACATGATATTAGCGGTCCTTCTTGGTGAGGCATGGCGTATTGTGCAGGAATGACAGCAATTACTACACCAGGGTGACTTACTTCTGTGTGTTTATGTTTAACTGCTGACTGGAATAAAGAATGCTCTTCAACAGTGCCACAATTTTGAGAATATGAGGCATATCGATGGGTAAATGCAAGCAGGCTGTTTCCACTGAGATTGGGGTGAGATTGCACCTAAAGGTCATGGGTTAAGGGTGAAAGGTGAAATCTATGAGGGGAAACATCTTCACTCAAGAGAGTGGTGAGAGTGCTGAGTGAGCTGCCAGTGCAGGCGGTGGATGCAAGTTGGACTTCACCGTTCAAGGGAAGTTTGCATAGGTACATGGATGGGAGGGGTATGGAGAGTTGTGGTCCAGGTGGAGGTCCATAGCCTAGGCAGTTTAAATAGTTTGGCACAGACTTGATAGGCTGAACTTCTCCGTGGATTGTCACCTTGTCGCGGTGGAGAAGCTTGTGTGGTCCTGTGATCCCGAGAGCGATGCCGTCTGGAGCTATGCTCCTGGTAGGGTCACCCATGGCGGTAAGGTCAAGGGTGAGGTCCCTGACAAAGAACAATCCAACCAAGACCTCAACGGTGGAACAGGCGGACAAAGTTACTTCGAACTCAACCACTGTGAAGGCGGATGAAGTCCGCAACAAATCCATCAGCTCCAATCGTCGTGGTTTCCATGCCATTGGAATCAGTTGGTTGATTTGTGAAGTATCGTGTGCTTCTTGGAGTGCAACATCAAGTACACGTTAAACAACTACACGCACAGGCATCTTCACTCTGTACGGAACGAAGATCATCATTCTCGACCTCGAGGGATAGCCACGGCGATGGGACGAAGGGCCTGTTTCCATGCTGCAGTTTTCTATGACTAATACTTTGTAACAACCCAAATAAAACAACATATTCATGAAAAATCCTTACCTTTTCCAGTGAAGTTACTCACCAAAGGACTCCTCTAGTTCATCATCTTACAGGTGGGCTTTAAGTTAGCAATCTGGCTGCTTTCCTTCCCTCTGCGTATACAAAGATGTTTCTGCCGATGAGAAGGTCCAGCCGGCCAACTGCGCAACAAAGCCAAATGAAGTCCAGAATGGTGAGCCGCCTGCTTGAAAGGATAAGAAGGGAAATAGGGAAATGGGGAGGGCGGGGGGTAACATCACTGTGCTTATGGTCCGGAAATCCAGATTAATAAATTTATATCCAAAGATGTCATTAACATCAAAAATACTGTGATTTTAAAGAAGCTAGCATCAGTGGAGTCTATATGTGACTCCAGACCAGCAATGATGTGTTTGTCTCTTAAATAGCCAAATAATCCACTTTGTTTGTTATGAGTTGCTCATTTCAAGCAATAATCACAACCTGAAAATCATTCTGTAAAGACGATGCGGGTGGTTCTTTCCCAAGATCGGTGTGAAATCCTGATCCCAGTGATAGAGCTTTCCCTGGACAGTCCAAAGTGGGCAAAGACAAAGTCCTGAATCTGAAGAACAGGCACTTTGTGTGGACAATGGTGGGACATTCTGCTGTGTGCAGGGGATCGGTCTTGAGAACCCAGAAAGTTCAAAGTAAATTTATTTTCATAGTATGTATATGTTTCATATACTACCTTAAAATGCATTGTCTTCATGTATTTACAAGAAAAGAAGTAAATACAATAGAATTTATAAAGAACTAGGTGAGGGTAAGAGTTCGGCACGGGCTAGAAGAGCCGAGATGGCCTGTTTCCATGCTGTAATTTTTATATGGTTATATATTACCAGGCAAAGGCTGACAAGCAACTGTAGCGTAATGGTTAGCACAACACAGCGACCCGGGTTCAATTCCCGCCACTGCTTGTAAGGAGTTTGTACGTTCTCCCCGTGACCACGTGGGTTTCCTCCGGGTGCTCCGGTTTTCTCCCACAGTCCAAAGACTATAGAAAGGTTGGTAGGTTAATTGGTGTAACTTGCCCCGTGATTAGGCTAGGATTAAATCGGGATTGCTGGGCAGAGCAGCTCGAAGGGCCAGACAGGCTTATTCCGCGTTGTATCTGAGTAAATAAATTAGATTACGTTACATTATGAGGACATGCAGTCCTCTTTTATTGTCATTTAGTAATGCATGCATTAAGAAATGATACAATATTCCTCCGGTGTCCGAAAACTCCGAGCTTCGATCAGCCCTCCGGCACCAAGTACTGAGCACCACCTCTGCCGAACGCTTCGACCTCAGCCTTGGTCGCCAGCAGCAGGCGAAGCTGGGGATTTTGGGGCCTTCCCTCTGGAGATTCTCGATCGCACAGTAGTAGCAGCAGCGAACGGGGCATTTTAGAAATTTCTCCAGATGTTCCTCTACTTCTCACGTCTGTCTCCATCAAATCAGAATTGTGCACAGTGTCCTACTTACAAATACGATATCATTTCACCGGAAAGCTGCGCGCGCTGCGTCGCGCCACCATCTTCTCTTCCTGCCCTCAATAATAAACCATCGATAGCAAAAGAAGACAATCTGTGCTACTAAAAGTAATACTGAGAACATGGATTGTAAAGAGTCCTTGAAAGTGATTCCGCAGGTCACAGAATCAGTTCAGAGTAGTGGTCCAGTTAACCGCATCATTTCAGGAGCCTAACTGTTGTAGGGTAATAACTTTTCCTGAACCTGGTGTAGCTGTGTCCACGGAATGGGTGGAGAGAGACAAAGAAATTAAGAGGCAGAAACAGGCAACAGGGAGCGAGCAGAAGGGGTGCAGAGATGAAAGGAAAGAATGAAAGAAAGGCAGACAGAAATGGAGGGAGCAGGCCTCACAGGAAGAGAGGCCCTTGGAGAGAAGCAGGGAAAGGGAGAAGCACATAAAGAACAAAAGAAGGTGAGAAGGAAAGGTTTAGAGAGATCAGCAGGGAAAAGGAGAGGCACATGGAGGAGAGATATTGGAAGAGAATGAAAGAAATGCAGAAGAGCAGAGAAAGAGAGGAGATAAGAAAATAACAGGTTGTATGTGTATGGGAGAGTGAGTGCGTGTTAGGTGTTAACAGTGCGTGTGTTCAAAGGTTAGCACATGACCTGTAGCTATCCTGAAAAAGTCTTAAGCAGAAATTCATCAATCTTATGAGATCACAAGGTTCATTTTGACAGTAATCACCAATGGAAACACTCTTGCTCCTCAGCCCGAAATGCCAAATGTTCATTCCCGTTCCTAGACGCTGCCTGTCCTGCTGAGCTCCTCCAGCACATTGCGTGCATTTATCCTCATAGCCAGCCTTGGACGCTCTCCATTCCTCCAAGCACATCACCAACGGAGTTTCTTGCTCCACAGCCTCTCTGGGTTCCTCTTCCTAAATCCAAGAGCACATTCACTGCTCCCTAGAATCACTGGTGCAATCATTCGTAACGAAACCTCATCTGGAAGATTGCTGCCGTTGTGTACTTGTGCCATTAAAGCGGGAGTTCCCAGCCTGGGGCCCATCGACCCTTCAGTCAATGGTATAAGGCTTTTTAAAAAGAAATTCTATGAGTTTCTACAATACAACAAAAAAAAAACCACCAACAAAAAGGAGATTTATACAGTGCAAAACCAACGTGTCTGGTGTACAACTCATAACAGTTAAGAAAAAGCACCCAAAATAAAATCATATAAAGTTAGCTCCCCCCCCCACCCTCCCACTATGCAACTCCAAGCCAACTATGACGATATAAAGAAAAGTTAATCAGAGCTTTTGTCACCACAGAGCTGTGAATATAAAAAAAGAGTATTGCCTACTACCTAAACTATAATATATTTCACATCATAAAAAAGAACGTAAAAGTTAACCAGAAAAGAAAACTGGAAGTAAGGGGTTAAAGTACTGAAAGGAAAAGGAGGACAGACCTTTAATCTGAAGAGGAGTTATGAAAACATTCCAGAAAAGGTCCCCACACCTTATGGAACTTTATGTCCGAATTAAGAAGTGAATAATGAATCTTTTCAAGGTCTAAGTAGGACATAATGTCTCTAAGCCACTGAGCATGGGTGGGTGGGGCAACATCTCTCCACCTAAGAAGAACTAAACGTCTAGCCAAAAGAGAGGCAAAAGACAATGCTCGACATTTAGTCAGACTCAAACACGTGTCAGCTTCACCCAAAATGCCAAAAGGATCAATCAAAGGGTTAGGTTCTAAATGGCAATTAAGGATATGGGATAAAGTTAAAAAGACATATCTCCAAACTAGGACAGGCCCAATACATATGGATAACAGAAGCCTCGCCCACCTCACACTTGTCACTAAAGGGACTAATATCAGAATAGAACCACAATAATTTAGTTTTAGACATATGAGCCCAATATACAACCTTGAACTGCAAAAAGCAGTGGCGAGCACATAAAGAGGTTGAGTTAACTGACTTAAGAATTGAATCCCAAACCTCGTCGGGCAGAGAAATATTTAAACCATGCTTCCAGGCAGTTCTAATTTTATCAAAGGGGGTACGCCTCAAGGTCGCTAACTTATCACGAATAGTAGATATTAAACTTTTACCTAATGTACAGAGAAACAAGTCCACAACATTTTTTTCGGGCATCTCAGGAAAGTTTGGTATTAAAGGGTTCATAAAATGTCTAATTTGAAGATATCCAAAGAAATGAGTAATAGGTAGGTTAAACTTTGCAGACAGTTGTCCAAAAGTTGCAAATCAATTGTCTATGAAAGATCTTCAAAACGGCTGCTGCCCTTTCTGTACCAATCGTGAAATGCTAGGTCTTGCATAGAAGGTTGAAAAAGATGATTATGAAAGATAGGACTGGAGAGGGAAAAACCATGAAGACCATAATATTTACTGAACTGAGCCCACATTCTCAGAGTATGTCTAATGAGAGGATTAACAATTAGTTTAGGCAAATAACAAGGAAGTGCGGATCCAAGAAGCACGGAAATGGAGAAATTCTTATGAGAGTTCAGCTCCATTGCCACCCATTTTGGGCAGTCAGACTGATTATGAAAGAAAGACCAAAAAGTAAGGCAATGTATATTGGCTGCCCAGTAATAAAAACGAAAATTGGGCAAGGCCATACCACCTTCCCTTTTAGGTTTTTGAAGATAAACTTTATTAAGTCTGGAACGTTTGCCCTTCCATAGATAGGACGAAATAATAGAAACTAACTAATCAAAAAAAGCTTTGGAAATAAAAATTGGTGAAGATTGGAATAAGTATAAAAATTTAGGAAAGGTATACATTTTAATAACATTAATTCGACCCGCCAGAGACATAAACATGGGTGACCAGTGTGCCAAAATCTGTTTTGTATGATTTAAAAGATTAGTAAAATTTTCTTGAAAAAGATGCTTAATGTTCTTTGTTACAGTAATACTGAGGTAAGTGAATTGATTACTTTAAAAGGGAGGTTATGAAATTCTAATATTTGTGCTTCTCTGTCAATTGGGAAGAGTTCACTCTTGTGTAAATTAAGTTTGTATCCGGAAAGCTGGCTAAATGCATTAAGGAGTGAAAACATTGGGGGTAAGGAGGTAGTAGGATTTGATATAAAAAGTAAAAGATCATCAACATAAAGAGAGACTTTGTGCTCAACACCCCCCCTCTAAATCCCCATCAATTCAGCGCAGCTACGAAACGCAATCGCCAATTGCTCTAAGGCCAGATGAAAAAGTAAGGGACTTAAAGGGCACCCTTGCCGGGTGCCACGTTTAAGGTTAAAAGGGTGGGATTGCTGAGAGTTGGTCAAAACAGAAGCAGTGGGACATGAATATAGCAATTAAATCTATGTAATAAAACTTTGTCCAAAGTCAAATTTTTCTAAGACCGCAAAAAGATAATTTCACTCCACACAATCAAAATAAGGCTTTTTTTTAATGTTGGGAGCCCTTGCTTTAAAGGCTGGCTGAAGAGGTCATGGCTCAGTGACTTAGTGTTAGAAACGGCAAGAAACTCAACTAGAGCTCTTCAGTTATATCCAGCCTCCCTTAAGCAATGGACACAATGCAACAAAGCCCGACAACGCAACGCTTTAATCATCGCTGGGCAATATTGTAATCCTTCTAGGACTTTTTAAAGTAACATGACGAAAATACAAAATGGAGTTTAGAAGCTAAAATATGGCACAGATCAATTTCTAGCCTATTATTTGTTATTAATCACATTACCATTCCCTTTTATTTTACATGATTATTAGTTCAGCATCATTAGCTTAATTAGCTTGGCACAACATCATGGGCTGTGAGGCCTGTTCCTGAGCTGTACAGCTACAATTATTCTTTCAGAGGTTTAATCATTCCTGGCTTCTAACACATCATTTACCTTCCCTTTGACTTTTTTTTTCCTCTCCTGCCCCTTTCTCTGATGTGGTACTTGGTTCAGAACTCTTACTTTTACTGTTCGGATGAGCGATTATTAACCGGAAGGGTTCACTCTGTTTTACCTTCCAGAGCTGATGTTTGACATGGTGTGGTTTCCAGCAGTTTCTGCTACTAATATCAATAAACAACCACCTTCCCAATTCTTCACCTTGTTGATTCCCGCACATTGGGAAATCCACGGCAGACTTTCCGCAATTTTCTGACATTAATATAGATCCCCCTTTGGTGCCTTTTCTGCCTTATTAGTGTCAGCCTAATCTCAATTGTAGTATTTCTGTATCTGTAAAATGATGCAGGGTTTTAATATGTAACTTAGACTAATATCTGAGTTTACTGCTAAGTGTGATACTTAACAAAAGATCTATCTTTGAGAGGAAGCTAAGTACCATTTTCAGATGGATGTCAAGTATATTGTGGCAATTTTTAAAAAGAACAATGTCTTCCCCCACCGCACCTTCCTCCATCAGAATCAACAAATTAATTAATTAATCTTAATTTTCTTATCTTGACCATTGAGCACATCTACATGAAACGTTGCCACAGGAAAGCAGCATCCATCATCAGAGATCCCCACCACCCAGGCCATGCTCTTTTCTCGCTGCTGCCATCAGGTAGAAGGTACAAGAGTCTCAAGACTCACACCACCAGGTTCAAGAACAGTTATAGCCCCACAACCACCAGGCTCTTAAACAAAAGGGGATAACTACACTCATTCTACTTCTGGTGTTCTCACAACTGATGGTCTCACTTTAAGGACTCTTCATGCTCTCGTTATTTATTGCTATTTTTATTTATATTTGCATTTACCCAGTTTGTTCTTCATTGATCCTGTTTACAGTTACGTTTCTATAGATTTGCTAAGCATGCCTGCAGGAAATTGAATCTCAGGGTCATATGTACTCTGATGATAAATTTTACTTTGAACTTTTAGTTGGTCCTTGCTATTTGCAAACTGGCTGCCATAATTTTTGTATAGAACAATTAAGGAATAACTAATTTGATTTTTAAATGTTTTGAAGATACCAAAGGTCATAGCTCAGCAGCATCATTTCCAGCTTCTGTGTCTCTTTGTTGTTAAGTTCGATATGAGGAATTCGGTGTGAAGATTCCACACTCGACCTTATCTCCCACCTCTGCTTTAACGATCCAGGTTGTTCTCCACTACTCAAAGGGTTGATAATACTTAACACATGCCTGGGTAATGAGCTGAGAAGCATCCACTGGCTTCTTGCCGGCCAGTGCTGAACGAACAGAACTCGGCATACACTCTGCTGCCTGCAGGGCTTGAAGCAGAGGTTTGCTCCAATCAGCCATCAACTCCAGCACAGCACACTCTACAAAGAATCTATTGTGCGTGTGTGTGTGTGAGAGAGAGAGAGAGAGAGAGAGAGCGTGGCAGAAAAGAGCTTATCAGCCCTAACTTTTCCTTAGTGCCTTCCACCGACTTCACTGCTGAGGTACCAGATACCAGTTTAGCCCATGGAGGAATAGGGAGATTCAGGCAGGACAATTTTATGTGTTTACTTACTTACTTACTGCCCATTATGCCGCTGGTGTTTGGGGCAGCAATGAAGGTCCTCCCTCTCTGACAGTGCTCAGGGCTTCATTCATCATGGCAGTAGCTTTTCATTACCGTCAGTCAAGCAAGTCCCATGTGGAGGCTCAGGTACCATCCCACTCAGTTCTAGAAGGATGCTTCATTGTTGTTTCCATAACAATTTTGTTTTACCAGTCAGGTTTGTTAGCCCTGAGCTGAACCCCCGATCCTGGAGGAATGGTGGACCGCTCTTAGTCTGGCCTCTACCCTTTGACCTGTTTGGCATGGGTGACCCCACCAAGAGCATAAAGGCCTGACTCCAGCCAACGTAGCTCTCCAGGTCATTGAGGCACACAAGCCTCCGAACCCTACGACAAAGTTGTGGTCCTCTTCGAGAAGTTTTATATACTTTCTCCTGGAATTGCTGTCCTATTTAGCCAATTATTACACAAAGACTAATAATCCCACCACTATTCACAATGCAAAATAAACACCACCATATCATTTATAAACACCACCATGTCATTTTTCTTACAGAACTTATTTCTCTCACCAATCTCAGAAGTCACCAGGATGAAGAGGCTTTTGGCTGACTCTTGCAGAAGGCTCCAGAAAAGTTCATTTATTTGGGAAGGAAAGGATGGTAAATAGTTTCAGACTGTGACCAAACTAAATCACATCAACTGTCCATTTAAATAAAATAAGAGCTTTCAACAGAAAAATATTTTTTGAACAAAGAACAACGCCGTTTCATAATGTATTGAAATGTCAGTCCCTTGGACATTGATCTTCAAACAATAAATGTTGCAATAAAATATATCTTATGTGAGCTGGAATGTACTTATATAAATGTGGCTGTTTATTTCTACGCCTGTAAGGACAATTGTGGAATTTTAAAAGTTGTACACCAAAGTAAATATTAGTCAAAATTGCTTAATTTTTGCCACATGTGTACTTTTCCCAAATAACTTTACATTTACCTTTTGCTGAATGTTACTTGTTTCTTAATGTAAAGTTTCTTTCATAAAGGATAGAATAATAGCTAATCCTTCCAGTAAATCTCCATTAAGTATTCCAGTTCAAGTCTCCCTTAAATCCTGGTTCCCCTTTTTCAAATTGAGTATTCTTGCACGTTGAACATTAATAAGGAAACGAACATGCTTCTTTGTACAACTCTTCAGCAAATGAAATATAAGAGATTTTATTTTAATAAGGGAAGTTCTGGGATACGGGATGAGGTTGATTGGGAATGGAAGAAAGTACTTGGTGACCTTGATGAATGTGTGCATGCAAACGTGCTTATGTATATATATATGCGTGTGTGTGTGTGTGTGTGTATGCCCACATGCAATACTGTGCAAAAGTCTCAGACATATACCTATATATGTTCTAGGATGCCTAATACTTTTGTGCAGTACTGTATTTGTCAACATGGAGCAGAGAGTGAATTTGCAAATCTGGCAGGAGCAGAGGATGTTGGGAATGGTGAGGGTGGCGTGCCAAGGGAGGAGTGTGGGGCAGGTGGCAGAGAAGGGGTGCCAGAGGCAGAGGGTGGTGCAGTTGCAGACACACCCAGCCCAGAGACAACAGACAAGGTTATTTAATTCCAGACAATTGGTTTATTGATCATTACAGGATGTCTCTCTGGTGCTTCCTGCTCCTCCCCTCTCCATTCCCTTTTTCTCAACCATGATTCCCCTCACCCTGCCCCCTTCCCACTCAGTCCACAATAGAGACCCATATCAGAATCAGGGATTTCATCACTCACATGGGTCATGAAATTTGCTTTTTTTAATGACAGCAATAAAGTACAATACAAAAAATTACTACAGTACTGTGCAAAAATCTTTGGCACTGAAGCTCCTTCAATAACTCCAAAAGACTGAGGTTTGGTAAAATACCGAAAGGTTTTTATTCGCTGTACAATACGACTTCCACGGTGAGTGTCTGCCCCCGGACTGAGGGGGAGGGGCAAGGCGAACACCTTTATACAAGACCCTGTGGGAGGAGCCACAGGGGCAGTCAGCAGAGGGGCTTGTCCAGACAGTTAACCCAGTTACAACACATATATATATATATATATATATATATATATATATGGTTTACCACAGGCACCCGAGCTATATATGTGCCTAAGACTTTTATACAGTACTGTACTTGCAGATTACATGCATGGATGTAAGATGGAGCTTAGGAGAAGATGGTGCCTAACGGCAACTCCTTTGCTTGCATCTTCGGAAACAGCTCTATTTCTATCTTTATTATCTCTATTTTTCCCCTTTCAGGGTTCTTTTGAAGACCGTGACCTGGAGTTGCATGCTGACTTCAGTTCTTTGTAGGAATGGGACCCGCTCTCGGGTCCTCACAATTGGCCACTATTCGTATACCAAGGACGCGGCCTAGAAGACTAGCACGCCTTCAGGGTTCTGGGATTTCATGGCTCTGGAGGTGGGCAGACTCGAGATCAGTGCCTCTGCAGGAAATGGTTGTGAAGAAAAAGAATTTCGGGATGTATATTGTATACATTTCTCTGACATTAAATGTACCTTTGAAACCTTTGGATGTGTGTGCATTTCCCTAGAGTTTTTGTGATAGTCCGCACAGTACATGGCCTACAATACCTCTGTAGTACAGGAGAATCCACAGAACTGTTAATTAGTATTAAAAGAATTTTGGCTTTTGGTTCCGTATATATATGCACTTCCAGTTAACCCTTAAGAAATAAGCATGCACATGCCATAGAAACGCTAACAATGTTTGCAAAGGATAGAGTATAACATTCAAAATTCACCTAGCAGCTTTATGGCTACTGATAGTCAATTGGCAGGGACATTAATTTGTATTCCTACCATCTTCCATTTATCAAGCACAAAGAGTCAAACGAGTAAAAGCTGGCAGGGCTGTTTAAATCAGAATCAGAAAATGCCTCCAGTAATCTTTATAGCAATTAAGGGCACTTCTCAGAAAGAAAATAATAACAATGGTAATAAACTGAAGGGTCCAGCCAAATTTCCGACAAAGAGGTGTCACATCGCCAGTGGCTACAAGAAGACTGGCATTTTGTCACAGATCAAGTGGAAAACCTACTGGCAATTTTGGCAACCAGGGTTGGAACAGTGGTGGCAGCAGCTTAAATAAGGCCAATCACTCTGTCCTTGAGCAGAGGCGATGTATGCACTCTGTGCTCCATGCTTGGTGAATACAAAAAGTAAAAGGGAAATCTGGAACAGAACTAGAAAGGCAGATTGAATACTAAATGGGTCTGATAAAAGTATTTATAAAAATATTTCTGTTGCCTTCAACTTTCTGGCTGAAGGTTCTTATTTGTGAATGGAAATGAGAGAGGAAACATGCAGGGAGTTTGTTACATAATGAAGAGAGCTGGGTGAATATTATTTCCACATTGCCCAACTGTGATTCTTGTTTTACTCAGGGTTTCAGAAAGCAGAAAATGAATTGTCCAGCTTCAACCATTCAGGATTAAGCTGAAGAATCGGAAAAACCTTTCCTGAAAGAGTGAGTTTGCACTTGTATAATATTGAGCAACATTCTTAGTTTAACTTAAAAGCATTTCGTAATCAATTGGTTTATTTTGAAGTGCAGTCACTGTTGTGAATGCAAACTCAGCAACCAAATCCACTTTATAAGGTGTGTAAGAGGAACAAACCAGTTCATAGACTTCTTTTGTAAAAGGAGTCCTTTAATTTGTTCCAAGACAGAGCATATTTAACAGAAATAAAATACCAAGTTGGGATGAGGAGAATTTTTTTCTCTATATTATATGAATCCATTGTCTATGTGAAGGATGCAGGAGGCTGTAAGGAGGAAGATGTAAATATGAAAGAATGCCAGTGAAGATTGTATTGAAATAAGCAAATAGTCACATAATGGTAAATGTTACATTACTTATTTTAACTTAACTATTTAATATACATATATATTTATTGTAATATGCATATATATTTATTGTAATTCAATTTTGCTTTTTCCATATTTAACATGTATTGTACTGCTGCTGCAAAGACAACAAAATTTCACAACATTTTATAAGCATCTGTTAGTCTCGTGAGACCATGGATTTGCACCTTGGAAGGTTTCCAGGGCGCAGGCCTGGGCAAGGTTGTATGGAAGACCAGCAGTTGCCCATGCTGCAAGTCTCCCCTCTCCACGCCACCGATGTTGTCCAAGGGAAGGGCACTAGGGCCGATACAGCTTGGCACCGGTGTCGTCGCAGAGCAATGTGTAATTAAGTGCCTTGCTCAAGGACACAACACGCTGCCTCAGCCAAGGCTCAAACTAGCGACCTTCAAGTCACTAGACGAATGCCTTAACCACCTGGCCACGCGCCAACACCATATGCCGCTGAAACTAAACCTGATTCTGATTCTGATGATAGAAAGTTACCCGGAGACCAGGGCAAATGCAAGCAATGGCCATGTGGTCATGGAACTAAGTTAGACAGAACTGGAAAACTCCCGGCAGAGTAAACATATTTGGTTAACTCACTCTGCTAACAGGATTCACGTAAAGTGCCCTCCATTCACTCCACACCAATCCTAACCTCACCATCAAACCCGCAGAAGAGGGTTAGTGTTGATGGAGGCTGGCTGACTGACCTCTGCCATGAAATCTGTCTGCTCGTACTTCTTCCACTCCCCCTCCCCCCTCCCTTCTCAGTCTGGTTTCTGCCCCCTACCTTCCTCAGCCTGATATGTCAGCTGCTTACTTCCCTCTGTAGATGCTGCCCGGCCTACTGTGTCTTTCCAGTATTTTGTGTGTGCTGCTCAACATCTTCAGAGTCTCTTGTGTACACATAACATTCATCCTTCCATCTCAATGGTATAATCCTGCGGTCTAGGTATCCCTCCGCACACTGTTAATACTCCTCCAGTAAAGCGAATGCCCAGCATCAGGCGCAAAGAGCCCAAGCCAGCTGAACACAGGCTGGCTCCTTAAATTGGAGAGGCATACAGTATGTAGCTGCTGTTGGAAGTCACTGTAAAAATTAGCAATTGTGACAGAACGGAGTCAGTATCATCATTATCATCACTGACAAATGTCATGGAAGTTGTTGTTTTGCAATAGCACTATAGTGAAAGACATAAAACAAATTACTATAAGTTACAGTAAGAAATGTAGCCAGCCAATGATGCAGTGGCACCTGCACTGGACTACCTAAATGTTTTACATTAACCAGAAGTTCTTTTGGTTGTGAGCACACAAAACTTACTAACAGTTCTGGAAAATTCTGTGCAACGCACGCAAAATTCTGGAGGATCCCTCCTATGGAATAGGAGGTGAAAGGATCCTGAAGGAGGCTCTCTGCCTGAAACACTGATCGTTTATTCTTCTCCAATGACACTGCCTGACCTGCTGAGCTCCTTCCGCAATTTTTGTGGGTTACTCTGGACTTCGAGCCTCAGCAAAATCTCCTGTGTTTACGTTGCGGAAGTCTGCATTGTGCTTTGAACACCTTGTAACACAGTGGCTGTGGCTATCGGTGAGCTCCTACTGACACCACAGGGAAGGTCACAGTCAAACAACCTGCAGGACGTCTGCAGCTTTCACTCAAGAAGATCGGTGTTCCTCTCCTCGAGCAGCCAGACTCTGTAGCCTTCTGGAAATTGTTAGTGATACCAGTCACAGCACAGAAGAAAAGAAGAAGCAAAAAAGAAATACATGGCTCCTTTGTGATCTTCGTTGCTACAGGAAGACTGATCCAGCTATGACTCTATGTCTCCAATCTGCTTGCAGCATTTTTCATACATCTCTGGGACAGGGGGATTTTTCTGCGACTCCTGAGGCCTACATGTAGTTAGTTAGTTTCCAAGCACTCAACCACATAAGCATTTATAGTCAGAATCATTCTTTTATTCTTTCCCTATCCTCCGGTGATAGCTTGGCCTGACTTCTATGTCTTCTCTAACTTCTTCTCGTGGAGATTTTATTGAGTGGACGCCAAAGCTCTCTCAGATAAAAGGGAGTTATCACTAAAATGGGCGTGAGGTTTCTGGTGGTGGCTGAAAATCATGGCTTATGTCTTTTCATTGGTCATCTGGAGAAGGAGGCGGCTCAACTTTCATTAAATATTAAAGCCTAGAGACATTCCTCTTCTTCTTAGGCCTGTCCTCCCAGCTGGGGCATAGATTGTTGATGGTAGCTTGCTAGAGTTCTCTGTTCTGGGCCAAATGAGGGTTGATTGGCCTAGTGGCTTCTGCTTTCATCACATGATTTCATGCATCTTCTAGTTGAAGATCCTTCCATTGAGAGTTCTGCTGCCACACGATTCGCCTTGAGGTGCTATGGAAGTTCCAGGATTGAGGTCTTTGGGGTTTCTTTTAGCATTTCTTTATCTCTGGGTCTTTACGGGATGGGGTTACCCTCCCGCTTTCACTGCTGTGCTTGGGACTGTCCACGGTGGAGTTAGTCAAGAACTTGGAAACAGGTTGGAGTTAGTCATAGTCATAGTCATACTTTATTGATCCCGAGGGAAATTGGGTTTCGTTACAGTTGCACCAACCAAGAATAGAGTGTAGATGTAGCAATATAAAACCATAAATAATTAAATAATAATATGTAAATTATGCCAGGAAATAAGTCCAGGACCAGCCTATAGGCTCAGGGTGTCTGACCCTCCAAGGGAGGAGTAATAAAGTTTGATGGCCACAGGCAGGAATGACCTCCTATGACGTTCAGTGTTGCAACTCGGTGGAATGAGTCTCTGGCTGAATGTACTCCTGTGCCCAACCAGTACATTATGTAGTGGATGGGAGACATTGTCCAAGATGGCATGCAACTTGGACAGCATCCTCTTTTCAGACACCACCGTCAGAGAGTCCAGTTCCATCCCCATAACATCATTGGCCTTACGAATGAGTCAAGAACTTGGAAACAGGTTGGCTCAACAAGCCCACATTGACCATCAGCTTCCTATTATGAATGCTGGGCTGCCAGTCTGATTGTGCAAAAAGTAATGGTAGTCAGTTTAATTTGTTGAAGCATGCCTCATGCCTGCAGATCATGTCACAATTGGCATTGTGTACGTTGAGTGAGCAGAGCGGAGACCCAGGAAAACTCAGAAGATAGTGGCTCATGAATGAGAAGCAGAATGATTTTCTGGTTATAATCATGTAACTGAGAACAGAACAGCATGGGAACGGTTTCACCAAGGTGGATAATGGAAGGGTGATGGAGAAGTGCAGGGCTGCATCATGTTGGGGAAGAGGAACAATACATTATGTCTTCTCCTAACAGTGGAAGATGTAAGAATTAGATTTAATTTAAGAATTGGGACTTTCGAGAGACTTTGAGACTTTTTTTTACCCGTGCCCATGGTCTGTTCTTTATCAAATTACGGTATTGCTTTGCACTGTTGTAACTATATGTTATAATTATGTGGTTTTTGTCAGTTTTTCCATCTTGGTTTGTCTTGTGTTTCTGTGATATCATACTGGCGGAACATTGTAATGCATGCATTACTAACTGACAATAAAAGAGGACTGCGTGGCCTCATAATCTAATCTAATCTAATCTAATATTACCAGCAAATATCAGGAAATTTGTTGTTTTTATGGCAGCAGTACAATGCAGTACATAATAATTAAAAGAATTACTGTAAGTATATATATTTGTGTGTGTATATATATATATATATATATATATATATACACAAACACACACACATATAATTAATAATAATTAACAATAAATTATAATAATTATTATATAATTAATTTAATAGTTAAATTAAATTAGTGCAAAAAGTAGTGAGGTATTGTTCATGAGTTCAATGTCCATTCAGAAATCAGATAGGGATAAGAGAGAGTTTGCTTTAGGGTACACTGATGCAGGGGCAGAGGAGGAATATGATTGCAGAGATCTCATTAGAACATTGTAGCTAAGGTTAACACAGATTTGGGAAGCAACTATTTAGGAAAGTATTTTGGAAAAGTATTTGGGAAAGATTTATAGGGACTTGGAGCAAGAAGTGAAGGTCTTCAGAAAGCTTGTGGTGACAAGATTCCAAAGGAGGATAAACGGCTCATGGAGAGAGGAATCTACTCCCGATAACAGTTCAAGGCAGGATCAAGAGGGAAGCTGGTCCACCATCAGCTCACCAACCTTCGCATAGCATCAAGTGACCAGATGAGTTGGAGTGGCCCCAGTCAGGGAAACACCACATGAGGATCAGGGACGGGGAAGCATCAGGAAAGGTTTGGATCGATGGTTTGATGACGGGAAATTGCAAGACGAAGGAATTAGCAATCAGTGTTGGCAATGAAGAAATTCACCAGCTGCTCACATTATATCATACGTAATTGATGGGAACGGAGTCTACCACATGTTATGACTTTATCAGCTCTGTAGGACTGTGTTCAAAACCATGAATAAATGATTAACTCTTGGGGCTCCCTGTTGTGTTACAGTGCCCCTCCATGGCTGCTATCTACTACGGGTTTTCAAATCTGATTTGCCTTTGTACTCTCGTGACTTCATCATACCTACTGCTGGTTCTGCTCACCTACTGGTACTTCTGTTGTCACTGGCAGGAGGAGACTGGACGAGCCATTAAGTGTTAAAACTTTGAAAAACACCACTGGACCCAAATCCTGCAAGTATGACAAACGTGGTCCCATCTGCAGTTATTTGAGATGAGATTCCGAGATAGAAAGCAAATAGCAGAGTAAAAAAAGATAGAACTGAAAACACTGGGCAACAAACTTTTTTGAAAGTGTTGCTTCCTCAGAATTTTTCTTTTGGTGCTTTGATAGACCACTTGAAGCTGAACACAAATATAATGTCAGACCACTTGTATCACATAGGAATTTGGAGACACAAGTAATTAACTTTTATTGAATATAATGCATTTAATTACATAACAGTGCTGACACTTTGCAAGAGTTCAACTAACCTAAAACTGTTTTGTTGATGATTTATGTTTTTACTCAGTGACTGAGGCTCCTCACTTAAGTGTCCAACAATAATCAGCCAGCATTGATGGATACCAGTTGCCCTAATACTGTTTCTCCATGACCACAATGTCCTGGTGAAACCTTTCACCGTGCTCATCACTGACAGCGCCAAGATTTGCAGGGAAGAAGTCTAAATGGGAATGCAGAGATTGAATCTTCAGTGACATGTTGCACTTCATGGTTTTATATGCTTGAAGCACATTGTCTATAGTTGCCAAGAAAATTTTCAACAATTTTCGTAAAGCCTTCCATGCGATTTTCTCCGGTCCCACTAGAATTTCTTCGAATTGCCTGTCATTGATGACCTGATTGATTTGTTGACCAACAAAATTGAATTATGAATTGAAACAACAAATAGGCGATTTCAAAATAAATAGGTGCATGATAGGGAAATTTCATGGAGACTTTCACGCTTAGCAGCCCAAAATCCGTAAGATACACCCAAAAGTATTCAGGAAGCAAACACTTTGTTGTCTACTGAAATTATTGATTCTGATAGTCGATCAGCATTTTGTTGGAGATAAGGATATTTCTGCTCCTGTCATGGAGTAACTGAACACATTATTTCAAAGGTTTTAAAGGTTTCAAAGGTACATTTAATGTCAGAGCAATGTATACAATATACATCCTGAAATGATTTTTCTTCGCAACCATCCATGAAAACAGAGAAGTGCCCCAAAGAATGAGTGACAGTTAAATGTTAGAACCCCAAAGTACCCCCCCCCAGCTCCCCTCCCTCCTGCGTGGAAGCGGCGGCAAACAACAATCCCCCCCTCCCCCCACTGACAAAAAAAAGCATCGGCACCCGCCACCGAGCACTCCAGTATGAGCAAAGCAATAGCAAAGACACAGACTTGCAGTTACCCCAAAGACTTGGTGTTTCACCCGGTATTCGACATACCACAGGTTCTCTCTCTCCCTAATCTTCACAGCGAGTGGGGAGACATAACAAACAACTCGCTGGTTTACAATGTTAAAAGTCCATCACGTCGCTTCTTTTCGAGCCCCTCACGAGTCTCTGGGCACACAACCGCAGGTATTCCAACTTCCCCCAAAGACATACGGGTCTCCTGTCGTGACACCGACCCTCAATCCACCTGTCTCCTTAGCCCCGAAATTCTAGGCTTCCAAAGCCGAGCTGAATACTTAGGCTGAGCCTTTGGCATGGCGAACAACAACAGTCGGTTATGAAACCCGAGAACGGGTCCCATTCCCACAAAGAACTGAAGTCTGCATGTAACTCCAGGTCAGGGTCTTCAAAAGAACCCTGAAAGGGAAAAATAAAGATATTAAAGATGGAAATAGAACAGTTTTATTTTGTTTTATTCTCAAAAAAAATCATCAGTAATTGCCCCCAAATTTGGCATTTCCTGTTGAAATACCCATAGATAAAGAACAATTACTGTCTTTAGAGATATCACGACAGGAAAGCCTGAGGATTGTATTGCATTACCACCTGCTTCCTGCTACACTGGTTAGGGTGGTTTTCTTGACTTCAATTTTCTTAAATAAAAACATTCAGTATATATGAAAGTATATACAATTGTGCTATGTATCACTCAGACTCTAGTTTATACAATACCATGATTTATCATTCAACAAGTGACAGCAAATCCCATTTACGATCACAGGGTTAAAACGAACATTATTAGTTACTTTCAGGCCAAGTTCCTTTAAATAGAGTGATACATCTTTTACCTTATGGTCTTTGTCCTTATCTATTCTGCTGGATGGGCTGAATAGATTCAACTTGAGCGACACGGAAAGAAGTAAAGAGTCAACGCTTCAGGCCAAGACCCTTCATCGGGAATCGAAAGGAAGGGGGTGGGGGAAGAAGCTAGAATAATAGGGTGGGGGTGTGGAAGGAGCAAAAGCCAGAAGGTGGTAGGTGAAACCAGGTGAGGGGGGACGGTAGGTGGGTGGTGAAGAGGGGATGAAGTGAGAAGCTGGAAGGTGATAGGTGGAAATGCTAAAGGGCTAAAAAAGAAGGAATTTGAGAAGGAATATTCAACTTGAGACCTGAATGCCTGCTTTTGAGAAAGATAATTTATTTCCTTTCTGGAAATTGCTGCATCATTTAAGAAAAAAATTAATAAAAAGCCATCCTGAAGAAGGGCCTTGGCCTAAAATGTTGACTGTTTATTCATTTCTATAGAAGCTGCCTGGCCTGCTGAGTTCCTCCAACGTTTTGCGTATCCGTTGCTTTGGATATCCAGCATCTGCAGACTTTCTCAAGTCCATGAAAGTAACTTTGGATTTTGTCAACATCCAAGCTTGAAGCAGGTGCACCTTGGGAATGCCAATCAGGATGGATACCTGGGAACTGTCAGTATCTGAATCCTGGATAGGCTCCCTTTCTCTTATACAATTTCTGGCCCCAGCATTATTTCAATGTGCGGATATAGAAACATAGAAACATAGAAAATAGGTGCAGGAGTAGGCCATTCGGCCCTTCGAGCCTGCACCGCCATTTATTATGATCATGGCTGATCATCCAACTCAGAACCCAGCCTTCCCTCCATACCCCCTGACCCCTGTAGCCACAAGGGCCATATCTAACTTCCTTTTAAACATAGCTAATGAACTGGCCTCAACAGTTTGCTGTGGCAGAGAATTCCACAGATTCACCACTCTCTGTGTGAAGAAGTTTTTCCTAACCTCGGTCCTAAAAGGCTTCCCCTCTATCCTCAAACTGTGACCCCTCGTTCTAGACCTCCCCAACATCGGGAACAATCTTCCCGCATCTAGCCTGTCCAATCCCTTTAGGATCTTATACGTTTCAATCAGATCCCCCCTCAATCTTCTAAATTCCAACGAGTACAAGCCCAGTTCATCCAGTCTTTCTTCATATGAAAGACCTGCCATCCCAGGAATCAATCTGGTGAACCTTCTTTGTACTCCCTCTATGGCAAAGATGTCTTTCCTCAGATTAGGGGACCAAAACTGCACACAATACTCCAGGTGTGGTCTCACCAAGGCCTTGTACAACTGCAGTAGTACCTCCCTGCTCCTGTACTCGAATTCTCTCGCTATAAATGCCAGCATACCGTTCGCCTTTTTCACCGCCTGCTGTACCTGCATGCCCACTTTCAATGACTGGTGTATAATGACACCCAGGTCTCGTTGCACCTCCCCTTTTCCTAATCGGCCACCATTCAGATAATAATCTGTTTTCCTATTTTTGCCACCAAAGTGGATAACTTCACATTTATCCACATTAAATTGCATCTGCCATGAGTTTGCCCACTCACCCAACCTATCCAAGTCACCCTGCATCCTCTTAGCATCCTCCTCACTGCTAACACTGCCACCCAGCTTTGTGTCATCCGCAAACTTGGAGATGCTGCATTTAATTCCCTCATCCAAGTCATTAATATATATTGTAAACAACTGGGGTCCCAGCACTGAGCCTTGCGGTACCCCACTAGTCACCGCCTGCCATTCTGAAAAGGTCCCGTTTATTCCCACTCTTTGCTTCCTGTCTGCTAACCAATTCTCCACCCACACCAATACCTTACCCCCAATACCGTGTGCTTTAAGTTTGCACACTAATCTCCTGTGTGGGACCTTGTCAAAAGCCTTTTGAAAATCCAAATATACCACATCCACTGGTTCTCCCCTATCCACTCTACTAGTTACATCCTCAAAAAATTCTATGAGATTCGTCAGACATGATTTTCCTTTCACAAATCCATGCTGACTTTGTCCGATCATTTCACCGCTTTCCAAATGTGCTGTTATCACATCCTTGATAACTGACTCCAGCAGTTTCCCCACCACCGACGTTAGGCTAACCGGCCTATAATTCCCCGGTTTCTCTCTCCCTCCTTTTTTAAAAAGTGGGGTTACATTAGCCACCCTCCAATCCTCAGGAACTAGTCCAGAATCTAACGAGTTTTGAAAAATGATCACTAATGCATCCACTATTTCTTGGGCCACTTCCTTAAGCACTCTGGGATGCAGACCATCTGGCCCTGGGGATTTATCTGCCTTCAATATGAGCAACTTAAGGCCAGTGTTTCAGTGTGGTCCTGCCATTATTTTCATAAGGAAGTTAGAAATGACATAGTAGCTGCTCTTTTCACCAACACAGAGTAAGTTTAGCTGTAGGGTGACAGTAGAATAGCATCCAATTACTGAGCTACATCAATGTAAAGTTCCTTTAATAACATCACTTCCAGTACGTATGCATCATTTCAATTGAATGAGGACATACTTTCAAGCATATCCTCAGATTCACACTTCCGACCTTTATCAGTAGTGGCCCAACTCAGAGGGGTGAAGTTATTTGCCCAAGGAAAGGAAATACTCAGCAAAGTTTATTTTCTGATTACTAATCAACAAAGTCCATTTGACTGTGAAACCAACACCCCCCCCCCCACAGTTTCCTTGGGCTGCGTAAATCTAGGGAATACACACTCCAAGTCCGTGTGTATTCCCTAGACTGCCAAATCCCTGAGATTGGGACAGCTCTCCCACCCCAGACCCCGGTTTGTGTGGGTGCTATGTAATTTGCTACCCTGTTACAACTCGGTGCCAAGAAATAACAGACAGCACAAGGCACAGGATTAAAGGAATTGCATTTATGAATGTCAACTTAACCAAAGGGTTAATAAAGAAAAGAAAGGAAAAAATAAAAAGGGCCCATTATAATTAAACAGTCAAAAGTGCACCAGTTGGAGCTCAGCTGTTCTAAAAGTCATATTCATCGATCCTCAGTAGACCCCCGGCACCTTGCTCCTTCGAATCACGGTCCCCCATGGGGTCCAATCCTATAACCGGTTCTCTCCAGCATCTTCTCTCTCAATCGCCCACCAAAAAAAAACCCAGCTCACACCACTGTCAGGCACGCACAAAAAGAAACTCGCTCACGTTCCAAAGCATTCGTTATCACTATCTATAACCCAAACACTGCTTCTACAGAAAGGCCATTACATTAGCAGTGAAACCTTTCCCAGGGCATTACAACTGCATCATCGCTGGAGGAGAGTAACATCAAATTGTGCTACGGTGGTCTTATAATTGAATGCGCCATTGCTCGGTGTCCTAATACAGGGATACTACAGCTGTGTAACAGTAATCCCCCAGTCCCAAAGATAATTCCATACCAAGTGGAAATTTGAAATGGCCCATTGCCCATCTTTGCATAGGTTCCCCACATGCCAGTAGCCAGAATATTTGCTTTATCCCAATGTCCATACAGCATGATCTTAGAATTCCCACCTCAGTCTTGTCTCCATGTACTTAATCATTTCAGATGCCTGACACAAGATTGTGACCCGGTGCCATTCCAATGGCATTAGATAATAACTTTTTTTTCAAACGTGTTGCTTTCTCTGAATTATATTTTGTTTATGATAGACCGCTTGAAACTGAACATAAATATAATTTCAGACTACTTGTACCATGTAGGAATTTGAAGAAATAAAAAACTAACTTTTGTTGAATATAATGCATTTAATTGTATAACAGTGCTGACGTTTTGCAATAGTTCAGCTAAGCTAAAAATGTTTTGTTGATGATTTTCTTTTGTACTCAGTGTCTGAGGCTTCTTGCTTAAGTGTCCAATGATAATTAGCCAGCATTGATGGACTCCAGTTGCCCTGATACCATTTCTCCATGACTGCAATGTCCTGGTGAAGCTTTTCACTATGCTGAACACCAAGGTTCTCAGGGAAGTCTAAATGGGAATGGAGAAAATGAATAGTTGATGACATGTTGTGCTTCATGGTTTCGTATGCTTGAAGCATGCTTTCAACCAGTTGTGTGTAGCTTGGTGCTCTGTAGTTGCCAAGAAAACTTTCAACAACATCCATGAATGCCTTCCATGTGAGTTGCTCTGACATCCACCAAAAGTTCTTCAAATTGTCTGCCATTGATGACCTGTTTGATTTGTGGACCAGCAAACATGCCTTCTTTAATCTAGGCATTTGTTACTCTGGGAAATATCAGTCTCAAATATTGAAATCCTTCACGGAAATGTATAGTCTTTCTAAAGTCTGTCCTGCCATGCAGCATCCACCCTGCCTAAGTATGCCCTGGACAAGATAGAAAACTTTTCAGTTTACAATATGGGCAACATTTTAATTGACTTGAATTATGAATTGAAATAACAAATATAGGTGATTTCAAAAAAAAATGCTGCGTGACAGGGGAATATCATGTTGATTTTCATGATCAGCAACCCAAAATCCATAAGGTACACCCAAAGATATTCAGGAAACAAAGTCTTTGTTGCCCAGTGTGATCAGGGAATGCCTCATCATGTTCCATATTATACTTGTTCCCTATACCATCCATCATAAAATCACTTTTACAGAACTCATACTCATATGGATTTGATCCTAAAAACAAAATGTGAACAGTGAAACATCTGAGGGCCAATCTCACAAGTAACTGGGAAGTAAGTATTCAAACATTTCTCAAACAACATCTATACTTCATCTGTATGGAATAACTGTATCTGTTATTAATAATAGAAAAGCTGTTAAATATATTTATTATTTGTGAAGTCCCAGATTAATATTGGTTGTTTTTACATCAGTAGTTGGTATTAAAAATAGGAAATTCCAGGAAAAAGAGTAATATTATTCCACATAAGAAAATATTTTATCACTCCATAAAAGTAGAGGTTACTTATTATATAGATAGAATTTTTATAAAATACACTGGTAAAAGATGTCAATATCTTTTGTCTCTGCACCGACAATGCGACAGCACCTTTATTGAATTTCAGACGGTCATATCTGCATAATGTAGGTGAGCAGAATTGTTTTCTGTTGCAGCCCAAGGACAAGATGAAATGTTCCCTGTGCCCGACTGACGTGGAGCTACTTGCAATGCAGCACAACTTCAACATGTCATAATGAACATCTACAGGTTTTATCAAATTGTCTCTGAAATTTGAAGGCTGATTTATTTACCGGCTTGGGTTCTAGAGCCAAGGAAGAGTTACCCGGTTACAAATTGTTAACCCTCCCTGACAGACGTCCCTTTCCAGCAAAACACTGGAAAAGGACTACTCTTCCTCACTCCACACAAAGGCAAAGGGTCAGAAGTAGCTGAATAGTTCCAAGTACATGGTTTGATCTCAGGGCACATTCCCTTAAAGACCCAGTAATCTTTGTCCAGCTGGTGCTATTCGTTCTTCAGAGATTAGCACAGCTTTTTTTTCCCCCTGGACCCACTTTTCAGAACTCTCCTCAGGACTTTCATGTTATTCTCCTTTTCACCGTTGCCATCCTTCTCTAGGCCATCCGTGATATCAGAAATCTCATTAGGAACTCCTGCTGAGCTGTTAATGATTTTCGAGCTATCTACATATCCAGCTATGATATATGAAGTGGAGATACTGCTGCCCAAACGTTTTTTAACCATGAAAATCTGACATACAAAATTCCCTCCCATGACTAAACTCTAATCTTCCTCGCTCCTCTGTGCACCAGATGGCTCAGTGCATCAGCAGACAATAAAGAAAAAGAGAAAAGCTGTTGAGCATTGAAGATGGAAAATAAAATTAACAGTTAGGTGTTGGATAGCTTGCATGTTCCCTGATTATAGCACATATGACATCTGAACAATTATTTAACTGCAGTCAACCTAACAGATTAGCATATAAAATAACAGGATGTTCCTGTTACTTCCACACAATTTAAATGTCAATCTTTTAGTATTAATACTTAACATTTCTTTTAATTGCATTCTTCACAAATTGTAAATTCCATATGCCGACTATTCAACCTACATATCAGCTTAATTACTCTTGTTGCAAATTAAGTTTTGATAAATGCAAATAACAGCTCACTAGTCATAGCACTGAAAACATAATTTATTATATAGAGTATCATAATCGCTCACCAAATAGAGGGCGGTGATATTTCTTCGAATGAGAGAAGCACGCAACAGAAGGCCTTTTAACCCATTGTGTATGTGTTGATTATCTGAAAGGTCTACTCCATTATCCCCAATTCCCCTTTCCAATTGCCGTGGATTTGCATTTTATTTAAATTTTCAATTATATATCTGATCTCCTTTTGAAATTTGTGATCGGTTCTGATTCACTGTCTTTTTAAGGAGGGCAACTCAATATACAATTATTTTAGTGGAAATTTCAACTTTGTATAAAGCTGAGGTGAAGTTAAAGCATAGCATTTTAACAGTTAAGATTCCAATAAATTCCAAGTTTTCAGATCTAAGTAAGGTGTTAAAAAATCTTCACCTCAAATTCCGGCTTGAAATTTGAACGTGTAATGTTGAAATTCTGTCAGTTGCCATATTCACCCGCCAACTCTAAATGCTCTTAGGGTCAACTCACAGACAAGATAAGAAAATTAGATAGTTCTGTATCAGACAATAAACCCAATTCATTGCATGCTGCAGTTTATTAGCTAAAGTAGACATTTTATTTCATAATCATAATACTCAAAACCAAACTGGTCACCAGTCTAATTGCAATGAGTCTATAGTATCTGCAGTTTTATGGAAAACCTCCACCTCGGAATTCATAAAACAGTAAATTAAATAAGTGTTATATGCACTGAATAGCTGCTTTATTTGTAAAACCTGAAGAAAGCTACTCTGAATGAATATACATAAACATTTTATTTGCTTAATGACAAAATAATAGATGTAGTTTAAATGATGAAGCAATAATAATGAATTGTAAGAAAGTTAATTTGGTGATTTAATTAAATAATTTGTCAAAATAGCCACCTGTATCATAATATTTTTCAGAGTCTTGGTATTATTCTATGATTTAATAACTGGCAAATAAAGTGAGAAAGAAGCACTGAGTTAAAAAAATTACAGCAGAATATCCAAAATGCTGAAATCCTGCCCAATTCTATGCCATTGTCACTCAGCGCACTCATAAACTTCTTTTAAAATATATATGCATATGAATGAATAATGTATTTTTGCAAATGAATTTTATGCATGATGTGATGTGAAAATAAAATTCAACATGTTTAACTGGTCATGTTACACAATCAAACAGACATATCCACGCTACACTGTAGATGTTTATTGATTATTTTCTTTATTGACATACAACACAGAATAGCCTACAAGCTGCACCGCCCAGCAACTCCCAGAGTTAACCGCAGCCGAATCATGGGACAATTTACAATGACTGTGGGAGGAAACCCATGTGGTCACGGGAAGAACATGCAAACTCCTTATAGACAATGGCAGGAATTGAACCCGGGTCGCTGGTACTGTAAAGCAGTGTGCTGACCCCTACGCTACCTTGCCGCCCCAATTAAAACCTAGATAGATGTGTAGTCTCTTCTATTAATGCTTGCCAGCTTTATCGGGATCAGATATATTTTCTGTACAAACATTGTCAGAGAGCTCTGCACCTGCGCACCCACAAAGGAATATGGGGCTCACTTATTATATCTGCACTTTGCAGACTCGCAAGTTGTGTGAGAAAGTTGCGCCAGAGTAAAATTCCCATTTCTGTACTTTTGGATAAACTCCAAGATACACTCATCTGGGTTATATAAGAAAACAAACGTGATTGATGACTAATAAATGTATTGTAAAAATGTCATGCAAACAGGCGGCGGAGAAAATGACCAGGTAATGAGCAACCAAAAGTAAAAATCCTGAGGAAGAACTTCTGCCATTAAAGAAAAAGCTAAATAGCTGGGCTGGCTTGGCCTCCTTGGGACTGACGTTGGGAACCGGATAGCTGATCTATCTGTGGAAGGAAGTAACCTGTTACTATCACTGATCTACCCAAAAGAGAAACCATAACAGCACTTCATTTTAGTTCCTGCAGGATTAATAATTGTCTTGTTGATGGGACACTATCTTAAATGAAGATTGCTTATTTTGATCTTGCATAAGAAAAGGGGGCGCTATGGTAGCATAGCGGTTAACGCAAAGCTATTACATCTCAGGGGGTCAGAGTTCAGAGTTCAATCCCAGCATCCTCTGTAAGGAATTTGTACACCCTCCCCATGGGACATGTGTGTTCCCTCCAAGTGCTCCGGTTTCCTCCCACAAGTCCAAAGACATACCAGTTAGTAGGTTACTTGATCATCGTAAATTGTCCCGAGATTAGGCCAGGGTTAAATCAGTGGGTTGCTGGTGGTGTGGCTCAAAGAGCTGGAAGGGCCTATTTCACGCTGTGTCTCTAAATAACTAAATAAATAAATAAATAAGGTAGTATTTTGCCTATTGTGAAAATTTGTACTTGGTTAGAACACTAGCGACAAATAATTTGACAGGATCTTCACTGCCTGAACAGTCACATCAGCTGCAACCAAAGTCATAGCTATAGTATATCTATGTACTATAGTATTGTATAGCAATAGTATATAGCATTATGCTTCATAATACTCTAATATGCTTGAAACTTACGTATTTTTTTAAAAATGGCTGCATATGCAAGTGATTTCCAATACAGGTAGCTTTCCCTCTCCAGTCCTCATTAACATAAAACAGGGAATCATCCAAATCCGTGTCATCTGCATATACAAAATTTACAATAAATTTATAACATCATGTTTATCTTTGTTTTGCAGTTTTCTTTACATTCATCTTTTGCTACCTTCAACTATGAGATCATTGGGTGTAAATAATTTTGAAATTTATAGAGCAACTTTCTTCTTTAAGTTTTCTATTGCCAGGGGAGGCAGCAGGGATAAGCTCTCACTACCTATTAAATGCTCCCAATGGCATGCACCTCAAATAGCCTCTGACGACCAAGTTCATCTCCTGGCCTTCACGTGTGGCTTCACCACTAAGCCCCAGTGGAATCGTTTCTACTGACAGGAGAAGGGGCAAAGATGGGTTACTGGCACCTTAAAACCATTCGCTTCTGGCAAATGGGGCTCATCAGCTGTGGTTGGCAGCTCCTCTAGGAGAAGGGAAACTCTGATCTCAAACCTCCGTTGCCTTGCAGCTATAACCACTCATGGGGAAGGCTTTGGGAGTAAACCCTGAAGAAAAATCCAGAGCTGGAACCCCTAAGGCGGTCCAACGTTCATTTCAACACAGATTGTCAACTCCTGCAATGCCACAGGTGCCAAACTGTATCAGTCTCAGCCGTTCCTTTGGATTCATCAGCTGTGTGGAGTGGGGAAGCCTACTGCATGGGCAACAGCTTGCTCTCCATATTGAACCACCCTGGGTTGCATACCATGTAGACATCTAGGATGTAATATCCACAGCCAACCCACTACCAAAGCAGGGCCTCATACAGAGCAACTTTGAAATAGTACCCAAGGAGCTTTAGAGATAATGACTAGCTGACATGAAAGTAGATTCCTTGTTTAGATTCTCCCACCAAGGAAACCATCCTCATGGCACCCAGCCTCTCAGTCCCTTCATAATCTTAAAAGTTTCAATGAGATCACTGACATTGTTCTAACTTATGGAGAATTTAACCCCATTCTGCTCAATCCCCAAAGGCAACTTTCTCAGCCTGAGAATTTGCCTAGTGGACTTTTGATACACAGTCTGTAAGGTAATATATTCTTCCTTAAATAAGGCAATGGATCCAGCACTCTGCACTAGTAATGGTCTCTCCAAAGCCCTGCAGCCAGATCTCCATAGTTCTGCACTCCATTCCACCTAATAAAGGCAAACATTCCCTTTGTCTTTCAACACCTGCTGGTCAATGCTTCTTGTGCGAGGACACGCAGATCTCTCGGTATGTCACCGTTTAATAGATTGGCAGGATTTATATGCACTCTGCTTTTTATATTCTCCTTACCAAAGTGGATAACACTATTACCCTCTGCAACACACACAAAGTGCGGGAGGAACTCAGCAGATCTGGCAGCATCAATGGAAAGTAATAGATAGTCAACATTTTGGGCCAAGGCCCTTCATCAGGACTGAGAAGGAAAGGGGGAATATGCCAGAATAAAAAGGGGGGGGAGAAGTAGGTTAGCTAGGAGGTGATAGGTGAAGCCAGGTGGGTGGGAAAGCGCTGGTGAAGGAAGAATTTGATAGGAGAGGAGAGTGGAGCATAGGAGAAAGGAGAGGAGAAGGGGACCCTGGGGGAAGTAATAGGCAAGGTCAGTGGGGAAAAGAGAACGGGAGGGGAGGAATTTGTTTACCGGAAGGAGAAATCAATATTCAAGCCATATTGGAGGCTACCCATTGAATGTAAGGTGTTGTTCCTCTACCCAAGGGTGTCTTCATCATGGCACAAGAGGAGTCCATGGACCACCTCATCGGAATGGGAATAGGGATCAGAATTAAAATGTCTGGCCACCGGGAAGACCCGATTGTGGTGGATGGTGCAGAGGTGCTCGTTACCCTTTTGTCTATTTTTGTTGTCCACTCGCTCCACCTAGTTATATTCATTTGTGCAGTGTGTGTGTCTTCTCCAGTTATTTCCTCCATTTCTCTTTGTATCACAAGCAAACTTGGATACAGTGCCAGAGGACATTCTCCTGAGAAACTGGAGGTAACATCACTTTAATATTCACCCAGAAGATGCCACCTCAGACAGTAGGGGACTTTTTCACTGCCACACTGAGATGCCAGCATAAATGTTTGTAATCCATCTCTGGATTAGGTCTTGAACCAATGTCTTCTGACTGAAAAGTGAAAATGCTCCCAAATAACACAGGACTATTACTTAATAGAGCTATTAATTTAAGCTAGACATCGATACTTTATGAATAATTTTTGAGGCAGGTCCTGGTTTTGTGCTCTTTACATTTTACTGGATCTATAGTTTTACATGCCAATGGAGGAAAAGAACATCTAGTATGTTCATCGCCTGCTCTAAGTTTGATGCAACGTTAGCACAAGATATCACTAAATGTTCTATGCTTAGAAACTGGATTTTGTCGCTTTTTTGGCTTGCTAAAAAAACATGGTCACTGGGGCCAAGTTAAATCAGGGAAAAGCATCAGCTCGTAAAACCACCCTCCCCATGGGAGCCAGGTATACACTATAGAAGAGAGGGAACTGGAGAGAGCATGGAGAGAATAATTAGATTCTGTGGGAGAGGGACTTAAGTGCTGATGACTAAAGCTGATGCCAGGTGTGAGCATCATGTACAGAGCAACACTGGAAAGATATGATATCAATGGGCATGTCAAGTGACCTCCCTCATTATACCACTCATTAATGCCGACTCGAACTCAAAATCACTTGCAGCGTTCTTGTATTCATGCATCCATGTGCACACTCCTACCATTCCAATTGTCTCCACATCCGCATGAACAGGTGCCCACTCCCCAAGCCCATCAACATATATTAACCCATAAATGCATAGGGAATGGTTACCTGCTTTCCATCTCCATTGAGATAGAAAGTACTAAGAATCATAGGAAGACAACCCCACCCGGATGGAAGAAGAGAGGGTCTTCCTCTCTCATTGGTAGAAGAATTACCCAGTCACACATTCAACGATTCCTTCAGTAATTCTGCTCTCCAAAATGTAATGGAGAGAAGGCAGGTACAGGGTTCTGAGTTGGATGATCAGCCATGATCATACTGAATGGCGGTGCAGGCTCGAAGGGCCGAATGGCCTACTCCTGCACCTATTTTCTATGTTTCTATGTTTCTATTAACTGATTTATGCACAACTTGAGCCCTTGAAGGTGTGTGGACTATTGACACTGCCTTGTACAGTATATTGCTCCATTATGAGCACAGTGAACCTTTAAATTATGGGTTTCCAACCTGGGGTCCATGGACTCCTTGCTTAATGATATGGTTCATGGCATATAAATAGGTTAGGGAGCCCTGCTAAATGGAACCTGATGTGTATAACTCTACTGATCATTCTTCTTTTTGCTGAACCTGTCAGACATTGGCCCTTTCTGGAATAGGGGTGCCCACTTTGTGAGGGGAAAAGCTTCCAATTTGCATTGAATTACTGTTAGTTACACAAGCAAAAACCTGAGTTCAACTTTCAAGGACTTGCTACTTGGTGCACGGGTTCTGGTTGGATGTGTATTGTCCAGCCGGCATTTATTAGGAAGGTGATTTGTTCCGGGTTTGACTGGCATTGGATCACACAGCACGGAATAAAGCCAGCAATCCCTAGACAAATGGAGACACGAGAGACTGAAGATGCAAAGAGCAGCCTGGAGTAAAGAACAGCCCTCTGGAGGAACTCAACAAGTCAGGATGCATCTGCAAAAAGAGTTCAAACAAAGAGCCTCAACCGAAAGGTTGATGTCCATTTCTCTCCACAGATGCTACCTGAACCACAGAGTTCCTACAGCAGATTATTTTGACTTCCAATACTAAAGTTGGAAAATATGATGGGATGACTTAATATGGGATGGATTATCATTTCCTATAGATTGGGAGTTGACATCCTCTTTGCTGATTTTATTACGAAGTCATTTCTGCCTTCCTACAGCAACACACACAAAATGCTGGAGGAACTCAGCAAGTCCAATGGCATCTATAGAGGGAGGTAACTTCCCTCCATTGATGCTGTCTGATCTGCTGGGTTCCTTTAGCATTTTGTGTGTGTTGCTCAAGATTTCTGGCATCTGCAGAATTGCTTGTGTCTCTGCATCCCTACCCCACCCTGGAAAACTTTCACCTTCTTGCTTCTTAAGAATCTATCTAAAAAAAAATTCAAGGACAGGACTCTACTTCCACCATCCTTCCAAGGACTAACAAATCCTCTGAGAGAAAAAGAAGTTCAACTTACCTACGTCTTACATACGTAATCCCTCAATGTTATACAGTGGCCCAGTGTTCTAGGTTGTCCCGTAAGAAGAAACAACTACTCAACATCCACCTTGAAAGACCTCACAGGATACTGGAGGTCTGCTTAAGTTTACAATTGTTTTAACCATTATCCTGGTGGGTGGTTACTTGTAGAAGCTATCCTATTCTCTTGAGTTTTTTCTGCATCATTTTATTGTTGCTAACAATCCTGTTTAAACTAGAAATTACCCACCCAAGCAGAGATGTAACAGCTGGCATAGCGCCACTAACCTTTGAGTAAACGTAACGATGCCACAAAGATTTATTTTGCAGCTTTCAAAATCATAATAAGGGAGGATAGGAACGAAGAAATAATACTTAATATTCTCTGTTTATACTATTGCTAAAGTTCCTATCATATGAAGTTACCTAATATATAACGAACTAGTCCAGGAATGAATCAATCTGCTTTTATTGATATCGACAAGGCTTTTGTCACTGTCAGTCATCGTTGTGAAGGGTTATTTTGTCAGCCTCAGTTCCTGTTGTGACTCCTTGCTTGTTGGAATTACTACAGAGATAATTTTGTGACCTGCAACTCTGCCCAATGGGGTTCTACATTGGGAATTAAACTTCCCAGAATTAATAAAACACACTTGCGGGTAAAAAGTGGATGTCTCACTGTGTTCCTTGTGCAATCTAAGGGCTCTGAATAATTCCATTTTCCCATCTGAACATGTTCAGACACTGCAGTGTACAGAGTATAAAATCTGTACTCATTGTTCTAAACCAGGGAATTGGCACAATATTCCACAAAAGCAGTCGTCTTTCAAAAAAAAACCAAAGAAGTTATATTTGAGTTCAAGGGAGTTGTCCGGTATTTTCCAGTTCAGAAAGGAAGCAAAAACCAGAGGCAATTCTAAAATCAGTTTATCATCCCAGCCCTGGTACATTGTGAATTTGATTTGCCCACAATCCTATGTCTAAAGAGGGATTGTTATGCCACCTTTCGTACAAGCCTCTGTATATCAGATCATTCAGTCAGTTTGATTAGCCCGAGTAAAGAGTACAGCACATTTTAACAAGTCAGCATATGGTGCGTTTGATGGCAGACTGAAGTCCAAAATTCTATGACAGTAGTTCAGTCAAAGGGTTCAAATGACAATTATATACTGCTTTTGTTTGCCTCTTATAATCTCCAGTATTATGGAAACTCATGCAGCCTTTAAAGACAGAATACATTTCTATTGTTTTATATCTAGTAACAAACACTATTTCCAAAACCCATTTTTGGATATTGAAAGTTAATCAGAAACAACATGCAAATCTGAAATTTTCCCTGGCCTTGTAAGGAACCACAGAACCAAACATGTGCCTTCAAAATACAGGTAGCTCTTTTCATTTGGAACGTCATAAATCAGCTGCAAATTGCAGACTCTTGGGCTGCCTTGGCTGCCGTCCCAGAATCCCTGCCAAGCCCTTGTGGCTGTCAAATGCTCCAGATCATGCCCCAGTGATCCATTTTCACGCTCAGACCCTGGAGCGCCAATGTGAAAGACCCCAGCCACACTCAGCAGATGGCCAACACACAATAAGCGGACAGAATGCCAGAGCCACATCATTAACAACACAAACAACATAACAATGGCAGAGCAAAAAGACAGCCACCCTTCGGAACAATCCATCCTCAATGCACTGTTTTGTTACATATATATATCATAATATATATGTAATAATATTAATAGCTAAACAGCCATCATAATATTAATATTTAATACCTGGTATAAGAAGCAAAGTTGAAAATAAAATGCTACTTCAATAATTCACCTGGACTGCATCATTCAAAACTGTGGGCTAAGTTACAATGCCAGAACTTTATTGTTCTTTCCAGGATTTGCTTGGTTAAAGAAACTTTAAATACTCAGTAACAGAATTTGTGTGTGCATCTGCACTGAGTCGTTGAAAGATGCTGGTTTGTTGCTAGGCTGAGCGCAACTTTCAGATGTTTTTTTTTTCTGACATTGGGAGACTATTTGGATCCAGAAAATATGTTGCAAATTGGCCTGGAGGCATTTTTTCCATCTGCAAGGAGGTTATATGTTCTCAGGAGCCCATTGTATTTCAAGTATGGGGCATCTCACCATTTTTAAATCTCTTTCAAACTTCCTATGTTTTCATCGTAGGATGAAGGTTCACAATGGTTCTGGGCCTTCAGATAAGATTGTAGCACATGAATGCGACTGTAAACAGATTATCAACAAGCCTGAATGTCATGAACATCACCCAGGAGGATGTTTTGTGCACTAATTCACGGAGTTTTACCTTTCATATATACAAATATCTTTATCAATCTGGTTGTAACTCATTTCTTGATTCATAGAAAGCTTTCCTCTGTGAATGGATCTGTGTTATTTAACAATCATCATGAGTACTCTCTAAAGAAGGAATTTGGATTAGGTGCCAGTGACAGTGCTCAGAACAGGAACAACAGAAAAGTTTAATTGTTTGGTCATTAGTTCCATTAAAACTCGGTATCATTCTTTGTTGCAAAGAACCAAGTCAGCACGCCAGATATTAAAAGTGTCAGTGATACCAAAATGACCAAATCTTCTCCGTCCTTTAAAACAAATCGGTACAGTACTGTGTGACAGTCTTAGGCACATATGTCTAGCTAAGGAGCCTAAGACTTCTGCACAGTATTGTAGCAATTTTATGTATCGCACTGTACTGCCGCAAAAAAAAAAGGAATTTCATGATGTACGTGAGTGATGATAAACCTGATTCTGATGTGGGTCTCTGTGGTGGACGAAGAATAGGAAGGGCAGGGCGAGGGTAATCACGGTAGGGAAAAGTGGAAGGGAAAGGGGAGGGAACAGGAAGCACCAGAGAGACATTCTCGGAACCAAAATCAATTTTAATACCACTAGAATATGTCATGAAATTTATTGTCTTTGCGACAGCAGTACAACGTAATACATAATAATGGGGAAAAACGTGAATTAAAGTAAGTATATATATAAAATAGCCATTGCTTGGAATCAAATGACCTTGCCTAGTGTCTCAAGGTGGGGGGGTATCTGCACTCACTCCACCCCCCAACCCTGGCACTCTTTCTCTGTTACCTGTCTCACATTCTTCCCGGGACACACCGCCCTCACCATTCCCAACATCCTTTGCTTCTGCCGGATCTACAAACTCGCTCTCCAAGCCATGCTGACAAGTTACTACAGTACTGTGCGAAAATCTTAAGCACCCTGGCTATATATATGTGCCTAAAACTTTTGCGCAGTACTGTATGTCCCACTACCTGCCACACTCTAATCCCCACATCCCAATTCACAACTGGACAGGGAAGTCTGAACTGCCAAGCTAAGTTCTTTAAGTCTGTCCCGATCCTTGTGGCCCATCAGACCGGTGCTTATGCCGGTTTCTGTGGTGTGAAGCAACTGAGAGTACGAGACTCCCCCCTGGATAGGACGCCAGTCTATCGCGAGGTTAACCCCCAGCATTTGCCGGTACCCATTCTCAGCTGGGTGGACTGGAGCAGTGTGTGGTTAAGTGCCTTGCTCAAAGACACAACACACTGCCTTGGCCGAGACTCCAACCGACAACCTTCAGATCGTGAGCCCAACGCCCAACCACTTGGCCACGCTCCACACGCCAAACTAAGTTACAGGTTAGTAAATATGCAATAAGCACTCTGACAGAAGATGGTCTACAATGCATGATTCTAATGTGAAGAACTAATAAGCTAACAATCTTCACACTAAACTATACATTTTAACTCAATTTTCTGTGTCACGCTGTTCCTTTATATTCTAATTTATCACCTAATTATTTGGGGTGGTTATCATTCCGAGCGTGTCGAACAGAACCTTTCAGCAGATTGCCAAAGGCTTCATATGTATGAAAACCCAAAGCGGCTTCACAGGGAAGACTCGGCAATGCAAGGCAATTGAAAAAGCTGCATAACCATGCAAGTGGATCTTCATCAATTTCTGTAGATTTTCACTGAAATTAGAGGGGAAAACTCCTTAAAAGGCAAAAGGAGCCATTAGGTTGAAGTGCAACAACCAAAAGTATAGTATGTCTTTGATGAACAGGCACCTGATTGTTCAGAAACCTTGATAGCCCAGCAACTGGCTCATTATTCTCAGGTATCCAGGGCTGGGGTTTGAACTGCGTCAAGAGTGTGGCCAGAGACAGGGCTAAGATCTGGAATACCAGGGGTTACGAACTAGGTAGTTTTGTGCTCAAAGCTTGATCTGGATCGTGTGTATATCTTCTGTTCCCTTTAAACCCATGGGTAGTGGATTCGGCCCAGTACATCAGGAGTAAAGCCCTCCCAGCCTTTGAGCACATCCACGTGAAACGCTGTCATAGGAAAGCAGCATCTACCATCAGAGATCCTCACCACCCAGGCCATGCTCTTTCCTCGCTACTGCCATCAGGTAGAAGGTTCAAGAGCCTCAGGGCTCATACCACCAGGTTTGGGAGTAGTTACTACCCCTCAACCATCAGGCTCTTGAACAAAAGAGGATAACTACACTCACTTCCCCCATCATTGAGATGTTCCCACGCAAATGATCTCACTTTAAAGACTCTTTACCTTGTTATTTCATGTTCATGTTGTTTCTTGCTATTTATTTATATTTGTATTTGCACAGTTTGTTGTCTTCTGCACTCTATTTGATCTTTCATTGATCCTGTAGTTACTATTCTATAGACTTGCAGAGTGTGCCCATAAGAAAATGAATCACAAAGTTGTAAATGGTGACATATTTGTACTTTGATAAATAAAAATTTACTTGGAACTACTTGGAACTTTGGGTGACTGGAACATTTATTATGCTCCTATGTAGTACACAGAGAGAATGCGATAAAAGCAGGGGTTGAGGACTAATAGGAATTGTTTTGCAGACACTCAAAAGTCTGCAAAATCTGTTAGTCTGCCACCACCACCATCCCAAGTGTACCAGATCATCAGATTTTTCCTGCAGGACCAAAGTGCTTCCTGCAACACAGCGACCTGAATGCGGTGGTGTGTTGAAAATCAGCACTGAGGTTGTTAAAAGAACTATTGTTATTTTCCTTTGAAACATGCGGCCTTTTTAATATAGTCCTAGAATTTGTGCTGTCTTACCCGATGATTTTATTCTTTGTCTTCATCTCTTATTGTCTGATGAGGCAGAGGGATGCTATTTGACCCTCAAGACACTCAGATCAACCCCATCAGTCCAGTTGCTCCACTTATTCTCACGTGCCCACCAGCGCCCCCTGTTGGTTCTGTCACCCTCCTACACCAAATTATACAATATACGCCATGATGGAAATAATTCGGAAAGTGTGTGGCTCGGGTGGTTAATGATTGAGTGGAGTTGTTCTCTGATCTTGGCAATTTGCATGCAAACGTTTCATCACCACACGAGGAGGCATCATCAGTGCAATGTTAATTGAGGTGTCCTCTGAATGCTTGGCCTTTATATACTTACCAATCCACCGATTGGTTGTCATTGCGAAAACTCAGTTGTGACGTCGGGAGGAAATCTCATCACTGATAGGCGAACTTCATGTGTTGGGGTCTGGAATTTTGCCTGCATCGGCTCAAAAATAGGATCGAAGTCTGCACGCCTGTTTACCAATTGTTCGCGGAAAAATTAACAGCGCACTGATGATGTCTCCACGCATGGTGACAAAACAATTGCAAGTAAATTGCCGGGACTGGAGAACAACTCAACCCAACCATTTGCCCATGATATTGAACCTGCTTCTGATTCTGACCAGGGGTGACGTGTAATCACCAGTTTGGGGTGTGGGAAAGAACCAGAACACTGAAGGGAAACACCTATTGTCGCAGAGAAAGTTCCACACAGAGGGCACCTGAATTTACAATCCAATCCGTGCCTCTTGAACTGCGAGGCAGCAATAATAACCACTGGACCACACTCAGAAAATGAAGCTAAAATTGACAACTCATTAAGGAGGCATAATTTCAAGTTATTCATTTGATTCTCTTTCAGTGGCGGCTTTTACCCTTCTTTACTCTCATTCCTTTCTGTTATTTTCCACTGACAAGGTAACGTGGCGGCTGATGTAACAGTTTACAGCGCCAACGAACCAGGTTCAATTCCACCGCTCTCCGTAAGAAATTTCTACGGTCTTCCCCAGCTGCTCCGGTTTCCTCCCACATTTCAAAGACATACAGGTTTGGTTTAGTAAGCTGTGGGCATGCTATGTAAGCACGGTGACATTTGCAGGCTGCCCCCCGCGCGTCCTCGCGCTGTGTTGGTCGCTGAAGCAAACGGCGCATTTCACTGCGTGTTCCGGTGCGCAAGCGTCAAAACAGGTGAATTATTATCTTTAAGTTAATGCTCTGGCAACTGTATTTCTTAATCAGCTGCATTCCTTAACCAGCCTACACTTTGCAGGCAGGTCATTCGAGAGTAATAATGAAGTCTATTTGCACCGTGTGTACAGTAGTGGGGCAAAACTGTGAAACGAAATGCAGGCTAAATCGTAAAAGCTGCACCTGAGGTCATTTGACACCAGAGAAATTAACTCCAGATGACATGTAAACAGGCCATGGTCCAGAGGACCACACTGTTGAAGGGGAAAGCATTGCAATGCCTCGTAGAAAGTATGTAATAATGTCTAACTGCAGCAAAATTACATAGTGGAGCAAACCATGAATCTTGCAGCAATTAATTCCAAATAGTTGCCAACCAGTTACAGTTCAAGCTGGGTCCATGTAATCAATATGGTTTTAAATTATTTCACTCTACTGTACCACGGCCAATGATGGAATTTCTTTTATTTAACAATGAACGCCTACAGCCATTGTTACATTTGTTGGTCTTGGATTTTACTATGTGATTAAGTACAGACACCTGGAATTTGGATTCCCATTCATTTGGCACATGGAACGTGCTGTGTGCAACGATACTGCCCATTCCAGTTCCTGCCTCACCAACCACCCCTTTCCCAAAAAAAAAATTTGCAAAGTTAACCAGAAAATATGTGAAAAGTAACACCAAGCTGTTGAACACATAGATTCAGGTAAGTAAATGCAATGTTAACATTTATTGCAAGAGGACTAGAATCAAAAAGCAAGCATGTAATACTGAGGCTTTATAAGGCATTGGTCAGACCACACTGGGAGTATCGTGAGCATTTTGGAGCCCTGTAAATAAAAAGGATGTCCAGGCATTGGAGAACGTCCCGAGGAAGTTCACAAGGATGATCCCAGGAATTGGGATCCCAGGAAGATCCCAAGGATGATCCCAGGGTTAATATATGAGGAGCAGTTGATGGTTCTAGGCCTGTACTCACTGGAGGCTAGAAGAATGAGGGGGAGGGGATCTCATTGAAGCCTATTGAAAATTGAAGGGCCGCGTTAAAGTGGAGGTGGAGAGGATGTTTACATTATTTGGGGAGTCTAGCACCGGGAGCACAGCCTCAGAATGCAAGAAGGTACCTTTAGAACAGAAATGAGGAGGAATTGCTTTAGGTGGAGGTTGTGAATCTGTAGAATTTGTTGCCACAGATAGCTGGCCAAGCCTTTGAGTTTGTTTAAAGCGAAAGGAGATACGCTCTTGATTAATCAGGGCATCAAAGGCTATGAGGTGAATGGGGTTAAGAGGAATAATCATTCAACCATGATTGAATGGCAGGGCCGATTCAATGGACCAAATGGCCTAATTCTGCTCCTATATCAGACTATATCTGGTCTGAACAGGCCATCATTGTTTCCCATCTGCCTGCAGTTACATCATCATCGCCACAGCGACCACTGGCAACTGAATCCAGGCCTGACAAATCCTCCTCATGTCTACCACAGTAGATCAGCTGAAGAGTGTGTCATTCGAGAGGAAGGAAAACTTAGGAGAGGGATGAAACCACATGCACTACCCAAATGGTGAACTGTCTTGTTAGTTGCACCCTGATCAATAGGCCAGTGAGTGCTGCTCACAGTTCGCAAGTGAAAGTCAAAGGAAAGGTTGTGATCAGCAAACAAGGCTCGATTGAATACTGCACCTTCATATTTGCCATCGAAAAGTGAGGTGCAGAGATGCTAAGTAATGTGACAATGCAAATCCTTTAATTAGTGACTCACAATGATTAGTGAGATAGCAATATTAATAAGGAATGACATTAATTCTTAAGTTAGAAAGAATCTTGGCTCAGCGGATTGTGGTAGAAAATTAAAAATGCCATGCCATCCCATCAACACCCTCCATTCTTATTCTGGCTTCTTCCCTTCTAGTCCTGATGAAGGATTTCAGCCCAAAATGTCGACTGTAGATTCCTCTCCATGGGTGCTGCCTGACCTGCTGAATTCTTTCAGTGTTTTGTCTGAGTTACTCGAAACATTAAAATCAGTTCAGGTGGAGCTAAGCAGCAGGGAAGGAAAAGTTTTGCTGGGAGATTTTCAAACAGTCGGACGAGGGCACTGGAAACCTTGCAACTGTTCTTTTAACACAGAGGGGGGGTCACCTGTACTGTAAAATGTTGTGCTATCCACTATGCTATTGCCCACTTTAGCTAAAGATTTGGAACAAGGAGTTAGTGTCTCTAATGAGAGGCAATCTATTCAGGACTGAAGTGGGATGATACTGTCATGATGGGTGCTGGTGATATCAGAACCCAAGTATGAAGGAAAGACAGACTCTGATGTAGAGACAGCAATGAGAATTTATTCATAAAGATTCCAAAAGAACATCAACTGTTCGGCTGAGTGACACCGTGAGATGTAACATTCTCAAAACGAGGACCCTGCGATTAATGATAATCAGGAGTCCACTTGAATAACACAAGTAACATGGAATACCCAAGCCTATGAAACTAAACATAGCAAGCTGAATCAGAAAGCACCAGGAGACCTTATTACAAAGAGAGAGTCACTCAAGAAAAACACAAGGAACTCTAAGCAATTAATGACTTATTAAATAACAATTAACCAACTCACATGCCCGAAAAACCTCAGTGCCCAATGCTCAGGTCCAAAGAGCTCATTACAGAAATTCTTTCTTCACAGGCCTGTCAAGGTTGTGGGTCAGAGTTATTTGAGTTATTTGGGTTTTTTTCAGTTTGTAGGGATGGTTTTGGGTACAGAGCATGAAGCTACGGGTTAGGGTAAGGTTTAGTAACAAGGATGTGGAGGATTAGAAGCAACATACATAAAAGTTGATGGTGAACGCAGCAGGCCAGGCAGCATCTCTAGGGAGAGGTACAGTCGACGTTTTGGTCCGAGACCCTTCATCAGAACTAACTGAGGGAAGAACTAGTAAGAGATTTGAAAGTGGGAGGGGGAGGGGGAGATCCGAAACGATAGGAGAAGACAGGAGGGGGAGGGATGGAGCCAAGAGCTGGACAGGTGATTGGCAAAAGGGATATGAGAGGATCATGGGACAGGAGGCCTAGGGAGAAAGAAAAGGGAGAGGGGGGGAAAAACCAGAGGATGGGCAAGAGGTATAGTGAGAGGGACAGAAGGAGAAAAAGGAGAGAGAGAAAAAGAATGTGTGTATATAAATAAATAATGTATGGGGTACGAGGGGGAGGTGGGGCATTAGCGGAAGTTTGAGAAGTCGATGTTCATGCCATCAGGTTGGAGGCTACCCAGACAGAATATAAGGTGTTGTTCCTCCAACCTGAGTGTGGCTTCATCTTTACAGTAGAGGAGGCCGTGGATAGACATATCAGAATGGGAATGGGATGTGGAATTAAAATATGCGGCCACTGGGTGGGTGGGTGGGTGTGTGTGTGCGTGTGTGGGCACGGTAAGAGGGACAGAGGGACAAAATAGGGGCTTGTTTTGCTGTCGTTGATTCTTGTGTTTTTCCACTGAACATGGTGGGCAGGTTATCTTGGCACCAGAATGTGTGGCGACACTTGCGGGCGGCCCCCAGCATGTCCTCAGGTTGTTTTGGTTGTTAACACAAATAGCGTATTTCACTGTATGTTTCAAAGTAAATGAATCTGAACCTGAATTCCAAATGCTTAGGCAATACATTATTTTATTTAGAGTGATAAAAATCTCTTAGTTTTTGCCGGAATTATAACTTTCTTGCAGTGGAGAGAATGGGTGACTGTCCTATGACACCATTAGGTGCACAACTAAGACTAGGCAATCCTTAGATATTTCTAACCTGGATTAGATCATAAGACCATAAGATATAGGAACAGAATTAGGCCATCTGGTCTATCAAGTTTGCTCCAGCATTTCATCATGGCTGATCCATTTTTCCTCTCAGCCCCAATCTCCTGCCCTCTCCTCATATTCCTTCATGCCCTGACCAATCAAGAATCTATCAACCTCTGCCTTAAATATACATAAAGCCTTGGAGCTGCCTGTGGCAATGAATTCCACAGATTCACCCACTCTCTGGCTAAAGAAATTCCTCCTCATCTCTGTTCTAAAACAATGTCCTCTATTCTGAGGCTGTGTCCTCTGGTCCTAGACTCTCATAGGAAACATCCTCTCTACATCCACTCTATCAAGGCCTTTCACCATTCAATAGGTTTCAATTAGGTCACCCTTCATTCTTCTGAATTCCAGTGAGTGCAGGCGCAGAGTCATGAAACGCTCCTCGTATGACAATACAGATTCCATCTGTATTGCTGGCTCAGTTGTTGTTAGGGAATCTAAAAATGATTGCTTGCACAATATTACATGTAAATGTGGCTTTTGAGTGCACTTTGGACATAGACAACGTGTACTAATAAGTCCAACAGCAGTCCAACAATCTCCATTTTGGTTCGCGGCAGATACAATAGGTGTCATTGCATTCGGGTATGGCCCAAGTGTGGAACAAGAGACATTGAAGCAGGTCAATAGTTGTCAGATCTTAATGCAATCAGAGTTAGAGGGGAAAGAGAACAATAAACGTTAGCCCAAACAGGGCCATTAACTAAAGCTCTCAAATGGAAAACGAAGACAGCACTGTGGCTAAAAGGAATAACTAAATATAAAACAAATACCGCTAGTCTTCAGAATCAGTTGACTTGACGGTCCAATTTCTCAGGCAAGGCGGAACGCAAGCAGGCAGCGAAACATTGCTGTGCTTTGCTCAAGTCTCGACAAGCGCTACGACGAAAAGAATGGAGTTAAATACCATCATAATGACATAATAATTAGCAGACATGTGCATATTCATGAGCGCAATTGCTGTACCTGCTGCGCTGCCGAATCTGTGGTCGTGACAATAGGGTATTTTAAGAGACACTCAGATAAGTACATGGAGCTTAGAAAAATAGAGGCCTATGTGGTAGGGTAATTCTAGGCAGTTTCTAGAGTAGCTAACATGATCAGCACAACATTGTGGGCTGAAGGGCCTGTAATGTGCTGTAGATTTCTATGTTCTATATTCATTCAAAACAGTACTTACCTATTTCAGTGCTTTTCCGTGTGTTGGATCATCTACATATTATTTTGTCCTTGGAGAAAGACAGTTTTGCACAGAGGCAGGAAATGAGCAGTGGGAGAAGAAGGCTGTATGGGATTCAGCTGCTGGACGGTCGCACTCAGTGTGATCTGAACCTTGAAAAGTGAAGCGATAAAGCAGGCACCCTCACCAATCCATATGTTGTATTCTGTAAGTCACTAAACTCTCAGGATACAATAGGACTTGTCACAAACTAAGTTATTTAATAACAGACAGCTTCGGATTGACACCCAGAAACAAAGGGGATGCTGATCTCTGTTGTACAATGAACTCGCTCAGCAGATGTCAACTGAGCACAAGTCAGGTATCTACTCATCCAGAAATGTTGGGTCTGCTCGAGGGCGCGCCGATAATGATTTTCTTTCCTAACAGGTAGAAGATTATTGATAAATGATATAACCTTAGGTAGAACAAAAGCGAGGACTTTTTTTTAAACTGAGCCCACTCCCCTGAGCATTCTACTCCGCTTTGCTCAAACTAAGAACTCAGGGAATAAATGAGGAAGGAAAAGAGACCAGGTGTGTGATCTAGGAAATGATTTGGGATTTTCAGCCTTGGATGCTTTGTATATAATAACCTGAGAAGCCTTAACGAGTTACAAGTCAATAGTTAGGAGCAGGTCAGATTCGAACTCAGGACCATTCACCTCAAGGTCCAGTGCTGATGCCACTACATCACCGGCCAATGCCTGACATTCATGTTGAGTGTCAAGCTAACAACTCAGCTTCGTTAAAAAAAACAATCAAATGCTACAATAACGGCAGAAGTTTAAAGGGCAAAAGTTTAGGGGTAACATGAAGGGGGACTCCTTTACTCAGAGTGGTAGCTGTGTGGAACGAGCTTCCAGCAGAAGCGGTTGAGTCAGGGTCGATGTTGTTTAAAGTTAAATTGGACAGCTATATGAACAGGAAAGGAATGGAGGGTTATGGGCTGAGTGCAGGTCGGTGGGACTAGGTGAGAGTAAGAGTTCGGCATGAACTAGAAGAGCCGAGATGGCCTGTTTCCGTGCTGTAATGGGTATATGGTTAAATACTCCCCCATGCACCACGAGGCGCAACAACAGGTCAATAATATTTCATTCTTGTAGCATCGATCCCACATCGGTCGTGGTTGACACTTAACATGAGCTCTGGAGTGTGCTGATGCACGTGTTTTATGCAAACCCTGCAAGTTTTGAGCAGAGCACTGCAGGGTTGAAGGTTTTCAGGGTGAGGGAAGGGGGTGGTAGGAGTTTAAATGGTGGGACTATGTGCCAGGCCTTCTGTATAACTAAGTCTTCATTCCAGAACCATATGACCAGCTGTGCCAAGACTTGTTTACAACACCCCACTCTGGGATCATGTTGCAGGCTCAGTAGCACTCCTGGCTTGCATCGATTCTGGCATACAAGCCAAGATATCAATATTAATTATGTAGAGACTGTAATTAATTGAAAACTAATTTAATCTAATTTTCTCAACCTGAGTGGATAATGGGTACATGTAGGCATTAAAATTATTTTACACAGCTCTAATTTCTTTGATCAATGTTGATGGGAAGAGCCAATAAAAATCAGAATATAATTTTATAGACATACTTTTTAATGATTAGATTTTTAATTGGAACAGGTAGCTGCTAGTCAAAAGGGAAAGAAATAGACTAATAGAGATCGCTGACATCTTTAGCAACAATGCCCTGCTCCAGAATAATAATAGTTGTTTTTGTTCATTGGTTACAGTGACATATGGCTGCATGAATAGCACTCTGAGCCTGCCCTGTGGTGCGTCTGGCAAAGATATTGCCCTTACCACAACAGCATGAAATAGGGACTGACGAAATGCAGGCCAACATTTACGCCTGGAAACACAGGCAGTCACTGGAACTCAGGGGGCTAATCAATCTTTCAAGGTACTGAAGGGGACGGTTCAACCATCGCACACTGTCAGCTGGGAGAGCTGCTGGAGCATTGAAAACAGCACAATGACATGTTGTGGCAGTATAGGGTGGGAGTGGGACTTTACACTAAGAGCTGGAAAATAAAATCATAAATATTAGATTGTAATAGTAAATATATTCAATCACACTGTGCATATCATAATTATACACATCATTTAAGAGATGTGGTACTCAATAGTACCATTGTCTCAGCTTGAACAGTACCCAATATTTCCACGATACTAAAGACATGAACCAATAAAACTATGGCTGTGGTGACCCAGCACTGGCAGAACATATAATTGCCAGTCCTGGAATATTTCGCTTTAGCTAGTTCACAATGGAGAAATCCATGTTAGCATATGATTGATGACAGAGCACCGTCACTGAATTAATGCACGCATGTTTCAATCTTAGTGTGATTGGGGGAAAAAAAGAAGACGCAGTGATAAAATTCTCAAAGCAGTGCTGCAAATAGTCACTCGCTCACAAATGGCTATCACATGCCCCTTTGTGCTTCGGCAATTGGCAAGTAATTAATAAAATATACCAACGTCTGCATTTATGGAAGTTTCTCTAACTTCTCCACCTTCTCTCTGTTTCTATTCCCCATTCTGGTTAGCCTGACACCCCCCTCTCTCTTTTCACCTGCCCATGAACACCCTCTGGCTTTCCTTCTCCTTCTCTTTTCCCATGGTTCATTGTCCTCTCCAATTAGAGACCTTCTTCTTCAGTCTTTTACCTCTTCCACCCATCACCTCCCCGTTCTGTACTTCATTCCCCCGCTCCCCCAACCACGCACACCTTCCGCGTCACCTGATCTCACCTTTAACTTGCCAGTTTACACTCCTTCCCCTCGGCCCACCACCCCCACCTTCCTTTTCTGGCTTCTGTGCCTTTCCTCTCCAGTCTGGATGAAGAGTCTCAGCCCGAAACATCCACTGTTAATTCTCCTCCATAGATGCTGCACTTTGTGTGAGTCACTGAAGAATTCCAGCATCTGCAGGATCTCTTGTGTTCGATTGTTAGTTTGGAAATATCAGCAGGAGGAGAGACAGCAGCGTGCCTCGCGTGCGCAGCCCTCCAGTGAAAAATGACATTGTATCCGTTAGATAGGAGCCGTGGACAATTCTGATTTGATGGAGACGGACGTGAAAGCACAAAGGAACATCTGGAGAAATTTCTGAAACGCCAGTTCGCTGCTGTTGTTACTACGTGGTCGGGAATCTTTCGGAGGGAAGGCCTCAAAATCCCTGGCTTTGCCTGCTGTTGGCGACCGAGATTGAGGTCGAATCGTTCGGACAGAGATGGCGCTCAGTACTCGGTGTCGGAGAGCTGATCGGAGGCCCGAAGTTTTCGGGCGACTCAGAGTCGGATTGTGGTCGGGCATGGCAGGGAGAGTTTTTCTTCCTTCTCCCGTCTGCGTGGGATGTGGGACATTTGAGAGACTTTGAACTTTTTACTGTGCTCATGGACTTCTTCATCAAGTTATGGTATTGTTGCACTGTTGTAACTATATGTTATAATTATGTGGTTTTGTTAGTTTTTTCAGTCTTGGTCTGTCCTGTGTTTTGTGATATCACACCAGAGGAAATATTGTATCATTTCTTAATGCATGCATTACGAAATGACAATAAAAGAGGACTGTGTGTTTTCATAATCTAATTATATTTGTTTCACTACTAGTCTGGTTCAGTTGGTAATGTTCTCAGTCCTGAATCAGGAAGTGAGTGACTTAACCACTACCAGCAAAAAAAAATCAGAAAGCTCAGGATTATGGGACGTGGCCTGTTCATCACAGGAACTTGAAGTACTCCAGAGTTATACAGTGCAATAATTGGCTCTTCAATTCAGCGAGTACCATCCCCACTAATCTATATAGATCCCATTTTATTCCAGCCATATTCTCAAAAATTCCCATTTCCAGCAATCTTCTTAACACCGGAGGCAATATACAGCAGACAAATAGCCAACCAATCCACAGAGCTCTGGGATGCGGGAGGGAAGGAGAGCACCCAGACCTCATGGTGGAACTCTCTGTACTAGCTGCACCAGTGTGCCCACTGAGGAAAACCTCTAAAGAAATTTTGAGAAAAAAAGAGCTTTAAATCTCATGTTAATGGAGAGGCACCCAGGGAAGTTGGAAGTCTTAAGCAGGAGAAGATGCACAAACTGAAATCTACCGTGCCTGAATAATGCAAAGCTAGAGATAAAAAAACTCTCCAAGAAGACCAGAGCCTTGTCGTGGCTTGGAGGCTTGCGTACCTCAATGACACAGAGAGCTGTGTTGGCTGGAGTCAGGGCTCTGTGCTTTGCTTCTTGGTAGGGTCACCCATGCCAGATAGGTCAAAGCATAGACGTCAGACTAAGACCAGTCCACCAGTCCTCTGGGTTCAGGAGTTCAGCTCAGGGCCAACAACCCTGACTGGTAAAACAAAATCGTTACAGAAACAGCAATGAAGAATTCTTCCACGTCTGTGTGTGATGGTGTTCCTGAATCTCCACAAGCAACTCGCATGGCTGACGGTAGTGAAAAGCAAGAGGAAGCTACTGACATGATGAAGGAAGCCCTGAACATCACCGGAGATGGAGGACCTTCATTGCTGCCCTAAACACAGTGGCGTAATGGGCAAAAGAGAAAGAGAGGGATAAAAACACCTCTCAAAGTCCAACCCTATGTCCCCATCCAGAGAGATGGACATGGGTAAGGCCAGCCTACAGGGCTGTGTTGAAGCTGTATAGGGCCAATCTCCTGTACAGTGGATACAATGGATTACAGAAACATTGGTGAACTCCAAACATACCATTGACTTTGTGAGAAGAAGCTCATCATAGACTGAGCACATGACGCAGCACAGGGAAAGCCAACAGCTCTTTTGTCTCCAAAGTCCGTACCTACCTTGGGTACCTGGAATGTGAGAACCACATACCAGTCAGGAAAAATCCACCATCATAGCAAGCCAAAATTAAATGATGGAGACATTCCTGGTCCACCCTCGAGAAACTAGCTCAGGACAGAGGGCCGATGGAGAAGGGGAGTCATCAATGGCCTATGTTTCAAGAAGAAGAAGAAAAGGTAAAAGTATTTGTCTATTGAGTCTAAGGTAACAGGAACATGGAATGTCAGTAGCACAGATGAGATAAGAAAGAGGAGAAAGTTTATTTTTCTTTCTCTTCTCCTTCATCAGTCCATTGGGATTGAGGACACCTTGCTTCCATTTCAGTTCCTTAGGTACAGATGTGACTGCTAAGGCTGATTTAAAAGCCACAGACTCAGCTTCAAGTGGGACAGGAAACATTTACTGAGCCAGGTGAATGGGTGGTATGTGAGATGACGTGAATCTTCCGCTACTTATGGTGGACTGCTGTGAGCCACAATGAATGGTCTTAAGCTTGCTGAACCACCCTGAGCACATTTCCATCACTTTGAATGGTCGTGGTCATGGGATGCCATTTGTTGGCGGGGATACTGCAAGTTTTCTCTTTCCTTCTCAAACTGGTGATCTTTTGCCATGAAGGAATTCAGAGCAATCAGATTGGGGAACCTGGTGTTTGACATAAAATTCATGTGGCCTGCCCAGTGGAGCAACTGTGTATAATTAAGCCCTCGATGCTGAGGATGTGACCTACGAGAGGACATTGGCATTGCATCATTCACCCTGCCTCTGGATTTGGAAGAATTATCTAAAGATGGATTTAGTTAATTTATCAGAAGCATACTGGGGGGGAGGGGTGCCAGTAAAGATTAGCACTGCTTGGTGATAAGAGATGATCAATGTGCTTTGGGCAACACTTGAGTTCTTGAACTTCAATCATTTCTTTCCTCAGACGGCATTTGCTATACCACACACTGAAGATAATATTATCATATCTGCCTTTAATGAGTGTGGCCCCCATAAAGTGTGGGAAGTCATCCATACCTTCCAGGGCTTTCTTTGACCTTCCAAAGCCTACATCAAGAATCGATCGGACAACCCCAAGCATAAATGTCTGCTCCTGCAAATTAGTTTCCATTTCATATCTAATTCAAGGTGACGTGAAAGCCGTGATTTTGACCACCACAGATCCAATCTCAATGTAAGTTTATGTCAGGTTGAGTGTGCTGCATCTCATCTCATGTAGGATTCCCCAAAAATGGAGCTAACCTACAAGATAAATGGGAAGGCATTTAAACCTATGTCATCTCCACACCAGAAGCAAGGTCCCCTCCCAATCCCAATTCCATTTATTGAAGTTCATGTTCAAAAGTCAATCCCAAGTCACTGAAGCATGAACAAGGGATGAATGAGACAAAAGGCCTTACACGCAAAGATCTTCCACTAACCTACCTATGTCCACAATAAAGGTCCACGGTGAAGAATGAGAGTGCAGATCACTGCACTATCTACAAGTGTGGAGAAGCCTTTTTTTCTGCATTGCGTTCAAAGTTCAAAGCTCAAAGTAGCCTGACAACCCTAGCCTGATCGTGGGACAATTTACAATGACCAATTAACCTACCCAGTACTCTGGGAGGAATTTTTGGACTCTGGGAGAAAACCAGAGGACCTGGAGGAAACCCACTCAATCCACAGGGAGGATGTACTGAGACTCCTTAAAGAACGGCACCAGAATTGAACTCTGAACTCTGGAACATCCCAGGCTGTAATAGCGACATGTTACCATGGTGCCCATATTCTTGCAGGCATTCACAGTAGAACAAAGAAATACAATAAAATCAATGGAAAAACTACACACACAAGGCTGTTAAGCAACTATTGTGCAAAAGAAGACAATCGGTGCAAGTACAAAATACATAATTATATATATAAATAATACTGAGAACATGAGTTGTAGACTTCTTGAAAGTGAATCCATAGGTTGTGTTCAAGAATCAGTTCAGTGTTATGGTCAGTGAATTTATCAATGCTGCTGTAATTTTCTTTATCATTTTTATAAAGTTTCAATTCTGATCTTAGCCTATAACATAATTGCTGTTAAAGCAATACTGCACATATAACCTCAGTTATAACAAAATTATACTACTAAATTATACCAAGATAGTCAAGCTATGTTGTAAGCATATCTAAAGGATATGATAACTGTGACATATTCTAATAAGAGCTGTTTCATTTCATTGGCTGCCAAAACCTATTGTTAACGTTGACAAGAACATATTAGTGAGTTTACAGTTATTAGTGACACACGATAATTATACAGGAGAAGGCCTGAAGGTGGTTAGGAATGTAATTGGGAGAGACCAACAGATTCAGCTCACTCCTCCCCTCAGTGAAGAACAGAGCGTTGATGTGAGCTGTGCCATCTAGTGGTTGAGTTGAGACCACAAATTCTCGGGGTTGAGACTATGCTTCAATCTGGGCCACAATCGCATAATCTAACTAATCCCTTAATCTCCTATACGTGCTCCAAAACGAACACAAGCCTTCAATTTCACAATAAAATTCCCCACGAAAGATAACACTCACAAAGATTTTCTCCTCTCTCTTTGAGAAATCTCTGTCTTTGTCTAGCCCTATTGAAATAGGGAGGGAATTTCCCCAAGTGTCCTTCTCAGCAATGCAAACATAATTGTAAGAGGTACTGTGTACGTTGAGTAAACATTAAAGTTTTATCTTAGATTATTTGAAGTAATTGAAATGCCATTAAATGTGTCATCTCCCCTATCAGTATGGACTTCTTTGTCTAAACGTGGCAGGGTAATAAATGGATCTGAAAGTTTACTAATTGTAAATTCAATATTCACCAGCAATCAATTGTTGGCGGAAGCGGTTCACTGCAATCTAGATTTGAAATAAATGCGAAGAGCCACTCCCTAACTCCTTAATTCATATTAACATCGAATATGTGTCAACTAATGTACCTAAACGTTATGTTTAGGTCAGAAATTCAATGCAAGGGGGGAAGTGAGTGAACAGCTTATTGGAATTTTACATGCAATAGATAGCTCATTCTTCACGATTCATGATACTTTCAACCAACAGTGGGCTAAATTCTTCTTTTATGGTGACTGATTAATTTAATAAGTACTTATCATCCAGTCAGAACTGAAGTTGTTTTTAGCTTGTCACTTGGATCTACCAACAGATTCTTATCCTCTGAGCTGAGGAGCACGCTCCCTGCTCAACAAGTTTTGAAGAACCTCTGGGCTGATGTTAGCTTTAAATCTGAGCGGATTGTGATGATCAGCAGAACGTTTGTAAAATTCAGCAAAATTTCGCATAATGGCACAGAAATTGATAATAAATATTTTATAAAATTTATGCACGGGGCTCATTTTTCAAACACTGAACTGAAGACAAATAATCAAATAATTTGGAAATAAATGACAGAGCACATTTTTCCCCAAAGGATATTGTGCAGAACTCCAGCCTGTTCTAACTCAATGAGATCTCAGCTGACAGTCTACCTAAAACTACTTGCCTCCCTCAGTCCTACTGTTGTGTCTGTGCACAACTACATATCTGCTAAACAAAAGCGCACAGGCGGGAGATGGCTTTAACTGGTGTATTCACATAGCAGTGAGTGAGAGAGAGAACAATCTGCATGCTTAGACGTCAGCACATACACAGACAATAGATCAGTACGCATGCGTGGACACAGATTAACACACATACGTGGACAACAATTCATATGTAGTGCTAAGGAGAGTCATTGCTCTAAAAGAAATAGATCCATACATTACACTTCCTCTCCCTTTAGGTTAATGCAACATAAAACTGTATATGTACAAAACATTCAATTTCCCTTTCATAAACCCATATTCAAAATAAACATACCTTCACACAAACTGTCCATAAATAACTTCACAGTTCTAAAGGTTCAGTCCTTTGGGTGGCACTCTGTTTCTTTCAGGATAGCACCTCTGGATCTGTGGAGTGGAATCAGGTTTGGCAGGCGTCTTGTCAATGATAATGTTCTCGTTGTGCCTCTGGATCTGTGGAGTGGAATCAGGTTTGGTAGGTGTCTTGTCTAAGACAACGTTCTCGGTTTCCTTTGTCACGTTGCTGTCTGTGATCATCATTGGGAGGTAAGTCCGGTAACTGTAATGTGTCTGTCTTGGTGGATGCAGTCGACTCAGGTGAGTTCTTCAGTTGAGCATCCAGTATCTGGTCCACTTGATGTCTCCATGTCTGATCTCCAACATCCAATATGGACATCACTGGTCCAGATCTTGGAGCTATCCTACCAGGTGTCCACTTGTCTTCTGGGTAAATCACACACTAGGACTTCCTGTCCAATCCCAAAGCTCCTTGCTGCTTCACTTGGCAACTGGCTGCACTGTTTATTCTGTGCTTCCCTCCAGAGGTCTATGTGAGATCTCAGGTTCCTGCTCATGAACAGCATTGCAGGTTTTTGGTTTGTCATCGCATGAACAAAGTTCTGATACACAAAAAACTTGTCCGCCTTGTACTGTAGAGAAATGTCCTCCTTGTCCATTGCTTTAATGGACTTCTTGAAGGTTTGAATTAACCTTCCAGCTAACCCACTCGTTGCTGGGCGGTGTGGAGCTAACTTGAAATGTCTGACGCCATTTTTCTTCATGTAAGTCGGAGTTTTTCTGACGTGTATTGTGGTCTGTTGTCACTTACAGTTTGTTCTGGTAAGCCACTTCTGGTGAAGATAGTCCTCAGAGTAGAGACAGTCTTTGCTGAGGTGGTTGACTTCATTAATATAATCTCAAGCAATCAGAAACATGAAGTCCATGAATGGCCAACATGTATATATGTCAATATGTATATATGTCATGTGACAGTGAGTATAGGAATAGAATGAGATGGAGGATAAATGCATGGCTGGGAGATCGGAGCAGAGGGCAGGGATTCAGATCATTGGGACCTCTTTTGGGGTAGGTGTGACCTGTACAAAAAGGACAGGTTGCACTTGAATCCCAGGGGGATCAATACCCTGGCAGGGAGGTTTGCAAAGGCTATTGAGGAGAGTTCAAACTCAAATTGCTGGGGGGTGGGAACCAGACTGAAGAGACAGAGGAAGATGCGGTTGCTTCACAAATAGAGAAAGCTTGGAGACAGTGAGAGAGGGAGGATAGGCAGGTGATAGAGAAGGGACGCGCTCAGACCGATGGTTTGAGATGTGTCTACTTTAACGCAAGGAGTATTATGAACAAAGCGGATGAGCTTAGAGAGTGGATCAGTACTTGGAGCTATGACGTTGTGGCCATTACAGAGACTTGGATGGCTCAGGGGCAGGAATGGTTATCTCAAGTGCCAGGCTTTAGATGTTTCAGAAAGGACAGGGAGGGAGGCAAAAGAGGTTGGGGTGTGGCACTGTTGATCAGAGATAGTGTCACAGCTGCAGAAAAGGAGGAAGTCATGGAGGGATTGTCTATGGAGTCTCTGTGGATGGAAGTTAGAAATAGGAGGGGGTCAATAACTCTACTGGTGTTTTTTATAGACCAACCAATAGTAACAGGGACATCGAGGAGCAGATAGGGAGACATGGTGTCCACAGTCATCTGTGGCAATGAATTCCACATTCACCACCCTCTGGCTAAAGGAATTGCCGCTCAGCTCTGTTCAAAGAGGACATCCTGGTATTGAGGTTGTGCCTCTGGTCCAAGACTCCATGACTATAGGAAACATCCTCTCCACGTCCACTCTATCTAGGCTTTTTGATATCGGATAGGTTTCAATGTGATCCGCCTTTATTCCTCTCAACTCCAGTGAGCCCAGAGCCGTGAAACACTCTTCATACATTAACCTTTTCATTCCCAGGATCTCATGAACTCCTCTGGACCCTCTGCAATATCAGCATATCCTTTCTCAGATAAGGGATCCAAAACTGCTCACGATACTCCAAGTACAGTCTGACCAATTCCCCATAGAGCCTTCTTGAACATACAGCAGGTTGCAAATTAATCAAACAGTATAATGCATACTTGTGATTTATTTTCAGCATTTGGCCACTAAGTCTCTGGGTGATATTTTAACATGATAATCTGAGGTCTGAGGCCTCCGTTGGTCAGGGTCAACCATGGACGTGCGTCCTTGCTGTCTAGATACACAAGCCTGGGTAGTATGATATGGAGAGCAAGCTGTTGCCCCATGTAGCAAGCTCCCCCTCTCCCCCTTGGGCTCTCATCTGGTGAACCCAAAGGAACAGCAGAGACCGATACTGTTTGGTACCAGCAGCATCGCAGGAGTTGCCAGTCAGCGTTGAACTCAATGTAGGACTGTCTTAAGGACTCCAGCTCCAGACTTTTCCCTCGGGGTTCACTCCCAAAGCCTTCTCCATGAGTGGGTATAGCCACAAGGCAGTGGAGGGTTGAGATCGGAGTTCGCCTTCTCCTACATGAGCTGCCAACCATGGCTGGTGAGCCCCACCTGCTCGAAGCAACCGGTTTTAAAGCACCAGCAACCCGCCTTTGCCCCTTCTTCTGTCAGTGGAAATGGTTCCACTGGGCTTAGTAGCTAAGTCACACGTGAAGGCCAGGAACTGGACTTGGTTGTCAGAAGCTAATTGAGGAGCATGCCATTGGGAGCATTTAGTAGGTAGTGAGGGCTTATCCCCATCACCACCCCCAGATATAACAAAACAACCCTAAGGAACCAGCATGATAATACTTTTAGATGTTACTGTACATTTTAAAAGTTGAATAGCCCAGGCTCATTGGGCCTGATGTTGGGTTGGTATGCTTCACTGCACACAGCACTCTTAGACAATCCCTCTAGACCTCTCAGTAGTGTAGAACCCTTACCATGTTCCATTCCAGGGAGATCTTGATCCAGACCAACTTTTACAGGGCCAATATTCTTCAAAACCAAATGTCTTTGGACTCAGCTCAGTTTAGACACATTTGAAAGGATGCTCAAGAATTCAGGCACAAGAGCCCAAGTGCTGTATCTCACATCTTCTGTTACTGACAGCAGTGGCTTGTTAGACAATGCAATTGAGAGCCCACTTCTTGACTAAGTCTGAAGTCTCAAGTTGGCTGGGCAAGATATGGATGATAGATTTCCTTCCCTGAAGTTCCCTGAGTAGTCACTTGAGTTTATGATATGGTAGTTTCATGCTTTTTGTTCCAAATCCATTGCATTCCTTCGATCTTCAGTCCCGATTTGCTGCCTTGAGATGTGAAATCACCTTCGGACCAATACTTCTACATACTGTACTATACCAGCAGCTCGGAACATTTCCCTCCTGATATGTCTATCCATGGCCTCTACTCTCAAGATGAAGCCACACTCAGGTTGGAGGAACAACATCTTATATTCCGTCTGGGTAGCCTCCACCCTGATGACATGAACAATGACTTCTCTAACTTCCGTTAATGCCCCTCCTCCCGTCCTCACCCCATCCCTTATTCATTCATTCATTCATTCATTTATTTATTTTTTCCCTTTTTTCTCTTTCTCTATCCCTCTCACAATTACTCCTTGCCTGCTCTCCATTTTCCTCTGGCACTCCCCTCCTTCTTTCTTTCTCCCTAGGCCTCCCGTCCCATGAACCTCTCCCTTCTTCAGCCTTGTATCCCTTTTGCCAATCAACTTTCCAGCTCTTAGCTCCATCCCTCCCCCTCCTGTCTTCTTCTATCATTTCAGATCTCCCCCTCCCCCTCCCCCTCCCACTTTCAAATCTCTTAATATCTCTTCTTTCAGTTAGTCCTGACGAAGGGTCTCGGCCTGAAACGTCAACTGTGCTTCTTCCTATGGATGCTGCCTGGCCTGCTGCGTTCTACCAGCATTTTGTGTGTGTTGCTTGAATTTCCAGCATCTGCAGATTTCCTCGTGTTTGCGTTCCCTCCTTATAATTGCGAGTCACCATTGAAAAGAATCTCCGTCCACCTGTATGCCTCGCTTCAATCACCAAATCACCAATCCCATTACATTATACCAGAATTACAAGGGTTTTCTCAATGGACTAGTTGGGTCTGTACCAGCATTAGAGACAGGGAAAATGATCTGACAGTAAGGTCACTCTACATATGCACAGCCTATCTCAGATGAGATTCCTGATTTTAAGAACATAGAACAGTACAGCACAGAATCAAGTCCTTCAGACCATGATGCTGCACTGAACTAACTAAACCAATCCATAAGACCATAAGATATAGGAGCAGAATTAGGCTATTTGACCCATTGAGTCTGCTCTGCTACTTCATCTTGGCTGATCCAATTTTCCTCTCAACCCCAATCTCCTGCCTTCTGCCTGTATTCCTTCATACCCTGACCAATCAAGAATCTATCAACATCTGCTTTAAATATACATAAAGACCTGGCCACCACAACTGCCTGTGGCAAAGAATTCCACAGATCCACCACTCTCTGGCTAAAGAAATTCCGCTTCATCTCCGTTCTAAAAGGAAGCCCATCTATTCTGAGGTTGTGTCCTCTGGTCTTCGACTCTTCCATCATAGGAAACATACTCTCCGCATCCACCCCATCAAGGCCTTTCTCAGTTTGATAGCTTTCAATGAGATCACCCCTCATTCTGCTGAATTCCTGTGAAGACAGTCTCAGAGCCATCAAATTCTCTTCACGTGACAAGCCGTTCAATCCTGAAATCACGTTCATGAACCTCCTTTGAACCCTCTCCAGTTTCAGCACATCTTTTCTAAGATGAGGGGCCCAAAACTGCTCTCAATACTCCGTGAGGCTTCATCAGTGCTTTATAAAGTCTCAAAGTTACATCCTTGCTTTTATATTCTAGTCCTCCTGAATGTATGGTAATATCACATTTGCCTTCCTCACCACAGACTCAACCTGCAAATTAATCTTTAGAGAATCCTGCACAGGGACAGGGACCTCCAAGATTTTTGTATTTTCTCTTCATTGAAAAATCGTCAACCCTTTCATTTCTTCTACCAAAGTTCATGATCACACACTTCCCAACACTGTATTCCATCTGCCATTTCTTTGCCCATTCTCCTAATCTGTCAAAGTCCTTCTGTAGCCTCTCTACTTTCTCGAAAATACCTGCCCTTCACCTATCTTCATATCATCTGCAAGCTTTGCAACAAAGCCATCAATTCCATCATCCAAATCAGGGACATATAACGTAAAAGGAATCGATCTCAACACAGAACCCCTGTGGAACACCACTAGTCACCAGCAGCCAACCAGAAAAGGCTCCCTTTATTCCCACTCTTTGTCTCCTGCCAATCAGCCACTGCTTTATCCATGCTAAAATATTTCTTGTAATGCCACGGACTCTTAACTTGTTAAGCAGCCTCATGTGTGGCACCTCGTCAAAGGCTTTCTGAAAATCCAAGCACACAACATCAACCGATTTTCCGTTGTCTATCCTGCTTGATATTTCTTCAAAGAATTCCAACAGATTTGTCAGGCAAGATTTTCCCTTGAGGAAACCATGCTGACTACAGTCTATTTTCTCATATGCCTCCAAATACCCCAAAACCACATCCTTAGCAATCGACTCCAACATCTGGCCAACCACTGAGGTCAGACTAACTGGCCTATAATTTTCTTTATTCTGCCTTTCTCCCTGCTTGAAGAGTGAAGTGACATTTCCAATTTTCTAGTCTTCTGGAACCATTCCAGAATCTGGTGATTCTTGGAAGATCATTACTAATGCCTCCACAATCTCAACACCCACCCCTCTCTGAAACCTAGAGTGTACACCATCTGGTCCGGGTGACTTATCAACCGTCAGACCTTTCCATTTCCCTTCTGCCTACACCCAGGATGTCCATATCCCACCATTCTCTGCACATTCACCTGCCTATTTAAGGGCCCCTTGAATGCCTGTATTGTATTTGCCTCCAGCACATCCCCCAGCAGCTCACTCCAGCCAATTACCACTCTTACCTAAGAACAAACTTTCCTGCACATCTCCTTTGAACTTAGCCTCTCTAACTTTAACGCTTGCCCTGTAGTATAAGACACGTCAAACCTGGGGAAAAGGATACCCAGCCATCTACTTTACTGCTGCCCCTCGTAGTCTTACAAACTTCTCTGAGTTTTACCCTCGCCCTCTGCAGCCCTAGAGAAAGCAGCGCAAGTTTGTCCAATCTCCTGTTATAGCTTATGCTCTCTAATCCAGGCAGCATTCTGGTGAGCCCCTTCTGTGCCTTCCCCAAAGCCTACACATCCTTCCTATCGTGGGGTGACCAGAATTCACTACTCTAGAAGCCAGTTCACTTCTGGAGAGTTCACTTCTCCAGAAGCTGGTGGGAGGAGAAGATGGCGGCGCGATGCAGCTCGCAGCGGCCACTCCAGTGGTGATGTCTGTTATTTGTCAAGTAGAGTGCCGTGCACAATCCTGATTTGAAGGAGACGGACGTGAGAGCACAGAGGAACATCTGGTGAAACTCTGAAATGCCCGCTTTGCTGCTGCTGCTACTGTGTGGTCCAGAATCTCCGGTGAGAAGGCCCCGAGTCCTCGGCTTTGCTTGTTGCTCGGCGGCCGGGGCGGGATCGAAGCGCTCGGCAGAGGATGGTGCTCGGAGAGGCTGTGTCGGAGGGGTTGGTCAGAGGCTCGAAGTTTTCGGACGGACTCAGAGTCCGCTGCGATCAGATGCTTCCAATGGTGCTGCATCAGCAAGTTGGCGGCGCTTGGAGGTTCATGGCAGGGAGAGTTTCTCCCTTCTGCCGCCTGCGTGAGACGATGAGTCTATTGGGACTTTGAGACTTTTTTTTACCGTGCCCATGGTCTGCTCTTTATCAAATTATGGTATTGCTTTGCACTGTTGTAACTATATGTTATAATTATGTGGTTTTGTCAGTTTTAGTCTTGGTTTGTCCTGTGTTTTCTTGTGATATCATTCTGGAGGAACGTTGTATCATTTTTTAATGCATGCATTTCTAAATAACAATAAACGAGGACTGAGTGTCCTCATAATCTAATCTAAACTAACCAGAGTTTTATAAACTTGCACCATGATTTCCTGACTTTTGAACTCAATGCCATACGACTTCCTTACGACCCTATCAACCTGAGGAGCTATTTTCCGGGAGTCATGAACCTGCACCTGTTAAAGATCTTGTCATTAACAGTGTGCTGCTCCTGAGGAAGAGCTAAGAAGGAGGACCACAGCAAGTAGTTACTAATTTCTCTTCTCTTTTAACTGAACCTGGTTCAACGGCAGCAAATAAAGTGCTTCTGTTTTCTATCCACATAAACCCGTCACAAGCTCCTACAATGCTGATATATCACGTGAACTTTATTCTTGCAGGTTATAGGACCAGTTCAATCTCTTAGCGGTATCCTCCAGACGAAATATAACGCCCTTCTGTGTATGTACTATACCCATCTGAATTGGTTAACTGACATATAGAATAGTCAAGACTGAGTGCTGTTCTGCAGGAAAGTCATCGTTGTCTGTTATATAAAAGTTACTTAAGTATTCTGGCAGTAATCTATTGACTGATGGTCCTGTTTCCAGACCAGCTATAGAGCTCAGAGATCAGCTGCTGTTTGATTGATTGGTTTTAAATTGGTGCAACTGACCTGAACTTGACAAGGGATCTTTAAAAAACTGAGACGGAGGTGGCAAGGCTGCAACTATTTTAACCCCCTGACTATTGAGTTTTCAAGATAAAGTTCAGAAACAATATACGTTTATTCGCAGCCACGGAACATTCACTCTGGCTTCTCAGAAACACAAAGCTCCACTCACGCTCAAACAGACTCAGTCACAACGTCAAGCGGAGGACTGCTTTTGGGTGCGGGCAATTAAAGATGAGGTTGATTCACATCTTCAAATTTAATTCTTTGCCTCCCCTTTGATGTGAGGGTTAGTCAGAAGGACAAGATTTCTTTGTTGGGCTGTAGCTGTTAGCTTCTGAGGAGCTCCCGAGGACATAATTCAAAACAGAACTGCAGTTTTTACAGGTGATCATGAACAACTAATTGATGCATTTAAGGAATAATTCCTTGGCAACAAAGTGTTTTGGAATATCTGAGAACATTAGAGACACCCGGATGTTAGTTCAATGTTTCAGCGTACAAGTATGGGTATCATATTGTTCTGGGTGGCAGAGTAACGCAGAAGCCTTAGATACTTTCCCCCACCCCCACTCCCAACTACCCTGCTGGCAAATGTAGAGTCTCGGGAAAATAAAATTGAAGACCTCAGAGCAAGACTGCTGTACCAGAGGGACCTCTGGGACTGCTGTGTACTTTGTTCCACAGAAACATGATTAACCCTGCCATTTCAGACACAGTGCTGCAGCCCGATGGCTTCACCATTCACCATAAAGTAGGTCAGGTGAGTCTTATAAAGGTAGAGGAGGCGGAAGAGTATGCTTCATGACCATCTCTTCATGGTGCACAGACATGATAGTTCTGTTTTAGTCCTGCTCACCCGACCTGGAACATCTAGCAGTCAACTGTGGTCCAAAGTCACTTTGGTAGTGGAAATAAGTGCGCCGACTATTTTGTAAATGATGATTATGAAGACACACAGTCCTCTTTTATTGTCATTTAGTAATGCATGCATTAAGAAATGATACATTATTTCCTCCGGTGTGATATCACAAAACACAGGACAGACCAAGACTGAAAAAACTGACAAAACCACATAATTATAACTTATAGTTACAACAGTGCAACAATACCATAACTTGATGAAGAAGTCCATGGGCACAGTTAAGTTCAAAGTCTCTCAAATGTCCCAAGTCTCATTCCGACGGGAGTAGGAAGAAAATCTCTCCCTGCCATGGCCGACCACGGTCCGACTCTGAGTCATCCAAAAACTTCGAGCTCTGATCAGTTCTCCGACACCGAGTACTGAGCGCCATCTCTGTCCGAATGATTTGACCTCCTTCTCGGTCGCCAAAAGCATGCAAGGCTGGGGATTTTGAGGCCTACCCTCCGAAAGATTCACGACCATACAGTAACGACAGCGGCGAACGGGCGTTTCAGAAATTTCTCCAGGTGTTCCTCTGTGCCTTCACGTCCATTCTCCATCAAATCAGAATTGTCCACGGCCCCTATTTAACAGATACGATATCATTTTTCACCGGAGGGCTCTGCACACGCGGCAAGCTGCCATCTTCTCCTCCCGCTGGAGAAAATCCAGAAATCTGAGATGTAAGGGGACTTGGGAGTCCTTGTGCAGAACACCCTAAAGGTTAACTTGCAGGTTGAGTCAGTGGTGAGGATGGCAAATGCCATGTTAGCATTCATTTCAAGAGGTCTAGAATACAAGAGTAGGGATGTGATGCTGAGGCTTTATAAGGCACTGGTGAGGTCTCACCTTGAGCATTGTGAATAATTTTAGGCTCCTCATCTAAGAAAACATGTGCAGGCATTGGAGAGGGTTGAGAGGAGGTTCACAAGGATGACTCCGGGAATGAAAGGGTTATCATACGAGGAATGTTTGATAGCTCTGGGTCTGTACTCATTGGAATTTAAAAGGATGAGGTGAATCTCATTGAAACCTTTCAAATGTTGAAAGGCTGAGACAAAGTAGATGTGGAAAGAATGTTTCCCATCGTGGAGGAGTCTAGGACAAGAGGGCACAGCCTCAGGATAGAGGGGCATCTTTTTAAAACAAAGATGTATAGAAATTTCTTAGCCAGAGGGTGGTGAGTTTGTGGAATTTATTACCACAGGCAGCTGTGGAGGCCAAGTCATTGGGCATATTTAAGGTAGAGCCTTAAGTAGGTTCTCGACTGGACAGGGCATAAAAGGTTACAGGGAGGAGGCTGGGGAGAGGGACTGAGGAGGGGGAAAAAGGATTAGACATGATTCAATGGTGGAACAGACTCGATGGGTCAAATGGCCTAATTCTGCTCCCGTCGTAAGGTCTTAAGCTCTGACTTTCTGTACCGAGGGAGTTTTCTGCTGTTATCCTGATAGCGGTGTACATTCCACCTCCGGCCAGTGTCAGGCAGTCACTGGAGGAGCTGAGCACTGTGGTCAGCTGCCATGAAACAGCGCACCCTGGTGCCTTCCCTATCATTATGGGTGATTCTCAACCAGGCCATCTTGAAGTGTATGAACGACTACAACCAACATATCACCTGTGGAACCAGGGGAGCCAACACACTTGACCACTGTCACAGCACTATCGAGTGCACTTACCGTGGTACCCTGCGCCACACTTTGGAAAGTCCGATCACCAGTCTGTACTTTTACTCCCACTAGTGGTGAGGACCAAGAACGTGTGGTCGTGGGTGTCAAAGAAGCCAACAACTGCTTATTGTAATTTATAGCCTTTTATTCTGTATTTCAATACTGTACTGCTACCACAAAAAAATATATTTCACGGCACATCCCCGTGATACCGAATCTGATTCTGGTCGCAGACCAGCCTTTTGGTTTGGAGCAAGATTTCTGTTTGTTCATGAAGATTACAAAATCAATGTTAGAATCCCTGAAGTAAATCATCAATATGCCCTGCACTTTTGTAAAGCAAAAAAATAAAAAAGGTACTACTGTATATTGTCCAGTGTGGATATCTACTTTCAACGGAAAATGGATGACATAGTTACCCCTGGTAAACGGATGACAACCATCACAAGTACCTTAATGCATCAATCGTGAGGGAGATGGTCACTGTAACCCTCTTTACCAGAGAAATCCCCTCATAAACACATTTGATGATATGCATTTTCCATGATCTCACAGAATCCTGTTGAATATCACTGCCTGATCTCACAGTTGTGAGTGACACTGACAGAACTGTCCAAGGTTTTTAAACAGGCAAGCAAACTACAGCAAAACCTCACCTCTGCTGGAAAAGTCTTCTTTTCCCCAAGAACATCCAAAATTAGTAAAAAAGGGACTTCGTCCTGTGCATTGTAACTTTCTGATCTGAAGCTGAAGCGATCACAATTATTGCTAAAATGACGTCAAACCAGAACAATGCAGCAATAAAGAAACTGACCAAGCGACAAATGCAGGAGCAAAAATCATCCAGCACTTTCGAAATTACTTCAAAGTAGGTTTAGACTTTACCCAGTGTCACAAAGTGCCGCAGCATCTCCTAAATCTGTTTGCAATTCTTTTGATGAAGAAGCTTCATGAAAACATAATCATCTTCCAATCATTGAAAGACTAAGGTTTTGCTCGTCAGGTGACAAACAAACCTAAAGGCAGAAAGAGCATGGCATAAAATAACTGGGAGAAATAGACAGCCGCACAGATTATCCATGGCTTTACAATACTCATTGAAATATACTGTGGCCATGTTAAATTGTGATTTTATGCCCACAGATTGGTAAAAGATTGAATTTTGGAGACTTAGTTGGTTATTAACATTGATCAGACTTGATGCTGGCCGACAATGCATAGGTGGCCTGAACTAATTGCAAGGTGCATCTGCCAACCAGAGGAAGTGCAACCCTGATGTTCATTAGAGCAGTTGCTTCATGCTTGAGAAAACATTCAGTGTATGATTAGAGAGAAATTAGATCTGCAAAATAATCAATATTATTTACTCTTTACCTTCTGTTTCTTAGAACTAGCCACTGATTTTCATAATTCAAATTATTTGCATGGGATTGGCTAGATATTGTTCCACCTGTTTTGAACATATTTTCATCATTTAATTCATTCTGTTCAAAATTGCTGTATTGACTGAAAACATTTCACAGCCATATGATAACCTAATTTTGCTTATTTTTATTGTTTGCACGATTTGTTTTTTTCCCCCTGCGCATTGGGAGTTTGTTGGTCTTTTCATAAAGGGTTCTATTGGGTTTCTTGCTTTTGTGGCTGCCTGTAAGGAGATGAATCTCAAGATTGCATAGAGCACACATACTTCGATAATAAATGTACTTTGAACTTTGAACTTTAATAAGTCTTCATCACTAAACCATTCTCTGCCTCAGTTTCATATTTATTGCACAGTTTGTTGTCTTTTGCACACTGGTCGTTTGTTCGTTCTGTTGGGTGTAGTCTTCTATTGATTCCATTGTGCTTCCTGGATTTACTGTGTATGCCTATTAGTATTTGTATAATTTATTTTGAAATTTGAACTCATCTTATAGTATTAAAAGTAACTAAACATATTTAGACATATTAAGCTATTATTCTAATAAGATAATTATTTATATAACCAGCAGTTAAAGATAAATAACATAAAGCAAATACTCTAAAATACAAAGAAATTTAAATTTTCTCATTAATTAATTAATTTACCAATTCTGGTATTTGACGTAGGTCGCATGGTTTGAGTCTCACAAATGGTTTTCTGTGCTACCCTTATGGTTAGTCTACTCTACAACACAGATTCTTTCATATATTTACAATATATGTAACCTTTTTGAGCTATTGAAAGTACAGCTCAGAGTGGTATGAATTGGATGATAGATCTTTAATTTTTAATTTCTTCTGTTTATGTACAGGCCAATTATCACCATGGTTTTTATCACCCCGTTAGGCACAAAGGGCACTTTAAAATGTGCCCATCTTTGGCCTTCTGATTGATTTTATCATCATTATCTTGTATTACCTTCTTGCTATTGTAGACAGTTGAGGAAAATAACAGAAGCAACCTGGTCAGCATGAAACTGAAGGGATGATATGAAGAGGGGTCACAGTGGTATTTGAACATTTAATTAGTGTCAGTGTGGGAACATAGCTGCAGTAATGTGGTATTGGCTTATTGTTTTCACGTGTACCAAGATACATGAAAATCTTGTCTTCTGTACTGCTTATACAGATCAAATCATTACACATTACATTGAGATGTTGTTCATCCATCGTCAACTTCGATGAGAACCTCGACACCAAGATGGTGTCGAGACTAGTGCGTGATTTGGATTTAAGTGAGGGAGAGTTGCGCAGCGTCAGCCTCACTCTCTCTTCCCAATTCCCATCTGGATCCAGTGGCAAGACAAGAGTCAAGACGGCTGGAGATGGGACTAGGCGCAGTGGATGACCAGGACGTCTTCTGTGTCTTGTCCTGCTCTACATGTTCCATGACGCTTACAGAGACCGCCTTCTTGACCATTAGACCTTCCACTGGTCTCGTCTGCTCAATCCACCAGAGTCTGTCTTCACATGCTAGGATAGACAACTCCCTATCTCATCGAGGGTTTGAGACCCGTCACCTGGTTTAGCCAGCTTGTCGAAGCCGTTGCCCGGGGTGTGGCTGCTGTCGCATGCAAACAGCTGCGAGGAGCCGCAGGTGAGAGCTGAGTGCCAGGTGGGATCCAAAGGTGGACTAACTGCCCTGAAAAGGATGCGACATGTTCCCCCACCAGAGGTGCTACCCCTCCCTGACACCCCATATACCCAACATTGAGATAGAATAAGGTCAAACAACGACAATACAGATTAAGGTGCATAAGCCACCAAAAAATTGCAGTGCAGGTCAATGTTAAAGTGCAAGGCTATAAAGAATTTTCCACTTGGGATCAATAAAGTTGTTGTTGTTGTTGTAATCAGGTAGATTGTGAGGACAAGAATCCATCTTATCATACAAGAGGTCTATTCAAAATCTGAGAACAGTGGGATAGAAGCTGTCCTTGAACATGGTAGTATGTGCTGTATCTTCTGTCTGGTGGGAGAGGAGAGAAGAAAAAATGACCAGGGTGGGTTGTGTTGTTATTTACACTGGCTGCTTTACTGAGGAAGCGAGAAGTATAGACAGAGTCCATAGGGGGACGGCTGACTCCCGTGATGTGCTGAGTTGTGTCCACACCTTTCTGCAGGTCCTTGTGGTCACATGCAGAGACGTTATCATACCATTTCTTGGCCGTGGTATCAATGTGGTTAGATCAGGACAAGCTGTTGGCAATGTTCACATCTAGGAACTTGAAGCTTTCAACCTCAACACCATTGATGTAGACAGGAGCATGTGCACTGTCTCACCACCCCCACCCCCTTCTGAAGTCAATAACTATCTCTTTTGTTTTGTTGACATTTGACCTTGAGGAAAGGTTGTTGCCATGACGCCATGTTTCTGAGCTCTCTATATTTCTACCTGAGTCAATTTTACTACCTGGTCTATGTTACCCCCACTCCACCACCATTACTGATCCAGACAGACACAATTTTGAGATATTGTATACCTGGGACAGTTTTGTGCAAGTCCAAACTTTTGTAACTATGGACCAGGTGACTCAGATGATCAGGAGAACCTGCATAAATTTTAAAGATCCAAACAAGTACATATAGGAGAAAAGAGTCAATATTAACCATATTAATCAGCTATAAAATCAAAGCAATGTTTGAAAAGTTTACAAAAAATTCTATTAAAAGGTTTCTTATAAAACGATCAGTAGCAGTAACTATGGAAACCAATAGTTGCTGAAGAAGACGCCAAGTCTCTGACTCAGTGAGGTATTCACCATGTTGAACCCTGGCCAAATTCATCCAGGGTGAATTAACATCTGAGTAGACTTAGAGTATTGAAGGTTGTGAAACTACTCAAAGAGCTATGTAACCAAACAGTTAATGAATTTTGATTTAACACTGCATAGTGAATCTTAATAAAGAAATACAGTTACTGAATAAAGTTATTGTTTAATGTGGTGTGTCCTGTGCTAGTTTGGTTTTATTGGCAACACTTCATTCTCCAATCATTGCCCGGCTATGTCTATGTGATAGAATCAAATAAACATTACAGCACAAGAGATTATTCAAACCATTGTGTCCTTGCCCACTGGCTCCAAATTGCACGTCACGGCTTTTCATTTTCAAATCCAGGTGCTTTTTAAACATAATTCTGTTTCCTGCTTTCATCACCTTCTCAGGCAGTGAATTCCAGACCCCAGCCACTCACTGGGTGAAAAGGCTTTCATCTTCTGCTTCCTAATCTTTCTACCAATAACTTCCAATCTATGCTTCCTGTTGTTAGACCCTATGTTAAGAGAAATATTTATTTTATTTATAGTCATACACCTCTATTAGTCTCCTATCCTCCTCCTCTGTTTCAAAGAAAAGACCAACCCAGCCTCAGCAGTCTTCCATCTTAGCTAGTTTGCCTTTAGAAACATCCACTAAAATCTCCACTGCACCATCTCCAGGATAATAACATCTTCCCTGTAAGACAGTGGCCAAAACAGTGCCCAATACTCAAGCTATAGTCAAACGGGAGTTGTATCAAGGACACGACCCACCCAGCCAACAAACTTTTCGTTCCTCTTCCCTCCGGGAGAAGGCTCAGGAGCTTGAAGACTCGTACAGCCAGATTTGGGAACAGCTTCTTTCCAACTGTGATAAGACAGCTGAACGGATCCTGACCCGGATCTGGGCCGTACCCTCCAAATTTCCAGACCTGCCTCTCGGTTTTTTTGCACTACCTTACTTTCCATTTTCCTATTTTCTATTTATGATTTATAATTTAAATTTTTAATATTTACTATCGATTTGTAATTCAGGGAGCGGGAAGCACAGAATCAAATATCTCTGTGATGATTGTACGTTCTAGTATCAATTGTGTGGTGACAATAAAGTATGAAGTATGCAACTGAAGGATAAACTCTTTTCAATTACTTGAAAAGAAATTTGCATTCATAAAGAAACATTCAGATTCTTATATGTCATAATTAATTAATTGCTATGAAAAGACAGAGTTATTCAGACAAAAGTTGCAGTAAATTTGCACACAGTGCTGCCTCACAAACAGGTAAGTGACCAGTTAATCAGTTTCGATTATGTTGGTCTCGGAAAAAATGTTGACAAGGCAGAAGAAAAGATTTCTTGTTCTCTTTGGATGGCGGCATTTGCAGCAAGAAACCATACTGCACCATGATCTCACACACTGCGCAGTTCATTTTCAGTGGAAAATAAAGTAATTCAAAATTTGCAAATTCTATGAATTTACTCTCAAGTCCTCTGTGCACCAGGCACACCAATATGCAGAGGAACCCAAACATGCAATGACATGTGATACACACTAGACACTACATCTATAACTGCTGAGGACATGCTGTTTTCATTTGGACACACGCAGAAACACATTGTCACAAGCTGAGCAAATTCTAGTCAGGATTGGGAACCAGGTCCAAGTAGATCCCCATTAGTTAACTGAAGTTTTGTAGCAGTCACCAGATGAGACGGTTTATATAATGTCGCACATTTGCGTGACAAGTACAAATCTATGGTCATTCAACCATATACGTGCATACTGCCAAACAAAACAATGTTCCTCCGGACCAAGGTGCACAACACAGTACATGCAACTCACACACAACACATAAAGTAATATTAACACAAATAATAAGGTGCATTTAGGACACAGGTTAAAAAGTAAATGGTATAACGCTACCGGCGTTTCAAATGTGATGAGACCTGGGTGGTGGTAAGGAGTTCAGTGCTCTTATGGTTTGGAGGAAGAAGATGCTTCCCATCCTCACAGTCCATCTCCTAATGTTATTGTACCTCCCACCTGATGGTAGGGAGTCAAAGAGATTGTTTGATGGATGGGAGGGATCATTGGCAATGCTCGGGCCTCTGTACACAGCATAGGTCAGGTGGGTGGAAGGGAGACCCTAGCGATCCTCTCGGCAGTCCCCACAATCCTTCGTATGACCTTGCAGACAGACGACTTTCAGTTTCTGTCCCAGACAGTGGTTTAGCTGGTCAGAGCACACTCAATGGCGCTCCTGTAGCAATTGATTAGAATGGGAGGGTGAGGGGGAGCCTCGCTCACCTCAATCTCCTCAGAAAGTCGTCTTGATCCAATCAGCATGAAAATCAAAGGCTCCCAATTGCATTGTTCTTTCACTCATGGTTTTGCTGAAATACAGTTCTCAAGTTCTCAGTGCTCCAATTATTCCTTTTGCTCAGCTTCACCTTTCCTTAAGATCCAGTGTGATAAGTGTGATTAGAACATGCTTAAGGGCGTATAACATGTATGGCACAAAAAGAAGTCTTCAGTCCATGAAGCCAACATAGGCTCCCTTACAGGAACACACACAAAATGCTGCGGCGAATCAGCAGGTCACGCAGCATCTGTGAAAATGAATGAACAGTTAACTTTTCAGGATGAGACCTTTCAACAGGACCGGAAAGAAAGGGGGAAGAAGCCAGAAACTTCTTTTCCAGTCCTGATGAAGGGTCTCAGCCTGAAATGGTGACTGGTTATTCATTTCCATAGGTGCTGCCTAACCTGCTGAGTTCCTCTAGCATTTTGTGTGCAATGCTCAGGATTTTCAGCATCTGCAGAACCTCTTGTGCTTATGTTCTCCTTTTATAGCAGGGGCTCCCTGTTGCTTAATAGTATTGGTCCGTGGCTAAAAGAAAAGTTGGGGACCCCTGCTTTAGAGGAATCCATTTAGTCCCATCCCCCAACTCTTCCCCATTGCCAGACAAATGATTTTCATTCAGATGTCTGTCAGATTCCTTTCAATCATCATCCAGCATCTCTGCAGATGGTGAGGAAGTTCTTCCCCACTTCTGCTTTACATCTTTCGCCCAATTCTTTAAACATGCCTCCTGATCCTTGAAACACTATGGACACAGTTTCCCTCTCTTCAGCCTTCCAGGAGACCTTGCTCACTATTATTAAATTTCAGCTCAAACATCTCTGCTCCAACAGGAACAATCACTCGTCCTAGATCCATTATAGCATCTCCTTCCTGCAACCTCTCCAGGGGCACGATATCCTTCCGAAGGTGAAGTGAACAGAATTGGTTGGAATTATCCAGCTGTGGCCTAACCGATGATTTGAAAAGGTTCAAATCACTACCGTTGTACTTACTTACTGCCCATAATGCCACTGATGTTTAGGGCAGCAATGAGGGTCCTCCATCTCCATCTGTATAGAAAGACACTACATTGCTATTTCTGTAACAATTGTTGCCCTATTTATCAATATCACCATCACATTTCCTCTACTAACCACTATCTTAACATAAACTGCCACTTTCAAGGGTTAGTGCACATAAATGTTCAGTTTGTAGCGGTGTGCTACACACAGCGCTAGAATAACCACACGGAGTCGGTGAGTTAGAGTTGCCATGAAAGAGATTTATTCAAACTTCGCGACCTGCTTTAAAGCCTTCCCATTCCCGCCCTCCCTGGGGCGGGACTGCTGTGGGGAATGCATATTCCCAGACCCTTTCTGCGCGCGGGATTTTCCCCCTGCTGGTGAAGATGGCCTGGTGCCCTTTTTGGGGCCGGCCCTCTGCCTGCGCGTGCTGTTGTGAGCCGGTTCGTGTGTGCCAGAAAGTGGGTCGCCACAAGGTCGGTCTTTCAATCTGGTCATTTTAACTACAGTTTGTTGTCTCATTTCAACCCTTTGCCAAAGTGCATCACATATCTCTGCATTGAGTTTCATCTGTTCATTCTGCCAGCCAATTTACACCGTCCTGCAGATTGTTACTATCTTTCTCACTGTTCATCACTTTTAATGTCATGTAAGGTTGCCAAGTAATAACTGCAGTCCAACTCAGTGTTCGTATCTATGCTACGGTGCATCCATTGTCACTAGGGAAATTAAATCTGGTGGTGCTGGGGGAGGCAAGGAAGGCAGTCTTATGGCATGATAAAGATCAACACAGAAAGTTGGGAGAAGAAATGGCAGATGCAGTTTAATCCTGAGAAGTATCAGGTGATGTATGTTGAGAGGAGAAATAAACACAGGTCACACACAATAAAAGTTGGGCCCCCAAGGAGCGTTGAAGTAGTCCTTCAAATCCTTGAAAATGGCTGCATTGGTAGATAAGTGGTGAAGATGGCATATGGGATGTTTGCTATCGAGTCGAGTTAAGTCAAGTTTATTGTCATTTAACTACATACCTACACATCAAATGAGACAACGTTTCTCTGACGCAGCAATGTTTTCTGAACCAGGGTGCAAAGCACAGTAATACACTTAACACACATAAAACACACAATAACATGTGGAAGTGAGGATAAAATCTACAGATGAACTACACATAAATAAACAAAGCAAAGTGAAGAAATTAAATATTGTCGGGCACTGAACAGATTAACAAGTGACTTCCAATGCAATGCGACAGGGAGTTCAGAAGCCTTGTGATGTGAGTGAAGAAACTGCTTCTCATCCTGATCATTGGAATCTCCTGCCTGATGGTAGAAAATCAAAGAGGATGCTGGATGGATGGGTGAGATCCTTGATAATACTAAGGGCCCTGTGTATGCAGCGCTCCTGATAAATGTCCCCGATGGATGGTAGGGAGACCCCTGTAGTCCTCTCGGCCATTCTCACAGTCCTTTGTAGGGACTTGTGATTCGATGCTCGACAGCTCGCATACCAGCTGCAGATGCAACTTCTCAGGATGTTCTCATTGGCACTCCCAGGCAGAGAATATTAAGAGCTGGGATTTTATCTTACAAGTTAATAAAATGTTTGTAAGGCCACTTCTGAAGTATTGTGTGCTTTTCTGGACGCCACAATGAAGGAAGGATATGATTGCTCCAGAGAATGTGCAAAGGAGATTCACCAAGACGGGACTGGAGCACGAGAGTTACAAGAGACTGGATTTCCTTGTTTCTCATGGAGCAGAGGAGGCCAAGGGATAACCTGATAGATTATGAAGGGGGTAGAAAGGGTAGATACTGTAGTAAGCAACTCTAAGACAAGATGGCATAGTTTTAAGGTGAGAGATAGGAGATCTAGAGGAGGACTGAGGAGGAACATATGGGACTACAACTACAGGTCATGGGTTAAGGGTGAAAGGTGAAAACTTTAAAGGGAACGTGAGGGGAAACTTCTTCACTCAGAGGGCCATGGGAGTGAGGAACGAGCTGCCAGTGCAAGTGGTGCATGCAAGCTTGATTTCAACATTTAAGAGAAGTTTGGACAGGTACATAGATGGCAGGGGTATGGAGGGCTATGGTCCAGGTGCAGGTTGAAGGGAGTAGGCAGTTTAAATGGTTCAGCATGGACTAGATGGGCCGAAGGGCCTGTTTCTGTGCTGTACTTTTCTATGACTCTGTGACCCTAATATGGCCAGAATCTGGAATGCACTTCCTGAGGTGGTGGTGGAGGCGGGGAGGCTCACAACATTTTAAGAAGCAGTTGTTTCCCTGCATCCCAGGGCTGAATGGACTCCGCAGCTGTGGACTCACTTTCAGAGCCTCTGTGGTTTATGCTCCATGTGTTATTTCTTTACTTTTTCTTTCACTATTTGCAGGATTTTGTCCTTTTCTGCACATGTGCGGTGCTCTTTGCTGTGTGTGCTCTTTCGTGAAGTCGATGGTGTTTCTTTGTTTTGTGAGCGCCTGCAAGAAGATGAATCGCAAGGTTGTATATGATATACATACAGGACTTTGACAATAAATTTGAACTTTGAAGCTTAACAAGCTCTTGAATCACCATGAAGTATAAAACCTTAGACCTGATGCAGGTACACAGAATCAGAATTGATTGGTCCAACATCAACATGCAGGTGACGGGCAGAAGGGCCTGTTTCTATGCTGTATGACTCAGTGACTCTTAGGAAAGGCAAACAAAGGAAACTTAAGTTAATAATATACTGTCTTGTCTCCCTTTCTCTTCACTATTTACATCTCGGACTTCAACTACTGCACAGAGTCTTGTCATATTCAGAAGTTTTCTGATGACTCTGCCATAGTTGGATGCATCAGCAAGGGAGATGAGGTTGAGTACAGGGCTATGGTAGGAAACTTTGTCACATGGTGTGAGCAGAATTATCTGCAGCTTAATGTGAAAAAGACTAAGGAGCTGGTGGTAGACCTGAGGAGAGCTAAGGTACTGGTGACCCCTGTTTCCATCCAGGGGGTCAGTGTGGACGTGGTGGAGGATTACAAATACCTGGGGATATGAATTGACAATAAACTGGACAGGTCTAAGAACACTGAGGCTGTCTACAAGAAGGGTCAGAGCCGTCTCTATTTCCTGAGGAGACTGAGGTCCTTTAACATCTGCCGGACGATGCTGAGGATGTTCTACAAGTCTGTAGTGGCCAGTGCGATCCTGTTTGTTGTTATGTGCTGGGGCAGCAGGCTGAGGGTAGCAGACACCAACAGAATCAACAAACTCATTCGTAAGGCCAGTGATGTTGTGGGGATGGAACTGGACTCTCTGACGGTGGTGTCTAAAAAGAGGATGCTGTCCAAGTTGCATGCCATCTTGGACAATGTCTCCCATCCACTACATAATGTACTGGGTGGGCACAGGAGTACATTCAGCCAGAGACTCATTCCACCGAGATGCAGCACAGAGCATCATAGGAAGTCATTCCTGCCTGTGGCCATCAAACTTTACAACTCCTCCCTTGGAGGGTCAGACACCCTGAGCCAATAGGCTGGTCCTGGACTTATTTCCTGGCATAATTTACATATTACTATTTAACTATTTATGGATTTAATACTATTTAATTATTTATGGTGCAACTGTAACGAAAACCAATTTCGCCCGGATCAATAAAGTATGACTATGACTATATACGATCCATTCACATGAGAGTTTAGCAAAATCTGTAGCTGTTTAAAAACCTGGATTAAAGAACTGCACTGGAAAGTATCTTAGTGTACAGGACCCATAAGATAAACAGACATTTCTTTAAACCCACAGAATAACCAGAGGACACCAGGTGGCAGACAGCCACTGGGTCCGAAGACAATAATTCAAGGAGGGGACTCAGGTAGCATCACATGCCTAATGAATAGTTAGATTACTACGCTGCTCCTCACTCAGGTCCGTCCAGGACACTTTGCAGCTCTTAGTAGAGGTTGAACTTTTGCTGACACTGTGAGAATCAGCTGATGGCAGCAGCCAAATTTTTTTTTTACACAGTCACAATAGCATTGTGTTCCCATTCTCTGGCAGCAAGGGCAATTCTCCATTTCCCTCGACCAGGATGTGGTGCATAGAGTGAGGGAAGCAAGGCGGAATCAAAACAAGACAAACCAAGACACTTAAACGTGGAACAAAGAAGTGCTTTATCTCATACCAACTCAGGCAAACAGCCATTGAGTTTGAAAGATGCATAACATCTGTTATTTTTGTATTTGATATGATTTAAAGAGGAACTCAAAATATATGGCATTCATTGTGAACACCTCCAGGTTAACAGTTGCATAAATTTATTATTTATTTATTTACATATTGCGATGCAGCGCAGAACAGGCCTCCCCGACCCTTCAAGACGTGCCACCCAACAATTTAATCCTAGCCTAATGACTGGCTGCATCACTGCCTGGTATGGGAACTGTACTTCCCTCAATCGCAGGACTCTGCAGAGAGTGGTGCGGGCAGCCCAGCACATCTGTGGATGTGAACTCCCCACTATTCAGGACATTTACAGAGACAGGTGCGTAAAAAAGGGTCCAAAGGATCACTGGGGACCCGAGTCACCCCAACCACAAACTGTTCCAGCTGCTACCATCCGGGAAACAGTACCGCAGCATAAAAGCCAGGACCAACAGGCTCCGGGACAGCTTCTTCCACCAGGCCATCAGACTGATTAATTCATGCTGATACAATTGTACTTCTACATTATATTGACCGTCCTGCTGTACATACTATTTATTACAAATTACAATAAGTTGCACATTGCATATTCATACGGAGGCGTAATGTAAAGATTTTTACTCCTCATGTATGTGAAGGATGTAAGAAATAAAGTCAATTCAATTCAATTTACAATGACCAGTTGACCTACCAACCGGTACGTCATTGGACTATGGGAGCTACCGGACTAAACCTAGGAAGTCAAAGGGGGAACGTATAAACTCGTTACAGGCAGTGCCTGAAGTTGAACCAGGGTCGCTGGTACAGTAATGCGTTGTGCTAACCACTACACTACCATGCTGAACAGTGCAGGTTAACAGGAGTGACTGTATCCAATCCTGATTTACCAGTTGCGATCTTGTTACTGACACATTCTTCCACCCAAAATGTAGTAGTAGTGAGGTTTGGGTAGGAAAAAGCTCAGCACCTCCTTGGCCCCCCAATTGTCCCCCTCGTCGTTCCAACAGCACCCCCACCACAAAGCTAATCTGATTCAAAAACTGTTCAGAAACACTTTCCCCTAAAAGATCACTTTCAGCAATTTAATCGCCAGCAAATTGCATGAAGGTTTGGGTGGGGAGAGGGGGAGAGTGCAGCGTGGAAGGGTGGTGCTTAGAATGCTCCTGACTTAATACGCTGAAACAAACAGAGAATGCTGATTTTGTCATTTGTGGAAAGTGGTGAGCGTAAATCAATTCAGTCCCATACATCTTTTAATTTCCTCTCTAACTGCTCCAAACATTGTGTTAAATCCTTTGACACTTTTGTTATAAGACCGTAAGGCTCAGAAACAGAATCAGGCCATTCAGCCAATTGATGCAGCTCCGCCATTTGGCCGTGGCTGTTTTACTTACCAATACAACAGCATCTGACAGAAACACATAGAAGTCAGTCTATAGAGAAGGAAAGAGCTTTTGAAAGGTGCAGGGACAGGGTAAATGCAATGCCTTTATTAAGAATAAATTGCATTTGACATGATTGGCTTTGAACTCCAGCACATCATACAATGTTCTCCGATACACTGATTAGTTAGACTCCATTCTAAGTACAATCATCATTTTATTTGCATGAGTTTGCTTGGTTCAATGTGCATTATTAAATGTAATTGCTGTACATAAATGATAAATCTGAATATTAAATTATCATTTGATTTGCAGGGTTTAGTTAAATGATTGCCTCACACAGACTTTTAGCATATTTGTTTTGAATAAATTAGCTCTCATTTTTATTGACAGTATTACTTGAAGACGGAGCAAATGCATCTTTGGAGAAGTCTTTCTGCATACTGAGGTCTACATTTACACAGATTTACCAAAATGACAGATCTTTCCTGTATCCAGTTAATAAATTCAGTAGAACAATTAGGACGTTTTTCAGAGCAATTAATGCAACATTAAATCACAGGAAGACTATAATATTTCAACAGGTGAAACTACATAAGGGGGGAAAAAAAGCATCCGTGCCATGGTAGAGCACAGTACAGGTAAATGGTTTTATTTCCTAAGAGCTACAACATCCTAAAGTGGATGAAAAACGGGTGAGAGCTGAAACAAACAGCCGCACTGGGAGTAAATCTGGCATTGGCTTAAACAGAGCCATAAATCATTGACCTGACACAGTGTGTGAATGCACTAGCAGTGGCTGCCAGGAACCGGCAGAGCTGCAGGCAAACTCTGGGCAGGCCATTTATCTTTAATGAAACTGCTCAGGACCCAGCCCACACAATATACAATGGAGTACAGCTTCCTGCACACAGGCTCTCACCTACGATGACATTACAATGCAGTGCATATCAAATAAAAAAATGCTAATGTGTACCTATATAATGGATGTGATTCCATCGGCAGTTGATGGACTGTTGGGATGTTATCAAATTTATGCTTTATAAAAATTCTAGCTGGGAAACAAATGCAGAAGTCAAATGCAAATAAAAAAAAGACTGGCATTTACATAGAACCTTGGCTGAATTCTGGACATCTCAGAAGAGCTTTGAAAGCAATGAAATAGTTATAAACTACGATTTTAGAAAATGCTGCAACAAAATTGCCTTGCAGTAACCTTTCTCAAACTCTAATATGATAATAACTGATATTTTTTTGTGTCACGTTGCAAATTTGGTCAGTGCATTAGATTAACCACCTCTCCTTAAAATACTGTAATTGGATCTTTTACATCTGCCTGAGAGCAGTTGGGAATGTGAAAGCAAAGACTTCTGACAATGCAGCACTGCCTTAGAACTGCTCTGGATTCTTTGTTCTGAAAAGGGTCTCGGCCCGAAACGTCAGTTCCATAGATGCTGCCTGACCTGCTGAGTTCCTCCGGCATTTTCTGTGCGTTGCTCGAGATTCTTCATTCTCTGTTTCAGAAAATCTTGTTGAGTGTAAGTCTCGCGATTAGATGTCCTAGATGATAGCTTTCATTTCTGTATGAGATATACGCACTGTGGCCACTTCAGACATCCCACCCTGCAAAAACTCATTTCAGGGAGGTAGCACCATCAATTTGCGGGAGACTTCCGGGAGAGGTGGGATGTCTGCAATAGAGTAGCTCCTTAGCAGCTGGCCAGCTAGTTTAAATAACGTTAGCTATGCTGATGAACGAATGACACCTGTTAAACTCACCTCAACATGCCTTTTACAGTCTTAATCCACCATGGGCAATAGAAAAGTCACTGTTGCAAACAGTGCAGCGAGCAACACTGTCATTATTTTGACCCCTATTAGGCAGGGGCACACTTTAGTGTAGTCTGGGGTGACGTACGTTTTATATTTTTTTGGAACACTCTGCCATGGTGTGCTCTCGCTCGCGCTCTCGTGCTCTCTCTCTCTCTCTCTCGTGGTCACTCGCGCGCTCTCGCTTTCTCGCTCGCTCTCTCTCCCTCTCTCGCTTGCTTTCTCACTCGCTCGCTCTCTCTCGCTTTCTTGCTCGCTCGCTCTCTCTCCCACGCGCGCTGTCTCTTGCTTTTCTCTCACTCGCTCTCAAAAAAATTGATTTCCGTGATATTGCATATAATTTGCGGGCATCAGGGAGCCACTATTAATATGCAGGAGACTCCCGGAAGTTCCGGGAGAGGTGGGATGTCTGCCACTTTATTAAATACCTCCTGTACCTAATAAAGTGGCCACTGAGTGTACGTTCGTCATCTCTGCTGCTGTTTCACATCAAGTTTCAACGTATTGTGCGTTCTGAATTTCTCCTCTGCACACCACTGTTGTAGTGTGTTGTTATCTGAGTCACTGTCGCTTTCCTGTCAGCTTGAAGCAGTGTGGTCCTTCTCCTCCAACCTCTCTCATGAAAAAGATGTTTGTCACACACCAGATGTCTTTTGTTTCTCGCGCCATTCTCTGTAAACTCTAGAGATTGTTGTGCGTGAAAACCCCAGGAGATCAGCATTTTTGGAGATCCTCTAACAACCTCATCCGGCATCAGCAATCATTCCATAGTCAACGTCACTTTGATCACATTTCTTCCCTATTCTGATGTTTCGTCTGAACAACTGAACCTCTTGACCATGCCCGCGTGCTTTTATGGTTTGAGTTGTGGCCACATGATTGGCTGATTAGATATTTGCATTAATGAGCAGGTGTACAGGTGTAATTAATAAACTGGCCACTGAGTGTATTCACAGTTTTTTAAATAAAGTCTCTTCACAGTTTTTAATAAAATATCTTAAAAAAAACATAAGAACGAACTTTATGACTATTCTATGATTGATCATTTATAATGGTACAAGATTTTCCTCTTCTTAGATCAGAACAAGATTAGAATAGTGGAGAGATGGGTGGCATGTTAGGAGGATTTAAACAAAAAGCCTGAGAATATTGAAAATAAGGCATTGTGTAGAGCACAGTCATTCCAAGGCACTACATACAGGAGTGGTGACGATGGGGACTTGGTGCATGATGGGACATAAGCTTTATGGATGACCTAAACCTTACCCGCTGGCAGAGAGCACACTGGAATAGTCAGGTGAGGAAAGTCTGGATTGAATATTTTAGCATTAGATTAACTGAGGCAAGAGCAAATCCAACCAAAACAGGAACTTGGTAGGACTGGTGATACAAGAATGTGGTCCAAAGTCCATCTCAAAATTAAGTTCTGCACCAAAAATACCAGCAAACTGTAGATGAGAGTGAAATGATGGAGTAGGTAACTATTAGAGGGTAAAATATTAGTAACAGAGGAACATTTTCAACTTGGAATAATTTTCTGCTCATCCAGCATTGAACAAGCAGTCTGGCATTTCAGCCATATTGTAGGGTCAAGAGAGACTTTGGCAAAGTATTGCAGAGTGGTGTGAGCATCCCCCCCCCCCCACCACACACACACACACACACACACACACACACACACACACACACACACACACAGGAGCTGTTTTTCCAGGGAATACATTTCCCAACAAGGTCAGGGAGTGGCCGACAGGTAACGAACAGGAGTGGGTTCAGGATAGAAACCTGAGCGATATCAGAGCTAACAGCATGACTTTGGGAAAGGAGTCAATGCTGCTAGTTTCTGGCCAGGACTGAATAAACCAGCTGCAACCAGCTCTGTACCCAGCATCATGACGTTGAAAGGTCAATGAAGGAGAACCGTGTGGCCAAGTTTCCACATGTTAAGAGGCAAGCAAGTTTGCCACCTCTTTAAACCAAAGGCTGGGGCCATTACCTTCATTGCTCCCAGCCAATAGGCGTCATGATGATGCATAGAATTTAATTTCACCTCTACTAGTAAAGGGCAGGTTGCAAACATTTGCCAACGGTGGATACTGTTGTTGGCTGCAGTTCTCAGAATTTCACAAGATGGATTGCAAGCAAATGCGCCAACTGATTTAAAGGTTTCTTCTCCTTTTTCTGTCCTTCAGGCCTGAAGATGATGTTCTTCTTCTCTGCTGGTTCTGAAGTTACTAACAATGCCGATATATATCGAGGCAGTTGTGGGGAGGGGTTGCCTGATGGTGCAGATAAGTAAGTACTTTGTAAAATGGTCCATTCCTTCAGCTACTTCAGCTGGGCTTCTGTGTGCTCCTACAGCATGGATGCAAGGTCCTGAAAGTCCTTTATTACACGGAGCAATCCAGGTCGGGGATTCAGAGGAGTATTGAGGATGATGCAGGTCTAATTTCTGGTAATTTCTCCTCCACCCCCCCCCCCCGCACTTCCCCTTTCTACCTTGTTCCATTCCCCATTCTGGCTCTCCTCTTACCCCTTCTCTTTTTCTCACCTGCTCACCACCTCCATCTGCTGCCCCTCTTCCTTTCCTTTCTCACATGGTCCACTCAGCCCTCCTATCAGATTCCTTCTTCTTCAGCCCTTTACCTCTTCCACCTATCACCTCCCAGCTTCCTACTTCATCCCCCTCCCCCACCCACCCACGTTCCCCCTCACCTGTTTTCACCTATCATCTGCTAGCTTGTACTCCCCCCCCCCCACCAACACCTTATTTTCTAGTCCTGATGGAGGATCTCAGCCCAAAACATCGACTGTTTATTCCCCTACTTGACTTGATGAGCTCCTCCAACATTTTGTGTGTGGGGCTCTGGATTTCCAGCATCTGCAATACCTCCTGTGTTTATCCATTTTCTCAAGGTGGCTTCGGCAACATGCGTGAACCCTTTCCGCTGTCTACCTGATAATCGCTTCCCGTGTCAGACCGCACAATAAAGTGTCCCATTTTGAGAAGGGAGTCTGGTGTCAGTCTCAGGAATTGCTGAAGCCCGGTGGCAGACATGAAAATGAGAAAGCCTGCCCAATGAAGTCAATAAAGTGGAATTAGGACCTCAGTACTGGGCTGGGAGGGGGCACTGGCATTGGCTTGCCCATCCTTCCAGTTCACTTGAAAGATTTTGTGATGACATATTGATGGAATCTCTCCAGTCTTGAGTGTCCTGCCCTAGACAGTCCAAATCAAAGAAGGATAAAGCTGCCTGGTAGACCATTAGTCTGGAAGTCTTGATCCTCATAAACCCTTTCCTTCAATCTTACTGTTAGTTGGTTGGTATAGCGAGACCTGTAGACACGTAAAGCATGATTTATACTTGTGCGTTAACTGGATGCCGTAACCTACGCAAGTGACTTACGCGCGCTGTGAGCATTTACACTGGTGCGTTGGTGTGTCTGCGTCGCTCTGCAATTCGCGCACACAGCTGCCCGTGCAAGGCTTCATGGTCATGGTAGTTTTTCTCGGGGTAAACAAGAAGCGAGCATCTTTTTTCGTAAAAGCGAATGTGTCCTCCATCATTTCGGAGGTCTGTAAAGCTTTATGGAAAGCATTGCAGTCAGAGTTCCTTCATCTTCTCTATAACACTGAAATCTCATCTTGGTTTCCACTGGCAAGCGCCGGAAACTTGATTATAATCATTCAATGATCTGTAGAACCTGTTAATATTCATCTTAATGAGCCAATTCAACATTGAACTATCTTCTGGTTCTTCCCTTTGTAATTCCTTATCCAGAGCCAAACAGGTTCAGGTGAAGGTGGAAGACAAGGGTTGAGGTCCCACGACCACTGACTCTTTTCACATTTAATCTTCCTGCTTTCAAACTTGACAGTCACAAAGCCTTTCCCATTGCAACAGAATTTTTTAGTGGCCAGTTTCTGCCTGCAAAACTCATTTTCCACACTGAAGTTACAAAAGTGATCTAATGTCAGAAAGAAATATAACAGCACAGGTAGAGCGCCTGCACTCAACCCACAGGAATAACTGAGCTTCCACTTTCACTCATCACCCCACTGCTATTCTCGCCTCCTGCACTGAAACATCAAGGCCCAATGCAAGCTCAGGGGACAACACTTCAGCTTCCGTCTGGGTGCATTACAGCCATCCGGATGCAATATGAAATTCTCTGACTGGCCTTAACAGGCTTTCTCTTCCTGTCTATATAGGAGCCATTTATTCCTGCCTTCCTTTTTCCCCTTTCTTCCATGTATAATCTGGTGTGCTGGGCATGGCCCACATTGGCAACACATAGCACATAATCTCTCAGCTGTCACATTGCATCACTTTCTCAGAAAAATCTCCTTTGTTCTACCCAGGCTTTGATGCTACCCAGACTATTTACCTCTCCCAAACAGGAGAAAATCTGCAGATGCTGGAAATCCAAGCATAACACACACAAAACGCTGGAGGAACTCAGCAGGCCAGGCAGCATCTACGGAAAAGAGTACAGTCCCAAAACATCATCAGTTTACTCTTTTCCATAGATGGTGCCTGGCCTGCTGGCCTCCAGCATTTTGTGCGTGTAATTTACTTCTCTTTTAGTCAGCTGTAATGAAGTGTCGCTAATGAAATATTAACTTCTTCCTTTTCCAAAAATGCTACCTGACATGATTAGATTTTTCCTGTATTTTCCCCTTTCAGGCTTTATATTATGTTGGTCAGTTTTTCTTTTTATACTACCCATTTGCATCTAGTCTGCCAAACAAGTTTCATCACTTTCCCATTAACGACACATTACATAGACCACCAGTAACTGCCACCATTAAGCTCAGCCTCACTTTCATTTGCCTCTTCGTTGTTCATGGTATTGGCTTACCACAATATTTTTTTTACAAAAAAAGTGTTATTAATTAATTACTTAGTTGCATTTCTTGCTTTGGGAACTGCCAGTAAATTGTCGTCCACCTTCAGCAGTGCCGTTTTAGATGAGATTAGATTAGATTATGAGGACACTCAGTCCTCGTTTATTGTCATTTAGAAATGCATGCATTGAAAAATGATACAATGTTCCTCCAGAATGATATCACAAAAAACACAGGAAAAACCAAGACTAAAACTGACAAAACCACGTAATTATAACATATAGTTACAACAGTGCAAAGCAATACTGTATTTTGATAAAGAGCAGACCATGGGCACGGTAAAAAAAAAGTCTCAAAGTCCTGATAGCCTCATCATCTCACGCAGATGGTAGAAGGGAGAAACTCTCCCTGCCATGAACCTCCAAGCTCCGCAAACTTGTCGATACAGCACCATTGGAAGCACCCGACCGCAGCGGACTCTGAGTCCGTCCGAAAACATCGAGCCTCCGACCAGTCCTTTGACATCGAGCAGCGAGCACCATCTCTGCCAAGCGCTTCGACCCCGCCCCGGCCACCGAGCAACAAGCAAAGCCGAGGACTCGGGGCCTTCCCCTCCGGAGATTCTGGACTACACAGTAGCAGCAGCAGCGAAGCAGGCATTTCAGAAGTTTCACCAGATGTTCCTCCACACTCTCACGTCTGTCTCCATCAAATCAGGACTGTACATGGCACCCTACTTGACAGATAACAGACATCATCACCGGAGTGGCCGCTGTGAGCTGTGTCACGCTGCCATCTTCTCCTCCTGTCTCAAACCATAACCTGAACTGAGACCGTGGGCCTTCTCCAGCAGTTCCGAGCCTCGTGTCTGCGGGCTCTGCGACATTTTACTACACTATGTGAGGCTGAGGATCTGGATCTACTCCGGCTGCTCTGGGCTTTGTGTTTCATCTTTCAAATCTCTTACTGGCTCCTCTTTCAGTTAGTCCTGTCGAAGGGTCTCGGCCTGAAACGTCAACTGTACCTCTTCCTGGAGATGCTGCCTGACCTGCTGTGTTCACCAGCAACTTTGATGTGTGTTGTTCGTGTTTCATGACTCACTTTCATTCTAAATGCTATATGCTTATTTTAATTGGTTGCATGATTTGTTTTTTTTTTCCTCTCTGTACATTGGGTGCTAGTCGAGTTTTTACTATAGGTTCTTTTGAGTTTCTTGTTTTGTGGCTGCCTTTAAAGATATGAAGCTCAAGATTGTATATTGTATGCATACTTTGATAATAAATGTATTTTGAACATAACGACTAGCACAGAAGCAAATGGGGTGTTAATAGCACCGAATAAGGAATTAATAAAACAGGGTGGCACGATAGCTTAATGGTTAGCACAATGCTTTACGGTACAGGCAACCCGAGTTCAATTCCCACCACTGCCTGTAAGGAGTTTATACATTCTCCCCATGACCACATGGGTTTCCTCCGGGTGTTCCAGTTTTTACCCTCCAGTCCAAAGACTTGCGAGTTAGTAGATTATAGTACGTTAGTAGGTCATTGTAATTTATCCCGTGGTTAGGCTCAGATTAAACTGGGGGATTGCTTGGCTCGAAGGACCTATTCTGTGCTGTATCTCAATAAAATAACATTAAATTTTAAAAAATAAGCAATAAACAGTGGTCACCTTTTCTCCGATTGATCAGCATCAGAGTGCTAACATCCTAAGAACTGTGCCCTGCAAATAGTCTACATGTGTGAAATCTCATCCAGTTTAAATCTGCTGCGGTATGTCTTCCAGGCAGCCTCTGTTTTAGCAATTTTGCTGCAAACGCTTACTTATGCAGATGGTTTACAAGGATTATCAGGGTTCTCCAGCCTGCTTTGAGCAAGGGCTCTTATTCGTGGCTTCAAACCCATTTACTGTGAGCTAGACACAAACAGTAAGATGAGGAACACTCCCTGTGGATATAATGTTAATGCTGTTAGTATTCAAATCTGCTTTTAAGCTGCAATTGATTCCTAATTTCTTATTCCTGTTCAGCATTGACATATTCTGTTAATGCTTACTTATGTCACAGTAATCTTTTCCTTCAGTTCCATTGTAATTAATCCAATAAGCTGCAAATAATATTCACGCACACATGTGTAAGTGTACGTATATCCCTGAGTTCTTCTGTTCTTAAAGATACAGAAAGCGAACATGCATATAAACCTAACATTCACATTGCAAGACCTGTGCACAACGCACACCTCACACATACTGTATGTAATGGCATCAATACAATTTTAATTGTTTTATTTTTAAACAGAATGATAATCATTTACATAAGAATTCAAGAGATATCAGCAAGCATAGGTTGTTTAACCCAGTTTTGTCATTCAGTAGTTCATGTGTAATCTTTTACCTCAGCAACACCTTCTTCCACCAATCCCACATTCCTTAATTTCATAAATATCTAAACATCTGGGCATAATCGAACATAGAATACTACAGCACAGTATGGATCCTTCAGCCCAACCTATATAGGCGAGGGGAGAGAGAAACACAAGGTGATAGGTGAAACCGGGAGGGGGAGGGATGAAGTAAAGAGCTGGGAGGTTGGTGAAAGAGATACAGGGCTGGAGGAGGGGGAGTCTGATAGGCGAGGTTAGAAGGCCATGGAAGAAAAAAAAAGTGGGTGGGGGAGGAGCACCAGAGGGAGGCGTGGGCAAGCAAGGAAATAAGGTGAGAGAGGGAAAAGGAGATGGGGAATGGTGAAGGAGAGGATGGGGAGGCATATTACTGAAAGTTCGAGGTGAATAATGAGGTGAAGGGAACTGAAAGCAAATATAATAATGGTTAAGATAATGGAAGGTGTTAAAGGCAGTCCTTCAGCTTAACTCATTTGTCTCTGTTTGCTTCTATAATTGAACCTCCCCCCACCACTTCCTTACTAGATTATTCTACTTTTTTTTAACCAACTACACCATTCTATATGCTCCATGTCTATACACTCTCCATGTCAAAAGCCAGCTCCTCGGGTCCCTTTTAGGGAGGCACAGTCATGTAGAGGTTAGCACGACGCTTTACAGTGCTGGTGACCCCGGTTCAATTCCCACCACTGCCTGTAAGGAGTTTGTACGTTCTCCCCATCGCTGCATGGGTTTCCTCCGGGTGCCCCAATTTCCTCCCACAGTCCAAAGACGTACCGGTTAATTGGTTAATTGGGCGTTGTAAATTGTCCTATGATTGGGCGAGAATTAAATTGGAGATTGCAGGGTAGCGCGGCTCGAAGGGCTGGAATGGCCTATTCCATGCTGTATCTCAATAAATAAATGAATTAATTAAATCTTTCCCCTCTCACATTAAACCTATGCCCTTTAGTTTTGGACTCCCCTACACTAGGGAGAGATAAAACCTATCTATCTTGGCTGGACCCTCATAATTTTATAACCTCCGTAAGGTCACCTTTCAGCCTTCTTCCCTTTGGGGCAAAGAGTCCCAGTTTATCCAGTCCTTCCTCATGACTCAGGCTTTCCTGTACCTCCTGATAACGCCAGCCCTCCAGCCCAGGCAACACCCTTGTTTTTTTTTTTTGTTTCTGGTTTAATCACTGCTTTCCTACGGTATGGCAACCAAAACTGTGCATGTTACTTCAGGTACAGTCTCACCAGTACAGATGGAACATGATCTCCCACCTCTTGTACTGAATGTCCCTGTCCCATCCAATAAAAACAAGTGGGCCATATGACAAACAATCTATGGAAAAAAATACACTCAATGTTTCAGGCCGAGACCCTTCGGCTGGGCTCATGCCATAAGTGGGCCATTTACCTTCTGCATCAATTTGTCTACCAATGCCACCACCTTCAGGGACCCAGATCTCTCTGTTCTACTACACTCCTCAGGCCTCTATCATCTACTTAGCAAGTCCTGCCCTGGTTTCGCTTCTCAAAATGCATCACTTTGTATTTGCCTGAGTTAATTTCCATCTACCATTGCTTTTCTCACCTTCCCTGTTGACCTAGGTTCTGTTGTAACGTTGGACAACCTTCTTCATTGCCCAGCCCACCACCAATTTGGGTATCATCTGCAAACTCAATAGTCCAGTCACCTACATCTCATACCTACTGCCGATATATATGATGAACAACAGAGAACCCAGCACTGATCCCATTAGTCACAGGCCTCCAATCTGACAAATCATCTTCCACTACCACCCTCTCACCAACCCAAGTTTGTATCCAAGTGGTAAGCTCATCCTGGATCTCACCTGATCTCACATTCTGGACCAGCCTACCACACCAGACCTTGTCAAAAGCCTTAAGTCCACGTAGGGAACGCCTACTGCCCTGCCCTCTTCAAAAAAATTCATGAGATATGATTCCCCACACAGAAGGGCTAAGGCCCAGGTGCTGGTCGATGGGGCTAGGCACAATTGCAGTTTGGCACAGACTAGATGACACAGACTAACCTATTGCTGTGTTGTAGTGCTCCATGACTCTATGACAAAACAATATTGAATATCCCTAATCTGTCCTTGCCTTTCCAAATATAGATGGGCCAGTCCCTCAGAATTCTCTGCACTGACTTAGCCATCTCTCTAATTATCTCACTGGTCTGTAATCCCTGGTTTGTTCTTCTTAAATAACGGCGCAGCATTAGCCACCTTCCAACCAGCTCAACGTGACGCGTGAAGATATAGGAATCACCACCAGCCTCCGGCAATTTCTCCCTTTACTTCCCACAATGTTCTAAGATACGCTTGGTCGGAATCCAGGAATTTATAAAGGTTTGTGTGCCTCAAGACTGCCAACGACTTCTCTTTCATCATGTCAACATGCGTCATAGTTCACTTTCCGGAATTCCCAGGAACTTCTCCACAGTAAATACAGAGAAGTCATATTCATCACCCTGAAAGCTCACCAAAATTCCAGAAGATGAATTGCAGCTTCGCATCAAAGCTATTTCAATGTCACCTCCTGAAACAATGCAAGTGTTTGGGAACACAGCTGCAACAAAGCCAAAGTTGAAAATACTGATGATGTGTCTTCAACCTGGGACTTTAATTGCGTTTCCCTTCCCACTCGGGCTGCCTGACTTGCTGAGAACTCCCAGCATTTTCTGATTTTATCGGCAGCATGTGTTTTTATCCTCTGCATGCAATCCTTACTTGGAAATGCATCGTAGTTTGTTCATTACCACGGGATCAAAGTCCTGGTACTCTGCTAGCTGTTTGATACGCACCTGACTGTGCCAGCTTCCAGGGTTTAGATGCTCCGACTCTCCAGAATATGGATAGCTGGTGTGACCCCTTTAAAGACTCAGGCCCATTGGCGGCCATCTTTTGACAGCAGGACTTTAATATTTAAACAGCGCCTGAACTGAGGTTCGTCAGCTCCGCTTTGGGTTCCCAAGTAGCATCTAGGTGAGAACCCTGTCCTCATCTCAGTCTCGTATCGGGTCTCAATTCTAGTTTCAGATACTCCAGCTCTTGGGTTCTAACCATCCTCGCCTAGGTCTCTTGTCACACTAGTGGCCTAGTGAAGTCCTTCACCCAAAGGACTACAACAACTCAAGAAGACAGCTCACCATTACCTGCTCCTGTGCAATCAGAATTATGATTGGCATTTATAGAGAATTTTTTGTAATGGCTGGAGAATTCCCATCAGGAGGCATCCTAGTCACACGCACTGGTCATCCTCCCTGCCTATAGTGGTGTTGACTGGAGTGGGCCCAACACAGCAGTCTGGCTCCAAAGTGATCACAGATGCTCTGCAAGGCCTTGATGATCATCAGTGATCATTATGTACTGTAGACAATCATTGTCTTTCCATGACCATGATTGTTCTTGCCAAATTTTTCTGCAGAAGTGGTTTGCCATTGCCTTCTTCTGGGCATGGTCTTTACAAGGTGAGTGACCCCAGCCATTATCGATGCTCTTCAGAGATTGTCTGCCTGGTGTCAGTAGTCGCAGAACCAGGACTTGTGATGCTCATACGACCATCCACCACCTGCTCCCATGGCTTCACATGAGTCTGATCAGGGGTTAGGGGAAGGGGCCTAAGCCTATGCTACACCTTGCCCAAGGGTGACCTGAAAGCTAACTGAGGGAAGGAGCACCTTACACCTCCTTTGGTAGAGACGTACCTCCACCCCGCCACCCAGCATCATTGATGCTGAAATGAATTGAGAAGCAATTAAGCCACGTCTGAGCCTGAACTGACTGCTAATGCTGTCAAAGATCTTGAATATTTTAACATTCAAAATATCAGCTATTAAAATTTTAAATAGTTAAAAGCAAAACAGAAGAATTTAAATATATGGAATAATTAAATATACTTAATAATTGAATTAAAATAATTTAATCTTCTACCTATCCTTCTCCATCACAGATTTAAGTGCTGGGAAATTTGAGAAAGTTAGTGCATCATTGCCAAGTCCATGAGGCGTTCAACATCAGAGAATAATCTGAAAATCCCATTACTTGTGTAGAAGTTAAGGATTTTTATGCATATATGCCCAAGAGCTATGCAACTGTGCACAGTTCCAGAAGCCTAACAAACCCATGCAGAACTGTTCGCTTTTAAGCAGAAATTTCAAGACACTGGTAGATAAGAAATGTGAGAAAATGCAAGAAAGGTCAAAAGGTCAGGACCTTTTTTTATGTGGGTTAGGGTGTCTAGTTTAACCTATCCCACATATGAAATATAATGTGGAACACATTCATTTTGAAAATGTAGGGCAATCATTTGTGCAAGGTAGAACTTCAAGTATTTGTTTCACTGATTTATATTGTATCTGGCTTGTCACAGAAAAAGTAAATTATCTGTAGGTAATTAATACTCACTACTAACCTCAGACCTTCCTCTGTCCTTGCTTTTCAAGAATTATTAATAAATATGATAGCTACCAGTATTTTAGAGGCTGGCAAAGGCCAACGATTTCTGAGAATCGCCGAGACTGTGCTTTGAGGCCTAGTGTTCGGGGTCCCATCATCAGCACATCTGGAGTTCGAGGCCTGGATTTAGGGTTCTCATTCGGCATCATCGGCGAGTCCCGGGGTTGTAATTGAAGACTGGAAACCCAAAGGTCAATCGATAGCCCGGAAATCGAGACCCGGTGACTGAAGCCCTGAGTCTGTGAATGCACTGGGGAAGTCAGCGGCCCGATGTCTGTGAGCCTGTGAGTTCACTGGAGGCTGGAGGCCTGCAGACACTCTGTCCCGGAAAAGGGTGAGTGTGAGTGAGACATATATATAGCAAGTCCTCAACACTTAATTTTCAATGTAAAAGAAACAGTCAGACAGACTGCCCTGATTTTGTTTGTGGCAGCAAGTGCAAGAGCTAGTTGGCATTTCGTGAACTTCAAGGATGAAAGCTCTGGAACTAAAGCAATGCTGATTTGTTGGCTGCAGTTCCCTCTCGTTCTCGTCCTGCCACACTGAGATAAAGGTCATTTCTTTGGGACTGGTTTTGATGCCTATTTTCTAGCTCTTAGTAACTTCAATAAAAATGCATCCATGTTGATCTACAGACACTCAGTGGCCACTTTATTAGGTACACCTGTACACCTGCTCGTTAATGCAAATATCTAATCAGCCAATCATAAAAGTATACAGACATGGTCAAGGGGTTCCGTTGTTGTCCCAACCAAACATCAGAATGGACAAAGAAATGTGATCTAAGTGATGTTGACCTTGGAATGATTGTTGGTGCCAGACTGGGTTGTTTAGCTCAGAAACTGCGGATCTCCTGGAGTTTTCACACACAACATTCTCTGGAGTTTACAGAGAATGGTACAAGATAAAAGACTATCCTGTGAGTGATGATAAACCTGATTCTAATACGGGTCTCTATTGTGGATTGAGAGGAGGAAGGAGAATCATGGGTGAAGGGAATCATGGTTGGGAAGAGAGGAAGGGAGAGGGGAGGGAAAGGGAAATACCAGAGAGACATCCCATGATGATCAATAAACCAGTTGTTCAGAATCAAATGACCTTGCCTGATGTCTCAGCTGGGCGAGTCTGCACCCACACGACCTCCCACCTCTGGCACTCCCTCTCTGCCACCCGTCCCACACCCCTCCCGCAGCGCTCCACCCTCGCCATTTCCCAAAATCCCTTGCTCCCGCCAGATTTACAAACCCTTTCTCCGCTTCACAGTGACAATTACAGTACTGTGCAAAGTCTCAGGCACCCTAGCTACATGTTTGTACCTCAGACATCTGCACATGGCAGAGTGGTGTGTAAAAGTTGAACTCCAAAATCAGTGGAACAAAAATCCGATGCAGAATTCAACCCTCACAGGGTTGCAATCTGAAATAAACTCCTAAGCCATTATGTTTTATTAATGCTATGTCCAATATGGAACCATAAAAATTCCGAATAATGTTTTAGATAGCAACAACATTGTAAAAAGTTTACTTCCCATGCAGAGAGATTTTTAAGGTGTAGAGATATACAAAGTTTTAGTTTGGTTCGACAAAGTTGGGGTGGTATGGAGAATTAAATCCCACTCTGTCCTCGCCATCTGTGCTCACCAGCATTGTAACCAGAGTGGTGGGGGCATGGAAAGCATGCCCAGCGGCGGTGGTGGAAGCGGATAAAATAAGATCCTTTAAGAACCTCTTAGATAGGTACATGGAGCTTGGATAAGTAGAGGGCTATGCACTAAGGAAATTCTAGGCAGTTTCCAGGTTTCAAGGTCGGCACAACATTGTGGGCCGAAGGGCCTGTAATGTGCTGGAGGTGTCTATGTAACAGTGAGGCTGAACGCATGTTTGAAGAACAGCACCTCATCTTCGGCCCTCACGCGCTGCAGCCTTCTGGACTCAGCGCTGTGTTCTACAGCTCCGGTTACACCCTCCTGATGTGGTTTTGTTTCCAATTACTCGATCCCGTTGCTTAATTGTTAAGCTCACAGCTGTTGTTGATTACTCATGTAACCCCCAGGTCCGGCCAGCACGCGTTTGTCTAGGGTAAGGCAGCCTCTGGCCCAGACAAGCTGAGAATTCTCGTCTGTGTGGATGCTGCGTGATGTGTTGTCCCAGTTACAAAGCCAAACTGCAAAATATCAGACAGTACGCCATATGCAATTAAATGATTGAACTTTATAAATCTTAATCTGACTACAGGGTTAGTAAAGAAAAAGGGCCCATTTTAATGAAATGGTCTAATGTGCATGTTGGAGCTCACCGTTCCGTCTATTCGTTCCCCATCGACCTCGACTGAACGTCGCTGACCTTCGGACCCTCGCTCCCAGTCCACCCCATCCGGCGGTCTACCAACTTCCTCCCCTCGCGTCTTCTCTCTTCATCTCTCGCTGATAAAAGACCACGAAATCCCTGCTCCCAGACCCACAAGAAAGAACAACATGCCTCTCATTGGATAGCGCACATTCCAAAGCCCCATTATCTCTAGCCATAATCCAAATATTGCTGCTACAGGGAAACCATTACCTTAGCGGTGAAACATTACAGAGAGGCCATTACATTAGCAGTGAAATCTTACAAGGCGTTACACTCGTTATCGCGTTGTTAAGCGATTAGCTTTCACCATCAGGTCAGCCATTTTATATCGTTTGTACGTTCCACTCAGTCACTAGTAGTTGAAAGCTCTGTCAGAAGTCGAAGGAATTTCAATCAATATTTGAATCTACGTCTCGTGAGAACGCCAAGAGGTACTGTCTTTTTACATCAGCTCCTTGTGTACTGGAACGCGTTGGTGAACAACAAAACCGCAACTACGCCGGGACTGGAGTTTATCTATCTGCCTACCTTAAGACACTCTCAAGAGAGGGCGGCATAGCTTCACTTAACTTGGTTTCTCAGCCAATATCGATCATCCATCTCTGGAAGTGGAGGGCAGATTCAGCCTGACCTACAAGGCTTGACTTCCCGCATTTTGCAACTCCCACACCTTTTCCTGTCTATGCTTTCACTCTCTGTTCACTCCCATTCACACATGGATCAGATAACCTTCTTTACAGTCTAAGCCTATGAGCACTCCAATTTTGTCCTATCATAGACATTCCGTCTCCACCCTCTCTGCAGCTGAATGAGCTTTTCTGCTCTCCTTCTGACAAAGGGTTTTGATCTGAAGTGCTAAGTCTGTTTCCCTTCCCACAGCGGCAACCTGACCTACTGAGTATTTCCGGCATTTTCCAGGTCTCATTCTTCCCTTAGCTTCCACGTGTCAGATTTTATATCACGTCCTGTAACTGCAAATCACAAGTGAACCTCTTTTATGCTAAAAAAGGGGATTTTTCTTTGATTCTTTCAATTTCAGTATTGACAATTTATTAGTAATAAAGAAATGCACTTGGATGGTTCAGGATGAAGAGGAGCTTCAAGCAGGCACTGCCACCCACAGGCCAATTTGTGGCAAGAACAGAATATGAGAATATTTGACTCCACTGGATATCAATGGATTAACAGCCAGAGGACTTTGGGAATAATCCATCTTTATTTTATTTATGTGCACTTTGTAAGCTTTTAAAACTGACAAGTACTGGAATACTGTCTTGTTTCTCACTAGACTTCCATATACGGTAGTAATGTCTTGTGCAGAACTTGATACCAAGCCTCAGGAATGGCGGAGATAATAAAACCCATTGTGAAGAAATGCCAATATGTAAGCAACAGAAGAGCAATTGAAACATGTTAAAGAGTGGAGTTAAGGGTGGAAGAGGGATCTTCAAAGACAATTGTACTGTTGCAATTAATTTTGAAGTGAGCTTGTTATGATTCCCTTTGCAACCAAAGTGAACGTGTCTCACTTTCATCAAACTAAAGCTCCTAAATGTGTCTTGTTTTTTGCAACTAGTGAGCGATAACACCACAAAAAGATTATAACAGTTGGCATCACTCTATTTAAGCATGACAAAGAGGGTAAGAATTGTTCACTGCTGGCACCTACTTACTTTCAAGTCGGGCAGATCAATCTTTGATGAGATTTTCTCAACTTAAAATGGAGGTCCACTCCAGATGGATTAGTTAACTTGTCCCTAGTGAACCAAAGGCTAATTACTTTATCCTGGAATGTTTAATGGATTCCAATCTCTGGTAATCTAACGGCAATATATTTGTAATATATTAAAAATCTTACGTCTGCACTCATTTCCTGTCTTCATCATATTACCGGTCTGACTTCATGGCAGCACTCCTGAATCAAATTTTACACCACAAATTCCTTCACCTGTGTTTTCAAGAGGAAACTTAACTCTTGGATGTTTATTTTCTCTCACTGATGTAACAATCCTGTTTGCATTCCTTAACTCATTCAGCGGACGAGCACAGAAACTCCTCTTCAAATATCTCTGCCACACAGAGTATTTTACATTTAATACTATATAAAGGAACAACAAATTACTCTTATGTAGCAATTTCTAACGTTCTCAATTGCTTCACAGCTAATTTAATACTTCTGACATACTGTCACCTTAGAGATACGGCAGCTGAGTGTGGCCAAAGCTGAGATATAGAAATAACCATATTGCCAGATGTATATCTCAGGTTGGGGGTTGGAGGTTGGGGATTAGCAGTGCTGGTGGAGGCAAAAATATTGACTGTACACTGGGTGGAAAATGCCATTATTTTAAGAACACTTCCAAGCAATCTTTCCCATTCATCTGGGGGGGGAGGTGCAGGGCTCAGAAATGAAGACACATCAGAAAGGTGATAGTACATAACAGTTTCTGTATTCCACTGTCAAACAGCATGTTATAATTATGCTTCAAAGAAGTTGCTTGGTATATTTAATGACAATAACTATATGCATTGTAAAAAATACTAAAAAGAAAGGGTTGTTATGGAAAGCATTCTACTCACAATGTAAATTATTAATTTTTAAATATAGGAATATTTTAATTATGGTGTAAATTACTGAAAATTACTTTTAAAAATATACAGAAACAGTCTTGGTAGTTACATTTGTATAAGTAGATGGTCATTATTTTTTAAAGAAAGGATTATTAAAAAGATTTTTAAAGCATTCTTATTAGTTCTGTTGCAAAGAAAAGCAGCAGATTTTTTTTTCAGAGAGAGGTGAGCTTCAAGGATCTGCTTGGGAGCACAATTAGCAAAAGAGTGCCACGGTGACACATTTATTCTGCAGATGTGGCCAATTCCATTGGCGGGACCTGCTCCTGGCATGATCGCTTTTAAATTAGCTGAAGGTGTCTTTGAAACTCTAGTTGTCCCGAAGATAATACGTGTTCAAATTTGTGTGATCATCTGTGCTGGTTTGTTTGCCAATAAAATTCCAACTCCTGACAGATTTGTGGGATAGTTGCCGAAAATGTCATTGAGTTTTCATTCACCACGTAACAATATGGAAAATGATAAAATCTAGAACGTCTATTTTTTCCTGTCCCAAATTGTTTTCCACTTTGCCTTACATCGATACTTTGTGTTCTCCCTTTACTGTCAACACTTTTGCTTGACATTGGCATGCTCCAAAACACTTCCAGATCTTACTGCTCTTGCTCATCTTGACAAAACAATCACCCTCCTACCCAGGATTCTCTCCTACGAACACAACCTACCCACAGAAACCTAATAAACAAAACAGTCTGACTGGATCTTTGATACACCACTTAATTTCATAAACAGAATATCCAACCCAGAAAATTTATAAAAATACATTTATACTTGGGTCAAGAGTTTACGTTGTACATTCCTCTGAATTCACAGTCAGCAAATAACTTTATTAATGAGTACCGCCTCAAAAATGAAAAGGTGGTGTATTCCTTGGATTTTACAGCAGGAAATAAATTCACCTCTGCACCTCACTTGCTCCTGAGGTGCCGTACAATTCAGTTTAAGTTTTCAACCATTATCACTGTTCCAGAATTTGTAACTTTCTACTGCTGTTCATCAAATATTTCTGCAGTATTTTAGTGGTAGAAATAGATGCATTTGCAGGCTTTGACATACATCTCACCAAGCAAGGCTGTAATCAGTGCGGGAATATAGTGTATCAGTCAAATTGCCACTTGTTGAGAAGGGCTTATTGTGAACATTAATTTTTCATTTGCCACAGGAAATAAGCTGTAAAAGGACCAAAATAAATCGCATTTCCTATGCTGGGAGAAAATTAGACAGAAAATTGGTTGAGTATGAAAAGTGGGACATATGGAATAAGAGAATGCAAGAACATGGAAAAAGATGCAATAAAATGCTGGAATTGTTTGAAAGCCGATGCACTTCTCTGCTAATCAACTCACCACTCCGGCGACTGCTTACCTGAAATTAAAAGGCAATTGTTTCAGTATTGCAGGTCAGAGATTCCACCAGCACCGGCATTGGATAATTATCTGTGTTGGAATAGCACTGGAAAAATATGCAAGTAAATAATTTATATTACCATAACACGACTGTGAAATACAACAATCCCTGAGCTATTGAAAAACAAGCCAAATCTCAAGGAATACCTTCAGCAAACAACATTGCAACATTAAAGTGAGAGCTGGGATTTTAAATGTTTTGTTTTAATCACCCTTAAGGCATAAGAAGAAGATATGCAGAACAAAATCCCTAGAGACGAAATTGGCTGGATAAACCTCATAGTCAATCTTTACAGCGAGGAGTTCCATTAGATAAAATGTCCAATTATCAGTAGGATATTAGAATTTTCTTATTTTCCATATTGTTTTTCTTTAAAGCAGGCCATTCCAATTCCATAGAAGTATATTTGCCAGTTGTCAGCCAGTGGTGTAGTGGCATCCACTCTGGACTTCGAGGTTTGTGGTCCTGGGGCCAGCTCCTTGCACGCTTTCCATCTGTGTTGGGTCGAGCGTCGAGCGAGCAACACGACCTCATAAAAAAAACAGACGAGGAAAATGCTAAGGAACAGCAAGATTGTTGCCTGACGCGCCACAAGTCGCGGGAAGAACAACAGTATTTTCCGATGACAGCTGTCACTAACTGACAACAGCCAGACTGCACAAGCAGGTAAAGGGCCTCAGTAACTTTAAATTCAAAAAAAATGTGGAAAAGAAGAAACAGGGAGCACTTCTGAGTGTGAAGCAAACAATTCCCAGACAATTTTTATTGAAATTTATCTTCTATTTATCTCCCTTTCTAGGCAGTTTGACGGAGACTCTGTGTGTTCCTGTATAGGGGTCTTCTCCAGGACTGCCATTAATCACACTGCATTTGCCTTGAAAAATTGAATTGTGAATGGAGCAATCTATAAATTCTTGAGATGGAATGTCTTTACAGCACAGATGCAGTAACTACACCAGAGCACTGCTTAAGGTTTGCCTGCATTTTAAATGCATTTGACATTTGACTGTTTTACAATGTGTTTCCTTGCTCAGTACCACCCCACCCTGCTCCCCACCCCCGCGCATGCGCGCGCACACACACACACACACACACACACACACACACACACAATCTTATTATTGTAATTCTTTAGTCCCATTAAATGTAATTTGAAAGCGGGGATATGCTCATTCCCCAAAAAGTACTGCACTGTTGTAAAGAAAATTTTAAAGCAACATTTCTTTCAAAGAAAGGGCAATGCATTTCTCTGGTATCCTGGCTAATACCTTGAGAACACCAAGAACAGTTCAGATGGTAGTTGGCTACATTGCTGTTTGTGGGAACTTGGCACAAATTAACTTATTTTCACCATATAACATTTCTAAGTGATTAGGAAACATCCTGAGATCAGGATTATTATTAAATGAATAGAGAGGTTCTTCAATCCTTCTGAAGAGGAGCATTGCAAATTTTGGCAAACAACATAGCAGCTTTGAATAATACACACGAATTGCTGGAGGAGCTCAGCAAGTCAGGCAGCGTCTAAGGAAATGAATGAACAGCGGGACTGGAAAGGAAAGGGGGAAGGTGCCAGAACAAAAACGTGGGTGGGGGGGAGGGGAAGGAGGATAGCTAGAAGGTGATAGGTGAAGCCAGGTGGGTAGGAAAGGTCAAAGGTTGCAGAAGAAAGCATCTGATAGGAGAGGAGAGTGAACCGTAGGAGAAAAGGAAAGAGGAGGGGACCCAGGAGAAAGCAATAGACAGATGAGAAGAAGTAAAAGATCAGAGTAGGGAATAAAAGAAGGTGGGGGTGGAGTGGAAGTTGCTTACCGGAAAGAGAAATCGATATTCATGCCATCAGGTTGGAGGCTACCCAAATGGAATATAAGGTGTTGCTCCTGCACCCTGAGGGTGGCCTCATCTTCGCACAAGAGGAGGCTATGGACCAACATGTCAGAATGGGAATGGGAATTAAAATATTTGGCCACTGGGAAGTTCCACTTTTGGCGGGTGGAGCGGAGCTGCTCGATGAAGTGGTCCCCTAATTTACAACGGGTTGAATAACTCTCATTAGAAATGAATGATTATGTTAATTAAATATCTACTGCTGGTAAAGGGTCAATGGGAGGAAATCTGTGGCAAAGGATGAGCTGCTGACAGTCAATACCAACCTATTACGAATCCTATTCTTTCCTGGTACAGGTGTCCTCATGAAAATTTTCCAGGTGAATCTGACAGCATCCAGAGGTGCAGAGCAAGGCCTTGTTGTCTTCGTAAATGTCATCACGAGGTGGGATAACATAACCAATACCGTCTAAAGACCAATAAAAATATCTTGGACACCTACCTATCTCATGCCTCTCAACCTAGCCAGCTGTCAAACCTGTCAAAACTCTATGAACGTTTCTGACATTCTGAAACATCCAAAAACATTCCTGAAACGTTAATAACTTCCAAACTATTTAAAAATAAATTCAAAATTGTCTGAAAATTTTAAAATGCTTAAAATACACTGAAATCTCAAACCGTTAAATACCTACGATTTCTGATACTAAATCTCTCACTTGTCCTTCCCTGTTGAAATCAACAAGCAGTGAAATGACAGAAAGAAGTTAGCAGAGGAAGAGAAGAGGTTGTACTTCTGCAAGTCTGAACTAGTGTAGATTCGACAAGCCAATTCTACAAGCTGGACTCTCTGAGAGGCCTGTTTTTGAAGTACAGTCGAACAAACAGTAGCCAGAAACTATTTGCCTTCAAGCACTCACGTGTGGAAATTCCAAACTGGATTCTACTCATGTGCAAACTTGACAGTATTTCCCCACGAAATTGCATTTTATTTATATTGTGGCAAGGTGCATTTAATTATAAAGTAAATCTTCATAATTAGGGAATACACAAAAAAAAATACTGGAGGAACTCAGTAGGCCAGGCAGCATCTGCGGAAAAAAGTACAGTTGGCGTTTTGGACTGAAACCCTTCATAACTTGGCTGTAGTTTGTAATTCATCGGAGGTTTGAAACTCTGAAGAGAGTTTAACATCCATTAGAAATGTACCTCTACCTTATTTAAGTAAGGAATAACTTACAAAGTGATAAAGAATTGGCTATAATCTGCTGCTTTTATGACATGATTAATCAAATTTTCCTTGGGCTACAACCCCTGTATTAGTGATACTAATATACAGCACAGTGCAAGAGTTGTAGGCACAAATCCATTGCTTGGGTGCCTAAGACTTTTGCACAGTCTTTGTCAATGTGAAGCAGAGAGCGAGTTTGTAAATCTGGTGGGTGCAAAGGATGTTGGGAATGGCGAGGGTGGAACGCTACGAGAGGGCGTGGGACAGGTGCCTGGGGTGGCACAGGGCGCAGAACACCCAACCCTGAGACAGCAAGCCAGGTCACTTGGTTCCAAGCAATTGGTTTATTGATCATTACAGAACATCTCTCTGGTGTTTCCCACTCCCCCTCCTCTCCCTTCCCCCTTTCCTAACCACGATTCCCCTCTCCCTGTCCCCCTTCCCACTCTCAGTCCACAATAGAGACCCAGATCAGAATCAGGTTTATCATCAGTCACATAGGTTATGATGTTTTTTTTTGTAACAGCAGCAGTACGGTGCAATACATAAAATGACTACAGTACTGTGCAATAGTCCTAGGCACCCTAGCTATATATTCTGTATGTACCTAAGACTTTAGTGCAGTACTTACTATACAAGAATCTGAGCCTTCAAAACAGCAGTAAATTATGTGCATCCACTGACTACAACCTTACAGCCAAAAGCTCAGGAAATTTATCTAGAAAGCACACAATGTTAAGAAAGGTCAACGCTAGGATCTAAAGTAATGTTAGCAACTTGGTTCACTCCCTGCTGATTTTTTTTTCACAAACCAACACATTAAACAAAACAGTTTATTTTAAAGGTTATAGATGCTCAAATTCTGAGTCAATAGCCTATCAAGTAAATAATTTCTTACCAGCATATTCCATCCTGGGTGCCACATGAAGGAGCTGCACTCTGGGGCTGACACCGTATTTAGTATTCAGATTGCAAAGTACATCATCCATAAGGAGTGCTATAATAAGAAAATTATTCATAAAATCAACTGAAAGGTCAAGAAAGGTTAAAGAATTGTTTAGTAAGGTTAGGGAATTGTGATAGGAACCAGTTCCTTTCTAATTAGTGTAAAAACTGGTAATTTATTCACGCCACACTGAATGGGTTTTTGCATGTCCCGAGGTCAGCTCTCGAATTAAGGTGCAGTTAAGTGGGTAAGAAGCCTACGTAAGATTTCAGGGCTGGATTTCAGGGTTGCAATGACAGTAAAACGATTGTCACCAAAAACTAAACCCATGAAACTGACAGCCAGCGTGGGATTTCCACACACGTGTGGTTCAGTGGGGAAAACTAACCAATCCTGTGAGCAATTCAGTGATCCTCAATTTGCTACTTTCTCAGATGGGTCCAAATCTATGCAAGGTAACTCAAAGTTCAAAGTAAATTTTTATTATCAAAGTACATAAACGTGACCACATACAACCCTGAGATTCATTTTTCTGCAGGCATACTCAACAAATCTACAGAATAATAACTACAAGAGGATCGATGAAAGATCACCCAGAGTGCAGAAGACAACAAACTGGGCAAATACAAATATAAATAAATAACAATAAGTAATGAGAACACGAAATAACAAGATAAAGGGTCTTTAAAGTGAGATCATTGGTTGTGGGAGCACCTCACTGGATGGGCAAGTGAGCGTAGTCGTCCTCTTTTGTTCAAAAGCCTGACAGTTGAGGGGTAGTAACTGTTCTTGAACTCTTCTGAGGCTCTTGTACCTTCTACCTGATGGCAACAGTGAGAAAAAGAGCATGGCCTGGGTGGTGGGGATCTCTGATGAGAGATGCTGATTTCCTACAACAGCGTTTCACATAGATATGCCCATGGCTAGGAGGGCTCCACCTGCGATGTACCAGGCGAAATCCACAAGCCCCTGTAGGATCCTCTATTCAAAGGCACAGGCGTTTCCACGTAACCATTCAACACACTCTCCACCACACAGCCATAGAAAATACCCTGGAAATGAAACATTAGGTACTGATTGTGGATGATCAGCCATGATCACAGTGAATGGTGGTGCTGGCTCGAAGGGCTGAATGGCCTACTCCTGAACCTATTGTCTATTGTTTATTAGGTTCGATGAGGCTCGAGTGATGTTTTAAGAATGTACTAAGCCATGTTTACTGTCTAGCAAACTTTCTGGACCGTAGTAAATAAAATTTATATATGTGGAGTATAAGCCTTCTGCATTGAAACTTGCATTTGGGCGTATACAGCAGCTTTGCTCAACAATGGACGAAACTTACGTTCTCCCAAGCTCTCAGCCCACCTGCCATCTCCTGCCCATCTGTGATTTCCACAGTGGCATCATCAGCCACCCCAAATTTCACAAAACCAGAGTGGCGGCAAATCCGTCACGTCAAGGGATTTTGGTTCATTGTTGGCATGCGTACCGAGACACAGTGATGAGCTTTTGTTATGGATGTCACCCAGACAAATGTTGGCTGGCATAATTACATCGAGACAGTATAGAAAGAAGACGGAATACAGGAAGAAGGCCGGAGATTGGGGCTGAGAGGGAAAATGGATCGGCCATGATGAAATGGCGGGGCAGACCCGATAGGCCAAATAGCCTAATTCTGTTCCTGTATTGTATGGTCTTATGGAATGCAGAATACAATGTTGCAACTTTAAATAAAGTGCAGTACATTTAGACAAATTTGTGCCAAGGCCATGACAAGGTAGATTAGATATCAGGAGTTCATCTTTTAGGCTCTCTTTTTCTGCTAAGAACCAATGCCATTAAGCAAGGAGTCCACGGGCGCCTGTTTTAGAGTATGAGAGGTCTGTTCAGCAGTGAGATAGAAACAGCCCTCGAGTCTGGTCGTTCATACTTTCAGGTTTTTGTACCATCTTCCCAAAGGGAGAAAAGAGTGGGAGGGGTCCTTGATTATGTTAGCTACTTTCCAGAGACAATGGAAAGTGTGGACAAAGTCAGAACATGTATCCAAAAAAGTGGTGATTTACTTGCAAGGCAGAACACCTAAAGCATTGCCGTGCAGAAATGTTAAGCTCTTGCTACGGCAAACTGCCCTTCAATGGAATTGTTAGACCATTGAAAACTAGACATACCACATGACTCTCCAGCCTAGCAAGGTCTTTAATATTAACACGTGCACACAATGGTCTGTCTATGTTTAAAAACATAGTTCCAAATTATAGTTTACTTGGTGGACAGCCAAAATATATTCCTGTGATTAATAAAGAGGAAGAGTCTTTGTCAAGGAGGTGGCAACATTTTCAGTAGATTATGGAGGCGGAGTTAAGATGGCACTAAACAGCGACTCCTTTGCCCACATCTTCGGAAACAGCTCTGTTTCCATCTTTATTATCTTTATTTTTCCCGTTCTGGGATCTTTAGAAGACCCTGACCTGGAGTTACATGCAGACTTTGGTTCTTTGCAGGACCTATTCTCGGGGATTCTGCGTTGGCCATTGTTCGGCATGCCAAGGGTTCGGCCTGAGAGGCGGCCTCGTGTTTGGAAGCCTAAGATCTCGGAGCTCTGGAGACAGGCGGATCGAGGGTCAGTGTCATGGCAGGAGACTTGTGTGTCGTCGGGGAGGCCGGAAAAGCTTTCGCCGTGGGCCTGAAGACCCAAGATCTTTGCGATCTTCAGGCACAGAGCTCGTAAACAGTAACAAAACGGATTTTTTAACATCGTAAACCGGCAGGTTGTTGTTATGCCTCCCGCTGTGAAAATGGGGGACACCTCCCTCTCCCTTATTAGGGAGAGAGGGCGAGCCTGTGGGTTGCCGAATGCCGGATGAATTGTGATAGCCTTTGGGGCAACTGCAAGGCCTGTGTCTTTGCTATCGCTTAGCTCACGCTTGTGCTCAGTAGCGGGTGCTCTTTTTGTTTGCTGGGGGGGAATTTGGGGCTCTCATGTTTAACTGCCGTTCACTCTTTGGGGCACTTCTCTGTTTTCGTGGATGTTTTGTGAAGAAAAAGCATTTCAGGATGTATGTTGTATACATTTCTCTGACGTTAAATTGAACCTTTGAAAAATTAGTAGTTATTTGAGATATAAATCTTGTCATATTATCGCATACAGAAAAAAGCAGCTATAATAATAGAATCAACTATTTGATGGTTGAGCGCTTCAAAATCTTTGGAATGATCACCACCTCTCCTGGTCTAACCACGTTGACACCATGGCAAAGAGAGCTCAGCAGGACCTCGACTTCCTCAGGTGATTAAAGACATTTGGCATGTCCCCTTTGACCCTCACCAGTTTTTGTCGATGCATCATGGAAAGCACCCTATCCGGGTGCATTATGGTTTGCTATCGCTTCTACATGGCTGCAAGAAACTGCAGAGCTCCAGACGCAACTTAGCACATCACAGTAACCAGCCTCCCCTCCTCCTTTGCCCCCTGTCTACGCTCGTCACTGCTTTGATAAAGCCGCCAGCATAATCAAACACCCCACCTAGCCTGGACAATCTCGCTTCTCCCTCTCCCATTGGGCAGAAGATACAGCAGCCCGAAAGTGCACAGCACTAGGCTCAAAGACAGCTTCGACCGCATACATTCCCTCCCCCTACCCCAGTTCTTCCACATACCTACACAATAGAGTCAATTTACAACGGCCATTTAATCTAGCTACTCACAGGTCTTTGCAAGAGGAAACTGGAGCACCTAGAGGAAACCTATATGATCACAGGAGAACATGGAAACCCCACAAAGTCAGCACAAAGAGTCAGAATTACATCTGGGCCATTGGAGCTGTGAGGCAGCATCCTTACTAAACCCTTGGTTGAAAGTATCTCAACTATGGAACAAGCACAAATCAGGAGTATGATAAGATACTCTCTACTTGTCCGAATACATGCAATTCATATAAAATTCACCGTGCCCCTGACAAGCCATACCATTGATAGGGACTTTAATCTTCACCCTGACGTTTCAGTTTCTCTACCAAAGGCATCTTGTGACAGCAAAATGTAGCCTCTACTAAATACACTTCATCAACTACCCTTTCCCATCTCATGCCCCTCACCACAGAGAAGGACAAGGGCTGAAGGCATGTGGTAACATCACCTCTGACAAATTCCTACCAAAGGCTCGCACCATTGCATTTGGCAATACACCACTATTCCTATCTTGTCACTGGGTCAAAATTCTTGGAGATCCAACAACAGAATGGGAAAGATTCCACCACACAGACTGTTGAGTTCAAGGAGGGAGCTCATTAATTATTAGCCTTGACAGTGATAGCTACCTTCCATGACAGAACAAGAATAGGACCCCTCCGTTTGGCAGAAATAGAATATCGACCATATGACAATCTGGGATGAATTCAAGTCCACTTCCCAGCAGCGAATGAATAATACCTCCTCTAATTTATCCTTCATTGCACACTCCAGAGTGAACACTGGCTCTCCTGCAATCCAAAATGGCAGTCACAGCCCAAATTACATCACTCCCCAATTTCCAGGCATGCCGTTTTCATGATTTGTCATGAACTGAAATATGCTCTTTAAAAAAAAAGTGGTAGAAATAAAAGTGACGCAAGGAAAACAGTTAGAGGATTATGGGACAAGTGCAGGGAAGAGGAACCAATTGGATAACTATTTCAAAGAGTTATCACAGGCACGAAGTCCTGGGTTGGAATTTTTTTTATATATGTATTTATTAAGATACAGCGTGAAATAGGCCCTTCCAGCCCTTCGAGCCACGCCGCCCAGCAACCCCCGATTTAACCCTAGCCTAATCACGGGACAATTTACAACGACCAATTAACCCACCTGCGGGAGGAAACTGGAACGTCCACGGGCTGTCACGGTGAGAACGTGCAAACCCCTTACAGGCAGTGTTGGGAATTGAACCTGGGTCACTGGCACTCTGAAATGCTGTGCCACCTGTGCCAAACGGTAGGGGGGAGGTGAGCAGATGGAGCGATAGGGATAGCGGGATTACCAGCAAAGGCGGGATTAGCGTGCATGTCTAAATAGATGCGCTTGAACCTGGCTTCCTGGATTCCTAAACCCTCCGCAGCTTTTGATGAAGGTGATGAAGAAATGAACAACAGAAGTCGGTTAGAACCAATTTCAATCTCACTTGCGTCAAAAATTCGCCACTTTAAACCTTTGGTCTCCCAATATTGCCAATAAAGGAGGGCTTCCCAACCTGGGGTCGGCTGGTGGCGCAGTGACATCAGCGCCGGACTCCGGAACAGAGGTTCCCGGGTTCGAATCCAGTCAGGCCGCTCCCGAGTACGCTTTCCATCCGTGCCGGGTTGAGTGTTGAGCTCGCAACTCGACCTCGTAAAATAAAGAAAAATATTGCGAAATGTCTGTGTGAGGAGTGGCGAGCCACACAGCCTTCTGATCCACGCCTTGTAAGGCATGAAAATGCCCGACGCTGGCCTCACAGGCCTGAGTCTCTACGTCATCATCATCATCATCGTCGTCCATGGCATAAAAAAGGTTGGGAACCCTTGCAATAAAACAGGGTCAGGAGATCCACTAAGTATAAAAATCTGAGTGAATCATCTGAGGTCCTATGCATTTTATTCATCTAAAGCCCAAAATATTTACAGAGCTTCCAAAACTATTCTCCAGTGCAATGGGGAGCCCACAGTATTTTCTATCTAATATCATGTTATCATAATTAACCTCATCATCCCTAACCCATTGCATAGCCATTCAGAACCCCAAAATTGTGAAAGAATTTAAAAAATCATTGTTTACCGATAGTTTTGCGTGTATTTTAATTAACATCTAGAAATTATTTTAGGACTGCAAATAATTTTTTTTTGTACAAATGGTTATTATTTATTTGGTTGCACTGTCTTATGGTTAATGATATTATCTGGATGTTTTGAAGGCTTGTAAATCCAAACCAGGTTTTTGTTTTTCTCTGAGAGCTTGCACCTCGGGTGCCTGTATGTTATTTAACAAACCTTAAGTTGCAGTCCCATCAAGCTCTCACTTTAATTGTCTCACTGAGTTAATTATTCAATAATAATTTGAGATGACTATTTAAATTACCATTCCTTTTTTTTTCCAGTTATTTTGAGGGTTGGTCATGCTCACATCTGGTTTATTTATTCTTTGCTTTTTTTTTTATCAGCATCATTGAGCTGCAAGCCGAAGATCTTTTATTCATCAGAGCACAATATAAAACAGTGGCTTCTGCGTAAAGTTGCTTTCTTATTGGAATCCTTTATTGAGTAACACGGGCCCTGGCTTCCAGCTGCTGAGGCAAAATGAGCATTATCTCATTGTAATAATACAATTCTGTCACCTTCTTATTATCAGCATGATAAAAGATGAAATATTCACAGATGCTGCCCTTCTAACCTGATCACAGCTTGATATTGCAGGCTGAAAATGAGTTTTATAAGCTTTAATATACTCCTCTGCTGAATGACCTCTGAAATTAAACATTATTACAGAGCGGATATTTAAAAAGCAGGGCTCAAATTACATCAAAATGAAAATATTAAGGAATATTAAGAATATATTGAGTGGTGCTCATTGCTTTTGGAAGAGCATAGGGTATATTAGAAGTAGCGCCACACACACCACAAATAAACAGCAATGCAAATAACCAACACGGAAATTCCTACATATAATTACGCCGCATTAATCCGTTGGGATGAATATCTTTTGCCTATTTAGAGAAAATCAATAGCTATAAACAAACTTTCAAAGAAATATTCTAAACAATAAAGAAAGTTTATTTTGCTTCATTTGTTAAAGAATACCCGTATAAGCTTGGCAAAGTTTATATATGGATGAGCAGGGAGTAGCAGAATATGCATTTAAACAGTCATGACTCCAGTTTGTGTTCACAATTATAGTGGGTACCATAGCCTTATTTTGGATATACGATTTTTGAAATTTGGATCAGAGGAGTTTATTTTCATTGCTCAAAACCCAATGTTAGATTATTTTTACACCTTTTGAAATATTCCCAGCACCTCACGGGCTGCATCTGGCAGCAACCTGCTGCTTCTTTAGCGCTCGTCTGTTTTACCCGAGTTTCTAGCTCAACACTCAACCCAGCACAGGTGGAACCGGCCGGATTTGAACCCTGGACCTGTTGTTCCCAAGTCCAGGTGCAGACACCACTACACCACCGGCACAGACTTCGGAGTATTATAACCTGCAATGTATTCTCAAACCCTCTGTGCGTCTATAACAAAATGATCTCCCACAATGTTTACTGTGGCATCAAATTATTCAGAGTAAGTGGGAAACAGAGCAATTAGAGATGAGTGGTCTGAGCTTATTCCATAACATTGCAGAGTACCCCTCTAAATTATGTCCTTAGTTGTTTATTGAATTTTATAACGTGAAAAGTGATGTCTCAAAAATAACACCGACTGAACAGCTTAAGTAGATTGGAAGGCGCACAGTGTTAATTGTACGGGACCAACACGTGGGCTAAATTCTATTTTATAATTGGTGTTCACTATGGAAATCCTCAATATATTATAATACGTCCTAATGCAGTCTCCCAAACATGTCAAAAATCAGCCCACCAGCTTTTGTTTAAATAATTTATTAGCAATCCTTCATTTTGTTAAAAATTTCCTATATAAAGGTTAAACAGAACTATTCTTTAACTATTCTATCAAATTACTAATAGAACTGGGGATCCCCACCTTGCTTAATGGTATTGGTCCATGGCAGAAAAAGTTTGGGAACCCCTGAAATAGAATATTCCTTATACATTGAAATATATACAGCAACCCAAGATAAAGATCTGAAGCAACACACACAAGAGCTGGAGGAACGCAGCAGGCCGGGCAGGATCTATGGAAAAAAGTAAACCATCGACGCTTTGGGCCGAGACCCTTCGTCAGGACTGCAAAGAAGGGGAGAAGTCAGAGTAAGAAGGTAGGGGGAAGAAGTACAAGGTGGTAGGTGATAGGTGAAACGGGAAGAGGGGGAGGAGGTGAAATGAAGAGTTGGGAAGTTGATTGGTGAAAGGGACAAAGGGCTGGAGAAGAGGGGAGTCTGATAGGAATGGGGAATGGTGAAAGATGGGGGTTGGCAATTACTGGAATTTCAAGAAATCGGTGTTCATGCTGTCAGGTTGGAGGCCACCCAGATGGAATGTAAGGTGTTGCTCCTCCAACCTCAGCATGGCCTTCGTTCCAATGATAGAAAAGGCCATGGACTGACATGTCAGAATGGGAACGAGGAGTAGATTTGAAATGGGTGGCTACCGAGAAATCCCGCTTTTTGTGGCGGATGGAGCGAAAGTGCTTGATGAAGTGGTCTCCAAATCTACGTCAGGTCTCATTGGTATACAAGAGGCCACACTGGGAGCCCCAGATACTGTAGATGACCCCAGCTGATCCACAGGTAAAAATCTGGATCTGACATTACACAGATGATAAGCACAGTTACCATCGCTTTCCATTCTGTAAACACCATAATTACTTTAGATTTACATTCAATAATCATTGTAATAAAAAAGAAAAGGAAACAAAACTATTTTCTGTTTGGTCCTTTGAATTCGGGAGTAGATCGTGGCTGAGCTGAACAGTGACCTATGTTTGTTTCTCGGCACTTGGAAAGCTTATCCAATACAAATCTATCAACTCAGCCTCACAGCAATCGATTAACGCAGCTCCCTTCGGGCCAGTGAGTTCCAAGTTTTTAATATATTTCTAAATGATAGGATGCTTCATGATTATCTCGATCTAATTTTAAAATTATGACTGCTTTATTCTGAATTGGTACACCCAAGCAAACAGATTCCCTGAACACAACCTCTGGGGTTTACGTGTTGGTTACCATCATACCGTGGGGCAGGATGGTAGCGTAGTGGTTAGCACAACGCTTTACAGTGCCAGCAGCCCAGGGTTCAATTCCCGCCACTGCCTGTAAGGAGTTTGTATGTTCTCCCAGTGACCGTGTAGGTTTCCTCTGGGTGCTCTGGTTTCCTCCCACATTCCAAAGACATACCGGTTGATAGGTATAGGATTAAATTGGGCTGGCGCATCTCAAAAGGAGGGAACCAACTTCGCCCTATGTATCAATAAAAAAATTAGTATCCTCTGTAATCATATCTTTTTAACAAGAATTAATTGTGAAATTGGTCGGTTGTACAGTCCTGATAAAATTGCACAGCTTTTTGTTGCTACCGATAGTGCCCTCTTAACACAATGGCTTTTCATGTGTTAATATAATAAATTTTAAAATCCTCATGAGTAGTTGTAACCAATTATATTACAAAAGCAAAACAAAATTTTTTAATCTATCTGGGACAGGTAAAGGAAGGTTAACAGAACCAATGCAATTTACTGTGCAAGATGTGAAATGTTTTATGACTGATTACTGAGCCATTTAGAGTCCATAGCATTGATGTGTTTGTTCTCCATTTGATAAGCTTCAATATTACATCTTCATTAGTGTGATCTGGAGAAAGATACCTGGGGGTAAACTGCTCCGGTCTGTTCTTAAAGTGTTATGTGTATTGATATCTGGTTAGCAAATTTTAAGATCCAAAGAAAAACAAATGAATAATTCCCAGTAGCCAAACATTTTAATTCCAATACGCTGATGTATTGGTCCATGGCCTCGTCTTGTCCCACTGTGAGGCCACCATTTGGATGGAGGAGCAACACCTTATATTTTGTCTGGGTAGCTTCCAACCTGATGGCATGAATATTGATTTCTTCTTCCAGTAAACAAATTCCCACCCCCCTCTATTCCCTACTCTGACCTTTTACCTCTTCTCACCTGCCTATCACCTCTCCCGGGTCCCCTCCTCCTTCCTTTTCTCCTATGGTCCACTCTCCTCTACTATCAGATTCCTTCTTCTCCAGCCTTTGACCTTTCTCACCCACCTGGCTTCACCTGTCAGCTTCCAGCTAGCCTCTCTCCTCCCTCCACCTTCTTATTCTGGCCTCTTCCCCCTTCCACTTCAGTCCTGAAGAAGAGTCTCAGCCCAAAACGTTGACTATCTATTCATTTCCATAGATGCTGCCAGACCTGCTGAGTTCCTTCAGCATTTCATGCGTGTTGCTTTGGTTTTCCAGCATCTGCAGACTTTCTTGTGGTTTTGAAATAAATATTTAAATTCTTCCAATATTCCAGTTGCTCTTCATTGCAAGGGCCAGCTCTTGAATTTGACATTGCCCTGCTTTGGAGTATAATTCAGCCAAAAAAAAATCACATTTAATTTACCTTATACTTTATACTTTATTGTCGCCAAACAATTGATACTAGAATGTACAATCATCACAGCGATATTTGATTCTGCGCTTCCCGCTCCCTGGATTACAAATCGATAGTAAATATTAAAAATTTAAATTATAAATCATAAATAGAAAATACAAAAATGGAAAGTAAGGTAGTGCAAAAAAACCCAGTTGCAGGTCTGGATATTTGGAGGGTACGGCCCAGATCCGGGTCAGGATCCGTTCAGCAGTCTTATCACAGTTGGAAAGAAGCTGTTCCCAAATCTGGCAGTACGAGTCTTCAAGCTCCTGAGCCTTCTCCCGGAGGGAAGAGGGACGAAAAGTGTGTTGGCTGAGTGGGTCGTGTCCTTGATTATCCTGGCAGCACTGCTCATTTCAAAAGTCCTGTGCGCAAGTCAGTTTGCAAAGTGTTGCAAATACTCAGCAGGTCATAGAGTAATACAGCATGAAGGGAGGCCATTCGGTCCAACTCGTCCATGTCTGTCCATATCCCTTTAAACCTGTCCTACCACGTACCTGTCCAAGTGTCTTTTAAACGTTATTACCATGCCACTTTCTCCGGAAGCTCATTGAGAACAGCACCTATGGAGAGGCAAACCAACATTAACATTCCAGGTCACGAATGCCACCACTATTCACCATTCGTTCGCCACAGATGTTGCCTGATTTGCTGAGTACCTCCTGCATTTTGTTTTCATTTCGAAGTTACACTTCTTTGTATTTCTCAATTTAACACAGTGGTTCAACTTAATATCAGGGAATGTATTTTGTATGCAACCTGCAATTCTTGCTCTTCGCAGACATCCATGCAACAGAAGAACGTGCCCAAAGAACGAATGACAGAAAAGCATTAGAACCCCAAAGCTCCCCTTCCCCCCCATGCCCAAGCAGTAGCAAAACCCTCCCCCACCCCTCACTTGCTTCAGCAAGAGCATCGTCCCCTCCACCCGCCCACCATGCCTTATAACTACTTGGAAATATGAATATCTATAGCATGCAGAAGGGAAGGGGGAAATCAATGGTGGAGATGGAGTCTTGGAGCAAGAATTCTGAAATCACAAATAAATGATCTACATAAACGGACTGAAGGTCATCAAATGAAACCACTTAGGTGGATAACGCTTTCATCGTGTTACGTACACACAAGCATGACACTCAGTGGTTCCAGATGAAACTGGGCAGTAGACAATTATTCTCCCACTGCATGATAAGATTGGCCAAGTTTGGGGGGAAAATGCAAACAAATCAACCTGACTTCTCAGCATTTCATGGAAGACTTCCTGATTTATGGAAGGATTTTCAAGACCAGGTAAATGCTACGTTTCTACTGCATCCCTCCAGGTTGCTCCCATGATGCATTTCAGGGGTTGCCCTACAGTTCCAAAGATGGTAAATGTTCCCTCTACCACTCCTGGTTCCAGGGTTCCAGTTGTTAACGTACAACATTATAGAACATAGAACAGTACAGGCCCTTCAGCCCGCAATGTTGTGCTGACTTTTTAACCTACTGCAAGATCAATCTTTAATAGGGGGACCACTTCATCGAGCACCTCTGCACCGTCTGCCACAAAGGGACTTCCCCATTGCCAAGCATTTTAATTCTGATTCCCATTCCCATTCCAACATGACAGTCCATAACCTCCTCTTGTGCCAAGAAGATGCCACCCTCGGGGCTCGGGGTGGGGGGGAGCAACATCTCGTATTCTATCTGAGTGCCCTCCAACCTGATGGCATGAATATTGAAAGCTTCTTCCAGTAAACGAATTCCACACCCCCCCCCACCACCTTCCATTCCCCACTCCGGCATTTTACTTCTTCTCACCTGCCTATTATTTCCCCCGGGTCCCCTCTTCCTTCCCTTTCTCCAATGCCTACTGTCCTCTCCAATCAGATTCCTTCTTCTCCAGCCCGTGACCTTTCCCCACCCACTTGACCTCACCTATCACCTTCCAGCTCGCCTCCTTCCCCCCCCCCCACCTTTTTGTTCTGGCCTCTTCCCCCTTCCTTCTCAGTCCTGAAGCAGGGTCTCTGCCTGCCTGCGAACTGTCGACTGTCTATTCATTTCCATAGATGTTACCTGACCTGGCCAGTTCTTCCAGCATTCTGTGTATGTTGTTCTTAATCTAACCCTTCCCTCCCACATATCCCTCCATGATTCTTTCATCTGTGTGCCTATCCAAGATTTTCTTAAATGCCTCTGCTGTATCTGCCTCTACTCCCACCTTCAGCAGTGTGTTCCAAGCACTTCCCACTTACCGTGTAAAGAAACTACCTCTGACATCCCTCCTCACCATATTTCCCTTCAATCACACTGTTCTGGTCTTCCTTGCAGTTGGCTCCGCCTTTTACAGTAACCTCAACATTAAACAGTCCATGTCTTTCTGGACTTTCTGCGATTAGATAGCACCTTCTTATGCTTCATGCGGTGAATTCTAGGGACCAAACATTGCAAAGAAAAGGAATCTTGTACGAATGCACACTATCAAATGCCAGTTATCTGTGGCTCACCCCTAGCTCTTGAATGAGAAGAATATGGGTTCCAGTCCAAATCTGGAACATAAATGGCCATCATATCTTCAAACACTGATTCAAATATTGAGATTTTAAATCAAAGTTCTGGTTTTGCTTTACTTCTGCTTTTTGCTTTTTGCTTTAAGTTCTAGTGTTGCTTTTTTTGGACGCACTTCAAAGATCTAATCCCACCATTTTGAAGAAGGGCAGGCAAATTACCCCAGTCGTGCTGAACACTAGTCAACATCATTTAAACATGGCAGTTCAGAGGAACCACTGGCATTAGGCTGCTCACTGGGGTAAGTGGGCCCTGGACTGACACTGACCTGCTGGAGGTCCGGTTCGGTGGATGTCTACACACCCCTTACTCTGCTCCATTGCTGGGCTCCACAGGGAGCCCAACATTAGAGCCCTGACATGCTTGAGTGTCTGAGTATATTGCTGGGAAAACTTCACATGACATGACGATATTCTGATCTTGATTGGTGGGAGGAGAAGATGGCGGCGCGACGCAGCGTGCACAACCTCTCCGGTGAAATGACATCGTATTTGTTAAATAGGGGCCGTGCGCAATTCTGATTTGATGGAGACAGACGTGAGAAGCACGGAGGAACATCTGGAGAAACTTCTGAAATGCCCGGTTCGCTGCCACTGCTACTGTGCGATCGAGAATCTCCGGAGGGAGGGCCCCAAATCCTTGGCTTTTCCTATTGCCTGTTGCCGGAGCCGGAGTGGAAGCGCTCGGCAGAGATGGTGCTCGGTGCTTGGTGTCGGAGGGCTGGTCGGAGGCTCGAAGTTTTCGGACGGACTCAGAGTCGGACTGTGGTCGGGTGCTTCCAGGATGCCGCATCGGCAAGTTTGCGGTGCTGGAAGCTCATGGCAGGAAGAGAGTTTTCTTCCTTCTCCCATCTGCGTGAGATGATGGGACTTTCAAGAGATTTTGAACTTTTTTTTTACCATGCCCATGGCCTGTTCTTCATCAAGTTACAGTACTGCTTGCACTGTTGTAACTATATGTTATAATTATGTAGTTTTTGTCAGTTTTTCAGTCTTGGTCTGTCTTGTGTTTCTGTGATATCACACCGGAGGAACATTGTATCATTTCTTAATGCATGCATTACTAAAAGACAATAAAAGAGGACTGCGTGTCCTCATAATCTAATATTCCGATCTTGTATAAGATCAGAATCCTCACCCACCTGAATAAGAATTCCAAACAGGAGTGTGCAAAAAAAAAATGAAAGGCTGGTTATTTTAATCTGCTTTACATGATTGTAATACTTTGATTTATTAGTTTATTAATGTTTCAATAACTCTTCTAAACTTTTGAAATATTGGTTTTAATGTTGTTTAGTACAGAAAACAATTCTAGCACTTCAAACGTCTCTGTCAGAAGCATTCAACTTTATTCACCATATACAGTTGCATGGATTAGGAATTTGCAGCTGAATGTTGGTGTGACATGCAACGAAAACCAACAACATACAACAAGCATAAAAATAAAGAAGTATATAAAAATAAACTTTGAGGTTAAAGTGCAGATATGGAATAAAATGTACATCAGTTCATAAATACCAGCATGAATTTATAATGCAAACAGCGTTATGAAAAGTGGTTTGACGTGTTTACAGTGCAGTGACTGAGGTAGTAGGCAGGGAATTGCTATAAAGTTTTACAGGCCTTGCCGGCCTGTGAAGGCCCCAAGCCTTTTCCCTTGTCAAAGGCTGCCGGGGCATTTCAACGAGTGGATGTCCAGCAGTGAGCCATCCGATTTCCACCCACAACTGAGGCCTTGCTAATCTCACTGCACAGCTTCTGAATCAGGAGCTCCAGCACAATGAGTTCCATGGTTCCTTGCAAGTTCAGTACAGGTGTGGGGTCCAAGCAGGGGTGAGTAGGGCCTCATAGAGACGGATTGGGTTCATGACCTGGTCACCACTGCACTGCTGATCTGAAAGTTTACTGTGCACAACGTGATTGTCACACTTTATACATTTTGACAGTGATAAAACTTTTAAACAATATTTCATTAGTTGTCAAGCAGTTTGCAATGACCTGATGCCACGAAGGGGGCAATTTAAATGCAAATCATGCTTTATAACAGAACAGGCACGGACTGCACTCAAAGAAGCTACAACGCCCGGGACCACCTTGGTAAGAGAGAAGCTCTTCACACGATGTCTGCTGAAAAACTGTTACCAAGTTCAGGATTCCAAACGGAAAGAGATCCTGGTGGTAATCCCCTATTGCCTGCAGACGACAAGAAAGAGTCGTCAATCCTGTAAGATATCAATATTCAAGATGGCTTATTCTCCAATGTTCATTACAATGAACATTGTATCATTTCTTAGTGCATGCATTACTAAATGACAATAAAAGAGGACTGCGTGTCCTCGTAATCTAATCCAATCTAATCTCCTTCTGTACGCAAGTGTAAACAGAACAAAATGATTGTTACTCTGGATCTGATGCAGCATTAAAAAACACAGTAAGATTTTTTTTAAATCACAATTAATGTAAATATAAAAGCAATCCCATAAAGTACAATGTACAAGTAACTGCTTGAGTACGGCTACATTTAGATAACATCAGTTTATATACATTCAGTAGTCTAGTTATACGGTATATACATTAAATGACACTGGGTGCAGGAGTATCTAAACATAAGGTGACTAGACAGGAACTGATAAAGTGACATAGTGACTATTGGCAAGAGAAACTCTTCTATGTAGCACCAGGGCATATGGAAACAGAGTAGCACAGTGTCAACAGATCCATCGAACAATGCTTTATGGGGAGTCTTTCCAACATCAACACTCTTCCAGTTGTTAAGGTGGATGACGCCATCTTTTCCTGCAACATAGATCAGCACGGACTAGAAGGGCCGAGGTGGCCTGTTTCCGTGCTGTAATTGTTATATGGTTATAGTACTTGCTCAGTCATTTATCTTGTCTCGATCCATTGGAAGCCTCTCGGTATCCTCCTCACAATCAAACGCAAGCTTGGATATATGACACTTGATCTGCTCTTTCTGCTGTAAATTGTGAGCTAGGCAATGCCTTACAACTTTACATAACCTCCTTACTCCTACTCATTGCTTTCTGCCAGTTTCTCAAAGTCCAGCAAATACTAGTTTACTATTCCATTTTCAGCTTGCTCTAATTTTGCTCAATAACTGTTGTTCAACAAATTGTTTAGTTTGGACAAGTATGAGGTGTTGAATTTGAGGAGATCAAATGCAAAAAGGGAAGTATAAAACTAATGGAGGGACCCTCATATCGAGGCTGGCCATTGGTCAGGGAAGACCATGGATATGGTGTCCTATATGATAGACAGGCCAGGACAGTACAATAGGGAGAGCAAGCTGTTGCCTAGGTAGCAGACTCCCCCCGCTCCTTGCGGCTGATGAATCCAAAGGAATAGCAGAGACTGATACAGTTTGGCACCAGTGACATTGCAGGAGTTGCCAGTCAGTGTTGAACTCAACACAGGACTGCCTTAGAGGCTCCAGTTCTGGATTTTTCCCTCGGGGTTGCCTCCCAAAGACTTCCCCGTGAGTGGGTATAACTGCAGGACAGCAGAAGTTTGAGATCAGAGTTTGCGTTCTCCTAGATGAGTTGCCAAACATGGTCGATGATCCTCGTTCTGCCCATAAAGACTGGTTTTAAGGCACCAGTAACCCGCCTTTGCCCCTTCTCCTGTCAGTGTAAACAATTCCGTCAGGCTTAGTAGCAAAGCCGCATATGAAGGCCAGGAGTTGGTCGTGGTTGTCAGAGGCTATTTGAAACGCTTGCCAATGGGAACATTTAATAGGTAGATGGAGCTTATCACCACCACTTCTCCCGGCTATGACAACCTTAAGGAACGTGGGACCCTCAGCAGTACTGTTATAAAGAAACAGCTTGAAGTTCAAGGCCATAGATCCCTGTAATGGCAACACGACTGGATAGGGTGGGAATAAAGGCATAGAGCCTGCTTGCCTTTATCAGTCGGGGCATTGATTATTAATGTTGGCAAGCCATATGGCAGCTGTATAAAACTTTTGTTACATCACATCTACAGAACTGAATGCAGTTCTGGTCACTGTATAGGATACGGAAGCTTTGAAGAGGGTACAGAAGAGATTCACCAAGATATTGCTTGGATTAGACTGAATTAACGTGGGCATGTGGCCAAATGGTTAAGGCATTCGACTAACGATCTGAAGGTCGTGAGTTCGAGCCCCAGCCGAGGCAGCGTGTTGTGTCTTTGAGCAAGGCACTTAATCACACAGTGCTCTGCAACAACACTGGTGCCAAGCTGTATGGGTCCTAATGCCCTTCCCTTGGACAACATTGGTGTCGTGGAGAGGGGAGACTTGCAGCGTGGGCAACTGCTGGTCTTCCATACAACCTTGCCCAGGCCTGCACCCTGGAGAGTGAAGACTTTCCAGGCGCAGATCCATGGTCTCGCAAGACTAACGGATGCTTTTAAGACTGAATTAGCTGTCAGGAGAGGTTAGACAAACTTGGACTGATTTCTCTTTGAGTGTCGAGGAAGACCTGATGGAGGCAAGATAGAAAGATGAGAGACATAGGCAGGGTAATTAGAACGAGATTCTTTCTCCCACTGTTGAGATCACAGGTTTAAGGTGACAGGGGAAAAAGAATAAAGAAGATTTGTGAGGCAAAGTGGAAGTGTCTGGAATGAACTACCGGGGAGGCGGTAGAAGCAGATAATATAGCAACATTTAAGAGGCATTCAGAGAGACACATGAACTGGCTGGAAAATAGAGGGGCATGGACCATGTAGAAGCAGATGGGATCCGTTTTCTTGGGATCATGGTCAATGAAGAAATGCTGGGCCAAAGGACCAGTTCCAATGCTGTACTTACAAATGTATTTTTCAGTGTGTACCATCAAAATATCCAAATACAATATAGACACTGATTCACTCACACTCGTTTTTTCAAATTACAAACTCAAAATACTCTTACGGAAATGTCAAACATAAATTCTCTTTCATAAATCCTTGTTGATTCTGCTGTTTACTATTATTAACTTCTGTTACTATAGGAACCTTGGAATAGGTTCAATTTATCCATTACCTCCAGAGGCAACTTTTCAAAAACTTGGTACACATCTTCACCCAATGCATTTCACAGGTTGGGATGCTGTACACGGTTAATTTAGTTTCTCCTTACAGGTGAACCTCCATGAGGACCATATCCTTGTCGTAGGTTTGGAGGCTCAGTGCCTCAATGACATGGAGAACTATGTTGGCTGGAGTCAGGGCTTTATGCTTTGGCTCTTGGTAGGGTTCCTCATGTCAAACAGATCAAAGTGTAGAAGTCGGACTAAACATAGTCCACCAGGCCTCCAGGTTCGGTGGTTCATTTCAGGGCTAACAACCTGACCAGTTAAGCAAAACTGTTACGGAAACAGCAACGAATATTTCTTCTACATCTGGGTGTTTTCCTGTGTTGCCATAGAAACGCAGCATTCATTGTCAAAGATCCTCACCACCCCAGCCACACTCTTTTCTCACTGCTGCCATCAGGTAGAAGGTACAAATGCCTCAGGACACACACCACCAGCTTCAAAAACAGTTACTACCCCTCAACCATCAAGCTTTTGAACAAAAGGGGACAACTACACTCATTTAAGGACTCTTTTATCTTGTGATATCCGCATTTGTCACAGCTTGTTGTCCATTGAGCCTGCTTATAGTTACTGTTCTACAGGTTTGCTAAGTTTGCCTAGAGAAAAAGAATCTCAGGGTTGTATGTATGTGATAATAAATTTTGATTTTGACATTGACTTTGTGAGACAGTATTCCTGAGTCTCCACCCAGGACTTGCATGACTGACAGTAGTGAAAACCAAGAGGAAGCTACTGACACGATGAAGGAAGCCCCGAACATCACCAGAGATGGAGGAGCTTCATTGCTGCCCGAAACGCCAACAGCGCAACGGACAGAAAATAAGTAAGTCACAGGCGATACATTCCAGTTTGCTTAGGTCTGCTTATCAACAGCGACTTCCACTCATAAAGCACGTCATCACAAGGCTTGGCACAGCGCTCCACATCTGTGAAATATTGGAAGCCAGTCTACCTTGGAGAAACCCAACTCAAAGAATTGTGCAACCCCTTCCTCAGCCTAGCTTCTACTGTTTTCTGCTAACTTATTATCCTGAGAATTGTTATCAATATGTTTAGAAAATAATCGCCTGTCATTCTTTAAAATAGGTGAACATGTCTCCTGAACTACCATGCAGTGGAATATCATTCAGCATTTATCCAATAAAACTATTGGCAGATTTTTATTTCTTTGAGAGTCACTGTATATTCCGTACACTTATCAGGCAAGATCTTCACTTTTATCATCTCTTTAGTTTATTGGCTGGGATTGAGTTTCAGGGAAAGGAACTTTATTTGTGAAGGTTGTAGAAAATGATCGAATTTATAGATTTTCATCTTTGCCTAGTTGTGTTTACGGAAGGGATTGATCCTGTGCTCAGAATATCACCTTGTCATCTGGCCCATCATTTGATGCAACTTGCACTGCTTTCTACAGCACAGAAAAGGTGGACCTATGGCCACAATATCTCCTGACACATTAGAAACATGGAAACATAGAAAATAGGTGCAGGAGTAGGCCATTCAGCCCTTTGAGCCTGCACCGCCATTCAGTATGATCATGGCTGATCATCCAACTCAGAACTCTGCACCAGCCTTCCCTCCATACCCCCTGATCCCTTTAGCCACAAGGGCCATATCTAACTCCCTCTTAAATATAGCCAATGAACTGGCCTCAACTGTTTCCTGTGGCAGAGAATTCCACAGATTCACCACTCTCTGTGTGAAGGAGTCTTTCCTCATCTTGGTCCAGGCGGCCAGGATCTCCAGACTCAACCTGATCTATTGGTACAATCTCCCGGGAAAAAAAAGAATGTCTTGTGATGGATGACACTGGTGGTCTGATACTGAGATACAAACGTGTGTCAGGATGGTTTAGTTAGGGGTGAGGCAAAACAAGAGTGCCGAACCTTTGGCTGTAAAGATTGTTGGCATTCTGCATGCAGTGCCACCCCTCAATTACTTAAGCCCCACCCATAATAAAATGATACATAATGATCACCTTTACTGCCAAGTGAAGCAGTGAACAATTTTTTTTTACAGCCTGAGAGCAGTGAGATGCTTTCACAGGAAACGTCTCACGCCAGCTTGGTGCCAGCTAGGTGGTTGCGAGAACACATAACATTGGATGATAAGTTTTGAAATCCTCACAGACCTGCTGTACACATCAGTATCTGGATAGTAAATGATTACAATAACAATACTATTTAGAAATAATGTCTTTGTAAAAGATTAATATTAATAATTTTTGAATGGGTGTTCTAAAATGTTTGATTTATTTAAATCCCTGTTATACCTTTAAACAATGAAGACACATAAATAAGCAACAGGACTCATCCTTTAAAAAAAAAGTCTATAATTATTGTTACTTCATTAATCAATGATAATCTGCTCGAAATTACCATGATTATCGGCAATTTTAGGCATACGTTCTCAAAAAGGTTCACCACCCCTGGAACAGGCAAGGACGGTATTTGAAGTATACTTCCAGCTTCATTATCCAATATCTGAGCTACTTTTTTTTGTACCACTGACTCAATACTTCCAGTGTCTTTAGCGAGTATCTTTTTCTCCGCCCTAGAGCTGTGCTTTAATTAAAATCAACACTCCCTTCCTACGTGGGACTTTATAGATCAGGTGCCTTCTCTTTCCTCTCTCTCACACCAATTTAAAGTACCGGAGTGTCCCAGGGCCATCCTAGTCACAGCCGTCCTCGGTCTGGCGTATTTGTCATCATTTACAATGATATAAAAATTCTTCTAGACTGTCCATTATTAGTGCACTTAAAGTAACATTGAATGCATAAGGATTGCCCTGGAATTTTTATAGTTAATAATAAATAGCCAAATTAGAGCTGGCAGGATGAAGAGGGATGGTTGATGCATACTAATGACATTACTCGCTGCTGTTTTAACAGAGACATTTAAAACATTTAAAATAAATGGGCACAGCCTGGTTTGTTGCAGTGAATTCAGGAAAAGAGCTGTTTTCTCTTCAGCCGATCAGCTGATTCTTCATTATCCGCCCTGACAGAATTTATTCTTTCTTAGGCCAATCTTTAGTTGCCATAGTTACTAAACGATAAAGGTGGAAAAGTCAAAACACTTTACGATGGGCCATAACCAATAATTGTCTCGGGAAACTGCTCTAAGAGAAGGTTTGTTAAAAGGTTTAACCCTGTATGTACTGAGTCATTGCTCTAGATTCTAATTTACTAAACAACCTTTCAACTTTTACAACCTTTAGTAAGCTATGTTTAAACAAAAAAAAAGAGTTATAAGCTATAACCCTGAGTCTGTGCATTGCTCCACCTTCTAAAAGTAATAGCAATCATATTTTTCTATTGGCTAAAAATACCTTCAAAGCAAATTGAAGAAAAACTTCCTAAATTACAGATCCGTCATTTCACATCTCCAGATCAGCTGCTGTCTGTCTTGTGAATGAGATTATTTCTTTTTCCCTTTTTATTGGCAAATTTATCGATAGCTGTCCTTGTTCGATTTTCTAATCTCACTGTTTACCTTTTGTAACACACTCAGAATTCTCAAGGAACTCAGCAGGTCGGGCAGCGTCTATGGAGAGGAATAAAGAGCTAATGTTTTTGGCCGAGACCCTGCATCAGGACAGGAGCAGAAGGGAGAAGAATCCAGAGTAAGAAGGTGGGGGGAGATGAAAGAGCACAAGCTGGAAGGCCTCTTCCCCTCTTCTTTTCCAGTCCTGGTGAAGGGTCTCAGCCTGAAACACTGACTTGTTTATTCCTCTCCGTAGATGCTGACTGATCTGCTGAGCTCATCCAGCATTTTGAGCTTTACTCTGGATTTCCAGCATCTGCTGCTTGATATGCTGTTCATGAACTTACAAGCCCAAGACAACAGCATAAACATCGCATATAAAATCCTCATATCCACCTGCAAATTGGTGCAGTTGGCTTTCGGTGAAACCATTCTTCCCCGTCATGTAATGAGGCCGTAGCTCAGGGTGCGAGTCAGTGCTATGAGGACAGAATATGAAGTGGGAGTGAGAGGGTGATCTTAGCAGCCCGCCCCCCCCCCCCATTTATTGCGGGATCCTCTGGGATTCCTTAGCTTCCCTGATTTTCTCCTTCCCTCAGATACCAAACTTCTGTGAATCCACCCCTATCCCCATTTCCCCTCGATTAGCTCACCACTCCCCACCTTGTGAATTTTACTCCCACGCTAAGCCGCAAGCCTTTTTCGAGATATTCCGATAAGGCCAGGGTGAAATTTCATGAATCCCAGGCTATGGGGACAGGGATGAAGCAGGTGAGGATGGGGGGTTGAGGGGGGAAGCTGGTAGGATCACCCCCTCACTCCCGCTTCATATTCTGTCCTTACGGCTCTGACTCGCACCCCGAGCTACAGCCTCATTACGTGACAGGGAAGAATGGTTTCACCGAAAGCTAACTGCGCCAATTAGCAAATGGATATGAGGATTTTATATGCGATGTTTATGTTGTTGTCTTGGGCTTGTAGGTTCATGAACAGCATATCAAGCAGAGCGCTCAAGCAGCAAAATTTTCATATTCACAACAACATCCAAGCTCTCTTTCTGTAGACGAGCGGTTATCATTCATTCAGACCTTCCATTTCGGCTTGATAAATGACACCCTGGGGGCTCCGGCCTGCATCAAGTGCTGCATATTACTTCTCAGTTAAGAGGGAGGTGATTGGGCTTAAATAGTTGTTCCAAAGGGCTCAGACATGATACTGCAGCCACAATGCTATTCAGATTGCAAATAACCAGGGATTAATTGAATGTCACCTACTACAGACATTCGTCAAGTGTAGCATAATTAGTGGGTAAATCAGTTAATAGCCAGTTCGTGGGCTAATATCATCAAAACGCAATGCCACTGTTTATGACAAGCCATTTCAAAAACATCATATTTAACCAAGAACTTAGTTTGTGCCCAATTTAACTATATCAAAAAAAATATATCTAGCAACATCTTTACCAGTTAATGAAAAATATTCTGATTTAAAATTCACCCTCCCAATATTATTAATGTGATCTAACAATCTTATAGAACAAGATAAAAATTTGGGGAGTGGAGGACTAAGACTACAGTCTCCGGCTCAGCACCACATCATAATGCACGAGCATTCATTAGTGACAATCACTTTCCTCAGAGAATGGTTGAAAATCTAACAGCAAGTCCAGATGAATATTGTAAATGTAAATTGTTATTGGTGCTGTTAAACCCACTCTGTGGACATATATAATCTGGGAGCTATGTTCATTTTATTTTTGTGCAACAGAAGGATTTCTCAAGATGGCAGCTAATCTGAAAAGAGCTACGTCTGAAAAGAGAAGGCAATGTCTTCATGAGACCTGATGGAGAGCCTTGCTTTGGGGCTTTTGACCGGCCAGTCAGGAACTCCACAATTCAAATCCGGCACCAAAAGAAAGATGTCAGGCAATTACTCGCACACTGCTTCCACTTCTCGTGGTGTCGGGGTTTCGTCAGCTGCAAAGAACTTTTCAAAGCTCGGGCCGTAATTCCTTCCCAGAACTATTTTGCCCCTATCAGGTTTCTGGTAAAAACTGTGATCCTTTGCTAAACTAAATCTAACAGCATAATTACATACAAACTTTTTTTAAAAAAATGTGGAGTAATCATATAATCCCTGTTGGTAAATTTAAAAGTTTTATTATAATTAATCAAAAACTAAAATGAACAAAACAGTTTAAAGTCAAAATATTCTTATAAAATAATTGTAATATTGAGATATTCATACTGATCAGCAAATCATAATTTTTTGATTAATACACAATGAAACATCAATGGGCATAGAAACATCAAGTTCGAATAACGGTGTTACAAAGGAAGAAAGGTGGATGACTTCAAGAAAAATTGATGACAAATTGATTGTGACTTTATCATTCATTAGTAAATCAATCAACTACACTTACAGAGATGGTAATTTAAATTCACTTGGACCCTGGCACACTCCCTATTCAAAGTAGAAATGGTAAATATTTGAAATAGAATATAAAGCATTTATTTTTACAATATGTCTTTGTACAAAGGAATGATGTACCATTTGAGCATCAGTGTTATTCATCAATAGCACAATGTGTCCTGCGGTTTAGCAGACACTTAATAATAGATAATTGCATTTTAACTGAAAGGAACTGGATTGTTTTCCTCAACAATTACTTCTATTTGATCTCAAAGAGTTATAAAGTACTGATCATTAGTGGCAGTATCAAGCTTTAGGCAATTTGTTAAGCTCAGGGAATTCTATTAGCATATAAATAGCCTGAAGTGACTTGCAAGGAGCCAGTATATTTTGATTGTTATTTTTTTGTTTCACACCATAGTCAGAATCCAATTAGCATTTTTGAATTTGTTTTTATATAGTGAAATGGTGCATCCTTTTTTCTCTCTCTTTATAATGCGGAATGTGCAGTGGAATATCAGGATTAAGCCGGTATCAGTTAGGGTTGACTGAGACTCAGAAGAGGGAACATTTCCACTGTTTTACAGGAATACTTGGCCTGTCATACAACTGGCTTTATGAAGGTGTTTCGACTGACACGTCTTTAACTTCTAGGATCGCAATTCTGCTGTCAGGATAGGGAAGCTAGTCTTAGCTAATTAACGACAGAGCACAGGCACAAGGTTGCCGCTGCCTTTGCACTCCAAACTAAACAGGAATTAATGTAAAAGCAACATTGCAAATCAAGCAAAATTCGGCTCAAGTGTCAGCCTCAAAGGACGATGTTGCAGTAAATGGACTTTATTAGATTTTCCATGCCACCAATGTAATTACCTTACATACTAGGTAAATATGATTAGTTCATTTATATATCCAGCTGGGAATTGAAAGTTTAAAAATAAAAGGAAATTGTTCCCATCTTCTGTTAGAGAACATTTTCTGCATCATTGTTCCCAATGCCTGCCAGGGCATATATCAGCAATTTGCACATCCATGGTCTATGATTTTCAGACCATTAATTTTATTAGTCATAAAATCATGAGCTGGGTGTGAAGAGAATATGCTCCTGGCACATACCATGAGCACCAGCAAGGAAAATCTCTGTGCTCTGCCCCATGAGGAGATTACCAAGGTTTACTTTCATCAGAAACACCACAGTGGAAGTCCAGCTACATTTATTTCCCCCAACTCATTTATCCTGCTTCCATCCTTACAGACTTCCCCAGTTTAGAATTTTGGGGAAAGTAACTGACTACGGAATATGCCCGTTGGCACAGATCTCAGTTCTCCTGACAACGGCAGAGTTACATGCAGCAAATATATTAGAATTTATCCCGAAACTCTAGGATTACCCCAAAGTTAAAGATTATTCTCCAAAACAGAAATAAGGGCCTTTTGAAATTCTGTATTATGTTAAATTTTTTGGCACTATTATTAATTAGAAGAATGTGTGTCGATAACTTCAAGCATGATGGGTATCAGGTGCTATGACGTTTGATCACCGTTTCAGCCACCGGAGTGTTATTTGCATTTAATAAAGACCGTTTGATCAGAGGAACTAATCTCACTTGTCACCTTGATGAACAACAATAAAAAAAGAATCTATGACCAGAACTAGGTAAGATGTTAATTCATTGGATGGTGGGTGGTGGAGGAAGCACCGTCTAGTACTTCATCCAATCGGAGATGAGAGCTTTACTGCTGATCTCACTTACAAATAACCTTGACTGCTTTTTGCCTTTTAAGAAAGACCTGCAAGTTTTTACTGAAACTTAGCCAAAGTTCAAAGTACTTTTAATATCAATGTATGTACATATTATACAAGCTTGAGATTTGTCCCCTTACAGGCAGCCACAAAACAAAGAAAAACGCAATAAAAAAGACTGTCAAACACTCAATGTGCAGAGAGAGAGAAAACAAATCGTGCCCACAATAAAAGTAAGTAAATAGCATTCAGAATGAAGGAAGTGCACAGGTATGGAGTCCACAGCAGCCTGAGCAGGCCACAGCTACAACCTCAGTTCAGCGCAGAGCCGAGTAACATCATGGAGCAACGAGCAGAACCAGCTTGACCCTTGCCTGTGGTATTTACACCCTGTCTTTTCAATCCACCTGGCCTGGCATTTAAATCCTCCAAATATTGATGGTAGAAAGTGGGATGGTTACTAGAAGCAAGTAAATCAGCGTTTCTCCCTTTAATTACGGGGCCCTTGCAAAGCTAGTCGTAAGCTGTCAGGGAGATGGCAAAAGAAAAGAGGATGTGCAACGAGACCTGGGTGTCATTATACACCAGTCATTGAAAGTGGGCATGCAGGTACAGCAGGCGGTGAAAAAGGCGAATGGTAAGCTGGCATTTATAGCGAGAGGATTTGAGTACAGGAGTAGGGAGGTACTACTGCAGTTGTACAAGGCCTTGGTGAGACCACACCTGGAGTATTGTGTGCAGTTTTGGTCCCCTAATCTGAGGAAAGACATTCTTGCCATAGAGGGAGTACAAAGAAGGTTCACCAGATTGATTCCTGGGATGGCAGGACTTTCATATGATCGACTAGGCTTATACTCGCTGGAATTTAGAAGATTGAGGGGGGATCGTATTGAAACGTATAAAAGTCTAAAGGGATTGGACAGGCTAGATGCAGGAAGATTGTTCCCGATGTTGAGGAAGTCCAGAACGAGGGGTCACAGATTAAGGATAAAGGGGAAGCCTTTTAGGACTGAGATGAGGAAAAACTTCTTCACACAGAGAGTGGTGAATCTGTGGAATTCTCTACCACAGGAAACAGCTGATGCCAGTTCATTGGCTATATTTAAGAGGGAGTTAGATATGGCCCTTGTGGCTAAAGGGATCAGGGGTATGGAGAGAAGGCAGGTACAGGGTTCTGAGTTGGATGATCAGCCATGATCATTCTGAATGGCGGTGCAGGCTCAAAGGGCTGAACGGCCTACTCCTGCACCTATTTACTATGTTTCTATGTTTCTATGCAGGGCTGGAGAAGGAGAGTTTCCTTCAGCAGTCCCTATCCCCTTTACCCTCTCTCACCGTATCTCTTTGCCTGCCCATCACCTCCCTCTGGTGCTCCTCCTCCCTTTTCTTTCTTCCATGGCCTTCTATTCCTACCTATCAGACTTCACCTCCCCCACCCCTTCAGCCTGTATCTCTGTCACCAACCAACTTCCCAGCTATTTACTTCATCCCTCCCACTCCCGGTTTCACCCATCAACTTGTGTTTCTCTCCCCACTTCCCCGCCTTTTAAATCTACTCCTCATCTTTTTTTCTCCAGCCCTGCCAAAGGGTCTGGGCCCAAAACATCGACTGTACTCTTTTCCATAGATGCTGCCTGGCCTGCTGAGTTCCTCCAGCATATTGTGTGTGTGTCTGTGTGTGTGTGTGTGTGTGTGTGTGTGTGTGTGTGTTGCTTGGATTTCCAGCATCCACAGATTCCCTCTTGTTAGTAGTAAGCTGTAATAGATTTAATGTGAGTTAACCGTTATCAAGAGTGTAAGTAGAAAATCCATGAGGTAAATGCCAGGGTTTTGTCCTGTGCCGGTACTGGGGCACCAGCCATAAACACTGAAGAAATGAAAGTTTAAACTTCCACCTAAGGTGATTTACTCTCCTTCTCAGGCTGTACATCACTCAATGTTTTAAGGATCTACGATTCTTTACAATATCAATATGTCGTTATTCCCTTGGCCAGAGTCTGGGACGCAGCAGCAAAGGTAGCAATTGCCATTGAAAAGAAACAAAAATGACTTGTTGTATGGATAGAAATGAGAAGGAACACCTCTCACTTCACAAGAAGTGACACAACAAATTGATGAAGGTAGAACGGTGGATATATGTATGGATTGTAGTAAGATGTCCGACAGGTTTGCCAGGGTAGGCGCATTCAGAAGGCCAAGAGGCATGGGATCCAGGGAGACTTGGCCGCGTGAATTTAATTGGCTTGTCCACAGAAGGCAAACGGTGGTCGGCGGAGCATATCCTGCCCGGAGATTAGATTAGATTAGATTCAACTTTATCGTCATTGTGCCGAGTACAGATACAAAGCCAATGAAATGCAATTAGCATCTGACCAGAAATGCAAAGAATACAAAATAACTGCGAATAAGAAGTAAGTGCTACAGCACAGAAATATAAAAGTACTGAGACAGTACAATATGGGTACAATACTGCTTAGCGCTGTGATGTGAGGTTCAGCAGTGTCACAGCCTCAGGGAAGGAGCTCTTACTGTGCCTGCTGGTGCAGGAGCGGAGGCGGAGGCTCCTGTAGCGCCTACCGGATGGGAGGAGAGTAAAAGGTCCATGGTTAGGGTGAGATGCATCCTTGATAATGCTTTTCACCCTGCCCAGGCAGCGTTTATGGTAGATGTTCTCAATGGTAGGCAGTTGGGTGCTGATAATCCGCTGGGCAGCTTTCACCACACGCTAGAGTGCTTTGCAGTCCGATATGGGACAATTGCCATACCACACTGAGATGCAGTTGGTGAGTCTGCTCTCAATGGTACAGGAGTAAAAGTCCGTCAGTATCCTGGGACAGAGGTGAGATTTCTTGATGCTCCGCAGGAAATAAAGGCACAGTTGCGCTTTTTTGATCAGGATGGAGGAGTTCAGGGACCAGGTGAGATCCTTGGAAATGTGGACACTAAGGAATTTGAAGCTTGATACACGCTCCACTACAGCTCCGTTGATGTAGGTGGGGACATGAGTGTGGCTCCTAGCATACCTGAAGTCCACAATGATCTCCTTGGTCTTCTGGGTGTGTTAAGGGCCAGGTTGTTGTCAGCACACCACGCGGCCAGGTGCTGGACCTCGTCCCTGTAGGCCGTCTCGTCGTCCCCACTGATCAGGCCAACCACCATGGTGTCATCTGCGAACTTGATTATGGAGTTACAACCACGTACAGGAATGCAGAGATTGATGACTAGTGGCATTCAGCAGGGATCTGTTCTGAGATCACGGCTCTTTGTGATTTTTATGTGACTTAGATGAGGATGTGCAAGGTTGACATGAGGGATAATGTAGAGGTTTATTGCAGGCAACAAAGCAGGGGTTCCCAACCTTTCTTATGCCATGGACCCCTACCGCGAACCGAGGAGTCTGTGGACCCCTGGGTTGGGAATCTCTGCTACAAGGACATTGACAGATGCAGACCTGGGCTGGGAAGGGGCAGATGGGGTTCAATCAGAAAAGTGTGCAAAGATACACATCAGATGGATGAACTTGAAGACACAGTACAGAGTTAATGGCAGGATGAGCAGTATGGAGCTTGGGATCCATACCTGTAGATCTCCCAAAGCTACCACGCAAGTTGATAGGGCGGTTAAGAAGGCATATTATGTGTTGGCCTTCATTAGTCAGAGACTGGGGTCAAGAGACACAGGGCAATGTTGCAAATCTGGTTTGGCTGCACTTGGAGTATTGTGTTTGGTTCTGGCCACCTCATTATAGGAAGGACGTGGAAGGCTTAGAGAGGGTGCGGAGCAGGTTTACCAGGATGCAGCTTGGAATAGAGGGCATGTCTTATGAGGGAAGGCTGAGTGAGCTGGGGTCTTTCTCTTTGGGAGGAAAACCAGAGATGACATGATAGAGGTGTCTCAGATGATAAGAAGCATTCATAGAGTGGACGTCCAGCACTTTCCCCCCACCCCCAGGGTAAAAATGGCTAATCCAAGATTGGAAGAAAATAAAGATGGGATATCAGAGGTAGTTCCCTGTCTCCCCCCCCCCACCACCGCCGACCGCCGCATACAGAGTACAGTGGGTGTTAGAGGTGTTGGTACAGGTATTTAAGATAGCACTCCTTTTTTTTTATCTCATCCATGTTCCCATGTGGGAAGGAAGTATTAGAATGTTCTTGGAGTAAGTGAAAAGGTCAGCAAAACAGTGTGGGCCAAAGGGCCTATACTGTGCTGTACTGTTCAATATTCTATGCTCTATGTCAGCCTTGCCTTCCTCTAAACACCCTCAAAGAAGAGCTGTTCATATGTAAGCAGAGGCTCCTGACATCCAAAGATCGGTGACAATGGTGCTACAGTTAAAAAAGAGTCAACATTACTAAATATATTGACCACATGACACTACGTAAAGACATGCGCTCTTTATTCTTTTGTATATATTATGAATAGAGTGTATTGTTGACATTTATAGAAAAACTTTTTAACATGCAAACTACCAGTTGCCACTCTAAATATTCACCGTGAGTATGTAGTCACAGTCCTCTGAAAAAGAGAGATCCAAAAGTTTAATCACGAGTCAAGAAATTTCTCAACCCAAAATAGCCAACCCTATAACTGGAGGCCATATTTCCTTCTCATTTATTCTGAAGCTAGTTTCTCTGTGTCTATCCCATCATTGTTTTTAAAAGGATGAGTCATCACCCCTCATTTTAAACTCCAGCGAATACAGGCCTTAAGTGCTTCTCGTAAGCCCCTCAACCCAAGAACAACTCCAGTAAGTTTATGAGACATTGTCTCAAATATACATGCATCCTTCTTCAGATCCGGAGACCCAAAATGCAAAGAGAACTCCACACGTGTATCACCAAGTCTTTGTACAATCGCAGCAAGATTTCAACTCTAGAGCAACGTACTAGCTTCCTACATTCCTCACTGTAATTGCATGTTAATTGTACATCTAGCATGTACTAATACACACAGGTTTTTTAAATTCACTGACATCTACTAGATTGTCACTTAAAGATATTCATTTAATTCTTCATAGCACTAAGCAGCCTGATTTTCCACAAGGGTTTTTTGCAGGTGCTGGAAATTTTGAGTGACATGCACAAAATGTTGGCAGGACTCAGTTCCCTCAGCATTTTGTGTGTTGCACACTTTCCCCACATTGTATTAGGCCCGCCAATCTCCTGAGCACTTACCTACTCGAATAACACTCTTGGAACAAACAAGTGCAGATGATGGAACTCTGAAACAAAAACAGAAAGAGTCAAGGATGTTTGTTCTGGTGAAGGGTGAATAACCTATGAAGTTAACTCTGTTTCTCCCTCCACGGATGCTGCCTTCTCTAATGCATCTTTCCACCATTTTGCTTTTTAAGTTTGTTTTTCTTTTAATTCCTGCTCACTTTCCTGCCCATCTTTGTTCATCACAGAACCTAAATACATAATTCTGCCCAAGTCATCAACAGAGATTCATTTACTCTACCTCTAAGGCCATTACCAAATTTTTCACCCACACTAACATGATAGTGGGGCCTTATTTTGTGGAGGAACCATTCTTGTGGTACCTTATCACAGTTCTTTTAAGAAGTCGAATGTATTAAAAACCATTAGCTTCCCCTTAACTCACTCTGTGATGGAGAGCACTCAGTAAACCTACGCTGTACAAATGAGCATTTACACACACACACACACACACACACACACACACACACGGCCTTGTCATTCTGCTGTCATTGTGCTGAGTGTGCGCACTTCAATATCTTCCCCCGGTAAATTCTAATAATGGGTCCTAAACCGAGTTGTTGCGCTCGTGTTGGCTTTATGGTTCCTTTCTCGCCATTCACGGTGGAATATTCCGTTTTGTTAGTGATAGGGATGTGTGAACGTGTATCTGTTGTCTGTACACTGCATTTAATGACAGTACTTCTGCTTATTTTGCAATATGATTGTAATTGCATTGTGGAGTGCATCATATTCTGATTCATATGCCGTATTAAGTTAACTCTGTGGGTAATTGAAGATGGTATGTCCTGGTGCCTAAAAACAGGGCACCTCGCTCTCTGGAGAGAGAGTGGGAAAATGGGAGAGTGGGAGGTTGGGAGAGTGGGAGAGTGGGATGGGTAGATAGATAGATAGATGCCAGGAGTTCACATTAAACATGTTTTGGTAGATACCTTTTTGTAAATATTAGCAACACACACAAAAAATGCTGGTGAACACAGCAGGCCAGGCAGCATCTATAGGAAGAGGTACAGTCGACATTTCAGGCCGGGACCCTTCGTCAGGACTAACTGAAAGAAGAGATAGTAAGAGATTTGAAAGTGGGAGGGAGAGGGGGAGATCTGAACTGATAGGAGAAGACAGGAGAGGGAGGGCCAAGAGCTGGGAAGTTGATTGGCAAAAGGGATACGAGGCTGGAGAAGGGAGAAGATTATGGGACGGGAGGCCCATAAGGGAGAAAGAAAGGGGGGGGGACCCAGAAGATGGGCAAGGAGTTATAGTGAGAGGGACAGAGGGAGAAAAAAAAAGGGGAAGGTTGGGGGTTGGGGAGATAAATAAATAAATAAATAAGGGATGGGGTACGAAGGGGAGGTGGGGCATTAACGGAAGTTAGAGAAGATGGCATGAACATTGACTTCTCTAACTTCCATTAATGCCCCACCTCCCCTTTGTACCCCATCTCTTATTTATTTATTTATATGTTATGAAAAAAATTTTTTCTCCCCCCCCCTTTTTTCTCCCTCGCCTGACGAAGGGTCTCGGCCTGAAACGTCAACTGTACCTCTTCCTATAGATGCCTGAACTTCCAGCATCTGCAGATTTCCTCATGTTTGCGTTTTTGTAAATATTGGCGGTTTTCTTTTGCTAATTTTTGTAAGTTTGATTTTTGATGCACTCTTACATGAAGGTGCTAAGTGACTCCAGCCATGTTTAACCTACATATCGTAACCCACTCCACAAGTTACATCCTCAACACATGCCATTAGATTTGTCAAACATGACTTCACTTTCAGAAAGTTAGGTTTATGACGTTCCAAGTGCCCTGTGACAACACCCTGACAAGTGATGTCAGGCCGAGTGATCTGTTATTCTTTTTTTTTTCCTTCTCTCTCCTTTTTTTGTAGAGTACTGTCAAAAACTGATTTTGCTAACCTCCAATCAGATCCTTCCTGAATATATGATCTTCCAGAATTCCCTGCTAGATTGTAAAATTCCAAAACGCAAGTCATTGAATCCTGAGAATCTATTGTATTTTAGGCCCTTTCATTTCCACAGGACTTACCCCTTGCAAACATTAGCGTTCTCTTTCTCATTAGATTCATGATCCCCCCCCCCCATACTTTTTGGTGTATTGAATTCATTGCGCCGTAGACTGTGAAGACAGATGGAGAATATTTGTTTAATATCTCAGCCAATTCCTTATTCCAAAAAATTACTTTTTTTGTTTCTGGTTCATTTGCTTTTGCAGCTTTCTTGTTTGTTGACACAGTTCCAATGGCTCTTTAATAAGGGCCAGGAATTCAGACCCAAAGCCTGGTTTATACTTCTGTGTCAACGCATCACCGTAAGGTCTGCGTCGCCGCAAACCCTATGCAAAGCCGACGCGGAACCCTACGCCGGAGCCTGCGTTGCTGCGACGGGCACCCCTCCCAAAATGTAACCACGCGTCGCAGCAACACAGACCGTAAGAACTGTGGTTGGTCTGCTTGGTAGCATCGCGTTTCCTCCTACGCTGCAATAGCTTCCCATTAGGCGACTGAAGGGCAGGGAAGGAACCCTGGCTGCAATGCTTTCCATAAAGCTTTACAGACCTCCAAAATTATGGAGGACACATTTCACTTTGACGAGAAAAGACGTTCACTTCTTGTTTACCCTGAGAAGACTACCATGACCATGAAGCCTTGCACGGGCAGGTGAGTGCGCGTGCGTGATGTGCGCGAATTGAGAGCGACGCAGACACACCAACACACAAGTATAAAGGCTCACAATGCGCGTAGGCCACTTGCGTAGGTTACGGCATCCAGTTAACGCAGAAGTATAAATCAGGTTTTAGCTACACATCTCCTTGGTATTCCAAGTGCCCAACAGGAGGGGGGAGTTGAGGACAAGGCAGGAACTTACGCGTTGCCACCCTTGTGCTGCACTGAGATTCCTCAATGAGTTTGACAGAGCTGTACTAACTTTCACAGACTTCAGACTTCCCAGCTCTCAGGCCACGGAACTTCAACTCTGTAGCTGCATTCAAATGAACAGGAGACATAGGTCATGACAAAAAGTTCACTTCAACTTTTTTATATAAATTTGCTTCCATTCTTTTTTGATGATTACTAAGAGTGATGTTGTGTCTTAACATCTTTAAGTTAATAATTAAATTTTTAAATGTGCATTTTTATAGTTTCCAAATCCCAAGTTGTTTTTGAATATTCACGAACGTAAAAATATTCAAAGAGGGTAACACTATTAGCAGCTAACGAGCCTGGGGCACGCCATCACTGGCTGTCAAAGCCCTTCTGTGGGTGTAGCTGGTTATCTGCCTGGGGTAGCACCAATTCTGCTCTCCCCTCGTCCATACAACCTTCACCTTTCAGGACCCGAGAGGCTTATTGCTAAAGTCCGCTTTCTACCACAGCTGCATGACCTCTCCAATGGGTCAGAGTTGTTGGTGATAAAATTTAAACTTTAAACAAATATTCTTTGCTGAGATTTTTGTTGTAAACATGAACCACTATCCAGTTTTTAAATGTAAATTTCAAGCAGCCATCAGTTTGAAGCTAAAGGCAGAGTTTTGAAAAGTGACCAGGAGAGCTGGCTCTCCAAACATTATGTCACTTAGCACATAAAACATGGCTTCAAATTGGAATATCTCTGTGCTCAGAGGGTCAGTGCTCACAGCATTAATTGTGGATGCTTGAGCTTTCTGTTGCCAGAAGCTTTTAAGACCATCTGTGCGAGATACTTTGTCCCAGCAAAGGTATCTGGAAAACATCACATGCAGATGACGTCATCTAGTAGAAAATAGTATAGCTACCAACAAAGTTTGGGGATTGTTAGGAATAACAAGCAGAAAGACAGGAAGATGTGTTTACAGAAAGAAGGGCCAGAATTCATTCCTCAAACTTCAGTTTCTGCGATTGATGACTCGTTCGTCTGCAACTCATTGCTATGTTCTTCTAGTTCGTAAAAATTGCACCTGTGTTTGGAAATCATTTTTAGTTTGTAAATCTTCTGTAGTACAGAAATCTTTTATAAATCAGAAATTCTCCAAAAGTGTTAAATGTGTATGAAGAGTTATTTACAAACATGTGTCATTAAAAATAAAGTAATTGTGTTTAAAACTACGTTATTCGATGGAAGTATCTCCTCCTTGGTAGGGAGAGGGAGATCCACCAATAAAGCTGGCGGCATTTGCAGCTAAACCTTACCTCAGAGACTAGATGGGGAAGTTTACACCACACGCTGCATCCGCAAAGCAAACAGCATTATGAAGGACCCCATGCACCCCTCATACAAACTCTTCTCCCTCCTGCCATCCGGAAAAAGGTACCAAAGCATTCAGGCTCTCACGACCAGACTATGTAACAGTTTCTTCCCCCAAGCCATCAGTCTCCTCAATACCCAGAGCCTGGCTTGACACCGACCTACTATACCCTCTACTGTGCCTGCTGTCTTGTTTATTATTTATTGTAGTGTCTGCACTGTTTTGTGCACTTTACGCAGTCCTGGATAGGTCTGTAGTCTAGTGTAGTTTTTGTGTTTTTTCTTACGTAGTTCAGTATAGTTTTTGTATTGTTTCATGTAGCACCATGGTCCTGGAAAAAGTTGTCTCATTTTTACTATGTTCTGTACCAGCAGTTATGGTTGAAATGACAATAAAAGTGATTTGACTTGACTTGATTTGAAACCGGTCCTTGAAGAGTAGGTAGATACAGTATAACCTCTCTATAGTGAGGGTACCTGTAGATATCTATATCAAAACTGGTTTGAAATCTTCTCTGTTTGGGACTTTGTGGCCAGAGAACCCAATACCATCACAGAACACAGCCCATTCCACAGCACTGGCTATCCAGCTGGGTTCAGCACAGTTCAGTTGGTGACTATCCTCGTGGAATGGCTCTCCATACTAAGCTAAACATCCTGCTGTGTACACCAGACCTTGTAACATACATTCAGCCTCTGAACTGTTCAATCCTACCTCAATTTGCACACTGCTAAATATCTGTGACGCCGTGTACTAACTTTATGCATAATTATTTATACTCTTTCAGTCGAACCTCGTTCAGTTTGCTGGTCCCTATATGTACAATAGCAGCTGGATCCACCATCTCCCTCGCCAGTTCTAAAAAGATTTCATTTCCTCACACCCTGCCAGGTCGTGCAACATTTAGAAACCCAGCAGAGGCTACAGACAACAACATCTAGACCGGGGTACCCTACCTTTTTTATGCCATTAACTGAGGGCTCTCTGGACCACAGGTTGGGAACCCCTGATCTAAACCAACCCTAAGCTGTCCCATCTATTCCTCCCCACCCCACCTCCACACGTTTTATACTGCCCACTATCACCTTACACTATTTCTACCACGCTCCCCTCATTTGATTAGCTTCAAAAGCATTGGTCAGATGACCTGTATTCCTTGTAGACTTTGAGGTCATTGTTATAGGCAGCAGGGATCCAGCATCTGTAGAGCAGGACAAAAATCAAATCACTGCTTTCTCTGACCCACCGGACACAATCCCCTGTCACTGACCATTAACCAAACATAAACCTCTACCGAACCCATGCCTCATGATCAGACTGTGCAGATTATCCTTCCCCTTGCCGATGCACCACAATATCCGCAGATCAGTATTTCTGAGCCAATGTTTCTCAACAAGCAGTTATATAAGACCAAGGTTAATATTCAAGAACTCACTACGGTTGAGTTAATCACAACTATTAATAGTTTATCAGCACAAATTGGGACCTGCTAAAACAAGCAGGGATTAAGACTCACCAATAGTTACATGCCAGCTTTTCAAAATTCCCCAATAAAAAATGCCCTTCTGTTTCCTTTCCATTGGTGGAAAAACTTTGCCGTGTTTACCAGTGCATACAGTTAATCACCTTCTGCTCATTCTTTGAGAAGATCATAATGATCAAACCAATAAAGGAACAGGCAACTTCAAAAGGGTAGTTTCTTCCCTGTTGCGTTCTGTGAAGGAAGGTACAGAAACCTAATGTCCCATACCACCAGACTGAAGAACAGCTAACTCCCTACAAATGCTGACCATTCTGATCACGTTGCATGAAACTGGACTTTGTTTTTCTTTGTTCTAATTGTCTTGCAATAATTAAACTCTTCCTGCTGTAGTATAATTACCTATGCACTAGGCAAATTCCTCTAGTTCACTCAGATCTGCAGTTGTTTGCTGCATGAATATTTAAATCTATGCTTCTATTTACATTTAAATTAAGTTTCTACTGCATAATAGGAGCAGATATACACAATATGGTAGAAATCTTTAAGCAGATTATTGGCATAGAAATCTTAACATTGAAATGAACAATATGATTTTAAGGCTTCAGTAAATTGCAATATAATGATTCAATAGGAATACCACAAGCTCATTTGATTGAGTGTCTTTGAATGAGCTCTACATTGACTGTCGCTTGTGGAATTTATTATTTTTAGCCTTTGGATTAATTTTACAATACAGCAAGGCCTAGTGACACAGCATTTATCACAGTTCAGTTAATAACAAGCTCAGATCTTCAGAACAAGCCCATGTAAAGTTACTATGTCATTTTAAGATCTCAGGCAAACAATAATCATCAGAGGTCAATGGACGTTCTCATGGAAGTTCCTGTCCTTAATTATGGGCACAAAATATTACTGACACAGACAGTGACTTTGGTTTGTTTCAAGATGTCTTAAGTTTTAGTGTTTAAGACCTGTAGGTCTACAAAATAAAAAAATCTAAGAGGTTCTATTTATATTATCAGACATTGGGATACATATTGTATATGTATATTTACACATGTACTTAAACTCATTTGAGTGTTTAAACATTATACACAGAGATGACATTAATGGTGTGAAAAACCAACACATTGTTCTAATGTATGCTGCTTATTAGCCTTGTCATTATTTTAAATTATAGCCACTTAGTGCTGAAATATTGAGGTCAGTGGCCTTCAACTACAGACCAAAAGACAATTTTTATTTGCAGTTTCAGCAGTTCATTTAAATATAGAATTTTTTTTATTATGTAATAGTTAATCTAATAGTTATTGCACTGGGAGAGTTAAGACCAACTGTGTTGCTCAGGTGAAGGAGGAGTAGAGGGCAGGAAATAATTGGACCAGAATATACAGTCTAATTTCAGACTAATTTTAAACCTTTTAATTTTGTCTTTGCTTTGTATGACACTGTGATTTCCTATGGTAATTAGCTAATCTTAAAGGAATACAAGTAGCAAATCAGTAGCGGATAACTTCAAGTACGCCACATTTCTCTCCGCCATTGGTAGTATCTATAGAAGGGTGGTGTCTCAAGAAAGCAACAGGTATCATCAAAAATACCCTCCATATGGACCGTGTCATCTTTTCATAGACACCTTCAGGCAGGTGGTACAGAAGCCTGAAGTCCCACACCACAAGGTTCAAGAACAGCTCTTTCCCTTCAAACATGGACCACTCTGATCACTTCAAAGTAAAATTTATTATCAGAGTCACCACATACAACCCTGAGATTATTTTTCCTGTGGGCATACTCAGCAAATCTATAGAATAGTAACTGTAAACAGGATCGATGAAAGAGCAAGAGCGGAGAAGACAACAATTTGCGCAAATGCAAAGGTAAATAAATAACAAGAGCGTGAAATGGCAAGATAAAGAGAACTTAAAGTGAGATATAGGCTGTGGGAACACCTCAATGATAGGGCAAGTGAGTGTAGTTATCCTCTTTGGTTCAAGAGCCTGATGGTCGAGGGGTAGTAACTGTTCTTAAACCTGGTTGTGCGAGTCCTAAGCGTTATGTACCTTCTACCTAATGGCAGCAACCGCTTTACCATAGATTACTTGCACTAAGATAGTTTTTTAAAATTTTGTTTTAATTGTTTTCTTGTAATAATGCTATCTTCCTGCGATGCTGTTGCAAGTCAGTTTATCGTTGCACCTGTTCATACATGTAATTGTGCATACGACGATAAGTTTGAAATTAAACAAACATTTAAATTTTAAGAATTAGCTGGAGGACAAAGCTAGCAACATTGAATTGGCCGGCTTCAAGTAAAAATGAGCAGATATATAAACATAAGAACATAAGAAACAGGAGCAGAAGTCAACCATCTGGCCCGTTGACCCTGCTCCACCATTCAATAAAATCATGGCTAATCTGACCATGGACTCGTCTCCACCTACCAGCCTTTTCCCCATAACCCTTAAATCCCCTACTATGCAAAAATCTGCCCAACCTTGTCTTAGTATATATTTACTGAGGTAATTAACTGCTTCATTGGGCAGTGAATTCCACAGATTCACCATTCTTTGGGAAAAACAGTTCCTCCTCATCTCTGTAAACAATTTCATGCATTATGATGTTGAAAGTTTTTTGTTCGGGTTTCTTGAAGCATCAGAACTTCAGGTTACAAAACTTGGTATCACTGTGTGACCACCAAAGGAAAAATGCATTTGCAGCAAAGTTTACAAATGTGGGTTCCAATTTAAATTTTGGTGCAGGAATTTTAAGATAATACAAACTTCTAAGACATGAAGTGCAAATGAACAAACATTTTTAATAATACTGTAGAGTTAATTTGCCCTGTGATAATGTCACGGGACAAAAGATTGTTTCAGGATCTACTCGAACAGGTTAATAGCCTTTATATTGTCCAATGTTGGGATATTGATCATTTTCAATGTACATTCACTTATGTTGAAGCACTCAGGGCAATGTAGTCTTCTGCTGATGAGCCAGTAAGACAGAATCATTATGTGGATGTGCTGCGGTGTATTAAGTTTTGTAAAAAACATTGGATGAAAGTCTGAGCAATTCCAAGTTGCTCTTTAACTCTTTGTGGGCCCGCAGCACGTAAGGTGTCTGCACGAGTTAAACAGTGCAGGTTTCTTAAATGTTTGCTGACAGCAGCTGGATTCCTTCTGGCCTCAAGCCCAGTGACATGAGAACAAAAGATCAAAGAGTTAGTCTATCTCTGAGTGTCTCGCTCTGCTTGTGGATTGAACCCCTATTTATCGAGGCACCTTCTGCTCAGCTCTTGGGACCAGCTAGACTGAGGAATTATGATTGATCAGTGCCTCGACGGACACAGGGTGATTTCATGAGTCAGAATCTGGAATTCCCCAACAACAGTGACAATCAAGGCCCCCAAGGACAGCAACAATCAATTGAAGATTAAGAATCTTGAGTCCTGAAATCCTTGTAACTTACTACGTAGTATTTAGAGTGATTTATTTGTGCTTTCTGTTTTATGATAAGGTTTAAACTAGTTTGTTGTGCTTGTATGCTTATTACCATATCCCCTGGACACTCGAATTGTTTGGGTCTGATCAACCCAGCCCATTGCATTAGGGAGCACAACTGCATTCTTCGAAGATCCAGCTATCATTCCTTCACCCTTCGTTCATTTATTTGCAGATTTCCTGAAAAGTGGCCAGAGAAGCAGAGCTGCAGAGCCAAAAATGACATATTTTAGCTAAAATGTCAAACAGAGACCTCGCATGCATTGTTCAAGTGGCAAATGACATAACTGAAGGGAAACCCTCGGAACTCCTTCCAAGCAATTAACTGTGATGGATATTCACTTTCCAGGGCCCGAGAGGCTTATTGCTAACCTCATGACCTTTCCAAAGGGTCAAGGTTATTTGTGAGAAAGTTAAGGCCTCAATCAAATATTCCTTGCTCAAGCTCCTGTTGTAAACAAGAACCAGTCTTCACTTCTTAATGCAAATTGCAGGCGGTAATCTGTTTGAAGTTAATAGGCTGACTGCTAAGAGATGTAGTTCATAAAGTGAAGTGACCATGAAATTTCTTCTCTGCATTAGCCAAATGCAAGACATTGGGGTTATGTTAATTGGCATGCATTAAACCAGGCAACTACAGCTAAGTTATTTGCACTATTGCCCCCAGAAGCTTTTAGACCATCTAAAAGCAAATTACTTTGTCCCAGCAAAGGTGTCTGGAAAACGTCATATGCAAATTATGTTATCTAGTAATAACAGTATAAATATTTGGAAGCATTTGGGGATCATTAGGAATGACAAAGAAAATGAAAGAAAGACAGGGTGACAGAAAGAAGAACTAGGGTTCATCCCTCAGCCTTCAGCTTCTGTGATGGATGGCTTTCACCTACAATTTGTTGATGTGTTATTTTGTTTGTAAGAATTGTACCTGTGTTTGCAAGTCCTCTGTAGTTTGTAGACCTTTTGTAATTCAGAAATCTTTTATAAATCAATCTTCTGTGAGTGCTAAATGTGTGTTAAGTACGATTTGTCTATACTTAGATGTTCATCATTAAAAATAAAATAATCTCAGGAGAGCCCAACTTTAAATGTATGGAAGGAAATTACAATGGACATTTACAAAATTAGATTAGATTATGAGGATTATGAGATTATTGTCATTTAGTAATGCATGCATTAAAAAATGATACAATATTCCTCCAGTGTGATATCACAGAAACACAGGACGGACCAAGACTGAAAAACTGACAAAAACCACATAATTATAACATATACTTACAACTGTGCAACAATACCATAACTTGATGAAGAACAGGCCATGGGCACAGTAAAAAAGTTCAAAGTCTCTCAAAAGTCCCATATCTCACGCAGACGGGAGAAGGAAGAAAACTCTCCCTGCCATACCCAACCACAGTCCGACTCTGAGTCGTCCGAAAACTTCGAGCCTCCGACCAGCCCTCCGACACCGAGCACCGAGCACCACCTCTGCCGAGCGCTTCGACCCCAGCCCCAGTCACCAGCAGCAGGCAAAGCCGAGGATTTTGGGGTCCTCCCTCTGGAGATTCTCGATTGCACAGTAGCAGCGGCAGCGAACCGGGCATTTCAGAAGTTAATCCAGATGTTCCTCCGTGCTCTCACAGCTGTCTCCATCAATGGGGAAGATAACAGCATTTGTTAACCATAAGTGGGAACAATTTGATTCATACTGGGAAAAATGGTGTGACTACGTAACACCTCACAGGCCTGATTTTATTCTCACAAGTTAATGAATATGTTGTTTAAAAAAACACTCCCTACTCTGTACATAGATCAAAGTTGCTGGTGAACGCAGCAGGCCAGGCAGCATCTCTAGGAAGAGGTACAGTTGACGTTTCAGGCTGAGACCCTTCGTCAGGACTAACTGAAGGAAGAGTTAGTAAGAGATTTGAAAGTGGGAGGGGGAGGGGGAAATCCAAAATGATAGGAGAAGACAGGAGGGGGATGGATGGAGCCAAGAGCTGGACAGGTGATTGGCAAAGGGTGTATGAGAGGATCATGGGACAGGAGGCCCAGGGAGAAAGACCAGAACTACTCCGTACATAGTTCTCTTCTTTCGATTGTCCTTTCTTTCCTCTCCTTGCTATAAGTGTATACCTCAGATAAATATTATGTGGAGATTTGTGACAAACATGATTATATGATATATATGTACAATATCTGAAATACATTTTATGGAAATGTTTGTTTGATGATGAAATTCAATAAAAAATAAATTAAAAAAAAAAATCTGAGTTTAATCTGCATCATAAACTGGCAGTATCTGCTCCTTGGTAGGGAGGGGAGACCCAGCACTCAAGCAGTACGTATTGGCAGCTAAACCTTGCCACAGTGATTAGACGGGAGTAAGTCCGCGAGGAGTAGATCGATACCATTTAAACCTCCCGAGAGTGCAGTTATCTGTGGATATCTATAATCAGATAGGGTTTAAATTCTTCTTCTGAGTTTAGAGCTTTGTAGGTTGGGAATCCAGTGTCATCATACAACGTGGAATGCAAACATTTTTTTAAAAAGTTGTTGTTATGGGATCTGCTGTGCATAGTTTGCCATTTCCTACACTCCCCAAATTTCAGAAGCACATCCGTATTTTTTGCAAATGAAAGTAATGGCTACCGGAAAACGTGTGCAATGACTCTCGATGATGCCACATAGTCAGTCAGCACCTTCCTCCCCACTGCTCACACCTCAATATCACACGAAGCTGACCGCCTGCCCAGACTGTCTCAGCAGGTGACCAGCCATGCCAACACATCTTGTGTGCCATTCTGAACAACTGACCTACAACACAACTTCTGAAATTGGGAACTGCTGCTTCCTTGTCAAATGTTGCACAATGCAGTAATCAGCGCTCAGTACAGATTTTTCCCCCCTTTATCTGTAACCTATTCAACATACAAGTATCGAATATTTGGCTTTGTCAGCTTTCTGCATTTGTAGTACAAGGGTGTGAGAGCATCTGCAGACTGCAACCATCCCATTTTGCTCAGTTACATATTAGTAGGACAAACAAAAGTTTCATGAATGTCATCTACTTGTGCAAAAAAAAAATCCTCACAATAACCTTACTGAATGTCCTGCACTCGTTTTTAGAGATAAAATCGATATAAAACTTTTTCATTAGCAACCTACATCTTTGGTAAAGTTTATGCAATACGTATAAGAATTTCGTCCCTTTTGAGACTTTAGTTCCTGGACTTACTGCATTGGATGTTTAAACAGAAACATCATGTATGGTTTAATACAAAGATAAAGGCATCCGTTAGTCTTGCGAGACCATGGATCTGTGCCTGGAAAGTCTTCACTCTCCAGGGCGCAGGCCTGGGCAAGGTTGTATGGAAGACCGGCAGTTGCCCATGCTGCAAGTCTCCCCTCTCCACGACAGCAATGTTGTCCAAGGGAAGGGCACTAGGGCCGATACAGCTTGGCACCAGTGTCGTCACAGAGCACTGTGTGGTTAAGTGCCTTGCTCAAGGACACAACACGCTGCCTCGGCTGGGGCTCGAACTCACGACCTTCGGATCACTAGTCAAATGCCTTAACCACTTGGCCATGTGCCCACATAATACAAAGATAGTTTTGACAAATCATTAGCACCAAATGCTGGAGCATCTCAGTAGGTCAGGCAGCATCTACGGAAGGGAATAAACAGTCAAACATTTTGGGCGGAGATCCTTCCTCAGGACTGGAAAGGAAGGGTGAAGGTGCTGGAAAGAAAAGGTAAGGGGTAGAGGAAGAAGGAGAGCTAGATCACGATTGGTGAAGCTGGGTGTGTGGGAAAGGTCAAGGGCTGGAGTGGTAGGAATCTGATGGGAGAGGAGAGAGGATCATAGGAGAAAGGGAAGAAGGAGGAGGAGGTGGTAAGCAGGTGAGAGGAGGTGAGAGGTCATAGTGGGGAATAGAAGAAGTCGGGAGGTAGAAAATATTTTTTAACTGGAAGGAGAAATCAATATTCGTGCCATCAGGTTGGTGGCTACACAGATGGAATATAAGGTTTTGCTCCTCCACCCTGATGGTGGCCTCATCTTGGAGGAGGCCATGGACCAACATGTCAGAATGGGAATGTTTGGCCACCGGGAAGTTCTGCTTTTGGTGGATGGAGCTGAGTTGCTCTACGAATCAGTCACCCAATTTACAACAGATCTCACCAATGTAGAGGAGGCCGCATCAGAAACTCTGCCTTCAACTCTCACCTTCTAACTATCCTCCTTCCTCTCCCCCTACCTTTTTATTCTGGCGTCTTCCCCGTTCTTTTCCAATCCTGAAGAAGTGTCCCGGCCTGAAACATCGACTGCTTATTCATTTCCACAGATGCTGCCTGACCTGCTGAGCTCCTCCAGCACTTTGTGTGTGTTGCTTTGGATTTCCAAGCATCTGTAGACTTTCTCATGTTTATGATTTGGCAAATCAGAGCTTAAAAAAGTTTAATCGCAGGTTATATAAAAAAAACTGCAAATATATAATATTAGTATGCGCCTCGATGACAAGCAGGATTCAGGGCTGAAGAAGCTCACATCAAGTAGAGCAGTTCAAGGTCTTCTGAACACTTAACTTTTCTTCACATTGCAATATGGCCTCAAAGTTCTTTTCAACACCAGTTATAAACAAGGCTTTGACAATTTTGACAAAAATCCAATTTCATCTTAAGTACAAACTGTTTTTCCTCACAGCAATATTGAACCTCAAAGACTTTAAAGTTCAGATGATGACACTAAATTCCAAAGCTTTATTAAATGAATCCGTTAAGTCTTATTACTTGAACCCCTTTGAGTATTTCTGCTGTTGACTACCAAATTATAACAAGATTAGTCCTTTTCATTGCACTCATAAAATCCTAATACATTATTATAAAATTGTTCCTACTACAGGATTTTTATTATTTTTTTCATTACTTATAACCATAATTTCCCATAATATCATTTTCAGAACTAGAAGCCAATACCAAATTGACCTAATGTTCTACGAAGAAGTTTCTTTTCGTATAGATTATGCAGAAAGATATAGAAATAACCTATGTTCCCATGGCCTGAGGCTTTTGCACTGTGTTCTGATCGTCTCTGCTTTATCAGCAATCCACAAAGAGGCCCTGTAAGCATCTTGCCTAACCAAGAAATTCAAAATGATCTTCAACTTGCCAGAATCCAGCGCCCCTCAGTCAAACTTCCAGCCTTTTCCACAGATGCGCTTGTTACTCAAGGCTGCCCTGCAGTCAGTGACTGACAAAGCTGCCTGGTGCTTCCTCAGATGGGAGAACCAAGAACAGGCAGTTACAGTCAGAGTAACACACACAAAATGCTGAAGCAACTTAGAAAGTCAGGCAGTATCTCTGGAGAGCAATAAACAGTCATAATTTTAGAGCAAGACCCTTCAACACCACTGATGAAGGGCCTTCAAGTTCTGATGAAGGGTCTGGAGAGAGACACCAGCTGTTTCTTCCTCTCTATAGCTGCTGCTTGACCTGCTGAACATTTTGAGTGTGCTGCTCTGGTTTTCCAGCATCTGCAAATGCCTGTGTTTTTTCAGTTACAGTCATAGCTTACAAATCAGACCTAGACTGTTCAGGGTAAGACAAAAAGGCACCCGCTCTGCAGAAATGTTGGGCAAATGGAGCTTTCAAAACTGAAATTAATGGATACTTATTAGTTACAGGTATCAATGGATAGGGAGTCAAGAATGGAAATAGTTAATAAGAAGCAGAATAGAGCAGTACAACTGGTTTGTTCTTGCTGTGATCTTTGATATCATTGAAAGATCATCTTTTCCCTTGGATCTTCTGCTAGATTTCATCATTTGAGTTATGGGATCTAATGGTTTGAATAGTAATAATAGTCATAATATTAAAACAGGTTAGCGCCTTGTGCATGAAACGAGAGAGGTTTATGCACAATTACCCAGAAATTGGATTTATTAACGTGTTATTTTTTATGTGCAAATCACTCGTAAAAGCCATTTTCCTCAAGTTAAATTGCCCTTAAGATCAGGTGAAATCATGCCCTTTAGAAAATTATACTGTGCACTTCAACGTGGTTTTAACTTCACTGCGCCTGCCTTTCTTCCATTATTACACGTACACTCAGGTGTGTGACCATTCGCTCTGCGGCCACTTCCGATCTTACTGACGTAAAGTGAAGCCACTGGATGAAACCTACAATTGACCTTGAACAGTCACAGTACAACAAGGCATACATTCTGTTACCAGATGCAATAAAGAGACATTCTCTGTCATCTGGTTAGTTCAAAGTAAATTTTATTATCAAAACACATATATATCGCCATGTACAGCCTCAAAATTCATTTTCCTGTGGGCATACTCTGCAAATATAGAACAGTAACTACAACAGGATCAATGAAAGATCAACCCAGAGTGCAGAAGACAACAAACTGTGCAAATGCAAATATAAATAAATAGCAATAAATAACAGGAACATGAGATAATGAGATAAAAGAGTCTTGAAAGTGAGATCGTTGGTTGTGTGAACATCCCAATGATGGGAAGTGAGTGTAGTTATCCTCTTCAATTCAAGAGCCTGATGATCGTGGGATAGGAACTGTTCCTGAACCTGGTGGTGTGAGCCCTGAGACCCCTGTACCTTCTACCTGCTGTCCTTACAACTTCAAATTTCCCTACAGACCTAGAGCTCCTCAAGTCAGAGGACAGTGCTACAACTCACACTGGTTATTATCTAGTTACAGTAGCTATTGATTTATCAACTCAATGGATTAAAGTGATTAAAGACTAAGGATTAGAGTCATCTATCATATGTACATCAAATGCATCAAAATATACAGTGAAAATGCATCAAATTAAATCAGGGAGGTCTGTGCTGGGCAGCCTGCAAGTATCACCACGCTTCTGATGCCAACAGAGCATCCCCACAACTCACTAACCCTAATTGGGTGTTTGACAGTCTTTTTTTTAATGGGTTCTTTAGGTTTCTTTGTTTTGTGGCTGCCTATTAGGAGACAAATGTCAAGGTTGTATAATGTATACATACTTTGTTATGAATGTAATTTGAACTTTGTACGTCTTTGGACTGTGGGAGGAAACCAGAGCACCAGGAGGAAAGCCACACAGTCATGGGAAGAATGTACAAACTCTTTTCAGGCAACAGTGGGAATTGAACCCTGATCAGTGAGAGCTGGCACTGTGAATTAAAGCACGAACCTCTTCGCTACTGTGTCACCTTGTTACAGTGGTAGCCCCTCTGGCAGTACGCCATTGCTAGAGGTGATATAATGGCAATGACAAGGTTGGGAACATTGGGCAGCACAGTAGCGTGGTGGTTAGCATGTCGCTTTACAGTACCGGCAACCCAGGTTCAACTCCCTCCGCTGTGTGTAAGGAGTTTGTACGTTCTCCCCGTGACCGCGTGGGTTTCCTCCGGGTGCTTTGGTTTCTCTCAGTCCAAGGATGTACTGATTGGTAGAGAGATTGGTCATTGGAAATTATCCCGTGATTAGGCCAGGGTTATAATGAAGGGCCAGAAGGGCCTATTCTGCACTATATCTCAATAAGTTAATAAATAAAAGACATACCCAGGAGTGAGCAGGCTCCTTCCACATCCCACTTCTGGTTTTGAGGGTCATGTTTTCCAAGTTGTCAACTCTAAGCACGGCTGTGCCGTGTTATTGAGTCTCCCTTGGTCTTCACCCAATCACAGAGATTGCCTTTGATCTCTTTATCCCTTCCCCTGCATCTGAACAGCCATTGACCGGAATCATTCCCCATTTCTCTCTTCACCGATGCTCTCAGACCCGCTCAGTGTTTTCTGGCACGTCCTGCTTTTACTTCAGTTTTACCAGTTAGAAAACTCGGTTTCTTAGTCTTCTCGTCTTCAGGGCCATTCGCTATAAACTGTGCCATATGCATTCCAGTCACAGCTAACCTCAATGGATCAGTTCTCTATAAAGGATGTATACACATATGGTCACACATCCTGTTCTGCAATTGTTACTTCAATATAATGGTCGCTGTAATTGAGAATAAATTGCATTAAATATTCTAAACACCAAATTATTCACATTACACCTAACACTAGAATAATAATTTTAAGTACTACAGCTATTATAATTATACATTGTGTTTACTGCATCAATCAATAACAGGAACTCATTTGTAACTATTACTAATTTGTTTATTTTCTAAGGCCCCTTGTGTCTCTCTCTTTTCATACCATCTGGCTTCCAGTATGACTTCCTATGGAGACCAAATTCTTCCTATCTCCTGCTCCACAATCTCCTCCAACTCTGCCATTCTGGACTGTCTTTCAATCCTGCCCACCACGAGTGGTGTCAGTTCATCCTGATCGACTTTAGTTCCACTGTTACTGGGCTGATAGTTCCAGCACCATGGAGAGCGTTCTGACTGGTTGAACCGCTGTCCAGTATGAAGATGCCAATGCAAGGGGTTGGAAAAAGCTGCAGAGGGTTGTGAACTCAGCCAGCACCAACTGTCCCCACCATGGAGGAGATCTTCAAAAGGCGGTTCCTCAAGAAGGCAGCGTCCAACATCAAAAACTCTCAGCATCAGCAAATAACCCTGTGACCTGTGGTGGGCCAGTGGCAGGGCGCTGAACTGAACTGACCTGAATCCTACAGGACTCCTGGTTTGATGCTTGGTATTCTATGCATTGTTCACCTTCTGCCATTTGTACAGCTTGTTCTTTTTTGCGCGTTGGGTGTTTGATGTTCTCTTGAACAGGTTCCATGGTGTTTCTTTGTTCCATGGCTGCCTGCGGGAAGACAAATATCAGAGCTGTATTCTATATACATACTTTGATAATAAATGCACTTTTAATCTTTGAATCAACCCTCTTCTCATTACTGCCGTCAACAAGGAGGTTCAGGAGCCTGAAGACATATACACACAACATTTTAAGAACTGCTGTCCCTCCACTATCAGATTTCTTTCAAACTATGAACTACTTATTTACTTTTTTATATTTCTTATTGTAACTTAAAGTAATTCTTTATGTATTGCACTGCATTGCTACTGCAAAACAACAAATTTCACAGCATATATCAGTAATAATATTCTGATTCTGATATCAGTAGGTCTATATCTACTCAGATATTCTTCAGGAGTACAGGAGATCCTCTGAGCTTTTGAACCAGTTTCGGATTGCAATACAGTCATCTTTCAACAAATCTAACTCAGTCTGTGCCTGTCTCTGCCTAGGCGGAAGATGGTTGGGGTTCTTCAAGTACTTCTCAGTATCTAAGACAGGCCAACTTGCTGCAGCATCAAGGAACATATTTAGCTGCTTCCCAAATCACCAGAGTGGCCTTATTTACGTATTGAACACCATTCCGTAAATTTTTTTCCATCTGCTAATCATATCTTAAGGCACGTGCATTTTTCAGCGGAACTGTTCAGAATTTTGCTCCCTTGCATCTAGAGTAAAAAATGAATGGCCCTCTTAACCAACTGTTTTATTCTTCAGCAATCCACACCCTGCCCCACCCTGAGACAACTGAAACACAGGGACATCTTGAAGTTGCGTTGAATCTATCTGTGCACACATACTGCATGACAAGGTCCCCAGATATTTACACCTGTGATTTGCAGTTATTCTGCCCCAGAGCAGCCTGACATACGAGTTTCCCTCTGAAACCACTTTCAACGACGTGCAAGATTTCCATTACCACTTTAGTTAGCTTTATTTGTAGCATGCACATTGAACTATACAGTGAAATGCGCCATTTGTATCAACAACCAACACAGTCCAAGGATGCGCTAGGGGCCGCCCACGTGTGTCACTATGTTTCCTATGCCAACAGAGCATGCCACAGTTTAACCGATATGTCTTTGGACTGTGGGAGGAAACCCACGTGATCACGGAGAGAACGCACACACTCCTTACAGACAGCAGTGGGAATTGACCCCGATCGACTTCATAGCTGGCCCTGTAAAAGTGAACAGCTAATTGCCACGTCAGGCTTGTTGCCTGCTTCTCAGAATCACAAGCAAAACTGCTCAGCTCTTTCAGTATTACCAACATAGTGGCAGCTAACAAGTGGTTCAGTAGTTTCAGAAATGACACAAGGATTGGTGCGTTTTGGGCAACGTAGAAGACTGCCAAAGAATACAACAGGATTTAGATCAGTTGCAAATATGGGCAGAGAAATGGCAGATGCAGTTTAATCTAGCCAAGTGTGAGGAGCTGTACAAAATGTAAAGGGACAGTACAGAATTTATGGCAGGACCTCAAACAGTGTTGATGTACAGAGTAATCCTGGGGTCTAGTCCATGGGTCACCGAATGTGGCTACATAATGGTAGTGAAGGTGCCATACGGCATACTTGTTTTGGAGAGGGTGAAGAGGAGGTTCACCAGGATGCTGCCTGGCTTAGACAGCATGAGCTATAAGAGGAGGTTAAACAAACTGGTCATTTTCTCTAGAGTGGTGAAGTTGAGGGAAGAACCGAGAAAAGTTTATAAGACTACTAGGGGCATAGATAAAGCAGACATCTGTTATCTTATTCTATAGTATTATACTGGAGGGCAGGCTTTTAAGGTGGGGGGGGCAAGTTCAAATAAGATTTTATTCTTAGAAGGCACAGAGTAGTGGGTGCTTGGACAGGCAAATATGATCGAGGCTTTTCAGAGGCTCTCAGGAAGGTATAAGAACGTGCACGGAATGGAGGGAGATGGACATGTAGGGAGAAGGATTAATCTAGCACAGGGGTTCTCAACCTTTTTTATGCCTTGGACCCCTACTATTAACTGGGTGTCCCATGGACTCCAGACTGAGAACCCCTGATCTGGTAGCTTTTAATTACCAGTTTAATTAGTTTAACACGACTTTGTGGGCTGAGGGAGATGTTCCTGTGCTGTACCTTTTTACGTAACGACATGATCCCTCAAATGTAAAGTCTAGTGTATCAAATAGTGTGTCAGAATTCTCTCCTTTGCCTACCTGCACACTAAGGAATCCAGCAACCTCTGATCCCAAAACATCTGGAAATTCCACCTTTTGCCAGTGTCTTCAGTCTGACCACATACTTGTCAGCTTTTCCCCACTTGCTCCCACTTACACATACCAAACTGTAACTTCTGAAAAGTTCTGATAGGGCAAAATGAAAATCCTTCTAATACTTTGTGTGCACTTTGGGGTTCTGCTGGACCTACCAAGATCTTATTTGACCTCAACCCCAGCATCAGCAACAATGTCACTGATTTTTCTTCTTACACAAGCTCTCCAATACTGTTTGCCCTCAAGACCCTTTCTACATGTTCCACGTAGCCCATGAGTAGTTGGGTACACTTGCATCTCTCAACTTCACTTATATGTCCTCTATCCAACCTTGACAATATCGTCCAGTTTTAATTTCACACGAGCCCTGTAACACCTCAACAAACAACACCCCATCCTCTCTGCCATTGTCTGTCTCTCTAGACTTTTTAGTGCTGCCGTTTACTAAAGTAAAATATTGGAATAAAACTACCAAAAGAAAATTATTTTAGCCAATAAACTTACTTCTTTCACACTGAAAATTGTTCCTTCAACTCCACTCACTTTCTCCGGATCAAAAGTACATCTATGGGAATTCAGTGGGCCTAAGCGCAAAAGAGGCTTTTGTGGGGCAATATGGAGCAGACTTTCAGTTCTGCTTGGCCCCCTTCTCTCAACTTCATTTTTACTGTACATTGAGAACTGTATTGGTGCTGCTTCTAACATTCATAATTAACTCAAAAAAACACAAATCACTTGTACTGCCAGTCTCTACCCTACTCTCCCATTCACATCACCTACTGTATCCGACTCTGTATCCGATTATTTGGAATAATGGAGTCTAGGAGGGAGGAGAAGATGGCGGCACGACGCAGCGCGTGCAGCCGTTCTGAATGAGTATCATATGTGTTAACTAGGGGGCCATACACAATCCGGATTTGATGGAGACAGCCGTGAGAAGCACGGAGGAACACCTGGAGAAACTTCTGAAATGCCCGCTTCACTGCCGTTGCTACTGTGCGATCGAGAACCTCCGGAGAGGAAGGCCCCAAATCCTCAGCTTTGTCTATCGCCTGTTGCGGGGGCCGGGGTCGAAGCGCACGGCAGAGACAGTTCTCGGTGCTTGGTGTCGGAGGGCTGGTCGGAGGCTCGGAGTTTTCGGACAAACTGGGAGTCGGACAGTGGTCGGATGCTTCCAGTATGCCGCATTGGCAAGTTGGCGGCACTGGAGGTTCACTGTCTGCGTGAGATGATGGGACTTTCGAGAGACTTTGAGACTTTTACTGTGCCATGGTCTGTTCTTATCAAATTACAGTATTGCTTTGCACTGTTGTAACTATATGTTATAATTATGTGGTTTTTGCCAGTTTTTCAGTCAGTTTGTCATGTGTTTCCGTGATATCATTCTGGAAAAACATTGTATCATTTCTTAATGCATGCATTACTAAATGACAATAAAAGAGGACTGTGTGTCCTCATAATCTAATCTAATCTAATCTTCTCTTCCCGATTCTCTACGTTGCCATCTCAGAGACAGCTACAAATATACATAAGACGACCAAAAATTCCCACAACTATTTGAAAAATAATTGCTCCCCACCCTACCATCTCAAAGACTTGATTCAATTCTCCCAAGTCTGTCTTCATTCTATCTCCTCTAATGACGAGAATAATTCATCCTTTGAGATCACATCACCACCACCTCCCTTCCAAAATTCTGAAGGGACCTGATCCCTTCAAGACTCTCTGGACCGATCTTTTGCCTCCACCAACAAATCCCCTTCTCATATCCTCTTCCTATCCAACCAAAGGAATATCTCTTCTTTTCCTACCATTCAAGACCTAAAAAGACCTTCCTATTCACTTGCATTTCCTCCATTCCAGCATACGGTATTTGGTGCTCACAATGCGGTCTCTTCTATAGCGGAGAAACCAAAGGCATATTGGGTTACCACTATTCAAACTACAAGGACAATGCCAAGTTTTGTGTCTGCCACTTTGAGTCTCTATCCAACCCCCTTCCTCTATTCTGGCCCACTTGCCTGTACCTGTAACCTCCTGCACTCTAATAATAAGGTTCACTCTCTGTCTGGGCATAGTGCAAATTTTATGACTCACTGCTGGAATCCGCCACTGTCTCTGCCTGTATCAGAACAGGTCATTTCTTCTGTAATTACCTGTTTGAAATACTGCTTCAGTTTTCCTCACCTTAGGGCACTGAATTCCACCCACAGATACTGTTTCACCCACTGAGTTCCTCCAGCATATCATTTGCCGCTCTATCTGAATTCCTGGACACTTCCCACAGAACTGTATTTCACCATTTTTACTTTCCACTATTTTCATGCTCTCACCCTCTCTAATTGCAGTGTTCTTTTATTGATATTCTCTGCCAGCCTTCATTACCATATCAACAGTCTGACTTTATCTACATTCTCATGACACTCATAGCCTCGCCCCGTCGGAGATGCTCCCTTTGTCCTATCCACTTTCCAAAACCCTCTCTGGCTGCTCCCTCCCTGCAACTTGAAACTAACGAAAACAGAACACCAGAGGGAAGCAAGCAGGTCAGACAGCATCCGCGGAGGCAAAAGACGCAAGCCAACATTTTCGTCGAGACCCCGCATGGATTTACACCGTTTGCCGCTATGGATGCTCAGAGTTCGTCCAGCTTTCCGCTTCTGTTCTAGATTTTGGCATCTGCACTCTCTTTTGTCCCTTGTTCATTTATTTATTGATTGACTAGTAATCCCCGGACTTAACCCTAGCCTCATAATGGGACAATTTACAATGACCAATTAACCTATTACTACCTGCTACATCCTTAGACCGTAGGAGAAAACTGGAGCACCCAGAGGAAACCATGTGGTCACGCGGTGAATGTATAAACTCCTTACAGGCAGCAGTGGGAATTGAACCTGGGTCCCCCGGTACCGTAAAGCGCTGTGCTAACCGCTACCCTACCTGTGACAAGAGACCTAGGTGAGGACGGTTAGGACCCAAGTGCTGGAGTATCTGAGACTAGAATCAAGATACGAAGTGAGACTGGAATGAGATCAGGGTTCTAATCTAGACACTAGACGAGAATCCAAATGGAGCTGACAATGGAGCAGCGAACCTCAGTTCAGGTGCTCTTTAAATGTTAAAATCCCGGCGCCAAAACATGGCCACCAATTAGCAGGGCAGGCCTGAATCCTTAAAGGGGCCACGCCAGCTAGCCACATTCCGGAGAGTCAGAGCATCAAAACCCTGGAGGCTGGTGCAGTCGGATGCACGTCCTGACAGCTACCAGGGCATTCTAAAATTACTTTATTTGTTTTCTGCCTTTCTGACAAACAGTCAGCCCCAGTACAACAACATGCCCAACGTTATACCATACGATGCACTCGGTTGTTAAAAAAAACAGTTCCGTAGCACACAGCATACCCACTTAAATGATGGATCTGAAGATTTTCGGCTACTAGGGCAGAATGAATGGGATTTCATGTGCACAGTTATCACTGACAAGTGCAGCTTCACAGAAAAAGAGGCTCAGGTGGCCTGGCAGCACAGACACGCATGACATAACCAGTCTCGCCCCAGGGATATCACAGTGGAAAACTGTTACCCAGGTGCGGCAAAAGGGTCTCAGGTTACGAAGCGGGGCACGGCTAAGGTGCTGTTTGAGTCGTCGAGAAGCAGCAGAGATAAATCAATCACAAGCTCGTGCTGGTGCCTCAAGACTCCAGCCTTTTCTAACACCGAAGCTCTCAAGGAACCAACAGGGATTCTCGGGAAATTATCTAGTGCTTGAAGTTAATACGTTACCTTTCAGACACCGAAAGGAAAAAAAAGATCAACTGCAAAGTGCGTTTTTGTCTTCGCTGTGTTCCATGTGTTTGTTCTGCTGCTCTTAACCCTTTCTGTGTGCTGTGTGTAGATATGACTTATTGTTTCAGAACCCGTCCCTAGACAGAGAACTGCACTGATAAATGATAGCCAGCTGGCAAGCTACATGGAATATAAAAGACTAGCTACTGGTGTCTAATTCCGGTCAGCCCTTTTCAGTGTTGTGGGCCCGCTGTGCTGTGGATTAATTTATTTCAGAGGCACTGGCTACAATTCGCGCAGGATTAACGGATGAGGGTGAACCTGCTCCAACTGCGCCGTTTGGAGCACGTACTCCTGGAGGGCATTATTCAGGATGTTCACTGAACTGTGGGAACAAAACAAAACAAAAATTGTAGCGGCACATAGAGGCTTCGGAATTCTTCCCCTACCGCTATGGCCAGACGGCAGTTATCAGTGTGCACTCAGTGACCACTTTATTAAATACACCTGCTCGCTCTTGCAAGTATCTAACCAGCCAATCATGTGGCTGCAACTCAATGCATAAAAGCACGCAGGCATGGCCAAGAGGTTCAGTTGCTGTTCAGACCAAACTTCAGAATGGTAAAGAAATGGATCTAAGTGATATCTGCCCATGGGGTGTTTGTTGGTGCCAGACGGGGTGGAAACTGCTAATCTCATGGGATTTCCAAGCACAACAATCCCTAAAGTTTACAGAGGACGGTGCGAGAAACACAAAACATCCAGTGAGCGGCAGTCCTGTGGGTGAAAACACCTTGCTAGTGAGAGAGGTCAGAGGAGAATGGCCAATCTGGTTCAAGATGGCAGGAAGACGACAGTATTTCAGACAAACACACATTACAACGGTGGTATGCAGAAGAACACCTCTGAATGTTTAAGTTCGAGTTTATTGCCATCTGACTGTAGATATATACAATCCAATGAAACAACACCCCTCCAGACCACAGTGCACCCACAAAGCATATATCTCACACTCAGCACATAAACCAAGTTAATAAAATGCATGTGGTGTGCAGCATGGGTAAACAGTATACCAGTAAACAACTTGTTGTCGTAGTGACGAGAACTTGGTGGTGGCAGGGTATCCATTAACCTCACAGAAGAAAAACCTTGAAGGGGATGAGCCTCAGCAGCAGAAGACCACAAAGGTACACCCCGCAACCACCTGATTTGGTACAGGAGGTCCCTAGTAATGTGGCCGCAGCGTGCAATATTGTCAGCTTGTTCACACTGCCCAACG